>NW_026637044.1:0-2677477 GCF_028554395.1 Pezoporus wallicus | reverse complement strand
GGAGCCATTCCCAAGCACCACACCGACGTGGCTGGAGAAAAGGGGACCACGGCACCAGGGACAGACCCAAGCATGTCCCACCGCCCGCCCTGCCTGGACTCAGCACCCCATCAGGCCCTCAGGGGGAGATGGGCGAGCTCGGCGTGCCCGGCCAGGGGCACCTATGCCGGGACCCGCACCCCTCACAGGCACCTCAGCGCGGCGGGGCCGGCTGTGCCTCGCCTTGCCTCGCCTCGCCCCACCGGGGCTGGGCCCTGAGGAACCGACCCCGGCGCTCACCCGCCGCCCGCGCGATGGCTCCGCGCAGCCGCTGCCCGATCATGAGGATGGGGGCGGAAAGCGGAGGAGGAGGCGGTACCAACAGCTCCCGCGTCCCCACCGCCGCCACGGTGCGCACTGACGTCAGGCGGACGGCGAAGAGGAGCGCCGCGCGGTCACGTGAGCGGAGGGCGGTGGGACAGACCACGGGAGAGGGAAGGGGGGGGGAATAAACGGTCAGTGTGGGGGCGCCAGGACTGAGCAGTGCGGGTTGGGGAGCGCTTGGGGCTGCTTGGGGGGGGGGGTGGGGTGGGTGTGTGTCAGCTCTGACCTGGCCATGATGAGGGTTAAGACGAGCCACAGCGCGGTGGGGAGAAACGCGGTACCCTGGGCTGAACCATTTGCGGGGAGGGGTGGGGGAGGCTGTCTTGGATCGAGCCAAGATGGGGGTAGGTGGGGAGTCGTTGTGGGGCTGAACTACGGCGGAGCAGAGGGAGCCAGTATGGGGCCGAAGCATGGCAGGAATGGGGGGGAGCTGTCATGGAGCTAAACCATGGGGAGGGAGGAATCATTATAGGGCCGAACCATGGCGGAGATAGGGGGAGTCAATAGGGCGCCAAACCATAGCGGGGATATATGGAACCATTATGGAGCTAAACTATACTTGAGGGGCCTTTATTGGTCTAAACCATGGTGGGGAGGGGGGGAGCCAACATGGGGCTGATGCATGACGGAGAGGGGACTTGGGAGGTTGCACTGTGATGAGGACAGGGCCATCACCCTACAGCCATGCCATACGAGCTCTGTGTCTCCTAGGGTGTCCCTGGGAGGCTGCCGCACCTCCTGCTGTCTGCCAGCTCCTTACATGCTTGATCTGCCCTCACTCACTCAAGTAAGATGGCAGCTGCAAGCCGGGCACTGAGGTGAGTTGGTGGCAGAGGCTGCAGTGCCCCGGCGGAGAAGCTGGGCCCTTCGTCAGGAGCCTTGCTGGGGACAGGTTTTTTGGGGTGATGGAGGTTTGTGTCTTCCGTAATGAAGTCCAGCCCGGCCAAATACAATGTCCTGCACATGGATCGGGGCAATCACAAGCACAGCTACAGGCTGGGGCAGATTGGATTGAGAGCAGCCGTGAGAAGGACTTGGGGGTGCTGGCTGACAAGAAGCTCACCATGACCCAGCAGTATGTGCTTGCAGACCAGAAACCAACTGTGCCCTGGGCTGCATCACCAGCAGGTCAGTTCTGCTCTGGTGAGACCTCCTCTCCTGCACTGCTGCAGCTCTGGGGTCCGCAGCATAAAAGGTGCAGAGCTGTTGGAGTGAATCCAGAGGAGGGTACAAAGATGCTCCGAGGGCTGGAGCAATGGAGACAGGCTGAGAGAGCTGGGCTTGTTCAGCCTGGAGAAGAGAAAGCTCCCGGGAGACCTTAGGGCAGCTTCCAGTGCCTAAAAGGGCTGACAAGCTGAAGAGGGACTTTTGACAAGGACAGGTAAAGACAGGACAAGGCAAAATGGCTTTAAACTGACAGAGGGGAGATTTAGATGGGATCTGAGGAAGAAGCTCTTCCCTGTGAGGGTGGTGAGGCCCTGGCACAGGTTGCCCAGAGAAGCTGTGGCCGCCCCATCCCTGGCAGTGTTCAAGGCCAGGCTGGATGGGGCTTGGAGCAACCTGGTCTAGCAGAAAGTGTCTCTGTCTATGGCAGTGGGAGTTGGAACTGGATGAGGTTTAAGGTCCCTTCTAACTCCAACCACTCTGAGATTTAACACACCATGATGGCATCTCTTGCTCTCACAGCCGTGACTGACCTCACTTCTCTTTTACCTTCCCACCAGCGCCCTGCGCCTCGACACCATCCCCAGGCTGCCTCCGGTGATCGCCCTCTCCAGCCGCAGCAACTCCAACCGCACTTCAGTCTCCCACCTCCACAGGCAGCTCTACGGCCGCCTCTATCCCGTCCTGCTGGTCAAGACCGACGGCTCCACCATCCGCCTGCGCTACAAGGAGCCCAAGCGGATCCTCATGGTGAGGCGGGCGGCGGGCGGGGCGGCTGAGGGCGCGGCTGGGCCGGGGCTTCACGCCGTTCCCTCAGCTGCCGGTCGACAGCAACACGCTCCCCAGTCCGGTCATGGGGGGATCCCCGAGGCTGGCGTTCACACACCTCGGGGACGTGCGAACACCCCTTCCCCCCCCCCCCCCCCGGACGTGCAATCGGTCTTCCGGGTCGTGCCTCCCCCCCCCGTTCTCCAGTGTGTGTACCCTTCTGCTCCGTACAACTCCCCTTAAGCCGCCCCCCCCCCCCCCCCCCCCCCCAAGCTCTCCCATCTCCTCCTACCCCGTGGTGTCCGCCCCCCCTCCTCCAGGCCCTGCAGCTCCTCTCAGGCTGTGCAACACCCCCCACATAGGCTGCAACCCCACCAGCTCCTGTGGACCTGTGTATTAATCCCCACGCCGTCTGTTCTCCGTCCCCCCCACCAGGCCCTGCCACCCCTCCCCAGGCCGTGTATCCCCCACCAGGCAGTATATCTTTTCCCCCAGGCCCTGCCACCCCAGTTCCAGGCCGTACAACTCCCCAGGCCAGGCACCCCCTGCCTTTGGGTTGTGCACCTGCCCTTCCAGGCTGTGCAGTCCCCTTCTCCAAGGATTTGCCTACCCCACCAACTCCAGAGGGGGCACATTTGCTTCCCCTAACTCAGTGACCCTCCATCATCCCCTACATGGAGGAGCTGGGGGGGGCTAAATCTGGGCCTGGCCCCTTTGCAGGTCACCAGCACCCCACCACCACTGAGGGGTCCAGCACCATGTTTGGCTCGTCCCGAGGAGGAGTGCGAGGGGGCCAGGACCAGTTCAGCTGGGAGGATGTCAAGACAGACAAACAGCGTGAAAACTACCTGGGTGAGGACCGACCTTGGCCAAACCCCCTTTCCATCCCCATCTTCCCTGTCCCTCCAGCATGGTTTTGGGGTGCAGATAGATGTTTTGGGGTGTTATGATGTCTTGCCCCCCACAGGAAACTCCTTGATGGCACCGGTGGGCCGGTGGCAGAAGGGGAAGGACCTGACATGGTACGCCAAGGGCAAGAAGGACACAGCCCCTGCGCTGTCCCGTGAGGAAGAGCTGGCTGCTGTCCGCCTGGCTGAGCAGGAGGCCATGCTGGCAGCCCTGTGAGTCTACCCCCACTGCCACCGCAGAAACACAGGAGGTGCAAGGTATCCCCCACTCATATACGCATCACCTGGGTTTTGTTTTATAGGGGCTACAAGAACCTCAAGAGGCAGCCCACCGGGCTCAGCAGGGAGGTAAGGGGGGCCCATGCATCCCGTGTCATCTCCCCTCAGCTCCGTGTGGTGTTTTATGGGGGGACACACACACACTGAGGACATTCTTGACCCCCCACAGGACCTGGCCGAGGTGTGCAAGCGGGATGGCACCGAGCGGGATGAGAAGAATGTGGACCGGGTGGTGGGCTTGGGCAGCTCGAGGTACAAGGAGCCAGTGGGGGTCCCACACCAAAATGCCCCATTTCAGGGCAATGCGATTGTTTAATTTTGCCATTTTAATGCTTTTTTGTTGTTGTTTCTGTGGGGTTTGTTTGCATTTGGTGACTCGTCTCTCCCCAGCGGCAGTGCTGGCCGGATAATGCTGTCCAAGGAGGACAAGGAGGCTGCCAAGATGGGGCTTTCTATCTTCACGGTACGGTGCTGTCATCTTCCTTACCAGGTTTAAATCAAAGATTGAAAAAGGGCAGAAATCCCTTCCCCACGCTCAGGGTGTTTTATTTAAAACCAGAGCTGATGGCTGTAGCACAGAGGCCTGTGTCCTGTCTGCACAGAGGTAATTTGTGGGGTTTTAATTAGAAGCAGCTCTTGTAGGTATTCAAATTTTTTCTGAATTTAATTTTTATTCAATTTTCTTTTTTTTTTTTTTTTTTTTTCCAAATTAAATTTAATTTTTTGTAGAATCCCAGAATGGTTTGGGTTGGAAAGGATCTTAAAGCTCACCCAGTTCCAACCCCCTGCCATGCACAGGGACACCTTCCACTAGACCAGGTTGCTCCAAGCCCCATCCAGCATGGCCTTGGACACTGCCAGGGATGGGGCAGCCACAGCTTCTCTGGGCAACCTGTGCCAGGGCCTCACCACCCTCACAGGGAAGAACTTCTTCCTCACATCTCATCTATATCTCCCCTCCGTCAGTTTAAATCCATTCCCCCTTGTCCTGTACTACAAGGAGAAGATCGCTGCTTCTTGTAATTCAAAGCTATGGCCTTACAGACTCGCTCTTTTTCTCTTTTTCCAACCCTAGCACCAGAAAGTCTCCAGCAGCCCCGAGATGCCTCTCTCCAAGAAAAAGCAGGAGAAGGAGGAGAAGGTGGAGGAGAAACGGTGAGTATGGAGACTGCCATTTCAGTGGGGAACTACCAGAAATGGCCTATTTTTGCAAGGAAGATACTTTGCAAAATGCTTCTGTGACTCCTTTTGGCATTGGGCTTGTTCTGCATCTGCCTGAATCATCCCCAAAACCTCTGGTTTGCCCCAAAAACCTGTTTGTTGAGTTGTTTTGGATTTTTTTATGGGCACTTCTTCTTGGCCAAGGATGGAAGTGGTGAGATGCAGCTGGAGGGAGGGATGGGGATGAGTGTTTGGAGGAGCCAGATGGATGTGTGTGGCAGGGATACTCACTGATCTCTTCCCTGCAGACCAGAAGGGAGCAAGAAATCCAAAAAGGAGAAAAAAAAAAAGAAAAAGAAAAAACATAAGAAGGAAAAGAAGAAGGATAAGCATCACAAGAGGGATGCTGTCTCATCGTCTTCCGAGTCGTCTTCGGACGAGGATGACAGGTAGCTCAGGATTGGCAGAGCATCATTGCTGGAAAATGGGCTGAAGGATTTAGGAGAGCTGCATTATCATCGTGGCTGGCATCAGGATGCCCCATCAGCATCTCCTGGCTTTCCAAAATCCATTTTTCATCCCCAGAATCAGCTTCTGGATTCCCTGTGTCCCCACTGTCCCTTACTTTTCCTTACCTGTAGGCACCATCGAAGGAAGACCCAGCAGCACCCTGAGCCATCACGGCACAGCAGCCGGCATCGACAGGACACGGATTCCTCCAGCAGCAACAGCGATTCCGGTAGGAGCCCCTCGCGCCACCCTGCCCGTCAGCAGAGCCAGAGCAGGGATGGCCATGGCTGGCACCCATCCCCACGGCGCAAAGGGAGGAAGAGGAGCAGGAGCCGGTCCCCTCCGTCCCGTGGGGCCAGGCAACGCCATGACACCGATTCGGACTGAGAGGAAGCTTGGGGGTTGTTTCCCAGGGAGAGCTCACAGAGACTATCTATTTTATAAGGTTATTAAATTAAAGAAGCCACAGCTCTGCTGTTGCCGGGGCTGAGCCCAGCGAAGCTCGGTGTGTGGTGCAATGGCAGCTGCCCCTTCCCTGCCCACAGCCCCTGCCTTCAACATGGGACAGCCCCACCAGTGGTGGGGGGCAGCAGGGGGCTGGGTGCCTCCCTCCTCACTGCCTGGATCTATCTGTCCAGCCATGATTTAGCTGTGGGGTGGGTGCTGGCACTGGAGTGGTTCTGGCTGCAGTGCTAGAAATGCTGCAAATACTTTGTGTTTATGTAAAGAGACTTATTACTATGCGGATATTGTGTTTTTAACATCTTCTTTCAAAGCCCTCAAGTAGCTGCCAGTGAAGTGGCTGAAGGAGGATTTTTTTCCTTAAGTTTACAGCTGTGAAATAAAACCCAGGACTCATGCACTGCTGGGAGGGTTTTGCATCTTGGGTCCAATGGGTTTATGAGAGCCAGGCTGTCGGGCTCTCCACAGGACCACCTCTGCACTCCATGGGCTGATGAGTGCTCCCCACATGGTGATGGATGCTCTTCATGTCATAAGGGTGCTCCCCATGGGGCTACACATGCTCTCCATAGAGCAGTGATGCCCTCCATGCGCTATGGGTGTTTTCCAAGGGTCATGGGTGTTCTCCATGGGTTGAGGTAGGCTCCCCATGGGCCATCACACACTCCATAGGGCACATGTACACGTGCAAGCAGGGGAGAACTTGCGATGTCAGTGATGTCAGGAGGCCAATGTGGCACCTCTCTACAAAAAGGGCAGGAAGGAAGACCCTGGGAACTACAGGCCTGTCAGCCTGACCTTGGTGCTGGAGAAAGTCATGGAGCAGATGATCCTAAGTGAGGTCATAAAGCACATACAGGAAAATGAGGGGATCAGGCCCAGTCAGCACAGGTTCATGAAGGGCAGGTCCTGCTTGACCAACCTCATCTCCTTCTGTGATAAGGTGACCTACCTGGTAGAGGATGGACATTGTGTATTTGGACTTTAGTAAAGCATTTGACACTGTCTCCCACAGCATTCTCCTGGACGAATTGGCTGCTCATGGCCTGGATAGGATTCTTCACTGGGTTGGAAACCGGTGGGATGGCCAAGCCCAAAGAGTAGTGGTAAATGGTGTCACATCTAGTTGGTGACTGGTCACTAGTGGTGTCCTTCAGGGCTGTGTTGGGGCCGGTGTTTAATATCTTCATTGATGATCTGGATGAGAGGATCAAGTGCACCCTCAGTAAATTTGCAGATGACATCAAGCTGGGTGGGAGTGTTGATCTGCTGGAGGGTGGGAAGGGTCTGCAGAGGGATCTGGAGGCTGGGTTGATGTGCTGTGGCCAATTGTATGAGGTTCAACAATGCAAAGTGCTGGGTCTTGTACTGGCTGGAAATCGGCTCATTGGAAAAGGACCTGGGGGTGCTGATGGCCACTGAACATGAGCAGCTTGTGACCAGGCAGCCAAGAAGGCCAATGGTATCCTGGCCTGTATCAGCAGTAGCGTGTCCAGCAGGGGCAGGGAAGTGATTGTCCCCTGTACGCAGCACTGGTGAAGCTGCATCTCAAATCCTGTGCTCAGTTTTGGGCCCCTTGCTACAAGAGAGACATTGAGGTGCTGGAGTGGGTCCAGAGAAGGGCAATGAAGCTGGTGAAGTGTGTGGAGCACAAGTGTGATGAGGAACTGCTGAGGGAACTGGGGTTGTTCAGTCTGGAGAAGAGCAGGCTAAGGGGGGACCTTATCGCTCTCTACAACTGCCTGAACAGAGGTTGTAGTGAGGTGGGAGTGGGTCTCTCAAGTAACAAATGATAGGACAAGAGGGAATGGTCTCAAGCTGTGTCAGGGGATATTAGGGAAAATCTCTTCATGGAGAGGCTGATCAAGCCTTGGAACAGGCTGCCCAGGGAAGTGGTGAAGTCACCATCCCTGGAAGTGTTCACAAACCGTGTAGATGTAGCATTGACATGGTTTAGTGGTGGACTTGGCAGTCCTGGAGTAACAGTTAGACTTTATGATCTTAAAGGTCTTTTCCAACTTACTGATTCTATGGTTCTATGATTCTTGATGCACTGAGAAAAGGGAAATTCTCATCAATAAATAGAAATACTGATCCGAATGGAAAGGGGTTGTCCCAGGCAGCTCTGGGCCGGAGCATCGCTGGCTGCAGGAGTGGCTGTGCCAAGCACAAGGGCCCCGTTTGTGAATTAATGATGCAACATGTCCTGCTGCACACAGGGCGGGTTTGTGTGCCTTGGCACACAAGAGCCCCGGGCTGGCCACCGGCCTTGCTCTGCACTTTGGCAGCGCTGGGGGGGTTTCTGTCACACTATGACAGCCGGGCGGGAGGGATGGGGTGTGGAGCGGCGCTGCTGGTGCGGGGTGGGACCAGGCGTGCCCGGTGTGGAACAAGGGCAGCATTCATCATGGGGGGGGGACACAGCAGGACCGGGCTGAGGAGGTGAAATAAAGCCCTTCTGTCCTGCTGCCCGGCTGTGAGCACGTGCATAACCCTGCCAGCATGGGCAGCAGGAGATGCTGCGGGGCAGTCGTAAGCTTCAGTGCTGCCCCAGCACACCCCAAGATGCTTTCTAGGGGGGTTAATAACCTCTTGGCAGCATCTCAGGGCTATTCCTCTTGGTTTGAGCAGCCACAGCCCCACAACCAGCCCAGCGACCCACTGGTGGCTGCCCACATGCAACTCATGGGGTGCAAGTGGGGTATCCCTGAACCCCTGTGCTCCCTGGCTGGAGGCTCTGACCTGACCAGCACTCCCCAGACCAAGCTCACCAAGTTAGAAGTCACCTCCCCCCCCGGGGATGTTTGGGGTCCAAGCTGTGAAAGGGGCCTGCTGGGAGCATCCCAGTGCAGGTCTGTGTTAACAGGAACTCAGTGCCAGGAGATCCAGGCTGAAAGGGGAACTTCGGAAGAGCTGAACAACCTCAGCAGGCAAAGAACAAACCCAGAGTCCCCACAAATCCCAGCACTCCACTTCAAATCATGCTCCCTGCACAGGCTCCCACTTCCCCTTCCTCCGTCTCCCACGCAAGTGGATGGATGCTTCCAGCAGGGCTTGACTCTGCCAGGACTATTCACATCTGCAGCTCTAAGCAGTCCTAGGCATGACAGGCAAATGTGGGTTTCACAGAATCAGAGAATCCCAGAATGGTTTGGGTTGGAAGGGACCTTAAAGTTCATCCAGTTCCAACCCCCTGCCATGGGCAGGGACACCTTACAGTAGACCAGGTTGCTCCAAGCCCCATCCAGCCTGGCCTTGGACACTGCCAGGGATGAGGCAGCCACAGCTTCTCTGGGCAACCTGTGCCAGGGCTTAACCACTCTCACAGGGAAGAACTTCTTCCTCAGATCTCATCTCAATCTCCCCTCTGCCAGTTTAAAGCCATTCCCCCTTTTCCTGTCCCTACCTGCCCTTATCAAAAGCCCCTCTCCATCTTTCTTGTCAGCCCTTTTAGGCACTGGAAGCTGCTCCAAGGTCTCCCCAGCTTTACCAAGCCCCATGCTGGCAGGGCTGTGGCACAGCCATCCTGGGGCAGTTCAGCCTGGCCAGGAGAGCTCCCTCTGCCCAGCTTCCTCTGCCTCCCCACGAGGTTGCACCTCTGGCTCCCTGCTCCTGCAGAGAACTCCCACCCATTTACTATGGGCTGTGAGCAGATGCCTTCCCTGACTCCACAGCCAGCTGTTTCACAGCTCAGTTTCTCCCACCCTCTCTCCTTTGAAACCTCTGCCAAGGCTTTACCCCCTGCCTGTTGCTGGTCCCGGCTGGACTGCGGGGGAACCACACCAGAACACAGTTTTGTGCTCACGCTTCCCGTGGGCATGAGACGACTCCTGCCTGGATGGGTGGCTAAAACTCCAGGGCTGGACTTAGTCCGGTATACAGCAGAGGGCACGTCAGGGTCTCCCAGCTTGCGGATCCTGGGGAACCACCAGTGCGTTCTGTTTTTTTCAGCAGTGCAAAGCGTTACCAGCAGAAGAGTTCAGAGTTCAAGTTCAGAGCAGCTGTGGCTGCCCCATCTCTGGCAGTGATCAAGGGCAGGCTGGACGGGGCTTGAAGTAACCTGCTCTAGGAAAAGGTGTCCCTGCCCGTGGCAGGGGATTGGAACTGTACGAGCTTTAAGACCCCTTCCAACCCAAACCAGTCTGATTCAAGTCCAATGACCTCCCAGACCAGGAACAGACATCCTGCCCTATTAGGCATGTGGAGATCCTGATTCAGAGCTTGAAACTCAAGGCAAGAATAACCTGACCTGCAGGAGTTTTGTAATCCTGTTGTTTGCCCAGTAGTATTTACCCTTCACTACTGAAGCGAGCCCAAGGAACAGACCTGGGGCTCAGGCAGCACTTACTGAGGAACCTGAATCAACCCATCCTCCTACCTGCCACTCACCCAGCCAAAGACAGGGCAGACAACATCCTTCATACTCAGTGAGCCTCTGCCCAACAGGTCAGCCCCAGAGAGAAGCATGCTCAGGCTGAGGGCGGTTCTGTGTACACATGCTAAGCAGCTATGGTGCTGCTTGAAGGATTCAGAGAGGAAACAAAACCTGGGGAGCAAGGGGGAGTGTGATCTGTTGATGAGAGAGCAATCATCCAAAAAGCCAGCTCTTGCTTCACAGCGAGAAAACCGACGCCAGGTCAGCAATAGAAGGAAGCAGCACTCCTGCTGTCTCCAGCCGCACTGCAGTCCCCTCTGACAACCACCCAAAGTCTCAGGGTTTGGGGTGGATTGCTCTCTAACCTGCATGATACACCTTCCACCTTACAGATTCGAGCCTGTGAAATGGTCCAGAGGGGACTGTGAGAGGTGAAAACACACAAACTAAAGTGTTTAAAAAGGCAGACTTTGTATTCCCCCCTGCAAAAAAAAAAAAACAACAAAAAACCAAACCTGCTAATTCACATGTCCTACCCTAAGTGGGATCAGCAGGAAGAACAGATGGTACTGCTGCAGAAGCTCAAGAGATGCCCTGAGGCAATTAAGGGACTCCAGCAGAAGCCAACCATCAACCAGCCAGCAAGACCAGAGAACTGCTACCCACCTTTTCACCTCCATGAGTCCAAACAGGAATGACAGATTTGGGAAACACAGGAGATGTCCTGAAACTCTCATGCAAACTGACACAGCAAAACGCTGGTTGGGTGAGTGTTAATCCAGCAACAGGTACTGTACAAAGATGATGATACAAAACAACATGATACCAGTGCAAGTTTCATGAAACTTTTTATTCAACAAGTATTTCATTATGATTCTGCCAAGATGATCAAATGAACAGCAAGGCATAAAAACCATGAAATAGTTAAGAGATTTTATTCTAATAGCTTTAATTACAGTGCTTGTTTGTCGAAATGAAAACTGAAAACAAGTATACAAAACAGTTGATTACTAAGTGTGTATTGAAAGCAATAAAGGTTTCCACAACACTAAATAAACCAGTTCTGATAGTTCCTCGAGTTAAAGTTTAACAGCTCCAGCTTCTTCAGTGTTTTATCAAAATACAAAAGAAAAGGTCTTTTTTCTGATGGCAAATCTGAACCTTGCAGTATGAGGGATGCCAAGGGTTTTCACACATATACAGATATGGGATTGTTCCAAAATGGGATTGAATACTTCTAGAGTGGAATGACTCTCCAAACTCATGCTTTTTTTTTTTTTCCTAGACGCTATACGTAGATGTTTGGTGTTTTTCATGGCAATTCTGGCATTAAGTACAGTACTTTCTGCCTCTAGAGCTTAGGACTAGTACAGGCTGTGCTTTCTGTGGAAAGGTTTGCCTTCTGGAGTGGTTTACACACATGAAAAGTACAAAACACTTGTGAAAAATATGACAAAATGCTGACTTCTGGAAATTATTTCAAGTTCAATGGAAGTGATAAACGTCACCTTAACCGAAAGTCAGATGTTTAGCATGAGTCTGCAAAAGCTCATCTAAACCAGATCTGACAAATCTATGAACAAATATGAGCACACACTGTGACCTACAGAAAGAGCCAGAGATGTACTGGTTATGATCTGTTCTTTAACCAGATGAAGCCAATTGGGTGTCGATCGTTGCTTCACCATCTCAAAAGAATCAAAAGTCATCACTCAGAGCTACAACAGCAGAAGCTACGTCAAACGTTGGTATGTTGAAGTGTTTTTACTTTTCCTTGACTATTTAAAAAAATACAGAATTCAGGTTAAAAACCAACCACCAAAATCGATCTCACAGAGCTCACAACCCAGCCGAGATAGTATACAGCTCTACTGCACGAGGACCACTGGCAACCCTTGTGTTGACCCACTGAAATCCCTTCCAAGTACTAAACAGTGAGTTGATTCTTTACAATAAAAAAGCTGAGTAATATTGCATAGGAGTACCAGAAACTGCCTCATTGGAAACAAAAACTATTTACATTAAATAAGAAACCTAACTGTTTTCAGGCTTGTATTTGCCACATTTACAGCATGATGCAATATATACTGTGACAAAAGAAATGAAAACAGCTTCCGGCACTCAATACCACAAAGTAGCACAGTTTGCCACATTAGAGTAAAGCGAAGGGCGAATAGGAGGAAATAAGAGGGAAGGGTGGAAAAAGAGGGAAGAGGAAGATTTATGGTTTCATTTCTGGTTTCGGAGCTGATTGGACAACCAGTCCAGTCCTTCATAGAGACCGTCTCCACTAGTAGCACAGGTTGCCTGGATATACCAGTTCCTGTGACGAAGAGAATGCAGTCCAAGTTTGTCTGTGATTTCTGCTGCATTCATCGCGTTTGGCAGGTCCTGAGGGAAGGAAGAAGAGTCATTTTCTCTCCTACTCACTAAGAAGAAATGCCCACCTCCCTCAGCTGTTTTTGATCATTAGTTTTAAGAAGAAGGTTTTAAGAGCTCTTAGAACTTCTCTTTAAGAAAAACTTGGTGGATTACTTCTATACTTGAGCTATTTCCCCTCTACTGACAAAAGTGTCAAAGGCTGAACAACACCATCAAAAGCACGTACTACAGAATATTTCTCTTCAGAAAACAGAAGGAAGACAGCTGACATTTGGATCAAGTCATCAGGCCCCTTAGTGCTGACCCTGAACTGCTTACAATTCAAGGCCATTTCATTCACTTTCCACTCAGGAAAGTGTTTCTTTTTTCTTTTTCGTGACTGCAGATATGACTTAAGGTCAAGTTTTAACATAAAGTAGTACTCGGCTTAGTAGTGCTAGTGCACTGTCCTCCCCTCCAGCATACACAGGTCCCTCTGAATGACATCCCTTTTCCCTCCAGCACATCAGCTGCACCACACAGTTCAGTGTTGTCAGCAAAATTGCTGATGGTGTGCTTGATGGCTGCGCAGGATGCTGTTCCTACCGGAAGTTTACCAGCCCTGTTTAAGGCCAACTTCTGGGTTTAAGCTACCAAGGCCCTTACAAGCAGTAAGGGGAAGATCTCTCAGCTCACTCTGTGGCCTGGAAGTGTTCAGCTCACAGGTCAAGACAAACGGATTAAAAGCAGAGTGCTTCCACCATCACGAGCAGTGCCCCTCAACACCCCAACTGACTAATTCAGGGAGGTTCTGGCATACTGCCCTTCATCTCTGTTTGGAGGAAGTTTGGGCAGGTGCTGTACTTGAGCCAAGCCAACCTTAAAAATAAACTAGTAGAATGCCTTCCCAACACTGAAAATGCAAGTTTCTATCAGCTAAGAAAGATACTCCTCCAGATGGGAACAGGGTAATTCAATCTACAGGCTTGCTGTCTTCAACAGAACTGAATGGACAGTCACTGAGAGCTTACCTATTATTACAGTGAAGCCCCAAACATCTACATTCAACATCTAGCACTTACAAGTATATTGTACATTTCCAAGAGTTCTTACAAGCAAGACATCATTCTGGGCATACCTGTTTGTTAGCAAACACTAATAAAACAGCATCTCTAAGCTCATCTTCTGCCAACATTCTCATAAGCTCTTCTCTGGCCTCATTCACTCGTTCTCTGTCATTACTGTCAACCACAAAAATCAGACCTAGAAATAAGCAAACAATCAGAAAAAGCACATACCAGAAGTTATTTACAAATGATAAATACCTCTGGAGGTCAGAGCTAAGCTTTAAAGACAAATTAATGCAAAACACTATTACTAGAAGAACACAGATTTCTTATTACTGTAACCTCATGTCTGAGAGAATGTGTTCTTGCTGAAAGCTGGTGAAAGAAAGTGCTAGTTTGCATTTGCATTTTTGGAAAGTGTATGATTCAACTACATAACCACTTAGTATTTTCCAGTGAGTAGCAACTCTTGAAATCCTGTGACAGGACTCAAATGCATGCACATTATAAAGGCACAGCAGCAGCAGAAGTGATAAACTCTCAGTTCCCAGGGTTGTTAAAGCCTGTAGTAAAGACTTTGAAGTGAGGGCAGAGAGCTGTGACGCTTACAGAAGAAAAGCAGAATTTGGAACTTGCTCTGAGTCAGATGAACAAGGAAGACTGGTTTCTAGATTTCCTCCCATCCCTCTTTGAACCTGTGCTAGCTTAACAGAAGAACCAGACCAGCACACAAACACACCCTTAACAATAATAAATATTTCCACATACCCTCAAGAAACTTGCAGAATTATCCTAGCAAGGACATTAAAAAAAGCTTTTGGATTCTGGAAACCTGCTTAAATTGCATTTGGACTCACCTTGTGTGTTCTGAAAATAATGGCGCCAGAGTGGTCTGATCTTATCCTGACCACCTACATCCCACACCGTGAAGCTAATGTTCTTGTATTCTACTGTTTCCACATTGAAGCCTGAAAGAGAAATTGTGGCAAAAGTCTCAGTTAAACATAGGTGGCCCTGGATCTATTGTATTTACCTAGTCATGCTCAGAATGTTAATGTTTAAAAAGTTATCTCAAAATTTAAATCTACTATAAATAAGCAGAATTCTACACTGAAGACCTCGAAGCAGACAAACACGGGTTCTGTGAAGCTCCTCCTCCCACCCTCACTGCAATAAAAAAAAACAAACAACAGCTCTAATTGCTATCCAAGCAGCTACAAAATGCAGAGCAAACTATGTTTCATCAAAACCCCATGAGCTTTAAGGGCTACAAATAAGGTATGTCTCTGATAAGGCAGTCACCCTCAAAAAATCATCATGGAATGGTCTGGGTTGGAAGGGACCTTAAAGACCGTCCAGTTGCAACCCCCTGCCACAGGCAGGGCCACCTTCCACTAGACCAGGTTGCTCCAAGCCCATCCAACCTGGCCTTGAACACTGTCAGGGATGGGGCAGCCACAGCTTCTCCAGGCAACCTGTGCCAGCACCTCACCACCCTCACAGGGAAGAGCTTCTTCCTCAGATCACATCTAAATCTCCCCTCTGTCAGTTCAAAGCCATTCCCCCTTGTCCTAACCCTGCATGCCGTTGTAAACCTCCTCTCATACCAGAACATCAGGCTGTGCCATTTCCATACCATGGTTTTAGCAACTCATTTTTCTGACAGCCAGGTTACTTAAATCAGCAGAGTGGCAACCAAGATAAGATACTGCTGCAAACACTTAAGACCCAAATCTCAAAGCAAGCACCTATAAAAACGTTAAGCAAAAAAACCCCACAAACAACCCACAACTTACCTATAGTAGGAATAGTAGTTACTATTTCACCAAGTTTAAGTTTGTACAAAATAGTAGTCTTTCCTGCAGCATCCAGACCAACCATTAAAATACGCATTTCTTTTTTGCCAAAAAGGCCTTTGAAGAGGTTAGCAAAAATATTTCCCATGCTTGAGCTAGGTTCTCACTGGTCAGTGAAGTCTAGAGGAAAAAGATCAAAGTATCACTCATGAGTTACCAATGGCTGTGGGTTGACTAAAGAAACCACCAACAAAAATATCAGGTAATACACATCCTTTACAGACACTACCATACATGTTTTTTCCTCTCACTGAAGCAATACAGAAGGAACAGATACACCGAAACTAATAAAATGCTAATAAAACAACATGACTTTGAGTACTTTAAATCTTTCAGCTATTCTTTCAGAAGTTTTAGTATTAAATGCTGTTCTCAAACTTTTGTTTCCAGAATATATGGTTTGCTTTCAACACAGCTGACCGCTTCAGGTACTTTTTGTCCCACAGGGTCATAAGATAATTTATCTGCAGTCTAAAGTGTCGCCAGAAAATACACTTTTTAAAAAAATCAACCTGCAGTTAAAAACATTTAAATGTGTGCTCATCTCTTTGCTACTCAGCACACCAATAGCTGGTCCTTCTTTTGTGAAGGAAATTCGGAATACAGCTTGGATTCTCTCCTACTCAAAACAGCTTCCTTCCTCTCAATCCCTGAGGAAACAGCCTGTGAAGACGACGTAAATAAAAAGCAGCATTACTTACAATACCATTGAAATGAAACCTCTAGGAAGCAAATCCACATTTACTGAAACTATGGAAAAATAGCCACATTAAAAGATAATTAAATTATCTTTTAATATTTAATAATTTGTTTCCTTCACTGCCAACATTTCTGCTTGGACACTTAGAAGTGATTCAGATCACCAGGAGCTTCCTGTTTAGGAACTGGAGGAACTACCTATCCATTCCAGCTCTCACAGACACTCTCCATGCCCTTGGGACAGGATTCACCCCACCACGAATTTCCTGCCTTTCTAAACTTATTTCTACATGGTTTACAGTTTGAGGTCACCAAGAGAACAATTATTCTGCTCATATAAAGCATGAAGAAGCAGCCTGAAAGCTTTACAGTGAGACGCAGATGAGCATGTTACATGGTGATAGTGATTCACCCCTCTACTGATGGAAGCTCTCAGATGTCAGCTTAAAAAGAAAAGACTGAGCCCAGCTGAAAATACATGCTTAAGACAGTAGAAGAACATACAGCCAAGATGTGTTAACAGTCAAAGGATGGGCTTCCTGTAAACCAAATCACACAATTTTAAATGTAACATGAAGTTTGAATCATCTCTTGAAGACACCCTGTATTTCATAATGCAGCTCTGTGCCTCAAGCAAAATCCTTGCTTGAAACAGACTTTACAAAATACATATTTAAGACCATTAAAACAAGCTTTGAACCAAAGAACAATAATCTGTCCAGCTCCATTTAGCGCCCTGCTAGGGATGTATTAAGTCTGACTTCCTCACTCTACTCTGGGAAAGGTCTAAGCAGTTCTGCTCTTCTCAGGAAGCTCTGCTGGATGCAATTTTTAACCCAAAACTTCAGCACTAACGTTAACCAAGTCACATGTCTTAGCACAAGAAGCTCAAGCTCCACAGTGAAGGTCAGAGTCCACTCCAGAGTTCCTGAATGACATCACCACTTCAACTTGCTGAAGTAACTCAACTCAAAGTTTCATTTATTTCACATGATTAAAGGTCAATGTGATCAAAACTTGAAAACTAAGTTCCTCTGTAAGCCAGACGGCGTAGCCTGCGGATTACAACCAAACGGAAGGTTTAAAAGTTCTATTATTCCACCATTTCCTTCATATTTCTGTAGCACAACCATGAATATTCAACTCCCACTTGAATATATGAAAGCTGTATAAACAGGAAAGTTAATTAGGAAGTAGAGAAAACAGTTTTGCTAGAGCTCCCATTTATCCAGAACACACACACAGCAGGAAATCTCACTCCCCAGCCCACAACAGCAGCTCTTGCAGGGCTGGAGGGGAGGAAGGCTGTAGAGCTTTCCTCTGTCCGGCCACTCTCATGTCATCTCTATCTTGTACTTTGCCTGAAAAGCAACAGTAAGGGTTGAACCATATCCTTTTACTAGAACTCTTGTAACGCTCCAAAATGACCATAAGAACTTTTGTAGCAACAGAACCTTAAGAAGCCCTGTGAAAGAATGAACTTATTTTGTTTCTGCATATTTAAAAGCATAAAAGGTTATTAAATGCTTTGATCAATAGTAGTAACATAGCAAAATCTTAGTGTTTAAATTCATGGCATCTTCCCACACCCTGGAAAAGTCATAGTCTGTTGAACAAGTTGCTTACACTTTGCACTAACAGTAGTGAATCCCATTAGATCCTTGTTTTCCTGCCAGCTATTTCCAGGTCAAGTCTGCCTTCCACCACTGAGGAAGTCTTTATAACCACTGTTTTTATACTCCTCTCCTCCCCACTTTTTTTTTTCCCCACAAAAAGTAAAAATAAGATACATTAAAGCACTTGTTTCCATTTTCTTGTTTTCTTCCACATTCCTACTGTCCAAACCACTTCTGTAACTTATCTGATACTCCAGGGCAGGCGATGTTGCATAAAGTCTGATTTATTTTTATAGGCAGTAAAGTGTAGTTTACAGCCCACCCCCTGTAAACCAAGTGTGTTATGCTGAATAGAAAGTAGCAGAATCATTGCTGTCTAAAAGAAAGACACTAGGTGAAACCCATCTGCTGAACTGCAACAAACTATTGTGGTTCCCACCACTGACTTGTTAAGATACTGCTGGGGCAAAAGAGAGGGTCTCCATCTTCACCATCCTCTGACCAGCAGCTAAAATCACGTTAACCTATTGCCACAGAAAATCATACTCCCATGGTTTGCCCATTACTCTCCTCTCCCTACACTGTCCCTGCCAGTATTTCCTCACTTCCTATTATCTAAGCAAAGTACCTCAAGTTCCTTCCTCAGTATCATTAAAACCCCCAACCAAATCATCATCACATCTGTGACCAGCCATCAGGTCTCTGCTTTTTTCCTGCCATCAAACATCACAGACACTATCACAGCAGAAACTGCTGCTGCAGTTTAGAGCTGCTTCCCAGGACTTTGCTGCCATCCATTAATACAACTCAGCTGAGAGATCACGAGATTACTTCTGCTGTACTTCAGATCTGAATCTGCTTACTTTAATTCTCGTATCAGTCCACTAGTTGGACTATAAGAACATACACAGTCTGAAAATACAAGAAAATTTAAGACCCTTCTAGGTTAACTAAGCAATCCTCTTACTTTTCAGGCATCTTCAACACTCACAGTATCAAGATTTGCCAATATATTGCCTATATGCTATACTGAAGCTTAACTTTCTTTCAACCCAAATGTTGTCAGTAATAGCTACACCAATCATTTTAGAAGTCCAAGTTCAATAAAATGCCTGGAAACATAAAAAGACTACGGCTTGTGAGGTGCTTGCAGTACTTCAGCACATCTTCAGAAGAGGCATCTATATGGCTAAGTAGGAAGTGTATGAAGGGGAACAATTTGAATCAACAGCAGATTATTTTTGCAGTGCTTAGTGTGCATGTGCTCTCTGTACAATATCAGCTTGTAGAAAAGGAAGCCCACCACCCCCTAGATCACCCCAAAACTGAACTGCCCGTATGACTTGTTTCTCCCTGGCTATCAAAGCCCTGAAGCACACCTTAACTAGTTTACTCCACCTCAAGATCCTCACTGCAGTAAAAACCTGTTAGGCAGGTTCAAGTAAGATTGGTAAATAGCAAGGCACACACTCACTGGTAAGACTGCAGTTTTGCTTCAGGAAACAAGGTATTTTCAGCAGCTTGTTTTCTAGTAAGTGATACATTTAGATAAGCAATTAGGAGAACAGGCAGCCTTTTTCAGAAAGGCTCAGTGAGTTAAAAATGAAGAGTGTCTGCAAGAGCAGGCAGTCTTGTGTCTGCTAAAGCATGAGGGCCCGTGAGTAAGAACTGGAATTTGCTTTTATTAATTGCAGGTGGTTAGAATAAAAGCTCTGAGGAATATTCTCAAGGCTGAAGATTATTCAACACTTAATCTTCTGCAGCATTTGATATTTAACCATACGTTAATGCACTTTAATGTCATTTCATTCAGACTGCTTATCTTGAGAAGTCAAATGCACTTCTTGGATGAGCTGTTAGTTAACAAGCTACCCTGCAGAACTATGACCAGAAGGGTATGCAGTACATTAGAGACAACTACAACTACATCTTGAAGACTCTGCATAACTGTAATTTTGCACCTCTGGAAAAGTTCTTGTTAACCACATAGTGATTAAACTTCCCTAAGCCAGGAACTGTGGAAAACGCCACAATTTCAGCTTCACATGAAGGGTATGCAGTACATTAGACTGGGTATGCAGTCCAGAAGGGTATGCAGTACATTAGAGACAACTACAACTACATCTTGAAGACTCTGCATAACTGTAATTTTGCACCTCTGGAAAAGTTCTTGTTAACCACATAGTGATTAAACTTCCCTAAGCCAGGAACTGTGGAAAACGCCACAATTTCAGCTTCACATCGTTTCTTTAAACATACTAGAGCAGACAAAATCTGAGACAGAGGATGCCATATGCATTACTTAGTTAAATTACACCTACAGTACAGAAATACATTTATTTAGCTTCTACATACCAGCACTTATCACGTAAGGCTCCCACGGTGAAAAAATTAACACTCAAAATTTATCAAATGGAATAACAAAAAAGTTGCTGGGCACAATCATGTCGTCAATCTGTAGCCAAAAAAATACCAGCAGCCATGAAGTCAAGTCAAGAAAACTTCATTCTCTGTCTCCTCTCTGCACAGCACAGCAAGATAGAGGCACAGAAGGCATCTATTGCCTCTGGAATTATGTCTCCCTAGGATGTTTGTATCTTGGTTTAAGTGCCTGTTTCAAGGAGAGACAAACATGGTGCTGCTACCAATGACATACCACATTACGCAGATAAAATCAGTCAAAATACTAATGCTAAAGCACAAGCTAGCACCCCTAGCAATTGCAAGTTTACCAGAAAGCTTTTTCCTAGTAGCTTTCTGCACCTTGTTTTATTTGCTTAGACATCTATGGCAAGTAAAACTGGTGCGCTTACAAAGACAACTGATCTACTACAAAGAGCATGTCTCCATTTAAAGGGAAGTGTACTTGACATTGGCCTAAGCATTAACTCCACCTCTAATACAATTAGAAAACCCCCAACCTCAGAATTCCTAGCCTGGTATTAACACCCCAGTTTTATCAGTCAAAGGAGAATAAAAATTGATCAATTTGTTATTTACGTCCAAGATAATCCCCTTGTGAAGAAAGCACCTGGTGTATTTGTTAGCTACTCTTAAATTGTGTGTACTCTATGCCTAGTGATGACAGTATGGTCTAAAGTAACCCAACACAATACTGACTTGAAATCTAGTCAGTTATCACTAACTGGCTTGTATCATGTTTCTACTTTATAGCAGTCTAGAAAGTTTAAAATTAAATGTCAAGAAAAGCAAAATATTCACACAAAGGATCACCAAACCCACGGTGCAAACAAGAAATGAGAAAGCTTTTTCTTAAAAACAAAAAGAAAAAAAAAAAGAAAAAAATCAAGCTCAACAGCTGTTACTGGTGTTAAATGCAAGAACAACTGGCAAATAATTTAAAGTGCAAATCTAACTTGGCAGCTTGTTCTTCACAATATAAAGCGTGATTTAAAAGAGAATACGAGAAGTGATCCAACAAGAATAAGACACTGATAAAATTTAGGCTTCCTCTAGGGCTGCAGTACTTCATACTACCAGTCAGCAGCCACAGCCAATTAAGGACAACTGCATTGTTTGGAATTTGAAGTAATTTATTTACAGACTAAAGTACAGTGTTCTGTTACAGCAAAATCTGAAAGCCAGTCTTGGTCAAAAAACTTCTTTATATATATCCAGAGTGGCCCAATATACAGCTATACCAGTAGAGTTATATTTAACTATTTTTAGAAGCTGTTTGCTGACCCTCCACAGCTGATAACCTGAGTGAAAGATAACTACTTATTAACTCAAGCCCTTTAACTTTGGGGCCTTAACAGTGGAATTTAGCCTAAATAATTTTTATTTGAGCTACTTTAGACTATACTAACATTGCTAGGCATAAATTACAAGCAAAATTTAAAAGCAGCTAACAAGTAAGCCAGGTTCTCTCTTCACCAGGGGATTACCTTGGACTTAAAAAACACTGTAATAAAGGCCACTCCAAGAACCTCTTCTCAGTGCAATTCATTAACAGTAAGTCCCAATTTCCTTATAGTTGTACCCATCAAAACTAGGAAAATAAAAGATCAAAATCTACCGCTATGACAATTTTCCCCCAAGCACGAGATGGAAAAGGTGCCCTAAATTATGTCTTTTAGGAAAGGTTTTAGGAAAGGTTTGAGGAAAGGTAGTGGCATTGAAGCATCACGTAGAATAAAAGATAAATACACTTGCATCTGATGAGGCATGGCTGGCCACCAAAGGCTTGCAGTGACCAACTAAAAAGTGCCCCAATGCACAGGACATTTTCAATGCAGACAGAGAACAAATCAACTGCAAACAAGAAGCCAGGTGAAAGAAAATCCAACAGAGAGCTGCCCCTTATGAAGCACCTTCGTTCAACCTAAGCAGGTTGAACATCTTGCTGTCTATACACATTACCCAGATAGCGCATTTTCCACATGCTGTAATATTCTCTTGAGAGCACTGGGGTCAGAGTCACAGGAAAACAGAAAATATTTCCACTTACAAGATCAAAACAAGGGCAAAAGAGAGAAAACTTTCCTTTTGGGTCAGGCCTATTTCTTAGCCACAAGAATTCCTAAAATACTGGTCAGAATAAAACAAAGAGTTGGTATCAAGCAAAGATGGCAGGTTGCTTGGCTTCATACTCAAAAATATCAGGTTTCATAGAACGGTTTGGGTTGGAAAGGACCTTAACACTCATCCAGTTCCAAACTCCTACCACAGGCAGAGACACCTTCCACTAGACCAAGCTGTTCCAAGCCCCATCCAACCTGGCCTTGAACACTGCCAGGGATGGGGGCACAGCTTCTTTGAGCAACCTGTGCCAGTGCCTCACCACCCTCACATTACAGTTATTCCCTTATTTTCACCTTCAAGCAGGGGGGCAAGCTACTTCTATTTCATACTTAGTGAGAAAAATATTCTATTTAAAGGATAGGTGGAAAAGTACTGGAGCTGTTACTGTTCATGCTTTTAGATAAAGCACATCCATCACATCCTTGCAGTCTGCCCGTAGCTGCACAGGAAATAAAGAGGTGCCACTGAAGTAGCTGTGACACGCAAGTACAGACTGAGACTTCATATTCACCTGTTCAACAGTGGGTACTTGCTGCTGTGAGGACCTGCTATTTCTTTCCAAATAAACACTGCTTTTTTTTTTTGAGGCTGAACTATTCACAAGTTAAAAATCTTCAGTTTTAAGCCAAATATCCTGTTATTCATTCCCAGTGACTGGGCAGTAAGTCAACATTTAGACTCATAGTAGAAACAGCAAGAATTCACATGAGAGCTTTGGTAATAAAATTGGCTTTTGGTCAATTTTGGCCAATTTTTGTCAAAGCAGAGCCCACGCAGCTAGTCACTGCTACAAAATCAGTGTATGAATAAGAGCTATATTAGACAGGGGAGTTTTATTAGAACTGAAACGTCAGCAGAAGTAGTACCACAGTCAATGTTTCAATGTTTGCATGTGTTAGAAACAAGAAATAAAACTGGATACTCGCAAGCAGAAAGAAAAAAACCATGCTGAATAACACAGAAAAACAGCTGCTGCAGTAAGGAAGCTGATTATGAACTTCTTTACTCATCAGTTAAAGAAAAGAGAATAATGGCTGAGGACAATGCTAGCTCTAATACAAGCTCTGTAGCATTCCAGTAGCAAAACTTCCAAGAGATTTCTAAAAAAAGAATCAGAACTATTCCTTTTCAGAAGTTAACATATAATCACATTTACCCACTGTCCGGCAATCTAAAGGCTGCTGAAATCCATCGAAATTCTTGCTTGAAAGTCCATCTTTACACATATCAGCAGCTTTTATTTCTAAAGAGATCTTTTCTTTTTAAAGAAAGATAGTTCTTTAAATGTCACCACTGCAAATTCAGTTGGAATCTTGGGCTGTGAGCTTCTCCTCCGTCCACCAGTTAATGCAACCAATAGGTTATCTGATAATAGTGCCTCAGCGAGATGTAGAAATGCTACTGCTTAAAGCAGGCTTTCAAACAGATGTAACTGGAGCACACATGAGAATTTGCTGAATTACAAGGACTAGAATCCAGCCCCCTACTCCCACACACACTTTGTTTGCTTTGAAAAGCTGTGACTAGTCCTGCCCCCTGCTTGGTCAGTGTGATTTAGCACACACAGGAAACTATGCGCACCGAGCAAAATTGCACCACCCCCTGCCCAGTCCCTTTTCAGATTCCAACTATTTCACAACTAGGCAATCTCAAAAATTCAGCAAATGTCTCAGACCATCGGGGACTGACTTTGTGTTTGCGTCTTAACACAATCCAGCACCTACTAAATACATCAGAGACCACGGCAGAAGCAAAGGCTTTTCTGAGCAACAGATCTGTTTGACACATTTTTACCCCTGATGCTCTACCACGGGAGAAGCTTCAATAAACTTGGCAAAGCAACTGAGTTTAGAAGGTTCAAGTGAGGCAAGTTTCCTCACCCTTTCACCCAATATAATTACTACAACAGGGAAAGCAGTCCAACAGGGTTCTCAAGCACTGCAGACATGTTTTTAACAGAGGAAGTCAGTGGCATCACACCAACCCTGTAAACTTTCCTTTTGGAGAATCCCTTTCTATATTCCTAACACTGGGAGCACTTACACTGACAGTATGATTATAAAACCCATGAACAAAAGCCAAGCAGCGATCCTCTGGCTCAGCTACAGTTCTTTTTACCTACAGATGTGCTCCAAATCGGTGGCAAATATAACGATATTGCTAAATGACCTTGGACAATTTACTTTGACTTGGTTTCTCTGCCTGAAAAATAAGATTAATGGAATAACCTGGGAAAGGGTGTTGTAAGCCTTGTGGCTTGCAAAACAAGAGTTCAAAGTATTATATAAATAGTTCACATTTTAGTTATTGACAAAACTACATTTCAAAACAAGACTGCTGAATACAATTCTAATCAACCTGTGGAATTTGGTTTGGCAAGAGACTAGCAGCAAAGAAACAAGGTCAATGTCAAACACAACATTTAGGCAGTTTTATGACCCAGCCGAATTTTAGTTGTGCTCTGCTGGGGTAAATACTCAGTGAAAAGGTTTACGTATGTCGCAGATCCCTATATCAAACAGAGGTTATCAGCCTGAAGTATCACGTTAACTACTCACAGAGACGGGATATAGTATTTTCAGACAGAATATAGTATCATCCCCACCGGGAGCTGCTACGCTGAAGAAAACTGATCTCTTAGACCATCAAACGAAGCCATGGACAGCACACAGTTTGCTCCAGGCTAAAGCTCGACTTCTTGCCATCACCCCCTCACCACAGCAGAAAGCCCTACTCAGCAGCTAGCCAAGGGCTTAGTTGAAAAAAACCTCTCTCATACAAGCTTCATTCAAGCCTCTTTTCCCCAACAGCGCTACCAAATCTCTGAGGTCCGCTACGATGAGGGTTCTGGAGGAAAGGAAAACGAGGAAATACTTCCCTCCCCAGACCCGTTCACGGGCGGGGCAGAGGCCGGAATGAGAGAGTTTGGGGAAAGAAGCCCATCCCGTCTAATTCCTCCGATAGGGGGAGCGGTGCCGGGCCCTATGCAGCGGCAGGGGGTCGGCGCGGCACCCCTCCCGCCCTGGCCCAGTCACCCAACCCCAAAGGCGTGATGGAGGGGAACGGATGGGGCAGCGCCCCTGCAAAAGGCCCGCCGCTCCCCAAGGCCTGCGCTGCGGTCTGGCTTCCTTCTCCCGCCGGCAGCCGCAGTGGGGTGGGAGGAAGAAAAAGGATGTGAAGAAGCGACCGGGCCCGCTCCCCCAGTGCCCGCCGCCCGCTCTTCTCAGCGCCAAGGCCGCGGCACCTCACACCCTGACACGGGCCGCCGCCTCCCCGGGCGGCCGCGGGGTTGTGGGCGGGGGAGCTCGGCGGCGGGCTGGGGCTGAAAGGAGGGAAGGGGAAGATGTGAGTGAACCCACCGGCGTCGGCTGCTGCCCCGGGCAGTGTGTGTGTCTGTCCTCGCACCGTCCCGCTCGGAGTCGACTCCCCCCCTGCACCTTCTCAGCCGCTCTCTGCCCAGGAACACAAGATGGCCACGCCTCCATAGAAACCACGCCCCCTAACGTCCCGCCGTGCACTGCCCAGCATGGTCGTGACCGGATGTGGGCGGGGCATGTGCGGTTTTGGAGCGCGTCGTGTAGTGGGTTTCGGTCTGTAGTGTTGTCGTCTGTCGTGCGCCAGATACCGCGCGTGGTGCACCACGGTGCGTGCGCGTCGTGCGTTCTCCGCTACCGGCGGAGTGCCCTTGTGGGCACTGTGCAGCATTGCCCCTTGCCAAGGCAGGAGAGGGACCGCGCTGCTGGCTTGCTCGTGTTGGGCTGTTCGGGGGTGCGTGCGGCCGCCATTCCATGCAGATGTGTTGCGCTGTGTGCTCAGGGACGTGGTCGTGCCTTACACTGAGAGGTATCCGTGCACCCTGCGCGGGGTTCATGGGCGTCTGATAGTGCCCGTGTGCTCCATGCCTTCAGCAGCGTCGGCTGGGCATCGACGTCTTTACTGCATAGGCACAAAGCGAGGCAAGGGAAATCCTCAAGGCTCGTTATCCAAAATAAAACAAGACTACGGGGAAGGACGTCCTTTCCCAGACAGCTCTGCTGCCACTTCAGTTTGAGACAAAACGGTTTCATAGAATCACAGAATGGTTTGGGTTGGAAGGGACCTTAAAGCTCACCCAGTTCCAGCCTGCCTGCCACGGGCAGGGACACCTTCCACTAGACGAGGTTGCTCCAAGCCCCATCCAACCTGGCCTTGAACCCTGCCAGTGATGGGGCAGCCACAGCTTCTCTGGGCAGCCTGTGCCAGGGCCTCACCACCCTCACAGAGAAGAACTTTTTCCCAGTACCTAATTTGATGAAAATTTTATTGTTTCTGGTGCTGGAAAGGCAAAATGGAGAGGACCCGCAGGATGGAGTGGTGCAGCCAGGTGCTGCTCCATCACCTCCATGCCTCAGTTTCCCCATGCAGAGAAGAAGCCTTTTAATTTTTTCACCATGGGTGAGTGGGGTTGAATAGGTGAACACAGAGCAATTTTTCAGCTCCACATGGAAAAAAACGATAATATTGTTCAAAAGCTCAAGAGATTGGTGTACAAACAACTGCTAGTGCATGTGCACAGTAAATTTGGGATTATTTCCTTTCTGGTTTGTGTGAAGATAAATCTAGGTCATGTGCTGCTCAGGTTAAATACTAAATGCTAAATACTAAATGCTTCCTTTATTAAAGGCAGGAAGAGGGGTTTTGAAGGACACCAGGAATCCATGAAAACTGCTTATTTCTACATTTTCCTGAACACTTGTAGGAAACAAATATCTTGAAGACTTCCATCCCCACATCAGATGGGGTTGAAATTGCCTGGCAGCTGAAAACATTATACAGAGGCGAGAGAGGGCAGATGGATGTGAGGCCAAAAGCTTCTTTTCCTAAAAAATTGGGTCACATGCAAGAGGGATGGCAGCAACAGGGCTAAGAAATGCCAGGAGGGAGCCTGGGCTGGAAGGGAGATCTGCCCTGCGTGTTTTCCAGGGAGGTACTATCCCTGTGGGTGAGCGGGTGTGAGTTAATATCATTATCACTATACTTAAGGAAGCACATAAATTGCATTAAGTTCTCCCCAGGCAGTCAAAAATCATCCAAAGCACTGTAGTCTAACAGTAGGCAAAACATGGCAAGAAAACAAATTAAATGTTTGGGTTTGTTTTTTTTTTTTCCCACATTGGAGAAGCTGATCTGTCTCAAATGGGATTTCAGGAAGAGAATTACTGTTGCAGTGAACAGATTGCTGCCCACCTCAGTGTCCAGGCATGGGCAACTACCACTGGGATGGCAGATGTCCCCATCCCTTCAGTGCAGGCTGTTGTGAACCCCGTTGAGCACAGCATCCTTCAGGACCTGGTTTAAGAGATACCAAGTTGAGCCTAAAATGCACAGTGGATTTTAATCCTTCAGCAACACCTTTGAGAAAGGAAAGGAGCATTTGCCTGTCTTTGAGGCTTCTGGGTAATGTCTGCCTCTGCTCCTGCTGTTTGGAGACATTTTGGGTGAGCCCTGGGGCAGGAGCTGTGCTGGGAGGCCATGCTCTGTGTGTGAGTAGACTGATACAGGGAAGCTACTCTTAAGACGACAGCAGAATCCTGTTAATGCATTTATCCCCCATCCCCATATCCTCTCCTGGCCATAGCTGAGTCCAGCAGCAGCCCAGTCTGCTCCATGATGGGATGGTGAACCAGGTCAGGTGCTGATCTGGGTTAAAAATAACCTCTCTCTCTTCTTTTCTTTCTTTTTTTTTTTTTTCTTTTTGCTTTATTTTTAACTCAGAGCAGTTGCTTTCTTTAGCTCCCAGGGCTGGGGGGAGGAGAGAGCACGCTTATCCCACCATTGCATCACCTACCCTCCCCAGTAAAAATCTGACTGATAGAGGTGCCAGCTAGGGTGCAAAGCGAGTCAAGGGGGGTTTATTTCATTATTATAATCGATGATGTATTTTCTGTGATGTAGGATTTCATTTTTATTGTCTTGGTGGGGACCTGAATTGACGCTGTGCATGAGGAGCCAGTAGAAATTTGGCCCTGTTGGTCTGATTCATTAATGATATCTGCCGTGATGCAAGGTGAACACTTCACCCAGTGATTCGTGACATTTATAGGAAGAAAGGGGCCTTGGTTTGTTTGCAGCTGAGAGAGCAGACGTGTCGCTTGCTTTCTCTTCTCTGTGGAAGCCCATGTGGGAGAAGGATGAAATGGGGAAGGATCCCTTGGGGCAGCTTGGTTCGTTTTCTGGGTACTCCTGGGATTGCAGAAAGTCCTTTGGCTGTTCCTGGACGGCTGCTTTGGAGCTGGAGAGTTTTCTCCCCCGCTGGGAGCCTCAGATGACGAATCCGCCGGCTGAGCTACACCCTGTTCTCGCTGCCTTTTGAAAGAAAGTGTTTGTGTAAAGCAATTTTCTGAGGTTATAAAAATACCACCAGGAGTCACCAAGCACTTGCCCAAATGATGCTTTTCCTTCTGCATCTGCCCTAGGAAAGAATACCACAGTCTGGATCTGCTCTGACTCCAGGGTTCTCCAAGAGAATCTTTTCTCCCACTGTGGACAAATTGTCTGTATTGAAATGTTACTGCTTGATGATAACCTGCTGGTGTCTGGTATCAAGGGGTGGTGAAGACCTCAGAGCTGGCAGCAATGATATCCAGTCACTAGATCCCTCCTGGTTGTGATGGTGAAGACATTTTGGGGTATTTTGGAGTGATGCTGGGGTGGGCACCCATGTAGAAGGGGCTGAAGGGCACCAGAGTCAATCACTGCTCTGTCTTCTGCTGCCTTAAAGCTCCTGCTCTATGGGGCTGTGCTGTCAGCTTGGGGATTTCTCACCTCTGAGTCTCTCACTTTGAGGTGGGCGTTGCAATTACTCACAAAAGCTAAGAAATCCTACCCCCTTCATTTCATACTTTTATCTACCAAAAAAAAATAGTAATTATTCCTTGGAATTGTGGTCCTGGAGTCACCTACAGATGGGCCCGGGCTATTGAGAAACTGACAGATCTAATCTTCCTGCTCATGTTTTACCATCCTGGCAGCAAAAGGAAGGTGGAAATGGGGAGAAAAGCAAGTTAAACTAAATGGCTTGCTTGATGGGCACCAAAATAAGAATATTCGCATCAAGAGCTTTTAGTTTAGCATGGTTTCTCCACTCAGAGCTGCCTTAGGTGGCAGAAGGACCCACGCAGCCAGAGAATTTTTGAGAACA
The DNA here is from genome assembly GCF_028554395.1 of Pezoporus wallicus. Classification (NCBI taxonomy): domain Eukaryota; kingdom Metazoa; phylum Chordata; class Aves; order Psittaciformes; family Psittacidae; genus Pezoporus; species Pezoporus wallicus. The sequence continues at coordinate 2,648,163 of NW_026637044.1, read as the reverse complement.
TCTCAGATGTGGGCCTGAAGCTTGGGAGAGCAAAGGAAGCAGATGATCTCTCTGCTCATGACACTGACTCCCCAGGGATGTTACGTGAATTGCTGCAGCTCTCTCTGCCTCACTTTTTCCTCCTTAATTTGGAAGAAGCTTCACTTCATGACTCAGTGTCTAGTGTAACCTTCGGTGCGAAGAGCTTTGTATAACATCCGCGTTGCTAATTGCTGACACCTCTGGATAAAGCTCTTAGCTGCATCCATCTGCGGCAGGATGATGCTCTGAGCAGCCTCGGTGATGTCTTCTAGTACCCAGGGAAGACAGATTAGAAAGGACAAGTTGGTTCCTCTACTGTCATCTATCCATCCCTCCTCCCTTCAGCTGCTACAGGGCAGATGTCCCAGCTGAGCGAGTCCTTTGGCTCTTCTTCAAGTCAGTGGAGATAAAGAGGAGTGATTGACGCATTCACCTCCAGTAGGTCTCCATCACCTATTGAGGGAGGGCTGCAGAGATGTCCACGTTCAGCCAGTGGGATCCCTCCTGTGATGATGGGCAAAGATTTGCTGTGCCCCCCACATAACTTCAATGTCAAGCACTTCATTTACTCAGCATTCATGTTGGATAATGCATACTGGAAGGATGCTTTGCCTGCAAAATGTCCTGTGACCTGCTCATCCTGACACTGCAACTCAAACATCAGTGATCAGGGGGCGCTCACTGGCTACATCTTCTCTGTGGAGCACTTCTAATGTAGAAGTGTTACCACTAGTCCCAGTTACATCTGACAGTGTGTTGGGGACCTGCAGCAGCAGTAGAAATGTGTTCCTGAGCACGCACCTGGGCTATCTTCACAAAGTACTGCTGTCCTCTTGGAATCACAGAATGGTTTGGGTTGGAAGAGAGCTTAAAGTCCATCAAGTTCCAACCTTCCTGCCACAGGCAGGGACACCTTCCACTAGACCAGGTTGCTCTAAGCCCCATCCAGCCTGGCCTTGAACACTGCCAGGGATGGGGCAGCCACAGCTTCTTTGGGCAACCTGTGCCAGGGCCTCACCACCCTCACAGGGAAGAACTTCTTCCTCAGATCTCATCTGAATCTCTCCTCTGTCAGTTTAAAGCCATTTCCCATTGTCCTGTCATTACAGGCCCTTATTTAAAGTCCCTCTCTGAGTTTCTTGTCAGCCCTTTTAGGCACTGGAAGGCTGCTCTATGATCTTCCCATAGCCTTCCCTTCTCCACAGGTATGAACTGATGGTCCAGCTCCCTGTGGGCTCAGCCTGCTCAGCCTAACTCTGTGGACAAGCCTGGGTCAATACAACTGAGTTCTGTGGGCAGCACTAGCCTTCCAGTGAAGTGTTCTGGGGTGTGCTGAGTTGGGTCTGGTATCTGATACCAATCTGTTCTCTGGGATGGATAGTTCAGCAATGCCAAAACATATTCCGTTGCCTACTCCTACCCTCAGCCCGTCAGGCACTGCCAGAGCTATCCTCAGTTTTCTTCTGGAGGGGAGATGCTCTCCGAACGTAAAGGCAAAAGGTGGGAGCATTAAAACATTCCATTTAGAAAGCTTTGTGCAGTTTTACAGAGCTCCATTAGAGAAAGCAGTCTGTGCATCACCAGGGTACAATGCTGCTGTGTAGGATTTGATGTGGCACATATCCTTCTGCTAATAACCGTGCACAGAAAACCTGAATACTCGGCTGAAATATTTCACCTCTAGCAGCACAGCACTCTGAAATCCCTTGGCTTGCTAGCAGAGCTGCCACCTCAGAAACACTAATATTGTGTCCTGTCACCCTTGGGTTTTTCCAGTGAGGATTCCCAGTTAATGAGCTGTAAAAGAGGAGAGCGCTCCAGCTTTCCGTATGAAGTCACTTTGCTATGGAGATCTAGAAGAAAATGTAGCACCAGACGTATCAAGGTTATTATCACAGTGTTTTCCTGGATGGGAATGAAGTTTTGGCTGTTCTCCATCATCAAAACCTCATTAAGTTCCGCAGCCACTAATTGATATGCCCAAACCTGACAACTTGCGTCAAAGGAGAAGACGGAGGTCACCCTGGGACCTGCCAATCAATGTCACAGACATCCCAGGCCCATAGTGAACTTTGACCGCCTGCAAGAATGACGGCGATTGTTTCATTTGCTAGAGAAAGATGGAAACCAGTCTAATTAAAACATCAGTGTCAGGTCACATACCCCCACTGGACACCTGCATGATGGAGAGAAAAACCCAGACAGCGGCTATTGGGGTCCAGCTTCTGTGAAACTGCCCGAGATGTTGTGGCTGCTCTGGATTGTTCACCTTGAAGAACATTCTTCTTCCAGCGTCATTTTTATGGGAATCAAAGGGTGACCATTGCAGGAAAACTAGAAGTGGTGTAACGGCAGGAGTGAGAAATGCCAGTGTGCAAGAGAAAGCCTCAGCTGTTTTCAGCAAGGTTTGCAAAGCAAAAGGAGTCAGGAGGCTGCTGGAAGAAGGACCATAGAGAAGGCTTTGTGGTTAGGAGAAAAGTATGGTATGGAAAGGAGGTAAAAAGGTGATAAATGCCTAAGTCACTGCAGGACAGGATCATTTAAACTCATTTTGCGTCTCTTTGAGGTAGCAGTCCTCCACCAAATTAATTCCCTGCTTCTTTTTATCATAGAATCACAGAATGGTTTGGGTTGGAAGGGACCTTTAAAGGATATCTAATCCAACCCCCCTGCCATGATCAGGGATATCTTCAACTAGATCAGGTAGATTGAGATGAGATCTGAGGAAGAAGTTCTTCCCTGTGAGGGTGGTGAGCACAGGTTGGGCACAGGTTGCCCAGAGAAGCTGTGGCAGCCCCATCCCTGGCAGCGTTCAAGGCCAGGCTGGATGGGGCTTGGAGCAACCTGGTCTAGTGGAAGGTGTCCCTGCCCATGGCAGGGGGTTGGAACTGAATGAGCTTTGAGTCCCTTCCAACCCAAACCATTCTGTGATTCTGTGGTAATGTTAATCTTGTACATTTGCAGCTTGTGCAGCACACTTATCTCTAGGGAAACAGCTGTGATTTATCTCCGAGAAATAGATTGCAGTTAACATTTAAGCCTATACCCGTGATGCATTTACAAAGGCAATATAATGAATCAGTCTTTTAATAATAAGCTCTGTAACCTTTGAAAACTCACCCGGGTGGGAGCTGGGCACCCAGCAGATAACATCATCACTGATGCTGCTGCTGTCAAAATCACCCCCCCCTTCCCTGATCCACTGACTGTGGTCTGAGGGGCACATGCTGGTCACTAATTAAAGCTGATGCTGTGAAAATAAACTAATGCCTGTGCAGCCAAAATAGAGGTTGGTTCCCTGTTTTATTCTGCAGGGGTAGAAGTGATCTGGCCACACGGGCTTGTTCCTGGATTAGGTCCCTGTGATACAAGATGGATAGGCTGGAGGGGACTGTGTGCCTCTTCCTGTCACTTTGTGAGAGGCAGGCATGGAAAAAAGTTGGGAAAAAAAGGAGATTTGGGGCCCTCAGTGATGAAGGTGCTGGGTGCGGGGCAGGTCTCCTAACCCACTTGTTGCCAGAATCCAGCATCTGAAGACACACATCTCTGGAGGTGTGAAATCTGTAATTATAAGCCAGCTAAAGAAGCTACACTTGCCTGGTGGATTATGTACAGCTGGAAACCAGCAGAGCCCATCATGGGCTTGGCCCTCAGGCATGGCATGAGCATGGTAGGGACATAGCTTTGTGAAGGGTCACTTTGCTGGACAGAGAGATGAAAGATGAATGGAGATAGGTCTTCCTGTAGACATCTTTTTCCCCTGCTCCAGGTGGGAAGGTTGGCTTGTGGCTTCAGCAGAGGGGAAGATGTGAGTATGGGACATGTCACCTGGAATTTCTTCAGCTATAAAATGCTATTCTGCTAGGCTCCAGTCCTCTGAAAGATCTTTCTCCTTGGGTGTAGACTGTGCCTTTCTGTGAGGAAACATACCATCTGGCCATCACAGGATGCAGCTGTTCATCTGTAAGGTTCTGAGTCGTGCTGGAAACTCGTCCAACCTGCTGGCTCCTGTGGAGGAGCTCAGACTGACCATGTCTGACTTCAGCTGCTCCACTGAATACCTCCCAGGAGGAGTCTGGGCTCAAATCCTTTTTTTTCCAAGGAACAAACTACAGCAGAGAGTTTCCTTGGCTTGAAATCCCTCCATCAGCTGCTCCAAGATGTCCTGAAATAAATAGCTTTCCACAACACTTGTCCTCATGGCATCTGCTAAACCAGAAACCAACATCCTGATTTCTCTCATGGTACCCAAGGAAGCCCCTGAATTCAGGTCAAATCCTGCTTGCAGGAGACAGGAGGTGGTGCTCAGGGGATGCTGGCTTCTCCCCTGGTTTCAGCGAAGTCCCTAATGGCTTTTAAGTCCTTGATCCAGCTGGGGCCGCTCTTTGCATTAGAGCAGGGCAAAGGCAGGACTTTTCTGTGAGAGGTTCTTGCCGTTTCATTTCTTTTTTGTTATTCCCTTATTTTTACCATATCCTGTACAAACTGAAATGAAAGCAAAAGCAAGAAAATTAAAATTAAAAAACCAAATAGTAATGACTGGCAGCTCCTCACAGTACCAGACCAGAGGGCACATCCTGGATGTGGCTGCCTTGAGATCAAGTAGGATACCATGGAAAACTGGTGGAAAAGAGGGGAAAAAATGAAAACAAGCAGGCAGTTCAAGAAATGCCAAAGCTGAACGTTTTGACTGCTTTCTCCAGGGAGAAACATCATCAAGTGTATCTTGTTTCTGCTCATTTTGCTTTCCATGAGTTAAGATGCGCACTGGGAAGGACTTGTCTCGTTGGAAAGTCTCTCTATTCCCTCCTGAAGCGGGAACAGATGAGCTGCCCCTGGTGTTTAATACATTCAAAAGAACAAACCTTTGATAACGTAGCTATGCCAGCTATTTCAAGATGCAGTTGATGCTGAAACCCAAAGCTGTGTGAATTCACACTCCAACCAGGACAGACACACCCCCCCCGCCCAGGTAAGCTGAAGCACAGTGGCCTGCCTAAAATGCAGCAGCAGAAAGGCTGACGCTGAAAAGGTTTTTCAGCTCCATTTGATTTGTGGTTGGCTCCCAAGGAGGTCTCTTGCAGCAGATGGCAGCAGTGGGTTTACAAAGACGCCGTGGCTGGGACCTGCTGGGTCCTGAGCAGCACCTGCACCCAGCCCCAGCATCCGGGGTGCTGGTGAGGTGATCTTGCACAAAATGCCCCATTGATGAACTAATAGCCATTGCATTCAGTAACAAAACGTCAAGCCCCAGTTGTCCGGATGAGTTAACCTGTGTGGATTCTCCAGTGTCTAATACAGGGGTTGAACAGCCTTCCCCTTCCTTGTGGAACTGGTGTGCACATCTCTTCTTCCCCCAGACATTAAATTTTAGAAGGTCTATAGTGCTCAAACGACCCCAGAGACTTCCATGCGTTTAGTGCTGAAGCTGAATTGCAATGTCTCAAAGCTGGAGTGGATAGGCAGACTGACACTGCCTGACTACTTTATCCTTATTTTTCTGCAGTGGTGATTCCCTTAAAATCTGAGAGTCTTTTAATAGTCTGTGCTTCCTAATGAACCTGTTTTTTCCCCTTTTCCTGTTTATTTTTTTTTTCTTTTTCTAACTTACTTTCTCAAATCAGGGGGGGCTCTCACATAGTTGGTATGTGTCCCCTCCACAGGATTATCAGTACATGGGCTCATTTCAGCCCAGTTTAGCGTCAGATGGGAATATGCCGTTCCCAAACACTGGATGAAATCCCTGTGGGAGCAGCCGTCCAGCCCCTGCTTACACCCTCAGGTCAGACGTGTGCCTGGTGCAAATGTGGGACTGGGGGGTGACAGGGACAAGTGATGTGCCCAAGGCCACACAGACAAGACTGCAGTGGCAGAGATGCCCTCTGGACCCTAGAATGAGGGAGGTGAAACTTTTCTCTCCATTTGGGGTGCCGGTGTGTTCATGTTCAGCATCCCCTGTGTGGGGATCGGGCTCAATGCAGCCAGACAGCCAGGGCAAGGGATGCAGCTCAGCCCTCCTTTGGGATGGTCATGCTTCTGCAACAGCTAATTTATGTTTCTGGGCAGTTATTATTAGGAGGGTACAGGGAGCTAAGTGTGACCTGCTACAGGGGACAAGGAGGTAGGAGAAGGGGAGGCTCTCCAGCACTACTCCATGTGGGCAGAAAAGAGATGATGGATAAAAAAGAAAGGTTTGATGTTTTTCTCTTAATATACATTTCTCTGTATCTATATACATAGATTTGCATGCATTAGCTGAAAAACGCCTCTGCATGGGCACAGCCATCAGGGACGAGGTGGCAGTGAGGGGGTGATTGCCTATGTGCAGCCCCTAAAAAATTAATCCCTTTGCCTGCTGCCTTCAGATCATACTGGCCGTGGAGCCAGCAAATCCCCAGCGATGTCAGCTTCCCCTTCTGCATGTGCCTTGTCCTTGTGCAGTGCGTGGGGCATGTGCATTGCCAGGCTGAGGCTCCGAGCCACATCCCTGTCCTGAGATAGGGGGAACCACTGCAGGACCATCCATCCATCACTCCCAGCCCTGGTCTGCTCTGCCCCTCGCAGCGGGTGTGAGGGTGGCATTGTCCTCCTGGCGCCTGGGTGGTCCCCCCCCCAGCATCAACAAGTGAAAAGGTTTCTCTGAATCACTGTGTTGCTTTATAGCAATAACTGCGGGGAGTTATTCTCCCCAGAATTAAGTCCATGGCTGGTAGAAGGGTGTTAAGGTAGCGCCTTGCAGCTCCAATTATCTTGGCCCCTTGGAACAAAAAAGAAGATTGTGTTGCTGGACAAAAGGCGTTTTCTATGTAACTTCTTGTCTCAAAGCATTCATAGTGTGTAATGCTGATATAAATACCCAAGGGGTAGGCTATCGTACGTTGTGGGCAAACCTCCCATTCGAAGTAACCATTTGCTGGGGAATTGTCTTCAGGGAGCCAAAAGCAAATTCAGCCCTGGCTGGATGCAGCATCTTTAGGGCTTGACCTGGATAAAATCCTTGGTGGCATCAGGGCAGATAGGAGAGGAGGTTTGTGAGGCTGGGCCAAGGAGATGGGATGTGCAGAAGGCCTTGTGCAATGGTTGGGGACCCTCGCAGCCCCTAGTCCTGAAGCTTTTCCTCCCTTTTTCCCTATTTCTAGAGCAAGAAGCAATGATATACATCATGTGCCACTAGACACCTGGACCCCAAAGTTCACTACTTCACTCCTGACCCTAGGACACCAGGAGCTAAGGATCACTTGCCATGTGAGAGTAATGCCAGCATCCCCCTGGTTACCCCATCATCTCCTGTGCATGGCAGTCCTATCCCCAGGGCAGGTCACAATGCCAGGGGTGACCAGGGAACAGCTCAGTGACAGTCAGAAGCTACACAGGCCCCAGGAAGCCATCACACTGCTGTGTGCCTCCATTTCCCACTGTGAGCTCTGAACTGTGTTTTGGGGCTTGGAGTTGCTGCCTGTACAGCATCCTCCACCACCACACCACGACTAGCTGGGACAAACTGGGAAGGTTGATTATCTGGGGAGCAGTGGAGCTCTGCTGGGGGAAATTATAGCCCATGCACCATTCAGGATCTGGTCAGGACAAGGCAATGTGACCCAGAAACATCCTTCTAGATGTGATTTTCCTCCTCAGACAGTGCAAAATGTACTGCTCTTAGGTCCGCACAGGTTTGGCTTTACCTGTGCATCAGAGGTTGGAACTAGATGACCTTTTAAGGCCTCTTCCAATCAAAACCATTCTGTGATTCTATGATGATTCTGTGACTACTGTGATATGTGGAAGCAGATGCTCTACTGAAACCACTGTGTTTTATTATGGTGTTCTGAGGATGGAGGGGTCTAGTGTCTATAGTCTTGGATTTAATTCTGCTGATGGGAGAGATTATGTATGTCCATGTTCCCTTCATTTCATCTTCCCTGGGAATAAAGTAAAGGGCAGAGTGAGTCTTCATGGCACATAGGAACTAGCCTGCTCCCAAACAGTAGCCCTGATTGCTGCTAACAAAGCACATGGCTTAATCCCTACTAAAACTACTGGTGTTAAGTGATTTTGCTCTTAAGCACAGCCATCCCCACCTATGAGTCTCCTTCCACCCATGGCCTCAACAGCCCCCCAGCAGCAGCAACCTTCACCATCTGCTGACATAGCAAGGCGTTGCTGCCCAGAGAAGCTGTGGCTGCCCCATCCTTGTAAGTGTTCAGGGCCAGGTTGGATGGGGCTCTTCTTGTTTTGATGATAGCTGGAAGGTTTAATCAAAGAAAAGAGCCATCACCTTGGCCTCTATCCTGACAGCTGGGATACTTCTGTAGGTTTTGGAGGAGGTCCTGTTCTGGCAGCAACTCAGGTCTAGGTGCTTCCTAGATAATTAAAATTTCATTGCCATGCCATCATTTTTAAAATTTCTGTGAAATGTGTAATTTCCTGTTGCAAGCATTTTATCAAAACAATTTGGAAGCCATTTATATTATTTTCAAGCTCAGATACCTTGGAGAGAGGCCAAACTGCCTTCTCACAAGGAAAACCTGATAACTCTGAACCCTACTGATGGCATTTCTGCTTGTCATGGGCACAGTAAACTCCTCCACTTTGTGGCAGCACTTTCCCCTTAACATGCTTTGCCAGAGGGTTTTCCTGATTGCCCCTGAACCACAGTAACTTCGTCTGGAGATCAGGGTGTCATGTATGAGATGCCGTGTGGGTGGGAATAAACTGACTGCCTATACTTGAACAGATATGGTCACTACACTACACTGTCAGATACAGTCAGATACTTCGGCTCCTTTCACAGCCCCTTTGCAGATCACCTGGCAAAGCCTTTGGGATGTATAAGAGATAAGAGACAGCTCCTCCTGGCAATAAAAAGAAGAAATCCAAGGGGAACAGAATCACCAGGGCTTTTTGTTCCTCCAAAAGGGCTTCACTGACCTGTTTTCTAGGCTGTTGGCCTGTCCCTGCCCCGCGGTGACACTGCTGATGGGGAGGCAGGTGCTTCAGGGACATTTCTAACACTAGATGGAGCAGTGACCCTAGACATGAAGGAGCAAAACCATCCTGCTGTTACTTAATTTACTCCTTTACTTAATTCACTCCTTTCGTGCCTTGCAATCTCGGCCCCGAAGGGGATTTGGGGCAGAACAACTCTTTTTCAGCATTCAGTCAGGTTGCCAGCCCTTGGTGCATGCTCAATGTCCTGCTACGGTGACTCCCTTGATGACTGTGGTGGCTGAGGGATTAGGGTCTGGCCGCTGGGGAACATTGTCCGTCCTGGGAGGTGAAGCAGGGATCAGGGGGATCAGACTCTGGGTCATTTCCTTGTTGCCTTAACATGAGCGTTTTTTCCTCGGCTGCACAAAGGCAGAAGGTCAAAGGCTGGGGATTAAAAGGTGATGGATGGACATCTGTGGCTGAAACGCAGTGTTAGCCCCTGCATGTCTGGTGGCAGCGGCCGTCCTGCGTTATGGACTAGCTGGCTGCAAGGAGATGTGGGTCTTTCTTCAGGACTAAGGGGGATCCTTGGATTTTGCATTGGAGCCCACATGGGTGCCACAGGTCATGGCCATGCGGCTTGGCCCTGTCTGCTGAATATGCAGAGCAAAGGGGAAAGCAGTTTTGCATGGTCCTCCTTCTCTGACATACTTCCCATCTCCCTTCCAGGTGGGAAATCTGTGGGTGGACCTAATGGGACAGATTTATCCAACAAAATGCTTTTTCCCCAGTGATTTGAGGGGACACACATGCTGTGGTACCTCAGCCCTGGTTGTGTCTGTAGAGAATACCCTCCTCAGTAGGTGAGCAGGAGCCTCCAGAACGGAGCTCCCTGCAACTTGGTGCCTCAGTTTACCTCTGAGTGTGAAATCTATAAGCAGACACCCAGCTCTCCAGTGGTGCTGTGGGATTCATGACACGCCGAGAAAGTGTTTGGAAGGCCCTTCAGTATTATTACAAGGCTATGTCAACATTAATGAATGGTAGATGTCTTATCTGTGTGCCTTTTCTTCTCATCTCTTGGCTACAGTGCCACCTGTGGGCTGTATATCACCTGGTTGGTATCTCCATGGCATGATGCACTGATGTGAATTAGAGGAGAGCCTTTACATCACCTTTTTCGGGTGCTGGTGTACCAGGGTTGTGTCCAAACATGTTTGGTACCAAAACAGTCTCCTCTCTATGCTGCAGCAGGGCAGATGACCCTGATGGTAACAATTGTCCTTGTCACCTCCATGAGGACGCAGATTTTAATGGCCTTGTGGAGCTTTACAAAGTCTACCCACACCTTCCTCAGCCCATGGGCCCATCACCCTCACCACCTTGAAAAGAGCAGGACCAAGAGCTGACTGATCCTTAATGGCCCAATGAAGGTATATCATCTACACCGGCATGGAAAGCCCAGGGTCAAGACCTGAGCTGGCTGAGCTGGCTGCAGGGTGAACAGCAACAGGTCTCTTCATCCTGTTGGCTCAGTTTTTGATCCACCCTCCTGGAATTTGGGCCCTTGGCAGCTGTATTTGTGTTCAGTTCTTATTTGTCCTTGACAGTTGATGGAGTTCTGCAGCTCAGTTGGAAGAAGGTTTGGTCTCTGGAGATGCCTCGACTCGAAAAAGTGTCCAGCTCCTGAACGAGGCAGCTCAGCCAAACTTCTGCTCATTGACGGGTGGATCTGAGCATCAATATGGCTTTGAGAGGTTTTCGCAGTGGATAGTTCTAGAAACATATCAAGGAGCAGCCAACCAAATGTAGCACCTTGTGCCATGTCCCATGCCATCCCTAGGACAGACCCAAAGACCACATGCCTCTGACCCTCAGCCAAAAAGGGCACCCACCCACCAGACCCTGCAGGAGATGGAGCTTGAGTTCCTTCTCAGGCTGGACCTCTCCATGAAGGCAAATATGGGTCTGGCTTCCCTGTCCTGGACCCACCACCCAAAACCTTCCTCTGGGGTCAAGGCACATGTTTGGGACACCAGACCGTGCATGCTTCTCCGGCATGCTGGGTTGCAAAGCCCAGGGCAGGGAAAGCCATGCTATAGCCCTGGGTGGTGGGAACTTGGGCGCTCACCTTAACTGAGTGCTTCTAAAGTCACTCCCAGTGCTGGGAAGGTGGCTTAGCTTGGTAATGACCAAATTCTCAAATACCTGAGGCTTGAGTCATGGCTCAATGAGGAAACATGCATAAACAAGCAGCAAGCCAGGAAACTACACTGCTGAGATGGACAAAGGTAAAAGTCAGTGGCTTGGTATGTCTGCACGATAGCAGCAAAACCCAAGGCAACAGGTTATAGCTGATAATCACAGCACCCCAGGCTGTGCTCTTGGGAGCAAAGTGAGGGCAGATTCAGACAGCACTGCTGAAGAACACCCAGGCTGCTGGAGACTGGCGGAGTGGTGGGTGAAATCACAGCACACTCCTGGGATTTCTAATGGGGGAAGTGAATAAAAGCAAAGTTCACACACAGGGAGGTCAGCAGGGTGGAGAAACTGAGGCAAGGAGAATGCAGGAGGTGGTAGCTCATGTTTCTGAGCCCTCACCGTGACCCCAGTTTCTCTTCAGCTGTCAGGACTGGATGCCAGTGAGGCTTTTCACATCCAACCCCTCTGAATTCCCACTCCAGCTTGAAGTATGAGGGCAAAGAAATTTCTCCCAGGGAAAGTCAGGCATCACCCCAGGAGCTTCCAGCCCATGTTCAGGCTTGGCTGCAAGTCCCATGGTTGGAGGTCCTCCTGTCTCTTTTGTTCCTCAGTTTCCCCTTATGCAAAACAAGACCTATCAAACTTCAGCTATGATGCTCTGAACCTAGGTACAACATTCTGAGTTTTTCACTGATATCTAGCAAAGAGAGTGAAAATCAGTTTGGTGGTTGGAGATGAATGGAGGAGGCCTGGTGCACCCAGGGAGGATGGAGTGCTGGTGAAGATCCATTATTGCTTGTGCCTGGTGGCTCTAGGCCAAGCCAGGGGCAACCCCGTGGTGCAGGGTGAAGCTGAACCACAGCCTGCTTTTCCATTCCTCATCGGTGCTGGGGCCTTATCTCATGGAAGTAAGCCCTGAGCAGGCAGAATCACTTCGATCAGGGCGCCCGACTGACCGGTAAACAGCCAAGGAGTGATGGGCTCGCACTGAATTTGGCTTCCTGGCTGGAGCACTGTTTATCGCTCCCCCTGCATTTCCCGTTTTTTCTCCTGCAGCACTTCAAGCACAGGAGAGACATTGTCACTATTCCTCGAGCTACCAAGCAGGGGGAACAAGGTGGGGAAAACACCCTTCTTGGCCTCTCTCTGCCTGTGCCTCCATCTCTATAAATCAAGTGTATTTGTGCTGCTCCCCAGTCAAGTATGGGCATTAGCACTGTGATGCAAAGTCATTTCAGTAATGTGCACCCAGGAATGCACCTTATCTGATTTCCCTCTTGGATTTTCTTTTCCCCAGTCCTGAAAACCAGGGCTGTGTCTCCCCTCCAGGCTCCCAGACTGAGATGTCCCCGGGGAGCATCCGTAGGGTGACAGTGGGATTTATTGGAGCCTTCCTGGCAAGTGTGGACCCAAGACCACTCCGCAGCACTGGGTGCAGCTGCTCCTTTTTGGACACTAAGCTATTTCCCAGCCGGGACAGGGGCCGACCCACATTACTCAGGAAGGCGAATGAGATGATGACAGACCCTGCCAAGCAGGTACTATCTGGGGCTTGAAAATTCAACCCCTCTGCTTTGCCCTGCCAGGCAAGGCAAGGACAGAAAAATTGCCCTGGAATCTCAGATATAACCTATGCATGTGTACAAATCACCCACAGATTCCCCTCTGGATTATTGCATATGGGGAGCTTTACATGCTGGATTTCTTTTGAAAAAGGAGCTTTTCCTTTACCGGAGCAGGAGGGGGCCGGTGGCCGGGGGAAACACGCCTGGAATGTGACAAGCCTGTTCTCCTGCTTGTTTGTGTAAACGAGTTGGGTCTATTCCCTTCCTCTCAAAGTGCACGTTTTTAAGCTTCCTTGCAAAGCAAATTTACTTTCAGAGCACATGGATGCCAGCACGGGGAGGGGGCATGGTGGTTGTTGATGATAGTAATTAATAATAGTAATCATTGAGAATAATAAAGGTTCTTTTTTCCCCTTAGAGTTGATGGGTGGTGGACAAGGGCTCCATCCAACACTGCCCGTCACCTTCACGTCCACATTTCTTCTCACCTATCTCCTACGAGACCATCTGGCCATCCCCTACTGGGAATTTCTTGATGAGATGGTTTTCCATCAGGAAAAGCTCAGGTGCCCACAGCTGACCCTTTTTGCATGTCCAGGTTGCAGTGAAGAGCTCCTCATCTCCTGAGTCCAAGCTGCAGCAAAGAGCTCCCTATCAGACAACAGAGCAACTGATAACTCACTATAAAACCTAGAGATACGGACCCTGAAGGCTGGTGGGTGGCAGCATCCTTGATGAGTGAGGGATTTGCTCATCTCCAACAGAACACTCCGTCTGGCCCTGCTGCTACCTCAGGAAGAGCATCTTTCATTCCCACTGCTGATGCAAACCTTTGTGAGGGCCCTGTGAGGCAGTTTGGAGGACAAAGCCTGATGGTTTTGGCCTGAAAAAGTCACTGTTTCCTCCTTCACTGCCACCTTCAGTTATATCTTAGAGCAGTTATTGACAGCAATACCTGAATAATTATTATTATTAATAATAATGTTAATGACAGTGATGATCTGTGGTCAGTTATGGTATCCCTGGGAATTTCACTTCTCTAGGAGATGCCAGCAAGTGCCTAGAGAATAAGCTCCTCTTTAAGAGATGCGCTAAGACCCGCAAATGTCCCCTCTCACTCACCACCCCTATCCTAGTTTTGTCTGGGATGTGGGTTTTCAGGGTTTTATCCATTAAAACTGTCCCTGGAGCAGGAGACTGGGTTTTGCTGAGTGATGCTGGGCATGTTAAGGAACTGTGAACCTCCCATACTCCATGGCCAGCTGATACATGACCAGATGCTTCAGATAAAATCTGTGGACATCCTCAGTGTCTTGCCTTTCTCCCAGGACAGGCAGCCAGCTGTACTCCTCTTTCTCCGTCATGCTTGGCTGTCAAACTGGGTTGCTGCTGGGCAGGCTGGCAAACAGCCTTGGCATCATCTTATCACGTCCTCCCAAACAGCGTTTTAACTGAAGCTATGCAGGTGAAGACAGATGTGGAAAGGCACCTTCTGTCTCCAAATGGTGCAAGGTTGGGGATTTTGTTCTACATGTACGGGTAGGGAAACTGAGACACTGAGACAGCTAGAGGCAGCTTGCTTGTGGCAATTTAGAGTAGCAGCCCCATCTCTTGCGTCCAGACCCCATGGACAACCTGCATGCATTTTCCATGGCTAGATTCACTCTGACTTCACTCTGGGCATGAATTGAGCAGTGGGGTCACCTTCTCCTTCTCTCCCTTTGGGTCCTGCAGATTTACCTGACTCCAGACCCTGTCTGCAGGATCATCAGCTTCACTGCATGTGCAGTCCCTGGCCTTTCACACTGAATTTGTCTTTTGATGCTATTTGGAAAATTCCTCTCCGTAACCACCTTGTTGATGGGGCATCAGCACCATGATCCTGCTGTGTGCTGACAGGCCATGTCCTGGGATGGAGCCAGTGCAGCTCCCTGGGCACATCTGGGTGCACTGGACTGAGTGGTCTGGTGGTCAGCAGGGCTGGGAGTCCAAGGGGGCACGTTGGGACCTCCTTGGCAAAGCCAGCTGGGACCATCCTGACCTCCGTGGGAAAATGGACCTGTGGCACTTAAAAACATCCTGAGGAAAGCTGGGGAGACCAAGGGTTGGGAATATGGGAATATTGATGATTTTCCTGAATCACTTTGCAGGAGCAGTGCATGGGTACTTTTAGTATGTGCATGGCACATTGAGGAGCTGTGTCTTTTCCAGACAGCTCTGCTGGTGCCAAAGCACATTACCCACCTGACTGAGAGAAAGGAAGGAGGTGACAAGTGGGAAAGGAGGGAGGGCTTGCTTTGTCTCCTGCACATTAATTGCACAAGTGAATTTCCCATCTCTAGATTTGGAAAAGCTCTCCAAACCCATTTCCTGCGAGCCAGTGATTAAGTCCCTTTTTGACTTGGCTTGTTCCTCATTGTGGTCCCCGTGGGAGTGCTGGATGGGCTTAGCTTGGCCCTGGCCAGCAAGACTGTAGCATAAACTACCTTCAGTGCAATTCCTTGGCTTGACTTCTTTGGGACTTGAGAAAGGGTGATCCTGTTGGTTCCTCTAGTTTTGCATCCCCAGTTGTCTGTGTCTCCTTCATGCTGATGCAGGTGGAGATGATTATTTCTGAATGAGCTGTTTTTTATTCAGCTGTACCTAGGGTACATACAGCCTTCTTACAGCCTGAAGTCTCACAAGGTGTTGAATCTATGCCTGCTATACTGTGAGATGCAGTTGGGAGCATCCCCTGAGTAAGGGGTGGCACTGACACATGTCCCACCCCATCCTTCTTCTCCACCCAGCAGCCTGCTCCACCTAATTCTCTGATACTGGCCTAGTCTACCTTGTGGTTGACAAATTATTTCCAAGCCCAAAGTGCTTCCATGCACGAAAATTGTTTTCTTTAACTTTGTCTTTTTACTATACAGTGCTTTTAAACTGAAAATGGCTGAATGCAAACACCAGAGGAAAACAACACAAGGTCCATTGCCCACCTGCCTGCCTGCCTCTTCTCTGCTCCAGAGTGCACCCATCAAGGACCAGATCAATGCCCAGAGATAGAAACAAACCCTCTCCCTGGCCATGTTCAATGGAGAGAGGGACTTTCCCAAGGCAGCTTGTCCCAGCAAATAATCTCCGGCTTCCCTTATGGAGATATTCCCATTTGGGCAACTGCCACAGTCAACAGAGATAAGAGCTTCCCAAGGCAATTTGTCACACCAAATCTCTGGCTTCCTTCTTGGAGATGTTCCCATCTTGGGTAACGGTGCTAGCAAACAACATAGTCCTTAAAGCCTTTGAAGTACGTATGATCATCTAATTCTGGGTGGACCCCTTTTCTCATGCGACCTTTGGTTTCTCCACTGGAATTCCCCGGGGAGATGCTGCTGCTAGTTTGAATGGATGCCTGTCCACTCCAGGCCTTTCCAACCCCCAAACTTGGTGTTAAATGCTGCAAAGTGTGTCAGGCTTTGAGTTTCATGTCGGAACACATCTAAGGCATTAAGCTCTGAATGCCATGTGAAGATCGGGAACATTTTTGTGGCAAGCTGCCATCTTCCCCCAGATCATTTACCTCTTGAGTGACAAACCCGGCTCTGAAATGGTTCTAATGTTTTGCAGTGCTGTGGCTTCTCTCGTGTGATCATCTCTGAGCGCGGTACAGACATCCATCTAATTATGGCCCTCCCTGAAGCAAAATGGGGCGATTCCTGGCATTTTCAGCATGCTTGTGTTTGTATCATATGGAGCCAATCTAGGCAGACAGATAATCCCAAGCGCTGGTGATGCTTGGGTCTACTTCTTTTCAGGCTGCTGTTTTCTTGGATGATGGTCGGAAATGACATTTGAAAGCAGGGCACAGGTTTTCAACATCTTTGCTCAGGCATTCAGGTCATTAGGGAAAAAGTCCTTCAGACTGAATTCTCTGCGGTTTAGGTGCCTGAACAAAACCCAGCATCTCCACTGGTTTCAATAGGAGCTGAGACACCAGGTGCTTAAGCAGACATCTACAATAGGCACCTCAATTTGCACGTCTTAATGACATTTATCCCTAATATTAGGTGGGATGAATCCTGCTTCAATTGCAACTAGTAGTGCTGGGACCAGCTGGAGCATCTGTGTTCATTTTCTTGCACAGATATAGGCTGGACACGTGGGCTCTGCATGGGGTGGAAAATGTTACACCAGCTGTGTGGGTCTGGGGTTATTTTCATTGGTTTCTGACTCAAAAGATGAATTGCAAGGCCGCTCCTGGAGCTGTCAAGCAACATGGTTATTTAGACTTGAAATCAGGAGTTGATTTTTTCCCCTTTCTTTCTTCCCCACCCCTTTTGGCCAATACACTTGGATCACTTACTGATGCCGATCTGCCAGATTAAGTAATTGATTTGATGCCTCTTCAGTGCCAAGGAGGAAATACTCTGTATTTAAGAAATAAAAAATGTGCCAGCAAATCCAGCCCTATGTACTATTTAAAGGCTTCTGAAAAGGCTGGCTTGGCACTGGCAGGGACACCCAGGCTCCTGTTCCTGTGTCCCCTGCTCCCGTGGCCTGGGAGGATGCTCCACAGGAATGAGAATGGGGTTTTATTCCCATCCCTTTCAGGGGCCAGTGGGTTGTGTAGGGTGTGTATGTGCCTTTCAGCTTGAACAATGCAGGAAATCATTATAATAGCAGAAATTTTCCCATTCCTCAGCAAGGTGAGCTCCAGGCCATAAAGAAAAGAGCAAAGAGCAACACTATGGGAGGATGACTGGTGGACAGATCAGCCTTCCTAAGGTCAGAGATACAAGTTCAAGACTCTTTTTACCCTCTGCCTTGCCCTTACCATAAACTCTTTAAGGATAGAGCAAGTACTTAATTACTCATTAAGGTGGGTGTGAACTACTCTTTACATTTGTTTTTTATTAGCAAGTTGGGACAAAATAGTATTTTCTGGCATGCTTGATGTGAACTGAGATGTGCCTAGGAAGGCATTATTACTTTATGAAACAAACAAAAAAAACAAACAAAATCAAAATTGTCCAAAATACAACCTTACACTCAGCTGTTCTCTGACTAGTATTTTTGGTGTCCTAAACTGGGTAATAGTTTTGCATGGTAAGCCCTACCAACAAAGAATAGTATGAAAATACTGCAAAAAGCTTTTGTCCCTTCTGGATTTATGCAAAGAAAGGTTTGATTTAGCCCATGGCAGAAATATTTCAGTGGGCATCTTTGGTGGAGATTTCAGGGAGGATAAAATAAATTGAGCACAAGAAGTTAAATGGGGATGGGAACCTCTTCCAAAGACACTTTAAAAGATAACAAAAGATGGAGTATCATCTGTAAAAGAAATTGCTGGTAAATCTGATTACTGTATGGCAGCCCTTTCTGAAATATCATCGAGATAAGGATGAGAAATTCAGGGGTTGCTTTAGCCATTGTTGCCTAAATCATTGCATTTTGGACATAATTCTGCAGCTGAAAAATAGCTCCTGGTTTTAGGTGCATCATCAAAGCTGACTGTAGCAATCTATCCTAAGGCAAGTCCAAATAAGAGCAGCCAGAGAGCCCCAAACAGGAATGAAAAATGTATGGCTGTGCTCAGAAACATAAGGTTTCATCATTCTGGACCGCAGTTTCCCATTTGCAAAGAATGCTAGGAGCAGTTTCAAAGCTTCTCGGTTATTCTGAATGGCAAAATAAACACCAGTGGTTTAGGGAAGACCTCAGTAGGGCCATCTACTTGCTATTTTGGTGGGGGTTTTTTTGTGGTTTGTTTTTTTTTTTTTTAGTGTTTACTCCACTTTTTTTGTTTCTAGGGAATATGGCTTTAGTGTTGGCAGCTGCTGTGCGATTCTTGGGGGTCCTGGTATTTCTCCTCTTGTTGTGCCAGTTTCTGGGCTTCTGAAATTCGGGGGAAATCACAACTTTCTTCTTAGGAAAATAGCATCTTATAGCTCATAAAGAAGCATGGCAGACCTTGAAAAAGCTGGACACTGCAAATTCAAAGTTGACTGAAAGAAAAGGGTGGCCTCCAAAGTCTAGATGGCTAAATCGATTACACGTGTTAGAAATGCTCACTGCTCCCAACCCGCTCATCCATCTCGGGGCTGCCCTGCTTATCAACTGCTGAGTATTTGAGTTGCCAGCCCAGTGCTTCTATGAGATGGTTAAGACCTGGCAACTGAAGATGATAATTGCTAAAAAATTATGGTTCCTCCAGGAAAACAAACAACAACAACTACAAAAAAGAGGGAAAAGAATGGTATGATTGGAGCTCCCAGCTTGTGTTTGGCTTGTTTATCCTTGGCAGTGTATCTTTGTGTTTTGAGAGTCCCTCAGAGAGCTGGTGAGCGCCCTTTATGGTCAGGACTCTAATTAGCCACTTGTTTCTCCCTGCAGGCATCTGGATGGTCTTCCCCAGCTTGTTGTGCATCCTTCGGTAGTGCTCGGAGGGGAGGCTGGCAGCCACTGGGCTTCACAGGGTGCAGAATTTGCCTCGGCTTAATCAGAGGTAGTGGAGTTGGCCTGTCTCTATTTTTTTCCCTTTTTCTCCCCCTTTGTTTTGCTTCGTGAAGGGCTGCTGAATGCAGGAAGCAATGCAAAATGGTTTGATTTTATTAATCCGTTTAAAAAATATACATCTGGTGTTTGTACATTTCCCCAGCATCTCTCTCGACAGATTGTTGGCTCTCTGCTCTGGCAGGCTTGCAATCCAGCAAACTCTTGCTGCTGGCACAGCTACCTCCTACTTTCTTCTGGCTATACGTTTATGATATAATCAGACTTTCCCTAGTGGTGTGATCATCTTCTTGGGAACAGCACTGTGCATCAATTTCCTTGCTTTATATACCTCTTGTTGTTGTAGTGTATATTAGCATCCTGGGGATGCTGCAAGCCCCCATTGCTAACCCAGCAGAAGTGATGGACAAACCAATGTGGACATCCCCATGGGAGCAGGGCTCTGTCGGACATCCATTCTCTGCGCCAGAGTGGTTCCCTGATAACTCATCTTAATTTTCCAGCAAGGACACAGGTCAAGCATGAGGGATCTGGGTGTACTTACTCATGAAGCAAATTATTACCCAGGTTGAATAACTGGCATCTGCCCAAGAGGGAATGAGAGCACCTTTCTGGAGAGATTCTGCCCGTCTAATGCTGGGACCTTATCAGGGCTGGACTGCATTGAGGAAGGATGTTTATCCATTCAGACACTTTTTGTTGAAGAGATTTCTCCTCCACCAACCAAAAAAGTCTGTGCTCGTGTGGAGAGCTTCCTCCTCTGCTGTGGCAAATGTACTTGACAGCATGTACCTGAGCCCAGCCCTGAAAGCAGCCACTGTGCTAAAGTGTTTGCTTGGCTTCAGAAATGTTAAGAGAAGGAATTTCTCTTTAGGAAGCTTGAAGATGTTGGTTTTCAGTTCGCCCTGTGCCTGGGCTTTGAATCAGGCTCTGAGCCCACAAACTCATACCTGAGCAGGTAAAAACCAAAACAAAACAACTCCCCAGCCCCCAAACCAGCAGATATCTCCAGATGAAGAAAGATCTAGTTTCCAAAATCCCACCCTGAAATGCCAGCCATTGGAGGGCTCCTCTCCCTGCTGGGCACCAGAGAGTTTACTCTTCTGCATCTCCATCTGTACTGATGTCCAGTTTGCTGTCGAAACCTGCTGAAATCTTGTCCTCCATTCCAACAGGGCAAACACCCATCTTATGCAAAGGTTTATTTTTCTAGTGATTCCTTTCTTATCCTTTCCACTGATACATAGATGTTAAATCTGTCCCTGTGAAGCTTCAGCAGATTGTGTTCAAGGTAATAACTGTGCCTTTCTTCTCCAGCGCTGGTGGGGTGTGAAGTTGGTGCAGTGAAGGTTGGTGCCTGGCCAGTGTGGCCAGAAGTCATCTGTTGAAAGTCTTTGAAGTCCTGCATAAGGGGATTCTTCTCTCTCTTGCAACTGCCCTAGACTCATAGGATAATCATTTGGGTAGGAAGGGACCTCCAGAGACCATCTTCTCTAACCCATGGTGGAGAACTAAGCCATTAACTTCACCTGCTAACTAGCAGTATTTGAGCACAGGATGGTGACTGTTCCCAGCAGACAGCATGGATGGGACTGCTTGCAGTTCAGGGTAACTCAGTTCTTCATGATCTGAAATCATTTGAGATTGTCATTGGCATGGTTTGTACCAGGGTCAGCCAGGACTTTCCTAGTCAATCTCCAGGGGAAGAGACTGCAGGCACTGGCCTCGACCTCAGAGGCAGTTTTGTATGCATTTCCCTTTGCTGGAGTGTTGGAGAACTGCAAGGCATGGAGGCAGGCCTGTTCATTCAGCCCCCAGTTCCCATATGGATTGTTTTTGGCTGCCCAAGCACCAAGGAGTGAGTTCTATGTTCTTACTGTCATCACATGGGGCTTTTGGGGATAGCATTAGAGACAACTTGGTGTAGTCAGTTCATGTGCCAGCTTTGCAAAGACATAGTCTTTGCTTGGAAGATGTTGTATTGCTCCAGCATGGAGTTGACACAAAACCAGGGTGACCCTCAGGGTGTGGGAGCAAGAGAAGAGACAGAAGCTGGGAAAGGGGGATGGTGGTACATGAAATGGCCCCAGGAGTGGCCAGGCTTGGGAACCAGCCAAGAGTGAACACACTGCACTGCAAGAGGCCTTTGGGTGGTATTGGGATGGCATAAGCAATGTCAGAGGACATAACTCCCTGGTCTGGGAGCGAACAGGGCACACTGGGGAATGGGAGGAAGGAGATGGAAAAGCTCCGGGGCCCACTGTGGCTCAGATGAGAGCAGGCAGGGCTGCCTGAAGAGGGGCTGTGTCTTGCAAACAGCTGCAATCCCAGGGCAGTGTGTTGGCAACATGGAATATGTCAACAGCCAGCAATTAGGGCAGCAGTACAGAGCCCCACCGACCACCAAAGGAGATGGCCTGGCTGGGGGACTGGGGCCAGCCCAGGTCTCACTCAGCGCCTGCCCTGGGGACAGAACAGCTGGATCTGGGCAGGTCTCTCCCCCTACCTTGGCGGCATCCCCGAGTGCTGAGTGCCCCAGGACATGGACATGGCCCCAAGGTCCCACCACGTGCCTCTGACCTCTCCACGTGTGAGAAGCATTTTCCTTCCAGTATGCGCCCTGGTGAAGATCGAACGCTGGTTTCTGTTTTGAGAAGGGAGTCCTGACCACCTAGCATGGTTGAGAGAGCAGGGGGCAGAATCTTACACTGCATCATGGTTTCTGCCCAACTCAGGCAGAGGATGGCCTGAAACTTCCAATTAGAAGACGATGTTTCTGGTTTCTTTGAACTTTCCCAGATTTTAAGTACTTGGGAATAAATTTTTCAGGCCCATATCTGCCTATTTGCCACAGTTCAAAGCTGAGATTGCAGTGGCTTGTCCCTTTGAGGCACAGCTGCTGGTTTTGCTGGTGTGATCTCATTGATTTTGGAGGCAAGAACATCTAGCCAGTTATCAATGGTGTTAACGTAAGCATTTTGTCCTCCTGAAAAAGCAAAACAGAAGTGTCTTCCCTCATGGGGAAAACCCCCTGTTTACACATGACCAGGAGAAAACAGTTAAAGCACAGAAGATAAATCCTGCAGTAGTCCACCTTCAGTGATAACCCATCAAGCACACCACTGCTGCGACATCCTGCCTGATCCTAAGAAGTACTGGTCTGTCTTTAAAGCTTTCCATTTCAGTGACTATCACTGGTGGCTCAAGAAAGCCCTTGAGATTAGGAAGGCTTGACAAACCTCATGGGGATATAAGTCTTCATTTAGATGGTTCTCAGGCCCTGCAGATTGTGGGGATGGAATTCCTCAAGCTCAGGATAACAGGAGCTATAGCTTATTTCCTTCAATTGTGCCATTTCTGGACTGAAAGTGTTTCTCAGAGCGCTGAACAGAGCCAGCTGCAACCACCTGCTTCATGCAGGTATTGCAAGGACATGTTTCATTCAGCGCTGGGAACCTGTCTGGGACAATATCATTGCTTGCTCTTCTAAGCCCTTATGTTCTTTCTTCCCCTCTTTAAGGGTGGCTGGAATGGAGCAGCTATTCACTGGGTATGCTGCTCCGGGGCTGCTCATCTCCTGCAAAATCACTCACTCACCAGTATCAAACCCCACATTCCTGTGTGCAGACTGACACCTTGGGCTCTCACAGGCCAGCGGTGGAAAAGCAAATTTTCCTTCTAGGCATGCTTGAAAGAAAGCATCAGAGAAAAATTTCCAGTGGAAAAATACCAAACTCTTGCACTTGACTAAGAACCAAAATAGATTGCAACAGTGCTTTCCTCTGGGAGGAATTTTCCTACCTGGGGGCAGCAGGGGGGAAAGGGCTTGAATGAACAGGTATGAGGTTAAAAAAACTTTCAGATCCTTTCTTTGCACAAGCAAAAGGGCAGGTTGGTGTCAGAGTATCTCTCTTCCACATGCTGTGCACCAGGGATTGATGCTGCACCTTGCTTTGGACTTCTCATTGTGTGTTGGCAGAGCTGGATGGATTGTGTCCCATCAGCCAAGGAAGGACTGGAATACATTGTGTTCCACCATGGTATATGTTAAACATTAATTTGCTGCGTATAGTTGTTGTATACGTATCATCTCATAAATTAGTGGAAGAGTTGAGGTTGGCAGAGATCTGTGGAGATTGTCTATTCCAAACCTCTGCTCAAGCAAGGGCACCAAGAAGGTTGTCCCGAACCGTGTCCCATTGGGTTTTGTGTATGTCCAAGGATAGAGGCTTCACAGCCTCTCTGGGAAAGCCAGTCCACTGTTTGATGATCCTCACAGTGAAAAGTTTTTTTCTTGCATTTAAATGGAATCTCTTGTACTTCAGTTTGTGTCCTATTGATTATTTATTTTGAAGGTCCACCAAGGTCTTTGAAATGAGCTTCCTTTCCAGTGCTCCTTCGTGTTCATCACTCTGCTGGCCAAAGGTCCAAATTCACGTCCAAATTCAGACTCTAAAGCTCTGGGGATGATGTGCAGACCTGACCTTACTCTATGGATGATCCCACCTGACCTACTGTTTGCTGGGAGACAGTGAATAAGCAAGGCCACCTTTTTAGCACCTTTTAAACACACCTCCCACTGCCTAAATATGTCACCAACCATCCTTGTGTCCAACACAGGTGTTGGGACATGGCCTCAAATTGGCTTGCCAGCACCAAGAAACGGATGGGGGCTCATCTGGTGACTTCCTACTGTCTCCTGCACGGCAGGATCTGGCCCTGCAGCTGACAATGGGCTGCTTGTTGGGCTGAGGCGTTCAGCAGGACCCTGCCATAAAGGGGAGACTCCCTTTTACTGCTTCTTGCTTAATAACAGGCTTGAGGATATTAATTACCTTAATTAGAGCTGGCCAAACCTGTTTGGCTTGGAGCTGGGAGTCGGTGGGGACCAGCTCTCTCAGCTTTTTTTTTGTTTTCAGGTCTCATGATGTTCCCCAAAGAGCGAGACCTGTCCTGTTTCAAACATAATTAAAAGTCTTTTGAGAGGCTCTTTAGATCCTGCAGCTTTCCGAGCAAGGCATCCTTTCTTCAGTAAAGGACTGCCTTGCATAAACAGCGAGAAAAGTGGCTTTATCTTACTCCCCTCCACAAAACAAAACCAGATGGTTTTAGTAATGCAGGGAGGCACTGAGCACCTTCTTAACCATGGGCATAAGGTACCACAACTGAAAAAAAACTCACTCTTGGGATTGTAAATCCCCTTCGGAAAGGTGGAAGGTGGGTTTGCAGGTGAAGAACCTGGACCAGTCATAGGCTGCAGAAGACTCAGTGCCCTGCTTCACTGGCAGTGCAGGCAAAGCCTCCTGCCTCAGTTTCCCAGCTGCAAAATGTACCTTGACTCATCTAGTCATCACTTTTACTGGCACATAGGTAATATTTATCTGGGGCTGAAGGTATCACAAGTAGTAAAATTTGGTGACTCAGTTGCTCAGAATTTGCCCAGAGAAGTGACTTCATGGTGAGAAGACTTGACCTTCAATGTAAGGTGAGACACTGGCTTCAGGTAGCCATGTGGCTTCTCTCTGTGTTTCCCAGCTTGTTATCACTCTCCCAGAAGAGGTGGTGTTTGCCGCTGACTTGTTGTCATGATTCACCATTCCTTTTCCCTTTGGCTCACCTCATGTTGACCTCCAAACAGTGTTTTATACACTTGTGGGTCACATTCTGCCCGTGGCTGAGAGAGGATGTTGATGCGGGTCAATCTATAATTTGTCTTGCAGGAAAGCAGGGCTGTGGAAGCACAGTCCTTGCAGTATACGTGGCCTCCCACAAGCTGATAACATGTCACACCAGGGCTGCTGGTACTTCTCTAGAGCCCCAAAGATGACAGAACACATGCTATATACCTCCAGTGCTCACTGTGTTTGAGTAATGACCTTGGCTCTCTGCATCCTATGCTATCCCATGTGTGGTCATCAGTTCCAAAGCTTCCATCTTCTCTTGAGAAAGCACGAGGACATGGGCCAACCCTCCTTAGCAGGTGTCACAGCGCCAACACTAGCCAGATGAAGGCATTTTGGTGAGGTGGTTGAACTACTAGCTCATCTGCTTGAGGTCCCTCTGTCTTCAGGGGAGAACTTCCTCCAGAAGGATATTTGGAGCTCCTAAGCTGGGTTTCTTCCCTGACTCACCTTCCAGAGGACTCTGATCATTTTGCAATCCTTCTGAAGTCTCTCAGAGATATTTCCTTGATGGTTATGGTAGTTGGAATCCGCTGTGCCTCACCGTGGTGCTGTGTGTGGGATCAATACAGCTTTCAAAGAAAGGCTTGCCGTAGCCTAAAGAAGAGATGAAACGCACCATTTCCCTGCACTGACTGTACAGGGAGCATGAAGTTCTTCATGAAATATCTCATGAAGGGTTGAACCCATAGAGGGTTGTGTCTTCTCCCCCTTTCAAGCTACCAGCTGGAGAGGATCCAACAGTGGTGGGGTACTCAGACCTGTGACTGAGGTGCCCACATTTATACAAATCTGGACTGGTAGAGTGTTTATTATCTTGTTTAAACCTTTCCTCTGCACCGCAAGGAGAATGTTCCCTCCTTTGGTGGAACATCATACTGCCTATGAAACATAGGTAAAAAATACAGAATATGGTGCATAGTTTTGGTCCACCTGAAACAGTGTTGTCAATGAGTAAAATATTTGCACTTAGAAATACTTTTGCTTGGTGCAGATGCTTTTTAGCCATTTAGCCAACTGGCTTTTGCAAGCCAAAGGGACATCCTAGTCCTCTTCCTCTTTTTTATTTCTTGATTAAGGGTGAACATCCAGAGGTACCCTGTCTACCAGGTATCCCTATGACATATTAGAGAAAGCAGCTATCACCTTCATTATTTTAATCCTGACTCAAAGTTTGAGTTGTTGGCTGTCCCAGTCCTGAGATGTAATTCTTGCATTTGCTCAGTTAAAGAAGAGATTCAAACTGAAGGTCTCAGGAGAGTTATTCAGTTTACTTCTGTGTGGGCACAGCACTTCTGTGGCCACTGAGTGGGGCAGTTCAGGGAGCCAATGGATGGAAGACAACCCCTCCAGCAAATACTACACTGATTGATGTGTTTACAACTTGCAGCTCAGGCTGCAGAGTGGTATCTTGTCTACCTATGTGAGAGAGATGTGAATATGGCAGTGCTGCTACTGAAAATCTGTGTATATTGGTGTAAAGATAAAACAGAAACATGGATCTTAGCACTAAATGGTGTGAAGTTAGGTACTGAGGGACCTATTCTGTAATTTTAAGGGGTCTAGAATATGTGCTAAAACAGTATTTATTAATATAGCTGGATATTAAACATTAGTGTGTTGTCACTGTGGCCACCTGCTCCCTTCCCCAGACCAGCTGACCTTCATCTTTGCTGTTTGGCATCCCCTGAAGCTGAGCTGCAGACTTGGTCCCAGGCAGTCTGGCATCTCCAAGACAGAGGCTTCAAGTGAGCTCCAGGGGGTCTCAGTCTGTGAGACCTCTTCAAGGTTGGTCCCATCTCCTCCATCACACTTTGTGCTCACCACTGAATTAAAGACCCTTCTCCTACATCCCCTTGATTACAAATGGTGCTCAAGACACTTCTTCACCTCTCTTTTAATCGACTCCCTGAGTATGGAGATGGCTGCATAGATCTCAGCTTGCGCAGATCTTTCCCCTGTTGCTGGTGCTTTAGCGACATCTCCAACCTCTTTCAGGAAATGTGTTCTGTATTTTGGCTTACCTTAGAAGCAAAAACTTGTTGCTTAATCAGGTTTCAGGCATCTCAGCCTGTGACCTTTCTGTAACTATCTGAATGAGTGTATTGACTTGTTCTGTGAATTATAAACTCTGTTAACTCTTTAGTGACTCTCCATTGCTTGGTGAGAAGAGCTCAGATCCACAGCATATCTAACGTGCCAAAGTCTCTTTGAGCTTATGGGAGTGAATAGCTTATTCCTCATTGCAGACCTGGTTCAAAATACCTTTTTCAGTGGCAGAGGCTGACAGAGTCTGGTTAGAAATTCAGAATTAGTGACTTCATCACCCAGCACTGTAATACCTTTTATAAAATGCTTTCCTAACACTCAGTGTATGAGAAATGAATGTACTGCGCCTTTAATCTTGCCCTGCTAACATTTTCTTCTTAAAAAAAAAAAAATAGAAAAGCACACAACCTAAGCGGACTGCACTCCAGCAAACACCTGTATTGCCACTGAAAGGCCTTTTGCTAATATATTTTCCCCCCTGTTCTTCTTGATCACACCTGTCTAGCTTTGGGCAAAATAAAATATTCACATAGCTGCCAGAAGTAAAGTTCTTTCCTGGCTTGAGCTACTGTGTGTAAAGATCTCCAAAGAAATGTCAGATCACTTTATTGAATCCTACTGAAAACTTGTTTGACAGTAACATGCAGAAAGGATCAGGACCTCTCTGTAATTGCCAGTGGGTTGAAAAGAACGTTTGTTTTGAAGGCTTAAATTTTTTTTCTTTTCTTTTTTCTTTTTATTTTATTTTTGTACTGCTATTTGAATGCATTAAAACCTGCAAAAAGCTCTCCATGCATATTGCTTGTGTGTTTCCCTAGATGCATAAGCGCACACTGCTTGCACACTAACACATGGGGAGGGTTGTATCTGCAGCTGGGTTACAGCCACCTCTGGGGCAGGAGGCCGAGCCAGCCAGCAGCATGCATCAGCTCAGCAGATTAATATATGCAGTTCTTCAGGTGCTCTGAGCTTCGCACGGGAGTTAAAAGCACCTTTATGCAGAGGACTTCTGCCCTCATGAAGTGTGAGCAGGTCAGAGCTACTTCAGAGAGGCAAATTCCACCCTCTGCACATTGTGTCTTAACAGCCTCATCTTCCTGTGAGCAGAAACAAATACTTATTGTAGTGAGGAAAATAATTAGGAGCAGGTGAAAGCATATTTTTAATGATCTCTAACCAACTGATATTTAATTTACAATAGGAATATTTGCCTCTCCAAATCCTTGCTTGTTGCTCCTAGACGCTAATTATGCTCTGTCACTCCTGCGTCTGCTGTGTAAAATACATGTTCCTCTGAGCGAGACCCAGTGCTAACCTTTGCCTTGGCATCCTGAAGAGCATTTCTTTAATTGTTCTTTAATTTGAAAGGAGTAACCTGAATTACTAATATAAGTGATTGAGCTCCCGCCTTTGAGATGAGAGAGGCTGCTGGAGCATCACTGGAACCCCTGAAACCTCCGTTTCTATCTGAGCTTCTCATATAACTTTAACCTGAGCTAACCTGTTTTAAGTATTCTACCAGACCTCAAAATCTGGTTTGTGGTAACACTCGAATTCCAGCTCTGGGTCTCTCTTTTTCTAAAAGGCTGTTGTTTCTGCTAGTCCAAAATCAATTCTCCATCCTCAGAGGTGGAAACTCACTTTGAGGTCTGAGTTTGCCAAACATCCCACTGCTTCTCAGGTTGTCTCAGAGTGCCAGGTGATGCCACATCCAGGGTTTTTGAGACTCAGACCCCGGGCCCAGATTTCTGATGTCTTTATTCTTCTATGGTCATTTCCCTAGTAAATGGCACTCTGGATTTCATGGGTCTTGTGGGAAACCTGAAGCCAGCAGTTGCAGCAACTCAAAATACACAGAAAAATCTCAGCTCCCTTGGCTTGAACTGAAGTCCAGCAAATTCATTAAGGATGGTATCCATCTCACCTGCCTGATTTGGCAGCCTGAGACAATTACCCCCATCTCACTTTGTCACCTATAAAGAGAAAGGGGAAGCTCTTGAGGAAAGGTTCAGTCTGTGTCGGACAGGGACTGCAGACACAACGGAGAAGTTGCCACCTTGCTTGCATGTTCAGAGTTGGGTTACACCATTCCCAAGGTCTTTATGTCCTGACAGAGCTTTTAATCTGTCCAAAGGGGACTCATTTCATTTTTGGCAGTGAAGCAAAGACAACTCGGTTATACTTGGGTTCTTGGAGGAGGCAGGGTGACCGAGTGGCTGGATCTGGTTTGTATTGTACGCATGGACACACATGTTTATCACACTCACTTTAACACTGTTAGCCAGACCTTTGGGGCCCCAATACACGTTTCTGTGTTGCAAAATGAAATAGATCAAGGCAAAGAGGCTTGCCCAAGGACATAGAAGGAGCCAGACCCAAAACAGGACAAGATGGAAGAGTTGGTGGAGGCAATAATTTCAGCTTAGACACATTAATAGCATAAAGTGTGGTTGCTGATGGGGGTGATGTTTACTGTCCAGCTCCTCTACACATCTCATTTCACAGCATGAGGGAATGACCAAATGCTTCCTTGGCTTTGCCAACAGGAGCCCTACAGTTAGCCAATATGTAAGCAGAGCCTCCTTGTACAACCAGCATGGGGTCATCCAGGACTTCCTCCTAGGAGGGACTCCACACCATGTTAGTGTACAGACACCAGTCAAATGAGCTGCTTTAGAAGATGTCTTACGTTCACAAGGACTCATGAAGCATCATGTTGCAGGGATTGACTGGGAAGGATAACGTGCCCTCCACCTCCCACCCTGTGCTAGTGACAAAAGGCTGGTTTGGCATTGGCATCCCTCATATATTTTATTTTTCAGGCGCAGGTAGGGTAGGGGAGATGGGGGATATCTGAACAAGCTTCTCCTGGTGATAAGAAACCTGGAGTTTGCAATGTCCCCCAGTAAGAGAGGTCTTTTCCTATGGGTTTGGGATCACTGGATGAGAGAAAGCCACATGAATTAGAAGCAGGTCCTCCTGCATGGCTGACCTCCGCTATAGGAAGAATCTCAGAGCAGGTCTACCTGCATAAATCTCATGCCAGCTTGCAACCTTGGTTGGGCTGTTAAACCCTTTTTGTACCAGTCTTACAAGAGGGAGGCCAAAAGAGTCTTTATTCAAAGACATCCAATGTCATTGGAGGAGCTGGGAGTACCTGATATCAGCCAAAACACTTGTTTGCCCATTTTTGGGGTATCTCTACCTAGCCTCAGGAACTGCTAGGATTGCTTGGCTGGTAGAGCTTTCTAAAGAGACCTCCTCCTTCACGGAGTTAGTGTTTCTGGATCTCATCCATAGAGACATCTGCATTAATACAGACTTCTCCCTGTGCTGCCCAGGAGTGCAAACCCAGGATCAGGCTGATGCATGCAGGATCCCGCACTGACACGCTTTGGTGTGTGTAGGCATCTATGCTCATGCTGGTGGGGTGTCCTTCTGCATGGAGATCTGCCACCACCTCTCCACCTTGTATAAGCTCATTTAGAGCCTCTGCTGTTGGAAGTCAGACTATTGCAAACCCCCCTGTCTTGGGCTCTTGCTTCCCCCTCACAATTGTCCATGCATACAAGCATGTCCATGTCCATGCATAGATATAGGTATGGAGTCTGTGTCCTGTGTTAGGGACTCACAGCCCAGCACACCTGCAAGTTCAGGATCTGGAAGGAGAAGTTGGGAAACTGGATTGTATTTCTTTTTATTCTAAACTAGGGTAAAATTTATGTCCAGATCTCTCATACCTTACTGAAACCTGGCATCACCATTCCCTTGCAGAGGCACAGATCTCTCTGATAGCAAGTCAGATATGGAGTGGCCCAAGTTGCCCATTGGGATGAGGTTTCTCTTTCTCCCCACAACTGTAGATGAAACATGGTGCAAAAAGGGTGTGATCATGGGTATCCACAGAGTATCTGTTCTTAATGGGGAACAAGCCTAGGGGATATTCAAGCTGTATCTACAGGTTGCTCTGTAAAGGTGAGAAAGATTAGCAAGCAGGACATGAAATCTCTAGTCTGTTTTGAAACTGGGGAACACATCTGGAATTTAAACCAGCACCTCCAGCAGATCCCTGAACAGACATGTGATCTGCACCGGGTGCCTGTGTCTCCCAGGTGCTTCCCATGCAACCCTTCATCTCTGCCTGTGTCCATTCCCCATCAGCAGATCTTCCCTGTTCCACTCTTGAGGCTGAAAACTGTTTTGGTGATGGGGTGATGGCCTATTCTGCACACTGTCAGCAGCTAGCACCATGGGGGCTTCATCTCATGACAGCAAACTCCATGGCTTTGCAGCTTCACCACTCACTAATCACTACTAAATCAGAAAAGGGGCAGGAAGGCCACTGAACTCATAACAGGCATGTTTAAATCAAGGAAAGAAAAATCAGAGGCCAAAAATTAAGGTTCTTTGATCCTTGATTTTATGTCAACAGAGACGAAAGAAGAACACTGAGTCTTTTTACTTTTTACCAGCTGCTGCTTGAAACAAAATAATTGGATAATTAAAAGGCCTTGCCTTATGTCAATTTTATTTAGGTGCCTTGATCCACTGATGGAATGTGTCATTGATAGAAGGTTTAAGAGCTCATTAGAAAAACCCCAGAGATAAACCCAGGGCCCAGGCCCTTCAAAGGCCTGTCAGCTGGGAGGGGAGCAAGGATGATGTCCCAGAGTGGCCCAGCATAATGGTATCACAAGGGAGAAACTATGCTGGACAACAGCTGTAGAAAAATAGGCTATGCCTTTAGCACAGCCAGGCTGCAGGTGTTGCAAAACACCCCATGCCCTCCCTCAGCGCCTGATTTGGGTCTGAAGGAAGAAATTTGCTTTCTGTGATGGCGTGGCATTTCTCCTTGGCAAGGTAGTGAAGTTTTGGTGGGGTATGACTATGATTTCCCATCTGAAATGCAGTGCTAGATAAGTGTGGCATTCTCCTAACCAAAGCTACCTTCCCATCCCTGCTTCCCACCAGCCATGTCCTGCCTTGTCTGACTGAGCCCTGGGTCTGAGACCCTATAAACCCTATACCCCATGGCAAGCATACCTTCCCCTCCTCCACATTTGTTGGCTCCAAAGCTGCAATACTTTTTCTCAAGACTCATTTGCCAACTATAATGACTCAACAAACTTTTTCCTCTTTTGAAAACACCATCATGTTTAATACACACATTTAATGCCTTGCAAGGGGTGCTACCTCTTTTATAGGAACTCTTCCTTGTGTAAATGGCATTTAGCGAAATCTGAGGAAGATGTACAGTTCTTGCCTGGGAAGATGGTGCCTTTGCAATGGTTAAGCTGTTTGGGACAAGTAACAATTTCTTTCAAAGTATTTCTTCACCTGATGGATTTTGGGTGAAAGATTCCAAAGGCTCCTGAGTGG
Source organism: Pezoporus wallicus (assembly GCF_028554395.1). Lineage (NCBI taxonomy): Eukaryota > Metazoa > Chordata > Aves > Psittaciformes > Psittacidae > Pezoporus > Pezoporus wallicus. The sequence continues at coordinate 2,615,843 of NW_026637044.1, read as the reverse complement.
GAACCAGCAGTCCATCAGAGGCACATCCCTGACTCTGGCTGCCATATGAGCCTTATCACCTTTGGAAATAGAGTTCAGGGTGCTAAGCATGTAGATGGTTTTGAAAAAAATGAACCTTTATCTTAAATATCTGCATAATTTGTTAACATTAACATGATTACTGTCCTTGCCAACTCTGTTTCCCTGTTTATTCCCTTTGCGACCACAGTAAACTGTAGTTCTTGGCCGAAGAGAGATAATACTGTGTTACCTACACTGGGTAGGACAGATTTCAAGCTGCCAAAAGGGAGTCAGGTAGCTTAAGCCACTCCTTTGGCCCTTTCTAGAGTCAGTATATAGAGATGAGCATCTTCAGAGATGCACATCCTGGTTAAAATAGGTGCCCCAGAGAGATGTGAATGACTTGCCCTCTGAAACCAGTGCATTGATAGGAGAGATGTGCGACCCACATTTAGAGGTTAAAGTGAGCTGAGATGAACTGGATCCTCTTGCAACATGACAAATTCAGGAGTCCCAGAGAAAACCCGCTGACCTGCAGCCATGCCTGCAAAATTCTGTGGTCTCAGATCTGCCAGTTGGTCTGCAGTTGCACACTGTGCACACTTCTCTGCATGCATATAAGTAAAGAAATAAATAACCCATATATGCAAATATAGCACATAAAGCTGTATATAATGGGCATATGTGTACACACACAGAGAATCAAAACTGTGTATTCACAATTTCTCTGGTCCCAGAGCTGAATTTCTGGAGCTTCTGGGTGTGTATATATGTGGTGTATGTGTGCTTGTCTGAGGTCTGTGTATATAGCTATCTTTAAATAGCATGAAGAGCAAATAAATACATATAACTCAGGGCCAAATGCAGCCCGTATGGAAAGGGTGTATGTAGCTTTGCAACCCAGTTACATTGTGAAGGGAAGCATAGGGGGAAAGGGCTACAGCGGGTCTGGGTTCTGACTGTAAAGGAGCAGCAGCAGTGCAGGCAGCTGCCTGCATCGCTAAAAGTGCTATTAGCAAAACTAACAAGCGGAACCCCATCCCTGGCGCTGCTCATGCTGGCGGTCAGATCAGGTCTCCAGCATGCCGAGCACTGTGTGAATCCAAGGAGGCTGTGATCCTCACAGCAGTGGGTGGTAGAAACCACAGCATGTAAGCAATGCTTTCTGCTTTATTTGATTTGTGACTGATTTATAGGCACTTCTGCGGTGTAATTGGCTTCACTGAGCCCACTGTGGCTTTGCGCTGCCATGGCCGAGAGCTGGGCTTGGCTCTAATCTGTTCCTCAACCTCTCCCTGGAACGGTCTGTGCACTGCTCTGACATGTGGAGAGATTATGGTGTTGGCTTAGGAGCTGATTAGTCTGAATGATATCTGCATGATAAATATCTTTATAAATAGCTTTCCTGAGCAGATTTCATTAGGCGTCCCTCAATAAGCACCAGGACCTGCTGAAGGAGCAGCCACCACCTCACAGCCTTTTGGCCAGGGACAACTGCCTTAGGGGTTCCACGTTACCCCATAGACCGGTTGTACCTGGTGCGTAGGGTCGTGGGGTGAGGGATCGCCATGGGGCAATGCTGTTCCCTGATGCCATGCCTTCTAGTACCTTGGCTAAAGGGCATAATTCCACTGGTGTTCCCAGTGTTCAGCATGAAGCATCACAGGCTTTTCTTGTTTTAGATGCCCAGCATCATGGTCAGCTTGCCTTCCCCCTGCTCTCCCTGGAAGGGGATGGCTGGTTGACAATGACATCCACATTGTTGAGACCATGAAAGTCCAGGTCCAGGCCAGGAAAAGAGCCTGTATGTGCTAGGTCCTCTACAAGCAAAATGCAAAGAAGAAATGCTCTATGGGCAAGATATAGGAAAGATTAAGATGGTGCACGGCAGTGTGGGGAGCATCCCCTGCTCCAGAGGACTCCACTCTTGCAGAATTATCTGATTTTGGTGGGTTTACCCCTCCAATAGATTTTGTCCTAGAGCTGAATTCCTGTGGAGCTTCTGGTTGTTTGTGTATTAGGTACAATAATAGGAATGTTCCTAAATAACATAGTGATAAGACTAAATATTCCTTAATACAGTTACCATTGAATGATTTGAGTTGAGGCTGCTCTAAATGCTGTACAAGCCTGAAAATGGGGCTGAGCAATGATGGCGGATGAAATAAGAAGGCAGGTGGATGAGAGGCTCGTTCTCAACAGATACAAGACCAAATCTGCCATCTGTAATGCTCTTGTGAGAGAAATGTCGCTGTTTCATAGAGTCATAGAATCACAGAATGGTTTGGGTTGGAAGGGACCTTAAAGCTCAGCCAGTTCCAGCCTCCCTTGCCATCAGCAGGGGCACCTTCCACTAGACCAGATTGCTCCAAGCCCCATCCAACCTGGCCTTGAACACTGCCAGGGATGGGGCAGCCACAGCTTCTCTGGGCAGCCTGTGCCAGGGCCTCACCACCCTCACAGGGAAGAACTTCTTCCTCAGATCTCATCTTAATCTCCCCTCTGTCAGTTTAAAGCTATTCCCCCTTGTCCTGTCCCTACCTGTCCTTGTCAAAAGCCCCTCTCCAGCTTTCTTGTCAGCCCCTTTAGGGACTGGAAATTGCTTTAAGATGTCCCTGGAGCCTTCTCTTCTCCATGCTGAACAAGGCCAGCTCTCTCAGCCTGTCTCCATAGCAGAGGTGTAATGGAGTAGGCGTATATGCATGCATATACAGAAAGAAGGAAAGAAAATGTGAAGAATACAAAGAAAACCCTCCCTTGAGAGAAACAGTGAGAGGACTTCTGAGAATTGTCTTGACAGGTGTAATTCTCTCTCTGTGCAACAGACAACAAATTCCCATATAATGTGGATGTATAGTTGGACTGGGAATGTAATGATGCTTCCATGGTCTGAAGAAGCAACCCAGGGGAATCAGCTGCCTGGAGTGTGGGGTAATGAGGACATCTCATAAATTCAACATTTCCTCCTTCCTGGCATCCAAGAGCACTAGACCTTTCAGCAATAGACCCCAATTGGAATCAGATCAGGTTGCCTGCCATCATGTCCAAGTCTCTTCTAGTGTTGCTGCTTCCCCAAAGGGAGAATATGGCCACATTCTTCACTTCTGCACATTTGCCTTTAAATTCGGCCTTTATCTACTTGCATCTGGCCTGCACCCATCTTAACAAGCAAGCCCTTTTGCTCCATACCTTTAACCTCAACCTCATCCTTATGTGCTGATCCAGTAGACCTTGTGCTGCCATCAGCATATTTTTGTAGTTTTTGTTTTTCCAGGACATAGAGAAAATATTAAAATGTGTATTGGAGAACCGTTCCCTGTGGGACCTGACTAGAAACACACCCATCTGGCGGTGATCCTTTGTTTAGAGTTACGCTTCAAGACCTATGTTACCCAGTTTTTAATCCCTTTAATGTGTGCCATGTTTGGTACTCCAGTTTCTTAATCATAATATCATACAGTACCCAGGCAGTTGCCTTGAGGAAAATCTAAGTAAAATTACATCAACACTCTTCCCCTTATTAACCACGCTTGTGCTGTTATCAGAAAATGCATCAAATTAATTTGACAAGATCTATTTTTCATAAACCCAAGTTGATTGGCAGCAATTATATTACCTTCCTTTGATTCCATAATAAACAAATCTCATATGAGCTATTCCATTATGTTTTTCTGGGATTAATGGCAGGCTTGCAATCTAGAACCCATGTTGTCCTGTCTCCTCTTTTAAAACAACAGCAGAACATTCATTTAATGCTGGTTCTCTAGAACTTCCCTGGGGTTCAAAGACTTTTGAATTGGCTCCAATCTCTTCTCAGCCAGCTCTTTAAAAACTCCGGGATGTAAATGATCTGAATCTGCAGATTTATTAATGGCTAGCTGTGGGAGATGTTGATTACCATCTACCTTGCTTATGGTTAGAACTGTGTGATCATCAGCAGTGTGTGGTAGAAGTAGCTTGTGCAGCTTTTTCTCAAAACGCAGAACTGAAATCTTCATTGAACACACAGGGCTTTTCTTGGTTATTATCCATGGTTCCACCATTCCCCTAGAGTAACAAATTAATGCTCTCATCAGGGTTTCTTTTGTTGCTTGTACAAGAAAAGCACCTTCTCTTCAACCTTGACTCTGCTGACTATAAATATTTCTTCAAGTCCTTTATTTCCCTTATTGATTTTTTCAACTCCTGAACTCTAGTTATGACAAAAATGTCTTTCTTTCTCCACGCATTACACTGGTTTTATTTTAATACAACAACTCACTTAATTTTATTCCTTATCTTAAATGCCTACTTTTACTTTCCCTCTTAATCTGGCTTGAAGAAAAGCTAGTATGTTCTCTCTCCTAGTTGATAAGGGTTGTAGATTTTAAATCAATAAGTAGAAACACTCTTGAATAGTTCACATATTGACTTATGTAAAGTCTCTCCTGTTGAGGCTACTGTTATTTGACCATTTGGATCTGTTCCTCCTTTGTTGTAACACGAGGCCCATAAAGAATTCCTCTCCCTGGGATGCAGTATGTGATATATAGTCCTACCATCATTAATGTTCAGAAATGTTAAATGTTTTCATCTGGTTTGCGGTTCAGACTGCATCACTCAGGTCGCAGTTTATATTGTGCATGCACCCAGTTTCCCTTACAGAACAGGAAGGTGCTTGAGGACATGGTTGTCTTGTTCTTTGCTGAAACCTGGTGGTGATTAGTTCATGCCAACTTCTGATCTGCCTTTCCTTCTTGTGTGGTTATGAAGATTACCTGATTCCTTCCTTTTCACATCTCACCAGTAGACAGTTGTCATTGTGGTTATAGATGGTTATCTGATGTTGCTGTTGCATACACATTCAGAGCTCCCCCTTACATCTGAATGAAATATTTGACAGAGACGTTGGCAATCAAACCGTGCTTCTTAGCACTGGGCCTTGTTTTGTGATTTTATTGTTAAAGACTTTGCCATACTGAGGTTAAAGGGTTTGTGATTTTGTAGTTGAAGCAGTGTGGTCTGACCTCGTGGCTGGTCTTGCTCTGAGCAGAAGATTGGAGTAAAGATCTGAAGTCCTTTCCGAGCTGAATTATGCTATAAGCCTCTGATCCTTTTCAAGCTGAATTACGCTATAAGCCTATGATTTCTTTGGTTAATCTCCTCACTTAAAATTAGAAAACAGTACCTGAAAATCAAATTTTTCAATTTTGGCTTAATTCCAAGATTCCCTCTTCTCATTAAAATATGTTTTCTGGTAAGCTTCACCACCAGAGAGAGATACCTACATTGAGATGTCTACATCATGTAAGCTGGTGCCTGTGATTTCCCAATAACTGATAGAGATCCCATTACTGGAGCCAACAGAGCAATCCAGCCAAACAAAGTTGTGGGTGAGCTCACTGGCATCTGCTGCTGAGAGGTTCATCTGAGTTGCTCTCGTGGTGGATGCACAGGGCCACATGGGATTGCAGACTCCTGAGCAGGGCTGACAGGCATGGCACAAGAGCTTGGAGGAGTCCAGTGCCCTTTGCAGTCATAGCCTGAAGGCATCTCACTTGGCATGAAACACCATAACATGGAATGCAGCTGGGCCCTGACACTCAGCACCCATGGAGGCAGCCTCCATGTGGGTGTCTGAGTCTGGAGATGACTCTTGAATTTTAATTCATAAATGTGAAAAAAGCATTGATGAACTCCTGGAATCTGTTGCTAGAGAAGGTTGTTGGGGCAGACAGTATCAGGTTCAAAAAAGAGATAGACATATTCACGGACAACAGGTCCACCCATACACAGGTAGAGAAGCGATGGCTGTGGATGCTGGGGCAACATGAAGGCAATGGCTGCAGAAAGCAACCTCCCTGGAGATCATCTATTGCTGTCACAGCCTGAGCTGTACTAACTGCTGGTCTGGCTCAGTAAAGCATTTCTTGCATTCTTATTTTCTATGGCATTTCTTAATGTGAAAATGCAGGTTTTCTTTTGAGATTACTTTGATGTATGTCTTTTACACCTCTAACTTTCTGATCCCCCCCAAAATTTTAAAAAATTTATTTAGATATGTCTCTGAAGAGCTCTGTAGGAGCCTGCAGGACCCAAAGCACTCCCACACTATTTGGCTTGAAGCCTTGCTGAATTACAGACTCCTGCCCAAGCATCCTCTTAATTTGGGGGTCCAAAGCTGTGATTGTCTTAGACAGTCCCCTCCTCACTGTGGGGGTTTACCAGCTCTGCAGAGGGATGCCTTACCAGGATTCTGATTTTGCTCCTGAGCCAACACATTTTATAACCCGTTTTTCTTAGTGTAAACTGACATTGGCAGCACTTTATGTCAATATGTTGGGCCAATCCCCTAAGACTCCAGATAAGAGGCAAACACTACACTCTTCTGCTGCCTACAGCATTGAAAGAGAGGCCAGACCTGATCTTATCTTTCTGTTTGCATTATAATCATGCCTAGAAGACTTGCTGTGCTAGGTCCTACATGTCAACCTAACGAGAAACGGTTCCTGCCTTGAGTACCTGGCAGCCAAAACGAGTGATGGAAAATGTGAATGGAGCAAAAAGTGCAGAGAGCATCTCATCATCTCACATGCTGGTCACTTGGCCATGGCCAGCAGAATACTTAAGTCCTTTGATGACCTGTTAGAGCTCCAGGAATCTCTTATATGGCATACGTGTGTTGAAGGGAGAAAGCTGGGGAGGAGGAGGAAGTATTCAAGTGGCTTTGGGCTTGGTCAGTAGTGTGTCCTCACAGCATTTGAGAGATAACCCTGACACCTTGGTCCAGGGAGTCCCCAGCTAGGGAACCCCAATGCTGTCTAAGCAAGCTGGTGTGGCTTGGTGTTATGAATTATGGATGGTCAGCATGGACCATTATGAATGGTCAGCAGAAAAATTTGACCTCGACACTGCTTTTGAGGGCACTGGAAACACCTCAGGGGAATGCTCATCTTACTTAATTAGCTAAATAAGGCCCTGGGAGCTGGGTGTTGAAAGCTCTGTTATTTAATTGCACTCATTTCTCTCACATCATATCTCCTTACTGTGCATGCCCCACCTGCTTTAGTCATCATGAACCAAACAGCGAAGATGGACATTTCCCAGTCACCAAGATGAGCCAGTGGGAATGGGATAAGAAAGGGCAATGAGCAATTTGGAGCTGCACCCAGGTTTCAAGTCTAACCAAGCTGTGGCCACATGGGGTGTAACTTATAATAAGGTTTTTGGTTTGGGTTTTTTTTTTTTTGAATAATTGCTCTTTCTGAGAAACCTAATGGGAGGTGACTTCTGTAAAAGGCAGTCAGCTGGAAGTCATGCTGGAAGATGCCCTGGTGCACCCAGCCTTGCGGAGAAGTTTGCAGGCTGGATGCAGAAGGTGTGATTCCAGCTGGGACTGGAGTCCAGCAGAGGGCACTTGCTGAATGCAGCAGGCTCCAGCACCCATCCTTGGGCCACAGTTTAATTACAAACTTTGGCATATAGCAAGCTTGTTGTCTAGAGCCAATGGTTACTCAGTGTATCAGGTTCATAAACTTGCCTGCCTTCTGTGGCTCAGTTAATAATAATTAAATGATTCTTTAACAATGCTGGGTAGATTTCCAGATATTTTTCAATATGTGTTAATAATCCTTAATGCCGGTGAACTTCCAAAATTCCTGGGGTCTGGGTTGCTGAAATATACCCACATTGATGGGTATGATTCTCTGCTCCCTTGGGCGGTCATTTACTGGTATTTAAAATGCAAAGTAGGTGTAAGTGAGTGTAGAATGCTGATATTGGTAGTATTTTCTCTTAATGGTGCTCAGCTTTGTGAACCTAGTCCAACACCCCTTGGTGCTGCAGAAGCAGCAGGCTTCAGTAGACTTTGTAAGGAACTAGGCATGGCTGTGCAAAGTGAGAGGCAGTGAGGCAAGGGAGGTTATCCAAAATTCCCCCAAAGGCCTCAACTTGCTGACTCTGTGTAATTAGGCAAGTGTCTCCTGAGAATAGGCTTCTCTTCTCTAGTGCTGTGTCCTATCATGAAGGAAAATGTTTAGATGCAAAATTTCATGCTGTATCTGGGCCCATCTGCCTCCTCTCACATCCAGAACCTAAGAGCATAAATATATTGAACAAACCTCACGGGGGATTCATCTTCAGCTGATCTTTGCAAATCCAAAAACACACGGTTGCATTCCTGGGGCAATTGCAGATGTGAGATGTAAGATTTGAGAATAAACCAATAACTTCCTAGACTCCTAAAACTGAGAGGTAACAACAGAAATGCCCATCAGGTTTGATCCCTGCAGTCATGTACGGCAGAGGGTTACACCCAGTGATTCTAGGTGCAAGATTTATATACGAAGGCAAAATATCTTTTTGTGGAAAAAAGGATGGCCTTGACTTTATGAGTTTATCTCATTAGTTAGTAACTTAATTCTACTCCAGGTTGAAAGTGTATGCTTTATTTCCAGTCCCATCTAATCTAATGAATAACCTGGTTTAGTTTAGATATCTTCTATAGGATGGAGTGAATGCATCCCATAGCTCCAAAGACTTTTCTAGCAAGATTCATGCTGACCATAAAGGCAGCTGAATGAGGTTAGACATCCACCACATTTAGTCATGTGAAAGCAATCCAGTATAGGAGCTTTACATTTTGGCTCTTGGATCATGCAGTGCTCAGTCCTGTTTGTTAGATTAAGGGAGTATCTGCTGTTAGAGAGCCTTGTACTATACTGCAGTACAGTGTTTTGGAAGGAACCTGCAGATCACTTGGAAAGTTTGATGACTATACACAGAAAGTGCCTAGATACCAGCTTAGTTATCCTTCTGTGGAAGCCAAGGCTTAGGTCCTCAAAGGAAAAGCTTTTTCAGTCAAATGGTAACCAGCAGGTATGAGAGCTGTGCCCTGCTCCTTTAGAAAACCTCACTATTCTGCAGTTAAAGTCAGTAGGTGTTAGTAGCTAAGCCATCTTTGAAGCCCTTGTTGACACTCTTGCTATAGTGATGAGCAGCAGCGCAAAGTCTTAAAAAACTTGGAAGTTTTCTTCCTTGCAAAGAAAGTTGCAGCCCTCAAATGGGAGTGTCACTGTAGTCTGCTTCTTCAGTAGAAGAGTACTATCAGCCAGTGCCAGAGTTATGAAGAAAGCTTTATGTTTTGGGGCCAACATTATCAAAATGCTTGGTAATGTATGTTTGTTGTGCTTACTGCACGACAATTTACCCCTCCAAAGGTTTTCAGATCCTCGCAGTCAGTGGAAACTAAGGATGAGGTTCATCTTACCTGCTTTAGGGTGAGATAAATTGTATCCCACTGATGGCACTAACCAGATCACCATGACTTATAAAAGGATTCTATGAGGACTGCCTCAGAACCAGATGGCTTTGTTCCATGTGTTTGCACTGGGCCAGATGATGCCTGTATGATATGGGTTCAAACTAAAACAGGGGAAGTTCAGGTTAGATATAAGGAAGAAGTTCTTCCCTGTGAGGGTGGTGAGGCACTGGAACAGGTTGCCCAGAGAAGTGATAAATGCTCCACCCCTGGCAGCGTTCAAGGCCAGGCTGGACAGAGCTTTGGGCAGCATGGTCTAGTGTAAGATGCCCCTGCCCATGGCAGGGGGTTGGAACTAGATGATCTTAAGGTCCTGTCAAACCCAAACCATTCTGTGATTCTATGATTCTCCACCTTCTATTTGAAAAGTCTTTTCTAAATCTGTGAACCCTCTATTAAGGCTGAAGTTTTCCTCAAGTGAAGGAGTATGTCCCTCCACTCATCTTTCTCCAGTGACAAGAAACTGCCTGATGTCCATGTGAAGCAATCAGAGAATTGCTTCTCCTAATTGCCATCTCTTGAAATAATTTTAAATAGTGCTTGGTGTAAATATTATGGAAAATAGAATGTTTTTCCACGGAAATGAGTGGGCTTTGGATGAGGTCCGGAGGGTGGCTATGTCTCACTGGGAACCCAGGAGAGTGAGGACTCTGTGTGTGTGCTTATATGCACCTATTTTTAAAGGGAATATGTAACGCTGCTTCTGATATGTTAGAAAACAGGCTGATACTGAGGTTGGAGGCCAGGCTGCTCCTATAGCTCCATTTGGAGACTGCCCCAGATGAAGGTGTGGATGTACATCACCCCTTCCTTGTGTATTTCTATCCTTTGTTTGCTGCACTTTGAAGCTACATCTTCACACTCCAGGATCCAGCCAGACATTAGGAGGTGATAAATCAGCACCCAAACTAAAATCCAAAAGGCCAGATGCCCAGCTGGTGTGAAATGGCAGCTTCCTACTGAAATCAGTGGAAATCGGCTGAGTTGGTTATCAGCTGACAGACTGGCTGTAGGGGCTTTAGGTGAATTATCCTCTATTTGCTCAAGACAGTAATACGCTGAAGCAGCTAAATGAACTTTGGTGTATGGTGCCTGGCTACAGAGAACACTTTACGCCTTGATGTTAGGTTTTTAATACACCCAAGCTTTGGCTTTGCAGGCTAACACACTAAAGGGGATCTGAAGGAATCATTCTTCATTATCAGAGTCATACCATTGTTGAAATAGCTTCAATGATTCTTCACAATTACAATGTCTAATTTGCCCTCTGAGCAAAAATGATATTAACACCAATGATGGCCTCAGCCCTTTTTCCACCTGCAAATGTTTTGGGTAATCATTGCAGGTGCTTCTTTATAAAATGAAGCAACTGCCTTTAAATATTTCAATTATTTTTATTAGATTCCACTGTTTTGCAAACCTCATTGGCTGCTAGCCAGCCCTCAACCTATTCCCCTCTCTTTTTGTGGCTTAATATTGAAAAGGGTTTGCCTTGCCCTTAGAATGGATGTGTTTGTACAAGTGAACTGTCTATTGATGAAAACAGATGTGCAAACCCCAGATTTCTTGCATGTTTGGTCCATGTGAGTCCTGAAAAAATACGTATACTCCCGAGCCGATAGCCTGATATAAAGGCTAGTATATAGATGTGATGCTGTTTGGTGCAGAGTGTCCTGATTTTAATTGCTTCTGCAGCAGGTTTAAATGTGTGATCGAAGTCTGAGTCTGTGATTGTCCTTGGGTTGTCCTGTTTCCTTCACACTGATTTAATCGAAAGGTAGGATCACATGGAATCAACTGGGCCAGCCCAAGAAGGGTACGTTGCTTAGGGTCTGTCACCAGGTCTGCCAAAACTGCCATCATCAGTTGAGAACTCTGTGTGGAGGATTAGGTACCAGAAACTATGTTACAGAGTTTTATGACACTTTCTTTTTCCTCTTCTCCTCTCTCTTCTTTGCAGAGGACCATGACTACCTGGGGAAATTGCCTGGAATGTCTTTTAACAGAGCAACATATGCATGTCCTTTTTTTCGCAGTAGCCACGTTTTTTCCCTCTATATGTAACTCAGACCCCTATTTCTGATGCAGAGCTGTTTCCCTCCACAGCCACATCTTTTGGAGACAGTAGAACAGTCAAGAAAGCCCTAAAATTACAGGTTTTACTGCCTCTGATAGATGTCATTTCCTGGTTAGTAGCTGCAGATTGGGTGAGATGGGCTTAGGGCTGGTTGTATGGCCATTCTTACATAAAACAGAGCTCACAAGATTGCAGAAGATTATCATAGCTCCTTTTCCTAAGGCAGACTGAGTATCTCCTGTGCTGAAGCCTCTAAAGTCAGGTCCTGTTCCCTTTCGGTCGAGCCACCCTTTTCAAGTGTCACCAGGAGGATGAGATATGGTGTAAGGAAACCACTCTGCATCCCTTTAGGACTCCCATGGCCTGAGGCTGTCTTGCCAGACTGTCTCCAGCCCTGGTGTGGGGCTCATGCTTGGCCCATCTGGCCTATCCCAAGTGAGGTGAGACAGCCATTGTCACTCCTTGTTCTGCCAACACTTTCCCCCTTCACCCAGCTGCTAATTGCACTTTACAAGGAGATGCTCCTAACACCTTTTACCACCTTTACCTTCTTGATGGGAAATTGAAGGACTTTACTGGCCCAGAAACAGACATTCAGTCTTCAAATGAAATCTTATTTGTCTTTGGATGAGGGGGACCTTGTTTGGGGTTCAGAAAGTACATGCAGCAAATTACTTGCTGATCCTGCACAGGTCCACCAGGACAGGGAGGAAATCATATTAATAGGACTGCTATCCTGCTGGATTTGGCTAAAGTGGCCAATGAGCTTAAATAGTTGGTGGGGAAGAAAGGGATTGCTTATGTAGTTTAAAAACATAGAAATGATTTCAAGATTGAAGAGATGCTCTGAGGGCTGTAACACCTCTCCTATAGAGACAGGCTGAGAGAGCTGGCATTGCTCAGCCTGGAGAACAGAATGATCTGGGCAGACTTTAGAGCTAGTTCCAGTGCCTACAGGGGCCAACAGGGGAGCTGGAGAAGGGCTTTTGACAACGATATGTAGTGACAAAACAGGGGGGAATAGCTTTAAGCTGACAGAGAGGAGATTTAGATGAGATTTGAGGAAGAAATTCTTCCCTGTGAGGGTGGTGAGGCCCTGGCACAGGTTGCCCAGAGAAGCTGTGGCTGCCCCATCCCTGGCAGGCTGGATGGGGCTTGGAGCAACCTGGTCTAGTGGAAGGTGTCCCTGCCCATGGCAAGGGGTTTGGAACTTGATGGGCTTTAGGATCCCTTCTAACCTAAACCATTCTCTGATTTTGTGATAGTGGCCTGACACTCAACCATATTTGGATGCATCTATCCAGGTAGATAGAGGCAGATGTGCAGGATGCGTTTGCTCCGACATCAGGTTTCTCGGCTCTTGGTGTTTGTGCTGAGCAGGTGGAGGGTGGTGCACACAACTCCTGCTTTTGGTTCACTGGCTTCCCAGATTGTTCAGAGAACCAAAACATGTCAAAACCATTTTGCTTCAAGATTGATGGAATGCTGTTTGGCTCCAAAATGATCCATTTTGTGTTGTTTCTAACCTCACCCTGGATGACTTTAATTATTTAATATTTATGTAGGTTTTTTAAAGACAAGAAACACCAAATAAAAAAAAGAAATTGAGGTGTGACTTTTTTAGATGTTGCCAGGCTTCCCAAAAAAAAACCTTTTGTTCAAATCGGCATAAATTCTCCCACAAAACCATCTTGGATGAATCAAAACTGTGTTGCCTCACCAGTCACTTCTTCCCTTCACAGATGTTGGAGGAGAGCCACCAGAGAAGCAGAGGCTTGATTGCTCACCATACTGGAATACCAACCTACTCCTCACCACCACAGAGTCTGCATTGTCACATCTGCTTGGTGAAGAAAGATGGATTGTCTCCACTACTCAAAGGACAAGATGGGTAACACACAGGATTCATACAGGTTACTGTCCTTCAGCTGGGAGCTGGACCTCCTGTGAAATCCAGGTTGAGCAGCAAGTCTTTTAGATCAGCTTTGCCTGACCCTCTCTCAGCCCATATCCATCCTTTTGCCTGGATTTGTTTCCCTGAAATGGATGTTTTCTCTGCAACACCCTGCATGTTATTTATATTTTCTTGGGATGTGAAACGGCTGATGTGAATGAGGATTAACCTGGATGAGCATGGCACAGCCTCATTGAAATGGTGGTTGCGCTTGCACCTGGGAGGTGGGGAGTAGAGATGAACCCTGGTAATTATGGAGTCTCTATAGGGGTGTGTGTTGGGTAATGCTGAGCTGTGGGCACAGACCCACAGCTGTTCACCTGGGACCTCAGCAGGGCACCCATCTTTATAGAGCAAGGGCAGCCTCTCTCTGGCTGGATGACTCCGCTTGCCACACCACAGGGTTTTTATGTACAGCCTGGGACCCTGATTTGCTACAGGAGCTCTGTCAAAGGCATTTGGGCATCTGAAGCCCTTATGCTCCCCCAGCAAACAAACAAACAAAAAGACCCCCAAAGAAATACAGCTTTGGCTTTTTCTGAGTAGGGCCTCATGGCTACTCATGAAGTGCAAAATCGTACCCATCCTGTAGCCTTTCAACAAGACCTCTTAAAGTTATCTGCAGAGGAGGCCAGTAAATAACCCTTATCATACAAATGGGGAAAACAGGCACAGAGCAGTGATACTATCTTCCTCTTGTTTTCCTGTGTGTAGGACCACCCCTATGATCAGCCATCACAAATCCTATTTGCCTGCTCTAATTGCCAGACTGTGTTGTGGGATGCCCACAACATCTGTGTGATGCTATGCCCAGAGACACTACTGCTTTAGTAAATGGATAACCTTTGTATTCAAAATATGATTAAGGCAGATGGTTGACCAAAGCACCAAACCCCTTCTCAAGCAGCAATCACAACTTTTCATCCTCATTGGAGTGTTAATAGCTGGTCAAATACATGAACTGCAGCTTGCTGCTTCTGGCTGGCCTGACCCAACAGCTGCCATTAACACCTGGAAATACAGCTTTCTTCCCCACTTTACAGGCACAACTTATGCAATTCACCATCCAGCCCTAATTTAGACCGCAATCTTTTTTTAATTCCTTCATGAGGTAAAAATACCCATCCAGAATTTCCATTTAAATCTAATCATTTGCTACATGGGCTCATTGTTTTTGCTTGGAAATGCACAAGACATGCCCATACAGCTCTACAGCACTATACTCCTCCCTACACCCTCTCTACCCCTACTTCTCACCTCCTCCCCCCTCCCCAAACTATGACTCATCTTAAGCAGAAGGTTAATTTAGGTTAATTATCTTCCTGGTTAGCAGTGTATACATGTCCTGAGCAGCAATAAAGGTTTGACACCCCTCCTGCTGCTGCAAATCAATTTTCTTCCTCATTTACTGTAAATGGAAATGAGCCAGGTTCTCTGGCATCAAAGTAAACATTTCTCTGCATGAAACTCAACTTGTGAACCTGGTAATTTCAGATTTGCTTATAACATGTGCATTTGCCAAGAAAAAAGAAAAGCAGCTGTTTGAAGTCTCCAAAAACTAGAATTAGCCCCGTAGATCAAACATCAGTTCGCCTGCTGCTTTAATAATGGAAGGATCCAGTTGCATTAAACATAACGATACTATTACACTATGTGCAGTGCTTACATATAAGCTAACCCCTAAGTCCCCTACTTAACAACTAATGTATATTATTTTTATTTACTCTGTGAGTTAGAGGCTCAACCTTGATCAGAGCCCTGCAGTGTCAGTTGCTCTACAAACATGCACAAAAGGAGAGTCCCTGCCCCAAAGAGCTTGCAGTCTAAATAGACACTGAAGACAACAAAAGAAGTGTTACTGCCTCCAGGGAAGAAGATCGTGAAGGGACATGCAAATACCCCAAAGCAAGTTTACAGCAGAAACAAGAATCAGATGCTTGTGGTTAGAGTCCTAATCTAGTCAGCTGCCACTACTGAAGGTAGATATCTCTAAAAGGGGGAAGTGAATCCCTCTGACTTTAGCCCCTTGAAAACTAGGCTTTTGATTGTTCTAACTAAGCTGATTGTTCAGGCTGTCTCCATAGTCAGTGGAGACAGGTCAGTACCTTTGGAGGATGGTTTATTGTATCCTTTATAGTGGGACTTCTTTCCCACTGAGCACAGAGTATAGGTCCAGGTTAATTTGTCCAAAATGAGACCTTAGAGCCCTTTGACATGTCTTGAAGTACCAACAACAGCCAAAAACGTTGGTGGCCATGGTACACATATCAGATATCCCACACTGGTGAACCTGGTGGATTTCAGGAGGGATCCAAAGGCAACTTAAGTGAGCTGAGCCCTGGATGACCAGATAAGGCTAAACACTGCAGTACAGGAAATGAACCCCCAAACCACTTCAATATCCTTCCTAAAAGCAGAACTGTAGGATATATGAGGTATTTTTTGCTCAGGGGATTGTGTTCCTCTCCAGGAGGTGTAGCTAGAAGGTGATATGAGGAAGACTGGTGCTCTTGCTAATCAAGTCCAAAATTGCTTACTAGAGATATGAGTTCTGTTCAAAGATATTCTGTGCCACCTTGGCATTGACTTTTCTTCAGTATAGTGGGAATTTTGATCCCTGCTTTCACTGCAGATGCCAGTAAAAGCCTCTTCTCAAGGTTAACATGGTGCTCGGAGAACCTTGAGGGAAAAAGGCTACAGAAATGCAAAATCTTCCTGCAAAGAACACCGCCATTCAGATATTGCTGCTGTGCGACCATGAACACAAGACACTGACTGCTTCAGCTCTGGTCTAAAGGGACAAATGTCTTTATCTTATTTTCTGTCCCATCCATGCTTGTACCAGGTTAAGATTTCAAATGTATTTCTTATCTGAATGAATGTCTTCATCTTGTACATTAGCAGGATAAGTCAAATGGCCAACTCCGACTCTTCTAACCTCAGTTTTTCTGAGTCTATGGCTGAAGACAGGAATTTTTAGAAAATTTTGGGAAAGCTTCCAGATGGTTGCATTTGTCTGTAAGTAGTAAATGATAACTGGTAAATGTCACTAACAAGGGACACTGATGGAGGCAAACCCTGAGCACTCTCAGACAGGCAACATGGCTTTAGCTCTATTTGCTTTTTTTTTTGAACCATCTGTAAGTCAAGGGTAATTTTTTTTTCTCTGACCTGCTAACGTCCCAAACCTGGCCTTATTTAATTTTCCTTTATTCCCCCAAGCAAGCTGGTCTTTGATAGTGCAAGAGCAGCAAGTTTCTGTCCCTTCTGTACCTGGACCTTACATTATGTCAGTCTGGTCTGTGTGGGTCTGCTTTCTGCAGGAACTGATGCTCCTCCCATCTTATGGTACATCAAGGGTGAGATCTTTCTCTCCCACACTTTCAAGAGTTGTACAAGAAATACGTTCAATTTGGCTGAACAGTGCCCCATGCAAATGACAACTCCAATGAGGTTTCTTATGGAGTTCTGCCTAACCTGTGAGCAGAGAAAGGGACAATTAACCTCAAAATTAACTTCATCCCAAAATGTAAAAACTGAAACCAAGGATTGCTAACAATTGTATAGGACTGTTTTCATGGGTTGTGAACTGTCAGACTTTAAAACTTGAACTGCTCCAGGAAAGCTGAACAGCTATACTCATAGAATCTGCATTTCATCCCATTTGGAAAGAAAAAGCTCATATTACATCTATATTTTATTTCATCCTATTTATGAGGTTAGTTAAAGATTCTTGGAGACTGGGACTCCAGCACTATCTGCTCCAAGGAAGTATACAATTGGTAGACAGAGCAATGCCACAGAAATTAAAAGTTTCTGAGAAGGGCAATTACAGAAATCTATAATACATCACAATGAATCATATTTCCTTACTGACAGCAAGAAGCGTGAAAACCCCTTTTCATGCTGTATTGCAGCAGCTCAATGACTGTAATAAGAACAAGCCAATTAGCAACCTCCTTGAAAATATGTCCTATTTAAAGTAGAGTCAATTTTCCTAAGGGCAGAGAGATGGAGTAGATTTCTCCAAGTTCCTTCAAGCAGGATTATCTGTGTCTCTATAAATGTTTAGAACTCCAGGAAGGGCACAAAAAGATACCCCTATACTATCTGTGGATTATTTAGGTCAGGAATTACAAAATATTTGCTAGATTCCATACTTGGTTTCCCCATCTGGTGGAAACCAAGATGGAAACCAAGATGTAATGACCTCTGTAAACCTTCTGAAACCCCAAGAAGAGAAATATCAGTGAGAAATACTGGTATTGGAACACAACTAAGCAAGCAGATGATGGACAAAGGTACCACAACTGGCTAAGAGGTCTATGAACCACAGGTGGAAGCTGAGAGGGCATATGTTTGTTGCCATTTTAAACCTTGTTGTATAGTAGCATCTCAGTCCTTGATGAAATGAAGTCTCCACTGTTCTCAGTTTAGTGAAGGAGCATAAATTCTGCACTTGTACATGGGCCAAGGGCTGTTCTTTAGGATCTCAAAGCTTCCAGGATTACACTTCAACCAGTTTCTTCTCATGCACAAAAGGCAACAGCTTGACTATTTTTAATGAAGCTGTCATAATCACAGGACTCAGGGAGGTAAGGCCTGCTCAAAGGACACACTAAATATGTCATAGAGTCTAAGTTTATCTCCTGCTTGAAGAGCTCTGCTAAAGTGCAGTAGGTCCCAGACTTTCTTGCTAGATCCCCTTAGTGTTGTGATCTCTGCTTCTACACCTCTAGATTTCTAATCCTCTTTCTACAATCCCTTGGTTAGGATTTATCTGCCCAAGCATACCCATCTAAAATAAATCTAATAAACAGCTCTCTAATGGTGCTTATTTCTCTCTGTTGACCTTGGGAAGTCTCGGAGGATTCTTGGTTGAGCAGCTCCCATCTGAAGTGGGCTGAGATGAATCCCATCCCTGCTGCCTGCACTCTTGCTGGCTTGTGCTGGCTTGACTATCAGATTTGTTCAGCTCTGTTATTCCCAAGCACCTGGAATCTACAGATCATCCTAGTCCTAGGAAATGAAATATGTTCCTTAACTCAAGAAACCAGACTAGTTGGGAAGAGTAGAGCATTCTCCCTTGGGTTATGCCATGTGAGATCTGGTGGCGTCGATGTCGCTTGTGCATGTGAAACAAATCAGCAGATGTAGTTGAGCAATTGATTTTTTTTTTAATTTTTTTGGCTGAGAAGGCAAGTTTTGCTTCAGGATTACTTATGCAAACAGCTTGCTCTCTGCATGGCTATAAACACTAATTTGGAGACCCACACCAAGCCAAAGAGTTGTTTATGAGATGTTTATGAGGCAGAGTCCAAATAGGTGTTTATGAGGCAGTGGTAGTACCAAAGTCAAATAGCACCTCTAAGCAATGACTGGCACAGTACCATCTCTTCAGGCTCAGCTACAGAGGAGAGCTTATTGGATTCACTGGTGCTTCTGATGAAGCACTCTTTGCAATTAAGCCAGTGGTGGAATGGACAGGGGAGAAATGAACCTTCCCCAGGTTCTGGAAGCTGGGAGCAAAAGACTCTTTGCAAAGAAGACAAAAAAGGTGTTATAAGAAGAGTGTGGTACTGAACCCTATAAAGACTCAATATCCATGGTGTCCCTTCCTCATGACTCTGCACAGCCTGTAAGCACAGCTTCAGTTTGTCCTCATAGTTTGTCCTCATTTTCCTTACAACAGGAACTGGAATGTTATTTCAGACTTTCCTCCCACTGAGGCCTGAGGTCTTACCCTCTTGCAATTTGAGGCCTCTTATGATTCCAACATTTATTTTTAATTATGACATGGTTTTGGGCTGTTTACCTACACAGGCATCATATTCTTCATTGTCCTGTGATGACTCTAAAAAGCTCTTGGACACAGAAATTACACGACTGAGATCCATCAGAGGCTTTATGGGATAAATCCTCTCCATTAATAGCTGCCTTTCATCAAAAGTCTAGATGTTTTAGACAGACATTTGTCTAACCTTTGTCTCTGCCTCTAGTTTTCAGCCTCCTCTTGTCCAGACCAGCAAATCCCTTCTTAGCTTCCTTATAGCTATTTTGTTTTCTAAGTACCTTAGCATTTTCCTCTCTCTACACTGAATCTTTTCCAGGTTACCTATATCTTTCTTAAAATGGAGTGTTCAAAAAGAAACTATTAACTCTGTCCAATTATACATATGCTTTCTTAGGAAATAATTTTTAGATGAGTAACTCCTCTCTCTTCTAGTAATTCCTACCTCCAGTCTTTGTAGCTCCCTATGAGTGTCTTTGTATTCCCCATGAGTATCATCTCACCATATCTCACAAATTATATAAAACGAGAATCACTTCAAAAAGAGTCTCAGGGGACAGAGCCTCTGTCCTCCCTTTACAAATCCAAGCACTTTGTTTGGTTTTGCAGATCAGAGGTCTGAGGTCTGCACTGTAGTCTTTGGGGCAGGTGAGATGCAGTCTGGAAGGTCCCTGGTACAAACTGCTCTGATTGGGATGCACGTGGAGAATCCAGCTGCTAAACTGGGGGAACTTCAGTTTAGTTTCCTATGTACATTTTTTGTGCCAGTGTTGAGGTCCCAGCTGGAGCAGGGAGCTTCTGAGGGGGATCTGATAGGGGAATGGCTATGTCCAAACTTCACAAAATTAGGGGTGGTAGATCCTGGCTCAGGAGCTGGAGGTGGTGGGTGGAAGGAGATTGATGGGGAGGATGAAGAAATGTAATTTCACAGCCCAAGAGGATGCTCTGTTGTCAGGAGAAGGCTCCAAGAGGCAGGGGCCTGTCTGGGTCCTAAGCATAGGTCCTGCTGCAAACAGGGGTGACAACTACTCCAGAGGCAGAGCCCACTGCTTCCCTTCTCTATTCTCACTAGCACTGAGCCTTGCAGCATGCTCACTAAAAACCAACAGGATTGCAACCATACTGAAACAAAATACCCCACCAAACACACATCTGTGTAGCAAAGCACAGATCCTAGGTAAGCCTTGTAATTTAATTCCCCTTTAATGGAAGGGGGTCAGGTATTATAATAAAAATCTATGATAAAAATAATAATTTTTAGAAGAATCATCAATTCAAAAATGAGCCCAGGAAAGAAGAGATACTGGCTGCTGCCCTGTAATAATACTGCACCTTATACAATTGCAATAAGAAAATTCCTTTATATTAACTGAACATGCAGACGTCAGCAACATCGCATCCCCCCTAGCTAGTTAGATGCTGAATGTTTATTTACACAGGAGAAAGCCACGTGGGAAGGTGTTTCATCTGTAGTTAGTGAAACTGTGTGGCCTTATTGAGAAGGAAGACGTTACCAAGATAAACACAGCTGGTGCTGCGGCACAAGAACACGGGACTGGGGGAAAATAAGAGTCAAAGAGGACGAGCCAGCATCTTCTCAGCTCTTGGTTAGAGGCTGTTTGCATCATAATTCACTCAAAGACAGAAGAACATAACCTAATCATTCCCTCCCACCACGCTAAGATCTGAAAGCCTACATATTACAGAAGGAAATCCTCTGTCAGGTGGTGAGATGGAGCTTTCATTGGGCTGCAGGTACGTGGAACTGAGAAGAGAGCATGTGAGAGGTTGGTGCCTCCATCACTGCCCTCCGAGCTCATCTGCAATTACAGGCTGTGTGCCCTTAATAAAGCAGAGGTTGCCTCATTATTCACATAATCACCTGGAAAATGCATTTCTCAGGCTTGTTCTCTGCTGTATCAAAGCCTTGTTTCTGTATCTCTCCCTTTTTTTCTGTCCCCCCTCCCCTTCTTGCCTTGTGAAGCGACCAGGGATGGCTTGCAGTGTAGCCCTTGTCTATGATTAACATGCTGACCTAGCAATTATTCACATCTGGATGGGTCTTTGTTCTACTTTGAAGTCTATCAATGACTTGTCTTTTCCTTCACCTGTCTTCATTTTCCCCTCCATGCTCCCCATCCCACCTCCTCCCTCTCCGCCTTGTCTATTACTCCTCAGAAGTGCCAGTGGGCCCAAAATGAAATACAGGATGGACCAGAAATTCCTCATCAGTGAGCCCAGGTGAGCTTGGAGTGGGAAAGGGAAGGTTCAGACCTTGAATATGACCTTTCCAAAGTGCTTAAATCAATAATAGTGTGCAACCCTCCCTAGTCCCTTGTTTATAATTGACAAGGTGGAGATGGACTGGAGGCTCTTTCTTCTCTCCAAGAATGTAAGATCTTTTAGTCTAACCCCCTGCCCCCCTAAAAAAAAAGAGGAGAGGGAAAAAGAGCAGAGGGCTGGATGATAGAGGAGATAGGGTAATCGGTTCACCCCAGAGTGAGGCTGGGGAGCTGTGACTCCTTCTGAGGTCCTTCTGCAGTTGGAGAAGTGCTGGTTGAGCAGCATCTCCTCTCACAAGTCTTCTTTTGTATGGCAGGAGAGGAGGAGGGGACACCTCCCTCTTGCACATTCTTACACCCAGCTACTGAGGCCCATTCACCAGCAACTGGTTAAGAAGAAAGATTAAGGGTTGCCGGGCTTGGGGGAGTGGGAAGTCCCTTTGCTTTGAGGAGATTAACTTCTGAGATGAAGTAAAACACAAGGCGATAGTCTTTCAAAATTGCCTTCCAGCTGTGACAGGCAATGGTTAGATTAATTAGATTACGAATGCTCTTTTATATTTGGCAGATGGGTTGGGAAAAGGTGGGGTGGGGGCCTGGGAGGGAAATACTTGATCATTTTTTTTTCCAGCGCTTCTATTTTCTATTGCAACACAGGTGTTCTGGCATGCTGCAGAGCTGGTGGTCAGCAAAAATCATTCCAAGGGTCTGAGTGGACTTTGGAAAGCAAGATTCAAGCAAGCACTGCTGTGGGAGTTCGTGAAGAAAAACTGTCCATGGTCTCAAATGAAGCAGAAACAGTAGATATGAAATGTAAGATGTGAGAGTTAACATCACTAACATTAGATTTCTCCTTTATGTAGAATCATAGAATGGTTTGGGTTGGAAAGGACCTTAAGATCATCTAGTTCCAACTCCCCTGCCATGGGCAGGGACACCTCATACCATGTTACCCAAGGCTCTGTCCAACCTAGTCTTAAACACTGCCAGGGATGGAGCATTTATCACTTCTTTAGGCAATCTGTTCCAGTGCCTCACCACTCTCACAGGGTATAGATGAAATGAAATGTAGAAAATACAGAGTTTTGGTACCCATGGAATTTCATCCAAGAGAAGCTGTGTCTATTTCCAGCACAGAATGTGAAAAGCTTTTCACTGAAAAGACAGGCTTGCATTTAAATACTTTTTAATGTCCACCTAACCTTGAGAGCTCCTTTTTTCCAAGGCCTGGAAGTAAGGAGGGGAACTAGTCTTCACTTCCCATGGAAACTGGAAACAGTGGGGAAAGGAAAATGCACAGGCTGAGGATACATCTAGGATAGAGCAAGAAAGATATGGAGTGAAGCCACAAATTAACAAATGTCTCACAAGGAAACCTGTTGTTCCTGAAGCTTTGCTGCCAAATAATTTTACCTGTCTTTAGGTGTGAAAGCATTTCATACCAAATAAGACTTTTTACTCTCCTTTTATATGCAATTAATAGAAGTAGGTATCTCTAAAGATGCTTCTTTGACTTTTTAATGGGATGAAAATCTTAGATTCATTCTCTTTAATTGCAAGGTTATGAGGTGGTCTCTGTTCTTGGACCATGAAACCCATCATCCAGCATCTGAGTCTCCCTCTGGGCTCAATGTTGCTTGCAATTGCAGTCCATGTGGGCATGCTACCTGGTCCTTGTTCCTGGCCAGTCCATCACTGTCACCTCTCCTGGCTCCTAACCAGTCCTAGTCAGACATCTGCTTGCTCTGGAGATGACATAAACACTACATGGGTGATAGACTGATGTCTTCATCGTCCTTTCAGCTCTATTTGCCTGTCATTTGCCTGTGCTCATTGGATGTACCACCACAAATATTAATAGAAAGATTAATAGAAAAGCTTTTCTTACTGTTATAAGGGAATGTTTGTCCATCCTAATGTCCCATATGCCTGCTTTCAGCTTCCAAATACTATTCTTACTTGATCCTATGTCCTGCTCAGAGCCTGTCAGAGTTCAAGAAGCATCTGGACCGTGCTCTTAGTCATATAATTGAGTGCTAGGTAGTCCTGCGAGGAGCAGGGAGTTGGACTCTATGATCCTTATGGGTCCCTTCCAACTCAAGATAGTCTATGATTCTTTATACTGATAGCTTTATTACATTCCTCTGAACTGAGGGGTTGAGAGAGCCATGTAAAAGTGGGCAGGAAAAGAAAGTAACAGGGTAGGAATATGAATACCAAAGTCTTTTGACTGGTGAACTGAACTTCATAGATTGATGGTCCTGCCACTGTGGGCTCTTGTCAGAGCAGCTGACCCCATCATGCATGTCAGGTGTTTTGAGGCTCAGCTACCTCCCCACTGCAAACTGCTGTTCAGCACCAGGCCAGCCAAACTGCACAGACTAACCATGAGCATGTCTGGAGGGGCAAATTGGTTGATCATGGCTGGATAGGTTACTCTACTTTTTCGTCTTGAGCTCTTTGTTTTTAGTTTTAAACAAGCATCCTGGGATCCCATGATGATACAGCCTGCTCATTTAACTTTATCTCTTAATTATGTGGGGATTATTGCAGAATTAAAGGTACATTTATAAGGCTTACAGAAGGAGCCTATGCTCTGCCACTGGCCCTGGAGATGAACCAATCTAGTGACTTTCATTTCTTTTTCAATCAATGCAAAAGGACTCTTTCCAGCTTCCAAACATGCCTGTAAATAACCTGCCTTGAAATACCCCCCATGACCCTCCCTCCTACCCTCCACACTCCTTCCACTCAGTTTTCTTCCTGTAATAGGTCTGAAAAGGTTGAAAGGTTCCTGAACTCTTGTGTGGGGAATTCAGCTTTAAAGACCCTGAACTTTTAGATTCCCTGAGGGGCACAGAGGAGGGGTGGAGGAGGAAGGAGGGGTGTCTTGTGCTTTAGCACAGTGACCTAAATGATACATCTCATGTACATGTCATGTCAAATGTCATCTGTAGGGCTGGAATTACTCTGAATAACCTGTCTGGTCAGTAGAGGTGACTGAAAATACTTAGCTGCAAGCCATCACTTTGAGGAAGTCTTGCCTTTTATACTTCCTTTGTTACTTATTTATGGCTGGGGATTTTTTTCCCTCTCCTAGCACAAGATCCACCAACTGGCTTTTTCTCTGGCAGATTGCAGAACTCTTTGATGAGCATCAAACAGCAGCTGCAAACCAGGAAGGAAACAGTCTCATCACTAGGTGTTTTTGAGGGTGAAAAATGATATTTGAAGGCAACAGGTTGAGCAATTTCATTTGGCTTGGCTCAGCAAGAGGAAAAGACTCACCTGGGACTCTCCATCAGAGCTTTGCACCCAGACCAGCAGTATCAACGTTATGGTCATCATCCATGGGGATCCCAGTTTCATTCCCCAAACCGGCCCCTCTCTCCCCCCTTCCCTCTGCTAGAGAACATCTTGCCACCTTCCCTGGGGAAGGCTGTTGATTTTCCAAAGGAGGGTGCCAAAAGGTGCTTTTACTGAAGCCTCCCTGGGGAGCGAGTGCTGCCTGCTCAAAGGCTCTTCAATCTGCCAGGGAAGCACCCAAAAACAAGCAGTGGGAGATGAAAACCCAGATTAATTAAAAGGAGGAATAAGGCCTCAGGAGAGTGTTTCAGCCCACCTGTTTGTCTCCAGCAGCTTGGGAAAGCTTCGTCGACTAGGATAAATGTCCAGCTTTTAAACAGCTGATGTTTGGGATGCCATTAAACACGGAGGGAGAAGATGCTGAAACAAAGCCCAGGGTCACAGCTTAGAGGGGGAATCCTTTGGCTAGTGCTGTGACGGAGAGCAGACTAAATGTTTGTTACAGCTTCTCAGTCCTTCTCTGAACTGCCGTTTTCTTTCTCTTACCCATCACTGCATGCTGAGCCTTCCTCTGTACCTGTGACCAGCAAAATAAATCAATGCAAAGCAAGAACTGGTATGTGCCCCAGTATGGTCTGATCTTGCATGAGGGATCAGGGCCACTGGAAAAGGAATAAACACACAGCTGGGTATTTCAGCCTTAACATAACTTCTGCACCTTTCCAATGTGAGAAGCAGGTCTTCATCCCAGCAAAATTGTGATCCATCACAATGATTGCGGGGTGTTATGTAGAGGGATCATTGCTTTGAGAAGGTTGGCTGAAATGTTTTTTTCTTGGTGGTGAGAACTCAAAACTTGGAAGTCAGGTATGTGAACTTCTGCTCAGAAGCTTAAACCCCACCAGAGTGAGATGGTGGCCAACAGCTGGAATGGCTTTACCAACAGTCTCATGGACACATCTGAGAGGGATTTTTCCTTTACCAGTTTTCTGGAGAAAAAGCAAACTTGTTCTGTCTGATCACTACATATGCACAGCAGGGATTTCCAAGGGAAGACTTTTCCTAACTTAATGCTGACTTTTGCCCTTTTATCAGCAGGTTACAATTAATACTTGGGGTTTCAAGCTGGAACAAGAGGTTAGATTAAACCTTCCCAGCAACTCCAGCCAAAAAATTTGGTTTTTTTTAAAGCATACATCTACATGGTGATGGAATTCCCTTTGCTTTTTGATAAATGCTTTGAACTTCCAGCTGTTCTTGGGAAGAGAAGGAACATCAAAGACATGTCTGCAAAGGCTGTCTGTGTACCTGAGTGGATCAGAGCTGTTTTCTTCTCCTGGGGTGCCTTTATGAGACTGTGTAGGGGGACTGCAAAGGGTAAGAGTATGAGTTTGTTAATGACAGACAAAAATCAGTCACAGGGAACCCTACCAAAAAAGCCAGATACACACAAGCAGCATATAATATAATATATATGTAATATATATTATCATATATCATATAATGCAATATCAATTTGCATATTAAGAAGGCAATGTTGTTTCTGGGATTGCACAAAGCTACCTAGGAGCTCTTCATCCCCTTGGAGCTGGTATGCCAGTTTCATCCTGGATTTTATAGATTTTTGTTTGAAACAGTCATTTAGGCTAATAGCAAAAACCACAATCTCTCCTGAGCTTTTGTTGTGGTGCATGGTGTGTCTTGGCCTTCCTGTGTTTGGTTGAAATCCAGTGTGCAGGGCATCACACTAGGAAACCTTATATTCATTTTTTTTTGTTTTTAATTCCTGTACATTCATGAAGTGCTAAGGTAAATTAATATCCTTGCTTATATGTGCTTATATATAAGACACTTCCTTGGGCCAGCTTGTATCCTGTTTGTCCCAACAAGACTGAATTATACATTTGTAAGTAAGTGCTTTTTAAGAATTTTTAGAAATGTGAGAAATTATCTGATTTAATACATGGTGAAAAAAGTGAATAGGGAATATTTGTTTGTGCTCCTAAACTGTGCCTTCCCTGTGGTCATCAAGGTTGGCCATTTGCTGCTGGAAAAGAAAAGGAGGGAGAAAAAGAGAGAGAGGAACAAGAAAGCAAGAAGGCAAGACAGAAGAAGAAAAAACTAAGATGACACCTGGCAAAGCGACACAAGGAGCACTGGGCTTTGCAAACACCTGCAAGCATTAGGAGATGCTCAGAAAACCCCAAGGGATGGCAACATGGTGGAAATGCCGCTGCAGGGTGGAACAGGGCTGGTGTGGCTTCTCTTGGGAATTCAGGAGAATTTCCTGTTTTCTGTGATAGACTGTCCTTTTCATTGAAGATTCTTTTTCATCTATCACTGTTCTTCAAGGTCCCACATCACCTCAGTACTGGTTGCCTCCCAGACGTGTGCAGGGCATTGCACTGTGCAAGGTCTTTTGCTAGGTCCTTCCACAAGTGCTTGAACAGTCTTATTACAATTAGTGTTTCAAAATACCAAACAGCAACCATTTAATTGCTGAGAAAAACAAGCAAAGGATAGCTCTGAGGCTGGGGCACTATCTGTGGGTGCGAGAGATTGGTAAAGAGACTCTCACGCCACAGATTTCTTGGATGACCTTGGGTGACTCACCCTCAACTGGCACCTTGGTTTTAAAAATAGAGCTGGTATTGCTTCCTCACCTTAGAAAAGCTGAATGAAGTTGACCAGGTGAGCCCGTAAGGCTCAGACAGGGAGGGTGGAAGAGCTGTACAGGGACTTGGAGCCAGCAAGAAGCCACCTCACCTGGTGGGTTGCTGAGTGAAGACAGTGTTCCCCCTGCAGGGAGCTTGCTGCAGCTCCAGAGCCTTCAGTGCCTGTGGTTTTTAGGGGGAGACAAAATTGATTAGGAAGCTATGAAAGCAGAAGTCTGTGATTTATTACAGGGAATATGCACCAATTCTCCTGTTGTTCCTTAAATAATTGCTAAGGCTGTTGTGGCATAAGGTAGGAATGACTTTGAAAGCAGCATCTATTTCTTTTGAAATCAGAAATTCAGTAAATGGTTCCTGCATGTTGTGACTGGAGAGATGAACTGCTCTTTTTCATTTTTGGTTGCTTTTGTTTCCTTTTTTTCCCCCTCTTGGTTTCCTGAGATGAAAGTCTTGCTTGCAAATAATTAATAAAAACAAAACCAAGGGATCTGAAAATTAAAAGATCTGATTGTGCAGATTAATTGCTTTCCAGTTCCAGACCTGAAGTGATTGGGGAAGGGGAAAGGAGGGGCAAACATGTGAGGCTTATTGGGGGAGGGAAGATGTTTGGGGATCTAGCATGGGTCTGGGGAGAGCTGCTAACTTTGGGTAGAAACTCTCCACCTCAATAGTCATTTCAGAACCACTTTAATGTCTCCTGCCTCTGTTTCTGTGCTCTTGTGTCCAGTTTTAGGGAGGGGAGCACTCAGTAGAGATGGGTGAATGCACAGCCTCAAACCAGGGTCTTAAGGAAAGCTTGGGATGTGTTGAATTGTTTCACTCCTTTTCATAGGAAATAGGAGACAGAACAATTGCAAATGAGGATGCAAGAACAACCACCATTGTGTGAATACTGGAAAAGGCTCAAAGACGAAAAAAAAGGAAAACTAAAAGCCAAACCAACAAAAAAAAAAAAACAAAAAAGAACCAAACCAAAACCAAATCCCACATTAAATACTCTGACCTGAGAAGAGTTTGAGGACAGGAACAGAGAGTAAAGGATGAGTGACAACTTGGTGATCCAGGCGCTTGGCAGGCCTAGTGACCTCTGGGGTGTCGGAAGGTTCTGCAGATCGTGGAGGACCTTAACCTCTCTCTGGAAGAGAAACCAAGGGTACATTTATGTACTTAGGACCTGCGAGTGCATCTTACCATTCTAGAATCACAGATGCCAGGTTAGAAGATACCTCAAAGGTCATCTGATCTAGCCTTTCAACTACATATCCCACCACACTGTCCAGCTGAAAGAGCATTATGTTCTTTATATATGTTCTCTATACTCTTTATATATTCTCATTATTTATATACACTAAAAGAGCATTCAGTTTTGAAGCAAAGTTCAAGGTTGAGCCTAAATCTGGGGAACAGGGGATGGGGAAAGGGATGGAAGAAGGGTATTTAAGTTACCTGGGATGCCTGGGTGTTCTCACTGAGCACAGGGAAGGCCTAGGTGGATCTAGGAGATTGGATCTTAAATTGTGGGTGGTGGATTTGACCTCCTAGACTCTGTACAAGAGCAAGAAATCCAGTTGCAAACTTGATGCATTACAGTGAAACACAGAGGATTTTCTTCATTCAGCAAATGTCCACCCCCTAAGTAAGTAAAAGAACATGAAAAGGGTTGTGACTGTGAAAATAGAAAGTGATGTTCTTAATCAACTGAGTGGAAAGAAAATGTGTCTGAACTGATGGAGATGACGTTGATTCAATTTTTTCATTCATTTTAAACCTTCATTTAAAAAAATAAATGTTTAAACCAGTTAAAAAGATTTTTAATAACAAAAATGGCATTGACATGTTGAAGATCAGAAACCATACCTCTTCCTTTAGAAATGCTGAAATACTTCCATTTTCCTAGGATTGTCCGCAGACAGATTTTTTTCCCTACAAAAGAAATTGAAAGAAAATCAAACCCACCAGCTAAACTGCCCAATCTTGCGATGTATTTTAGGATCAGGGATACAGGGCAAAAAAAAGATGATAGTTGACGAAAAGTAACTTTGCCAGGCTCTTGTTTTAACTGCAGGAATTGCCCAGCCTGAGCTTTTCTGCAGGAAACAAGAGGAATGCTATTTTTGCTACCAAACTTGTAGGTTTGAGTTTGCTTTATCTGGGATGCTGCAGCCAGCTGCTGCCCAAACAACCCCTACACAATGTTGCGATGCTCACCAACATCAAAGGCCAAATTATTTGACCTGGAGTGTGACACACACCCAGCTTGGGAAAACAGCTCAAATAGCCCCCACCTCAGTGGTAGGGAAGTATAGATATGCAGGAACGCCGTCCCTCTGGGCTGTTCGCCTTGGCAGGGGGAGAGCGGCGTTATGGTCAGGCGGTTTTGTGTGCGGGATGCTTCCGCGGGAGCTGATTGCCCTGAAAGCCACCCCCAGCCTTTTTATATGGTCATTAGGGGACCTGAATAGGGGAGGACTTCTCACGCCTCCAGCCCAATCCAGCCAGCAGCCCCTCTCTCAAGTACCTGCTAACAGGTCGACTTGCCTTTGGTCTCAGTCAGGTCTCAGCGGAGACCGGGCACCATTTCCTAAGCTAATAGGTGTGAGGGGAGCCAAGAATTTCACTCTTTTTTTTTTAGGTCTTTTCAAGGCAGGCTATAAACCTCTTGTTTTCCTCCTCCCTCTCTGGGTTTGTTGCTCTCCTTCCTTCCCCCCTCCCCAGCCCCAGGTGGTGTTAAAAGTCAACAAGCCCCTTTATCTCAGGGCTGGCCTTTCTCCCAGGGATGCTGGAGCAAATCCACATTGCTGACGAGGTGGCAGTCCCACATCCTTTCAGTCTTTTTAGGTCTTCATGGGGACTTTCCCCACCTTTTGCTGTGGCGGATGATACCCAGGCTTGGGTCAGGGTCCTTGTTAGGCAGATTTCAGCCAGACAGGGCTTGCAGTCCTCATTTTCTTTTGGTTTGCATTGGTGTAGCTCAAGAAAGACTGCATAAGGAGCTGCAGCAGTGCTGACCTGAGGACAACCTGGCTATGAGCACTCAGGGGCCAGAAGATGGGTCTCCCCCTCTTCCCCTGAACTGCTCTTGTATCAATGGAGGTAAAACTGGAGGGATCCCAGTTTGCCTTTTAGCTCCTGATTCACCAGCTAAGCACTCAGAGCAGCAAACCTGATGCATTAGGAACCCTGGCATACAGCTGATTTTGCTCTTTGCTTATTCCTACTGGAGCAAAGTGGCAAAGTCCCAGTGCAGCAGGAACAATTGAGGGATCAGGCCCAAATTTGAGGCTAATTCAGTGTTTCTGGCTCAGATTATGGGTATGGCTCCCCCCACCAACGTGTTTTTGGTTTTTTTTTTAATTCTTATAGCCAGATCTGGAACATGATTTTCTCCCCTCTCAGAGTGCTAACACTGGAGTGAACACCCCTTTACTTTTGTATATCCCTTACTATCAGTAAAGGATATACTGAATATCCTTTACCTTTTCCCTATTGGAATTGTTCGATACTGTTGAGGAAAAGTTGGTATTTCGTAACCAGCTTTGCAAAGGCCTTCTCCTTCAAAGGAGGTCATTTGGTCTGTGCTCTCTGAAGACCTGGTTTCAACACTGTGGCTGCTGGAAAGGGGTAGGGATGTTCTACCTTTTTGCTCTTCTCCAGACAATGGAGAGATGTAGCTCTGATATCCTACTGAGTCCTTACACCTGGCCTTCATGGGAAAGAAGGATTTGATGGTCCATGTACTGGGTAAATGCCTTGGTTTCTCCAACCACTGCAGTACAAAAGATACTCAGCAGCAGATCCTCAGGTCATCAGGTGGCGGGTAGTTTCAGAAGAGTATAGTGAGCCATCAGGTCTGTGTGCCATGCAGTTCATCCAGTGTTTTTTTCTAGCAAGTCTCCTTGCCTCAGTTTCTCTACTGGTAAAAGAGGGATTGTGAGGCACAGCTTTGAGATGAGCTCCAGGAGCTGCAATGCAGCTTTGTTTAAAAGGGCTTTAAGTTCTCTCCCCTCCTGCATTACACTGTCATTTTTTATGCCACTGCAGGAGAGGAATCAGGCCTCAAGACATTTTCTATTTGATTGCGGGTTTTTTTTCGTTGCAGACTTGACTTTTAACTCTTCTGTGTGCTAACACTGGGAGGGGAAATGACAGGATGGCATCCAGAGGTCTCTTCCAACCACCATTTCCAGGGCTCTTTCTAGTTTTCACCTTGTCTCTATTTGACATCATTCATCCTCCTGGCCCTGGTGCAGACTAAAACACTGAAACCCCCTGCAGCTGCAGTAGTTGGCAGGGAAAAAAAAATCCTCTGTGGTGCTTAGAAAACTCCCATCAAAATGTCCTCCACCTGGAGACTGTTTAAACGGGAAGACCCTCCAGATAGCTTAGATGCCTCCTGCTGAGGGCTATGCAAGATAATCATAGAATCACAGAATGGTTTGGATTGGAAGGGACCTTGAAGCTTATCCAGTTCCAACTCGCTGCCAAGGGCAGGGACACCTTTCACCAGAACAGGTTGCTCCAAGACCTGTCCAACCTGGCCTTGAACACTTACTGGGATGTGGCATTAATAACTTTGTGGATACGAAGCTGGGGACACTGTCAATTAAAACCCTTTGAAAAATGAGGATGAACTCTTAACAGGGTCTAAATTTCCATGTCCAGCAGAGACAAATGGTCTTTCTTGACTGTTTCCTGGAGTGCAGCAGGAATGCATTTTTGGATCCATGGACTCCCTCATGCATTTTTGGATCCATGGACTGAGTTTTGGTCTCCACTGTGGAGGTGGTAGGGACAGATGAGGACTTGGTGTTTTTTGGGAAGTACAGCCCAGGGTTCAGCATGCAGGGGGTTAATTGTATTAGAGCAAATACTTGGGGAATTAATAATGATTTGCTGCTCATCAGGCAGCCTTCCTTGAGAAATGTAATGCAAGAAAAAACACGTTAGGAAATGCCAGAAAAATGCAGCAAGAAAAAGAAGTTGTGGGTGTGTGGGGGTGGTGGTGCGAAGAACCAGTCTGGGACTTTGGTTGGGCTCAGGCCAGGAGTCACTTAAGACATTTGACTGCCTTCTGGATGGGGCCACCCAGCAGCCCCAGGGCCTGAATATGCCCTTTACTCAATTTTACCAGTCCTGGAGGCTAAAGGTGGGCTTCCATAGAGGGCACGACCTGGCTTGCTGCAGTGCTGTAGCTCTGTGAAGGGAACCTGGGGAAAGCATCTGTCTGTGCTGGGGAGGAGAGGCGCAACTGACAAACATTCATGCCAAAGATGGATCACCTGGGTTCCCATGAGAGGGAAAGCAAGGGATACTAGCCCAACACAAGCTGCTGTGCAGTGTGCCCATCTGGGGAACTCCTTGCTGTAGGGCACTATTGTGCTATCATAAAGAAGAAAGGGAAAAAAAAGAAGGCAGAAGAAAAAGAAAGAGAAAGTGATTTAGAGGAGTGACAAAGGCATCTGAAAGTCTGCTTGGAACTCTGAGGGCCTAAGAATGTTCCTCCTTTAGGGTATAGGGAGGCAAAGTAGGAGAGTTTAAGAACTAACACTAATTTTTCACATCAAGGAAAATGTAGACAGCCACCTTGGTATGGGAATATCTCTGAAGCTTGAATGTCCCTACTACCATATGTCCTTGGAGGGATGGCAGTTTAGTCAACCCTATTGCACAGAGAGGGGAGCCGAGGTGCAGGGAAGCTGCTGAGTGATTTAGCATGACACAAGCAGATAGTCTGCATCCACCACAGGCCTGAACCACATGTCCACAATAGCCCCTTTATTCCCTCTCTGGGCACTTTTCCAACTTGCCACAATAGTGCCCTGCCAGGGAAGTTGGGTGTCAGAGAGTGGTGGGGACTGGGCAACATGAGACATTCCTGCTTGGCGTCCCATCTGCTGTGGGTGCTGTCCAGAGTCCCCTGTTGCTTTTCTTTGGAGAGTAAAACCCTTTAATTTACATCAGTCCCACATAATCCTCCTTGTGCTTGTTGGTTCCCACTGCTGGCTTTCCCTAAGGTGGGGATGGTGTTAGTTTGGGATCTGCTTGCTAATGGATATTTTGGCAGTAAAAGACAAAAGACTTGTCATGCACCTCCCAATGGGCACCAGGTAATGGGAGGGGCATCCAGAAAACCTGAGGTCTGAGGATTATTTCCTCCCTTACTGGAGTCTTTGGGATACTTACCCTAATTATTAGGCAAGCCAGCAATGTCAACGCAATCTGCTGCCTGCGTCCTGCCTTCTCCCACCCTCTTCCCTCTGAGCGCAAGTCTTTGGTGGGTTGGAAACGGCCCAGGCTGTATGTCAGCTCTGCTATCAGAGAACTGACAGAGCTGTTTTCAGTGTTGAGGGTGCTGCTCTCAACTTGCTCATCTGTCACTAGCTCTGAGGAGGAAGCTGCCTTGTGTGTCAGATTTGGAGCCAGTCCATTGATGGAGCGATGCTGCTTTCTTGCTGGGCTGGAAGCTTGTGCCTTTGCCAAACAGCTGATGAGCCTCTTCACAGCCATCTCTTTCTCTGCCTTTTGCTAGGCATGGTTTTGTCTTGATACCAGAAAGCCATTGTAGTGAGGGGGATATCTGGTTTTGAGAAGAAATTTGCAATTGTACTGTGCCCCAAAAACATCTATTTCATCGATATTGGTGAATATCAGAATTAATTTAATTAACTTCCAAGAACTTGCATTGGCCTTCAAATGCAGAGATTGAACCCTGGCCCTCAGATTTGCAGGTCTGATATAATCCTTCCTATATGACTTCTCCTGAAACTGCCATCCCTGTGAGGAGAGTAGGAAAAAAAACGAGGACAATTTGTGGCCATTTACAGATCTCTATTTCAACACTGCAGCTCATTCTCTCCTTCCTAATTGCTGCTTTCTTCTCTTCTCAGGCTCCTTTGTTTCTCTCTGCAAGCAGCCACATCTTTCAGATGTTTTAGGGTCATTCCTCCATGTGCTGCAATGCTAATTATTTCATCTGCCCTAATTCAGTTTTACATATCACTCCCAGCCACACAGGCCATGTAGCACACACAAGCACGCTCTCTGCATTCACGTGATAAAACATCCCCATAGACACACACAGGACAACACAAAACCATAGGATCCTGACACTGGAGAGCAAACCATGGTTTCTGTCTCGCTGCCGTCACTTCGTTATCATGCCGTCTTAATTAGAGGGTTTCCAAAGCTAGAAATCTGGTGCAGCCGTGTACCAGATCTGCTCCTGTACTAATGCTTTGAAACTGTGAAGATAGCATTGATAATAATTGCCAAGACCCCCTTTGTTGTTGTCTATTATGGTTTATCCACAGCATCCAAAATATGTTAAGTGGAAACTACTCAAAAAAACTTTCCAGTTAATGAATGATTTGTGAAAAGCTCTGTCTTCCAAAAATGACCGATATTAGAATTGGTGCTGATGTCATGTAACAGCTCCCATTCAGAAAAGCTATTGAAAACAGTCCAAATTCCTCAGAACTGTTAAATCTCTTTCAGTTTCTCCTCTTTGTGTACTTATAAACTGTGGAGGTTTTGTTTGTTTGTTTATTTCCCTCTTGTGGAGAGTGAGTTTTAATTTAATTTGCATGTTGGGTTGCTGCTCTTTTTGTGTTGTGTTTAATATATTCAGAGTATTTGTGGAGCCTGAGGTCTGGAGGCAGTGGAAAGTGAGATTGTTTCTATTGATGAATGTGGCTTTCAGAAAAGAAACTTGAAAGTTGGGGAAAATTAAATCCATGAGTGCCAGAGTGGGCAAGAAAACGAAGGATTTTTTTTTTCCCTTGCGTTTTTCCAAGGCAAAATTAACATAATTCCTGTCCTTCCTCCTTTTGTTTTCTAATGGTATCTGCTTTAACAAAAAAAATTGCAGTGATGGCAAGAAAAATTAAAAAACAACCCAAGAAACAACCCTAGACAGCGGTTAAGGTAGATAGATGCCAGGGAAAGATTAATTAGAAGAATGCATGGAGACATACAGCTCCCATCCAAAAATATACTGGAAAATTAATGTAGAGAGGCTAATTCAGAAGTCTCCATGCGCAACTTTGGGTCTTGTATGTTTGCACAGTGTTTTGCAACCTGAGAGCTGTTTATGGGGATGAGGGTACCTGCAATGGGGATGCATTGACATACAGTGTTTTCGGGTATATAAGCCACCCTTCCTTCCAGATCACTTCTTCCCTCTCCTCTCCTCTCCTCTCCTCTCCTCTCCTCTCCTCTCCTCTCCTCTCCTCTCCTCTCATTTTCAAAATGACATTTCTAATTTCGTGTTTTAGAGCCTGAAATGAGCAATGTGTTACAAGAAGGAGGTTTCCTCCAGGCTAAAGATGGAGGCGATAACTCTGAGGACTCCTTGCTGAGGACCCTTGTCTCTCCTAAAGAAGGATTTTGTATTTTTTGAGGGGAAAAAAGAAGCAGCTGCAGGAAGGCTTGTCCATGGGCAGGAAATGACTGTGTGACCTAATCAGATTTTGCCCTCCTGAGCTGCTGAGCTTTGATGTGGTCAAAAGACACATCATGTACCCAGAGTAAACCTTGCAGACTTGTTCTTGGAAGCCTTTGAAATGGTCTTTGGGGTTGTGCAGCCAAATCCAGACTTGCCTTTCAAAACCAAAGATGAGGGTCCCTAAAACGGGAAAATATTTATTCTTCTCTTCCCGCCCCCCAAAATACACATTTAGAAAGTGTATCTGTCTCCTGCCCATGGAATGTATCTGGGTAATGTGAAGGCCAGGGAGAGGTGATGCTCAGCAATGCCCAGATGAGGGTCAAACATCTGCGTTTCCCACTTAATGCTGGAGACCCGTCACTACTCCGACATGAATTCCTGGAGACAATGCGAGCTGCCCCCAGCCGATGAAAGGCTCCTGTCCTGCTGGGTCTTCAGGGAGATAACCCCGCCAAAACCCCTGCAAGCCTCCACTGAGCGCCTCCAGCCCTTCCCCCCGGGGAACCCGGAGGATTGTATCCCCTGTGCTTGCAATTTGTGTGTGTGGCACCATTAAGAATTGATATGCTCGATATGAATGGCGATACTTCAAAACGTCTGAATAGACCCCGAGCTCCCTCCCATCCCCCCCCAAAAAACCCCAACATTGTTGAAAAAGTCCCCTACTCAGCCTGGGAGGGAAAGTTTGTGTATCAATCTAGTTTTATAATAGTGTAATTTAGTGTCTAGGCCTGGGCTCTGGTGGTGATATTGTACTGCAATGAATGAAACAGAGGACTCCAGGCTGAGCAAGAGCTCGAGGACCCGGCTGGCTCTATTCAGGCCAAACTAATCGGCTTCAGCTCAGCTCTCCGCCAAAGCTCCCCTCTCAGTAGTGGGTTTTTCTCTGGGTTTTTGTTACTGTTTCTTAAAGAGCTCAGCTGGCTGCTGAGGCTGAAAAGAATCAAATTATTAAAGATTTTGTGGAAAATCCAGTGAGAATGGGCCCATGCAAGAATAATAGCATTGTGCCACCGTGGGCCATTCCCAGCTTCCAGTCGGGAGAAATTGTCAACTCTGTCTTTGTTTTCTTAACCCTTTCAATGGAAACAAAATAATATTTAGCTCAGCACAAAATACCTTCTTTTTAATTTCTAATCCTTTCAGGTTCCTTTTTTTTTTTTATCCCTTCTCCTCCTCCTCTTCCTCCCTCCCTCTCTTTTTCTCTCTCCCCCTTTCCCTTTTTTATGTTGGCTGTCCTCTGAAATACATTTATATACCTCATACATTCCCCTTTTCCTTGCCAATTGGCCAGAGGGGCATCTGTTATTAGGAAAACCCCTTCTTTTTTAAGCAGGATGTAAAATGGATGATTAAATCTTTTATTAACAATCACCATTCAAGATTCTCTTTTATTAACATATAACATTATATTAACATTATAAAATTTATTAGCGGTTAATAAATCATTAGCATGTTGTTCAATGGGCTGCCTATATAAAGTATCATGTCTTTAAATGTCTGCAATTTTACATTTAATAAAATATTTAATTGGGGCATTGTAATGTCATTAAAGAACAAAAAAGAAATGTCTGCCTGTCTGTCCGTCTGTCCATCCTCGGTGCATTAGGGTAGATACAGACAATCACTTTCCTCCTCTTTTATTTAGGGACTAAGTATCTTTCCATTTGTGAGCTGTGTCTTTTCTCAGCTCTTTCTCTGTTGCACGCACCAATCCTAAATGTGTTGAGGAGCAGCATTGTCTCTGTGGTGGGAAGAAAAGGCCCCCAGTCACAGTATGAACGTCGAGCCCAGCTGGGCTGCAGGTCTTTCCAGGTTACAGAGCAACTAGGTATGGGAAGCTTGGCTGCACCCCATCATTTCAGGGGAGCTGAAAGCTCATGGAGATGGCTCCTTTGTGTGGGGAAGGCAAAGCTGCTGCCACCTTTTTTTAGGATTTCTCCAGAATGGAGTAGAAAAAGGATAAAATAAAAATATACAAAGTTTGCCGTAACAATCCTCCCTCCATACCAACTGACTAGTGCCAGCGATGGGGTGACAAAGTGTGATGCCAGACCTCCTGGTGTAAACTTGATGCCAGCAGAATTAGGCAGAGGTAAACATGATGAGACTGTAGCTCGCCAAGTTATAATGTAGATAGCAAGTCCGGTACTAGGGTGTGGGGGTGAAAATTAAGGGACAAAAGGATACTCACTGTCCCATTGTGGGAGATCCCTCTAATCAGGATATTCTCCCTCAACTTTGCTCTGCTGTAACCTATTGACAACAGAACTAGGTCATCTTGGTGAATAGGGTAGATTTTCTGCCGCCTCAGTGTCTTTGAGGCTGGAAGGGATTGTGTGTTCAGTGTTACAAACAGACCTTCTGTCTTTATTTCCCAACCAGCAGCGCGCTGCTTAACAAGGAGAACTGGACCAGCCATTTTTCCCGTAACAAATGGAGTGTCCCATCCAAGCCATCCTTGCCAGTTGGCTTTCAGACAGGGGAAGCTTATTCATGTTTTTAGACCTCAGCCAAGTTCAGTCAGGAAGCCTGAGATGTTTTAAACTGGGGGGAAGGCGCGGGTACCCAGTGTTCCCTTGCCAGTGAGGAGGAGGGAAGGTTGCATTATTTCTGTATTTTCCTGAGTTGGGTCTTTTTTTGTGCGCTCCCAAGGATAGAGTTGTCTATCCCTGGCATAATGCTGGCTTGAGAGGGAGGTGCGCAAGGACTTTTTTCTTCCTGGCACTCCTCAAGAGGACAAGTCCACCCCTGCTTGCTTGAATCACCTAAAATGGTGGGAGAATGGCAGATGATGAGCACTGAGGTTGCTAGTGATGAGGGATCTTGCAGGTGAGTCACTGGCAGTGTAGGTGGATATTACACTACAGCCCAAGACAGTAAAATGTCTTGTGATGAGCTAGACACAGAAAAGCTGTTGATCATCTTCCTTTGGAGAAGATGTTTATTCCCCATCCCACCTTAGGTTGTTTTCTCTTCAGCTGTCTGCTCTGGGGAAGGACAGAGCATCATCATGCTTTCCCTTTGAGATCATGGTGCAATGTCCCAGAAAAACACTTGCACCACCTTTGTGTAATGTTGATCCTGGCCCATTTCAGGTGTAAAAACATCCTTGAATCTTTCAAGGTAGATGATAAGAATATTCCCTTCTAAGGAATAGCATTACCCTATCCTAGAGATCCCATAGACATTACCTCATGACCTTACACCCATTTTCCTAGTTAGCCAAACCTCATGTCCATTACTATGGATGAGTGCCTGGTGTCTTGGATCCTTCTCTGCCCATTTTAAGGCATCATACAGAGGTGTCACCTATACCTTGCTGAACAGCCACCTCCTGGGAATATGTAGAAGAGGGCATCCTGCCCTGCACATCAGGCACCCCATGACTTTCTCCAGACTCCACAACCACCCACCAAATCCCCTTCTGGGATATGTGAGATCAGAAGCAAGGGGGAATACCTGAATGGGGCTAAGCAGGAGTGACTGACCTGTGTTTGGTGGAGCAAAACCTTCTCAAGGACATGACTCATCCTTTTCACAAGCTTGGAGATCAGCTGAGGAGGGTCAGCAGGAGAGGGGATCCTTCTCAAAGTTTCCTGTTTCTTGTGGTCATTTCTAACTGTCCTCTTTTGTCTGGTCTTGGAGACAAGTTTTGGGGCTCAGGGGACTTTTTGGTGAGATCCGTTAGAGCTGTTCTCGATCTGTAGGATGCTCCTATAACTGCTGCAGTCGGTGCTGAAGATACTGTAATACAGGAGACAATGTGTCCTAAACTTGGCTATATGCCTGGATTAGAAATTGAAGGCAAATAAGGCAACTGAAGCTCTGGAACTGCATCAAAGGCAAATCCTGGCTAAATGGGAAGGATCCAATTTCACAGTTAAGTTTGTTAAATAGGTGGGTGGTGGTTGCCGGTGGTGTGCACATCCCTTTATTAACAATTTAAAAATGAAAGGTCCCTGCCTGGAGATAGCTGGAGGATCAGACCTTTTTCTGACTGTCTTGCTACAAGTAATCCTTACTCATGCTAGGTTCCTGCTAAAATTGACATAGGTACTGTCATACACGAGGACCATCCTGGATAAACAGAATATAATGACAAAGATGACGTGAAAGTTGCAAGGATAGTAAGACATGCTTGGCAGACTCAGCGCAGCAGAAAATAATCCAACAAATCTAGTTCTTTGTTTTTCACTTGTGAACCGTCTGCAAGCAATTCCCAGCCAGAAATTACTCAGCTGTTCGTTCATGCA
The DNA here is from genome assembly GCF_028554395.1 of Pezoporus wallicus. Lineage (NCBI taxonomy): Eukaryota > Metazoa > Chordata > Aves > Psittaciformes > Psittacidae > Pezoporus > Pezoporus wallicus. The sequence continues at coordinate 2,575,758 of NW_026637044.1, read as the reverse complement.
AGCATGTTTTTCATTTTGGTTGGCTTCTGAATTTTGCTGCAATAAATTACACTTCAGCGTGTGCCCGTCGCGCAGAGCCTCTGACTGTTCTCCCTGAAGTACGCACTGGTTAGGTATGGCAATTTGCAGCAGAAAATTTGACAGAGGGTTTGGGTTTTTTTGCACAAATCATAATCTCATCATAATGGGTAATCATTAAAGTGAGAGTTCGAGGAGCTTCCACTGGCACTGTTATGATGCATTTTTTGCTTATAGATTGTTCTTTGCAATGTAAAAAAAAAAGGCTCTGTATAACCTTAGGAAAAGTTTGACAGTTTAATTCAAAGACTTTTGCATATATTTGTTTGCAGCGTTCACCGGACATGAATTACAAAAGTTTCCTTCTCTACCTACATCAACATCAGGATGAACAACTGTGATTACGAAAAAGTCACTTTTGCCACCTTCTCTATGTATTTTTGCTGTTTCTATATATTTTCTATATATAGTGTTGAATTATTTTTGGATGTTTTTTGTTTGTTTTCTTTTTTTTTGCTTACGGTAATTTATGATTACACTGCACACTTTTTATATCTGGATTTTTCCTGGTGTTTTCATGCTCGGTCACGTGATAAATTAGTTGAAAAGAAACAAAGCCTCTTCCCTGGATTTTTAGTACTCAGAACAAAGTTTGAGAAAAATCTCCCAAAGGACTCAGGAATCAGAAAATATATGACGGAAATCCAGCATGAACTATTTCTAATATGACATGACTTTTAAGCAGATCTCATAATTTTAGCAGGAAATGACTGTAGAGGTTGGGCTGCTTGGCAAGGGCAGTGCTGTGGTATGCTACATGAAATGGTCCTGTAAACAAAAGGAGGTAATTAAAATACATTTGCTAGAAAAGAGCCTGGATTTTCCATGCAATGTGCAATACTCTCTACGGAGCAGAGCTTTTCCTTTCTGCGCTCCCCTCAGCTCCTTTAGTTTTATCATCTCTCAGTCAGAGGCAAGCAAGACAATAGACATTCTTTGAGAAATTCACTACAGGGGATATGAAGCTAAGGTCTGTGGTGCCAGTTTTACATCTCCTTAGGACTCGTCTTCATGGCAAATGTGACCAGAATAGCTATTTTATAATTAGCTTTCTATGGTACCAGTATTCCAGAGGAAAGAGATTTTATTTCAGATGAATTACCCTGTTTAGGGAAGCACTAGCTATTTTGCAACTAAAATGCATGTGTGTAGAACAGCACATGGTAATGTACAGAGATACCTGATATATGGAAAGTCAGAAGCAATGTGGTCACATTAATGCCGTGCTCAGATCATGCTCTTATCCGCAGCATTGTGTAGTTACATTCACCCAGCAAAAATAGGGTATTCCTCATTAAAATGTAGTTGCCTAAAATATGTTTCCAGTGTGAGCTGGCCACCTTGTCTCTCCTTACAGTTAATGGGGTGAGAGGATCCTCTGGAAGCCTCTTGATCTCAGCTGTCTTAAGTATGTTTGGCTGGGCAAACTGCTTTGTGTAAACATATGCTGATTAGAAAGGAAGCCAAAATTCAGAGTTTAATCTAGATTTGCAGGAGCAGTGATGAAACAAACCCTTCTTCAGATGATTTCTGTTCTCAGGGGGCGGGACTCATCTTACCAGTTCAGATCAGAGTACACATTTGCTTTTTTAACGGGTGAACACCTGAAAGGGTGCTGCTGTCTCCATGATAAAAGATTTAAGATGCCAGTGGGTCACCTGTAGCCAAAACCTTTGCATCTGAGTTCAGTTGTACATCTGGGCTTCTTAGAAGTTACCACCTTCTCATGAATTTCCCCACACCTGTGCCTTTTGTGTGGCTCAGCTCCCACCACCTGCATATTCTGTGCTGTATTTAATATGTGTTTTAGTGGATAGACTGGGCCTTGACTCCAGCTGGGAAACTGGCTTCTGCTACCAGGTAGTGACCTGCCTGCAGAGGCACCCCTGCTGTCCATGGTGATGTTTCTTTTTTATTAACCATGTATGTCCATGGGGAATGATAAAATAAAAAAGCACGTCATGTTCAGGCAGCATCAGAAAGCATCTCTGAGTCACAGGGCCTCCAAGCTAGCTACCCTAGGGGAAATGCCTGCATGATTTCTGACACTTTGATAAAAAATGAGTAATCTTAGCAGCTTTTGGAGTAAAGAATAGTATCAGGATGTTCTCCTCTTGTCAAGTTTTGCTGGGGAAATCAGTCAGGCCCTCAATTTTGTGGTGACAGATGCTCTATAAATGCTGAGGGAAATCAATGCTAAAATGGATATAGGCTACTCAGTGTTTGTGGGGAGGGGGAATATAATTCATAAGGCCACCTTATACAGCTGGAACAGAGAGAAATGCTTCCAGGTACACAAGATCTTCTTCTCATCTAGATTTGTTAAAATTAGGAAAGATCAGACAAATGAAGTAGGTAGATTAGATTGTGCCCTGTGGTGGTAAAGGGTTTTCAGCATCTTAGCTGTGACGTAGGCTGAGTCTTATCTCATCAAGCTATGTTCAGAATTAACCTCAAGGGCCTTTTCCAGCTACAAGGTTGTACAGGTTGACCTTATGCGAGAGACAGTTCCTAAGGATGTCAGTGGACAGCTCTGGAGAGCATAGGCTGCAAGGGCAGTGTGTTGCAAGACTGATTCCCTACTCAGTCTAAGAATCAAATACTTTTCCTTGTTGCCAAAAGGCATCTTACAAGGGTCAGGTTAAAAGACTAGCCCTTGGGATGAAGGGATTCAACCTCTGTGACGCAAGTGCAACACCAGGGAAGTTGTTTGATGTGAGACCCGATCACATGATCTATCAAAAATTAATGTCTAATACGAGCTAGACTTTCACCTTCTACAGTTAATTAAAGAGATCTGGTTGTATAGAAAGTGACTTACCCCATCCATGTCAGGGGCAGAGCAAGACTGTAAGCTCAAGGTGTGGCAAATCAAAGTCTTATTTCAACAGGCTTTGCAGAGTAAGACATGCCCATCTGTCTCTCCCGAGGGCAGCAGGAGACTTGATACCTAAATTTGAGAAGACCGAAGTCAGGTGAAATGACTTGTCTTTTGGTTTCTGTGTGTTTCGTGAAAAATAAAGTGCAGTCTACTTCATCATAGAGAAGATGTGGATTGAAGTACATTAAAGACCATGAGATGTTTGTGTGTTGTGATCACAAAGCTGGATGTAGGGGTGTAGGTTAATTATCCTGATATCTGTTATCTTGTGCTTTGATGGACAGTGGGTGAAGGCATGCAGTTCAGAAAAGGCAACCTACACTGTAAACTTCATCCGTGTTTCTGTATGCGCAGTAACTGAAGTCAGATGTCACCACTGGGAGGCATCACTGGCAGGCAAATTCAGTTACATTCATGAGTTTGGAATACATTTAGTGAAGAAACATCCTGGTCCTGGCATGAGGAAGTGCTCCAACTTGCCTAAAGCAAAATTGACTCAGGGAATTTTTGTAGGTGTTGATTCACTATCAAAAGACACAGTGGTGGAAAACATGGAAAACTGTTGTCATGGTTTTATTGTTGATGCCTAGTGTGACCTCATGAGTAGGTTGGTCCATCATTGTGCTGTCACTTTTGGCCTCCTGAACCTGATTGAAGTGCTTATCTAAAAACCTTGTGCAATACAGATGAGCAAAGAGAATGTCACTATAGGAACATTTTTGGTGATGGGTACTTTAGAACCTACAACAGCTATTACAGGTCCATGTACCTTACTGAATCCCACAGTAAAATAGGGATAGTGATAGTCAACCAGCTTTGTGCTGTACTTCAGTTCTTAGGATGCTAAGAACCAAGAACTATGTGAGTGAATCTCATTTTGGTCATTTTTAGCTTGTCCTTTTTTTTTCATCCCATGAGTAGAAAATTCCAGATAAATTCCTATACTGGTGACTCTTCAGGTTTAGTTGGGGGGGATTAACAACCAGTAAAGGTATGTCCTCTTCATCAGTGCCTCGGGTCTAATGCCTAAAGATCTTGAGAAGGTTCCTACACTAGTCATGCAGTTGAGGATTAGGAGGAATTATTGACAGTGCCTCTATAAGATTACTTTCCAGCTGCTGGTGTAAATGCTATAACTGTTTGGTCTAGTCAGATTTTGCTTTGGACAATGGCAGGGACTAACCAGCCCTCTGTTCAACCTGAACCTCTGCTGCCAAATGAATAAAAGCTTCTTATGAAGCCTGGTGGGAGAAAAATGTCATTCTGCCAATGTTTTGTTGGAGAAAAGGAGAAATCAAGACCTGACTGATCACCACCCTTTGGATGTCCTCTGAGGTGAAATGAGAGAGGGCTGGGATGACAGATAAGTGAGGGATTGAAGCCAGGAGTGAATTAATAAGATTTTGTCTGGATTCCCTCTTTCTTTACAACCCCCCTTTGAGATATTTTTATTTTTCTGTAAGTAGGTTTCACATTATTTATCCTTCCTATATATTTTTAATATCTATGGGGCACAGAATGCCCATCATGATGCATGTGTACAGTAGCCAACTTTTGGTTGTGCCGTAGTAGAAATAAAAAAACAATTTTCTTGAGAGCATTCTGGCAGAAAGATTCCTTAGCACCAACAGCTTTGTCTCACTAAGGCTGTGAAATGTATCTCTAATGTTTGAGCTTTTCTGTGTTTGTATAGCCCCTAGCACAATTGAGACAATATAACTGTGGTGTTCAGGTGCTCTTTGGACATAATAGCTGAACACTGTGACTGTGGCATTGCAGTGCAGGAGGCAATACACACCTGCTGTCCATTGTCCTCTACCAGGACAATGATCATGTAACCGCTCATGTACATTCCGCAGGGTATTGTCTGTTGAGATAAAATGGTAGGCAATAGAAATTTTAAAGCAAAAGGAATTACATACGATGGTTATAAGAGGCTGCTTATACAAATGTTAGAGACCTAGACTTGCCCCTTTCAAATCACTACCAGTGTCTCAGTTGAGTAAGAGGTGAGAACTGTAAGAACTATGACCACTTCATTTCAGTTCTGTCAGCAGCATCCATGAAATTCAATGTTCGAGGCATCAAGATCTGTTGTCTCGGCAGACACATTTTTGGCTCATTTTTTGCCCCAGTAAACATACAGAAGTTTTGTTATTGAAGTGGGAGATGTGGTGGTGCTTCGAGTGAATGGAACAGCATGGTGTCTCTGAAGATAACAAATTCTTCTTGAGACACCCCCCTAGCAAAGACACGTCCCGAGAGGATGTGTTTGCTTGCAGGGAATTATTTTAGCCACCAGATGTCTCTCCATGCTCCGCTGGTGAACAAGGAAGACAATTCTGGAACAAAAGTCATACGGAAAAATGCTTATTTGCAGTTTGTAACTCTTGTCTTTATTAATCTTCTACCTGGAGTTGGCTTTACACTATCTCAAGAGATACTTTGCTTCAGGGATGGCTTTTGATGCATCTCCTTGGCTTGAGGAGGTTGGAATAAATATTCTCTGGAGCTTAGTAAATCAAAGAGTTTTGTGTGCCGATGGCTATAGATGACAGCACTGTTGACAGATTAGTAATATGAAGGACACTTAGGAGGTCAGAAGAGCTTTATGGAAGAGATGGCCTTTAATGAAGGGGTTTCAAAATGGAGAGTGGAAGTGGAATGGAGTGGATAGAGTGAATTAGCCAAAGAAGAGCATTCAACCATTCTGGTTTTGAGCCTTTAGAAGAAGTCTATACAGGACTCATTTCTAACATGCATTGTTTCTCCACACTGCTGATTCTCAAGCTTTTAATCTTTCAGATTTTCTCCACTCAAGCAATCTGGAGTCAAAGCAACTTTTGCTTCCTACTTATTTTGAGAAGTTTACAATTACAGACCGTTGTGTCAGCCTGACATTTGAGAGTATACCAATCAAAAGGGGAAATTGCACATTTCTGACACCAAGAGATCATGGACCTGGAATATGTAAGTGCATCTTCCTCTGTATTCACAAATTGTGACTGTCCTTGGTTCCCAGTGTTATTCTCCTTTCTAGTCAGTCTACAGCTGTTTAGAAATTAAATATCCCAAAGCATTTTCTCTCTTTTCCACAGCATATTCAGATTTTTCTTTAACAACTGTAGTATTAATTGAGCTTGTGGCACTTGTGGAATTACTGCCCCTTAAATTTACCCTTCAAAGACACCCCCGATTTGGATTTACAACCAGCTCCTGAATCTGACAGGAAGCCCTTCTCTTGTTGAAGTGTAAAGACAGCAGCTCTTATGACTTTATATCTGAAAGAGGAGTCCATTCACCACTGCTGGCATACCCTGAAAGACTTTTGCTAAGGAAGGCTTAGCAAGATGAGAGCTAGGTTTGAACTACCTCGATTCATTGCAACCACAGAGTCAAAATCCAGCTGACTCAACTCAACCCTTTTGCTTCTTCAGCAGCCAGGTAGAGTCTGTTCAGATTAATCCCATTAAGGATATATTGTTTCATGGCCTGTACAAGCATTAAGGCCATTTTTTGGTCAGAAATTAAATTCACTTTGGTGTCTTCAGCTACAAGTTTCTCCCTAGTTAGAAGCAGCCTTCATTCTTCAGGTCCTGTGATTATCGTGAGCTTTTCCTTCTTATGAAAAGCATTGCAGACTCATCCCTGGAAGTGTTCAAGGCAACGTTGGATGGGACTTTGAGAAACCTGGTCTAGCAGAAGGTGTCCCTGCCTGAGGCAGCGGTTTGGAAGTGGATGAGCTTTAAGCTGCCTTCCAACCCAAACCAGCCTGTGACTCTATGGTTCTATGAACTATTTCTCAGGCCAGGAGTGGGCATGTAAACCTGAGGGGTTCAAGGGAGATTTTGGTGGCAAAATATAGTTAGCCCCTGCAAAATAAATTTGAAATATATGTGCATTTTCTTTAGTGCTTAAAACATTTTTATTACTTTTTTTTTAGTAGTTTTATCTCACAGTTGCGATTCCTGCAAATTTGGGGTGAGGCTTGCAATTTTGGGAGGGTTTCATCAGTCCTAATTTACACCTCTAATGGTTAGATGCCCATGTCCAAGTTAGTCAGCCCAGGCTTGCTTTGCAGTCAAGGGAGAGGAGAGTCATCCCTAGGGGGAGATTCATCTCTTAAAACATACACCCAAGGCTGGTCATGCAAATCACTTGCTGGACATGTCCCATTCTCTGTCTTGGCTGTAAAGATGTCAGACTTTTAATCTTTTTTAAGTTAGGTGAAATGATGGCTGTCTTCAGGGCTTTTTTAGCCAAACTGAAAGAATAAATCACCTTTTCCTGAAAGTGATTCCCCTTGAAGTAGAGAAAGAATATTAGTCTCTCCCAAGTTTGTTTCATGGACATTTACATGTTGATGAATATACGATCAGCTGTACTGGATCAGACAGCAGGTTGTGCTAGCCCTGTCTCCTATCTCTGTCAGAGTCCAAAAGTAGGTGCCTGGGAAAGAGCAGAAGAACAGGACAAACACAGGATGATACTTCCACTGGCATATGCCCAACTCCCAGCCACCCCTGTCTGGGATTTCTGATTGAGGAGTTGAACCCTTGAGTGTAAAGACTCCTTGTGCATTTTTCTTCAGTGTACGTGGTCTAGTTGCTTTTCAAACTTGGGTAAATTAAAATATTGTGGCAGAGATTTTTACTGTCAAACCATGTCTCATGCAAAGACACACTTTCTGCTGTTTTCAACCTGCTAATTACAGTGGATGTCTCCTAGGTTCAATACTGTGAGAAATGGTGGATATTTGTTCTATGTTCACCTCTCAGCCCTCTTGTCTCCCCCAGGCCTGTCAGCTCCAAGGTTTTCTTTTGCAGATCATGCCAGCTTGCACGCTATGGCCTCTGCTTACAGAGCAGTTCCCACCTTCTTTATGCCAGCAAGGTATAACCACATGCTTGGTGAGCTAGCAGAACTGTAACTTTTTAATAGGCTTGTACTAATTGCAAGCCACAAGTGAAAAAAGTAATTTCCTTGGCATGACATGTTTGATAAATGATGCTGAAAGGCGGACCTCACTTTTTGCTAGTTACTAACTTGGTGTTATTTTTTGTGTTCAGGTGACTTGCAAGGCATCTGCTTGATATGTACAACTTTGTGGCCTCTTTGGGTATGGTTGTTGTATCTACAGTCAAACTGGCTGTATAACAATGGTTATGAGCTATTTTTATTTGTCAGCATCACTGATGGATGTAAACAGAGTTAGGTAAAACCAGATCATTTGGACTGGAATTTCTTTAGGACAGGATCCACTACCTTGTTATGTATTTGTGTCACCTAGCATTAGAGATGGAATTCAGCTGTGATGAGCCCAGAGACACCACCATGAGACAGGGAGTATGATTGAGAGTATCATAATAACAATGACAACTGGATCTCATTGTTTTCTTCAAACATTGAAATATCCCAGTTTCAAAGAAAAAATCAATCAAGTTATGCAGCCAGCCAGCCTTTTGGTTGCATTTTATTCCATAAGAATTTGGAGTGTCTGCTGCCTCTTAATGTGTAACCTTTCTCTCCCCTTCAGGAACAACATCTGCTGCTAAGGTGAGGTGTGTCGAGCGGTCCCTGCCAGCCTGTAACAGCAGCTGGGCAGACGGGGAACTTACTCAGAGCTCTTGAGGACCTCTCAACTATCATTCATTAACAAGTCTAAAGGATAGCTCCTTGCCTGCCCTCCATGTGCCAGACTCCTGTGTGACTGCTGTGCTTGGGGGATGGTGTTCCCACTCCATGGTTAAACCAGTAACAAGTGTGCTTATTGATTTAGCTGTTAATGTCAGCTAAAGTCCTTCCCTTACCCACTTCAGGACTATTTACTTTTCCTGCCCTCTCCACTTCATTGAGACACTCTACTGTCCCAACTGACACTGTGGAAAGCTTGTCTGGGAGAAATCTCCTGCAAAGTCTGGTCTGCTGTTCTGGCCTGGGTTAGCAATGTGAAAGATAAGTCTTCAAAGACAGGTTGGACAGGGCTTGCGGCAACCTGGTCTAGTGGAAGGTGTCCCCGCCTGTGGCAGGGGGTTGGAACTGGATGATCTTTCAGGTTCCTTCCAAGCCAAACCATTCTATGATTCTGTTTTTCTGCGATAAAACCAGCTGTTAGGTGTTTGGAAGAGCTGTGTCTCATCACAGTCTACATGAAAAGGGGTCTTTGTCAAAATACCTCGTTCATCTTCATTCACAGTGACTAACCGAATGTTACTGTGCAGTCTCTACTGTGAACATGGATTTAAAGAGTGGGTGGGACCCAAGTTACTTCTTTATATTTGAGAGCACTTGGAATTTGGGTGTATTCCTTGGGAGAAGTATGAGAAACAGAGAGGGAGCAGCAATTTCAGAGGAAGCATTTTGACCTCTGGAAAGCAGCAGTTTGTTGAAACCAGAATTCCGGTGAGGTTGCTCAAGACTAGACTGGAGCTATCAGTCATTCAGAAAGGGCTGGTGACTCAGCCAAGGTATTGGCTGTAGGTTCAAGTCTCTGTCTGATAGGAAGGGGAGACTTGCACTTGGATTTCCATATGCTTCCAGTTGTCCTTGCTGTGTGGCTGTTCTGGGATACTTTTCTCACTGAAGCTATCCTGTTTTGCATAAAGACCTTGATATTTCCGGGATGAAAGACACTGCCTGCATAAACCAGCTGCATTGATTAGGACAGAAAAAACAGGTTCAAGACTCTCCTTGGATGCCTGCATGAAAAAAATTCTCACTATAACAAGTTGGCACCCCACCACCGCCACCACTGTTTCACACACACACCAATGCTGCAGAATTGGGAATGACCATGGCCTCGCATATCCCAGGAAAACGTATTATGGAGCCTATTTATTTCTCAGAGCACAAGTGCTTGGTGAGACATACAAGCGCAGCTGTACCTCCTCTTTGACAAATGAGCAGATAAAATTTAGGGTATTGGGATGTGCACAGTCCAGGGAGAATGGAACAAGGTTTCAAAGGGTCTGGTCCAGAGCACAGATCTGTTTTAGACCACTGTTGAAGTCTGTTTAACCTTGCTGTCCTTGCATGAAACCAACTTGCAGAGAAACTGAGCTGACCTCACCTTAACACTACCACCAAGTTCATTAGTTAACACTTCACCTGTTGACACTTGCAGGCAAATCCCAGACCGGATCGTAGCCCTGTGGAATGCAAATCTGGCTATGTGCCTCCAAATGACTGTGTGATGGGGAAAAAAAATTCCACACCTGCAAATAAAAGAGATCATTAAGCAAATTCCAAACCCAGGCTAGGTAGCAATGAGATGGCAAAGCTTTCAAAGTATATTGGGTCACAGCTTATTTCTTTATGGTTGGGTTAGCTGCTGGTCAGGAATTGCTTTCAGCTGGTTTTCAAAGCTTCAAAGGGTGGTATATTGCACTGATTGCTCAAGATGGATTCAACTTGCAGATTAATACATCCAAATTTAGGCAGCAATAGATAGCGTGCTCCTACATATAATCCGAGAGTCCAAGATTCCACTACAGCCAGTGGAGATCAATTTTCTGGTGTGCTTGCCTAAACACAGAAGTCCGGTACCATCTACGATATCTTAGTGAAATTCCTTAGGGTATCGCCCTGCTAATCCAGATGAACGTGAGTCTCCTAAAGGGTCTGTAGCATTACATGTGCCAAGCACATACAGTACTGCAGATGACTTATGTGATATAAGGCAGCACTCAGACTGCATGGTGAAATGGATCCCTCTTTAGACTTCACTAACAATAGAGGGAACTTGAAAGTCAGACCTCAAATTCAGGCAAATTGGGCTCAATTCATTTGACTAAAGCATCTAGTGCCTTTTGACATGTCTTTGGGTATCTGAGACATCTTTTTGAAGCTGCCAGACATGACGCAGACCTGCAGGAGACCCATAGTGGTTCTGGAACAGCACCTGAGGACAGGCAGAATGCTCCAGATTGAAATGCCTTGAGGACACCGATATGCCTATTTGTGGTTCTGTGGGCACCTGCATTTGTGCGTTTCAATGTATGAGTTGAATCCCACTCTTTGTAATCAGTGAAGCCTGTGTGGCAAGTCTGCAAGTTTGTGGAGGCTTTGGATGCCTTGTTTACATGCAGATTTGTCTGACTATGGGTGGTTTATTTCCACCAGACTGGTGCACAAGGACTCTGGGGGCTCTCAGAAGCCTTGAGCTCACCAATCTGCACATCTACTATGAATCTGGCACATCCCAGACTGGTTTGAGTTATTGTTCGTATATGTCTGGGAAACCCGTGCATGAAAAACAGTTAGGAGAGATGATGTAGTACTACCAGCAATGTGGGAAAGTGAACTTGGCCATGATTTTGCTTAGGAATAATGCAGTCAGTACTGATTTTTTGCTGGGAACCAAACCTTTGGCCAAGCTCAGTGCATTCTTTCTCAAAGAAACATGGAGTTCTCAACTCTACTGATTACAAGGAGGTTAGGTGCCTAATTATCTTTCTACATCAGGATGTGGGTGCACATCAATCCTTAAATTATACTTGGGAATTAGGATAGATCCTTGACTCTCTGTATCAAATACCTGCTTCTTGATAGTGGAACAGTTTTAGGTGACTTCTATGACATAGGTTGTCCTGTATAAATGTGACCATAGTTAGGCTGTGCTGCTCACCCACAGAGGGGGAAAGAACCGTTCTACAAAAGAGAGGACTTACACAGTTTCCCTCATGATGAAAAGTCCAGGTCATGGGACAGAAATGAGTTATCAACACCAGATTTTCTTTATTTCATAAAAGGGTCTGTGGGGGTTAATAGCATGTATAAGGTAAAAGTGAGATGTCCACTCATTTCTTAGTTTTTCCTATTTAAGTGAGAAAAGAAAGTCTCTTGCTCAAACCTGGTGAAGCAGGCAACACAGCTTAACAAATAAATTTATCTCAAGTGCTCTCTAATAAGAATGTTTATAATTTTTTTCTGGAAAATATGTTGGGTCCGGTATGCTGAAAGCTCTCTGTGGTGTTTGACCTGTGTCATTCAAACCAAGGCACGGCTGTGTGTTTGCAGGGGTTAGGGGATATTTTTTCTGGGACATTACAGTATGCTGCTTGCTTCCCAGACCCTTCTCATAGGAAAGGTGCTTTTGTTTTTTGTTTATCAATATGTTCATTTACAGTCTGTGTAGGAAAACAGATGTCTCTGAAGAGTATTTATACCAATTAAGGTCTATGTTTTAAGCAAGTAGGATAAATCTCTGGACTGCTAAAATCCCTCCACTGGATAAAGGAGTCATCAAGGATGAGTTTAGAGGAGATACCTGGTCCATGAAGGATAACACTGGGTGGCTTGAATCTCTCCAAAGTGAATGGTGAAGGCCACAAGAAGACCTGTGGGATCTGAGCTGTTTCTGCTTGTATGAACGGGGTGGGAGGTGAATAGGCAGAGTCCCTGGAAATGCTGCCCTGCCTGTCCACAGCTGTCTCCTTCTGCAGCAAACCCATCACCTCTGCAACCAACCCATCCCCTCTGCAGCAAATCCAAACTGAAAGTGCTGTAGAGAAGCTGTGCTGCTTTCTGAACCAAATGAGCCCATTTCATGAGGATGCCTTTCCTCGCTAAGGACAGAGGAATGGGAAAAGCTGTTACAGGATTTCTTCTGGGAGCAGATTTCTCTGTATGCAGTCCATGCTAGCTACGGTAGGTGCAATAGAAGGCCAGACATGGTTCCAAATAGGTTCCAACATGGACTCCCCATCTCACCTATCAGCAGTGTCTTCCACTAATTATATCTTGCAATCTATTCATTTTTGCAGCCTGATTACAGCCTTAGTGGTTGCATGACTATGATGTGCAGCAGGCTCCCAACCTAATGTACTAATAGAGGAAGAAAATGTCAGGAAATGGCAAAACCGACACGAAATTTCTTAGAGCCTTCTAGCAATGTTGTGCAAAGTGATGTGTCACTTGCTTGTGACAGGCTTTTACTGCTTCAGAGAACGTATAGCAGTCACAGGCCAAGGTGGCAGCAGCTCACCATGTACCAGGTCTAGGCTATGAATAGCTGTGTGGTTGGTCTTTGTCCTCCCCATGTTTGCAGCAAGATGCATGGCTTTTGACCACCTTTCCTTTACATTGCAGCTGGGCTCCTGGAGGAAAATTGTGTCCCTGTCCTGGTGATGCTCAGCTGAGAAATGGGCTTGTGGCAATTTAGGTGTACATCTTTTGCTCATAATTGGGTGTCACCTACTAGCTGGACATAGGTTAAATGGTGCCAACTTAGTTGGAATTTCTTCTTCCAAAGCACATAACTTCTGTCGTACAGGAGGAAGACACAGTTTTTCCCTCCGTCTCCCCAGCTATATTTCAGCCCATGATATGAAATACTCTCCTATTAAACTGTGGGATGGTAGGAATAAACACCCAAACACAGGTTAAAATTAATGCTTTTTTTTTTTTTTTTAATTTTCATTATAAAGTTAACACATCTATCAAACTTAACTGGTAACAAAAAACAGTTACAAGACATCGCTAGTGTGCTGTCAGTAGAAAATAGGGTAAAAGCCAATGAGGTCACAAGCACAACAGCAGAGCAACAACACTGTCCCGATGAGTTATTTTTGCAAATATATACTCTTACTAATATATACATTTATTCATAAAATAAATAATCATAAAAAATCATCAGACTTAACAAAATACTGAGGGAAAAAAAGGTGACAATCCTACTTTGTACAATAGCTTTGGAATTTCAAGTTGTATCATACATGCAATCTGTACAAAGGGGTGCTCAGGTTGGGCGAGGGCAGGGGCAGGCTGGGGAAGGGTTACAGACAGTGATGTAGTTTTGAAGAAGGTGATGCAATCAGGCAGACAGTCTGTGGGAAGGGAAAGCAATAGTGAAAAAACCCACCCAGAAGAAGATACTTGTCCTTGACTCCTGGACAAGCATATTTTGTACCATGGGGAATCCCTGGGATGCTACAGGTCTGTGTTCTATGTCTTCCACACTGCTGGTGGGCTCACCAGATAACCCAAACCTATGACAGGTCTTGTTCAGGCAGGTTTTGTCCTGGAATTGACAGAAAGTGATGCCAAAGGAGATAGATTGAGTGGGTCTATACTGAGATTAAGAGACATAAGGCTGAGCTGCAGTCAGGGACAGGTGGGCAGTGGGGTAACCAGGTCTGGAGGAATGTACACCTGCGGGAGCCTGGGTTTCAGTGGGTAGGATTTCATCACACACAGGAGGATTTTTGAGGTTTTGGGGGCCTGCCTTGGAAAGACTCAGGCCTCTTGTGCTTTCCAAGTGGTAGCAGCGGGTGACAAATACATGTTGGGAAGAAGCTCTGACAGGATGATGCCTTCCCTCAAAAACATGGGTGATACCTGTCTGCTTGCCAGCCTATGTCTGTAGCAGGCATGCCTTCAGGATTTTTGGTGGGGTGGAATGCATGGTGAGAAATAAATAAATACTAATAAATAATAAGAAGAAACTTGGAAAAGAAAGAAAAATGAGGAACACATCTCACACCTTCCTGCTTTCCACTTCCCTGCAGGTCTGTCCAAGACCTCCCATTGGTCCACAGAACATGTGTAAGAAAAGAAAAGTCTACAGAGACAGAGGAGGAGACCAAGTTATGTGGTAAAGACTCTTGTGACTGTTGTGCTTCAGGAGCTTTCTGTATCTGTGTGGTATTCATATAATAGTAGGATTTTTGCCCATAGCTGACTTGGTAGGACTTGTCCATTTTCATTATGTGCTCACCAACAGGAAGAGGAGAGATGCTCCAACCCATTAGATACCAGTCAGTAAACTGGATTCAAATAACTATTCTCACATAATAGGTTCACCTTCTGCTTTCTTTGATAAACTTGTAAGTCTGGTGTTATGGAAAAGCTGCCTCCTGATTTATACCAGTTCAAGTGACAGCAGAATTGAGCCCATACACAGTTTTACATCTTAAAGTCTCTAAAGACATGAGAATTAGGAATCTAGAGTGGGATTGACTAGGAGTTCAACTGAGTTGCTCATGCACAGGCATCTATTGCCATATGAGATGCCCTGGGGTTTCTGAAGCATCTGCATGGAGCCAGCAGATATGCTGTGGGACTTAACGGAAGCCTACACTTTTCCACAGTAGCTTCTAGAAGCCAGTGGGGTACCCTGAGGCATCCCAAATGGCTCTAGACACCTATTTTCAATAATTCAGTTCAGCCCTAGATGCTACGTTTAGGCAAATGGAACCCACAATTGTGATTGTATGGGAGTTTAAGCATCTAGCTTGCATGTAGAGAACTGCATTTAGACATCTCACTTTGTATTCTGAATCCCACCCTAGGTAACACTGCCTGGGAGTTTACTCCTGGCTTCTTGTTTGTGCTTGAGAAAGTCTCCTCCTCCAAGGTAGCACCAAAGTGGGAGCAGAATGACTTCTTAAATCCATAAAGACACTTGAAGTGTCAGGAATGAGGACTAAACACCTCTCTCTCAAAATGAAGGCCACAGGAGCCTCTGTTTCTCACCAAATGGAAGTATCTGCAATTTGCAGCCATTAACTGCTGAGGCAGGAGGGTCCTGTTCTCTTGCTGTGTAGTGATGAACTGCAGATCAGTTGCTTCTGTTGGAGCACATGAGAGGGCAGGAAACAAGAATGGGGGGAGCTAAGGCATGAAGAGAAGAATTCAGAAAAAAGAAAGCCAGGTCCCGCTGCTGCTGCCCAGCCAAGATTCAGGTAGAAAATAGGATACACAGCTATGAAGAAGAGATGAGATCTCCTCCTGCCCAGTCCACCTTCTCTCCCGTTATTTAATACTCTCTCTACTTCTTCTCCAAGCAGCTGCTTGGGCACATGACTGACAGATCAGAGCAAATATTCCATTCACTCGCCATGCCACAGACAGCATAGTGTTGCTTTCACAGCAGCCTCAGCTCTGGAGCAGGTCTCTGGAAGAGCCAGGAGTCATTTTCCTATGGGTAGCCGATTTAACCATGTGCAAGCTGTCTGCAGGACAGTTTGATTTGGTGCCTTTTCATGGCCCTGTCTTATCTTTCCAAAGCAATATCACTAAGGCACCAACGGAACCCTGGAGTAATTTCATAGTGCAGAACCTAAGACTGGATTCACAGCTCCTAGCTCCTGCAGAGGGCTCATGCTGTAACCCTGAATATCACCAAGAACACCTAGCCCCAGGTTTTCAGGACTGAAACCTCTATTTGATGCTAAGAATGTGATCAGGGTTTCTCCAAACCTCATAATATTACTCCTGTATTTGAATTTAAGAATAGAGGCATGACAAGCATGTGAACACACATGACAAATGTACTATAACCCTTGGACATCTCTAAGACAATAGATACGAATGCACTGAAAACTCTAAAAATGTTTTAGATGGAGGGGCAGAAGAAATTGCTCTCTCAGGTTTGTTAATACAGAAATCTTGCAGTGCTCAGCCAAGACTATAGTACTTCTCTCTGCAGGGCTGATGTGGTTGGTGCTGACAGAGAGATTTCTGCACCATGTTGCATTTTGAAGTGTGGTTGTTTATGCAGTCCCCTCCCAAGATCAGATCCTGTATGCTTTATTTCTGTACACAAAGCCCCTCGTAAGCAGTGGAAAAATTCTGGAGACTTCAAAATGCTTTGTGATAAGTATGACGCTTAGGCAAAAGAGATACATTGGGGGTCAAGTAATAGAAAATATGCATTTTCCTCCCCATGTTTTTCTTTTCTCTGAGAAAGAGAAGCCCCCTAATTCTAAAACTAAACAAAAGAAAAAAAATCCTAAACTTTCGATTTCTTTCATAGAAAGAAAAGAGATGAAGCCAAATTCACCCCTTGCAGGTAGCTCCACTGTCTTTCATAAGGCTGGATGTAGAACTGATGGGCCCTGTCAAACCCATCTATTCAGCTAAAGGAAAAGTTGGATAGCAGCATGTAGGAAGATGGAGTTATATTCTTTTTTTTTATTTGTATTTTTTCATCTGTGTTACTTGTCTGGATGATATCTTCTCCCTTTTCCCTGGTATTGCAAGACACATCCCTGATACAAACCATCTGCCTGAAGACAAACCTCACAAGAAGTGAAGACTGAAGAGAAGGGCACCATGGATCATGGAGGTTGAGTTGGTCAGCTCCCATTTGTTGGATATTAATGTTCTTTTGACTATAGACTGGTGCATTACCCAGATCAACTGAAGTGGAGGGGAAGTTTTGACTGAACACCATTTCCAGACAAGTGCACAATTCAACTGTCTACACTGAGGCATCTCATGTCATTTTGCACACCCTACAGTCTTTGACATATCTGCCCAAGTTTAAGACTTGCAGGAGTCCTATGCCATTGAAGCAAATGCTGGATCCCAATAGGATATTGTAGGGCACCTAAAATGTCATCAGGTGCTGATATTATTGAATGAAACCCTAAGTCCCCTACATAAGGAAGTTCCTATCATTTTCACAGAATGGAAAAACCTGAGGCAGAAGGTGGCTCTGGGTTCAATTTAGACCATCTCCTAAATGAAACTCAATGTAGGGAGGAATGGCACCTCACTCATCACTGACTCAGTCTTTCATACCAATACAGTGTCAATCCTGACTTGAGACATCTAGTGTAGGCAGTGGACTGGGATCTTAGTTTTCCAATGACACTTCCTGAATTCATGTGTACTAAGGAGTGATGTCCCAAGTCCTTTCTCCAAAGCCATGGGGTCAGATGCAAGCCTAGCATGTGCACTCAGCATGCTCCCAGACCCCTAGCAGGCTCTCCCTCTTCCCTCCTTATAGGTAGGCAGAGCCAGATCAAAGACTAAGACCCTCAGATGCACTTGGGATGATAAACAAAATTCACACAGGTATTTTTCATTGACTTTAGTAGCAACTGCTCAACCCCTTACATTGTATCATCACAGTGGATGACTAATTACATAATAAAACTTAACAATTATGCATAGGCTTCATTAAAAATCCCTTGAACGGGGTGGCAGTCCCCAACCATTTTGCTGTTTCAAGCCTGACAGCCTGACCCCAGCTTTGAATGAAGGAGTACAACTTCCAGACCATCTCAGCTGACGATCAGATTGTAGCTTCACCTCCTTGACTCAGGGTGGACTTCACATCATCAGACTGTACCCATCTAAGAGCTCATCATCTAGTATGAGCTCATCAGCTAAAGTCAGAGGAAAGACAGAACCCAGTGGGCAGTTTACCACACATAGCTTAGATACCATTCTAGGCTATAATGAATCAGCTTCTGGCCTTGTTTGTTTCTTGCCATTTTTCCTAGCAGAAAGCTAGATAAATAGCTTAGACTAGATGACATAGACAGATGAGAGAAATTCCAGCGCTGCAGCCAAAATCTGTTTAAATTAAGAGGCAATTGCTCAGCAAATGCCTAGTCTGTTTTTGTTGGTTTTTCTTCCCTCCATGCTTCCCAAAGAGCTTCACCTGCTAGTGATGCTGGGCTTGGTTCTGGTGCAAAAGCAGAAACAGTGGATGTTAGCGTGCTGTGGATGGGCTGTAGTCAGAGTCCAGCTCCCATATTCAGAGCCAAATCCTTCAACCCATTTCTTCACTGTTATGGTATAAAAGAGTTTGAAACCATCTTGCTCAAAAACATTAGGGTAAATTAGTGCTGGGTGTGACCCTTCTGAAGTCAATTGATTGTTAAGGACTGTGACCTGCAATGATTTGCCTCTTCACTGTCAGGGAACCATTTAGTGACAGAAGTACCTGGTGGGACATGTCTAACATCTCTCACTGTGAACACTGCAGCACATTAAGTAAATGAGATTTCCTTGTCCCATTTTTTCTAATTCATCATGTCTTCTATTGCATATATGGTTTTCTTCCATATTTCCTTTCTTGACGGCTTGTGTTTGAATACTAGTTATTGTGGCAATTTCACGCACCAGTGGCTTCGTTCTCTGTTTTCCTTTTCTCACAGTCTGTATTACAAAAGTCAGTCATACATCCATTAGTTGTTCCATCTTTCTTTCAGTTTTTAGTGGTTTATTACTTTCTACCAGTTGGAGTGTGGCCATCCATTGGGTTCAATGTTTACATATACAAATATGACTGATTGTTTTTCTCCCCATTTTTTTCTTTTCCTCTCTTGATCTTTTTTGTTCTCCTTCCCTCCTTTCTGTATCTCTGCTCTCATTGCATTCTATCTTTTTTTTTGCAGAGTACTGACAGAAGTGCCTCCATCAATAAGCAAAGCTTGCTTGTGCCCTTGGGCACAGCCCTGAGACAAATGGGTGATGCACAAACTACACCAGCCTAGGAGTAGTCCCAGGAGACGCCATGACTCAGAGTCAGCCCTTAGAGGCATAATTTCTTCCTGTTTTCTCTCTGATGGGATTAAGCTCTGTTTGTTTCCTGCCTCCTCTGCATACTCCCTGCTTTGATTCTCTGGAATAAGCTGGCATGCAGTAAGAGCAGAGCTCTCTGATTCCTCTGCATAGATGTGCAGGTGCGAACTAGCCAATAGTCATTACAATATCATGATGAAAAGACTCTTATGGGTCACTGGGTGTTAGATCATGCCCCATTTCCTTTCTGGTATTGAAGAGGAATTAAAAATACCAATCCATTGTCCTTTTCCAAAGTAGGAACCCAAAGGTATAGGTAAGGCAAAGAGAATGCAGGACGAGTGCATCTGAGGCTAAACAGGCTACTACTTTTTGCTTGGTTCGTAACAATTCTATATGCCAGCATTGACCAGGAATAACTCAAGGAGAGTTACAGTGCTATAAATGCCAAGGTGGTGGGATGAGATTCATGCCTGATACCCACGTGGCTGAAGGAAACCCTGATGACCATGGAGGAGGCGAGAGCTGTTTCTGTAAACTGGCAATCCTGATCTGAAATCAGAAGTAGAGCAGCATTCAAAGGCAGGCAGGCAGAGGTGAACAGCAGAGATGAGCCAGAACTGCAAAGCTGGGATTTGTCTCTGTGTCCAAACTTGCCCGGACTCTGGGCTGCTTCAGACTCCGGGGTTTGTGCGGTTTAGTCTGTGCCACTTTTAGAGATGAGAATAGCTGTAGAAATTAGGTTTGGACAAAATCTGGCTCAAGTCTGAAACTGTTCCAGCTGGTGGGGTGCAGTGGTGGTGCGTTGGCTCACCATCATGTAAATTAGCAGGTGACAAGCAGTCCTTCAGAGTCTTGTTCCCAACAGATTTGTGGTCTAAGGCTTTTGCTAAGTGGCCAGGGGGAAGCCTTCATGAGGTGCAGAGAGAGGATGGACTAAGTGCACTTTCCATTCTTGGTGGCAGCATTTTCTAATGAGGTGGAAGGGATGAACACTTTCCCTTTCCTCCTCTCCAGGAGCAAGCTGGGATGCTGAGGAGATATCGTATGCCCAGCAGTGAGTGTCCAACCCCAGGGATCTTGCTCTGCACTGCATGCTTCCAAGAAAGACTCGTTGGTTGAACCATGTACCAGGCAACAGCTGGAGCAACATCTCTGTGGGGTGGTCTCCTTCTCAATACACACAGTGAGTCCCTTTCACTTCACAAGTCAGGCAATGAACTTTTCCATACCGTGCACATCACCTGAGTGCCAGCAGGGCATTTGAAGGAAACCATTGGCAGTTTTTTCTCTTTCTTTCCCTCTCCTTCTCCCTCTCCTGCTCTCTACAGGTGTCACTGAATTCTATGTCAAATCTGACAGAAGCTACTATGCTAAGAAGTTCATGTGAAAAGGCTGCCCACTCTACAGCTCTATAATATATTTGTAGACTTCTCTGGTTCCAGGGCAAAGGAGTATTTGCATTATTTTATTTTTTTATTATGAATTTATCTACTTTTATTTCTTTTGCTCTTGTTGTTGCTCATATTATACACAGAGTCTGGCCATTTGGCCAGATAGATCTCAGAAATCCTGGAGCTGCTGTCCAACACAGCCTCTGTCTGGATGAGGGAAAAGGAGATACTTAGGAAAATGCAAGTCTTTCAAAGGACACTTAATCACACGAGTCACTTCAGGTGGGTGAGAGCAGAGCAAATCCATGCCTTTGCTAATGCTCTTCTTTCCAGCTCTGTATTGTTGGCTGGTTGAAAAACCTCTGTCTCCTACAGGAGGCATTGTTGGGGCGTAACTTGTGTAACTGCCAGGTGTACCTCAGGATAGCCCAGAAGTCATTAGACCTATTCTATCCAACCAGTTTTAGCCTTTTTTAAAGTTTTTATTCTTTTAATATCAAAAAAGTAGCCTTCTCTCATGTCTGCAACCTCAGAGGAAGTAGGCTCAAATCCGTTTCTCCACTTGGAGCCCAGTAAGGGTTTTGCCTGCTTTATTTGCACGTGTGGACATCATAGACCCGTATGCACTCCTGGCAGCGAACGTAGCAGCACCAGTGGAAGATACAGTGGCACTTCTCTTTCCGTTTCTCAGTCCTTGTATTATGCCCACGGCCGCAGCACAAAAGGTCACAACCATCAATCCCATGGGAAGTGACATTACAGATCCTGTCACGGGTTCCAAAGGAGCCTGTCTCAGGGTTGGGCTCACAAAAGTTTGGTGAGTTCTCGTAGTAAACCAGGTCCTTCTCAGTTGGAGCCTTGAAAAAGTTGTATTTGGGTCTGAGGGTCTCGACCCAGCCACGGGATTCTCGATGTTTTTCCACCACCATTTCAGAAGCGCTGTCGTACTTGTCCTTGAGGTAGTCACCGATGACCCTGAAGTCTGGCTGAGACCACCAGCAGGTCTTCACTTCACAGCTGCCTGAGAGGCCATGACATTTGCACTTAAGATGCATGAGTTCAATAATAGACTGAAAAAGAGGAGAGGAAAGGCAAAGAAGAAGGAAAACATTAGCCTGTAATCAAAACATATATTACATTCTGTTATTTAGCCAGGATTTCCCAGAGAATTGCAGTGTTTTCACAGATATATTTACACTCTTGTGAACAGAAATCACTGTATTCTCCTGAAGATGCCCTTCACAGATGCTGGGTCAAAGGCAGGTAAAACCTCTGCAGCTTTATTGTTCTCTGTGAATATCTCTGATTCCCACCCCAAATTTAAGCATTAGTGCTTTCACTAAGGGCCAGAGAGATTTCTCTTCATACTAACTTCTATCTTATCAATGTTCATGTGCGAATATTGCAGCATGATCACCTGAGAACACAGTTCAGACACATCTACCAGAGAAGTGAAGAACACACAAACCTACTAAAACAATGTCTTCATAAATTAAAAATACAGCTATTCCACTGGAAGCTAAAGAAATATGGAATGCCCTAACCATCTAGCACAGAATTGCATCCTTTATGTGTTTGATGTTTTCTTAAGCAAACAAGATTTTAGCCTTGCTGCGGCTGTGTTCAGAAACCTGAAAAGTAATGCATTTTTATTTTTAAGCCATGTTTATGATTTTTATAAAACCATATTAAAAAGGAAATAGGAGACCAACTTTTGATTTTGAAAGATTCAGACTTCAACATAAAACATTGTCCTGGAATAAATGGGAAGGTGATTATTGATCCCCGAAGTTTACTATTACCTCTTATGAAATTAGTTTGAAGGTTTCTAGAGGTGTTGCCCTCCAGTATTCTGAGGTGGGAGACAGCTTTATGCAACTTACTTGATAATCTGCGTTTTCAGACTGATCAGCAAATTTCCAGGTACATGAACAGACTAGTGCCAGCCTGAGTCCAAAAGATTTGCCATGAATCAGCACCTTGGTGTTCACCAGGTGCTTTCCTGTGTTATTTACGGAGTATAACCCGCCGCAAAGGAGGTTGTAATTAGTGATGAGAGAGAACCACAAAATGTTTGGTTCATATAATCATGCTGAACTTAATCAAAGCTTCTGGCATAGTGGTAGGGTTTGAGTTTATATGGGAACTAATATGAAACATTGCCTATGGCTCAGGTTTAGCTGGAAATGCTTGAGTATGGAGGCCTGGAAGAGCTACCCCGTGAGTGCTGCCACTGAGAGTGGAAAACACCGTTGCTTTATAAAACAGGAGGATTTCAGATAATGGTGTGACATCTCTCTAATCTTTGACATCTGTAAAATGTCCCAAAGTATCTCAGTGTCAAGTAACAAGACTTACAGTAAATAGACTTCTGAAGGCTCGTGATCACAGGGCTGTTTGCTCAAAGCTCAGATTTTCCAAGGGCTCTCACTTAAAGGCAAATCCCTCCTTTCCACTCTACCCACCTTCTCCACAGTCCTATTGGTCTCATTATCTATCCCAGCAATGCACGATACCTTGGGGTACCTGGGAGAATTTGGGCAAGTGCTGGAGGAAACCACATCATTGCTTGTAGTCACCTACATTGCAGGCAGTTTTTTGTTTCTAGTGGTATTTAATTTTAAAAAGTTGAATTCCTTATTTCAGACCTTCTCTGCTGTGGTGTGAGGTGGGGTAACTCCACCAGGGTTTGACAGTATCCACCTGAGGAGCTCACACCAAAGTCCTAGCCTGTGTGAGGACAGCTGTTCACATGCATCTAGTGCCATTTGTGAGCTCCAGGTGTGTTTAAGGTATCTATCTGTCATGAGATGGCAGAGGTCCTGCAGGACACACACAGTCTTTCCCAGTAGCAGCCCAAGGAAAGGCTGGATACTTCAGGATATCTCAGTTTATACTAAAATGAATTTGTTTAAGCAACTGAAACATCCCCATAAACCTTGGTCTATCACATTTAACTTCAAATGTCTACAGAACAGACATCTTTGGCTGTACAACCCACCTTCCAGTGGAGGGGAACGGGCACAGTTCAGGCATCATTAACTGAGCTATTTCAAATTTCTTCTTCGAGCTGAGATGAAATCACATCCTATACCTGTCTATCTTCATCCATTTTCTGTAAAAGAGGTCTGGACAACTGACTCCAAGGTAGACATTTACATCTAGGTGGGTGAATTTACTTAAAGCTTTCATAGATCAGGTACTTTGGTCACCTCCCTGACAAGAACTATCATGGTACAGGTATCATAGAATAACAGAATGGTTTGGGTTAGAATGGACCTTAAAGCTCATTCAGTTCCAAACCCCTGCCATTGGGCAGGGACACCTTCCACCAGACCAGGTTGTTCCAAGCCCCATCCAACCTGGCCTTGAACACTGCCAGGGGTGGGGCAGCCACAGTTTCTCTGAGCAACCTGTGCAGGGCCTCACCACCCTCACAGGGAAGAACTTCATAATATCTATTCTAAACATACCCTGTTCTAGTTTAAAGTCATGTCCCTTTCTCTTATCACTACATCATTTCATGGTGTAAAACTGCTCAGATTTATGTTTGGTTATTCCCCTCAATTCCCTCCCAGTGTTCATTATGGCAGGTAAGAAAAGATTAATGGGAGACTGAGAAAGATGAAACTAAATATCCTTACGGTCCTTCCAGCTTCATTGTTGTGCCTGTTCATGGCTGACCGAGCATCTGGTCTGTTCTCTCGGGCATCTGCAAACTCCCGAGACACCATGCTCCCAAACTCCACGTCCTCGCTGCAGCCCCCCCATTTCCAGCCTTCCCCTGGAGAGCCCTTGTGGCGGGTGTCACAGCCGCAGATGGTGGCCGAGCCCTCGGCGCAGGATCTGGTCACCGCAAAAGCCACTCCAGCAGAGGCAATGGCATGGACAAAGGCTGATTCCCTGGTAGCTGTGAAAGAGAGAAATCAATGAATAGTGGCCAGTGAAGGGACCACACATGGCTTTGATCAGCCCTGTGAACACCTTCCCTTGAGGGCATGGCAGAAGGCCAAAAAACTCTCCTTTTTCCTGTGGTCCTGCTTGGACCTACTCCAAAGATGTTTTTGTATACTAGGAAATAAACTCCTGTGTAGACAGGACCAGGCTTGATTCAAGACCACTGAGGTCAGCCAAGCAGTTTTGACTGAGGTCATCCTGAGGTCTTAAGATAGGGCCATGGCAAAAGAAAAAACAGTGCAAACCTGACTTTCAGGCAGTGTGCATAATATGCTATATGGTACTTTGCAGGCTATGCATCATGTAGCCATATCCTGAGCTGCAGTCTTGGCTTCAGATGCACAGAATTTGACCTATGTTCTTACAACATGGAAAATGCATGTCCGCACGTATTTATAGCCTCCATCATTAGTGGTAGGACCTGAATCAGGTAAAGCACTTCCTCCTCCTCAGCTAGGAGAGCTTCTGATGGCTTGAAGGTAGGAAAATACCAGGATGGCCAGATACTTCCCAAACTACACTATATAAACTAAACATTGTCCTCACACTCCATCCTGAGACCACCTTCTTTTTCTTAAGCTCACTTACAGGCAGTGTTTAATATGTGGCACATTACATCTATAGAAAGTTTTGCTCACTTGCCTAATTAAGGCCCCTACCAAGGGGACTGGAAATGAATTGATTCCCCTCCAGTTTTGGTCTCAGTATGTTTCTTCACTCACTAGAAATGACAGTTCCACACAACACCTCAGAAAACACTACTGAATGCTTCTTGGATTCAGCAAAATGACACTTTTAAAATGAACAGGGATATTCTCAAACCCTTGAGGCAATTCTAAGAAGACACAAAGATTCTCATAACAGGCCTCTCTTAACCTCCTATACTGTCTCCCACACGAGCTCACCTTGCACCTATAAACCAAGAAAGCATTTTGTCAATGATACCTTTCAGATGATTGATCTAGGACAGTGCTGAAATATTGAATGAATCCATGCAGGGGAATTATCAAGTTTGCAGCTGATGCAGCTTCACCAGCTTCTACTGAGCTTTTCATCAGCTGATGAGGTGCCTACTCGAAACCGCTCAAACCTTTTCTGCTCCGTATTTTGCTGATCTGAGCTTTCTCTGGACATTTTGTCTTAATCTTTACCATCTAGATGCTTCCAGGCTTTACTAACATTAAGACAATTTAACACGCCAAGCCTAAAAGCCAACATGTTCTTGGGGAGAAATCAAAACTGCATGCTTGCAGAGCAGCCCCGTCTGGATTGAAGGCTTAAGCAAGAACTTGTGCAGCACCTCTTAGCTTTGGGAAGGGAACCAAATACAACAATATGCAAATCAAATAATGTGCATGAACATACAAGCCAAAGGTATGAGCAATGTCCTGGAACATGTTGTCAATGCACATCATGAGGTTAGTAAGACACTGAGGGCTAGAACCAAAAAAGGAAAATGCAGGAACCCTCAATTCCAAAATGTGTTTTTGAAAAGCCCTTGTTCAGCATCTGTCCAGCCTGGAGTATCCTAGCTTCCTGCAAATGGTGATGCCGTTCATGAGCTGTCTGAAAGCTCAACTTTTGAGCATAAATAGATGAGTCCGGTTTTAACAGGACTGGGGACTTGGCATCTTGCACTTACCTAAGCACAGCTGGGACCCAGAAACCAACTCCTGAGGTGGGGATTTTTGCATGATGTCTTCAAGGACATTAATGACCACCCCTGCGGTCTGTGAAGGCTTATAGAAGCCAGTCAGATAAGCTAGTGGGATGAATGCCATTTCCCTCTGGTAGGTAGGTAGAGGGTATAGTGACTGATGAGATAACAGCTGAGAATGCCTTCCATCTCCCCTTATTGTGGTTTAAGTAATCTTGAACCTTTTAATAGAATCATAGAATGGTTTGGGTTGGAAGAGACCTTAACGATCACCCAGTTCCAACCCCCTGCCACAGGCAGGGTCACCTTCCACTAGACCAGTTTGCCCCAAGCTACATCCAACCTGGCCTTGAACACTGCCAGGGATGGGGCAGCCACAGCTTCTCTGGGCAACCTGTGCCAGAGCCTCACCACCCTCACAGGGAAGAACTTCTTCCTCACATCTCATCTAAATCTCCCTTTAAAGCCATTCCCCCTTGTTCTGTCCCTACAGGCCATTGTCAAAAGCCCTTCTCCAGCTTTCTTGTCAGCCCTTTTAGGCACTGGAAGATGCTGTAAGGTCTCCCTGGAGCCTTGTCTTCTCCAGGCTGAACAAGCCCAGCTCTCTCAGCCTGTCCCCATTGCAGAGGTGCTCCAGCCCTTGGACCATCTTCG
Source organism: Pezoporus wallicus (assembly GCF_028554395.1). Lineage (NCBI taxonomy): Eukaryota > Metazoa > Chordata > Aves > Psittaciformes > Psittacidae > Pezoporus > Pezoporus wallicus. The sequence goes on along the minus strand of NW_026637044.1, from coordinate 2,548,877 downwards.
TGGTCTCCTCTGGATTTGCTCCAATAGCTCCATATTGACCAACACCCCCAAGTCCTTCTCCTCAAGGCTGCTCTCAATACAGTCTCCCCCAGCCAGTGTTTGTGCTTAGGATTGCCCCAACACAAGTGTAGGACATTGAACTTGGCCTTGTTGAAATCCATGATGCTGGCACTGCCACCCCTCTCCAGCGTGTCCAGGTCTCTCCGGATGACATCCCTTCCCTCCAGTGTGCCAACTGCACCACAGAGTTTGGTGTCATTGGAAACTTGCTGAGGGTGCTCAGTTCCACTGTCCATGTCATTCACAAAGATGTTGAACATCGCCAGTTCCAACACCAACCCCTGAGGAATGCCTCTTGTCACTGATCTTTATTTGAACGTTGAGCTGCTGACAGCAACAATTTGAGTGAGACCATCCAGCCAGTTCCTTATCCACCAAGTGGCCTGTCTGTCAAATCCATGTCTCTCTAATTTACAGAAGGGATGTCTTGTAGGACATTGTCAAATGTTTTGCACAAGTCCAAGTAGATGACTTCAGTTGTTTTTATGTATCTTCTTTTTATAGAATCTTTTCCCATTCCTCTTGATGTCCCTGGCCAGATTTAATTCTATCCTGTCTTCAGCTTTCCTACCCTTTCCTACCCTGGATGCTCTTACATTTTTTTCTGTATTCCTCTCAGGCTACCTGTCCTTGCTTCCACACTGTGTAAGCTTCCTTTTTTTTTTGCTGGAGTTTCTCCAGGAGCTCCTTGTTCATCAGCACAGGACATTCAATGTCCATTGGCTCCTCATCCATGCCCAGGTAAAGCTCCATGAACTTCAGCTGGTCACTGACATGACTCTTTCTTGTCTCCCCTACCAGTCCTTCCTGAAGAGCTTGTATCCTTCCATTCTAACACTCCAGTAACAGCAGCCATCCCACCACTTTCGTGTGATACCAATAAAATCACAGCCCTACAGGCGTGTGCACATTTCTGTCTCCTCTTGTTTATTCCCCATGCTACATGTGTTTGCATAGAGGCATTTAATTTGGGTCCTGATGAAACTGAGTTACTGAAGCTGATTTTTGATGCACTGCTACACCATGGACAGGAGAAGAATATGATTCTTCTTATGGTGAGAATGGTGAGGTCACGGCACAGGTCGCCCAAGGAAACTGTGAATGCTCCATCCCTGAAGTGTTCAAGGCCAGGTTGAATGGGGCCTTGAGCAACCTGGTCTAGTGGGAAATGTCCCTGTCCATGGCAAGGGGTTAAGAACTGGATGATCTGAAGATTCTTTCCAACCCAAACCATTCTATGATTCTGCAATTCTGTGATTCTGATATTCTACAATTCTTTTTCTCCCTTCTGTCTGACAGACGTAGTGGCTAAAGCACATTGCCTGGGTAGGTTAGCTCTCATCTCTTGGGAATCATCCCTTTCTCTGCTCAGGAAGAGAGACCTGATCTAGGCCTTTGGCTCTTTGGGAAGGTGCTATAGGTGTTGAATAGATGTTTGCAAGTGCCACGGAGAGCCCCTGTGCCTTGCCATGCTACGACTGAAAAGAAAGCACCTATACGCACAGTGTTTGCGCAGAAAACCTTCTCCTAGATGGGTTTAAGATGGGTAGCCTTGGCGTCCACAGGTCATGGATTCCATCTGGGCTTCAGCAGGAGCCATTAGCTTAGAACAGAGATCTTTCTCTGTGCATACAGTTGCAGAGCTCACCAAAGCCCAGGGAGCTTCAGACAACAGCAAGAGGGTCTGCAGAATTTCTGCATTTTTCAGGACTTGGAAGCTGAGCAAGCAGTTCCAGGAGGACACCCAATCCTAAATCCCAAATCTGTTACCTAAACTCTTGAGGGTTGCTAGTCCTTCCTGAAAGCCTACAGCTCCAGGTGGCTATTGATAGGATTTGTCTTAAGAAGCACCTATTATACTCGGCTCTCTTCTCAGAAAGAGCGCAATGCCTTTTACAGCCTGTATACGTTGTAATCACTCCCCTGCTTTTGAAATGCAGCCACCTCTGGGGTGGAGTGCAGCCACCACTTAACAGCACACAACAGGAAGCAAATAGCATTGTATCTGATCGTAACTACCTGGGGAATGTAGGCAGGCAGAGCAAAGAAACTGAGATCTGGCCTCGGGCACTGAGGTTAGGAGTTTGTCTCTTGAGAAAGTTGCAGCCTATCTCTTAATGACTCCACGAAATTAGGGCACTAGGTTTACATCTCCTACCCCTAACTTAAGGCACCGAGTTCAATATTGACGCAGATGGAAGAGCGCCATCGCGTGAATCACGTCCTGCCACCTAAGTTATAGGACTGTCCTCCGATTACTAAGCAGTCCTGACCCCACTGAGCTCCGAAGAGCTCCCCAGGTTGTAGCCGGGGGCAGTGTGGCTGCAGGAATGGAGGAGTGTATAGAGATACAGATAAGCAGAAGGAAAGCATGCACTTGTAATGGAAATGAGGGGTTATTAAGGTGCCATATAAAAATGCAAGAGACTTAGCAAAGATAACAAGAAAGTGCAGTATATTTGTCAGGTCACTTCATTCCTCTCTGGGTGGTTCTGGTAGCAGGAGACAAGCAGCTCGTTAGGACTTGAAGAGAGCTTCTGGAAAGTCGTCCGGCAAGAGAAGGTTAATAGGGAATAATACCTCATGGGGATGTTGATTTAAGAGCATATTAACCACTTTGTTTTCAGTGCAGCACAAGGTCACCAAAGCTCTGGCCTCAGATTGTTTAATTTCTGCCTAGTCCTGAGTTTCCCTGCAGGGCTTAGAGCCTTGGATGGCTGGTGCTTTGAGGTACCCTTTTCTGGACCCTTTCGAGAGGGTTGGCTATTAGCAGAAAAGGTACTGAGACATACAAAGGTCCTCTAAGGATGCTTTGTAGCCACCTCCTAATGCAGAGGTCCTTCAAGTCCCTGGTCGCTTCTGGAAACTGTTTCTTAAGGCGCCTGATGTGTGAAGCTGAGAGCCTGAATCCTAGAACAGTTTGGTTTGGAAGGGATCTTTGAAGGTCATCTCTCCAACCCCCACGCCATGCGAAGGGACATCTTCAATGAGATCAGGTTGCCTAGGACAACATCCAGCCTGGCCTTGAATTTCTCAAGGGATGTCCTGTGCAGAAGACCTCTGACCACCCTGCCTCAGCATCAGAGAAATCTTGGGATGCAAAAACACATGGCCGAGCGGTAATCATATGGGAATTCAAAAACCTGAGGATGAGGTGACCTAAGAGTTGAGTTCCTGCTTTCTTGGGGATTTTTATATGACTTTGGACAAATCCTTTGTCTGTGCTTCTGCTTCCTTATCCATACACCTGAGGGCAATCCTGCTTATCTCCTCAGGAGTGTGCAATGTTGAATCTGCAATTCAGTGATGTCTTCAGAATTGTGGGCAGAAAGTGCCAAAGATGAACAGAGGGTCATCAAGTTGTGGGAAGAGGAAGGCAGATGAATAATCACACAAATATCTCAACTGTCTAGTATATGAAACGTTCTCTCATGTGTTGTTCTGCCGAGACAGTGACTTATTTTCCCTGAATCTTTCTCTGAATGACTAAATTATTAACCCCAGGTCAGGTAGATGTCCCAGGTATGTGGGAGGAAGGACTATGGTGATGTAGAAGGATGAACAGAATGGTTTATATTGGTCTTAACATGCTACAGTCCCTTTTTTACCACCTTTGTACCATAGTACTGAGCCCTGTTGTCCCTGTTCTTGACATCCTAACTCTTCCCTTCCTCCCTGCACAGTGGCCTGGTGGTAACAGCAGGCTCCTGGGACAGGGCAACACAACCCACCTTCAGGTGTTCTGGGAGCTGAAGCTGCAAGTCCTGTGTCCTGGACTACAGCTTGAAGAACTAGGGGGTATTTTAGAAAGGGAGCACCACTGTTTCCACTGACTGCTCTTTAAAAGAAAGCTCTAAGTGGTTTCCACTCAACATGCCACTTTCCTAGATGGTCCTTCTGAAGGTGTAGAAACTCCTCTGCAAAGGGAACCTTAATGTCTCCAGGACATCTACTGACTTTGTCCTGTGGAGACAAGTCTCCCTTGCCAACAGCCCTCTACTGTCCAGGACCTTGTCACCATTCTTTTTGAAGCATAACCCTTGGAGTGAAACACTAGAGATGTATGATAGTGACGGAAAGAGTTTCCACATCTTAGCCACTCCTCCCAGCCATCATCAGCAGGTCTGCTCTTAAGTAGAGCGTCCTACTCCCTGTTCCACACGAGAAAAGGCACAGCAATAGTGAGGCTGTAAGCCTTGGATTTCTGGAACCACAGACTTCTTGAGGGCTCTTGGAAGAGTCACTTGGCAAGTGAGGCAAAATAAAGAAAATATATCTGCTTGGCAGGACTGCAGGAAGGAGACATTGTTTTCTTTGAGCTTCATTTTGCAAAGCTGAAAGAGAAAAGAAAGCTACCTGTTGTGTCAGCTACTTCAGAAACCCAGACATCCATCTTTGAGAGGTGGAAGGTGTAAAGTCTTTCCAACATTCATCTGCTATGGCATGTACTCAGGGAGCGTGAAGAAGGGTTTCAATTCCCTTCTTGGCTCGAGGGGATACAAACCCATAGCTGTCATGTTAGAATTTGTACAGCAGTTGACACTACATTGACACTGCATTAAAAAAAACCAGAAACCTAAATAAACCCAAAGAACCAAGAAACTGGAAATAAAACTGAGGGCACAGTAGTGCTGATGGTATCTGGAGCCCACACAGCCCTGCCTCTTACACTGGGGGGCCATCCTAGTGGCTCATTTCCCTTTTGGTTGCTGTGGTTGGAGTTCTATTTATAGGTTAGACATCACTGGGGTTGCAGGGGAGGAAGGCATTGTTCAATGACGGAAGGTGATGAGGAATTAGTGAAATGAGCTTTGAGAGTTTTGGAAGCCCAGTCTTTGTCTCAGGTGAGGCTGAATTTTGTTTTCAACTGCAGTATAAAGAGGACTACTCAGCTGCCACCAGCTCACTGTGATTTCCTCCTTGACTTCATCAGGAGAGACACCTTACCAAGAAGTGGGAAGAGAGCCGTGCTGTTTTTTTGTGAAGAGGGTCACCCGTAAACACCTCCATGGTGAAAGCTAAACCAGAAGGGCTTGAATGAAACACCATGTTGTACAAGTTTGAATGAAAAAGAAGGATGCTATATAAAACTAATGTCAAATGCTCCTCATCATGGGTGCAGGAGCTGAAGCATTGATGGTATGAAAGTCAGTGATTGTGTAAGTCAGTGCCTGTCCTTATTTGCAACTGCACTGAAGCCAAGGCTGGAGGAAGGTCTCAGTTCTGAAGTGTAGCTTTCAGAGCTACCTTGGGCCAAAGCCTCAACAGTTGTTAAGAAGATGCTGACCCCCAGGAGAAGTGGGCTTTTTTAGGCTCACACTGACAGCCTTGGAGGCACAGCTACTTTCTGAATAGCAGAAGTGAAATCCAATGGGACTGATGAGTCAGAGCTCACAGGAGCTGTAAAAACATATGCAGACATCACTATTGGATTATATTAACATGAACGGCATTGCCTGCTGGCCCTGAAATCTGTGTGTAGGATAAGTAAGGACCACCTGAAGCAACATGGCCTTGATTATCCCACATACCAGCAGAAGATACTCCAGTCCATCAGCCCAGGTGGCCTCTGTGCTAAACTTGCCAAACAGCAGATCCCTCAAAGTCAAAAAACACGGGTTCAGGACATGGGGATGATGTCCTCCATTTTGTGATGCAATTTGCACTAATAGGGGCTTAATAAAAAGATGGGGACAGACCTTTTAGTATTACCTGTAGTGACAGAACAAGGAGTAATGGTTTAAACTAAAAAAGGGTAGATTTAGACTAGATGTAAGACAGAAATTTTTTACAGTGAGTATGGTGAGGCACTAGCACAGGTTGCCCAGAGAGGTGGTAGATGCCACATCCCTGATAGGTTTCAAGGCCTGGTTGGACAGGGCTCTGAGCAACCTGGTCTAGTGGAAGATGTCCCTGCTCATTAGAGAGGAGTTGGAAGTAGATGACCTTTAAAAGTTCCTTCCAATCCAAACCATTCTATGGTTCTATGAAATGGTGGATCACATAGAATCATAGAATCGTTAGGGTTGGAAAGGACCTTAAGATCATCTAGTTCCAACCCCCCTGCCGTGGGCAGGGACACCTCACACTAAACCATATCACCCAAGGCCTCATCCAACCTGGTATTGAACTCTGCCAGGGATGGAGCATTCACAACCTCCCTGGGCAACCTATTCCAGTGCCTCACCACCCTAACAGGAAAGAATTTCCTTCTTATATCCAACCTAAACTTCCCCTGTTTAAGTTTTAACCCATTACACCTTATCCTATCACTACAGTTTCTAATGAAGAGTCCCTCCCCAGCATCCCCATAGGCCCCCTTCAGATACTGGAAGGCTGCTATGAGGTCTCCACGCAGCCTTCTCTTCTCCAGGCTGAACAGCCCCAGCTTCCTCATCCTGTCTTCATATGGGAGGTGCTCCAGTCCCCTGATCATCCTTGTGGCCCTCCTCTGGACTTGTTCCAACAGTTCCATGTCCTTTTTATCTTGAGGACACCAGAACTGCACATCTCAGAGCATGGGACATATTTCCCCCAGAGGGAAGGTGGGGAGAAACATTAAAAAGGCTTTTTTTTTTGTTTTGTTTTGTGATCACAAAGAAGCAAATCATTTGCCAATCAGAACTATTAAATATTGGCATGGCACCAGGTGAAGACGGAGAACAGGGAACCCTTTGGCACATACCAGCTGACAGATCCATCATGCTGCATAAACGTTGCCCAAGTGCTGGAGAGGAACAAGCGTTGTTCCCATCGTAGAGGAGGAGGAAGAGGAGGATCACAAAGGTGTCGTGGTTGCTGTAAGGATGACATTGCTTGTGGGGAAAATACTGGGAATGTTGGAAACCAAATATTGGCACTGGCAGCCTTGGAGGCAGACGAGCTTCAGTTTCACCACATTCATCTCAATTGTAGCAATAGAGGATCCCATATCAGATAAACCAACTGAAAGTTTTTTACATAAGCTCTCTGGCTCAGCCTCAAGCCTCCTTCAGCTCCTCTAAGGAGAGGTCCCTGTTTCCATTGCTTGTATTTCCCCTGACCTACCCTCACCAACCTCAACATGTTGGTCACCTGCAGCATCTCCTGGTCTGGCATCAAAGATTCCTTAATTACTCCCTTACCCCTTACAGGGGCATCATTATACCACAACTGTTATTCAGTTATATGCCTCCTATCCATTAGGAAAGGTGGAGAGGTGCAAGTTGTGGCACTAAGTCCATTCCTCAAAGATCCATCTGTAAGACCACAAGTCTCAGTATAAATTTACTCACTGCTCTGAATTATTTGGAGCCAATACAACCATGAAACCCAAAGGTCTCCTGCCATTGTTTGGTGTGTAGGCTTGTCTCAGGTCCCCTAGTTTTTAGCAGCATTTCCGAAGTGGGTTAATTTCTATGTCTGGGGAAGCCTGCTTTGCAAAAAAGCAGTTCTTGGGACTGCAGGTAATCAAGGCTTTCAGGTTTAACCCTGAAATGGACTAGGGATGGCTCCAAGAGCAAGCTTCGCAGAACCCACACTGCAGCAACTGATGCTAGCCAGTAGCTGCCCTGTGGATCCACGCTGGGGTCTGTGTGATGCCTCAATCTGTGCCCTTCTTCACAGAAAGCCATACCAACTCCATGCCCAGCTGATTCTGCACTGTTTCTCATCAAAATCCAGCTCCGGGGTTTGTTTGACTTTTTTATCCTTTTAAAAATCAAGCCCCTAAATGCAAAGACTTATGCAAATGCAAAGCATAATAACAAGAAGCTAACCACACTTTTGCATATCTTAAAGGAAAGGTTAGGTTTGGGTCCCATCTGTGTTTTGAACGAAGTTCTGATTGAGTTCTCGTTTCCTCTGAACCAGCATGCTAGTGTCAACACATCCCTGGGAAGATGAAAGGCCCTAAAAAGACATTTGATCAGATTAGCTGTGATTCAGATCATTGGAGGGAAATTATTAAATGGGCAATTCCTGCCAGGGAACATGAAGGTGATACAGATAAGAGGAAATGTTGGATTGAAGGAGGTTGGATTAACACAGTTTGTAAAACCCTGAAGGCCAAGTTTCCCTGAAACATCTGAATGATTCCATTTTTTATTATTTTTTTTTACCACTTTTCTTCTGCTGGTTGCTTATGGTTATTGTTGCACCCAACACGACAGAGTTGCAGCCTCCAGAGTGGCGCTCACAAACCTTTCGGGCTCTACTTGAAACAGGTAGAGCCAGATTGTCAGACACTGGAGCAGCCTGGGAGCCTTGTGCATGGTACTGGGAGTGGGGCCTGTGCTCCCTGCTGCCCTCAGAGCCCTCCTGTGAGCTGAGGGTGGGTCAAGGGCTGGAATGTTCTTGCTAATTACCTACTGTCAAAATAACCCCAGGTGATCGCAGGTAACCAGACCCCCAAGATAGGCAAATCAGCAGGAAGGTCTGGTATCAGTAACCCATGTCTGATACCTGCAAAGCAAACATCCCTCTATCTCTCCCTCTATCACCCTATCTCTCTGTCGATCTAATCATTACCGTGTATGGTGTATGTCTCCTTACCTACCCTGCTTAATGAAAGCAGGTTTTATCAGTCTTTCTGTTGGTCATGTGTGAAACACTCGGCGTTAGATCTTCCCTCCCACCATCCTGTAGATGCCTTCTTTTGAATATTTCATAGCCATCTTGAAGACTGAAACAGTATGGTCCTCTCAGTTCTTCGAACCGCCACAAATTGCCCCCAGCCTCTCTTCTCCCTAATGGCCTGATGTCCCTGGAAGGCTCTAGACAAAAGGAAACTGTGTGCCAATTGGGGGTTATTATCAGAGATACAGCATGTTCATTGTGGCAGGACCAAGTCCTTAATGAAAGGGGAAGGTAGCAAAGGAGGGGGAAGGACTGGGATGAAATTCTCCAGCGCGCGTTCCAGGTTAAATGATCATTGGGGTCCCTTCTGTCCTTGAAAAAAAAAGGCAAGGGAAGAAAAAAAGGCAAACCCCAAAGACTGCTATGCAAAATAGCCCCGCTGGTCAACAGCATACAGGGAAGGGGAAAAAAAAAATATAATTGTATTCTGTTATCAGAAGCAACATGGTCGAACAAAAGGATCGCCTTCGCCCACCTGAGAATGGAATGTGAGGCTCCATTTCACTGCTCTGATCGTATTTGACAGCCCCCCTCGAGACTGCCTGGTTGGTATGGCAAATCGTCCTTATTACCTGCTGGGGTGAATGAATCCCCCTTTGTGCTGGCACTGTCACGCTGCATTAGGTTGACAATGGCCCGAGATATTTTATATGAAATTTGCCCTCACTTGTGATTAGCCAGCACCAACTAAGTCATAGCAACCTAGAACTATGCATTGGCCGGGCCCTGTTGTCCGCCGAAAGGGAAATCCCTATTCAAATGGTTTAATAAAACAATCTAAAGGGCGTGTGAATCCTGAAAAGCATTTTCACTTTTCTCTTTAGCTTAATCTCATGGTCGCTGGGATATTGTGCTCTGAGCAGACCCCAGCAGGGTGTGGGCTAAGGTCCCCCATCAACTTCTTTTACAGCCTCCTTTTCTGCGAGTTAATGATATACCGGTGTGATTGCCTCCCGCAGCAAGAAGAAACACGCATTTGATGAAAAGGATGGACCTCCTAACACATCCTAAATGGCAACAATTTCTCATCCAAAGGTCACAGGTCATAACCTGGATTTTGAATCACCACCCAGATCTTTTTCAAAGCCCTGCTAAAGCTGGGGGATTCCGCAAGACCGTTTTACACAGACACACACACACACAGACACAGACACTGCGTTACCTCCAGAGATACTTGCTCTGCTTGAGTCCTGAGTTTAGTGTTTGGAAACAACTGGATTTTCCCCTGGTTTTGGGCTACAGTTTGCTGCCTTTTTCATCCTCTCAACCCTGGGTTCTGACACAGGGAAATGAACAAGACAGAGGTGGGCAATGCAGAGAAGTGCAGAGTCTCTGTAAGGCACCTCCTGAGCATCCCCAAAGTGTCACCCTGAGCTCAGCAGCACTGGGATAGAAGCAATACCCTTAGTTGCATTAGCAGCTGGCTGTTCATCCATGTTGCCCGCCCCGAGCATCACCTCCAGCAAGGCTTTGAGGTCTCAAAACTCTCCCCACTCACTTGCAGGTATGGAAAACCTCTCCCAGTGCTGACCCCTTGACGAACAACATCTCCCATGCATGAGCGAGATGCAGCCACAGAGATTCAGCTGGGGTGGAAGGAAGGAGAAGCTCAGGGCTCCTTTTTTGCATTTCTGCTCCTCTTCCTCAAGCAGGTTGGGAAGTAAAGGAAGACAGCAGCAGTGGGTCCGGAGTCTCTGAAAGACTATCTGAAAGCTGGGTGCTTCTCTTAACTTTTACCCAAACAGATGAACACTTTACGTCTGAAAAATGAGGCTGGAAATCCCCAGGGAAAAAAAGGTCCCTCATGAACCTTCTGCAGCCGAGCTTCCAAGCACACACAAAAGGTGAAGGGGAAAGCAGGACAGGAACCTGTTTTCATTTCCCCACTTTTCTTCCCTCTTCTTTATTCCCTCCCCCCCCCCCACCTTTCCCATTCTGAACTCTTGGGCTGTCTGGGTCTTCCTCTGTTGGTTGTATGTCAATATTCTCCCTAAACTTTTTCCCACCAGGATCCAGCAAGAACAGCAGGGCTGCAGGGAGCATGCACAATGAAAGCAGCCCAGGGTCTCACTAGGGACCCTTTGTCAATGTTAGCCTCCCTTAAAAGGTGTTCATATGAGCTGTGGTATGTTTCCACTGCAGCTCTCCATGTAATTGTAAGCTATCTGGGGCAAGGAGTGATTTTGTTATTATGTGCTTGTACAGTATTTAGCACAATGGGGCCCTGATCTCTGCTTGGGGCCTCAGAGTCTACTGTAATACAAATAATTAACCATAATAGAGCTGGGAAAATATCTTAATAAAACCATGGAATCAATTTGAGGCAATTAAGCAATTTTTTGGCTTGCAGAAGTTTTTGCTTTACAGGCTTGATTTGGAGAAGGGAGGGGTTTTTGGGCGCTGGGGGAGCTGCAGGGAGCTGCTCGTCCTCCTGCAGCAGGCTTTGGCAATCTTTTTTCTTTCCTGTGGGTTTCAGTTTCACCAGTTGAGGAGGCAGAAAAGTTTTATGCCATTCCCAAAGCATTAAAGCCACTTTTTATAAATAGCTCATAAGAGGAAGCATGGTTTAGAGGCTGGATATGTGGTTCCTGAGGGAGAAGAGGCTCTGTCCTAAACAGCATAACTTTCTAGCAGCTCATCTGCTCTACCTCTGCCCCAGTTGCCCACCTGTGAAATGGAGAACAATCATTATCTTCTTGCTTTCTAATCCCAAGCACTTAAGGACACAGCTACCTGCAAAAGCACTGGGGCTTTGCAGATCTATTTAGACAGAGAGGAATAAGAAAACTGCAAAGCCCCGGACACAGACTGAATGATTTACAAGCAATTGTAAGCCAGCAGATAAGCTCTGGATGACAGATATTCTGATTATAGTTGAAGCTCTTGCATAATTTGCAAGTGAAAAAGGGAGCCAAATATATTGAACACTTGTCTAAAGTTGCATTCAGTTCTGTACTTGTCCGAAAAGGAGAGAGTGCATGTCAGGACACTACAGCAACGAGCATATCTTCTAAGGTTGGGCAAACTAATAAATTTACTGGCTAATCCAACCAAAATAGTGACCTCAAGGACTGAACTACACCACTCTTTTCTGAGGAAATAGCTATACCCTCTATCAACACGTCTGCTGGCCAAGTGGATTCAGACCCCAAACTTTGTCATGAATAGACCTTTCTTGGCCAAGCATTTGCAGCAGTTCTTAAGACCAACAGTCACGTTTAAAGAGGCCTTCCTTTCAGTCTTTCAATCCTAGAAAGACACAGTCAGACTGATGACAGCAGAAAAAGTGAAAAAAATAAAGATATCCCTTCATACACCATTGTGCACTGACAGTATGGCTAAGACAAGTCTGTGAACTGGTTATGAGCCTGATATTGGTCCCAGACATGAAGAAATTAGTCCTAGTACTTAAAAGCTGGAGAAATGGATCTGCACCAAAATTCTTTCAAAGTAGACCTCATCTTCTACTTCATGTATGTCCTAATAACATCTCATTTAGCTTCCACAAAGAGCTAGCCTGTCATCCTGCTGGACTGAAAATGTCATCAGTTTGATTTGGGAAGCTGGGCAAAAACATGGAAGGTGAATATTTGGCTAGACACCTGGCAATCTCTCATACCCGGAATAAGACAAAGAACTTGAGTTCTTGATAAATATAAGACTGCAGAAATGAAATAAATGGAAGTTGTCCATCAGCTTCACTGTCAAATGATAGACACGGGTTAAAAAATACTATCAGCAATGAAATAGCCATAATTTTTATCTACTTGTGATTTAAAACAGTGAAGCTCTCACACACACAGTGTCTACCCTGCTCCCACCAAAGTCAATGGGCTACTCGTCATAGACAACTGTCCACCCATGTGCCTGTGCCCACGCTGGCGAAGCAAGTGACAAGCAGGTCTCATCCTGTGCTGTGGTCAAGTGCCATGTGCTCTTACTGCAAGGACAAGGAGCCAGCACAAGGAGTGAGCTGTCTTCAACTGGAACATCCAACCTGTGTTAGGAGAATGGTCTGGGGTTTCCGGTGCCCACCAGGAAGCTCCCAGACATGATAATTTCTGCTCCTCACTAAGTCCCACAGATTTTTGAACCAGTGACCCCAAAACAATTTCAAAATTGTAGATAGATGTTGGCAAGACTCGGTTGTCCTACTGCTATTTGGTCCCTCCTGTAATCTCAACAACAGCACAGTTGTTACAGCATGAGATAGCTACTTGACCTGAAAAAGAATAAATCCTGTTGTAGAAGGAAAGGGTACCAAACACCTCCAGACAACTTTCTCAAGTAGTCATCATTTGTACTCATAAGCCAATTTCATTAATCTTATGCTTACCTTATTTTGCCCAGTTTTATTAAGCTTGAATAATGCCCACCTACCTAATTACGGAGATGGAGTTTTCTCTCCTAGCTCCCTGCCATACACTCATCAGCCCTCATGGTGAGCAGAGCTGGAGGTGTGCAGAGATGCGATCTCTATGGAGATGATCTCTTCCAGTCTGAACTGCAGATGGGTTTTGCCCTCCCAAGCAAGGAAAACAGTGGGCACCCAGAATGTGAATAACCTTCAGGCAGGAATTGGATTCTTTCTGAGGAGAGACAGGGGCTGTGAGTGAGTGGAAAGAAGAGGCAGGTGCTGTGTGTTTCGATCCAGCTTCAATCTTTCTCTCTGGGTTCACTCATTTTAAGTCAGATGATAACATTCCCTTTGATGAAGCATTCCCTTCTTCAGACTGTATGTCATTAAGGTGTTTTTGCTTCTTCTCTTTCACATTATGAAGCTTTTCCAGAGCTTGACCAATCTGATTGCAAGAAAACTTGAAATTCCATCTTATACTTCTCAATTTTGCTGCTTTTAATTCACCAAATGCCTGTTTGCTCTTATGTCAGTCCTGCCTTTGTATTTAGCAACTGGACATGATGTTATTCCTGATTTTGCATCTGTTGCTCTGCTACAGGTTCTTAAAGAGTATCCACACCCCATGGCTATGTGTGTATGCACTTTAGAGTTGGTGGGAACAACTCACAGCTCCTTATCCAGCATATTAACTTGGAGAGAAGGAAAGGTAATGACCTGTTCTGCCTACACTGTCCTTGGTGACAGGAGTGGAAAGCATTTGCCAAACTGCTGGAGGAACCCAGTACCCAAAGGGTTTACTGACAGTGCACATTGCTTTCATCCCTGGCTATCTTACAGCAACAAAATCAAAGCTATGTATCCTGCAGTCTCTTGAGATGGGAGCTGCTAAAGATTCCTCTCTTTCTGTTAAATGTAAGCTCCCTTGATGGCAAAACTGCTGCTGCCCTGTGTGATGAGTGGGGACAGATGATATGTAAAGTGCAGAAAAAAAAAAAAAGAGAACAAACAAGAACCCTTAGGAAATGTCTTTGAAAATCAGTTACTGAATAAATTGGGTGAACTAAGAAATATATCTTGGCTATCTGCTGAAAAGCAATGAACTTGATTCTCCTCTTTGTTTGGTATAAATCAGAATAACTGTTATCTAATTCAGTGGAAGCAGCATAAAATTGAACCCAGTGAAATTAGGGGTGCATCTTGGCCTAGGAATATTTTTTTTTTCTTAAAAAAAGCTTACTTTTTCTAATGAGAAACCTTCCTTTTTTGTTATTTTGCATGAAACTGGCATTTAGATGAACTGGCAGGCTCAGCCCCTGCTCCAGAAAACCTTAAAATCATAGATACCAGACTTGGACCTCACACCCTTCTGCCCAAAGGCAGGATCCACTCTGCCTAAACTATCCCTGACAGATGTTTGTCTAACCTGTTCTTGAAAACCTCCCAGGTCGGAGCTCCCACCCCTTCCGCAGGCAATCTATCCTCATGCTTCACTACCCTTACCGTTAGACTGCTCTTCATAAAGTCTAGCCCCAGTTCCCCAGCTCTGATTGAAGTGGACATGGAGGAGAATTTGACAAATCAACCTGGGCAAACCAAAGGAGGATGTGCAAGGAAGAGAGGAAAATGAAGTAATACTGTGAAGTTGCAAAGCTGGGAATAGAGCTCTAGTCCCTCGACTCCATCTGCATAAACAGGGGAGTTCTTACCTTAATCCCACAGGATACCTTACCATTCTCCTGGCCTTTTTTTAATACACTCTCACTTCCACCTCTTGTTTTAATTTCCCTTGCCTTTCAGCATCTCACATGTACCCTCAGAGGGTGAGGCTGTTATAACATATACATTTGACTGATTCATCCCTTTGCTTGTACGTGACTAACACTCATACTATATGTCTATAACTATTTCGACTGATGTACATTTAATATACAAAAATTTAATTAAAGGATTGTTCATAAAAAAATATCTGGGCCAATTTAGTATTTTTTAAATACCCTAAGGGAATATTTCAATGAAGTCCTAAATGACAGAAAACATTGTCAGATTCCCTCTCCTCCCCCATCTCTAATCAAAGCAGCAGGTTTTCATATTGTAAAGAAAAAGCCACCAAAACCACAACAATATTTACAGGAATTCTCTCTGCAGGTGCAGAGATCAATCCTGAAAGAAGCTGAGAACTTCCAGCTCTGGGTGGAAACCAGTGGAAGTTACTTTGAGCCAAACTATGTACCCAGAGCCAGCTCCTTACCTAGTGGATCTGTGCTAATGCTCTGATTGGAGAATTTGCTGAATCTTTCTAATCAGCTCAGTCCTGCAACCTTTAATCATGCAAACAGCTCACGCCTTCAGTGCAGTTCCAGACTTGCCAGCAAAAGGCTTGCAGGATGGAGTACGGCAAGAAGAACTGGGATTTGTGCTGGCACAACAAAGTTCTGATGGTTATGGGCCTGAAAATGCATCTCTCCAAATAGGTGCTTCTCTCAGGTTAGCTGGGAGGGGTAAAAGCTCTTGGGCTTGCATATTACATGGCCCAACAAGTCTCCAGTGGACAGCGTCATTCAGTTTAGCAGATATATTAGTATTTCCTGCTTCCAGATAGGCAGGGACTAACAAAATGAAGGAGTCAGATGGAAATCATGGCCCAAAAAACCACAACAACCATCTGAGTTTGTTTATCCTAAGAGGACCAACTTGATTTAGGTCTTGGGAAAAGGCTGGGATTAAATCACCCAGTCTTCAGTTCACCATTGTCCAGACCTGATTCACAACAGTGGTCAGAAAGTCCGGTCTCCAGCAGTTTCAGGTACCTGTAATAGTGGCTCAGTACAAAAGTCTACCTAGGACAACTCCCTACAACAAGGCTGGGTGTGTTACATGTAGCGCACAGTGGGTGGTATGACAGTGAGGACACAGAAGTCTTGCGTGACTGAGAACAGGGTGTCACACCAGTCAGTGCTGATGGTGGCCCTTGGCCTCCCTACTCCTCCCAGCCTCCTGGCATCCACCACAAGCCATGAAAACTTGTGCTCCCTAACTATCCTAGTGCTTCCTATCAAGCTTGACACTTTCAGCATGAAACAGCAAAGCCTCAAGAGCAGCAATGATGAAAATGTTCAGTCACCCACATCCCAAGTGGACACCTTCACCCCAAAACTAAAGCCAATCCAGGGATGACATCTGCCCACAGGTTTTTGAGACCTTTCCAAGGCTTTTCAAGACTTGTGAGAGCCTTGAAAGGCCTTACTGTCATGCCAGTGCAAATGAGCTGCAGAAATCCCAGATTTTTCCTCAGACTAGAGTGCCTATATCCTACCTACAGCATGGAAGTCACAGCTGCCATGCCAAAACTGAGTCCAGTGGAAATGCTGTGCATCACATGTAAGGAGTCACCCCTAAACTCTCTAGCAGAAGGCTGTGTATGAGTCATGACATTCATTCTTCAGGAAGATCTTCAAGCCCATTTAACCCAAGCCTTCATTTCAGGCATTTTTACGAGGTCGTTTCAAAGGCTCAGCCATTTATGTCTTCAGAGGGAGATAGTAGGTACCTGAAATATGTGTTAGTGCATGATTTACCTCCATGGAGCAGTAGCCTTGCACTGCACACACAGAAGCTGTTAGATATGCTAATATGTGAACACAGGCCTCATCTTGAAATCTTAAGAGGGGATTAGAGCAGATGAGTCCTCATTTTGTTTTCCAGCACAGCGGCAGAGACAAATCTGGCTACTCCTTTGCAGGGTGTTAAAGGGGGATTTCCTGGTGGGTGGGTCTCCTCAGTGGGGTATTATTGTATTGACAGTGGGGCGGGAAAGAATGGATTAAGCAACTGGCAATGAGATATGGAGCCTTTGCATGTGTTGACAATGGATATAAACTGAGGAGGGTGTAAAACTGTCAGTGGGCTACAGGAAATCAGGTTTGGTTCCTGGCTTATTCCTGGAGACCACGCTGTTGCTCTTGAGCTGAGCATTACTCTTCAGAAATTCATCTGTGGCTCCCATGCTGGGTAAGTCACTGGTGACCAATGGTAGGGTTCAGGTGTTGTGGACACTGCTGGACCTCGTGCTGTGGAAGGCAGTCAGCCACCTGTAGCTGTTGAAGTTGGGTCACCCATACACTGCCCAGTCCTACTCCCACAGTGGAGCAATGCCAGTACTGGGAAGAAATGTTATCTCCTGCCCATATATCACTCCCAGGTCTCACCATCCTCTGGGCTTTCTTGAATATGTGCAATTTTTCTGCTATGTTTCTCGGCTATGGTGAAGATTTTGGCATGCTTTTGCTCTAATCTTTGTGTTTGGTCTTCTATTCTGGATAAACATAGGCACTGTGGGCATCACCATCAACTTTGGTGCTAATTTTAGGGAGTGGTGGAAGCCTACAGGCAGTTCAGGAACTACCTGAGAGCACCCCTGAACAAAGCAAAGCTAAGAATGCGTTTTCGCTTCACTCTGGAGATGTCATCTCATTTAGAAGAGAGATTTTGGTGAGGAACTGAAGGAATTCTTCAAATTTCAGGGTCTGTGTTTACCCTTATTTTAATGCCAGATGCAACAGCCTCTGAAGCTCAAAGTGCTGTTGAGTAAATACATTTGACTTAAGAAGCAAAATGCCCACGATCTGCAGATTCCCAGTCTCACAAAACTGCTTAGAGATCAAGCACAAAAATGAAGAGCTCCCAGCTGATAAGCCCCACACAAAGATGAGTATTTCACCTAGGCTGGTTAACCTCAGTTGGCCAGTTGAGATAAAACAGTTTTTAAGGCAGGGCAGTTTGTGTATTAGTTCAGGTGAGTATCTTAAATTTAAGTTAGGTTTGGATATTAACTTGGGTGAGTAGTTGAGTGGCTCTCCAGTGTTTTGCATAAGGTTCTTTGGCTTGTGGTTGGTTAGCAGTAGGGCTATGCTGTGTGGGGACTATAATCCCAATATCCCTGGCTTGAATTACTCTGGGATGTGGCTTGCTTGCCCAGGCCAGCTCCAGAGGAGCCACCATCATCATCTGAGGTCATTCTGCTCCACCACTACCCCACACTTTCTGCTGTATGTCACATGTGGCTTACTAAATGAAGAAGATCCACCACACTGATGTTCATCCCAAACTGTCTGATCCCAATCAGTATCCATCTTAGACCTTTGATTCTTTTAAGCCAGGCTAAGTGCTCGGTTGCACAGTCTAAAACCCCACTCTTCTTCTGGCAGGGTTGATGGAATCAAAGAAAAGTCTAAAACATCAGGAGGCACAAACCTCACAAAAGAAGGTGCAGCCTTGTATTACCAAACTAGCAGTTTACCTCAAGCCTCTGAAATATCAGAGCCAGCCCTAGCAAGAAGAGCCCAATACACTTCCAGCTTTTGGTCAACCACATTAGTGGTCAACCCCATAAAAAAGGCAAATATGTGTAGTTAATAGTTCAGAGTGCTTGACACGGTGACCTCACTGAGTTGCAACACTGGTGATTACAGCCTCTTTTCCAGTAAAACTGTAATGCTGATATATATTTCTTTTTAATTGCACCTATCCTACTCTGCAGGCTTTGAATAACTATTATTTTGTAGCCAGCACTGCTGTGTGAGGCTTGTGCCAGAACTGTAATTGTGAATATGGCTGTTAGAGAGGAGTATCGTCCATTTCTAAAGTATGTACATGAAAAGTCAGGTTAAACTGATATATTTGGAATCCTTAAAAAAGCCCAAAATCAACAAACAAACCCACAAAACAAACACCTTTTTCATTTTGTCTTGTCTTTTTTTTTTTAAAAACACTGGCTTTAAGTCAGGTTGATTTAAAGATTTCAGGGAAGTCACAGTAGCCTTAACATGAATAAGGCTATGAATATGAATAATACTGATGGGACAGGAATATTCTGGAGGTTAGTGGTTGGCTTTGATTGAAGTGAAGAGGTTTTAGAGAGGGTTTTTAATTCTTATGTTTGATTATTCTTACATATGGATTATTGATTGTTTGATATAGTTACTGAAGGCTTGGGGCAAACAATGGAGACATTGAACTGAAAACTGAGATGGTGCTTTTCTGCTGGCTGAGAAGTTCAAAGCGTCAGCGTCCATCTGGCCTCTTGAGAACCAACACAAGAAGGCAAGACTCCATTGTTTTTCTCAGTGGAAGTATAGAGTATTTTATGGTGAAACACTTATATCTTCAAGTCTTTCCTGGACCACAGGGATCAATGACATCATATAGGGATGTGTTTGGACCAGAGTTATAATTTATAACGCCATAAACAGAATTTTACTAAACCTATTATTTGCCAGGGTTTTGCCTTCAGAATCACAAAGTCATGTCTCGTGTTCAGGTGCAAGTGATATGCACATTAACTTTTGATTGAGAAGACAGGGGAGATACATACAGAGATTACCTCTCATTTCAGATGCTGGGCACAAATGATAACTCAATTACAAATATCACCAAAGTACTGCTGAGCTGTTCACAGACTAAACGTCTAACACAGGCTGCTTGTGCCCCACAGAGCTCCTATCTACTTCTCTCAAGACACATGTATGTCTTCTAATTTATCTGTCAAGGAATCTATCTGAAATTCAGTTAGGAAAGCAGACTGAAAATGTTTTATGAACAGAAAACCCAGCAGCACTAAAACACTTTTCCACATTTTGTTTCTTTTCTGAGAAGAACCTGTGCAATTTTTTGTTGGATCATCTTCATGATGTGTTTATAATGGGAGAGAATAAGTCACAGATTTGGGGCCTATGCTACAACTCTTGTTTTATAGAGCTATAGGGCTGCTTTATGAATTTAGAGGGGTCTGTAGGAGACCACTGCTAACACTCCACTCTCAGTTAATATGGATTTAGGTAGCCTGTCAGAAAGAAGGAGACTGGAGATCATGTCATGCCTATGGCCAGTAATGAGGGCCAAACAAATTGAATTACCATATTATGGGAAGTTCCTTTTTGTTTTCCTTTTAGGAGTTGAAAATCAGATGGAAAACAAACATGAGAGTCTGAATTTTTCCATGTGATAAAAGACTGAGAAAAAAAAAAGTTACTTTTAACTGTTGAAGTATGTTATCTTACTAATATCAGAATGTTTTGTTTGACAAGATAAAACCATTCAGCTTCAATAATAGAAAATATTATTCAATAATATAGATATTCTATAAAATATTAAAGGTACAGCAGTGTGTTTTCTGATATTTTAATGATTTTCTATCTTGAAATAAGACCATATTCAAAATAAAAAGAAGTAAAATGGCTTCAATTACTCAAATTAAACTATTGGAAATTTGCAAAACACAACAAGAAATCCATAGCTGTGCATTTTTGCCTTGAAATTTTGCCTGCAAAACATCTGATTTTTGATACAGCTGTCTTTTCTGGTGGAAAACCGGCCTAGAAAATAAATAAATACATTTTTGACAAGGTATAATATCTCCTAGGCTGGATCTTGTGTGCCTAGCCTAAGGGGTCTCCAACTTTTTTATGGCTCCGGGTGAACAGAAATATCTCTTTATGCCCTCCCCACCCATTCACACTCCCACAACATCCCTGTGGCAACAGCTTCCCTGGGAAAGTAGCATGATTAGGAAAGGATAAACCATAATTATTAGCTATCATTTAATGTGATTTAGCACCTGGAAATAATGGAGAGGAAATTGTGCCAGATGCTTAGTCAACAAACTGCAGCCTACCAGGAAGTGTTCCATGAAGCATTAGTGCCCTGTCTATCAAACTTGAGAGCAACAGTCATAAGTAGGCCAATAAAACTACCTAAATTATGTTGCAAGAGCTGCAGGGCCCTACATATGACCTACTTTGGTATCACTCTCTTTGAAATATCCAGCTGTTTCTGTGGTGAACTCTGTGGGAAATGGAGATGCAGAAGAAGGAGGACCTACTCCACTGTCTGCATGACAGCCAAAAGCAGAGACAGAAACAAAACCTCTCTTTTAAGCCTTGGTCCCTATCACTGGTCCAGGATGAGAAGCCAGACAAATAACATGTATGCTTTGTAAACTGTTTCCCTCTGTTGGAATGGTGAGATGAGTCAAGATGAAATAAAAAGTGAAAGCCACTCTTTATTCCTTCACCCACAAGGTCTACCCACTCCAGCTCCACCTCCAGCAATGTGGATGGCTGTGTGCTTCCAAGGATCTGGTGGGCTCTTTGCACTTCTGTCTGTGCTTTGCCATTAGATTTTAGGGTCACTTACAGCCAAAGCTCCCTAAGCCTCCCTGAGGCTCACCATGCTTCTACTTCCTAAAAAAGCCCACCAAAACCAAACAAAAATGACAACAGTTTCCTTCAGTGTATATCCATACTGTGACATATCTATAGCCCTCTTCTATAGGCCCATTTTACAATGATCTGCTGTATTCTCCAGAAGCATCTCAGTGCCCCATGGAAGCATGTTGAAGGTGAGCAGGAGACAGAACACCATGCACTCTCCTGCTTAATGTCTTGGAGTCTACTTTGCACAGTCCTCAGATGCCTCAGCTTCACATATCTCATGCTGTTTTTCCATAACATGGCACTTCTGTGCAGCACCTTTACCTGCCCTGGAATGGTGGAAGTCCCTACCCACTTCAGCTGGGTGCTGCTTGACATGAAGCTCTCTGATTCTGTGACTTTGCATATCCTGAGACTTCTCAGTTCCCAAAAGCCTACTTTCCTCCTATTCTGGCTTTACCTTCACTGCTCAAGTCAGCTGTGTCCTCATCATTCCTATGAGCACATCATTCACATGCACAACAGAGAGACTCACACAGTCATAACAATCCTTTTGAACCATTCTCTCTCCTGCAGGCTGATCCCTGCCTGTTAATCCTATGGCTCTTCCTGGATGACGAGTCCTTCCTTTGAAGGAGGTTCTCCCTGAAAGATGGGGATGAGGAAGCAAAGAATGGGTGAAGGTGACCCACCAAGGTGCACACTTCATCCTGCAGCAGACCTTAGAGAGCATGATAACCTGTCTCCTGTCAAGAAGTGCCTTGACTGTCTGTTCTGCCTGCTTGGCAGGAGACAGCCCTGATCCCCTGCTGTGTAAGCCCATAGTGCAGAAAGAAGCACGCAGGGCATCTTTATATGCTCTGTTTTTATTCTTGTTGCCTTGTTATATCTGCTCAGGGAGGAAATTCTCTGCTTGTTATACAGGAATCCAATCAGATGACATCACAGCTCCTTCTGGCCTTAAAATTCCCACATCTATTCAGCATTGCCAGCTCACAACACATCTCACAGGAAAGAAAAGCCACATTCACAGGCTTGGATCCCTCTTTGTCAGAAGACTTTGCTTGTTTTGGCTGTTTGGTACATAGGAGTCTGGGCAGACACATGTCCAGCTCCTCAGCTAGCAAAACCCACCTTTGTGGACTTGAGGACGGGGCGCCTTGGCTTGGGACCAACCCACCTCATCGTGGTGCTTAGCGGTGAAACCCACCGTGTCCCCTTTTCCCCCCCAGCGCCTGGATGAGGCGACCAAGCCTCTGCCGTCTCCGTTTCCCTCCCTGGCTTCCGTCCATGCGTGTGTGTGTTTGTGCGCCAAGGGCCCATTTAGGGCCGGGATTCTCTCGGGACAAAGGGATGCTAATCAGCTCCCTCTACTGTTCCCTTTTGTCTAGGACTAGCTCCCACGCTTGGACTTGGCACTCCGGGATGCGGCAGAGGGAGCTCCCTGTTGCAACCAACCTGGACCCAGTTGGGGAATGCAGTGTACCCAGCAGGGAAGGGGGAGCACGGGGAGGGGGAAGGAAATAAATCTGTAACTCCGCACAGCCAGCTCCCAGCCAGCCCGTCACATTGTGCACTCTGCCTGAGGCAGAAGTTTCCAGTGCCTCCCACCTCCAGGAGAGACGCCACCGGTTTTGTAGCCACGGGCTGTCTTGTTCCTTCTCCCCTCCCTGATCCCCCGTCTAATGTTTTAGTCGCCAGAAAAAATCTCCATGTCAGGGTTGACAGATGAGGGTTTGTGCAGTGGGAGGTAGAGGGAGCACAGAAAGCAAACAGGATCAGCTCCTGGCATTGCTACCATTTCCTTTTCACCATCACTGCTCGCCCAGGTTTGCAGCTCGCGCCTGGGTGTTGGCTGTTTACAGCTGTTTACACGGGCTGTCTCATCTCCAGAGAACTGTACAGATGCACAAGAGCCAGATCTTTATCCTGGGATCATTTTGCAGGTGTAGAGGTGATGAGGTCAGGGCTTCTGAATAAGAAACCCAGAAAATGCTTGAGCCCACTAAACCCAGGCCATGTGCAGCCTCCAGCTTCAATGGGGATGAAGGGGAAAATGTGATGTTAATTGTAGTCTTCTGGGTGCTATTCTAATGTACCAGAGGGCTGCCTAGTTCTTGTCCTTGAACACCTCTAAAGCCACAAGAGGATGAAGTGACCCCTTCTGATGGTGACCTGACCCTACCAGCAGCTCCAACAGTAAGAGGTGCTCCTGCACCACCTCATTGGCATCCTGATCCCAAAGGCTGAGGGGCAAACATGTAGGCAAATTTCCCCAGCATCTCTGTTTGCTGCTGCTGCAATTTACACCTCCTGCCAAGGCTCAGGGGAAGCTGCTAATCGCCCAGTACTGATATGGGTGACAAACCAGAGATGTGGCTACAGTTCATCTACACATCCTCAAACTGCGTTCGCCCCTACTCCTCCAATGCTGCTTCCTGTAGAGTTAGCTACGTAAAAGCCAGTTCAGAAATGCTGCAACTATCAATGTGCTCTGTAGCTGTGGCCTGGAACGTGGAGTTATGCAGTGCAGTGATAGGCACTTACAACTGTCCTATACCCTGCAGTAATCCCCAGCTCCAAACTCAGTTTATACTGACATAAAACACAACTGAGATTTCTGTCTTGAGCCAGGATCTGCCCGTCTATTTCTCAGCAGCACTGGCAAATCTCTGGCCTACAGTACTTACGCATCTTGACGGCTGAGTGGAGCTTGCATAGTCACATTTTCAATCCTGATCCTTCCAGTTTCCTTCCCCATAGTTACAGGGTAGAGTTTGTAGATCTCCGTTGTTGATACCAGGGCAGCTGCCCAAATTGCCATTAGCGGAGAGGTAGACGGGGTGTGGTTGGAAATCAGATCCTCTTGGGAAGAGTTTCATGAGAGAGCAGAGAGTACCTCCTACATGTAACTAACCTCCTGGATGGATCGGTATCTTGTGGCTTTCTGCTCATGCCTTACTTTATTGCAGAAGTGGAGAAGTCTGATCTAGAGCAGGGAAAGAGGGGGAAGCATTTGGCACAGAGACAACTGAGATGCCAGAATGCCATCAGGAAAATATGATGAGGTCTGCTAAATTTATTAATTTTAAATCATGCAAAACAGTACAAGATGGTATTATGCCTGAAACAGCAAAGGACTGCTTGTATTCAGTGGTCCAGGAGATCCTTTCCAGAGCCATGTTCTTGCATTAGTAAAATGGCCTCTCTAACAGAGGCTAGATGTAAGGACTGCTTTCTAACAGGAGAAAGAAGGTAAGTGGGAACTATTTGCCCTCAAAATGGGCCTCTAAGAAGTACACATGGAAGTCTGAGCCTGTAGCCCTAGGCTCCCTCTATAGTCAATGGAGAGAAATAAACATCTTGGTATGATTCATGTTATCCTGAGATAGGTGTCTAAGATAGGTCAGATGAATTGCTCTCTGGAGATGCTGATTGTTCTCCACTGACTGCAAAGGGAGCCTGGGGTGACTAGCTCAGACTTTAACATCTAACTTTGGTAGATGAGATCAGGCCTATCAGAGAGCCTGTGGAGCAATATTGTTACGACAGAGCAAGAAAAAATATGGTGGAGACTTGCATCTCCGAGGTATTATAAATGAATATGAGGGTCTTGTTCTGTTCTTGCTAAACCTGGAGAAAAACTCACATAGATTTCATTAGGCACAAGATGAGCTTTCTCATCCACAGTAGTTACAGGGAAAAAAGAGTCAACCCATGACCACAGTTACATTTGGGCTTTCTTGAGAGAAATAAGACATGGAACTTATCCACAAAAGGTCTAGAATCCAAAATAAGCCTAGTTGCAAATATAGCAGTGCCCAGCATCCCAGATGAAACTGGATGTGACCTGAATCCCACATGTCATGAACCAGACAAATGCCTCCTCTGCCCTTCATGTAGTCCCTGGGAGCAGGAGTCTTCTCATCAAGAGCTGGTCTCCCTGGATTCCCTCAGTGATTGATGGGGAGATGTAGAAACTTCAGGGTGTGAATAATGTAAGCCTAACTGTCTAGAACACATCAGATGAATCATGCCCCAGAGGACCCCAGCATCAAATGGAACTCCCTTGAAATGTCTTGCTGTCTGACATAAAGGACCCAAACTTTTGCTGCTTTTCTGCAGGCCTCAATTTTTACTTTTTAAAAACTGTAAGTAGCAAACGAAAAGCTCAGTTCTGGAAGAGCTATTCTGAATCTAGCAAAGGAAAATATAGTGGTTGGTCATCAACACCAGAGTAATGTTGCATTAGATATGAAGAGACTTGTAAAAGGGAAGGTAGGTATATTGTCTGTCTCTTGGTGGTATGTCAAGGCAAGATGTCCTTTGGGAAGAGATATCCTAGTCAAATCCAGATTTTGGTTTCATTCCAGAAGTCCTGAGGGGAAATTCTCCAGGCTGCATCATGCAAGAAGTCTGCTTGGATAATCTGACAGTCCTGGCAGGCTGAAAACATTCAGTGTATGCTCTACTGTGGGAAGGAAACAGGCATTTGAAACCCAGAGATCTCATATCTCTACCAGTATAGCACTATCGTTGCTGCCTCTTTCCATTGCTGAGTGACCTTCGAGAAGATTATTATCATTTTCTGAAGGGCATTCTGCCATGTCTGTAAGACAATGTCATCTGTGGGAACATTATGAGTGAAGACAATAGCAATTCCTTACATTTCATGGTCTCCCTGGAGAAGATGACAGGGAGATACCACCTGGAAGACAAGACATCTACCAAATTGAATCATGAAGAAATCAAGTGGTCTTGAAGACTCTCTATTTCTTCCACGCTCATGCTGTTAACTTCACAAACAGAAGCCGTATCAAAAAGGACATCTCTTTGCTGGACAGGAAGAGGGTTAATCCAGGGGAGCACAACACTCACCACTTTTGTGGCTCTCATCACTTGCCTTCTAACAGGGTCAATGGCCAGTAATTATTTCTGGAATGAATTTATGCCTCCACGCCTCTGCATCACCCATTAGGCTCTCATTTGTCCAGTGGAGAATTTGATATATATCCTCAGAGGGCACATCCGATGGGTGCAGACACTTGACAAAGCCACAGGATGCGCGCTTACCCACCCCGGCTGGTTCAAACCCCTCACACGCCGGCAAACACCCCAATGTACAAAAAGGGACGGTGTGGCTTCCCAAGGTTGCATGAGTGTTAAACTCTAATAAACAAGCCGCGTCAGAGAAAGCTGAAAGAATCTGAGCCCTCCCCAACAAAACATTTAATCCAGTTTGGCGTAACCTTTGACATTATTAGGGATCGCAGTGACCCTAATCCAATCAGATTGATTAACTAAAGCGGAGACCCCATAAGCTGACCCCCCTCTGGCCTCTGCTATTTAGTCCTGACCAAACAGTGGGAGAGACGTGCCGTATTTACACCACAATGGGTCTGTGCTGAGAACCTGTTTCATTACAGAGCGACTTAAACTCCCATTACTCCATCAATGTATCATTCTTCAATAGTTCATTAAAAGCTGCTCCTCCACAATAACTATTAACCATTTCTCAGTCCAGCTGGCAGGTTTAAAGCCCCGGCCAGTCTTTAGCAGAAGGAGGTGGGAGTGAGTGAAAGAAATAGATAGACAAGGGCTCCCTTTTTAAATTTAAACGAACTGGGGGCTTAAATAGTTGGAGGTAATTTACTTTTGTTGAATGGGGGGAGGAGAGGGAGGAAACTTTTATTTTGACTTAATTATGTGCTGAGGTCCTTTAAAGAGACAGGGCCATGATCAGCTTTTATTGTATTACTTCTCTTGAGATTGGTTCATATTACTGCCCAGATGAGTTTCAAAGAGAACTCGCACAGCGTTGAGAGATTATAAGATGCACCACAACTTAAACACGAACAGCGTCTTCATCCACTACAGCTAAAAGCAGGGCAAAAGACACAATTCCCAATATATTGAACTAAAGTTTGAGATGTCAAACACCTGTTAGGTTGCACCATTGATTTTCTTTTGTCAGTGGTGACATATCCCTCTTGTTATATCCTCCATGGTTTTGTTTTCTGTATTTTTAAAGGTAACTCAAAAATATCCCTTATCCTTGGGAAACTGAAAGATGCAGCAACTGCTTTAAAATGGGCTGTGGCTAAGGTGAACGCTTAATGTCCTGTGTCTATGGCACTGCTTCACACCACTATGATCCACTGCTTCACACAGTACAGGCGAAGAAACATGAGAACATTTCTTTTTCCTCTAGAAATAACTCTGAAAAGTTCAAGTGAGAGGTCCTTTCAGCTGTCCAATAGTTGAGATTTGAACTTCTGGGAAACTAGAAATTGTATGAACTGTAGCCTCTTCTCTGGAGAAAAGAAGGCTGTCTGCAGAGCACATAGCAGCCTTCCAGTATCTGAAGAGGGCCTATACAGATGCTGGAAAGCGACTCTTCATTAGGGACTGTAGTGATAGGACAAAGGGTAACGGGTTAAAACTTAAACAGGGGAAGTTTAGATTGGATATAAGGAAGAAGTTCTTTACTGTGAGGGTGGTGAGGCACTGGAATGGGTTGGCCAAGGAAGTTGTGAACGCTCCATCCCTGGCAGTGTTCCCAGGTTGGACAGAGCCTTGGGTGAGATGGTTTAGTGTGAGGTGTCCCTGCCCATGACAGGGGGGTTGGAACTAAGTGATCTTAAAGTCCTTTCCAACCCTAACTATTCTATGATTCTGTGATTCTATATATGACTGACAACCAGATAGGTAGGTTTAGGTAGAGGGAAAGAGAGCAGGTTCACTTCTTTTCTATATAGGCATTCTTCTTTGCTTTCCCAATAGTCTAAGTTACTGAGACACCTATTTCCCAGTGCTTTGCAAGAAAGACCCAACAGTGTCGCCTATCTGAATGTTTCTCCGTGGAGCTGCACAGCTGCTCATATGTTCCCCGAGACCACAGAGGAGGAGAAAACCCCTTTTCCAAAAGCCCTGTAGCAGTTTCACCTCCTGCTAATGCCTGAATCATTCCCCATCATAGTAAAGAAAGTGACTCTGTTCCCTTTGAATGGGGAATGTTTATTCCTCAGCCAAGGACCTGCAAAACAGAGTAATCAAATTGCTGGATTGGATGGGGGATTTCTCTTCTTCCTATGTTCTCAGTGATATATGAAGAACTAGAGGGACATAGGGCCAAACCTGTCAAGTATTGCCTCCAAGTAGCAGGAGATCTGGATCACCATTCCCTTGTTGTTGAGCTCATGAATACCATTACTGTTAATATGATTAATTAGGCCTGGCTATGGAAATGCAAAAAAGATACATATATAAATAGACTTGTAGCAAAACCGTGTGGGATTTCTCTGCATAAACAGGCTGATGGGAAAAAAAGAGTCCAATTTTAAAACGAGATATCAGAACATGGCTCTTAACAGGACCGAAGTCTGGTGACAGTTTGGCACTGCTGAATCACAGCTCAAGCCTAGCCCTGAATTAGCAATGAGATACCAAGGCAGCAA
Source organism: Pezoporus wallicus (assembly GCF_028554395.1). Classification (NCBI taxonomy): domain Eukaryota; kingdom Metazoa; phylum Chordata; class Aves; order Psittaciformes; family Psittacidae; genus Pezoporus; species Pezoporus wallicus. Next base: position 2,520,177 of record NW_026637044.1, on the reverse strand, counting down.
GGGCAGCCCAGACAGTGGGGCAGCCTCAGTGAGATTTGGGCCTAGAAAGTATTTCCTGAAGGCATTAAAATCAGTCCTTGCAATGAAAGAATTGCAGATAGTTGTGTAAAGCACAGGGGAGTTGCTTTAGTGTCTACACTGGTTTGTGCTGGGGGAGGACAGGGTCCCTATTGACTCAGAGGAGAAGCTGCAGTTAAGTCACTTGGGTGAGATAAAATCCAAGCTGGAAAATAGAGTTTTGCTTTCTTGTTTCCTTTCCTTCCTTTTCTCCTTCTCTCATTCTGGGTAGGAGCTCAAATATGCTCCTACCCTGGGGGATCTGCTGCACAAGAATGTGACTGAACTGTTTTTTTTTCATCCCCCTCCTGCTGTAGGTGAAGCAAAACTGAAGGGTGGTTTGATTCTCCCTCAAGGAACAACATTCTTCAGTTATGAAATCGTCCCAGCCTTCTTTCCCTCCCTGAGCCTGGCTACAGAAAACTGCAGTCTCAAGCATGGACAGACCTTTCATGTCGACACCATTGTGAGATAAAAGCATTGGGCAGCTTGCTGGACTGGGGTTCCTTCAGTGGGCAAGGAGGTGAGGATTGCTTTCCTCATGCACAGAAGATGTCAAGTGTGTAAACCAAGACCATCTGGGAGCATGAGGTGCTCCTTGAGGACATCCAGCCTTGTGACGAGGCAAAGACATTGGGTTATCTGTTACACTTACTCCCTGTGCCTAGTCAACGACCTTGTGCAAGTCATGCTGGGCTTATGTGAATGGGGAAAATATCAGTTTGTCTCTGCTGGCTAATTCAACTGCTCTACTCACCCAGGGGTGATGCATCCAGAATGGTTGTTTTAATTGTATGCAAAACATTGTGGTATGATACTTTGAGATGGGCATAAGTGCACCACACTAGAAGCTCTTACAGGCATAATTATTTTGGGATGACCTCTCACCACTAAACCTGAATAGTAACACCAGCATTAATATAGTGCCTCAGCTCCACAGCTCTAACGGGGCTGAAAATGAGCTGAAACCACCCCTTCTCCTGCTGGGTGCATGCGAAACACCTCTTATTGTTGGTGGGAGCCCTGCCATGATACAAATCAAGGCTCTGATCTCTCTTGGTTGCCCTATTTTTCAAAATTCATGCACGACAAAGTGCCCAAATCTCTTCTGAGTAATGCAGCAGGGGAACAACAAAGAAAACCCTTATCTCCAGATGGCAAGTACTGGAAGAACATGCCCTAAGGTGGGTGAGGTCAGCTGCATACACTAACTCAGGAGATTCCCTGAAGCTATCCCAGATCGTGGAATCATATCATAGAATCATAGAATGGCTTAGGTTGGAAGCGACGTTGAAGATCATCTAGGAGTCTAGGAGGAACCTTCAGATAGAGAAAGAGAAAGAAAGAGAGAGAAAGAGAGAAAGAAAGAGAGAAAGAGAGAAAGGCAGGCAGGCAGACAGGCTGCACTTCAAAAGGCATACTATAAGGGCAAATTAAAATAAAACACTTCTTATGGGCTAAAATAGGTTCCTGCCAACTTATAGAGAGAAAGACAAGATACTCAAACTTAGCCAGGGTATATCAATGGGCGCTATGTCAGAATTAGTTGTCTGGATCATCACTCTGTCTTAATTTGCCATTTTCATGACTAGTGAAAGAAGAACCATTAATTGATGGTGATTTCCTCAGGCCTTTGACCTTCACTGTATCCCATTATGTTATCAAAACTGATGTTATCTGATAAGTCCAGCTCCTAGGAACTATCCCCAACAGCCGACCATTTCCCCTCCATAATCATGGAGAGAGCTGAAAATGCAGCATGAAATGCCATGGGGTCAGCCAAAAGGAGCTTGACCACTGAAAACACAATAAACCTTTGTGTTCCTTCCAAGGGGCATAGGATCATAGGATAATTCTGTTGAAAGGGACCCTGGGATGTCTCTAGTCCAACCTCCTGCTCCAAACAGGGTCAGAGATGACACCACTCTCTGTGCAGTGCCAAATGGGGCACTTCCCAGTTCTCTGGGTTACCTATACAACCCCAGTAGGACTGAGGTAGAAATAGTGGTTACCTATGACTGGATGTTTCCTGTACAATGGATTTGGCGGGTACACCCTTGTTGCATTTGGGAGCCACAGATATACTTTCTGTCCCTGTTAGAAAGTTAGAAAGTCCTGTCTCCTGCAGCCCATTTTACATGATACTATGAGAAGCAATTGTGTTCACAGTAGGTTTCTCAAGATCTCTGCTGCTACTCTGTCATGGATGTTGCTGTCACCAAACCAATAGCACTGCACTCACCTTTATCTAGCACGGGCCCAAAGATGGCTAAGCTGTCATTGACAGTTGTGCAGTTCCACCTCCTCCCTCGAAATTGATGTTGGCATTCCTGGATCCCAATCTTTACACCTTCTGCTACACTGGGCATGATCTCCACATAGTTCCGACAGAAGCGCAGCTGCTTGGGTACAAGTCCTGGGATGCTCCCGCAGAGGATGGGCTGAGTCCCTAGGGAGGAATACTGGTGACCAATTGCCAAGGACCTGAAAAAAAAACAAGGAAGAAGAGATGCTGTCAGGCTGGCTTTCACTTTTGTACTTGGTTCACAAGAATGGGTACAGAAAATCAGCATCTTCAGTTCCTCTGCATTCCCTGCTCCAGAAAACATCCTTTCCACTATCATCCATCCCCAAAAAAACTTCATCTCACTCCTGAAGTTCCCTACAGGCCCAACAAAGCAAGAAACTCTACCTTTAATATCTTCCTTCCCTTTTCTTCATTCTCTTAATGCCTTAATTCATCATTGTGCTTCTGCCCAAAAATGCTCAGTTCATACAGCTCAGCTCATTCCTTTGCAACCAGAGGGTCAAATCCATATTTCTTTTTTTTGAAAGCCAAGCACACCTTTACATGAGCAGGTAGGCTTTACAGAAAATTTGGTAGCTGAGGAAGCCTGGGGATTAGACAGTCAAAAGTGCTTTCAGAGCTACGCAAAGTAGTAACACTAGCAGTAGAAGACACCATGCTTCAAGTCTTTGGAAGGGAACACCACAAATTGACCAACCATCATAGAATTCAGCAGTGTGCTCTATATATTTGAACCTTACCTGGTAACTTCTGTGCACTGAAACTGGCCCTAAAGACTCAAGCAATTTGGACCTTGAGAATTTAAAAAACCCAGCTCTGAGCTACATGCCGTAGGAGTGCCATGTAAACTCACTACCATAAGCAGTAAAATTTCCGGTGCTATAGAGGAAAGACGATGAAAATGTAGCCCTGATAGATTAGAAGCTACTTGGGTAAAACCTCTCCTATGGATCTGATATCAATGCTATTCTCATGTGTAAGGAACGGTATTCATGTTACTAGAAACATTCATGCATAAGTGCATGCAAGTTGGGAGCCATGCCGGGCATTTTGGTAACATCCTGGAAGTACAGTCTAGAAAAGATTTTCTGCTGTTTAGCAAAGCATTTCCACACCTGCTTAATCCAAGCATGTGCTTTGCAAAGCTTAATACTGGGGCTTTCTGATCAGGTTGAATTGTAGGGCTGTATTTTCACAAAGTAATGCCAGCTTTGCTGTACTGTCACAAGGACATGGAGAGCCTGCTTTCACCATCAATCTGTAAATTGCTTTGGTTAAAATGAGAAAAGTGAAATAAAAACAAACAAACAAACAAAAAACCCAAAATACAATACAAACAAACACCAAAATAAAACACCCTAACAAAACTTCAGCGCAAATTCTGTGCTCAGACAAATGGAAGTCTGCTGAAAGAAGTGTCCACGAACCATTACGTTGGTTGAAGCCTTAAAGACAAACAAGTCAGCTGTGCAGAGATCAGAAGATATGTGGCTAATTAGATAGTTTTTTAAAAGTGTTTTTACTGGTGCTTCTAATAATAACCTTGATTACTAAAACTAAAGGGATTTTTAAAGTATAATTTCCTTTTCTTCAAATTAAATCTCTAGATTGACTTTTCTACTCAGAGTTAATGACAAACAGAAACCTGCCTGGGCAGTGTGTATTTCTGTTTACATTAATTTTTGCTGTGTGGTTTTCATCTGGGACCAGCCTGGTGTATTTGAATTATCAACAGGGCAGTCAAGGAATTGATTTGTCATCTTTTTCTGTAACCAAAAAGAAGTATAAGAATTCTAACATTGATGGAGTTAAGAAGAAATTAGCTTGACTTTAGCACTTCTGCAGACTATGATAAAAAATGGTTTAAGATGTCTGTCCTTTTTATGGGAGAAGAGTCCTTGCAACTAGTTAGCTCCCTTCCTGGTGGGTACGTGGTCAAGAGGCTACAGAAGTGAAAAGGAAATGAACATTCAGATGATCTGGTACCACATCTCAGTGGTTTTGCTAACTGTGCATGGAATAGGCTTTACATGTGAGTCCTTTCCAGGCAAGTAGGACACACAGGCATCCATTTCTGGATCCCAAATAATTCTAGGTAGAAGTCTAGAACCAAGATAATCAGCTCAGCCAAGAATGTGCCCTCCAGTAAATTGGCTTTAGGTGGACAAGATAGGAGGTGCCTGGGAAAACAAAGGATATTCAGCTGATTTCCGAAACTTAGACACCTTTTTTCACGTCAACTGCACTTCAGGGAGAAGAATAACTTCAGTTAACATTAGAGGGCAATTTATCTTACCCCAGGGAGGGAAGATGGAACAAATAACATCACCTCAGCCTCCAGAAGTGGCCTCTTTCCACTCCATTAAAACAGGGAGGAAGGCAGCTCACACTGACCAGGAACTGTGTTCATGCCAGTTGCCTTCTGATGTCTGCAACATGGACATCTCCAGCTGATCTACTCATCCCAGTCTGCTTTTGCAATGTCAGTGGAGAGAAACAGGCACTTGCAGGGCACGATTCATCTGCCCATTTTAGATGTCTGTTTTGGAATGAAGTGAATCATGGCCTTGCCTCCATTGACTGTATTGGCTAGACTATCACGACAGCTTGGGTGCCCGGATGAGTGGGATATGTCTGCATTGTAAAAGTCTCCCGATGAATCATGCCATGATACCTAGCAATTGGGATGGCTAAGTTCTTTGGAAAAGTCCCACCCAGGAAAGCTAAGTGCTGTGTGGAAGCCCATGCAAATAGCTCAGCTGGAAGAAGGAGGCAAGTTCCTGCAGGAACCTGCAGGAACTCACAGGAGAAGACCAAGGGAAGGACCCAGTTAAATTGTTTTTCTTATCTATCTAAATAGCTTGATGTGGGTTTTTCTTGAGCTTTAGATTAATTTAGGAAGCAACTAGTGGCAGAAAAGCACCTGTGAAATGAAGCCCATGCCAAGCCAAAGGGTGTTTTCATTTTTACTGCACTGTGTGCATTTTCGTTTCATTGCTGTTACACAGAGAACACTAGATCACAGTTTCTGGACTAAAGACACCTTCTAAAACACTGCTTCAGGCTTCAGAGAGTTTGTTGAGAGTGTTGCCTCTGTGGCCTTGTTGGGAATGTGGAGTCTCAGGGTGCCACATCTCCAAATCTTAACCCATTCAAACCTCTGAGCACTGGGAGTTAGTAAGTATTCACAAATGCCAACTTTAGGCTCAGGAGGTAGACGGTTCTATCTCTGTAGACAGTGGTGAGAGATAGATGCCTTCATCGAAGCCTCCAGAGCAAAACACTAGCTTAGCTGCTCTGACTCATCCTTCAGAAAGTAGTTCAGCCACTGACGGGGAGTTCAAGCTGTGGACATTGCCCAGTCTCTAAAGCTAACTTTGTTGGAAACATCTATATAGATTGTTCCGACATCAACTAGAATCACCAGCATTCTTTCCAACACTTTCAAAATGCCCTATCCAGTTCCCACCAAAGATAAAGTATCCATTGAGATAGAAACAACCCACTGTAGGCTCCATCCACCATGTTGTGAAGACAGGAGGACTCTCTTAAGCTATTTCAATGGGACTTGGATGAAGTTTTAGGATTCCCGTCTCATAAACTTAGTTACGTAATCAGCCAAAGTCATGCCTGTCTCTATATTTTTTGGTGGTTACTGCAGTGGTAGAGTGAAAATACCAGTCATAGGAAGAAGAGTTTATAGGTTGGTGCCCTCAGCCATTTGTTTCCGTTGCTGGGAAGATCATTGAAGATAAAAAAAAATAAAAACATGTAGAAATACTTTTAATTGCATTTCACACTGTTCTCAATACAGTAGGGAAACAGTCACACCTTGCTTTGATCTGTGTTACAGTCTGGAAAGTTTTTAATCTGCAAAAGACAATCTCCAGCAAGAGTCTTGTTCTCAAGGTGTCAACAGGCACTGAGACAGTGTAATGCAAATTTGGCATTTAATGGAGGAGTGTGTAGTCACTTGACTTTCAGCTGATGATACAGGGTGGAATCTCAAAACATCTCTCCATGACCAGTGCCTCTGCTGTTAAACATAGCTAAGCAAAGTCCTTTTCCTAGCTCACTTGAAGACCCTAGAGTGTGATAATATCTATCAGAGCACCTTCTTTTGGTCTCTACTTTGCTTCCAGCTTCCAAGTGTAAACACTTTCTCCCTTTCTCTAAAGCAAATTTGTCTTTAGGGGAACAAGTTCTTTCAGCTTCCTGCCATTTTTATTGATCATGAGATATAAGCTTTATGAACCTTCCAACTATACCTCCCCCCCAAGAGGCAACAGCTCAACAAACAAAACCTTTAGGAAAGATTGTGAAAATCTATAAAGATCAGAATCTCATTTCAGTGTTACTCAGCTCCCTAGCAGCTCCCATCATTCATTTTTCTCACTGATTCCAATAGTTAAATCTGTCTTTTGCATTTTTCCACTCTCCTGCAATCTGCTTCTAAACTCTCTCCTGTATGGGGGCAATATTGAAAATGTGGTGTTGAGAAATGGCCCAACCATCACATATTGTGGTCTGACCAGACATCATCTTCAAATTTTTTAAGCACCAATATTTCCTGGATGCATTACACTAACCTCTTCTTTTCTACTGGATAATTCATGAAACACTCAAGTTTACAAACACACCCCCGGAACAGGCACTGCTCAAGTTTGATTCAAGGGAAAAGGTCAAAGAATTGCTCTTCTTAAACCAATTAGCCTTTTCTTCCCATTAGCTCAGAAGGAGCCATGAAAACATTCTGTATGTCCACAGCCAAAGTTCTTGGCTTATCTTTAAGCCTTGCATGCCCTGAAGTGTTTAATTCAACCTTCAGTGAGCATTTTTCTTTGCCAACACACCTAGAGAGCTCTTCATTTCCCTTATCTCAATCTATCTGCTCCTTCAGCAGAGCTATTGTATATAAGTACCTGGCCACCTTCTTAATAAATTACATGTACCCTCCCTCTTGGAATGGACAACCCAGCCAGTTTATGAGGAAGAAAAATGAAGGAAATTTATGCTCATAGCTTTTTCAGAAATAGAGAAGGCTTCAGTTCTGGATGACCCTATAGCACTCTACTGACTTTTCAAGGTCACTACCTTCTCATTATGGCTGTCAAAAGTCCTTGACACATCAGTAGCAGCATGTAGAGACACATATACCTACTTGCTTCTTCCTGAATTCTGGTATTCTTGAACTCTGTAGGAGCTCTATTTTGCTATTCATCCTGGAGAGGCCTTTAGCTGGCTCCAAGTGCTGCTGAGAGGTTCCTCAGTGGAGGTCCTCTTGGGGTTCCCAACACAGATAAAATAACTGCATTTACTAACGTTGTACAGCAAGGGCTTAACTTGTCTAATGACCCAGGATAAGACCCAGAGAGCGCTTAAATCCCCAGTGAACATTGAAAACTCAGGAATAGCAGTGAATCAGCTCCTTTTGTCTTACACAGATGCAAGGTGGCAGCCAGTCCTGCTGAAAAAGTCAAAGGATGTCTATCTGCTTATGATAGAGGGGATTTTTGTTCATTTGCAGGTGCTCTTCTTCCACGCTTCCCCCTTGAATGGAATCGCCTAACAAGATGTCACACTTCCTCTAAATCTTTTCTTTTAATCTGCTCAGATTTCCAGAGGTTCACCTCACTCTTTTCCTTTTACATTCATTTTGTCTGCCTCTCTTTGGTGCCACATCTAACTTTGAAGACGAATCTCAGACATAAGATATGGAGGGGGCAAGATATGCAGAGTGGTCTACCTAAAAAGATGCATACTCACAAGATGTCCTTGGTATTATGACACTAAAATATAAAAATGAAGAAGGTGGCTGGAGAAGTCTTTGTAAGTTCTGTCGAGCTATAAGGAAAACCCATCAAGGGTTGTCTCACATCTCCTAGTATCAGGTCAGAAAGGCTCACAGGGAAGCTGCTAGCAAGGGATGAGTAGGCAGCCTAACCAGTAGTGCCCTAACCATAATCCTCATGCGTTGCTAAGGTCAGCCATCATGAACTTCACATCTCTGAGGCTGCCTAAAAACCTATTTGGGCGTAAATGAGTAACAAGGAGGCTGTGAAATTTCAAAACACTGGAGGCTGCTATGAACAGCCAATGGCATCTGAATGTTCAAGAGTCTCATGGGATAGGTTCTGTAAATCAGCCTTGTTTCAGTTCCCACAAACCCTCACCACACAGGGATGGTATACCTGACAGAAGAACTATGATGCCCACCTAGCATGGACAACTGGAAGCTGGGAAGGGCGAAGAGACCAGACACAAAAGATGTAGCTAAGCCTACTGTCTTTTACAGTCTGACAGCATGCATCAGTTCCCAGTCTCTGCAAAACTCTTCTGTAGAGACTTGAACCACCAGTCCAGAGGCCGGACGGGTATACAGGCAGAAAAAATAATAAATCTGCTTTCATTTAATGATATTCTTTTTCACAGGAAAACATCAGTATTCTAGCATGCGTTGTGATTATTTTTCTGTTTTCCTAAGAAAATGAAAATGAAACCTGGAGAAATTTTAGAATGGAAAGAAAAGTAATTGTATTTGCCAAACCCCATCATTTCAGATAGAAAAGGAAATAATTGCGCTAGCTGATGTCCCTCCTGGATGGAATTTATTTTCTTCTATGACATTAAAACTATCCCAAACCTAAGAAATTACAAAATGTGGACAATAACAATATTTTTAATAAATATTTTTGTAGAAAATTTTAAAACCACCTCAACATAGATCAGCGAAGTGATAAATTTAGCTCTAGAAGACATGAATAAAGTAACTGATTATCATGAAAAATATGTTTTCAGCTTGAGAGGGTATTTTTGGTTGTGTATTGCTCAGTAATAAACCCAGGCCAAAGCAGTGTAACAGTACAGAAGTGGCACACATTAATTTAGAAATTATGAGTGTCTGTAACATTCATTGCAGTGAGATCTTCAACTTCCGGTGTCTGATCATCTGGCTATTGACAGACTATTCCTAAGATGTTCACTCACTAAGAACTAAGAAATCCAAATTTGTTGTTAGATCAAATTCACTGTGCAGGTGTTTGTCCTTCTAGAATTTTTTCTTCCAGTATGGAAAAAAAGAAGACTGAGACCTACTGGATTAACTGTTGTTTCCACTTCTCTTGTTAGATATCTCTTCTTTCACCCTGAAGTAGAGCACAAGAGCTATATTTAATTAATTTTTTCTTTTACCCCAGAGAATATGTATATAATTTTGTGGCTGGGTCCTATCCTGCAAACATGCAGGCATGGAGGTAACTTTTCTCCCATGAGTAATTCACTCACCCTTACCCTGCATTAATAATAATGATGGTGATGATGATGCAGCTTTGTATTTCTCTAACACCTTTCATCAGAGGATCTCTAAGCGTGGGACTCATCTCACCCGACTTTGACCATTTGAGAATTAGGCATTTCAGCCAAGTTAGCTGTCTGCTAGAGTCCATGGAGCAAGATCAGCATCTCCAGAGGGCAATTCAGCCCGTCCTAAGATAGGTGCCTCAGATAGGTGGGCTGAATCACTGGAGATGCCTAGGAGGCGGCACTGGCTGTGGAAAAGTGATGAGCATAAACTAGACACCATGTTTTTAGCAAGCCAAAGGTAGGGACCAGGAATCACACCTTTTTTTGTTGAATTTCAGAAATCCCTGGGTGTAAGAGGATGCCAAGTAGTCTTTCACTGAGAGGTAGATAGCAGATATCGCTAATATGGACCATGCAGCTTATTTATAACACCCAATACCAGTTTGGGTCTGGATTTGGAAAATAATATACTCAATGGCATCTTCAAGTGGATGCTAAGAAAGCAAAATATAATTATACGAGTTGAGGTTTGGCCAGGACAGTGAATTCCCACAGGAACTAAGGCACACCGCAACACTCAGCACCTTCCACTCAGTGCGAGAGATGTTTCTTTGACTTTGTCTTCCCTTAAGATCTACTGAACAGATGAGGAGAGAATATGAGTATTAACAACTCAGTGCCTTGCAAAAAGTCTCAGGAACTCTTTAATTACTTAGGCAATTAACTCCTCTGTTATACAACTCATCTGAAAAACAACCCATCCAGCAGAATAATTGCCCCTCAAACCATGTTTTCAAGCCTGGATCCAGGACACAGTGACCTCTGATATTGTTTCCATACCACATCCTACATCTGGAGCTTCTTCCTGGAGGTCCCTCTGCTGGAATCTGCCTCCATCCAGCTCCATATATCTTACAAGATTTGCCAGGATTGCAGTGCAGGGTATTAGAGGTGTATAAACCTTAACATTTTAATCTGCCACCTACACTGCAGTTTATGAGAGCTGTAAATCTCGTGGTTATAATGAACTCATCTAATGATATTGCTGATGGATAAATTTACCTGGGATGAGGAACAACAGTTTCTTGCAAATGAAAGAAGAGTAATTTAAAGTTTCATGTAAACACCTTTGCTGCCTTGCTTCTGACTTCTCCCAGCCTAACCCCTATCAGGATTTTATGATGAATGGAAAATATGCATGTATGTGTGCTCACGACGCAATAACAGGCAGACCTGTGAGAGAACCTGCCTCTTTCTACCCAGTATAATCCTTATGTACCTTGGGCATCGGAACCAAGTTTTAGATTAAAATGGATCAAATTTTCTGGGTCACGTGTGCTAAATTAGGAGAATGGAAGGAAGAGAGAAGGTGGCATATTAGGCAATGAAAAATAAAGTATTTAAAGATATTTAGACTCCTACTATGAATTTCAATAATAATTAGAAGTGTGGCTAGTCTTAACCCTCCTAGTTCACCCTCTCTCCTAAAGCATTCCAGCTTTCCTTTTTTTAAGTGATCGGCAATATAAATTACATAATGTGGTTTCAAACCTCTCATTAATGCTCATCCCCCTGAATTGAGGTCTGTCCTGGGCTATGTCAGTGCTAAATACCTTGGAGGACTGGGCTCAAAGACCTCAGATCCTTGCAAAGATTGGATTTGGACTTTTAAATTGCTTAAGTGCTTAAGTGCTTGGGGGAATTTTATCCTGAAACTCGTTAATGATGAAGCCGGTTCTGAAATGAGAACCCTGGATGGAAAGCTCTGTCATTGTGGTGTTTAGGAAGTGCTATAAGACCATGATTTTTACTGACCACTGTTTTAATACAGCAAGTTCCTTACATGTGTTGCCCTTTCCTCCAAGAATGCATTCTGAATGCGTGCATTTGGTCATGCTAAATACACATACGTACCCTCTCTCAGTTGTGCACACACACACACAACGTCTGTGAGTTCCTTCTTTGGCTTTCACTGAGTCATCAGGCTCACCAAATGTGTGAACTCACGCTATAATGTTCTCCCAGAAAAATAACAAATTGATTTCATTTTTACAGGCTACAGCATGCTATATAATTGGAGACACTGCCTTGTCAACTCAGACCGGTCTGACCCGACCAGAGACATTGCTTACAGCTGTTTACGGAGCCATAAAGTTTCCTCCTCTTTGTTTTTCCTTCCTTCTGCTCTCTTTCTTTTTTTTCTTTTTCCTTCTCCCTCTAGTGAATCCTACAGCTACTTTGTGTTCTGGTCATAAAGTACTGTTAAGGAAAATGCAGGAAGCCTTGATTTAGGAAAGTACATCAGTCTGTACTTCAAGTTAACACTGTAATCAATAGAACCTAAGCACATACTAAAACTGAGCATGTGTTTTAGGACTTTTATTGCACCAAGCAGTCAGTAAGGAGCTCTCTGTTGCACTTGTGTGTGCTTTTTTTTTAGGTATTGATACCAAGATAGAGGGTTTAATTGAGCAGTCTCAGGGACTGTTTCGTTTTCAGACCAAGAGCACAACTCCAGTTGCATCAGGAATTTTCCCATTTCTCAGTCACTGTGTCCAAACCCTGATCATCTGAGGAAGAGCAAACTCCTACACTACTTTATCTACTCAACTGAAACTGCCCACTAGGACTGGGCACTTTGTTTTTTTACAAGAATCTATTTCCCATTAAAATAAATAAATAAATAAATAAATAAATAAATAAATAAATAAATAAATATATACAAACCACAGCCTGAAATCTTCTCCGGGTATTTTTCATATATCTATGTGCTTTGCAACATTTGCCAAGCACTCGAAATAAGTTTAATTCTTCTGACCATTGTAAAAATACAGTTTTGTGGAGGGTGGTTTTGCATACAGTTTTACTTTGTGTAAAGATATGTTTATCTTAAAATACTCAGAACCTCAAAACTTGAGTGAAATATTTTGATTTATCTGGAAAAAAAAATTCTGCTTGATTTTCCAAACATGAAAAAGATATTTCCAGTTTGAACTACTGAACTGGAAAAAAAAGATCCCAAACCTGAAAGAGCTTTTCATCTAGTTGCATTATCAGTCAAAATACCAGTTAAGTACTTTGCAATAAATTATGGTTGTGCTTCATTACACATTACCCATTTATCACAGAATCTGCTCCTTTGGTCTGAAATGTCACTAGACTCATCTCATTCAATCCCTCTGAAAGGCTAAAAGACTGAATCGTTGGTTCCAAAGCCATACATAGATATGAATACACCTTACACCCTCTTTTAGGACCATTTCTGAACACAAGATGGCTAGGACTAAAGAGAATATTTTTGTGGATCGTGGTCCAAACATGTATGGAAAAGGAACATGAGAGTTGGTCAGGGAAGAAAAACTTTCCTCCAAAAATATACTGAAGCTTTTCAGGTCTATGTTTTTCTTTTTAGGAAAAAATTAAAAGGAAAGCAGCAGAAGGCTGCTGAATTTCTCCTTCCCTCTGTTTTGGAAAGGCTGCAACAAAAGATGACTTGTTATTAGACAACAGAGAATCCACATGGAGGAAGGGTGTCAGGAATGCCCTAACTCAGAGGGAAGTCGACTCTTATTTAGAGGTGAAGTCTTGCAATACTGCCATGAGACAAAAGCTCGGGCTTTTTTTGCTGCTGTAGAAAATCTACAAAACTATTTTTTAAAATGAAGCAGCAATTTGTGCTGCAACAGAACAACTGGATTTTTTTTTCTTTTGCAAAGAAACTACTTTGCATGGGAAAAAATCCTCATGGCTCCTTGACATGTTTCAGCTAGATCTCAGTAAAATTAAGGAGGTACAGACTGATGAGTCGCTCAAAGGTACAGGAAAAATGCCAGTGTATGTCCTGGCATATGTATAAACTTTGAGAGAGAGAAAAATTCTCTCTCAAAGATCATCTCTCACAACAAAAATAACAGCAATAAAACCTAATACAGAGAAAGATAAAGATTTATTTTGCTTTACAGCACTGACTTTTACTGTTGTTTGAGGACACATCCTGTCTACTGAAATGAATGTACTGAGTCTCTTTCAGTCCAAAATTTATCCTGGTGTGAATAGAACAGGCAGGGATGTTTCAGCCATAAGGCAGCTTAATTTTCTTGGGCTGCTAAGCAAAATGCCTCAACTTCCTACATCTATGGCAATGACGTAACATTAAGTCAAGGTTTCATAATCTGGTTTTGAGATAGGAAGCCCTATATCTATGTAATGTGAATCTATTCACAACCACTGTGTTTTCACTAGCCATTTTCTGTGGACTTCTAAGTAACAGGCCACCCACTCCAAGGATCTCCACACCTTTTGGTCAAAAAAAAGATGATCTGGCTGAAAAGCTCTTTCAGTCTTCTGAGTGATAAAGTGGCAGACCTGGTCTGATATCCTGCAGCACAACTGGAGAATTATGGCACCATGTGTGCATCACTAGACAACACAGAGAAGGACCAGCTTTCTTCTCCAGGCTCCTCTCCCTAAACTTGCTGGAGTTTGGTGTTCACACACCAGGAGCTGCAACGTGAAGGTCTTGCAGTTATTCAGGAGGTATGATGACTTGATGTTCCCTCAGAAAAACATAACTGTTCTCCAGCCCAGTCACTTCTCCATGCAATTGGTGACTCAGTGACTGGCTGAAAACAGGCTGGCAGTGGTCAGGCTGGTAAATGGGGAAGAAACTTGGGTGAAAGCATAGTATTTAGAGGAAAGAAGGTGGAGAGGGAGTTGTCCATTCAGCAGGAAAAACTAACCCAAATCTATGACTTGGAGGATGAAATAAGATGGCTGGTGAAGAGCAAATAACCATAGCAATGGGATCAGTTTCACTGGCTGGTGAGGGTAAATGACCCCTCAGAGCTCAGGACAAGGAGCCTCCTGCAGAAGGACTCTCAGAGTGTGGCAGTGGTCAGGATCTGCACCTGCAGTCCTCTCTGCGCAGCATCAGAACCTTAATGATTTCTTTCTGAAAGCGACTGGGGAAATGCAGACAGGCTGCCAGATAGTGATCAGCTAGTGGAGGGGTGATCACTATTAGGCAAAGATACCAGCTTTGACACGCAGCGAGGGAAGCGGCCAAGAATTTGGGAAAGCAATCCCAGCTTTCTGCTGCACGTTCCTCTGCCAAGATACTGCCTGTGTTTACTTTAGAAACCAGAGACGAGCCCTCCTCTTCATAATAATAATAATAAAGCTGCAGGGTCACTCAGTTTAGCAGATGGATTCCTTCCAGCTTGGATTTCTCTTTGTTACCTGCAGAACTGATGCACTGATGTATCTGGGAGATTATGCAATATTAATAATTGGGTTTCACAGGAGATCTGAGCAGTGACAATGAGAGGCTGTGGGAAGGAAGGTTCATGGGAGAAGATCAAATTGACCCATGTGGAATATAGGGGATACAGTAGAGATGCCTTCCAGTACCTAAAGGGGCCAACAAGAAAGCTGGAGAGAGTCTTTTTACAAGGTGATAGTGATAGGACAAGGCAGGATGAGGAACAGCTTGCCCCAGAAGCTGTCGCTGCCTCATCCCTGGCAGTGTTCAAGGCCAGGTTGAATGGGGCTCAGAGCAACCTGGTCTAGTGGAAGGTGTCCCTGTCCTTGACAGGGGGCTGGAACTGGGTGAGCTTTAAGGTCCCAACCATTCTAGGATTCTCTGGTTCTGACTTCGCTTGGGTCTAAGGGGCTTGAGTAGCCACAGGGGCCATGCAGCCCTCTGCAGCAAGCTGCTTTCATTCATGTGACAGAAGCAGCTCTGTCTTGCCAAAAAGCTGCAGGAGCAATCAACCAGACTACTCACTCTCTAGTTTTCAGATTTCCTGTGCTTGTAGATCCTAAATATCTAGTGGTGCCTGTCATAGCAGGGTCAGAGACGGAAATCTGCAAAGCTGCAGGAATATTCCCTTCCATTTATTTTCTAATCAAAACCTTAAGCTTTGGATGTGATTGTGCAGAAATCCTTAAAAGCCTAAGCCTCCCTAAAGCTCTTTGTGTGTTTTTGCTATTTTCTTCCATGATGCACATGTTGTATACAGAACACTAAACCTGCACCATTATCGGGTTTAATCAGCTAAAGTTTCATTTTTACTGTAAAAAAAACATGTTTTGTTGCAGCACGAGTAACTTATTTTCCACATTGAAACAACTTCTAGCATTATAATTTTTCACTCAGGTCGTCCATGCATTAGAGCATTGAAAAGTATAAAACTAAAGGTGATACTTTGACTTTACCAGAAATATTTAACTGAACAAATCACTCAACATTCTAGAAACTTCTTTTGAGTAAGAAATGAAGAAATTTCCAACCATACTTCTTGGAAAAGAGAAAGTTTGATTTTCAAGGATTTCTACAGAAATGACATATTAAGTGGTACACAGATGTTACAGTTATTATCTTACAAGGCCCTTCACAACTCTAGGTTTTCCTACAGTGCTCAGCTAATTAATTAATGGAACTTAGTTTCACAAATTTTCATTGAGGCTCAGAACTTAGAGCTCATAAGAAGGGATCAGCTATTTTACACAAAGCAAAAACACCCAGAGATTTGACAGCACAAGGATGCTAAGGTTTTCAGGATTTCTGAGCGCTTCATCTACAGGACATTAGCCTGTTTATAGCCCACTAGGAGGACAAAGAGGAAGCTTTCTTTTGAAGGAGCTGTCTATCCCTTAACTGCAAAGATGAAAATGGCAAAGCAAAACCACAAACACGATAATCTATTTACCCTAGATGCCACCACCAGATGTTCTCTGCCTTCTGTTGTCTTCCCTTCTGCGTGTACCCACGCAGAGACACACCTATTGACACACGCCTGTCAGTGGAAGCACGATTTAAAATTTCTCCGCTCCAGTGCACCCAAGCATCAAGCAGAAACATCAAGTGCCCTCAAAGAACTCTTTCTTATGTCTTTTTTATCCTACTAATAATATTTGAAAGTCAGAAGCTCAGAACTAGGTGGGTCAAATTTCCAAAACCTGGGGAGGTATTTCAAGACACTGGAGGGTCAGTTTGTTCACATGGGCATCTCACAGCCTTCTAGCTACACTTGGAAATCCTACCTAGCTCCCAGCTGCCACACCACAAGGGAACAGGTCTTTTAGGTGACTAGGACCTGTGTGGTAGCTGCCAGCCCCATATGAGTGTCTTGGGTACCACTGGGAATCTATGGCAGAACTGGGTGCCTTAATGTGGCCCAATCAGCTGGGTAGGATTCAGCTCACTGCAGACCTGAGCTACATTTCCCATGTGTCCATTGGAAAGAAAAGGGCTCAATTAAGACACAAGTAATTTAGTTGAGTTTAGGTGTCTGTTTCAATATGAATCATGGAATCATGAAAGAGTTAGAGTTGGAAGGGACCCAGGGATGGAGCATATCTCCTATGAAGACTGGCTGAGAGAGCTGGGGTTGTTCAGCCTGGAGAAGGCTCCAGGGACACGTTAAAGCAGCTTCCATTGCCTAAAGGGAGCTACAAAAATGTTGGAGAGGGGCTTTTGACAAGCACAGTTAGGGACAGAATAAGGGGGAATGGCTTTAAACTGACAGAGGGGAGATTTAGATGGGATCTGAGGAAGAAGCTCTTCCCTGTGAGGGTGGTGAGGCACTGGCACAGGTTGCCCAGAGAAGCTGAGGCTGCCCCATCCCTGGCAGTGTTCAAGGCCAGGGTGGATGGGGCTTGGAGCAACCTGGTCTAGTGGAAGGTGTCCCTGTCTATGGCAGGGGATTGGAAATGGGTGATCTTTAACATAAAGTTATGTCATGTGCTGGACTCCACTGGCTATTAGAGTTATACCTGAGGTGTGCACTACTGACACTGTAGGTGTTTAGTTAGACGATTCCCACCTCAACCTGAGAATCATATGGTCAGGTGAGAAACAGGTTTGTATTCACCTATACCAAATCTTTTGGCCAATCAAAGACCCAGTTCTGAAGGCGCTCCAGAAAGACACTTGTTGAGAGGAGAAAGAAGGTTGTGGTGGGGTAGGAACCCCCTCCATGGGAAGTATAACGAATAAAGGAACAGAGACCCAAATCCATCAATTTCCACTACAGCCCAAGCCAGAACGTGGGGACTCTCACTGGAACACAAAATTCTGAACTGAGGGTTCAGCACCATTTTCTTCACTTGCCTCCTTGTGAGATAGCTTTCCTCAATTGGGGCAGGGGAACTGGTGATAGGTAATCACAAAAGTCTAGGAATTCTGCCTAGTTTCTCTTCAAGAGCACTGTAGTCTTATTGATTCATCAACACACACACTTTCTGAGCTAGGCTACCTAGCTCATCTCCTCTATACCACTGGCCATTGCTGCATCAGCTCCTTCGGAAAGGTACCCAGTCCTGATGCAAAGATAACCAGACATGAGGAATCTACCAGTTCCCCTGAGGATGTGCTGACCACTTACTTGATAAAAACTGCTACCCCTTCTGAAACCAGCCACTTGCAGTGGCAATGACTGCCCCCAGTGCAGAGACTTTGGCAAAAGCAGTATGGCTTTCCAGATGAGAACATTGCAGGTGCTAATTTTGGCTCCACTGAAATCAGTGAGACCTGAATCCTGTCTAGAATAGGAAGCAAGAAGAGGAAGACAGTCAGCCCTCCATAACTTTTTAATCTGGTTTTGGTTTACTTCCTTAAAAGAAATAATTAGAGGCTTTATCCACTCCCTGCAAGAGATCATATATTCCTTCTGCTGCAAAATGAGTTTGTAAGCAAATAAGTTGGACCTCTTCTGCAAGTGCTTCTGCTGGGTATTCACTTTAATTAGGGTGATCTCACCACCAGCTCCCTCTGGTGAGGAAGCTGGTGGTGGGGAGGAGGGGAGGGCTTGCAGTGTTTAAGGAGGCTTGTGAGGGAGGATAGGGACCTACCTCCCCTCCACTTCATGCTGCTTTCCCCTCAGCTCCCCACAACACTAACCCCCTTTTACTTTCTGAGCAGCAAGCTGCTGCTGCTGCTGCTGGTGTTATTGACACATATTTCAAACAAGCCCGTGCAAGGGACTCGAGACACATTACATTGCACATGGTGCCCCAGGCCACAGATTCGCCTCCTTACACCGACAGCACGTTTTGCTTCATAAAGAATGTGCAGGCCTTCACCTCGAGCTATTTATCTGGTGCGCTCAGAAGAAATAAGAGAGGGAGAAAGCCCTACATGCCTATGTTGGCTGTTAACCCCATACTACATACCCCACAAGTGGCCAAATGTTGACCTCTCTCTGCATGAGATCTGGGCCGCTGTCTGCTGATGAACCTGGATGGATGCCTACAGTCCATTCCCCATCTTTCTGTGAACCTGCATTTAGGAAAACAGCTTCTTGCAACTTTTTGTAACTTCACTGATCCATTCATACAGCTCCCAGCACATGCTCTATCACAGAGAGCAATCAGAGCTCCCAGACTCTAGTATCATCCCACACTGGAAGAGGAAGACTATCAAGTGATTAAATGTTGCTGATACACACCTCTTTCCAGGATCAGGATAATCTTCCCTTGCTGTTAGCAACTTTTTTTTTTTTTTCAGCTTTCTCTAAATCTTTCTATCATTGTTATTATAATGATAATAACAATAATTATTACTATTATGCCTTGAACTTGAGTCTAAGATTAGGGCTCCCATTGTGTTAAGAGCTTCATGGAGAAATGTCAGGGAGACAATTCCTGATGTAGAAAGATCATTGTCTACATTCAGGCAGGTCATGAAGCATGAAGAGGTGAACAAGACAGAGAAAAGGGGCCAGGAATGAGGTAGGATGAGAAGCAGCAATAAGTAGAAAATGAAAAGCAGTTAGCAGAATAGCAGGAGTCAGCACTGGTGCCTTGCCTAAGCAAACCCCGCTCCTTGTCTGTGTCCACACATGTCAAATCTCTGCAGGGAGAAGGGGAATACTCCTTTGAATTTCCCAGTTGAAGAAATGTGGATTTTTTTGAGTGGGACAGCCTTTAGCAGACGCACATGAGTCAGATGGCTCCTATTGCCTCTTCACTGATAGAGCTCTGCTCAAACTATATCTATCTAATGCCCAGAAAAAAACCTTCCTCTCAGTCAAAATCAGGGTGGAGAGCTTTCCACCACAAAACCCCTACATTACTCTTACCTTGAGAAGAGATCTCTGCAGTCATGTCCCTTTTGGGAGCTGGAAAGCTGCCAGGGATCTGGGGTGAATGCTAAGATTGTGCCATACTAATAATTCTTCATTTCACCTACCTTTTTTTCTGTCTCTTTAGATTAGGTTTGAAGTGCTTTAGGGCAGGGACTGTCTCTTGCAATGCGTGCATATAGTGCTTAGGACAATGAGCCTTTCGATTTCCTTGGAACTGACAACTGCTAATGTACTGCAATTAATAAATAACTGGAAAGATCTTGAAAGGTGGGATGTGAAATTATAACAGACTGAGAGGGTCTGGGATGGTTCTAAAATTTTTAGAATCTAAGCTTTTGGTTTTGATAAATGGTATCAAAAGGCACACATTTCCTGGCTGTATATAGGAATAGATTAATGCCTCTACTTGGACTCTTGATACATGAACACTGAACTACAGTCTAGGCAAGAAAGGATAAAAGAAATGATTATCCAGGTAGTGACATGAAAAGTTTAGATAAAGTGAATGCTTGCTCTTACAAAAAAAATGGCAACGTGGGTAAAATCCCATGGGATAGTTTAAAAATAATCCATCAGTTCACAGCACTGCCCACAAATCTCAGACTTGCTCCATTTCTACTCACAAACAATGAAAAAGAGTGGGAAATTGTGGACATAGTGAATACAAATTGGGACTAAATAAGGCAGATAATGATAAGGGAAGCTCAAAACATCAGTGAATAGTCCATGACTAGTTGGAACATATAGTTGGAACTAGGCAGTCTTTAAGGTCCCTTCCAATCCAAACCATTCTATGATTCTATGAATGCTAAGAACATGAGAATGAACAATAAATAACTGTTTAATGTATTGTTGGAGGATATACAGGGATAGTCACACACATTCATACACAAACATACATCTATAGTCCCTAATAATATATTAACCATAATAAATAAGGAGATAAAGAATGAAGGGAATCTAGGATATTTCTGGATAACTGCTGTTAACATTTGTAATAAATCTGAAAGTGATGATGGAAAACAAGAGAATGCCAAATAGGTTAAGAATCTACTGTGTTGTTAAAGAGCAAATGGATAACTGTAAATCTGTTATCTGGCCCAAAAGGGAAATGGGTGACACAAGACTGAACCCATTGAGAATGAAAGAATTGTAATGTAATTAGTGCTAGTAACCAGAGTTATATGGAAAATCAATTTTATGCAATTTTAAATGAGACTGTTATTTTAACAAGGTGATAACTCTGTTGATATAGCATTCTTCTCAGAATATAAAGGAAAAAAAAGTGAATAAAGAATTCAAAGTGGTAATATGTAGGATCAATACAGTGCATACTAAACAGATGCACAGCTGACAGCTCCCCACTATCGTTCTGCTATGCAGTCATGATCAGATGGAGCTGTATCTAATTGAAACTCTCCAACATCATCTCAGTGCTACTTAACTTTCTTATCAACAGTCAAAATAACCTCCATAACATCATTAATGAAAAAGTCTGTAGTATGGCAAAGCACCAGAGGAGTGAGAGTGAAGGATACGGACAGGGCAGCAGCACAAAGTGAGGGATCAGGATGTTTCCACCTAAAGCCACCTTCGTGTACCAGATGCCACGTCAGGCTGGTAGGATTGATGTAAGTCATGTCAAGACTCCAAAAGGATGCAGGGATTTGAGGACTGACAACCACGATAAGAATGTTGAGCACAGCAGGGCTGGCTAGGAGGGTAAAGACAGAGGGGGAGAGCATAACCTCTGCACACAGCAGTGGCAAGAACACTACCAAAATACCGTATCCAGATGTACTGAAAAGCTGGAGAAGGCCCAGAGAAACAGGAAGACATCTAAGTTTGAGAGAAAAGGCTGTTTCATACTGTCGTCGGTCCATAGCTGCTACATCATTCCTCCTTTTGCAGATAACAAAGAAAGCAGACAAAGATTGAAAGCAGTCACATATCGGGGATGCTCTAATATTACCAAAGCTTCTTTCTGGTGAATGAGAGAGAGCTAGAGTTTTGACCCAAGTTATACATTACTTTTTTGTTCTCTGAAGCTATAGTAGGCCCTGATAAGATCTTCTAAGGTCTAAGAACCTTAGAGCAGTTCAAATGAGAACTAGAGGAATTTTAGGTGATGACATCTTGAACAGCTTTCTAGATGTTTTAGCTAAAACACAAGTTACTAGACCCACAAAGGAGTGACCAGGTGTAGCTCTCAGAGATCATGGTTATAATGGTCCTAAAAAGACAGAATCATACTAAGATTTCCTTGAAGACTTCCCACCCAAGTAGTGACTCAGCCTCCTTATTGTTTTAGGTAAGGAATCTGACACAATCAGGCCCAAGATGGTCCATGTCTTCAGGCCATAAAGTCCCCTATCACCAAGTGCTATAAAATTCTCTGATCAGAGGAACATTCACTACAAGCCCTCAAAGGGCTGAGTACCAAGATCTGCCTTGGACAATGGGATGTAATATATCTACAACCATATAAATAGCAAGTTGGATGAGAGTTTGATAAGATCATGGCTTTACAATGCTACCCCTCCTGCTTTTAACCCATCCCAGTGTTGGCTGAAACCAGGATGTGGCAAGCCTCAAAGGGATTTATGCCTTGAATTACCAGCCTTCTTTAGCCTTACAGGAATAAGGATGTTGATTGTCACCAGCAAATTACTCCCACTCAGCAATGACTTTTCTTGCTGATCCTTTTAGCACCACCTTTTTTGTTTAGAGCATCTAATCACTTATCAGCAAAGGTCTTAAACTAAAAACTGTTTGGAAACATCTCACTTGTGGCCCTTTAATTCCATTGTCCTGCAGCATCCTGCTCAAGAAAGGCTTTTGCACCCCAGACTCTTCCTTATAAGTGATACTCTACTCAGTTTGGGTTGTCATTGTGAAAGACACCCTGTGCTAGCAGAAGAAAAGGAATTGCCTTACTGCAATTCCTATGCTGCTTGCTGTGACAGGACAGAAATGTCTCTTCGGTACCCAGAATCTGGCTGGCGCCAGTGCTCTGGGAACAGACTGAAAGGCGTGGGCTGTTTTTGGATGAATCATGTTTTTAATCATCAAACACTGCCAATCAGAACTGCAGCAGATTTTTCCCATTTTTTTTTTTTTTTACCTTAAGAATAATAATTTCAGACACACAAATCTGGATTAAGCATAGTTAGGAGCTTCACAAGCACTGAATATTGAAGTCTCACAGCCCTCTTGTTTCAGATAGAGAATCTTCAACATCAAAGATTAGGTGATTTATGAAACTGTCCTTAATGGAGCTAACATTAGATTTGAGATAATAATCCTTCCAGAATGCACATGGATCAATTATATCAGTGACTAACTTTAATTAGGAGAGAACATGGCGTAGTTAGTAAGGCATGAGTATAGGACTGTGTGTTCAATATCTCACTGCACAAAAGATTCCCTGTGGACTTGAAGGCAAATGAGGCATTTTGGTTTGTCTCAACTTCCCATCTGTAAAATGGGAATAATACTACCATACACATTCATTAAAATAACTATTTATTTAAGGAATTAAAGACAAAGGCCATTAACACTTAGAGGATGGATTATTAATGAATGAGCCATAATTGCAGTGGTAAACAGAGGCTCATGCCAACCACAGAAACACAAGAACAAAAGGTAGCTGATGGATCACTGAAAAGTATTTTCTTCCAGAAGGGCTGCTCCACCTCATCCATAACATTTTCTCCTTGCAGTCTTTGGAGTAATATCAAATGCAGTTGCTTTCTGTGGTTCTAGTAAAGCTTTGTCTGATAACTGGTGGATTTTTGTTTTCAACCTTTCAACCCACTGTACTAGATAGGGCAGATGGTGGGAAGATGGAAATTTCTTTTTCTCACTCTTAGATTACATTTGTTCCCAATTTACCCAGTGCCCCAGTAAGCTATGGATTAATGAGACATAAGCAGGATGTCCTAGGTGCTTAAACATGTGGTTAGTGTTTGGCTGAACCAAAGTTTTCATTAGGTTTAGATTTAGTGCAATGAAAGTGAGAAATCCCACGCATGACCCAGGTTTTCCTGTGTTAGATGGTGTAACATTGGATCTTACTCTGAAGAAATTCCTGTTCTGTTTTAAATATTTTAAGACTTCCATAATTTAAAACCATGAAAATCTCTAAGGATTCAAAAACAACAACAAAGCCCCAAACAAACAAACAAATAAATAGCAAAACCTCTTTCAGGTAAAACTTCCAATAAATCTATGTTCAGCTCTATTTTACCAACTTCAATGATCTATTTCATTCAAAATTTATTTACTGAGGGTACTATTTCTTCATATCAGTTGCTAAATTGTCAAAAACCTTTAGGATTCTTTACCAGTCTTAGACTAAAGTGAGCACATAATGCACTTACACCTTAGGTGGAAGGCTTGATCCAGGGCCTGATCCATGTAGTCCAAAGACTACTCCTGAGTAGAAATTTCCAAAAAAGAGACCTCTAGGAAACCTCTGCCTATGCAACTGAAGGAAGCTGGCTTGAAGGGGAGCCCAATCAGAAGCATGATACAATATCCTGATAATTCAGGAGTGAGAGTACCAAAGTGGCATGTTTGTGTCTTTGCAGAATGTGTATTTTAACTGTTTTCACCTATTCTTTGTATTGCAGCATGTTCCTAAATGATAGCCCACAGACTAAATTCAGTTTGCAAAACACAAGTAGTCAGAAAGCTCAGATGAACCCAGAAAAGCAACAGACTGTGGTTGTCTAAGATCTGATACTCATAGAGCTGACAGCAGAAGTCCTGAGCAGACACTGACCTTCAAGACAATCACACAAATATGACTCAGATAAGAGTCCTGAGCTCTCATATTCACATCACCTCTCTTCACACACTGTTGCATTTAGTCTGTATGCTTTTAGTGTCTTCTCGTATCAGCTTCCCTTTAAAACCAGTTGGGAGCTTCTGTTTGAATTTATTTTAAAGGATACATGAAAAGAAATCACTGGGACAGTCAAATCAAGCACCCTTATTTTTCAGAATGTCATCCTTCAGGTTGTCTTTTCTGCTCTTTCTTTTCTTTTTCACAGGGACAGGTAAGGAATCATGTGGTCAGGCTGTCCCATGGGAGAAAGTCTAGATTCAGGTGGCCACAGCTGTCACATACACTGTCCCAGGAGAAACAAGTCTAGAACATGCTGTCCTCATCTAACACGGGAGCTCTGAAGGAAAGGAAATCAAAAGGCATTTTGCATGTTCCCTTCATTGTATGTGCATCACTTCAATCTGCTTTGAGTGAAAGAATTGCTTGACAAGAGCTGCCTTCAGAGCTTACCAGGGCTTTTGATAAAATAAAGCAAGATCCTGGTCATCTTTTTACACCTAAAACCCAATCATAACTTCTGCCAGCTAGCTGCTCTTGGGGGTACCCACGCAGTTCAGACCAGATCAACTTAGAGCACAATCGAGATTTGGGGATTTGATCAAAGTGAAAAGATAAGAATCACAAAGGCCAACTTTATGACTCTGTTACTGATTAGGTGACAGAGCAGGGACTAATCTAGATACTAGCATAATTGATAATAACCTTGGAGCTTCTTGGAGCTGTTTAATGACCCAGGAATCTGGGGAATGCTGTTGCATGGCAGAATGCCTGCCATGTGCCTAACACAATCTCTACCTCCAGCTGTGAGAGGAGGCATTAGGTCAGTTAGATTGGATTGATACAGCAATACTGAGCAAAAGGATTACTTCAGTCCCAAATTTTGGGTGTCTGAGATCTTGGCTCCTAGTGCACCCCAGATCCTGGAACACAGCATCACAGAGGTAAAGAAAAAAAAAAATATTTCTCTTAGATAATTCAGCAGCTGGGAGGCAATCCAAATTCACTAGGCAAATTCGGTTATATGAGCTAGGAACCTTCATGTCACGCCTCAACCTGGAATCAATCATATTTCAGTAGCTATGGTAAAATATGCAAACAGTGACTTCCAGCTGAGACAAGTTCAGCACAGCTTGGCCAAAGGGGTGGAGGCTCCATTTTTGATTCACCTAATAGGGTTACTGCCTAAGGACCATGAGGGTCTCTGTGCAGTGTGCACGAGCCATGAAGTCCAGCCAATGCTGAGAGAAGGGGTGGGGAGGATCTGCTCATGTATTTGGCCTCCAGCTGGATAGGAAGTGTGAGATTCTGCTCCCGAGCTTGTCTCAGCTGGAAGGAACTCACCACAGACATAATTCATCCAGACTCTGTCCTCTGCAGCTTTCTGTATAAATCTCATCCCAAGGCATTTTGGAGCAGTACATAATGTAACATGACAACACTGCTGAAATCCAGTGATCTCTATCGGCTCTGAGGGAAGACAGATCCCCAGCCTGCAGGTTGTGTCAAACAGCAGCACTCTTGGGCTCAGAAAATCAGGACACAGGTCCTTAAAGGCATTTAGCAGCCAGTCTGTCTCTAAAGATACTTACACCACTTTGACTGTGATGACAAAACCATTCTTCCTTCCTATCAGCTGCATACCTGTGCATTTACACAGTGATATAAGCACTGATGGCAACTTGACAGCTAATAGTATACTCAACAGAACAGTCCCCAAAGATGAGTTTGTAAATTACATATTCCCTTCTTCTATCTATGTCTTTGCAAGTCAGTCAATAAACTCTGACTCTTTGCCCCATATATAAGCATTTCTTTGGCTATTTTACATGTCCTGTGAAGATCCTCCCCTTTAACACCAACTCTCTGATTGCATGAGCATGCTGATTGCTCAACTTTTCAGCAGGGTGCTAAGAGTACCACAGTGCTTATATAGTGTTGATCCTGAAAGTCTTTTTACAGCTGCTATAAATACAGCTCTTTCACACTCTGTAAGTCTGGGAAGTTGAGAAAAAGACCATCTCATGCTGAGTGTATGTCCAAAAGAAGGAAATACCTAGGTTCTGCTCTCACAAGTGGCAGGACATCACCCCACTTCATCTTCACTTACGGAAATCTAAAGTAAAGCATTGACCTTAGCTTAAGGTCCCTGACAAATTATTATCTGTTCTCCAGAGCTTCTCAAGTGCTCATTTGCAATTCAGGTATGACCCACCTCACCTAACATAAGCCATTTAAAATATAGGTTTCCAGTCTCACCTACTCATCCAGTTCCTACTAGATTTAACAGAAGGAAAGGCAGCTTCAGGGGACAGTTCAGCCTACCACATCTGAGTTATGATAGCCTAAGGGAGAAAAATCCCATTTGTGGGATCATAGAATAGTTTTGGGGGGAAAGACTATCAAGGATCATATAGTCCAACCTCCCTGCAATGAGCAGGGACCTCTTCAAGTAGACAAGGTTGCTGAGAGGCTCATCTAGCCTGGCCTTGAATGTTTCCAGACATGGGGTCATCTACTATCTCTCTGGGAAACCTGTTCTAGTGTTTCACCACCCACAATGAAAAAAATGTCTTCCTTCTCTCTAGTCTAAATCTACCTTATTTTAGTTTAAAACCATTACTCCTTGTCCTATTGCAAAAGGTCCTGCTAAAAAAGTCTGTCCCCATCTTTCTTATAGACCTCCTGAAAGGCTGCCTTATGGTCTCCCTAGAGCCTTCTCTACTCCAGGCTGAGAAACCCCAGATCCCTCAACCTTTTCTCATAGGAGAGGTGCTTCATCCCTCTGATCATTTTCATGTTCCTCTCCTAGATCCTCTCCAACAGGTCCATGCCTTTACTGTGCCGGGGACTCCAGAGCTGGGTGTGGGACTCCAGGTGGGGTCTCACAGGAGAGGAGTAGAAGGGTAGAATCCCCTCTCTCGACCTGCTGGTCATGCTGCTGGTGATGCAGCCCAGTACCTGGTTGGTTTCTGGGCTGCAAGTGAACACTGACAGGGCTTGTTCAGCTTTTCTTCCATGAGTACCCACAAGTACTTCACAGGGCTGCTCTCGATCCCTCTAATCTCCATCCTGTATTGATACCGGTGGTTGCCCCAACCTAGTGCAGAACCTTGCACCTGGCCCTGTTGAACCTCATGAAGTTCACATGGTGCCACTGCTTGAGCTTGTCCAGGTCCCTCTGGATGGCACCTTGTACCTTGGATGTGTCAACTGCACTATTCAGCTTGGTGTCATTGGCAAATTTGCTGAGGGTACATTCAATCCCACTGTCTATGTCATTGTGGAAGACATTAAACAGCTCTGGTCCCAGTATGGACCCCTGAGGGACATCACTTGTCATCGATCTCCATCTAGATATTGAGCTATTGTCCACTACTCTCTGGATGTGACCAACCAATTAATTCCTCATGCACTGAACAGTTCACCCACCAAATCTGTATCTCTCCAATTTAGAGAGAAAAATGTTTTGGGGGGCCAAACACAATTACTTACTGGGATAGAAAATATGTTTCATAATTAACACTGTGAAGGCACACAAACTCGTCACAGAAAATTATCGAAGTCAATACAAAATTATGAGTTTATATGCTTTGTTATATCTGGTACACAAAATCACAAATTGGCAATTTCACAGTTTCATATCTCAATAAGTGAATGTCCAAGTCCTCAGGCTGAGTACACAGATTAGTGCCCTGGGAGTCCATACATAAATGAAGAGCTGAATTCCAGCTCTTCAGTTACCTATTCTATCTCTTTGGATATCTAACAGCTTCACCAAAGTTGAGGGAGCTATGGTGATTCATAGCAGCTGAAGATCAGCCCTCACTGAATTTCATTAAAAAATTACTGATTTATGTTGGTTCCATCCAGCCATAGAATAGAAACCTCCATCACAAATTTCCTATGGTTTGCCTGGGATCATGCCAAACAACTTAACTGATGATATTTTCATTATTGTAAAACACTCCTCTACACTCTGACATTCTATCAGACAAGTTACTTTCCCTGGTATCTAATGTATCCCCCTTTCTTTTGTTATCCTAGTCATGCCCACTGGTACCCTGTGGAATGATTCTTCTTGCTTTCTTTTACTATATGCACCTTATGAAAGTTTGAGAGCTATTATCATATCATTACTTGGCCCAGATTAGTACTTGCTAATCTTTGCTCATAAGCATCAGTCCTTTCAGCCCTCTAGCTTTTTGAATACCCTCCAGATTGTCAATAACTTTCTGGCATGAGCATGGGATGGAATACAGTAGTCCAGGTGCACTCACTCTGGAGCTGTATCATCATATCAACTCAATTGAAGGGCTCGGTGCACTGGATCATGTGGGTTCTTCTTTCCCGTCAGCTTGCATTTAAACTGAAGGATGCATGCCTGTGCATAGCTCATGTGTGTCTGTGTGAAGTTGTGCTTGTTGACATAGCAACACTTTTCATATATGTAGAGGTAGGGGCTTTACCTCCCTCTGTTTACTCACCAAGGTGATGAGAAGCAAGGTATTGGCACACAATGAATGAGATAAAGTAATTGACAAGTTCCTGCCTGCCAGCAGAGCTGCTGCAACTGTCCACGCAAGTGCTCTTAGCTTGCACCAACTGGGAGACATATAGGCTTAAGTCTCTTCCTTTTGCTTTGACGTTAGATTAAGTTCAGGTCATATACAGGTGTTGCAGTGTTGTTGATGGCTGGTAACACGTCAAGCCACAAAAACTACATCGCAATGAGTCATCTGAAGATGGTGCATAGTTTTATCACAAAGGGAGTTAAACTCTCTGATAACCCACCTGTCTTTAGCTTTAGTTCAGCTGCTGTGCCAGTAAATTTAAGATTATCCTATGCAACACCACAACTTACTTTTCTAGGTAAGACTGTCATCTTAATTTTATCCTTCAACGGTAAATAGACACAGATCTAAATCAGTAACACTGGATTACTCTTGAAAGTGACAAGTATTTAAAGTCAATTTAAAATTGGCAACTGGTGCTGGACTGCTAGTTCTGGAAACTGTGGTCTTCCTTCTCTTCCACCCACCTATTGGCAAAGTGAGCTTCCACATTCCTGAACATAGGCTAAACCTGGTCCAAATTAACTGAACCAAAACACAGGAGGATGGTTAATTCTTTCATATTTCATCTCACTAACTTCATTATTGATGACTCCCAATATGTCCTATTACAGTCAAGAGCTTCTTGGCCAGGCCATAGTCCTCTCAACCATCATTCCGAATACCAAGATAAATGTTCATTGCTGTGGCTAATTTAGATAATGTTATTTTACATAATAGCACTTTTAGTCAGGAAACATTCAGAAGCAAGCTTGCTAACAGCTGATTTGGGGAGAAATTGTATGTGCCTGCTTGAAATTATCTTGATTCTTTTTCCCCTTAGCTTATGATATGCTGAATTCTCAGGGTAGAACTCAATTGCTTAAGCATAGGTGTGTTGAATAGTATTTAAGGTGCTTTACAGAATCCACCTGGCTCCATTCTGTCTTTGTAAAACATGCTTATACCTCAGATGACATAACTATATAGAAGATACATAACTATAATAAACCTTAAATATCCATGGACTGTAGCAGGCCTCAGGTAACTAGTTAGGCATTGATGTCTATATTGTAGGAAAACGAATTAAAATATCTGAATCTGAAGTGCAGGAATCAATTTAATTGCCTAAATATTTCCACATGAAAGATCCTGTACAAGATACTTACACAAGGTTTTCAAAGATGACATGGGACCTATGGGAGACCTGTACCCTCCTGGAGCAGCACATGGACTCCAGGGAAATCTCAAATTACTTTAAAGACCTATGTTTAGCCAAGTGTATAAAACTCTTAGTAGGTCTATTACTATTCAGTTTGAAAATTCACTATGTGCAGCATGGAACTGAAGTCCTTCTTTGCTCAGGATAAAGAATCACTAAAGTGAGATTACAGAAAGGGCTGTGTTAGGGAAAGGAAACTGGCTCTTGAAAGATGCTGATTTAAAAATAAATAATTAAAAAAAATTGCTTGTTTGGGTCATTTCTACAACTCTCAGACTCTCCGCTGATACCCTGTGGGCTCAGGCTTGGAACTTGACCAATTCTGTTATTTTAGCCTACATGAAGGCAGGAATTGCATGCTGCAGAGAATCTCCTGTTCTCTGAGTCATCATGTATACCCATAGAACATGCATATAAATCACTAATGATTTACCTACATGGGACATCATCTCATAGCAACCTGGATTGCAAATATATTAAGTGCTATTTATTCCTCACAAGCTCTGAAATATAAGTAGTCAACAGTGCATGCATCTGAATAATCTGCAGTGGAGTATCTCAAAAGGAAACCCTTCTTTGAAAGGAGGTAAGTCACATTTATTCATAGTTTCTGTGATATGCTTGTGGGATTGGCAGATACAAGAACTTTGGGAGACCCAACCTCCTCTGAAGAGGCATGTGGAGGCCCCTCATCCATTTCTCCTCTTTATAAACTATAAAGGAGACAGAAGAAGATGTTTCTTTTGCAGATATCTGAGCATGGATGTCCTAGAGTACATCCTGAAGGAATCACTACACAGACATGATAAATTGAGATCTCCATTTAAGGCTCAATCTCATGGTCAACCAAGTGGAGTTCAAATTACTACTTGCTAGTTGACCTACAGCAATTCTACATATGTGGATTCCTAGCCTACAGCAAATGCTAGTGAATGTGATTTAAATTAACCCTTTTTTATTGTGGGTAAGCAAAGTCTAATTACCTCACTTGCTGCAGGCTAGCATTGAGCACACAGACAGTTACCAAGGGTCAGCTGATGTGCGGTAACTTGTTGCACCGCAGAAACT
Source organism: Pezoporus wallicus (assembly GCF_028554395.1). Classification (NCBI taxonomy): domain Eukaryota; kingdom Metazoa; phylum Chordata; class Aves; order Psittaciformes; family Psittacidae; genus Pezoporus; species Pezoporus wallicus. The sequence goes on along the minus strand of NW_026637044.1, from coordinate 2,488,730 downwards.
TGATCATGAGTTTAATTTGCTATAACTTACACACACAGGCAAACCTTAGACCTGGATCCTAATTCCTTCTAAACCCTCAGGCAGTACAAAATTGTCTAAAAGTTGTATTAAAGAGAGGCAGCAGTCACGCTGATACACCTCTCTGCTGAGATGCTATTACAAGATGGGCATCAGCCCATATTCCTCAAAAAACCCTTCCATTTTGCACAAATGAAGTATCTAACAACAGTAACAATTTTAAAAAAAATCTAAATTCCTGAATCTTTTTCAGCTTAAATCATTAAGAAAGGCTTGTATGAAATAGCAACAAAACTGTTACACTAGAGGCAGCCAGAATCCCTTGTAAGAGAGTTGAGCTTATAGAAAATGATAAAACTAATTTATCTCTTAAAAATAAATTAAGTTATAAATCACTTAATAGCCCTCTTTCTTCCGAGACAAAAACCAGCAAATAAAGTTCACCAAAGGTCCTTAGTAATAGGTACTGTGACACTACAGCTAACTCTAAGTCAGAAACACACCTCATTGCTGTTAGAACAGATATATTACAAAAGACACACTGACAGTTGGGTTTTTTTCCCCCATCCCATCTATGTTTTCTGCTGCTCAGGTAGAAAATAGACATGATCAGCAGTGATCTCAACATAAGAGGAGCCCTGCTCACATCACCAAGCCCAGGACAGAATACAAAAATACTTGTTTCCCAGACCTTCAGTGGTCCACAGGGCTCTCTTGAAATGACATACCCAGCAGGGGACAAAATCCCAGCCAGATACATGGATTATATGAGGGCTTTTTTCTAGCATTGAAATGGGAACCAGCAATGGTTCACTGACACTAGCCAGATTCAGCTGAGGGGTAGACCTGAAGTACAGTGAAGTTAATGAATCCCCAGCTGGCCAAGTCCATCAAGAGAAAGGATGGGCTCTCCCTCCCTTTCAAGATCACAACTGAAAGCTCTTCCCAAAAATGCATTTCAGTCCAATACAAGTTGTCTGAATGAAATGGAAAATATGTGGTGAAATCTTCATTGTCATCTTAAGAAATGAACCCATACAGCTTTACATCCCAGACCCACTTTTAAATGGATCAAATTATCAGTCACCTAATGCTGAAGTTTCTCAGGACAGAACTCAGTTCACAAACTGAGACATGTACACATAGATGTCTGCATACAAAAAATGTCCAATAGGACTAATTCTGGCTTTACCAAATCCAACACATGCAGTGTATTTTGCAATTAAACCTTATCAATCAATTACTGCTGACGTCCCCAGTCATCTCTGGGACCCAGCTCTCAGTATGTATAAGAAAGCCCAGGAGACATGGACCAAAGAGCTGAGCTTGCTATTCCCACCATTCCCTCTGACTTTCCAAATATTGCATCAAATTAAAGAGTTTCTTAAAACCTAGGTGAAACATGATGAGAAGAGCAGAAAAGTTCAGACACTGTGGAGTTACAGGAAACTAAATGAATACTTCAATTAGAGAAAAATGTAGTCAAATTTGTTTAATTTTCTGCAAAGCTGAAACTTGGATTTACCTAGAAATTCAGTTATTATCACTTTCGCTATATCAAGAATGGAATAACCATCATTAAAAAAATTGCCATAGAATTTTGAAGTTCGGTGGATACCAAACTTGTATTCTGCAAAGCCACACTATTTGCAATGACATCTCTTACTTACTCAGATTGCTCTGAGGAAATCTCCCCATTTCCAAGTTGTCTCATCTGAGCACACATCCACAAAAGCCTAATGAAACTATGAGGTTTATGCTTATGAAATCAGTCTGGAGACAGAGATTTTCTCACTGTAGAGGTCTGAAACAGAGCAAGAGGGAAGCTTCCAGAGATTCATAGCTTGGTTAAAAACTTCCCTGGAGTCAGGGTTGCTATAGTGTTAGCACAATTAGGCTTTAAAAAAACGTGTAGGTACTAGTAAACTTCTCAAGCCATAACACTGTGCAAGCAAGCTTCTGAAGCTTCCTCAGCCACAGTGACCTCATATTTCACCTCTGCACTGTAATACTGTTGGTGTGATATTTGTCAGCTGCAGTCCCCATCCTCTAGGCTATAGTCCTGTGCCAGTTCACACCATTTCAGCTTTAAACAGGTTCTCAAGGCTGAAGGGCTTCAACAGATTTGCAAACACCTCTCTTGATTCATCAGGACTGAAATCTCACATGTGCTCATGGCAGAAACCAGTGCTCATCCCAAAGCTGGTTACCTGGAACAGAGTTCATCTCACCTCTCTGTAGCAACCTAAAAGTTAGGAATCTGGTTAATGATATCACTTCATCCCCTTTGTCCTCCTAACAGAGAGATCAGGGCCTCAGAAGATCGAGTTGCTCTGTCCTAAAATAAGCGTCTAGGTGGGATGAATTGCCTTCTGGGGGAGTTAGACCCTACAAAAGTAGTCTACATGTAAGCTATAAACTAGATGTTAAATTTCCAGATAGCAGAAGCTTGCTAAGATGAATCCTATACTTCTCATGAGCCATACACTTTCACAAAAAAAATTACACAGCAAGTTCAGAGGAAGAAGTTTTTAAATCACCTTTCAGCATAGATAGCATGCAGTGTTGGCAACTCAGCCTAATATTTCTCCCAAACATTGTCAAAGTTATACTGAGCCATTGGCTAGTCACAATCCATCAGCCACCCTCTCAAGGATGCAGTGATGAAAAATTGCTTCTATTTTATCTATAAAGATCATAGTGTCCCCATTGCAGCCATAAATGGATTAACACTTTGCACACCAGGCTTGTAACAATGCTCCAGTTCTACAAGAAAACGTGAATTAACAGACCGGAGGCCAGTAATCCCTTCCTAGAGTGGCCAGGACAAGCTGCTTCAGAAGAAAATGTAAGTACCTTGCACAGGACATTTGTGGAACAGTGTTTCCTTGCATGAATCTTATTCTGGTCTTTGATATCCAGATATCACCTTAAGCCCAGAAATAAAAGCCCCACAATATTTGATGTCATTAATTATGACAATTCTAAATGTCTGTAATATCTCTGTAAATATTGCCTAAAAATACTCTATTGAAAAATCCTCTTGAACCCTGTCAAATTTTTGGCCTGATTAACATCCTGTTGTTCACCCCAAAGCTAAAAACTGGCAGGTTCTGCTTCAACCTGAAGACAGAACGTAAGACTTACTTTCCATGGGAAGGGTGGTAATTTTCATTTCTTTCTGAGGCCTTTTTAGTATATGGAGTTGACCTGCCTTCCCATTCAGTTTTCATTTTAAAATATATTTTAATGGCAAGCTTTTTCTTTCTCCTGAAGTCTGCAGAGAAGTATCTACTTCAGTTTGTTTATGTGCCTCAATTGGAAGAGTTGAGCTGTTTGCACCAGAAAGGATTTGGGTCTATTACCTCGTATCTCCAGGCAAAATCAACAAGGAAGGTCAAGGACTTGACAAACACTGAAGGCTTCTCATCAGCCACTCTTAAAATAGAGATAAAAGCCTTCCAGACACCAACTGGCATCACATCAATGACATTTGTTGGGTGTTTAGGCACTCAGTCATACCTCCCAACTTTAGCTGTCTAAAAGGTAGGTGTTTAGGCTGTTTCTAGAGTGGATAGAGAAAGATAGGCAACTCCAGACAGTGATTCATCACATCCACTAAAAAGATACCTATCTCAGGAAGGATGAATTGCCTTCAGAAGATGCCCATCTTTCTATGGGGAGGTAAGATGATTGGCTCAGATAGTTAAGCAATACATGGCTAAAATTGAGTGAATTCCATAGAGAGATCTGTTAGAGGAGTGTGCTGTCACCCAATAGAGTACAAATACAAATCCTTGTAGGCTTAGGAACAGTGTGTGTCCTTAAACTTTCTGAGAAAGCCTTATGTTAAGAACTGAGTTGTCCCAGGTTGGTGGAATGCTTCCTTAAGGATGAATTGAATCCTCTCAAACTAACTTGAAAGGAGATGCCTCAAGAGAACTTGAGTCAGCCAGCCTTTGGGATCATCACAAGACAAGGTTCCACCCCTTAAACAAGTGATTGGTTTTTGGTTTGATTTGGTTTGGTTTTTTTGGTTTGTTTTTTTTTTTTCTTGACTGGAACATTGAGTCCAGTTCCTGGAACATTTTAAAGACATTTTCCCTTATTCAGTCACTTGGGCTCATGCAGTTATGCTCAGCCTGCTTTTAGGCAAAGCTGTCTATCTCTGCAATCCCAGATCAGTTTGCCAAGAAATGAAATTAAGGTCTTCTCTCCAGAGCTGCTGTATTCCTTTGTGGCCATTTCCGAGGCCTAAGGGAAGTGCATTGAAAAAGCGGTAAGCACCTAGTGACCTCAAAGCAACCTGCAAGCACTGCTCATCTTCCAGCCGCACCACCTCTTCTTCAGTGGCTAAATAGTGTTTTATGTGACTAACTTTCATACCTCCACATATTTAAACCTCTTCAGGACTCAGAGACTGGCTATGAGAAATGGGAATATTAACATTATGTCAATGCCCAGAAGGTGTCTGACTACAGAGCTTGTGAGGCATCAGTAGACTATCTGCGCATGTCGGCTAAGGTTGGCCACATGAATCTCAGGTGCAACTGTGCTCTGCCAAAAGAGTTCAGTGGAGACAAGCTCAGCAAATACTTTCTGGCAAACCAAAAATGCACTAAAATAATTATAATTGTAAATATAGAAATGGCAGGTTTAGGGTTTTTGAAAAAAGGAAGAGCTTAATGTTTTTCTTCAAGATGCATTCTCAAAGGTACTAAGGCTAGAGGCACAGACCCAAGTTACTAGGAGTCAAACCAGGGTGTGAGACATGTAACACCCATGTGAACATTCTTACCCTCTGGTATATATGAACCATCTTGTATTTATTGCAGCTAAGAGCATTCACACGGGCAGTTACCACAGAAAAACTGGCATCTTATTAGTTCACACCCTAACTTACCTTGTGGTAATTTGCTCATGTGCCCATCCCCTAAGGTGCCATTCCCAAAGTGAAGTTAGAGGACGCAATGTCCCCTTTGTACTCATAGTCAGCAACCTACTGGTTAGGGCACTTACCCATGGTATGGGAAAGTGAGCTTCGTAAGTTTCCTCTGCTTGATTTGAAGCAGGGTTTTGAACCCAAGTTTCTCAAATCTCAGTAGCACAACATAGCCAACATTATTCTATTCCACAGAACTACTCAATCAATTATTCACATTGATTGAATCCTGGCCAACGCTGGAGATTAGCCAGAATCCTCTGGAGCTCAGAGCAGAAACTCTCAACACCCATCATACCCACAACCTGGGTGAAGATCAGGATAGGTAGTATATGGATAGATTTTGTAAGTGCTGAAGCCCATTAGGATACACAGTAAAGTTCTGCAATTCTGTCTTTGCATGCCCCAAAACCCCATCTAGCTCCTAGCCAAGTTTTGCTCCATGTTGTCAGATATATACAAGCCTTAACTGGGCTCCTTCTCTCTCTTGCAATGGGATTGGAGATGGCACTGAGATATGCCTGCAATTTACATACATTATTACTGTATGTCCCTGATGGCATGTATAATAATGTGCTGTGTACCAGCCCAACAGAGGAAAGACTCCCTGCTCTTAGGCTTGATCTCAACCTGTGTGACCCAGCTTGGTGCCTGTGCATAGAAAATGAGCAGAACTGCCCAGATATTTAAGGATAAACACAAGGCTAAGGAGCACTTTCCTGGCCCAGAATCAAAGTATGAAGCAACCTGCAGAATCAAGCCCTAAAGGAGCTCACAGTCTAAGACATGAGACAAAGAGATTGCTCCAAAGTCTGTTAAAGTCAAGGGAAGATTTCCTTCGAGTTTGATTTGTCTTTGGAGTAGAAGCTAAAGCTAAGGAGAGGGATATGTGCATGTAGCTGGCTATGCATATACATACGTATGTGTACCTAGGCATATGCATTATATATGCATATAACTATCATCCTTCATAATGTGTATTCCTTCTCTCTAGAGAATCCTCACGGTAGTTTCTAACTGGCCTTTTGTAGGTGATGTCACTGGTAGCAGCCAACACCAATCCACCAGAGAATTTCTGCAGGTGTTATGCTTCACTGCTCCCAAAACACAAGCTAACTGTTCTCACAAAGCCTTCATCACTTTTATTCACTCTATCTTGTGACCTTCTACCAAAATGCCTGCAATGCATATCTGTGCTGTCAGGTGCATACCAGAGGAGGAACACAATGGTATATGTCCTGGTATGGAGACAAATTGGGGCTGCAAAGGAGCCCTCATCCTTCTTGAACCCAATGAGAAGGTTCATTTGCTTCATCTCTTCTTCAGTCATATGATGCAATATTGTCTATCAAGAGGTTCATGGCATGGCTCACTCCCTTCATCTTCTCCTTCCTCCCACAAGTGACATAGCCAGAAAGAGAAAGAAGGGGGAAGAAACAGATGAATGGATTTAAAAAAAAAAAAAAGAAGAACTAGAAAACATAGAGCAAGGAATTATTCTGTGGGCACTGAAACTTGTGAGCATTGGCTTCTCTTTCCTTCTGTCTGGATTTATGATGTCCAGGGAACAGTGAACACACACACGTATGCAGGCACACATGTGCATGCTTACTTACATGCACACAGGGCCTGCGCACAGATGCACACACATTGTAGCCTCTCCCTCTCGGAGGGTCATATCTCCCTGCTACTTAACTGCCAGTTTTTGTGAGACTTGTGGGTATCCAATATCTTTGAAAACCTTTGCCAAATGAAATTCATTAGGCCAATAGGTTCAAACGTCATCATGGGGACAGACTGACAGGCAGCAGGGTTACTTAAGCCTTGGCTTGTGCAGAAACCAGTTGTAAGAGATGGAGTAGAGGAGAAATATGTCCGAGAGCTCTTCCATGAGTCTGTCCCTGCCCTGCTGCTAGCCTGCCAGCCAGGTAGCATGAAACACATGTCCTGAAGGACACTGGTCCTTTTGCACAAGGTCTCTACTTACACTTACAGGTCTGCATTTTAAACACTCTTAGGAAGGACCTGAATTTCCCATAGAAGAGGGCCAACACTGCCTGAAAATCACACAAAAAACACCTGAGGTGTCTTCATCTATCCTTTCCTTATATTAATAATAAAGTCTAACTTACTTTGCAGTGCCTAAGGCTAAGTTCAAGCCTAACTTAGCACCCAAAGAGTTTTAATAACAAAACCTATGTAGAGACCTGAAATTTAGGCAGTGTAGAGGGATATTCACATCAGTTCTTTCACTCTTCCATTATATTGATGCTGGCATATTCTTCTGGCATCAAAGAAAATCCTAGTCATCTTTCCTGACATCTTTAAGATCAAGGAAATATAAGATAAGCGAAACTCTTCCTTATTCACGTTAACAGAAACAGTCTGGGAATTTGAGGACTAGACAGCACAAGTGTGTGAATAAATTCGTACAGATCTTATCAGCAAGGTCAGCAGAGCCATAAAAATCTCAGCCTCAGGAGAAGACAATATGAGTTGGGGACTCTTGCAGCAGCAATTTCAGAATCACGACCAGCCTTGAGGGTGGTCTCTGTCACTGCCTCCACTTGGCAGCTCATCACCAGTTACAAAAATCAGTCCAACTGACTGTTTCTTTGGTGAATGATGCTTATGCAAGAGCACTTTTCTTGAATCAGCCTTAGCACTGTAGGCTAGCACCATAGAAAACCAGAAAGGACTATTGCAGAAATAGAAATTCCTTGTCCATGGGCCTACAGCTGTGGGCAGGATGAACATAAGGATTTGGCCATGGTAGAGTTAGAGCATTTGACCTAACCTTGTTTATCGAGAAGTCAGGCACTCAACTAGTCATCTTTGTTCTCTTGATAACCAGCACAGAGAGATTGGCTGCTACAGAGAGAGTCATTGCATCCAAAGATTGACATCAAAGATAGGTCTGATGAATCACAGTGAGGAAGTGTCAGCCTTCATTCATTGACTAGGAGGGGAACTTAGATGACTACCTCAGATGAGATGTCCAGCTCTAAGACAGAGTATGACGACAAATCCTGCTCAGCACGGCTGCAGTGCGTAAGCACTATGTACATCTCTGCATCAGAGTGAGCAAACTTAAACACTTCACTCATGGTCTCTGTCATAGTGACTCATATGTGTCCAGCTGCCCTGGATGTTATCCTCACCTTAGTGGGTATTTTTTTTTTCAGTAGTGAGTCAAAAGTAACTCCAGCACAGCTCTTGCTCGTGTACTTCAGGCTCTGCTCAGTGACCCCACGCTGTATATTGAAATGCGATGTGCGCAGCCTGCTTCTGCCAGAGACTGTAGGAAACAGTCTTGTTTGCCAGCTTTCTGATTCTCCTCTGTCCAGACCACCAATCTGTTTGTTTAGGCTTGTGAAAGGTAAAGAAGGGATATGACTAAAAGTCCTATGTCCTAATGATGTGCTTTAGCCTGAGTTGCCTTCCCCCCCTAGTTTATCACAGCAGTTCATTAGATAGCCAAGATCTTGCACGTTGCCCTACCCTGCTTGTACTAGAGATGGACAAATTAGGTTCTTGCATGCAAGAATCCAAACAAAAGCCTTTATTGCCCAGTTCCTGGAACCTGTGTGCAGGAAAGAATTTCTCAGTTTATTTTGTCTGAGTACCATTGTCAGAAGCAACAGGAGCTCATCACTGCTGGTGGCAGACACCACCCCTGTATCTGTGACTGCAAATGTATGATAGACTATTTAACCCTTGAATTAGTTTCTGTACTACAGTTTGGAGAGTCTTTTGGTAAACATGACAGTTTATATGTAATTAATTTTAATGGCAATATCAGAAAGCTGTACTGACAGCACACTGCCCTGTATTATGACTAAACTTGAACCCTTCATTTGCCATTCACTGAGACTACACATTGTGTCAGCAGGACTCATGGACTCAACTCTGGTTTCTATCACAGACTTCCCATATGCCTGTGGGCAAGTTGCACCAAGGATTTCAGTAGCCACTGGATTAGCATTTCCCTGTCTGATTCCCAATCTTCTGCTAATGTGTCTTATCTATTCTCTTTCGACTCAGTCCTCAGTCGTTTGCCCCATCTGTCTGAACCATATACTTTTCCAGGCAACCAGCTCCCACTATGCTCTTAGTCTTCTGCATTAAGTGACTTTCAGGTTTTGTAATCAATCCATTAATATCCATGACCCGTCCTGTTAAAAAAAAGGCTGTCATCCAGTAAGTTACTTTCTTACACAGATGATATTCTTGTTAGTAATGACTCAGTGCTAGCTGCCTCTTTTATCCATTACTTCTTCACAATTCTGATTTAGGTCTATTTAATCCAGCCTGGGACATATGAGGATGGATGAGATGATTTCTGGATTGAATGATTTGATGATATTAGAAGCTGTTGTACCTATAGTTGCAAACCCACAGTGGGATGCATCTCAAGTAACCTAAGGTGCCTAACAGGTAGCTAAATCTGTGCTGTTTAACCTCTGTTCTCTCTATGACGTGTGAGGAGAAATAAGCACTTCAATAAAAGCAACAATGCTAATCCACTTTTCCTCACATTCAGAATGAGCTAAGAGTATTCATGGACTACTCACTGCAATCCACTGACAAGGGGCAGCTCAGTAAAATTAGTTAAGTGGTCAGATTATGGCAATGCAGTCCATATATCTAAGGCATAAAGCAAGAATTATGTTTCTAAATAGCCTTGCAATTCACTTTTATCTCTTTTCCCACTTAGTCTCCTGTTGCTTTGTCTGAGCACTTCCACTATCATATCTTTCCAGATGGTGACCAAACCACACCTCTGCTAATGTTGAAGTAAAAGAATTTCAGGCCCTGGAGCTCAGGCTGCCACTTTCTTTCTCTTTCCAGTTACACTATTTGTAAATGAAAGCGTATCCAGGCCTTGAAAAAAAATGAGCGAGCTGGTGAATGGGCTAGCCTAGTGGTATGCGGGGTCAAATGAGGTACCCAGTTCTCCTGTTCTGGATCAGTAAGGCAATTTCACAACAAATGCAACTGAACTGTTCTTCCCATGGAAGAATGTGCAAGAAACTGAATTCCTGTCAAACACCTTTCTGAAATATGGGATTTTTGCTCAGCTCTGTTATATATATATGGAATGCAATGCCAGGACTTCAAATGATAGTTGTCTAAAGGCAATTCGGTCATTAAAGATGTAAAGCAACACCCACCAGTATTTTCAAAAGAGTCTTCTAGTGGAGGTCTCCTCTTTCAGTATTCTACATGAGTATTTAGATCACAGAATGCCTACATGTTCCTAGCCTTTAGGAATGTACTCAAAGGAAAAAAAGAAAAATAAAGGCAGATAGATTCGTCTGTCTAAAAGGAGATATCTTTGTCTGACCTAGTCATCCAGGATCTTCTGGTGAGAGAACTGGTACAGCTGGGATGTGACTCATCTCATCTGGAAGTAGATATCTAACATACATCACATGAATTGCATCTTATTTGTCACCAATAACTCTGAGGGAAACTAGGCTACAGACTACTAAAGCTGCAGTATCATTCTCCCCCCAGAAGGGGTAGGATTTAAGTCTGGATTTCCCCAAACCCAGTATTAACTAGATTTTTATGCCTCTAAAGGAACTGTGGGTGTCACAGTAAATTCTACAAATCTTATCTGATGCCCACTGGTATTTCCCCAGTCTTCACTGGGATTTGGATGGGGCCCTACCTGTCCAGAGAGAGCTTGGAATGTCCCATTTCTTCCCAGATACTGCAGGTTCGTGAAAAAATGGAAAGGTTCCCTTAAGTGCGTCCCTCAGACTGCAAAGGATTTAGAGTAGCTTTCTGTCATGCCACACAACACTGTCTAGCAACAGGTTCTATCATTGTTCTTCTGGGGGCAGCGGGACAAACTGAATGGCAACTGGTCAAGGAGTTTCATTCCTGCCTTCCCACCCCCTTGTAAATATCTCTATTAGGCAATGTGCACCCTTTTGGAAAGAGAAGAAACTCCTACTCTACTCTTGGCTGTTTTGGCTTCATTTCTCAGGCTTGGCTATAGCAGAGATGGGCTCTGCCTTTTCTTGCTGCTCTGTGCCACAATGTGAGTTCTGCTGAATGACAGCAACTTCCTTGGAAACCTCAACGTGCATAACTTCTGCCATAAAATTGCATCTTCCAACAGACATGCAGAGGAAATAGCAACCTGGAAAGTGAATTTAGGAGCTACAGACTAGGAAAAAATAAAAGCTTTTGATTTCAGAGAACTGTAACAAAATGAGAGGAATTGTCTGAAAGAAGATACAACTCTAGCGTTAATAAGAGTTGCTATGTCCTCTGCTGAGATAACTGTCATGATACGGAAGCAAGGAAGGCGTTTTGTACCTCCATTTAATCTAAAGTTATATCACAAGCTTGTGACGGTGACTTGTGGATGTGGTTGGAGGATGATGGGAGACTGGATATGTTTCAGTGTGCTGGATTAGAGTCAGGATTAAATATCTTACAGAGAAAGCTGCAATACACCTAAGCTTCTTAGCCTATGCTGAGACATGACAAAATACAAGATGTGAATTTGCTGAGGAAAGGGATGGCCTAGAAGTTTTTAGTACCAGCCTGGATGGCATGCACATTCCTGCAATAACATACCATGGCTGCAGACATTCCAATACACCAATGAGCATTGTGCACTGAAGAGCTTATTTAAACATAGGAGAATGATGAAGAAAAAGTCCATGACTTTATTTTAGCTGTGTGAAATTATGCCAGGCAATGGTCATTAGAGTTTATATTTTAACAGCTAGAAAAGAAGTAAATGAAGAAACTCTCAAAGAGTTATATCCCTGTTTTGGATATAATCTGACTTAAACCTGTATGACAGTGGTGGAGCTGGTTGCTTCAACTTCTTCACAGCTGCAGAGGTTTTAACCAGTCAAGCTCAGTCTAATGAGCATTGCACCATAAGAAAGTGCCCACTTCCCATCAATGAAAGGAGCGAAGAGCACCTGGCTTGGATGGAGACATCGAAATTGCAGATACATAATGGGTAAAATGAATTCCACCCCAAGGCTTTCTCCTGCAGAGAGGCATCAAGTGCTACTGAGATACTGTAAAGTTTTCTTGACTGGCCTCCATCTGCTGCTGAGTGAGGAGTGCGTCATCAGTGGGTTGTATACAATCCCTGACTCTGAGACCTCTGAGGACAATCAGGATCCCATCAAGCATCTTACCTGGAAGTAGAACCTATGCATAGGCTCTGAGTGGGACCCTGAGCATCTTCATTTTTGGACTAGATGTCTTTCCTGGAAGACAAGCTTAACACTAGGGTTGATGCTTGGCAACTGGGACAGTTCTTAAACCTGTGATACACATAAGGCCATGCCAGAAACGTGAAGGTCTACCATGATCTGAGCTCAAAGAACCTGGCAAACCTGCTCCAACACACTTTGAGCCTCCACTGAAGGGGAGAACCGATCATCCCAGACAGCCGGGATGCCTTATGAGGCCTGTGATGTGAAAAAGGAACCAGCCCACATGCTATGATATGACCTTGTTGGTGAAGCCTTAGAGCAAAGATGCAATCAGAGAAAAGCATTTCACACCAACAGAGTGTGGAGAAATATGCATATTAGAAAAGAGCAACAGCATCCCTGCTAAGAATTATCACTACACTAATTTAAAGCGTAACTGACTATTATACCAGCACGGAAACTGTGATAAGAAGACCAAAGGCACCTTGAACTCCTTTGATGGCCCAGGCTCTACAAATGCAAAGCTTTCTCTGGGTGTCAGCAACATCCAAGTAGGAAGGGAACTGTGAATATGCAGGTGACAAACACGGAAAAGAGACAAACAACACGTTTGTGATGCATAATGCTCTCCTCTGGTTTACAGGCTGTTTTTAAAAGCAGTGCCCTATGTTAGGAGTTCAGAACAAGGGATGTATTGGTTCTTCTTCCCTCACCTTGTTTTTTGCAAGCATCAGCGGAATTTGGAGTGAACTGATGAATTTTTAGATGTTGTGTTAAGATGATAACAGGATTTAAAACAAACTTTGCTACTTTGAAAGGGACTGAAGGGAAGAAAAGCATTATGAATGGCCTGGGCTATCTGGACGCAGTTGGTTTAGAGTTTCAGGAGTGACTTTTCTGCAAGACCAGCCCTGAGCCTGATTCAACAAAGCCCATCCTGGAAGGGCACCTGCCCTCAAAGACTTCCCTGAGTATTCCTCTCCTTTCAGTACTAAGCCCCAGTAGACTGCCTTGGCTTTTATGGACCCTGGGCCTTCATTTGGCTCTTGATGGTGTCAGCAAAGGAGAGATGGGTTTAGTAAAACAGGATGGGAACAGCTCTTGCTGCAGCCTTGAGTCTGTGCCCTACCCAGCCTTACCTGGACAAGACATACGTGCTCTGGCCAATACTTCTCCCACAATTTCCTCTTCCTTTCCACTACATTTCAGTGGTTTTAACTAGTGCCATCACACCAGCACCTGCCACCACCTCACTGAGCAGAAAGCACCAAGCTCCATGTTACCAGAAGACAGTGAGTGCCTATTTTGAGCCTAGAAAGCCTTTCTGGTCCAGTCTTCAGACCTCCTGCATGCTCTTCCGCTTCCCTTCCCAGCTGCACTCTTTTGCCCTGCAGCATTTCTTTTCAGATCCAGAGCAAGATCATGAGTCCAGTACTGCTCTGAGAAGGAAATTTCAGCATGGATATTGATGGGAGTAGGACTAGTCCATCCCTGCTCGCAGGATGCCCTGGGGATGAAACTGGATGCTCAGTGCACAACCAGCTGTGTTCACTATGGTGTGTGCAGCTCAGCTGTCCACATAGAGCATCTGTGACTCAGAGCCCAGAGGATTCCCCCTGTGTGCAATGCTTGCTAAGTGCTATCATTATGCCCAATAAAGCCACCTGAAATGTGGCTGGGCTGTTTGAGTCATGCACCCGAGTACAGCAAGCACAAATGCTGAGCAAGCAAATGCTGGCACATCAGCCCATAGTTGTCCCATTGGGCTTTCCTTGCATTCCCAAACACACAAAGCAAAAACATTTGTTTCTTATGGAGTCTAGCACAGAACAGCCACCTTCACCTGCTGCTGTGCACCAATGCAAAGCACTGGTGATGTGGGAAGAGATGTGGAGACTAGCAGTCTATCTGGAAAAGCAGCAGCAGTGCTGCAGGGCTGGAGATGAGCTGGCTCATCACAGTTGGAGGAAGTGGGATGCAAGCAGGAAAGGATTCCTATACATTTGGGATGGAGCCTCTTTTCCCCTGGTACAATCAGCAATCCTCGACTTTTCTTTCCTATGAGAAACCCCACAGCAAAAATCAATGTTCTTCCAGCTTGACCCTTCAGAGGGAGAAGTCAAAAGTCTTTTTTGGCCAAGAGAATGCCAGAATGCCAGGTTATGACCATCCCCCTGTACCAACTACTTACAGCAGATCCAGCTGTAGAGCTGAATCTGGAAAAAGAGATGCTGTGTGCACAAGTGAAATGTGTCATCATGCTGGCACATGAGCTCAGAGAGGAGAACGGGACCCACCCATTTCATAAATGTCTCCTGCTCCTGCTGCAGTCCTATGTTTACCCTGCCCTGGTGCTGTGCACTGCAATAGCACTCAAGGACATGAGGCCAGTGCAGAGATGTCTTTAGGGAGAGAAAGAAAAGGCTAACCTACTCTCAATAGATCTTAGTGCTACACCCAGCCCTACTGCAGGCTCATTGCAATGTCTGGGGCAGGGCCTTTAAATTCTTCTGCCTCTGCTTACCTGCAAAATTGAAATAGAAAAACATCCTCTCCCTTCCTGAGCACATACCAGAGCTTAAGCCATGTTAGTAAGTGCTCAAAAGTTTTCAGGTGAGAAGTCTTAGAGGTGTTCAAATATCTGTAAAGGACATGTTTTGCCTCTGGGGCTACCTGAAAAGGGCTGGGGAGGAAAATGATTCACTGTTCCTTATCTTAGTTAGGAAAGGCTTGCTTGTTTGATAAAATGCATTCATCCAATGCTTTGAATATCAAGTTGCTAGTTTTCAGGTTAACTTATCTAATAAAGTCCTCTTAAAATTGAAAGAAAAAAAGATAAAGCCATGAATATGTAGCAGGACAGCACAATTTAATAAAATGAGACTAAAATCTAAGTAGATGAGGGCTCTTCTTTAGCACACACTGTGCTCTCTGGGAGAATCACAGCCCTCCCCATGTTTTGAAACAGGGACTTCTTGCTAAGACCTTGCAAAATTTTTAGTTCTTGCCATGAGAAAGGCTTCTTGTGTGATCTTGGTTCAGTCATTTAATCTCACCAGCATGGAATCTCCATGCCTTGCCTATGCCAGGAGCAACATAAATACCATTAGAGTCTGTTCCTCCAGTCCCACCATGAAAAAATGGAGATGGGAAAATATTTCCCCTACCCTTTGCACACTATATCTTATGCGTGGATGAGGCAAGAGCTATTTCTCACCACTCACATCTACACAGCAAGATCCCCTAGAGACCCAGTGGCGCTCTATCCCCATTGCTGCTTTGGTGAAGATCACCCATGCTGTGCTCAGGAAAATGTAAGCTGGTGGGTGATTTCCTATCTGAGAGTAGGCTAAAACATCCTTCCAGGATTATACACTACCTGGCAAAACAGGGCCATGTAAGATGCTGTTGTAACACAGATACACGTGTATAAAGACAATTCCCAAGCCTTGGGGCAAGGGTGGGAGAGGGCTGCATGCACAGGGATTGCACTGGGTAAAGCTGAAATGGAGCCACCTCTGCAGAGGAACACGACAACTCTTTAATACTGCTTCACAACCCGCTGCATTACAGAGGAAATGAAGATGAATGCCATCACCTCGGAAATGTCAAAATCCTTGACTCCAGCTAATCGAGCGGAGGAGAAGTGAGTAGATGCAATTCATACTTCCGAGCTCTAGAGATTGTTTTAGGAGCTCTGGTGCCAACACACATGGTTCACGCTGTCCCTTGGGTGACCTTCAACTGCTTTGCTTCCCTCCTGGCTAACGAGGGATGATCATCTCTCACTTAACACAGTTGTTCTGTGCCAAACCTAAGCTTTGCTTTCTCAGGTGCGGAGCCTGCCAAGACTCCACACTTGCTTCTCTAGGATTTGCAACAGATGGAAAAGCAGCTTTCTCTTGGGATCCAGAATCCAGCCTGGCTTTCACCCACCCTGGCATAAACAGAAGGCTGTTGCACCCACCTTGAGGGGGACAGATCCCAGGAGAGACCTGAACCAGAACACAAGCCAGGACTTCATCCATCACAGCTCTTACTGTGGCGATGCCATCAGACTCTGACAGGAACATGTTCAGGTGTTGCACCTGTGTATTGTTGCAGTAAAGCTACTGGGTTACTTGCCTTTCTGTTGGCAACACTCCCTCCCACCATGCTCCCCCGCACTTATGTTTCCTGAACTGCAAAACAACAGATATGGAAAGATCTCTTGGATCACTTTCTCCAATCTTCATGAGCTATAAAATAGCTACTGCAGAACATCACAGGCTTTGGCCAACTTCATCCCATGTGGGTGAGTAAGCCAGCAGAGCTTCTGTGACCAGTCTGGGGGAACAAGCAATAAGAAGCCAAGAGGAAACATAGGCTGCAGCCAGGAAAATATTCCTAACACACATCTTTCACATCCACAAATACCAGATTGGCATGTCCATTAACTCTGCATTCACTCTGGTACTAGCAGTTATGGCTCACCTCCTTGACCAGTTTGTTATGGAGCCAATCTCCACCTACCGCACTTAGGATGTGGTACAGGTGCTACAGGGAGCAGCAGAGGAGAGAGGAACTCCACCACTACCAGTGGGAACAGAAGAAGGGATAGACATTGCCGCCTAAAGCAATGCGACCACATCAGGTCCCAGCCAGGGCCTGTCTACTCCTGTGAGACATCCTCTTCCAGTCCCTTTCCAGGCACATACTTTAACCTTCTACATCTCTCAGTGTGCAGCACGCTGCCTCAGATCCCAGGAATAACGACATTTGAGATGCCAGCTGGCATCTCCACTGTGAAGAGGTCTGCCTGTACTGCTAATTCAGCCCAGCTATCCTCTCTGTTATCATCTCCCCTAGTACCAGCCTTCTGGGCTACTGGAGGTTAAGATTCCCAGTACTGAAGCTCTGTGTTTATTGCTGGTTTTTTTCCCCTCCTGAACCAAACTCTTTTTTGCTTTTGAATCATTTCTGCACTCTGACTGTCCTCAGACCAAGTCAGGCCACATGCCACTGATGAAAAAATAATCTAAACCAAATCAAAAAGCTTTTTCTGTTGCATGTACAGTCAGCTGGTCAACCAAATTAGATGGAAGAAGTTTTAGCTTTGTCTGTGCTGTTACTGTGACTCTGCATGGACCCCAGACCCCCACAGGGTAGGGGACAGGTTACATCTAATCCTCCCCCACCTGTGAATTCTGCTTCTGCATTTCCTGAGACTTCCTGCAGTCGCTGCGCTCTCTCTCCTTTCTTTAAAAACAAACCAAAAAATGAACAGCACTAACATCTGGGGAAAAAAAGCCCAAACAAAACAACAAGAAACAATGTATTTTTGCTCTTAATCTGCCCACCCTGGGTATGGAAGAGCCTGTTGCTGCTACCAGTAGCTACTTTAGGTTGAACAGTGTTGGAGAAGGTCCCATGGGGTTACTGTGCCGCAATAAATCACGCCAGTGCATCCCTACAAACTTGCCACATTAGTCCCGATGGGAAATGGTGTTCTCTCATTTTGTTATTTTTAAATAATTGTTTTTAAAGCCTATTTAATCCCTCTTTGTACATACATTATTTAGGAATTTTCTGGTTTTAGGAAGTTACCCCCCCAGTCATCACTGAAAGGACATGGACAGATCAGGAGAGCATTGCTGCTCTGGGGAATCTTTCCCTTTTAAACCACTGAACTTTTCCCAAAGGTACCACTCATCCAGATCTATGCGGAGACCACTGGCACTGCACAGCCTGATTTTAAACAGGTGCCCCATGCCACAGTAGGAATGGCAATTTAAACAGCTCAGCCACATAAGGAACTCTGTTTAGAGGTAGACAATAATTATGGTAACTCATGCCCACTGCTCCCCCTGACAAATCCACACTTGATGTTTCCCCTAATTTCTTTCCTTTGGGAAAATAATTAACCAAAACCTACTGGAGAGTATCATTCCTCATTCCCTGCTTTTGCTCAGACTGCCTTGAAGCTGAAAGAAATATAAGTATCCACAGCTCTGTGTGCTTTGCGGTGAGTTTACGCTTTAATTACAAACTATTATTTGGAGGGGGGGAGGCATACACTAGGGTGGGTAAATTACAGATTTTCTGCTGTAAGCAGTGAAGTTGCTATGAGCTAATACAGGGGAGGCTTCAAACAGGGATGGGTAGGATGCCTGTTGCTTGTGCAATCATACTAAAAAATCTCTGGCCCTCACTGCAGTTACTTAGAAAAGAAAACCACCACCAACAGCAAAAATAATCAAGCAGAAAGAAAAGACCAAAATTAAATTAAAATAAAATGAAGCAGAACGATCAATCTGCTAAATAAGCCAGCTTGGAAGCAGGCTTTCCTTGACTAGGTCACTTTTGGAATGGATTTTGGGATGTGCACAGTTGTGTCCGCGGGACCCTGTGCTACCTGCCATCCCCAATTCCCAGAGCTGTTCCCCAGCTCCAGCCATGGGGTAGCCAAGGGGTTATATCTTGCTTGAGGATAAATAAAGAGGGAAAGGGGTGTGTGGGGGGAATTTAGGCAGCCAATGCAGCAACACCCGGCCTCTCCTCCGACTCCCCCACCCCAATCAAAACCTCCTTTGCATTTCCATGCCCTAAGGGAGGGTTGCTGTCTCTGCGAAAGAAAAGTCTAAAACCGCTGGTTGGCACAGGGGAAGGATTGGAAAGGGGGGAAAAACACCCCCCCAAACCCAAAGAGTCATCGTCTAGCTCCCCCCCTGCACACACCTGATGCCCCGGCTTGGAAAGAGACTGCCTGCCCTTCTCTCCATCGCCTCCTTCCCGGCTTTTCCCTACCGAGAGCAGCCTCTCCCGCACCTACGGGAGTGGGAACGGGAGCGGGACCGGGAGCCGGGGGGGCCGGGGCCGCTCTGCCCTCCTCTCCCCTCGGTGGGTGACAAGGGAATATTTATGATGGTATTAGAGGAATGCGTTTCCTTCTCCAATCAGGAATGCAACCAGAGTTTCTAATTATAAGTTAGATGGTGGCTGGGAATAAAAGATTGCTTTTTAATGACTCCCGTCCAGGTGCTCTTTCTGCCTGTCTTCCCAAGAACACATTTGCATTTTATTGCTTTTCTCCCATCCCAACGAATTCCCTGCTTTCAGACATACCTGAAATACTTTGGAGAGACTGCCTTCAACACCCTCACCTCTGCACCGCCGGGCAGCGCAGAGGTACCGCGCCCGCGGCCCCCGCTCGCCTCCGATCGCACCTGAACCCCGCTAACGCCCCTCGCCAGATGAAAGGGGACACACACACACACACACGCACACACATTAAATGCACTTAAAACAATTAATTATTACTAGCAAAATCTTTTGGACGCCTCTGAGTTATTCACAGCACCGCCCGGGCTGCGCAGCAGCTCCCGGTGCCGTGCACCCCGGCCTCCTCTCCGCGGGGAGCGGGGCTGGCCACTCCACACCCGCGCAGCCCCACGCTTCCTTCGCGCCGGTGCCGGCGGAGCAAGAGTCGGCCCGCTCTGGGGCTTCCCTGAGCCCAATTACCTCCGCGGGGTAATTAAAGCAGATCTTGCAGTTACATGCCTTGCCCAGCACCATTTGCTTTTTGTAGGGGAGAGAGAGAAAAAGCTCTTAAAGGCGTAGGGTGCAAAGAGCAAAAAAAAAAAAAAAACAAAACCCAAACCAGAAACAACAAACCGGGATAAGAAAGCGCGTTATCCCGGGGGAAACGGGTGCGCAGGTCCCCGCCGATCTTGCGCTGGGCAGCGCCGGTCACACCACCCCTAGACCGGTCTCTGCTCCCTGCTCTGCCTTTCCACAGCCAGCCCAGGTTGTTCAGCCTCCTCTCATCTCCTTTCTCTTTCATTTTCCCCCCTCTTTTCCCTTTTTTTTTTTTTTTTCCTTTCTCCCTAAATATTCCTTAAAGCGAAGGGGAAAAAAAAAAATTCATCCTTTCTCCCCCTTCCTTCCACCTGACTAGCTCGAAATCACCTTGAAATGCTCATGTCAACTTGTATCATTATCTCTTTAATTCAGGCAGCGCCTTTTGTTCTT
The DNA here is from genome assembly GCF_028554395.1 of Pezoporus wallicus. Classification (NCBI taxonomy): domain Eukaryota; kingdom Metazoa; phylum Chordata; class Aves; order Psittaciformes; family Psittacidae; genus Pezoporus; species Pezoporus wallicus. The sequence goes on along the minus strand of NW_026637044.1, from coordinate 2,468,561 downwards.
CACAGGAGAGGATCAAAGCACTTAAAAAAAAAATAACTTTCCGATCGCTCTCGCTCGCTCTCTCTCTTTTACAGTAGGAGAAGGAGAGATCAGGTATAACCCAGTCAAAATAAACAAAGTGAATGCATAAATAAAAAAGGTGAAATGCAGGTTCTAAGAACTTGCTGGCGCTGGAACAATCCCACCTCTTTAGCTGAGTGGCAACGAAAGGAGAATTTCAAGTCATCTTAAGCGCAGGGGTTGCAGAGAAAACAGAGGAGGGGAAAAAAATAAATGAAAATGAGAGGAAAAAAAAAAAAAAAGAAGAAGAATAAAACTTACCACCAGATTGGGTAACTTGACAGAGCCTGACTCAACCCACAAAGAAACAGGAAATATCCAAAAGAGGCCATTGATGAAAAGTTGTCTTTTTTTTTTTTTTTTTTTTTAACCAGAGTTGCCAAAAACCTTCCTTTCTTCTGAGGCAGGATGATTATTTTAATAATAATAATAACAATAATTTAAAAAAAAAGTCAAATGAAGTGAACTCAACCCGACCAGGTAAATCCTCTCTTGCTTCCTCTACTACTCTCAAGGAAAAAAAAATCTCAGAGAGGTAAAAAACTCTTCTCTCAGCCAAGACACTGAAGGCAAATATTAAAAAAAAAAAAAAAAAAGTTTGAAGTAGCTCTCTTAAAAAGGACCCAATCAGCACTTATTGCCAAAGGGAGAATTCTGATGCTTTGGCTTGTTCTGTCAATCAGGAGCGTGAAGTCAGGAATGAGCTAATTGCAAGGAGATAGTGTTTTAATACTCATTAGGGGGCACGTTGGCCCACAAGCCAAGGGATAAAATGTAGTTTTAAAAAGGGGAAGGAAGATTTAGGGGGTTTAAATAGACAGGGGGGACCCCTGTGGATTTGGGTAGCTATAACAACCTGCCCGGATTTCACTCCCTGGGTCGAAGCTACTAAAATGCAAAAAAAAAAAAAAAAAAAAAAAAAAAAAAAAAAGTGTGATTTTTTTTTTAAGTTTTTTTTTTTTCCCCTTCCTTTTTTTTTTCTTTTTTTTTTTTTCTTTTTTACTTATTATTTATTCGGTTTGCTCTTTCTTGCCATTCTGTCTTCTCATACCCCTGTTTCCTCACGGTGACGGTCAGGACGCATTTGAACTAACTTTCCAGAAACTATCTGTTGGTTATCTCTCTTCTTTTTTTTTTCCTCCTTTTTTCATTAAAAAAGGAAGATTTTCACCCAGCCATGCACGCGCGCACACAGTCACACACACCTCCGACACCCACCCCCCTTCCCCACCAGTCCAACCAGCCACATATCCAAGAGCTCCACTGAAGGCATCTGCTATGAAATCAACTTCTTCCGTGCAAATCTCAGTAAGGCTCGTCCAGATCATCACAATTTACAGGAGCCCCAGCCCTGGACTTTGCGAAGGCACTGCTGCAAACGACTTCATCCACCAGATCCACCCCACCGGGCACTAGTAATTGATCTCTTTTTTAATTTCTTTCTCTACCTATTGTAACCAATTTCTCTCTTTTCAGTGGCAGTGGTGGGGGGTGAGCTGGGGTGGAGGTGGATCGCGCTGTTCCAAACATTTGCAGGTTTTCGGTGGGGTGGAAATAAAAAATAATTAAAAAAAAAATCATGGTCAGTATTATTATAAAGATGTAGCTCCTGGAGACTGGGTATGTGGTTAGATTTGCTGCTCCTCTGGAACATATTGTTTAAAGCTTGATGGATCTGTGGGCAAGTGTCACCCAGATGACAAGCTTTCCCCTTACCCTGGGTCATTTGAAAGGGGGCTTGAGAGGCAGAAATGAGGGGATGGAGGCACTGGTTGAGCTACGAGATATTTTCTCTGTGGAATAACAACGATGATTCTCTTCATATTGTTATGGCGGCTGCCTGTTGGCTTTTTTTTGCTGTTTTTTGTTGATTTTTAAATTCATTTTTTTTAGGGGAGAGAGAGAACTTGTTGAGATTTTACTTATTTATTTGACTTTATTTTATTTTATCTGTGAATCAGAAAATTTCTGTGGCTCACACAAAACAAAGAGAGGTACAATTTTTCATGACTTTTTGGAGAAAGGCTTGCAACCTTTCATGAGCTCATATCAAAATGCATTTTCTTTCTCATTAAGAATTGCATATATATTTTCCCTTAGTAGGGAATATTTCTATTTACACACACACTGCTTTATATGCATATATAAAAAGATATGTTTGTGTTTATCTAGATGGAGAGATATACTCATTCTAGTGAAATTATACTAGAAATGCAGTTCATTCGGGGATATTTAAATCATTGGGAATTTGGCAGGGGTCGGGCCCTGATTATTTTCTTTAGGGTTGGATGACAAGTGATTGCAAATGTGAACACTGGCAAGTGCTCCGAGATCTAATCACTCCGTGTAGCCAAGCTTGAGTTGATCTGAGCGGCTTCTCGCTTGCTTCCAGAGGAACGGATGCTCTCTCTGGCTCTCCCAGCAAATCCCCATGGTGTCGGTACTGCAATTATGCTGAGTGTATTAAATCCATCCTCCCCACCTCCTTCAGCAGCTCCCCTCACCCCAGAGGAGCCAAAGAGGCTGGAGAGGGAGAAGAGAGTTTTATTGCACAAGGTAGGACAAGGAGAAGGAGGAGGGTGGTGGTGTGTGAAAAATCATCTTAAGGACTTTCCCTCCGTATTAGAGAAAATCCCATCCAATTATAGCATTACTGGAAAGAACTAAACACTGCAACTTTCAAAGGAGGGGATTTCTCTGTCTTTTCAAGTGAAATTGCTCACACTGCAGACAGGAACACACACACACATACACACACACATACAGGGACCCTCAGAGACACCAGCGCCTGCCCGGCCATGGGGGTCTTGGTAAACTGGGGATGGAGGAGGAAGGGGCAGGACACACATCCCTTCCAGTGGTCCAGCTAATCTCCCCTCCTTTTGTTCCTGGGGAGAAATTTAAACATCCCCCAAAGCCTCTGCCCCTCCCTTCAGGAAGCACCAGGCAACTTTACCTGAAGGTACAAATTCAGCCACTCTCCCTTTTCCTCTTTACTTTGCAGCTGCTATTTGGGGAAGATGGAGATAATCCACTTTGTCATAGGCACACACACACAAGCAGGATAGTATTGATTTCTTTGGCAGGCAGCACTGCTACTTACTCTGAAGCCAACTGCTTTTAATTATACTGATAAAAAGGTAGTCGGGTATATAATAGCCATTCCCATCCCTAGAAACACTACTGTAGATTAGTTATCTATTACCAATGTTATCTTTGAACTTAAAGGGTGAGATTTTGCAGTCCATTAGAGTCAGTAAAAAGGCTGCCACAAGCCTTATGGATGTGGAACTGCTGGCATTTGGCTGCCCAGATCTGCAGGGTCCTCTCCCAGCAATTGATTTTAGGGCCTGATGTCAGAAGCTCCCTAAGCTCATCCATGCTGGTCCATTGGTTTCTGTCCCTCTCCCAAATATTTGGACATGCATTCAGACACATGCTTTGCAATGAGAAAGATCTGGTCCTCATTGAGGTGATGCTTTGGCTTCTTTGCTTTTGGTGTTGCTTCGATGCCCAGGGAGAAATTCTGAGGGAAGTCCAGGTGACAGGGTTGTGAATCCTCAGTGGTAGACAGCAAGGCTCAGTTCTAGTGGAGCTGCAACTTGCTCTGTACAGATTTTCCACAGTGCCCATCCTCACACCATCAAAATAAGCACCAGGGCTTGGCTTGTGGCTTCCCCAGGATGTGAAGGTCCATCACCCTGACTTGTCAAAAGGGAGGTTAAATTATTGACTATGCTCACAGTTGTAAGACCAATTCCTCAGCTCCCATAAGCCTGCTGCAGAAGTAGGTATGTTAACTCAGTTATCAAGTTGGCATGGGGAAAAGGGGGTGGGAGGACAGGGGGCAGGTCTTAGTATCATGGAATGCCTTATGAAGGCATTGCAGACTGGTCTTGTCTTGCTTACTCATGGGTATGGCCCAGCTGGCATCTTCAGGGCCCACTTGAGTGTGTAAATAGAGTTGGATTTAGAAACATGACTGCTTTGTAGTGTGGTTAAGTCACAGCAGGGAACAGCTATGCCCACCCATGTTCAAAAAAGGCATATCCAGCATTGCTACAACCCAGAGAAGTCTATGTAAAGAGATCAGGGACAAGGGGAGGAGGTCTGGAGGGATCCAGGCAGACAGGAAGCAAAGCAGAGCAGTGCAATGCAGCCAGTCGCGCTTCCCAAATACTCCACATGTCACTTCTCTTGCTCACCTTCCCCCTCTGCCCTGCATGGAGAAAATTCATTGTTGATGCAGAATGGGAAGATCATCCTCACTGAGAGCAAACAGAGCCAGGGAAGGCTCCTTGCTAGGCAGAAGGTTTTGCAGAAGGTTTTACTTATTTTTGGTGGAGGACAGAAGTGCATTCTGTACTTCTCTTTTTAATATTTCAATTCCCACTACTGACATCTGAGTCATTATCTGCTTTTGAAAATTACAACCAGGACTAGTCTGTGTTAGAAGATGGTTAATCTTCCCCATTCGTAATTTGCTCACTGCTTGTCCCACACAACTCTCTCTGAACACAGTGGTCACCATGGCTGTGTACAGCCACCATGGCTGCGTGCAGCCACCATGGCAGCTTGAGAAAGCTACAGCCAATTTTTCCTTCAAAGAATCCTTCCTTCCTCCAAGAAGCCCCCACTGTGGCACGTTGTGATAATGGGAGCACCAGTAAATCCCCACCAGGCAACTTTGTAGCCCACCCTCCCTAAAGCCAACCCTGGTGAGGAACCCCAATAGCATGTAGGCATTGCTACAGATATCTGGAGACCCAGATATCAAAACATGCTGCAAGCACTAAACCTCATCTATCATATTTATATAAAAATGTGAATGCTGGGGTCCTAGATACCTGGGCACTTGGTTGCTGGAGGCCTGGCTTTGCCACCTGCCTTGGCATGTCATTCTGCTTCCCTCTTTCATTTTGCCTCTGTGCCTTTTAAGGTACTCAAAGACCAAGATCCATGTTGTCCGTGTCATCCAAACATCTTGACCAGCACTATAAATAGCAACCAGGTAGGTTAATATGGATCTCATCAGACGCAGAGAGCAAAGCCGAAGATGTGTAGTGGATGGCTAATGATGTGATGCAGTGGCAGAACTGGTGAAAAGATGGGTTTTGCTGCTAAATTCATGTCCCTCCTTCAAGACAGGTCTCTGTGACCAATTTTTTTAACCATAGAAAGATCACTGCTGCCAAGAAGTGCAAGTTGGTCCAAAGTTGAAAATGGGGGGTTTTTGTTCTTTTAAATATACCAAATATACCAATGGCATATTTCACTTTGCCTGACTACAGCTGTCCAAATTTACTCACTTAATTGGCTGCCTTTGTGGTCAGTGGTGCAGTGGAAACCCGAGCAATACATCCCACTGTCGATACTGGCCCGTGGAAGGTGGGGTAAATTGCTTAGGGAGTTGCATTTCTCTTTGGGACCTAGTTTAGACTTGGTGCGTAATCTTCAGATGGTTGAAGTTAGGTGAAAGGCCTACAGGCCATTGTCTCTTCTCTGGGATCTAAAGGGGCACTGATAGCAATAAACTAATCAGGAGCACATTTGGGGTGGGTTTCTCAGCTCTTTATGCTGCAAGGAGATGTCCTCAACTGCAAGGGAACAGCATTTATTTGACACTGTTTAAACTGCCTTTGGCTATGGCTGTGTTCTGCCTATGTTATTCCAGACAATGACAGACTAGGATTTTAGCTGCTTCTGGATTCCCTTCAAAACATTTCTATATAAAGGTGTTATCCTCTGATCACAGTGCTCATAAGATAAATGGATGATGGCTGAAAGCATAAAATCCAGTACTGTCACAAGGATGACAGGAAAGATTGCGTGGCACGGCTTTCAGTTTAATGGAGACAGAGCGTCCAAAGAGCTGCACTAGAATATCCCAGACCTTTTGTGGAGTGGAGCAGATCTGTCGCGGGTGATGATGCTTTCCTTTGGACTTTCATATACAGGATCTTTTGTCACCTTATCTTGGGTGAAAAAAAATGTTATTTTGGGGGAGGGTTCCTCTCTCATGTTGTGTGTGCCTCCAGTTATTACCTGCAGTCACTTGTGCTGACTGTGTTTCTTGATCACAGGCTCTGAAGAGTATGTCCTGGCTGCCAATAAGATGCTTTAGAAAGGCAGTAGGTGATAAGGCCAGACCTTGAACTGGTGGTGTTGGCTCTGCTCTTGTCTTTGCCACCAGTCCATGATGTGACTTTGTGCAAGCAGCTTCACTAGCATATGTCATAACCCAACTGGGTTGCTCTCCCTGAGACGATCACTTCTTTAGGACAGGACACCTTTCTTGATAGGGTTTGAATGACAGCAAGACTCAGGGTGAAACTTGGAGGCTCTTTGACACCCTTCCCTGCCCCTTCCCTCCATCTCCTGTCCCTCAGCCAGCTCTGCCCTGCCCATCAGGCATCAAGCGGGCACCTGCCTTGCTCGTCTTCTGCAGAAGGACTCTCATTGGTGTAGCTCTGGCCCACCTAGTGGTACAGCCGGAGAACAAACCTGGGGAGAAATAAAGCAAAGACCAAATATGCAGCCAGTCCACAGGGATCTGCAGCACCAGGGTTCTTGTTTCCTTTCACCACCATACAACAGTTGGCAGAGCTCAAGATGGAGAAGGCACTTATCTCTGTGTCTGTGGTGGAGACACAGGGATATCAGAGAGGCTTGGTGGGCAGAAGGATGGTTGGGTCTTGCCTTGGAAGGTAGAAGGATGAATTGTGGGTGCTATCTCTTTCCTTGCCTCCTCCATGCATGCTCAGGAGAGATCAGTGCTCTGGGACAGTGTCACCATGAAGTTATTTCCTTGTCACCTCCACACTGTACAGCACAGGGTAGGTGGGGACACCAGCATCCCTAGCCCTGGCCTCCTGGTCAGGTGTAGAGTTGGTACGCAGGTAAAATATCTTCTGAGAGTGATGCTGGGAATGAGAAATATTATGGTCATCACCCAAACCTCCCCTAATGAGTGACAAAAGAGGGGAACAGGACATGCATATTCAGTTTTATTAGGCAGCAGTAGCAGCCAAGGAGACAGTGCCATGTCTGTGTTCAGATAAACATTTCCTTTTATTGTCCCTTTCTCCTAAACCCAAGTTGGTCACCTTCAACCCTCTTCCACAGAGCCTATCACAGCCACTCAGGGTTGTGACAAAGTCACTTTTTGCTTTTTGGAGACAACATCTCACAAATGAGTGTTGTGAGGGATAAGTTGGGATCTTCCTCACGGGTTAGGATTTCAGGAAACCCTATTTATTTTGAAGGCAAACTGACCATCTGAAGGCAAAAGTAAGTCTCTGAGTACCTAAGGAGCTTCTGCTTTTCTGACACATCGAGAACTCCAGATTCATAGAGGAAATAACAGAAAATAGGAACTGAAGAATCTAATCAGTGTTAGCTTTCCCCTAAGGACGGACTTTAATTCAGTAAATGTATAGATAACCTGAGCCTTGCATGTGTGTTTGCTTTTGTGAAATTTCTCTAGGCCAGAATCAGCTAAAAACCTATTAATCAGCAGTGGAAGCTGATAATGGCTAGTGGCCCAACCCTGCTACCACAAATAGGGTAGTGTAGGCTTAGGTGTTAGTAACTGAGCACAATGAAATCTTTCCAATCAAGTAATAACAATCACCTGTGTTCTTTAAGAGAAACATTTTAGGGTACTATATTTTGGCTCCTGGGGGCAAATCCTGCATCCCTTTCTGAGACATCTATCTTGTCAAGTCTTAGCATCTAAAAGGGTGATGAAAATTTGTTAATGGTACACATCTAAAGGGAGCTTGTGGAAGTGAAGTGCCTTTGGTGGATGGAATGAAATGTCCTTTGGGTGTTCTTGTTTTCTGCCTTTCACTAATTGCTGCCTAGACAGCTACCTTCACCTATAGGCCCCAGTCAAAAAGCTAAATTCAAGAAAGGTGATTCGCAGCATTAATAGTCAGTACCGCAGTGAGAGCACTACAAATGTAATATTGCTGGTCTTAGAAGGAAGCCACAGGAGCAGAACACGGCTTTTGCAAAGATTCCTTCCAAATTCACACTCATAATAAGGACTGGCTTTAAAACTGTAATTTATTTACTCTGCTTCATCCAATCTCTCTTTATAAAAACGGGAGGCTTTTTTTAGGGATATACATTGAATTGAGGAAAAAAAAATAGGGAGGAAAACCAACTGTTTGTGAGACAACAAGATCAATAACAGAAACATTTATTTCAACATTGATGCACTGATGTTGAAATTTTCTAATCCCATTCTAACACATAATTCAAATAACCCGTTTTCAAAGGGCTAGCCACACTCCTGCTGCAGGTGCAAACAAAAGGAAAAAATTGAAATTGAAACCAGAATTTCATCCCTTTGTGAATTCACTCATAACACCCCTCTTTGAAACCTGAGTGATACTATCGCTTGAGATGAATGTTGGGCTTCAGTCTTGCGCTTACGAATCCATATGCATTTTAAACAGGGATTACTCTGTGCTGCTGACAAACACCAGTCTGAAAAACTACCCAGACTGGAGTGTCTTCTCTTCAGTCGCAGGGCAAGATAATTAAGATACATTAAAACCAGTAACTAGTAATCTAGGGTACAATTTGAAAGCATAGAAGCATCTGCTCGACTGGCACTTTTGTTCCTGTCCAGCATTGCAATAGCACCCTGGACAAGGTCTCCAAAACCTTTTAAAATGTGTTTTAAAAGTGCAAAAACTAAAGGTTTTTTTTTTTGTTCTGTGTGTTTTTTTTTGTTTGTTTGTTTGTTTTTTTTTGTTTTGTTTTTTTTTAGATTACTTTGTAATTTGGTATTAAGTTTGTTTCAAAACAGCTTAATATGAAATACCACAATGGCAAGTTATGGTGCGTTGCACTGGGTATCAGCCCCGCATGATATGCAAAGAGGGGAACATGGGGGAGCTGATGAGCTGGGCCATGTGTGGTGGAAAATAATGAAATAAGCAACAGTATCTCTTATGCACACCTAAAACCATTCTCACTGTCAAGAGCTGGACAGGGATGGATGGGGGATTGTCTGAGGTTTTGCCATAGGAGACTCTTAAACTGGATGTGAGGAAGGAAAAAGAATAGAGATTTGGCTGTGAGAGTTAAAAAGAAAAAGCGTTACCCTCCAAACCACCCCTACCCCAAACCCCACTAAGGTGCTAAAACCTCAGTCAAGTGAGGTGTTGACAAGGGATCCAAGTTGATAAATAAACAGAAAGAAGCTCTCCCTTGCAAAGCCTGAATGACAAAGAGAGAAAACCAGGCACTGGAGAGTGTCCCTTACCATTTTCATTTTCATCACAAAAGCTGATGGTGGGGGGGAGGTTTTGACAAGTCTGACTTTCTCCCCTTTTCTCCGCTTCTTTTTTTTTTTGGTCTTGGCTTTTTTTTTTCTCCTTCCCCTCCCTCTTATAAACAGGGAGGACAAGAGGTCATATCCCCAGGGTTTAAAGAGACACTTTTACCCCTTCCAGGAAGGGTGCATGTTCTTTCAGCCTGCTTACAAATTGGTCAAAGTTATGATGTCTTAATGTAGTTGCCGGGTGGCCACCTGCCCCGGACTTTCTGGTGCTTTTACTTCATGTGCAGGAGTGACACCTGCAGATGGTTTCTTGCCCAGCACCCAAGTCTATGTGTTAAAATGGGATAAAATACCACGAGTCAGGCACATGAGTCTCTTTTGCTTCAGTGTAAGCAATGGTGAAGATTGGCTCATGGGCCTGCAAAGTCCACAGGATGCTTTGAGGAGGGGCTGTGCTCCCAGAGGGGCTGATTGATGTATGTTGGCAGCTGTATGGACCCAAAAGACACCCAAGGGAGGAATTTCTGCCAGGGGATCTGAAGCATGGTAATGCATGGGAGCAAAAACAAGGGTTGCATCACTTTGGTTTGCTCACAACCTTGTGTTTGCAGGACCAAAATTAAGTTCAGATCTTCCCATTCTTCACACTGCTTTAAATGGTTGTTTCCAAGCCCTGGGCATGAGGCGAAGTGGCTTAAGTAGCAAGTAGTTCAGTGGGAAATGGTGTTAATGATGCTTTGTGTACCTTCCCCCTTCCTATGTGGGCTCCTTGTTGCTTAATAAAGGTTGAGCTCACATAGCAGCCCTTTTCTCCCAGGGGGAAAGGAGGGAACTGCAGTAATAAGGTTTTTCTTCCCTACCTGTACACTTATTTTCATACAACCTAATCTCTCTGAAACCTTTATCTTTCTGCCAAATTGGGCTGGGATTGGCCGAGGGGTTCAGAAGTTGGAGGGGAGGAAACGAGTGGATAGAGACACACACCATAATCAGCTAAATGAAGTTCCCCAAGGAAACCAGACTTCAAATGCATTACAGAGCTTTACAAGTCTTGCAGGAGCTGCTTACAAATCCCAGTCATGAGCCAGAACCCCCCCGTGCCAGGCACTGTATGAACATATTCCTCAACACAATCCTTTCCCCAGGCCAGTGCTCAGGAGCTTGAAACAAGAAGTTTAAGGCACATAAGGTTGGCAAGCACACGCTTTTCAATATGAATGCAGAGCAACTCCCTTAATGTGGGTTGTATTTGGCTGGATTCTGCAAGAGAGCAGAGCTTCACTCTGCTGGAGTTTGGTTTTTTTTCATGGGAATGGCAAGGAAATCAGAGGGCTTAAAGAACCTTGCCTCCTAACAGCCTTACTTGGCTTCGATCCTACCCAGAAATCCCGTTGGCTCTGTGGAGTAAGAAGGGAGTAAAATCTGCAGGGCTTGGCCCCATTTGCAGTGGTGCAGTATTCTTTTAATATATTTCCCCTGCCCCCCCCCCCCCCCCAAACCCAAAAAAAAAAAAAAAAAAGGTTTATACTCTTTCTCTTCAACCATATCAGGTAGAAGAAGTGCTTAGGTCTTCACAGGGCACTGGGTCATCTGTATGCCAATGCCCTGCTGGTGTCACACCAGGGATGAGCTGGTTCAGTGTCTGGAAAATGTCTTTGCCTCCTAAGGTAAAGTCTTAAACCCTGGAGCCTGGAATGGGACCTACTACACAGATTGTTTATCTTTTTAGGCATTTGTTGAGCTCTGATCAGTTAGTTCCTCATGACCCTGACTTATTGGCTTCAGGCAGGACTTCCCACGAACTAGTGGACTGGACAGGAGAGGTACCTTGTGACCCCAGCCCCAAGGGAGGTAGAGAATGCACAACATTGGGGATATTTGGGTCAGCTCAAAAGTCCTAGCTCTCCTGGAAGGATGTGGTGCATCATTTCCCAACCCTGCATTTCCCCATCTACTCCCATCCCTGGCCACAATGGCAATATTGCCTGCACTAGAGAGTGACACTTCAGCCACTTGCTGGGAAAGCCCTGCAGGTAGTTCATGGCTGCTGAGTCCTCTCTTGAGATAATTCTTCATCCTCTCCTCACTTTCCCTGTCCTTCAGTGGACTCCTCAGAGCTAAAGCTGCACAAGTCTGAACCTGCAAATTCAAAAGACATTGAACAACAAACTATTGGCACTCCAGGCACCAAGAGTCAGCTCTTTCTGCTTCTGTTTCCTTCTCCCAGAACTTGTAAGGTTTTAAGGAGTGAAATACATTTGGAGTCATGAGTTACTTTCTAGTTTGTGAACTTTTTAAATAGGTGTAGAAGATGTTTTCTGAAATATTTTGCACACCATGAAACTTGATGGATATTTGCACAAAACAACGTGACTCCAGAAGTTGTTGTGTTGAAAAGAAAAAAATACCAATCAAACATTGAGATATTTGGTAACATAATCTGACAATACTGACATTTGGGGAAGTAGTACATGAAATGGAGAAAGTAGCAGGTATATTCAGGTAGGGTAGGCAAGACTGGTCATAAGGAATTAAATTTTTTGGAAATGTTTTCATTTTTAAAGAAGATGCTATTTTCATGTAGTTCCCATCATTTCTTTGCAATTCTAACCTCTCCTTGAAGCTCTTTTGACGAGCTGGGCGCTATAGGCAATTGGAACATGTCCCCAGCTGAAAGTCCAGGTAGCTGCAGCAGTGGGTGTGGAAGGAGCATCTTTGTGGGTGGTGGTCCCCATGCTGAGGCTGTGCATGCTGATGGTGAACACCTGTGAAGCAGATGCCTTTCACGCTGTCCTTTAGAGAAGTTGGACTGCAGCTCCTACTCCTGCAACCTCAGCAACCCCATAAGCTGGAAGGAGGCAGCTCTGGACCTGGTGGTCATAGGCTATTTTGGATTAATAGTCGCCCATCACAATGCTGATTTATTGGCTCTCAAAGTTGTTGCTCTTGATCTTGGAGTTTCAGCATGTTGTACCTTACTTGCAGCTGGTATTTGCCAGTCAGCTGGTCAACCTGTCCTTGAAGTTCTTTTGAAGAGCTGGGCGCTATGGGCAATTGGAGCATATCCCCAGCAGCTCGGTGTGGCCAGCTAAGAGAAGGTGTGGAGGAACTTCTGGTGGGACAGGACAGAAAGCAATGTTGTCCAAACTGCCTTTTTGCCACACATGCCCATCTAAAGTCTGCCTGACACTTCCTGCACAGAAGGTGACAGAAGGAAGTTTTCAACCCAATTAAACAGCTGAAAAATGCCCTAAATCAAAGGACCCAGTGACCTTGCTTAAATCTTCCAAGGGTATTTCCCAGTGTAAGGTTACAGATGAAGAAAGGGGGTTGGAGCTTTTTCAAGGGAGGGTATATGACAAGGGAAGGTTAAAACCTTTCTCCTATTCCAGTATAAGATTTGCAGGTAAAGAGAGTTCTCTTGGACCTGTGTGTGTTGGGAAATGTAGTGTTGCCTTGGATGATTGTAGGAAATATACTCTCATGAGCTTTGCACCATCAAACAGTATAGCACATTATTTGATCCTACTCTAAACTCAGTGTTTTAGGGTTTATCTGGTAACCCTTCTCAATGCTGTTGTCCACCCTGGACATCAAGATGAAACAGACCCAGTCACTGAAGTTAAACACTGGTGACATCTCTAAATAGATACAACTCCATGGGATAATGGACAACATCCAACAATGGGTAAAAAAGGCTTCTCAAGCGTTTTCAAGCTTTCTGCATCATCTTGAATGTAAAACAGGGAGGGCTTGTCACCTCCTTTAGACTAAAGGTTACTGAGGCACCATGGACTATGAAATAGGGGACAGATTTGTGAGTGTCCAGGGGGAGCACGGCTCATGGAAAAAACAGCAGTTATCCAGAAGAAAAAAATAGCAAAGCCAGAAAGAAAATGTTGAATTCTCCTGTGGGAGATGGAAAGATGAAGAGATGGGACAAACAGGGAAAAGGAAAAATAAATGCATGTGAACAAGAGGGAAAATGTTGGTTAAAGAGGTGGAGGAAGAAGGAACCATCAAATCAAACATACTGATTAAAAGGTAGTTTATGGACATAATCTAGCGATGGTTTAGGCTAATAGGGGTTTTCTAAGCATTGGGTGAGACTAGCTGATAACATCCAGCAGAGGTGGCAGGTGATGTTGCCTTTGAAGAACATAGATAAGTGATCACTAAGCAGGGCTTCTCGACAGACTGCCACCATTCCAAAAAGAGCTCTTGTCCTTGATGGACAGCTCCCTGCTCAGGAATGATCTTAAAAAAAGAGAAAGAAAGGGAGTTGGAATGTATTTAGGAAGGCAGTGGGAACAATGCTGGGAATATCTCATGTGTTTGTCTAAATATGAAAACTATAAATAAAAAACAGTTGCCCTCTGTCAAAATAGAAAATTAAAAAAAAAGAGAGAGAAAGAGAGAATTGGAGCAGATTAAGAATATGAGGCTTTCATTGCTGAGAGGCAGTGAATAAGAGGTGGACAACATAATGAACAGGATAGAAATAAGTCAAGAAGCTATAATTTGTTCTGACTCATGATACCAGCCCGATGGGATTAGAAGCAACAAAATTAAAACCAGTAAAAACAAACGCTTTTATATACGTAGCTAATGATTAAACTGACGAGCTCACTGCCACAAGACACTGGATCTGGTTTCTAGCATTTATGAGCCTGTTTTGTGGTCCACAATGTGATGGCATTTGATCACAGATACAGAGTAAATGGAGGTGAGATTGCAAGTAATTTTCTCTTTCTCTCCCCACTCACCACACTGGCACATGAGCATTCACTGAGTAAAAAGGAAAATTGTAGATTATTAATAAATATTACATTCAAAATAAAAAATCCACATCACAGATGAGCACCCACTGTCCTATGCCCATTCAACATGTACCACCAGTTAGGTCTCCATCTCAAGTTTTTCAAGAAAAAAAGAAAAATGGGATGTATGTTCCATAACTGTCACAAAGAGACTTTTTTTAGGAAATATTTTCCTTTCCCAAGGTTATCTGTGGGGCATTGGACACCATCATGGGCTTGCAATGTTTCTGTGCTGCCCTTACAGAGGAGAGGGCAGTGACCTTCCTTCCTTCACCTCCTTTCCCTTTCCCCAGGGTGCTTAAAAAACACAGTGGACACCATCTTCTCTTTTTCCAGCCCCTTGCACTGTCAGAGACACTGGGATGCCCACTTGAGGTCACAGAGGAACCTGGCCTTTTGTAGAGCTTAGAAGACCTGTGCCAGACGCCAAGATCAGGACAAACTCAGGAGAGGACATGCCTAGGCTCCACTGATGTTCCATCAGAAAAGCAAAGCATTGTATTTGGATGTGACTTCAGCATCTCAGACCCAGCTCTTTGAAGATGTCAGAATAGTGGTTAACCTAGGAGAGGTAGCTTCCTCCATGTCCTGAGGCCCAGATTCTCAAAGGTTTCCTTACATCACCTGAGGCTTTTCTACCTGGGGAGATAAATACATGTGGTGAGAATGTAACCATTGAGCCAACCATAACTGATCGGGATAGTTGTCTACCTCATCTAATAGCTGTCCACAAAATGCCCAATTAAGTGCTCTCCTAGGGAATGATCTTGTGGGGGACCACTCACACAGAGCTGCAATGGCTTGCTTTCTGCCCTGGTTTGAGAATGTTTCTCAGTTTGTTGAAAAGTTTTTCCCACCACCACCCCATTTGCTGTTATACCTCTAATGCTTTTGTAATTAGGATAAAAGAGGATAATTTTTTATACTGAAATAAATTATTGTCAGTTGTCTTGTCTTGATATCTTGCAGCAGTGAGTTCCACTGATGAACAATGTATGGCAGAACAAATTCGTACTTTGGTAGGCTTCAGAGGTGTGGGATCATCTCTCATATAGTGTCCAGAACAACACTGAAACCTTCTCGTGGTTCCCAAGCTATTGGCCACAAACATGTCCTGAATATTCTACAAATGTTGGATATAGAGATCAAAATAGGGTTCACCAGGAAAATACTCTACTACATCCCTTGCTGTAAGTGTAAGACAATTCTTGAGGGATTCCCACACATTTTGGGTTGCACTAGCCATGCTGAACTCCATGGCTTTGCATGCAACTCCTACACTGGTGGGAGGCCAGCCAAGAAGTTAGCCCTGTGGGAAGGGGATGTGAACTCATGTGTCCCAAGGAAGTAAGATTGTTCAGAGATGTGATTTCAGTGAGGCCGAACAAACTCAGACCATTCCATTTCATTCGCTGCCAGAGCCCCTGGAGCTACTTATCTAGATACCTGGCAGGATCCCTATGTCCTGTGTTGATGCATCCATCCACATTACAATACTAAGTAGTTGTTGCTGCTACTGGTGGTACCCATGACCAGAGGTGGGGAAGGACCAGTTCTGACCTGCTGCAATACAGTGATCCAAAATTGCTTTTAACCACTGAAGAAAGAGCTTCTCTGTTTCACTAGGTAGCTTGTCCTCGTGGGCTACCAGTCAGCATCCTTGCTGAGAATCTTTGCTCCAAGTGACACCGATTTCTTTCCACCCTTAGCTGGCACTCAGCTGTCAAGTGCTGCCAAATGTAAACAGCCACTGCCATCTAGTGACCATGGAACAGCTCACAGCTATAGAAACGTTTTCTGGCTTTCTGAGGGGCAATTGCAACGGAATGTGAGAAAGATGTCCATTTAGCCTCAAAGACCCTAAGCCTGTGTGTAGGCACTCATGAAGGTAATATGGGGTTGAACTTAGAGATGGCATTTAATCCTCCATTGGTTTGCCATTTCTTGAGCAGATGGGATACTGTCTTGATAGATACTGTCTCTGGGGTCTTCAGCTAGGTGCTCACAGCCTCAGCAAAAGCTATCCCATCCATGGAGAGGGTGATTTGGAGGGTTATGCACCTATTGCTTCTTCAGCTACTATAATTGTCCCTTTAGCTCAAGATAGAGCTAGGCCACGTAGGTGCCTCCAACAGTTTCACTCAGCAAAATGTTAAAAACCAATTGATTAAATCAATTAAATTAATAGTTTTGTCTTCTGAAGTGTAAGAGGAACCCACTGCTAGAAGGACTGTGATTGAAGGCATCTGTTTCCCATCTATTCATCCACAGCTTCCCGTGAGATTGCTTACTTCTGGATGGTCCCAAGCTTGATCTCAGACTCCAGATTCAGCCTCACTTTCAACAGATTAGCAACATGGGACCGAAATTTCAATTAGTCCCTGAATCATTCCTGGTGAAAGTTGAAGTGAGTCTGTGTTATTGGTCTCCATTGCACTGAGAAGCCCAAAACTGAGCTGGCACATCACTGTACTATCACATAATACTGCACAGACATGGAAAAGATGTGAATTTCCAGCTCTTCCAGGCAGGGACAATCTTTTATTCTACATCTGCACACGCCCTGGCAAAACGCAGCTGCAGTCTAGGGCTAACTGTGATAGTAATACAAACAAGGCTGGTGCATCTTCTGGAGACCTTCCTGTCCAAGGCCAGCTTACTGCATTGGCCTGAGCACTATCGTGTGCTGCCTGCTGATTGCGAAAGGTCTCATTTCCCAGTAGATGGCACTGGTCCTCCATGGAATCGCATATGGGAACAGGTGCATCCTTACCCATCCCGGCTGCTTATGCTCCTCCGCTTGGGTTAAATCCTTTCACCCAAGAAGCTCCTTCCAGAGCATCCTCTAGGTTGCTGATTTTTCAGGAACACAAGGACAGCTTTATCCCCACCTGGTCAAGCCCGAGTCCCACGTATTCACATATTTTCCTACATAACTAGTGCAGATCATACAGAGTGGATTCCTCATTGTAAATGCACAAAAAAAAGCCACCTCTTCCTTTTCTTCCTGTAGCATTTCACTCTCTCATCTCAAAATCTTGCTTTTCTAAGGAGAAAAAGTACCTGAAATAAATGTATTCAACCTGGCAAGGGCAAGGACTGTTTTAGGTTAGCTGCTATTAATCTTTACACTAGCAGCTAAGCGGCAGCTGCTGGAGGTGTACATCTGCTCATTCCAGCAGATGATGGGCCCACGCTTTGAGAAGCCCACAGAGATCATGGAAGAAGTGGGAAACAGTGTTCTTATCTAGTGATAGGTAAACAATTTTGTCCGATTTCAGTATGGTTTGAAGGTCACTGTGGCCAATAGATGGGGCCATTTTCACACTTATCTTCAGGTCCACCAGAGCAGGTTTTTCCAGTACTAACAGGCGGGTGGTTCCTCTGTCCACGGGATGAAGGCTTTCTATGTATGTGGTTGGGAAATGCTGTCAGGAGGAAGGTCAATGCTCTGTCTTTCCTTTTTGCCAAAGACCAGCAGACAGGCAAGAACAAGTCTCCTATTGCTCCACTTCTTCCCCATGATAAAAATGTGCTGGTTGTCCCAGTAAGGGCTGGAGAAATTACCATGGGGCAGTGTTGGCTTCTCAGAGGAGAAGCAAGCCCTTCCTAGCTGGCTGAAACAGGGGACCCCAGAAGAGAACAGCACTGAGCTTTCCCGAACACTTTCCCCACCCACTCTATCCCCAGACTTTTCACATGTGGCAATATGGGACTTCTGTGAGCCTAGAGAAAATCAAGCTATTAATAATTTAGTGACTCATGGCACTTTGAAGACATCAGATGCTCACCAATGAAGCGCAGGATTCCCAGATGGAGATCCATCAGAATGGCAGAAAAGATCAGTTTCCTCACATCCAGAAAAGGAGGGAAAAAGAAAAAACACTAGTTGGAGAGTAAGATAGGAGCTCCTCTTTATTCCAGTTTCAATGGTCATTTTTGATGCCTTGTGAATTAAAACCTCAACATGTAAAAAGCAGAAAGAAAGGCGCCCACAGCAGACTTTTCCTGCTGATTAATTGCCCTTCAGCATGATGCAACAGCCAAGTGGAAGGGAGTAGTGCTCTGACTTACTTTGGCCTGCTAGCTACCATTCTGTGTGTGGGTTTAATTATCTATACTTTTAAGTTATTACTTATGTCCTGTAGAGTTAAAAAGGCCCCAAACCATATAACCTCCCCCGAGCATCAAATAGGTCAGCAAACTTCAGTTTTAACCCAGGGATGTCTGAGTCACCTGACCTTGACCCAGCAGCACAGGTGAGTACTAGTCCTCTATTTTTGCACCTCTACTGACAGTTACACTTGTGGAAGTATTCTTGTTTCCAGCCTTACAGTGTCTCTGTTGTTTCTCAGAAATCACAGCAAGACAGAGGAGCATGGCACTGGTGTCAATCAGAAAAGAAACTTCAGCAGGAGATGATGGCCTAGGACATACACCACTTACATACACACTGTAAGCACCTGCTAGACCAGGTGTAACAATGCCATAAGTCTCTGCGAACATCTGCACACCACAGATTTGCATAAGTGTCCAGCTAGGGAAACCCTTCCTTCCTAGAGGAGTAATCTACATTCACCCCTCCAGAACGGGAAAAGGTGAAGTTTCAAATAAACCCTTCCAACTGCTGGGCATAAGAATCTTCCTTGCTGCCAAAAATAAGAAGAAACCTATTCCCACTCCCTCTCTGAAAATTCTTAGGCTTGTCAGGGAGAAAATACCCCAACTTTGCATCATAATGAATACTGTATTATCCTAGTTCTTCTCTTCTATCAGACCCCATGTCCTTCATCTTCTTCAAATAGTTCACCTAAAAACCTCTTCCCAGGCTCTAGGCTCCTACTCTTGCTTCTGACCAAAACTAGAAGGGCACCGACTTTCAGCATCAAGGGCACTTTCAGCAACTAAACTTTCATTCATTATAAAAGCATCTGCTGCTGTAGACTATTTCAGTGCTTTCCAGCTTGGCCTGCCAGACCCAGGCTTTGCTTCAACTTGCAATTGCATGAGCCCTTACAAATTTCAGAATGATTTTGCTTCAAGACAGGACCTGAAGGAAGGATGGACTAGGTCCAGCCTGTATAAAAAGTGCCAACAAACCTGCCAACTCACACATATTTTTAAGGATTTAAAGTGAGTGGTTAATATAGATGAGAATTACTTTTATCTGCCCAACAGCAAAGGCCAGCAGAAACATGCACTTGGAAGTTGCACATGCCTTTTGGTTTTTTAACATGCCGCAGTGGAGGGAACAAAGGGCACACAGACTCCTCTCTGCAGGAAACCTAACTGCTGCATCCTTCCCTGAATGTGGGATCGCATGGACCTGTGGAGATACCCGTGTCAGCCCCTTCCTGCCATCACCATGGTGCATGGAAACCCTGCTACAACCCTGTTCTAACTGGGATGGGATTAGGACTGCAATTAATGTTAATTGCAGAGAGATAGAATGATTCAGGTAGGTAGGGATCTCAAGAGGTATTTGTTTGAGTGGGAAGGGAGGACAGTCATTGTGGGAAGACAGATGTGAGACACTTGCTTGGCCTGGAGGTGGGATGCAGAAAGATTGTGGGAATGGAAGAAAGAGAAGACCTGGGCTGATAAAAAGGCTAAGGAGGGGTTTAAGAGAGGCTTGTGTAAGATGACCTGATGATCTTTGTGTTTTCCTTCCACACTGCTGTTTGCCTGGCTCCAGCTCACATTATCAATCAACATTGTACTTCAGAAGCACAAAATCTCTCAGGGGATAACCTGAAGGAGACCCATGGCATAAGCTGATGGACTGTGTTGTACCATGCTTTGCCCATGCATAACCCACACAAATCACTAGTATGGGAGCATGGTCATGAAGTGGTCAGCTGTCAAGTGGCTTACTCTAGACAGATGATGTAGGTGTGCTCTATTAATTCTTTGTTAGTGAAACCAGCATTTTCCATGTGTGAGGCATCTGAATGTGACAAAGCTGCATCTTCTCTCACCCACAGGACCACCTGAAAATGTCTTGAGCTCCCCAAAGCCTGATACCCCTCTGAACTTGCATGAAGAACCACCTTAGGAGTGCTGTGCTGCAACTGCTCATAAATCAGAAGTATGATGGCTTGTTTGAGAGTGGATGCTTCATTGGTTAGTCCCTGAACTATGGCCTAGTATGTGTGAATGCTGACAATGATTTACAGGCCAGAAGTGGTTTGCATGCCCACATACACACACTCTCAGAGGTGCCGAAATGACCTTGCACACTGGCAACTATGCAATCCCCTCCATCCCCTGGGCTGCCCTGGCATGGGGCAGGTTCTGCATCTCTGGTCCAGTGCTATCAGCTGTGCTAGGTGAGGGTGAAGAGCAGATTGCTTCCCTCTTGCTCTGAGTTGAGGCTTAGCAACAAACAGGGGAAGGCATACGGGTAATGTGGAATTGGCTGCAAGAGGAACCTGAGGTGAACTGTACACATCACATGTGAATGCCTGCAGCAATTTTAAAATCCCGTACTGCGTTTTGAGCTCAGGTATGCCAGGCTGGCCACAATGCTGCCTATATGAGGACCATGAAGATGCTCTGAGGGCTGAAGCACCTCTCCTATGAAGGCAGGTTGAGAGCGCTGGTGTTGTTCAGCCTGGAGAAGTCTCCAGGGGGACCTTAGAGCAGCTTCCAGTGCCTAAAAGGGCCGACAAGAAAGCTGGAAAGGGGCTTTTGACAATGGCAGTCAGGGACAGGACAAGGGGGAATGGCTTTAAACTGACGGAGGGGAGATTTAGATGAGACATGAGGAAGAAGTTCTTCCCTGTGAGGGAAGTGAGGCCCTGGCACAGGTTGCCCACAGAAGCTGTGGCTGCCCCATCCCTGGCAGTGTTCAAGGCCAGGTTGGACAGGGCTTGCAGCAACCTGGTCTAGTGGAAGGTGTCTCTACCTGTGGCAGGGGGTTGGAACAAGATGGTCTTTAAGGTCCCTTCCAACCCAAACCGTTCTATTATTCTATGATTCTATGAAAAACCTGAGGTCTGAGCCAGGACCCTGTGGCAATATCTGTACCACTAGATAAAACAAGCTGGAGCATGTACTCTCCGTCTGAAGGCAAGGAGCATGGCACAAAACACATCTAGATGTGCATTGTGTCCCCCCTCCAAATAGGGTGGCTGCTTCAAATTAACTCCTGAGAAAATTACATTTTCCCTAGAAATCCACTGGAAGATAACAGTGCCCATCAAAAACCTACGTACTCATACACACATACATAAATGCTCTGATTTTTTCCTCCACATGTCACAGGTTGGGTTGTTTGCTTGGGAACATTTATCCAAGATTTTTGTTATTACATGAAACTAGTACATGTGTATACTTGGAACTAGTACATGTGTTGTGGTATGACTGTTTTGGAGCAGCATAAAGAAACAGGCCTGAGCGTCCAGCATCTGCAGTGCACACAGCAGAACATTTTCCTACTATCTCGTCCATGGAAACCGAGCACTGATTCAAAAAAGCCAGAAGATGAGGGACAGTAAAAGTAACATAAAGTAAACTGGAAATTAGTGATCAGGGCTCCCATAACCTCCCTGGCAGACAGCAAGGATGCAAACACAGAACCACAGTCAGTCTGTTTTGTAGCTCCTTCCAAAGTCAAATTTTCTTCTCATTCCAGGTCAAGGATGTGCAAGCTCCTGCTTATGGAACTCTGGGCCCCAGAAACCTCCCAGGAAAAGGCTTTGCTGAATCCAGCAAATTCAGATAGCATTTCCTTACACTTGGATCATTCCATGTGTCCTGACGGGGTCCACCACATGACAGGAGATAAGCAGCTGCTGTGTGTCTGCCACAACCAGCTGAGTGATTGCCCACATGTTTTGTTTTGGTGGCAAGTGCCATGGCAGCTGAGCCCCTTTCAATGACATCATTCCAGGCTGCTGTCCCCCATGCCGGTATGAGTGAGAGACTCAGAGATACCAGCATATGGCTGCTTAAACCCCTCTACAGTCCCCATTGATCATATCTCCACTGATTGTGAGAGCTTAGATATCCATTCATATAGAGACCCTGAAGCTTGAATAAGCTGCACCAATATAGTCATCTAGTGCTATTTGAGACACTCTGAGGCATCTAAGACATCCACATGAGACTGGTCTGCAGGACATTGGACCTTTTGGAGGACTGCATTCAGATGGGGTGGCAGCTGGAGCCTGATGGTGCATCCCAGAGCACTTTAGATAGCAGCAGGTATCTGTGGTTAAGCAATTTAATTGTGCCTCGAGATGTAGACACCAAGATTTAGGTGCTTCTATGTGCATTCAAATCCCACTTCTACAGCTTTTTCAAGGTGGGGCTTAATACGAAGTTTTCTTCTGGTCAGCAGAGCTTAAAAGGCAGAGGAGAAAACAGCCAAACCAGTGAATATCTGGGAGCTGGAGGTGGGTCTGCATCCTCTGCATTGTTTTGTTGGACATGAACTCTATCACCAGCAGTTTCCTAGCTAGCTGTAAGTGAGCGGTCCTGGGCTTCTGCCAGTCTTGCCTTTGGTGATAGACCTAATAGCCCCAAAGCTCATGTAGAGCACTGAGGAAGTGATAAAATAAAACCATTTGCTACAGGAACATTCAGAAGGGGAAACACCGAGAATCAATGTCAATAGCTTTACCCAAGCTATTTTTATAGTAATCACATTGTAAAATAATCACATTGGAAAGGAATGGAAGTTTAAACTCTGAAGCTTTTTATTTGGCTGTCAATTACCATGGCAAACACCTTGGATCTGTTGGAAAGAGAAATTTGGATGGTGAGAGACCTATGGGTTGCTTGCACTATATTGCAATGATCTGTGTTGGACCTTTTTTGGAGGACTATCAGACTCTTTCTTCCACAGCATAGCTGTGCCTTTCAGTTTCTGCTCCTTTAGACAGTGCAAAGGGTAAAGAAAAC
Organism: Pezoporus wallicus; assembly: GCF_028554395.1. NCBI lineage: Eukaryota > Metazoa > Chordata > Aves > Psittaciformes > Psittacidae > Pezoporus > Pezoporus wallicus. The sequence goes on along the minus strand of NW_026637044.1, from coordinate 2,445,476 downwards.
ATTGAAAAAGTGATATGAGGGAACTGGAGACTGGCTACAAGAAGCAGCAGTAATCTGCATGCAGGGGTGTTATTAGGAATGATGATGTGCATTTTTTTCTGGACCTTTTTGCATATTTTTCTCTGGACCTTGCAGACATCAACAGAAGAAAATGAGGTGGGATTTGAACTTGAATTGCATTTCATGGGTTAGAACCCTTGTAAAAGGAGGGGTGGCTCTCACAAATCTGTAACAGGCCAGACTGAAAAAACGTCCTGGGCTTTTTATCCATTTTGTCACCCTGCCCCAAGCCAGCACCACATCTGCCCAGACCAAAGCTGGGCAGGAATATGCCCTTAAGAACCTCCTCAGGCAGGTTGTTTCCAGGCTTTTGCTGGATCCCCAGTTAAAAAGCATAAGCCTGGGAGTCAAGGCTTGAAAGACAAAGCAACCCACTCATCACATGTGTCCTTCAGGAGGACAAGATCCCAAAGGCAGGAGTGTATGTAGGCACTGGATGGAGAAGAGAAGAGCTAAATAGGGGAGATAAACAAGCAGGTGTGAACCGTCTTTATTTCACATAGGTTATTTTTGTGTGTGTGTGCCAGGGAGGTATTTTGTGTGTTACTTTGTTTTTCAATTGTCTTTTCTCCCTTGTGTAAAATACTGCTTGTTGTACTAAATGGTTCGCCTTGGTGAGCTGGGGAGTTTTAGCATTTTTCTGGATGTCCTCATGTTCCTGTGGTTGGAGGCCCAGGCTGGTGTTTTCTGAATGACCCCTTCACACTTGAGCCCATGTTGCTGCCAGCCAGGCCTGCAGACAGGTCACACTAATGTTTAACTCCAGCCTGTGTCACTGCATTCGGAGCCTGTCGTTGCCTTCCCTCTAGATGAGCAGTTTATTCCCTCCCTTTCCCAGCAGTGCAAGTAGTTACACTGACCCCAATACCTCTCAGTCTCCCCCACACCTAACTGGTCTATTCCTCCATTACCCTTCACAGGTCCTTTTCCGAGACCCCTTTTCATCCCGGTTGTTGTCCTGTGACCCTCTCTAAAGGGGACACATCCTTTCCTGGGGCAGCAGAAAGCCTGAAACAGGTTCCCGTATTAGGAAGGACATGTAGATTCCTGTCTGGGATGAGGATAGAGTCCCAAAGCAGGTAAAATTCAGGATTCATTGTCCCTAAGCAAAAGGAGGTCCATCTCTTTGCTGTATTTGTCCACAGTGGGATCAGCTATTTTGGCCAAAGTGGTGGGATCATCTGGAGTACCTGGGCTGTGGGCACTGGTCCAGAGGTTCCTCCAGGAGTGCAGAAACCTCTGGCACAAGGGCAATTGGGGAAGGTTATGCCTGAAATCAGGACAAAAAGGTCCATGCCAGCTCAGGCCATCTGTGTATCTCTCAGTCTACTTCCTTGTGAAGAAACTTCAGGCTGTCCCATTCCCCCTGTTTTTAGGAAGTGAGTAAGCCCATTTTGCTCCTACAGACAAAGACTAATTCCTTCTGCTGATCCTCTTCTCTAACCCACCAGCCATGACCTCTCCCCACAATCTGGTGCAATGTTCACTGCTTAACAACAAAAAAATCTAATGAGGCTCCAGTGTTGGCGTGCCTCTCCAGATCGGAAGGAGACCTTTACTTCAAAGGTTATCCATCCATGCCCTGGAAGGCTGGAAGGACTTCCCAAATGACAAGTATCCGCCGGGGAGGAACAAACACTCCAAGTGTTTGCAGACCATTCTCCTATTACCTCTTACCACCCTAGATGATGACATGAAGTCAAGGCCATTGTTCTTAAGTGGACTTGAAGTGTATTGACTGTATTGAGTCACAAGCATTTCAAGACTGCTGTGAGGAGTCCTGTGTCTGGTCTGTTAGCCCTTGTTGTCTGAGATAATTCTTTTTTTTCATCGAGTGGATTTCCCAGTGTTGGGTTGCTTAGCTGCGTGTGTTAGCAGATAGGAAAGTAAGAAAATGGTAACAAGTGGTGTCCCCCAGGTGTTGGTGTTGGGACCAATCCTGTTCAACACCTTTGTCAGTGACATGGACAGTGGGATTGAGTGCGCCCTCAGCAAGTTTGCTGATGACACCAAGCTGTGTGGTTCGGTTGATATGCTGGAGGGAAGGAATGCCATCCAGAGGGACCTTGACACGCTTGTGAGGTGGCCAATGCCAACCTCATGAAGTTCAACAAAGCAAAATTCAAGGTTCTACACCTGGGTCAGGGCAATCCCAGGCACAGCTACAGGTTGGGCAGAGAAGAGATTCAGAGCAGCCCTGCAGAGAAGGACTTGCAGGTGCTGGTTGATGAGAAACTTAACACGAGCCAGCAGTGTGCTCTCACAGCCCAGAAAGCCAACCGTATCCTGGGCTGCATCAAAAGGAGCGTGACCAGCAGGTTGAAAGAGGCGATCCTGCCCCTCTACTCTGCTCTCATGAGACCTCACTTGGAGTATTGTGTGTAGTTCTGGTGTCCTCAACACAAAAAGGACATGGAACTGTTGGAACAAGTCCAGAGAAGGGCCACGAGGATGATCAGGAGACTGGAGCACCTCCTGTATGAAGACAACCTGGAGAAGAAAAGGCTGCGTGGAGACCTAATAGTAGCCTTCCGGTATCTGAAGAGGGACTACATGGATGTCAGAGAGAGGCTTTTCATCAGGGACTGTAGTGATAGGACAAAGGGTAATGGATTTAAACTAAAACAGAGGAAGTTCAGGTTAGATATAAGAAAGAAGTTCTTTACTGTGAGAGTAGTGAGGCACTGGAACAGGTTGCTCAAAGAAGTGGTAAATGCTTCATCTCTGGAAGTGGTCAAGGCCAGGGTGGACAGAGCCTTGGGTGATATGGTCTAGTGTGAGATGTCCCTGCCCAAACTAGATGATCTTTAAGGTCATTTCCAACCCTAACCATTCTATGAAAGTCCTGCTCAGGGTGATCGAATGTGTCAAGGGTAGTTATAAAGGACATCTCCCTAGCATATTGGTGATTGGTGTTTCCTTCTATCAACTCATAAACACCTGTCTTGGGAAGGTACAGATCTGGACTCTGCGAGTGACCATCTCAAGAGAGTGGGGTTGGGTGATCAGTTTAGATTGCATGTAGAATTAAACTCCTGACAAATTAGGGGGGTTTGGAGTGAAATCACCATTACCCTCAACCATCTAAAGTGCATATTTGTCACTGTCAGATAAAGACAGGGATTTTTAGGTCAATACGTAATTATGTAGTTTGGTAGTCTGAATACAGTAAACCAGAAAATTTGACCCAGTGATTCCTGCTTTGACCCTGACAAGCTCGGACTTCTTATCTGGATGAGTCCAGGTGCTTTCAGGACTAAAAGTAGTGATGCATTCCCTGTATTAAACATATCCAAGCAAGAGACACCTCCAAAATGTCCTCAGTGAGTAAACTTTGGCCACCTGACTCCGAGATCCACAACATCTCTTCTGAATCTACTCAGATAGCACAGGGTGACATATGCAAGTCTGGGATCCAGAAGGCTACAGTTGTATGGTGTTCAAGCAATCAGTATAAAAGGTATTACTGAGACTCTGAAATCCTCAATGGTGATGGCCCTCAGTCTGATTTGCTGCTTAAAATAGTTTGGAGTGAGCTTTGCTTGCTAGCTTGCAGCCATTTATGTGATATCTGTTAGTCAGCTAATTTAACTGTTGAAAAACGGTCTGGGGTTTGTAATATTCATTTTATGTAGATCTGTGTGTGTGTCTGATCATACAGACATTTTTTCATACACATATAATTGTGTGTATGCACACATCTATGCACTTATATATGTTGTTGCTCCTGTTGTTTCCATCAATCTGAAGTCAGAGCCTCACAGCCTGGAGTTTCTTCTCTCTTATTCTCCCCATGTCAAAAACTTTCTCTGCTCACAGCTGGAAAGTCAGCCTGTCACATGAACTGCAGGCAAGGAACATTATCTGCATGGGTTTACTTGTTGAACAATGTAAGTAGATGATTAACCATTAAAGCAACAGAGTTTGCTGACCCATTAACCAAATAGGAAGGCTCTCTGGTTGGCTAAACAATGGGTCCCATACAGAAAGCACCCCGGTTTGTCCATCTCGTCAGTGCTGTTGCTGACAGACCTGTGCAGATATTGCGATGTAATGACTCAGTTTGGGCTCTCACGCAACAAATTACGTGCCAGAGGCCAGTGCTCCCCACATTCTCATCTGCACTGGTTGACCTTGGAATCTAATCTTGCCCAAATCCATGCTTTGTATCAAACTGTGCGAGACTTAATAGCTGCCATTCACTTTTCAACTTCATTTTTGCATGCTATGTGTCTATGCGTTGGAGACATGCTATGTCTGAATTCAGGAGCTGCTAAAGCATGCATATTTACCATCTGGAGGCACTGGCCAAACACTCATCAATTCTTGCATGAGGAAGAACTAATCATTCCTTTATCACTCATCATTGCTAATTAATCCCTCCACTCCCTGCCATCCTTACCTTGACTGTCAGACACATTCTCAGTCAAATCATCATTCTTGTGTTTTTGCTTTATGAATGCTCAGCTGTCCAGTACTTATTACCTGTCCTTATCCTTGGTGGGTACCACTGGGTATTCAGGAAACTGATTCTCCCATTTTTCTAATTTCAGAATAAAAGGAAACCTGATCATGTGATCACATGAAGGGGGAATATCTTCTATCTGGATGCCATTGAAATCATGATATGACACAAAACCAGATGCTGGAATGGGAATATACTCTATTTTCTTTTTTTTTTTTTTTTTTTTACAGGTTAGTGCATGTATGTGGACTGGGTAGGTCTTCTGCATGCTGTACATTTGTTATATAACATAGTCCTTGTGTACCTCAGGGTTCTCAGAACCTGGGATGAGGGCTCAGGTGCTAAGCAGGCATGGGAAACCTTTGCTGGAGATCTCTGAGTGGAGAGGGCTGGATACCTCCAAGGGTTTTGTTGTATACCCAACCAGATGCATCGTGGCTGACCAGCCCAGTGACTGCAATCTCGACTTCTCAGCTTGAGTTTTCTTTCAAAAGGTTCTCTTTGCTCACAGGAATGGGGACTTATTCATGACAAGCTCCTTTCAGCTCGGGGCTCATGAGCCAAAATATGGCAGTTTACTCATGCTCTAACACAGGTAAAAAGACCTAGCTCCTACACACTCTGGCTGAAGACCAATCAGACAGATGACAGCATTCAAAACAATGACATTTCAGTTACAGCAGTAAACCATAAGCCCAACTTTAAAAGAAGGCTGAAAACTGTGAAATAAAACACTTTTATTAGCATGAAACATCCAAAAGTGAAATAACACAATCAAAATAGCTCTTCATCTAAAAATAAAAACAAAGAGAGAGTGCTGGAAAATACCTGACACACATTCAATGGGTGGGCTTGATATTGTGACTACAAAAATATTTTTGTTCAGTTTGTTTCTGGCTGTTTTGCAGCTGACAGGTTGCCAGATCTCTTGGCTAGATCCTTTCTGCTTCAGGATTCAATAAGATGGGTTTGCTACCTTACTTGTACAGCTTGAAGAGATGGTGGTGTTGCTGGACTTGGGAAATGACCCCCCGGTAAATCTCTTAGAAATACCACCCTGTTTTGAGCCACTGCAACTGTCAACACTTTCAGAGAAACTGCCCAGAGCTGCTTAGAAAACAACCAATGGCTTCTCATCGCTTTGACATTTCAAACAGGGAGTAGCGGGAGTGAGGAACAGTTTTCCCCTTTTGTTTAAATACACATGGCTGCTTGTAGGACGGAGGAGTACAGGAGGACAGGTCCCTGGGGAGATGCCTGCCATCCAAGAGCTGGCAGTGAGTGGTTTTGGACAATGCTTTTGGCTCCTCTTCGCCAGCCCACATGGACTCAGAATAGGGGCAAGAGAGGTGAATCTCCTGAGGGGCAGCCAAAGGGAGGTTGAACCCAAAAAACAGGGACTAGAAAGTGGTAACAGAAGTTCAGGTAGTTTGGAAAGACCAAAGTTATTTGTTTTGGTTTTTGTTTAAGTTTTTTTTTTTCCAGGCTTTCCAGCAAAAAGTGAAATCGGAGAACAGCAAACGTCCTTTTGGCTCAGCTCGTAACAGTCCATTTGATCTCAGTTGCTGGTTGGGTTTCCTTCTGAGGGCATTTCACTCCTCCCTTAATTGCCTTTCCTTTGCACACAGAGATTTTTTTTTTGTTAAGAGAGCATGTAATTTTCAAAAAAAAAGGTCATATTTTGAAATATCCAAGGAAATCACTTGGCATTTTGGACCTGCCTTGAGAATGTTGCAGTGAAATGTTTAATTTTTTCCCCAGAAATTTTCTCTTACCTTTCTTCCAGCCCACAAAATTTCAACATGAATTTATGAATATCCTCTGTCCCCAGTCTCCATTTCCAGAAAATTCACTATTAAAAAAGAAAAAGAAAAGAGAAAGGACACTATCCAGAGCTGCTGTTCATCCACTATTATGATTTCTTGTTCTTTGGCATGTTAAAATCTGATCCAACATGCTGGATCCTTTTCAGTGGAGTCAGTGGAGGTAACCGGATCAACTGAAGCATCCCCAGCCCTGTCTACCAATCCACACCTAAACACTAACAAGCAAGAAACAGCAGCCCATCTCAGCCCTGTGTTACTGTACCCATATGAATAAGCGATGTCCAGGAAAAGCAGATCCTGTGACTTGTTACTTGCCATCAAAGAGAGACCCAAAATGAATTGGTGACAAGAAACTACGAATAAATAAGAGGATACAGTATTATTATGTTATCAGAACAGTAATTAATTAGGGGAACTTCAAATAACCCACAGTGGATGACAATATCCGCAGACAACTGGAATGGCAAGAAACTTACAAACATCAACCAAAGATGATTTTGCAGGGATCTAAAGAGGTTTCTGTGTACTTCTTTCCAACGGGGCAGCAGTGACTGGATCTATGGACACAGAAACAAGGGCCGGCAGGACTCCAGAAACACAACATCATCTCCCATCTCTATTTTATTGTTCTTTTTCTTCTTCTTTCTTTTTTGTCCTTTTTCTTTTTTCACAGATTAGCATCTCCCACCTTTTCCCTCTCAGGGACTGTGTGTGTCCTTCAGTTAGCTGGTTTAATACATGCTCAAGGTCAAAGACCCTTGACTTGGGTATATCCCTGGTCATTGCCATCAGTCCCTAAGATACAGAGACAAGGTGGGTGACCTTAAAGATAGAGGACTAGGTTACCCCAGGTCACCTGTCACCTTAAGGATGAGGTAAACAAGAGGCCCCACAGGAACAGAGCTAATGAAGTCTCCTATAGATCTGCAGACAGCATCCTGACATCCACCCTTACAGTAATCCTTGCATCACCTTCAGCCCCCCTAATGCCTATCCCCACATATGCATAACCTCCATTTCCCAATTTCCCTCCTCCAGTTGCTCCCTTGCCAGGTCTGGTGTCTCCACAGTAAGCCCACGAGCAGTATAGCCAGGGGCTGCTTCAGGCCTGGCACCGCATTAGCAGTATTAATCAGCTCAGAGGCTGCTGAGCTCGCACAGAAGCCTCCCCTTCCAGTGTGCATGAATTCATGTCTCTCCCCTCTACCTGATTTTCCTAAGGAAGCAAACTGTAACCAAATTCCCCAAATAATGACTGGTAAATCATGGTGGTTTACAGTATGGGCTTATGCAGAATGTGAAAAGAGTCCCTGCTTCCTTGGCACTATTTGTTCAGACCTAAAATATACCTCCTGCAGCTCTGTTTAACAAAAACACATTCATTCCTAGCATGCCTGATTGTCATAAAGACAATAAGGACCTTATTTTGCACTGGGACTAATTGCATTAGAAATCATTCTGGTCCAGATTATAAAGTCCCTGATTCTCCATGAAATTACCAGGAGAAAAATGATTTCCGTGTAAAGAACAACCTGCTTGGGTTTACAAAGAAGGGCTATTTTGGTAGTCCTCATGTATTGCTTCAGAAGAAAAATCTTTGCAAAAACTGAGCACAACTCAGGGAAAACCTCATTTTTAGGTGATTTTTAAATAATTCTGCCAGCTCTTGGGAACATTAGTGAAAAGAGATGTCCTTTGCTGCCAGAGAGAAAGCTGAAGAGAAGCATGTACTGGGCTTTCCATGAGTGAGAGATATTTCACAATTTAAATTTTTTAAGGATGAAGGGAAACTAAAAAGTAAAAAGCCCAAAAACTTTCTGTTTCAGACACACATATAATATCAGCAAGCCCCAAGACTTGGAGGAACCCCGATGGTGCTTTCCTGTGGTTCAGGCACATCAAAGCTATTTGGAGGAGTCTCGCTGGGTCATTTTCCCGTCTCCACCTTATGCGTGCTGGTGAAGTCTTTTGAGCTTCTTTTGGTAGGACCGCCTGATCTGGATCTACTGCGAGTCTATGCAGGTGCTGGGTTATCTTTGCTAGTATACATTGCTCCAAAGACCAAGAGCAAATGTAACAGGGCATCTGCAGCTCCTGTGGGTAAATGTTTGTATGGTGTGCCTTGGAATGTAGGAGTCCTTGTAAAGGATGCACAAGGGAAGACCAGCTATGAGCATCTCCACCTGTGTGCAATGCTTATACATGCCTTGGGGACTCCTCAAGCTCACTTGGTACAAATAGGTGATGAACTTGATCCTTCCCTCAGCTTAACTTGCAAGAAATAGCCTCTTCAATTAGGCGGAAAGAGGTGAGTGCTCTTAAAGTTTGTCCCTTGCTCTTCTTGCAAGAGATACTTCCAAAGTATTTTAATATGGGTCCTGTAATCAGTTAAGAGGGGATCTCTGATGGAAGTGAAGTTGAGGGAAACCTATGGCTCATTGAGATTTGGTGTGAGGGGCCCCGCCAAGGTTGAGTCCCATTGCCGCTTAAAAAATTCAACATAGGTAGCCCAATGGGCTATGGTTCTGGCTACAGAATGGTCCCCACAGCAGATGGATCTCAGAGAACAAAGCTGGTCACCCCCTGCCTTCTGCAGCTGGGGACACACACAGCTCTACAGTAGCCCCATGTCCCTGCATCCATCTCTGCCTGATTTGGAAAGAGGGGCCCTATGATGGAGAACTGTGCTTTCAATAATGCTGAAGTAATGAACTTTAACTGGCTTCAGTGCTTTCATATTATTTGGAAAGGTGTGAGACACAGGGCAGGGGTGGGTATGAGAACCATGCTGCTCCTGATTTGCAGTCACATGCACTATCCAGAGCCCTGAGGAAGCAGGGCTGCTCTCACCCCAGCTCTCGGCAGCCTAGCTGAAAGCAACTGCTGTATTTTGACCACATCTCTACCCCTCAAAATCATTGACCCTGACCCTGCCAGGGTGCTGTCAGGATGGAGGGGAGCGATGGAGGTATAATACACCACCACGTTGCCTGGAAGCTTAGAGCTATCCTCGGGTGACTCTAACAGCATTCAAGCCCGATGGAAAAGAAGTGAGAATCTGGCTTCCAGCCGGCGTGTGATCACTCAAAGGGAGGAAACACCCTGGAAGTCCATGTGACGGTGAAAAAAGAGTAACTGGAAATTAAGGCGGTGGCGCAGGGGGGACTTGTACAGCGTGATCCCTGAGATGGTGGAATAAACGACGTCCTGTGGGCAAGTGGCGTTCCCGGGTCTTGTCTGTTATTTCAGACTGTATCCGGAGGGCAGATAAATGCCAGGCCCACTTCTAATTAAGGAAACTGAGGAAGGGAAATGTGAGTGGCTCGTCTCAGAGGCAATCTGTCGGGAGGAAATGCAGCCGAAGGCTTCTCAGCTATCCCAGGCACAGCCTTGGTTACCCAGCCCAGACCCAGCCTGGTGAGGTCCCCACCTCTTGCTGCCTTGCTTGAGTTACTCTGATCTGGGAGCCAGTGCCAAGTATCTGGTGGGGAACCCATGCACGAGTGGGATGAACAAGATGACCTCATGGGTATTTTCCTTCTCTCTCACACTCCTATGACTCAATCACCCCGCTGAGCTGGAGCTGCTGCCCTGGAGAGGTTTGGTTCATGCAGCAAGACCTCGGTGAGCTGGTCAAAGTCCTCTCCTCTCTAACGGGAGCTGTTTGGAGGGCAGAGAGAGCTCAGCTCTGCACTGCAGAGAACACCATAGGTGTTCTCTCACCTGCAAAGCCATAGAGAGGGAATGGGAGCCCCAGGCAAAAGAGATGCTGGTTTCCCTGCAAAACAAACCCTTAAATGAGGATTGTGGCGAGGGCTGCCCTCAGGAGGGGGAGCCTCTGGAGGGATGCAGGCAGTCTGAGCCCTGCTAGAGAACTGAGTCATGGAGAAGGAAAACTTGAAGTCACCCTCCAGACTCCCCTGTGGTCTAATGTGCTAGGGAAGAGTTTGACAGGGCAGCTGCAGCAGGCTGTGCTGTCTGAGGATGACCTGCATGGCTGTCACGTGTTGGTGTCTCCACTGGTACTGGGAAGCAGGGCTCACCCTAACAGCAGGCACAGGATGCCAGGATCTTTGCTTGGATCCTCACAGGTCACCCTCCCAGCTGCTTTGCACTCAGGAGCACATTACAAAAGCACTATGGTGGGGTTAGGGAGAGGAAACAGAATTTCTGCTGTTGCCACAGCAGACAGATCTGGTGACAACTCCTTGCCCAGCATTAGCATGGCACCTTGCTATCTTCTTTTGATCCTAAAGAAGATGGTATGATGCTGGCAGCAGCACCATTCCCTGGTGAGGTTATGGCCCTTTGAAATTGTCACTTGAAACGCCAAACTCCTCAGCTGCTTGGCAGCTTCACTCTGTCTATGGTGTGTTCCCTCCATCCTGGATATAAAACACCCTTCTGAAAAACTGTCGCTTAAAAAAACCAAGCACATGCCAGTATGTCCATCAGCACTGCGCCTGTGTAGCACTGCCATCTGCTGTCGGTGGCTATGAGCAGAAACACCTAGCTTTTGTGTCACCCCAGGGACTGCTGGAAAGGCACAAAGGTGCCCCAGAAGGATGCTGCACCCAGGACTGGTGCATGATCCCCTGGCATGACAAGCAGCACCTGCAGGCAGCAAAGCCCTGGAGCAGCCAATGCCTGCTTGGGCTTCCCCTTTCCCCTGGCTGAAAGCAGAAGTGGTGACTATTTTCAGTGCTGCCTCACTTCGGAAAGAGTCGTGCATGCCCCAGAGCACCACCCTGGCTAAGGCACCTTGCTCTGGGCAGAGGAAATGAGTAATGGCGAGGGTCTCACTGCCGTTCCATGACCCAGCCCTGGCTGTGTGCCCCAGACCTCTGCCTTGGGGCTGCCTGGCGTAATAGGAGTTTCCTTCCACATGCTGGGCACACCGGTTTCGTGGGGACATGCATGAGGAATGACTCTTAAACTGTCTTTTCCAGCAGAGAAACACTTAAGCAAAAAGCCTCCCAATGATATATAAATACGTAACTTTGTCCTCCCCTCCATCCACAGTCCTATATTGCCTTTCCTTAAGCTGGACGAGCTCTGGGTGGGAGGATAAGAACACCAAACTGGACCCCAGAGCTGGCCCTCATGTCCCAAATTCTCCACAATGAAAGGCCTCTAGATGGGGCTTTAATGCAATATTGCTGCTGGCCTCTGCCAGTTTGCCATCGCTCGCAGAGCCCGGGAGCTGCTTTCTTTTCAGCACCCATGGGGGCACACGGTGTTCGTAGTATGGCGCCATTTCACCTCAACCATTTGGGTAAGGACATTGAGATATTCCCAGACTCTGGTGAATCCCGTGGATTTGAGGAAGCTATTTGCTGGGTTGGATTTGACACTTCCCCTCTCCCAGGTTTGTGCACGTGGATGCACACACAGTGCTTTTCCACAAGGCTGTTTTGCAACGGTTCAGTCAGGGATTGGGCAGAGATATTGTACATATTAAGAATTGAAGCAGCGCCCCCCCCCCCCCCCCCCCCGGGCTTTATTCTGCAATAATAAGTGGAACCCAAATAGTTTGCATGGTGCTGGGAATGCTGGAAATACCCCAGCTAATGATCAGTGGTGAAAATAAATGTACCAAGCTCCCAGTGTCACTCAGAGGCTATTCCAAGACAAAAGGTTCATCCCCATTAACCCACCCACTGCGTGGTTCCTTCCATAGAGTATGGGGATCAGAAACATAAGCAGCCTTGCTAGGATTTTCCAAGGGTATCCCTGTCTCATCATGCACCCAGTTGTCACCTTTGCAGAGCTGAATACCTTAACCCCCTGGGGACAGTGATTCCCTGATTCCAGTGACACATACCTACATGTCCTCCTGTTTTTGTCCCTGTGGGGGACACGGGCAGTTCAGTAGCATGACACACACATATGCTCAGGAGGGAAACCTTTTCGTTCTTGGGTGGCAGCGGGTGCAGGAATTACCTCGAGGATGACGATGAGTGACGTCAGCTGACCTGGAACAGCGCTGACACCGGCACCAGCCCCAAAGGGCTGACATTTAGGGCATTAACTACTTCCCAGCTGGAGTGCTCGTTGTCCTGTCTGTGCTTTGGGGTCTCTGTGCTCCTTTCCACTGCGCTGGTGATCGTTGGAATGCGTCACTCTCGCACAGGGCTGGGAGTGTGTGTGCGCTCGGAGTACATGATGCCCGTGCCTTTCCACATCCAGCCTTTGCATTACTTGCGTGCTGGGATCAGCCCTTGCCCACCTTGCCTTTGCACAGCTGTCTAGCCCTTGAAACATTGAGTGGCATGTTTAACCCTTGGACAACCATCCAGCCTTTGCACAGCTGCCCCATTCTTGTATGACGGATCAGCATTTGCACCTGCAGCCCTTATGTGACCACCCAGCCACTGCACATTTAATGTTTGACTGACTGATTGGTGCTTGCATGTCTGGTCCATGCACAGCTGATGAGCCCTTGCTTATCCAACCCTTCCACAACTTTGCAGCTGCCCAGATAAGGCACATCTACCCTTTGTACAACCGCCTGACCCCAGCAAAGATGTCCATCCCTGGCACATTCAGCCCTTGCACAGTTATCCTGCCCTGGCATGTCCAGCCCTCGCATTCCCAGCACTGGCATGGCCACTTCTTTCACATTCAGTCCTTGAACAACTGCTCATCTCAGGCATATCCAGCCCTTTGTACGATTGCCCTACTCTGGCAGATCTGGCCCTTGCACACCAAGCTCTTGCACGACAGCCCACCTCTCCAGATGTGGCACATCTACACCTTACACAAATGTTTGACCTTTGCATGGCTACCCTCCCCTGGCAGATCCAACCCAGCTCTTGTCTGCACAGAGCTGACACAGCCAGAGATTACATACGTGGCTGTTGCACACCTGGCTTCCCTAGCATATCCAGCCCTTGCACACCCAACGCTTGCACAACTGCCAGACCCTTGAACAGCTCCCTGTCCCTGTCCCATCTAGCCCTTAAATGACTGCTCTGCCCTCATACATCCAGATTTTGCACAAGCATTCCTTTAACCACTGCCCGTTTCTTCCCAGCTGCCCATTTGTGGCACAAGCAGCCTTTTCACATCTGACCCTCACACGGCTGCCCATCTGTGGCACATACATCCCTTGCACATCTGGCCCATGCAGGACTACCCAGCTGCCCCGCTGTCCTACACCTAGCCCTTGACAGCTGCCTGTCCTTTCACACCTGCCCATCCCTGTCACTCCCAGCCTGTGCACGTCCGGTCCTTTCTCTCCCGGCAGTGTCACATGCCCACAGCCGGGGACGCCAGTGCCGGTCCCAGTCCTGACCCCGATCCCGATCCCGGTGCCGGTCCCGGTCCGCTCCCTCCCCGCTCTCCCCGCCCCTCCGCGCAGCACTGCACCGCCTCCCGGGGGCGGGTCCCCTCCTCCCGTCCCGCCTCCCCGCCGCTGCTCCGCCCCGCCCCGCCCGCCGCCGGCAGGGCGCTCGCTGCCGGCCGCGCTATAAGAAGCGGCACGGGCGGCGGGGCCGTAGCGGGCGCGGCGGGGGAACGAGATGAGCAGCGCCGGCGCCGCTGCAAGATGCTGGATGGACACGTCCTGCTGGGATGGCTCTCCTCCTGCGCGCTCCTAGGGCTGCTCGCCTGCGCCCCGCGGCCCTCCGCCGCCTACTTCGGGTAGGTGCCCCGCAGCCCTGCTCTTGCTTCGCAACTTTGTCTTTAGTGGATTTTGTCTGTTTCTTTGCACCTTGTCCGTCCCGCCCGAGGTGGGGATGCTGCTGCGCGCCTGCTGACGGCCTCCCTCCCTCGGTGAGTGCGGGCATCCCCTCCTGCCGGCTCTGACAGCCGCTCCGAGTGAGGCACTGGGCAGCGCCGTCTCCCCCGTCGTCCCGGGCAGTCCTGCCGCGGATGGTCTCCAGGGTTGCAGCTTGCCCGAGGCTTCCGAGCTCTGCCCCGGGGCCGCGGGTACAAGCCGCTAAGGGCAGGGAGCGGACTGTCTCGTTCGGTCCTTTCCCGACGGTGGCGGCAGCTCGCAGGAGGAGACCCGTGGTGAGGTGGCTGGGGAGCTCTGGCCTCCATCGTAATGGGACAGCCCTGGAAAAACTTTTTCCCTCTCATTTAAGCTCATACTTCAGCATCAGGTGCTAGGAAGCGAATCCCGGCATTATCCCGGCGGCTTTATTAGTTGTTTGGGTTTTTTTTTGGAGGGATGTGCATGGTGCTGTCACCAGCCCGGGACGGGACAAAACTTATTCCCGAAGGAGATGGGGGTCCCGTCCGGGCTGGGCGCGGAGCCGCTGCATCCCGCTGTGCTCACCTGTGCGCGAGGCAGGGGCGCGGCCGGCAGGGGGCGCTACCAGCCCGGCCCGCACCTCGCAGGTGGATGCCGCTCCCTCACCATCACCCCTGCCGGGACCCCCTTATCCCCATTCCTTGAGCTGTAGGAAGCCAGATAAACGCCTTCACCCACCCTCTTTTAAGCTCCCTGCATCCAGAGCCTCATTGTGAAGCCGCAGCCTTGTGATGGGTCTGCTGGCTTCCTTCTGTGCAGCCCGGCTCTGGTTGGGCATCAGTGTAGCTGCATCTTTGCTTGTCCCCCTTTTGTTAAACAGAAAAACAAACAAACAACAAAAAAAACCAACCAAACAAAAAACCCCACCACAAACACCCAAACCCCCAAAATCTTGTTCCAAAATAAGGTCAGTTTGCTAGAGGAGTGGGATGTGAGCACCTGATGACGAGCTTTCAGTGTAAGTTCACTCAAGAGTGATGATTCTTGCTGCTTTTTGGGCTGCTGTGTTGTGACCGCTGGAAGGAGCCACTGGATCGGCACTGGAGAACGTTTTACCAGACCTGAGGTTTCCCCCCCCCTTTCCAGTAAAACAAATCCTGGTGTTGAGGCTTGTCCATCGCTTGTGGTCTGGCAAAGTTTTCCAAACAGTGCTACTTACATCTTCTGTTTCCAACTCAAGAACCATTTAACTTCCTGCTGCTGTGGCTGGTTTTCTGAGGAAACGGCCTCTCCTATGCGTAGGTTTTTAGGAAAAGCCCTCTTTTCCCCGAGTAGCACACAGGGCTGTGCTGAACCCGTTAGCTCGCGTGTCTGCCGGAGACCACCAGCACTGCAGTTGTACTGTGCCTCAGGGACTGACAGGGCTTGTAAGGAGCTTGGCTGTAGCTTTCCTGTTAATCCATGCAGTGGTCATATCTGCTGTAGGGCTGCAGGTAACTCATTCCAGTTGCTCCTGGGATTTCTCTTCTGGCCTTGTGTGGCTGGTGTAGGTATCAACTTAAGAGCAAACAAGTCAAGCCAAGGGAGTTGTACTGCGAAGTCTGTTCTGACTGCTTTGGGTTATCCTCTTGGTCTCAATACAACTGCTGTTTCTGATTTGAGACTCCCTCTCTGGCAATAAGGAGGGGAGAAGAGATGCTGCCAGAAGTGTACCCAGCCAGATGTGCAGTCCAACTGCTCCAGGGCTGCTGTGGTGCACAGTGAAGTTTGCTTATTGCAAAGCATCCCGTTGTCTGGTAAGAGCCACAGTTGAAGAAGCAGCATCTGCTGCTAATCTCCTCTTTGTTCTTCCAAGAGGCCTAAAGCAGAGATTGCACTTGCTGAGCTGCTGAGGTCCTGGGGAAATGGGCACTGCTGAGGTCCAGGGGGAGTGGGCTGTGCTGAGGTCCAGGGTCCCTGCTAGTCCCTGGTGTGTGTGGAAGAGCAGAGCCCTTCTTGCTGTGGGCTTCTGTATATAAGGAAAGAAAAAATACCTGCTAAAAGCTGTATGATCCTGCAAGTGCCCTTTGAAGGTGAGTATTAACCCTTCTTGCTGTGCTTGGAAAGGTAGGAAAAACTGCTCCATATGAGGAATCATATCTGTTCATTCTAATACAAATCTTTCCTAAAAACCTGGGTGCACCACCCTTTGTTTGGGGGCTGAGCTGAAATACTGAAGTGGGCTCAGTGAATGTGGCACACTTTCTAGGCAGGGGAAGGGGTGCTCCTTCAGGTACAAGGCATCATGAAAGCCTTCAGGTACAAGGCATCATGAAAGCCACCCTGATGCCTTTTTGTGGCCTGCTAGACCCTCTGCTCTCAGTGTTAATATCCCTGTTGCAGGAGGTGGTGGGGTACAGAGTGTGATGTGTGGCTGTGTTAAACAGATGTCACACTGTAGCTGTAGGTTATCTGCTCCGTTCTGCAGTCTTGTTGGGGATAGGGACAGCTGTGGATGATCCCTTCCCCCTTCATCCCTAATGTCTTATTTCAGGGAAAGAATTTGGTGTCTCTAAATGTGTGGCCTGGTGGGGAATTAATACATGGGGACAGGAGTCGGGCATGGTTACATGATAACAAGATTGTGTCAGCATGTAGTTATGTCTGTGTCTGTCCCACTGGGGCAGCTAGTGAGCGGGAGGGATGCTGGGGTAGGAAGACCATGGCTGGAGGCTGCTGCTTCTCTGTATGGATCTGGGGTATGGGGTGGGGGAATGCACAAGTAACCAAAAAAGAAAAATGCCCTCTGGAAGTGGAGCTTGGCGCATGCGATGGGAAGTGTTGGTGCAGATAAGGCCCTTGCTGCTTTCTTGCTCCATCCCTAAGCTGCCTGGTTAGGATGTATGGTGAGGGTAACAGTTCACTGTCTGGGGTAAAGGGAGGGATGGGCTTGTCCCTTGCCAAGGGTTACGCTGCCAGCCTCAGTGCTGCTCCCTGTATGTTGCTTCCTTCCTGCCTGGTGCAGAAGGGAAGCAGGTGCCAGCTTGACCTGAAGCTGGTACACAGTGAAGGACCTGAAGTGATACTGATGATTAGCAGTGGGCAGAGCTGAGTCCCTATAGGCAGCTGCCCCAGCGGGTTTGCTAGCCCTAATAACTGGAAGGCAGCTGAAAGAGCCTGGCTTCAGGGATGTAGTGATGCTACAGCTCCTAAGCCTTGTCTAATATGGGACTTTTTGATGCTGAAGAGGAGAAAGCATGCTTGAAAATCTGAGCAGGACCATGTGGCTTGTGGTAGGTTTGGAGTTGCCCATCAAGATGCCTGATGATGACTTTTTTTAGGGTAGGAGTATGTAAGGCAGACTGTTACTGGCTCAGTCTACACCAGAGGGGGAAGCATTGCCTTAAGTTAAGTGTTAGTTGAGCCTGGCTTGCAGGAGATGCACTGGCTGTTCTGAATGCGATCTTGCTTTCATGTTCAGCCATCTCCTCTGCAGCTGGCCTGTCTGAAAATTAATTTGCACCATATTACAACTGGCTGATGGGGTAGCTTGGAGCAGCCCCAGACTGACGGGATCCCTGAGAAAGCATTGCATTTCACTTCTCCTCCCTGCTCTGCTTTTCTTGTGCCTTAAGCTTTTGGTGTGAGTACCTCCCCTCCCTCCCTTTTCTCTCGCAAATGTGGGTAGGAAAATGGGTGGTAGAAATGCCGTAGCAGCATCTGGGGACTGTGTTGGGTCTTGCACTGCTGGTCTTTAGAAGCAGCAGATGACAGGACTAGCTGTGCTGGGGTGACAGGCGCTTCAGTCCTGCTGTGCCCTGGTGCCAGTGGTAAGGAAAACTGGCCTGGAGGAGCTTGCTGCTTTCCTGAGCTTCCTAGTCTGTGGATCTGAGCTTGCAACCTGTCCAGGCCATAAATCAAACCCCCTCTCTGTCTTTCTATGTGTTCTGATTTATAGCCTGATTTAGTTTTAATGTACCCCTTTTTTTTCTTGCTGGAAGAAGTGTTGCTTTCTGCAGATTGGGATTTGCTCTACTTCCCTTCAGCAGCAGGAGCCCCCTCTGCACACACTTGTCAAGACAGTAGTAAGGTTACAAGTGGCTCATGCTTACATAGTGTTTATATTGACAGATTGCAATGTTCTTCATAAATGTAACTGATCTGTACACTGCACGCAGGCAACAGGAACCCTTAAATGCTCGCGTGGGGGAGAGGAAGGGAGGGGAAGCATAGTTTGCCCTAATTTACCAACACATCACTATCGAGAGCAGGTTGCTTGCTGCACAGTGGAATTTTTTTTTGTTGTGGGAAGTGCAGTGTATTTTTGTTCACATTGGCAGGTGCAGAATAGGTACCCTGCTATGCTTTAGGTGCCGTTGGTGTAGAAACCCTGCAATTCAGGGTGTGATTTATTGCTAAAATTACTTAGAAAACACCTGAATACTGGACTTGAAGGGGTGTTCTTGGGGGGGTGTCAGTTAACATGAGTTTCTGAACTCTGTTTTTGCGAGTGTGTGGCATCAGCTTGAATGTCATCTCCAATAAAAGCAAGCCCACTGGCAGGCTGTGCTGCTGGTTTTCTCCAGCCTGTGGGCTAAGCTAGGTGCTAACATGGCTGTTGCATATCATGCATTTCTGTACCTGTCACTTGATGGTAGTGTGGGGCCACACGCTCACGCCTGCGGCTCCGACCAAAGCCGTGTGAACTTCCCAGGAAGCTGTTGCGTAGCCAGGCCGCAGCGTGCTGGCTTTCCAGACGCGCCGGTCGTCTCTGGCGTGTGTGAGATGGAGCAGCTGGTTCTCAGTGCAACCCAAAAAAACAAAACCTGGGCTCGGGTGGCGAGGGAAGAATGCGGCACACAGGCAAACACAGCTGGAGCGTGAGAAGGCAGCTCCTGGGGCTGGGAGGGTGACTTTGCCATGCCATTCGGTGGTGTTCTGCCTTCTCTAGGCAGCGATGCTGGTGCTTTTAAGACACTGGATTTCTGCTGTCCTTTGGAATAAGAAGGGTGTGCCTGGTGTGGGTGGTTTTTTTTTCCTCCCATGATTCTTTTGAGCTGGATGAATTGTCACGTAGAGACTGATCTGTCTGAGTCCTGACTGGCACTTCTCCCAGAGTTGGCCTCTCTGGGTCAGTTTAGACCAATGCTTAACCTCCATTCATTTGTGAAGGAGACCCCCATGCCCAGAGGAAGCATTTCTTCTGTAGATGCTTGAAGGTGGCATTGGATTTTAAGTGCCTAAGGGTGGTGACAAACCCAGGAGCATGTAAAAATAACTGTACATGAAGATCTTCCAGACCTGAATCTTCAACCCTGGGGACCAGGATCTGTCCAAAATTGGGCAGGAAGTACCCAAAAGTACCTGCAGTGTATGTAGAGGATGGAGCAAAACTTTATCCAAACAGGGCTTAGTATGTCTTAGACTTATGTCTGTTCATGTTTCTTGAGACTGGGGAACAGCTACCTCCTGCCTCTGTTTGCCTTATTTGCAGTGATGCTGGGACTTCCTTCTGAACCTGACTTAATGATGGTTTCTGTTGTTTTCTTTTATTGCAGGGGTTACAAGTGCCACAGATGACTTTGGGGGGTGGGGGGGGGGGGGGGGGGGGAGATGGCTTCTTAGGAGAATGCTAAGTGTATACTTGGCAGAGTAGGAGGCTAGTGGCTGGCTTTAGTGTGACTAGTGATGCAGAACTAGAGACCAGGAATATATAGGACTCTGGTCTCTTGGTGAAAGGCCTGGTCAATGATTAACTTGCTTTCTGGAAGCTGCTAACAACAATAAGAGGGAGTGCAGCCCCATAACCCCAACACAAGAAGCCCAGGAGTGTTTAATAATTAAAGGTCTTGTGCCTTATTGTGGATTAATGAGAATCACCTTAAGGTGTATTCAGTGGTGGGTAATTGAATTAGGTTGTGGGATTGAGCAGCATGAGAGTTAAGTTACATGGAAGGTCTGGAGGACTGCACAGATAAGCCAGTGTGATGCTTCTTAGTTTGAATCTTTCTGTCTGTACTGGGTTTTGTCAGCCTCTCACTGCTTTCTTCATTTTTCTGTTTGCGTAATCCACTGTGGTGGCAGACTTGGTGTAATTGTCTCCTGAAGATGTTCTTGCCCTAGGGATACTCCATTCCCTTCACTGAGAGAGATGCTGACAGTGTTTTTTATTCCTAATGTTTTCCTTAGTGATATGTTGCTATTTAAACACTCCTTAAGACTTTTTCTGGTGAAAAAGCCAAGCCAGAAGACACTGCTGAGCTAAGCAACCATGGAAGTGTCTGAGTAGCCAGGGCAGAGGCTGAACTATTGAGCCTCACTATGGTGTCCACTGCGTGAGGCAGCTCCTGGTGCAGAGCTGATCAGAGCTGCAGAGGGGTGGCTTGTGGAGCTGAAGGCTAGACTTACCTGTCCTGTCTCACTATTACATCCCTGTGCATAGTTTCCCTGTTGGAAAGGGATCTTGAAGCTTTTTTTGAGATGCTCCATTAGAATATTTCCACTAGGGAGACAGTCTTGAATATGGTCTCAGGTCACCAGAGGTGTAGAACTTCTGCTGCCAGAAGCTCCATATCATGGAATGGTTTGGGTTGGAAAGGACCTTGAACCTCATCCAGCTCCAACCCCCTGCCACAGACAGAGATGCCTTCCACTAGACCAGGTTGCTCCAAGCCTGGTCCAACCTGGCCTTGAACACTGCCAGGGATGGGGCGGCCACAGCTTCTCTGTGCAACCTGTGCCAGGGCCTCATGACTCATTCCAGTAACCTTGGGTGATTTGACGCCCTTAGGTCTTGGATTCTCTGGTGACTTAGGTTTTGTAGAATACAAATGGGTCAACTATTATCTTAATGTGTGTCTGAGGCATTTGAGGAGAGGGCTCAATGCACTAAAACTGTGCTAATGTGCTGTATGTGAAGGCATGCTCTCTATGTCCAGTCATTTGGCTACAGCTGCCTCCTGAAAAGGAGCACTCTTGGGTGGGATGGCACTTGCTTAGTTCATACTAAAAGCCTATGTTAAACATGAACTTCTTTACCCTGAGTTCCCTGACTGGACAGGTAACAACATGTCATCTTTCCTGAGGATGTGTGCTGGAGCAATCCAAGAAGCCCCATGTACCTGGCTTTCCAGACTTTCAAACAGGCCGAGCCTTTGCCTTCCCTCTATAATGAAGAAGCCTCTAATGAAGAAGCCTTTCTCTCTGCAGCCAGAATAGTGGCTTGTAGTATGTTAATGTAATTGATTTCTCAATCTGGGCAGTCCTCAAGCAGAGGGCCTTTTGCTTGCAGGGAGACTGGTGCTGCAGGTCCTGGACCAGCACATGATCAGGCTGCAGGCTGAACAGGTAGGATGTATTTTCCTGACTTACTGGACCCAGGGCTGGAGAGTCAGCTCTAGTCAAGCTAAATAGGAGCTAGAAATTATTAGGAAGCTGAGTGGCAAGGGTTAACCCCTTTGAAGCTTTTTTTGACATCTAGCAGCAATTTTTCTTCTGTTTTTAACTGTGCTTTTTAAGGTTCCCTCAGATTGTGGCTGTAAGTGCTAATGAGTCTTATCTCTTGAGATATTGTCATAAAATACACTTACGAAGTTTATCAGCTCAGTAAGATTAACATTTTATTGTAATGCATGTTTGCACTGTGCTGAGTGGAACAGGGAGTATTTTGACTACATGGATAAACATAGCAGTTATGGGATTTGCTTTAGCTGATAGAAAAATCTATTCTGACTTTTCCCTTAGCTGTTGCAAAGAGCTCTTTTTCAAATGGATCAAGCAGCTCCTGCATGTGCTATGTGGTCCTTCAGTCTGCTTGTGACCTTAAATCATTCTTCTGTAAGGTGTGAGGAGTAGTTTTTAATTCAGTTGCTGAACGATTTCTTTTAGGCAAAGAGGAAATGACAGGTTAACAAAACTTGAACTCTTCCCTTGGAAGGAACACAGGGCAAAACAGCTCTTCTATACGTCAATCTAGAACATGCAAACTCAACACTATCTGACATTAATGCTGAGTCTGTGCTGGCTTTGAAGGCAGCATGAAGTGTGATTCATGTTGATGGCCTGTCAGGCTGTATGGGACTTGGCGTGAGTTTTATAAACAGATTCATTTGGCCTAGCTCATTAAAATAGCATTAATTGGATAACTGGATGCTCATGGAGTTTGGGGTGAAAAACTAGCTTGCTCTGACTTCTGCATTTGTTGTGCACTGGGTGGCCAAGTTTTACAATCGGAGCAAAAGTTTCCTTGTAAAAACTGCCGAGTCTTCCAGAGACTGAAGTAACATAATTGGCCATTTCATCTGCATGGTAGGAGGTAGCTGCTTGTGTTGTGGAGCAACGCGTGTTTCCCCTAGATGTGAATGAAGTACTAGATGCCCATAGGAATATCTGAGCTTAGCTTAAAAATCTGTCAAATGGTCCTGTTTGGCCAGGGCATTCCTGGGAGGAATAGGCTTAAGTCTAGTCGGAACCTTGGTCTGCTGTTGAACTTCTCTGAAACCAAACTGTAGAACAGCCTCCTAAAGCAACTCTTACTTTCAAGACCAAGTCTTCTTTGAAGAAGTCAGATGAGCAAAAGGATTAACCTCCATCTGCTCTTGGTCTACCTATTTTTTTTTTCCTCTAATAGAGTCCAGAAAAATTAAGCTTACTTTGAGGTACACAAGGCCATCTTGAGTCTGATCCCGGGGTGATGCTTTCATGTGGAACATACAGACAGGTGAGACAGGTTGCCAAGATGAATTGCTTTGAAGCCCAGTGTCAAACTGCTGCTTTATCTTAAGCACCTTTTAACTTCTTCCCAAAAGGAATTGGTCATGATTCTGCTCCAAAAGCATCAGTGCTGCCAGATGAGCATCTACTGGGGTGGGCTCACATATGTCTTCAATAATACCTGTTTCAGCTTCCAGTCAGAGCAAGTTGCTGCCCATTAAATTCCACTTCCACAAAGTGCCTTATTTATGTTCACTCTTGTTATCAATCAGCTGTATGTGACAGCTTCCCCAGCTCTGCGTGTGGGAACATGTTGTGTGTTGCCATAGCATAGGCAGGAGTGTTCTGGTGCTAGCTGACCCCTCATAGGCTTGGCCAGTGGTGGGGGACTTCAGGATCACCAAGTGCTTGTGTTAGAGGAGTGCCCATCTGCTGAGCTGTAGCGCACACAGCCTGGCAGGCTCCTCTCATGGCTTGCTGTGATCTTTGTAGACTTCCCCACTTGACTGCTTAAACTGCAGAGGCATTGCTATGCTGTAGTCCTCCTGGTTTGTCCACAACTAATTCTCAGTGTTGTGTGAACCCCTGCTGAGTTGGGTACGTTGACTGGCTTTCACTGTTGTGGTGAGCTCAGATCTCTAAATGTCCTCATTGTAATGTCTTCTCTGCTGGTTGCTGATTAAAGATAGGTGATCTCATGCTTGGTGTTGCAACAAAAGACAGACAGGCAGCCCCGGGGGGGGGGGGGGGGGGGGGGGGCATAACTGCACTCCTGTTAGATTGCAAATGAAGATTGCAGGTGAAGCTGGTTCTGCATGTTGCAGGGGACTTCTTGTAGGGCTTCCCAGCTCCATGTGTTATGATTACTGTCACTAAACACCTTGCTCCCTGAAATTGCTAAGGGGAAGTGTTTAGTCTTTGTAGTGTTGAGATAGTGTTCCTTGGCTATCCCTGAAGCTGAGCTTGCAGGAGCTTCATTTTACCGTGGTGACCAATACAATGCCTCACTTGGAATCGGGGCAAAGACCTCTGGTCACTGACTGCTTGTAGGGTGTGTGTTTTTGTGGGTTATTTATTTATTTATTTATTGGGGGGGGGGGGGGGGGGTGGCAGCAATCTACTCTACTTGTCCTTAACACTGATTTTAACACCAATTTTCCCAATTTCTGTGGAAAATCAGTAAGTCATGACTCATGTGGGAGCACAGCCTCTTCTAAGGCAGTGCCTTTCAGTGTTAGGGAGTGTGGGTGAGGGCACATGAGTCAAAGAATTGCAAAACAGGCAGGCAAAGAAAATGTGTTTCCACTTGAGCTTAGCATAGGAAAGTTGCTGTGTATTTTAGTGGTTCTCAGCTTCTTTACATCCTACTGCTCTTTAGCTTCAAGCACAGGTATCCCAAACCACCCAGGTCTGAGGAGGCCCAGGTATCACCTTCAATAATCTCAAAGGAGACTTCTAGTGTCAGGTATTGGAGCATCTGTACCCCACTGATGTGGGTCATGTTGCAACACTGCTCGTACAGCCGAGCTTTTCCATTGTGTGGAACCAGCTTTAGTCTTGCTCTGGTATATGCTGTGAATGAATAAGCAATGACTTGCTAGGACAACAAAGTGTCCAGGAGCCAAGTCCAGCTCGGAGTGGGGTATTCACCTGGGAGCTGGGGTAGCTGATGGGACTGGGTACCTGGGAGACAGCTGAACACTTAGGATGAGGACCCAACTTGGGCCAGTCGTTTGGAGCTGGCTCCACTGGCATTGGCTGCTGGTACCTCTCCCAGTGCAATCGATGACTTCAGTGGAGCTTGTGCTTCTTGGGGATGCAAGTTTAGCTTACTACTCTGCTGTAAGCCCTGCTGTGCTGCATCTCTCCATCTCCTCTGACAAGAAACCCTATCCTGGAGGCCAAATCCCTCTGGGCACAGTTCACCAGAACTGATACTTTATTCAAAAGAACTGGCTTGATTTGCTTAATCTTGACAAAATTCTTTTCTAGCCCTAATCCTCTTCCAGTGTAAGGTGAGATCTTGAAATACCTGGCAATCTTATAGCTCAGCTCTTTTTCTGCATCTCTGGGCCCCTCTGTAATCAAAGGTGGTAATGGTGGGGTAAGGATGCCAAAGATAAATCTCCTGCTGGGAGCTATCAGGGAGCTATTTCCCAGTCTGTGGTTAGCAAGTTGACCTGATGGGCCAGAGGTGAAACAGCCACTTGAGCTGAATTACAGGGTCTAACCAAAGGTCCAGCACTTCCTTTGGCTCATTAGCACAGCTGTGTTGCATCCCTGGTGACTATTTCTATCTTCTGGCTTGTCCCATGTTGACTCCGGAAACCCAGAGGTTTAACATGAATTTGAAGACCGAAGAGCTGCTCTTGGGAGAGTGAACTGGACTGCGCAAAGCTGTGAGCAGTCCCTGTGGTCAGTGTTACAAGCCATCATATCCATGCTGGATTCTGTGGCTGATGAAACTGTGTTTATAAGCAGAGACCTGTCTCTGCAAGATGCAGGACAGAAGATGGACTAATGAGGAGGAGAGTGGGACCAGGCATGATTCTGCATTTTCCTCTTAAGCTTGCAGAGGGATCAACATCCATACAGAAATGAATCTCACTTGATGTAGTGGAGACACCTTAAAGCTAACTGCAGTTTGTCTCTGTGAAGCCTATGGTACCAGTATTCCCCAGTACAAGGACAAGGCTCTGTGTGGGATGTCCCAAACACTCTGGTACCTCCCACAAGGCAATAAGAGCATCATCCCTCAGTGCTGCATCCCTTGAGGCACTTGCTTGGCCTGCTGCAAGACAGATTGGAAACCTAAGAACTGGAGCAGGCACTGGAAGCAGGGAGGTGAGCTTGGCCTTTTCTGAGTCATTGTAATCTGGGACCACATCAGGTTTCATGATCCTGTTATGTGGTGACAGCATATTTTTATGTCCCCTCACAGCTGGCTGGGGTTGGGTGCCCTCCCTTGCTGTGGTGGTGGTGGGGACCCTTGTGGTGTAGAGGTGGGTGGTGATGCCATCTGCTCCAGCACTGAGTGTAGTGTGAGGCTGAACTGCTCTTGGAGATGCTGTGCTTCAGCTGCTGATGAACAGATCAGTAGCACAGGGTCAGAGGCAGGGCTAGTTGAGTAGCCTAGTCCAAACAAGATGCTCTTGCCTGCTTGCATGGGATATTTTACTCTGTTACCAGAGCTCTTTAGAGCTCTCTAAGTGCTTTCAATTGAAGTGACTCCAGAGCTGGTCTCTCCTCTGTCTCAATGTGTTCAGAGGCCTGGGGTAAGTTTTACCTTATTCCATGGGGTGTAAAGGGAGCGGAGATTGCCAAGCATTCTGCATGTCTTTGGTCTTATTTGGTAACCTCAGGATACTTCAGCTTGTAAAACAGAGCTGTTTTCACAGGAAGCAGGCTGTAAGCTGAGTCAGGGACTTGATGCATATCCTTTTGCTCCTCTTAGGACCTCAGAGGGCTGTTGGACTATGGACCATATCTGAATGGTCTTCTATGATGAAGCAGAATCCTCTGAGTTGGAGTTACTGCTCCTGTTGCAGCAAAAAGGGGGATCAGAGACAAATGTACAGGGGATCTACTGATGGCTTAGTGAATGCTGAAATCCTAATAAGTGGGAAACGCCTGTCTTCAGCCTGCAAGATCTTGTGGCAAAGCAAGCTGTGCAGTTGAAGCTTCATTTTAGGGGTGCACTGCTGCACCTGCTATCCTTTTCCAGAGCCTTGCTGGGAGATGCACGGCTGGATTTTCAGTGCAGCTGCTGCCCTTGCTTAAAGCACCATCCACACATTGCTCTTGCTACTGTCAGCTGCCTGAGCGCCTCTGTTTATGTTTCTAAGACTTGAAGGCTAGAGAAGGAAGAAACCTGACCAGTGCAATGGAAACCTTCAATTCCCTGCAGTCCCAGGAGGAGAAGAGTAGCTTCAGGCTGGGGCTAGGAATGAACTTCATTTGTACGCTGCCTCGCCTCTCCAGGAGGATCAGCCAGGAAAAATATCAACAGTTCCATTAAAAAGTCTGCTGGTTTGCTAAAGTAGTGGAATAAACATACCTGTAGGCATAATGTCTTGAACCACACAGGAAACATTAACTAGAATGAACACACACAGACTTGCTCTCTCTCCCCTGTATATCTACCAGATAAAAAACAGTGTGTCCATGGTAATGTGTAAATCAAACAGCAGCTGGGGGGACTATTCTTAGCTGGGGAAGAAGTGGCTTGGATCAGAGGGGCTTGGTGCTTTCGTGGAAAGGCAAAACCTGTGTTGAGCCTGGTCTGATGAGAGACCTGCAATAGAAACTGGGGAAGGATGGGAGTTAGTGGGGTTGTTAGTCCTCTCTTTGCTTTCTATTGTCCTTTCTTAGCTTCTTTTCCCCTATTTCTCTGGGGCTGAACTGCTTTTGTTCTAACCACTTGCATTCAGTTGAAAAGCTGGGGTGGAAACTGTGGGAAGTGGATAAGCACCCTTGGAACTTTAAGAGTGGAGTGGGTCTGCTGACACTGAATGGGGAACCAGCCACCCCAGCCATTAGTGTATGGTGGAGGTGGTCCCTTCAGTCTGCCACTGAACCCACAAATGTCTCCTGACATCTCTGGGATGGTTGAGTGGAAACCTGCAAGCTTGTATTTCCCATTTCAGTGAGGGGGTGTGAGCTTCAAGCATGCCTTGAATGAGAAATGTTTGCCAGCACTTTTTGGACCAGTAGCTTGGTCCCTGAGCTGCCCATAAAAACAGCTTCCCTATGGCTATATCCAGCATATGGTAGGTATAGAAAAATACATGAGGAAAATGCTTTCAGTTTCAACCAGATGGCACCTGTCAGGCACAAGTAGACATTTCTATTAGTGTTTGAGTGTTTTGGACCACTCCCAGCCTCTGGATTGAAAACTAGTCCTGCTGTAGCTGTCCTCCCAGAGCAGCCCCAGAGGTAGACTGATGTGTTATTGCATGCTAGTGACAGTCCCTGTGCTCCCAGGCCTCATCTGCACAGCCACTTAACACAACTAATCTGAACTGACTTTTAAAGTGGATTAGTTCAATTACTCTTAACTAGCCCCAGTGGAAGCACTCTCCTTAGGGATTAAGCATCCTTAATTCACTTTAGCATACTTGATTTCAATGCAAATCAGGCTAAACTGAATTAAGGGCTCTTTAGAGCCTTGTGCAGAGGTGCTCCTTCAAAACTGATGTGGTCTAACCACCCCATTTTGCATTCCTGTGCTCAGTTCATTCCAGTTAGCATTGCTGAAGTGTCCCCTTATGGATGACTAATATAGGCAGCCTTTCAGATATAAAGCTGAAAGCACATTGCCTAGGCTAATGTGTGAACCAGCTTCTGTGAAGAGCTCTGGTATCTGCTGATTCAGTGCTTAAAAGTGCCCAAACAGGGTGTTTTAGAGTTTTTTTTCTCAAATTTCTTTTTTAACTGTTTTTTTTTCCCTTTTTTTTTCCCTTGTGTTTTTCTATTCTTCAAACCAAGCTCTTTGCTTTTGCACTAAAAATGCATGAAGTGAGTCACACACCAGTTTTTCTCTACTGCCCTTAACTCACTGGATGAGATGGCAGTACTTCACCAACAGTGCATTTATCCTCTTAGCTCAGTAATTTAACTTTCCAGTTGAAGATGAGCTGTGGTTGTAAAAGATTGGCCTCTGTTTTCCTGAAGCTTAAGTGAAAACAGTCATTACATGTGATGCCCTGGGCAAGCAGGCAGGGTAACACTTGCTTTGGAGAGAGTGGGATGGGACAAGGTTTTCTTCTGTTTTAAGCGTCAGATGATGTGTGTTCTGGGAAGAAGAGGGGAATCCTGACATCACCCTATGCAGGGAAGATCACTGGGGTGTGTGTGTATGCAATATCACAATGTAGGGTATTTTTTTAGTGTTTTTTCCTTCATACGGACCCTTGGGTGGTCACAGGAGCAGCTGGCAGCTATATGAGGGTTTATTTTTTTGGGGGTATGGTGGGTAACAAACCTTTAGTTTCTTTAGCTTGGGTTTTTCATGGCTCTCACAGGGTCCCCTGGTGCTCTGCAGGCTCCAGAGAAGGGAACAGATGTTGCACACAAGCAAGACATGGATGCTGCTGCCCTGCTGTTCCAGGGCTGTGAGACTGCTCTGTGCTGCAATGCTGCATCTCTGAAATCCCTCAAAAGGGTCCTCTGTGCTGCTGTGCAAAGTCTGCATCTCACTTACAGCTCTGGCTGAACCCTAAGCCAATTTAATCTTATTTTCTTAATGCCAAGGAACCCTTCCCTCTCTGGAGCAGCTTGTGCATGGCTGAAAAATGTCACCACACTGCTCTTCATTCACTGGCCTCCAGACTTGGTCATGAGGTGGGCACAAACCATGACAACATGGATGTTTGATGTGTAGTTATGCATTAAATCTGGTTTCTCTGGCAAAGTTTCCTGGAGTAGTAATGTAAATTAGAGGCCAGGTTTTGGCAGGTCTTTTTCCTCTTTTGCTTGCTCAAAGAATACCCTCAAAAAGGAATACTTGGAGTATTCTGTACCAGCATGGGGAAGAGGCCCAGTCTTATAAATGTATTATAATCTTGGGTTTTTGATTACCTGAGCCAAGACCGCTGTCTCCCTATGTTTTGGTGGTAAGCTCTAATGAGTTT
The DNA here is from genome assembly GCF_028554395.1 of Pezoporus wallicus. Classification (NCBI taxonomy): domain Eukaryota; kingdom Metazoa; phylum Chordata; class Aves; order Psittaciformes; family Psittacidae; genus Pezoporus; species Pezoporus wallicus. Next base: position 2,416,103 of record NW_026637044.1, on the reverse strand, counting down.
AGCACCACAAGGGGTTGGTGTTTCCGCCTTTAAGATATGAGGCCATTAACTTAATCTTTAGTATCTGTTAAATGTTTCTGGGGGCTCTTGCTCTGGGCCGTACTGAGACAATGCCTACTGAGAACACGTTTTATGTGAGTAGCTAGTTTGTGATTTCACTCTTGAACACCAAGGTCTTCCCAAATGCAGAGGTTTCACCTAGGTGCAATTTTTTACTTGAGGGTGATGCTTTTTATCAACCTCATAGTCTATGAAGAGGTGTGTTAATATATCCTGCCAAACTGTGCGATCTGCAGAACCTCCTCCTCTCCTAGGAATGCCTGGACAAGCCTGGGGAATCTTTTCAGGGTAGTTCTTTGGAGGCATCTCAGAGGCTATGCTTGAAGGCTTCTCAATAGAAGGCAACAAATAGGTTTTCAGGTGCTGGGAGAAATGGTACCCTAACAGAAAAGAGAGGCCAGGTCCCTGGAGGAATTGCCATCCCTCCATGCAGCAAGTTAGAGGTAAGGATCTGCTCATTAGTTCATTAGCTAATTAATTCTCTGCCTCTAACATGGGGGTGTCACCTTCCTCAAAGCTTATGGCCAAAAGACCTCAGTGATGGCAGGCAGCTGGCATTTTAGTTTGTAACCCTTGTCTAAAAGAGGGAGGCTAACAAGCTGCCTTTGAAGTGAGGGTGGCTCACAACTAAGAGCAACCCAGAATGTGGCTTTACATCTCTTGCAACTTCCTAGAGTTGTGGCAGGGAGCTCATCATTCAGTCAGGAGTGCTGGGAACTGAAATGCAGGACTTGTGTAGACCTGCAAGCTGTGAGGTGTGACTTCTTCCATTGTGTGTTGCTATGACCATTAGGCAAAATGGTAAAGGATCTGCTGGAGTGGCACTTCTAATGGGCTTTCACTGTGGAAGAGGCCTGACAATATCTAAATGGAATTCTCCCTTCTGTGAGCCTTCACTCTGAGGTATGCTGTCTGGTGGCATTCATGGGGTCTGTGGGGTTTCCTTGCTTTGCTTTCAGGCTGTGTAAATTGAACTTTTGTTTCTACTGCAACTTGTCCGTAGGATTGGAAAGTATCTGCTGCCAAAGATGCCCAACTTCCATCTACAAAAATGAACTAAGCACTGCCAAAATTGGGAGTAATGGATCAAGTTAGATACTGGTGTAAGGGTTTTATGGCTTTCTGTGATTTCAGGTTGGTAAGTACAAACCTCAGAAGCTAAATTCTTGTAATCAAGTGATGAATAGAAGGGCTGGGTGGAGGAGCTGGCAAGAATAAATCTACGGTAGTATTTAGGCTGCTACCATGGTCTGTCTCTGTGGCTATGAGGACTGGTTTGCAGGATACCCAAAGGACAGGTTTCTTTGCAGACAAAGCTCTTGCGCAGTTAAGTGATGCCAGCATCGTTTTCAGTACTTAAAAATGTACCTTTAACAGAAATGGTGTTCTCAAAATAATTCAAAACTTTAAAAATCAATAAAAATTTTGTGGAATTTTTACATCTTGCTTAATGGGTTCATACTGGAATATTTCTTGATCTCTTGCTGTTCTGTGTTTAGCAGCCCCTGGACACCCTGTGGGCCACTGCACTTAGATGCCAGTATAATTTGGTAGGGATTTGTCCTTTTTAATGGTTTCTTTCCCGCTTCACTTCTTAAAGCTGCTCTAATTCCATATTGCCCTAATTGTGATATGCAAACTTTAAAAGGAAAATTGCAGCCAGTGTATTTTAAGATTCTTATGGGCAAGCAGCCCCTGCTTAACCTGGCAAATTTGGACAGCTTTTCTCACTAAGGCAAATAAAACCCCCTCCAAATCAAGAAAATTATGTAAGCAAATCCAATGAGTGTGCTCTAAAATTAAACCTGCCTTACAAATTCTGGGACTTTCATTGTGAAACCAATGAAGATTATTTTGGGAAGGCTGTAAAGCCTTGCCTTGGTGAATGTTCAGTGGCATCCTGAAACTCTCTCCCTCTGATCCACTTGTCCCTTTGTTGTGACCAAGTGAGTAGGAATGTAAAACTGTCAGAGACCGTCCTTGCCCAGGACCAGCTCCCCATTGTCCTAACTCAGCCATAATAGTTATTGTGCCCAGAAACTTCACAAAAGAACTGGGTAAGTTGTCCTCTGTCATCATGCAGCTCTTGCCATGCAACACCCAACTCAAAGTCAAGACTCCGTAGCACAGTTGTAGCTTGGTGTGGCTTTTCCATGGTGGTGTGAAGCAATGTCTCATCTGTGATCAAAGATGTCTGCTGTGAGCTTCTGAACCCTAGAGTTTGCAAGCTGTGCTATGTGCACTCTGCAAAGGAGAATTATTCTAGAGTGAAGGTGACAAGCTGAGTTAGGCTTTTACTTGTCTTGCCATAAAATGCTGTCCTCACTCCATGCTCATTGTGAGGAATGCTCTATTCTTCCTGCTGTCTTTTCACCATCCCTCCTGATGTATTACCTAAACTTTCCTCCACTTTGCATATAAAGCATGTTTTTCTGCGGTAGGTGGCCAAACCTTCTTTAGAGACCCTCATGCCTATGCTGCAAGCAGTGCTTGGAAAAGGTCAGCGTTATCCTCCAGGGATTTGGGTGTTTTGAGCTTTCCCTGTGGAAACATTGGTGCCTAATTTCCTTCCAGTTTGGGGTGGGAGAAGGGAAGACCCTTGTCTCTGTTTGTTGCTAGCGCAGTATCTCCAGCCATAGTGGGAATTAATTGACCTCTTAGCATTTGTGCTGAGACAGCTTTGGGCTGTTGATAGGCTGGGGTGATCTTGAGGGGTTCATGGCACTTCTAGCTGAAGCCAGATACAAACACGTGGAAAATTTTAGCAGGGAGCACCTGTCCAGTTATGCCCAATAGAGCTGTCAACTCAGCTATGCAAGGTATTTCCATTTGGGAAAACATCCCCCCTGGTTTTGTTTTACTGTTATTTGCAGACTGATGAAAGTTTTGTTTTTTTAAACATACAAAGCATTTGTTAGTGTTGCTATGATTTTCCTTTCTCTGAGTTGTTCTTTATTTCTTGGCCCTTGGTCCTCTGGAGCTCTTGCAGCAGAAGACACTGAAATCACAAATGTGCGAAATACAAGATGTTTATCCATCTTAATCTCATAGATAGTTCAACCTAAACGTTTTCTGAAGCCCTCCTTCAAGGAGGATTAGCCAGTAAAGAATCTGAAAGGTCGTAGCCTTGCTTTGACTTGTGCTGCTACTCAAGATGCTAAATGTGTGTGAAAGCTTCAGCAAAAGGCCTGAGATGCCATCACTGTTTTCTAAGGCTCTGGGGAGCATCTCTATCCTCTTGGGCTTTGGACATTCATCTTGGAGCTCTGCCTGCCTGTATTAGCCATTGTGATAGTGTTGCCTGGAGCACTTAAATGTGGCATGTATCAACTGGCATTTTGGCTGCACTAAGTGTAAGATTTTTCCAGTGTAGGTTTATATCTGTTTTTCTTTTGTTTTGTTTTGTTCTCAAATGTGTGCATGATTTATTTTCAGGCTGTAACTTTGGTTTTGTCCTTGAAATACTTTGGAAACTTGGAGGGCTTTTTCAATTTGTTGCAAACCCTCTAACTTGGAGAAAAATTCCAGTGTGAAGCATGCTTTTGATTCACAAAGAAATTGATATGGAGCTCCGGTAGAAAGGTTTCCTCCCATTTTTGTGTTATTTGGGCCTTACTTTCCTCTCTGAAGCTGCTTTTGCTTCTTGGCAGCTCCAGAACAGATCAGAGGTTATTATGAAATGTCAAGACTTACAATGCTGATATCCTTCAACAGAAAGCTGGGTGAGAAATGAGTCCAGGAAACTAGTTTTGACTACTTAAACTCTTTGACACAGGGTAGAAGACATTAATACAAATAGTGGTTTTAATAAATCATAGTAATATTTGTGTGCTAGGATGTTATTCTTGCTCCCTTCTGTGATGAGACCTGCTAGTCAGCCTTGTAGCGAAAAAAAAGCATGAATGTCTCATGGGTGTTTCTTTGCTATAAAATGTGATTCCCTGATTTTTAGTTTCAGTATTTCTTATTGTTCCAGCTGTGTATGTAAGTTATATGCTGTTGGGGCGCTTTCAACCGCTGCTATTTTGGAGCTGGAGAGGGGTAAACTAGAGGGATTCCTTTCTCCACCACCAAGAAAACGAATGTCACTCTGGGGATTGTGGTGGAGAGAAAGCTGGCAAGGCAAGTGAGATCCTGCCACTCTTGTTCCTGTGGGTTCAGGCTGCAGAATTGCAAAGTGTAACCCATGCTTGCAGGGTTTCAAGGAAGTGAGGTGTGAGACTTGTGGGTTAGCATCCCTTGGGGATGCGGGTTGGGAGATGCTGGATGCCTCTGTAACCTCAGGAGCCAGGGAGGTCGGTGCAAGGCTTGGCAGAAGGCATGTGCTTTTGCAGGGATGGGAGACCAAGGCTGGGGGTGGGACAGCTTCCTTGACATAGGGCCAACTGAAAAGTCTCAAGTGCAGATGAAGGAAAAGGGATGGGAATGCGATACCGTCTACTAGGGAAGATGTAAAACCTAAGAGAAGGATGTAGCCAAGTTTTGTTGCAGTGCTATAAGGTTTCAGCTGCTGCTTCAGCAATGCTGTTGTGCAGTGATTTGCTTAGTGCTGTGAATTCTAGTTCAGTTTGTACAAGAAGCCAAGGAGATCTCATCTTGGTGTATGTATCTGTTTAAGCTTAAGTGTCTTGAACCACCTCATTATTTCTCTTCAACTTGCATTTATACCCTTCATTTCAGATATGCTTTACCGCAGGATTCAAGGGAAATGTACCTCATGCTAAATTGGAGTGCAAGCAGGGTAGAGTTGGTGGTTCAGCCAGCTTTTAACTTCTTTTGCCCTAATTTTTGTCTTCTGTGTGTTATCTAGTATTGGATGGACAGCTCTGGTGCTGCTTATCCCCTGTGGTGAGAGAACCTGCTGGGAAGGCTTCTTCATCAACAATTTGTTTCTTTTCTTGGAAACATAAGCCTACTCTTGCTCTAGTATCGTTATCCATAGGTTTGGGGGATTTAGCTGAGCACCTTTGTGGCACTTCTAAATAAGTTAGATCCTTCTGCTTTAATTTTTTTTTCCTGTTGGCTCAAATTCTGAGACTCCATGTAGTTGTGCCCTGTGTTAACCTGGGAATGATGATTCAGTCTCCAGACCTGCTGAAAGAGGTGGGATGTGGGAATTGTAAAGCAGTCCCACGTGCATTTTGAAGACAGATTGGAAACTCAATTTCAGGCTGGAGCTGCTCTGGGTGTGATTATCTCTAATGAGCATCTGTTGATGGAGTAATCCAGGGAGAGGGTTCTTGATGTTCTTTATCACTGATCGCATTAGGTTATGAAGGGCTAAGCTGAAAAGGAAGATACAAGTTGCTTGTCCAAGCTTACAGAAAAGGTCTTTTGCTTACAGAGTGTTCAATGCATTCATTTTTCTTTTCCTTTTTGTAGTATTTCAATATTGGACAAATTCCACCAGCACTAAAGCATTGTCAGAAATAAGCTTATCTGATTGTTTATGCATGCTGCAGGACTTCCCTAATGTGTATATAGCCCCACAGGTATAGGCTGGAGTCCCTGGAATTTGCTTGTCCCTTGTAGTACTGAACGCAGTTTCTGATCATCCAGCCCTGGACTCCACACAATTAATGTTGTAAGACAGAATATCAACCTGGGTCATTCTTGTAGAGTTAGTTGCAGAAAGTGCGCTGTTTTTTTTCCAAATGTGTAGATTAATGGGACACCTCTGGAGCTTCTGATCTTGCTATAGTTTCCTACAATCAGCTGAAACCTTACACCATTCATTCAACTGTAACTTGATAATATTCTTAAACAAAAAGACTCAAATACTGCACTGTAGGTGTGTTGGAGAATGGACCCAGTGACGCTTCTGGGGTCTAAGGAGTAGAACTGTTAAGACAAAGGGAAATAGGAAGCATTTCCCTTTTTCCTCAAGTTCTTTAGATCTTTATGCTGCATTAGATACATGGCCACCATTTTCCCCCAGTCCTCAGAAGTGGCTATTATACAGCATCTTGATGGGGCATGCTCAGTGTTATGCCATGGGAGTTTTACATCTCTTAATGCTAGTCAGTAGGTGTGGATAGGGAATTATGAAATGTGCACTCATAGAGCTCACAGCTTAGTTCCATTTTCTGTGGGGTAACCAATGATATAAGGACTGTCTTTCAGCTCTGCTTGTTTTGCTAACTGTTGGTGGGTGACTTGGGAAATGACAAATTGCACAAATTGGTTGATGGTGTCTTGGATAGGGTTTGCATGCTGGGATAACTGTAAGCATGTGGATTCTCTTCCCATGAGACAGTTTTTCCTCAAAATGCTTTCTAGCATGTTTTCTTACACTTTTTACTTTGAATGGAAAATGTTTCTCCCTTTAGAAGTCTGCAGGCACTGGGAAAGATTAGTGTACGGCTTGGCATACGAATAATATTGTAGCTCTGCATTTGTTGGGACTTCCATGTCAAGCATGAGTAACTTGCAAATCAAATGGTTTCCTTACCTGATTTGCTGCTTCTGAGGTCTTATTTTATAGACTGAGGTTGTAATTCAAGGCTTGCTCTGAGCTGCTTCTTGGAAATGAGGTGGAACAGTCCCAGCTTCATGAAGCGTGTATCATGGAGCTGGAGACCAGTTCTCTGCTAAATCAATATGGATACAGATGTGGCATCCCACAGTGCTGCATCTTTATGTCCAGTCTTACTGAGGCTCTATCTCCCCCAGAGTGACTTCAAATATGTCAAAATGCTGCGAACAGCTTTCACATTCAGTGAGGATTGGACTGGTTTGAGGTAAAGTGTGACATAATGTCTTTCCCCTCTGTAATCTTTTACCCCTTCTAACATCCAGGCACACAAGAGGCGATTCAATTCTTAATCTTGGTGTAACGAAACCACCTCGTGGTTTCTTTATTTGAGTTGATCTAAATTGGGATGGCAGGAGTTCTTGAATCCAACAGCTTTAGGCTATTTTAGGTGGTGAAAATCTGCCATTGGCACTATGGAGGGCATTTATAAGTAACAAGCTAATTACGTAAAATGCACACTGTCAGCCTGTTAAGATCTTCTTAAAGTTTCATAATATAATCAGAATTTGCTATGTATAACACTTGGCTTGTTGTCCTCCCCTCTGCCTTTTTAATGCAGCTTGATTAGATGGATAGACAGATGATCAATACAGGAAGGAAATTATTTCCTTAATACTAGTTGATTGAGTGTGCCCCACATGCCCTGTAATACAATGCAGAAATTATTTTTCTTTTAATTGCTGAGCACAAATGCATTGTTTTGAAGATGGATAATATGCAGTCCTGTCTGTTCAACAGCGCTCATAGAACAAAGCTTTGGTTCTCCCTTGGACATAGTATTTTGGTTAATATGGCTCTTTATTCATGTGGACTTTATCTAGTATAATAAACAAGATGTATACGCTGAAGTTACCAAGGCTTCTGAGGGTATTTACCTGAAGTGTTGGCAGAGGTGGGTCTGGCTGAGGTCATACCAAAATTCTGTAGTTCAGTCACTTTCAAAAGGTGAAGGTCCTGCCAGCAGCACAGGTCTGTTAAAGACATCTTGACTATCAGTATCAATTTATCCATCACTTGTGTTTAACCACTGTTACAGCATCTGCTTCCCTTCCAGAAAACTGCATGGATTCAGTCCTTTCAGGAAATGTTGCAGCATTCCTATAATGGTGTGGGACCTGGGCCTTTCTTGCTGATGGTGAATGGACTTTGGGAGATTGATAGCAGATGTTTGCATTGCTTCTTCAATCTTCCTTTTTCTGGGACAAGCTGAGGTGTGGAGGAGCAGTGTTTTGGAGTGCTGGGGGAGATGAAAGGAAAGAGGATGCCATCAGTGGATGGCAGTGAGGGAAAGACAATGCAGTGCCCCTGCATCTGCAGCAGAAGACCAGTAAGATTTGTGGTGCTGGCTGGCTCCATGGGAACCTGTTCTAGAATACTTCAAGAACATAGTCTCCTGTACTGGGGACTGATGATTTTAAAATCTTGGCCAGATATAATTTCCTTAGTTGGAGATCTGACCATTGAGGCTTCATTGGAGGCTTGCAAAACCTCAGGACTACAAAACTCCTTCAGACAAACATTTGTGAAACACCTTTTGTCATGGGATGACCTTTATGCAAGAGCTTTTGACTATCCTCCTGTTGGGTTTTGTAAGGAACCAGCCTATGTTCACAGTTCATTCCCACAATCTTTGTTGGGGTTCAGAATGAGAATAAACTTCTACATTCCCATCACCAGAATGTCTCTTGTATCCTGCTCTCTCCAGTGCCCAGAAAGTTTGTTTTTTCACCTGTTTAGTTTTTAAACCTGCTATGAGGATAATATGACATTAGAGTGGAAAAGCTATCGCTGCTGTGCAGGGGAGGAATTGCAGAGCCGTAAACTGCTCCCAAAATAGATCAGATGATGTGTCAAACCGCCCAACCATCTAAATACTCCATGAACTGACCTCCATGCGATATATAATAGGGGCTGGGTAAAATGTTTTGAGGGGAGGGGGAGGTGAAACCCCCCCTTCTGCCTGAATCTGCATGCTTGTTTCTGCAAGTTGTCATTTGTCCAGAAGTTGACTGGAAGCCAGTCTCTGCCTCCAGCTGGGACCTTCAGGTCCTGAATATAAAATCTGGGGCTGGGAAAGGAAGAAGAAGCTCTGCTTCCCTCAGAGGTTCAATTTCAAATGCCTAGCTCCTGGATTTGTCAGGAAAGTAACCTTTATTTTCTCTTTAGCTGCTGTACTACTTGAGTGTGTGTGCATAGGGATATCTGCAGACAGTGAGGGAAGCTGTCTTCCTTGGCTACAAGAAGTTTCTTCCCTGGCTGCCAGTCTCTGTGGTCTGGGCAAGGGCAGCTATATAACTGCAGCATCTGCTGAGAACAGACCAGGCAGTGTTCAGGAGGGACAGCACGATTTATCCGTCAGACAGGACGGGGAGGAGGAAAGCAACAGGCGAAGTCCTGCTGTATGATGAGTGCTGTGGAGCTGTTGAGCCTTTATCTCCCAGATTTAACAAACGTGCTGGCTGAGGTGTTAGGAAGACAAATGGGCGATTCATTATGAAGTCAGATGTGTTCCCTGGCAGGGGTGGGTGGGAGAGACTGACACTAACACATGGCTGGCCATGCTGTTGCTGAAGCTGTGCGAGGCATGCCCACGTCCCGATGCGCTGAGGGCTGTTGTGGGTGGGAGGCTTGCTGGGGATGTGGAAGGATTGCTGCTGGGACCATGGAGGTGGGGCTGCTGACAGCGAGCACAGCAGTGATAGCTTCTCCAAGGAACGAGCAGGGTGCACTGCATGTATGAGTCCAGCAAAGTGTTAGTGTGGCGTGTGCTTGACACCACTGGGGCAGTTCTTGCTGTCATCCAAGGGGTTGGAGAGTGCAGGAGGGTTAAATGCTGCAGCTGAAGCAAGGTCCTGTAGTGCATCGTACAGGTGTCTGTCTTGGTGCTGAGAACATAACTGCTATTAAGGGTTGAACCAAAGGTTTCTTCAGTCAGGCATGGACATCTGGGGAAGCCAAGGAGAAGTGGGACAAGTGAGGTGTCTCCTGGCATGTCCTGCTTGCTCCTGGCAGTCAGTGGTTTAGAACCTTCCTGAGCCAGAGGCTGTGTTCAAGCCCTCATGTTTCATCACCCACCTGAATGAACCTCCCTTTCCTAAATTTGTCTAATCCCTTCTGGAATCTATTCATAGTTTTGGGCTTCACAACATCCGGTGGCAATAAGCCTTCAGTTTAATGATGTGCTGTTTGGAAAAAATGCTTCAATCTCAGTGTGTAGTATCTATTATTTGCTTCATACTGTGTCTTGCCCGAGTCCAAAGGTCTGATCCATGCATTGCCCTGAGTGAGGTGCTCCTGTGGAGCCCCCAGCCCCTGGGCAGATCTGCAAGGACTTGGTCGGCCTTCATGTCAGTAGCTTGAGCTGGAGAGAGCCAGAAGGATGGGCAGGAGGCGTTTTGGGACCTAGGAGTGCCCTTACCCATGAGTGATGCTTTCCAATCCTGCCTTCATAAACCTGCTGGAATAAAGCAGCAGCAGTACAAAAATCAATGAATAAAATGTGGGGGTTTTGGTTCTCTTTGTTTAGATTTCAAATGCTAAAAATCCTTGCTATGTGCATCTCCCCTCTCCCCTCTCCCCAGACAAGGGAAGTTACTGAGAAAGGTCATGGACTTCATGAATTTTCTATGCTTGGAACATATCATGCTGTTGAGCACCTAGCCTGTTTCCTTTGGTATGCTGGCTTTAAAATCTGATATAAATTCTTTTGTTGTAGTCCTCTGTGTGATCCATTACATCTTCTCTTGATCCTCAATGCCACCAAAGCTATTCAAAGGCAAGGCATAGGAGGGATGGTTATGTATATTTTTTACAAGTATGATCTAGGAATGTCATTTTTCTGTCATGCAGATGTTGGGCAGGGTTTTCAGCAGGGTAAAAATAAAAAAAGAAAAATAAAACCAAAATCAAACAAACAAACCCAACTCACCCCCAAACCTCCGCACAAAACATCCAGGCTGCAAAAGAACAAAAAATACCTCACCACAATCAACCCCCCTACCTTATGGTAGTTTTGTCTTCATCTTGTCAGAAGATGTTATTATAGGGTGTGGATATGTTTTGCATGTGTGTCTTGCCTGTTCATCCTATCATGGAAAATATTCTGGAAATATTAATTTTCCTTCCCTCCATACCATGTGGAGCTAAATGGGAGAAAAAAAAAAAAACAACAACAAACCATGTTGCTTTTTTTTTTCTTTTAGTGATTTTTTTTTTTTAAATTCTCTGGACTTCTCATCTTCCACCTCATTGCTCCCCTTTTAACTGCTTCCCTGCACCAAAGCGCTCAGCTACACATTGCCAATGGTCTAGAGGGACTCATGGCAATATAATGTTAAGCTAAAAAAATAAAAGCGGGCAGTGATCAGGATAAAGAGCACCCATGGGTCATAAGGTGGGGGTCCAGGAGCTGTCCAGCCAAGGAGAGGGACACTGGTGGGAGGTTAATTCCTGGCACAGGCTGCCAAGGGCAAAGCTAATGCTGTCTTAAATCAGGAGTGAAAGCCCCTGTTGCTGCCTAGCCCATGCATTCCACTGGCACCGCAGTTCACCGGCTGGTTTTAAGTTGAGTTGAAAATCCTTTGTAAATCTTGCTGATTGCTGTTTCATTCTTGAGAGGATGAAGGGGAGAGGAAACAACCTTCCCCTCCCCTCTTCCTTTCTCCACCTCTTCTTGCTTATGGGCAAAATTGCGCCAGCAGGATTAGTATGCAGGCAGCTCTTGGGCCAAGCTACCTGGGACCTTCCAGTCAAGGGCAGCTAATAGTCCGTGAGCTGTAAAAACTGAACACCTCAAAAACCCATCAGAGTTTTTTAAAGGTGGCTTGGTGCTGGAGCTGTTCAGCACAAGCCGTAGAATTGCAAGTGCCTGTAGAGCTGGTCCTGATATTTGCCTTCTCTTTGTATAATTTCTATGCTGGTGAATATTAATGTTGTAACTGAGATATTTACCTAAAATAAAGTTTTCCTCTGAACTGGAAACTTCTTGAATAAGGTTTGCTGTAAGGGGAGGGTGTGGGGGGAGGAGGAGAGGTAATTCAGCCTTGTGGTTCAGGAACACCAGCAAGAGTTGAAAGACCCAAGTCTGATTCCTTCTTCTGCTGTGGGGTTCTTCTGTGCTTGTGCCCTTCTCATTGGGCAGAAGGGAAGACAATGCTTCCTTCAGTAGAGTGCTATTAGCTGTAATTCATAACCTGTGTAGGTCTTATGCCTTGCATGAGTGGGAAGTGCTGCAGCAACTTGAAGTATTTTCTTGTGGTGCTTCTGATTGCCACAGGGCAAAAATAGTTGTTCCTCATGGCATCTTGGCTCCATGGATCCTATGCAGGATTTCACCGTATCGAGAACATCTCCAGCCCTCCACATCTGAACTGAGTCACGTATTCCCCGCTCATTCACTGAAGTATTTTTCCTTCAGTTGCTAAATTTTGCCCTTATAGACTCTGTGCCAAACTTCTCTTTGGTAATTTGTACAGGAGAAGTTGAGGGCATGTTTTGGCAGGAAAATTGCATGGAAGCTTATTTATACATGCAGGAACCATACTGCATCTGGGAGTCACCCATCTGTGTCTTGCCTCATTCACAGAAAAATCCCTTCTGAAGTGATGTGACAACTCTGTTAAGGGTTTTGGGGGTCTAGCCCTCTTAAGACAGGACAGCTGGTCTGGGGAGATTTCACTTGAGCTGCTCTGCTCAGCAGCCTGGGAGAAGTCCTCTGACTTGGGTGATCTTCAGCTATAAGGCTGAAATGGGAAACTTGGGCATAAATTGTCTCTGTGGTAACACCTGGGCCTGAAAATAGCTTAATTATTTGAGATCAGAGTAGCTGCTGTGAATGCTAGTAGCATTCAGGGAGGTGGTGTTGGAAGGGGAAGAGCTGGAGATTTGCACCAGCAAATTCTTTCTTCCAGAAGCAGCTGTTAGTCCTCTCTTTGCTGGATGCTGGAAATAACTGTTGATAGGACTCAGAAGCCTGGCAGGTTTGTGTAGCAGATCCTTACAAGCCTGCTTGTCCATCCCCTTGCCCACAATCCTCAGAGAAGAGGCCCGGAGGGAGCCACTGTCTAGATCTATATAGGCAGAGGAGTGATTGCAGACAAGTTTGAATGACTGAAGCCTACAAGAATCTGTACCTTTGTGTCTTACAAAAAAAGAAAAATCTGTTTAAGCATACTTCATCAGGAGTCTGATGGAGCTGGGTGCTTTCTTGCCTCATAAGTGGGATCTATTGGGTTGGAAATTCCCCCGTTCTGTAGCTTTTCTCTTCTCCCTATCCTCAAAATTGCCACCCTTCAGAAACTGATCCAAGAAGTTGAAACCGATGTTCTCTGAGATATGTGTGAGCTACGGCCACTTTCTGCCTGCATGCAGGGAGGTTGCAAGGGCCTATTGCTCCTACCATGTGTTGGTGGAAGCACTTAATATTGTAGTGGTCCCCATGGTGGGAGCTGTTAATTGTTTTTTTTTGCAAGTGGAAGCTGCAGCTGAGATTTTGGCACTATTAAGAAGCCCATATTTGAGGGGTTGCCATCTAAAGAAAAGGTTTGGGTATGTGTACTGTGCTATCAAAAGGAAAATAAGGATCAAAATAGCGATTGGGAAAAAATTGTGATGACAATAGCTGTATTTTATTGCTGAAGTTTCCAGATGTGTTTGCCTTTTTAATGGTCCTCAGCAGCAAGACACATTGTTTATAGTGAATAACGTGAACAGCAAAAAGGAGAGGTAAGCCCAGAGCAGAGTTGTCTGGGAGTGACCTTGGAGGAAGATAATCAGCATGCGCATAAAGTGCAGTGTCTGTGGATAAGGGGAGGAAACCTTTTAAACTGCCAGCATAGATGGAGTTTTAGCAAACATGTTTTTGATTTCTAGGTGGAGTGTAGGCTGTTCAGCTCTGCTCTGTAAAGCCCTGCATGGTCTACATCTTGGGCTGGGAGAAACAATTATCCCACAGTGTTATACTACCAATCCAGAGGAGATCAGTGGAAAAACTACACTGAGGAAGGGTTAGGATAGAAGTGAATAACTCTAACAGAGCAATTTTCATGAAGTGTCTTAACACTTGCTGAGATGGCAGGATATTGTGGAAGCCAAGAAATCCTTGCTGAGGCTTGGAGAATGCCTTGCCTTATTTTTTGAAAGGACTTAATGGGATATGCATTCTTTTTTGCACATGTATGTATTAATCAAAGTAGGAAACCTTTGGCTTTCTAGCTCAGAATGGTAAAAAATTTAAAACCTAGCATGCATGGCTCTGAATTTTGTGGTTTAAGCAAGGCAGCAATAAACATGAATGCCTGCATGCTGGGGTGAGCAATGTATTTTGGAGTAAGTATACTTAGACCGGACTTTAAGGGGTAGAAAGAAAATAGAGAACTAATTATTTAGTAGCAAAGAGAATAAAGCAGCCTCTTATCCCAGATGACACTGGGGATCATTGGGTAACATGGTCTGGTGTGAGGTGTCCCTGCCCATGGCAGGGGGTTAGAACTAGATGATATTAAGGTCCTTTCCGACCCTAACTATTCTATGATCCTGATAACTCTGGGAGGAGCAGAACTGAGGTTGGTTTCCTCCAAAGGGTGTTGAGTTAGTGTGAGCACAACGATGGTATCTCTGAACACTTAAAAACTCAAACATAGTGCAGAATGAGGTAGGTGATTCTTCAATGGCCAGCTCTTGCTCCAAATATCAAGTTTTCATCACTTGCCATGGAATTCAGAATTTTCTTGGACTTTTGGCTTCTTGCACTTCAAATAGCAAATTAGCGTTTTTGGGATGGGGGAGAACTTCTTCATAGTGTGGGAGAGCTATTGTGAGGGAGAGATGGCAACACAAGGTTGTTGGATACAAAAGAAATGTAGGCCTGGTGTGCAGCATAACTCACTGATTTGAATCATTAATTTATGTATTGCAGTGAAGGTCAGTGTTCATGTTGTAAACTTTTTGTAACTTTTTAATTATTAAAAAGAAGAAGTGGTGGAAAGAGAAGGAAAAGAGTTTGAAGAGCAGCAATATTGCAGAGAAAATGTTAATGTATGAAGGGAAAATATAAATCAATTTGGTCATTGTACAGATGTACCAAAGATTAATCTCCCAACAGAGAAGGAAGTGACGGGATAGGAATGCAATATTTCAGCAGGCCTGTCATTCCAGGCGGTAGAGCAGAGGTATTTCCTTGCAGGAAAGCAGCTCACCTTGGCTCGCATCTCTGGCGGCACTTGCAAAAGAAACTCTTGAGCATGTCAAAAACGAGAATGCACTCACAGGTCTGTGCAGGCGCCTTACTTCTGTCTCATCCCCCTCAAATTCTCATTGGGAAAATCCCCAGTTAAACAAGGGAAAATACAGGGACACTGATGAAAGTGTGAACTGACAAGGCAATAAAATATCTTGACTTCTGAGATGAGCTGAAAGCAGGATTCGGTTTGAATTGCCTCTCTGGAAGAGCAATATTTCCATGGTGCTACAGATAAAACTTGGCTATTCAGCTATCGGTGTGAGTTGTGCAGTGGCAGGGACTCCAAAATAACACAATTGCAGAGTGCTGGCTGGCAGTGTAATCACAACAGTTGTGAATAGGGTGTGTATAAAATAAAATATAAATTATAAAATATAACATAAAAACCACCCCCCCTTCCTGAAAATTTTCCTTGGAAAGAACAGCTTGGTCTTTGTGAGGTGCTGAGAAAGCATCAGACTGACACCGTTGCCTTACAGGACCTCACTCAGCCTAGGTTGCATAAAAGGGCTTTATAGGATTATAAAGGTTCCATGCAGCGGCAGCTCCAAGGCAATGTGTCAGGTGGGGCACAGGCGCTCCCTGGCTCTGCCTGCACTTGTTTGTTGGTGCCATGCTCTGAAAAGTGCCACCTCACCCCTGGAACATGTCTACAGAGCTAAGGCTGCTGCACTGGTCCCCTCGCTGCTAAAATAGGCATCCATCCAGTGCTAGGGAGGGAGATGTATGGGTGTGCATGCACATATGCTGCTTTTGCTCATGGAGGTCTTAGCCTGGAAGAGCTTCATTGCTTGCTGGCTAGTAAAAGCCTCTTTCCTCTAAATTTACTTCTTGTCTCTCTCTGGAGATGTTTTCCTAGTATACTTGCCTCACTCTGATTCAGATCAGCTTGAAAGCCAGTGAAATTGGTCTGAGCAGTAGACACAGACCAGGCACTGGTGATGGGTCTGTTCAGCACGTGCACTGCATATGCATCATTTTTTACTAATTTGGACTTTCAAGTCCCTTTCTGTGATGCATGAGGGCAGGGCAGAGTTGAGTTGGGAAACAGGAGATGGGAAAAAGTGTATTCTGCTTTTACAGGGCATCATCTTGGTGTCTTGTTTTTGGGTGTTTTTCAGGAAGGCATGAAAGGTGTGCTGGCACTGCTTCTCAGCTCACTGTGGCTGTTGTCAATGTGTCACAGATATTAGGTGAGCTCCTACCAAAGCCTTTTGCAGAAAGCGGTGAAAATGTACATTGCTGACAATTAGTCAGTTTAATGCTTCGATTTTCTGTTGTTTCCCAAGGCTTCCCAACCATTCAGAGTGGCTGTTGGAGGCCAGTCCTCTGGTATTGTGCAGCACTGCAAATTCTATTTTTCTTTCTTCTCCCTATTCCTCACTCTTTGGTTTTTTATTTAGATGTCTTCTGTTGGAGATACATGCAATTGGACTGTGCCATCAACAAGTTTTGCAGGGCTGATCTTGTGGGAAGCCATACTTTGAAGTATTTCAATGCCAAACGCCTAACAGGGAAGATGGAGAAGGGGTTCAAAATCAGCAGTTGCTCTGCAGAGATCTTTCTATAGAATCCATTCCTGTATCTCTCCTCACTGCAGTAGACATCTGCTACATGATACTTGGAGCTTATGTTTTCCAGAACCCTTAGCTGAACAGTACCTGCTTAGTTGGACAGGTTAACTGGGGAGGGGGAGCTGTAGAAATTGCTTTTATGCCTCCCTCTGTCTTTGCCATCTGAGGGTATCTCTTGTGCCAACTGTGAAAGCTTGCAGCAATGAATCTCCAGAGCAGAATAATTGATGAAGGCCAGGAATGAATGTCCTGGAGACTTCATTACAGGTGTTTACCACTGCGAAGCTCAGACCAAGCCACCTTTCTCACAAACAAGCCTGCTTGGAGCTTTGGTTAACAAGGTGCCAGGGCTGGATGATGTCCTATCTGTTTGGGAAGCAGCTGTGACCAAATCCACACACTGTCCGAGTTGAAACGAAATGAAAATATAACAGCTAAAACTTGTCAGTTCTTCAGATGGAGCTTGCTGTTTGGCCTTTTGGATACTTTTATAATTTTTCTGGTGAGCAGAATTTTGGGAAGAACTATTTTTTGGAAGTTCTTCACTGGGTTACACTAGCTTTCCATGTTCCCCACAAATCACCAACTTTTCATTTTTACCATTGCAGTTTTTCTGGAAATCCTAATTTCCAGATATTACCTGAAGGTAACTGAAAGAGAACATTTCCCTGCTTGTCTTTTTTAGTCTCTCCTGTGGAGACAGGCTGAGAGACCTGGGCTTCTTCACCCTGGAGAAGGCTCTGGGGAGACCTTAGAGCAGCTTCCAGTGCCTAAAAGGGCTTTTGACAAGGGGCAGGTAGGGACAGGAGAAGAGAGAGAAATTGTCATTAAAAAAGGAAAGCACAAACTGCCACTGGGTGGGGGTTTAAATGCTTTCCAGGATTCCTCTGCATTCGGTAAAGGTGGGGGGGGGGGGGGGGTGAGTGTGTGCTCCCCTCTTGTGCCTATCACCCCATTTTCCCCAGTGGTTCTGCAGCAATGGAGATGTTTGAACCTGCGGCCCATCCCCATGCTTACCTGTGCAGGATTGCAGCATTTCAGCAGGTTTTCAATTCAGGCTTTAAGCAATTCTTCCTTTTTGGCTCGGGAAATGTCTTCAGGTCCTTAGAAACCCTGCATAGTTATTCCCATTGACTGTGTGGACTGGCACCTGGCCGGAAAAAGACAGAGCCAGGAGAGTGGGGTGTGGGCAGCCTGGCCAACAAACGGCTCATGAGCCCAGCAGATGTTTCTGAAGCCTCTCTGCTCCCTGGGGCTGATGCCAGCCTGGTCCTCTTCCAGCAGCTCATCACTTGATACTGGGAACAGTATGCTGGCTTCTTTTTGTTGCACATTGTATGAGTCAAGGACCTTGTGTTTAGAGAAGGCAGAGGAGGGGAGAAGGCAATGGGACATGCATTTCTTCAGGCCATTTTTTAGGTTTCTGGGCTAATCCTGCCTTGCAAAGCTTTTGGCAGATTCTCCTGGAAAGTGTCTCCTGCTCTCAAGCCTCAGGCTGTGGCTTACCAAGTTTTATGTCAGAATCAATTCTGCTGAAGGCAAGATGGCTATACATGCTTTCCTGATGTGCCTCTTGGTTTGGTGGGACAAATTATCCTCTATACCTTCACAAGCCAGTTCTAGCTCTGCTTGATGTGCTAAAATGATTTTTTGTCTATGCACAGGAGAGTGACTGTAGTGCTCTTATTTTTGCTAGTTTCCCAAGTTCATGCAGTTAGGTACCTTCAATCATTTCTTTCGCATTTCAGTTTTCAACACAGTCCTGGGGTGAAGATTGCCAAGAACTTAAGTCCAAGCAAGCTGTAAGAGCTGGTAGAGAACATAAATTCAAATATTGCTTCTTACCCTTCTCTTGCTCCCACCTTGCACATTCACTGCAAAGAGCCTTGCCTAGACATCAGCAAGCCCCATGTGGTTGTTCAACTAGGGAGAGCCCGCCATGGCTCCCACTTGTACCGCAGGCTGTATTTTCTCTATCCTCACTGCTGTGCTGCTCTTTTCCTCTGCAGGCTGACAGGGAACGAACCCCTGACCATCCTCCCTCTGACCTCAGAAATGGAGGAAGCTGCCGTCAAAGCCCACTACAAAGTCTGTGATCGCCTGAAGCTGGAGAAGAAGCAGCGCAGGATGTGCCGGCGGGACCCCGGCGTGGCTGAGACCTTGATGGAGGCAATCAGCATGAGTGCACTGGAGTGCCAGTACCAGTTTCGCTTTGAGCGCTGGAACTGCACCCTTGAGGGTCGCTATCGGGCCAGCTTGCTAAAGAGAGGTGAGTAGGGTGAGGGGGTCTTGGATGAAGGTGCTGGCACCAACCGCACACATTGGCTACCCTGGCATTTTTCAGGGTGGTCATCCTGGCGCATCCTTTGCCAGTGATGGGTCACCACCTCACCAGAAGCTTGTAGAAGGAAACCACTGAGCCAGGCTCAGCTCATCCTTGAAAATTCAGACCAAGCAAAAGATGTGCTATATGGTAGTATTGTATATGCTTGTATCACTTAAGCAACCCCTGTTTGAATCCCATGGCTTCTTTCCTTAGAGGCTGGAGGTATTCCTGCATGTGTCTGTTGCCAGTAACTTCTGATGGAAGTTGAGTTGTTGCTGGAGGGGAAGGTGTTGGCGTTCCCAAAGCTGTTTCAGTCCTCCCCCACCCCCATTTCTTATATCAACTTCTCAGGAAAGAAGTTGAGAAAATGCCTCAAGGGGAATACAACTAAATGGATTGTTCTGTGCTGTCCTGTTAGTGGTGGCAAGGGGACCCCTATCATAGTGCAGGGCAAAATGGGCAAATGCTTGTGTCCTCTTGTTGCTCTACCCAGGGAAAAGCTCCCTGGATGCAAGTGGTGGGTAATTCCCACAATCCTTCCAGCAGTTCAGGTGGAGATGACCAGAAGCTGAGAGAGTACTGGAGGACCAGGTGATATTTTTATCTCCTTCCTTTGTGCTACCTCATAGTCTGGTTTCCTGCACCCTCCTAGTAAAATCCAGTTTTTATTTCTGGACTGCAGCTAATGGTGCAGCAGGACCATTTTACAAATAGCTTGCATGGGTCTTGAGGACTTTAGTGACTTGTAGAAAGTTCCATGCTCAGCAATGGACCTGGACATAGAAATCCAGGATCTGATGTACTCAAAGATAAGAGCAGATGTTTGCAAGGTGCCCTCCCTCCCTTGCTAATTAGTGAGGAGGAGTAATTCAGAAGTGCTAGGGCTTAACTAATGCACTGTCACTGATTGCAGTGGAAACAAGGAAAGTCCTTATGAAACCCAAGAGGTCCAGCCAGAGCTGCAAGACATTTAAAAATAGCCCTGCATGCCAGAGGAGTCCCTGGATTAGTGTTGTCTTGGGAAAGCCAAGCACTTTCTCATGCTGACACCTGGAGGCCACAGCTTGTTCCTTCAGACGTGCCGGCCCCTGTGGGTAGCCCTTGGCAAGGGGTATTTTAAAGCAGCCTGAATGTGAGCTGCCTTAAAACACCCTTGAGAACCCCCCTCCCTTGTCAGGACCCCATGTAATAAATACAACTCTGAGGGTTGCAAGGTTCTGTCTGCTGTCTCATTCTTCCATGTTTTATGCCCCTGCAACATCTCTGCTCTCCACTGATGCTGTAAATCCTTCAGAAGTCGTTCCTGCAGCATAACACACGACCTTGTAAATCTTTCTCCTTCTCTCCGGGAGCTGCTGGTTCCTGGTTCAGCACTGCAGCAAGTGATACCCCAGGGCAAAGGCGCACATGTATCACCTACTAAGACGCAGTTATCCAAATATGCTGGTGCGGGCTTTCTTCCTCTCCTTCAGGGCCATTGCAGCTTTTAAAGGAGAGAAGGGGGGTGGGGGGGAGGGAAGAAAGGCCCCCCCCCCCCAGTTTCACTTAAGTTTCTCCCTCCATTTTTACACTTGGTCGCTGGAGCAGCCCGGCTGCTGGTTTGCAACTTGGGCTGATGCAGCCTGTTTCTTAAAATAACAGGGGATTGTTTAAGGGACTTGTTATCCTCTTTGGATACTCACAAACAATTTTGGAAATGTCTGAAACTGGATAGCTGTGGATGGCAGGCTGTCAATGCACCGGGGGTTAGAATGCCTGCATTGATTTAAACCTCATTATCTTGTTACGAAATATCTTGGTGCAATCAAATAGTGCATGGCGGAGATGGCTTTAAATCTGGCCGGAGCCAAATGTCACATGGACTTGCTTGGAAGCTGCCTGAGCTGGCTGTGGGCAAGATGATGCCTGTGCTGATGGGCACTGGGAATCTGTGAAGCTTTAAGTGATGGAGAATGGAAGGAGTAGAGCAAAGCTTGATGAGGAGATTCATGGAGGGGGAAAATCTGGCAACTGAACCATTCCTCCTGTCTTTCCATCAAACACTGCATCCAGTGTGGTTGCTTGGCACTGACTTTGTGCTGAGTTTTCACAATTGCTCTGAATTCAGTCCTTCTACAACCTACTTGAAGGCTTCCTGGCTTGATCTGGGCTGTCTACTAAACTGGACCATAGCCAGACTGTTTGCTGCTAATTGCAGTGTCTCAGAGGAAGGTTTACACACCCTATTCTATCAAGGACTTTCTATTAGCAAACTGATGTCCCTCCATTTCGTAGCACAAACTGTAGGACTGGCCTCTTGCCACCACTATCAGGAGAATGGAGGCTTGGGAGCATCTGTCTCTAGCATCAGCAACCCTTGACAGGCATGTGGGCAGTCTGACCTAGGGCACAATCTAGAAAAAGCTAGCCTTCAAAAGATGAAAACTGCTTAGAAGGCATTTTCTGTCTGGAAGAGTTTGGTGGTCTGCACACCCATGTGTTTTATTGTGTGACTTAAGTAAGGACTTCTCCCACCACTCCCACTGAGGTTTGCAATGCTGAAGGCTTTTCTGGGGTGCCAGAGGACATCATCTAACCTGGGGAGAAAACAAAGAGGGAAAACCCCTGAAAATTTGCTTTCTTGACCTTGACCATTCTTTACAATGTCCTGGTAAGCGTGTTCCTTCCAGTGAGGGAAAGGTTCCTGCTCTCTTTTTCCAGGTAAGCAATAGGAATGACTGGACAACTTCAACCACAATCTGGTTTGAGTCAGCCCCATTGGGAGGACCAGACCTCAGTCTCCTGGACTGGATTTTTGTCAGTCTCCTGCTGAAGTTCAACATCACGCACCTGGGAGTGCTTTGGGAAGGCAGGATCTGGGTATGGGCCAGGGCAGTGCCCTGTGAGCTTGCTTGGATGACCATGCACCTCCTAAGGAACAGTTCCAAAAACGACCTGGCAGTGTCTCTGCATGTCCTTGGTTGACACACCAGCTTACAGATATATCCACTACTGTCACCATCCACTTGTGTTATTTTTGAGTGGGGGATTTCTTGAGTCAGATCCAAAGCTGTTCTGGAATTGCATCTCAAATATGCAGTCGTTTATGGCTTCCATAGCTGGAGAATAAGGAGCTATAAATACTGGCATGTTTGCTTTTTATTTCTGGATTTAATAATTTGGATTGAAATCATGGGGGGTCTCTGGACCTCAGTTACTGGGGGCATCAGATGCTGTTGCGTTCCTGCAGGTGAGCATGGAGGTGTAGAAAAGGGTTGTACATTAAAAACTTGAGTGGTAAACTGCTTTTTGAGGCATTTGAGGTGCTGTGACAGGTTGCCTACTGTGTGCTTCCAAGCCCTCAGGTGTCTTGTTAACAACTGTGTTGAACTGCAGTAGGACCTAGTGATTATTTTTTCTTCAGGGGGTGCGGAAAGAACAAGCAGTGCTCATGGCTTCTTTCCCAGCCATCAGACTGGAAGGCTATGCTGGATTCCTGCTATTTGGTGTCACTTTGGTTGCAGTATTTCTGTACCATGGTGAGGATACCTTCATGGCCTGTCAAGCGCTTGCTCGCCTCTGTCTGTTTTCAGGCAGAGATTGTAGAGTGACAGTTACAGAGATGGCTGAATTTAATTTGCATTCTTGAATCCTGGCTCATGCCACCTCTATCTGTCATTCCTTGGCCTCCACCATAGTGATGCTTTATCACTCAAGTTTTTCTCATGCTGGATTTTGCCTTGATTTCCTCACTCTTTCTTTCTTTAACCTGTGCTCCAGCTGTAGCTAAAGCTGCCACCTCCTCTCTCCTGCAGGTTTTAAAGAGACAGCCTTCTTGTATGCCATCTCCTCCGCCGGGCTGACACATGCCATGGCCAAGGCATGCAGTGCAGGGCGGATGGAGCGTTGCACCTGCGATGAGGCCCCTGATCTGGAGAACCGTGAGGCTTGGCAGTGGGGTGGCTGCGGTGACAACCTGAAATACAGCAACAAGTTTGTCAAGGAGTTCCTGGGGAGGAAGCCCAACAAGGATCTGCGAGCCAGGGTGGACTTCCACAATAACCTTGTGGGCATGAAGGTGCGTTGCAGACTGCTTGGGGATTGTGGGGGGCAATAAGATGTGTGGAAACAAGGTATGTTGGATAGGAAATGTATGGAGTTGTCCTTCTGCTGGACAAGTGAAATCTTAGTTACTGGACTATGGCCTGGTTTTGTTACTGTGCTTCAAGAGTTGTGGAAAATGGGAAAGAGGGAAAGAAACAGGACTGTCCAGGTCTAGGAAACATGAGATGGCAACAAAGGTTGCTGGCTCTCCATAGAGAGGAGAGGGTCTTATGCTGCAAAGGGATGGAAGGACAGGTTCTTCAGGCTTACATAAGGAAGGGAGTTATGCTGCCACACACAGGTTGAGGGATGCTTTTCTTGCACCAGTTCAGTACAACATGGAAAGTATATCGTGTCCTTAGCATAAAGGTTTCTTAAACTGTCTGGACAAACAGCTGGCAGGAAACCAGGCTGGAGATTACTCTCTGACCTCAGTCCTAAAAGTCCCTTCTGCCTTGTTTTCTGGCAGAGCCTTCCACATTGCCTGGAGCTGCTGGACTTGCAGCAGATAGTGCTTGACTGTATAGTCCCTTTGTTTCCTTTTGCTATCCTTATCCTCCCTGCTGAAGGACTTTCTGCTCTTTATGCCATGCTCTTCCTATGAGGCTTTACCTTCCTGCCTGAGGGCCTCCCTGCAGGACTGATGTAAAGGACAAAGTGACTGCAATTGCTGGGTCATCCCAGCAAGGGAGGGGAAAGGAAGGGACTTTCCACCTTCTCCCATAATCTGCTTAGCTGTACCTAGCCTAGATTTTTCTTGAACACTAAAATTCTGCAGATTGGCCAGCACAGGTGCCTAGGATCAGTGTTTCATTGCACCAACCTCAGAGGGGGACATACTGTAAGGCTATAAATAACTTTCCAGCCTTGTTATTGTCTGTGTGATTGGATGGATGGTTGGGACTGGGATGAGGGGGACCTGTGTCTCTAGTTTCCCAGGCAAATGCAGCCCAGCCAGTTGTGCATTCTAGGAATCGCCACCCCAGCTCAGTTGTTCCTGTGCGTATGCATAAAATGCCATTCCTCACAGTGGAGTTGAAGCATTGGAGAATGCCACCAGTGAGTGCTGGCCAGCAAAATGTCTCCCCCTCTCTTCACCACCAGATACTCCTAGACAGCGCAGAGATCAGGATTAGACATGTCCTGGATTTAGCTGGTGTCTGGCTTTGGCTGACAGCTTTTCTGCCTCTGAATTAAAAGGCTCAGTGCCTCTGAACTCCTGTTGTAGCTCTTTGACATGTGAAACAGGCTTTGCAGGGTGAGGAAATTTGTTTTAATCCTTGTGGTTCGTTGTTCCCTAGGGCCTGTCCCAATTCTTTGGAGCTGGCTGTGTAGCAGATGGGACTGAAAATGGAGAAAGTGGTCCGTAGAGGCTGTGATTTCATGCTGGATAATGCTGTGAGATGTCCCAGCTTTCCTTCCTTTCCAGAGTCATCATAATATAGTCTTGCCAACACCTACAAGGCTGTGGCCTGAGGAGCCATTTATATGTTCTCGTAACTCCGTGGATGTCTCCCTTCCACAGTGGTGGGGCTAAATAACTTGCCCAACAGATCTGACTTAACTCCCACGCTCTCCACCCCAGTAGCTGCAGTCAGGATGCACGTGTGGCTGAGATCTGGTCTTAGATTTAGGTTAGATGCCCTTATTTGTCATTGCTGCTCTACACATTGCCGATATAACTTTGAGCTAAACCTCCAAGAGTGAGCTGGAGGGAATGAATATCCTCTTTCTTTCTGCCCTCCCTTGTCCTCATTCCACTGAGTTAGTGGGAGTCTCTTGCATCTTCTGTCCCCCCCTTTACTTGGCATAGTCAGGCTCTGGTCATTTACAGTGGTTTCTAAGCACTAAACAGTGTAGATTGTGGTGGTTGTCTGGAGACGGAGAGCCGTCATGACCATCCAAGTCAAAGACCTTTGCTCTGCAGGTCAGTAATCCAGCGTTCCTATTTTTGTTCACCCATGCCGTGTCTGTTGAGTTGGTATTAGTGTCTGATAGCTTTCCTTGCCTGCTTGCAGCAGCAGTTAAAAGGATTTATCTGTTTATGCTCTTAACAATAATTGTACCATAATCTGGTTGAAAGGCAAGCCAAGCTGCCCACCAGATTCACAATACTATCATTGAAGCCAGACAAACTGCTTGTTGAAAAGGAAGGTTTTTGGAGGGTGGTGGTCCAAGATTAAGAGAACATATGTCTAAATAGTCAGGATATGTGGACCTAAACCAATGGCACAGCATAGTGTCATTAAGGTCATAATCAGATGTTAGAGTCAGATGAGGCAGGCTTTGTAATTGCAAGGTCAGAACTGAAGCACTTGCTTCAGGCTTCAAAATACTGAATCTGATTTGAAGCCTGAGCATTAACTTTAGTGGGGCTGATGGATTGTCTCTGACATTGCTTACACTTCGGTGTAGATTACTATGAGGTTCAATTTGCTTCCTTCCTTCTGGTCCTGCTGCAAGTGCAGCATTGGTGGAAGATGAGGGTTTCACACTAGGCAGTAGTAGGTTCTCTCACTGAATTTATTGTTGTTTTCCTTGATGAAGGTAGTGGGTTAAACTGATGCTCATCATGTTTCCTCTACTTATCTTTCTCCAACAAAGCTACTCATCAACTAACTGCTGCTGTATAGACTTTCCAAACATTGAGTTGGGGGAGATGCTATGATAGTCTAAATGCATTAGTTTGGTTATTGAATAAGTCATATACATTTGATGTGAATTAAAGGCAATTCAGGAGGAGCACAGATAGCCTTTGTTTGTGCCAATTTGGAACTGAACAATTTTGAATATTATATAACTAGATTGATCTTATGGCCTCTAATGTGTTAAATGTCCTTGTGAGTTCCAAAAAGATGATTATGGCCATTTCAAGCAGGATCTGAGATGCAAACTGAATGGCTTTCCCAAGGTTGTGCAGCAAACTGATGGTGGAGCAGGAGATTGAAGCCAGCTGTGCTGCACTCCTACTCGGCACCTGCTATGTTTTTTCTCTAACCAAACCACAGATTTTATGTTTTAGTGAAGCCACACATACATGAACCAAAATCTTTGCTATGCTACAGGCTGATTTGGACTGAGCTGAGAATGGACAGAGACTTTCTCGTCCAGTGCTTGGTTTTGCTATGGGAACTTGCTCCAGAGCCAGCCTATGCTGGTGTACTTAGAGCGTATGTATGGATGTGCATGTGTGTGTTTGCTGAGGGAGTGGAGAAATACCTATTAAAGATACAGCCCAAGCCTGGTGTTCTCTCACTGATTCTTAATGACATATAATCCTTACCATCTAATTACTCCCAACCATGGCAAAACATATAAATATTCCCTTGAGACCCAGAAAAAAGTCCTGTGCTTAATTGCCTGATTTGGCAACCAACCCTACACCCTTCTTCTGGTCAACATGGCATTTTCTCCATGGTGTCACACTGACAAACAATCTGTTTATTTCTATGAGGGTGACATTATCCTATCCTGCCTATTTTTAATGTCTCTTGGTAGATGTTCTCATTTAATTATTATTTTACTTCTGTTTTTTTATAACCTTCGTGGGCCGACTCCAATTTTGCTGCCTCCAATGAAATAATCACTGAGCATGTTGTGCCCATGATGGCTCACAAAGTTATATGATATGACCTCAATTGCTAAAGAAAGGGCAAGCTTGTCTAGTGTGAGGATGAGGTAATTAGACCAGGACTTCTCCAGCCTCCTCTTTATTGAAAAGTAGGAGCTCTGAATAGGCCACTTATTAAAAAAGCAATTTCCCTTCCTTTGCCAAATCTACTCATGCTCATTCAGCTATTCTTTCAGAGGGGTCTTGGGTGGAGAGGGTGTATGTTGGGGGGGGGGGAGATGTGGGTATGTGTCAAGGGGATGGGGGGTGGCAGTGGTGGTGAGAGAAGTCAACTGTATTAAAGCTCTGTTTCCAGCAATGAAGTTTCCTGGTTATATTAAATGAAACACAGGCAGCCTTGCTAAAACTCTTCTCTATATCCTCCTCCCCCTTCACACCCCCCCCCCCCCGGTACACACAAGTGCAGCCCTCTTTTGTAGCCCATTAATGAAAAGTCAGAATATTAGAGCACTCAATTAGTTCCACTGGGCTTGAGTAAGTGATGTTTTAATTAAATTTGCCCAGTTTCTCAGCAAAGTATCATTAAACATGACTTTCCAACTCCCTCTCTGGAGCGTTGCTAAGTTTCTTAATCCCAGGAGTGCTGACCTCTTCCAGAGGTATGTCTGGTCAAGCATGTCTTACAGATTCAAGGGGCACTATTAAAGGGGGCTGCTGTTACCCAAGGGAAAAAAATTGTCATGTTCCCATTCCCTTTCCCCTTTATTCTTCCAGAATGAGGGACAAAAATGAGCCTTTGCATTCAGGACCCTGAAGTCAGGGCTATAACCATAGTCTCCTTCTGAGCCAAGAGTGTTTAGTGCACAAGTATGAGAGGACAGAAACTAAGAACAAAATTCCTCCCTCCTCAAAGGTATCTCTTTAGGCAATATCCCCCTTTGAAACTGGTTCCTTTCATGGGGCTTCATTAATTGTATTCACACAGTATCAACCCATATGTTTTGGTTTGCACAATGTGCGTGTTCCTGGAGGACGGGTCACTCTTGTTGCTGTAGGGTTCAAGTCCAGACTCATCCTGAGGCAGGTTATACCTACATCTCTGAAACCATGTGAGATGCTCTGGAAAAGACAGTGGGAGGTGCATGGACTTTTCCTTGCTGTTGACTTGTTTTGGAAGTCCATGCAAGGAATGGCTTTTCCCCTTAGGCGGTGCTGGCAGGGATCTATCTCAAAGGCTGAACGTGCCTTCTGCACTGGAGATGGACTTTCCATATCAGGTAGATGTTTGCCCCAGCTATCATCTGTCTGAGGAACTTCATGAGCTATCACATAACATGTTATCAGAGCATACCACCCTCTTCATTTCTGTATCTCCATTTTACAGAGGGGAAATTGAGACCCAGAAAGATTAAGTGACTTACTAAAGGTCACACACAAGCATAGCAAAGCAGAGACTAGAACTCTGGTCTCCTGTTGCAGAGACAGTGTTTACAAGCACTGCCCATACTGTCTCTTATGGTTCCTAGTAGCAAACATAATTCCAGTCAAGCTCCAGAGCTGTTGAACCGGCAAGCTTAAGCGCTAATACCTCTGTTTTTCTACACCCTCAGAAAGTGTAATAATTGCTCTTTTTTGAGATAAATCTGTATGAGCTTACTAATACAGTTTGTGCATGGAAAAAAGGAGATAAATTGCATTCTCTAGGCAGTTTCTTTAGGGGTATGTTTGCAGTTAGAAATCTAGCATCACACTTTTGCTGGGTTTTATTCATACCTCGGTATAATAGCAGCCTCTCTGAGACTAGCTCTTGACTGTCTGTGAACAGATCAGTTTGCAGGGCCACCACCAGTATTAATAGCACCAGGTTATGACAGGTAGGAATGTATAAGTATGCTCTTTAGATTTTCCCCTCCTTTCATGCTGAGATTGGCTCAGGCAAAGTCTTTCTAAGGCCTGGAAATCAACACTATGGAAAAAATTGCTTGCAGTGTCCCATAAGTAATTGCAGTTGTTTATGTGGAGCTTTTTTAGTATGTGAAGCACGCTAGGAATACTGAAGGGGGAAAAATACTTTTAAAGTTATCAATTTAAAGTAGGGTTATGTTATTCTATGCTTAAATTTATTTTAATGCATATTTCACTGAAATCTGAGTGTTCATATTTTTAAAGGGTAGTGGAAAGGGAAAACTTCTGAAAAAACAGTTTGAGAGCAGGCTCAGAAAGGCTTTTTTTTAAAAAAAAAAACAAGAGAGAAGGGAAAAAGGGAGGGAAAAAGAAATCCTCTAACAATGTGTGAAACTTTTATAATTCAACCAATGGCAATAGCCAGTGTTAAGGAACAAGTCTGGTCTTTGGGCCCTGTGAAGAAATGGGGACCATGGCTGCTGTCTAAACATTTATACTTGAACTGAGAGAATAACTAAGCCTATTTAAATTGAAAGAGGATATGTACCTAGAGGATGGAAGAGATTTGATTTGTACAGAAGCATCCCAAAGACCTTTCTGAAGTAAGACAAGATGAGGGCAGGCTTTTTCCTGGATGGCCTGACTGTAAGGAGGTTCATTTGCTCCCTCCTCTGCCCCAAACCATGGCGAATGGTTTGAAGCCTTGAAGCTGCAGACCAGCCATGACGACAGCGGGGCTATAACTGAGGAATTCCCACGGCTGCGTGTCCGCTTTGGACTGCTGCTGCCCAGACAAGAGTTGTCTGAAAACCACTGCCAGAGCCCCATGACCCAGCTGGGAATGAATGGGAATCTGTCCTCAGTGTTTCAGCTAAAACACTGAGAAATTGTGTGTTGCAGCATGTCTGAGACTGATCATTATGGGGGCACTTAGTCTGAGCTTCGTAGCAAGCCATTGTTGTGAGGAAGGATTACATGTTGCATAGCAATGCTCTGCTGTGATCCCTTCTCCCTATGGCTCTTGTAAAGCCATTTGGGCAGGCGCTCCTGTGGTGCTATCTAATTTCCTCTTAACAGCAAGTACCAATAAAGACTGTTCAGCCTTGCTCTATCATAATTGTTTTCCTCATTGTGCCTTTGTCAGTATTTGGTATTCTCACGACAAGATCAATGGCAGTTTGTGTTCCTAAGTCAAACAAACTAATTTGCTCAAAGAGCTTTATTTTCCTACCAAACTGTTCTCGTATTTGTGAGATTGCCAGACCAGGTGGTTGTTCAGAGGAGAGTGGGAGGACATAATTTCAGTATGATGCTATCCCTGACCAACTAGTTTTCTTAATTGCATTTTGCTTAGCAGCTCTCTACAGCATATACTATAATAAGGGTTCAAATGTGTTGTTACTCCCGAGTTACTATAGCTCTGCTGATGTGTGGTAGCTATGATGTATTTAAGCCATAGGGAGCATGAAATATTTTGTGCGTTGGATTTAAGGTAGTGCCTTTTGCTTCACATCTGTGATGACACAGAATCAGAATCAGTTTGGTTGGAAAAGACCTGCAAGATCATCAAATCCAACCATTACCCTAGGACTGTAATGACTACCACTAGACTATGTCACTGAGGGCCTCATTTACACTGTTTTTGAACACTTCCAGGGATGGTGACTCCACCACTTTCCTGGGCAGCCTGTTCCAATGCCTGAGAACCCTCTCTGTGGGGAGATTTCTCTTAATACCCAGTCTAAACCTTCCCAGGTGCGGCTTGAGGCTGTTACCCCTTGTCCTATCTCTTGTTGCATGGGAGAAGAGACTGACCCCACCTTGCTTACAACCTCCTTTCAGGTGGTTATAAAGAGCAATAATGTCCCCCCTGAGTCTTCTCCAGACTAAACAACCCCAGTTCTCCCAGCTATTCCTCATCAGACTTATTCTTCAGACCCTTCACCAGCCTTTTTGCCCTTTTCTGTACCTGCTCCAGTACCTCACTGTCTGTCTTGCTGTGAAGGGCCCAGAACTGAATACTGTATTCAAGGTGCAGCTTCACCAGCATTCATGTGGCCACTTACCTTGCTGTAAATGCAATGCGGTTATTTAATAAGTGGGGATGCCATGGGTGTTCAGGAGAAGTTCAGGTTGATGTAGGATGGAGGCAGATTAGGCTCTGAACAGTGATGTGCCTTGAAAAGAAAACAGGAGCTACCTCCAGCTCTTGAAATAAGCCTTTTTTTAACTTTTCCTTTATTTAAGAAAAATAAAAGGAGTCTTACTCTGCCTTACATACTCTAAAATCATTTAGATAATAAAAGCTAAATTATTCTACCCTGGGAGCCCCTACACATTTGAAAGCATGACCTAGACATTTACCCATTTGTCCCATGACCCAGCCAGAAAAGGTTTCTCCAACACTGCTCCAAGCAACCTGCTGACTCGAATAAGTCTTGCTCTGCTTCTTGGAGGAATGAGGTGGATTTAAGTGTCTCTGACAGGAGCATGAAATAAGAAGAGAAACATCTTTGTGGAAGCTGGAGAATGAGACTGGAAACAGAGGGGCTTCGCCAAGATTCATTTTGGCTTGTGGGTGGTTAGGGGCCTGTAGGCAGCAGTTCTCCATCATGCATCACCCTGAGTAGCTGCATCGTGACTGACAGCAGCAGGGGAGGCTGGCTGGGGAAGAAATTTTTCTAGTATTTTCACTATAGCTGCCTCGTAAAATTCTTGAGCCCTTCCCTATGCTTCAAGGAGAAGGTTTATGGGGCAGTTGGGATGCACCAAACTTGTACAGTGGCCATATGAAAATCCATATGCTGGATTTCATGAACTGATGCATTTATGAGAATGAGGACAATGGAAACCTTTTATGCTTTGGTCTACCAGCTCATGACATGTAAGCTGTCCTAGCCACTGCTTAACAAGGAGTTAGAAGTGAGTCAGGAAAAGAATGAGCTGGGAGTCGTTAGGGGTTTTGTTCATCACTGTTTAAGCACAGAAGGAGAATAGGATTCATCTACTTAAGTATATGCATTGGTACTCTTTGAGTACCAATTATGGTCCTTCAGGGGCAGTTGGTGAAAAGCTGTGTTTTACAGTACCCCAAATAATGCTAGATGCTGATATATTAGACACCTGCATTAGTCCCAGAATGTGGGATTCTCCTTGCAGTTTAAGATCTCTAAACTGAAGTGCCTCTGTGTGAGTTGGGTCCCTAGACTTGCGTAAGCAAGTAGAGATGTAGTCAGTCAGTGGAGCCTGAAGAGCTGCTCAGTGGAGCATGTGCAGGTGTCTGATTTGGCTCCACTGAGTCAGGCTGCAATTTAGAGGTGTTTCTCAAATGTAGGCATTTAAACTCAAACGCATGCCTTAGTTAAGTCAACCCCTAGTTTGATGGTGTGATTCAGGTACCTAAACCAGCACACCTGTTCCTGACTGAAGGTTTGCTGCCATCTGCTAGTTGCCAGTCCATCAGCATTTGTATCTCCCATTTGTAGTGTGCCATATCTACCAGCCCTATGTGGATGCCTTAAACATGCTGTGTATGTATGTATTTTATATACACACAATACTTGCAATGTCAGCTTTCCCACTGAGCTCTGGAGAGGTGGCTACTGGCAAGAATAGCCCTGTCTCCAGGTTCTCTTCCTGTGTTTCATGACTATGCCATGTCCAACCAGCTCCAAATCCAGTCAAGCCTCTGCACAGGCGTGGGTCTACTGTCTGAGCCAGTTCCTGCTGGTGTCTTGCTTTCCCATCTCCTGTTCAACAGTGGTTGTCTCCTGTTCCAGGTGGAGCAGATGCAAATAGGTTGGTGGAGGTGGGAGGGTTGAGAAAAGGCTGAGCTGATGAATGACTGCAGTGTGCAGCCGTTCTGCAAGTACCCCAGCAATTTTTCCCAATTTGCTGATGGTCTGGGTGTGAAATCAGGTACAGGAGCTTTGTTTCGCATGAACTCAGCTCTCACTTCTGGACAACCAGTGAAATGTGACTTTACATAAGGGGTAGTATGGGTGAGGGGTTTAGTTTTCTTTCTTTTGGTGTTGAAACGTGTTCTGTATGCTCTTGTCTAACATTGTGGGATTTCTTGCAGAGTTGGCTAGACACTTTGGCATGCAGAGCGTGACAGCCCCTGACCAAGCCGGCCCAGCTGAGTACTATAAGCAGTAACACATCTCTCTCTGTAACCCGTCACTTGTTTGAATGCTACTGTGTATTATTGGATTGCATTTGAAAAGGTCTTGGCTGTCGCAGGCATGAAGTGTGACCATTGGCCAGGCTTTGCTGAAGGCCGTATTATGCATATTGTCTTTCTAAAAACATCTCTCTAATATCAGAATTGGACCAGACCCCAATTCTGAGTCCATGACCTATTGCACATTTGCACATGGTGCTCAGCAGGACTCATGCAGCCAAATAATTAGGAACTGGATGGTCAGGAAATGGACTGGAGCCAGTCCTCTGCTGTCATGAGGCCATAATGTATGTATTAGATGCCCTAATGGACAGAGGGGGGAAGATTTATTTTTTTGTTTTTTAAATACCATAGATCCCCCAAAGAAGGGCACTTTCAGTAGTACTTTGACAGGAGGCAGCTCTGTAAAACAAACTCTGGTCTAACTTGCTATTTTAAGGGGTGGTTATACCTTATGCATTTAAAATCCAAATGTAACCTATTCTGGGGGAAGGGACAGGGAGGGAGGACTAGAACTATAAATATCTGTTTATAATCAGTGGACAAAATGCAGGTTATTTGTGACTGTCCAAATAATATGTCTGCTCTCATGTTGCCCGTAGAGGAGTCCCAGGTATAAATCTCTTTCTGAAGAAGATGGTGGGGGGGGGGTGGGGGTGGGGTGGGTCTGTTTTCTGTTTCTTCACATCTTAATTTTTCAGAGAAAGGGAGGGCACAGAGAAGAATGAGGAAGCCTTAGGCTTCATCCTACATGAAAATGCACTTTATTAAACATGTGTGTGGCCAGCAGGCAATGAATCTTTTTGTTTTAAAAAATACATGCACGCTTCTTCATTACTAGCAGAAGAAAATTGACATGTCCTTTTGAACATACTACTGCACTCTGGAATAGAATCCTGAACACAGGATGGAGAGGCAGAAGCTGCCTGGATGTTTTTAGAGCTGCTGGTTTTGGTGAAGGTGAATTCGAGCTGTGTTCCTGAGAACTATGTATATATATGTATATATATTTCAGCTACATGAAGCTCAGTCACAAAATGGGTGGGATACTATACCTCATCGCTACTGGTGGAGACAACACAGCTTAACCATGTTTTCACTGAGCCTGTGCTCAGTGTGAGTTTACAGTGGTATCTGATGTGATCTGGTATGGAGAAAGTTCCTACTTTCCACGCTCATGTTCTGGAGCATGTGCCACACCATATGTGTGTTTGTGTGTGTTACAGCAGCAATCTCCCTCTTTTCTCCACTAAACCACCTCCTTCCATGGTTGTTACATCTTATCTCCTTGTTCTTGCTAAAATAAATAAGTGCTAAAAGTTGTATTGATCTCTTAGTTGCATCACAGCTTCCGACCTTTATCTACATAAATGAGTGCCAGCACCAGACAGCCTTTGTACGCCTTACTAGTATAATTAACTAGCCAATAAAGCATTATCCTAGCAGGTAAATATCATATTCTGTATTGTCATAACTGGGACCCTTCTGAAGCAAATATTTCTTGTAATATGTGTCCTCTTTCCTCTTTCAACATATATTTTTTGTACTGCCATTGACTTTGTGTTCCACGAGTGTCTTCTAGCATGTTTTGTTTTTTCCTCTGTAACTTGATGGTTTTCCCCCATAACTGATTTTATATTTGGGCTGTGTGTGTCTGCAGGTCATCAAAGCTGGAGTGGAGACAACCTGTAAATGCCATGGTGTATCCGGATCCTGTACTGTTCGAACGTGCTGGAGGCAGCTCTCTCCATTCCATGAAATAGGGAAGCAGCTGAAACAGAAGTACGAGACATCGCTCAAAGTGGGCAGCACTACCAACGAGGCCACAGGAGAAGGAGACATCTCCCCACCCAAGAAGTCCATCCCTGGTCACAGTGATCAAATCCCAAGGACTACGGATCTTGTCTACATTGACGATTCCCCAAGCTTCTGTATGATGAGTAGATACTCACCTGGGACTTCGGGAAGGAAATGTTACAAAGACAAGAACTGTGACAGCATCTGCTGTGGGCGAGGGCACAATACACAGAGTCGGGTGGTCACCCGTCCATGCCAGTGCCAGGTCCGTTGGTGCTGCTATGTGGAATGCAAGCAATGCACCCAGAGAGAAGAGGTTTATACCTGCAAAGACTGACATGTCTTCTGCTCAATGGCAACCCTTGGTGACGGGTGATGGCGATCTATAAGAACTGCATATGGAGACAAACAGGGTTTGATTGACCTTCTGGGATCTGAAAGCTATGTTGAGACATAAGCACTTTGTAGGGTACAGGTGACCCAGCTGTGTTGCTGTTTTGTTTTTGTTTTGTTTTGTTTTCCCGTAGACTGAATTTTAATGAGGTCCAACTTTGTGGAAATAAGTGCCTGTCACTCTGGGGTTAGACACCAGTTGACCTTCACCTTAGTCTACGCAGTTTGATGGATCATTTATCCTTGGAATGTATTGATCGTTCCACCAACCCTCCATGAACTCCTGGGTTAGTATATTCTCTTTAACCCATACTACTTTATTCCTGAAGCTTACCCAGCAGGTTAGAGAGATAAGCAGCTAGGAAAGAAAAATCTGCTTCAAACATGATGGTACAGGAAGTGGTCATATATATCCCCTTCTAAAACTGGAGAGATGTGTGTAGGGTAAGCAGGAACAGGCCTGATGGCTCCTTTAAGGGAGTTTCTGCACATTGAGCAAATAAGGCTCTGACAAAAAAGACCCACTGGGAGGGTTAGCTTCTAATGACGGCTCCATATCCACATGCATTGATCACCAAATACAGCTCAAAAAATGTTGGGTCCACCATGTTACAAACAGAAATATATCCAAGAAAGAGGTTGGGAAGACTAGAAAACCAGATGTGCCTGTCCCCTTCAGTCCACTCACGTGTTCTTTTTCTACAACTGGTTTCTTCAAATGCAGTTTCTTTAGCACTATTGTCCTTTTTTTTTTTTTTTTAACAAAACCACTAGTTATTTTTTAAATTTTATTTTCACTTTGTGCATGATTTATTTTTTCTGTCCTCTTTCCACCTCTTATTGATCAAATTCACCCTGTGGCAACTGCTTCAGAAATCTGAACTGGAACTTTCGAGTCTTATGCCAGCTGAATGTGGACACATATTTCTGAGTAGAACAAGAGAAATTCAAGTGCATCTTGGAACACAGTGGTGTCTTGCATTTTATAGCAGCCATTTTGGACTGGATCAGACCTCTGGAGGAGTTGACTTTTCTGTTACTAGGTCATCATTCCATTTACTCTAAACCATGGCAGTGGTACATCCACAAGCTGTATGTAAGCCCTATGACCTTAAGTTTTTTCTTTTTTTTTTTTTTTTTTTAACCACTAGATTGAGGACTGTATTTAAAGAGTACAACTGCTAAATGGTAACTAACTCTTGGATTCTGAACAACCAATCGACACAAAGACAAACTGTCAAGTGGCCAGAGAAGCCACAAATTGACTGCAGTTGTAGATGGCTCTGATGCTGTGAAATAGATGGCAACCATCAGTGTTTCTTCTTTTGTTTGAAGAGGATACTTACAATCCAGGACTTGATGCAACAATGTTCTTCAGTCATATAAAAGTAGATTGGAAGCAGCCAGTGGATGCCTCAAAGAAGTTTTCTAAGGAGACATTGGAGAGCAGAGGGCATTTTGTTCTATTTTTGGTAGCAATTTTTGACTGTCCAGTAGTAGCGATTTCCACCAGTTCTATGTAAACCATTGATCTGGTTCTCAAAAGAGGAAAGCTGGCTGGAGTTCTTCAACTGGTAGTAAATGTTAGCCAAGCAGAAAGAGAGCAGTTTTCCAAGATGGACCATTATATTTCAAGGTGGTTTTAATTTTCCTTTTTTTTTTTTTTTTTCTCCCAAAATAGTAGCCACTAATATTTAAGCTGTTCATGTGCATCTACTGGGAGGAGAAAAGATATGTTTAACAGATACCTGCAGTCCAGCCTGGCTTGTTGGCATGAAATCTTGAGGTGTGAGCATGGGGATGGACAGGATGGTATTGTTAATAGCGCTAAGGTCCTGCAAAGTGAAGTTGCTGTCTCTTTTTTTGCTGTTTGCTTATTTGCTGTACAATTCTGGAGGCTGGGGTAGTGCTGGAAAAGGAGGAACCCACATATGGTGTCTGTCCCTTCCACAGCAGCAAATGTGCAGCAGTGCATTCAATGCAGGGAGTTTGCAAGAAGGTCTCACAGCTTCTGGGAGATGCACAGCTTTGAGAGTCACCCACACGCAGTTTATCTAAATGGTTCAAAAAATAAACTGACTAGAAACCTATTATTCAGCATGTGTGTGTATATACACACACATGCCTTCACAAAAAAAAAAATATATAAATATTGAATGAACATTTATTTATTTTAAAGCCCTTCAGAAGGACCTAGTAAATGGTTTTAATGTGGTATTATGTTAAATTGTTTCTCCCCCTGTCTCTCACACATATGTGCAAAGTCACTGTTACATTTTCGTGTGTGTGATAGAATAGCTCTTCCCCTCCAAAGTAAAGCCAGATCCAAACTTGCTCAAAATATGAGGATTTTGGGGTCTGAATTACTATTTCTGGCTCCACTCTTTAAAAAAAAAAAAAAAAAGTTCTTAATTAAAGAATCAACCACAACTTATGTGCATTATTATTACTAATTATTGTTATATTTAAACCATGGGCCTCATTTTCCTTCTTTTCACTTGTGTCTCTGTCTCCATTGACCTCGCTGGAGTAACTCCACATTGCACTGGTGTGAGAGGAGAATAAGTCCCTAGATGTAGAAGAGAAGGCATTGTGGGCATAAATATTGTTGTGAAGAAAATGCCTGGGTCAGATGGGATAGGGTAGCTTGGTGTGTTTGGCAGCGGGGGGGAGAGAGAAATGGGTGGGCAATAAGACAGACTGTCAAAGCTTGACTAGAGGAAGTCAGCAAAGAGTGAATGAACTACTGAGTGAAAGAGCTCTTCTGTGTATTATAACTCACGCACTGAAGCCTGGATGCTTTCTGTAAGTATTTAAAAAAAAAACAAAACCAACAAAAAAACCCACACAAAAAGCAAATTGTATTTATGTTAATGTGGATATATTACTTGCCTGTTATATATTGTAAATAGCAAGGTTTATTCTCCTGTGGTTAAAAAAAATATAAATAACTAAATAGTAGCGAGGCACATGTGTTAAATGTATAGGCAGTGTATAAAATATACTAACACTCTGAAATCAGGAGAACTTGTCTTCTTGGCCTTTTGACCTAGGGTGGTAAAACATATGTGGGTTATTTTTCTTCTCCCCCCCCCCCCCATGTTATATGTGTGTTGGGTGTTGGGGGGTGTTTAGTTCCAGCATTTTCCAATGTTTGCCTTACCTTTGAAGAAAGAATGGGGGGAAAAGCCTCATTCTGGAAAAATCCAGTGGAGCTTGAGTAGGATGAAACAAGTAGCAACTGGTAGAAAAGATGTCAGACCCTCTCAAAATTCTCTCAGGTGCTTGACTTGGGTTGTCTGCTGGTAATAATGTGTGTTGGGATTGAATTAAGCCATGGAGCAGGAGTTTCTGCTTGTGTTACTCCATATGTGAGTTCAGAAAACCCTAGACAGCAGACCCTGAAGCCCTCTATAAAACATTGGGCAGTGTCCTGTAAACCGCTTTTTATTCCAGCTGCATGAAATTGGATTTTTCCAGAGAGGCTGATTCTACCACTACATCACTGCATCTCTAGTGCAATTCAATTTAATTGCTCATTTTTGTTAAACTACTACAAGAATGGATTTGGGTCCCTGATCTTTCACAGTGTCATTTGATAGATATATATAAAAAAAAAAAAGTGCAAAGCAACTTTTTCCTTTTTCTTACCCCCATAGAAACAGGTTTTTGCAGCAGATGTAACTGGAGAAGGACAGATGGGTGACTGGGGGATTTTCTGGTTTCCTATCCCCTTTCACCCGTTGTCTCCCAAAAGTGTCAAAGTGTTGGTTCTCCTAAGCTGATCCAGCAAAACTTGTGAGATCAGTTTTGGGGTGGGGGGGGGGGTGGGGGTGGGGTGCAACCATTATTTATATAACTTTTTAATTAATTTTTTAAAAGAGAAGTTAGTTGATGGAAGAATATTTTTATTGAATAGTGCATTTAGTTATGTCAGAAATATAAAAAATATATATAATATTTTTGTAAACAAGGCAAACTGAAAATGTTTGCTGTTTTATATTAGAATTTTCTATTAAAAGAAATAAAACCCCACACAAATAATTGTTGCACCCGTCATCTGTTTTTTAACAAGCTTCTGTTCTGTGTGACTGACTCATATATGCTGGATGTGGAGACATGCAAAACAAGTCCTAAACATTACATTCTCATTGTTTTCCAGCTCTCAAAAGACTCCAGTTGGTGAATCAACTAACAAAGGGGCACTTTTTTTATTCTTGACACTAAAAATGAGTTATGAAGAATGAGTAGCTTGTGAATAAATACAAAAACCTACCCTGAAACTTCAAGCTTACCCTTTTTTAGTTATGCATCCTGGTTGTGAGATGGCTTGAAAGCCAAAACCTATTTATAATAACTAGATATTTGCTGTTGATCTCAGTTGTCCTGGGAAGAATGACTCTTAAAAAGGTTATGGGGGGGGGGGGGGGGGGGGGGGAATAAAAGTCTGATACATGGGATGGTTAAATGAAGAGGACCAAATCCCAGGCTTGACTTAATATAAACAATTTTTATCTATTTGAATGGGGTAGTGTAAAACTTGGGAGCTGGGAACTTGGTCTGCTGTGGTTTAGGAAGCCTGTTGTTCACCTTGGGAAGCACCTTTGAGTTATGGACTGTTTTCAAAAGAGCTTTTGGAATTGAAGACCTGAGCAGGGGAAAGATAATTTCTGAGGATTTTTTTGTGGTCAGCCAGCTTGCACACATCTGCCTTCCTTCAGCCCAGGTCTTGAATTTCTTTGTTAATTGTTTTTCAGCTGCCCTATTTTAGTGAACATATATTAGGTTGGTTTGGCTGTGGTAGGGTTCGATGCGAACC
The DNA here is from genome assembly GCF_028554395.1 of Pezoporus wallicus. NCBI lineage: Eukaryota > Metazoa > Chordata > Aves > Psittaciformes > Psittacidae > Pezoporus > Pezoporus wallicus. The sequence goes on along the minus strand of NW_026637044.1, from coordinate 2,376,618 downwards.
CAGATGAAGGGACAGATTTCTCAAGGGTACTTTCATGGAGTAGATGCTGCTTAAGGTAATTTCCTGGTGGATTATAGTGCCTGTGAAAAATTCCTCAGTTGATGTTTCAGTAAAATTAGGTCTGTTCTGTGCTCAATAAAACAGGTGCAGCAAAGCTCTCCATTCCCGGTTTATTTGGCTCTGCATGCACATCTGTTGGGTAGACTCTGGCTTCTATGGTCAGCTAGTCCTGGTTTTCAGTTTTCAGAATGCTAAGTAGGTGATGACTTTTGGAGAGCAATATTGTCCTGCAAGAGAAATTGTGCCTTTTATGACCATTACTGCTCATGTAACTTGAAGGATGCTCAGTATGGCATAGAGTCAGGCCCATAGAAATCTGGCCATTGCTGAAGCAGTCAAGCTGAGGGCCATAGATATTAGTGTTGAATAGTTTTCAGATCTATTTTTCACTGATGTGCACTGGATTTGGCCAAGCTCTTTACAGGTGCCAGGAAAGAGAGTGTTTCTGCACACCAAAAAAAGGGAAATCTCTAGTACTTGTGAGTGGAGAGGTAAAGCAAATGTCTATTGCAAGCACAGTTTAACTCTGGCAACATGGTAAGCTTCCTGTAACTACGTTTATTCACATGCAGGGAGTGAGTAGGGTCTAAGTTAAGGCCGTAAATGATTTAGACACATAAAATTCAGCAGGCTTTCTGAATAACACTGTTGTTGCTGAATGTTTTCAGAAATGGGCAAAACCCTTCCCCAGCAGCATTGGATAACAGAATTGATCAGGAAAGCTGGGACATGCTTGTTGTAGTGGGGCATTTGTAATGCTTCTGGAATTATCCCCCTTTAGATAAGGAGCCTCTAGAAGGTGTTTTGGACCAGATGGATGTGCCAGTTTGTCACCACTGACAATGGAAGAGGATAAAAACATAGACATGGAGGTTAATAGATGTTTATAAATGTGGGGATGAATTCAGGACTAATCAATGTATGTATGGATATCTCAGCCAGCTCCCTTTGGGCACAGACCTATCTGAAAGAGCAATCACCAAATTAACACAGGAATTTTCTTTTGGTCCGCCCCATCCCTAAGAATGCCCTTTGAGGCCTGAATGTAAAGTCTAGGATTTGTTTTGCACACCTGGGATGGCTTTTCCTTTTAAAGGGAGGTGGGAATACTAACATGAAGGATTAGTATTTTTCTTTTTGTTTGTTTGTTTTTTTTCTTTTTTCTTTTTTTTTCTTTCCAATGTCTTATGGGAGCCTAAGTTATTTTTCTCTACCTCATATGTACAGCTTGTAGGTATAAATCTGATTCTGAGTGACTGTTGAGAATGTATTTAAGTTATTTAACATCTTTGTATAACAAAAAAGCCAGAACAAATGAAACAATAAATGTATTTTAAATTATAGTTGATGTGTGCTCTTCTTTCTTTGCATCCTGAAGAACTTCTACGTTCAGTGGTTGCAGAAATCCCTGTACTTCCCTCAGCACTAGTCTGGACCTCTGGTGCTGGAGCTAGCCTGTCTCTCCTCTGGGACTGGGGTGAGGGGAAGAAGGAATGCAAGTGAGTGAGTGCCCGAGTGGTTCTGAGTTACTGGCTGGGCTTAAAACCATGACACTAATGTAAGCCCCAAAGACTTTTGAGCAGTATAATGTTAAACAAGCTCAGGAGGCTGATGGACTCCATCAGCTTTTCATGGGGTTGCATTAGTCATCATTCTTTACTGGAGAAGTCATGATACTTTGGCAGAATGTCACTCTCATGATGTGATTGCAAAGGTACTCTGATCAAGTAACTGTCTGGAGCTCAAAATAGGGAGGATGTGGCCAAATTTAGTCTGGCTGAATGACAACAATTAAAAAAATTGTCATTATCCTGGGCTATGTGTTGTCTTGCTTGATCAAATGTCTTTTTCTTCACAATGGACCCCTGGAGATATTTACTATCTAAAATTCATTTTAGCTGAGCTTTAAATAACTAGAGAGTGTTGCTGTTCATCTTACAACTTAATAATGACTCAAACATGAGTGATTTGGGTTTGCAAAGCCTCTGAGAAATAACATGGTGCCCCATATGTGGATGCATGCAATGAGGTGCTGCTTCTCAGGACCACAGCTGTGGGATGGTTCACAGATACTACTCTTTCATGTGGATGAGCAGAAAGCTTAGAGATCAACCTGAGGTCCAACTGCTCAAGATGTTTAAAACAAAGAAAGAAACAACCCCACTGAAACCCTAGCCCTGGGGCCGACAAAACTTGTGGCAGAGAAGACCTTACTGAGATAGCAGGTGGTGGGCTATTAAGTAAGGGGCCGTTTAGATTAGTAGGCTACTGTCTTTTGAGGCAGGCAACCAGGCACAAGCATCCTATCATCTCCCTCAGTGGTCACCGTGTTAACATAAATATAACATAAAGGGGAGGGGTAAGAAAAATCACATGACCAATAATGGTAGTTCATCTGACAGAAAGTAACTTCCTACTCTGTGCTAACTTACTGGCTGTCACTCATATGTCCAGGTTCTCCTTCTCAATAGTTTGGCACCCTGTCAAGGCAGCAGGTCCAAATGATTCAAACAAGCTGCCAGCCAAGAAAAGCTGCTTGTCAGGCTGACTGGGCATGTGATAGAAGAACCAAACTTAGAATGAGCTTTAGCCACAGTTGTCCTTTCAGTCCTTTGGCAGACTTCTGTACATCCCAGGTTAGACTATTAAACAAGGGTTACTGTGTTCGTGATGGTGTGCTGGAGGACTGTGAAAACTCTGCCATATGTCTCCAAAGTGCTTTACAAAGTCAGAAGTGGTTATCCAATTCTCTCCTTCCCATGCGTGTAAAACTCTCACATCTATTTTACCTTCTAATCTCATTTTCTGCTATGGTGCATGAATTGCATCCAGACATTTAATTAACCCCTTTAAGAGATGGCTGCTCTGTACTTTACACAGAATCAGCAGTGTCCATCGTCAAACAGATGTGCTGGTACCTTTATCCAGTATCATGGTAATGTTGGTATCATATCCCACTGTTGCACTCCTCGCAGCTTATTATCTGTATCACCCACCCAAGGAAATACTTACTAAATCAGTGAGAACTTTGCTCAACCAATGCACCTTCTGTTTTTGTTTTGCTTTGACCCTTCTGTGATAAGAAATTTCAGCACAAAGCTCTGAGGAACCAGGCAGATACTTTGGTGAATGTTTGGTCTAGGTAGTTTAATGCAAGAATAGTGATGATTGGAGATGATGGGATTGGAGATGGGGATCCAAGGAGCTACCTCTGGTCTACATCCTGTCAAACCCTGCAGCATACCTCCCTGTCTTCTTCAGCTTCCCAACTGACCTTAGCCTACACTTCCTGGCAGTTGGGTAATGACAAATCGCAGGCTTGAAACCTCACAGCCAGCCTCCGCCAGACCCTTAAAGAGCTGCTAATGTGAGTCGTAAAGCCGCAGTAGCCTAGGATGTAACAGCGTTTTGACAGCTGTTCCCACAGAGGAAGTGGGTGAAGCTAGAATGCATATTGTAAGAATTTGGGATTAAAAAAAAAGTAAAATAGAGAGCATCAAATGAGAAACTTCACCTCTAGAAAAATAAAATAGGTTTCCTTTCCTCTTCTCTCCCGTTGCTTTCCTCAGGGCTGCTGCTATGTCTTTTTTTGCAAGAAGGTGGTTTCAGCATCTGTGGGTGTGCTGAGCAGCAGTGGAGTGTGAGAACTAGGTAATATCCAATAAAAAAATAGAGGTGCTTTTAGCTTAGAAAGAAGAAAGGACTTGCCTGAATATCTTAAAAGCTTCTAAACACATCTCTGAGAAATACGCTTTGTGTGAAACTGTGTGTGTAACACAGCTAGGAATGTAGAAGAGCATGTGCATTTGTGAGCAAAAGAAACCCAGAATGAGGAGAGGAAAAATAATGAGGAGACAAATTTTACATAGAGCTCTCTCTTAAAAAAGCACTGAAGATGAAAATCTGACTGCTACTTGGACAAAAATAAGTTAACTCCCAAGAGATGAGAAGGGAGAGTCAGGGCCCCCACAACTTCCTACTGTTGATTCGTCATTATCATTAACATAGCTCAAGCTCTGTAGGCACTTTTGGACATCTCCTTGTATGGGTCCTGAGTTATTTAGGAGACGCGCAATACCTATTCTCTTTCAGTCTAAATAGAAGCACAAACTCAGAGTCAGAGATAAAAGAGGGCTAGAAAGATGTGACTTGCCCAAACTCATACCTTGGTCATTTTGAGACCTGGGCCTATAACCGGGTAGTGGTAAGTGCCCTCAACACTATTTGAGATGTGGGGGTACCACAGGTGGCCAAGAAAGAGACGCAAATCATGCTACATTTCGGTGTTCATACCCTGTGTTTCTGCAATGGGAAGCAGATGGGATAGCAGCGTGATTTGTGTATTTCCCTATGGATTTGCTTCAAAGCTGGCTGGAGATGACACTGAATATATGAATCCCTCAGTGTTATTTGCTACAGCACTGGAGGGCTGTAGCCAGGATAATAAAGGGGTATAGCTGTTGTCAAATGAAAAATTGAACATTTCCTTCAGGACTTGGGATATAGAGATAGTGAGAGAAGATGCTTCCAGTTGCTTGGAAAAGAGGAGGAGCTTTTTAACTTCCTACATCCTCTCCCAAGTCATCTCTGCTTCTGCTTGCAAGAGTCACAGCATCAATATAGGGAGTGGATTAGACTTTCTGGCTACATCTCCAGTTGTTACTGGATCTCATGCTGATGGCATAAAGCAGCCCACATCTTACCTATTAAATACACTTGCCTTCCAGAACAGGGTGGCTCTATGTAAAATATCTCCTGAGAACAGACCTTGGTCCATGCCAACTTTTGAACCATACCGAGGAACTGTTTGGGAGTATGCTTTTACCTGAGCCAAAAGCACACCAGGGATTTTCTAATACTTTAACAATATACTTGATCAAGCTCCAGTGCCCAGGAATGTTGCTTGCCCCTCTTTAAATCTGATAAAATAGATGCAGAAGTTCAAGTGCTCTACAAATAATCCTCACACACTAACCCCGAAGTATTTCTTGATCAGTTCTTTTGCTCTGCTGGTGAGGAAACCGCATCTCAGGGAAGGCTGGCTTTCCTGGTTGGCCAGCACTAAAGCAAGATACAAGTCCGTCACAGATGCTTCATCACATCAGCCTCTAGGTACCCCTGAAGTGACTTCAGTAGTGGCAACTATAACTAAAGCTCACAAAACTCACCACTTTATGGATAAGACATAGTCAGACCTTGAAAAAGACCTTATGACAAGACATCTGCAGTTGGGGTAATCTATTTGTGTGCTTATCACTGATTGTAGGCCCTGCATAGCATTCCACTGATTCATTCAGCATGTTCAAGGACTGAATAGCCACAGCTTCCTTCAATTAATTGCAGTACCTATATAAGGAATGCAGGTAATGTAACCTTTACCCATAGTTAATGGAGGGCTAATAAATCCTAGATGCTAACAGAGAGGGTAAGTGGGGGTTTTCATATGTCTCCTTCTCTGTTCATTGTTCATACTTTGGATTATCTATATGTGTCAATGCTTGCACTCATATATTTACATCCACATAACCTATAAGTTTAACGGGTGGCAGCATTCACTGCAAGAATGCCAAACCCAAGTACTGATGCAAAATTTTCAGGAGTCAATAGAAAAACCGTAATGATTCTGATCAGAGTATGAAATCCTAAATCCACATAACTAATAATAAAATATCAGTTATACATTTTAGAATTCAAGTCCACAGCCTGTGTTTCAGTCTATTTTTATCTCTCCTCCGATGAACTACCCAAAGTCTCTGACAGTTACCCCAGCTTCCTAACTGCACTCTGTCCAGTGGCTCCTCCCCTGAAGAGCTTGATATTACATCAGGTAAGACAAAGGGGGACAGAGTTTAAAAACTCTGGTTTCTGAGGCCATGCCCCCCATCCCTAAGCTATGCTATCCCTGTTTTCCACCAGCTTCTGGTGATTTTAACAAGAATTTAGACTTAACATCAGAATGACACTTCTGTCCTGCTTATGCTTTCATTTATAGCCTTCTCAGCTTCCCCAGGCAGCACTACTTTCCAAGGTGCTAATTGCAAGGGCACTCATCATAAATTACCACTCATTTCTCCCTCTAACTTGCATGGAAGAATCCCTCAAGCGATTATTCTCTGCTGGATGTGGCTTTGAGCAACCTGGTGTAGCAGAAGGGGTCCCTGATTATGCTGTTAAAGCAGGACCAGACTCTCTGTAAGTGATGTCCCAGGAGAACTGGGCAGCCTGCTGAGAGGGCTGAGGGAATAAAAAGAAAACAAAGGTGGCTGGGCACTGAGGTGTAAAATAGAGGGACTTCCAGCCCTAGGGAGTCTCCCAACATCTGCTGAGAAAGTCTACCAGTTAACCCTGCTTGATGATTCAGACAGGAGAGAAGATTCTGTGTGCCTGAGATTTCACTACTTTTTGCAAGGATTAAAGATGAAAAAATGGGGTTAGTTGCTTCTATCAAGGTAACACTTAAATTCAAGTATTAGACATAGATGAAAAAAAAAAAAAAAGGCATAAAGAAGACGTTTGAGGCACTAGTGGCTGCCCTTTACCTGATTTGGAGTCTTGGTTAATTTTACAGACTGGCAAAATGTCCCAAGTATTAAGATTGGTCTGTTATGTTTTCCATGAACGATCTTTCTTGTTCTTCTGTTCATTGTCTTCTGAGGCAAAGAAACCTCAACAAAACCGAAGTTTTCTCTTCCCCAGCTGTGAATGACCTCACTTGTGCCTGTGAGCCTTTTTTTATTCCCTGTGACAGGTCACTGGGATGTGTATCCAACTCAGCAGCACAGCCTGGCTGTACAAGGACATGGTGAGGAAGGGGTATATTTATAACTGAGTTCTGTTTCTGGATTGCACTGGCTATTAACTTTGAATTTATGCTCTTTTATAAAATGTAATTCTACCAGCTGAAATTTGGAACAAACATGAAGAAGCCATTCTTAGCTTTTTTTTTTGGATGCTCTGGGCAGTGCATCTCAAAGCCCGGAGCTGATTGTGGTCTTTCTCAAACCATGCTTGGTTGAGTTTTGCATGATTCCCTCTCCCTGCTGGGCTGGTTCATCTCAGCTGCTACACTGCAATGGCGGTGAAATGTTGTTAGTCGTCTGACATCAAGAGAACTGACAGACAAATCATTTGTTTCCTAATTTTCAGGTCACAGCAAAACATTCATGGTGGTTGCATACAGTGCATAACAGTGCACATGATGGAGTTGGCATGAAGATGCTTGTCCTAAATTGGTTTTCTTTCATGGGTCAGTACATTAGAGGCAGTGAAAATCTTCAGTCAAGGAATCCCATGTACTCCAGTGGGTGTCTCATGCTATAGATTCCTTCAAGGATAGCGGTGCCTCTGAGTGAAATGAAAATGATTGTAAATGCTGGGTAAGTGAAAGGAAAGATGGTAAATGTCTGTTTTGTGTGGCTCTGGTTGGTGTCACTAAGGGAAGTCAGATGTTGTTTTATTGTGGCAGTAAATTGCATTGCAAATTAGTGCTGCAGTGGAGTGATCTTCAGTATGAGAAGAAGAAATTAAGAAAAAAATTGACTGTCATTTCTCTTGATGGTAAATGGGGAGCTGGTGGTATCAAGCAAGCTTTGTTTTACCTATTGAAGGGAAGGTTTCCACTCTCAGTCATGCTTGAAGCTATAAAGGTGGGGAGGAAAAGGCACACATGAATTTTTCTGAAGCTTCATTGAGGTTTGGTGACAGAAAATAGTCTAGAATGGATTATTTCTACAGCATAAATGGGCTACTGGTGGTAGTGACTAAAGCTGGTGGGGTAATGTTTTGGTTTGTTATTTTTTTAAAATCACATTCAAAATACCATTATTTGTTGGAAAACTGAAAAAAAAAATTAGTATTAGAAAATGCAGTTGTGATGCCTTATGAAAATTAAAGTTCAATTGCTTCTATTCCTTCTCTCCCTTGTAGTCTGGCCTCTTGGTCACACCAGACTCCCCCAGTGAATGCCCTGTTCCCTCTTTAGGGATTCTGGGAGATGAACTGGCCCTGGGAGCTTGGTCTGAATCTCAGAGCAGGGAGAAGAGGTAGTTAGCACGGGAGGAAAAAAAGTATTTTCAGTGGACAGAAGTGCAAAGGAAAGATGGCAGGCAGGAAATTTGATGAAAATAGCAGTATTTTCCATGGAAATCAGAGCATATTTTGTGAAAAAAGTAACTCACTTGAAAAAAAATTCTTCACTGAAAGAAAGTATTTAGGGAAATATTTTACCTATGGTTATCTGCAAAAAAGAGGATCCTCAGAGAAGATTATCAGCATAATACTGAAGTCTCTTGATTCCATCTCTTGGCTCTTATTGCCATGATCAACACAAGGCTACCCTTGCCCACTCCACCTCAGTTTTACTTCTTGCTCACCTGGTGTTGCCTGATATATTGGAAGTGCTAGAGCACTCTCAGAAGGTGAAGGCTGGTAACGTGTGAAACCATATTTCAGTTTTATTTTGGGATTCTTTATCATTTAATCCTGACAGAAATCCAGAGCCCATTCTATCAGGTTATACTCACTTAAAATGCAAAACAAACAGCTGTGTGGAAAGCCTTATAATTTAAGTATTCAAGGGTTATAGAACTGAAGATATGTTCTATATTTTAGGAATTATTTATTTTTAATCAGATACCATCTTTGGTATTGTAACATTCTTGCTTTACACAGGGTTCTTGAGTTCACTTTTAAAAAGTATCTGTCTGGTACATTTGTTGTAGGAATTGCTAATAGTAAGAAACAGATGCTGTGATATACAGTTAATCCTAATCACTTTGAGGAAAAGAATCTGCCCTTGTGAAAAGCATCAAATCTCAGTAGAGATCAAAATGCAGACTTTTTCCTAAATCTCCCTCCCTCAATGCTGTATTAAGCCTGCCTTCCACTTGAGCTGTAGTTCAACTAGAGCTTTGGAATTAATGAGCAATTATGGACTTCATCTTGGTTATTTCCAAGAAAGTTTTCTGATTCTGGAGTTGGAGGACACAGATTGGTCTTATACTTCTTTCTTGGGTTGGAAATGCCCTCTATGCTGTCCTTTGCCCCAGGAGAGAGCCAAACGCAGATTTTGTGTTACATCCTTGGTGCTTTGCTGCTTCTCACATCAGCAACTTGTCCTTCCCAACAGGATCTGCCCTTGTGGGTGGAGGACACCAAACAGCAGTGAACTGCCCTGTAGATCCTGATGGGCAGAGGTTAGATTGGGATATCTGTTTTGCTGGTCTCCATATGGCTTTAGCTTAATACATACTTGGGCCCTTTACGGAATAAGCAGGACTCCAGTGGGATGCAACATTTTTTGAAGTGTCAGCAGCATGGCTTTGTCTCCCCTTTCCTTATACTGTATTGTCTTTATACAGCTTCATCAGTGTTTCTGAATCTGGTGTCAGCCATCTGTAGCTCCTGTGACTTCCTACACAGGCTTCACGTCTTACACCCTGATGTTTCTTACACCAGTGATCTCAGCTCTTGGCATGTATAAGTCAGTATTATTACTTGTAAGCTAGGGGAAGATCCCTAGAGAATACACGCAGCTTTCCTGAGAGTATTTTCAGCAACCATAAATAACAGTATTTGTAACCAGCTTTAGGTTAGAAGTCAAAGCGTTACATGATTGAGTCTGTAGCATCTTAATCAGCTATGAGTCAGTCCCAGGACTTTTTGTCAGTTCATGATCTTTGAAAATTTTTGAAGTTTAGCTGTTGAATATTTAGAGCAAAACACTGAGACTTTCTAATGATCTTCTATCATTTATTTTTTTTTTTTTTTTTCCCCTCAGGAAAAGTATTCTCTAACATGTTTTAAAATACCAAATTTCTAACATTCAAAAAAAGAGCTGTAACTAATTCCTGCTTTTAGGGGAGGGATGATCTGCATTTGGTCTAAAACTGATGGGATTTTCTTTCTTTGCTTTCTTTTCCCTTTCTTCTTAGTTTCTTTCTTTCTTTTTCTCTTTTTGGTTTGCTTTTTCTTTCCTTCCCTCAGAAGGAAACGCAGCAAAGCCCAAAAGAGTCAATGATGCTATTGCTGTTCTGATTGTTGTAGCTGGAGACATTTGTGGTAAGGCCTGGCCTGAGCTGTATTTTGGACTTGGAGGTGACCCAGTCCTGGGCCTATCTTGATCAAGATTGTTTTAACTGACTCATTCAAAAGATCAAGGCTTTTAAAGGTTCTAGACCAATATAGTGTTATTTGAGCACATCTATAGCTATATCTTATCTTTTCACAGCTCCTTATCATTATGGTGCTGATGGAGCTGAAGGTATCTTCACCAGCATGATTTAACAATGCAACTTCCACTCCACCGTGAGAAGGAAAGCAGGACAGGTGAGACACTCCAGGTCATTTCATGCCTGTGTCTGGGCAATTGAGTTCAGCCATGGACCTAAATGCCAAGCCAAAAGGTACCACTGCTCTTAATCACAATCCTAGGAGACCCTTGATGGTCTTTTGTGAGCTTTGATGGTCGGGAGAGGTTCAGGTCCAAGGCAAATACTGCAATTAAGTGTCAGCTATGCCTGACTGCCAGCACAAGGCTCCCTTTGCTTTCTTGCTAAGTGCCTTTCCCCAAGCTGTGATCTCCCTACCGTGCTGCACTCATGATGCACACGTGTAGGAGACTGACTTTACTTACCTATGTAGTGAAGGGCTGTTCCCACCTCATGAGAGGAGGCAAGCCAATACCACGCAGAAGAGCGGGCACTCATGCAAAATGGCAGCAGCAGAAACTGAATCCCAGTCCCTTGGAGCCCAATGCAATGCCCACAGCAATAGCCCGAACATCCTTTTTGCCACCAGGTGGAGCTGGGAGAGAGCTCCTTAGAACGGGACAGCTGACAGCACTCTGGCAGGATTGCACAGCGCCTGTGGCTAACCAAAAAGAGGAATTTTTTGCTTGGTTGGTTGATTGGTTAGTTGGTTGTTCCTCCCCACCCCCAGCCCAGGAAATTCATGTCTGTCTCACTGAGAAATTCCCTCCCAAAAATCAAATAAGTGAGAATTGCCTGTTGTTTTGTTTTCAAAGATTTAACTCCTGTTGAGATGTAAACCTGCCATTGCAACCATTCCTTGGCATGGTTGTCCCTTGGCTGGGAGTAACAGCTAATGCCATGCTGTCATTGCTGTTTATCTCATGCGTGACTGCTAGGTTGGCTCCTAACTTCTGCCTGCAGTCACCTTGCAGCTTGGGACTGCCCATCCAAGCTTGCTGGGAGCAAGGCTGGGTTCAAGCTGGTCTCATGGAGCTTCTACCCTCATCCCTCGGTAGCTGCTTGAGTGATGGCTGCAGCATTTCTGACTGCTTCTCTTATTTCAGCCCAGAGCCAAAGTGCATGGAAATGCTCTGCTGATGCAGTTCTCCCATCTATAAGAGGCTCTTAACCACTGAGACAGCTTCACCCACTTAACAACTTATAGGAACCACTTAGAGTGCCCTACTGTGCCTCTCTTTCCTTAAGCTGTATGTTTTGTTCTCCACCACCACCTACACCACAGTGCTTGTTTCCAGTATGATGGTTACACACATGCCCAATTTGCATGAATAAAATCAGATGTGGCCATCCTCTGTTGGCCTCATGAGCTGCTGCTTTGTGACTTTCACCCTGGTGTTGAGGAATCTTACTGAGACTTAATATTAATATGCAATATCAACAGCAGACATACATTGTACAAGGTTCATTAGGTCTCCACAGATGAAGTTATCTCAATCTGTCTATCCCAGTTGTGAGCTGAAAGCCATTTGAACAGGTAAACATAATGATGTATCTGTGCTAACATTTATTGCCTCTGAAAACAGAGCTCATCCCCACAAGATACGAATCTGCTGTAGCATGACTATTTGGAGCCCAGAAAGGGCCAAATTCACCTGCAGCAGGTCAGACCCTCGGTCCATGGCATTCAGGTAGCAAGAGACCTTAAAGATTATCCAGTTCCAGGTCCTGCGTAATTTGGTGCCCTTTTCTCAGACAGGGGTGACCCCACACTAGCCAAATGACACTTGTCTGACAGACAGCTCACTTGCTACTCAGCTGCATCTCTTGCTTTCACTTTGGGCTCAATAGGAAATAACAGTGCAGGTGATTTCTTACCTGAACCTACTCCTGTGTGATCTTTGATCCAGGAGCAGGCAGACCCTCTATTCCTGTAATACCTGATAAGACAAGTCATCAGATGGCTTGCTTTTATTTTTTTAAACTGGACTGACTGTTGACTTTGCCTCATATAAGTCCTCTTCCTCCATGTTTTTTAAAAAATGTTTTTATTGCAGTGGGATTTTCTTTCAATTTTTTATATTTTTTAGTGCTGCTGAACTTTAATATTTAGTTCACAAGCTCTCATTTGCTTTCTTTCAGCTCACATATGCTCTTAGTGAAAAGAGATGGAGACCTCTAAGGTGGAGCTGGGCTGTAGGAAACAGCTGTTGGGGCTTCTCTGGGCTTTGTCTTTCGGCTGCCAGACCAGTTTTCTGGTTTCGTGCATTTTGGTTTTATCTTGTGGCCATAGCCAAGGGTCCAAATTGTGCCATAATAAAACCGCCTGACTTTTGGGGGACTCCTTTGGTTGCATATAAGGATAGTACTTTCTTATATGTCATATGAGCATATGTCATGTGAGCAGAGGTGTTTTGTTTCACATTCACAGTGTATCACAATGTCCTACTACACCCCCCCCCCCCCCCCCCCCCCCCCCAATTTTTCTATGCTCGCACATCAAGAAGGGCTGATCACCTTCACCCATAAACTGTGCTGGCGGTACCTGTCATCATTGGTCCAGGAGCAGAAGTTGTGCTGCAGGCAGAGGTTGATCTCTCAGAGGAGCCTCTCCAGAAGGGACATTCTCACCCTGCAGCCTGGTCCCAGGTCCCTTCCATTAGACCTAGATTTAGCTAAGATATTAGGAAGTTCTTCCCTGTGAGGGTGGTGAGGCCCTGGCACAGGTTCCCCAGAGAATCTGTGGCTGCCCCATCCCTGGCAGTGTTCAAGGCAAGGCTGGAGGAGGCTTGGAGCAACCTGGTCTAGTGGAAGATGTCCCTGCCCGTGGCAGGGGATTGGAACTGTATGATCATTAAGGTCCCTTCTAACCCAAATTATTCTATGATTCTATGATTAACACATCTCCTCCATCTGCTAATGACCAAGTCCGTGGTGCATGCATTGAGAGGGAGAAGTGAGAGGTCTCTTCCCACCACTGTCTACACCTTCGCATCATCAGTTCAAATGACCCTCACTAGTAGGCTGACACTGGGCAGAGGAGAGAAACATTTTCTCTCCAGTGTGTTCCCTTGCTCAGTTTTATTTACACCCAACCAACGTGTTTCTAGCCTGTAATTTTTGCTTCACCCAGCTGTGCCATTCCTTCCTCAAGCTGGTTTATTTCTTTTCCATATGCTCGGCATCCTTCACAGGGCTGCTGGAAAGGCTTTGCAAGCTAGCATGGAGGTATCATAGGTAATAAAATACATGTTACCGAATGCTATGCAAACAACTGAGGTCATGGTGTTTAGTAAATCTGTTTTTCCCCCAACTGAGGATAAAACCTTGCTCTCTCAGAATGCTGGAAAGTCTAACGCCTTCCTTTTTTTCCCTCTCCTTTTTCTTCTTTTACTCATTTTTAATTCCCTCCCTTGGTTCCCCTTGTGAGTATATCACCTATTTATCCAATGCTTATTATTGTTGTTGGGTAACTGGCAAAGATCGACATCTTGGTGAGCAGTCTCCCAGCCCACAGTACTGCCTTTTTCTCAGCCCCAGCAGAGAAGCTGAGGATCACTAATACCAGCTTTATTTTCCTTGGCACTTTCCAGAGCTGGAGCCACCCAGTCTTTCCTTGCAGAGTGCTTCTTAATCAATACTAAATGGCTGACAGTGCAAGGAACTTCCGTCTGCAAAAAATTATGACTCAATGTTGGGGGGCTTTGGTGCTGAAAGTTATGTAATAAGCCTTGAAGATGGGAGTAAATGGGAGGTTGTATGAAAGGCAGAAGTTTTGGCAGAGGGCATATATGTTTATGTCGGGTATAGGCTGACATGATCTCGACAGCAGAGATGAATGTTGCTCCATGTTGGTACCCAGGACCTGATGTCACTTATGACGATGTTAAATGGAAAAGATTCCTTCTTTGATTTTTCTGGTGTGTTTTTTCGACTGGCTGGTTATTTCGTTGTTTTTATTTTTCCCATTTTTTTGCCTCTTCTGCAATATTTGACAATCCACTTCAAGTCCAGACTTAATTTCAAGTTTTGGAGTAGCTGAAGTTGTGTATTGACACTTTCTTTAATATAAGGAACATGTAGATTCTTAACTGATAAACATATTTAGAAAACAAAAGACACTAAAATTTTGAGAAAAAAAAAAGAATTGGCTCTATATAAGCACTGTTTTAATTTTGCCATATGTCCCGTACTTTGTTCATTGATTAAAATATTTTAATTCTTTCAATTTAAAATTAATTCTTCAATTGCACTATAATCATTTTCTATGAAATGCATCTTCTGGGAAAGTAATAGTTGGGCAGTTTAAATTCTTGGAGAGCAGAAACAAAAAAACCCACTCTTTCTGACCTTGATACTGCAAAAACCTGTCTGAGAGCCAATGGGAAATTTTCTGAAGGAATGTTTTCCCATTGGAAAAAGCCAATTTGATAAAATTGAAATGGTTTGCAAATGTTAGTTCTGATGAACTTTCATTTAAAAAAAATGAAGTTTTGGTTTGCAGTTTGAATGTGTCTTCATTTCTATTTTTTATTTTATGTGCTGTAGCATATTGGTTGCATAGAACTAATAAATCTCCAACTTAGTGCAAAAATTTGTATTTATTAGCATGAACATTTTTATCAACTGTAAGTGCCTTTTTCTCTCAGAATTGTGTTTTTAAAAAATTTTGAAAATACTTTGCTTTCTTCTGGATCCAGACCGGAAAGATATTCGAAAGCATAGGATTTACCACAGAATGGAAAATTTGATTCCTCTCCAGCTACGGTGTTTGCAGGTAACATGTGCTTTATGGTGTTTTTTAAAAAGGATATGGGAACAGATTGTGGAAAAGACTTTCCAGGAATGTGGTAGAACCCCCTGTTGCTTGAGGAATGCTAAAGCTGATTTGACAAAGCCCTGGAGAATATGTTCTTGAGGGCAATTTGGTATTGGCAGGCAAGTGGATGGGTTGACTTAAGACATTCTTTATGCTTCCATGAAGGGAGGACAAAATGTTTATTTTGGTTTCAGGGTTTAATAGGTTTGGAGATATTTCAAGCTACTGGAGGCTTCAAAATTAAAGTATTCAGCCCAGAGACTTCTCAATTTTTTTTTTTTTTTTTTTCAGGAGGACCAGGAATAATCTGGGCAGAAACAAAACTATAGTTACTTACACAAAACCTTTCTCATGTTACACTTAGGGCCACAAATCACGTTTCCACCTGAAGAACGAGCTTTTAGAGGGGAACATTTTCTCCCCTCCTCAACAACACTATTGAGTCTCCTTCAATCTTCAGTCAAATTGACATGGGAAAAGTTTGATCAGGGAGAAATAAAATTCCTCAGATGACTATTAATTCATTGGTTGTTTTCTGCAGTAGTGTCTCATGGCTTCCTCTTTCTCGTTTCTGTTTGCTGTTGACATTTCTGTGGAGCTTTGCAAGAAGATGTGTTTTCTTCAGAATGTGAAGACTTCCTTGCCTTTCAGTTTTCCAACTGCATGTCAGGAAGCCAAAATCCTTGGAAATGTCAACTCAAAGGGGAAACAGGTGATGTGAACTTGCCATGAGTAAGGCTAGAGGGTAGCTGCAGAAGTACAGTGTTCCAAGAGGTTTATATATAAATGCTGATCTGCTGGAGCATGAAATGACCCTGCTGGTCTTTTAAATTTATTTTTTCCCTCCTTTTTTTCCTTTCCCTTCCTTTCCTGCCTCTTTTAATTGTGTGTGTCCTTTTCACTGCCTAGTGGGTTGTGTGTTTTGGATGAAGAGGCACCTTCTGCTCTCTCATGTGACAGGATTCAAGGACGGGTCCACCAAAAGCATTAGGAGAGCAGATAAAACCTCGGGAAATCTCTGAATCCAAGTGTGAGTCATCAGAAGAGTTGATTTGAAAGGACAGCTGTACTAACATTGACTAAGATGCCTGTTAAAAATACTGGCAGCCAAAGAAGGATCACTCAGTATTTGATCATCCATTCTGGAAATTAGCAAAACAATCTACAGAGATTCAGAATAATATTTTCATGTCAAGATAAGGATATTTCATTTGTTGGGTGCTTTTTGCATTTTATGATTTCCTCCCAGTTTTACTCAGGAAATCATAGAAACACAAGATACTCCTCCTTTGGTGGGACTGATATGTGAAATAAAACCAGAAGCCTAGGTTATGTTTTGTAAGCCTAATTATGATTTTCCCCCATGATCCATTATTCTTTTTATTATCCTGTGACAAACTGCCTGAGGGTTCTGGGAAATGAGCAGTTAACTCCACATTCCCTGAGGCTCAGTTTGTGTGTGGTTTAGTGCCTCGGTAATGCTTTTGGGACAAGTTGTATCCTTTCTAGGAAAATCCTCAGTGAAGAAGACTTCTTTCCCATGGTACCTAATGTACACTGCAAGATAAGCTCCATTCTATCTAATGTACACTGCAAGATAAGCTCCATTCTGAAAAGCCCCATGTTCAGGTTTGGTTTTGGACCACTTTACAAGATTTGTGCCTCTACATGTTGGTCCTAAGCCTGCATGTATTTTTCCCATTGGTAATGGCTTATTAAGTCCAGCAAGGTGTCCATTCATTCCGAGCATTTTTGCAGCTAAGGTGAGGGACAATGCTGAACCTCAAAACCTTGGGAATAGGAGGAACTGGCTGTTTTTCTGAGTTCATACCAGATTGGGATAAGCCTGGTCCCCCATGCCCAAATACAGTTAGAAATGCAGGGCAGAGGATTAGGATGACTCTGGGAAGGAACAAGGAGGAATGGCCTTAAACTGGAAGAGAGAAGATTTAGATAAGATCTGAGGGAGAAGTTCTTCCCTGTGAGGGTGGTGAGGCCCTGGCACAGGTTGCCCAGAGAAGCTGTGGCTGCCTCATCTCTGGCGGCGTTCTAGGCCAGGCTGGACAGGGCTTGGAGCAACCTGGTCTAGTGGAAGGTGTCCCTGCCCATGGCAGGGGGTTGGAACTGAATGAGCTTTAAGGTTCCTTCCAATCCAAACCAAAATGATTCATTCTATGAAAGCAGAGAATGTGAGCTTTCATGTATTTTTCAAATCAAAGCTGAGATCCCTGAGAATTTGTCAACTGAGACGTGTAGGCCCATGGCAGAACAGCCAAAGACTTGATACATTTGACAGTGACCAAGGGTATACTGAAATTTTAATTTAGAACCTCACATGTTCAAGATGAGGTGCAGCCCCACACATGACAGCTTGTGGAGGGAAGGTGGCAGTTTGATGGTGCTCATGCAATGACAGATCAGCCTTAATTTCATTTACCAAGTTATATTCCAAACAGTCCCTCAGCATTTGTATATCAATGCTATAACATAATGGTCCTGGTAGCATCCTCCCTGTTTCAGAGGAGAGGAGCAAGGGACAGGAGACATCTGCATCCACTCATTGCTCTTCCCTGTGCTAACACTTAAGGAAAGTAACTCTTTCTCCAGAGGTGCATTACATTGCTCTGGCTCAAGCCAGGCTTTCAAAACATCTCTCCATCCATGGATTGCAAAAAGCAGGGGATCTTTCTGGCTCTCCAGCTTTTGAGGAAAATGAGGAAAGCTGAATGACTGGTGAAGGAAACCATCAAGAGAACCAGAACTGAATCCTTCCCCAAGATGCACACTCTTACCAAAAGTCATCCTTCCTCTTGCCATCATGGTACCAGATGACATTCAGATCTGTGCTACTGTCTTATGAAAAATCCATTTTCCCATACTGCTTATGCTGGCGATCTGCCAGCAAAGGTTATTAGATACCATCTACAAAACCTGTGGCACATTGACCTGTCTGAGGGAGTCAAGTGAAAGCCTATCCCCTCCCCAGCCAGAGCCCACCCAGTGAGAAGCAAGCTGGTGGGTTGACTAAACTCAGATTATTCTGTCCCAAAAACTACACCCTTAATGGATTAAACATCTCTGTGTTTTGTGGTTGCCTTCATAAGAAAGAAAATCATTATGAGAAGAAATTGTTGAACTGGTATGTATTTTCATCTTTTGATTCAGAGTAATTTTTCTTTCCTCCCTACCTTCCTCCTTTTCCGTTTTTCTGCATATAGAGAAGTAAATATTGCCTCCGTGATATTTCTTTGGCTGAACATGATTCAGCACCACCGGTGCTCTAAATCAAGGTAATCAAAATAATCATGTTCTTTTAATCCATCTGCTGGTTCCAACCCTGTGTACTACATATATATATTATTTTTTTCCTAAGGTTTGATCCTGACATCACTGAAATACTTCAGAAAAATATCAGGACTAATGTCAGGAATAAACCAGCATTGTTAGTTCCTCTTTTCATCCAAAGCCAAACACTTGCAGCTCTCCACAGGCCTCAAAGACCTCGCTGCCTAGAAATGCCCAAACAAGACTCCTTTTCCAAGGCTGTGCTGTTGCAAGAAGTGGATTTATTAAGGAAAAAAGCTCAAGTCACAGATTCCAGGAGAATTGGAAAAAGGAAAAAAATTCCCCCCAAAACGCAACAAAAATCAAAGAGGAGAAAAGGATCCTCAGTAGATGTCAATCAGGAGAGCTCTGTCAATGTCAGCATCTGATTTACTCCAGCTGAAGGTTTGGCCTGGGTTCTTCCATTTGAGTTTCCCAAAGTTGAAGACCATTGAGGCTATGCAAGGATGTGATGCAAGAAGGTGCTGGTTTTTTCTCATGAAGACCTAAGAATGGGTTCTTGGGTTCATTTTCTCAATGTCCACATCCACTGAACTCTGCTGATCTGCACCAAGGTCTTCACAGCAGAAAGCAGTGCACTTGCTCTTCTTTCTGCCACCCCACCCAGGCAATGGGTACATTACTTCCATGGGTGGGGATGGTGGTGTTACTATGGATTTGCCTCTTGAGAGATTGAGAGGCTGATAAGAACTGTGGGAACTCCACCAGGAAGGTGAGTAATATCAGATATCTGAGACTTTGTTGAGGCTCAAGCAGAATTTTTGCTCTAAATGTGCTATTGGATGTCTAAGTAGCTTTCTCCTATGACTTCCTGGAAAGCAGAAATTTTCAGCTCAGGTACAATATTTAGTGCCATATTCATACAGTATTTTATTTAAAGGACTAAGATGCTATCTCTACATGGTGCCAGACCTGATTATATTAGCTGGAACCAAGTATCATTGCAAGACTCTGCACCGTACTCCACTGCTCAGTCAAAATATTCCCTAGCTTCGGAGCCTCTTATGTAGAAAAGAAAAAACCTGCTGACCTCCACATGACCACTACAGATAACTACCACTGCTAAGAAACAGGCTTTGGTGCCTAAATATCAATATGCAGGAAATTGTGTATATATATATATATATATATACATATATATGCATCTAAAAATACATGTAACTTTTATAAATCTTGTGCATGCTCTTTCTGCGTATGTGTACCTTGAGAATATGAGGTTTGGGAATCAGCATGAACAATTAAATTTCACACCCAGTCTCTCTCTGTATGCTGATATCAGGGAGACTGCATCATTTCTTCATTTGAAATGTTGGCTCCATGAAATCACTAAAAGTTCCTGGGAAGTAACCAACTTGAAGTTTCAAGGAATCTCACTGAAAGGCTATGAGTAACAGAAAAAAAACAAAGGCCAAAACTGGCTTTCCAGCTAACCATTTATTTTCCCAGAGAAGTCCCTTATTAATTTTTATGGTGCATAAATACCAGAAGACCAGACACCATTAATTAGTGACTGGTTTTGGTCTTCATACTCAACTCAGTTCAATCCAAGCCAAACTGGGATTTTTTAATCTTTTTTTCCTTTTTTTTTTACATCTGCAGATAGATTAATTTTGTTGCTCTTTTATTTTTCGGAGCCAGTCTGATCTTAATTTAAATAAGTGCACTTTTTTTTTTTTTATTATTCTCATCACTGGGGCCTTCTCTCTTGAGATGTTATTCTTCACATCTACCCCTACCAATGCTTTATGAATAGATAGAGGATCTTGAAGAGTGATGTTCATTTGTTTTGGATTTTGACCAACAATCTATTGGCTCAACAGATGCTCTTGTACTAGCTTCAGTGGGCAACTTTAAGGTGGCAAGAAAAAGCCTTTATGTGAAGTGCCTTGCTGGGACAGACACAGTGCTGGGTGTGCAGTCACTTTCAGCCAGCTCTTCTACTCCAAAAGTAGAAAAAGAAATGCAAGAGACAACAGATCCACTGCAGATCTCTGCCCTATGTCTGCACAAAGGGCTCCAGGAGGAGTAAGCATTTTGGCTGTTTGAGTGGCATCAACAGCACATTCCTCCTCCTCCTCTTTGCTGTCAGTTGCTGACAAGTTTCTTCTTCATGTGGAGTTTGTTTTAAGGCTTACATTGTAAAACCATCCTTTCAAAAAAGCAGATAAATGAACCAAGAATCTGATCTATGAAATTCTTGAACCTGAGAGGATTTGAGTGTGAGGAATTATTGGTCATTGGGACTGGTAAAGGATGATATTTCTCTGTGTACTGCCTCTGCCAGTAAATCACATAGAAATCTAACTTTTAATCTCTTTGAATGTAGAAAACATGCCTCAGGTTTTGTGTTAACCCTTTTGTTGTCAGGCTGTATTTCAGTGTTGTCTGTGGGGCTGAGTGCTAGCTTGTTGGAAAGCACAGAACTAGAAAGCTATAGCTTCTAGGCGTGCACAAGATGGGTAGAAAGAACATTCATTGTGAGCTCAGTGGCCAACTCAAGTTCCAAGAAAAAAAGTCAAGCCTAAATATCTAAGCCCAGTTTGGTTTGAAAGCCTTGGAGGTTGGACTTACTGGCAGGATCACACAATGGTGTATGGTTGTAAAAATAACACCCTCAACCCAATGCAATGATATGCTCCTGTGGAGAGCAAATCTTGAGTTTGTATCTAGGTCTTACTGCAGGTCCAAACTTTCTGTTCCATTCCCCACAGTGTAAGGGAAAGGAATCCAACTTAAAAGGCATTTTTGCTATCCTCTACTGTCAAATTTGAGGATAGTTCAGATTAGTTACACCTAATGTTTGTTTCATGTGGAAAATTCATTAAAATATCTTCATTCATCAGGAACAATTTGCTTTATTCATGGAGAAGGTATGATGATATGTGACTAGTTCCAGCTGAGAAAAGGTCCCAGTAAGCTAGTCATCATGCATATGGTGACTAATGACTGACAAGAGCCAATTTACAAATTCACCTCCAAAATAATTAATTCTTTCTTTTTTTTTGGTAACATGAATGACCTCCTTGGTAGAGCCTTTCTACCTCTATTAGCTAGACACGTGTATATGGTTAGGTTGAAGAGGCAGGTAAGGCTAGGGCTGGAAGTTGTGAAGGCTTCTTCACCAACAAAAGGAGGAGTTAGAAAAGGGGTAGAGGAACACATTTCCTGCTTTAGTGTGCTGTGATTTCTTTTATCCCCAGTTTTTATTCTCACTCCTAGATGTTGTGTAGTAAAACCATCAACCAGTGTTGATAAATCCATCCAGATAGGTTTAGTTGGTTGTTTTTTATTTTTTTTTCAACACTTTGCTTAATGAAATAGCTATTAAAAAGAAGAGCCAATTCCAGAAGCCAATGTAAATCAGAGCATAGAAATAAAGTGGACTGAAAGCATTTTGCCTACAGGCACTGCCAAATCTTTTGAATGGGACGACAAAGTGAAAATTGGAGATCTGTGTGTTTAGACCGCAGAGCTAGGAAAACGGAGTTGACTGAATGTATGTTGGTGAGAAATGGTGTGAAAATTACATGTCTTCCATACTCAAGCACAGCTGTAGAGCACCCAAGGGTATGCAGTGCTCTGGGTTTCTGCTATTCTTGGCTCTCTTAGTACCTCTGAAGTGGCAGATGACATCTTGAGAGTCTCCATATGTGACATGATCCATGTGCTCTGTAAAAACTCTATGCAGGATTAGCGTGCTGTTTGCTTAGGAGAAAATCTCGAGGTCTTGGAGAGGCTGAAACTCAGTGTCATTCAGGGGAATTCACTGACAGAAGTTGCCCAATTGGAGCACGCAGGATTTCAGAGCCTTGGGAATGGCTTGTGCATGTTCAGCTTGACCTTATGTACATAGTATGTGTGATATTATACACAGCAGATGAGCAGATGGCTCAAGGAATGCTGTAGGCACTTTTAGTGGGTTGGTTATTACAGGGGGATAAGAGGGGTAAATGGTCTCTCTGGGACAGCCTGCCCTGCTTTTCTGTTACATGCCAGTGATGAATAGTACGTGTGTGGGCATGGAGATGTCTTAAAGAAGCTGGTTTATAGCCAGGTGACTTTACCAGTAATACTGCGCTCTTTTTTCAATGTTTGCCTGAAGTCTCTGTTGACATTACGGTTTAACTGAAGACAGACTGGCTTGTGGCTTAGAAGATCTAAGTGCAAGTCCTGAGTGGGTTTCTGGACAAGCCACTTTAACCTCCCCATGCCTTGGCTTTCTTCTCAAAAGTGAAATGTTTTGGTTTTAAACAAAACTTTTGCTATCCCCTCCCCTAACCCCCCCAAAAAGATTTTTCATTCTAGATTCTGTATTTTAGATGGAAAATTTCTAAAATTTAGGAGTTTTGTTTTTTTTTTTTTTTTTAGAAAACATGAGTTTTCCCATAAAGAGTTCAGAACACTGAAAACTCAATATAAGATCTATTATTCTTGTGGTGCATTTGGGTCAGGATGCATTCATTGGTCACGTAGCTTTTACCCAGTGTGCTTTCCTGGAATGGGAGTGATAATGGGGAAAAACCCTCAAGAACATGGTTTTGGGTTTTGTTGGTCTACTTTTCTTTTTGTTGTTGTTAACATTTCTAACCTCTTCATAAATGCAGGCTTCTGCTCCATTTTTTAAACTGTTTCCAAAAGGATGAATTCCCAAATCCGTTCCTCAAGACATTTTTTTTAATACGTGGAAGTACCACACACAGCTCTTACTACCCTCCTTTACCTCTCCCCTTCCCCACGCTTCATCCTCTTCCCCGGATCCCTCCCAAACACTTGGGTTTGGCTCATTCCTGAAGCCAGTTTGGTTTCCCTTCAAGAAGCCTTTCTGCAGCTCTTGTTGCAAACCACACATTAGCAAGGCAATGAGCTTCTCCAGCCCTCTTTGCTCTTGTGAATCCAGGAAAAAAAACAACAATCTGTCCTCAAGAATAACAAACATGCTTCTACTGTCTGCAGACCCAAGTGAAAAAGTAAGATGTTCAGATCCTGAACCAGGAGTTCATCAGGTCATCATCCCTGAAGTACATAGCATGATGGTGATTTGCATGGAGCTGTACAACTGAGTGTCCCAATGCTGAACTCTTTTGCCCACCCTTTGGTGGATTCGCTGTCTGGTTTGGAGCAGAACCCATGACCTGGATGGGAATGTTTAGTTTAAAAGGGAACCTGGAGTCTAATTGTCCTTCGGTTTTGGCTGTGCTGTAAGCAAAGCCCTGGTGTGTGTTTTGCAGAAAGGAAGCAAACCCCAAACTAGTCAGGGCTGATTTGCTTTGGTTTATTTTGTTTAATCTGCATGAATGTAAACCAAAAGAAATGGTTTAAAAGTGGGGTGTCTGAGCAGAAGAACAAGAACATGATCAAGACACACGAATAGAGAGTAATTTTACAGAAGCTGGTGGTGATTGTTCAGTGTGTGTTTGTACCCAGCTCTCAGATCTCACGCCAGGACCTCTGTTTCCTCACTTGCCATCAGATTTGATGGGAAGTCAGGACTCCAAGCAAGATGCGAGGAGCTTTCTTGAGACTGTAATAATGAAATCTAATTGTTAGTTAGATGTCTGGGTTTATAGATGAGTATGTATGAGAGCATTCATCTGCAGAGAGGCAGACTGGAAGGCACACAAAATGTGTGGGATCTGACTTTGGCTTTAAAGAGAATTCTGTAATTTAAAAAACACCATAAACTTTGCCAAGAAGCAAACCCCTTCCTTATCCTCTCTCCTCCAGATTGGTTGAAAAACATGAATCATTTCACCCTGTATATGTCAGAGAAGGAAATTTTTATCTTAAAGCACTATTTTTTCTCTCTCTCTCTTTTTTTTTTTAAATCAAATTCAATTTATTCCCATGTGGTATTTTCACCTATTTTCCTGAAAAAAAAAAAATTCCAGAGTAAAGCCTCCTAGAGCCTCAACAGCTATCTGGATCCTAACAAATTTTTTGGCACCTTCCTTGCTTTGTCAGTGCTGCTGGTTAAAAAACTTATATCAACCAAACCATTGTCAGAAGGTATTGTAGTGCCCCATTCTGCACCACTGGAAAAGACAAGACTGTGCTGAAGACATTACTGACTCAAGCTCAGATTCTTTCTTTGGAACACACTAAAACCTGGAGATGTTCTTCAGGTCACAACTATCAATGTTGACTTTCAAACACAGGTATTTTCAAGTGCTGACCTTCTTTCTCTTTTAATTTTTGTGGCTGATGTTTTACTGTTTACTCAGGGTTGCATGTTTCTTTCTCTATCAAAATTCCTTTCCTTCCCACTTTACTTTGTGCATGCATAGCAGTACCTTGAAGTAAGACTTAACATTTTCTAAGACATTATGTCTCAGACATGTATAGTCTCATGAAATCAGACTATAAATTCCATGCACAATACAAAGAGTGAAATATTTGAGCAAGGATATCAGAGACAGAGCTGGCTTGTCCTAGACACTGTCACTCTTTGAGATAGACTGGTGGGTTGAGCCTGCTGGCAAAGTAACATGGACAAAGGGAGAGCTTTACGTGTCTTAAAGCATTATAAGTCATCCCAGCGGGTAAAAGTAGTTCTGGTCACCCCACACCTCATTCAGAGGGGAGGATTGTTGAAAGACATCGTGAAGCCCCACTGCTCTCTCCATGCTGTGGGACTTTTCAACCCACAATACAAAAACATTGGAGCCTACCTCATTTCCAGCTCCAACCTGGCTCTGGTGGGGACAGCTCTTGCCCTGACCCCACCACCTGGGTGACAAACGTGTGATAACAGTCATGAGCTGACAGCTGCTGGGAGGGCATGGCAGGAGATGTGAGACCAAGGAAAGGAAATGAAATTCTCATTTCAGTAAATCACCCAAGAGCTCCTTGCTCTTTGGAAATTTCTGTATATCCCCAGAAAAATTCACCCAAATCTATTTTGATTCCTCTTTTATTCTGTCTCTTCACCTCCCTTGCAATGACCCCTGTTTCCTTTGGGATGAATACATTTTGCACAATAAGTAATATTTTCTCTTCTACCCATCCTTTCCTGATTTTTCAGCCTGTCCTGGAATGCAGGATTAGATGTTGTAATGCAACATTAAGAGCTGTAAGGGTTAATATCCTCCCTTCCAAAGTCATTCTGAAGCTCAAAGGCTTTGTTAATGAAAGAACCCCATGCTCCTTCCCTGATTCCCCCTTCCCTTCCTCTGTCCCTCCCCCCCCCCCCCCCCCCCCCCCCGAAAAAGAAAGGATTTAGGAAGTGGGTCAGGGTCTTGTCAAGGGTGAGAAAGCAGGAGGGAAATAATAATGATAAATAAATTAAATAGTGACCAAGACCTGTCTTTCCATACACAGAAGTCAGAAGCCCTTTTGCATTTGAAACACCCAGCAATTACTAGATAATCCATTTGGCAAATGCAAGATGGTGCATAGATCAGTTCTTCCCAGCCCAGCTTTTTTGTGTGGAGAATGTTTGCTTACCGAATTAAGGAACCAGCAAATACTCTCCTTGTTTCCCTCAAGACAGCAGAGTAGCTGGACAAAGCCACTGGCTCCTTGGGCTGTAACCTTGGGAGATGGAGGCTGTAGAGCCTCTGGATGCCTGGAAAGGCTGGAGGAGTAGTGGTGCTTTCGGGTAAAATCACTGACTGCACCTTGGCACTGCAAAGGCCCCTTCCCTGTAGAGGGAAACTAATCCTCTGTGATTTCATCTGCCATTGGCCACAGTTCAAGGCAGGCTTAAGCAGAAGGCTGGGGGGAGGAAGGAGATCGTGTAGTAAAAGAGAAGGGTAGGAAAGCCTGAGATGCCACACTCTTGAAGCCACCTTGCACTGTAACTCAGGAATTTGATTCTGCAGTTCTCTGGACTGGCAAGGGTAGGTGTTGACATGGGGAGGTGAGTCTAAGCTGGTGAGGTTTGTTTCCCTGATCCCTGGGTGTCCTGGAAGACTAAGTCTCTCCAGAGCACCTAGGAGGGAATTGTGGTCTCATGCTTCCCTGCTGCTGCTGCTACAGCTTATTGCACCCAGAGCTAGAATAATTCCTTAACCTTGCTCTGCTTATTCATCCTCACCTCTTGCCAAGGAGCCCTCTCTTAGACCTGAGGACCATAGTTGCATGTTTACTTTGAAAAGTAACCAGCTTCATACTTTTGTCTGAGCCACATGTTAAAATGAAGCAGGTTGATTTTAGAGTTGGCATGCTGGTCTGAACCGTAGGAAATACAGGTCTGAGCTCAGTTTTTCCTTCAATAGATGTCAAACAGAAGCTTTCAGTGTGTTTTTGTTTCTTACCTGCAAAATTGAGAGATTAAACATTTGTCAAAGGGACTGGTCAGCTGAATCTTGCAGGAAGCCAAAGAGCTGCCAGGCCAGAAGGTAAGAAAGAGAGGTAGCTATAGAACAAAAATTCTGCTTCATGATAGGTTTCAGAAATTGGTCACTGACTCTGGTTTCCTCATCCAATCTGTTTTCTGAAGCATCAACCTACAGCTAACTTCTTGGGAAGGCTGTCCAGAGTTTGATGGGATATTTCATCTTGAACCTGACAGTCTCTTAGCAGCGTCTGTCTGGAAATCTGAATTTTTTTCTGTAAAGAAGTGACAGTTTCCCATTAAAAACAAATAATGAAGCATCCCTTTGAAACCAAGAGGTGTCCCACCAGCAAATTCCCAAATAGCCCTATCTGAGTGTCAGGCAGGAGAAAACATTTACAGGTTAATTGAGCAGGATTGTCATGTTCTGTTAAGAAGTTTTGATTCTGCCATCTCTGATTTTTTTTTTTTTTCAAGAAGAAAACCTCCAACAAATTATAATATCTCCAAAGCATAATAGTAGTTCAGTCTGCTCTGGTTATTTTAATTAGTGATTTCATAAATTAAGAACAGTCTTTACTCTTGCTCTGGACTAGGTAGCCTTTGTGCTTGTTTGATTATTTGAATTCCTATAATATTCTCAGAAATATAGGTCTAAACAATCCTTATCTGTCCAAGTATGCCCCATAAAGTGTGAGAATGAAGAACTGTAGGTGTCTGGGGAAAAAAACACGTATTTCAGGCTTGTTGCTTGTTCCTTTTCTTGGTTATGGTGTTCTTGGTTATATTTTCTGGAATTATAATCAATACCCTTAGCACTGATTTCTAGAGCTGTGTGATAGATAAATCAGTAGATAAATAAATATATTTAAACATGCCTGAGATGGTAGCACCGTGTCACACAGACTCTCATCTGTCACTGCCCTGGGTCTTTGTGGAATATATATGTACATTTCTCCATAAGAATTGGTCCATAGTCACATTTAGTTACATGAGTCCCACCAGGCACTAAGACAGTTAGTTTTACACTAAAGTTAGATTGAGTTGGAATATTTGAAAAGGTTTTCTTCATTCTCAGATTTCCATAGCCCTCATCAGGCATCTGCTGAAGGCTCTGCTCTGGGCATTAAATATAAGTTAGCACCCAGCTCAGCAACTTCAGTAAGCTGCAGTGATCTGGTGGGAGTGACAGCATTTCTCCTACTCAGCCATGGGAAGTGCCATAAAATGTAGGGAGCATTTGAAATGAAAATCCATGATTGATGGTGCTCCTGAGGGCCATATACCTAGAATTACTCCAGTGTTCATAAACTTAGGACATTCCACTCAACAGCTCAGAGAAAAGGTGTCCCTTTGACACCTTGGCTGTCCTCCAGCTTAAACTCCAGAAAGACCTCACACAGGGCCACAAAGAAGCCAAATGAACATGAAATAACCTGAGCCTGAGGCCATGGCATGTCAAGACCCAAAGGAATGACGGAATAGTTATTAGTCTGGGAGAATTACTTGTTTCCATGAATGTTGTGTACAGTGTACATTTGTGAGTTTGATGCTATTTGTACTGTGAGATTATAGTCATGTATTGAAGGTTTGTAGACCTTAAACTGTTTGATTAGCAACAGGACTATTATACCATAAAAACAGCAAAGGAGCTCTCCTCCATACTCCCCCACTGTGGCTGAGTCCTGCTGCAGAGAGACCAGAACTGCAAGCAAAACCCCATGTTTTTCTTAGTTTGTTCTACTGTTGCTTGTCTACATGAATTCCCTCTCAAGTGCAGTTAGTCAAATCCTGTCAGGGTTACTAATTGGGCAACTAAAAGGTTCCTATTTATCTACAGAAGACAGAAGTTTCCCCTATATACTTCATTTTTGTAGGCCCTAAGGTGAGCTACAAGAAATCTGGAGAGTGATTTTTTAGAGAGGTATGTACTGATGGGACAAGGGGCTTTAAACTAACAGAGGATAGATTTAGACTAGCTATTAGGAAGCAGTTCTTCCCTGTGAGGGTGGTGAGGCACTGGCACAGGTTGCCCAGAGAAGCTGTGGCTGCCCCCTCCCTGGCAGTGTTGGACCCTTGGAACAGCCTGATCTAGAGGAAGGTGACCCTGCCTATGGCAGGAAGTTGGAACTGGATGATCTTTAAGGTCCCTTCCAACCCAAACCATTCTGTGACTCTATGATTCATCTATCTAGTCCTGGATTTGATGTAAGACCTGATGTGGGTCATTGGGTGGTTTGCTCCTTGGAATTTTATAGCTCATTTAGCAGGGTCTACTGAGGACATGTACAGATATTTCCATCTGTGATGGACCAAGGTGAGTCCTGAAAAGGAATAAAACAGAGTACATCACGTGTTGGGTTTTCAGCATTTTTTGCAGTGGGTTTTTTTTTTGGTTGTTTTTTTTTTTTTTTTTAACATAGCTCATGTATTTTAAGGAGACATTTGTGAATCTGGAATTCATTCTCATAAAACTACAGTATATAGGAATCTTACAGGAGTGTAAAAAACATAAGAGGTGAATGTGTTAAGGCATTACCAGCACCATGAGATCTTAGAAAATTATCACTTTATGCAGCACATCCTGGTGATGATGGATGTGCTTTGTCTAGGATGAGTTTAGGAATGGAATGTTTGTGTTTGATGAGAAAGGGTGTGGAGAGATCCTGAATGGAGATGAAAAGGACGGTCAAAATTAAGCATCAAAGAATTTGAACAGAAATGGCTTATCAGGCATGGCTTCCATCAGGGACCTCTTCTGCTTCTACATTCTCCAGATCAGTTCCAAGCTCCATATATCTTTGCTATTACTGCAGTTCCCAAATACAACTGAGTACCTCAGCATACAGAGCACAAAGCAATTGAATGAAGTAATTTATGGTGTTCTCTGATCGCTTTATGTGGAACTTGCCACAGGCCTAGCAGCGTCATTGTGGATAATGGAAAGAGTGAAGTTAAACCTTTGCTTTCATCCTGATTGGTCCCTTGCTTCCCATAAAACATGGAATTTAAAAACCAATTCTCAAGAACCAGCTCTAAGTCTATTCTGAGCCTTTCGTTTGGATTTGATATTTTGCTCCTTTATTATATTTTTGTTACAGCCCACTAGACAATCAAAAAAGATCACCTCTTGGTTTTTTGCACAACTTCAGCGGACTGGACCTATGAGAAATTGGCTTGATCCCACACTCAGTGAGTCAGTGAGCCAGTGAGCCAGTTGGGATTTCAAGGGTTGGATCTGGCCACCAGGTCAGTTCTTTCTAACCTGCTGCATTTGCTTTGGATTGATGGCTGTAAAGGCAATGCATGGAGTCCAGTTTAAATATGTGCTATCACTTGTCTGCATTATAACTGGTCAGAAAATAAAGGTCAGCATTTGCTGTTATCCCATCTGTAGAGCTTCTGAAAAAAGGCCCCAGTATTGACATCTAACCCATACTAAGAAGCTGGAGAGTTGGATTTACTTGTCTTACTGAAAATGTAAAACACCCCTCTCCTGTTTCTTCTGGATGGCTAGTTTGAGATCAGTCTATTTTGTCTGTGGTGTTCAAAGGCTCTAGTGTACTAGTGGTGGGTGATGTGAAATGAATTTGTGGTCTCAGCCCATTTCTTAGTACGCTCAGGGGTTGTGTCACCCTTAACAGCTGGCACTAATTGTCAGGGTATTCATCAGAGAAGCCAAACCTTGCCCTGTGTAGTGAGTTAATTAATGGTCTTTGCAAAGGAAGATGCAGTGGTGAGGAAGAGGGAAGAGGTACGACGCTCTGACTCTGATTAAGTGTGGATTTGTGGATAAAGTGATCTCCATTTCTGAACAGCTAGGAAAACCAAAGCAAACTAAATAAAACAAAGGGAATCATAGAATCATTTAGGTTGGAAAAGAGTCCAACTGCTAACATAACTGTGCTAAGTCACCACTAAGACAGGTCCTGAAGTGCCACACCTACACTCACATCTTTTGAATACCTTCAGGGATAGTGACTCTACCACTGGCCTGGGCAGCTTGTTCTGATGCTGGACAACCCTTTCAGTGAAGAAATATTTCCTAATATCCAGTCTAAACCTCATCTGTTGCAGCTTGAGTTTTTTTCCTCTTGTCCTATCTCTTGTTATTTGGGAGAAGAGATAGACCCCCCACCTCAATACAACCTCCTTTCAGGTAGTTGTAGAGAGTGATAAGGTCTCCCTTGAGTCTCCTTTTTTCCAGACTGAACAACCCCAGTTCCCTTCTCTGCTCCTCGTCAGACTTCTGTCCAGACCCTTCACCAGCTTCATTGTTCTTCTCTGGACACCCTTCTCTGGATACCCTACAGTACCTCAGTGTCTCTCTTGTACTGAGGGGCCCAGAACTAAACACAGGATTTGAAGTGCTGCCTCACCAGTGTTGAGTACAGGGGGACGGTTGCTTCCCTGGTTCTGCTGGCCACGCTGTTGTTGATATGGGCCAGGATGCTGTTGGCTTTCTTGGGCACCTGGGCACACTGACAGCTCATGTTCAGCTGTTGACCAACATCCCCAAGTCCTTTTCTGCTGAGCAGGTTTCCAGCCACTCTTCCCCAAGCCTGTAGCTTTGCATGGGGCTGTTGTGGCCCAAATGCAAGACCTGGCACATTGCCTTGTTGAACCTCATACCACTGGCCTCCATCCATCAATCCAGCCTGTCCAGATCCCTCTGCAAAGCCTCCCTAAAATCCAGAAGATCAACACTCCCACCAACTTGGTATATTATGCAAACTTCCTGAGGGTGCACTTGATCTCCTTGTCCAGACCATTGATGAAGATATTAAACAGAATTGGCCCCAGTACTGAGCCCTAGGGAACACCATTTGTGACCTGCCACCAACTGGGTTTAAAATCCATTCACCAGCATTCTTTGAACTCAGCCAGGTTTTTACCCAGAAAAGAGTATATCCGTCCAAGCCATGAGCAGGATTACTCTGTCATCCTTGTTTTGTAATATTGTCTCTGACTTCAAAAGGTCTTTGCTTTATTGTCCTTAGCAGCTTGCGTGGTGTGGCAGAGGGCACAAAGTGCTATAGCACTCCATATAGTACTCCACACTTGATGGTGACAAACATATGTAGCAAGTTGGGCAAGGGCACTAAATGACAGCAATTTAGCTGACTCTTGTTCCATTATTTCAGATTTCAGATTTACTAGCTTAGCCCTTTTATTATAAGCCTCATCCACTGGGTGCCAGAGGCTTCCAGTCAGTCTTTTCCAGTGGAAAGGAAGGAGACAGTTTGACTGGGAAGATCAAAAACAAACCTGGGACTCAGTCCAAAATAGAATCATATCTATTTTGAGAATTTGATTCCTAGATTTAATTAAGGAATTCTTTGGATGGTCAAACAGTCCTGTGGCTTTGTAGCAAGTACAGGAGTCTCTTGATTCACGTGTTGGAGATCTGGCCCCCTCCTCTGCGACGTGGTGGTGGGATGAGGATTCTTTCAGAGAGAAGTCATCTACACATCCCTGGGGGAGCTGGTTGTATGGGCTGGCTCTGATCGCCAGTGGTTCACTTGGGGAAGAAGGGTTTCTTTTGTGGTGTTGGGAGGGGGTGGTTGACAAGCCTGTTGTGTTTTGCACAGGGAGAAGAAAGTGATTTGTCAGTAATTTAATAGAAAGGATAGTTGATAGGAATCCTTTGTGCTGGTTAATACCAGCTGGACTTTGCCTCAAAGGGGGAGATATTCCACTTGGGAACAGCACTAATAATGTTGTATGACAGTATACACAAATCATCTGCTGCTGGTATGAATGGTCCTGCAACCCTTGACAGCAAGTTACTGCTGTATTTGGAAACAGCCAAACTCATGACTCCAGGTTGAAAATGATACAGCTGCTGGCTACCCCATCACCTCGGATCGTTATGCTGAATAGGGCCAGAGGCCAGAGCCATGCTGTGCCACTGCGATGTAATGTTCTAAGTGACGGGCAGAATGCGAAATGACTGAGGATATGATGTGAGAGCAATAGCATGTGGAAGCAGTGCTGGTGGAGGGAGGCTGAAGCTCTGCAGCAGTGCTGCCGTGCCTGTGCCAGCTGTGGCTGCAGTGGATGCATGGGGCAGCCAGCTGCTGCTTTGCTCAAGAACACACCCTCTTTTTCCTCCAGATGTTACTGCTCACCGTCATGGACAAACCCAGCTCTTATTCTCCAAACGGATCAATATTCCCTAACTCCATTGCTCAGTTTCCAGGGCCCCTTTGCCAGGGTGGCAACTGGGAAATTAGCTGGGTAGATGTTTGGTTTAATAATGAAGATACATATGTATAATAATATGATCAGATCTCAAATAATGAACTCAGTTTTTTCCCCCTTATTCTTGCTTTCCAGGGAATGCTGGCAGGTTTGGCTCTGTGCATCATACCACAAAAATCTCACTCCTCCAGAAGAGGGCTAATACACGAAGGAGCTTTCTACCAGGCTGATGTATCACACATGCTTTATATATCAGCTTGGATTTCTTCAGTCCAGACAAAAGGATCAAAGACATAGGGAGGGGCATGCGTATGGGGAAGCTTTAATTTTTGCAGACGTGGAGAGCAGGGCAGCATAGCATGGCTAAAAAAGCTTAGACATAGCCAAATGTAAGAAATTGTATTTATGAGCTGTGCTCAGAAATTGCCTCTGAAGCTTGCAGAGCAGCTGGTGTCACTTTCAGCTGACATTTGTACAACTGAAACACATACAGTGCAGCCAGGAGCAGGAAATACAAGTTACGGACAAAGATTTGTTGGACACAGGACTAGGAAATAAAGTGTTGTGTGGTCCAGGTTGCCTTTATACGGATTTATGTCATATTATCTACATGAAGCTAAGGCAGGTATGAATCCCAAGGCTGAAATATTGCTGGGGATGGGAGTAAATTTAAATGTATTCAGCTGAACTATTTTTCAAAAGGATACTATTATAGGCTCTGACAGAGGTGTCCACCTTTCAACAGGCAGACATCTGAGATCCTGTCATTCTTCTCTAGCTCTGAGTGTGTTCTACAGTCACACCCTCAACTTGGAGAAGTTACCTGTGAAGGAACAGCAATGGTATGTATTTAACAGCAAAAGAAAGATGTCTGTAGGAGGAGCTACCCAATAGTAGTAATTCAAAATTTATTACAAGTCCCAAATATTTAAGGTTTTTTTCCAAACATGATTTACAAGGTTTCCTGTGCTTATTAAATGCTTCTTAAGAAACTGCATGGTGCCTTGTCTTTGAGTTTTGACTAGGAATCAGTAACACCCACTCAGTAGGGTTTCAAATACAAAGTGCTGGATTTTAAGCCAGTTTAATATACAGGAAAGAACAGACCTTCAGCCTGCTGTCAGCTAATCTGGTGGCAAATGGACTCTATCAAGTGACACACAAGGGGGAATGGCTGTAAACTGACAGAGGAGACATTTAGATGGGATTTGAGGAAGAAGTTCTTCCCTGTGAGGGTGGTGAGGCCCTGGCAGAGGCTGTCCACAGAAGCTGTGGCTGCCCCATCCCTGGCAGTGTTCAAGGCCAGGTTGGAAGGGGCAACCTGGTCTAGTGGAAGGTGTCCCTGCCTGTGGCAGGGGTCTTGGAACTAAATGATTTCTCAGGTCCCTTCCAACCCAAATCATTCCATTATTCTATGCCCATCTCCCATAACTGTCCTCCAGTGAGGAAAATCTTCTGCCTAGCCTCTCAAAAAACTGAAGAAACAGCTTTTTATGGTGAGGTATTGTGTGAGGATGAAAGATTCAGCAATGCACTGAGTTTTCCCCAAGCTTGCAATGATGTGACAATGTCAAGAAGGTTTGGAACAGGATGTATTTCCTTTTAATGTGGCTGATCAGTAGCATCCCTCTTACCCACAAAGTGGCCCATGGGCTGTTTGACTGGAGTAAATACCTTTAGATAGCAAAGAGTTGTATTGCATGGATGTACTAGCTCACTCCTATGTTAGCTCAGGCCTCTCTGGAATGGTTTTTCCTGATTGATATAGGCACCTCTGTCTCCAAAACTGCCAACAAATTAATTATAATGGATGCTCCAAAGGTGAAAAGCCTGAGCTGTCTTGACTAGCCATCAGTGGGACCTGTCCTGCCGTATACTGAAAAGTACTGACGGATGTCTTGCAGAATGTCACAGGGCTGCTATGGCAGGGGAGTGTATTGTGCCCTTTGCTCTCAGGATTTGTCCCTTAGAGCAGTAGTCTCTTTCCATGCCAAATGATTGCATTCCCCTTTGTTGGGCCACCCTTGATCTAGACAGGATAAGAAATGACAGCGCACGTCTGGAAAAATCCTGCAGATCTCTTGACCTTTGGCTGTAGGAATGGCTGCTGGCTCCTGCTGCAGAACTGCCTCCTCCTCCCCCGTCCCCTGACACAACATATATATACACATAGCTTTCATGTGTGCCAGCTTTTACTGGGGACATGAGGCTCACTGGAACTCAAATGAGACTTGCCAAGTCCAAGAAGACAAAGTCAGACTTGTGTTAGTGTTGTGGAAAGAGGTGCGGGAGGTCCTGTTCCACCTCATCCCCACCAGCCCAACACAAGTTTTACTGTTCCTTGATGATATATTTTCATTGCAGGAATTGCTGGAGAGCACGGCACACATTTTTGTTCACTCTGCCACTGCCTAGGTTGGCAGGAGGTGTTGCTAAGCAGTCATTGTGAGTGTTTGTATACACTCAGCGCCAGGTTACTGTGAAAATTTGGGAAAGACCCACCCTGGAGGTGACATTCTCGCCAGCATGAGATGACTCCCTGAGCAGTTTTCCATGGGTGCAGGGAAATTGTCAGTATTTGCAAACATTGATCTGATTTTTTGTTACAGAATGCCAGGTTTTTTTTTTTCTGGTCTTATAGCCTACTGCATAGTGGAAAGCTGATACAATATCAGCAAGGATTGTGGCAGCCGTGCTTGCAGTAAAAGAGGGAAGGAACTGCGCTGTTGAGTGCTACAACATCATTACACAAATTCATTTACAACATCACCCAGGGACAGGGAGTGTGCATGGAGTAACTTTATCCCTAACATTCAATTTATTTGGAAACTGGGAGTGGATGCAAACATAGCACCTCTTTTGGGTGCTGTCAGGACAGAAGAAACCAAGCACCCTCTACTATTCCAAATCTGACTCAACTGTTGCTTTGCAGAGGTGTCTCACCAGATCATGAAAGTCATAATACCACTGCCTTTAGAGGCTTACTGAGGTCTCAACTGGGAGGTGGGAAGGGATTCTTAAAACAGAGGCTCCTGGACCCATGACAAGACTGAGTGTGAGAGCAGTTCAAGGGAAGTCTTAACCAGCGGGAGGCCAGAACAACAGTTCTGGTACTGTATCCTGATCTTGCTTCAGTGGATTTACAGCTGGTTCCTTTCCTGGAATGAAAAGATTAGAATCGCTGGAGCTGCATGTGCGTCTTCCAGTGAGGGGAACTAGGTATGCAG
Organism: Pezoporus wallicus; assembly: GCF_028554395.1. Classification (NCBI taxonomy): domain Eukaryota; kingdom Metazoa; phylum Chordata; class Aves; order Psittaciformes; family Psittacidae; genus Pezoporus; species Pezoporus wallicus. Next base: position 2,340,480 of record NW_026637044.1, on the reverse strand, counting down.
CAGCTGTAAAAATAAAGAACCCTCTCAGGCCATCATAGTAAAAAGGTTTGGAAACCGTTGAAAGTGGGGTGGAGTGGGAAAATCCTCAAATTTCCTACTTTTTTTTTTTGTATTCTGAATTTCGGCATGTCAATTTTGAAATTGGTTTGAAAGAAAAGGATGAAAATTCCATTAAATTAGGGAGAAGAGTCTTAAGATATAAAAAAGGTTTCAAAACTTTCTTGAAAACTCTAAAGAATTCTGTTTGGTTTTGTCTTGTTTGTTCTATTGCTGCCTTTCTCAAAAGCACTGCAGATATGGGACAGCCCGGCTGCAAGAAATCAAGGTTACAAAACCTGACGAGAGGAATTTCAGAGCAGTTTGACAAGATTAGACTGTGTACTTCATTATGTGGTTAGTTCAGCTTATATTCATGCTTTGGGTATTCAGCTGAAGACCTACAGGAGTCAAGAAGGGAGCATGCAGGTATACGCCTGCAGGTGATGAGAGATTTGCCTGTGTGAAATTCAGAAATTTAAGTATCAGTTTCTGAAGACCACAAAGTAGAAGACAAATAAGAAAAAATAGTGGATTAACCAAGTCTAGAAAAGACTGGGTTAGAAACTGGAAAGGTGAGTTTCATTTATATCTTCTGATAACATTTTTTGTAAAATGAATAGAATAAGAAATGGCCCTTCTGCTATTTAATGTGTGCTGCAGCAAAATTTCTTACCCACTTCAATAAGCTTGAGATCTCATGAAAGCCGCAATGCAACATAATGCTTCAGTGAAATTAGAATGGCAAAACTATCTTTTGCTCTCTGTTTTCTCTGACCTCACCTGGAGTGTGAAATCTGTTCAGAGGAGCCTTCATCTTACAGTGATGGTGTTGGTGAGAGATGGCAATGGGAGCTGTAAGACCCCTTTTTCTTTCCCTCCTACCTGGGTGTAGGCAACCAGTAACTCAGCACCACCACAGACTTTCCTCCTAGCCCTGACATGGCCGCAAAACCCCTCTTCTGGTATTGCCATGGGAGGCACTATCTGAGGAGGTTCATAACCCGTGGTACAGGTAGTGTTATTTTGGGGGAATGGGATGGTACCCTGATAGCACTGCCAAGACATGTAGGTTCATTCAGGATAACCACACCACTAGGTTCACAGAATCATAGAATCACAGGATGGTTTGGATTAGAAAGGACCTTAAACATCATCCAGTTCCACTCTCTTCCTTCCACTAGACCAGGTTGCTCCAAGCCCTGTTCAACCTGGCCTTGAACACTGCCAGGGATAGGGCAGCCACAGCTTCTCTGGGAACCCGTGCCAGTGCCTCACCACCCTCACAGGGAAAACTTCTTCCTCAGGTCTCACCTAAATCTCCCCTCTGTCAGTTTAAAGCCATTCCCCCTTGTCCCAAACTTATCTGCCTTTGTCCACAGCCCCTCTCTAGCTTTCATTTCTGCCCTTTATGTTCTGGAAGGCTGCTCTAAGGTCTCCCTGGGCCTTTCCCTTCTCCAGGCTAAACAAGCCCAGCTCTCTCATCCTGTCTCTGTAGAAAGAGGTGCTCCAGCCTGTTCATCTTTGTGGCCTCCTCTGGACTTGCTCCAACTGCTTCACATCCTTCTTATACTGGGGCCTCAGAGCTGGATGCAGGACTGCAGAGAGGTTCTCATAAGACTAAATGTTTTTGCTCACTAAACTGGAATTGTTAACATCAAGCTTACTGGCTCGTTTATTCCGTCTCATTTTGAGACCCTTGGTTTTCACCCACCTCTTTATTTACCTCTAGGAATGCCCCTTAGTTCAAGTGGCCATGGTCTGTCCTTCCAGCATGGTGTTTATTCAGTTCCAAGCCCTGCAAGACTCCACACAGCCAGGAAGGCATTGCAGCATGTTACGCATTTGGTTCCTCTCATCTTCATTCTATTTGTTTTCTAGACATGGAGACTGCTATCCTGGATCAAGCTACAGATCCAGAATCTGTTCTGACTCTTGAGCAGTGGCAAGTGCCATCTGTAAAGAAAAAGCACAAAAACCTCCTAAACAACAATTATGGAAAGTTGCCCTTGGAAAGTTTCTTCCTGACATATATTGGCAAGAAATCATTTTATTCTGAGAGTTTCCATGCCCTCCCCAGAAATCCTTATTAGTCTTCTTGCAAGGTCATTATTGATTAAGATGTTTTAAGTACATAAAACAACACTAGGATTTGCAGAAATATTTGTTATGTAAAGACTTTTTTACCCCCTTAATAACTTTTCACAGCCCCTCACAGAATTTGTTGAGCAAGACTGAGATTAGAGTCTGTTTTGGACTTTGTCCTAGAAAACAAGCCAAATATGATAAATAAAATAAAACATCTGGAGGTCTAGCCATCAGAATATCATCAGATATCTACTGATTCTGAGGGAATGTTATATATAGAAGGTAATAATCTGAAGTGGTGGGCTTTTCATAAAATACAACTCTGAAAGAATGTAGAATGAGACACAAAATAAAGTTGATCTGAGTTGATTGTCTAAAAAATTTACTATGGAAAATCATGAGGTCTGTAATGAACAGTTGGATCACTTTAACAAATGTCTGTGCCAGTAAAATCTAAATATATATTTAAAACCCAAAGATAACAGAAGTCAATCTTGCTAAGCAGAGATGCAAGGAACAATGCAAAGGATAAACACTGTTGAAAGGGGAAAAAAGGCGAATAAGGTTTTAATTAGTGGGAGGGACTGAGCAGATTACAGAAAGAAGATAAAAGCAAAGAAACGTAATTGGAAACACAGCAATGTAGTATCAAACAATCCAAAGTATGTTATCTAGTACAAATGGGTTTTCAGCCCTTTCCACAGCAAGTGGTAAGTAAAAAGGTTGATGCTCTTGAGGTTAGAAGACAGGATGCATGGAAAATAAAAAATATCAGTCATGATTAAAATGCCCAAATTGAGTAATAGGCACATGCAATCCTTCCCCCATGGTAAAGACTACTATTTCACTCTCAGCCCTCATAGGAATACATGAGCATACTGATGTTAAATACATGTCCAATGTTACATGTTCAAAGAGTTGAGTAAAATCCTGCTGTTTCTCCATTTCTTTCAGCGCTGCTGGAAATAGAAACCTAGCCAGTGCTACCATGTCATCTCTCTGTGGTGGCCCATGTAGAAAGAGTATTTGTCTGAATCTGGGTGACTCATTGAAGATACTAACTGTAGACTTTGTAGTGCAGAAGCAGGAAGCATTGGTGGGTCCTCTCACTCCCTAGCCAGAAAATAATGTGGTAGGTGCTTCTTACAGGGTTAAAATGGTTAGAGAAAGACCTCATGTTTGATTAGGCACTGTGTATATGAATAGACACTCAATCAAGGGCTTTGGTGCTCCTTTGGGGAGTCAAGTCTAAATCCCAATTCAGAGGAAGGATGGACAACTGAAGGAGCAGAAAATCACTCTCTTGAGTTTATCGTGTCTATGTCTACCATATGCGCTGCAGCTGAGGGCTGGAATACGACCATTTGCTCTCCGAGTACAAGCATCCTTATAAAACAAACAAATAGCAATTCTCAGAGCTGTGTGGAACTACCCTTCTTGGTGTCCTTGGCATTAGCCACAGAATTAAATGCACAAGAAAAGTGGCCCTTTTTGCCTCCAAACCCTTTGTATTTAAAGACAAGGGAAGAGATTAAACCTAGGGGAACACTTCTTAGTTAATAACACATTGGCTGCCGTTCACTGCTTTCTGTTTCCATGGGTTATGATTTTCTTGAGTTGATGTCCCAGCTTTGACTCTCAATACACTGAGATTGAGCACTTCTTAGTGAAAGGTTCAGAACTGCCTGGGAGTGATCTGCTTTGGTTGGGTACTCAAGTGCCACAGCAGTGGTTTCTGTTCTTTGAAGTGACATGTACAGCTTTTGTAAGTTGCTTCATAAAAGGAAGATCACTTTTGCAAATGGCTTTCTTCAGCTTTGGCTTGGGTGCTGGGCATTGCTTGACAAATTCACCCCTTGCAGAGAACACAAGGCTTCCTTGCTGCAATTGTATAGATTTGGCTGCTCCCTTTCCAACCAGCAGACTACCAGGTAGTGCCAACTCCTCTAGAATTTAAAACACAGGCATATTTGTGGTCATTTCTACTTATTTTGTAGGGCTTTGCTCAGCAGAACTTGGAACATGTTGGCCTCAGATTTCTGGCAGAAGACTGCAGTGCTGCTATGCCTTTTATGAACAAAGTGTTTGTCTCTCTGTCTCTCTCTCTCTCTATCTGTCTATCCATCTATCAATCTATTCTATCTCTACTCTAAGCAAGCTCAGTTATGCCTGGAGTGGGAAATCTGCCTTTCCTGCTCAGGGATCAGTATGCAAAGGCTCATCCCCTCTCTTAGAAGCAGCTGTCCTCATTTTCCAGATTTTGCTGTTTATTTTCATAAACTAGACCATGGGACCATTGTTGCTGTGAGTTCCCTTCAACCTGCTGCTGTAGATGGCAAAATAACTTCTGGATAGAAGCTGCCTTGCAGTTTTGATCTTTAAATAATGAAAATATATAAAAAAAAAATTAATCTGGCCTTTTCCCTCTTTTGCACTATTCCTAGCAAAAGTGCCATGAATGCACTTTTCCCTCCCCTCCTTTTTTTTCCTAAATGCTGGTAAGTGAGCAGCTATAAAGAGAAGACGGTTCTAGCCTTTCCTACTAACTAGGTTTTTAAGGGTCAGTGAATAATTAAAACTTGCCAGCACTGGTCCCAACATCCCCCTTGGTGTCTCAAAGAGATTAATAATATACAAATGAAGTTTCACAGCCTTGACTGCTTGCCCTATAAGCCTGGTGGCAATAAGTGAACCCACCTCCCAAGTACTGACCAAGAGAAAGCAAGAAGGCAATGGCAAAATATCTCTCTAAACAAGGACAGGAAAGATGGCTTCAGAAAATGAGTGCTGTCTTGACTTAGCATGTGGTAAACTTTTGGAGTTATTGCCGGTGACCAAATACAAAAAGGTCTGACATATGTTCTTTTGAGAAATTTTAAGCTGGGGAAGATGCTGTCGTTGAGGTTTGCATCTCAGATATGGAATGATAGAGTAGGAGAAAAATTTTGGCACAGCAGCCAAGGGTCAGGAATGGCAGTGTAGACAAAAGTGGAAAGTTTTGAGGCAGGACAAAGGTTATGAAGTTAGTGATGGGATCAGACTGCTGCAATAGCAATACCTAAATGCAGCAATTGGAATGACTCATCCACGCACAGTTGTTCCTCTCAGGAACCAGGATGGAGTTTACTCCCTTGGGGTTCAGTCTCGCCAAGCTGAGCTTTGCTGGATTGCTGATGAGGGATTGCTTGGTTTATCAGGCTCTCTGACAAATCACTGCATGTGTGACCCTCAGTTTCCTGTGGTGATGGTTTCCCTTTCCTCCACACTTCCAAGACAGCCTTTCCTGTGAAAGTCCTACTGTACCATAGGCAAATTTGGTCAGAGGAGACTGCAGGTCACCTTGTCCAAGCTCTTGCTCAAAGGAGGGTCAGAGATGAGGACACATCACTCGTGGTTTAGTTTATCTTTAGCTCATTAATTGGGAAAGGACAATGAACATTCTTTAGCGCTGATGTTAAGGACAGCCTTTCACGAATCAAGCGAGACGACATTTTACTTTTCATCCCCAACCCTGTGACAAATGATGATGTCAATCAAGCAGCATTTCTATTCTGGTCAATAGACCTTTTCAACCACTTTAGAAGCCACTGATTTCAAAATGACCCAAAAGTTGTGAAGAAGAGCCTTTGTTTCTGTGGTTTCAGGGATTCATCTGAACTAGGTATAGCTCATCACTTACAGTGAATGACATAAAAAGATGGACCTCTGCAAGCAGAATGAAAGATCTAGAGCTAAACTGAAGAACAAAGACTTAGTACTGAAGATGACACTGCTTAAGCCTGGCTGCAACAGAAAGTATTTTCAAGGCTTCTACTGCTACTACATTGGCTTTTATAGCTTGTAACCTTTCAGAACACCAGGTGAAGTGTGGCAATGACGATATCCTCATTCTGCAAGTAGAAACTGGGGACCAGTCTTGTTTAACATCTTCGTCGCTGACATGGACAGTGGGATTGAGTGAGCCCTCAGCAAGTTTGCTGATGACAGCAAGCTGTGTGGTTCAGTTGATACCCTGGAGGGAAGGAAAGCCATCCAGAGGGACCTTGACATGCTTGTGAGGTGGGCTGATGCCAGCCTCATGAAGTTTAACCATGCCAAGTGCAAGGTCCTACACCTGGGTCGGAGCAATCCCAGGCACAGTTACAGGTTGGGCAGAGAAGAGATTCAGAGCAGCCCTGCAGAGAAGGACTTGGGGGTGCTGGTTGATGAGAAAATGAACATGGGCTGGCAGTGTGCGCTTGCAGCCCAGAACGCCAACCATATCCTGGGCTGTGTCAAAAGGAGCTTGACCAGCAGGTCAAAGGAGGTGATCCTGCCCCTCTACTCTGCTCTTGTGAGACCTCACCTGGAGTATTGTGTGCAGTTCTGGTGTCCTCGAGATAAAAAGGACATGGAACTGTTGGAACAAGTCCAGAGGAGGGCCACGAGGATGATCAGGGGACTGGAGCACCTCCTGTATGAAGACAGGCTGAGGAAGTTGGGGCTGTTCAGCCTGGAGAAGAGAAGGCTGTGTGGAGACCTCATAGCAGCCTTCCAGTATCTGAAGGGGGGCTATAGGGATGCTGGGGAGGGACTCTTCATTAGGGACTGTAGTGACAGGACAAGGGGTAACGGGTTAAAACTTAAACAGGGGAAGTTTAGATTGGATATAAGGAGGAAATTCTTTCCTGTTAGGGTGGTGAGGCACTGGAATGGGTTGCCCAGGGAGGTTGTGAATGCTCCATCCCTGGCAGTGTTCAAGACCAGGTTCGACGAGGCCTTGGGTGATACGGTTTAGTGTGAAGTGACCCTGACCATGGCAGGGGGGTTGGAACTAGATGACCTTAAGGTCCTTTCCAACCCTAATTATTCTACGATTCTATGAATATTAGCACTCTAAAATTTGATATCTTGTCTAAGTATCTTTCCTGGAGTAGCTGAAGCTAGACATGCATATATAGAGGGCAAATTAACTGACTCACAGGAACCTGTCTTAAATGACTCTGTCTCAGAGGGTCATTCTGATGATAAATGAAATGGAAGAGGGATGATGCAAAGTGAGCTAAATACTTCGTTTCAAAGCATTGCCTCTGATTTGAAAGACCTGTTTTGTTTGGAATTCTTTTTTCAACATTAAAGACACAATGTATTCTACATTCTAGAGTGTCTGGTCTAATAAACTAATAAACTCCCCAAAAATTTATTATCTTATTCGTCTAGATACTCTAGATTCTGATATAAGCCCATTTTCCAATAAATAACTTGGAAGACTGTGATTTCTGTTCATTGCTCTTGGTCATATTGCTTCTTGGTGGCGGGCAGATGAGATTGCAGAACTGTCTACTAGACTTAATGATGGGTACCCTGGAAATCACCCTCTAAGTGATTTCTCTGACTTTCTTAACTCCACTTGATGTCCTGACTACATCTACAAAGCTGATACATCTTCAGAATAACTTTGCAGAAAGATCCTCTAAGGGTTTCTCTAAGGGTGATTATCAGCTGGTTTTCATCTTAGCTAGTTTTTTTATTATTCTTAGTCTCTTTTTTTTTTTTTTTCTCTTTTTTCCCCTTTCCTGTGATTTTGTTTAGATCCAGAAAAATCAATAAGTCTCCCAGAAAAAAGCATTCCTGAAAGGTTAGGGTGCATGGAGCCACATTAGCTATTAAAAGTGTCTGCAGGGCACAGTTCCCAGTCAGTAGACGTGGGGGTGGGATTTCTTTCATTTTAATATCAGATGCCTGCAAATTATTTAAGCTTGTGTTAGTCACTCAATTTTGCCTGTATAGTGAAGGCAGCCTTCAGACACCCATTCACTCCTTGGCCTCCAGGTTAGATTTCATTATAGGTGTCTATAATCCTGTTTAAAAGAAAAACAAAAAAAACCAAACAAACCAACCAATCCCTAAAATGGGTTCTCCTTTGCATCAGGACAGGTAGAATTTGAAGACTGCCAGGCAGCACTGTCTCTGAGTATCTCATGGATTTTGCAAGTCTGTTTTACTTCCAGCTGCTCCCTCCTCTCATAGGTTTTTCTCACCAGAGACTCTCTTAACTTCGATCCACTGCAGCTGACTTAAACCCTTGCAAATTAAATAAAGAACAGCTAAATTTTCAGCAAAGTAGGGTCAGTTCCGATTTCATTCAAAATATAAATCCAGGTGATTTAAATACACTTTGCAAGAGAGGGTTAAGTTACAATAATAAACTTACTTGCATTGGCACCAGCTCATGTAGAAGGAGAAAAATAAAAATTGTGCTCATCCAATTCTATACAGCTTGGCAGGAGATGGGAAAAGCAGAGCAGGGTTTCTAGGAAAGCGCAAGGAAAGTCACTGCTTAGAAAGCTGATCTGGTGAAATTTACTTTTTTATTTTTTTTTTTCCTGGATTCTCACAAAACCACACAGGCCAGGAGGGATTTACTTCAGTGTCTGCCACAGTGCACAGCAATGAACACTGGTCCAAAAAGAAGCCTTTTACAGATGATGCTATATGTGCTGAGCATTTCTGTGGCCCTCTTCAATTAGATGAAAAAGAAAGTCCTGAATTGCAAAGAGCACTAACATGCTCTTATAAGCATCAGCCATGTAGAAAGACAGACTACAGTTCATGCATATACCTAGCTATAATGGAAGTTTAACATATATTTAAGTTATGACCTTAAAATGAGAGTTAAGCCTCCATATATCCCTTGTAAAGTTAGTTGGACAGGAAGAGCTCTGATTTGGCGGTGTGGAAGCCATCCCATTACTGCCTTGCAGTCTCTTCTCTTCCTGCAATGTGTCTGGACTTTCTTCTGGTCCTGGTTATCCAGAAACACTCATGTGTTCAGCTGTGGGGCCCCTAACACAAGAGGGACATGGAGCAGGTGGAGTGAGTCCAGAGGAGGCTACAAAGATGCTTCCAGGGCTGGAGCATCTCTCTGATGGAGTCAGGCTGAGAGACCTGGGCTTCTTCAGCCTGGAGAAGGCTCTGGGGACACCTTAGAGGAGCTTCTAGTTCCTAAATGGGCTGACAAGAAAGCTGGAAGAGGGGCTTTTGACAAGGGCAGGTAGGGACAGGAGAAGGGGGAATGGCTTTAAACTGACAGAGGGGAGATTGAGATGAGATCTGAGGAAGAAGTTCTTCCCTGTGAGGGTGGTGAGGCCCTGACACAGGCTGCCCAGAGAAGCTGTGGCTGCCCCATCCCTGGCAGTGTTCAAGGCCAGACTGGATGGGGCAACCTGGTGTAGTGGAAGGTGTCCCTGCCTGTGGGTTGGAACAAGATGATGTTTAAGGTCCCTTCCAACCCAAATCACTCTAGGATTCTATGATCCAGTTCTCTGCTCCTGATTGTCAAAAGGCTTTTGTGCACACTGTTAAAAAGGGCTGGGATCCTGGTGGGATTTTGCTTCATTCTTCTGAGTGCTGGTTGATCAGGCTGCAACTTTTGCACTGGTTCAGGCATCTACAGACTGTGGTCCTCTGGGTTACATGAAAGCAAAGGGAACAAGGATTTCTTAAGCTTTTTTCCTCAATGACCCCATCAGCAAAATGGGAGCTCATTAATAATCCATTTATGGATTTTGATATTTAGAAATAAGAACATGAATAAAACCCCACTTGTATCTCTGATACAAGCCAGGATGCTGTTGGCCTTCTTGGCCATTGGGGCACACTGCTAGTTTATATTCAGCTCGCTGTCAACCAACACCCCCAGGTCCTTTTTTGCCAGGCAGCTTTCCATCCCTAAGTCGGTAGCATTGGATGGGGTTGTGACTCAGGTGCAGGATCTGGCACTTTGCTTGTTGAACCTTATACAATTGGCCTTGGCACATTGATCCAGCCTGTCCAGATCCCTCTGTAGAGCCTTCCAGCCCTCAAATAGATTGACACACCTGCCCAATTTGTTTTTGTCTGCAAACTCATTGAGGTTATATTTCTTCCCCTTGTCCAGGTCATTAATAGCTTCCAGTCACCTGTGACCTCCCTGGTTAGCCTGGGACTGCTGATAAATAATGGAAAATGGCCAGCTTCCTCAGTACCATTGGGTGGATTCCATCTGGTCCCATAGACCTGTGTGTGTCTAAGTGGTGTAGCAGGTCACTGTTACCCCTTGGATTCTGGGGGTTTCATTCTGCTCCCTGCCCCTGTCCTCCAGCTCAGGGGGCTGGGTATCCAGAGAACAACTGATCTTACTATTAAAAGACTGAGGGAAAGAAGACATTAAATTCTTCACCCTTTCCTCATCCTTTGTCACTGTTTCACCCTGCATCTAATAAAGGATGGAAATTCTCCTTAGGCCTCGTTTTCTTGCTAATGTATTTATAGAAACATTTTGTTAATTGTCTGTTACAGTAGTAGCCAGTTTAAGTTCTGGTTGAGCCCTGGACCTTTTTTTTCTCTCTGCATTCTCTCACGGCATCCTTCTAGTCCTTTTGAGTAGCCTGCCCTTTCTTACAAAGGTCATAAACTCTTTTTTTTTTTTTCCAGAGTTCCAGCCAAAACTTTCTGTTCAGCCAGGCCGGTCTTCTTTCCTGCTGGCTCATCTTTCTGCACACAGGCACAGTCTGCTCCCAGGCCTTTAAGGTGTCCCTGTCCATGGCAGGGGGGTTGAAACTAGTTGATCTTTAGGTCCTTTCCAATCCTAACTATTCTATGATTCTATAATTCTAAGAAGTAAGTTGTCATGCTGTTGGGTGAACTGAAACTTTACCACAAATCTACTGCAACACAAAGTACTAATTTGCTTAGGCCATTCAGATCCCATTTAGTTGGATCGCCCTATGCTGGAGAAAGGGCACACAGTTTCCTAAAAATAGATGCCTAATGTGATTCGAGGCTCTTGGGAGTCTCAAACATCCACATGGGGCTTGTGGATACCAGACAGGTCTTACAGAAGACTCATGGTCCTCCAGATGTTGGGGACCAGCTGGAATACCCTAGAACATCTCAAATAGCATTGAACACCTATGTTCAGGCAAGTGAATAATAGCCTTTAACCACCATGATCAGCTTGGACAAAGAGAGAATGGCTCTCCATTTAAAGAAGCTTTCAAATTGCTCCAATACACATTTATGAGGGTCTGACCATGCCCTCAATCCAAGCTGGGAAAACAAAACAGTAATCACAGTATTTGCTTACTTACATATTCCACGTAATGAAGAAAAATACCTAGGACCACATGGGTACAACCAGAATGGGGAAATCCAAGGATTGTATGTGCTTTTGTCCCAGTCTTTGCCTGGAGAGTTTTTTATGCCTCCTTCACTCTGAAAGACAAGTAATTATGAGGAAATCTCAGGTTTCTATTAAACATAAGATACAGTAATAATCCTCAGAAGTGCAGAAGAACCCTTAAAAAGACAAAATGGAAAAATTTTCAGTATGAGAAAGCAAATAAAAAAAGCCTACATTCATTTTCATAATAAAAATCTGATGAAGTTTAAGTTGATAATATGACTGGGATGGGAGAGGAGAAAGCAGACAGAAAGCTGACTCATGTTTTTTGAATGTTTGGGGTTAGCACCAGTGTATCTGGCAAATTCTTGTGTGTACTTAATATGTGTGAAGGAAATTATAATTGGTCCATAGATGATTTGTTAACTAAAAATAGGGCTAAAGCTGTAAAAATATTTGTAACATGAAATTTCACCAACTCTTCATCATTCTTTAGCACTTTTCTCAAAACACATTGCTAACTATGGGGTCTCTAAACACCTCTCTGTGGTAATTTATTTGAGAGCTGATGGCAAAGCTGAAGATGCATTTCAGCACATTGGGTGAGATCTGCAAAGGCAGTTAAAGCAGATGAGGACCAGCCAAGCTAAGGGAGCAACTCATTCTCAATCACAACATTGAATCACCTCACTGACTTAAATGCCTTTACACTACCAGAACCTCCTGTCAGGTTAGAAACTTGCTCTGGTCCTATATTTGTAAGTGAAGGAGCAGCAGCTGAGGTTTGTCTGCCTGGCTGTCTGAGCAGTCTGTCCTTAGTGGTTAAAAATGTCTCTAAAGCAAGGAAATCATCCCAGGATTTACTAATCACCATATTACCTTTCCAGACCTAATTTTGCATGTTGTCTCCACATTTTGAACATCTTCCTACCCATGAGATTGTCTTGGTCACTTCTTCTGGACAGTAGTAAAAAATCTGCTGGGACACCCATTTTCCATGTACCCCAAGCAGGAATCTTCCCAGATGTCCTCAGCGAACTTGACACGAGAGAGGTACCCCAGGTGAGTCACCCCTGTGTGGTCCCATTCATTACATGGCACATCATCTCATTTTCTTGGGTATATGAAGAGAAAGTCTCAGTCTGAACCTGGAATTGATTGAAGGTCCAGTAGAAGGTGGTGGAAAAAATCCTCTCTTGACCTTCATAAGCTTTGGCTGGTATCCAGACTCCTGACATTCACACCTCCTTAATGCAGCCCCCGGCACTTGAGTCATGTAAAGCTGGATCGGGGAAAATCTCAGGTAATGCAGCATAAGCAGCCACCCCGAAGCAGATGAGCTGGTCAGCTTTTCCCAGCTATGTCATGGTTGTGTGCAGAGTTTATGAAGTGCTCCTTATCCAAGTGCATCCAAACTGAGCAGCGGCTTTTGCTGTGCCTGCGACAGAAGACCTCAGAACATGAGCTGCCACCAGCACCTTGCCATTGACCTCAGCCTTTCTCACCTCTCTCTCCTCTCCACAAGCTGTGCCCCCTCCCAGTCACCCCCCTCTTCTTCCTCTCCCCAGACTCATGACAGCACTGTGGCTGGGTCCAAAAATCTGTCATCTGGAGTTTCTACTCCCTGAAATTATAGTCTATGGTTTATGAAATGGTGAAGGCCTGCTCAGCATTACCTCCCTGTCACTCCTCATTTGCCCTTTATTAATAGGTGGATGAACTTGAACAAATACAGCAAATTCCTCTGCTTTCCTCTTTTTGCCTTTCCATCTCATCTGTCTTTTGCTGCTCTGCACAGTTCACCTCTCAATCTACCCCTTTCTCCCTATTCCAGTCCAAGTCACAAAGCAAGAGTAAAAACAGCGTCCTTTCCCTGGGCTGTTAACCAGTCATATAAGCTTAAGCCTTGTTCACAGTTTGCAACTAGAAATGAGAAAATGTATGTGCTCACTCATATGTGCAAATGCATGTGCGTGTGTGTGAAAACATTGCCTTTACATCAAGGTTTGCAAGAAAGGGTGGAGACCTTCCTAAGAAATCTGTCTGGGAATTGGAGCAAACCGCAAGTTTTCAGTTAATTTAAATTTTTATTTCAATTTCCACCCTAGCTTTCTGCATTCATAACATATTTTTTTCCCCTTAAGGAGAAGAGTTCTGTTGCTTGCAGGCACTAGATTGAATTACAGGTTACTTCTCTTCTTAGTGTGAAATCAGCAGTTACATGGGTCCATATGAGCTGACAAGCCAGCTTTCACTTACTTGGGTCATTACATGTCCATTCCCTCCTCCTATTACCAGAGGATGCCTAGCATGGTCTGGTTTGAATAGACCTACATGACTGATGTCAAAAAAAAAAAAAAAAAGGATGCATAATTTAGAGGAGAGAAGTTGGGATTGTGGTTAAACCAAAACCAGGTTGCCTTGTGGAAGGCTTATAGTAGCAGTTTGGGAAGCCAGCAGCTGGCAGTGCTGAAATCATTGCTTTCTTGAAGTTGGATGTCACAGAAAGCAGCAAAGTCTGTTTTAGAAGAATCCAATAGATTGTTTGTTATTGCCCTCAGGTTACATTTATGTTCATACTCTAGCACAGGGACAAGTCGTGAAGGAGCAAATTCTGCACATACTCATAACACTCTTACCCTTCAGAACTGCTTGGCTGCATTGAAACCGGCTTTGGAAATGTTTCCTTTCTATCTCCTAAACAATACCCAAGAGTTACTTGCAAGTTTGCTAGTTCATCTGGGCTAATATGGTCAGTGTTAACAAATGAGTAACAGGAACAACAGAGTCCCAGCAACCAGAAACAGCCCTATAACTCTTTTTTTCTCTGCTAGTGGAAGTCTGAGATACTAGTAAGCAAAGGTAAAGCGTTGTGTAAATGATAACTCCCTCAGTTAAAATTACAACTTTTTAATAATCAGTGCTAATTGAACAGACTGGGAGATACAGGCTTTAGACTAAGAATTAATGGACAGTTTATGAGATAAAAAATGTCAGCTGTGGGTTTCTCACATCAGGGTCTTACTTTCGGGCTATGCTTTTAAAGAAATAATGTCACCATTAGCTATCCTTTATGCATTTGGCTTACACAAAATAAGATTTAGTCTTTTTCTTTTTGAAACAATCATCACCCAGCCATCAGCATCAGCATCAACATCAACACCACTGGGAGGCATAGCCCCATCAGATCTCCTTTCTATAATGGCTAGGCAAAGCTGGACTTCTTTTGACATATCCCTGTGATTAGAGCTGAAAAGACAAGTTTCACTGGAGGTGACCAAAGTTGTTGCTCACCTTTCTTGCTGGAAGAACTTTGTTTCCCAGTCTGAATACTAGATTCACCCACATCTTGGCTATCAGGAATTTTCTGGGTTGTTGGGCTAGTAGCAGAGTCCAGTCAACTTTAAAATACGCTTTGCATTTACTCCTTGGAGATTGTCCTCTCTACAGAGACCCTGATGTCTCTAGTTGTAGACCACACTGAATGAAGGACTCCCACCTATCTGAGGATCATAGGAAACAAGCTACTGTCAGCTGTGCTAGTGGAATGTAGGAGCCATGGCGTTCTCTGGAAAGAAAGCATATAACAAAGAGCCTGGATGTTTTTTCCTATTTCTTTCCAAATTTGTGGCTGTGTGAGTGCTGGATTTGTGCCAATTCAGGCCACTGCACACAGCACAGCAGAAAAAAACCAAAACAAAATCTTAAGGAACTCAGCAGAGCAGTCCAGGCTTCAGTAGCTGCCACAGCAGGTGGGCAATGTTAACTGGGCTTGGCCGTCTTCAGCTGTTTTGAACATTTGCTGATAGAAGGAGATGATCAGAGGTCATGTCTGTGTTACAAGGGAGCACTGTTTCCGCTTTGGGATATTAGTCATTAATTAAGAGCAGGTGTTGGATGTCTAGACAACTGTGTGGGCTAGCCAGCAAAAAAAAAGTGGATTTTCAGGTGATTTTGGGAAAAGGTTGGGAATTAACCACTTAATAAACTTCATTTTATTTTTAGTTTACAATGTTTAACCATGGAATACTACTTTTTTTCCCAGTGAGAAGACAGATAATTTTCATAGAATCATAGAATGGTTTGGGTTGAAAGGGACCTTAAAAGCTCATCCAGTTCCAATTCCTTGCCGCAGACAGAAACACCTTCCACTAGACCAGGTTGCTCCAAGCCCCATCTAGTCTGACCTTGAACACTGCCAGGGATGGGGCAGCCACAGCTTCCCTGGGCAACCTGTGCCAGGCCCTCAGCACCCTCACAGAGAATAATCTTTTCATAGTGTCCGATCTATCTTTCCTCTGTCAGTTAAAAGGCATTCCACCTTGTCGTATCACTACATGCTCTTGCAAAATGCCCTGTAAAATCTTGCAGAATAATGCTGGGGAAAACAGCTATATGAGCTGGGCAGGTAAAGCTGTCCCTTAGCCATTTTCCTACTTCTTTTTTTCTACTACACCTTATGTTAATACCATGTAAGTGTATACAATTTTCCCTGCATGTCTGGACATCTCTCAGCCGCATGGAATCCAATAAAACAAATAAATGAATTGCTTTCTTAATCAAAACCAACAATTATTTCAGTTTTTTTTGGAATAAATGTAAAGTTTTCTTCTATAATTAAAGATCACACACTTTTCTAGAAGCACTTAAGCATATGCTTAACATGCAGCACATTTTCAGATTCTTTGCTGAATAACGGCTTTGATCTCAATTATGTTTTTGATTTCCCCTCATCATTTCTCATCCCTTTTCTCATCTGTTACTTCCAATCTAAGCTTGCCTTGTATAAATAAATCCTAAATTGACGTCATTTGTCTGTGGTATGGAACACTGTTTATATTGAATCAGAATTGCTGTTTTGTCAGTGTGGAAAGCAACCTGAATGGTCCAGGTGCAGAAGCCTGAAGCTTAGGGGCTTGAAATGAACATTCGGATTGATCCAGCCAAATTCTTACATTAATTAACTGTACTTCTTAACTGTTCTCCTTTTTTGTCCCTCCACCCAATGCTCCTTTGTTAGATGAAAACATTATCTTGATTCATGCAGTATAGATTTGCTTTTGGTCTGACACAGAACTGAAGTGAATTTTGCTCGGCAAAGTAGGTATTGCTAAAGTTGTTGGAAACAGTGTGTGATCTCTATGTGATTTTTTCTTCTCTTTTGTATCTTGCCATTGGAGGTGAAATCAAAATAGATCTATAAATGAGGTGTGTCTAATTTAAAATACTGACTACTTTTTTGGTGATAAATTTGCTGTAGCTATTTCCTGAAGGTATTTCTTTTCCCCACTTGTGCTGAGAGTTGAGACATTATTTTTCTGTAGAAAGGCTATTTAAAAAGTCCACTTCCAGCTGAAACAGCTCTAGTCATTGCTAAAATATATATTTGTTTAAATTATTTCTTCTACAGAAAAAAAAAAGTAAATAAAAACAACCCCTGAAAAGTACAGGTCCTTCATCAGAAATTGGTTGTTCTGGCTTCACTAACAGCTTTACCACGGATTTCTTCTAACTTGGGCATGTTATGGTGCCTCTTTACCTTATTTATGAATTGGTCGAAAATATGTAATACGCTCCCTTTGTCTTATCTCTTGATGCTGGCCATTCTGCACAGCAGATTTTGTATATACTTTATAAAAACTATCAGTTACCAAGTGTCATTTATGGGTCCTTTTACAGTGCCAGAATAGTGTATATATTTATAGATACACGCATAAGAATCAAGCCTTTAATCTCTTGATGCCTTGATCTGTAATGACCATGATAATACTGGCTTTGTCTCTAAACTCTTTGATGCAGGGTGGTTTCTAGCTCCATTGTTTTTGGGAGTCCCTTGCTGAGTGAGGACCTTGTTCTTTGTCGGACCTACTACAACATTCACTATTTCCTAAAACACAGCATATGTCTAAACTTTAACTGGTATTGCAAACCCATGTATTGCCTCTAAGGTAGGTCTAGAACAGCTCCTGGCCCATTCAGTGTCCAAAATTGAATGGGTCCCTCTTAGAAACTGGCTATTTCATGTTATACGTTATTGACACAGTTTGGGGTTTTGCCCCTGGCTAATCTTCTGAAAGCTGCTCAAGCCCTGATCAGAGAACAGGGCGATCACTTTCCTTTTTGACTTCTCTGTGACACTCATATTTCACAACAGCAGCTCAGCTGCTTTCAACCTTTTTGCACATGTGGTCATATGGAAATTTTCCAAAGCTGGATCATGCCTTGAGCAGAAAATTTAGCTCTGTTAACTTGGATCTTTTCTGTGCGTGTGAACCAGAAGCAGAAACCACATTTGAATTTCTGCAGAATTTACATGCATGTTTGGAAAAAAGGATGAAGGGTTCTCAGGAGAAGAAACTGGTTCTTTGTGGGTGTCATTACAGACCATCATTGCAAAATAATAGTGAAAATATGATAACTAAAATTCTTGACTTATCTTCTGTAGATTAAACTAGCAGGGTGAGATTAATTTTTTCTCACTTTATGTATTTATAGGGTAGACTACTTCAGATGAGCTACTCTTTCTCAGGTCCAAAATCATACTCCAGGCTTCATCAGCTCCCTGCCTGTGCTCAAATCCCTAGGTATTCAGATGAAGCGCCCTGGTGAAGGTCTGTCTCTCTTGCAGTGACCAGAGTAGGCTGTGAGACTCCGTAATTCCCACAGAAACCAGGATGCTGGAAAAATTCCTGCTAAGGTATTGACAGAGGGGATATGGCAGAGAGCAAATATCTGACTAAAAGGTGGCCAAATCTGTTCCACGTTATGAAGGTACTAATTACTTTTTGAGGACAACAATGAAGTGGGTGAGTGGCTTAGAAAGGTTCTGATCTCTTCTTGGTGCCTTCCACATTCAGTGAGGCTGGTGGGAATGGCTCAGTGTAATGCATATTGTACCAACCTCTCTATGTAAGTTTTGGACATTCATAAAAATAGGTGAATTAAATTCTTCTCTGATGTATCCCTGTGCTGGTCTTCTACATAGTGACCTGTCCTACAAACCAGCTGGGTGCTAACGGTGCTAATGACAGTGCTATGAGGCTGCAGAAGTGAATATGAACTGGCCAACTGAAGATGGAAAAATCACAAGTTTGCTTTTAAACTGCTTTCTCTGTTTTTCCCCTTCACCAAGATATCAAAATATGTATTTTTTTCCTTCACTTAGATATCAGAATATGGAAAAATATTCAAAATATATCAAAACAAGGAAAAGAAAAGCAGCTATCTAGAATTATATTTTTGCTTCCTATGTTTCTTGCTGCTGAAATTAGGATGTCGTCTGTGGAGAGAAGGGAAGGAAGGAGATAATTTTTTCTATGAGTTTTCTCAAACTTAAACTAATATTTTTTTTTTAGTGGTTGGGACCATGTGACACAGCTGAAAGTTACCGCGATGGGGAAGTTGCTAAACACCACTTTATCATGTAGATAATGATTTGGCTTGTGGACTGGTGTGGATTGGTTAAATCCCAGTAGCCTAATGCAAACCCCAAACAATTACATGCTAGAGCATACTTAGAAACTGTTTGGCCACAAACATATTCAAATCTCCTTAGCTTAGTGACACAAGGTAGCACAGTGCTGTCTACTGCCCAGATTTCTACCTCCTTGTGATATACCTTCCCCAAGGGATGCTATCAAGCCAGCTCTAACTCCTCCCACATTTCTGCTGGTGATGGTCCCTTTTCTTCTGGTGCTTAGTAGCTTTCATGGGGAGTGTCTTGTTGGGATTGTGTCTGTGCTGTAAGCTGATCCAGCCATCAGTCAGGAGGTTTTAGCCTGCCTGAAAAGTTTGAGGAAGAGTTCCTAAACTTCACAATGCATAAGCCGGGAGAGCATATGGCCATAAATCCTATAAGCTTGGACACTTAGTGGTGATACAATAGTACTTGATGGACTCCTCTGGATAATGCTTCTGTAATGTAAGGTGGATGCAGTGGGGAGAGGCTGGAGCCTCAGGGTCAGCTCTATGGGCTGTGCTGTCTTATTCAATGTGGCAGATGTCCACTGTACACAAAGAGAGATCCAGCACGAAGCAATACATCTAGGCAACTGCTTATTGAACTTCCCAACATAAAGATGTAACACTGCATCATCTGCTGGGAGAAGTTTTCGAGAGAGGAGACTTGATGTCCTCACAGTGCATCTGAGAGCTTCACCTTTGCCTCCCGCTCTTATCCCCCAGCTGAGGAAGAAGAACACATGTTTAGCCTTCTCTTCCCTTCTCTGCTCCCCTGAAGTACAGTTCATATTAAGGCTCTGGTTTTTTTTTTTGTGGGTACCATGAGCGTCAGGGCCCTGAAATGCCAGCCTTTGTGCCAACAACAAGGTATTTTAAAGGATTTTTCTGATATGCTTTTATCTGATTACAAGCCGATTGCAGTGTTTCCTACTAGGGCTTTCTGAGTAGCGCCACCCCCTTCCTCCCCTCTCACATGTCCTGGGGATGAAGGGGCTAATCCTTTACATTAACCAGCCCATTAACTATTGTGCCTGTAAAAACACTCAGCCTGTCACAATTACTTCTGGCTCTGTTCCCTCCTGCCCATCAACTTGATCGAAGATAATGTGTAACGGGATAGCACAGCACTGCATGCTGTTGACACTAGGAAGAAAGATCCCAGGGCTGAAGTGCCACTCAGGTTACAGATGAGCTGGAAAATCCACCCACTCTTGAGAGTGGTGACAGCTTTGTATACAAACTCTTGCTGCCTGCGATACCGAGATTGCAGAGGCTGAAAGTCTGCAAGTGCTTGACAGACAGGACTTTGACAAGAGCACAAGAGCACAAGAGCCAACAGGGAGAGGGGCTGGGTGGATGTTGCTGGAGGTCAGCTGGGTCATCTCTTTTTAAACCTTGATGCTGTAGTATAAGTGGAATAAGTTATCAGCTTAAGATAAATCAAACGAAGATATCTGCTTGCCATGCAGCTCATCCTTTTTGTCTGGTGACACAAAGGGCAGATCAAGGAGCTGAGCACACAACTATGTTCTTGTGGCTGTAGGTTGTTCTTGTACCCTTGTGCACATCAGGCTGCGGCTGGATGAAATCGTGCAGATCATGACTGAGACACGTGGCAGTCTGCTGCAGTAGCTATGGCATTGAAACCATGGCATCGTGCATCAGCAAAGTCACACCCAGGAGCCCTGCCTTGTCCTCTTGGTTATGACACGGGCATTATACACTCCACTGCTTTGTCTCATATCAGCAGTTTTGTTTTACAAATACTCCAAAGCAGGATTTGAATATCACCTTTTTTTTTTTTACTTTGCCACCCAAAAGGGGGTTTTATTTATTTATTTATTTATCTGGATTTGTTTCTGTGCATGTGTTTTTTGTTGCTGCTAGTTTTGCTTTTGTTTCTGTTCCTTTCATCGAAAAAGGCAAAAATTTCAGCTTCCAACCTGGGGTGGCTCAGTCCAAAGCAGAACATTTCAGTTTTATCAGCTGGCACAAGAAGATCTGTTTCAGATCATTTTTGACAGCATATTAAGTTGCATTTCTATCTCAGCTTGAAATTAGCCTGCCCATTGGGCCATTCCCTTTCTCTGGAAAGCAACATGCTTTTCTCCATCTGAAACCCAGGTAAAATTGGTGAGCGGGGGAATCACTGGGACATGAACTTGGCTCAGAGGACAAAAAGAGGGACTAGGATTTTTAGAATATAGCACCAACAAAGGAGCAGTTTGATTTTCACTTGATCTGAAAATAGCCATTGCAGACAAGTTTGATAAACCAAAATGCAGTACTGCAGAAATCCTGTAGTTCACCTATCTGTAACATTTATTTACCAGTTGGCATAGCAAGACTTCATTATTGACTGGGAGTTTACATGAAAATATAGTGGTGATATAAAATAAAGGCTTCTGAATCACCCTGGGCTGAGCTTGATTTCTCAGGAGGGTTGCAATATGCTGGGATTAGATGCAGGTTTTAGAGTAGAATAGAATCGCAGAATCATGGAATGGTTAGGGTTGGAAAGGACCTTAAGATCATCTAGTTCCAATCCCCCTCCCATGAGCACAGGCACTTCACACTAAACCATGTCACCCAAGTCTCTGTTCAACCTGGCCTTGAACACCTCCAGGGATGGAGCACTCACCACTTCCCTGGGCAACCCATTCCAGTGCCTCACCACTCTTACTGTAAAGAACTTCTCCTTATATCCAATCTAAACTTTTGCTGTTTAAGCTTTAACCCATTACCCCTTGTCCTATCACTACAGTCACTAATGAAGAGTCCCTCCCCAAAGGGAGCAGAAGTTCACATCCAAAGATTATCTATACTGGTGTCGTAGTTTAAACCCAGTCAGGTAACTCGTTCACTCACTCCCCCCCCTTCTTTCCCTCCCCCTACTCCCGGAGGGACGGAGAGGAGAATCGAAAAGAATGCAACTCCCACGGGTTGAGATAAGAACAGTTTAGTAACTAAGGTATGACACAAATCACTACTGCTACCACCAATGATAATAATGATAAAGGAAATAACAAGGGAAGAGAATACAACACCTCAGCACCAGCTGACCGATAACTTGCCCCCCCAGCCCCGACCAAGCACCGACCGATACCTCCTCCAACCCTGCAGTCTCCCAGCCCTTCCGGCTAACTCCCAGTTACATCCTGGGCATGACGTGCTGTGGTATGGAATACCTCTTTGGTCAGTTTGGGTCAGGTGTCCTGTCTCTGCTTCCTCCTGGCTTCCCCTCCTCCCTGGCAGAGCATGAGGCTCACAAAGTCCTTGGCCAAACCAAAACATTACTATCAGCTCTGTTCCCAGGCCGAAAGTCAAAACACTGCACTGCACCAGCTACCAAGGAGGAGAAAAATGACTGCTACTGCTGAACCCAGGACAACTGGGATGGGAGAATTTGACCAAAACTGTCTTTATATTTTTTCATACATAGCCCTTCATAGCTGATATTGCAGAAGGCACCTCCTCCTATTAAGAGAATGGAGTAACAGAAAATTGTTAGTGGTCTTCTGGGGACTCTACAGGAGACATAAAGGTTTAATTCCATGATATGGGCATTTCCATTGTCCTTGAGTGTCCCCAAAAGCGCTGAGGCATCTTTCTTCATGTAGCAATCCTCTTGAACTGTAAGTATTCTGATATTGAAAGAAATTCTGCAAACTTCTAGTCATAAAACCAACACAGATTATGTTAATGGTTTCATTATGAATTAATAAGAATAATATTTGGCATAATAGTTGTTGGAATGAGGCAGGATGAAAGGTAGGGTTCAGCAGGGCAAAGAGAGTTTATGATTTCATGAATGACCTCAGAGGTATTATTCTGTCAGAATCTCCCATTTTGGGGGTCAATTTAGGAAAAAAGTAAGACTCACTGCATGTTTTGAAAAGAACAGCTCATCACTTACATCTCATGGTCAGTAATTTTTCACTCAACAAAGGCAGGTTCAAATGTCTGAGACAGTGGAGTCTAAACCAGGTTCATTCTGTCCTCTATGTTTAAACAAGGTGAATACCCAACAGATTTCAGCTGCTATCTTTTCTGCACAGCTTTCTCTGTTCACAGTAGCAGGCATATTCTTGATGGAAATACTCAGGAGCATTTGAAAACAGGGTAACAAAAACAATGAAAAACCCTAATAACCCAACAAAGGCTAGGAACTCTGTGAATAAAAAAAATATCTAGGAAAAATAAAATCATATATTCTCTACTTATTTTAAGAACCTTTGGATGTCCCTAGGAAATGACACCGGGTTACCATCTATTCAGTTAAAACATCTAGACTTGACTTGAAGACTGCTGTGGCTCTAGATGTGGGAATTTGGGGTAGAATTTGTGTTAAGATCTAAGCTTCTCCAAAGTTCAGAAATGGCTTTGTATAATGTATACCCACATTAATAATTATGTTAAATACTTTTCTTAAATTATGCATATACTAATAAAAGGGAATGACAGTAGATGTATGATTACCTAAAAAAAGATGTCTCTGTTGAGTTACTCCTAAGTTTCTGTCAAGAGCAGGAGTAACGTTTTCTTGCTCCTGCCACATCACCCATGAACAGCTGATGGTTCATGTCTTGATTCCAAACACTTCAGCAGTTTGGATGAGGACCAACTGTTCAAGTGAATTATATTTTTGAACCCAAGCACAAACTTGCTGGCCCTGTTTCACCTTGCTTACCAAGGAACTTGTCAGTTATTTAGCTTTCTAGTTTTAATTTTTCCTCAGGTCCATGTGTCTAATGTAATATAAAATACTGCCTCTCCCTGCAATCTTTCCCAATTGCATTGCTGCAGCAAGACTGTCTTTCCACTAAAGGGCGCAGATGTTGCAACAGTCTGTAATGAAACATCTGGAAGTTAGTTATCAACCATCGCAAGTGAGATGCATATGGCTGATTTCATCACCTTCCTTCCCTCTATAATGGGTGCTCAGGAGAATTAAGCTCCTAGAATAAACTTCCCAAAGCCAGAATTGCAGGTGATGGGATATCAAACCTTATCAGATAGAAATAATAAAGGGAAGGATGTAGGAGGCAATTGGTGCTGCTTTAGGGCTATAACTAGTGAAAAATACAGGTCATAAAACATTTTCATGCTTCTGGGAGATTTCTGCAAAGATTATTTTTACCTTATTCTAGACACTAGAAACCTTGACCAGAGGCCACTAACCCCTAGCTTATACAGCCAGATCCCCCTTTGCTGCCTGTTCTTCAAGTCCCATGAATGTTTCAAGATTGATGAAACATTATCAGCAGGGAAAATATACATTCATTTCCAGACTATTGCTTAAATTTTAGGGTGCTTTTCTAGCTTGTGTAGATATTAGTCCACAACTTTGACATTAGCCATAGAAGCTTGTTGATTACTACAGTGGTTTTTGAAAACAGTTTGATCCAAGTAAGCAGGCTGCTACCTGGGGAAGTACCTCTGGGGAGATAAGTGCTGATATGTGTCTTTTCTTGCCTTAAGGAGAAAAATGGGTGTTGATAGTCTGTTAATATTTGCTGTTATCAGATATAATTTATAATTCAGTGAAATAAGGACACTGGGCAGTACATGCATAAGTAATAATGTCAATTTAGCTTCAGAGACCTCAGTGTGCAAAGTTAGGAGAAGGAAGAGAGTGTCTGTGTGTGAGATTGGGAGATGGATTTGGAAAAATGAAATAACACAGAAAGCATCAGCATTTCATTATAAACCCTTCAGCCTGAAGTCATGAAGTTTTTTGCTTTTTAGCTGCTGGAATTTTACTTTCTTGTCATTTCTATTCCTTTAATAAGGAATCCTGAGTTGAACTCCTTGCATGCTTACTGCACTCTGCCTTTGGCTGGCTTACTGAGGCTTTCTGTTGCAAACCCTGGAGTGAATCGTTTAATCCCCTGGACTGGAGTTAAAGAAACTCTGGAGAAGTTCTTTCATTCACTGGCGAGGCTGTACTTCTACACTGCGGTGGCTGGGACAGCCTACGCGTGTTCCTGGACTCCGTAAGCTATCCATTTCACTGTCTGGTTCAAGCCGCGTGCTCCCTGCATTCCTTTGGTCACAGGGGCGTAGGAAACAATCTTACTGCTCAACTTATATAATGAAATGCCCTGGCAAAGCTAGCCATGATTTTGTCATTAAACTTCGATGCCTCCTCTCTTGGCGTGCTCCTCCTTCCCTTTTCTGCGTGGAGTATACACTTGTAAAACCAGCAGCAAGTCTACTACAGAAATCATTAATCCAGAGTTAGGGAGCTCTGCATATGTATGATGCTGACATGGGCTTTCATCAGTGTCTTTGAATGGCTTTGCTAGCCTGGGCTTTTCCCTCAAGGGCTTGGGACTGAGTGCTGGTGGATGCAGGCAAGGACTTGGCCCGACAAAATGTAGGGCTTGGTGGTTCCAGTAACCACTGGCTCCAAGCAAAGACAGAAAGCCGGGGGGGAGGCATCAGCGTAAGGAAGGAATTTCCACCGCAGCATAATGTTGGCTTTATGATTCAATACAATCAACATGTGGGATTTATTTTTCTTTCTTCTTATTTTTTCTGTCTTAGAAAAAACAAAAGGAGATGGTCACCCTACAATGGCGAGCAAGATCTGCAGATCCAAAGGAAAACTGTGATGAAGCGCCAACCTGTCACAACAGGAAAAGCAGCAGATCAGAGACAGCACAGGACTACAGCTCAGCTCAGGATTGCTCAAAACATGCATCCCACTTGTACAGTAGAGCCATCAAAAACGATAGGCTTAATGAACAGGTAGACTCCCTTTCCTCTAAAGACAAGGTGCTGGTGGTGGATGCACACATAAAAGATACAGAGAAGCTATAACCTCACACCATTACTTTAATCTTAATTTAACAAAGATGATCAGAGGGCTGGAGCACCTTTCCTACAGAGACAGGCTTAGAGAGCTGGAGTTGTTCAGCCTGAAGAAGAAAAGGCTCCTGGGAGATATTAGAGAAGCTCCCAGTGCCTAAAAGGTCCAACAAGAAAGCTGGAGAGAGGCTTTTGACAAGGGTCTGTAGGGACAGGATGAGGGGGAATGGCTTTAAACTGACAGAAGGGAGATTTAGCTGAGATCTGAAGAAGTTTTTGCCTGTGAGGGTGGTGAGGCCCTGGCACAGGTTGCCCAGAGAAGCTGTGGCTGCCCCATCCTTGGAGGTGTTCAAGTCCAGACTGGATGGGGCTTGGAGCAGTCTGGTCTGCTAGAAGGTGTCCCTGCCTGTGGCAGGTGATTAGTAATAGATGATGCTTAAGGTCCTTTCCAACCCTAATTGTTCTATGATTCTATGAATCATCTATACTTACTCCAGACCACCTAGAGTTCTGAGGTAGTTTACACCATCCACAACATTTCCTTATAGTATGGTGGCTTTACAGAGCAGTAGGGTTTACTCTTCTACCAATGTGAAATTTCAACCACTTGTGGCTGGAAGCTTTTTGAAGAGATTGTTTCTGTGTAGAATATAGGATTTTTAATTTAAAATATTTTATTCACATAAAACTTTCAGAAAAAGATGTGTCTTCTAGCAGGCTGCATTTTGCAAACATATGTCTGTGTCTGTGCATATGCAAATGTAGCATTTTGTAGGATGGAAACATTCTGTCATAGTGACTTTTCATTTTGAAGATTGTTTAATATGCTATAACAAGCATTATAATTTCTTAAACAACTATAATAGGCTGTTTCCATTTCATACATGTGAAAGTTTTTTATTTTAATCCAAATAGTTGTGTCCTCTTCCATCAAAAAGTATTTTTCAGATTATTTTTGTATTGTTGACAGTGATTTTCTTCTTTAATATTTTGAGTTATTTCAGGAAAAAAAGTTCATATTTTTATGTAGAACTAGAAACATCTTTGATGCAAACAAAGTATATGCTGCTTTTCTGCTTATGGTGATCATCAAAACCTCATTAACAGTTGAGTGGAACTGACTCTACATGGTCTAAGAATGTGTACTTTTACCGTGTACACACAATAAAAGCCTTATGTGGATACTTCTGATACCAAACCTATGAGTTATGAGGTCTTTCTAGCTCTCAGCAGCAGCAAGTAGTAGAGTTAGTGGCCAGCGATTTTTCCATTCTATATGGAGCAATATACAATAAGAAACAAGCTTTTACATAAAGGTAGAAATTACCAGAGCTGTAGGATCTAGAGAATAATGTCATAGAATGGCAGAATCATGGAATGGTTAGGGTTGGAAAGGACCTTAAGGTCATCTAGTTCAAACTCCCCTTCCATGGACAGGGACACCTTCCAGTAAACCATGTCACCCAAGTCTGTCCAACCTGGCCTTGAACACTGCCAGGGATGGAGCGTTCACAACTTCCTGGGCAAGCATCACAGTAAAGAACTTCTTCCTTATATATAACCTGAACTTCCCCTGTTTTAGTTTAAATCCATTACACCTTGTCCTGTCACTACAGTCCCTGATGAAAAGCCTCTCTCTGGCATCCATGTAGTCCCTCTTCAGATACCGGAAGGCTACTATTAGGTCTCCACGCAGCCTTTTCTTCTCCAGGCTGTCTTCATACGGGAGGTGCTCCAGTCCCCTGATCATCCTCCTGGCCCTCCTCTGGACTTGTTCCAGTAGTTCCATGTCCTTTTTATACTGAGGACACCAGAACTGCACACAGTACTCCAAGTGAGGTCTCACAAGAGCAGAGTAGAGGGGCAGGATCACCTCCTTCAACCTGCTGGTCAAGCTCCTTTTGATGCAGCCCAGGATATGGTTGGCTTTCTGGGCCGAGAGCGCATGCTGAAGCCAGCTCATGTTAAGTTTCTCATCGACCAGCACCCCCAAGTCCTTCTCTTCAGGGCTGCTCTGAATCTCTTCTCTGCCCAACCTGTAGCTGTGCCTGGGATTGCCCTGACTCACGTGCAGGACCTTGCACTTCGCTTTGTTGACTTCATGAGATTGGCATTGGCCACCTCACAAGTGTGTCAAGGTCCTTCTGGATGGCATCCATTCCCTCCAACATATCAGCCAAACCACATAATTTAGTGTCATCAGCATATTTGCTGAGGGTGCACTCAATCCTACTGTTCACATCACTGACAGAGATGTTGAGGAGCAGTCACACAAGGTTGTGGCATATGGAAAACCTCATCTAGTTAAGGGACCAGAAGCAAGATGGTTATCTTAACATGGCTTTCTGCCACAGTGGACTCCTCCACTGTGTTGTGATGATATCTCCCAGTTTCCATCCTAAATAACACCTGAATAAAAGCTCAGGGTCAATGAGGGACTGTGAAGGTGCAGGAACTGAAAAACTAAATTTCACTTGATTATATATGAATAATGTTTTGTACCTTCTGGGACATGCCATACTGTGGAAAAAAGGCCCAGTGTCTGATGATTCTGCAACACTGTACTGTGTATCTTAAGGAAGATAAATTACCATAGATGTCAAGAGTGTGGCGCTGCTATAGATGCCTAGTGGACACAGCTGAAAGGTAGAAAGGGCATAAAGAACATGGTGGAAAGGGAACAAAGAACGTCCCACTGCACAAGGATGCTTGAAGGGAGATGAAGATCATTTTTTATGTAGAAGTGCATGCCTTAGAAAGACACACTGAGGTCTTTTATAACGAACAGAGAACTAGTGCGTACAATAGGTAGCATCTAGACTGTAAGTCATCCCTAAAAATTGATCAGCTAAATCATACTCTGAAAGCACATTCTTTTCTCCAAGACGGTAAAAACAGTTGAGGGAGAATAACTCAGATGTAACACTGTCAACACTGAAAGTGAAGGGAGGCAAGCTCTTATTCTCTTATTTCTCCTGTGAAGAAAGGAAGGAAAATTAAGTAGCAGACAGGCACAGGAATAAGTAATGTGGAATAAGTCAGAGCAGAGGTGACTTTTGGGAGAGATGGAAAGGCAAGGGAGATGAGAAATCAGGACACATGAACAATGATGTTGATAGACCTCTAGGTGGAATAGAATTGAAAGAGTCACGTATATTCCAGCTTCAGCAATTACTGAAATGTAATTTTAGTGAAAATGCAATTTTAGCCAAAATACTGAAAATTCACAGAGCTCTTTACAGTACGGATAAAGACCAGAGAGGACAGAGAATCTGAGGCTTAGTCTGTCATGCATTTGAAACCATCTCACTGGTATGATTTAAGTCATTATCTACAACATCTCTGGTGTGAGGCTGAACTCACTCTCCTTACGGTTCTCTGAGGAAAGGTTACACATCCCTTATGATCTTCTGAAACACTGCAGAAAATAAAACTTTTATCTTGGATGGTGGTTGCAGGAAAATAGCTGTTAATAAGATCTCTGATGAACGATGGTTACTTGTTTCACTGACAATTTCTGTCTGAAACACAAATACAGGGTTTTTACGAGCAAATAAAATCCCATCCAGCATCTTGTATTACTGCTCATGGTATATTATTACTCATGAGAAGAGACTTTGACCATGAAAGCTCCCATAAAAAGTGACATTATGGGTCAGTTCAGTGACTGGTATAAATTAAAATCTCCAGAGAGATGCTGATTCACTCAAAACCTGAGGATATATCCTTCTATTTTCTGCTTGGAAAATCAGACAAACGACGATGTACGTGAAGGCCCAGCCCTGTCTGGAAATGCCATCTGGTAAAGGTACAGGACTGCACATGGCCATAGTTCAGTGGGTAATCACAACCACACAGTGATTACCAAAGGGAAAAAGATGGCCTTCACTTTGCAAGGATCTTCTGTTGAGTTTTGAAACTGCTGCTCTCTTGTGTGTCTCTGGAGGAAAATGACTGTGAAAGAAAACATTCATGGGTATGTCTGTTTGCTGTTTTTTCAGGTAAACAAAGATCTCCTGGCTTTTCCTAGTATTTCCAAGTAATATAACAACAGTCAAGCCTGCTTGTGGAAACTGTGCTTTATTTCTACTTTTTCTCCCCAGAAGCACCCACAAATCCTGATTTACCAACCTGTCACTGCCATGATCCTGGATTGCAGCATTGCTAAGCCTCCTGTTCATACCAGCACCTGACTGGGAGCCCAGGCAACAATAAAGCTTTCCTTGAGCTCAGATATAAGCATTTGACAGGTACAGGCTCAGCAGTGACAAGGTCCTCCTAGCATCCCCTTTCCTACCTTCTGATCACCAGTAGTACAGGATTTGCCTCTTTGTCTCCTAACAGCAATGTACAGGGTTGCACTGTCCTGCTGTGAGCTATCTCACAAACAACAACAAAATGAGCTTATAACTTTAAGCCTCCAAATGAAATAAGAAGCTAATTTGCCCCATCACAGTGCTTGCCATCTGTAAGAATTAGTCCCGGGGGAAATGAATAGAGCCATTATTCCTACTGTGCTCTTGGCTGTGTAATTCCTACAGTGGTGAAACAGTAGACAGCAAGAGGAAAAACATAATACTTGTGTGACCAGCCTGCTATTGGCTAAATGAGGTTGTGTGTATCTTGTTCGTGAAATGAAGAGTCGGGCAGACAGCTTAAGGGGTGACAGACTTCAATGTCCAAAAATGCTTCTTAGGCACCAAGTAATTAAAGCACTGTGTGGAATGGATAACAGACCTAGGAGGCAAGTTAAAGGTTCATTTATTGATGTCTGAGTCTTGTGAATGACTCTGCTGCAAACCATGGAAAATATTGGCCTCTGACTGCAATTATATTTATGCTCCCTCAGAAAATATCTTGCTCCTTTTCTGTCTTCTGTGTTCTCCTTTTGTTAGAGATGATGTTAAAAGTGAAGCATGACGGCCTGTTAACCCTTGCTACTCAATGTGAGCAACGTTGTTCTTGCCAGGGGAGGCTGGATTCTCCCCTGGTGGAAACTGGCCTGATTCCCATTTAATACTACGTGAGGATGTGGCCTCTAATTTTTCAGCTGAGCCAAGCCCAAGCCATGAAGTAAAAGGTTCATAAAGTAAGATTTTCCAGTCTTAAGTAAATGTTACTTTATCTGAGAGGAATGAACAAGAATGAGCGCAAGCACAAGAGGCAGGAGAGAAATGTGTGAGACTCCTCTTCAGGGTGAAAAATGGTCCCAGGAAAAAAATGGATTCCATCACTGAGACGGTCAAGAAAATGCTGCCTCCTGGAAAGGTAAAATTTGTATCCAGGAGAGCATCTAGGAACTGAGCTTCAAACAAAGCTTGCTATTTAAACAAATAGAAATGCCTTATGTCTAACCCAAGAAGCAACGCACAGTTAAGGTTAACTCATTACATATGTTAAATACTTGCCCAATATCACACAAGAAGTCCCAGTTAATGGACATTACCCCCAGATCATGTGGTTTTCTTTGTCCCATTTACTTTGATACTTTTTAGACTTTGTCAATGAAGAAATAAGTGAGTCTGCTCATGACAGGACCTTCCATGACAGGATTTGGATTCAGTACACCAG
Source organism: Pezoporus wallicus (assembly GCF_028554395.1). NCBI lineage: Eukaryota > Metazoa > Chordata > Aves > Psittaciformes > Psittacidae > Pezoporus > Pezoporus wallicus. Next base: position 2,309,369 of record NW_026637044.1, on the reverse strand, counting down.
TTCTTCATTCAGAGCAGAGAACCACTGAGTCTGGAGGAAATAAAAAAAAACAACAAACCATCATGGGAATGCCACCCTTTCAGGTGAGAAAAATGCTGCTATGGTAGGAGTGAGAGTCAAACTTGAGGCCCAAATGATTCTACTTATTCTGTATGATAAGCAGCTTTTCTTGTGCAGCTCAGCACCACTCAGTGCAGGCACTGGTTTTTGCCAATTTTTTGTTGCTGACATGACTTTCATAGTTTAAAATTTTGTTTTTTGTTTAGAACACCCTGTTGCTATTCAAAGACAATAGCATCTCCATCTATGCTGCTCATTCACCTCCCTTTCTCTTAGTTTATCTACTTGCATTGTCTTTAGAAACACCTCATCTTGGAGACTGTTTTATTAGGGTTTGGGGTTTATTTTGTTTGTTTGCTTGTTTTGTTCTGTTTTTCCAAATGGGGTTTCATTTTACACAGGGCCTCTCAGTACTTCTGTAATACAAATTGCAATATACCTGAGGGGTTGAAAAAGATAGGAAAAGTATGTCTGAATGTGGGCATGCCAACTATCAAGCCCACAATGGCTTTCTGGTGGAGACAACAGGCTAGACATCAGTATGTCCTGAATCTACAGTGGAACTTGAATATCATTTTGACACTGAACACCTTAGACTCTGAAATAAAGAGAAGCAAGTATTTGCACTAAGAATGTAGAATAGAAACACTGGGTAGGAAATCACCCACACCTGTTGTGTTTTACTGAGTCATAGCACATTTTGACACTTTCATTTTAACCTGTGATGGGAAAGACAATTTAAATCACAGTAGGAATGGATCTGCAGTGTTATGGCTCTGGAGAAAATGGCCTTGGAGGGTAGTGTCCAAACCACCTGCCTACCCAACTCTTCTCCTGCTCAAAAGATCAGTAGAAGAAATGCCTTCGAGGCAGATAAGGCTTCTCAGGCATGGTAGCAGATTCATTAGGCTTTGCAAGCTCAGCAGCTGCTCTCACATCGCTTGTATCTTAGTGTCCAAGAGGGGAGGCAGTGGTGTTCCGCATGAATGGTCTGGTAGGGAGGAGAGCAAATTTAACACCTCTTCCAAGACCAGCAACCCTAACAGCTTTAGCTCTGAAGAAAGGAAGCCATAACCAAATTAATTGCTTATCACCTTGGGAGCTGGTAAGGGGTGTTTGGGGGGTGCAAATATATATTGGATGTCTGGGGAAAGAAAAAGTATTGTGTTACTGACTGAAGAAAAGTACTTTGCAGCCAATTTGCACAGTTTGAGCTTGTTGCCATGGTGTTCTTGCATGAGTGGGAGTAGATAGGAACTTGCTGTGGGATTTGCAAATTCTGAAGCCCTTTCTCCATCCACCCCACAAACTCATCCAGCTATTAATTGTACAGGAGAAGCTCACCAGATCCACTAATGGTGAGCCAGTATTTTACTGGGAAGGGACCAAGACAAAGCATGAATTTTATGAAAGGCAATGCCAGTCATACTGATTTTGTGCTCGCAGGCAAAACCACATGGATGTGCATATGCACATGCAGTGGAAAAATGAAGGCTGGATTGCTCTGAGCTGCCTTTGAGTTAACAAGATGGCTACCTTCAAACCTGTGACCCAAAGTCATATGTTCCTACTGGGAATATCACAGCACAGAACATTATGTCAGCCCCACACAGTTCTCTAAAGAACAGCACTGCCTTTCCTCCCAGCGCTATATATTCCTCCCTTTCATCTCCTGGAGAATTACCAGAACTGCTAGTTCTAGGCATAGAAATTTGCCTTCAGATCCTAAAGCCAGCTAACACATCCCACAGAACACTTGTGTTCGGATGGGTAGACAACATCATAGGTCAAGGAAGTCTGTCTTGCATTGCCTTCTCTGTACCAACCTGGTGTGGCGATGGTGACCTTCTCAGGTCCCTGTAAGGTCACCATTACAACAGTAATGAGGTAAAAATGAGGTTGAGGCAAATTAAATCTAGGTGTGGAGAAAGCTTCCTAAAAGAAAGAAGTTCGGTTAAAATGACAGAAATGTCCCGAGAGATGTGATGAAGGCAGGGCTGTGTTGCCTGTGTTATTTAAAAATAGATTGGTCACAGCATGTAGAATCATAAGGTTGATGGTGTCAGAAAATGGGAAACTTGTACAAGCCATTTGAAGAGATGAGATATATATTGAAGAGGCCTTACCCTTATCTACACAATGTTCCCAGGTGAACGGTGTGGGTGCATCCAGCCTGTGTGTGTCATAGGATCAGTCTCCTGGGCTACATTGCTGCTGAGTTAGAGCATACTTTTTGACAAGGCACTGCCAAACTCTTGCCTACGACCCAGCAACCACAGCCAGATTCAAAATGTGTGATAAAACGCTTTGCTGAATCAGGACCTGGATCATTTTAATCAACATCCACATGGTGTTTGCAGTTGCCATTATGTAGACATTATAAACCCCTGTTTATAACTGATGCTTGTGACAACATCGGACTACTTCTCCTTATGGCTGAAACCAGGGGACAGTGGAAAAGATGTCCACTTCCACCCCTCAGGAGGAAGTTTTCCTTTCCACAGCAGACCTCTGTGTCCCACGCATGAAAAGCAGTTTATATTCAGACCACCTATTGAGGGGTGTGAAATGGAGGAAGATGCCCCAGATGGTATTTCATTATGTTATAGTGATGAATAATTTAGACCACCCACTCTCAAGGCTCCTAGATGCTGCTCCTGGGTCTACGTAATGAAGCAGGCTTGACAAAAGAATTCAGCTCCATGAGTAGGTGGTCAAAAGACAGTCCCACCTTCTCTTCTTTCCTTGCGAATGGGTCCAGCCTCTGGTAGCCCTGGCTGGGTGGGTAGTCTGGTTTCTCATCACACTTTTCATTGCCAGGTTAAGTGCCTGTATCTACGAAGGGAACAAGTTTGCTGAAAGTGCATTGCCCTTGGGGGAAGCTTCTCTGCCACCTCTGAGCTTCTCCCTCAGACTGATGAGGGTAGTGGAGCTTGTCAGCCAGCACAGATAGAAAAACAACCACTAGACACCCTGTGATTAGGGCCCCTTTCATTATTTTAATTTGGGTTTTGCAGTGAGACAAGCTGGCAGCCTTATACTGTGCTTGGCACTGCAGAAGAGTTTAATAATCACCTAATAAAACTTTTCATTTGGGCTTCTCACATCTCCTCCTTTTCCCAGATCCTGTCCCTCCTTTGTGCCATCAAGGATATAGGTTCTGGCATAACACACATCACTGCTATAGCAACCTTCTTACTTGTTGCTGCTGCTACAGGTATTCAGGTATTTGCAGATATCATCATAATTTCACTCTCTTTAATCCAATTGCAGCCAAATTTGTAGTCTATCTTCATGACTTTTTTCATACTTATTCCATGGGGTTCTTGGTTGTGTCCAAAGGTCTTGATTTTGTTTGTTTGTCTACAACACGGCAGAGTAGTTCAGTATGAATGGTTCTTATACTGAGGTGGCTTAAGCTGTCTTTATAATCTTGATTGGTCCTGGTGGTGATTCTCCAACAGAACTTTGAATTTCACAACCTGTATTCTTCCAAGGAAGGCATGAGAAGTTTTCGAGCATCGAACATTAAAGACTGCCTAGCTAAAGAACTCACTCTCCAATAGGATCCTGGATCTTTTCTGTAAATATTTTTAAAATAGCAGGGTTCTGATTGAAATTATTGTACTGTCTGGAATTGAACAAAATGACGGATTTGTGGGTTGGAATGCAGAACAACAACAGCATAGGTTGTCTCAAGGTGACTGCAGTCATGTCTTTAACAAACTAGAGGTTCCCTTCTCTTGCACGTTAAAGTCAGACAGCAACCTAAGGATAATCCATTCAAAGAAACAGGCCAGCTGAAAAATTAACATTTTTTTTAAAAAGGGGGGAAATTGAACTACAGATGTGCTATAGCTGTCAGTCCTTTACCAAACATGCAGCTGAACAGCAGGAGATGAGACTGGTTTTCTGTCTTGTATCAGATGCTACCTTTTGGGCCAAATAGAGGAAATAGAAATTATAACCGTTCTGAAAGCAGCAAGGCCTCCCTAGGAAAAAGGTGTTTACGGAGGGCAGGAAGAGGGTGAGACACAGGTGTGGGGACAATGGAGCCCACAGAAAGAGCAGAGACCTGGCAGAGAAGACTGATTAACAAAGGAGTGCAGGTTTCCAGAGTGATGAAGAAAAATTCCTTTGGGCCCCAAAGGGAACACTGTGGACCGCTTTGCAATCCAGGATGCTGTCGACAGTTGCTGGATTAAAAGCAAGCCTGTGTGTAGACCCTCATCAGGCAAGTAGGACCAGAAAGGGCAGGTAGAGAGTCTTCTTTGCAACCATTTTTATTTCTAATCTTGCTAAGTTTGAGTTTTCCCTGCTAAACCCAAAATGAGTAGTTAATTCTTTTTTATTTTCTAAGTTTTTAGGATGGAATGTCCTATTGGTGACTTTGGAGAGAAAGAATGGCACAGGACAGTGATAAATGGGGCTGATTCTTTTATGGACAGTGATGGTTTAAAGTATTCATCAACCCACAGCCTGATGTCACTGCTTGAGAGCATGCTAAAACTGACTTCAAGGCTCCTAGTGCTGAACAAGAAATACTCCAGTTTATTGACTCCCAAAACTAAACCCAAGGAATTAATTCAGACACTTTTCCACATTTTACTCATCCTAAATTGGATGCATTCATTAGATTATATGGCTTACATCCTAAGATCTTTTTTCTTTTACTGTAAGGATAGTTGAGAGTTACAAGCTCAGGTTAGTTTTCTACACTGTAGACACCTAAGTTTCTGCTACTTGAATCCCACTGAACACAGTTTAAGTCCTGAAAAATCTGTGTGGATGTTGCTTGGTTTAAATTCTACAACTGACTTTGACAGCATTACTCACATGCTGAATGCAGAACAAGTATGCAAGGGTTTTTCTGGCCAGGGAACTCTCTTGGTGCTGTACCTCCTCCATGGCAAAAGGAAATCAGTAAGACCCATATAGTGTGTAGTGTGCTATTTATCAAAGGCATTGTAGAGTGGTGGGAGGTAAGTTAAAAGTAACTTTGATGAGGCTAGTTGGGCTGAATATTCCCAGTGTTGTGCAAAGTGTAACAGCACTTTGTCAACAGACAGGCAGTCAGAAGGACATGGATTTGACCCAGTGCTCAGAAGAACATCTCCAGCTGTTCTCAGCTCTGGAATGAACCTTGAACAAAAAAGTTCATTGCCAGTTGATAGAATAGCTCCATTTTTGATAGACAGTGGGGGTTTCACTAAAAGAATCTTATCCAACCTCTGCCCTGGATTGACCTTGCTTGATTTGTGAAATCGGAGAGGATCCCAGACAGAGGTGGCCCAGCGTGTGTTCAAGTGCACTCGAGGAATGCCAGCAGGCAGATAAGCTGGGTAAACGTCTAATAAGGCAAAGTTTCCTGGTCTGTTATTGTTAAAAACACATCTATAGGATCCTTTTTTTTTTTTTTTTTTTTTAAGAGGTCATTGTGATTTGTTTCCCATGTGCTTTTTAAAAAGTCATGGTTTGGCATCTGATACCTTGTGCAATGTATAATCCCCATGGTCCAAAAAGCTTTAGAGTGCCAGGAAATCCAGAATCTTGGCATGAATATGGGGCCAGCTCCCTTAACACATGGCTGCATGACTTTTCTCTGTTTGTGGTATCTTTGTGACACCATGGTATGTGGTGTACTCAGAAATCAGCTGTGAGGTTTGCCTCAGAGACCCTGTGAGAGAATCCCCCCACCCCTCCTGTCTAGTGCAACTTGTAGGAGCTCCAAACAAAGAAAGCTTGTTCTTTCGAAAGAAATAAATGATGGCTGGAAAGAATAAAGCATGGAACATTGCCCCTGAGGGGAGGGGAAGAGAGGTGGTGGCCAAAGGAGTGAGTGATTAGCCACAACCCTTTGACACTTAAATACATTCTCTGCAGCAGTATGTGTGTGCATTGATGCACTGTGCAGAGACACAGGCAGCCCTGGAGGGTCAGCCTCATGCAGGTTGTGGATCCAGGGGTAAATTACGTTTATTATGCAACTTCACTTACATGAACTCAATAATCCATCTTCTCTAGACTAACAAGCTTTCTTTCATGTCAGCATCTGAGAAGCCTGTTGGCTGGGGAAATATAGAAGAAACTACTCTCAGCTTTCCCAGCTAAAACCTTCTCCACTTTTTCCTCCCCAGAGTGACCTGAAGCTCAGGATAGGGTCCATAGTCTTTGCAAAAATTATATCCATGTATGAGCAATAGCTGCACCACACAGATAGCACTTATCAGGATTAGTTTTGGTTTTTAGGGATACAGACATAGTGCTTTCATTTAAATTTATCCTCACCATTTTGGGTGAGGACAGAATATTGCAATTAATCAAGCAAATGCTATCTCCTGTTCTAAAGTAGTAATAAATTCAACTGCCAGTATTCAGTGACCTGGTAGGACCTGGCAGTGGAAAATGGGATTTAGACAGGTAGCAGAACTTCTGGTTCCCTTCAGCTGATGATCTGATCCTTGGAAGTTTCTACTGAGTACTAACTGTGAAGGAATCTACCCCAGCACAGTCTGCTGTGGATATCCCTGGGAATCTCCACATATATTCCTTGATGGACCTAGAACGCATCCAAATACTGAAGGATGTTATACTGCAGTCCATTTGAATACACATATCCGAATTTCATCAAAAAACTCACAAAAAACAAACAAAAAAACCCACAAACCCATAATCAGCTTCCATCTGTCTTTGAGATTTTTTTTTCCTTACTCTAAAAAAAAAAATTAGACAAAATTAACTTCTACACGTTCTCCTCCACCCCTTCTTCCTTCATGAGACTTAGACCCCTGGAATACCACACTGAAGGGACTTTAATGGAATAATAGCAATTCAAAAAGAATCTCATGTAATTAATAATTACATCCCTCCTCTAGAAATCTTCAACTGTGTATGAAGAACAAAGTCAAAAGATCAATGCATTTGAAAAAGATAAATATTGGTGTACATGGAGAATACTCAGTTTAATGGTTCTATGAGTAATATGCTCGTCAGTAAATCTCACAGATAAATTTGGTCACTCTTTATATGTCTCTAACTAGAATTAGAGAGAGGTAGCTTTCACAGAACAAACTAGGTGTTAAATGAATGTGAGGTTGGCAGCTGCCAATCCTGAGAAGAAACTGGTAAGTGATAAGGAATCAAATCAGTGAATAAGAAACAATTATTCCTCATTAGCCAGCTAAAACTGGGAACTTAGGAAGAAAGAAGAATCTAAAAACTTTCATCTTTTGAGAGAGTTAAGAAGTTATTGTAGAATGATCAAAACCACTTTTGCTTAAGCTAGAAAATGCTCAAAAGCCAGTATTTCTGCAAATGTCTATCTCAATATATGATATTTAAAATTAAACACATCTTTGATTTCTGTTGGGAGTTGGATCCTAAATGTGTGATTCATCTCATTTTACTTGGCTTTTCATGTTAGCTGGTCAAACATGGTACATTTGATAGCCTATATGGGAGATGCAAGGTACTTCCTCCTTTCTGGAGGTGCCTCTCTCTTTTCACAGACTAAGAAAGCCAAGAGTGATGAGCTAAGACTTAAATGTCCTATCTAGACTGCATGGTTAATAGCCAAAGTAATTTTCACTAGAAATGGCAGGCCAATAATCCTTCTCTATGCAAAGAATTTGGAGAATCTGGTGAACAGCAAAGGCAGGGCCTAGGATACAATGACAAGTAATCAAGATATTGTAGTAGCGCAAATTATTGTTTGTACCAACGCTATTCAGGTTTCTATGCCATGCTGATGAAGAAGCATTGATTTATGTTAATCTGTGTTACTTTTCAGCTGAGGTAGCAAAATAATGAGTGTATAGTTATGTTCAGCTGCTCACACATAGGTACATCACATCAGTTAAGATGCCCTGAAGTGCTCTAGGTATGGCACAGGATTACCGGGATAGTTGCAGCTTCTGCAGTGATAATTAGAGGTTGGTTTGGATAATGTGCAACATCCAAAATGATGTTAAATACCTTCATGCTGGCAACTTAATCCTGTCTCTGCAGTGAGATGTGTCAGATACAGCAAGGCCTGCATATTCTCAACCCCTTTTTATTGTCATATTGCCAGGGACATCCTGTGTCATGTAATGAGATATGGAAAGGTCTCATGCCGGAGAAGCTACTAGAGCATACCAATCAAAGGAGGCAGAAATAGCATTTAATTAAGCTGGTGAATTAAAAGCAAGGTCTCTGACAAACTCTTGTTAGGCAGACCATCAATTCTACTTTCAACTTTCTTGTGTTATGCTTGCTTTGAAATAGGACTAAATAAAGCAGGAAGGCAGAGTGAGGAGTAACCATAAAAACAACAAAAAGGAGGGAAGTTAATGAATGAGCATCTTCTACTAGCAAGGATCCAAAATAACTTGCTTTGTATGAACACCACTTGCTCCAAACACTTACCTGCTTTAATTCAGTAAGGCTGCCATAAAAATTATTCTTTAGCAAGCCCCTTTCTCCTTGTCACAGGCCTTTCCCCTGATTTTTCACATTACATTTTAATTAGAAGGACACCTGTTGTCAGAGACCACCCAACTGCAACAATCTCATTTTGCAAGGATTAAAGTGAGCCCTCAGAGAGGACTTAGAGTGCACCTTTAAGAGCCAAATGTGATTACAGTTTGTCCAATTTTTTTGCCCTGGATTGTTAAGGTAAGACTTTTATAGGGCAACCAACCCAAGATTCACCTGTCAGGGAACATACTTTAGCCCATGGGTGAGTCTTCTTCATTCTGTAAAGCTGCTATGAGCTGGTTTTGTGTGTTGGCAAATGTTCAGAAACACTGAGCTCAAGTCCTCAATCCTGAAATCTGGAGGAACCCCATGGAATCCACCAAAGTTCATTTCTCCCTCCCTCAAGGACAGACAGTATTCTGCAGAACACAATGCCCCAACTTTATACCATGTTGAGACTAGTCTTGTCTTGCTGAATGTCTGTACCCTCACTGAAGACCTGATTACAGGGTCCTCACTCCTAGGCAGCATCTGTTCCAGACACAACCTGCAAGCTTTTCCTGTTCTTCTCAAAGGTCCAAGTACTCTCACTGGCAGCAGTTGCAATAAATTTCTTCTAGTACAGTGGTGGGATGCTAACATACTTAGTGCCAAGTGTTCAGATGTTCCAGTGTCAGATTCCAGTCTTCTGCACCACATCCATTGTCTGTAGGATGTAGCTTTCTTAACCACTATGAAGGAAAACACAAAATATTTTGGGAAAGTCCATCCCGACAACATTTCCTGCATCCTGTGAAGGAGAGACCTGTCTAAATAGGTTCTTCAGTTGTTAGTAACCACCATGGAAGATTCTTAGACCATTTCCAGATGAGCATATTTTTATCATATTCCAAGCTTTTGCATCTCTGAGTTTTGTTTAGACTTACGATCTCTCCAGAGTCTGAAAGATGAACATGTTTTTCCCATGGTGGCCCATTGTTGCTAAAAACATGAGTCTTGTCACACTTCCCAACCTGGAAATGCCTTAATTCCAACAGCTGGAGTAGTTATTTCAGGCAGTTCCAAGCTGAAGGTGTCCCTTACTTTCCTTGCCCAGGTATGATCAGTAACATTTTTTTTTAACTGCAGCCAGTGTCTCTCTGTTAGAATCATCTAATTTTGTGATAACTTTCAGATTTCAACAAAAGAATACAAAGACCATGAGGAATCCAAGAGTTGAAAGAATTTACCCCAAGGTAAAAGAACCATAGCTTGTCCTTTTAGTAAAAGTCATATTGTTTTATGAATTCATGACAGTTGAACCACATATCCCACAACTTAAGAGGCTGAGATAAGGAAAGACAAAAGTGGAATGATCCTGTAATTCATCTGGAAAATCCCAGATAGGCATATGAATATGCTTGTCAGGCTGTACTTATGCAGTGAGCCCAGGATGACCAGGATACATGGTCATGATTTTATGTACCCTATGCTGGGAGCTTTTACCTGCACAGTAAGTTCAATGTTTTCCTGATGTGTCAGATTCTGCGCATATACAAATCTTTGTATTATGTATGTGCCATGAAACCACCAGGTTCATACTGTCAATCTGCCTTTTCCAGTGCAGAAGAGCTAGGTCTTGCTTGTCGCAGGACTGAACATCCTGCGGCTGCCTGCTCTGGTGGGAAGTCCTGGTTAAATGGCCAAATTTTTTTACACTTGACAAAATTTTTGACAACTGGATGGAAAGTGGAGCTGTCATAGCCTTGCAAAACTGACTTGTTTAACAGCAGGCAAGGAGTGAAATAAATTAAGCAGAGTCTTACCTCTTCCCCAACTGTAAAACTGTTACGTGGGATGAAAATTATGGCTTCTGACACACCTTCATCCCTGGTGTGGATACTCTTTCAGGATATGTGTTTGACTATACATGACTTTGGATCATAGACAGCAAGATTACCTCTTTTAAAATTCACCAGTGTGGACAGCAATGCAAATCCTCGTCTAACCAAGGCATGGCATCATGGTGTCTAAGTGGGTCTGCATCATGTAGCACTGAAGTTCTACTAAAGCTGCAGCTTTAACTGTGACAATAAGAAAATTGGTCTACCTTGACCCACTCAGTGCAAGAAAAAAAATAGGAAATCTTTGCATCATAGCTCTCCCTCTGTGTTATGATTCATGTGGCTATGAATCTCCCTATGCATGCTAGGACGAGGCAGCTCTGTCAGCAAAGTCAGAATTAGTAGCAGTTGCAGGAAGAAGGGATAAATGTGCTTTAGCTCAACCGCAAGTCATTGGTAACATTCCTTTGGAGGAATATAGGAACCAGTCCGTGACATCCAGTGCTCTGCTATCACAGGCAATATGATACCCATCATCAGTTTATTAAGCTGCATCTTAGAAATGTACTCACATAGTGGGGATAATTCCTTCCATTCCAGGAATCACTGGGTAAAGTTTCTAGACTGAGTTAAGAAAGGTCAGGTTAGATGATCATAGGGTGTCTGCTGGCTTCGATGTCTCAAAATCTCTGTAGGGATTTAGAAGGAGCCAACGCATTTTCACTTGTAAATTAGGATTTAAATAAAGATTTGTTAATGTGCTCCTATCTTTTTCTTTCTCTTTGCTCTGCATATCAGTTAATCAACATTAGTACAGAAATATTTCTCTTCTTTCCTTTTTTTTCCTTCATATTGCCCTAATCCTCCTTTCTCCTTCTTCTGCCTTGCAGAGCTATAGCAGCAAAATACCAGTCACACTAGGGAAAGCAGCTCAATTCCACTGCCCCTCTGCCTCCTTCCCCACTCTCAAATCCGCACCAACCAAACAACTGAGCATGAAATACGGCCTTATGCAGCAAAAAGAAGAAAAGTATCACGTTTACTAGCACTTTCAAGTGCAGTCGGTACCATACCAGCATCCTACAGAGGCAGCATCCCCCCAGGGGAGGCAAGGCTGTGGGGGGTTAGGGAGTGATGCTACCTTTTTTCCAGTGCCTTCAAGGCAGAAATGCCTTGAAGGTGCTTTGCTGTTTTACCTCTCTATTGAAAATGACATCTGGCTATGGAGAATATTGATAAACTTTTTGTCACCTTCAATTAATGAAGAACTAGAAGGTTCACAAGTACCTTCAAGTACAGCCACTGAGGACTTAGAGAGGGCAAAAATGCACTAACTTAATTCATGTTGTGCAGTAGCAGTGCGCTCAAAGTCAGGGATATAGGTCTGTGGACATAAATGGGTGATACTTGCAAGGCTTGTGCATTTCTAATTGACAGGATATATGCTAAACTGTCTCTACTGAAAACCAAGTGTCTTCAAAGGAGTGAGCTTTCATTGTTTTCTGAAATGAGCCAGACTTCTAGCTCCTGCTCACATCCGGAAACAGCTTCCTGCCAGTGACAGTATTGAGCAACTTGGCAAGGACTCGTGGAAAAAAAAGGCAAAACCTTAAAAAATAACAACAATAATAATAATGCAAGATTCTAATTAAATTGCTGTGCTGCTACTTAAGAGTAATGCATTGGCCATGCGCTACTGTGAATTTATGGAGCAACTGGTTGGACTCATCTGATTTATTCACCAGATTAGCCGCAGTCACTCTATGACTGAACACCAAGTTCTTCTTTGCTTGCCCTCAAGTTAAATTAGTATTGAGGTCAGCAGAGGTATACTGATCCAAGCCAAGTGAGAATCTGGCACAACAGTACCTAATACTACAGCTACATTTTCCATGATTTTTTTATTTTTTTTCAATAGAGAGTGCAAGTTTCTAAAAGAAAATGCTACTTTCCATGAAAAGCTTATGATTCAGCATATTAGAGACAAACAGACAGAAAGACAGATAACACAATTGAAAGAAGGCATGTCAGATTTGGTAGACATATATTGGAATGTTTCTTTGTCCTACATCAGCCAATTTATGCTCAGTGTGAAACAGACATGATAAACTGACACTCATGAGTTTATCGTGAGAGTCAAGGATATTCCAGTTCTTTCCTTGCTCTAGATTTTCAGGTGAATTCTCTAAGCGTTAAGCTACAGATTCAGCCTCCTTTTTCCTGTCCAGGGTAACCTCTTCAGGTTTTCCCTGCCCAGCTATAACCTGAACAGAAAGGATGAAGAGGTAATTTTGTCCAAGCCTGGTGTTAGGACGGCAGTTCTGATTCACCAGGACTAGTGTGGGAACTGAAACCAGCTCTCCTGCTTTTTTTTTCTGTAATATACCTAAAGTCTATGCTTTGGCATACCAGGAACATCTCCTCCATTCATTTTCTTGAATGTAGCATTCCCTGCCACTAAATTTCACCAGTGTTAAAGACATCAAACAAGGTAGGACTACTCGCCTTGGACCAAGTCTTCCAAGGGATTTGTTCAAAGGAATAGTAACACTCTAGATATCGGATTGGCAAAGGCATGACTTCTGCATCAGCAAGGAAGATGCTTGTGGAAGCAGGAAGCCCTGAAAAATTAATTTTAGTACTATAATCTTTCATGTGGATATCTGAAAGATCTGACCCACTCAAGGGAAAGTTCTTCCTTGAAGGGGAGATCATTTCATTATTATGCATGGTCATGTATAGGTCCTGTATATGGGGTGTAATTAAATGTTGTTGTTCCCCCCTGCTTTCAGTTACGAGGCAAAAGGGAAAGCTGAACTTTTTGCTTTTCTCTGGGTGGTTGAGAGTGGGGGAACAGAGAATGATAAAACTACCCATGCTGGGTTTACTGTTCTTTTTCATGTCCAAGCCAGATCTATTCAACCTAGACCTCTGCAATCAGTGGAGAGAAATGTGCAGTCTTTGGAAGTGAGTTAGACAGACATAGAAAAACTCGTTTATCATAGAAGCATAGAATGGTTTGGATTGGAAGGGACCTTAAAAGGACCAAACCCCCTGCCACAGGAAGAGACACCTTCTACTAGACCAGGTTGCTCCAAGACCCATCCAACCTGGCCTTGAACACTTCCAGGGATGGGGCAGCCACAGCTTCTTGGGGGAAACTGTGCCAGTGCCTCACCACCCTCACAGGGAAGAACTTCTTCCTAATATCTAATCGAAATCTCCCTACTGTTAGTTTAAAGCCATTCCCCCTGCTCTATTTCTAAATGCCCTGGTAAAAGCCCCTCTCCAGCTTTCTTGTCAGCCCCTTTAAGTACTGGAAGACTATTGTAAAGTCCCCCTGGAGGCTTATCTTCTCCCAGCTCTCTCAGCCTGTCTCCATAGCAGAGGTGCTCCACCCTTCTGATCATTTTTGTGGCCTCCTCTGGACTTACTCCAACAGCCTCATGTCCTTCTTAGGTTGGGACCCCAGAGCTGGATACAGGACTGCAGGGGGGAGTCTCACCAGAGCAGAGTAGAGGGGGAGAAGCCCCTCCCTCGACCTGCTGGTCACGCCGCTGCTGATGCAACCCAGGACATGGTTGGTTTTCTGGTCTTTTTTTAGGCTCCAGTTTCTGTCTTCTGACTATGACACTGATGGAGGTTGACCAGCTCAGATTCAGATGTCTAACTTTTGGTTGTATAAAAATAGGGCAGATGAATGCCAGCCTGTATGCCCGATATGTGCGTGGGGATTAGCAAAGTATTGCAATGTGCCATCTGCTTTTTGTGTTTCTCCCTGGTGGCAGCTTTAACAAAGAATTTTCGTCCCAGTCTTCAAAATGATTTTGCAGCAAATAGGTGTAGCTATTGGCAGAAGGAAGCTGTGTGAGGGACCACAGGGAAAACTTATTTTAGTTAAAATGTGATAACCTTATTAGTATTATTATTAAAAGTGTTCTGCAAGTAGTTTTCAAAGTGTTTGGCTTCCTGAAATTTCGATTTATTGAGTTTTTGTAACCAAAATAATTTTAAGAAGTGAAATTAATCACTACATTTATTTAAAAAGAAATGAAGAGGGGAATTGTCTGAAAAGTTAGAAAAGAAGAAAAAATAATCTATATGGAAGCCTGGGAAATTAAAACAATGGAGAAATGTCAGTATCACTTCAAGAATCATTTTTCAAACCTCCTTAGAACACAAACAAAATTTTGTCAAAAGTTTAACTAAATCACCTTTTGATTTCAGACTTCTCAAAACTTTCACCACTGCAGGTTTTCTGGAAACAGGACAATTCTGCAGGAGGGGCTGTTTTTATAGTATATTTGGACTTGGAGAATAGAAATCTCCAAATAATCTGAGCTCATGTGGACGGATTTCTCATATGGATTCCTGACCCACCTTTCAATGTAACTAATCCAAATTTTCATCTGGTCTACATCAGTGTCACAGGGGTACCTCCAACTTATACCCACTGAAGACCTGACCCAAAATATTCACACTCTAAAATGTAGATTAATCATCTAGAGGCGCATTAGTTGGCTATTCCCATGGTATTTCCCATGAAGTTCTGTGAATTTAAAAGTTGAACAAGAAGATATGTTACCTTGAGTTCCAAGTTCTCTTTCTTTCCATTATCTCAGTGCATTGCCCAAGTGACCCTCTGATGGTAATACACATAAATACATCAGAGACATGCCCAGTCTGTGATAAAATACTCTGATAATTTTGAGGCCTTCCAACATATAATATTTCATGCTATCACAAACACTAATGCAGTCAACCAGTAGCCACAATCAATTACTCAGAGCTGCTGCACTCATGTTCCTTCTCCCTAGTTTCTTGGTTAGGTGCCAACTGCGTTAAAGGCCTATCACTTTCCAAAGCAAGGGAAAAAAAAAAAAAAGAAAGAAAAAAGAAAGTTCCCATAGTGATATCTTCTAAAATAGATATAAACACACTGCCTGCATGGCTAGCTATGAAACAGTCCCTGTGCAAACTTTTGTGTCCAGGGCTGCTAACAAATAGTTAACCTTCTAACCCATTCTGCATCTCACTGATGGACTGAGAACAAACTTGGATAAGGCAACCAAACGACTGGGAGACACAACCAGTTCCAAGAACACACCGGGACCAGAAAGCTCTGGCTGGGTAGGATTTCAAGGTCTTGTCCACAAGGGTCCACAATTAAAATTTCTTGTGCTAAAGTTTCATAGTGAAATAAAAACCCTGAGATTCCAACGCTTCCCTGCACCCCGCCTCCCCCTTCCAAACACCGCTCACAATACAGCACGGTGGAAGGAACAAAAAACCTCCAGTATTTTGGCAATCAGTGCTGCCCTTTTTTACATATTTCAATTCCTTCTTTTTGGAAGAGTTGCAAATCTTTCCACCCATTTTTTTCTCTTGTTCTGTCTTCAGCTAGCTTGGCTATATAATTGCAGTGTTCATGTTACTTGCATGCATAGGAAATGATGCTCAAAGGGACGAGAACGGAACTAAAGTAAGACCTTTCTCTTCCTTTCTCTCCTCAGCTTCAGGTATGTACTGATATATACATTGAATATACTTGAATATGCATCATAATGTAACATAGCTTGTTCCCTTCTCTCTACCCTAGTTTCTTTCTTACTCCATTTTGTTTCTGATCTTCAGCTACCATAGGGTGTTATCTGATACGCAAGAGCTGGTGACTCTGGATGCTATGAATTCAAGCATCACTCTCAGCTTAACAGCCTGTGCCTCCATCAAAGATTACCAATGCTCCAAGTAGAGTGGGCAGAAGGAATGCCTTCATCTCATTCTCTGCAGCTCTGGGTATGAGTGAGGTGGTTCCTGATGGAAACACTGAGGCCTGTCACTCTCCCTGTGGCCATTTTTGCTAGCAGACAGAAAGGACATGGTGCTTGTCCTTTATTCAAAACACACTTTATAATTCCAGAAACACTGGGAGCACTTGGGAAGCAACACCTGTACTAGAGCCATCAATACCGCATTACCTTGTTGGAGGAGAAACCAAATTAT
This sequence comes from Pezoporus wallicus, assembly GCF_028554395.1. Lineage (NCBI taxonomy): Eukaryota > Metazoa > Chordata > Aves > Psittaciformes > Psittacidae > Pezoporus > Pezoporus wallicus. The sequence goes on along the minus strand of NW_026637044.1, from coordinate 2,293,026 downwards.
GGGACAAGAGTCCAAGCTGCAGATGGTTAAAGCCTGGCAATTCAAAAGGTCACCTAAGGGTGAAGGTCAGTTTGCCAGACAGGGTAATCTTAGACCTTGTTCCTCATTTGTTAGCATACTTGAGCTGTTACTCTCCCTTCCTGGGAGCTCCACAGGTGATCTCTTGCAGGCAAACCCTGTGCAAGTAGTTCTGAGCAATGAAGCAATGTTTTTAAAGAGTTGTGGCTATTAACATTCAGAATCTGTGGGCAGAAAAAATAAAAATAAAAAAAAACCCAAAGGAAATCCAAAAAACTTAATATTTTAGGAATAAAATATTTTTTCTTTCCCATTTATAGAGTGAACAAATTTGAATCCTCTCAAAATATAGTGCGATTTAGTGCTGATTTTGGCCTTGTCTTTGTGCTCATATCTGGCAGCTAGAGAAGAACTGTTGATCAAGTTTCTTGTTTTGTTTCATTAAAATGTCAAGAGCCAGAGTATTTCCCCCCCCAAAAATGTTCCAGTCTCCATGAAATTTTCAATGGGAAACTTCTGCGCTACAGGATGAAGTGGCCAAAGAGAGAGAGGATGAGTCATGTCTCCTCCAATTCAGAGATGGGCTCAGGACAATTCCATGGGACGTGGCAGAATGAATTTCAAGCCCCTCATTGGCATAGCTCAGATTTGTGCTCCCAAAAATTGCTTTCTGCACCCTCAGAATAACGAATGTCAGGCTATGGTAGTACAAGTGGTCCCTAAATGCTTATTAACCTGCTGTGATGATACAAAAATATTTTGAGGAAGGTACAAGCAGTGTCCTCTTGTAAGCAGACAGTTTCACTCCCACATTAGCCATCTGTGGGAAGCTCATTCCATAGCCTCATCCCTCTTTGGCAAGATCAGGAAGGTTTCTGGCCAGTTCAGTTACTAAGTCATGGATCCAAGGTGTTTGGATTTGGCCTTGGCCTTTATTTCACTCTGACGTTCTCTCTGCTTCTCTTATTAACTGTGTAATTAGGGAGGGTAAGAGTGCCCACAGCTGCCAGTGTCTTTGGAGATGTGATAATTATCTTAAAGAAAATCATGACAACCCATAGCTGGAAACTTTGCCTTTGATGGAAAAAAAAAATCATTGTACCTGTTTCACTGAGCATGTAAACATGTGCTTTGCTGATGCCCTTAAGGGCTGTCCTAATTTCAGCTTGTTTACCTTTGAAGCTTCCTTTTGACTTTTCTTGGAACATAAGCTTGTGGTGCAACATGGGGGAACATGCCGATGTGTTTTGTTGAATGAAACATGAAATAAATGGAACAAAAATGAAACAAGAAGGAAGAAGAAATCAGACAGCAGTGGGTAGGCCATGGTAAAACAACACATTATCTGCGACAATCAGAGTTCCTTTACTGAGGAAATAAATGGGGCCGTGCTTCTGACAAAAAAACTGCTGAAAATCCCCATTCATACACATGGTCTGATGAGCTTGAGGAACAGACCCATTTTGAGCCTGTTTTCTGGAAGAGCGGAATAGGTATGCTGGATGCCAGCTATTCAGTTAGGCAGTTGTCTCTTTTCCCTCCTTTTAAATCAAAAGGGCAATAATACCTGTGTTTAATTGAGGGGTGCAAAACATAATGATACTGAGTATCTATAAGCTTTATGAAACCAGTCAGCTCAGGAGAGAAGTTTCCTGTTAATATCTCCACTTAGGCAATGGATTCAGCCTTTGAATTCAACCTTTTTTTAGAGACCAGAGAGCTCAAATGTGGTGTCAGAAGCACAAGCAGAAAACCTTTGAAGTCCCAGACAGAGCCAACAGGCTTTTAGACTCAACATCAACTAACCTGAAAAAATAGGTAGGATTCAACTGACTTCTGCATCTGAGCTTCTGCCTTCAGGCTCTATTTAAAGTCACTGTTGCCAAAGGCATCAAGCACAAAATTTATCTCATCTTTTGCAGAATTTTGCAATAGGTCCGAAGAATAATACTTGAAAAAGAAATATGAAGGGAACTTAAGGTATAAATGATAGAATTTTAGTTTGACGTGAAATACCTTTTTTTATGCTGAAAAATGTACCTATTGCTCCTTTCATTTCATCTTTCACATAGTCCATCAAGGTCATCTGTATTTAGACAGAACTTCAAAACCAAAAGGAAGAGCTGACGCTACCAATCTTATTCTTCATAGCAGACGAGACGCCAATCTTTGCAGAGCTTTACCTAATCTGGTTCTCTCTCACATCAGCCACATCTGCCACAGCTGGTGTTTTCCATCCTGCTTCCCTCTGGGTGGGGTTTATTCCCAGAAGAGGATAATCAAGACTTTCCAGCCTCCTTTCCCAGATGCCTTTCAGTTTATAATGGCTCAAAACTCTTTCCAGCTCTTTATCAGAGCTTCCTCTTGTTTACAGCTACAGTCCAAGGTACCAGGTCTTTCAAGCCATCCTAGCAAAGATTTAACTGCCCAAAATTCATGGTACCCTTCTCATAATCTCTCTCTCTCTTAACTCCCAGCAATCATTTGGACTGAATTTATTAACATGTCTTTATATGACTGATGTCAAGTGCAAGGATCTCTCACTAGTCATGTGGGGAAAGAACAAGAGTGTACAGATGCAGTGATCCCTTTGCTTAACATTTAATTTTCTTTAATTCTTATAACTCCTTAGTAAACTGTTGATGAGCCTTCTGGATGGTTCTGCAAAATGAAGAGATTAAGTATGTTGAAAATGATAATATTTTCAAAATCAAGCACTTATATGCAGACAGAAATTAGGTTGTAACGTTATTTTGAGGGACGTGTTCCTCTGATATAAATCTGTGCTTTTTGCAAGCATTTTTACTCATTTTACTCATTTGCTCATCCACCCAAGACTGGGTGAGGGAACATAGCATCTGCAAGCATTACAGTTCTGTGCAAAATACAATGATTCTATGATTCTATGATTCTTTGATCTGTCTATATTCAGTCCACATGAACTAAGCATTATAAGGAAAAATATCTGCTCAGGATTTGTGGCTTGACTGGTTTTCAGCCCATGCAGCATGATGAGGAATCCTGGGCACTGTTCTTAAATGGGTCTTAAGCTTCCTCAAGGACCCAAATTCAAACACTGGGCTCAAGGTTACAGAAAAACACTTATGTATGGTGGCTATTGTGTGGTTTAGGGCCCTTTCTGGAGGCTGACGAAAGCTAAGCTGCCATGTAGGCATCTGTTATATTCCCAGCAGACCTGATTTCTTAATTGCCTTCTTCAGTTATGTGACTCCAGGACTCAGTTGCTTTACCTGGGGAGGCAACTACAGCAGAGGCAGGTCTAACTGTGTTGCAAGCTCCTTAAAGAGCAAGCTCAGTCCAAGACAGCAATCACATCTCTCTTCTAAGGTTACAGTCTTTGTATTGCTGGCATGGAGATCCTATTAGGAATGTAGCCAATTGTAGTATTACATGTGCTATTTGTCGAAGAAGAATTTTCTTTGCTTTCTCTTGTTTCTCTAGGAAGTAGCCACAAGTGTCCAGTGTAAGGTTACTGGGCCCACACAAAATTTTTATCAGATTTTAGCAGCTATTCCTGGAATTGCATATTGTTTTGTCTTTTTGAACTGAAATGACAGTGACTTAGGTGTCATTTTTCATATCAGGATCTGTTTTTTCCCTAGGGCTGTTTGAGGAATTCAAATTTTACTAAGATTCCAAAATTAGTAGTAGTCTTGGAGACTGGGGAATCAGGGTTTTTTTTCCTTGGTGATAGAGATTTTATCTATTTTTTTTTTTTTAAGTTCAAAGCTAAATAATGATTCTGGGTCCCTTGGGAAAAAAACAAAAAAAAAACCCAACCCCCCCCCCCCAAAAAAACCTAACCAAACCAAACAACCCCAAACTAGAATCTGCTAAAACACTGCTGGTGGAAGAGATCAAGAGTTGTTTCATGGTGGAGTAAATCCATCTCAGCTCTGTGGAATTGCCATTAATAACTTCCTCTTTGTTCCTCCCTAACAAAATGTGTGTGTGAGGATCCAGCTCACATTGACTTTGGCAGTCAAGCCTCTTTACAACTGCTAAAAGGAGACTAGGACACCACCCTATATAAGAAGGTCCTCAACTCTCCTTTTGTGAGACTGATGCAATTAACTCCCATCCCACATTTCCTCAAACACAGGTCTGGATCTCCTGTCCTTGCAGAAGCACGCTGCTCAATTCTTTGTTGTGATTCCAATATGCTAAATGCGCCTTTTTGGCCTGATCTCTGATTCAGGTACATTCGTGTCCAAGGCTAGGTTGGATGGGGCTTTGTGCAACCAGGTCTAGTGGAAGGTGTTCCTGCCCATGACAGGGGTATTGGAAGTTTAGAACATTACATGTCTAATTCTGTAATTCTACATGACCATAGAATACCAAACCTTCAAGCTTCCTCTGCTTTGCCTATCTCTGTAAAGAGCATCAAATATGAGGTATAGGTCTAAATGTGTCTCACCCTTAAATATCAGGTCAAATGAAGATGTCACTAATTCTATAGCTGAAATGTCGAGATTGCCTGAGACATGGAGTGGGACTCATCTGACCTAATCTTAGTCATTTAGCCATTAAACACAGTGTCAGCTAAACTAAGTCTCAACCAGACTAGCTAAACACCTAATCTTTAGCTAAACAAAGCTAAACTAAGCCATCTCATTAGAAATGTGGTAAAGCACCTTCTAGAATTGTTTGTATGTGTTGATAGAGATTATAGATGTCACAGTTCAGGGTAAATGCCTTCTTTCAGATGACTGAGATGTATCCCACTTCATTGATGTATCTCACCAAATTTTTCTGCATTGTTTTTAATATTAATCTTGGAAAAGAAGCTTACTGAAGAAGACTTGATCTATGAATTAAATCTTATGATACAACTCAGGAATATTTTTGATGTGAACTTTTTGCTTTTGGCCTAGTTACTCTCCTTTCTACATTTTCACTAACAAATTACTCATTGTTTTTTAAGAGATTTTACATTAGACAGGCTCAATTAGCTAAGAGCATGATATTATATGTTTTGATAAGCAGCTTTCATTCTCAAACAAATCAGGTATCATGTTTGCTTGGGACATATTGTCACATGAGTATGACTTGAATTCACCCATTTAACTTTTGGCACAAAGCTGGGACGTCTTAATGACGATGCTGTTTGCTTAGAATTTCCAAATAGCAGAAAGAGCAGGAGAAACACCTCCGACACAGTTGAGTGTTGCCTCTGCAGAAATTAAAAGGGAGATTAGAGCAGGACCAGAAAATGTAAACGTTCCTAATGGATAACCCTCATTTTAAAGTGAGATGAAACCGATCCAGCAATCTGCAGTTTGGGAAATGTGTGTGAGCATGGACAGAAACAATGCCTTTTGGTTTAGGGAGCACTCTTGCCGCTTTAAGAGCTGGGACGGACTCCAACTGTTTGGGCTGCCTTGGTTTGTTGATTGCTGGTTTCATTTTTTTCTCTCTTTAACATTTTTACTTCTTTTTATTCCATCTCTCAAAGTGAATCTCAGAGAATTCAACAACACCCCCCCCCACACACATGTCACCCTCACTATCCCCCCTGATATGATTTAAATGCCTGCCACTTCTGCTGGTAAGAGTGCTGTAAAAAGAACTGGCTCCTATTCAAGTCCTTCTCCTCTCCAAATGTTTGGGGATTTGGAGCCCCTACATACAATTACTGAGTGTTTCTCAGGAAGAGAAAATAGCCAGCAGCTGTTCAGTGTCTGATCAATTATGAGTTGAGGAAGAGGAGTGAAAGAAGGGAGAGTTATTGGTTAGAAATCTGCACACAATTAGGAAGCAATGCTAGAAATGGGTGCTTGGGAGATGTGGGGAGGATAGACACTCTGACAGTGTATGGTTAGGCTAACAGGTCTGCAATGGTCTACCCAGTGTGGAGACAAAATTGCCTCTAAGTTGATGTGAATGTTTTCCTGAGGGTTTGGCAAGACGGAAGAAGAAGAGGAGTCAGTCCTAGTCTGAGAATATGAATCCTTGAAAGGGAGTCTGGTAAGTGGGTATCTTGGAGTAGATCTCCTTTCCCCAGCCAGGCACTGGCAGCTTAGACAGCCACTCCATGTAGTGTGGGCTGTCTACATAATGTCTGCATAACTGTAGGCAAATTTCTCTGCAAGACAAATCCTGACTTAGGCATTCAATTCAGTTTCCCCACACACAGGTGTTGAGTGTCATCTGAGAAGCCCAAGACTACCTGGGAAAGCCACAAAGAGTTGGCAAATATTGCAAAGTACCTTAAAATATTTGTTCCTTAGAAGTCTTTGAAAGAGACTTTCACTTCCCTCTGGATTGAAACTCAGAGACTAGAAGGTTTTCCAAACAGCAATAAACTCCCACTTTCATAAATTAGTTTAGCCCCAAATCTCTGTTGCATTTAATATAAGGAATTTTTTTTTTTCCTTAGTTAGTGTCTTTTTTTAAATTTTACCTGCAGTTAATGGAGAGAATAGTGGGATGACGGATCCTTCACTTATTAGCTCTACCCAGTATCATTTGTACCCTTGAATTCATAAGACATGATCTGTGTAGTATCAACTTACTCACTGAATATGAGTTTGGATGATTTCAGAATCAGAGAATGGTTTGGATTGGAAGGGACCTTAAAGCTCATCCAGTTCCAGCCTCCTGCCATGGGCCCGGACACTTTTCAGTAAACCAGGTTGGTCAAAGCCCTGTCCAACCTGGCCTTGAGCACTGCCAGGGATGAGGCAGACACAGATTCTTTGGGCAACCTGTGCCAGGGCCTCACCACCCTCACATTGAAGAACTTCTTCCTTATATGATGCGCATGTTTGCCCAAGATCCAGGTGACAACTCTTTCTCAGATAGTCTGCATTTGAGATGCAAAGAGTGCTTGAACATTATCTTAAATGATAGCTTGGAAATTTGGGATGAAGCTTAGGGAGGTGTTTGTGACCTAAGCTAAATGAACCCATAAGCCCATTGTTTACAGAGCAAATGGATGAACCTTGAAGATGGAGGACAAGGGGCAGTGGTTTCAAACTTAAACAGGAGAGATTAAGGTTAATATAAAGTAGAAGTTCTTTACTGTGGGGGTGGTGAGGCACTGAAACAGGTTGCCCAAGGAAGTTATGAATGTTCCATCCCTGGAAGTGTTCAGGGCCAGGTTGGACAGGACCTTATGCAACCTGGTCTAGTGGAAGGCATCCCTACCTGTTGCAGGGGTATTGGAACTAGATGATTTTTAAGGTCCTTTCCAACCCAAACCATTCTATAATTCTATATCATGTTCAAAATTTTGACATGTTCTAGAGCTTTTTTCTGTACACTCTTGACTCCAAATTTCAGCAACTAGATAAACTAAAGCTGTTTTCCTTCAAAGTCTGTTCAGCAATCTGTGGTGAAATGGGCATAGGAGTTTACATTCAGTTTCAGTGAACAAATTGAAAACAATGATTTACAATGTGCCTTAGGGCAAAAATTAAAATATTTTGAAAATCAGTCATTTGTGGGGAAAAGTCTTGGTAAAATCTGACAGTTGAAAATGTATCAGCTTGTGGTTACATGAATTGAGGTCTTTATAGCTGATGAATTTAACTACATCCAGCATCCAGTAACACCACTCTATAGTCAGTACGTGAAGCTGCATAAAGACTGACTCTGTCTTTTCTTCACACAGCAACAGAAGCATTTAGTAAGTTCTGTCCAATGGTGTCATCACCATGGATACATTACTGTTTGTGTTGTGACATGTGTAATTTTACCTAAAGTCTTAGTTCCATTGCAATTACATAAGATTATTTATCTTCACTAAGTTTGTTTATCTTCATTACATATAAAGTACTTTTGATCAGGAACACCTGAAAACATGACCCACAAATCTTTTAACGGTTAAGAAAAAGAGGTTTACATTGCCCTAAAATGGATTATTTCACAAACAACGTTATTTTAAAATTTAGATGTCTAGTCAACATAGCTCTCTGCATTGCATATCTATTAGTGCAAAAAGTTAAAAAGTATTAATCTGAGCCTAAAATAGATGGGATGAGCCTTCCTCTGGACATTACAGTCTTTCCATTGACTAAAGAATTACAGATGATCAGCTTTGAATAGACAACTAACTCTTAGATACAGAGAGGTAGGTGTGAATGCAGTTTAATGTCAATGTAATTTCTTCGCAGGCTATTTAATGGTGGTGTTCACCCATAAGATGACAGAGTAAATCTGCTGAAACAGATGTCTCGTTTAGCTACGTGATAGCTCAAACGTATTTTTCTCTGGAGCCATTGAAAGATGTTGACATCAGAGCAATAAAACTGCATGTTCACAGCACAGTGTTTTGGTTTTTTTTAGATTATAACTGCAATTTAATTAAAGCTTATTTCCAAGAACACTGATAGAGTCCTCCTTGTTCTGCCAAGTCAAATTCAAAGGTCATGTTCTTCAACTGGCTCTTTAGTGCCATTGAGATTAAACCTACAATGTTCTAATCAGTCAGGTATACCCAGACACTCAGGGTGTTCCAGCCATATACATCTCTATGTAACTATGCCCTGGTTCAGTTTTGGCAATGCAAAGGGGAAATCAAAGATGAAAAATTGCTTTCTCAGCTGTCCCAAATGAGATTTTTCCATTGTGATATTGCAGTTTCTACCTTCCCCAACTGACTTGACACTACCTAGCAGTTCCTCTTCTCTGGCTCAAATAACAAGGTTCCCAGACCTTTTCATTTCACCTCTGAAGTGACCTGGGCCTCCTTCTACTCATTCTTGTAAACGACCTGAGCTGCTCTCCTCTGTTCCCTTGAAGCTCCCACAGAACCATCACAGACCCCCTGGACTCCAAATATTTGCCTCTGGTTCCTCAGGCTTAAGCCCTAGTTTTTGCCCAATAGAAAGCATGGGGCTCAGATAAAAATTATGTTCCCTTCTCTAACCCTTCACCTATGAACCTATTTTCAGAAACTCACAGATGTTAACACCTGAAGGTATCAGTGGAAGGCTGTTTTCTGATCTTCAGGATTAACACAACCTGGAGATGCTCAAAAAGGCACTCCTGAAGCTGGTAAAATAACTGACAGTTGAGCTATCATACCTGCTGAGACATTCATTACAGCTTTTCCCTATACCATGGTAATTTTTCTCTAACTCTCTTTCCTCTTTCTGTTTTCAGTACCGATTGAATTTTTCTGTTTCTGGTCTGAATTTGACTGTCATAGATGAATTGATTCAAAATACAATTTATTTTTTTTTTTTTAGTAAACAAAGACTGATGCATTTCTTTACTAGATTATGAGTCGTGTTGGCTGGAGATCTGTTGGTAGAGTCAATCAAGTTGACAAAAAGAATCTTTTAGTTTTTATGTTTCTCAGAAGAAAAATGTTGTTTTTTTTGGAAAAGGAAGTGAGCAGAACTACTTTGAATTCTTGATTTGTTACTGAACTTGTAAATAGAGTATTTTAGCAACTTTATTTAGAGACCTGAAATGACCATGTCTTGTACTTCCTTTTTTGAAAGCCAGTTCATATGATCTACTTCTGACCATCAAAAAATGGTTAAAATTCATGCCAAGTTTGCTTATGCTTTCTGAAGTCAGTGGAGAGATAAGCACCTCCAAAATATGGGTCTTCGCAGCTTGCAGTACATATCCAAGCACAGTAGCTTCACATTCCTATCTCACTCTTGAGGCTTCCTCTCCATCAACTAAGTCCCACAGTGAAGCGATACAACAGTGTAGTTTCCATGGTTCTTGTCTTCACAATTCTTATTGAACTTTATCACTTCCCGATACGACTGCTTGAAAATGTTTTTACAGTTTGTTTTCCTGAAAAAATGTTTTCTTTTATGAAAAAGAATGAAGATTTAGCAACAATGAATTCAGAATATTGTAAGAAATGCCCAACTGGGACTAGTTTTTTGTTTCAATGTTTTACCTGAAGCACATGAGGAAATGAAAATAAATATAATTTACTTGGTTCATAGGAATTTTTTTTTTGTTTGTTTGTTTCTTTGGTTGTTTTTTTTTGAAGCAGAAGTATTTCTTTCAGAGTATGCTGAAAGATTTGAAAAACAGCAAACATTGATCTGTCTTCCCTCCCAAAGAGAAACAGCTTCAGCTTTCATCAGTAACATTGATATGAACCTCCCAAGTACCAGCAGAACTCCCAACATGGTCATGCTTTCTTGAATCGCTGTATGGAGCTGGTCAGACCTCAGTGAGAATACACCACTAGAGCGTGGTCTTGCAGAGAGCAATATAAGCACTTTTTTCTAAGGAACTCATGAAAGGAACAGCTTCAAAAATATCCGTGTGAAATTCTGAATTGAAAATATGCTGCTCCTCTGAGATAAATCCTTCATTAGCTCCTCTGCTTCCAATATGCCCTCCTTTGATCACCTGAGGCATTGCACAAGAAAGCAGAGCAATTATCAATGCACCGCTTGTATCGTGCAAAAAAAAAAAAAAAGAAGAGATCATTGATTGTGGTCCTTTGACCTTCTTTGGAAATGATCTTTCATTCCTTCACCCCACTAGACTGACTTGGTTATAAGGCAGCTCAACAGTGAGTGGCTTCCCAGCTGTGGAGACCTCAGGATTGATGTATCCAGGCAATAGCAGGGAACTTGAGGGGAAAAATAAAGTAGCACAGACACAGGCACTGGAAAAAGCAACACCTGAAATACCACCACCACCTCCTCGAGCGGTAGTGGTTGGGTCTGTTAGGGAAAAGGTCTATGTCTTGGCCAGCTACTGACTCAGCCTGTCCTTATTTTCATGTCCATGACCCGATAAGATCAAACTGATACTGCTTGCATTGGGGTAGCACATAATGTTTCCAGCCATATTCACCAATATAGGCACACTGAATAATGATCGTACAACCATGATTAGAGATTTACAGTCAAGGTGTGTTAAAACCTAGCAGTGGGTTTAGATTTGACATGGCATGGCTGCAATTATGTAGAAAGTCAGTGTTGGCAAGTGCAATAAAGGTTTTTTGAAGCTGAGTTTCTCCCTTCACATCTGGCTTAGTACCTTCAGACTGAAGTCTCCCCCAAAAACATGACCCCAGAGTTAGTTTTAGACATACCCATAAGATGTTCTTTTAGAAGAAAGCTTTTGTCACTCTGTGCAGACCAGCAGATTTAGTATAAGCAGAACTCATGAGAAAAGTAAAATTCACTCCTGGGAGTGAATGTGAATGAACCAGGGCTGTAGATACCACCTTTTAATTTGACCCACAGTGGTAAGCCAATGTTCAGATTCTCACTAAACCTGTATTTAAAGTTTTGCATTCAGCTTTAGAGATGCTTTATTTCATCTTGAGCAAAGCAGCTTTGCACCTTGTTTCCCAGCTTGCAACAAAGCCCCTCCTTTTTCTCACTCTTTTTTCTATATCTGTAGCAAAGTATGTATGTCTTTTGCAAGGTTTTTTCCAGTGTGTGAAAGCACTGTTTGGAGCTTGGTTGAGAGTTCCCTGGCACTACTGTGATATTGGTAATAAGGTGGCAATTTTTAGCAAGCTTATACTGCCTAAGAAAGATTAATTTGTTTTTTCATGTTCAGTCAGAAGAACCAGGTGAAGACTGAGCCGATGAATACCAGGACCTTTCTAGTCTGTGGCCTAAGATAAACTTGGAACTGTAATAACATAAACTCAGAGACATTTTGCTAGTGGAATTGTAATCTGAAAAGAAAATTGATGCATGGAAATCATATTACTGCTGTTTTTCATATGCATATTCTCAATACTCTTTAATGTAAGGGTTCTTAACTCTTGACGTTGTGACAAATTTATCCCTCATTTAATACTTAAGATGTTTAGACCATTAGGTAAAAACAGTATTGTTATTTAGGTTATGTGTTGAAAGTCACAGTGTCTGGAAAGAATTCTTCTTTGTGGTTTCCAGGCTGAGTCCAGAAAATTAGAATTGCAGTGAGGTTATCCATGCAGTTAAATTTAAAATAAAAATCTCAAACCTAAATCCAGACTGAAGCAAACCTTAACAGCATGAAGAATCATTGCAAAAGGTTTAAAAATTTTCACTTCATTTCATCGATATATGCCATTTCCTGAAGGAAACCAGACAGGTTAATCATGTGCAAAATATATATGTATATACATGTATTTTACACATACAGGTATATAAATGTGTGTGTATATGCATCTGTGCATGAATGCATATATATTATTTTTTTCTCTTTCTTCTACATATCAGACTTCAACATATGGCACTAAACCCATCACTTAATGCGGAATTATGAAGCTAATGGAATGTGGAGAATGAGGTCTTGCTTTCCTATTGGTCACCAGGCTCCTCTTTAACTGCTGGGGGAAGACGAAACTTATAAACAGAGATCTGTGACCATAGAAACATCCAGATCAACTTTTAAATTTCATCACTTTAAAATAATTGGCTTTTTGTTTGTTTTTTTTTTTCCTACATATTGCACAGGAAAACTGCCTGGTATGTGTGTGTCCAAATATATATATATTGTTCAAATATATACATATTGTGATTCAGAATAGTGATGGTGACTTAGAAGTTATAGAACTCATCCTAGTGAGAGATGCCAATTTTTTCTCCATGCAGTCATTAGTAGCTCATTGAAATACAAGTAGACTTCAGAGCAAAAAGCTCCGGTATCAGTGAAAATTTTCAACTTATTCCTGCTTAAGGACTCCATACACAGGGTCAACAGACTTGTTACTCAGTCTTTTTCCCATCTACTTTTCTAGCTTTCTATTCACATATGTATATTGAAACCACTAGGGGTATGCTTTCAACAAACCTTTTGACCCCAGTGGACAGATCTGCACAAATTAGAAATCAATTAGAAGCTGATCCTGTAAGTTGAAAATTGCTTAGTAGAAGCTTTGAGGTTTCTCAGAATGTCATGAAATCAAAAACATGTCTAGTCTAAAGAAGACCTCTCGAGGTCCTTAGTCCAACTACTTGCTCAAAAAATGGGCTATATCCAAAGCCAGATTGCACTCTTGAGTTGTGAGCAAATTTTTTATTATGTTCAACCAGTTTCCCTTTCTGTAACTTGTGACTCTTCATCCTTCTGCTTTATATCTCTAAGTAGCTGCACCTCCTCCCCCAACCTCATTTATGTAGTAGAAGTCTGCAATTTAGTCTCTTCATTTCCCATGGCCAAATGTCATTAAAAGTGCTCACTGCACCTCAGAGGTAACGATGCTGATGCTTCTTATAGTGTCCCAAGCTTTTCCAGACAGAGTGCAACGTGTTGCTTTCCAATGTGTATCATTGGTCTTTAGTGGCATTTGTGCTTAAGTTTGGGCCTCACCCTCTACATATTTTTGCATTTTTCCTTGATCTCCAGTATGACCACATCTACTTCTGTTATCCTATGCCTTCCCATGTGTCATTTCTTCCCAAACCTTATTCTTTAAGCAAAGAAAGCTAAAATTGGTAAAACTAAGCTATTTATTTTGTCAATATTTGACAATTATTTTCCTTTCCATATTTCTGTCATAGTTACCATAGACTTTTTATATACCTTGATGCTTTTTCCTTCAAATGACCCATCTTATTTGCTGCATCACAAGAAATGCACCAAGAAATAAAAGCATATGCTCTTCACTCTCCACCAGAAACCTCCAATCTGATTTTTCATTGCTGTTCCTAGAACTAATCCTTTGTGCCAGCCTTCATTATGTCCCCAGTTCTGATCCAGCTTCTTAAAACTTATCATATCCTCGATCTTTCCCAAATTAGATTACTTAAGTTCCAGCTTCCATGCTTGCTCAAAGTGAGTCTCCCTACCGAATACAGAAGCCTCATTTCCTGTGTGCTGTTACTTCATCTTCTACCCTCACAAAGCTCTTCATAATTCTGCCTCTTTGTCTAATTTTCATGCCTATTTGTCACATAGATGTCTCCTTTCTTCCACATTTGAACATTAGGTATCTTCTACTGTCTTCTGTTCTGAAAAAAACCCAAGCTTTGGCTCTGATGCCTGCAAAAAAAAATGAAGTTGGTCTAAATGCCACAAAAACCTCCATGTTTCTACTAGTTTCTGCATACTCTGGGTTAAAGATCATATTTAGACCTATTATGATAATGTATTAACCAACATTTCTTTAACTGCACTATCATCACTTTCCTGATCAGTTAGTATTATGATATGTCAGGTACAACAGTAGTGCTACGTGACCACAGCCAAGATTCAGCTCCTGATGTGACCTATATAAATACACAATAAGAACCAGACTTTGCCCTCAAGAAATTGTGAACTGAGTACTCAGACAATGAAACAGAAAGCCTTTCCAAAGTTGACAATGCCATCTTTATAAGCAATGACTTGTCTTACGCCCTGTGTACCTTGGTTATGCCCTGGAACATCAGAACACTTCACTGTTGTTCCAATAGAAATGATCATTCAGCCATCTGTAGTGTTTGCATAAAAAAAATGAAACCCAAAGAAACAAAGTAGCAGTTGGAAAATCTTATGCCAATAGAAATTCCATGTTCATTTCAAGCATATACACACCGCTACCACATGGGCATGAGCTGAGGAGCTTGTTCTTGGATCTTTTGTAGCCACTAGAAGCTATGCAGTTGCGACTAGGTAACATCAGCTGACTTGTCTACTTTTCTGTTTTGAATAGGACAAATTGCACACAATACTCTATCAGTATTTTTTACTAGAACTCTATGTACTAGAAAGGGAGCCTGGAATGACTAATTTCAATGGAGATGTCCAAATTAAATGCCAACACTGCCTGATGAGCGCTGCTTCCCCTTCCTCACTATCTATTAAAAGTCTACAGTTTTCCAGCGGTTGTGGCTTGGCATCAAAAATCCAAAGTTACCTAGAAAATTAGTGTCAGCATGGCCTTCTCAGAGAGGAGGCTTTGCTCTGTAGACAAAATCTCCTCCCTGGTGATCATGTTGCAAACATGTTCTGCCTCAGAGAGTCAGGGCACAAAGAACAAAAAGGGATTTGAGCAGCTGGGTAGTGGGAGAAGTGAAGTGGAGGGAGGAGGAGGCTGGAATGGGAAAGCACAGAAACAGTTTTAAATATTTGGAATCTGCAATTGTATTTGTCCCCTTCCCCTCCCAGAACTTTTTTTTTTTTTTTTTTTAGCCCTGATTAACTATTCCTCCTACAATGCTTTTTCATAAAGGGATCAAGTCCATTGTTTATAGAATTTGCTAATAACAGCCTCAGCCACTCTGTCACAGCAGTGATTCAATTACAAGACTGGACAATAAAAGCTCAATAAAAGAACTCAAATCCTTATTAAATTCTTTTTTAAATTATTATTAAAAAAATACCCAAGCAGGTTAGGATTGCCAGATTGGGAATTTACATTGAACAGAAGAATGATATGATCTCTCTGAGTAGCACGGTGCAAATTAAAAGGGGTTTAGAGTTAAGTGTTCATGGCACAAAAGCAATTTTAAGTACCTTCAATCAGCTTAGGCTGGCTAAGCCTAAATATGTACAAATCGTGTAATAGGCAATATCCCTGGCAGTACCATGCAGAGCTCTGACAGATGTGTTCTCCAAGGTTTAGAGTGGGTCCTACAAGAGCTCAGGATGGGTGTGTGTGTGTGTGTGTGTGTGTGTGTGTGTGTGTGTGTGTGTGTGTGGTGTGTGTGTGTGTGGTTATCTTTGCTGCAAGGAACTGTTTTTCTTCCTTGAAAGAAAAAAAAAAAGAGTTTTGCTTGTTTATATGTTTCTTGTTTTCCAGCCTGGCATATCTAGATGCTAACCATTTTCAAAGTTTTCTACATTAAAATGCTCCCCATTATGAGAAAACTTTGTCCTGTACAAGCATGTAGAACTGGTGAGTTGAAACATTTTTGTCTTCTCTATATTTAACTAAACAGTGAGAGCTTTCTTAGTTTCCTAATGCAGCATAAGATTTCTCATTTTTGCATATCCTCTCTGAATTCTTCTACTCACACAGGTATTCATTTCCATCTCATTCTTAGTCTTCTGGTTTGCCACCAGCGTGGTAGTAAAGTCTATTTTCTTTAATTAGTAAAGCCTAATTTTCTTACTTGTCCTGTTTATGATGGAGGACAAGTAAGCTACGGGTGAAGATTTTTTCGATTTGAGGTGTACAATACATGTTTTGATTTCAACTGGTTATTTGGTCAGGAATGACCCTAATAAGACATCTACTCTCCATTTAACCACTTGATTTTGTTAAATGTCTGTGAGTTTTATAGAATGTCCAACTAGTCTCAGAAAATTGATTAAAATTATCCCATGTGTTAAAGCAATTTTTGGAAACATTTTCACAGTCATATATATGTACACACAGGCCTGTGTCATAAATGTCATATTTTTATGATACAGTTGAAAGAATATGGCAGAGAAAAAGACTACAAAGAGAGAGCAGCATGGAAAACACACATAGTCTTCTTACTGAAGTCGGTGATGGTGGAGTCTGAAGAGTTAGCTTATCATGGGTGCCATTGTAATGCCTTGGAAAAAAGTGAATAGTATGCTTTCAGCTTGCCTTGAATGTAGTAATATCTCCACATTGCTGACTCTGCAGGATGACATTTGAAAGCCTGAGGTAATGGAAGTCTGATCTGCTCTGCACTCTTGACCTTAAGATGCCACAACAACCATAATGCTTAAGGTATGTATCAAAAATGGGGTTAATCTTGGCCATGATCTGGCAATGGGTGCTTGCAGCCTACAAAGCCAGTTGTATCCTGGGCTGCATAAAAAGTAGTGTGGACAGCATGTCTAGTCCTCTCCACACTGCTCTTGTGAAGCCCCACCTGAAGTACTGAGATCAGTTCTGGGGTCCTTAGTACAAGAAAAAATATGGACCTGTTAGAGCAGCTCCAGAGAAGAGCCACAAAACTGGTCAGAGAGCTGGAAAAACTCTCCTATGAAGACAGGTTGAGAGGGTTGGGATTGTGCTGCCTGGATAAGGCTCCAGGAACACCTTATTATGACCTTTCAATATGTAAATGGGGCTTGTAAGAAAGATGGCTTTTTTCACCGAGGCCTGTAGTGATGGGATAGGAGTCAACAGTTTTAAATTGAGAGAGAGAGTGGCTTTAGATTGAGTATAAAGAAGAACTTTTTTATAATGAGGGTGATGAGGCACAGGTTGCCCTGAGAAGTTGTGGCTGCCCCATCCCTGGCTGTGTTCAAAGCCAAGTTGGATGAGGCTTTGAGCAAGATGACCTAGTGGAAGGTGTCCCTTCCCATGGCAGGGTTTCGGAACTGGATGAGCTTTGAAAGTCACAAACCATTCTATGATCTGCTAAGCAACAGCTTCAGGAAATGCTGTCTATCTCAGACACTAATGGATGAGATGAATTACCTTCTAGCAATGTCTACCAGAGGGCAAATCATCTGGGCGATGGAGCTGCCCCTTAAATCTCCCTCTCAGGTGCTTTGTTCTCTTCATTGAGTATAAAAGGAACCTGGTAATCTCCTTTTGTCTGATTGCATAGCTTGTAGACAGCACAAATTATGTGATGGGAAGACCACCTCATCATAAATTTGGTGGAAGGCTGGTAGTCTTCCAAAAGAACACAGCAAGAGGTGTGCAAGTTTCAGTTGTGATCTGACCTGTTCTCACATAGCCACTGGAAACTGTGGTAAATGCACCTGGATTCACTGTTGGATGAGAAAGCTGTTGCAATGCCAGGTAGAGGGCAACAAAACTTGAGAGCCCTCCTAGGAAGGTGTCTGAGCACCTCTGCTGATGCAGTCATCACAGCAGTTGGAGCAGCAGGTCCATGACAGACGATGTGCAGGTGTTAAAGGAAGTTGGGAAGTGTCAGAAATGAACAAATAATTGCAGGTAGGTGATGCTGGAGTGGAAGGAGGTTACTACAGCTGCAGTTTATGAACTTTTCCTGGAGGGAGATCATACTATATCTTGGAAACATTAGAGGTTTTGTCCTTCAGTGGACATAACTATTAATGTAAGTAAGGAGAGGAAAATGACACTAGTGCTAGCCTTTGGTAGAGAGATCATCATCCAAAATTTCCTCTGTTGTCACCAACCCCTCTGTTGGATTCATTCATGCTTAGGTAATTGTCTAAAACAGATGGTATGAGAGGCCCCTGCAAGTGACCTTTCACTGATAAAAGCAGGAAACCTGTCTTAAAGCAGGGGCTTATTTTTTAAATGGCCATGGTTAAGGGAGATTAATTATAGCCTCAGCACTCAATCTAAGTTAATCACCTAGGCTCTGCCTGTCAGCTCTGTGAAGACATGTGGAGCATTCGCCCAATCTTTGGGTAGTGGTTTACGATTGCTGGGATAAATCATCCTCCAAAGTGTCAGTTTCTCTGCACTGATGACAGAGAATGTGGAACCAAAAAGCTCTTCAGAAAGGTACTTCAGTGGCCTTCCTAAACATTCAGGCAGGGTGAGCATGGGCCTTTAAGTGTTTGCAACAGAGGCCCAGCGTTTTCAAGAGCTGCAGCTGGGTCCTGCCTTTATCACAGACTGACTGTGGAATGATCAGTCTCCCTCACATTTAGGCATATGGTGGAGTGTTCCTGATAACTAACAACTGCTATAGGTGCACTTAGTTGGAGTTTACCTCACCTAATATTTACCATTTAAAACATAAATGTTGAGTCCTATCTGGATTGCATGTCTAAGACATAAAGTAGAATAAGACATCTTCTTCTCTAAGAGGGAGGTTCCGGACTGACACAGGCAGCCCAGAGAAGCTGTGGCGGCCCCATCCCTGGCAGTGTTCAAGGCCAGGTGGGATGGGGCTTGGAGCAACCTGGTTTAGTGGAAGGTGTCCCTGCCTATGGCAGGGGGTTAGAACTTGATGATCTTTAAGGTCTTTTCCAATCCAAACCATTCTATGATTCTATGATCTCTCAAAGTACCCATTTCTGCTTGTGATTCTTTTCTACCTAGCTTGAATGAAACTTACCTGTAAACAAGTGAAGTCTCTGCCTTTCAAGATTAGCATGTCTGTCAGATAGAGGTAGAGCTCTTAGAGGCATTGCCATATGACTTAGGTACACAGTGGAAAGTTTCTTTTGGTTTCAGTAGTGAACGCTGGTGCACTGAAAGCAAGAATGATCTAAATTTGTTTTCTTTTCTCTCGTAAATTAACATTCACCAAGCACGGTAACAGTAAGGCAGAGGTGGTTTTTCCACTGATACTAAATATATGTAAATTACATATGTTGACCAAATACAGTTGACAGTTTTGGACATTATGAATTTTCTCATATAAAATTCAAGGCTAGCAGGCATATATTTTTTATTTAAGAGAAACACGTTTATTGGAATAGGTGAATGCGCTAAATCTGACCAATCTACCTTTGAAGCTACCAGCCTCCTGCTTTATTCCATGAACTTAAACTCCCTGAAATGTGGGATGGCTTTATATTTCACAGCATCCATAACATGGATTTATCAAAGGTCACTATGGCAACATCCAGGCAGTTTGAGACAAATATGCATATGAGCATAGAAACAGGACAAAACAAACTGAAATCACCCTGTTCCCACCCAGGCTTTCCCCCTGTCCCTTCAACTCCAAATTTGGATGAATGCTATTATTAATACTGCAGTCGATATTACTTCAGCAGAGATTGAAAAGCAGTAGAGGGTTCACACTGCACATACGGAGAGGAATATCAGTGTCGTATAGGCACATTGCACGCATAGGATCACCGGGGCTATGGGTAATTCTGCAGAATAATTGTATTGGCATGTGTGAATTCTGGGAATCAGAACCTCCTAATATTTGTTTTGTCCATGTTTCCATGGCAATAAGTGCACTTGCTCTTAATTCTCTAGCTTATTACTAGTCTTTATTCCTAGTATTTGGGGGAGGGGATTACTCACATTCACTTTGGAATTCGAGGCCTTATATAGGTAATCCTCAACTTACTAAGAGTAAATATATAAACACAGAAACATACGTACAAATATAAATATAAATAAATATAAATGTAAGACAAAAAAAAAGAGACACTCAATAAAGAATCTCAGATCTTTACACTGACAATGAAATGCATTTTCAGAAGTGATTCAGAACTTTGAGGTATACAGATCCGCTTTTATTAATAGTATATGAAGCTGTTCTTTCATCTGAATTTGTAACATACTTTTTTGCTTTATTTTGATAATTTTGAAAAATGGGACACTTTTAGCTTTTTTGTTCCCTGGAAAGAAGGAAAATTGTCCAGAGAGTGAAGAAGTTCAGAATATTTTTTTTTACTGTTCATGTATATATTCAGACATTATTATATATTGCGCAAACAGATCAAATCTATATGAAAAAGTATCAATGGGTACGCAGTTGCAAAGTGAACTCAGTAATTAAGATAAGCTGAAATAAGAGTTGCTTGTGAAACCTTTACTTTTCTCCCGTTTATTGCTTGTTATCTTGCAACTTAATGATACGGTAGCCTGTTATATTTAAAGGTGTACCTCCCATGGATGCAGATTAACGTGAAAAGTATCTGGTTATTCTGGTGTCCAGGTTGAGCTCTGAGTGCCTGCTTTGGCAAAAGTTTAAGTATTTAATACCTCATTAATCTCACCTACTTTATCTGTCTAGAAGTAATTTCTTTCTCTGAACTACTCTTTTTCTCATAGTGGGGAGAAACAAGCATATTCAGAGGTGCTTGATCTAATATATGACTATATTGGGATAAGATGAATTACCTGCCAGAGGGACTAGGGCAGGCAGATAAATCCCATATTATTTATTTGTTTGAAGAATGTTTTCTTGAATTCAGTTGCAGTCAGGAGTGCTCAATACTTCATTAAGATGCTGTGAAATAAGGATGTCATAGACTTGAGGGAGATCATCTAAAACATGTTTATGCTCCTTCTGCCTGTTACACATCAGAAATTCAAATCACAGTGAGCACGAAAAATTCATGAGTGACCACTTGTGTGAAGTTTGCACAACGCAACTTTGCCTGAGTCACCCAGAAGCTGTATGAAGGAGTATAATCATTACAGTAGGGCTTAATTTATGGAAATGCCTCTCAAATTCTACAACAAATGAAGCAAAGGCCATAAAGCTGGCAACCTCATATATTAATTGCCCCCTTTCAAATGTAGACCTTGTATGTACTGTTCTCACTGAGGGAAAAACAGTGCTATGTCATGCAATAAAAGACTTCATCAGGAATAATTTTGAAGAGGCTGATAAAAGAATGTTTCAGACTGTCTTAATTTTGGCAGTTTCTAACACTGGAGAATTTGATTTTCAACCATAAGATTGTCGTTTTAGTGCTTCCCCAATGAAATTTGATATTAAATATTAAATAAAGGGGGAAATAAATAGTAAATTTGGGCATGTTGCCTCATATAAGTACCCACACAGATCTTCCTGCGATTTGCAGCATAACAGAGGAATTCCTAGAGTGGGGCTCTCATCCTTACTTCAGGTAGAGGAGCCCTTTCTCAACAGATTGCAGAGGTACTGTAAGTACAGAGGACACACATTTTTCAGCAGGTGGAGATTATCCTAGCTGTCCTTGTGCCCATAGATAGTCCTCATCCCTGTCTCTCTACCTGTTAGTTTCAGGGTTTTTTCATTAATGCTTTGTCCTGGTGTTTATAGTAGCCAGTCACAAGCAAAAGCAAAAGCAAAGCAAAGCAAAGCAAAGCAAAGCAAAGCAAAGCAAAGCAAAGCAAAGAAAAGAAAAGAAAAGAAAAGAGAAAAAGCAAGAAATTCAGAATAATTAATCCCAAGAGTTGAAAGATAAAGCAAAATTTTTAAAAAGTTTAAATCTTAAGAGCCAGTATTCCAAGCTTGCCCTGTATATCTATATAATATTATGTTCTTTTTAACTTTTCCGCACTTGTATCAGCCCATTCCAGAGCAATAGTGTGCTTTGGTACACACATACAGCACATTCAGAATTTCCTTAGCCACTGTGAAATGCATGAAAATACATTCAGGGCTGCAGACTGACTTATTTGAGAACCCATGAAAGAGAAGAGGTGATGAAGTTACTTGGAAAAAAGTAGGGTACAATTTTGCTTTAGAGAAAGAAAAAAATAAAAATTCTCAAGCTCTTTTCCTGGAAGCTAATTTTATTTCATTCCCTGTGAGAGCACCATCAGCAAATCATTGTTAACAATGTATTCAAAGTTAAACAAAATAATAAAGTGGTGGTAAAGAAATCCAGAGGTAAGCTCTACCTCAGTGGAAAACGGATATTAATATTTAATGTGGTGGAGGTAACAAGTGAAATGAGTACCCATTTCCCCTCTCCTTGGTACTGTGCACAGAGATATGCACCTCCTCATTCACATGTACACATTGATGCCTACATTAGCTATGGATGAGAAAAGCTTTTCCTCTTATAGGTTCTGAATTGCACTAAAGACCACCTTTAGCAAGCACATAAACACATGACTGCCCTTATGCAGGTACTTAAATCCCAGTTTTCAGTGAGTTTTACACATGTATAATTGAACAATTATGCAGTTAATTGATTTGGTGGTTAGGCTCATGTCTTACAAGGCTTTCTGTGATCAAACCACTTGAGAATGGGATTTTGAGGACATGAAATTATTAGGATTAATTTTGAGGCATTTTATAGCCTGATATTACTCCTAAGGAATCACAAATGTTTTTTTCTGATTAGGTTTAACACAAGAACATAAAATGGTTGTACACATAGATACAAATATATAAATCGAACCACTGCAAATTAAATTGTTGGTCTTGTTAAAACATGCAGAGGTCATAGAGGTCATAGGACCTGTATTAATAAGGCATATTAAACCTTGCTGTGCACTAGTTAACTTTTACTTGGGAGAAAAGGATGGCAGAGTGTGAATATCTCAGACAACTACTGAAATTCAGTGTTGGCCACTGGATTTGATGAACAAGAAGTGAACCAGATACACAGAGTTCAGAGGAGAGCAGCAAGAAAGATTAGAAGTCTATCTAACATGGCCCATAAGGGAAGACTGGGGTAATCACACCTACATATTCCAAAAGAAGGAATATATCTGTATACACCTGTGTATAATATGTATACACACAGCACAGAAAAACTAAAAATTTGGGTTTTTTTCTTCCATCAGCTATCATTTATCTTATTACCAAAAGAATCCAATTCCACATTTTTTCCCAGGTTGATGGAATATTAAGTGTTCTTGTCTTTGCTATTATGTCTGGGTACAAAATATGCCATGATTTCAAGAAAAGACCTCCAGAGCTTTTTTTTCCCCAAATTTTGCAGCTCTGATACTACTGGCAGAAAAAGAAAAAAAAGGAGATTGCCATAGCAGCCTTTACAGGGAAGGACAGGTTGATGTTCATGCTTAGGGAGTAGAGGCCCAGACAGGAGATGGGTAGATGTACTCTATGACTTCAGTAACTTTACCTAATCTCATCCAATCTCTTAGTCAACTCATCTAATTTCTTTCTGCCTCTTTTCTTATTTCTTAGATGAACACAGTATTCCTTTCTTGTTTGCCTGACCTGTTCTTGTACAGAAGGATTTATGGAATGAGACTGCTTCTCCCATGCACTTACGGAGCACTCTGCATAGTGACTTGAGGTTGTAGAGCAGTACACTAATACGCACCTGTGTTTGATTGCTCCCCAGAAGAAGGAATCAATACTTCTCCATCTATCTGCTTAGAATATAACAGGTTTAATGGAGTCTTAATGTCCTCTAGTCTCAGAAGGTAGAATGTACCAAATTCCCCATTTTAAGTTCTTCAGAGCATTGTGCTCATAATATTCCAGGTCTAATAGATGCACAGGATTCATTAATGTATTTATGTCTTATACCTCTTCTCAATAAATCTGAGAATCAGAGTTGACTGCTGATTGCTTTCTTAAAAAACTAATGATGGGAGGAATTTGGCTTCAGGACTGGGTTATAAAAGTTTTACTATATTATAAATCCAGAGCCTCTTGACAGCTGGCAGCATGGATTTTACCCTCTGACAGGGTATTGGCTTCCTGTTATGTTGAAGCTGCTTAAATTATTTTCATATTATGCTAAACAAGTCTTAGAGAGTTTGCGGTGACTGGATATTTCAGTCCTAAACTTGGATACTTGATAAGCAGCTATGTAATATGAAAAAATATGGAGCAGTTTTGATCAGTACAAGAAAAATGACTGCTTCAAGAGTTAAGAAATCCTCAAAATACCCACTTTTTCATTATTAATCATAGCATCATAGAAAGGTTTGGGTTTGAAGGGACATTAAAGCTCATCCAGTTCCAGCCCCCTGCCATGGACAGGGACAAGTTCCCCTAGAATAGATTGCTGCAAGCCCTGTCCAACCTGGCCTTGAGCTCTGCCAGGGATGGGGCAGCCACAGCTTCTCTGGGCAACCTGTGCCAGGGCCTTACCAGCCTCATAGCAAAAAATTTATTCCTTATATCTAATTCCTAATATTTAGTCTGAATCTGTCCTTTGTCAGTTTAAAGCCATTCCTCCTTGTCCTATCCTTTGTCAAAAGCCCCTCTCCAGCTTTTTTATAGGCTGCTTTACGTACTGGAAGACTGTTATGAAGTCTTACCTTAAGCTTTCTCTTCTCCAGGCTGAACTCCGGCTCTCCCAGCCTGCCAATATAGCAGAGGTGCTCCAGCTGTCAGAGCATTTTCATGAACTCCTCTGGACTCACTCTAACAGCTCCACATCCTTCTTATGCTGGGGAGCCCAGAGCTGGACACGGGACTGCAGGGGAGGTCTCACAAGAGCAGAGTAGAGGTGGAAAATCCCCTCCCTTGACCTGCTGGTCACGCTACTGGTGATGCAGCCCAGGCCACAGTTGGTTTCTGGTCTGCAAGCACACACTGATGGGTCATGGTGAGCTTCTTGTCAACCAACACCCCCAAGCCCTTCTCCTCAGGGCTGTTCACAATCCAGTCTGCCCCAGCATTTATCTTGTTTGAGATTGATTACCCGGACCCATGTGCAGGACCTTGCACTTGGCCTTGTTGACCTTCTTTGCATAAGCCCACCTCTCCAGCCTGTCCAGGTCCTTCTGGATTGCATGCTTTCCTCAAATGTGTCAACTGCACCACACAGCTTGGTATTGCTGGTAAACAAATATGAATACAGTGCATAACCTGAGAATATGCTCCATGTAAACATCAGAAGGTGGAGATACCTGCTGATGGATAGAAAAGGGACCCCAGATTGGGAGTCATTCATATTCATCCTTAATTCCCCACAGCCTTATCCCATTTTTATTAAAGAAATGTCTGGACTCACTTTAACCTCCTGCTGCATGTTTTTTTGTTTTGTTTTGTTTTTTCTCAGCACTGATGCTCTGGCTAAATGTGGAATCACAAAACCTGTGTATTAATGTTTCAAGAGATGAAAGGCATGAATCATGATCAGTATGTAAGGACAGGATCATGAAAACTTTGTTTCTGTGTCCATTGCACAGATGTGCTGAGTACATTTGCAGGGACGCACAGAAGGGTACTGATTTAGTGGGAGAATGCCCACAAAAGACAATGGTTACACAGTTCTATGCGTACCTTATAACATATTGCATATTTTAATTACACACCAACCTGGTTAGTATCACATCTGTGATCCCTGAATATGGTCACTGACTAAACAGAGATGTCTGCTGTAAAGTAAATGTTTCAGTCAGAGCTAGTCACCTGAGCATATGCGGTCTTCACTGAGAATCTGTCTAACATAGTCAGTATAGTTTAAGAAGTAACTTGCCTCCTCTTAAAGTCTTTGCTCAACATGGGCAAGATGAATCAATTATTAAGACGCTTATTTCTCTGTATTCAATGAAATGGGACCCTAAGTTATGAATTGAGATGAAGACACCTAAGGTCTAAGGATGAAACACACTAGGATGAAGTTTATCCTTCCTATGAGCTCAGCTATGAAGCCAGAAGTCTTTCCTGCTTTCCTGTAGTCTCACCAGCTCCCTTTCTGTCTCTTTCACTGGTGCAATGATGCACCATCAGGCAATCTAGTTTCTCCTAAAGGGAGCTGTGGGCTTTTCATCAGGCAGGATAAATCTCATTATTGCTCATCCCTAACACACAAGGCCAGGGGGATACTATTAATTACTCTATCTGTATAATGACAATACTTAGATCACTTGTATTTGGTGAGGACGTCTATGTAAGAAGTAACATACTTTTTCCATCATTAAGTCCTGATAAACAATGCCTGGATAAGATAACTGAGGTGTGAGATACGCATATGGCCGAGCCTACAATTTTCCACCAGCCCACCAGAATCTGCTTCATTATATATTTTTCTTTAACTGCTCTTTTTTTGGTTTTCCTACTCCTTCTTCTCTTGCTCCCCAAACCATTCTGTTTCCTGCCTTAATGAAATGATTTGAGGTTCTGCATAGACTCCTAATCAGAGATGACACACTTTGAGAGAAAGACCATTGCAATTGGAAATGAATACGGCTTTCAGGAGCCAGTTGCCACAAACAGAATCAGGCAAGAGATAACAAGCCATTATTGTGAGCTTTGACCAAAGATGTGTGTGATATCTCCCTTCTCTTTCAGAGAGATCTTACAGAGATGCTCATTCACCTGCTGTCTTTCTCCTTTGGCTGAGTAGAGCACTAACCTTTGGGGCTGTCATTTTACAGCAGGAAAGACAGACATGAGATGCGCTGGCAAGAGGTTTCCAGGCAGTAGGGTAAATGAGCCAAAGAATTCAAAGCCACAGTCTCTCTCATTCCTACCCACCAGATTATAACTGCAGCCAGAAGAGAGATGCAGATGAAATGAGAGAGCAAGAGAATGTGGTTACTGTGCCGAGAGGTATGGTCCAAAGAAGCACATTCATTTTGTTAGGGCTTGGGCCAGCAGAAGGGGCCCAGAGTGGTAGAGAGGGAAGAAGATGAAGGAAAAAGCAGGGATTATGAAGCCCATTGCCTAAAGCACATTGCCTGGTGCTGCTGGTTGCCTGTTTCAAGGCCACCCACATCAGGTAAGTGACACTTGTGAATGACTTAGTAAAACTCATGAGGCCTGTCAAAGCGGGGAACAGGAGTCTCTCTCTTCGTCAAAGAAGGAGTCATTTAAAAACAGAGCTGTGAAGGGGGAATAGGAGTGTGTGGGGGTGGTAATAGAAACACAACAGCAATAAGAAAACATGAAATTTTGCAAGCAGGGCTGAGGTGGTCGGCACTACCTTGCTATCAGCAGCAGGCACTAAGACTGATGGTGTTTTGTTCTCCCCAGACTTGGTGGCAGATGCCAGCTTGGGGGAGTGAGTCAGGCTCACCATTTTAATTCTTTGGACATAAAACTCAGCGTGAGGTACGAGGGAGAGCTGCAGTCGTGCTTGACAGAAGCCACCTAGAAAAACCAATGTTGCTCTTAGTGGGCTGAGTTACCTCATCTTGAGCCAATAGGTGGGAAAAATCGCAGCATCTCACCCTTCATCAGTGCTTTGCATCTCCAATTTGTTGCTACAGTTCATAAGAGCTACAGAAAAATATTTGAAAGCTCTCCAAGATGAAGGAATCTCATGAGGCTTTCTGAAAGTAATAAAACTACTTCTTCCTAATCCTTGTTTTTCTTCCCCCCTTTTTTTTTTTAATGGCTGGTAAAGCTAAAAAATGGCAGGCAAAAGTCCAGGTTCAGGTCACATCCAGTTGCTTGTGCACTATATTTTTGACTTCCAAAAAAATGGAAAATTTAGTGTGATTACTGTTGTAGTGTTGATTTTATAAGAAAGGATTTTCCCTGTCCCATTCCACAGAATAATTTCCTTTCCAAGCAAGCCCAGAATTTCAAGAGTTAGTAGTAAACTTACCTCAGTCTTAGCATAGAAAGAGGTGATCTGCATAGAGGCATTATTGCCAGATTCAAACCTGGCCTTGTTTGACAATGAAAAGTCAGAGAGTTTTCAAATGAAGTAAAACTACAATTGTGTTTGGGCCTAAGTGTTCATTTTCTTATTTAACTGTACACTAAAATCCTTTCACTGCCATGTCCGAGATACACAGGTTTTTCACTGTTCAGCAGTGCACTAGCTAAAATAAGAGTACTTACAGGACATTGCAATCAAAATAACTGAAAAAGAATTATTGTCCCCCATCTTGCACAAGTTAAGGCACAAACAAGAAAGTGTTTGTCCAGGAATACTTGGTTCCTCTGGAAAGTTGCTGACCTCTTCAGGCCCCAACCAACAAGGTGCTAATGAAGTTTCCTTCCTCTAAAAACATATCTGTGACTTGCAAGATACAAATCAGAGCCAATAGACCCTTTCTTGTGAATTCATCAAAGACAGAATCTCTGAGAAACTTCAAAAACACAAACAGAAGCATCAACTTTGGTTTTCTATTTTTTTTAATTTCTGACTTTGCATAACCTATGAGATTTTGGTCTGCCAAGTTTCACACAGCTCTAGTTAATTCTTGTTCAAGAAGCAAGTCTTCTGACTCAGAGTCATATCCTAAAATTCTTCCTTATGAAGGTTTCACACTACTGAGGGCCAGCAATGCAGATCCATTTGCTGATGTGATTTGACTAATCCCTCTATAATGAGGAAGTGGAACAGCTGAGATGAAAGCTAGAGCCCTGACTGTGCAAAGGTATGAACTAATAAGCAAAGCTAAGCTAATATGGGGATCCGGGCATTCCAGGAGGGAACTTGAACCAAAATGACTTTTGTGATTTTGATCAAAATGGATGCCAAAAATGTTATTGAAGGGTCCAAAACTAAAACAAAAAGTCAACAATAGTATCACCTGTCTGTTCATTCATTATGCTATTAGCCATTCAGTGAGAAACAAAACCCAAACTAAATTTACCCCAAATCTGAATGCTTGTCAGAACTTTCATCGTTCTTTCATTCACTTATTTGTAGTTGACAGCAAATATCTGTGGGCTGCATTCATGTCACTGAAGAAACATACATCTGTGTGCTTGCTAGGAGTATTTAAAACTGTTCAGAGATGTGGGATCATGCAAGTAAGGAATGTAGCAAGATTAATATGGACTGAATTTAGTCTGAGATAAACCCTATGAACACTGAGATTTATTAGCCCATGGAACTGAATTTATAGAAAAAACTGACCTACTAACTTGAGAAATTTAAAACTATCCCAAAACCACACAGCAGAGAATATGCTGTACATCCTTGCTTAACAGATATATATCTTTCTGAGTGGCATTTTCCAGTCTCTGAAATATAAGAAAAATATTTTGCTATTTATGTTGCTGTGAGGCTAATAATGGTGCTGTCCTCACAGAATAAAATACGAACTTGACCCTAAGGAATTTCCTTTTTCAGTCATCAATTAAATACATTTTTTAACCATGAATTTTCCTTTTTGTAGTATGTCTAACTCTCTCCCTATTAAACAAGTATGCAGACACGAAAAGGATTTTATGAGAATTTAATGTTTGGCGGTTTGGTGGATTAGAGCTTAAAAAAATAGGGTTACTCTTAAATTAGTAAGGTTAGCAGAATGGAAAACCAAGGCACAGAGAGTTTAAAGTATTGATGTCAGAGATGCCAGCAATGCCAAAAGGGGGAACAAATAGAATTTGTTGCAAGGCCAATTCCACAATTGATTGACAGTAAAAAAGACAGCTTGAAACAAGTTTTAACGGGCTGTTACCAGTTAGATGGAAAAACTTGACATGTCATTTTGTGATATGGTATTTCTTTTTGTACAGAGAGACAGATACATGGAATATTCCATTGGTTAAGATTCTCATTTTCTTCCCAGAGTGAATTACTAGTTGTAGATCACTATTGCTGTGACAGCTAACTAGCTAGCCATAAGTTTCTCCCAGGAATATAAATTAAAGTACTAAGCTGCATTATACTGGATATATGAAGGGTGCTCAATTCAACTATCTATCTGTGACAGGCATCTAATGCCATTTAAGATCTCTCAGAGTATCCTCTCTGTCTTCCATCTGCTGGTTTACAAGAACACAAGGCTGGAGTCAAATCTGCCAGGTGCAAGTAAGTATTCAAAATACCTTACATATTGCATGGGACCCCAGACGTTAATGTGTGCATGACTGAAGCAAGCCCACATCATTCTCCCTAGGTAAGCTGTATGGCATAAAATCTTGAAAATAAACCCAGTGATAGGGCATGATGCTGAGATGGTGATGATGGAGGAGGGTGAGGAAGATGGAGAAATAACTGTCTGGAAAAGGCTGAGGAGGGAATTAACAAACACATTTCTGGAAAGTTAGGTGGAAAAAGAACTGGGGAAAGGTGGTTCTATGAAGTGCAGGGAATAGCAACTCTCCATTACAGTGGGGGGACATGAGCACTGCACAAAGATCATTTGGATATTGCAAGTTGATAAAGCGAGATTGTGTTACATTACAGTCATCTTCTGCTCCCCCAGCATTTCAGAACGAACTACTCTGAGCTCATCCCAGATAAAACAAGCCTTTGGCACGAGTTCCAAGTACTTGATTCCACTGCAGACTGACACTTGGAGCCACCCACCAAGAAGGAAAGCAAGATCACCAAGCATTACCAGCCAGGTGCTATCAGAGACAGTGAAAACCTTCATGCAGACTAAGAAGGAAGAACCACAGCCCCATCTCATGCCAAAAGGAAAACCTTTTCTCTTAATTAATATCCTCCACTGACATTATTAATCAGGCTGACACTGGGCTGTGCATATGGAGAGAGGACAGAGAGCAAACTGCTTTTACACCAATAAAAACCAGAAAGATCTGAAGAAATTCTCATAGATTATGTCCACGGACATTCCAAGACTCCAATAAGGTGTATGAGCTTTGTTCAAATAGTTCCTGATTCAAATGCCCCCACAATTACACCTGTATCCATTGCATTAACATTTGCTAAGGTCTTCCAGGACTCTTGGTCGCAGCTGATCAGATTGCTCTGAGTTTTGCCAGCCATCACTGCCTGGGTGCTTGGAGTCAAGCTATGTTTTCTCTAGGGCTCTGGAAAGAAGAGTTTCCTTTGGGAAAGCCCACTCTCCAACTTCACTGAACACTGAACAGCCAGTCTCCCCCAAGGGACCCAGAGCAAGCCTGTTTTCATCATGTGGTGTGGTGCTCTCAGACATAACTCTAAAAGTTAAATCTGTGTTCCCAAGGAACAGACTAATTTCCCCAGAAAAGGGGAAACCACAGAAAGTTTTGATGAAAGTGTGCAGGCGTAGCTAGACAGTGGTAGTTGCTCTTCCTGGAGAATTGCGATTCATAGAATCACAGATTCTAGACACAATCCTGAGTGTCTTCGAACATATCATGAGTATCACCAACACAGGTAACAGTCTGGCATCATAGAATTAGAGAATGGTTTGGGTTGGAAGGGACGTTTGGGTTGGAAGGGACCTTAAGGGCTATCCAGTTCCAAGCACCCTGCCATGGACAGGGACACCTTCCACTAGACCAGGTTGCTCCAAGCCCCATCCAGCCTGGCCTTGAACACTGCCAGGGATGGGGCAGCCACAGCTTCTCTGGGCAACCTGTGCCAGGGCCTCACCACCCTCACAGGGAAAAGATTCTTCTTAATATCTGATTTAAATCTGTCTTCTGTCAGTTTAAAGCCATTTCCCCTTGTCCTGTCCCTACATGCTCTTGTAAAAAGTCCTTCTCCTGCTTTCTTGTCCATCCCTTTGGGTACTGAGATGCTACTGTAAAGTCTCCATTAGAGATTTAGTCCTGCAGCTCTACAGATCTTAGGTGGCCCAACTCAAACGGAAAAGCAAGCCACCACATCACAGTTATGATGGACACGCTACTACAG
Organism: Pezoporus wallicus; assembly: GCF_028554395.1. Classification (NCBI taxonomy): domain Eukaryota; kingdom Metazoa; phylum Chordata; class Aves; order Psittaciformes; family Psittacidae; genus Pezoporus; species Pezoporus wallicus. The sequence goes on along the minus strand of NW_026637044.1, from coordinate 2,261,358 downwards.
TGGACAGCCTTTAACCATCAGATATATTAAAAATTTTTCCAAAGTATTTAGGCTGAGTAAAGCTGTCTTGCAATTTCATCTACCGAGAGTATAATCAAAATATTTCAGTAGCATTTGTATTTCCCCATAGAAAACTTCAATTTCACATAAATTGTATTAAACTTTAAAAGTCTAGAGCAGCTGTCCTGGAAATTACTGTATGCTTATTTTAACTACACTAACTTTCGCTACTATCTTCAGATATTAGTGACTGACATGGTTTTTAATGCTATGAGTCAATAAAATTCACCTTTTGAGAATTCCTGGAAAAAGAGAAAGCTATGGATAAATTAGAGATCTTGTACAGAAACAAGGAAAGAAAACAGATTGAAACTATTTATTACTAAGACAGAAATACAGAATGAGAAATAGCAAAACAATAGAAATACTGATATAAGATGATCAGTTAGCATGAATGAACACAATTTGGAAGCCTGCAGCATTTCCCCAACTTACATCAGCTGAACAGCCTTGGGTTGGGATTTTTTTCAGTTTTCAGGGTAATGTGGCATAGAGACTACACACATTGTAGTATATTCTAGTGAATGATTAATTTTTTATGTTTAGTTGGCTTCCTGTAAACTGGTATTTTCCAGCCATAAAGTCTTTCCCTGATACTTTCAAGGGATCTGTTTCTTTCAAGCTATGTGGGTACAAGATGATGGAAAGAAGCTTAAACATACTTTTCTTTGTTTTTTTTCTTCAACAATTGCCCTCATTCTGCACTTCAGCAGTAAAATGCAGATGCTGAATGGGAGCAAATGAAAGGGCTGTGTTACTTTCAGTCTTGAGTTATTCCTGTGGGGTTTTCTGAAAGCTGAGTTGCCACTGAAATTAACCTGGTTTCTGTAACCTTTATGCCAAATAGACTCTTAAGACAAATATGTCTCCAAGTCCACCACCCAGATATAAGATCTCAGGAGCTGGACTAGCAAAGTGGTCCCTGTCTCCAGTTTGGCCCAAGAGAAAATAAAGAGTGAAGGAAATTTGAGAGCAGGACCCCATATGATTTTTTTTTTTCCTCAAAAAACACATTTCAGGCACAAAATAACAACAAAAGTCAACAGTTATCCAACTTCCAGAGACATGATGCTCCAAGACACTGCCCATGGAAAAGAGTCTTTGTCCTTTTTGCTGGTGTGATTTTTTAGTATGTCTTGAATCATTGCAACACAATCACATCCTGTAGTCGCAGAACTGACATTCCCTTCCCCACCTCTAAGCAATAAGTCCTTGAAATATACAGTGGGTCTTCCTCACAGAAAGAATTAAAGCAGTTTGTGTATGTATAGAGTTTTATAGGATTTTATTTTCCATTTTCTACCTCATAATTTGAGGTCAAGACACTCTCCCATTCCTATACCTCTTCTTTCATCATCACTTTTAACTTTGCACTTCCTTACAAATAACTGCACTTGTTGGCCCTGTGGATTCAAAAGTCATGGACGTGACATTTTATAAATGTGGTATTCTTTTCTCTGTGTCTTGTAGCTCATGTGCGCTCACTCATGTTCTCTCTATCCTACTATATGTCCAAAGACAGCTCATCCAAGTTAGTCAGCCAAAGTTGGAGACCAGGGAGCTCAGCAGGAAGTGGTGATAAGACCACAAAGTATGCTGATGTTAGTCTAGCCACAGAGCAACAAACACATGTGGCAGATAGTTAAACTAAGGTCGTTGGTAGAATCTGGTAGAAGCATCTTCTAGCACAGGTAATAAAATGATAGAATCATAGAATGGTTTGGCTTGGAAAGGATCTTAAGATCATCTAGTTCCAACCCCCCTTCCAGGGACAGGAACACCTCACATTAGACCATGTCACCCAAGGCTCTGTCCAAGCTGGCCTTGAACACTGCCAGGGATGGAGAATTTACCACTTCTCTGGGCAAGCTGTACCAGTGCCTCACCACCCACAGTAAAAAACTTCTTCTTTATATCTAATCTGAACTTCACCTGTTTAAGTTTAAACTCATTCCCCCTCGTCCTATCACTACAGTCCCTAATGAAGAATCCCTCTCTGACATCCTTGTAGGCTACATTCAGATACTGAGTGTGGCCATCCAGCCAATTCTTTATCCACCATGTGGTCCATCCATCAAAATTGTGTTCCTCCAGTTAGAGACAAGAAAGTTTTTTTGGGACATTGTCAAATGCTTTGCACAAGTCCAGGTAGATGATGTCAACTGCTTTACCCCTACCTGTCAGTTCTGTAGTCCCATCATAGAAGGCCACCAGATTGGTCAGGTATGATTTGTTCTTGGTGAAACCATGTTGGTTGTCACCAATCACCTCATTGTTTTTCATATGCCCTAGCATAGTTTCCAGGAGAATTTGCTCCAAGATCCTACCAGGCACAGAGGTGAGATGAACTGATCTGCAGTTCCCTGGGTCTTCCATTTTTACCTTCTTGAAAATGGGGGTTATATTTCCCTTTTTCCAGTTGTCAGGAATTTTGCCTGACTGCCATGGTTTTTCAGATGTGGTGGATGGTACCAGCTCCCTCAGGACCTGTGGATGTATTTCATCAGGTCCCATCAGGTCAGTTATGTAATTGTGCCTTTAGGGGCTGGCTGAATGCAAACAAAGGTCACATCTCAGAAATGCAAAGTAGCATCAACAGTATTGCTACAATATTAAGTTGAAAGATGAAGGACAATTGGCTGTTGTTTCATGGAGATCTGAGGATGCCTTTCACACTTCTAAGAACACAATACCATCACAATGCGGATTGAGGAGACATCTTTTCCTGCAGGCAAATGGGTGAAATTAAGCTAAAACTGTGACTCCAAAGGCTGCTTGTTTGGGCAATCCAGTACTGGACAACCTTCCAGAAGGGATCCTATTTGACTCTATTTAGGTAAATCTTATTTAAAGTTTCCGGGTATAGCCAGTGGAAATATGCCAGTGGAGATATACTGGTGGAGTCTAAAGAGATGTTTACTTGGCCAAGTTAGTGAGCTTAATTAATTTCCCTATGGTAGAAGCATCTGTGGCCATTCAAGATGCTCTAGTATAGCTGGAACATCTGAATCAAGTTTTCAGATGTGTCACAGGGCCTGTAGGAAACCTGTGCTTTTCAGAACTCTTGCCAGACTCCATATGCCAACTCAAAGGGAAGATATCTGTGAAAGGACAACTGAAAGAACCACCGGATAAGTATTACAAAATTAACTGAAGAATTCTCTAGACATTATACCTGCTTGCAGACACCCACACTTTCATGTCTCAACCTGCAACCTGAACCTAATTCAAGGCCAGGTTGGATGGGGCTTTGAGCAACTTGGTCTAGTGGGAGGTGTCTCTGCCTGTTGCAGGGGGTTGGAACCGGATGATCTCTAACGTCCATTCCAACCCAAACCATGCTTTGATTCTGATACCAGCCTGTCGCCTGTGTTGCTGATCTTCATGATATGTTGGAAAACACCCAGGATTGTCTTTTGGAAATCTTAAGAGAATTTAGGCATCCAATACATAAAGGGGAGATGTTCCTACGAAAGTTCTAAGTCTTGGCTGTATCTGAAATTGACACAAAATGAAGCATTTTGCAGTTCTAAAAGATAATTCTACCAGAAATTCTTGAAGAGGTCTCTAGACTTTGGTATTGAGATATTTTGACACAAAAGCACATTTGGAAATGTTATAATTTTCTGATGGATGGACATTTTAGTTTTTGTTTTCAGCTACACAGTTACTCCTTTTTTGGTCATCTCTTCTGAGAAATTTTGGGCTTCAGTTTTTTCCAAAGTTATCCAGAAAAGATCACAAGTTCCATGTAATCACCAAGATATAAGGCTTTAAAAAACAGATACCAAACATTTTAAGACTTGTCATAAAATTTCCAGGTTTAGCAATACAGGCAATGTCATAATTTCCTTATGGCTCATTTTTAACCTTTTATTTCAGTCAGAATAAATGTTACTGCATTTTTTCATGTCTAGTTTTATGTTATAGGAATAATCTGAGCAGTCCAGTCTTTGTGGACTCTATTAATCTGGCTGAATTCTTTCACCTTGGGGACTGACTCATCCTGTTTTTTTCTGACTTCTGTAATGCCTGTTTCTTGACATTTAGGTCTCCTGTGTCATAGCAGCCTGGATTCATATTTACTGGTCCTTTTCGCTCTCTTCATATTTGTTGTGGCACCCTTGGGCACAGCAAATCTCAAATTCAAATTAAGTATGGAACAAAACACATATGGTCCCTATGTAGTTCTTTAAATTAGGTCAGTATTTTAATAGTGATGGAATTTTAATTACATCTTTAAGGCCTACGACTACATCTGACACTTTAATGCACTAAAATCCCTCAAATGCTAAACCATATACACACACTGCTCCTGGATTCATGTCACCTATGTCATGCTTCTAAAATTTAGGGAATGTATGTAATTCACAATTACCCTAGGCTAATGAGTTCTGGATAAAGATTAATACCTTCAGAAGATAATTTCTCACATTTCAAGATAGGTTATTAAGGCAGCTCGATCTGAGACCTTTAATATGATAAAATGATGTAAAGCAAAGTATCTCTCAGGTATCTAATCTCAGCAACACAGTACAGTGTCTCACTAATCTCAGTCTTTATAGCCAGGAAGAACAAAAAACAGATTTCTGAAAGAAGCCGGTAACACTTTGGAATAGACCAGAAGTTCCTGGTCTCATCACTGCACAATTAAATTTTCATATATGTGTGTACTGAGTTGAATGGGTCATAATACTTTTACTTCTTTAAGAATAAAACCCTCAAGTATGTAATACATAGGGTTATCTGATTTAACTTTAGGTAACAACATAAGAAAGAAGTTGACCTGCTGCAGTGAGTCTAGAGGTGGGACACGAGAATGATTGAAGGGCTGGATGGACTCTCCTGTGAAGACAGGCTAAGAGAGTTGAGGTTGTTTAGCCTGGAGAAGAGAATCTTAGAATCAGCTGAGTTGGAAAAGACCTTTAAGATTACCAAGTCCAACCGTTATCTCAGGACTGCCAAATCCACCACTAAACCATGTCACTAAGAGCCTCATCTACACGATTTTTGAACACTTCCAGGGACAATGATTCCACCACTTTCCTGGAAAGCCTGTTCCAATACCTGATCACCCTCTCGGTGAAGAAATTATTCCTAATATCCAGTCTAAACCTCAACTGGAGCAGCTTGAGATTGTTACCTCTTGTTTTATCCCTTGTCACTTGGGAAAACAGACCAGCCACCTCCTTTGCTTCATCTTCTTTTCAGGCTAGGATGCTGTCGGCTGCCTTGGCTGCCCAGGCACAAGCTGACTCATGTTCAGCCAGCCATCAAGCAGCACCCCCAGGTAGTTTTCTGACAAGCAGCTTTCCAGACACTCTTCCCCAAGCCAGTAGCATTGCGTGCGGTTGCTCTGGCCCAAGTGCTCAACTCAGAACTTTGCCTTGTTGAACCTCATATCACTGGCCACAGCCCATTGATCCAGCCTGTTCAGATATCTCCGCAGAGCCTTCCTACCCTCCAGCATATCAACACTCCCACCCAATTTGGTGTCATCTGCAAATTTACCGAGGGTGCACTCAATCCTCTCATCCAGATTGTTAATAACAATATGAAACAATACTGGCTCCAATACCAAGCTCTGAGAGACACCACTAGTGACCGTTAGCCAACTGAATTTGACACCATTCACCACTACTCTTTGCGCTTGGTCACCCAGCCAGTTTTTTATCCAGTGAAGAATACACCTATCCAGACCATGAGCAGACAGTTTCTCCAGGAGAATTGTGTGCAAGACAGTACTACCAGTACATAAAGGGCCGACAAAAAAACTGGGGAGGAACTTTTTACAAGGGTATGTGGGATAGGAAATGGGGGAATGGCTTTCTTTTCATCTGTGAATTATTCTTACTCAGTTATTTTTCATCTCTTCTGATTCCATCAGATGGGCTTTGCATGAAGCAAACTCATTTTTTTTTCTTGATTTATCTTATAATTTTCCCCAGAGAAATTTATACAAATCTGCCAAGCCTATACCATGCTGAATTAAGATGCCAGGTCACCTTAAGTGTGTCTTCTCCAAAGTTGTGTGATCACTGGAATTATCTTTCACTAGGAGACAGTGCTTTCAGATACTAATAAATAATTCAGTGTCAATTATTCAAACTGAAATACTGGCAGTAAAAGGAAGTTAAGTTTGAAATTTACGATTCAGATGAGCACCTATTAAGGCATATTTACAATTGAAGTTTTCATGAACTATGGCGAAGCAAAAGCTTCAGTAAGTGGACCACTTGCCTGGATGGAAAAGACCCAGGAATATCATGGGCAAATTTATCATTTTTTGACTTTGTGGGGGACCTTTTTACCGAGCTTTACAGTAATTTAGATCATTTATTATACTGCATCCATGTCACCCCGTAAATCTTTTTGCAAATGAAGCATAGGAATATGGAACTGGCCACATACAACAGAATCTAGAAGAAGCAAAGAAATAGCTGAAATTCAGCATATCAGTTTAAGGGTATACAAAGAATGGATGGTCTTCACATTTCAAAGAAAAACATGGATGGGAATCGGTGCCTAAGTGTGCTGTGATTCTGAGGGAAGTGATATTCTACTTAAGCACTCAGGAACTTGGACACTGTTGTAAAAAAATCCAAACTGGAGATCTTTAAAATTACTTATAATTTTATATTATAATTATGACCTGAAGAACAATCAGATGTAAGCTAACCCTGAGCATTTTCAATGATATATTTTAAAAAAACTTAAAACTTTTTCAAAGGGAAAATAAAGTTTTACAAATATTTTTAAAACACATTTTCTTCATAATAACTGAAATTTTTAATTTCAGTTTTGAAGTTATTGGTAAGTAGAGTACGGAGGACAAATGAGTTGTTTACCTAGTGAGCTCTGATTCAGTCCCTTGGAAGTTGTTAGCACAGCATCTGTTTCGTTAGTGAAAGTTTATTTGGCATATCTGTAGGGATTAAGCAAAATATGACTTCACGATTACTTTGGTATTAGTCTGGGAGAGAAATCTGTGTACCTATCTGTGTACATCAATGATGGGCTTGGAAAGCAAGGACCATTGAGTCTTCATCTTTGCCACCAATTTGCAGTGTATACCTGTGATCTTTTCCATCCACCCTGACATCTTCATTTGTAAATTAGAGCCTGTTCTTAGTTGTATCAAAATTCAGGATTAAAATCAGAATTCAAAATAAAGTCATTGAGCTGGTCTTATAAAGAACATATACTGTAGGTAAGAATGTCTAAGACGGAGATGTCAAAAGGATCACAAATGGGGTTATGTTGACTATTTTTGACTGCACTGGGGTGTCCTAAATGACCAGTTTATATTTTACACCTGACTTCCAGACTGCAGCTATTCTTATTACTCTAACTTTTATAATGAAATCCACAGTATTATATAATGCCTTTCACTACATGCCTTTCACTACATCCCTCACTAAACAGAGAGTCAGTACTTAAATGTCTTTGAGTGTTTATTCCTCAATGTCTGTGTTTCTTAAGAGCAAGACATTATCTGTTTACCATCTACTTTCAACAGAACTTGGAAATTTCAGAAAGATAGGTTCATTTTTATGCAATTTCCAGTACCTTCTTTTTATGATTTCTCAGTAACTTTGTCATAAAATTTGTCAGTCTAATGAAGCCAAGATGTGGATGAGGGGTAGAAAGGAAGAAGTTGGCCCACAAAAACAAAACAAAAAACCTACACTCCATACAGTTTACTGAAATGAAAGTTTTCAGTTAGACTTAGAGAATGTATTGTTTGTGTTTGGTGACTTTTTCTTAGGTGTTTTACTTTTAAAATATATTTTATTTTATTTTTTTATTTCAAGCCCATTTTCCCATTACTAGTTATATATTACTATAAATGAGAGCATAGAATAAAAATCCTCTTGAGGCTCTCCTCCTCTAATAGCTTGCACTAAATAATGAGGCTGTTGGTGCCTATGGCAACATGAACCCAAGTCCTCCTGATTTTCAGTAGGAACAAAGGACTAAAGGCTATTTTATGGTCACATATTATATGCCATCTTAGATCTGGTGCCCTCTGTGGCTTCTAAATTCAGGAAAATATCTAGGAACTGAGGGTACACATCCTGATTGCTCATAATTTGAGCATATTGCCTCTAATTTCCTGTGTTTAATGTAGGGATTTTGACAGGCTAAGTAGGAACCACTATTTACAAATTCAGGTGGAGGTCTACCTTTTGAGTTCATCAACCCAGCCTCTCCTTACAGGTAATGGAGAAAAATAGAAAATTAATTCATTGAAATATTAAAAAAAAAAAAAAAATCTTCCCTAAAAGGAAAACATGCAGGTGCATTCCTCCTTAGTATCTAAAGCAAAGCTTGGGAATGTTGCCAGCCAGGTTACTGATTGGCTTTAAAAGAAGTGGGAAAAGTACCACACTGTTTTTTAACATACTCTGATTTGTCTATTTTGAGGTGATTGTAGTCTGCCTATCACTACAATAACTTGCCTTATAAGAAGCCTCATAAGAAGCAGCAGAGAAAGTCGTAAAGCAATTATGACCTGTCATAAAATGTTATACATTTCATGGCGTTTTTAAATAGCTTTGCAGGTGTTTGAGTTTGTTCTTGTGTTATCTGTATGTGTCTTCCACTGAATGCAGGTGACAAAGGTGGAAGCAAGGCAGAAAACAGAGAGGAGACCTCTTTTTGATCGAAAAGACCTGCAGCTTAGTTCTGCCGAAGCTTGTTGAATGTTGTGTTTCTGTTTCCAAGGGTGAAACATTAAAAGAGCTAAAATGCTGAGTAATCTTTTTTCTGTGTATTATTTATATTGTACCTTTTATCATAATTGATCTATTTATTGACATGCAAGATGAGGCAACTTTTATCTTGCTGCAAATTCGGAGCTGACAAGCACTTTGATATTTTTTTTTTCTATCACTCACAAAAGCTCTGGATAGGATAAAGGCTATGAAGTGTCCAAGGCACACCACACACTGATACTTTGGTGATAAAGATACGCTCAGACAGCAAGATGTGATTTTTTTCTCTTGAGAAAAGTCACCAATTTCTAGCCTAAGTACTTGTTAGCATACCTTTTGTGTAGGCATCAGTATAACAAAAGCTTTTGCACCTTTGCAATCTCCCAGATCACTGCTGGAGGACATCTTCATGGCAGGAATGACAGGTATGTCACCTCTTTGAAATGAGCAATGTAGCTGATAACCCATATACCTATTTTTTCAGGATGTCTGCAGATTTACAGACTTCTGTTTGCAGCATGAGGCACCAAGGTAATGGCTTTGAGATCCCTTTTCTCACTCTTCAGGGCTGGAGACTTCTGGGAAATAGATATAATCTCACGACCCAAGGTGGCAGACCTAAGCCAATATTTCCTATGATATAAATTCTCCCAGAAAAGATGCAACATCACATTTAAATAACACCCTTTTTCTACTTTTATGAGGTCTGTCACGTATCTCAAGATACAAAGGCCAGTTCCTGCAACTTATCTATCAAGATAAATATTGCTGTATATGAGTATCCAAGCATCACCTGCTTTCAGTAAGCTTTGCCTTCATAACACCTGCTGAGATAAGGCTGGGCTACTGATATGTTTTCACAAACAGAAAGGTCAAACTCAGGAAGAAAAAATGAAAATTTGAAGGTATCCTATGAGATTTGGAGAAATCTTAGAGCGTAGCAACCAGAACGGCCCAGCATCCTGGACCGTCAGGGTGAACAGTGCGTCAAACCTGTCCCTTCTGCTGAATACAGGGAATTTTAGATTGAGCTCTGAAAAGTCTGGGGAAGTGCTCTTCACTGAAATAGATTTTTTGTAACTCCAGTCAATGATAAAAAAATAGATTTTCCCCCATTATGAATGTGTCCCATTTTATTCTGTCAGTTTTTTTGCTTGTGTCACTCTTGCTTGTTTCATGAGATATGATCTTTCACCCTTTTTACAGGAAAGCCTGAAATAGTGAGGACCTTTGCTCCATTTTAAGTCACAGCTTAAGTGAGAAGTTATTGTTCAGATTTAAAAAAATCTGGCTAGGGACATTAAAGAAAAAAGGGTGCTCAAGATCAGTGTTCATCCTGTGCTCCTTGAAATTAAATACATATTGAAGTTAAATTATATCAGTCAGTAATTAAAAGAGATGGCCTACCTGATCATCCAAAAGGACAGTACAGGGGTCAGTGGTCAAAAAGACTGTAAAATTGTCATATGAAAGGCAAATCATAAAACAGGAAACATGAAATTCCAGTCCCTGGCAAACTGAAAGTGAGTCCTTGTTTCAACTCTTTACAAACTGCATGATTTAACTGGGAGTGCGCTTGCCATATCTAGCAGTGCAAATGGGAGGTTATAGATCTCCAGGACAGTTAAACACACACTTACGTGACACCTGCTTAAGATTTTTTACCTGCTTACAGATAAGGCTTAATTTCAATAGTCTGCTATGTGAGGAACATATTACAGACACTTTTTGTCCAGGCTATTATACTCTCAACATTGCCTGGGTTATTCACACTTAATTATTTTGTGAGATTCATTTTTGTTACAACTTATGGGCATGGTTCCAGAGGTAGTATGGGCCAGTGATCATCCTCAATGGATAATCTGGGAGCAATGACCACAGTATGCAGTAGCAGAGGTTGAATCTTTGGATGGGAGCTGGTCTCTGCCGGCTGGCTTCAAGTATAGAATATGGCCGTTGTCTCGTTTTGGCTTATAATATAAAGTATTTTGAAGCCGATTACTACCAGGTAGGAAAGAGCGACTCCATCTGAAGTGTTTGGGGCCATTCTACTGTAATGAGTGTTGTCTTGGAGCTGCAGAAAACTAAAAATACAACTAGTCTTTAAAACATCACTGGAACCTGGAAGTTATTTGACGTTGTCTCCAGAAGTTTCCTCTGTTAAGCTGTTGCAGCACTTTATGGAAATTATTGCTTTATTCTGCTAATGTTACACACCTACGTATTATTGGTTTATGATACTTTGTTGGAAGGGGATTGCATTGAAAAGGCTAGGTAAGGCTAGATGGAATAGAGTGCTTAATCAGTCTGATGTTTGTGGTCTTCTGAATTCTTATCTTAAATGTCTTTTAAGTCATTCCTGTCTCTCTTTCCCTACTAATCAAAGCATGATAAGAGTAGAAAGATCACTGGAATAAAACTATTTTAAATTGAAACTTTGTTTTTCACACAGGTCGAAGATCTTCTTCATCTTAGTCTCTGTAAATCTTGGTCTTGATCCTAGAAGACTTTACCTATACACACTTTGGCTTATGTCATATAGAGTAGCATTCAAGCTCTCTAAAACTGGGATCTTAATCTAGCTCAGCTTATTGTTGTTATGGCTGGATGGGTGAATAGGTACATAGACAGAAAAACTTCCTATAGGTATCATGCAGAAATAGATAATCATGGAATTATACTTAGCAGGTAGTCATGTAAGTAAGTATACTTAGCATGTACTCATTCTACTAAAACAAGTGTCTTGGTGTAAAGTCCATACAGAAATACAGCTGCCAACCTCTGCTCCTGAGACATAAAACAGACACTGTAATAGGGTGTATTGAGAATTAAGTGGAGATAGTAGCACTGCTGACTGGTTTTGTAGAAGGAGACTCTTCTGATGGTAGTTTATGAGGAATAAGATAACATGGGGACTTAGACCTGGAAGAGTTGGCTTTTGACACTCTCAGGTGCGTGGTCTGTAGATGTTTAGGAATTTGCTATCGTACAAAAACAATGTTGTTGGAGTGTTATATTTTTAATAAAGTAGAAGTCATATGGGAGCCTAAATGACTTGGTATTGGTCATTGGTCATCGGAATTACTGTGGAATTGGATAAGTCTCTATCTCAGTGCACTGATGATAGTTCATATCTATATTGCGCTGGTTGCATCAATACAGACAATACGAACAATGTCTCTCTACGCTGTCTGGCCTGGGTCCTGATACGAGCTTTACAATAACAGCGTGCACATCAAAATAGATTAAAAATTGTGCTTAAGAAGCAGGGAGAAATAGTGTGACCAAAAATAGATGATGTTGTGAACAAGCCATTTGAAAACCAGTTTGTTCACACCTATTTTGTATTGTGAAATTTTGTATCCCTACAGACTTATAAAAATTATGAATATGTTTCTCTTCACTGAAATTAAAGTGTTTCTTCTTTAACTAAAAACCAAACAAAACATGATTTCCATAAAAAAGTATCTATCAACTTAAAAAAAAGAAAAAGAAAGGACAAAAGAACAAAAATCCAACCCCCAAGCCTGAAATACTTAACTTTCATCTCAGGATTCCTGGAAAGTTAAGTTAATATCGACTGAATTTATAGACTTTGAGTCCTTTAGCAGGCCTAGACTTCAAAAGACCATGTGTTCGTTCAAATTATTCCACAGTTTTTGGAAAAACTTAGTTTTCTCACTTAGCTGCAGCTGATGTGAAACTCTTACATGCTTTGCTACCTTCAGTGAGAATAGAATAGATTTTCCTTCTTATTCTATACTACAACATCTGGCCACAATTAATTTGAGATCTCACATTTTTTGAGTAGACATCAGCAATAATTTGTATTTCTCTCTTCTCCTTTTTATATGCAATGTGTGGGACACACTTCCATAGGGAGCTAAACCAGAATGTGAGACGGTCATTCCTGTCTGCGTCATTTCTTTCCAAAACGTATTGCTCTCAGGACAACTTGATGGCTCACGTACCAAAGTCCATTTTTTCCTCCTTTGTCATTTCCAGCATTTGTCACCACCTCATACTTTAAGCTTTAAGCACTATCTAGGGAGTTGCATAACTTCTGTGCAAAATTCAAATACAAATCAATGCATAACTTAGGCATTAAGAAGAAGTCAAATTATCCTGTGTTAGAACACAGGCAGCTAAATCATTCTTAAAAAAAAAAAAAAATTTGCTATTTGCATTGGGTCTCTGAAGACAACAATAATTTTTCATTTTTATGGCCTTTTAGCATGAGCTTCTTGTAAGCGCATAGCCTGCTGTAAGATTAAATACACAGAAAAACAAAACCCCCAAACAAGCTTAATATGAAAACCAGTGCTAAACTTTAGGCTTGCAATGGAGAAAAAAATACCCCAAGCTATTACCCAAAGGCTTTTTCTTTTAGTCCCTTTCACAGCTGTGTATTTGCATTGTAAGTGAGCAGCCCATAGTCTTGCTGCGGCCACCAGCTAACCCCTGTGCAAACTAAAAGCACTGGTGTTACAACAGTGAAGGATGCCATTGTCTGAGTGGTGAAACTCTCAGAAAAGTCCATGAAACATGATGCACCCTGTGTGTTGGGTGTGGTGGTTAAGTGCAATGAGTCACTGGCAGCAGACTAAGGACACTGCAGTGTCCTGGCTGCTCTGGTTTGGAAGGGAAGGGGTAAGAATATGGGGATCAGGAAAACTGCTCAGTCTCTGTAGGATGGGCTCATTCCACCTCATTGCCTCTACTTAAAAATTATGCATTTGCCTAAACTAGGGGTTCAGCTTTAGATGTCTAGTCCCATTTCAATCCTTAGCAGATTCATCTGGTCTCCATCTGCCATTGTAGAAGGATTTATGTCTCTCATGGGTCCTTAGTTTTACCTGCCAGCCACGTGTGTATTCTCAGACACCCCCAGGCATCTTATATGTCGTGAGATGCATGTGCTTAGGCAACTGGACTGTGTCCTCATTATCTAGGTCGTTGTTTATGTAAAGGAGAGAAACTGGTACCTCCAGAGGCTGATATATTCAGTTCTATGTGTTTTAGACAAGGGTGATGGATTGCCTTTCTCTGCTATGAAAAAAGCCTAGACACTTTAATTAGAAACTTAAGGTTGGATGCAGTTGCCAAATCTCAGGTATGCAGAGCCATCTGAGCTACATCTGGTTGTCTGTAACATCTGCACAGGGCTGGCAGACACAACACAGGACTGGTGAAAGTTGTTCTCAAATAGCATCTAGAGGCTTAGCAAGATGTGCTAAGGCTTGTAATGGACTTCTCAGTTTAGGAACTTCGAAATATATACCTCTCAAATGAAGAGGTTATGCTGCCTAAATATAGGTACTTTGTGCCACTTCCAATACCCAACTTGCTTACAGCTGCCCCTCCAAAGGACACAGTTCTCCCACAAGTCTTGGCTTAAGAGCTGTTTGCACTGTGTGCTCCAAATTTGCTACATGAATCTCCAAGAAATGGCTTGCTGACACTACTGTGTTGTAAACTTACATTGCTTGCTGAGTCCTAAGAGATTCTTTAACATTAACTTTCCCTAAACATTAGCTCTCAAATTCACATACATGAGTAATTTCTGTCAGTTTGTCATCACTCAATGGCACTTCAGATGCTTAACAATATCCCATGAGAATGGCAAACTTCATATGATGATGGGACACAATTACTTTTGCCTCTGATGCCACTGGGACCTCTGTCCCCTAAACCAGTTAAAGGATTTTGTTCTCCATAAAACAAGAGACCATGGGAGAGATCTTAATATAGAGCATAAGTATCAATTTGTACGATACATTAATGATTTCATACGATGTATTTAGAGAAAGGAATAGTCTTTGACATAGGCTACCAGCTGAAGTTGGGAGTATGTGATGCAGTCTGGGACACAGAAGAGGTTCATGATAGTATGAGTACTTGAATACCTATCACCAAGTCACTGCATTATCTTCAGTGAACCATTGCTCTACCTGTTGTCAAGAAATCAGCTAATGCCTTATCTGTGTTGAAACAGTCATGAATGAAATTTTCAGAAATTTAACCTTCTGATTTTTCAGTACCTTTGCTTTCATTTTTGATCTGTTCTTATACACATATTTCCTCTTTTGAAACCCGACTGTATATTGTAACTGATGCTGTAGGCTATTTCATGGATGGAATTCAGTTAACAAAAACCAGACACCTAAACTGAGGTGTGACCGTATGAGCAAAATGTCTTATGGACCAAACTCAGATGTCTTCTTGAAGTTAAATAAAATCACTTCCTAATCTTAGCTGAATGTATTGACCAATATCCATTTGCTGTGATAGGAATCTAAACCCCAGGGATGCATAGAAGCACCTGTGCAGAGGTATGTGAAGGTAGAGTGGTATTCAGCTACTTAAATAAAAATATTGATGGATGTTCTTGAGTATCTTTTCTCCAGCTGGTGCTGAAAAAGTGCATGAGTCTCCTGTAGGTCCTTGGTTATATCTCTTAGTCTAGTACAGGTTTTGCCAATATTCCAAGGTCTTTCAAATAGCACTGGATGACTCTGGGCAACTGAATTGAGTCGTAGACCTCCACTGTGTATACAGAGACCTGACAGCCTATTGCTCACCTAGACAACTAAACGCAGATGTCTTAATCTGAAAATTTAATCCACTCGCACAGTGGATATAAACTAGTGTAGCAGATATAAACTAGTGCAGCCATCTGGGGAAGTGGTTCAAATGTGTTTCCAGACCCACAGCTGAGATTTGACCCACAATGACTATGGCTCACAAACAGCTACTCTACCCTGGGAGTGTTCCTCAGCTACGCCAGAGAAAACTGAACTAAATTTGTCTCTGGTGGAAGTCATTCTTCTCATAGTTTCTCCAGTGTCAACACTGCAAAATAAGTGCCTCACAAAGCTATAAATCAAGTCAATCTGTATGATGAAAGAAGGAACAGATGGATGGAAAAGAGACCCTTCTTTCCTGCCTGCCTTCCTTTCCATGGTCTATTCCTTCTTTCCCACCTGCCAGACAGTGCTTTCTCTCTCTGTATACTAGGGTTTGCATTTCACATGGTTTATTTTCACTTACTTTGGTTTTTAGTTCTCATGTATTCCACCAGCATCTTTGCAACCCTTGGGAACTGGAGTACACTAAACCTGAGCAGAAAAGGGTGCACAACATATTAAGTGTACACAGTTTTTGTCAAAATCCAAAATTAGGAGGCACAGTTCCTGATAGTCATGTTTCTCAGACTTGTAGATTTTACAGTAATGATTTCACATAAAGGAAATTCTTTTCTATGATAGACATGCTCCTTCATTGACTGGGACCCATCCTTGATAGGTACTGGTCAAAGCAGAAGAAAATTGGAGAAAAATTAGTGTAAATGACATAGACACTGGAAGTACAAAAGGTGAGGGTATCTGGGAATATGTGAAATATGAAGAATCATAGAATCATAAAATAGTTAGGGTTGGAAAGGATCTTAAGATCATCAATTTCCCTGCCATGGGCAGGAACACCTCACACTAGACCATGTCACCCAAGGCTCTGTCCAACCTGGCCTTGAACACTACCAGGCATGGAGCATTTACCACTTCTTTTGGCAACCTGTTCCAGTGCCTCACCACCCTCACAGTAAAGAACTTCTTCCATATATCTAACCTGAACTTCCTCTGTTTAAGTGTGAACCCATTAACCCCTGCGCTATCGCTACAGTCCCTGATGAAGAGTCCCTGTCCAGCATCTTTGTAGGCCCCCTTCAGATACTGGAAGTCTACTATGAGGTCACCACACAGCCTTCTCTTCTCCAGTCTGAATAGATCCAACTTTCTTACCCTAGTGATTGCAGGCTAATAGGTCCCTAAGCATCAAGGTGAAAACAGTGCTTTAGTGGGCCTGGCTAATCCTGGCAGCTATGAATATTTAAGTCCCACACATCTTTTATTTTGCATTAGGTCCTCTCAAAAGTATCTAAATCGCTCAAAAAACACAGCTAAAAATGCAAGTATGGACAAAGCCCTACATAACTTATGCATCACATAGGACATGTGGCGGGATACCATGCATGGCCATGCATATACAGCTGCAATATACTCCCTAACACCCACAGATGAGCAGAGACCTGAGGTCCATGAAGATGTCTCCTGTCACACATCTGTCCAATGCTACTTTGTGCCTTGACCCGGCAGGTGAATGGATCTTTTGGTATCTGCATTCATGAAGCAAGGGAGAGATCTGCAGCTGTGCAGTAACCAAAAGATGTGCATGGGGGAGATGTCATTTCTCAAACCTGCCTATAGGCCCTTCTATGTGGCGTATGTCCCTCTTTGCCAATGTGACTCAGTAGAGCAATGTGACAGGATATGGTCCAATTTTTCATGGCAGCAGGCTGAAGATGAGATGATTGAGGATACACACAAACATACGCATGGAGAAAAAAAGACAGGGCTGAGCAAGACATTAATTTTATCCATTTCTGATATATTTTTCAGTTCTGACTGTGTCAGTCCAGATTTAAGGTGCTCTTTCAGCTGGGTTTAGTAGGTCAGCACTGCTGAAATTTGGGAAATTTTATGTCCGAAAAAAGTTTAAGAGAACACCCTGATAAATCTCCTATTTCTGACTGACAGCGGCTCCTTTACCCACTCAACCTCCTATTTGCCCTTAGGAAAGCTCTCCTAACAAACACTTTGCTTCTCACAGCTCAGAGCAGGCTTTGGGTATCCCCCTGTGGGGCACAGCAGTGGAGCAAAAGGAATAAAGGAGCCTTAAACTACTCAATGCTGTTGAATTTTCCAGGCTTCTGATTTAGATATTGGTACAGGGTCTAATTAATTTCCTTGTTGCATAACCATGTTGACTGATTTAATGATTGGTTATAATAATAAAAGATTTATGTCCTTAAACATTATATAGAAGCTTTGCTTTGGACACAGTTCATGGGGCTTTTCCAGCCCTCCTTTCAGAAAGACTTTTTTTTTCCTTTTAATTTTCTCATTGAATTACTCACAAACATACAAATATTTGTGGGTGCACACACACTTTACTCTGCTATAAAGCAGAAGATGCCAACCATAATTATCACTAGGGACCAGCTGGATTTCTTCCCTCATCTAGACTTGTCTGTTGTGAAAAAAATCATCCCCCAGCCTTGAAAGTAAAACATATGAAAGTATTAAAAAAATGCTGAATGTCAGTGACTCATGCTTCTCCTCTTTAATCTATTGATAATTTTGAGAAAGAGGGAGATGAAAGTGTGTCAAAGACTGAGTTTATTCTCTGTTAGAGAAATGATGCATTGTTTGAGTACAAATAAGGTGTTCAGATTTCAATACCTCTAAATTAATTCTTAAATAAGAAAACAAACCAAAACAAAATAAAACAATTAAAAAAGTCAAAATAAAAAAACTTACTTTGAAATTAATGCACTTTTATTGACTGTTTTACTTAAAAAATATCAACATAACCTGGCTTTCTTTTTCATGTCTACTAGCGGAATCTTATGAGTAGTTTGGTGAAAACAATATGAATTCATAGGCCATTTATGTGGGTTATGTTGTTGTCAAATATGTTTTTCTTCACTCTGAAAAATAATTTGACGGAGAAATGTTACCCTGTGACACACTGATGACTGTGTCTGTAACAAAATGCAAGGGGTGCTCATTCTCCTGAATTATGCAGTCATTTTAGTATAGATGGGTGTGAAGTATCTGTAGGAAAAATGTCTACCGGTTGTAAAAGCTTTACAGAAGTCTTCAGAATTAATCCTTGTATAAACATCTTTCATTTTTTTATTGATGTTTTCTGAATTTGCAGTGTGCATACATCAGATTGCAAGTATCTATTTAGGAAGCAAGCGAACAATCTATTCTGTTCTACAATAGGGATAAAAAGAGTCATGAAATGAAACTGAAGTAAGAAAGATACAGGATACTTGGAGCAAAAATCTCAACTCAAAGAGCACTTCCTCAAAACCCTTACAAAACCAAAACAAGTGGATATTTCCTTGGAGAAGAGGCAAGATGGTGTTTTTGTCCTTTAGTCTGGGTTTAAAATTCCAGGATTAGAGCTCAATTTATTACTTAAAACAAGCTGAATAAGTTTTCCTTTCACATGGATCAGTATATTTTCCATGCAGATGTTCCTTAGAGATGTTTTATGAGAACTGTTTAGTTAGCAAACTCTCTTTTTCTGACTCAAATTAGTATTAGCAAAACCAGACTTTAAGAAACTGATTTTAAAAATCAGTGTGCTGTAGTGTATGAAAACTACACAGAAGATAAACCAGAAAGATTTATGTTAAAAGTTCAGTGAAATCTGGGAACCAACACCATGGTGTCACTTGGAGATATCTCAAACAGAAGCAACTTTTGTTTGATGTAACTGGAGGGATCCTTATTTTTATGCACTTTCCTCCGTACAGTCACTTGGAACCAATGACTCTTGCTTCTTTCTGAGCAAAGAGAGTTTCTTCCATTTTTATATCCCAAGAAATGTCAAAAATATCTTGCTCTGTTACTTGCAATAAACAAAAAGTAATGACAGGAAAAGCCATGCATAAACCCATTTTTGTCTTCAAGTTAACTGGATTCTTAGCACATGTTGTAGTGACTTATGGACCCAGTGATCTGTAAAAGGATTAAGACAGTAAATTACAGGCATTGAGATCTATGAAACTTGCAGATGAATGGCATGTGTATATTGGTCATTAGAAGAAACATGGGTTAGCTGCCTATAAAAACTCTGTGGCTGTGGTTTCCTAAGTAGCTGAAATAATTTCATGATTTATTGCTACCCAAAGCAAGAGGTCCTTCTCTCATCCACATCCTCTCTCGGGCTTGCTCTGGAGCCCATTGGATCCTTCTGGGACCAGTTTCATACACTGGCACAGGAACAAAGGTTTCCCTACCACTTTTTTTTGCAGGGTTAATTTTAAGTGGGATTAGTGAATTGTGTCTGCCTATCAGGAGAAAGGAGCATGTGCCATGAGTGCTACAGGAATTGCAGGGGCAATTTTCTTTCCTCTTTCTTCAGCTCTGAGCTTTCAAATGTTCATTCTTGAATACAAAAGCCTGAAGGATCATAGCAAAAGCCAGAAACTACAATAATAAGGGCAGGTACAATTGTCTAACAGTGGTCCTTTTTTTACCCCTGAACTGCATGGTACAGTAGCATACAGTTTCATAATTTTGTTCTTTCTTTTTTTGGTTATTCTTAGAGGATCTCCATTGAAACTGAACTCCTCCTGTGTTCAATGTTTTGCAAAGACATTAGCAGACAAGGGAAGATGCTCCATATCTTTGAGCCTCAGGATCAGTTACATGGCCAACACCCCAGACCAATTGCTTGCAGAGTTGTTACTTAAACCACGGTTTTTGTAGGAAGCTTGAGTGTCTCACATATTTGTATATATCACACATATAACTTGAGAAAAATAAAAATTCAACCCTCCTCCTACCCCTTTTGCTGGCCCACTCAACAGAAATCTCACTCCCAGCTCCTCTAGCTTTTTTTCAAAGAGATGACAGCTATTTTGCACTGTGGTGTGGCAGACAAAATCACGCTCCAATGACAAAAGCCATCTGCAGACAAGTTTTACTCCTGTGATGGCAAGGGAGTTGAGAGAGAGATGTAAATTAAGACGTATATTAACCATATAGACCCAACAAATAACAACCATTCCAGGGAAAAGGATTCATACAGAAAGCATAATTTGATTTTGAGTAAGTCTTGCAAAAGTTAAAATTTTTCAGTGAGTAGAGTGGAATGGGGCAAATTGAATTTTATTCTAAACTGAATGAGGAAGTTGGATAGAGGTATCCTACAAGGACACACAAACAGGCCAGTGTCAGATAGGATACCAAGATACATCCTTCTATCTCTTCCAGCACTCCCTGGTTTGATAAATGTTTCCCTGCATCCTGTATTTCACATCAAATCTGAACCTCACGCTCACTGACATTCAAGGTTTCTTTTTCTATATGATTTGATAGCAGCTGCAATAAACCTACCAGATAAATCAACAGGAAAATCCCATACCTTGTCCTGAGATGTAACACTTTAGCGGTAAGAATGTTCCCAAAGAGGAAAGAACCCAAGCTATAGGAGGAAAAATATACTGGATGTTTGCTCCCTGAAGGCAGACAGCATTTTCTTGTTCTATAGCCAGCTCGGATCTTCTCATGTCTGTCTTGTTAGCTTTCTTGGCGAGCAGATCAGGCTTCCACAAGACAGTGGAAATGGTCTGTCAGAGCAAAAGGGCAGCTGAGTGTGTGCATATGTGTCTGCAGCTCTTGTCTCCTGCAAGCACATCCCAGGCCCACCAGGAAGGGACAGGAGCAAAGAAGGAATCAGGAGTTTGCTTCAGCTGTGGTTGATGTGGGTCTGGTCCATGCAAGGGGGAAAAGTGCCTGTGATTACCTTGGAGGTGACACCAAGGAACAGAGGCAGCAAAGTTACCATTATATCCAAGGCTCCAGGAAGGAAATTATGTGGAATCCATTATTTCTTTAAATAAAGCTTTTCCTTTTTCTTTCATTCTTCATGCTTTCTTCTCCCTCCTTAACTCAACCTATTGCATATGAGCAATTTCTTCTGCTTTTCATTTCCTTTGAAAAAATTCCAGTCTGAGTCTAATTTCTGCATGAACAGACAAGATTTTGAGAGAGGTGCCATACACTCCTCCCTCTTTGTCCACCCACAGGACAAAGGGGACAGATTCCCAGCAGCTGGGTTCTGATGTCTCCTGAGGTCTTTTTTCATCAAAGAGATGTAGTATTGTGTGCAGAACAGGACTGGAAGCAAGGTCTGGCACCCAGGTGTTCTCTGTCACGCACTGCAGCATTGGTGTCCATTTCTCTTGCTCTCTTTCTGGACCTGTGAGTCCTGGATCCCTGTCTATACATTGTGCCAGCACAGATGGATTTGAATCCTTCTGCATTAGAAGTGGAGCACAGTCCTGTCCCAGTCTATTGTTTGATGATTTTGTTTTCCTCAGAAATAAGACAGTTTAAATTGGGAAAATGACGAACTAGAAAAGATTCAACCTATAAAACATCTAATTTGTCCCCTAGAGATAACTGTTGAATGGAGAAGGCAAATAGGTAACTTTGCTGCCACCTAAGGCAAAACGGGTAGTTTTGATGTACTGGCTGATGGTTACCAAAATGGTAACTCTGTGGGCTTGCTTTCCTTCACTGTACAAAATGTAGGTGCCTCCACACATGGAGATAGGGAATAGATACACTAAAATCTCTCCATGATCCAGCTCCAGAAGGGAAACAGCGCTGAACTGATATAGTGGGAAGCCCACATGCTCATTTGTTTTCCTGGAGGTCTGTGGAGAGCTCATGGTCTAAAGGCCTTGGCATGCTGTGTCACCAGTGTAAGAAAACACCACTGGAAATCCCAACAGATTTTTGCGATCTAATTTTGACAATAAATCACTCCCTGGAGGTTCTGATTTTACTTTGCCAAATGCAATGGAAGCTGGAGTTTACTAATCCACATACAGTTTGCAGACCTCTAGAGAGAACTGCCTACTTTCTTTTTGTATGGTGATGTCAGAAATCAGTTTTCCTGGCCTAAGGCAAAGATGTGTAAGCCTTGGACATCTCATTCTGCATAGAGTCCCATGATAGCTGCCAGCTGCATACACTGTGGTGGAAAGATCACAGAAGAGATGCTGTTTCACTACATCCTGCAGAAGAAAAGCAGTTTTGAACTGGGTCTGCACCCAGCCAGTATTTGTAATTTAATGGTTTTATATCACTTGTCAGCTCTCAAGCAGTAGGACCTTCCCTGCTTCCAAGAAAGTGACCTCAAAGCCATTCCCTATCTTACAGAGCTTGTTGCAAACTGGTCTGCTGAATGCAGAAGACGTGAGTTCTAGAACCCATGCCAGTAACTAGTGTCCTCAGGAAACATTTGTGAATGTCCCAAAGAGCTCTGCTCTTTGCATATATGCTGTTGTACCTTGCCCGATAATTCCATGGCCAGTTCCAAACACATGTCTCCTTCTGGAAACAATTAACACTCTTCCTCCAAAAAAAAAAAAAAAAAAAAGTCAGTGATTCCTTGTACCTTACCATGAAACTGAGAGAGAGAAAAGTATTTCCTGTCTTTATAGCAGCTGGTCACACTACTCCAGAGCATCCAGTGAAACAAGGCCACCACAATATACTTTACTGAACAGGCAGTTATTAGAGATGTAAGCAGGGCTTAAACTCCATCACCCTTCAGATGGAAGCTGGTTAATTTAGCTAGGCAAGATCTGTACAGATATAGTTGTTTAATAACCTTTTATTAAGTCAGTGAAAGAGCTAGGAGAACAGGCAAGCTTAGAGTCAGCAAACCCTTCTGCAGGTCTGAAACAGAAGCAGTACACTTCAAGCTAGGAACATGTTGGGAACAATTAGTGTAATTTAATTATGTTAACCTCTTGCAGAAAGGATATATGAGGAGCAGGAGGATGTGTTAGCAAGGATGAGGTGGTAAGGTTATTAGTCCCTTAGGACAGAGAAGGAATGATATGGATAATTATCCCTTGTGAAACAGTGAAAGGTTAGTGCAGGGTCAACAGTAAGGAAAACTGTGCTGTGCTATAAAATCAGTATCTACAGTCTGTGATTTTTAGCATGCAGTGAAGCAAACAATTTCACATATGAGGCTCATCACTGAATATCCTGGTGGATATTTTCTGAGGACTGGGACAGAGCTAGATGAAATCTCTGATGGAAAATTTTCTCCCCAATAAATAAAATGCTTCTGACCTTCCTTACTTTCTGCAATAGCAGAACACTTTCCATTGCCTCATAGTCTTTAGTTAGTGAATCTCCAGTTTGCACAAGTTGGTGTCTCACTGCTGCCTCTAAGTCCTATGAAAGATCCTTTCTCCTCTTGGCACTGTCGTAAGCATGTGTCTAAGTCACTTCAGTCATCTGTGCTTGACTCACCCACAGTGGAAAATCGAGATACAAAATGATTAATCTCCTTCCTAGGAGCATCAGGATGATGTATGGAAAGGGAAAAGCATGTGTGGTTAAGGTAGAAGCGTGGCATGAAGGATGTCAGGATTCTGTTCTCACTTCTGCACCTAATACAGTCTGTGAGCCTGGGACATGTCCCAGTGCCTTATGCCTGGCTGTAGTGTAAGCTTTTCTGGGTTACAACTGCACTGGAAATCATGACTGCTGTTGAGTCAGCTAAGCAGCACAATAATACGAGGACACTCTAAGAAATACTTTGATATCCTAAGGTAGAAAAGGGCTTCCTCTTCAAATAGCTAAGCATCAAAAATAAATTGAACCTAGCTCTGCTTGCATTTCTTAAGAGGTTGCACTTGAAGAAACGCCAGTGTAATGATAGTGCAGTCTACTAATGGCTTTAGAAAATATTCCACTGACAAAACTGAGTGCGTAGTGGAAGAGTCTGTCTATTGCATATTCATAGTGATCCAGGCTGTCCTATTTTAGTTTGCATAGCTACTGGTCTCATGCTTCATCAGAGTTAGTTTCTCTGCATTGATTATAAAGGCAGCCTATGGCAATTAGTTCAGAATGAGCTAAGCTTTAGTTAGTTCAATTTGGGCAGATGAAACTTGTTATTTAGGCTGAGGAAACACAGTGGTCCAGGCTGTCCTGTTTTAGTTTGTATAATTATTGGCCCCTCCTTTTTGGTGAGATCAAGGTCCAACACCCCTCCCCACTGGCTTCTCTATCACTTGGACAAGGAAGTTACCATCAAAACATTCCAGGAACCTCCTGGATTTTTTAAACCTTTCTCTGTGGTCCTTCTAACAGATATCATGGTGGTTGAACTCCCACATGAGGACAAAGGTTTATGTATGTTGGGCTGTTCCTGTCTATAGAGGGCCTCATCTGCTCGATCTTCCCCATCTGGCAGCCTGTACCAGATCCTGTCACCTGCCACTGACCTCTTTTTAATCCTGACCCACAAGCTCTCGGCTGGCTCCTCATCCATCCTCAGGAAAAGCTCCGTGCTCTCCAGCTGGCACTGACATAGAGGCAGACACACCATTCTTGTCTCCCCTGCCTGTCCTTCCTGAAGAGCCTGTATCCTTCCATTCCAGCACTCCAGTCATAGGAATCATCCCTCCACATTTCTGTGACACCAATAAGACCATAGCCTTGCTCACATCTCTAATTCTTCTTATTTATTCTCCATGCTATATGTTTTTATATAGCGGCATTTAATTTGGGCTCCTGATGAAGCTGATTTACTAGCTGGAATTCCTTTGTGCTGCCCTTCAGGTGCTCTCCTGACCTATGATCCCTTTCCAGACTCTGATCCTCTCTTGCTGGCTTTGGCATCAAATTGGTAGGAGTGGGGTGGACTGACGTTCCTCTCCCCAGGTCCTGCTTATAAAAACGAGCACTTTTAGAGGTTTATGTAAGGACAAAAGACATCCTCCCCTAGTTCCATAGATGATGCAAGTGATGCAACTTGTTTGTTGTCCAGGATTGTCCCCTAACTGGTCAGTCTAGCTATGTTATTCTAAGGGAGAACTGTTAATTTAAAAAGCAGCTTAGCTGAGCTGTCTTTCTTAGAGACGGCTTTGTGTAGACTTGCAAATCAAGGCAAAACCTGCCTTTGATATGTCAGGAAATAGAGTAGCTGATTTCTATCACTTTCTCGGCTTAAACTTGCTCTAGTTTTGGCTGCACTAAAAAACAACAACAAAACAAACAAAACCTAAAAAACAACAGCCCCTCCCAACACACACAAAGCAAAACAAAACGTACACCCGAAAGATTAAACGTTCCACATCAGCAAACCAAGTTTTGCATGTTTCTTTGGCTAAATGTAAAAATATGATTTCCTATAGCAACACGAATGGCTGGGCCTTATGATCTGTCACCATTCAAGGCCAGGCCTGATGCAATTCTGGGCAACCTGATCTACTTGAAGATGTCTCTGCTCTTGCAGGGGCATTGGACTAGATGACCTTTGAAGGTCCCTTCCAGCTCAAACTATTCTATGATTTTCTTCTATGATCTCTTGTGAGTATATTTTCTAAGGACATATTCATGAGTTTTGTGCTGCTGCATTGTACATGCAGTTAAAAAAACAGCCTGATGATTCTCAAAATCCAGTTCCAGTAGCATTATTCTTATCCTGTTATTCTGTGGGGAATCCTCCAGATTGTTGAATGTGTGTTGTTTTCTACTTTTAGAGGTATTCATCATAACCTGTTCTTCCACTGGATTTTGGCCCTGTGAAAGTCTCTGTGAAATCAGTCCTGATTCTGGCAACCATCCTCATCTATTGCAAATGTATGGTGTATGGTATTTTTTTCTATAGTAAGGAGGGGCATTGTTTTGGCCACCAAAAAAAAAAAAAAAAGAGAAAACCAAAACAAAAAAACAACATTTTGTTCCTTTTACTCAAATCAAGAACCACAGGATTCCAAACAGTCCTACAGAAGATCTCAAAGACACTGCATCATCTATGTGTGGCACCAGGTTATGAGTAGTGCTTACCAAGTTGCCCTTCTTCCATTCATATGCAGGGTGAAAAATAAGGTAAAACCAGGTAAAATGGGAAACTTTAAATTACCGTGCAGTTGGTGGGTTACCAGATGTCATGGGGAAGTGTCCTTACTTTTTCAGCTGGAAAATGTGACTTCATAAAGCAGAAGGAGAAACAAGCAGTAGGCCATTGCTAGCACTAATCCTCATGAAAATATGTGAATATTAAAAAGACAAGAATATGCTGAAGAATACAGATATGTCTGTGGCAGAGCCGAGAAAAGCCTAGATGTAGCTGTATCCAGTTCTCAGACAGTTTGGAAAGAGAATAATGCACCTGCTTAATTATTAGGTCCAGGATGATAATCAAGGTTAAGTACCAGGCCCAACCCCTGTTCAATTTAATAATACAGATGTAATCAAAGTCTTCCATTTCAGCTCTGGTGTAGAATGGACACATTAAGCTCCTCTTAATGCTCAGGGGTTTCGCAGTTAAGAACTTTTTGGATCTGAAGACTGAGTATAAGAATGGAAAATGGATTGTGTGTTTATATGTGTATAGCTATTCATATATAAATAAAAATATATGCCTGTGTGTGTTAAGCAGGCTGAAGGAAAGAGGGGTTCTAACAGTGTGCTAAATCTTGGAATACTTTTTCCCACTGTGATATTGTCTACTTTATTAAAATACCTGGAATGTGCTGAAATACAGGATAATTTCAAGTCTGAAGATGCTTAGCTAAGCAGTCAAGTCATATCTCACCTGTTCACATCCCTTGTAAGTCTTTTTGAGGGGCAGAGCTGGACCAAAACATTTGATCTGACATAGAGTTAAAAATGAACACTCTGCATTTGTGGTCCTTCAGGAAAAAAAGCTTCACAAACATAAAAAAAATAAATTTCATGAGACCCAGGAGGAAGCAAGCTCTGTTGTCTGTCAGGTGCAGGACTATATTGAAATGTCTGCAGCAGTCCTTTGACTTTGAAGATGGTTTGCCAGTCCAGTCTATAGATAGACCTAGCCCAGGTCAAAAACCATCCTCCTAACACCTCTCTTGTGATAACCTTCCTCCCCCAGTAATTATGCCTGATTCAGCCCATGGATACATTCATATGCATGCATTTAAACTTACAGTAACACAACTCACAGGCCTTTGCTGTCACTGGTGCTACGGTTTGGGATGTAGTAGCATGGGGCATGGGGATGCAATAGACCCATTGTATGGACAAAAAGGAGTTGCTTCACCTGCACGTGTGCAAAGGACTCATTAGAGTCACCCTTTAGGAGAAGAGAGGCTTTTACACTGTCTTTTTATTCCTCGTTAAACTTAAGGTAAAGCAATCTGCTGTCAGGCATTAGGACATTATCCAGGCAAGCTGACCTTTTTCAGGAGGAACATTTTACCAAGTGGAAAACATTTCCAATTAATAGTATTAAATTAGTGTGCAGACAATGATTTTCCTTGAATTTTGGGGTTGTTTTTTCTCCTTAAACCTGTCTCTGAACTTAGTTGTTATCTTTTTGAAATCAGAGGTGTGACCTCTCTCTTCTTTTCTTTCCATAGCCTGAAGGAATAAAATAATAATAATAAAACCCTCATCAAATCATCTGTTTAGTCTCATCTCCTTGGTTTTGTTGCTGGTCGGTCTGGTGAAGTACTGAGCTGGGAATGTGAGTCTGTAGTGTCAGTGTTCATTAACGTAAATACAAGGAAATGGAAAAACATTCCAAGAGCTGGATTCACACTTACACTAAGGTCCCTTTTTACTGCTTCGGCAGTGGAAAGAGACCAAGAAGTGGGTGGGCATGTCGTTTAGTAGTATGTTCCCGTGTTTACAGCACAAGTACTTTCTCACCTTTCAACAGCTCTACTTAAATTTGCTAAGATGGACCACTGGAGGTATTGCTGCAAAACTTCATTCATCAAATGGCTTCTACTTTGTTTAGTAGCCATATTTAAATACATACTAGTAGCACAGGAGAAACTGAACTTGTGCAAATAGGGAAATCTTGGGTCATGCACTAGTTAATGGTCCCCAGCTGAAACCCAGGGCTGGGGTTTCTTTATTTTACAACTTTAGATACTGTATCACGTTTTTCAGAGTTGGTTTCTCCTTTCATAATCAGTGGAGGTCTAGAGAACCCTCTCAGTGAAGATTATCATCTCTTCCTAAAAGAAGTGATAAAATAGGTTAGACAGTGTGTGCCAAGGAAGTTTATTTCTCTCTGTTGAGAATGTGGGCATCCAAGTGTGTCACTTCCAGCCAGATGAGATAACTTCATAGAATCATTGAATCACAGAATGGTTTGGGTTAGAAGGGAACTTAAAACTCATCCAGTTCCAACCCCCCTGCCACAGGCAGGGACACCTTCCACTAGATCAGGTGCTCTAAGCCCTGTCTGACCTGGCCTTGAACACTGCCAGGGATGGGGCAGCCACAGCTTCTCTGGGCAACCTGTGCCAGGGCCTCACCACCCTCACAGGGAAGAATTTCTTCCTAATATCTAATTTAAATCTCCCATCTGTCAGTGAAAAGACATTCCCCCTTGTCCTTCTATTCCTACCTGCTCTTGTAGAAAGCTTTCTTGTCAGCCCTTTTAGGCACTGGAAGCTGCTTTAAGGTCTCTCTGGAGCCACCTTTTCTCCAAGCTGAACATTCACAGCTCTCTCAGCCTGTACAATGGATGGAGTTACCACCTTCCATCAGATTCCTCTGAAGTTTGACTAATAACACCATATTGACGAGCCTTCACCAGACCCTGGCAGGTCCCCTGTTGTGTCTAATGTGGGTCTCTCCAGCACACATGCTGCAGGGCAGTTGTCTTGCTAAAAAGCAGGAGGCATGTGTTCAGCTGAACTGGGGATTGCCCTTGGAGAATAACTTTCCCAGGAGTTCAAAGATCACTAGGCTTTTCAGGAGCAAAGGAGGAGTTTACACACAACCAGTCACTTGTCTCAGCAGGGCAGTGGCAAATAAGTGTAAGGATGAAAGATCAACCCCAAGGTCCCTTGCTTCAGGAAGGGAAAGGTTATCTTGTGAGAAAGGCTTCTGAGAGCCAGTTACTGCCCATGTTGTTGCTGGACTGATTGAGGGAGTGCTTCAAGAGCAGTTAGCCCTTAGCCCAGCCTGGCTGCTATCTCACAGCAGACAGGCAGTTTCCAGTGCACTGTCATAAGAAGAGGGATCATGTCTCTCTTGGTGTCCCCTGCCCAAATGAGTGGCCTGCTTTGTACCTCAAGACAAAGCTGCTGCTGGCTCTAAGTGGCAAGCTTCCTTGGGCTCAGCATAGCAAACAAATTGTGTGGTAGACCACAGGCAAGCTGGAAAAGATGAAGCTCTACTTTAGCTGTGTTTTCTTCAGTAGTCCCCCGGCAATGCGACTCTCCTGCGGATCTGATTCTTGGACAAAGTCTGTGATTCACAGCCTTCTTTGGCCACCAGAAATCTGAAATCCTTACATGTTTCTCCAAGGCCACCAGGGACTCCCGTTATCAAGTCTGAGACTGAAAATGCCAGACAAGCCTTCCATAGAGCAGTTGTAAAGACCACCAACACTCTTCAGCCAGGGAACATATGCCACTCCTCTATTACCACATTATATGTCCTGTTCTATATATGCATCATCCGGATGTTATTAGCTACATTTTAACCATATGCAGCTCTTTCCCTTACCTGTCATAATCTCCAAGTGTTTGGCATCCTTGACACAAGCAGCTGAGCTCAGAACAGAAGGAACTGGATGGAAATCATGCAATTCGTTTACGTTGGAGATGATTCTAATAATCCTTAAAGCCTTAAAATGCAGAAATCCTCTTCTTTTTCCCTTCCTTTGTGGCTTGCAAGAGTTTAAAGACCACACAAAGCATCTGCTAGAATGCTTTGGACTCTCTCTAGACTCCAGAGCAACTGTAAATAGACCATAATTCCAAAATAGAGAATAAGCAGATTCTCCGTTTTGGGTATTCTGGACAGAAATCAAATTCAGAGCAGGACAAATAAGACTCTTTCAGGTCCTCTAAGCTGAGCATCTTTCCTCCTCAAACTTCCAAATAGATGAGTAGAAAATCTGTAATATGTCCAGTACATATTACAAGCTACAAAATGCTTCTCTGCAGCATGTCACAATCCCTGCTACAGGGACCAAAAGGCCCCTACACTCAAAGAGAGAGATAACAGGCAGCAATGAAGCTAGGCCCGTGCAACTGCAAAAAAAAAATGTTATGAGAGCTTATTATTCTCTCCTTATAATCGCACTGTTTTCAAGTACTTAAAAAAAAACAAAGCAAACCAAACAAAACTAAACAAACACAACACACTAAACCCCCAAAACCTCCGGGAAAGCAGGATGATGTTATCATAGAGGAAGCAGTGAGGAAGGGACATATTGATATCTACAAGGGTCAGTTCATTGTAAAGAGCAAAGTCCTGAACTCTACATCCTTTCTGTTTTCTCTGTACTCACCTCCACTGCAGTCTCATCTCCTCCAAAACAGGAATTCCCCAGAGCCCTTGTAGAACAAGCCAGTGACTCCAAGAGACCTGCTTTTCCACCAGAGATTTTCCATGGGTATTTGAAGATATATTCAGATCTTCATGCATCAAGATTCCATGTAATAAAAGATGATGCTGAGTGGAAAGAACAGTCTGCCTCTTGCAGAGACACCATCTGTAGTGACTGCTGTATCATGAGTTTTGGTTTTGGTTTGGCTTGGTTTTTTTTTTTGTATTCCTTAAAGTTCCAGATGGTAGAATTGTTTGAGGTTCTAAATTTTAGATTTTTAACGAAATCAAACCAAAACATTTGTATTTTTCATAGTTATACACAAAAAGGGGAAGTTGCATAACAAAAGACTTTATTCATGTCCCTGCCCATGGCAGGGGGGTTGGAACTAGATGATCTTAAGGTCCTTTCCAACCCTAACTATTCTATGATTCTATGATTCCTGAAAAGATCTTGATTTATAGGTCAGTCCTTTCATTTTCAGCAGCATGTGACCTATGTCTTTCGAGTACTGAGGGTGCTTGATTGTTTAACAATGCAGGAGTACGTACCAGAGTCCTGGCTGCAGACTGCAGAGAGAGAATTTCAGATTCATGTAAAAACTTATTAAACCTGCCCACACTTCAGAAAAAAATGAAAAGGATGTGTGTGGGAAACAACTTTTTTTAACTGACTTGGACCACTGTGTTTGCAATTACTTAGGGTTCTTCCACTCACCTGTGGCATGGAAACTTGCAACAATGAAGCAGGACTTTTCTCAAATCCTCATTTGAACTAGAGGTTTTGTACTTTCTAAGGATCGTATTGAATTAGATGTATTTTCTAATAACGATCTCATTTCTAATGTTCCTCATTTCTGAAAGGTATTTGGCTGAACATTCAGGCCCACAAAAAGTATTAGCAATACTGTAAATTCTTAAATTTCCAGCAATTTTTCTAGGGAACAATGAAAAAAAAACAAACCCCAACTCTTTATTCTCTGGGGTTTTTATTGTGAATATATTGGCTACTTGACTTATCTCTATGTAGCTTTTAGATAGCAGGTATCGTAGAGAAGCGTTGCAAAGCTTAGAGCAAGAAAGAGACTCAAAAGGGGAAGAAAGGAAAAATTAGAAGGAAAAATTAATGAAAATCTATTAAATAATCCCTTATCATCAATTACCTAAATTAAATTCAAAACAAGAATATTTATAGGTGAACGAATAAGAAATGTACAGATACTACAAAATTAGTTGAAAGAGTTAAATTATGTCTTTTCTTACTGAAGCACTAGTTATTTTATGGCATTTATTAACTGTAGGAGATATTTTATTTCAAAGGCATGGAATTATTTTGTTTTCTATCATCATCAGAATGACAAGGATTTGCAGCACAAAATGCCAAGAAACTCACTTTTCTTTTACTTTGAGGCTTTTTTGTTCCCATTGTCTGTGAAGTGACAAAGTGCACACAATGCCATGGAGATTTGGGGCAGTGCTTATGCGTGTTACTGTTTGGTTGAGTTGCAGATGAAAATAACACTGAGTTTAATTTCCCATTTATTTTGATCTTATTGATAAACAACTAAATGGCGTCATCTGGAAAAGAAAGAGGAAAGTGAAATGAAGCTGGAGGGGAAAGCACAGAGCAGTCCTTTAACCTAAGCTACAAATTTGATACATTATGATCAGGTAGAGGCAACTGCTGGGAAGATTTTCCTTAAGGGGTTCAGATAATATGATCCAGAGCAGAATTTAGTTTTCAGGCCAAAAAAATTTTTGCTCCACTCTTATTAGAAAAAGAATGAAGACAAAAAAATAACCAAAAACAAAACAAACCAATTCTTTTCCCTGAAATACCATAAGGGTAGAACTTTATGCAGCATTTCAGAGTCAGGACCATGAGGTTTTTGTTTGGAAATGCCACAAGAATCAATGATTCTATGTGATACTGCCAAATAAGGAACACATGGTTGCAGGAAGTGCCTGGGATCCTGGAATGGTATTATCCTTTATAAACACTCCCCTTAAAGACAGCTAACAGCGTGTTTCCGAGGAAGATGGCCGAGGGAAAGAACAGAAATTTATCAGCTGATTTATATCATATGACCTGTGAGAAGTGATTATAGGTGGTTAAATGCTTCCCAGGGACTTGGATGTCTGCTAAGTTTTTTATGTTTTCTGCAAAATTCACAGATGGAAAGAAAAAAAATAAAGGTAATAATGAAAAAGTGGTCTGCAATTTTGAAGATGGGTGTGACATTTCATTGGACAATTTTATTAAAGAGGGGAAAACCTGCTGAGGGCATGTTCTCTTCCTGGTTTTGTTCTGTCACCTTTCCCATGCCTCTAGCTGTCCTTACCCTTGTCTCTGCTTCGTTAGCAGTTACCCTGTACGTCACATCACAGAGGAAGTGTGTGTGAAATGCTTTCTCTGCTGTTTCCTGTCTGTGGCTCTCTCAGCTGGAATGAACAGATAAAGTAAATTAATTTGCTGTTATTTCTCTGAAGTTACTCAGACAATTAATTGCATCAATTGAGTTGTGGGAGTATACATGAAACACGCAGCAACCTCTCTGTTGACAGAGTAAGGGAAGATTTTGGTTACAGTTGTTGTAAATTGGACAAGCATATCCTCCAGCACTTTGGCTGGAGTGGCCCATGCCTGCATCTCCACTCTCAGGGCAGCATAGAGCCTGCCACCACAATGTGTCTCTGGCCATACCAAACTAGTCAGGAGAATTCTAGTGATTCTGGATTAAAATCTCACCAGTAATAATGCTAAAAATGCAATGCTAATGTGTTCATGAAAGTGTTCAAGGCCAGGAGTCCATGCTCTGTGGCAAGGGACCTGGAACTAGATGATCTTTAAGGTTCCTTCCAACCCAATCCATTCTATGATTCTGTATTCCAGTGATTGAGTGCCATTCCTTGGCACAGCTTAATTTAGTGGAGTAAGTGTAGCCTTTAGGTCAGAAGCCAACACTGTTGTTACACAGGGTTAACTCCCCTGAACAGAGAGAGCTAGAGGCTCTTCTTTAGCAGAGCATCTCTACTCCAGGAAGGTACACCGGCCTTTGAGGGAGGACTTGCTGCCGTAGATCATGCTAGGAGAGCATAACTAGAGCATATCAGATTTGAGATTAAGGGTTATAAAAACCTTTGCTTGGGCTTTCCTCTTCTTATCCCCAGGTGGCTGCAAAGAATGAGTGTGATCATATTAAAGGAAATAGACAAAGACTTCTGTGGTCTGGGAAGTTATTAGCATCATCAGGGTAGGAGAACCAACAGGTTTGGCAAAGACCAGTGTAGATGAGAGACTAACACAAAGGAGCAAAGACAAGTTGGACACCCAGAGGGGAAACCATGTGAGAGTAGAGTTGGAAAAAGCAATTGTCATGGTTTAAACCCAGTCAGCCACACAGTTTCTTCCCCTGCCCCCCGCCCCGCTCCTGGTGGGATGGGGAGGAGAATCAAAAGAATGTAATTCCCAGGGGTTGAGATAAGAACAGTCCAGTAACTAAGGTATAACACAAACCACTGCTGCTACCACCAATAATAACAATGATAAAGGAAATAACAAGGGAGGAAAATAAGATACCACCTGCTGAAACGAGCCCAACCGAGAAGAGTGCCCTTCCGGGTAACTCCCAGTTACCTCTCCGGGCATGGCATGCTGTGGTATGGAATACCTCTTTGGCTAGTTTGGGTCAGGTGTCCTGTCCCTGCTTCTTCCCAGCCTCCCCTCCTCCCTGGCAGAGCATGAGACTCACAAAGTCCTTGGTCAGAGTAAACATCAGTGTTACCAGCTCTGTTCTCAGGCTGAAAGTCAAACCACAGCACTGAACCAGCTACTAAGAAGGAGAAAAATTGACTGCTATTGCTGAACCCAGGACAACAATTTATACAGCTCCTTTTGGCATGGAAATCATCTGAAAGAAACTCCACTGGCAGGTAGAAGTAGTTATATTGACAAAGATACCAGAATGAACATGGGCAGCAAGAAGTGCTGTGATATTGCAGGGCATTCCAGAAGCTGAACCATCTCTGTGAGGCTGGACTGAAGATCCAGAGGAGTGATATGAGGAAACAGAAAGGTGAGCATCCCAGGCCCATGGGATCAGCCTGGGATGCTGTACTTACTTCTGGGCACCTCAGTACCAGAAAGATACAGATGGAGCCAGAGAAGGTGTGCTGAGGAAAACCCAGCTTCATGATTACTTGGCTGAAGAAAACAGCCTGAGTCATGCTCAAAGATGAATGGCTTGGCTCTGAAACAACAGCATGAGGAACCTAGTAACAGTCTACAAACTTTTGAGATGTGACCAGAAAGCAAAGCGATAACTTATTTAGCATGGAGCAAGGAGCTAATATTTGGAAATGGAAATTATGAAAACCAAATTGCTAGAGCTGCAGACAGTGCTAGAGCAGGCTATTGGTGGGAATGGTGGACACAAGAATTTTAGCTGCTGTCACCATTACTTGGTAAATCTTAGAACCGTAAGAAACAGTTATTTTATATTCTGGTAAGTGAGGAAAGACTATCATTTATTGGGGTCATAAACCTCACCTGTGTGAATGAGTTGTTGCAGTAGTGCTCTGGGAAGAACAAGTAAGGAAGCAATACAATGACTTCCCAGATAAGATCTGGGTACACACTTGAAAAATGGTGGAGAAAGCCTTTAGTTCTCAACAGTCTATCTTTGTTCTTTGTCAGAATGTAGTGATGCTACATCAAAGTGTTATAAAAAGACAAAGAGTGGCTTGATTTCATTTTTGAGGAGTTACAGGGATGTCAGTAACAAAGAATTTCTGCCATCTCAACAGAAGTGATCACTAGATGACTGGCAAAAAAACATGTACATAGACTCATCAACACTGATATTTTTCTTAAAATATATCCCCTCTTGGATGACTTTATTCCAAACAACTAGTTTTTCACTTCTGCTTTTGGGAAGCCATTAGTTGTTAAATATTAATTATAATTTAGACTGTCACAAAGAGAGCGGGAAGATTGGCTCTGAGACAAGGTGAGATAATTTTGCTTGTTATCATGTAAGTGAGATAACCTGAAGAAAGAAAACAGCACCATTTTGCCACTAGAGCCAGAGGGCAGGAGGAATCCTGGGAGTAGGGTTTTGTATGATGAAGCCCCTTGGTTGATCTTTGGAAACCCTGGAGAAATTGTAGCTGAATGTCAGTAGTGTGGAAGCCCCAGTATGGGAGTCATTTGTAACCAGCCTCAGAAGACAGCCTGCAAAGAGTATGATGGGCAAAATATATAGGCCATGTGCTGTAGTTGGGTATCTTTATTCCCAATAACAACACGTTTGTCAAATGGGGTACTGAGGGCTCTGAACTACTGGGACAAATTTTGATAGTATTTGAGCTCCAAGTGGAGTACTCGCTGAGCTCCATCAGCTCCCATTGAAATCAACACTGTAAACATGTAGATTTTTCATTTTAAGAGTATCAGATACAAGTCTCAGCAAGACTTTAACCCCAGTGTGTTATGGACTCTGCACACATATATGAAGCAAGAGTCAGTCCTTGCCATGGAGAATTGATTTTAACATTGCTTAAAGAAATGTCTTTGTTCCTACTGGGAAGACAAGAAACTGAAGCCTGAGAACTAAAGTAACTTTCTAACATTACAAAAAATTTGTCTGTGGAAAAGCTAAGTACTGTAAGGTGTACATCTCCTCTTTCACAAACATTAATGTGTTCTGAACACATATTTCTGAGGTGGGAACCCATGCCCAGCCCAACTTTCATTATACACAAAGAAGTCACTTTGGGAGAAGGTCTGGGTAGCAGTTATTTTGTTAGAACTCTAGGATAACCATCTTTGAAGCCTACACCTCTTACTATATCAAAAAGACCTCTTGCCTTAGAGCTCTGTTGAGCAAGCCGGGTATATGGCTACCAGACGAGGAGCAGCAATGGACAAAGCACACCAAAGTGTCTTCTCATGGATACATGTGGGTGATTGAAGATGGCCTCATTCATTGTTTCTATTCCTTTGCTGCTACACTTAATTGACACAGCTGGTGATACAGGCTCCACTGTGACAGTAAACACAGCCTAGCAAAGGGGAGTTAGTAGAGCACTAGAGAATGCTCTTTTTGCTTTGACTGGCATAGCATTTCTAGTGTGAGTAGTTTTGTGCTGTTCAATTCAGTCTCTGGCTCTAAGAACTATATGTGCTGAGTCTTGTTGCAGATGAGCTTGTCATGTCAAAGGCAGAGAGATGCAGCAAATCTGCAAGTATTTCAGAGGTAGTAATTTCCACAATTCTCTTACTTGTTTGCTGCACCACGAGATTGCCCTGTGTTCAGGAACTTCCACCTTTAAAAATTCTTGTGGCTGTCAGACATCTCTTCAGCAATGCATATTTCCGTTGCTTTCCAGGGAGGGAATGTGGGGTGGAGAAAGAAAGAAGGAAAGAAAAGAAAAAAAAGAAAGAGAGATGTTATTGTCTGAGCATGCATTAGGGTTATTCATAGGTTGAAAGGTGTGTTGGAACATGGATGAGTCTGGACTACCCCTGCAGTGTGTGAACATATTTCTGCTTATCCACATACATGTGTGAACATGTGGGAGTGCAGTATATGTCTGTGCATGTATGTGAGATATCCATTTGAAGTCACAGACTGGAATCTAACAAGGGTGGCTGCCAAGTAGAACTGATTGCCAATTTATAAGACTGCTCTTCCAGCTCCTTCTGATTTGGGCTGTGGGTAAGAAGTGCCACTGGTGCCACAGAAAGAAAAGAAAATAAAGATACAGCAAGGATTTCTCAAGGAAGGATATGCTACTTAGAGTTGTTTACTGTCACAGAGCAAACAAGAATTAAAAATAATAAATAGTTCAAATTAAACTGTTTATTTACATCCATTGCTCCAGATTATATGTAATGGAGTTGTGAGCCAGGATGGAGCGGGATGGATGCACAAAGTCCCAGGTCAGAGTTGCAGTGCTGGAAAAAATAGATTCAAATTCCCTCAACTGAATTTGATGCTTGTGTGGTTCATCAAAATAAAGATGTGCTTCCCAGTTTTCAAGAGTAGGGAGCAAAGCTCCTACCTTCACATTTTCTGTATGGAGAGCTCCTACAAATGCAGATGAGAATGTTGAGGGGGTAAGACCTTTTAAACTTTTTCCATTTTAAAAGACCAGAGATTATTTTTATCAATACTTAAGCCCTATAAAAAGTTTTAAAGAAATGTATGTTTCCTTTGATTTTTATATGGAAATTGCTAATTATTTCCTGAGTAGTTCTTCTTGTTTAGTATTATTGAGATCCAGAATAAAGGGAAAAAAAATCCAAACAAAACCAAAACCAAAATATTCTTTCTTTCTAAGTTCTCAGTCAATCCTATGAGGGGTATAAATGAAGAGAAATGAAAATAGAAAGACAATTTGACTTCCAGTAATTGTTAGACCTTCTGTAAAAGATTTTTTCTGAGTTGGACTGAGGCAAGAGCATGTAAACAATTAAATACATGAACATGTGTAAACAAGTCTACTATTCAATGAAAAACTTGTTCTTAAGCGCAGCTTACATATGGCAGAAGTTTGTATCTAGTGCAAGAGACTCTATTGAGAAATTGCAATGAAAATACATGTCAAAACATGGTGTTACACTTAAACTGAAAGAATTCAGAGGAAAATTATTGGTTCTTAAATTGTCAGTACAATTCTAGTGATGGTGGTGAATAGAAAGAAGCAGGTAATGGCTAATGATGTCACTTGGGAACTAATAAATTCAATTCAAATCCATAGTATGTCTGTGGGTTTATCACATTTGTGATGAATGCCACCAGCTGGGATGTTACAGATTATCCTGACCTACATCACTCTCTTTTAATGGAAAGTGTTTCTAGGTGTCTTGTTCTGCATTCAGAATGAAAGTGAATTTGGAAACTTCACATGTTTTTCTGAGGTAAAAGATCTGCTTTGCTCAGTAGTTCCCAGGGCTATTTGCTTTCAGAGATTATATATGAAGATCCTGCCACTGACTGCAGCAAAACCAGTGTGCCAGAGCCTTTTGCACACAGGCTACATCCATGCTGCTAAATTAGACTGTGTTAGGACCCATGTTCTAGCATGGTGAATTATCAGGTTTTAATCTCTCATGTCCTCCAGAATTGGGTGGCTGGACCTTTGCTGATTGTTGAGAATGCTCCTTGATTAGTAGTATCAATCTCGAACCGTACACTGGAATCCAGCTTCTATGGGTCAAAATTATGCAAGGGAACATTTTAACAATTTAGAAGTATCACAACTAAATTCTGCTGATATTACTAGTGGAGATGCCCACTGGAGTTAAGGGGTAACATATTCTTCTAAATATTTAAATTCAAAGTGATTGCCAACCAGCAGGGTAAAATTAATCACATATAAAGCTATCAGCTGAAAGCTGAAGACTAAGTGCAACCAAATAAGTTCCTTCTAGACCCCCTTTAGGTATGGGGATGGATGGAGCCTTTAAAGGGCAGACTCAGTCTGTCCTGAGAGTGTTGTCCAACATAGATGGGATGAATCACTTGATGGAGATGAAAATGTCTCAATGGCAAAAAGACCTCCAAGCAGAAATTTAGCATCAACATCTGAGAATGAAGCTGAGTGGGACTCTCCACACCCTTTCTTCCATAAAGATATCATTAAAAACATAAAAGTTAAGGAGGGAAGCTTAAGATTTCCCTTATACCTTTACATCACCTGTAAAGGGACCACTAACAAAATGCAACATCCAGTTTTCATTTTCAACCCCAACACTTGACCTAAGTAATGCATTTCTTTCCAGATCAAAATAATACATGAAATCAGGACATGCTCAGAACAACAACAAAAAATCTTTACAGTGACCTTGAAAACTTTTCTAGAAATTAGATCCACCTCATTCATAGATGCTGTTTGCTAATAAAATAACTGTTCAATTTTACATTGTAAGGGATATTTTAATCTTGAAGTATATTAAATATATTTTTAAAGGAAGTTAAAAAAAAACGAATTTTTCAGGTAATCAAGTTCTTTTACGTGATTCATTATTCAGAAGAGCCTTTTTTTTTTTTTTCCTTTATGTTGCATTGTAGTTTAAAATTGCAAACATTGCCATCATTCAGTTATTTTCTTATCACAATATGAGGAGAGTATGTAAGTGAGGGATCAAGGTGAAATTTTTTGCTACAGATTTTGGTAGAGTTAAGAACTTTGAGGAACACTTTTTTTTTTTTTTTCTTAATTAAGGCCAGGAGATACTTCTGAAAATATTTCTAAATGTTTGTTCTTAGAGTATTTTAAGTTGAAAAAAAATCCCCTTGAAACATATCCTTTCAAATCTCTCACTTTGACTTTTTAATTTCATTATTATTAATTTTAGTGTCACATACATGTAACAGTATCTTTATTCTATAATGTGTCAAACAGAGAAAGTAGAAATAAAACATTTTTCTTGATTGAAACAAGATGGTTTTCTTTCAATAAATATTTTGTGCTGGCAGTGTCAAAATGTGACAATTCCACATTAATGAAATGAAATATTTCTCTTGCTCTGGACAGTATTTTCCCTAAATTAGTATTGTTCTCATATGACATCTTGGAATTTTCATGTTCATTGCAGGTTTAATTACAGCTCTTGGGACTTAGGTGAGACTCTTCTGATGAGGACATCTGCTCTCTGGAGACCTGGTCTCTGTAGTCAGTAAAGTCTAAATTT
The DNA here is from genome assembly GCF_028554395.1 of Pezoporus wallicus. Taxonomy (NCBI): domain Eukaryota; kingdom Metazoa; phylum Chordata; class Aves; order Psittaciformes; family Psittacidae; genus Pezoporus; species Pezoporus wallicus. The sequence continues at coordinate 2,220,925 of NW_026637044.1, read as the reverse complement.
CCCAGTTGAATTCAGCTAATCCGAAGAAAAATAAGACTAACATGACAAGTAAATGCAATCTAAAACTCCCTATTTCTACTCATCAGTAATTTCAGTAATTTTTATTAGAGATCGATCGACAGATAGATGCATACACACGTATTGAAATGAGATGTATCCAGTATGATCTGTTCTTGATAAACCTACATTAATTTTTCTTTTTTTTTAATCTTGCTTGTTTGTGTCACTGTGTCTTTGATGATGTCTTTTCTTTGAGATACCTTCTGGAGTGTTTGAAACCACTGAATTGAAAATCAGTGGTTGCTGTTTACTCACTGAATGTAAGCTTTTCTTAAACCACTTGCACTAACCTAATTTTGAGCAAACAAACATGCTCATAGACATGATATTTCTGTCTGGGATGAAGACGATCTTATTTTCTCTCCATAGAGGTTTAAGTTAACTAATTTTGCCAGGAGTGGACTAAGAGCATGTAGGGGAACAATTGAAGACCAACTGTTGACTGCTTGTAAACTCAGAGTTCCCATAATTTAACTGCATTTGAACCTGTGTCTGTAGCAGAATTTTTCTATATAGGTGAATCCATGCTCAGGAAAAGGTGGAAGACTCATTCTCTTCCTTGACCTCCCCACTGAAAACAAAACATAGTCATGACGGGTCTGGTTCACATGGACTGAAATCTTTGTATGGATTTCAACAGGCTTTTGACCCAGCCTGAAATGGCTTCCATATGTGACGGGAACTTGAGTTGAACAGAGATCTCCGCTGGAGCTTGGTACCTTACTCAAGACCTCCCTTCCTCTCTTATTGTCTGAAGAAAGGTTTCAAACAATCATGTGAAGAGTCTCCTTAGACCACTGAAAACAGTAAATAACAATAAAGAAAAGCTTCTTATGAAACAGGCCTCCCAGCTTAACCAAGGGATATGGCCTAAAATGCAGGAGTTTCCTATGCAATACAGGAGATTTGGCAGCAGGAGTGGAATTATATCTCATTCCAGACAGTGAAAATAACCAAAACCATGAGGTTTTTCATGGAATAAATGGGAACCATGTGACCCATCACAATGGAAAAAGTGTAGCTGCTTTCAGCTCCCTAAGCCCTGACACTTCTTTTTGATTTAACCACAATAATCTAAGTGGAAAATGAATAAATGTCAAAGTTTTTTTTTCAATAAATCTGTGCACGAGTGAGAATAGGAACCAGAATAAAAGCTTTTCATGACATAAAGTTCATATGTTTGGATCCCTGACAACATTTTCTTTCTGTTATATTTTATAATTATTAGGCCTGATTGTACAATGTATTAAAAAAAAAAAACCCAAAATATACTAAGACTGGGAACCTGCTAGCAGTTGCTAAGTCTGGAGTGAAAACCCATCTCATAACAAGATGACCTGAATCAAGATACATCTATCTATTTTTATGAGTATAAATAAAATATTTTAGAAATAAGTATGAGATTTGCCCAGTGCTTGCTTGGGCAAGATTTCTTCATGTTGAAATGAGATTGGCTGAGCATGAATTTTCAAACATATGCTAGCACAAGAAATTAAATGGGCAAAGGCTGTCTGTCATGCTTGTCTTTTGGGGGGAAATTAATGTCACATTGTCCAGAGTCAGGAATAATGCATGCAAGCTTATACACAACTAACAGCCTAAGTGTGCAAGTAGTGGATCAGGTACCAAACCTTAGCAGATTGCCTTCACTGTGCTTTCTATTTCTACCTAAACAAGTTAAAAAAACCCTTGCATTGAGTATCCTCACCTGAGATGACTTTGGTCTGAAGTAAAGAGGTAGATCTTGGTTGGGTGAATGTATTCCCCAGAGGCCAGAATTAGCCTGATCTGTCCAGCATCATGGACCAGGTTGAAAAGGCAAAAGCATTGTATTCTTCATCTAATGCACCAAAGTTCATGTCATTACTTTGAAATTAAATTTCTTATGTTCTTAGGTACCTGACTGAATCAGACTCGAGGAAGAATCAGATCACTTCACATGACTATGATACTGAGTGAATGTTATCATTTAGATAATCTCTTCTTAGACAAGAAAAAGTATTCCTTAGACAAGAAAAAATATTTTCTGGAACACTGATGCAGCAGGGAAAATGACAGTTTGTGACTTTGTATTATATGGGAAAGAGACCTTTCAGATAATTTCAGATAATGTAATAAAATTTATTTATCACTATATATCTTCCTATGTTTATGACCTTAACTTAAGAAAGCTATATAAACACTACTATTATATCTATTTTCCCTCCCAATGCTAGCTTATCTCTTAAATCTGATTGGCTTTGCTGAGGCTTGAATAGCCCTCCAAAGACTTACACTGGCTTTCTTATGATGGTATGTGCAAAATAACACCAAATGCACAAGTAGAAAGCCACATAAATTAAAATGCTGTAACAGACACAGGCTTCTTGAGTGAAGAAGAAACCTCTGAAGTTCAGCATTCTCCAGCCTCCACTCCCTGCCAACCGCTAAGATACCTTAACTGGAAAGGATCCCCTCTTCGTTCCCACTAGCAGGTTTGCTGCTAAAAATGCTGCAGCCAAGGGTCTCTGTTGCATGGGTAATGTCCAGTATTTTCCGTCAGGGTAACATGGTACAAAGTCATCTTGGTGCCACCTGTCCTGACCTTCTAGTGTCTTCTACAGGTGGTTAGTTGTTTCAAGAGAACCCATTGCTGATGTGGGAAACGTGAAGCTAGGAGGCTCCAGAAGAAACTAATGTATAGAAGCAATGGTATATAGAAACAGATCAACTGAAGCCTAATACATGCAGGACTTAATGCTTTGCTGGTCATTTTTGCAGTTATCCAATCATCTAATTTGATTATCTACCAACTCATATCACTATCTGTTTTCCATTATTGTTTTACGGAGGTTTTGGGATTCTTTTCTTTTCTTTTCTTTTCTTTTCTTTTCTTTTCTTTTCTTTTCTTTTCTTTTCTTTTCTTTTCTTTTCTTTTCTTTTCTTTTCTTTTCTTTTCTTTTCTTTTCCTTTTCTTTTCTTTTTTCTTTTCTTTTCTTTTCTTTTCTTTTCTTTTCTTTTCTTTTCTTTTCTTTTCTTTTCTTTTCTTTTCTTTTCTTTTCTTTTCTTTTTTTTCTTTTCTTTTCTTTTCTTTTCTTTTCTTTTCTTTTCTTTTCTTTTCTTTTCCTTTTCTTTTCTTTCCTTTCCTTTTCTTTTCTTTTCTTTTCTTTTCCCTTTCTTTCCTAAGACAGTCAGCTTTGCTTCATGCTTTGTCTACTACAGTCTTGTAGTACCTGCTGACTAGAGCATTAAGGATGCTGGTCCAACATTTTTCAGAAAGACTGCTATGGTGTGCCACTCTCTTAAGAACAGTCCAAATGGTTTTATTGTGTACCTGTAACTAGAAAAGAAACAAACACTTGCAGTGGAATTATTTCATTGAATGCAGGGCAGTGTAGTACTTTGATAATAGCCTCTTGACCAATATATGATCAAACACAAGCACCCAAATATGGCACCATATTCTGTCACTAGTCTTACTGGAACTGTAATGACATAATTAACTGCAGCAGAGAGAAAGCCGGCTTTCTTTGGTTATCAACCAGCCACTAAGGGAGTTTTAGGTTCTTGAAATAGGAGCCAAGAAAAGAGATGAGGGCTGAACTTAAGGAAAAGATTTCTAGGCTTTTGTAAAGAAGAGGGACTGTTCATTTACTCAGACTAGGAAAAACTGGGAATATGAAGAATCCTCCACAGGAAAAAAAACAAATTTTAGACAAAATATTTTCCCCATCACCTGGAGGACAATAAAACATCTGGAAAGTGTTACCAGCCAATTTGTGCAGGAACCTAGCACAGAAATGATATTTGGAGACCAGTCAAGGTCTCTGGGAGGTGATGGAGGAGTGATGAATGGGTAAAACAAGGTGAGATAAGTGACAAGGAGAAGCATACCAAGCAGAAAGCACGCTGCATCATTCTGCTCCCGGTATGTCAGTGGTGGGTTGGAATGACTTTTTTCCTCAGTAAGCTTCACCAGGTCTTGATGATATGTTCACTGCTAAGGGCCAGCAGCATTCTCTTAGGGAATGTTGATGTAGGGTATAAAAGATTTGTAGCCTTTATCAGTTTGCAGACATTCTAACATTTTGCTGTGGAGGTGTAGATCCCTGTATAGCACATTTACACTGAATGACAGCAGGCTTGGGCTCTTCTTCTGGCTATCTGTCATAGGTGCCTCGTCAGCACTCCATAGACCTCCCTCAATCTTACAGAAGTCTGGAAAATATGAAAACACTACAGATAGCAGAGCTAGGAAACACCTTCTACATATATAGATATATGTTCTGAGATCTTAGCCAATAGAAATAAAATTGATGTAAACCAGGAGAGCTTCTTTGTCTCCATGGACCCAGGTGAAGTTGGCGGTTGCAGTCTAAGGCAGCTAAGTTCTGATAAGGCGGAATCATTCTCACTTAACAAGCAGAAGATTTTATTAGGTGATTTCCATAGAATACTCCCATTTGCATAAATTGAAAACAGACAATTTAGAGGGGGACTAGCCTTTTGTCACTGACTGTCAATGTCGCCTATCCTCCAACAACCATGATCAGTCTAATTATCAGCCCTGGAGTTTGCTCTTCAAATGCTTTACTGTTGAAACTAACAATTCTTAGAAGAAGGAAGACTTTTCCTTAACAATGTGATATAAAGATTTTGTTCTAAATGCCAAGGTTTGTCCTAACTCCTAACAGTTAGTAATGGAGTAAAAAACCTTTGACTCTGGTCTTCATTTGTCCCGAGTTGTGCTGTTTGTCAGAAGGGTGTTTTTGTCGAAAAAAATACATTTCCCATGGTCACGACAACTGCCATTTGGATCTTTTGTTCTGCAGTCCAAAGCCCAGCTGTAAATTCAAGAGAATTTAAGACCAAGGAGCCAAATCTATCGCATCATCCACTACATGCATCATATGCGCTGGGTCACTTAGTAGAATTCCAAAGTAGCAAAAACAGCTTCCTAAGTGTCTTCAGAATCATCAGGTTGGATCAGGCCCAGACCATTTGGCCAATACTTGCGTCCAACATAGACACTACTGGATTCGGGGGAGAGTTCAATCCTAAATATTTTGGTTGGTATCTGTGGTATCTCTCCCTCTATGACTAGTTTATGAAATCCAATAATTTGTCAGAATACCTGCTAGAAAATTTTTTCCTTTTAGCTCAAGTTATACTAATTCATTCTTACTAATTTAAATTTAAACTTAGATGAAGACATGTGGAACTGACCAAGATGGTAGACATTAGGTGGGCAGGCAAATGTGACCTAAACCATTGTTTATTAAAATCTAACCCTAATGACAAATAGAAGCTAGCTCTAATTTTTGTTCTTAGATCATCTCACTAAGCTTGGACAAGAAGCTTTCTCCTGGAGAATATATTGCAACTTGGTCCCACACATGGGGACTCAACAAAAATGTCCATCCTTCTATACAGTAATTGTAGCCATAGCCACTGCAGGCACAGAGGCTCACGTGGCTCGGGTGCAGAACTAGTGCAATCCTCAGGGCCGTTAACATGGGGCTGACTTATGCAGAAGTGACACAAAGTGTAAACAGCAACCTTCATCAAGGCAAAATGAAAAACGAATGTGTTTCCTAGCGCACCCTTCACATCAAAGAGCCAAGACTTGAAGACTACCAGACTCCAGGACAGCGTGTGTTCAACTTCAGCATAAAAACATAATTAGCATGTTAAACTGTTACATAAACATGTTTGCATTGTTATTTACTGAGTATCACAGGAATGCTTTGTAACAGTTAATCAACTCAAGGGGGTGAGGAGAGGGAGGAAATAGCTTTGCAGGGAGTAATGAAAGACAAAGATTCCAGATCAAACTCATTAGAATGGGGAAAAAAAAACAACAAACCAACCAAACAAAAAACAACCCAGAAACAACAGTCAAAAGAAATCCCTCAAAAAACTCATACAATAAAATGCAACCCCAAACCAACCGCACAGAAATGAAGCTTGACAAACTTGTAATTCCTGTATATCGTTACTTTGGAATTACATCTACATTTTAATTTTTATATTTTAATTATTATTGGAAGGAAGGGATTACTAAACTAATGTTTTCAGGTCATAAATGTGACTCACCAATGGGTCTGGAGTTTTAGGCAGAAAACATAATGTCTAGAGGTCTGAAAAAAATTTTCTTTGTCAGGATTCTTTGTTGGAAGGCTGTAAAATTCCTGACAGTAAAGGCAATGTAAAATAATGGGTTATATCAATGTGAAAGAGTGTTTGGGTATGGTTTTGAAAATATAGAGGAAAAAAAGAGTATTATTATGCAAAAATATATTTATTTAATTATGAACAGATGATAGGCAAAACCCTTGAATAACATGCCATTCAAAGTCTACATGGGCTGTTTTCATTTAGAGGAGGAAAATTACTAGAACAAAGCTCTTTTCAATCAAATTTAATATAGGATTTTTTAAATACTATTTCTGAACAAGGTGAAGTTTCAAAAATAGTTGTCTCCACAATATTGCTGAGTTCTCAGGTGAGGTGAGATCAGCCCCAAATGTGGTGTCTCCAGGAACCTCCTGTTGTCTCCTCAAAGTCATGCCACAATTTCTGTCCTCAGCTGCTGTTCCTTGAAGCATGGAGGGACACTGCAGCTTGAAGGAAGTTACTTAGAAAATATCTTTTTTTCCTGGTTCACCTGTGGAAGACACAGTGGTGGCCATATGGTTACACTTCCAGTCAGGACCTGTTCTTCTCCATTGCAGTACAGCACAGAGCATTCAGAAGGTCAGGGAAGTGAGGAGATTTGAGCAAAGAAGATCATTCTGGCAGGGAGATACTATGAGAAACTGCATCTTACCCTTGTATCTGATAGTGCTTGGCAACCTGCTTTGAACCTTTCAAAGTATCTGCTCTCTTTCAACACATCATGGAGCAGTCTTGCCTTGCTATGGTGTTATATTGCTAGCATGACTGATCTGATGAAGTACTGAACTGCAGTACAAGAAATACATAAACTCAAACCTGAGATTGATGTGGTTCTTTTGTATGGTTTCTGCTACTGGAAAGACTGTAGACCTTTACCTAAATATTTACATCAGCTGTGAAACCATTGTGATACATGTAAACAAGCAAAAATAAAGGCAGATTTCAGAAGTGAGACTGTTTTCTTAAGACTTTGAACACACTAAGGTATGAGTAGACTAAGACAGGTTTACAGCTGCTTCCATAGTGTGGATGCATAGAGGAGGGTAGCTCAACTGCGGAAAACAAATCCTTTCATCCTTTAAATCTGTGTATGGTCAATCTTCCGTTCTGGATACAAATAATTTTTTCTTTTTTTTTTTTTTTAATGGAAGATACACAAATCAGAAGTGGAAATTAGGTTCCAATTTGACTAAAAAGAATTTTCACACTTTTCAGAGCATAGACAGCAAGAACTTAGCAAGTCCTCTCATACAATGGGTGTGTACATACACACACACACATTTGTATGTTCATATATGTATATGCCCAGGAAGCAAGCTGCTTCCAACTGTGCATGTCCAAATATCTTGAGAAGCTGACAGAGTCTTTGACCAGATTCTTACCTGGGCTTCTTGGACTGACACCAGGGTAGGATATATGCTTAGTTATCACAGCATATTGTGCATTTTAAGATAGCTCAGGTCTGAAGGATTGCCCAATGCCATAGGTAGAGTTGAGCTTTTAGGCCGTGAATCCAGTCATCCCATTTCCCCGTGCGGGAATTTTCCTGCTCTGCCTTTGCTCTCACCCACAGATGAAGAGTCAGTGAATGTGAAGACTTGTCCTACTTCCACCCATCTTTGCTGCTGGTCACCCAAGTGACCATTTGTATTTCTGTCCACACATCTGATAGTGATCTAAGCTCAGAGTGGTTACAATAACACAATGTCCTCCAAACACACACATATTCACATACATGCATGTCCAGATGTCATTTAGGCTTGACACAGAATGTGACACTGATTTCTTCTGTGGTTTGGTTTGGTTTTGCTGCTACTATTTTGTTTAAACATACTTTTTCTAGGGACTATGTTCTTTGTTATTCCTGTGGGGAGGGACATTTGCTTTTTTACCCCTTTCCAGTTTCTTTCTTTTCTTTCTTTTCTTTTCTCCTTGTTCTCCTTCTTTTTTTCTCTTTTTTTCCAGACACTCCCCTGATATGGAATTTGCACATTTTCTAAGCAGAAATAATTGATTAACATTTTTTTTCCTTCACCTTTTTTAGCTCATTTCTTGGAGCTAGATGAATGCAAGACTGTAGGAACACAGCATGCTTTCCTACAGCAATCATGTGAAAGCCATTATAGAGCTGCCCTTAACTTGTACCATATCCCTAGTCAGCCCTAATAAAAAAGACACAAGAAATATGTACGTGCCACCTTATTCCTGTATGGAATCAATTCCTTCTGTGGTGTTGTTAAAATGGTAAAGGAAATTTGGTGTTCAAGGAATATGCGTTTTGGGGGGAATGAAAAAAAAAGAAAGGCCACTAGGTAGGTCAGGGGCCTAACAAAGTGACAGCAAAGTGACAAACTTACTCCAGATAAAAGCCTGCCTTTTCAAAATGGTGCTCCCATTTTATAGAGTTGTTGGTCATTACAGTAGTATGTGAAGATCTTGGCTAACTGCAAGCTTGACAATTGTAGATGCTTCAATAAATATTCATTAAAAGGGGTCCTTCACCTGGAAAACTTTGAGGCTGAATGAACAAGGTACCCAAAGGAAGAAGTAAGCTTGGTTCGAAAGTGAGAAGCTAGGGTAGTGTGAAATGAAGGGGAGGACTGATTTCAACCTAATTCATGTGGAAATTATATGCCAAATTTATCTGTGTAGCTGTCCCCTAAAACCATTATAGAGGAATAAATACATGCACAACAAGATTCATTTCTCCCTCTCCCAGTTACCCCTCACAGGATGGGAGATAACCCCTCTCTCTGACTCCAAAGTCAAGCTGGATGATTGATAGAAGTTTAAATAGCTGAAATCAGGTGAAAACAGTTGCAAACTTATAGATAACTCCGAAGTTACAAAGCCCATTCAACAGAGCCAGGATCCGTTCCTAGGCTTTTTGAGGTCCTGCTCAATACCATAATCATGATGCCATCTTTTTTCAGTTAAAACTCAGATGGTCTGCAAACACTCTGTATCTCTGAAAATATTTAGGTTAACATTGAAAAATTACTATTACTATTATAACTATTTTAAATACTAAAACCTAATCTATGCAGTCAAATGAAGAACTTTATCCTTGCTGACTTAACAATGGTTCTATTTATATCTATAATTTGTACCTTTTCAGAATATGTTTCCATGAAAACTTTCAGGATTTACCCCAAACAACAGTGGTCTCCCTGAGATTTACTTTTCCGTGATGACTGTTTTCATACAGGGAAGGTTTTTCAGATAGTTTAGTGGTGGTGCATCATAGAATCATAGAATGGTTTGGGTTGGAAGGGACCTTTAATGGCCATCTAGTCCAACCCCTCTGTGATGAGCAGGGACATCTTCAACTAAACCAGGTTGCTCAAAGCTCCGTACAAACTGGCCTTGAACACTTTCAGTAATGGGGCATCTACCACCTCTCTGGGTAATCTGGTACAGTGCCTGATCACCCTCACAATAAATAAATTCTTCCTTATACCTAGTCTGAATCTACCCTCTCTTAATTTAAAACCATTACCTATCATAACAGGCCCTATTAGAAGGCTTGTCCTCATCTTTCTCATAAGCCCCCTTTAAGTTCTGAAGGGCTTCAATAAGCTCTCTGCAGAGCTTTCTCTTCTCTGGGATGAACAAACCCAGCTCTCTCAGCCAGTCACCAGAGGAGAGGTGCTCCAGTCCTTGGAGCATCTGTGTGACCTCCTCTGGGCTAGATCCAACAGCTCCATGTCCTTCTTCTGTTGGGTTCTCCAGAGGTAGAAGCAGTACTCCCATGTGAGGCCTCACAACAGCAGAGTAGAGGGGGAGAATCCCCTCTCTCGGCCTGCTGGTCACGCTTCTTTTAATGCAGCCCATGATACATTTGGCTTGTTGTTCTATGAGCGCACGTTGAGAGCTCGCTCATATCCAGCCTTTCATCCACCAATTACCTCAATTGTTCACTACTGTCCTACTCAATATAAAATGACATTTTTGACTCTTGGCAATTTTGGACTCAGTAGTGGCTATTTACATCACCTGAAAGCACACCACAGAAATCACAGATAACAACAAGTGAGTAACTAAAAGGAAGTTGGGGCTGTTCAGCCTGGAGAAGAGAAGGCTGCTTGGAGACCTCATAGCAGCCTTCCAGTATCTGAAGGAGGCCTATAGAGATGGTGGGGAGGGACTCTTCATTAGAGACTGTAGTGATAGGACAAGGGGTAATGGGTTAAAACTTAAACAGGGGAAGTTTAGATTGGCTATAAGGAGGAAATTCTTTCCTGTTAGAGTGGTGAGGCACTGGAATAGGTTGCCCAGGGAGGTTATGAGTGCTCCATCCCTGGCAGTGTTCAAGACCAGGTTGGATGAGGCATTGGGTGATATGATTTAGTGTGGGGTGTCCCTGCCCATGGCAGGGGGTTTGGAACTAGATGATCTTAAGGTCCTTTCCAACCCTAACTATGATATGATTCTATGAATATTCCTATGAAAGGAGCTACTGAGCAGGGAAGAAGGAATTGCAGCGTACCTCAGAATTACAAGTGGTTGCATGACTGTACAAGGAGCATTTTAGGACAAATACCCAAGACATGCACCATAGGTTGCATCTGATGTGTTAAATCATGTGGGTAGGTGAGTGAGACATTAGTTGTGACATTTAGAGTTGGAGAAGTGAGGATGCTCCAGCACTGACTGACTGTCAACAGAATATTTTGTAACCACTCTTATTCTGTCAACCCTGCTTCCCCATCCCAGAACAGGGAAAATAAGCAGTAATAAGGTATGGGAACATAGCATTTTTTATATTATCCTTTCTAGCCTAACTAGCAAAATGGTTTCTTAAGATTTGTCAACCACTTCTTTCTGTTTAGTGACATCTCTGGTGGCTCCTTGAGAGGAGAGGGAATAGAAATTCCCAGCTGGGTCTAAGGAAGTTTCCATCTGGAACTTTGAACTTAAATGGACCATTTCTTTTGTATTTTGTTGAGAGTAGAGATGGGTGTTTTATGTAAACTGTTGTTTTCTAGAAGCATTACTATTATCACTGACATGTTGATTGAAGAGAACAGGCCATAGCAGACATCAAAGAGCTCAGTTCTTGCATAACCTGCATTTGGTTATATATTCACATATATTTGTAAATTTCTGTTAGTCAGAATTTTCATCTTCCCAAAACTAGAGAAAGAGGAATATATACAAAAATCCTCCCTGAAGAAACCTACTTTGGTCTGGAGTTCATTTTTTTTCAGGGTAAACAAAACTGTCTGTGCAAGTCTGGCTCTCCTGATGAGTCTGTTACAGCTGTAAACATTTTCAGCCATCCGATGGTGAGAAGACTGAATGTGTAAAGCATAAAGTCACTTGTGGGCTAAAACTGAGAGATATTCCCTTCAAACTAGTGATTTTGGAGAATGATGATCCTATTCTATGATGATCCTATTCTATGATGATATGAAGGATCTTCAGTTCTGTGCTCACACATTGTGAGCATTACACTTCATTACTGAAGAACAAAGAAAAGTAGACAACATAGTTCCTATGAAGCAGCATTTTTGTAAGTAAAATGGATTTCAGATTTTCTCTGGAAGATATCACAATATATATATTCATATATATTTTAATGGTTGAGATTCAAGTTTTGAAACCCTGAAGGCAGATATTGTGAGGTTTTCTCATTCACTGTGTTATGCCTTTCTGTTCTGTGCAACTTCATTCTCATCAACATCTGGTAACGACTTTGTTCCTGGAATCCAGGCTTGTGTGTATTCTTCTTTCTAGTTCAAACATTCTGACTTTTGATAGTAAAGTTAACCCCAACTATTTTCGTGTGCTCCTAAAGGGAAAACATCCCTTAATCAGTCAGGCAAGTTGCTTTCATGTAATCAAATTTAATTGTTCTTGGAATGTTTCTCAAATAAACAGTTTATTCAACAGAAAAGACAAATAAAAACAGTCAGAGAGGGAAAGATAGAGGACAAAGATGGAAAATTGCTCTTTGTTGAAATGAGGTTTTTTTGTCAAGACCTGAAGCCACAGAGCTACAGCTAATGAGTTAGTTTAGATATCTGGGAAAAGAAACAAAGTCATTGAGCAGAATATGGGAACAAACTCAGCAGTAGATTTCAGTTTCTTTTAGCAGAACACGAAATCCTTTCTGGAAGGACTGGACAGTATGAATGATGTTAGGCAAGTTCAGCTGAACTTGAGTTGAGACTTTCAAGGGGATTCAAGGGGTGAAAAGCAGAGCTTTTCGTTCCACATTAACAATAAAAGATGACCAAGGAAAATCTGGGAAGAGCAGGGGTTGACATTTATTTCATCTGCAGCAAGCTTTCTGTATGGCATACCACAAGAAAGAAGCTAGATTCATGTTATCCACACTGATGTGTGACCAGAGTATGAGAGGCAACAGGATAAGTTGAAATAAGAAGCAACATCTTCAGATAAGGAGAAACTTCTTCCCAATGACAACAGTCAAGCTTTGGAGTAGATTGGCCAGACAGGTTATGCACTGTCAATCCATGTAGGTTTTCAAGACCTGTATAAAGGAAGATAAAGCCCTGAGATAGAAGACCCAGTTGAACGGGAGGTAGAATTAGGTACCCCTAAAGTCCATTCCAACCTGCATTATTCCATGATACTGCACTTGTGGTATGCCATACATTCATGCAATTAATGAACTGAAATTACTCTGGCAAAACCGAGTTTAATTGGAAAATATCAGTCTTAAATCTGCAAGCAAAGCAAGCATGAAGCAAGGAAAAAAGAAAAAAAATCTCCAGTGAATATGAACATGGTCTTGTCTACCTGTAGGAAATTCTTGTAGAAAAATATAGCTGGCTTGCATTCGTTACTACTTTGGAGATTCATTATGAAGTTGGTAAGCTCTTCAAAAATGCAAGTCCTGTTGTGCTTGGTACTGTACAACTGTAAATTTTATGTCTGACAGATCTTATTTTCTGATTCAACAGGAATAAAAAAAGGTGAAGCAGAGGCAGATAATTTTCCACAAGGCCATGCAGTTAAGCCATATTAGAGATGCTATCCCAAAATGAGTTCATTCCTCACTTATTTTTTTCTTTTTTAAAGGCTGTGATTCAATGGGTTTAAAGCATTAACCATCTGACTCCTGACATATACCTAAAGAGGTGTCCCCTTTAGCTTTGAAGTTAATGGAAACCTATGGAAAGATTAGGTTTGCTTTAGGACCACAGTAGGATGGAGTTAAAGAAACTTCCACAGGTAGTTGGAGTGTGAGCAAGTGTATATGGCCAGAGGTCCCTTCCAACCTCAACCATTCCATGATAGCACGAAAGAGTTTAGCCTCTTTATTGGTTTCGTTACGCAGCATTGGTTCAGATTATTCTGTAAATATTACGCAAACAGCTGTTCCTTGCTCTAATAATGGCCACTGTGCCATTCTGGAAGAAACCAGGAACTACAGAGAAGGGAAGAAAACCACTAAGTGTTCTGATTAATATTTGGGACAAAGAAACTTTTTTTTTCCTTTTTATTTCTAAACATACGTATTTCCTTAGCACATGAACCACAAAACCTAGGCCTGGGACACTCAGTTTGGATATCCAGCATGCTGGGCAGCTCCTCTAAGGAGAAATGGAGTCCTTTCTCATGTGTGTGATATAAATTTGCACACAGGTATATAGCACTTGGTCCACAGAAGGTTTAACCAGCGCCTTAACAGTCATATTCAGCCCCATCAGATGTCTCAGTGCTTCTACACATCATTACAAATTTAACCAAAGAGGTAGATTTTCTTGATTTATGGCTGACCCTCAGTAAATTAAAGTATCTATGCACTGAACATGTAGGCAGCATACCTCAACAATCCACTGGGAATGTTTTCCATACACTCAAAGCAGGCTCCTGTCTGTGCTGCATAATGTGGATCATTGTGAACAGTGAGGTTCTGAAAGTATACGTAGCTTCAGTTTAGTTCACTGATCAGGAAGTGGTTGCCTTTAGAAGAGGAAGCTGATACTAATGGTGACATTTGCTCCCAGGGCATATGCATCTGGAAGACAATGTGTGAACATAGTCTCAGTCTTTTGGTCTGACTGAGGTGCTCAGCACCACCAGTAATTTACAAGTATGACAAAATTTAATGTTGTGCAGCAGAGGGAAAGAAGTTACTTGCACAATCTGAAGCAGGTCTTCAGCTGGACTGCAATTCATAACCAGGGTTGGTGCTACAATTTGTGGATTTTCACACTGCATGATCTCACTGTATAAGCTGTGATTTATCTTCCAAAATTCATAGCTTCTCTGCTGCCACATCATATTGCAAGCATATCTAATTATTTCACTGCTGTTATTCAACTTTCAAGATTTCTTTCTGGCATTGCAGAAGTGTATTTTGGATGGGAGTTGAGTGCCATTTTTGATGAGCAATAAATCTGTTAAAATTCAGTGTCTGAGACGCGTAGGAGGGGACAAAATATATTTATGAAATTAATTTCAAATTTGGCAAAATGTTTCAGCCAAGAAAAAAGGGGAGGCATTTCAAAACTCTTCATTTTCATATTTTCAGAAGGAAACTTTCAGATTTTTTGTAGTGCCTGACATTCAGTCTGCAAAATATCTCTAATAGATAGGTAAAAATAGTTAATCCAAAAGTGTCTATGCAATTCCAAAACAAATCCAGATTCCAAGTGTTTAGTTTTTAATCCTCTTACTTGAAAACCTGTAATAATATGGTCTTGATTGAACCAAAAAAACCTTTTTAAACTTTTGGAGTAACCTATTTAGGTTCAGTGCTGATATTTTCTCCTTTACAAGCACTGTTGGTCTAAAATATTTTTTTCTTTTATTTATTTTCTTTCTTTCTTTTTCCCCTTCCTTCAGCTCTGTGGGGCATTTGCCTCAAAATATGCACTATCCTGAGAGAGACCTCTGTGTTGATCCAGGCTTCCTTCTTCAGCTCACAGCTGGGCAGAAACAACAGCCTGGCCCTGGTAGCAGCAGAGCTGTGCCAGCACATGGATCACTGGGGAGCATAAGCCTCTCCTGGAAGAAGTATGGTGTAATTTCCCAAAGTAGCTCATTGCACCCTCACTACTCACTGCAGCTTTGTCAGATCTGCTGGGCCCATTTTTTTACTATACAGCTTAGGTCAGCTTTTAAGAGTTTCTATTTAGGATGTTGTTAAATGAAATGGCTGGGGAAACCTAACGGCACACCACCACTACCTCTCTCTTCTATTCCTTTCCCCACGAATACATTTTCCATTCTCAGGTATATATTTTTCCTTCCTCTTTTTCGTTAGCTTTGACATTCACCTGACCCTTCTGCAAGATAATGCAGTTCACTAGTACATTTGAAAATCATCTTTTTTTATTATCATTTATTTCTTGAGTCAGATTTTGGCTTGCTCAGTAAGCTTAATCTGCTTGCTGAAGGGTTAAATCATCACCAAAGTTAGCATAAAGGAGCAATAAATCCAGGTGGCCAGAGTGGCAAAATAGCAGAAGAATCGGGGAGAAAGGAATGGTGGGAAGGGCTTGGTCATGGTGAGCTGTTAAGTAGTCCCAATAGCTGTGTTTAACTCATTCTTGACCATCATTATGTTTCAGAGTTAGCATCTCATTAACAAATCTCTATATATAATCTCATCAATGGAACCACTAGACTATATATTGGCTATATTTATTGGCATGTCTTCATGCATGACTAATGCTACCAGACTGAATTCATCCATATAATGATGAAACCATCTGTATCATTCTGTCTTGTTGCCCTTGCATCAGCATTGGTTAGAAGAATGAGTCATAGGGCTAAGGATTCACAAGGCAAATCTTCCTTATTCTGTGGCATCGTCTTCATCACTGTTAATATCACAGGAACCTCTGTATATGCCCAACTCCAGGTTGACCGAGGAACATGGAGTCCCTGTGTCTCCTTATAGTATTATATATCAGTTTAGACCCATATGGGTTAATGTAGCATTTCTGGCAAATTACAACAACTCACAGGCTGCTGATAGAGTTTTATTTAAAGAGAAGAACTGGAGAATTCAAGACCTGATACCCTGGGTCTGCAATCTGGAAGATGACCTCTTTATGGTCAGGCCTCCCACAGTAGGTTTCCATGTCCTGTTCCTTACCATTTCCTGTTTCTCCAGTTGACTCTGTACCATCACCATTTACAAATTAAATTAATGTCATAACTTAATGGATGTTTTTTTGGTTCTGAGTCCCATGTCTTGAACACAGCTTATTATCCTATTTTGGGTTTTTCTGTATCAGGGAAGAAGGATTGTGCTACCTCATGGTTTCTCATGCTGAAAGTAAAGCCAGTGTCTCCAATCTGGCTTAGTGCTGTGTCCCATTCTACCTGCTAATTGATCTGTATGGGCAGTGGTGTCCTGATCCTATGGCACTTCCATTCAATGGGAGAACAAAAAAGTTGAGTGGTTCACTCCAGACTGCAGAAAACCTCTCTGAAAGGAATATGGTTTCACATCATCCTTAGTCCTGGAGTTGGGATAATGCTCAGGACCTCCCAGGTCAACAGGATAGAGGGATGAAGATAGCCAAAGAGAGCAGCCACAGGAGAAGTAGCACCATGCTTATATACAGACAAGACATGATTTATTGTGGATCCTTATAAGGGTACTTCAGTGACTTTGTGGTAGATCATCTCATTGAGGGCTGCAGACCAAGCTTACTGTTAAAGTATTTGTGCAATTTATAGAAGAGAACTAAATCTCTCTGGCCTTGCATGTGAAAAAAAAAAAAAGAAGGAAATCACACAAATCTCAATGGGATGATCCAATAATGTTGCTGCACAGGGGTGCTGGCTTCTGGAATAACAATCTCTGCCAGTGTGTAGCCCTTGAGAGACGCTAGAAGTCCTGGCTTGTGTAACCAGAAATGGAGACTAAAATATAGGGGCTGGATGTGTTACAGAAGGGTCAGCAAAGGTCTCACATCCCATTTCCTCCTACCTCTGTACATATACACGTATCTTCCCCTTACTGTGTTTCACAGTCTGTTTTAATATGGCAATTATTAGCATTTACGTGAGCCATCCCATGAGCAAGACAATGAATCTCCCAGGTATTCTTCAGAATATCCCATGTCTCAGGCCGCCATTACCTGACATTGTGAAATAAAGAATTCGTGCCTCTATGGAAAGGAAAAGCAGAAAGAGGCTGTTGTGGGGGAAAGGATTAAAGGCAGAAAGAGGATATTAGGAAAGTACTTGTTATTGAGATGTACTGCGTGCTTCAGTCACCCACGCAGCCCTTCCGCTGATGAGTTACAAGACTATTCTCACCTACATGCACACACGTGTGTACACACACACAAAGCTCCTGTCTAGAGATCACCTCAGGAGAGAAACCACAAAGAAAGATTTTTAAAGAAAATGGGAAGAAAAAGGGAGGAGAAACCTTTTTTTTTTTTCTTTGAAAATTCCAACACAGTATACCCCAAATCAGATTACCATTTAGATGATATGATTTAGCGTAAGGTGTCCCTGCCCACGGCAGGGGGTTGGAGCTAGATGATCTTAAGGTCCTTTCCAACCCTAACGATTCTATGATTCTATGAATGAAGTAGGTGAGGAGACATCCAAAACCTCAGTTATCATCAGAGCCTTGAGCGTGCTGAGAACTGAGGTATGAGGTGAGACAGGTACCTGAGGAGTCTTTAGCTGGGTGAGAAACAAAATCCGCAGCACCTGGACACAGAGGAAATCTTTAACCCATTTTTCTTACCTTAATGCCAGCACTTCTCTGATATAAGGACCTAAATTTCCAAAACTGCTTCTGAACTATTTTCTTAACCCATGTGACTTTCTTTTCCTTACCACTCTGAAACCACTCCCCTCAAAAGCTAGACAATAAAAACCCTGAAGGAATGCCAGACCCTAGACCTAGGGACCTATGTGAAGGTAGATGGAGACAAGTGCTAAGTCACAACCTTTTCCATATCAGTAAGTCCCACTCCACATGGGCAAGTCACGTGGAGGGAGTGTGGACATTTGGTGCTCTCTAGTGACTGCTCTACAGAGGCATTTGTCATGCCTGTACGGTTAGTGATAAGGGTTAAGCTCTTTGATTTAACTAGCTTTATTTCAGCTGAAAACCATCAAATGCCCTCAGTTCAAGACTTGTGATTGACACAAATGTAGCTGGTCAAGGAGGTTCTGATGATATTGGTCAATTGACCTTTTCATTTGTTTTCATTTTCTCCCCTTTAACACACGTTCCAGGCTGCTCTTGTGCAGCCTATAGGTTGTCTTAGGATTCAGTCATTTTAGGAAGATCTCTCCCATTCTCTTACAAGGTAGCATGATAATCTGCCATACAAAACAAGAAAGCACAGCTATCCACCATGTTTTTATTTATCACTAGGTATCAGTCTCTTGCAATTCAAAATCATCCAGAAGGATTTGTGTGAGATTTTCTAGCATGAGAAGACCATGGTCAAGTAAAAAACTTTTGAGCCTAAGGGACTGCTCCATGGGAACATGATCAAAACTGTTCCGAAAGCTGAAGGTGTTCTGAGTATTGGTGGTGAGTCATTTCCTAGAGAGGGTTATGGTCTTTTGGAAGTTATAATACTGTATGTCTATTGCAGTTGCTGGAAATGTCAAGTCAGAACAGGACTAGTAGACAGTGTAACCAAAACAGGGATGGAAGAAGGTTTTAGTGAAAAAACAGGACAAGAGAGTAAAAAACAAAAAACAAAGCAATAAATGCAATCAGGCTTTCCCAGTGCCAAGGAATGGATGAGCTCAACTTGTCTGTCTTCACTTGCTCTCTTCTATCCCTCCCAGCTTCTTAGTTCTGCAGTAATTTTGTCCAAATTTGACAGATGGGTAGAGGTCAGAAAGACAACTTTCATAAGCACAGGCCAAGAAGTGCAATCCCACAAGACATGAGAGAGGCCAAACAGGAGCACTGCTGCTATAAAAGCCCTAATCTTCAGGGAGGAATCTGTGCACGGAGGATCCCGGCATTTTACAGAAACCTGCAGGAAAGAAGGAGTTACCATTTTTGCCATTCAGGGAACAATACCCAGAAAGACCATTGTCTCACCACAGTGAGTACACTAACCATCTACATAGCCACCTAGGCTTTTCTCTGTCTTGCCAATTCCCCTCTCAGATTATTTGAACTCTTTAGTGACACTTCAATCTGATCCTTTGGGGTAGCTAGAGCTCTGCAGGTATAAGTAAAGTTCAAATTATGCTCTCCCAGTAGAGCTGACCTTGAGTCAAGAAAACTATGTCATCTTTGCCCATGACTTAGTAAAGGGCCTTGATCCAGGTGTCCTTCTTTCCACCTGGCCCACTGCTGTGAGTCCCATAGTGAAGAAAGCCTGACTACCTCCAGGGCCATGTCACAGTGCTTTGGTGCTAAAGAGGGCGCATGATTTTTAGCATCTTTTCTATGCAGAAGGGTATTTTTCTGTATCTGTAAAGAGGGGCAACTTTTCTTTCTAATAGTGATCTGTTATCCAAACAGCTCTTTTCATTCAAACTGCAGGACCTTAATTTTCCAGATCCACAGATCTCAGACATCCGTCAAATTTGGTTTACATTGGATTACAGATTAAAAAGAGGTCTAAATGTAAGTGTGCTACTTGACTGCATAAACTTCATTTCCTCAGGAAAGATGACTAGAAACCTCTGTCCTTGACATGCTTTCTGCAAAAACTGGAGGGGAGAGGAAAGGCAAGAAAGACCATCTCTCATTTGGGTCAGATGTTGACTCTTGTTCGTATGGCACCTGCATTTAAACAGAATGCAGTCTTATTTTTTTGTTTGTTTGTTTGTTTATTTTTAATTTATTTTGGCCAGATGTTAATTACTTTAATATAAGGGAAGAAGCAAAAATTCAGAACTAAAGATCGGGCCTGAGCCCTTAGCTTGGAAGATTTATGGAATATGTAGTCTTCAAATGTCTGAGCCTGGAAATATTCCTTCCTTTTTGGCCCCCTCCCTCTTTCCCATCACCCCCTAGCCCCTGGGTTGCATATGCTTTTGTGTGCGTAAAAGAGCTTCTCACACATCTGTCTTTATTATTGATAGACATGCTGGCATCTGATAGCATTTAGATTTATTGCTGTACTAGCCATGGGCTTTTTTAAGTGCAAATATTTTACCATCTTTCATGCTGAAAGAACGCCAAATTCTAAGAGGCCCAGTAGCACTCAGGATAAACCTCTGGCTACTCACCTCTGCAGCCTGAGATGGCAGCTCCTTGGAGACCATCCTTCTTGCCTGAGCTGCCAAGAAATGAAATCTGGGGTCTCTCAATCTTTATGCATCAGCAGTCTTCAGAGTGCACTGGAACTTTGCTGAGCTTGTGTACTTTCCCCCTCTTCTCTTTCTTTTTCTTTCACCCTCTGATCCAGCTGTTGTTTATTTTCTTTTAATTTACAAGTTTAAAATGGGCTAGTGTCCCCCTCCACCCGGCTATTCCATCCTCCTCCTTACCATGTCCACAATGGCAAGTTGTTGTTGCTGGTTTAGAGCTGAATTTCCCCCCTGTATCACTAAGAAACCACAATATATTCTAATAACATTAGGGAACCGTACTTCAGACCAAACTTTCCACTGGTATGATTCAGCATTGTACCATTGAAATAAATTTCAGTAATGGCACCTGGCCCTCTACACAGGAATAGGAAGGAGCAGTTGCAAAAAAATGTTAACTTCACAGCTATGGGATCTCTTTCTGATCAGCTGTTCGCTAGCTTAAGAAGCAATATCAGCAAAGTTAGTTTCTACCTTGTTCAGGAGGGTGATAAAGATATTTTTTACCTTGCCATTTCCACCCACTCCCAAGCGCGGTTTCTCTGCTTTGGAAAACATTGGCAAGTGAACATACCTGCTTGTGAAAGCAAGATGCCAATCATGTCAGCATCAGGCAAGCAAAGCATGAGACAAGTTTTATTTGCAGACCATCATATAATACAAATTCACTTATTATAGCAAAATACAAAAGCTTCCTGATAGCAAAGATGGTCAGAACTGTCTTTATTTTTTTCTTTTAAGTTCATATAGATACACAGACACATACATATGCATGTGCTTCTGTACATATATGTGTGCTTGCATAAAAATACAAGCACACGTATTTTCTTACTATTTTCTTAGAACTCAGTTTCCTAGTTACAAGCCTGTACATGCATGCCTGAAACATAAAGTAGATTAATCTCCTATTACTTGCAAAGTAAGCCTTGCCCAGAAGAATTGTATTATGTGTTGTACCTTTGGAAAACATGTCAAGCTGCAGAAAAAGCAAGCAATCACTTCTAATAGGTCCTGAACTGCCTGGTTTGTAAGTACAGCCTTAAGAAGCAGGGCAGCATCAGGTCTAGCAGAGTGCTGGTGCTTGAGGTTTTGGAGTGGCTTGGAACATTTCCATGTGCACAATTCCTCATCCCAGAAGGTCTCCAAATGCAGCCAGACCTCTCTGGTGTGGAGAAGCTAGGACAGCAAACCTCAGAAGATCAGCTTTCCTCAACTTCTTGCACTTTCTGTGCGTGGCACATAAATACCATAGGGGCAAGATCTTTCGATATTTCTTGCCCTCCTTGCAACATCAGGCAGAGATGTTAGTACTCTGTATCAAGGCTGGGTCTCATGCTCTACTCCCTTAAGGTTTCTTCTGCTGTCATGCAGCAAAAGAGGAAATTCAGAAGGCTGCATTGTGGTAAGTTACTTTGAGTTTATGTGTGTTTATGTGCAGAGAAAGTGGTCCTTTTAACTAGTAGTATGAGTGATGTGATTGATATTGCAATGCTTTATGTGTCCTATAGACCTTTAAGCATTTTACACCTTTTTTATGTTACACCTCTTGAGGTGACCCCATCTCTTAAATTCGGGGTAGGGGCAGGATGACACTTCCCACTTTCTGTGTATATTTTAGCAGATCTTCTTGGGTCACCAGTCATCCTACTTCTGCTCCCAGTGTGATGAGGGCCGTGCTTTTATATGTAGTCTTGAAGATACACATGGAAGTTAGAGAAAAGGCAGCATGTCGTTCACACCCCGTCTTGACTCTGTTCTGGATCTAGCTGGGAAGATGCATTTCTTCCATGTGAGTGGCTGATTTTTCCTGCTATGCTAATGATTCATTGTCTTTTCTGTGTGTTCAAACATGGACCATGATTTCAAACAGACACTGTGCAGGGGTCCAAGTCACAAGTCCAGGACCTCTGTTTCCAGACTCCAGGCATCCTTCTGAAGATGGGGGCTGGTGCTCACATATCCTGTGTGACAATTTTGATTCTCTTGCAGTTATCTTGTCCTCTCTGTCCATTCTGGTGCAATAGCTTCTTTCACCAACACCCCAGAGGGGTCCAAGCAGAAGTAAGAATGGATAAGACTGTAACTTCTTCAGGCATCACGTCAGTCAGTATTAAAAGAAGTAAACCTACTTTATGTAACACTGGTAGATCCTGGCACAAGACAGGAATCTGTGAGGTCAGTTCAGCCAATGTAGTTCTTCACTTACTATCTCAAAAGATTGCTTTGGTGCCCAGTGGAGGAATAAGGATGTCTGTCACAAATCAACACCTCTGAAATTGAGCTGGGGTTGAGTGGGTCTCATGAGGTCAGCTCTGGGCTGAGGTGGGAATCAGGACTAGGATTATGAGACTGCATGACATTAATTAACTTCTTTAGATGCTAAGGCAGAAGAATCCACACACAGATCTAACCACAACACCATTACCATAGGTGGGTCCAGGTAACTGTCATTCCTTGCTACCTCTCTCTCAGGAACCCAGAGTAATTAAAATCAGATCCTGCTCTGAGGTTTCTTATCTCCGCTGTGATTGCTGGTTTTCTCTGGATGCATACAGGGTTCTGGAAACTATATTTTCTGACAAGAAAACCAATAAGTACTGACCCAACAAAACCTGAATACAGTATTTCAAATAAATGAATGGCAGGGACTGGGAATTAAGCCAGGCAATATAAATGAAATTCTTCAGCTTGGAGGAGCTGATTGAAAGTCTTCTATTGGTCACAATTTTTGCACTGTCATCTTCTCTGGCCCTGAATTTTGTGGAATTTCTCTATTGTTTTAGGCTCTAGAACAAGGCAAACAACTGTAGAGGAAAGGAAAGCTCAGCTGCCTTCCTAACCCATGCTCACTTCTGCTAGGCAAATACACGCTATTTCAGTTTTGCAGCTTTGGCTGTGTGAGAGTGTCCCTGACTTAACTCATTGTTCTTCTGGGTTTCATCCAAAAGACACAGAAATCAAAAGGTCTTTTCTTGCTGAATCCAATGGCCTTTGAAGCATATCTAGTGGGTCCCCATACTAAAAGTCGTTGCACTTTAAGGGTGATTGGGCTGCTACCAGCCTGTTCTCAATGCACGGACAGTCTCTGCTCTCTCACAGGCCTCAGAATTGCTGATGTAATTGTTCATGGAGCCAGAGGTTCCTCATGCCCTCTCCACTGTCTCAGCAAACACAGGTTTTAACAGTGGCTGAGGGGATTTAGATAAGAGGTTGTCCAGGGAAGAGTGGCAGGGCTTTGGGTAGCTGCAGGAGGCAAGGAGCGAGGCTTTCACAGATGCTGGTGGTGGCAGTGGTCCAGGGGTGAATGACACCCAGGTCCTTGGTAGGAGTAAGTGTTAAAGAGGACCATGTTGCCATCCATCTTTCAGTAGCAATAATAGAGACCTATGCTGGAAAGATGTGGAGGTCTCAGCTAAAATTCACCTTCTCATCTCCTTCAGCATAGGCAAGGGAGTCAATTTGTCACCCCTTAGATACTGATCCTTTCTCTGTGCATTCAGATAGTTCTTTATTCACTGAAGGCTGTGACAATACCCTGAAAACTCTCCTTTTATTTATAATTCTCTGTAATCCAACCTGGATCAGATGAGAGACCTCAGCAACCCCTTAGACAGGGACTTTGTGTCAGCATAAGTTTCTGCTCTTCACCAGCCCCAGCTCATCTGCCTTATGGTGCCTTGAATCAACCCACAGAATAGAGTAGACCCCTGTATGGCAGAGCTAATCAAAAGTGAGATAGGGGCCGGATGAGTTGGTGGCAGAAACTGATCTTATATGTTTGTTTTTTTGATAATTTGAAATATTAAAGGCAACATTTTTTTCCCATTTACAGAAATCCAAAATGTTTCTGCCAGTTTTTGGAGTTTATTGCAAAGCCCTAGGAAGTCTAGGAGAGCCACTTAGACAGTGTTCTCACATATTTAGGGCTGCAAATCTCCTAATTTGTTGTTTTAAAGAACTGACTTGAATCTTCTTCTGTCCTTTCACAGGTGCACTAGCCAACTGCTGGGAAATAAAATGGCTTTCTATGGACTTGTGTAAAGAACTCTTCCACACTTTCAATATTTTTAGGTTTCAACAAATTTTTCAATCTTTGTGTTTGGGAACATGGTTTGCTGAATAAGGAGCCTGTTTCTGGAATCAGAGTTGGTTAGGTCCCTGAGAAACTGGGAAACTGAGCTGCAGATCTTGTAAAGACAAGGTCTCTGATATCATTCCCTGGACTTCACACTTCTGCTCAGGCTGAAAATTCCTTATCTTGGCACTTTTGCTTCCTATACTGGAGAGGAAAGCAAAAACTTGCTTTGTTATGATTATCTTAACAAAAACATAATTTGCAGAATGCCAAGCATATTTCTCCAAGATTTTTTGATGTTTTCCATGAGCAACTAGGTTGCTTCATCTAAAGATGAGATGATCAGATGATGGATTTTGTATAATATGAATAGGATGCTGACCCCAGTAGCAAACTTAAGGACAAAAAAAATAATTAGGAGCAGAGTGGAACTGTAAGATAGGAAGACATGAGCTTCCTACTTGACCACCTAGGAAAAGCAAACAGACTGTTTGAAGAACTGTTTGACCTCACCTTGTGTGAGGTTAGGTACAAAAACCATTGGGTATTGTAGCCGCTTTAACTCAATAGACTCAGACTCAATAGAATCTGAACTGTGCTGGATTAAATATTAAGAATAGGTGGGATGAAGCTCACCTATCATTACTTGTATGAGTGGAAGATCAGAAAGTACAAGGTAGTCATCATGGACTGCATTTACAACCATTCATACACCTGAAAAAGAAAATTAATCTGAGCTTTCTTAGATGCCTAGCATGGCATGAATTGTCATATTGACTTTCAAAGTGATTAGAGAGGACAGTGTAAGATGTTGCCCAAGCTTTAAGATCTAAATTTAAAATTAGGTGAGATCTATTCTTCCTGAATGTTTTATTGTTTTTTTTTTTTTTTGTTGTAGCAGTCATCCAGCCCTCATAACTCGCACATCCATCACTGTATCACCATCTTCTGGGATCTGTTTTTCCCAATGAAATATTGACAGCCATTATTATTTTGTTCTAGGCTCTGAATTAATAGATTATGGAGGAAAAAAAAATCAATTCTATCTCAAAGTGTTTCCAAGGGTTGCACTGTGTGTATAGCTGATGAGCAGTGCATTTGTCCCAGTTGAAGACAGGATGGTGGAAGGGATGGGCTCTTCTTCCAGGGCAGCATCTCTTCTGCTGCTTCAGCAAGGAAAAGCTGGCTTTGATCCTAGTGATGCCAGTCAATTATCACCCATCAGGAAGAGGGTATCTGCACTCCAGTCAAAATTCCTTCAAAAAAGATTAGGCTCAGCAGTATGAGGCTGAGGAGGGGAGAACAGGACAGTGAGCTGCCAAACCAGCTGAAGCACACCTCATCCACAGATGCTCGACTAGCCAGAGGAATCATGAACCCCTCTAAATTATAACTTTGCTTCGAGTCTGGGATTCTGACCATGCTCATAAACACAGACCTGCCACTTAATGACATGTAACTACCATGCTGACTTGAATGGCATGTTTACGAGAGCAAAACCAGCAAGTACAGGAAACAATAAAACCCTTTGCCAGCATTGTATTGTAGCTCTGATTCCGTAAATGACCACAGCGTCTGATAACATCAACCTTGGTTGCCATTTAATGACCCAGCATATTGCTCTGCAAGCTAAAGATCTCTCCAACTAAAAAATAACAACCCCCCAAAAAATGTGTACCTATATTTTCTTTCTGTTTCCCTCCCCCTTACTACTTCTTTTTCTTTCTCTCTCCCTTGTTATATAGTAAAATTCCCACAGCTGCAGAGCCAAGCCTAACAGCTGCTGTGGCTAATGCTGCTGAGAGCTCTGTGGTTAAGGGGCTGGACTAGGAGTGACTGGACTTGTTTGAATTCCAGCTATTACACAAATTTCCTGGGCAGCCTTGAAGAAGGCACCTAACCTGTCTTTGTGATCATTAGACTATTTCCAGTCTTCTCCAAAAGGCTGAACAGATGCAGTCCCGAATGCATGTGATGCTTTCAATCAGCTGTCAGGAGCATGATGTGTTTTTTTCTTTCTTAACATTTAAGGCTTTTTGCTATCGTTTCCCTTCCTAAATAGTATCAGTTTTCAAGCTTTAGATGTTCTGCTATGTTTGTAACTTTTTTCAGTCATGAAAAGAGAAGAAGGAGCAGAAGCACAAAATTTTAGAAAGGAAATGTGTATGAAGATATATTTTTCTAACCCACCCGCTGTTTTTAAGTTTGATGGTGTTTTATGACTACCAATGTCAGGGACATTGTGCTTATTGTTGTTCAAAACAGAGTAAACAAAAACCTGTACTGAAGAATATTTCAGAAAGAAAACCAAGCATGGGTTCTTCTTATTCGGTCACCTCTGGTGAAACAAATATTTCTATTTGGGACAAAAGTGAGATTGAACTTCAGCTGTCCTAAGCAATTCAGACCCTAGTTACAAACAATATTAGTCATTCACACCAGATGAGGATCTGGCTCAGATATCTACAGGGAGCCACTGCAAGCCAAAACACCCACATAGCTCCCCAGATCAAATACATAGTCAAGTAGCTACTTATTAAATCTGACTACAACCAATTCTGTTGGTGTGAAATGTCTCTCAAGTTACTTCTGCTTGTAAACTCTCATATAGGAGCTGAACAGTGCAGCTACAATACAAAGGTGGTATTTTCTTGGCAGATTAAGATGTCAAGACTTACACATATCCATATCAGTACTTCCATGTGAGCAGGTACCTAAGCTTCCATGGTAATTAGTCTGGTTGGTGAGTTGAAAATCAACCCAGCTGAGCAAAGGTAAGTACCTGCAGCAGGGTAAGATGAACCGCTGTCTGTAATTTGGTAGGAGTGACAGACATGTTACTGAACATTTAATATCATTTGAAGCACAACAGGAGATCTGACATCTGTAGGAGGACATCAAATATGGCACAGGATGGAGAAGAGACCTATCCATAATGGCACAAGACAGGATGCCTTCAGCCACCTCAAACTGCAGTAGACACCGGACTCTCAGAAACTGAATCTCCACCTCAGATTTCTGCAAAATAGAGCAAGGCTCTCCTCTGATCAAGGCTGTCCTAAATTTCAGCAGAGAGACATGCATGAAGCAAAAAATATGAAGTGCTAACTCCTTCCTTTACAAAAAAATTTTAGATGTTTTATTCTGGCCTGAAAAAAGAAATTTATACCTTGTGTGAATTTCACAGCCGATGCCAACTAAGTGCTTCACAAGGCAGAGTTTATTTTGTTTATGCTGTTAGTTTTGCGAGGGGAAAAAAAAGGTATAAATACATACACTGACCAAAAATAATGGGAAATTGTATGAAAACAGACCACAGAATCTCAAGAGACAGCTTACAATTATATGGGACATGACAGAATTTAAGAAACAACACACAGAGCATGTAGAATAAACAAGAAAAAAGTATCCCTCAGGTCCTACAGATTCTGAGGGGCCATAAATAAAAGATAATGATATTTAGGTAAGAGGGGGAGGTAACGCATAAGCTCCCTCTACTATTACTTTTCAGCCTCAATATTTTGTGACTGGTATAACATTGTATTTGGATGCCTTTACTTGTAAAGAAGAAAATTCAAAGGAGGGTAAACCCACTGTATACCATTTAGTGGTTGTTAGTGTGAAATTGGACTTCAGTAATCTTTAAAAAGCAACATTTTACCCTTGTTTCTGAAGTGAAAAAAAAAAACAAACAACAAAAAAAAACCAAACCCCAACAAAAGAAAACAACCCTAAACCACGGATCTACTAAGGAACAAACTAGCTTTTGAGAAGTAGAAAGTCCTCGTTTTTTTATTGTAGCAGGAAAAACCTCAGTTTTGAAACCACAGCAAGTTGATCCAGACTTGTGGACATTAGCTTTTCTCTTGCTACAGTGGGGAGAGTCTGGGTTATTAAACTTAATTCCTATGTAGGAGTAAATAGTTGCCACCTATGTACTTCCTTGTCCTCAAACATTTTTTGGGTATTGTATTCTCCTTCACCTATCAGCAATATATCTGGATCCCATTTTTGCCTTGTACTTGAAATATCCAAAACACAGACTAAAATTTATAACCTGCCATTGCAAAACATCCTGAAGTTTTCTTTATTAGTTTATAAAGCACATTTGCCTTCAGTTTGAGCACAATTTTTTTTTGTAACAAAGGGACAAAGATAAATCAGTGAATGGATGATACTGGTGCTCTGAATGAGATCCCATAAAGGTTGCCCAGAGTTGCGAGTGAGTGCAAATGCCAATGTAGAGAAAATAGGGTAGGAAATATAGGGTTGCAGTATGGCCTAGGCTCCTTCCATTCCTTGTGGAGTAGGCATAGTGGACACTTAGCAGAGTTTTGTGAATCCTCTAGAATGCACGACCATATGCAAAAAAATACAGGTGACACACAAGTCAGAGGCTAACATTACTAAATCAGGTAGAGATTGGCAGATTGAATTTTGTTTGGGCCCCAACATAAGAAGGACATGGAGCTGTTGGAGCGAGTCCATAGGAGATCATGAATAGGCTCAGAGGACTGGAGCACCTCTGCTATGGAGACAGGCTGAGACCTGGGCTTGTTCAGCCTGGAGAAGAGACAGCTCCAGGAAGACCTTAGAGCAGCTTCCAGTGCCTAAAGGGGCCAACAAGAAAGCTGGAGAGGGGCTTTTGACAAGGGCAGGTGGGGACAGGAGAATGGGAATGGCTTTAAACTGACACAGGGGAGATTGAGACGAGATCTGAGGAAGAAGTTCTTCCCTGTGAGGCTGGTGAGGCCCTGGCACAGGTTGCCCAGAGAAGCTGCGGCTGCCCCATCCCTGGCAGTGTTCAAGGCCAGGCTGGATGGGGCTTGGAGCAACCTGGTCTGGTGGAAGGTGTCCCTGCCCATGACAGAGGTTTTGGTACTAGGTAGTCTTTAAGGTCCCTTCCAACCCAAACCATTCTATGATGCTATGATTCTACAAAACTTGTAGCTGACTCAGCTGGGAAGCACTGCTGCTGTAAAGCGTCAGACTGTTATGACCTGATGAGTGCACAGCTCTGCTTTTATTTGGGAAGGCAAAGGATTTCCTTTTCCCTGGGCTTCTGGTATTCCAGAGGTTCATTCCTGCTAACCAAAGTCCAGTTTTTACATGTAATTTTTGCAAGGAGTTTTTGAAATGTATGATTTCACATCTCAGGCAAAGGAACTTTCTTGCTCTTGTCCTGTTGTAACCACAGACAGCATTACCTCAGGACATCTGTTTATAAATCTCACCTCTGAGAACAAATGTATATACCTCAGATAACTTCATAACCTCAAAAACTAGAGAGATACATAGTATAAAAGAATGTGAAGGGAAAAAAATCAAAAGTTTGCAACAATAATTAAACACTAGGAAGGGCAGTCTTCAAAAAGATGTTGGAGTGTAATAGGAGGTAACTGAAAATTGCAGAGCTAGGCCTGATGTGTGCAAGAAGGCAGCAGCAAGAAAATGGGAGCAGAAAAAGGAACAGACTGATGAGCATGAGAAGTGGTTTAAGGGCAGTAAATGGTGTGGCTGAGATATGGGGAGGGGGAAAGAATTGCAAAAAGGGTAAAATTTGTGGACTGAAATAAAGACAATTTAATAGGACAGAAAAGGAAGAGAAAGTAGTAATAATAATGATGAAAGAGTACACAGAACAAGTGATGCACAATGCAATTGCTCCCCACCTGCTGACCGATGCCCAGCCAGTCACCAAGCAGCAAGCCACCATCTCCTGGCTAATTTCCCCCATGATGTCATATGGTATGAAATATCCCTTTAGCCAGCTGGGATGAGCTGTCCTGTCTGTACCTTCTCCCAGCTTTATGAATCCCCCAGTCTTCTCCCTGGCAGGGCAGTATGAGAAGCTGAAAAGTCCTTGACTTAGTGTAAGAACTGCTCAGCACCAACTACCTCATGAGTCTTCTACTAGCATCATTGTCACCTTAAATCCAGAAAACAGCACTGTGAAGCACTATGAAGAGAATTAACTCTATCCTAGCTGAAACCAAGAAATAAACCCCCAAAACTTGTATATGCTATCTGCTGCATGCCTTGACTATGCTTTAAGATCCTTCAGCACACGCTACTGGTAGATTGGCAGGCATGTGGCTGTTGCTAATATATGCACAGCCATG
The DNA here is from genome assembly GCF_028554395.1 of Pezoporus wallicus. Classification (NCBI taxonomy): domain Eukaryota; kingdom Metazoa; phylum Chordata; class Aves; order Psittaciformes; family Psittacidae; genus Pezoporus; species Pezoporus wallicus. Next base: position 2,190,265 of record NW_026637044.1, on the reverse strand, counting down.
AGCTAAATAAAGTCTTGTGGCTTATCTCAGGCTCTGACTGCAAGCCAGGGAATTTTGTGTCTTTCTAAAAAGGGTGGATAGTCCCACACCCTTTTTTTCTTTTTTTTCCTCATTCCCACAAAACTGTGAAATGCTCTGATCATATGGGACTCCCAGGGGATCGTGGTGACTCCAGACCTTGCCATGTTTTTTGAACTGGAGCTGGTAACGATAGAGAAAGAAATCTCCTGGAGGTCATCTAGACCTTGCTTCCTCCCCATGCTTGCACCAGAGGGTTCAAGAGTGGGAAAGTATTTCAGCTAGCTCTGAATAGCCTCATATATATCCAGTTATAAAACTTTTGGGTCCTCAGAGAGCTGAGTTACTACCATTTTAGCTTAGGTATTTCTGTCCAGTGATGTGTTATGCTGCAAAGATATACCTTCCATGGGTAAATGATCTCACACCACACAGCAATGCTTACAGACCTTTCATACACAGAGAGAAATTTGAACTTCTGGAGGAGTGAGAGACAAAACTGTGCTCAAATGAGAGCATCCTAAAAAATGAACATTTAAATTTGATTGATAATATGCATGAAGTGATAGAGAAAGAAAAGTGTCTTGGTTGATTCCAGCACTGAAAAAGCTGATTCATCAAGACCATCAACATCAGTCACGTGCAGACAATAATGGGAAGCACATTATCCACAGGTTATTCATATTTATGGGCTGATAAAATAATAGGACAAAAGACTGAAAGGGATCATCTGATCCATCCTTTTCACTCAAGACAGTCAAGAGTGGAAAGCATATAGTGATCCTACTGACCTCAGTGAATACTTCAGTAAGAACCAGCACAAGGGATAGACACGCAATACTACAAGATGTATACATGTTCAAGGTAAGCAGGTGAGTACAGGGTCACTACACTCAAGTTGCCACAAGTCTTGATGGAGGATCACAGAAATTATGACGTTGGCCTCTAATTATCTTAGCAATACTGTTGAGATTATTTAATTTTCCTTCTCTTTTGTAATATTTCACAGGAAGTATTTTCAAGCCTTTTTTGGAAATCCTTAGTGTATTTTTTAAAAACATCGCATGATTTTAGGAACTGATATTTAATGAAAAATATCAAATATTATTTGTATTTTTACAAGTTTATTTTAGTTAATAAAAGACTGAGCTTGGAAAATAAAGTATACACACATCCTAGATAGGCATAGAAAAAGAAATACTGTTTAAAGCAGAACTATGTGTGGGGAGATGAAAAATGACAGAAGGAAAAATAAGGCTGATAATTAGGGTATGTTTCCTGAAAATCACAACTACCAGATGACTGAGACTTTCCCAAGGAAAAGGGTGGGGAGTCTCTTCCCTTTGGCTTTCAATACTGGATAAAGCTCTGAGGGACAATGTCACAGAATTCACTATCATAAATGCCTGAGCAGGTTATCACTTTTTGCCTGGAAATAATTTGCCCAAACGACATGCTGTGTGTTGAATTTTGCCCTTTAAGCAAGGGCTTTCCCAGCTTGCATGAGAGTATTTAAGCAGCTCTAGCCATCTAATCCTCTATAGACATTTTTCCAAATATTCAGCTATTAAAATCCATGCAGTAAAATTCTTGCTGGAAGAAATTAAGGATCTGGTAAAAAAAAAAATAAATTTGTTGGGGCATAGTGTTCTGATACTGCTTTGTACACAGTTTTAGACTATCACTTTAATATGTTTTAGTAACAATGATAATAACAGTAATAATCACTTTACTATGTCACTTTTCTATTGCTTTATCTCCCTGAGAAAAAAAATAATTAGCAGCTGCCAGGTTACTAAAGACACTAAACATTATATGAAGTTTTAGCCTATTAGAGACTGCATTGTGCATTGTACTTTTTATTAATATTATTTGCTTCCAAAGCCTTGCTTCCTCCTCTCTGGGAAATGCCATGCTTTTAAAAAAACAGCTGAAGAAAATAAATGGATTTTTATTAAATGCAAACCTTATGGATTTTCACTTCTGCTACATAATGGTTTGCCTGTCATTTTGAAATGAAATTAAATATTTTACCAGGGAAAAGAATACTTTTCAGATAGCGAACAACAAATGTGTCCTGCACAAGATTATGCAGGCAGTGAATGTTCTTAAAAAGCTTTATTGATTTCAACTGAGGTTGCTGTCATTAAGTTTCTTTTCTGAGTCTCTCTCTTTGTTATTATGTGGAATAACGCAGCTCTTTGGAATCCCATTAAGATGCTAACCACACTGTTTTGGTTTGACAAATATGCATAATTAGAAATGTTCCCTGACTCTAACACTTTATAGACGGTACCACCTCTTCTTTGAAGTATCTATAAATTAAGTGTCCTGCTTTATATATTCTTCTGTGCTTCCTTCAGTAATTCATGAAGAAGCAACCTCATTAAATTCTTCATTTAATTCATATTTAAGCCCATGTTTCTCTACATATGTCTTTGAGGCTGCTGGGCAGGTCAGGTTGGCCCAGACCTCCCCTACAAAAGAGGTGTAAGAAGTCCATGCAATAAGGCCTGGAACTAAGATTTCCCTCTTTTGAGGGGAATGTGAAAAGACTATGCTGTTAAGTTATGCTTTCAATGCAACTGTTTCTCCATCCTGACTCAGTTTGACCTGAACTTCCATGCTAAAACCAGAAGCATTGACAAGGCTTTTCACTATCTATCTGCTGCAACCTGTGTTTTGGTGGTTAGAGCACTTTAGGCTAAGTGAAATAAAAGGACCAGGGCACTTGTTCAAGCTTGTACAATGTCATGCATACTGTAATTCCCCATAGGCAGGGTAATCCATTACCTCCAGAGAAGAGAGAATTCATCAGAATAAATGCAGACCGTTTTGCACTTCTTGCCCCATGGCATATAGGAAAGGACCTGGTTTGCTATGGTTAAATACAGCCAAATGGATGATGGTCCTTTCCAGACAAAGGAAGGATTGGGTCCGTGTTGCTCCTGAGTATCAGCTGAGTCCATATCTCAGTTTGAATACTTTTCCCCAGATGAGGCCTTACAAAGTTTGTTTGTTGATTGCCAGTGACATCACACCATGATCATAGAATCCTAGAATGGTCTGGGTTGGAAGGAACCTTAAAGATCATTTAATTCCAACCCATTGCCACAGGCAGAGACACCTTCCACTAGACCAGGTTGCTCAAAGCCCTGTCCAGCTTGGACATGAACATTTCCAGGGATCCATATTTGACAGATGCTTTTTGAAATATGTCCTCCAATGAATTATGTACTTTATGCAAAGTTTACTCTTCTGATATTCCTGTGGGTTACAATACAAAGAAAAGTATCCTAGGAGGTAGGACTCAAGGGAATTTCAAGAAGCCATTTACTTTGTTTCCTGAAAGTGAATGATTATGTTATCACTGGTAATCAATAAACGTCCACAGATCTACTTCTGACTATGTGCTCTACTGTTTCATTATTTTTATGATTAGAAAATTCCATTAGCAAAATCCAAGCCCCACTGCCTGATTTGTAAATTGACTTTCCCTGACTAAAGTCCTTAATGGCAGGGAGGGTGGTTTGTTTTCTTTATATGCTACTGTCTTTAGATTAGAAAAGAGATATCATATTTCTTTTCTGTTTATTTTTCCCTGGACTTTAAAAAAAAAGTTTGGCCACTGAAAGGAAAGGTATCAATCCCAGAGGGAAACACTCGCACTTTTCCTCCTACTGAGAAACCATTTATCAAATAATAAACAGAGTACGAAGCTGTAAGCTAAAGATTTCTTTCATCATATCTGAAATTTCCACAATGTATGAAAGTGATTTTTGTTGATCTGGGGTTTTATCCATAAAATCATATTCACCAATATTGGGCACATTCATATTCTCAGTTGCTTTTGATTGAGTTTTATCAGCTGTCCCTTTCTTTTCCTGGAGCTGATATCACACTGGTTCCTCACAAGCTACTTATGTTACTGCCTTCTCCACTGTTAAACATGCCCCAATAACAATAACAGTCTTCATGGTTTTCTAGGATTTAGTCAGCCTGTTTTCGACATTGCTTAAGTATACAGTGACACGTTTCAGAAGAAAATAGTCAACAAGCTTCTCTTGAAACATAAATACTGAAAAATTGTTTCAAAGTGACTGTGGATAGAATTTGTATTTTTACATGGAAAAAAAAAAGATAACAATTTATCTTGAAAATATGTGACCATTTTAAGCTCCATTACAATAAATTCATCAAAAACATATAAAAAGATTGTACTGAAATGTATCAGTTAGAATTCATGTGTGTGAAATTTTTGCAATACTTTTTCCTTTGCAGGAGAACTTGATTTCACTGATATATGTCTGTATTTTTTAATAACAACTATTTTGATTCAAGAACTCTGAAAAAATAATTTTTTATTCTCAAAATCCCCAGCATTACTTAACCCTTGTATGATTCCTCTCTTCTTTCTGCTCTTCCTTGTTCAAAATTAGCATCTTTCAAAGTCTTTTGCTTGCATTCATGTGCCTATGCTAGGCTGCCAGGAAACTGAACTTCTTAGACCCCAGTGGTATGTTGTTCATGTACCCTCTACCATATCTTCACTTGTCAAAATGGTTATCTTGTCATTGCCCTTCAATCCTTGGACCTTTGCCTGACATTCCCCTGCAAATGAATTTGGCTTCAGTCCACTTGTATTGTCAAGCTGTATTGGGCCATTATGCTTTCTTATCCTATTTTCTCCTTCCTCCACTTTCAATATTAGGAATGTGCCTACTTGAAGATTTATCAAATCTAGGTTAAAGATGACTTTTAAAAATGGAAAGGTTCTTTGAGTCAAATTTGTTCCACTCATAAAGCATATAGATTAGCAGCATGGTCAACTAAAGTTTTTTAAACCTGAATAAGAATGTACCAGTTTGCACAAAGGCCAGGCTAAGAATAAATCCTGAGTGACTTGATCAAGGATAACTAAAGGGATTTGGGTTTTTATGCTTCATATGGGGTAGGATTAGCTCCGTTTAAACCCAGAATTTCAGCTCAAAAGTAAAGAAAGCTAAATTGGGGGATTTGCGTGTAGACGCCCTGGGGGATTTCATCTGGCCTACAGCTGTGTCTTCAACTGCCACAATACTCCCAGAATTCCTTTGTCATGTTTGTCATATAGATGTTTCTCATATACTCAAGCTTTTCAAGTGGAACTATGACGATGTATCTGAATCCTGCCTTAGTTTATATTTCAGCTCTGAGGAAATCATGGTTTTGATTCAGTTGCTTAAATATAGCTGACTAGTGCCATCATAAATGCCAAAGGTTTCCTGTCAGGTCTTCAGATACTGCTCCAGAAAAGTTTCAGCCTGAAATAAAATTCTATATTTTAGCTAAAAATTTTTTTTCTAGATTGCTTCGAGTGAGCTCCCCCATGATTTGTATTGTAACCTGGTGGTGTTTAGTTCTCTTGCAATCAGGAGGTGCCCCCCTGAATATTGCAGTCAAGCTTGCCTATATAGATGTGTCTTGGGTTTGGTAAATCATCCCCTATGGGTGTTTGTGCCAAAGCTTAAAACGGCATCTTTGACAGATCTTTCAGGTCAAAGCTTAGCAGAAACACTTTCAACTATAGGCACTGTGCAAAAAGCAGATGATTAAGGCAGTCAAAGATCAGCATTAATGGCGCAATCATTGAAGATCCGACCTCAACATGATATAGGGTTGGCAATGGTGATAAAAATTAGCCTTATCTGTGGAGAAAAATAATGGCCACAAACTAACCGGTTTGGTTTGTTTGGTTTTTTAGGGTTGTTTTTTTTTTTTCTTTCTTTTTTACTTTCAATAACCTGCCTATTTTTTGGAAATGATATTATTATTTTTTTTTAATGCTGAGGTAAATATATGTAGGATAGATTTCTGCTCTTGATATCTCAGCAACAGAATGCTTGGGAAGTGCAATTCATTTACACCATTCCCATGCTATAAGAGGTAATGTGACAAAAAGAAAGGTTACACTGTTGCCCCTTTTGGGCTGGTAACAGCTTGATGCTCTTGCGCGGCTGTAGATAAATATTGTGCTTTGGCAAATTAGATCTTAATGATTATGCACAAACTTTTAGGCCTAAAAATCGGGTTGGTGCTCTGACTGCATTTGTTCATAACTGGTTCTATTTTCATGTCTTCTTTTTAGTAAATAAATAACAATATAAGGAATTAATAGCAAACAGTCAATAAAGTAAGTATATAATGCCTTTAATTTTTTTAGAAGAAGACAACACATGAATGACTTAGCTGTTGAATTAAATACTCAACTCTGAAGACAGTCAACGTCTAGTTCTGAATTTTTCCAGAAATAGCACATCAGGCTTTTAATCCACACACATTCAGGCAGGTCAATATTATTTTCATTACTAAAAATTAATTAGCTCATTTATAATAGCACTAACACTAATGATATGGTCTTACCTACTAATAAGAGCAACCTGATTGAGGGACAGTATTTCTTATGGTTTTTGTTCCTTTTTATATGCGAGAGATTTTTTTCACCAGTCTAGATGCCCACCTTAATTATGGGTCACTTTTATCAAATCATCAGTTCCAGTCATTAAAAAATGGAAGGAAAGGAAGAAGTATAAAACTTAGACTCAAGGGTTCAGGTAAAAGCAACTTCTTTATGCTGGAGGAAGGAGGAGTGGGTAGGGTGTTGAAATATCATCATTAAAGTCATAGGAAAACCAGATTATTTTGTGAAGATTTGCATCAGAACTCCATAGACTTCATAACACAGAAATTTACCTAAGAAATAACATCTCATATGTCTTTATTCACCATAATGACTGCAAGGAGGAGGCCACAAATACCACTCTTTCATTTTGGCGGAGCCGTGTGGCTCTCTTTCTGAGTGTGGCTACTGTGCTCTGGCATGGAGACCAAAAGGTGGATAATTGCTGGGGAAATGGGTGTTTCTGGCAGCTGTGAGGAGGTGGCTGAAGGAATTTAGTTTTACAGGGACTCACAAGGAACTTTAATGCGTAAGCTACTTCTCCCAGGGATGTAATGGGAATTTGTGGCAATAAAATGTGGCCTCAGGAGGGCCATTCAGGTTTTATTAGCTTTTGTGGAAAGATTAAAAACTCATCTAAAGACCATCCCACCACTGCTTTTCAATCATCCTATCCACCCTGGCCCGTTTGGCCAGCATTTTGGGGAGGAATGCTGTACTTTGGGCAGGTGATGCTGTAGACTTTCCATGGGCCACACTGACTCTTTCTCTCCACTTCTTACTTTCCTCTCTGTCCCAGTCACCTTCCCTCCTCCATAACACAGAAACATGTGCACATACAGAGCTCTTGATTGTTCACAGGACTTTCTGTGTTAATAAGACTACCCGTCTTCTAGTTTAAGGTCCTGAACTAGAGGCAGACAATGTCAGAGTTTAAATACAATGAAGAGCACATCTAGAATCCCCTGCTTACTCTGGGAAGAGTTGCTTGTATACATTTTACTCTACTCAGACTCTGTCTGTCACTGATAGACCGTCTTTTTCCCCAAACCAGCCCCCTCTATCAAAGTCTTAATGAAAAAAAATCAGAGTTTTGACGGTCCACTTGGATGTAGTGAAAGGGACATAAGTGACACAGACTTCTTCCCTTGTAACGTCAGTGTGTTTTTTACTTTGGTGCATGGCAGAGAGCTACTAATTCAAACCTTTCATGTCTGTGTGGGTACACACTATGTTCTTACTTGGCAATAGCCAAATGAATCCCTGTGATGAGGAAGCAAGATGCTAACTCCTCAGCTCATGTTACTGGTACAAGTACTTACCCATGCACAGGGTGGGAGAGCTGCTGTTGCGTCTCCACAAAATGAGGATGTGTTTTGGCTAAAACCAAGGAAGGCAAGCGATGCTTAACCACACAGCCTCAACAGCCTTCTGAAGATACTTGCTCAATAGTACACACCCTAAAAAAAGCAGCTTATTTTTATATAAGGCTGTTGTAACTTACTACAGTTGGCTGGAGTTTCGTCAGTTCTCATGGGGTGAGTTATTTGTTTCATTGAGGCTGAGGAGCCTCCAGAGAAAATTAGTGGTATATAGGATGCAGTCCTGGCAACTCTAGGATTTTAGTTTTCTTTCTGTGTGTATACGAAAACGGTATTTTAGAAGAACTCTCCTCTTGAGGCATAAAGCCAAATCCCTATATGGCTGTGCATGTAGAAGGTTCATTGGACCTTTATCATTAAGTAATCTGATGATAGGAACAGCATTCACCCTTTGACATCTACATTCATGTGAGACAAGGGACCCTCAAAGACTTGTTGGATGGGAGCTTGGAAGAGAGAGCAGGGAAAGATGTCAGTATTTGTACAGGGCTTATGGAAAAAAACCTCCTCCTTATAACTAGGGGCATACAGCAAAAAAGAATGAAGAAAATTAAATAAGGCATTTTATTTAGAGTACCTAAACTGGTGTTCCCTAGCTTGAACCATTTCCCAGTTTGAATATAAAAATACAATTCTACAAATTCCCCTGTTAAATGGCAAGTGGAATACATCTCTGGCTTACTTTCAACAGCATTAAGAAGTAGGGGGGAAAAAAAACATAAACTTTGTCTTTATTTCTTTTGGCAGATTGCCTGTAATGTTACAACTGCTGCACAACGGATTTGTTTCAGCTTACGATTCAGGTGTGGATGAGCCAATTCCTTTTGTTAGTTACCCAGATGACAAACTCCGGTCACTCCATCCATGGCTTTGTTGAAATGGACAGCCTGATATGACCTCCACAAGCTGGATCTCAAGATTGCCACTTCCACTGACTCACAGCTAGAAGCTTTTTCAAGGCCCCCACATTCATGCCCCAGACCAGATTGCCACATGAGATCCATATGACTTCTGCTATGACAAAGCATCCATCTGAACTACTTCAGCCCTTCATAGTGAAGAGGAAGAATAAACCATTTCTGGAGGATCTATACAACGTCACAGAATTGTTATCTGAAATTTGCCAGTTCCGGTATATCTGGAACTATCCGATGTCAGGAGCCTTCAGACCTTACTTCCCAAGTGAGGCATTACAAGTACTGCTGCTGTCATCACCGTGTAAAAGACAAAGGAAGGCGCAGGAGCCCAAGGCTGTTACCAAAACATTGATAGGTTTTGGCGCCAAAGGGTACCCAAATAAACCCTCACTCCAGAAACAGACAGGTCTCCCATAGCTTCTGTGTCACATTTAGCCTCATGTGGTGTTTTGGGGTTGAGTATGCCCTGGACCTGACAGCAAAGTTTGGGCAACTAGAGTTCTGCTGGTTCCACTGGGTCTAGGTGAGAGTCAGTGCATGAGAAGATGCCTATATAGCAACACAGATAGAATTGTTGAATGGTTTGATTTGGAAGGGTCCTTACAGATCATCAAGCTCCAACCCGCTGCCACAGGCAGGGACACCTTCCACTAGACCAGATTGCTCAAAGCCTTACCCAACACTAAACCTAAACTTATGAGGCACAGTCTTTGAACTAAACACTATCCTTAAAGTCACATGAGATAAATGTTCTCGGACAAGTAGTCTGAATCATATCTCATTTAACAGTAGATGTGTTCATTTTAGACACCCACATCTCAAGCTGTTAGCTTAGACTTTGAGTTAATGGAAGATCACACATTTGCAAAGGATTTTAAGAGCTTAATTTAGTTACACACCTACAGGCATCTTGAGCCAATTGAGATGTTTGAGGGCATCTCATACATCTGCACAAGTCTGCGAGATGTGACATAACAACTGCCAGAGACTTGTATCTTGCTGGAGCTGCAGCTGGAGGAAAAGTAAAATTACTTCAGACGTCTCAAATTCCATTAGACACTTGCACTTAGACAGCTGAATTAGCCCCTCAATAACTTTGATGGAAGAAGATGAACTGCTCTCTAAAGGCATGATTCACCTGCACATACATTGGCATTTAGTACCACTGGAGACCATCTGCTGCTCTAAGACCTCTGCACAGGGCTAGCAGATAAGACACAGGACACAGTAGAGAGCTGCTCCTTTTCTGGACCATCTATGGCTGAAGCAGGGAGGTATCCGAAGTGCAGTAGACAGCTGAGTCTGAATCCCACCCTAAAATCCTGTTTGAAAACAGAGCCTTGGGTGATCAGCTCCAGTGCTGACTCGTGTTTGATCAGGTGAATCAAACCTGCGATTTCACTTATAAAGCGTGATGGGCACAAGTTACTCCTTGAGAGATTCCAATTTTTCACAATGAGAGCAACCAGCCACTGGAATGATCTCCCCAGTGAAGCAGTGTTTCTCCAGTGTTGGACACATTCAAGATTTGGCTGGACAGGGTGCTAGGCCATCTAGTCTAGATCATGCTTTGCCTAGAAATATTGGACCAGATGATCCCTGAGATCCCTTTCAATCTAGTATTCTATGATTCTATGATTTCTCCAGTGTCCAGGAGGTGAGCTCTCCCTGCCCTCCTGTAAAATTCAGCAGATCTCACACATCTCCTTTTTTCCAGCCATGTTACCACAAAGACCAACATGCATCCCAGAACAGACACATGCACTCTGTGGTCTGTGAGCTTCATGAAGTTGAGGGAAGTACCTCTGATGCCTTGGGAGCCACTGCTTGAAAGAAACATTACCCCTTTGTGAATAAAGCATTGCACTGACTGATATTTCCTCTGGAGAGTACAGGAAAGGTGGAGGCTTCACTTCTGTACAGTGCATGGTTGAGACCACACTGATGTCACAACTTGCCTTATGCTGAAAGAACTGCCTTCATTTTCTGTCTTGCTGGGCTGTGATTGATTCAGAGCAGTCACATTAGATTGTAGAGGCTTTGCTGACCACAGAAGCTTGTTATTCTCTGCCCAGTTCTGTCTGGGATGAATTCCCTCACTTTCATTTGTCTGTCTCTTCTAAGGTGTATTTGCAGCTCTGGAATAAGGTGAGGACAAAGAGGTGGAGCAGGGGCACAAGTGTATTAAATTAAATGAGAGACAGATAACTCCTGAAGATCTCATGGATCACAAAAAGAAGCCTTTAGCTTTGGGAGTAGAATATTATTTTTTTCTCTTGTGGTTTTGGTTGGAGATGGAAGTTGGCTTTTAGCATTGGTACACATTCATTTTTAGCTGTGCTGCACATTCCTTTTGCTTCCAATTATGCATTTCTTTGACATCTGTGACAACAAAAATATATGAAATCATTAAGACCTTTTTGCATTGGAAAGACTATCTTCTGGTACACAGATTTTTTTTAGTTATCACCATTCTCTATTTGATTTTCAGCATTAGCTTCTGTAGAAACTTTGAATTGGAGTTCATTGAAGAGCCACAATTATACCGTGTAGTCCTGGAGAGGTTTGCAAATATTTCTAATAGTCAGTTGAACCTGGAAATGTGTTTGCATGAAGTACCATGTAAGAATTACTAATGAAGGTTTGTAATTTGTAATCCGAAGAACCTGTAGCTATTTTCATTTTCTTGGAAAAAAAAATGAAAATTAGACACAGATACACAGGGAAAGAGATTAACTACTTGAACAGGCTGTTACCAGAAGTGTATGCTTTCCCTCTCTTTGTGCTTCTGAAACAAGACTAAACTTCTTGTTGAGAATGTATGATTCAAACAAGTTATTAGGCTTAAAACAAGGTAACAAGTGAAATCCCAAAGATTCTATTACATAAAAATAAGATCACACACATTAAAAATTACTTCTTCTGAAAATCTTTAAAAACATTTATTTACTATTTTTACCTAATACAAGTCTTTTTCTTTGTATAATGAACTTTCATTCAGCTTACAAAATGCAAGTTTTGTGTAAATACTTGAGCAGGCAAATCATCAGGCCTGATATGTGGACCTTAGCAGACATCTTTGCTAATTGTTTTTCCACCAGACAGAAGAATTTTTTTCCTGATTGTCTCCATCAGGAATAGAAAACTTCAGATGCCTATGAGTTAGTTATATAATCTGAGATATTTTTCTATCTTCTATCTATAGTAAAACAGAAAGAAAATTTCAAAATGTGACTTGTGGCTCCAGCCTTATAACATAATGCCTGGTACATGCAGGCCTGACAAATATAGTTGCATATATACCTGTTTTGTACCAGGATGACAAATAGCTGGCTCAAACTAGAGGGTAGACCTTCACATGGCTACACATTTGATTGTATTAATTTGAAGAAATTAACCCAATACTTGGGATCTAGTAGGTCCAATTCCAGGAGGGATACTAAGGTAACTACCTGCTGGTGTGCTGGCTCTTATAGGCAGGGGTGAATCAGAAAGTGATGCAGCTACTGTTTGCAGTTGCCTACACTCGAACTGACAGAATGATGAGAGTTTCATTTACTGATGAGGTATAGCCTTCGCAATACACCCAAACTAAAGCTTAAAGTCCTGATTTGAAATCCATAATGGGAGGCCATGTACCCTATAGGACCTTCTAACTAAGAGTAGCAGATTATTGGGTTTACAGATTCCTCCAGGCTAGTGTAACTTGCTCTGAGCTATTCTAACCTACAGTTATAAAGTTTAGCTCAAACCATGATGGTCCCTATTATTAAATGTAGAGGTGCTATGCAAAACTGCAATTTTTTAGCAAGCAAGTCATTTAACACATCATAATGAAGTTGCAGCTGTTCCTGGTGTGGAACTAAACCTAAAATCTGGACAGACCCCATCACTACATGTGAACACAGTAAAATAAGACAGAAAGAAAAGCCAGAACTGTAAATTCTCAAGTCAAATGGGGATGGCATCTTCCTTTAAAATTATGTATTTAAATTTAGACATCCAAATGTAGGAGTGTAAATGTATTATTGGTGTCTAACCTCCCACCACAGTCAATGAAGAGGCAGTCAATCTTGTTACCAGGAGATTCAATTCATCTGCCCACAGGTAAGCACCTAATGTTAAATGAGACACCCTAGTATTCAAAACATCCATCTGTGGGTAGCAAAGAGGAAGTAGGATTTATGGGAAATCCTCTGCCTCTTGGAGCTATAGGCTAAAGTCGGACAACCATGACCACTGTTAATAGAATGAGGCTCCAATGTCAAGGCAACTGAACTGTTTTGAGTCCAAATGATGACTCAGCTCACCTTGAAATAAACACCTGAGGTATTGTGCAGGCTCCTGAGCACAGGCGTTTCTGGGGATTTTGAGACATGTTAGGGCAGCTGAGGCATCTTTCTGGGGAGGCAGGTGTGACCAGAGAACTTGTGTAAGATTCAAAATGAAACATATGAAATAATAAATAGAAACAAAGCAACATATTTTAAGGTTCATGGATGGATGTGTAGCACTGAAAACCTATACTGAAGCAAATTAATCAACTCCAAAAGACTATTTACTGTATCTGCTTTAAATTTAATGACCAGGCATATAATTTAGTGACTGACTTGTCCTTCTCACTATTTGCAGATGTTAATCTTGGGGAATAAACTCATGGATTGAGAAAAGGGAAGAGACCCAGCAGACCTCTCAACCTTGGAACCAAATTAGCTGGATATCCAGCTGCCACCACCTGATATCACTCTGTGGGTATGTCTCAGGCCAGGTGAAGCAAGAAACCTATCTGCAAAGCAGGAGTATTGAGATACATGCATCACTTCTTTGGCTGACAGCAGCTGGAGCTACACAGTTGTATACTGGCTTCTGATACAGTTGTTCCTAACTCAGCAAAGGTGTGCAGCTGACTTTGCAAGGTACAAATGCTTGGCTTTGTGTACTGGGAGAATGTGAGAGATTACGTCTTCCTCCTACGCTTCCCAGAGGCATTGAATATGCCATTTCAGAACTCTTTTGACCTTTCATTGTATTGATTTAAGGTACAAGACCTGTGAAAGAGGATTGTACAGGGTTGCGCAGTGGAACAGATTGATTCATTGTGCTTTTCTCACAGATATGCAGTGCTGCCCAAAGATGGAATGATAAGGCCTGGACCACGCAGAAGAAATTGAGTTTTTGTTTTGTTTGTATTATTACAGTAGATTTGAATTAATAGGTCCCCTAGTGAATGTCGCCCTCCCTCACTTAGCAAGATTTCCTGGGAACAGGCTTCAGTATGAGTCATTTCATTGCCTTGAAACAATGAATAAACAGCACATCTAATCCACAGAAAGGGCATGTTAGAGGGGAGGGCTTAACAAGCTAAGCAACAGATTTAAAATGTGTAGACTCTCTGGAACCATAGCATCGAATTCAAGTACTGTCATTACTTCTGTTTAACTTTTTTTTCTTCTTTTCTTTCTTCTAAGGGTTAAAGCAAAGGGATCAGCATACTGTAATATGCTTCAGTATTTAGGACTGCTTTACAATCCTAACTCCTGACTGCTCCGGAAGGACCTTGAAAAGTACCAGACATATTTCATATAAATGAGAATTTAACCTGCTGTCCTTGGACATATTTTTCCTCCTTCCTATTGTTATGGCCAGGAGAGGCTGGATTTCAGCACCAGTTGATATGACCTTTGGGTGTGTAATTTGCTGAGTGCTTTGGGATCACAAGGGATGAAGGGTTTCATTTAAATGCAAACTCTTTATTATTAGCTCCTGTGAATAGACTGCAGGCAACAGGTGTGAATTAGTGCTTGCTTAGCTATGACTTCCTGCTGTGCTCGCCTTGGTCATCTCTGCTGGCCTCTAAGCACTGTCACTGCTTCCAAAGGTCAGGCTTACCTCCAGAAATACTTTCATGCTTCCTACAACGGCTATTTTTAAAGGTATTACTGAAACGGAATGATACCCCAAGGATTCCCTGAAGCCCCTAGGGATCACTAGATAGAGAGAGGAAATCATACTTTGAGTCGTTTCAACCTGGTGTCTGCAGATTCCACATGTCCCACCTACTACCTGGAAGGGGTCTGTGAAGTATAACTCAAGCCCGCAACCAATAAGCAGACATTTTAATTTGTAGTGGAAAATGTTTAAAGATCAAAAATTAAACAAACACACAAACAACAAAGATAAAACTGAAAACTACTGTCTAAGTGTTTTAAGCAATAAAAACGAATCCAAGGAGTCATTCTTTCACTGCAGTTTCAATCCTTAAATTTGCTGCAAATGTCCTTTGTGCTCTTAAGCAACATTACTCTTTTTTTGTCTGTTAAAAACCGTTTTCCTATTCTTTGTCCATGAGGATGAGTTAAGCTCTTCCTCTGTATGCGGTATGGTGCCATTATTAATTAATTAATTAATAGTAGGTAATTAACTAGGTCTAGGAAAATCCTAGGTTTGTTGGGTTTTATTTGGCTTTTTGTTTTGTTTTTTTTTTAAAGTAGCTGGAAACCTTTGGTGAAATTGCAGTGCTCCCTTCTGCCCTCAGCTGCTGGTAATTACAGAGTGATAACATCAGGGTTAAATGACACAGACAGGCAGTCACTGGGAAACAATTCCAGGAACAGTGATTACGGAGAACTGATCTGTGAGCAGTGGCAATTGATTCCCAGGGGTTGCCCCATGGGAGCCAAGCAATGAAAAAAAAACACCCCAAGAGTCGTGCAGGTTGAGCCAAGTCTCAGCTGAAACTATTTGATGGAGGCAGGTATTTTCCTTGCCATGACTCCACTTGTTCTAGAACAATGGGTAATGTGCTGTTTCTGTCTACCTAAAGGCATCGCTAGATGCCAGAGCATCTTTGGGGGTGCTTACAAGGTATTTTCCACTTATCTGCAGATCCTCTCTTAGCTTTTCCTGTGGGATATACTCCTGTCCTTGCTCAGGCTCTCTACTGCTTCCCTTGCCATGCACACTTCTGGGTTTCTCTATTTTTCAGTCCTTGCTGTTTAATCCAGGCACATCCGAAAAATAGAGGACGCTTCTGAGCAGCATTAAAGCTGATGTAAATAGCTATGGATAAGGCACATCCATAAGTGTTTGCTGAGGATTTACATGCCATCCATAATGATGATGGGTGAAAATTATTTTAATCAAGAGGACAATTATCAGATAGCTGATTCAAATAGATTCAGACAAGCACCAGTAGTCAAATTCTCTTTATTTGGTGGCTCAACTTAAACTGGAACAATATGGGATTAGTCAAAATCAGTGTCATAGTGCTGGTAAAACAAGGAAGGGATAATTCTTTTGATCAAGTAATAATTTATTCTCCCACTGCCATGGGAGAAACTTGATTTTTCTTTTCTAAAAGTTTTGCTATGGCTGTTTCCCAAAACACCCAGCTTTACCACAGCACCACCACAGAGAACACCCTGGGTGTCTGATTCACATGCACAAAATTGCCCCTTCACACCAGGTTAGCAGTCTAAAAAAAACCCTAATTATGAATGCATCCACCTCTTGATCCTTAATATATCCAGGTTGCAATAAAAAATGATCGCATGATCAATGAAAGGATAATTAACAATTTCAAATCAAGTCACTGCCAATAGACCATTTTATTCAGTCTGGAGAACTGAAGGCTCATGTCCTGGAAGAGCAGCTTCCAGTACATAAAATAGGCCAACAAGAAATCTGGAGAGGGACATTTGACAAGAGCATGTAGGGACAGAACAAGGGGCAATGGCTTTAAACTGAAAAAAAAGTAGATTTCTATGAAATATTAGGAAGAAGTTCTTCCCTGTGAGGGTGGTGAGGCCCTGGCACAGGTTGCCCAGAGAAGCTGTGGCTGCCCCATCTCTGGCAGTGTTCAAGACCAGGTTGGATGAGGCTTGGAGCAACCTGGTCTAGTGAAAGGTGTCCCTGCCTGTAGCAGGTGATAGATCTAGAAAGCCTTTAAGGTTCCTTGCAACCCAAACTATTCTGTAATTTTATGATTTTATGAAATGAGTGGAGTAAAGAGATGGCAAACAACAGAAAAGAGGAAAGTACAGAAAATCATCAGTTTTGCCAGAAGAGTAAGGAGAAAAAAAAGAATTTAAATTAAAGAACTGGGGAAATTACAAAGAAAAGAGCAACTTGAGCTCAGAATTACATCAGTGAAGAACTCAGTTTTATTATTGTTATAAAATCTAAATTATGATGATGCTAAAAAGAACCAAAGAATAATGCAAGTCCAAAATGACAGAAATACTAAAATTTAATGAGATACATTAAGTAAAGTGTTTATCTGGCAATACTACAATTACATCTTGTTCTACAGCAATACCCAAAGCCCATTAAAGTCAGGGAGAAGACTCCCACCATTTTCAGATAGTTGTGGAACAAAAGCTGTGCTTCTTTGAATAAAAAGCACAAGATCAATTAGCCAGGACCTTAAATATAAGTCATTTACTGCTGATGTCCTGTTTTAAAGCTGACAAATTTAAAGTTTTGTCATCTTTTTAATGGTTTACTGAATTTCAGATTAAGAACTACTGGGCATTTACCTTTTGATCTGAAAGTTTATTAGCTACTAGTGCTACTAAACTCTCATTTTTTTTCTGAAGAAATTCTGAGAAAAGAGCATAGAAACTGAAATGCGATAGCTAGAGATGCAAAACTTCAAGGAATGGCTCGCAGATGCAACACGCAAAAGTCTTCTACCTGCCTACAGTATATCCAGATGTGATCTCTGTCTCTGAGTAAATGTGCTGAATGTGGTCATCATACAAAACCAAACCACTCCGTATGTCTCCATAAATATAAAAAATAATAAGCAAGGATGCAACCAAAAGTTCCAGCCTTTAAAGATGTGCACGATAGGCTGAAATTTATGGATGTGATTCTTTTCTTAAGATCCAGCTTGTTCTAGATTCCTAGCAGGAATTGGGTTTAAGATGTGTTTGTGTTTGATCTCTGATACTGTGAAAGAACGATGAGTAATACCAGAAGGTCGGCACAAGTTGTATTCTTCAGACGCTCCATACTAAAAGCATGTTAAAGAAAAGACAGATAACAGAAGCAGTTGATGTGGGAGGATCTGCATGTGTTTTCTGATATTGTTGCTTTTTCATTCATATGGAAGGCTTCACAATTTGAACTTGGGTGATATTTCCAGATATTAAGGTAGAGAATCTGAAAATTACATCTACCCTTTGTAGGATCATTCTTATATGCTATGAAACAATCCTGAAGTGATGGGGACCGGCTGGGATAAATTAACCGTTTTGAGACTACTAGATGAGGTAACTGTAATTTAGATATGGCTCTGTTTTACTCAGAAGCATCTTGGAGTAGCCTTTTGATATAATCTGTGACAGAGAAAAAGAGATGTGATGATAACTTCTGAAAGTCTCAACAAAATTAATTTAGGCTGGTGGTACTGTGGACAAGGAACAAAACCAAGAATAGGTCACAGATGCAAAATGAAATTTACACTGAGAGTCCATGATTCCTTTGGTACAACCATGCATCCTGTCTTTCAGATGTGTCACATCGTACAGACACAGTTTTAGAAATGCTGAAGACAAGCTTTCCTTGGAGATATGATTTTGTATGCCTCCATTGAAATGGCTAAGCATCGCAGACCCTGTTTTATTAATTCATCTGCAGATGTCTCCTTGTTCCTTTGACTCCAAGGGGACTGAAACAAATATTCACAGTTTTCCTAGACTGAAGAATGTCCCAAATTATAAATTAAATTATTTCACTGGGAGAAGTAGCATTACCAGGAAACAGGTGAATTCATCCATGTCTATATTTTTTTTTTTTAACGTTGAGTATTGTTACCAAGGAGACAGGATTTGGTATCTGTTTAACTACAGCTTTCCCTTCAGCTTTGCTAAGGGTAATGAAGCAAGCACACAGTTATAAAGACTACCCAAAAGCATTGTATGAGTAAATTCAGAGAGAAGCAAAATGCTTGTTCAGTCAAAAGCACCACTTCATCTTGAGAATTTAAGTGAAGATCTAGCCCTAAAACTGACTTGTTTGAGATATTTGGAGCTGCAGCATTTGGAAAGGACATAAGGAAAATCACTGCTTATTTATTCAATGGAGTCCTGAGAGTCTCAGTTATGCCATGGGGTAGGGAAGGAGCCACAGCGAATTCCAAATGGGAAGAGTTTGATTTCAGGTTATTAATAATTCTTTCTCCTTCACAATCTGCCAGATTTCAAGGACAGGGGCTTGATCCTGCCAGACACTCACCCATGTACTGGCTCTCAAGTACGGGCTCTGAGGTTCGTGTTTGCTTTGGTGAGTGTTGATTTCATAGGAACTCTGGAAGATAACACTTCAGGAGAGTGACAGAAGTTTTGTGCGAGGTCTCATTTTTTTCCTCTGTGTGTTTTCACTTTACATGGTTGCATTATCTGATGGCAAAAATTCAGAAATCTCAAAGGGATTTTATTTTTCTCTCACAGTTACTGGTTTCTCCAGTGGTTTTGGAATCTGAGTTTTAAAGAATTTGCTTATTACTACATTTGCAGTGCTATTTTCAAAAAGAGGATACCTTTTTATTTTTTATTATATTTTTTTGATCCACTTAAATTTTGAACATTTTCCTGATTTCTAATGATAGTAGAACCACCCTTGTTCTCAACCTTAACCTAGGAAACAGCCTAATGTATAAGTGAAACAGTAGTGACTACATTCTGGGCTTTGCCAACTCTGCTGGCAGCTGAGTGGGGTGTTTTTGTAATCTGGCCTTTTTTATTAGCTACAGCTGAAGTCATACAATGTCTTCACGGATCAGTACTTCTGATTGAGAGCCACTGTTGATGGGATTCATCTCATATAACTGTCGTCATTAAAAAAAATAGACATGTAAATATGAGTTGGTCACCAAAGGTTTGTACTGTAGCCAGTGGAAAAATAGGTACTTCCAGACAGCAATTCCTTTTGACCAATTTTAGTTACTTACTTTAGTAAGGTAAAATAGACCTTGTAGTTGAAGATGTATGGACATCAATCACCCTAGGAAGAGTTGTAGTGTAATGTTGATACTTGTGAACTCCTGAAAAAAATATTTTCTCATGCACAGGAAACTTTACTCTTAAGCTCTCTGTGCACAGCAAGGAGCAGAAACCACCTGGAGCTATTGAAAGGGAGTTGTTCAGATGTACAGAACATCCAGCTTATAATCTATTAGTGAAGACAGTGCATCAGTCCCCTGCATGACAAGAACACTGTTCATTAACCTGGGGAGGGGATTTTGTAAGCAAATATAGGAAAACTGGTGAGGTTTTCAGAAGTTCTCAAACTTCTCTGAGCTTGAAAGGATTTTCTGTTAGATTGATGGGGACAAGAAGAAGTTAACAAGAACACCTGGATTTAGTTGTACATATATAGGTGTCTGGTGCTATACTTTACCTGGCTGCTGGATGCCATTTCAGACAGATGAACATCACAGATGAAGATTTTGTTTCAGTAGGTTGTCCAAAATGAAATGAAAATGGCCCACTAATACCCAGACGGTGGGCTTTGGGTAAAGATATGTAGAATTACATGTCTATTTTGTAGATGTCTATAGGTGAGTGAGGGTACTGAATCCTTCGACTGATTTAATTAATTTGTTCAATTTCATATGCTGTAAAACATCTTGGTTGGCCACCATATACCTTTTGAGAAAGACACAGTCTCCTTTAGAACCTCATATCCACCAGTCCTATGCAGATGTTGCAGATATCTTAGGTCACCTCAGTTGGCAATAAATGCTTATGTTTAAATCAGTGAATCACATTCCTATGTTTGGGCATTTGAATAGTGCTTTGTATCATAGTGGATTTACTGACTGATCTCCCCTGATTTATAATGAGAGCTTAGGTACCTACTGACAGGGAGATACTTCCATTTACGTAGCTTTGAGCTGAATCTTACCATGAATATATTTGAAAAAAAAACACCATTCTGCTGCATGTTCACTAATCATCCATTTATGATTTAGTCCTGACTATATTTCAAACTGAACACACTGTGTAGGTGGACATGTGTTCTTAGCTCAAGCTCAAAATATAACTACAAGTCATGACATCACATGTAGGAACAGCTAACAGATGTCATAAATGTAACCAATCAATCTATGATTCTAATATTAGATTTCCCAGAAAACTTTAAGGATTCATATATTTTAATCAAGACTGGCCTTGGATTCTCTAGTCTGACCTCATGCATAACACAGGTTGGGGAAAGAAGAATAAATCATCTTTTCCACTCCAAGTATGAGTTCAATATGTTGTTTACTTAAATAATTTTTTCAACAAAAAGTTACCATCTTGAGATGAAAACACCAGGAAACTGATACTTTAGTTCTTCTCCTGGAAGGTTATTATTGTAGGTAATGACCCCAGTGAAAACAAACAAAAAACCTCAACCAAACAAGAAAACCTCAGAGAATCACAGAATTCATAATAATTTATGTTGGAAGTGACCTATGGAAATCATCTAGTTCAACCACCTGCTCAGAGAAGGTCCAATTAAACTAAGCTGAAGGTGTCCAGTTTTGTGTTTTAATTTAAATTGTGCGTCTACAACATTGTTTTTCTTTTGGCAGGGGGAGGATCTTTCTTACAAATAAAAAGGGTTTTAGCAGTTTGTATGTTGTTTCCATGAAAGCTATTCTATATTTTTATGAAGTCTTGCAGACAAGAAAGATACCCATACAAGGTTGTTGGATAATTAGTACAGCTACAAAGCCTGAAAATACAAAATAAAGTGATATATTGTGGCTAATGTCATGAACTGAATTGTTATTTTAATTTGGAACAAATAAAATATTGCCTCATAAATGCTTTAGCTATACATATAAGACTTTAACCTTTGAGAATGAAAAAAGGAAAAATGTTATTTGAAATAAAATCACAATAAAACATATTAATAATGGGAAATTTTATATGTTTTTACAGTATTATTGGCATTTAATATCATCAATATGAGAAAAATATCAGCTGTGTATGGTGGATTATGCATGCGTACCTCAGGCTTGGTCTCAAATTTTGGTTTATAGAAGTGCCTTTAACAGATGTAACTTTTAAAGTATTCTTCTTTGGTAAAACTATTTGAATTTCTGACACGTGTACAGCATCAGGAGTCCCATAGGAGATCAGTCTCCACCTACTAAGACAGATTATGGTTTAAGACTAGAGATTTGAATAGAAGGCAACTTTACAGATCCTAAGCCAAGCAAAGATTTTGGATGCTTGGATTGTTTTTTAAGCATAGATGTTTAATGACATTTCAGGTTTCCTAGCGTATTCAAGGCATACATACAGGGTTGGAGACAATGCACAGGATATGCAGGAGAATCATGCTCTTCCGAACAAGTGGACCAGAAGGGGCATCCTGTGACTTCTCAAATATCACAAGACACCTATGTTTAGGAAACTAGGCTGAGTCCTTTGTGATTTGCTCATGGTGAGACAGGAAATTGGTGTCAAAATAAAGCTTGGACTCTGATTTCCTGAGCCTGCACCTGTTCATCCTAGCCATAAAAGCATCCTTTTCTTTTAAGGAGCAAATGACTTTTGAAGGATATGATTACATTGAGAGAAAAGGAGACAATGTAAAGTCCGGTTCTTACAAAATGAAAAATAGAGAGGGAATAGAAATGGATTAATCAGACTCTAAGATACATAGCCAGGGCAGCCTTTATGGAACAATATTTTAAAATGCAGGTAGGTCCCCCTGATACACATGATCAACTTTAGACATATTTCTGAAAACTCAGATATAAGTAAGTCCCTGTACAATACATGTCTAAAACTAGATAAAGGTTAATTTGAATCACAGAACCATAGAGTATCAGGTTGAAAGGGACATCCAGGATCATCTGGTCCAACCTTCTAGGCAAAGCCTGACCCAGACTAGATGTCCCAGTGCTCTGTCTAGCCAAATCTTAAAAGCACCCAACTTTTGTGAATTCACTGCTTCCCTGGGGAGATTGTTCCATTGGCTGACTGTTCTCTTTTTGAAAAATTTTCCTCTTATGCCCAACCACAATCTCCACAGGAGTAACTTGTGCCCATCACCCCTCATCTTTTCCATGTGACTCCTTTTAAAAAGGGAGTCTCCATCTTCTTTGTAGCCACCATTTAAATACTGGAACATGGTGATAAGGTTTCCCCTTTTCTCAAGGCTGAACGAACCGAATTCTTTCAGCCTTTTCTCACACAGCTTCCCAGTCCATTGACCATCTTTGTGGCCCTTCACTGGGCCCTCTCCAGCCCGTCCACATGTTTTTTTGTGGCCTGAATGCAGTATTCCAGGTGTGGCATGACAAGAGCTGACTAGAGTGAGCACAAGCTTCTTATAAGGATTGTAGGAGCATGCAGGGCAAAGATGAGGAACATGCTCATCTGGTCTTCAGACCACTACTGGACCCCCAGGCAGATACAGATGAACTGACCCTGGATCTCTAATGACTACAACTGCGGTTTAAATACATACAATGCATGCCGATGTCTAGATGTACATATTTAGAGGCAAAACAAAATGGTGTACAGCTACAAAATAATCTTCAGCTTTCACTCATTCTGAATTAAGACTTGGGTATGCGTAAAAGTGAAGTTCAAGGTGTTTTGATATTTTTTTCTCTCTTTGGTAAAAGTTTAATTGTTTTTTAAACGCTTTAGTTTCCATTGATAAAAACCTGGAGTTTTGAATTGAAATCAATTATCAAAATATATTACCAAAATTAGAGGTAATTATTGTCAAAATGGATATAATTGAAACAGATTTTATCCATATTGTTAGGGGAAAAAAAAAAATAAACACTTTATCTCTGACTTTTCTCATCTACATTTTTGGTTATAAAATATGTCATTATTCTAGATTTTTTAGATCAGAGAATGACAGAAAAAGTAATCCCAGATTTGTAGACTTTGAAGAGATAATTAAAGCATTTCCATTCATCCCTAAATGCTCTGCTTAAGACATGAAAACTGAAGCAGGTCTGATTCTGAGAAAATAGCTTCTTTATGAAAATTTGCTGCTACTATACATCTCTCATAAAATCTTATCCATTCTCTAAAGTGCTATTTTGGATAATTTTGATCCATGTCTATTAGAACAAGGAGTTCATTACCAAAGACTTACTGCTGTTAATAAAGTTTAGTAGTTTGTGATGATGGTGTTATGACTGAGGAAACAAATTCTCATAGATTAAGCTCTGCATTTAGATGTACAGAACTCGTAAGTGACAGCTTATACACAGCTGAAGGATGGTAGCTCATTAAACTGTAGCACCCCATCTCTCCATGCCCAAGAATGTGGCAGTGTGCTTTAGCAGTAATGCTACATTTGATATTCCCAAAGTGGCCTTGTAAAAAGTAAATGAAGCACCAGGAAAGGACAAGGAAGGATTTCAGTTCAGTATGAAATGGATGATCCTCTGTATTGAAGGCAAGACTGTGGGCTGCATAGGGAGATGAGCTTACAGGTTGTGGATTTTAATCAGGCTGTGTATTTTGATGTGTTGGAGTTATATAACAGGCTTTAAATAACAGTAATGTAGGAGTTAGATCCTAGCTCTTGTTGCTTGGGTAGGAGGAAGAATACAGTGCTTAGAGCTATAGGGCTTTGCTGTTTTTTCTTTTTCTTTGTTTTTGTTTGTTTGGTTGGTTGGTTGTTTTTTTTTGTTGTTGTTTTGGTGGGGGTTTTTTTGTTTGTTTTTTTTTGTTTTTTGGTGGTGTGGAGGGAATAGATAGGTAGTTTAACATAGATAATTTAGACTAGGTCATACTAGTTTTGGATGGAATGATGTTTAGACTTCTGGACATGGGATAGGCTATTTCACTTACCTTTGGGGTTAGAAACCTGTGTCTTGCCTATGTCATTCATCAGTATCAGTGTAATCTTTGAATCTGAGTTTCAGGTGGTCTAGAGGCAGGCAGTGTCAGGCGGAAAGCTCATGGTACTCAGTGCTGGATTCACTTTGTGGTAGGGTCATAGCTATGCCATTTTCCCATATAAGACCTGGGTTTTTAGCACAAGTCATAGAGGTTGGTTCTTTCTCATCTTTGTATTTTTTTAATTTCTGCTGAGCCATTCAGTTTGGTCTCCTAAACTTCTGGGGTAATAATCCAAAATTCTTGAAACCTACTTAGCAGCAGCAGCTGTAAACTTTTTCTAAGGAAATTCAAGTCCAGTCTCCCTACTGATTCCAGTCTCTCACAGCTGGAGTGCTTTTTTTTTAATTTATCCATAGCAGAGAAGCAAATTAGATGGGGTTTTTTGTTTCCTTCTTCCTCTATGAACTTCCCTCCTCAGGCTAGATTATCCCTGAGGGAGAGAGGATAAGGACAGAAGGTACCACTCCATGAGAAGTCTCAGGAGACGCTGCAATTCAGAAACATCTTCCTGATATTCAGTTCCCTCCTTGCTTCCTCTTATTTTGAAGAGTATGGGGATTTCTTAGTAATTTGATGCTTGTCTATGCTAGCTCTAGTTCTCAACACCTTGCATACTAGGTTTTCTACATTGACTAGTGAACTGCTGGTTCACTAGGCTAAGATCAGTACGTGTTGTGTGTACAGCATGGAAATAACATATTTCTGCTGCCTGAAAACTTGTATTTCAGGAAGCAAGGGCAAGACAAGATCCTAGAGAAAAAAAAGAAGCAAAACAGAAAATGATATTTTTCAACACTAAGTGAACATTCACCTCTATTCACACTGATCTTGTGAAGGGTCTCTTCATCTTGAGTAGGACTTTCGACACCATAAACCCCTGTTTCCCTTTATTTCTCCCCCAGAGACACAGCTTTCAAGTCACAATCTGGCTTGGTTTTATCAACTGAAATATGAGTGTGATGGGTTGTTTTTTCCTTCCAGTTTTAGGAAAGTCTTTGCAGTAACCTGCCTGGATACAGAGATGTTTTTAGTTTGTATCTAGACTCAGTTGAAATGAATAAGGTAGAAGTTCCTAAGGGACTGATTTCAAACCTGGCTCATGAACAACAGGTAGACCACAAACCTAAGTAACTATGTATGAGCAGAGCAACATCAAGCTAAAATACACACTTTTTATTTCCACAAGAAATTTAGACTATTATAACATCACATTCAGAAAAATTGGATGATAGAGCACATTATTTGCTCCCCAGTGAATGCAATTTAAAATCCCATATTCTGACCCGAGTCCACAAAGCTTTGCAGATATATTCCTCATGGAAATCTACTACATCTGCTTTGTCTCTGGGCTGACCCAGGGAAAAATTAATTGACAGAACCAGAGTAGAAATAGGCATAAATTGGCACCGTATTTTTATCTCAGAGGACCTGCTAAGATTAGTGTTGCCTGAGGTTCCAGTTCAAAACATCCATTTAACCTCTTGTCTTTTAATCTGGAAGTAGCAAGTGTGAAAATGAATCAGAAAGTCACACAAACTGCATATGGTTTTGTCTGAAATACTTATTCTTAGTTATGTGTTGGTTTTCTCCCACCCCACATTTGCAAAAGAAACTCAATAGCTGTCATGGCAAGGTATTGTGGCTTGTTGCGCTTTTCCATGTCATCAAGTCCCCTCCAGCTAAGCAAATATAATAGTAATACCAGTGTCACGCACCATGAATTCACATTTCACAGGCCAATAGGTGAGGATTTAGCACTGCAACCTTGAAGCAAAAAAGAGGGTATACAACCACAGTTCAAGATCCTTTCAAGACATTGTCTTTACTCAGCTGTAACTGAACTTTTTCATATTGCTTCAGTGGAATTTGTGTTATCGTCTGGCAGGTCAGCACTGTAAAAAAACCCACAAAAACAAAACCAACAAAAAAGACCTAACAGCTAAAAACCCTCACAACTTAAAGATGGCCAAAATATTTATTTTGCCTTTATTGAGTACCCAGTGTAAACCTAATGAAACAAGTGATCAAATTTTTCTTAAAACATTTCCCTAAAATAGGTTTGCTTGAACACTTTGAAAGCTAGGGACCAGGTTAATCATAGTAATCTATAAGACTTCATGCTTGTGTAGTGTGAGGATGCCAAAATGCTTTCCGAGTATTAATTAATTAAGTTTCATGTTATGCTGTGTAAGCATGGGGATTATCCTTGCAGTATAGCTGCAGGGAGATAGCTGAATGATTTGCTCAAGGCAACCTCACCCAGCAGTCAGTGCCAAGACAGGGAGCTGAATCAAGATAAACCAAGTGCAGGAATCCGAGGTCTTTTTCTGAAAGCAAGAAGGCTCTTGGGTATTTGTCAGCGTGTGAGCCCAGTTTCAGAGGTCACTTGGGTCACGAATAGCTCCTTTGACAGCAGGGTAGCTGCTGCATGATGATACCTTTATGTAGGATCCAGATATATTTGTGCAGCAATACTCTGAAGGCAGCTGCATGCCACTCAACAGCCAATGAAAGAAGACCTGTTGGCATGGGACGAAATAAAAGGAGTCACTTTAACAGTGGCAGAGAAAGCTGCCCAATACTAGCCTTCTATCTATATGTCTCCAGCTTGCTTTCCAAAAGTGTGATAAGAGGTAACTTCTATACATTCAGAATGAAGTTCTGTATTATGAAGTCCCCAGGAGGAGGAATGATCCTTGCAGGTAGTTTAAATTTTGCAGAAATTTTACAGAAAGTTTCAGCTTTGTGGCTGAGAGGTGGAAATGATATCCACACACATAAACTAAAAGATTCCCACAGAATTTTTGAATACTAAAGAAGAGCTGAATATATGGTTAAAGGAACTTATGTGCTTGTTAAGGGGATGTTCAGCTGATCTTTTTCTTCTGTACACCCCTTTCCAATCACAGCTGCTGTGTTTGGGTGTTGTATTAGTTGCCTGAGATGGTGGGGGACTAAGCTCAACATTTACCTTTTACCACAGTCATCTCTAAATACAGTACATATCCCTGTAACTTCCTAGAGCCACATACAGACATGATAGCAATCATCTTTCTTGGTTTTTTCTATAATACAATCACACTCCTCATTTTTCCCTTCCCTCTGACCTCACTCTTCACCATGTCACCATTTGCTTATCCCACACACATACCTTTTTGACAGTGAGAGGACACATGCCTTCACCAAGGCCATCTCCAGGAACATATCTGCTAATAGCTGCCATTTGCATTCCTCTTGCCTTTTGGACTCCTGTCCCTGGCCATGATGCCAAACAGCAAAGGTTTCTGTGGGCAACATGTATAACTCTGTACACAAGCAATCTGTTTTTCAGGAAGTCCCTTCCCCTCCTGCCAGCACTGAGTCATTGGCAATGACCAGTCATGTAGCCATGCAAAGAAGAAATCCCCAAGCTGTGGAAGGGGAGAGGCTTTTAGTTGAGTGAACCCAGTGACCGACTCTGGGAAGATCATCAGGGGAGCAAAATGGAACAGGAGGACCCATCAATACGACAGATAGTGAGTAAGTACACTGCCAGCCAGGAAGGTTTAGTTTTATCTATGTACTTCCAAGCCCAGTTAATTATGCAAAAGTTTATAGCCTACTGATGAATTTGACCTGTCTTTGGATAGCAGATCTTACCCCACCTTTCCCAAGTCCTTATCATACAGATTTACCTGATCATCAGATTTAGTGTGAGGTGTCCCTGCCCATGGCAGGGGGGTTGGAACTAGGTGATCTTAAGGTTCTTTCCAACCCTAACTATTCTATGATTCTATGAGTCTTTAATTCAAAAAAAGCATTTCCACCTGGTTTTTGTCAGCAAGTAGTTCCATGAATAATTTCTTGAACATCTACTTTCTATGAAGAGTAACCCAACATTTTCTGTCCATACACAAAAAGAATCCCCATCAACTGTATTTTGCATCTTCTGAGCCTGTAACCTTGAATGCATTTGCCCATCATTATGTAGACTTGGCTCTGTTGGCTTCACTATTATGTCTGTGGCACAAAAGAGAAGTAAAGCAATGGTGGATGATCCTTGTAAATGCTTCATTTTATCCACTCAATTTAGGATGGCATTGCCACACTACTTACAGACAGTGTTGCCTCCTCCCTCAGACCTCTCCCTTCCCAGTCCAGCTACTTCCTTTATTAAAGTTTGAGATCATTGCATGGACCGTGATTCATAACAGGGAACTAATCTAAGTGAAAGCTAACTCTGTCAAGAAAGAAAAAACTAATTTTCAAATAGGTGATCTTCCCCATGGCAGATCTACACAAGATGCCATGTGAGCAGCAGGTACATTGCTAGAATAAGCACCCAGGATCTTGAAAGGAGTGGCAGCACTAATTTACTTCAAAGCAGGATTTCATTTGATGTAAAGAAATCAGAATGCAAAATGCTGGGCAGGTAAAGTGATAATCTGCTATCTCTTGTGTCTCCTCTACAGTCAGGTCTGTATCTCACACATATATAAGAGCCCTTGCTGCTCCTTAACACTGCGTGACACATGCACATCAGATTTTAGTACTTCTAGGTACTTGGTGAAAGACTTGCAAGAAGAAAGGTACTCAGAACAGAAGAGAGCTGTCTCCAGGATGTCAGGGCTTCTCACCATAGAATACCCATGTACCACTGGGCATGGGGGAATTGTCAAGATGGTTATAAAGGGATAAAACTCAACAGAAGTAGTTTTCATTAGCAACTGGATGTAGACAGGAATGTTTGAAAGACGTCCTAGAAGCAACTCAAATATGTCATGCCAAGTAGAAAACATTTAGCAGAAAAAATAGTTCAAGTCCCATGTAAGTGCCTGAGTCAGTGGCAAAGATTTGGCATCAAGTGGGACACAATCAAGCCAACAGACATAAATAGCTTTGAATCATGCCCTGTGTATGTCATAGGTACCATTTTGGGATTATTACTTACTGTTTAATTGCCAGTGCTTACTCCAAAGGTATGTGAAATCCTGCTGACAGCCAGATTTCCACCTGGATGAAAGTGAGACTAGGAGAGGTCAGACTTCCCCTTGATAGTTAACCTGTCAGTTTCCATTACTTATTTCCTCTTTTCTATCCATAGTACCTCTCTGGCCACATTCATTTTGCCAAAAGAGCACTTCATTTGTCCTTACCACATTCCTCTGGATGATACCGTTAGGAGTTGGGGTTGTTCAGCCTGGAGAAGAGAAGCCTCCAGGGAGACCTTATTGCTACTTTTCTATATATAAAGAGAGCTTATAAGAAAATTGGGAAAAGACTTTTTTTCAAGGTGTGTACTGAAAGGACAAGGGGCAATGGTTTTAAACTGAGCGTAGGTTTAGAATGAACATAAGAAAGGCGGTTGGACTAGATGATCATGCCTTCCGGTCCAAATCATTCTATCATTCTACGGTTCTATTATTCTATGAAATAGTCTTCATACCAGCCAGAGACATGCCAGCTGACTGTCTAAGAGGAAAGAAGGAGAAAGTAAGAAGGGCATCTTTGAAGGAGGGGGGAAGAGGTTAGTTGCATTTCTGTGTCAGATGATGGCATAGTTTGATACATGGTTTAAAGCGCATTTCATGAGAAGAGTGCGGATGGTCAGAAAGAAGAAATTGGCCTTTTCCTGACTGCTCTCTGAATCAGGCAGGGCCTTATGGAAGGAGGAAGAAATTATTTCTTTCTTCATAATACCTGAGTTAGCTCAGTTGGGAAAAACTTCTAGAGAACAGGGAACAAACAGAGAGGAAGAGAGACATCTGGCTAAAAGCCCAGGGCATGAGGATAAGCTGGGAAATTTCCTGAGGGGAGCTTGGAGGCTTGCCTCTGGCAGGGAGCAAAGCCACAATGAAGCCTCAGAAGTGACAGAAAAAAGGACTTTTTTTGGGATTCAGTGGGGATGGAGTTCATGCAGGAAGTGACAGGAGGTGGTGGGAAAGCAAGATAGAGGCAAAAGGACCTCCCACAAATCTCTGAAAGGCACAGTGGGGAAGACTCGTTTGCAAATCTTTTCATTTAATGTCTCACACCGAACTGAATTTCACTGTTTAATGAGTTACATTGATGACATGTATTAGAAACCTAGCTGTTGACATTGGATCTCGTCTTTTGACATGCTGTATTCAAAAAAAGGCATGGTCTGATCTGTCTCCAGGCTCTGACTAACTTGGGGGTCCACCACAACACTCGTAACCCAAGGCACATGGCACTTGCCAGAAAGTGAGAAATCTGCCCTCTGCCTCCCATCACTTCCCCTTCTCTTGGTTTTGCTGAAAGACTTGAGTTAATTTTTTGCACAGTCTGCGGGAAGGGGATGATATGAAACCTTCCAGCCTTGAAGCACATCATCCTAAACCTGCACTACTGGAGAAAAGACAGGGACAGAAGAAGGAATTGGACAAGGTCTAGCAGTTGTGCTCACTGTTGCTGCTATTTTTTTTTCTAATTTTTTTCTAATTTTCTAATTTTGTTTTGGGGTTGTTTTTGGTTTTGTTTTGTTTTTTTTTTTTTGAGAAATGGGAGAATTTAAGTTATCCCCTAATATCATCTCTTGGATCCCAGTCCAAATCCCAGTCCAAAGTATCCAATTTGCACTATAAGCACAGAAAGTAGCTGAACATCTCAGTCTGGCCAGCATCTAAATGTCTGAAGAGATGCACATGTTCTTCTAGGAAGGATAAGAATAGTGGGGGGAGGGCTAACCACTTCTCTGTGAGTTCCTCTATGCTTTTGTATGTCAAACTGAATAAGTTGTGAGAATACAGTCTAGAGAGCGATATAGTTTTTGCATATCAATTAGATGGCTACCTCAACTATCAGCATTGAGGCAGACTCTTTTGGTGGATCTTTCCCTATAAACACTGAACCTACAGCTTTCCCAAAGGTCCCACCAGGATCTTTGTCTACTGGTTCATTGTTTTTCAACTTCTAGATGGTTCCAGTTACATTTTTGGACTACCAAAAGAGCCTCCAGACTCTTTTACTCTCTTCAACAAAGAATCTGAAGAAGGTCAGAGAAAGAGTAGACTTAGAGTGAACAAAAGGAAGACATTTTTCACAACGAGGGTGGTGAGACATTGGAACAAGTTGCCCAGAGAAGTTGTGTGTTGTGAGCTCACACTCACACTGCATGCTAAACTACGAGTCCACTGCAACTGTACAGGATCAGAAGAAAACTGATTGCTTACAAAGCACAACCCTCCCTATTTGCACCAGAAATGCTCACAGCTTGTGTTCCCTGGAGCCTTGTTTTCTCTCTGGACTGGTCAGATACATTCCTTTCCACTGGTGACAACCCAAAAGAGAACTGCTGTTTGGCTAAAGTGGTGGGAATCCTTTGTGTGGTCTCTGTAGAGTCCCTTCCCCACGCAGAGGAGCTCAGTTGTATTTCAGGTCTCGGTTGGCCACACAAATTGGGGCAGGTCTCTCTTCTCCTTAGCCCCTAAACAAATCCATAAAATGTCCTGTTGACTCTGGTTTTCTGAGCGTTCTGAGTCAGGAAAAGGACCACCAACAATTTGCAGCAAATAATGTGGAGTGTACATTTGAGAAAAAGACTATTTTGCTGCAGCACGTAAGCTCTTAATGTCCTTGGGAAAAGCCAACATAAAGCATTTTTATTGGAATAATAAAACTTGAAACTTGTGTGTGGTAGAAGGAGGAAGCAAAAAAGGGGTATCTGACAAGTGCTCCTATGATACTGCTACACAGGGCACAGAGGAAAGAAATATCATAGGTGAGAGACATATATCCAAAAAGTGACTGCTTGGAAATGACCTTCTAAGCATGCTTCGGAATTTAGGAGATTCATTGAAATCCACATGATCCTTTTCATGGAAAATGCTGTCTTCTCAAAAGTCTTTTTCTTCATCCTTAATCAGGGGATAAAACCAAACATTTGGAAATAAAAATCTGGTTAGGCAGAAAGTTCAACATGTTTTAGAAAAATATTGTGTCATCTTGAAATGTCTTGTTTATTCTGTCTCTTTAATCTTTTTACATTAATTTGCATTGGTTCATGTTGCCTCTAGTATCATGCACAAATGCCTCACTACAACAAATGGATGTCGTAACATGGCCATCTCATTTTTAGAGTACTGAAATAATTTTGTTTTACATTTAGGGCAATTAAGGACAGCTGCTTCTTAGTACTAATGAAAACACAGACACCAAACCCCTTTTATTTCTTTTTGAGATAAATTTCTTCTGTTCATCTTATCCTGAAATAGGGTGACAGTTCAGTTACTTTCCTAGTTAAATTCACTGAAAAACCTAAAAGGAGAACTGAATACCGTTTTTCAATTTGACTTTAGGCTATGGGGATGGGAGCATTTTATAAGGAAGAGTGGCTGCTTATGGTATGGTATTGAGGAGAAGTTTATCCCTGTAGTAAAGTCACCATAACAAAAGAAAATGGTACAAGGATACAGGCAGGGAAAATATTTATCTTACACAGGCGATTAAGTGTATTACAGGAGTTCTGGCCAAGATGTAATATGCATTATTTCAGTCAATGTTAGGTGCTAAAGCAACAAAACTCCCTCTCTTGGACTTGAGTCAGTCCAGTAAGACGTGTTTTGGGGCTCTGAAAAACATGGAAAAGTGCCATAAAAATATACTGCATTTTAGCTGTGTGACAGTGTTTGTACCATAAGGCAATATAAGTAGGAACTCTCCATGGACTCTAACATTAGTGCGTGTAATGGGAGCAGAGGGAAGCAACCGAGTGTACTAGATTCACCCAAATTTCCAACATTGCTTTTCCAGACCTGCATGCTTGCCAGTTCCTGCAAAGGAAGGTCTTCTTCAGAATCACCACCTTCTCCCATTCCTTTTTATGACACACCACTTCACTTTTCAAACAGATTTATTGCAGTCAATCTGGACTGCAATGCTTTTTCTTGCTGTTGAGGTCCTTAATGTGGGGGTGACCTGTAGACATTTATTCCCAGTAAATGTTGATGGAAACTCTGTTATAGCCTGACAGGCAGCAAGGGTTGCAAGAAAAGCCACAAGGAACCTGATTGGTTTTGGGTTTTTTTCAGTTCAGCTTCTTTTTGTCCAGGATTGAACTTCATTAGCCGGCAAGAACTCACAGAGACATACACATTCATGTGATTTTTCCCATTCTGATGGGGACTTTTGTGATGGCAGGACTTGAGCTATTTCAGCTGAGGATAATGCAACTTGCTCTTAAGTCCCCCTTGTTAAAAATAAGTGGCTTCCATGTGGTTCTCCTACACAGAGAAACCAAATCCTTTCATTGGTCAGCTGGAAATCTGCTCAGCCACCTGAGATTCATTGTGGATAAGAGTGTTTACAATGCTTGGTGGAAGTATCTCCACTCAGATGTCAGCCAGGGGCTTTGTTAAGTCGACAGGAGCTATTCCCATTGACTCCAGTGTCCTCTGAATGAGCCTAAAGGGGGTGAATGTTTCAGTACTTCATTGTGTGGAAGCCTGATTTTATTGTTAAGGCACTGGTGTAGACACAGGAAAACTGTGCTGGACCCCTAACCTGTACAATTAAGGCAGAGACAGGGCAAGGCAGCTATCTGATTTTCATAATTTTGACAATTCATTGGCAATTCAAAAAAACCCTGGGAAAAAAAAAAATTAGTAATTTTGATGACTCAAAAAGTAAAAATATATGTTTTGTTGAATTCAGAGTGATAAATCATTTTTACAGTTTAGAACTTCATTTTCTCAAGCAAGTGAAGCTTTTATGGATATATGGTCTGTGTGTCTTCCCATTTTAAAATTCAATCTTGAGCAATTTAAGAGAAGGCAGAAAAGGTGCTGAGAACTATAGCAGGTGTTTTACCTGTTTTAAACTGTCTTATTACTGGAAAAAAGAAACATATTTTGGGACACTGAAGCACACTGTATGACTCTTTTCAATTCACTGAGTTTCAAAACACCCAGATGTTCAGTGCCAGGGTTTCTCCTAAATGATCCTTTTCCAACTCTTGAAATGTAAAATGCTTTCACCTGATGGCATTTCCAGTATTTTTTAAATGCTCATACATTGTTTCTTACAACCCAGGATGATTTTCATAGCAGTGAAAGTAAAGAAAGCAGCTTTTCTACAGTTTTATATCTGCTTGATATGACATTGGTGACTCAGAATGTAAGCCTTGGCTGATGCTTCTCCTGCAAATGGGACATTTTCAGTGCTTTTCTCCTGTATGTATTCTTCTGTGCTTAATGTTTAAAGCCATTCCTTTCTGACTATTCATGCTGTGTCTAATACTATGGTCTTCCAACCTCTCTATAGCCCTATGGATGTTATCCTAACATACAAAAGAGTAGGCACAGCTCATGATGTCTTATTTCTTTCTCCCTCTATTTTTTTTTTTTTTTTAACCTGTCTATAAAGCAGGGTCTCTGCAAATCTAAAATTAGAAAGAAAAACATACATGCTCTGGCAAAATTGAACAAATGTAATTGTGATGGGAAGACCCCAGTGGCTCAGGCCATAAAACATTTCGGAGTTCAGGAGTTTAGTCTTACAAATGAACACACACTTTACAAAGCAATAAAATTGAAACAAAGCTAACAAACAGGCAGAACTTCCATTTTAGCTTCTGTGGTTGTAACAGATCCCTTGAATCAGCTTCCCATTGCTTATATCTGAACCTTTCTTGGTTAAAGGTGGAGAACAACCTGCCTATAACTCTGGGATTAGATGGACACAGGA
Organism: Pezoporus wallicus; assembly: GCF_028554395.1. Taxonomy (NCBI): domain Eukaryota; kingdom Metazoa; phylum Chordata; class Aves; order Psittaciformes; family Psittacidae; genus Pezoporus; species Pezoporus wallicus. The sequence continues at coordinate 2,154,948 of NW_026637044.1, read as the reverse complement.
ATCTTCTCTGGACCCTCCAGGTGTTGTTCTTCATCTCCACCCCCTGGTGCAATTCAGGGAATGACAGTCTGGAGGATGTAGAAATTTAGTTGCACCAGATCCAGGCTACATCAACACAGAGGCAACACACTTTGTGATTACCTCACAAAAGACTGTACATGAAATGAAGTGTCTCGAAAGCATTACATTTTTTCAAATGTAATCTTTGTGGAAAGGCTGAACTTACTAAACCAACACAGTATAACTGGAGTAACTCACTCATTTAAATGCAGTAAAGCAGTGTTTATAGAGTTCATATGAACTGAAAGACATCTTCTGCTTAAGAAAAACAAATAAGAGTATTCCCATCAAAATATGTGTTTAGAATGTAAGATTTGCATTTCCTGAAAGTTAAAGTGACACTGTATTTGATGTTTCCAAAGTTTACATGAAGAAAACTTTAAATTCCAATGAAGTATATGTTTTTCGTCAATTCAGTACCTCTCTATAAAATGCAGTTTTACTTAATATTTTAATGAGGGTTCAAAATGAATAATCTTTAAAAATAATGCAAAATGAAAATAATTTCTCTTTTTCTTTTTTTTCCTAAAGTTTCTTTTCTTCTTCAGAAAACAACTTTTCTCGTGAAAAGTAATTAATTTAGTAGAACTCTATTTCTTCTCTCAGCTGCAAATATGTATAATTTGATGGGCTGTTTTTTGACTTATGCTAAAATCTCAATTTCCATACACATAATACTTTAAAAGAAATATTCTTGTAAGATAGCAGGAGAAATATCATCTAGTACTTGCCATGCTCACACTAACAGGGAGCATTAAGAGCTTTGGAAAATGAGAGTAATTTTCTTCAACTACGATCTCCAGTTTAAGTTATACACTGGGGTACCTAGGCTGACCTCTAGCTACTGCTCCAGGAGGGCACTAGTGTCCCATAAGATATCTATTGCATCTGCCCTTTCCAAATATACTTCCTAAACATCCCTGAATATCTTGAATGTCACTAGGTACCTCACTGATGCGTTTGAATTCCAATCCATATCAGCACTATTATAGGAACAGGGCTCCCAAGCACTGTCTTACTGTTAAATAATCATAAATCTGGGTTTTACTTAAGAATTGGAGTATAATTTATCATGAAACTAAGTTCTCAACTAATGTGCCCTGGTCTTCTCTCCCTGTCTCAAACCTGATTTCCTGTACCCCATTGTATATAACATAATAGAAAACATAAATACATGGGGGGTGGGTGTCAGCTAAGAAAAATGCACTGATCTATGCACACATGCCCAACCCATGCAAAATATACAGCAGCAGTATCCCACCAAAACCAAACCAAAACAACACCAAAACAAAGCACAAAAAAGAATCACAAATCTAGAATATCCTAGTTGACTGTGACTTCAATTTGGAAATGAATTACTTTGTATACCTCCGAGTACCTGGATACCATATCACAAACCAACAGGAATAGCAGACTTTGCAGCATAACTAAGACTACTACTGACAAAAATGGATTTTCACACACAGGGGGCTGGAACGTTTGAATGCCTGGTAGAATCCAGGGAGTGACCGAATTTTGTGAGTGTACACATGTTTGTGAGCAGGTATCCAACCTTTCCACTTGAGGAGGGCTTTTGTGACCCACACAACATTCCTGTAGCAAACACCAAGTACTGTCACTGGAACCACATCTTCACCTCACTCAGCAGTGGCCAGAGGCACGTTGCTCACCAGCCAGAAGTGGTTTCTGTGACGCACCTTATGAAACAATCAACTGTTCCTTCCCGGTGACAGTCAGGATAGGAGAAACCACCAACGCCTGTCTTGGTAGGGATCCAAATGAAATACTTTCCCCTGCAGCCAGAGGAAGGCAGAAGAGTGAATTGAAAAGTACTTACTCTGGAGGCAAGTAGATTCCCAGTGCAAGGTATTTAACTTGCAGCCTAAGTTGAGAGTGATTGAAAGCTGGTGTCATTGGTGAGGTTTCTGGGGGCCTTTTCCAAATGATCTAAAGGATGCAATGCTAAATCCTATTGGAAAATCGTAGACTACAATTGTTTAAGTTGTTCTATCTTTTTTTGTGTGTGTGTTGTTTTGTTTTGTTTTGTTTGAAGAACTTCACATTTCATGAGAGCACTGCAATGGAAGCAAATAGGTAATCATGTATCTTTTGCAGAAACAGCAGAGAATGTCAGGCCTTCATTTTACTACTTTACTAAGAGTTACAATGCACACTCCAACCATAGGAGACCCAGAATTAGTCATCATTTCTGCCAAACTAATTTAGACTCTTCCTGCCCTAAATCATAACAGACTGCTGTCACTCCTATGCAGAAGAACACCATGGTGTTCACTAAGCTCCAACACTTTCCCACTGCAAGTTCGTTTCTGAATTCTGACTCCACTTCCAGTCTCACAGGCTGAGTAGTCATGACACAGCTTTGGAATCCATGGCCCAAGCCAATACAGGGATACTGTACACTTAAATCTTTTTAGAACATTTGAGTTTGCATAATGTTTGAAGTGGACAGAAAGGGATGGTTCTCCCACAGGTTAGATTTTCCTGAGTATTGCCCAAATCAAGTCAAAGTAAGGGTCAGACTGAAGAGGTTCTATCTCTTCATGTCCTAATTATTGTGTGCTAGAGGGATTTTTCAAGAGTTGTATTATAAGCTCTCTTCCACTGAGTCTCTACCCTAAAATGTGAAGAAATGAGAAGAACAGAGATGTAAAGAATGGGAGTGACTGATTTTTTTACCATACGGTACTTATCCTTCCTGCAAAGAGTACTGACTGACTGTAAAGAGGACTGACTGGTAGTTATTTATTTCAGCACATCTTCAAATAATTATACAAAGTGCCAGAGGGATCCAGGGACTGGGTTATGGAGATGTAGGAGAAAGGATCCAGTTGGACACCACTGAATTGGCATCAAGGCTGTGCTGACAAATAATGTTTCCACAAACTGAAAAATTGATGCAACTCATGTAAATCATACTTTCAGTAGATTCTGCAGGGTGCAGAAATTAATTGACATGTTTATCCGTAAAGAGTAGACACATTAGTAAACTGTCTTCTTAGGTTCCCTGTAAGTCATTAAATTGGGCTGCATTAAGCAAATTAAACTTTCAGGCATTTTTCTCAGTAGTTTAGAGTTCTCATAAATTGTTTTGTGTCCAGTCCTTATGTTGGAAAGACTTTCTTACCAGACCTTTTTTTTTCTTTTCTTTCTTATTTTATTTTTTTCCTAAAATCCAGTTTTCTTCTCCTTTCCTCAGCATTTTAGGCAGGCTTGTAATACTACTGGCAAGTTTCCAAGTGTTTAATTTGGAACATGATACTTTTTGTTAAAAGAAAAAAAGGAAAATCAAAAAAAGAAGTCTAGCTGAAAGGTCAGAAGAGTTTATGCTGGAGCTGCAGTGAGCTGCTAAGGGGAGAGTTGAACTCTGGTGAACAAGTGCCTGAGGGCTGGCTGGAAAAAGCAGTTTAATTCATTCTTGCTCGCCTTTTAGTTTTGGGATAAAATTGCAAAGCTGAAGTCAAGAAGCTATTGAACAGCTGTTTGCTGGAGGACATCAGCAATTCAAGTCACCCCAGGACCTATGGATGATGATGCTGTCTCTGCTCCTATGGGTTAACGTAGGGAACAGGGGCATGAAGGCTAAGAGACACCAGCCAAAAAAGAGTAAAGAGACTTCAACTACATAAGACTTTTACCTTTGAGCATTTGTTGGCCCTTGACAATAACCTTCACACTCTGAAGAGCTTTCATCGCAGCATACTCACAAGCTAAGCAAATGGATGTGTTATATGAGGCAAAATGGATGCATGAAGAGTTTTGAATAGTTTGATCAATTTTCTATGATAGAATCATAGAATGAGTTAGGTTGGAAGTGACATTAAAGACCATCCACTTCCAATCCCTCTGCCATGGGCAGGGACACCTTCCACTAGAACAGGCTGCTCAAAGCCCCATCAAGTGCAAGGAACCTCTCTCCATTTCTTGTCTCCTCAGAAGGAAAAAAAATTAGGTCTGCATTTCTCACTACAGTTTTCCCTGTTTCTCACCAACCTTCTGAGTCTTGATTCACTGGAAATCCTAGTTACAGAAATTCTTACTCCTCTTGGGTGCATGGGATTAATTGTACGTGAGCAGACAGAGCTTGTACACAGTAATGCAATGGCCCTCTCTTAACAAGTACCATGTTGAGGGTGACAACAACCTGGGTCCTTGCTCTTCCTTTCATAGTTGGTGAGGGGAAAAGCGATGGTGTCATACCAACTTATAGCCCTCCTGATGGCTTTTCTAGGAAGCCCTGGGTGAACTCCTGCTTGTGATATTCCTCTTTGCATGTGTTATCAACCCTCCACTTTCATAATCTGCTTTTTTTTTTTATTTACATTTTTGGCCAGCCAAACAGCTTGCTGAGGAGAAAGCTGAATGTTAGATTACAATAAGGAGTTCTTGGTAACTACAGACCTATTAACACAAATTAGCCAATTCAAAAGAAAATTTTCATTTGCACACCTCCCTCTATTATTATGAAGTTGCTACTTTTTGTGGTAAGTCTTAATTGCCCCTTAAACCAATTTGCTGATACTGCAAACACCATTGAAACACTTTTACTTAAAGACTTATATAGAAAAAATACATTGTACACCAAAATTTCAGTCTGGTTAAAGGAATACAGTCTTACCTTCCTGCCATGACCAATGGACTTAAGTACTACGAGTTGTATTTTTTGAGTATTTAGAGTTCAGCAGTGGGTGTAATGGTTTAGAAAAACAAAAAGAAAAATAAAATTTAATAGGCTGAGGTTCTTGTTACTGAAAGGGAGATTGCCTTATGGTCAGTGGAGATCTAGTTAGTGGACTGTGGGTGAATTAATTACATTGTAACCTGGGTGTCTAAAGTATATCTGATTTTTTTCCTAAACGTTTCACTTTCTCTGTATTTACACTAAAAGGAAGTCTGAGGAAATTTTTTTCAATTAAAAAAGTCTGCAACATAGACACCTGAGTTTAGGTGAGATAAAATCCATCCCAAGTGACTTCTCTGAGTTTTCAGACAGGCCATAAGTCCAGTGAACACAGTAATGTCTTGGCCATGTTCTGCCAAATTAGGGAATTGCATTGAGTCACTCCTGGGATTTAATTTTTATTTTAGGACCAGGAATAGTGATTTATTCTCCTTAGAGGGCCTTGTTCATTAACTCCTTAGGAGATTTAGTATATGCCTGGGCCTTTCCTGGTAATATAGTCTTGTGAAATTCCTGGCAATCACTACCATTACAGCACATTTTGCTCTGTCCCATGGGACCAAAACATCCTGTTTAGCTGTTGAGCTGTTACTGTGACACCTCTGAAGGAACTTTAGACCAGGATGAAGTGATTTCAGTACAGCCTAAGAAATGTCTTCTGCTCCCTCTGTTTATGTTGGTCTATTCTATAGGTGGGCAACATTCAGCACCTTGTAGGAACTGGTATTTTGTCCCCAGATATGTTTCTGTTTCATGAGGTCCCAGTGGTGCGCCATAATGCATCAACCTCTCTTCACTCGGAAGTCTCAGGTCACTCATCCCTTGGACATGTGTGTTATGGACAGTTTCTATTATTATAGGCACTCAGTGTTAGTTTGGGGTTTTTAAGAGCTCGCTCTCTTGCAGCATATGAGAAAGTCTGAGATTCATCTTACCTCATTATAGACACAGTTTAGATCTCACCAGCTGACCGACTGCTCATAGAATCATCACAGAATCCTAGAATGGTTTGGGTTTTAAGGGACCTTAAAGACCAACCAGTTCCAACCCCTCTGCCATGGGCAGGATCACCTTCCACTAGACCTGGTTGCTTAAAGACTTGTCCAACCTGGCTTTCCAGAGATAGGGCAGCCACAACTGCTTGGAGCAGCCTGTTCCAATGTCTCACCACCTTCACAGTAAAGAGCTTCTTTCTAATATCTAATCTAAATCTACCCTCTCTCAGCTTAAAGCCATTCTCCTTTTCCTATCCATTCCTGCCCTTGTAAAAAGTTTTTCTCCAGCTTTCTTGTAGCTGCCCCTTAAGTGTTGGAAGGCTGCTCTAGGTTCCCCCGGTAGCCTTATAGCAATCGCTCCTGAGAAGTAAGGAGAGAAATGGTCCTGATTGGGCCCATTTAATGGGAGATATCTATTTGTGAGCTTGATTTTACTTCATTAGAGGCTCAATACAATTGTCTATACAAGGCTCTTTGCCCTGCGCTTGAGCATCCTTCCTCCTACTTGTCATTCTAGTAGCCTGAAAGTCTCCTCTATCCTATCCATCAACTCCTTGTGTGTGTCTTGGACACTCTAGAGCATCTCAAATAATAGGCATACAGATTCTTGTGTGTGAGCAGCTGTTTTTTAACCCAAGTATTCTTCTCAGATACAGATGTCTTCAATTATTCAAATTAATATAAGTCTGACTGAATGGGGAGGAATGCTCAAAGAAGTTCATTTTTCAAAACAACGAAATGGGAAGAAACAGTTTCAGTTGTTAGCATCAGCACAGAGTTCCTATCTAATTGTCGTTGGACTGCCGTGATGTTCATATGAAAAGTACTAGATAACAAATTGCTAGGCCTAACCTAATTTCAGAATTACTTCTCTTTCTAGTCCCTGACTTTACAGTCTCAATTTTATTTTATCAGTGTGTTCTTCAATGAACCAGTCTGTGCTCTCTGATGTTGAAAAAATATTAATATGAACTCATATTTTAAAGATATTGTGTCCTTCCCACCCTTCCCATGGGACCACACTCTATTTTCTCTTTCAGCTTGCTCAGAAATGTTCCTTTTTAATAAATATTTATATTGATGATGTTTGTGAACCTGTTCACACAAGAAGAAATAATTTTCAGGCAACACATTTTCAGTTATTGATAATTGTAAGCTGCACCTCCTAATGTAATTATAAAACTACAGAAGTTTTATATATGTTAGAAGTAAAATGATACTGCTTTTCTACTTATGAATGAAACTCAGAATAGAATTTAGCTTACTGATTAACAAACACACCTATTATTCAGTATTTAGTTTTCTATGTCTAAATGAGAGCTGAGGGTTCTAAGGTCAGTGGAGACCTAGTAACTAAAATAGGATACCTGCATTTGGTCAGCTGAATTTTCACAAAATGTGCCTATGGCCTGATTCAGATGCTTTAAAAAAATCATTTCATGCTATTATAGGTCTGGCTTCACCATGATATGTATATCCTGAAGGGAGTGGGTCTCCTCTACTCCCTATTTCATTTTTCAGATGAAATGGCTTTAGATGCCTATGCTAAAGGCAACCAAATATAGCTCCTAAATCTCCCAGATAAAAACTGGGTATAGGCAGTAAATACAGGTCTCTAGGTCTGTGAGATGAAACCTAGCCTGAGAATTGAATGCAAAGTATCTGAGGCCCGTACTTCGACTTTGCATGCCTTAGGACTGATCTCAGGAGAACTTTCTTCATCTGTGTAGTTGTGCTTCACATAGCTGGAGAGCCTTCAGGCTTTTGCAGCCAGTGTCCACTTGCCAGCTTGCCTCAAATTTCTTAGGTAAGCTATGGTTTTTTTTCTATCTTTTGTAGCACCTTTTCCATCTTATCTTTCTTGTTAGAGAATTAAATCTAGTAATAAAGACATTTTAAAAACCTCACCATTGCCTGAGATTCATTCCAGTGTTGAAATTTCATAAAGCTCAAGTCTTAGCAAAGTCAAGTTTGTTAGCCATGACTAATAAGGGGTACTGGACTTGCAGCTGATTTGGAGTTCTGTGAACTTCAACCACCAGGTGACCTTCCTGTTGCCTGAGGGGTCTTGGGCTCTTTAGTGTCAACAGATTCCGTTGTTGGGATTGAGGACTTTCACTGTTCATATCAAATCATCGCTCATTTACTAGGTCTTTAGTATCTTCCTCTCCCCTTTCCCTTCCCCTCTCCACCCACCCACCCCAACCCCTCCCCCCCCCCCCCCCCAAAAAAAAGGCAGCTTGGACCCTAAAGCAATTATATCTCTCAATATATGCATTTGTTTCCCTGTCCTTTCACAAAATATGAAATTAATTTTCCCAACATGTCAGAAACACAGAAACACTTATGGTCCTTCTGTATGCCACTATTTTTTTTTTTAATCTGTATAAAGCATTCATTGTAAAAACATCTGTGTCACTATACACAGATGAACAATAATTAGAATAATCATAGCTTGGTCCTATGGAGGTTTAAGCCATTATTACACACACAAGAACCAGAGGGAGAAATACCCAGGCCAAAATAAACAGATAAATAAAAATGCAGAGCTAGTGAGGCAGGAAAAGCTGACACTATGAAGGAGGTAAAAGCTGCCTGGGAAGATTTGCGCTATGTACCTGAAAGGGTCACATATTACCACAGAATCTCACAATAAAATCTTTCATAAATTTACCTTACTGCACAGTGCAGGTCAAGAAAGCTGTCATTAGTGATCGATTATGAAGGAAAGAATAGGTTTGGTGGGACTGTAGGGCCTATATTCTAATCACAGGCATATGGTTCAGTTATAGTGATGATAGTGTTGTTCAGAGTAAAAAAAAACACAGACAAACAAACACAACAACGCACAATTCAAAACACATACTATTCAGGTCTGGTAAACTGTCTTCCTCCTCTAAAGGTAATGAAATGGCTATTGAGCAAATGAAGAGCTGTCAGTCTCTCCTTTCATCAGAAATACATTACCCTGCACCCTTTCCACTAGCTGTATTCATTTGGAACAGGGCTGCAGTCTATGTGACCCTTCTACTTCATGCTGAAGTTACCCTGCGGTGGGCTTGGCCAGAATCCTGTATGTATCAGATTCCCCTAACAAAAATGTGTCAGATGCCTTCTTGTTGGCTTCCAGTGGGATGCAGGCAATAAGGTTATGGTGAAGGAGGGTGTGATGTAAAGAAATAGCAGGCATTTATGCCTGTACTTACAATTCCGAAGTAGACATAGGATGTCTTCCTGTGAAAGGATTGGCCTCCAACGTGGTGTTAAATCTATTAATATGTTGGTGGGGTAGAAACTGTAAAAATAAAAATTTAGACTTCCATCTCTACTGTTTGATTGAAATGATATGGGAAGTATATATGCCTACTCCTATACCTCTATCTATAACATAATAATGTGTATCTGTATTCTTACGTTGCACGTCAGGGGCTGGGGGAAAGCACGTAGAGAGATCTGGAGTGACAATTTGAAATGCAAATCCACCTTTGCAGAGATCTAGGAGTATAGTTTGAAGCAGAAACCCAGGAGAAGGACAGCCCTGCAACTACCAAGGCCCACATCTGTACTGTAGAACGGCAGTGGGTTGGTTGGGATGGAAATGTTATGCTGTGGGAAATCATGTAAACACACATGCTTAACACATGGTTACTTACCGTGTCCAGGAACAGAGGTCACCTACTGTACCTGCTCCACGTACAATTTCTGCTGGTTGTCCTGGCTCTTAATGACCTGGGATAGCAACGGGAACTGATTAACGCACCCTATGGGGCAATGAAGTGCCTTATCCCAGCTAGAAAAACATGTCTGTTGTGTCTGTGAGAGCATTTCTGCCTGTGCTTATTCATGTGGCCAGCCACATATGTATACATGTAGATATGTTTGTGTGTGTGTCTACTGAAAATACATGCTCAGGTTCATCACTGGACAGAATGGGGGCCATAGAACTCAACTCTGCTGGGCTACAGGATTTCAAAATATATTAACAGTCTGGAAATCTTGTACTGAAATGATTTTGCATTTTTTCTTTCCTTTTTTTTTTTTTTAACTAAAAATGCCTTTTTAAAATCAAAGGTATTTTATTTTATTTCTTAGAAAAATCCTTGTCTTCAGTGGAGGACCTATGCATATCTCTGTACAGCATGAAAGCAAGTTTTTCTCTGAGTATTCTCTTTGTTCTTTTACTCCAAGAACCCTTCTATCCTATCTCTCTTCCTCTGCTTTAGGATTCCTTGAGGGTATGGATTAAATGAGATCCTGTTTGCAGGTATTGGCAGAAAAGTTGAGGCTGTTCAGCCTGGAGAAGAGAAGGCTGCGTGGAGACCTCATAGTAGCCTTCCAGTATCTGAAGGGGGCCTACCAAGGATGCTGGAGAGGGACTTTTCACTAGGGACTGCAGTGATAGGACAAGGGGTAATGGGTTAAAACTTAAACAGGAGAAGTTTAGACTGGATTTAAGGAGGAAGTTCTTTACTGTAAGGATGGTGAGGCACTATGCCCAAGAAAGTTGTGAATGCTCCATCCCTGGCGGTGTTCAAAGCCAGGTTGGACAGAGCCTTGGGTGACATGGTTTAGTGTGAGGTGACCCTGCCCATGGCAGGAGGGTTGGAACTCTATGATCTTAAGGTCCTTTCCAACCCTGACTATTCTATGATTCTATGATTCTAAGTACCACGGTTAAATACTTTTTTTCTTTTTAGTAGAAGAGGGTCTATGAGACTCCATCAGGAAAATGTATGCATTGTGCTATGGTTCGGATGGAGACTTGTAGTTCCATCTGCCATGACTAAATATGTGGAAGTCCTAAGACCAGAAATTGCAGTGTTCAGGATAAGGGACACAACCTCAAAATGGGTAAGTTAGATCCTGTGAAAAATTCTTAGCAGGAGTTGTCAGAATTTTCCTTTTAATTTAAAGGCACCCAGGCCCTTGATTCCATCTGATTCCAGTACTTGTGTGAATCAATCGTGTAATGGGATAATACTTGAAAAAATGATGCATAAAGACATCTGATATACTCAGTTTTACCTGTTTTAAAACAATAAGGTCTACATACTTATAAAATGTGACTGTTGCTGTTTACAATAAATAGTCATGAACCTCTCAATTTATTCATGATGAGAAATTCCTTTGTCCATGCCTCAGAAGAAAGAAGCATTGAGGTTTTCCTACAACTCAGGTTCCTCTATCTGAATATGAGGCTTCTCAGTGCTACAGAAGACAAAACAAAAAGTCCTAAAGCTGCTGCCACCAATCCTCAGTAAAAGGAAATATAACTCCAAATTTCTATGACATGGGAATATCAGCAGCAGTTCCATGCAGCCTCCAGTTTGGAAGATGTCTAGCAGCAGCAGACAGAAGGTTGTGGGAGGTAGAAAAGATAAGAACTTAATTTCCCCATGTACTTCAGCCTGTCTTCTTTCATCTAAGTTAAAGAGCAATCAAGTGTTGAGAGGCTTGTTACTTACATTCTTATAAATTGGAACCATCTCAACTGAGGAACATGTTTTTTTGTCGCTTTTTATATTGTAGTGCTATTTATATCCAGCAGTAGATTTGCAAAGTACTGTTATCAAAATATACCTATTCTAGAGTGAGCAAGGTGTGATCTTACATGGCATCCTCTGCTTCAAAATAATTTGTACAAGTTTACCATGAGATAAACATGACCAGCATGGTGCAGGCTGCCACCAAATTCTGTTTTAGGGGTTAAGCCTGAACAGAGAAATACATGACAGAGAAGCCAAATTCATCTCACGTTTAGCTTGCTCAGTAACTTCATTGTATATTCTTTGCCTAAAACACATCAAATTCACACAGACTTAATGAGACAATCAGGCCCATGAGATTCACTTGAAAGACATGTTGTAACATTCTCCAAAGAGGAAGGGGAAACATAATTACTTCAATAGAACCAGGACAAATTCCATGAGCAAAATGCTGACAATTTCTTAACCACAAAATCTGGAGAAGTTAGCAAATAAGACACTAGCAATTATTTAATTATAATGTCTGGAGGAGCTACCTATTAGGATATCAACAATTATATAACCACATCATCTGAGGAACCCAGTAAATCTGAGCTCTTTTGAGTATATAAATGCAGTTTCTGGAGATCTGGTAAAAAACAAAGAAGATAGTAACACTTACTTAATCACAGTGTCCAGAATATCAACGCAACTGACAAATTTGCTTCAGGATTCAGACAAGCAAGCAAGAAGTACCATCTCCCAGATCTCCCTGGAGCATGTATACATTTTAATGTAGAAGCAAACTTGAGCACAAGACTAAAGGGTTATGGCAGAAATTTTCTACTGTCTGCAAAAGAAGTTTTTTTTTATTAAGGCACATTTAAGAGAATCAAATAGGATTTTTCACGTATCATAAAGTCCCAGGTAAGCCTCTGAAAACTGCTTTTTTTTCCATTTTCATATTCGTGCATTGGGTATAAAAATACAGGAGAAGGGTACTTTGATAATCTAGTTGCTAACCTGGGATTTCAAAGACACAAGATCGGTACCTTGCTCTGTGAGGTTATTTCTGGGTCACTGTGGCAAATTCACACAAACTGTCTATGCCTTCACTCTGCTGAAGAGCAATGAGAGTGCTATCCTGCCTTGCAGATCAAGATAATAAAGAGTATGAGAGATGTTAAGTGCACTGCAACAGAAATTTGAGAGATATCCAACACAGTTTGATTGGAATATGACAGCAGAGCAAGATAAAAAGGTTCCCTAAACAGAATTAAAATTGCATCAACAATACTTTGGGCTGAATAACATAAAAAACTGCCAAAAAATGTAAAAGACTTCCACTACGAACTTATCTTTGTTTAAGTGGACAGATGTCTTCAGTTTATATGGCTTCTCTATCACAGCCAGGCTTAAATCCCCAGCAAAAGGGTGCAGATATGAGCTGATGAGCACCCTGAGCCAGATATGCTCACTTGCACTTATTAAATATGAAGGGTTTTGTATATTGTGTAGTTAAAAAAATGACAGAGGACTCAGAGTGTAGATTAAATGTCCCAGCTCCCTTCAAGAGTTGCTGGGAAAATGAAGGCAAATGGTTTAAAGCAAAAGAGATTTAACTCATAAATGCTTAATTCACCAAAACATATTTCAGGTTTCACCTATACTTGGAGGTTTTCAAAATCCCTTACTAGAAAAGCCTCCACATGGAAAGATCCACAAGGCATTTCCATTTTTAGTATGGGATGGAGACCCACAAGACATTTCTATTTCTGGTGTGGGATGTATGCACCACAGATTATGGCCTAGCAGCACCCAGTGACCTTCTCATACAAAAGCTTCTGTGAAATCAACAGTAGTTGTGTCCCTTGTCTCAGCCACAGATCCTGATACATTGCATGTCTTTATAACAGACTGATTGGTGCAAAAACAGCTGTCGGGGAAAGTCTGCTGATGTACTCCCTGGCACACCTTACACTCCTGCCCTCCACTAGCACTGTGCTCAGGACAAAGAGCCATGTGAGTGTGGCCATTCCTCTCTCCTCTGCCTATGGGGATATAAAACCTACATCTATAATCTTAGCATCATTTTTTCTTACAAAAAAGATGGCCCTTCTACTCCTTGAAATTAATTAATTAATTAATTAGATACTATCAATACATATATAAGTGATTATCTATTAATATAGAATAATAGCTAAGTTAAAAATGAGCAAAGGTAAAGTTCTGTATTTTCAACAAGAAAGACTGACCATCTTCCCAACCTCAGTGATCTTCAGTTGCAGAAATCTCCTGCGAGGCAGTGCTCCAAGCCCATAGACTTTCTACTTTCTTGAAGAATGCTTCAGCTCTTATTCTATTTGGTGCAGGGAAAACAGGCTCATTCTTTGAAAGGCAGAAAGTGCCCAACATACATGCCATGAGGTAGAAGACACACAGCTAATTGCTGCAGTATTTACTCTACTTATGTGTGTAAATAGGAAGATAACTCCTTGAAGGACAGCATGTAAGTCTCTTTCCTCTGTATTGTCTATTCTGCTGATTTTATGACTCTTCTGATAAACTTACTCCAAGGCTACTTGGAGCCATACTGACCTTTCCTGGCCAAAGGAAGTTAGAAGAGTAATAATAGTGTCATGATAATAGGAAATAGCAGTCTTGGAAATAGCCATAGTGGAAACTCAGCGGGACTTTCACTGAAGCAGAGAAGAGTTATACAAAAAGAGACACTGTCTCCTTTGTATGCCAAGAGATCCTTCCCCTCTGACTCTACCACCACCACCACTTTGGCAATTTACCAGCAAAGGAGCAGGACGAGTTCTGTAGAGGCACAGCCAACTCAGAATGAGACTAGGATTTGCTTTGTTACTGTTTGACTACGTCCTGTGCACCCTTCTCCTTCCCCCCTTTTAATCAGATTTCTGTCTTCTCTGGCCCACAACACACAAAGACGATATCCTCCAATGATGAGAGCTGTGCTCTGTTCCCTCTCTTCTCCTGCCACTTAGCACAGTGTTTCTCTGTCAAACACTATTGCTCCCAGATTAAAACAATATATGACAAAAAAATACCCACTGACTATTGACACTGGCAATTATTTAAGAATTAAACAGGCTGTGTGTTTTGGACAAACTTCAAAGGCTTGTGGGATTCCCACACATGCTCAGAAAGCTGTGGGGTCCTTTTTAGTTCTCAGACATGTGGCTACTTCCAAGTCTGCTATTTCCTATTAACATGAAACTATTATTACCCACTTACTAAATGCTTCCTGTCACTATCCAGCCAGGAAAGACAGTGTCCAAGATAACAGCATCAGAAAGCCCAAGAAAGGGGGCTGGCAGATGGGTCTGTTTCCTAAGAAGCCGTGTCCAGCAAGATTTATCTTACTTTCCGTTCCCCTGCCGGTGGGTGTGGTTGAAAGACTGATGTAATTTCTATCAGAACTGGCTGTTGAGCTAAGCATCTGTAATAACAAGTGTGCGAACTTCTCGCACTGGCCCAAGGTATTGCACATCCTGTGGGAAAAGTTCGTACTTTCTAACAGGCAAATCTTAAACCTGCCACAACCCTCAGGCTCCCTCTTGGCTCTTGCTTAGTGAATTATTTTGCAAACTCTGAGTGCAGTTAGACCACTGTGTTGGTGTTGGTGAAGAAAAAACTTCTAAGTATTGTCTTTCCAATAACTTCTTGAGATGTGAACAGCTATACAGGTATTTTTATAAGACATCTCTTACTTCATCTATCAAATATGTCAGTGACACTCTAACAGACACTGTAAAAAGTGATAAAAATTCCCCTTTTCAACAGAGGCTGACCTGAAGCCTCTATTTTCTGCTGTATTCAGATTCTTGAGTCTCATGGAACTGGTGTGTGAGTCCAGTTAAGGATGAAGATCACAGTGAGATTAAATTTGAAGCAGAAAGCCCTTTGTGTTTCTATGCTTTTGTACAGAAACTAACAGATCTTAGCCATTTTAATGTCTTTCTGGTCAAGAGAGGTCATTTACATGGCTGCTTTTTGAAAATATTGGATTGAAAAATCCTTAAGGATCTGCCTGAGGGCATGGTAAAACCATATAACAGAAACAGGTCTTGAAGATGATTCTCCAGCTTATTCCCACAAGGGAGCGTCTTGTCTTGAAATATATTGAAGTTAATTTAAAAAAAAAAAAGAAAAAAAAAGGATAAAGAGAAAACAAAAAAAGGGGAAAAAAATATTCCTAAAGGAGTTTTGAGTTCAGTGGGATCTGGACCAGAGCTACACAGTGGGGGTGTCAACGTGAGCTTGGAGGAGAACCGCTGTGGTTTTAATTCAGGCCTCTCATTATGTTTCAGTGGTCTACACTGAGTCTTTCTGCCCAAGGGCTGCCTGTGGCCAGGCTCCTCAGAGCACATTGTCCCAGCCCATTCTGAGCTGCACAACATGGGCCAGATCACCCTGATGCTCCCTGTGGGGATGCAAGCAGCGCCAAGCCAAAAAGCATCTCTTTGCCCTTGATGGCTCTGATCACATCCCTTCCTAGAGGTCAAGAGCCTCTCTCAAACTGCTGTCTGAGACCATAAGGCAAACATAGCGTCTCAGCTGCCAGCAGCCATTCTGTTATTTTGTGCTTCTATTCTTGGTCACGTCTTCCCCCACGTGGAGTGCAGGGATTAATTTGGATGCTGTCCATGGAGCTCCATGGCATTGCATTTACCAAACTTCTCTCAGGTCACAGTGCCTTGGTGGTACAAACAAAAATGAAATACAGACTGCTGATGTGGGGAGCAAGAGAGAATATGAAATGTCATCACGGCAGTGTCTGTACAGAGGGTTAAAGCACTGGGCAAAATGATCTGTTTAATATCACAGTATGCTAGAGATTGGAAGGGACCTCAAAATATCATCTAGTCCAATCTCTCTATGCAAACTGTTTTCAACAACTATGACAGTGAAAAAGAAAAAATTATTGTGTTCCAATAGAATTTTGTGAATTTAGACTTTTAAACTGGTTCCATTCTCTTGTGTACACAGCAAGTAAGTCATGTGTGGGCAGGTGGTTCCTGCATTTGAGTTTGTGCTTGCTGGTAAGACAGCAGTAAGATATCAGGGTGGATATCAAATTCCTACTTCAAGTTTCTCTGAATAAAGGAGAAGACTGAGAAAGAAGGTGCTGAATCAAACCCTGCTGAACTTTATGGAAATATTTCAAAGAGGTGTGAGAAAATTGTCAATCTGTTTATACTTGGAGACAAGTATATTGCTCACTCTAGGCAATGAAATCGTAATATTCCATTAGTTATCTAGTAAATAGTGCTAATGATACTCATAACCATAAGCTATAGAAAGGATTCCATCCACTCCTTCTTACCATAAACACCACAATAATAGCTCCCTACTTTTTGTCTTGTAAAGGAACAAAGGACTGGAAGAGACCTCCTCAGGCCTGGAGACTATTGCAGACATATTACTAACTGGGTGTCTCTCTTGGCTTGGGTTTTTCCCCTGTTGCATTTCTGCACACCAATTATGGCCCCTCTGAGCCTGCAGTCTATTGAGTCGTACAAACCAGCTCAGCCCAGTTTCTTTGTTGTGGGCACTTGACTCACCAGGACATGTATTGGCTTTTCTTATTTCCACTGCATCACATTGTGCTCGTAGCTGAAAGGGAGGAGATAAATCTCTTCTTTCACAGAAGAAGAGCTTCTGTGCCTGAAATGTGATTTTGTTTCATTTTTTTTTTCCAGCCTGAAGCAATTAATTTAATAAAATATATTACACCATCCCATGCTTAGCCTCATTGCCTAAAATTTTTCCATATCAAACGAAAAGAAGGAATCATACATGGAGTAGAATTCATTCCTACACATTGAAGACAGGTGAGATGAATTCACCTTTAGGATAATATCTGTATCTCTCTTATGATCGTAAAAGGAGTGGATGGAGATCTAGTTAATGAAGACTAAACAGAGATCCATCTCCCTCTTCAAAGGATGTCCAGATGAGGTCAGATAAATGGCTCTCTGAGCTCCTCTGTCGAGATCACTCCTATCTTACCACAGGACCTTCGTCATTCATAGACAAATCACAGAATAGTTAGGGTTGGAAAGGACCTTAAGATCATCTAGTTCCAACCCCCCTGCCATGGGCAGGGACACCTCACACTAAACCATGTCACCCAAGGCTCTGTCCAACCTGGCCTTGATCCCACCGCCAGGGATGGAGCATTCACAACTTTCTTGGGCAACCTATTCCAGTGCCTCACCATCCTTACAGTAAAGAACTTCCTCCTTAAATCCAGTCTAAACTTCCCCTGTTTAAGTTTTAACCCGTTACCCCTTGTCCTATCACTACAGTCTCTAATGAAGAGTCCATCCCCAGCATCCCTTTAGGCCCCCTTCAGATAGTGGAAGGCTGCTCTGAGGTCTCCACGCAGCCTTCTCTTCTCCAGGCTGAACAGCCCCAACTTTCTCAGCCTGTCTTCATACGGGAGGTGCTCCAGTCCCCTTATCATCCTCATGGCCCTTCTCTGGACTTGTTCCAACAGTTCCATGTCGTTTTTATGTTGAGGACACCAGAACTGCACACAATACTCCAGATGAGGTCTCAGAGTAGAGCAGCACAGAGGGGCAGCATCATGTCCTTCAGCCTGCTGGTCACACTCTTTTTGATGCAGCCTAGGATATGGTTGGCTTTTTAGGCTGCAAGCGCACACTGCCACCTCATGTTCATTTTCTCATCAACCAACACCCCCAAGTCCTTCTCCACAGGGCTGCTCTGAATCTCTTCTCTGCCCAACCTGCAGCTGTGCCTGGGATTGCTCCGACCCAGGTGTAGGACATTCATGTCACATTGAGACCTCTATCTGAAGATAGAAAACACTTTATCGATATGAAGACTTTATCTGAAGACACTTTAATGATATCTGAGATGCTGAAGTAATGATATCTGAGATCTGAAATACTCATACCATAGATATAGCACTGGACCTGTGGGAGACCAGTACCAATTGGAACTGGACGCTGGGCCAGGAAGAATTAAGCTGCAATATGTATGCATCTTAATCCAAACGCTGCATCCCACACCAATAGCGCAATATTTTGTTTGCTCAAAATAAGCCTAAAAAATCCCGTTGATTGAAGAACTGTACCATAGCTTGTGCTGCAGGCAATACAGTGTGAATTTAATTAAATATATGTATGCAAGATGTAAAGCAAAAGAGATAGGTTCAGGTGCTCACGTGCATGAGTGCATCATTGTGTTCACATGCAATGGATCATTATGATCCATTCTGCTTCTTTGTATTCTTCTTTTTCTTCACTTATATTTTGCACCGTCTTAATCTCAGTGGCACACATCTATCCCAGTGGGACCTCTCAAATGCCAAAATATGAAGCTTGGACTCAACTCATTAGACATTGAGGGATGTAATATTTTTTATTATTATTATTTTTTGTGAAAAGGTGACTGTTTATTTTCAATATTTTCTTTCCTTCTTTAATTCATCTGGTTTTTACATACATGTAAAATGCAGATCTTCTGTCAAAAGAAGACTGAGTATAAAACCCCCAAAACCCAATTATCTGGAAATGGCCCAAGCCCATTCTAGTCTATTACAATCTATTGGGAAACAAGTGCTGGCAAGTTTCTTCCAGATACATCATCAAATTAATGGCCATCAGAGGCCTTTCTTGGAATAAAAAAGGGGAGGGGTTGAAAGTTATAGACCCAGACAGGACATAAATAATATAACTGTGGCAGAAAACAAACCACCATCTGTTGTTAGTTATGGTCTTTCAGCTTGAAATGGACAAAAAAAACAAACAAAAGAAATTTGTTATGTACATTGAGGTTGGAGGAGTGTAGGAACCATGCAGCAAAATGGGCTGTTGGCAATTATACTACTGCCATAAATTTCTGCCTGCTGTTTGCCTATTATATCAGAAATTTTGTTGACAGAGTGAGGAAATTCAGGGAGATGACTGACAGAAATTAAAAACTAATAATAATAAAGGCAACCTTTTTTTCTCTTTCCTTAAACTTAGTGAATACTGAAACCATCCCCAAACATGGAAGGGTGGAACTCAACAAGAAGCCAACAGACTCCCACTGCCCCAGACAAGGCACTGGGAAAGTTATAACCAGTAACCTTAGGGTGGGGTTTTCCAAAGTAGCTGGAGAGTAAAATACTTTAAATCTAACTTCAGCCACTTAGAAGTGAAACATCACCAATAGTTAATCCCTGATCACATTGCTTTTCAGAGGTGCTTGTGTTTCTTGGCAAAATGTCAGTCTATACTCCCAGTTTACAGTAGGTACATAAAAATTATATATCAGATCTCTATATTTGGGCAACTGGGTCACACCCCTCGTCAGTAAAGCTAATGCATCTCCAGGAGCAATTGATCTCATCACCACCTATACCCATCCGGTGTTTAACTTTTCCAACTCCACTGGCGGAATTAAGGAGGGTTTGATTAAGCCACCCATACGTAGATGTTTCATGAGATTTTAGACACCCTGTGGCATCTGAGACTTGCTCACAGGGCTGACTGATATGACACAGGGACTGAAAAGCAACTGTACCATTTTGGAGAAGCACCTAAAAGTCATTTGGGTTTCAACTCTATGAAGGATTTCAACTTTATGGAGGGTTTCAAATAATGTTAGGTGTTACTTGTTAGAGGCATAGATCCATTAGTTATAACATGACTGAGATGCCTATGTCTTAGAAAGATGAAATTACTGCAGACTGAAGATGATACCTGTATGACATGGTAAGGTGCAGAAGACCACCCATAAGCATCGGATGCCATTTTACCTGTCTTTTGCTTTTTTGGATGTCCACACATGTAGGTATGACACAGAGTCTACAGAAGATTCATCTTGTTTTGCAGCAGAAGACTCTATAGTGACTAAATGACACTAAAAAATTATGATTAAGCAAATGAAGATGAATAACATCTTAAGAGCCTAGGCTTTAAGCCAAACCAGCTTCCCTGTGCAATTTAAAGTAACTGCATTTCAACAACCTGGAACATTAAGGTTTAAATTCTCAAAAAAAAAAAAAAAAAGAAAGAAAAGAGAGATTTGGGGAACAGGGAGATGGATGCTGGTCCTTCCAATTACTATGCAAGTTTAAAAAAATGAAATCAGTGACTTCTTATTTAGTTTTGGGTTAAGAAATGATAAAATAAGGAGTTAAAGGGAGTTTGGGAAGGGAGTGGTGGAAATATCTCCTCTGTAACAGCACCAATGACACTGAAGTTCTGGGGTAGTGCCCAGGAAGAGTCTGAAGTCTGCGAGGCCACTACTCAGAAAACCACATTATATCAATCTTGCCATTTATTTTAGATGGAGAAGTGTGTAATAAATAAAAATCTTGTATTATTTCAGATTTCCTTCAAATGTGAAGGAAAAAAGTTTATTAGAATGCTTTCTCAACATTTGGAAAAATAAAACAGGGTCATTTTAGTTCAGCACTAGAATAGAGACAGGGGTCTTGTTTTTTTTCTAAATTAGTTTGAAATGGTGTGGTTTAATAGCTTAATAGGAAGGAAACAGTCTAACAGAAGAGAGTAAATGAGGATTGAAGAGAATTCATCAGCTTCAAAGTTAAGAATTAACCCTTGTGTCACCAAACAACACCCTGTATATTCAGGGCAAAACTGAGTATAACTCACCTTGCATTCCTGGCATAACGTTTGAATTTTACCCTTGTGTAACTAAGACCAGAATTGATGATGTTTTCTATCAGGAATCTTGTCTAGAAAAGTCTTGGAAAATCCAGGGCTGATTCAAATTAGTTTCAGGTCACAATGGATAAAGTGAAAACAATAAGTGAAACTCTGGGTAAGGAAGGGAGATGCTTAGCCAAAAAAAGCCATATGCAACACAGTATGTTTCTACCAGAGCCCTAGACAGGCATCCTCTGTAAGAGACCTGCTGTTGTCTTGGTAAGTAGGGATGACTAGAAGCCCCTGTGGAAATCCTGATTTAGGGAGATGCCAAGACCTCAAGGAAGAAAACTTTTAAGAGTAGCTAAAGTTTTGAGTCTGTTCAGATGAAGAAGGAAACACTGAGCAGAGAAGTTGATGAAGAAATCATCTTGGAGGTGGAAAACAAAACCTGTACAAGTGTTACTCCACCCCAGAGAGTTCTGCACATTTAGCTGCTGATTATGACTCTGTGTATCATGGATCATGTTTCTTGCTACATGCTCTTTAACTTTAATCACTATAACGGAGCACTTCACCTGGGTGAAGTGGTAGGATATTCAGGATCATGGCTGCTTTGCTTTCCAGATTAATGCCAAGAGTGATATAGCCCACCAGTGCACCTGGCTCATTGATTCATTGATCCTTCAATGTTTTTGAAATCCCACAGAGCAAAATGAGCCATGGAAATGTCAGTCATCTTCAGTGAGAATATAAGCAAACAGGTATGATGTTGGGAATTTTCAGAAACTCACAGCTGAAGCCTGATGCCTGCAGCTATTTGGATGGAAAGCCAAACAATTTGTCCTTCTTTTATATGGAACTACAAGTGACATTAGCTGACTTTGGCCAATTCATACACTTTTTTTTATGTGCTTTCCTTGGCCCCTCATACACAATATTAACAGTTTCCTGTACTGATTCTTCAAGTCAAGTGGCTAAAAATGGTTAGCAACAAATGACTAATGCAAATGTCAGTGAATCAGTGACTAGCGTATGGCACTAATATACTACAGAATTAATACAATACCAAGAGAACACTTTGTTAAAAATAATGCAAAATCCCCTTCTCCTCTGCTTTGCTTTTAACAATATGGAGAGTTTCAAGCCTGTGTTCCCAAATCACACCCTGATGAAATGCCAAGGTCTGGTTTCACCACGCATATGATTCTCATTTTAGAGACACATATTTAGATGAATCAACGTCAAAGGCTCATTTAAACAGAGCAGTTCTGCAATGAGCTAATAACTCATGCACAACAAGGTATTTCGTTTGCTAACTCTAAACAAATTATGAATGTTAAATAAACATCTTCTTCTTGCTTAAACTAGGCAAAGGAAGAGGAAGTACCTGGCTGCTTTTAATAAAAATGTTGTGTAAAATGAGAGAGTCACAGATGGCAAGGTTTATTTTTTTGTTTTCTAAAGGGTGATTCTAATTTTGATTGAAGCTTGGTAATTTCTTTTCTTATTTCATTTCCCTAAAGCAAAGTTCCAGCAAACATAGTTTTCCCAGTTTGGATACTTAAGCAGTGCTGAGCTAAAATTCTCATCTGGAAAAGTTTTTCAGTCATTTGTATAAGATGTGATCCAGTGCCCATCAAAGTCAATAGGATTCTTTCCACAAATTCCAATATAGGCTTTGGATGAAGTTTGTGGGGTTTGAGCTAAAGCCACAGTGAAATCACAGAAAGATCTTGACCTTAAGAGAAGGTGACTAAGACTCCTGCATTCTGCCCCACTTGCAAAGCAGTGGACCTTTTTTGACAGAGGCTTCACCCAAAAATAAAACTTCTGACTTAATGGGAAATTATGTTTAAAAAAATTCAGATTTTGAACTATACGTGGGAAAAAGGAAAGATATTGTTTTGGTGTGAAGTTGTGGGGTTTGAAAAATTTATTACCCTTTGATAATAAATGAAGGAAGAAATAAAATTAAAGTGGGAAAAGCTGATATATTTTTAGTTTGTTGTCAAAATAAAAAAAAAATCACTGAACCAAAATGATGCAATCCACAGTTGCTTATTTTATTCAAGACTAATTTTCACCAAGAGTGGAGAAAGAAGCATATCAAGGTTGTAAACTGTAAAGAATATGATTCTTGTTTTAGACATCAGAATTCTTTTTCAAATGATAAACTGAGAACTAGCAAAGCTCCAGTGATGCCATTTTAAATCTTTCTTGCTTTTCTTATGTTATACTCCTAACCTGATCATTTACTTTGATGTGATATTAATGAAAGAGAGTAGGGAAGCACATATTAGGGATTGTAACTGTAATTATTGAAAGATTTCAAATAAAAATTGAAAATACTCCTGAGGAAAATTCTTGGGGGAACATGAAAAACTGACTAAATTTTGTTTCTCCCTTTAAAAGGGTAAAAAATTACCAAAATAAATATTTTCATCTTTGCTCATGAAATTTTTTTACTTTTAATCCAATAAACAATAAACTGACGATTGACAATATTTTTCAAGTTCATCAAAATGTTATCTCAAAGCTTTTTTAAACCCTGACATAAACCAAAAATAAACCATCCCCAAAAATAATTTAAAGAGCTATTTCTAACTTCCTTTGTGAATGAAAATGGATTTTTTTACCATAGAATTTAAATTGCAGTTTCTGCTTCGCATCACCAAGGTATAAACAGCAACTGGATATGAAATTTAACCCTGGTTTATAGAAGCATGTTTAAACCTTACTATGCTGCAGGATGGATGCACCTGGCTTAGCAGAAATGGGTGCCTGGTCCTTTAGAACATCAGATCTTGTGTGGTAAGTCATGTACAAACCAACTGCTCTGCTTTGTGCTGTTGACTTTAATTTTTTATTACATCCTTCCCCCCCCCCCCCCCCGGTGACACTGCACATTTTAGCAGACATCTTTGGCTTTGTATAGTTCTAGCTATGATTCAAAGGAGGTGAGACAGGGTCTCTCTTGAAAACCACTATGTTGCTGTGTTTCATTCCCCTGGACTACTGGAAAGCACCAGTAGATTGGTAGAAGATACAGACTGAAATCAGGAGAGACTATTGCATTAATCACTTTTCCAGTCCGAGGCAATATGCTGTCTCTTTAACTAAAGGAAAAGAATCTCATAGTTCTACTGCAGGAAGAATAAATTTTCTCTACTAGATCAGATAGAAGAAGATTTCTCAGTTACAACACAAAGAAAAGTCCAAAATAATCTCTTTTTTTTTTTTTTGAGAGAGAGATAGAAATAGCATTGAATGTTTGAAGACACAAATCATAATTTTTTCAAAGACCAACCTTTTATTTTTCATTTTTTTCAGGTTCTGTTTCAACCAGCTAGAGAGAAGTGGTGTTTAGAAAAATTCTTGCCATTTCTCTGCGAGAAAAATGAAAGAGAAAAGCAAATAAGAATACAAAAACTGAAATTACTCAGCTTATTCTATTTGATCTAAAGAAATTTGCTTTCAAGAAAAAATGTTCACTTTTGTTGCAAGAAACCCTTGTCTTAGAGGGGTGGGGAGTAGATTAAAAGTAGAAAGAAATAAAATATTGATGGGAACATATATAAATAGCTTGACTAATAAATGCATATGCTAGTGACGTATACAGCATTGTTTTTTACAGTGCTTTTAATAGTCCCAAAAGAGATGGAGGAGGCCTTGCTCTCTGGAGCCCAGATCCTTGGTGTCAGGTGAAGAAATCCCACCCAGCAAAGCATTAATAGCTGACGGAAAAATGCCACTGAAAAAATGGGCTCTGATTAGGGTATTATAAGCAGAGACAGTGAGCAACGGGGCACCCAAAGGAGATGCCCACCCTTAAAGGTTCAGAAAAAGTGCACATACTAAAGTTCATTCCTATGAAGTCTCATCCAGATAGTTTGGAAGCCAATGTGAACAAAACTGAAGCTCAGACATGCTCTTCCTGCTTTAGTAGTTTGTCTGGGCTTTATTTTCTCTTTTGTTGTTTATAGCTTTGGTAACTTAGGGAGAAGTGAGCACAGGGGCAGGAAAGGCACTTCCCCAGTTCTCCGTTTAGGATTGTTCAGAGGTGCCACTCCCATTGGTATTAATCAGTGCAAGACCATCAGACCTTGGCTCTGGCTCCAAGTGAAGCAAGATCCTGCTCTCTTGCCTGGAAAACATCTGCTGGGATGGAAAGAAGGAACAACAAACACAGGAGACAGGAGGGAGAACTGGGACACAGACGATGGACAGTTGGTAAAAAGCTACAGACGTTTCAAGGTCTGATCCAAAGCCCACACTGTCAGGGACTCTCACAACTGATGTCAAAGAGCTTTGGATCAAACTCAAGAAGACTCTTTTAAGCTTTCCAAAGCGAGGATTTTCAACCTGTGGCTTGCAAACCCATAATGGGTTATGATCTGGAAAAGTCAACTAACAAATCATAGCAAAAACCTCAAGAGTCTGAAGTTCACTAAAAGATGGGGGAGGTTAACTGTACATGAAAACCTGTAAAGATCTGTAAAACTGAGAAGGTAGACCACCATTACAGCATTTTACTGTCTTTTTCTTGAATTGGTGCTGTACTCCATTACCACTGGAAGCTTCCTTGAAATCTGCTACCTCAGAAGGCCAGCAGAAGAAACTAGTAATGACTTGTGAATAGAAAAAAAAAATTAAAAAAATCATACCCAGATGTTTGGGTACAATTCATTTTCTTGAGTCTTAGTTATTCAGAAACTACACTTACAAAACTGCGGATTTTACCTATGGAAGGAAATATTGGTGGAAAGATTGAATAATTAAGTGAACGTGGAAAACCATAGGGGGATCCCAGAAGAATATGATCAGCTTCATTGCATTGCTGGACTCCTCACTAAAGTTTCTATGGAGTTTTGCATGCTGTGGTGAGCATATACATATATATATGTATGTATATTTTACACATAAATATACATAAAGACACATAGAATATCAGTCTATGATCTAGGAACCTTTATTTGCAACCACACAGTTATTTAGGGGTGGTTTCAAAGCTAGACTCAAAGGCAAATGTGCTGGACTGTCTGTCCACATGAATGCTTTTGAGTCAAGCCCCAAGGTGACCAAACTGAAAGAGAATCTGTGCCTTATCAAAATGAACTTGCCCCATATTAAACACTAAGTGGTCTACAGTGGCAAAAGATAATACAAAACCCTGATTTCAGGAGATTTCTT
Source organism: Pezoporus wallicus (assembly GCF_028554395.1). Classification (NCBI taxonomy): domain Eukaryota; kingdom Metazoa; phylum Chordata; class Aves; order Psittaciformes; family Psittacidae; genus Pezoporus; species Pezoporus wallicus. The sequence goes on along the minus strand of NW_026637044.1, from coordinate 2,128,877 downwards.
TGAATTCTAACTCTTGCCTTTTAGTCACGCAAGACTCCAGCCATGAGACCTTGGTGCTATAGAAAACAAAACTTCATCTGTTTCATCACTCAGGACTTACTAACTCTCTGTCTAACATTGTTACTTCTATTTTTTTCCTTCCCTAATTTCTCTTGACAAGTATTGTTTGGCTCTGTATGTTTGTGTTTGATCACTCTCCCCTTCTCCTTTTCAGGAAGAATCCTTGAATACCAGGTCTTTGAACATCACTTCATGAAGCAATTTCCCAGGTACTTTGGATTTTTCTGTTCTATATGGGTTGAAGCCAGATTTATATTAAATAAAGTACCTTTTAGGATTCACCCTCCAATTGCTCTATACTTCGGGAAAGCTATTTCTTGTCAGAAGCCCAGGGACTGTGGTCACTCCGTGGTTCAAGTTTTCTTACACAGTTTTTTGAAGAGTCACTCTGGCCATGATCCAAAACAGGTTACTGTGCTGATGTACATTTAGTTAAAGCCAATTCACTTAACTCTACCTATACACTATGCTAAATTCAAGCACAACACCATCACTGGTCCTCATATGACCAGGCCCATAACAGCCTCTTAAGTTGATTTTATTTCCGTTAAAAATTAAAACCAAACATATGGCTTTTGAGAAGATACTTTTAGGAAAACATTTCACTTTTAGCTAGAAACAGGTTTTTCTGTTCTTAACAAAAGATTGCAGTTTTCAAAAGACAAAACTTGTCAAAATGGAGACATTTTTTCCTTTTTCTTTAATAAAATAAAAACAATTTCCAAATAAAGAGAACTGTGGCCAAATGGGACCACCTCAAAGGCTTAGCTCCATGTCCTATGGCCAAAAGTGGATACCCATTAAACCACGTAAGCGATGAGGTTTAGCAGGATCTTAGAATGTATCATCACTCCAGACCACTGCAAATGGACTGAAGAGCGCTAGAAAAGGGTCTGTAAAGGACTGTATTCAGAAGTAGAGAAACTAGATGGGAGATAGGATCCTTTTCCAGAGTTTCCACATCTAGATCTCTATCTGATGTAGTTAATATAAACTGAAGCAATGAGCTTTGCAGGACTGAAATACCTTTCCCTAAGTCTTCCCATTGGCATTAGCTTTGGAAAAGAGCCAGACCAACACACAGGGAGGTAACATACCAGGAGTCATCCCTTATGCTAATAGGGGACTACGTTTTCTTCAACCAGTCCAACTCACCATCAGTAACACAAGATAAATCTGCTTTCCAGTCCTTTTTGGCTCTTCTCTCTTGAACCACAGTGGCTGGATAGATGGCTGAATGACTTAGTCTTTATCCCTGGAAATAAGAAATAAATCTTCTGTACGTGTTCATGCACGGAATCTTTGCAATCTTCATTTTATAACCCTGCCTGAAGGCTAGCTCTTTCAGGTTTAAAGTGTTTAAGAAAATAATTTCTAGGATTTGAAGCTACCCACTCCTGTTCACTGTTGTTGCAGACAAATGCACAGCTCTGATCTCCTAGTTTACTTCGACTAGATTACATGTAGCATGAGTTCAGTAGGAAGAATCACACAAGTTCAGCAGTGTACTATTTTTGTGTGCCTGATATTAGGTTATGAGTTATTTAATGAAGCAGCAGTCTCCTTTTGGGGGAGAATTGTGATCTTAGTCCTCTCCTAGTGATACCCGTTGAACACCATTGAATATAAACGTCACTGCTTAAAAAGGACAGCACAGAGGGGAAATCCCTTCACTTCCCGGCAGCTGTTGGATGCATTCTGCTTATCCATTTTTCTTCAAAGACCAAGAAATGAAGCCCACATGACACACATCAATGCAGTGTACTATTAATAGAGTCCCACATAGGGTCTTATATTTGTGAAATCCCTGTTGGCCCTGCCCAGCAAATGTATTCCCCAGTTGTCTTACCACATCTGCAATGACTGCTTGAACAGTCACTTTTTCAAGACAGAAAACATAGCTTTCTTTGAATTATTTATGGGTAGAAGGCATGTGCGGTCAGCTGCTGGAGTTAACGGTACATTATTGCTGGGTGAGGTTTATGACTCGTTTTCCTGCTCCAAGACATCCTGTGATGCATCTCAGCCTGGGTAGGCTTTGCTCCTCCTGACGACGTGGAGGACATGGAGAAAGCTAACCATACCTTGAGCTGCACCACAAGCAGCATGACCAAGTGAATATCAAGGGAGGGGATTCTCCTCCTCTACTCCACTCTTGTGAGACTCCCCACCCTCCCCCTACCCTACCGCAGTACTGCATCGTTCTCTGGGGACCCAGCATAAGGATGTGGAGCTGTTGGAGTGAGTCCATAGGAGGCCACGAAGATGCTCTGAGGGCTGGAGCACCTTCCATTGCTGGCAACTTCCAGTGCCTAAAGGGGCTGACAAGAAAGCTAGAGATGGGTTTTTGATATAGGAAGGCAGGGATAGGATAAGGGGCAATGTGTTTTAACTAAAAGAGGGTAGATTCAGACTAGATATGAGGAAGAAATTTTTTTACAATGAGGGTGGTGAGGCCCTGGCACAGGTTACCCAGAGAAACTGTGGCTGCCCCATCCCTGGCAGTGTTCAAGGCCAGGTTGGATGTGGCTTTAAGGAATCTGGTCTAGTGGAAGGTGTCCCTGCCCATGGCAGGAGGATTGGAACTAGATAATCTCTAAGATCCTTCCACCCCAAAATGTTCTGTGATTCTACGGTTCCATGATTCTAGGAGAAACACAGTCGCAGACAAGTCATTACAGTATCACAGTATCACAGTATGCTAGAGATTGGAAGGGACCTTGAAACCACCCCCCTTCTAATAACACCCCAGGATGCCATTGGCCTTCTTGGCCACAAGGGCACAGTGCTGGCTCATGGTCATCCTGTCGTCCACTAGGACCCCCAGGTCCCTCTCCCCTACACTGCTCTCTAACAGGTCATTCCCCAACCTATACTGGAACCTGGGGTTGTTCCTGCCCAGATGCAGGACTCTACATTTTCCCTTGTTATATTTCATCAAGTTATTCCCTGCCCAACTCTCCAGCCTGTCCAGGTCTCGCTGGATGGCAGCACAGCCTTCTGGCGTGTCAGCCACTCCTCCCAGCTTAGTGTCATCAGCAAACTTGCTGATAGTACACTCAATTCCCTCATCTAAATCATTGATGAATATATTAAATATTAAATGCTGTAGGTCTCCATGACACTCTATATTTCACCAGAAGTGGAGGTAGGGGACCTGTAACATCTGTGACTCACAGCAGTGGAGCTCTTGTGTCTGCCGAAGATAAGTCCTTACCAAATCTCAGCAACTGCTAGCTACCTGCTTCTCCAAGTATCACAGACAGACACTCACACACATCTCTTGGAGCTCCTGAATTTCCTAACTGTTCCTGAGGTGCGGATATCACAAAGCTCTTTCCATACCCCATTTTTTTCTGATACATAAGAGGCAGAAAGCTCTTAGATCTTTTCCTTCTTCCTTACTCAGTCGTAACAGTAAAAGACTGAAAATAACATGGAACAGTTTGAATATGCCCTTTACAGGACCCCAGGTGCTTTCAATATTCCTTTTCTAGAGTCTCTTCAGTATTTTCTAGCTGTAGAAAGAGGGCTCTGGTGTGCCTCCCCAAATTGCAGATGACCCCACAGCACTGCAGAGCTTCCTTTCTGATTTACCTTACTTCTGTTTCACCTTGCTTCTGTTTCCATGGAGTTAGGTGTGGCACACAGATGAAAATATTCTGGATGGGCCTAGTTGGAGCCAAGAATGCTGGACACTTAAAAGCAGTTTCCCATCCCTATTTCACACCTGATCAGCCCAGGGTTTTGTGTGTACTATATAAATGTTGCTGATGGAACTTTGCTTTTCCAGCTACAAACAAACTAGCTGATGCTGCTTGATCTAAGAACATTGTGCTGTGGCTGTCAAGGCACATCCCTTATCCTTGACCTGGTATGGACACTGGAGGGTATCCATTCATATTCTTTTCCATTCACACTGGCATGTCTTTGTTTGACTCTCTGAAGTTTGCTCCCAAGTCAATACATATCTTCAAAGGCTGAAAAATTGGCTTTAAAGACACATTGCATAAGAGATGACCTTAGTACCTGTCTCACCAGAGAATGGTATGTTGCCTATGGGTAGCTGGGAGCTATGACTTGGGTCCATACAAATTTGCTCTCTAAGACACTATGAATGATTTAAGCAAAAAATAGGAGAGATACAGATGATTCAGATTAAATCCAGCTCAGCAAAAGAGTGTGGTGAAGCAGAGAGGAAGAAAATATCATAATTTGGGATTTAAGTCCACCCCGATTTTGGGCTGATTTTTTTTATTGAGACTTCAGACAATGGATAGAATCATAGAATAATAGAATAGTTAGGGTTGGAAAGGACCTTAAGATCATCCAGCCTATCCCTAACATAAAGGGCAACTCCCCCTCCCTGCCTGCCAGGCCTGTCTTTTCTAAAAATCCTGTAACCTTCCATTCCAACACTCCAGTCATAGGAGCCATCCCACCATGTTTCTGCAATGCCTATTATATCATACCCCCGTAGACGTGCACACATCGCTAATTCCTCTTGTTTGTTCCCCATGCTATGGGCATTTGTATAGAGGCATCTGAGCCAAGCTCCAACTGAAGCCAGCTCATTGGCTGGAGCGGCTGGGATATCTCTACATTGCTCCGAGCATTTATTATAGGTTCTGGCAACGCACTGGGTGCGTTCGGATGGAATGATGCCCCCCTCTCCCAGCACATCTAGTTTAAAGCCTCCTTGACCAGTCTGGCAAGCCTCCTACCAAAACTGCTCTTTCCCTTCTTTATCAGACCAGCTCCACCAGCCCCCACTAGACCTGGCCTACAAACTTGGGTCCCATGTTCAAGGCACCCAAACCCCTGACTATGACACCACCCTTTTAACCATTTATTAACCTGGCTAACCCTCATAGCTTTTTTTAGGTCCTCCCCTGTACCCTGGAGAATTGATGAAAAGACGGTCTGAGCTCCAGAGCCCCTAACCACCTCCCCCAGGGCTCTGTGGTCCTTCTTTATGTTCCCCAGGCTACTACTATCTATATCCCTAGCACCCACATGTATCATCAGGAGTGGGTACTTACTAGAGCAGGCAGCCTCTCTGCCACATCCCTGATCCGTGCCCCCAGTAGGCAACACACCTCCCTTGAGACAGAGTCTGGCTGGCAGACGAGTGCTTCTGTCCCTTTCAGTGTAGAGTCCCCTACTACTACGACCCACCGCTTTTTCCTAGCAGCACCAGTAGAGATCTTCTTTACCAGGGCATCAGCCGGCTGCTTCTCGATCGAGTGCGTTTCCTCATTAGCCCCCTGTAGGACAGCAAAGCGGTTTTGAGTGGGGACAATAGATTTAGGGGGAAGCCCCTTGCTTTTGATTGCCCTTTTCCTCCTTCTTTTTTTGTTGTTTTTTTTTTTTTTTTGTCACTAATTCCCAGGTTAACGGTCTCCCTCTTTCCTTCATGAGGTAGAGGTGAAGCTTGAGGCCCCTGCACAGTTTGGGCCTGGAGCAAGCATTCCTGCTTTCTCTCAGCTTCCCTGACATCTCGCAGCCTATTAACAGCATCCCGCAGCTCAGCCCCTGCTGCAGGAGGACCTCCACCAGGGAGCACCGAGTGCAGCCCTGCCCACTGGGCACCCTCCCATCACCAGACCAGTGCAGGCACTCTCTGCACCCCGAGCTCTGCACTGCAGCCTCCCCTCTCATCGGCTCTGTCTGGGTGCCTACACTGGCCACCGCCGGGGCAGCCAGAGCAGAGCTCCCGGACCGGACCCTGCTCATACGACGAGTGCTCACCATCCCGCACAAACTGCCTCGACCCGCTCTATTTGCCCACTCTGCTCGCCGCGCTCCCTGGGGCAGGTTTTTACCCAAGCAGGGCTGGTGCCGCTGCTTCAGGCTCCGCCCCGTGTGAGTCAGCTGCTCGCTCGCGTCAGCTGAGCTGCCGGCTCCCGGGCAGGTCCGGTCGAGGACTTGAGGCTCCCTCGGTGGCTCTCGCGGCTCTGAGTTGAGGCTCCTGGACGCTGATCTCCCCCCCCCCCCCGCTCCGGTGTTGAAGGCGTCCTCTCTCGAGCTACTCACCTCAGCAATTCAGAAGCTCAACTTCTGCGAGTGCTTATCTCCTTCACAAGGTTTGAAGGAGGTAGTTTCTAACCAACCTAAGTGCCTAAGGTAGGAAGTTTCTGTGTCCTAAAGAGCACACAAAGTTAGACATACTTGAACAGCTGCTAAAAAAAAAAAAACAAACAATAAACTGATCAAGAAGATGCTTGAGCTCCACTTTCAGTGTGGGAACTGTAAAAATAAGGGTGAGCTTGGGATTGCTGGTGTTGAATTTTTTTCATTTTTTGTTTGGCACTGGTGAATTCCCCCACCATATGCATAAAGAATGAGTCCCAACAACAAAATGTTGAAAATGTGATTAGGAAAAAAACAAAATAAATAAAGAAACAAAATCCCAAGAAAGAAGAGCACCATTGTTGAACAGCTGAAATATTTTGGCTACTGGATTGTGTGAGACTGGATTACAACTTTTCCAATCTATCGGTAAGGTAGTGAAAGACTGCTTGAAATTTTGAAGGAAATTCCCCTAGAAGAGATACTGTCCAGCATGTTTCTACTCTCTGTTAGTTATTTAATAGCTTGTAATGATATCTGCTTTACGCTTACTAGTAAATGGAGGGAAACGTGATCATTCAGTGTGTGATTTTTTTTTAAATCTTAAACAGTCTTGAAAAAAAGTAGTTATACCTAGGTGATTAATTTGAACTTGATTACCTTTCTGATAATAGAATGTAGGTGGGTCCCATCTGTAGCGTATAGAATTTTCCTTCCAAACCTATGATTATTTGTTTCTATAGGAAGCTTGCCAAATGCATCTGTAAAATTCACTTTTGTCCCTGACCACTTATAGGGATAACCAAAATGTCAAGGCTGAAGCTGACCACACAATAGCTTAAATATTCTACCTTGAGGCATTTTTTTCAAACTGCTGGGTTTCCTAAATATATGTCAAGGCAGCTGCTACTTTTCTGCGCCCTTCTTTACTTTTGTTGGCAGTTGTTCCCAAGCATCATTTTTCAAACCTGTCCTCTGACTTCTCTGTTTGAATAGAAATTGCTCTTCTATCTTAAGACACAACCCTTCCTTCCTCTGTTGACTAATACAGTTGGGGCTAGGGTTTTTGGTTTGTTTTGGTTTTTTAGGTTTTGGTGTTGCTGTTTTTTTTTCCAAGAGAATAAGTTTAAATAATACCATAGGACTGTTCATTGTATTTCACACAATATCTCATATTCAGAAATTTCACAGTAGCTACTGTGCACCTCTGAAATGCTGATCAGCCATTTTTATCTTGATGTTGAAATGCACGAAACCAAAAAGAAGAGTTTCTCTGAATATTCGTTGTAAAATAAAATGTTTTATGTCTATTTCTACTTACATTAACCGCAGATCTTCCAGTCCCAACAGCATAGCTTCTCTGGTGATAAGTTTGAATCACAGAACCATAAAATCATAGAATCATAGAATGGTTTGGGTTGGAAGGGACTTTTAAAGGTCATCTAGTCCAACTCTCCTGCCATGCGCAGGGCCACCTTCCACTAGACCAGGTTGCTTAAAGCCACATCCAGCCTGGCCTTGAACACTGCCAGGGATGGGGCAGCCACAGCTTCTCTGGGCAACTTGTGCCAGGGCCTCACCACCCTCATTGTAAAAAAATTTCTTCCTCATATCTAGTCTGAATCTACCCTCTTTTAGTTAAAACACATTGCCCCTTGTCCTATTGCAACAGGCCCAGCTAAAAAGTTCCTCCCCGTCTTTCTAATAAGCCCTTTTAAGTAATGAAAGAACACAATAAAGTCTCCCCAGAGTCTTCTTTTCTGCAAGTTGAACATCCCCAGCTCTTTGAGCCTGTTTTCATAAGAGAAGTGTTGTACCCCTCTGTTTCCCTCTCTCTTTCTCTAGGTGGTTCTTAGACTGTGGCAAACCAACCAGTCTTGTCTTTATTCCTTCATCACCTCTTTCTAAGTCCCTGTTGAACTCTGAGGGGCAGGAAGCCAACACCTGGCTACAACATGGACTCATAACTATTAATTTTTTGCATGAACTACAGCAGCCCTTAGGCTGGTTTAGTTTGGCAGAAGAGTACTGGCCATACCAAGGGGTAATACCAACTTCAAAATATTTTCACACACAGAACGCTTCGACTTGCATACATGATGTTTATCAGCAGTCCTCCAAACCCTGGCTGGAAGTACTTTTCTACAGCTCTTTGATGATGAAGCAAATGAGAAGGGTAACATTAGTTTGACACACTGGCTTTCGACTTTTTCTGAACTGTTATTGCCTTATATGTTTTCATTTTTGGCAGGTGTTCAGGGTCTGCATAGTGAATTTAAACATACTGGCAACAGAAGTGGCACAAGATCTCCCACTTCCTCAGGCGAGGCTCCAGGAACTCTGTAATACTGTCATCAAACATAGTGCCCATCCACCAGGGACTTTAATAGTCATCAAAAGAAGACTCTGCCTCCTGCAGTCACTCTCAGATCAGTTTTCTTATAAGCCTTTCACTGATTTCCAAGACAGCCATTGACTCCCAGGGAACTGTAGGTCATTGCTTGTTCTGCTCCAAAGGGACACAAAACCAGCAAACAGTGGCAGGAAATATCAAATCACAGCCAGGACCTTTGAAACATTACAGAAAGCAGACTGATGAAGATGAAAGTGTGTATACCCAGGATGCAGTCGTGAACTCCAGCATAGCTATGGTTGCAGAACGATTCAAGGATAGGTATATGATTTTTAAGGGAGATATTATTTAAAATTAATTAGCTATATTTGAAACAAGAGTATACATTTGATTTATCTTTTTTTTTTTTTTTTGATAAATGGAATCAATTCAGAGTTTTGGATAGTAAAATGGTGACTTTTATGCAACAACGTATATACTTAGATGTGCATGACTATCTAATATATTCACAGATTCAAGGTCCAGGAGATTGGTATAACCTACTTGACTAATCTCTTCCTTCACACAGGCCTTATGTATCCTTTATACAGTTACAATTTTGGATTCTGGGGGGTATTATAAGATTGCACGGTCTGTTTTCAGATTAAATTAGTGTCCTGGGTTCAGCAGTAGCAGTCATTTTTTTCTCCTTCTTGGTAGCTGGTGCAGTGCTGTGTTTTTGACTTTTGGCTCGGGAACAGAGCTGATAACAATGATGTTTTGGTTTGGCCAAGGACTTTGTGTGCCTCATGCTCTGCCAGGGAGGAAGGGAAGCCAGGAGGAAGCATTGACAGGACACCTGCCCCAAACTGACCAAAGAGCTATTCCATACCACAGCACGTCATGCCCAGGATGTAACTGGGAGTTAGCCGGAAGGGATGGGACTGCAGGGTTGGAGGAGGTATCAGTCGAAGCTTGGTTGGGCTGGGGGGGCGAGTTATCGGTCGGCTGGTGGTGAGATGTTGTATTCTCTTCCCTTGTTATTTCCTTTATCATTGTTATTATTGGTGGTAGCAGTAGTGATTTGTGTTATACCTTAGTTACTAAACTGTTCTTATCTCAACCTGTGGGAGTTGCATTCTTTTCGATTCTCCTCTCTGTCCCTCCGTGAGTAGGGGGAGGGAAAGAAGGGGGGGAGTGTGTGAACGAGTTGCCTGACTGGGTTTAAACCACAACAATTAGGATGAGAAGACTAGTTCTTATTTCTTTAAGTAAATGGAAATGCATCTGTCAAAATGTTTTCCGTCAACATTTTTTTACAGAAAATAAAATATTTCAGCATTCCTTGAAGCTGGATTGTTTCACTTGGATTCATTGATCTGACAGGAAGTATTCTATTTGATATTGGTTCAACAGTAATTTGATTTTACTTTTCTTCATTGCGGCATATTGCCACTTGGAAGCTGTAGTCCCAAGCCTGTTATTATCACCTTTGGTACAGGTTTTATACTTAGGTTGTCCTTCCTTACTGTCCTTCCTATAGTTCTGTAGAGGCATTGTACAACCTCCATCCTTGGACATTTTCAAAACTGAACAGAGCTTCTCTAGTTTCACAGTTAGCCTTGAAAAGGAGTTACCCTTTGAAAAGACAGTTGGACAAGAGACTACTGAAGGTCCTTTCCAACAAAGACTTTCTCATGATTCTGCAATTAGAAGTCCATTTAAGAGGACTGGTGCTGCTCGTTTTACTGATCTGGTAAAACTAGCTTCTAGTCTTCAGTCCCACATCTGATCTTTGCTAAGGGATGTCACATGCACAGATCCTTTATGTGCTACACTTGCAGTTTCTGGTGTACTTGTACTTGAAGGCATCAGTCAGGCTACAGATATGACTGAGTGCTTGAGATATGTTGCCGACAGCTAAGATTAAGTTGACACAAAATGTTTTTTTCTGTTTTTAAAAAGAGTGCAGGCTATGCATGCTAAGAGTGATGGAGTCCAATTCTCTCCCAATTTCTTTTCTGTGATTAAATCCCTCTAATTTCTGCTTTTCCTTGGATCATCTAGATGTTGCTGTAGGGTCTAAGAAAAGAGCAATCTCATAACCTTCCCTACTGTTGAGGCCAAGTTTGCACCAAAGACTCTCACATGAATGTGGCTAGAAGATGTTGAGCCAGAGCTTTCTCTCTGGAGAGTTTCCCGAAGTAATTCCAGCTAATGGAACAAAAGCTCCAGAGAAGTACTGTGTTTCTTCTAAACCAGATGTTTTAATGCCTTGCCAATGCCTAATAAATGGCAATGTATTCACACTGTCAAGGTTATACACTTAATAAATTATATTTAATACTGATATAAATACAGAAAACCACAGTGAAAATTGACAAGAAAAGTGACTGTGTCTTATATAAGAGCAAAAATGCTAGTATGAGATTTTACCCAGGCACATATGGGTGTGTATCTGTATATATCTCTATATAAAAGTGAATGTTGCCAATTAGCTGAATGGTTCTGAGTTACTCAATCAAGATCCACCTGCAAAAAGAAAAAATAAAAAAAAGAAAGGAGAAAAAAAAGGAGAATTTGCAATGTCAGTAGGATTGGGTAATGCTTTCAAATTGCCATTCAGAAGTCAAAACTAAAGTCCTAGCACTGACCAAAAGTTTCCACAATTCAACTCATTCTTTTCAGCTTCAGTGCCCTAACATGTACTGCAGAAGTAAAATGAGGACTAAAGCTATTTCAGGTAATTCTGACAACAACAAAAAGGTAACATTCATAGTCAGTACTTTGAGGAAGTCAAGACTGACTGACTGCCTCCACACTTCCACCTCCTGGCTCCAGAGACTTAATTCTTGAGACTGCTCCTCCATCATTTTGCAGCATGTAAGCAAAACTACTGTTCCACCCAGCCATTTGGACTCATTTTACATGGGCAGAGACTCATGGTTTAAAAGCTTATCCATGCCTTAGCCCTTTCACATTGGAACAAGTGAAGGAGATGAGTAAGTAGTAATTTTCTTTTTTTTTTTTTTTAATGCTGACTCCTGGTTATACATTATGGGGTGGTGCTATCAGTGTATTTACAAACTTGCTCTTTGGTGACTCCTGTAATCTGTCCATTATGTGGTTTAATTGCCATGGCTGAGGGCAGACTGAACCATTCCAAAGCCCAAGAAAGTAATTTTCATTGATTTCAGCATGGGTTGGATGAGATCTTTCACATTTAGAAGCAAAATTTTATGCTGGTTTTGATACCTTGGCAAACTGCACACCCAGATGTTGTTGTAGCATGGGGGATATTTTATACCTACTTTACTGTTGTTTAAAACCTTCTGACAGCTGTGAGACCATAAAAAATCAACTTCATCCCAAGTAAAAACTGAAATGCTGAAACACTGAAACTCAGCAGCAGCTATATAAGGGAACAGAAAACAGATCTTCCCCTTTGTCCTGAGACTTCATGAGTACCAGTAACTCAACATCTCTGTCAAGGGCTTCCCCCCCCTCCACTTTGGAATTTCTTTCTCTTTGGCTTTTGAACAGGATATGTTTTCTTACCTTCAGGGTTAGATACAAAGGGCATTAACTTGCTTTACCTTTTGCATCCTTTTTAAAATTATTAGTTTTGTTGGTCTAAGGAATGTGTGTTCTTTAATGCTGCAAATAAACATCTCCCATCTGCAAAGAAAGGTGCTGCATTATGGAGCTTGGTCCATGCAGCAAGATGCACAATCTTTTCCTCTATCAGCCGAGCATATAGCACAGATTCCTGCTCTGGGTGAGACCCTTTGTCATGGTCAATGGCCAGTGCATGTAGGTTTGCCAAATAGAGACTGTTATACTTTTCTCCTGATGTTCTGGCTCCTTGTTTCCATTACATACCTTATCTGGGCCTCAGCTGGTTTCTGCCTTTCTGCTTACTATTCTGAATTCTTTAACACAGTATTATAGGATTGCTGAGGTTGGGAGGGGTCTCTGGAGATTGTCTTGTCCAACCAATGTGGAGAATGATGTTCAGGGCTCTGTCCAGTCAGGTTTTGAATATCTCCAGGAATTAAGACCCAACAGCTACTCTGGGCAACCTGTTCCAATATTCCAATACCCTCACAAAGAAAAGGTTTTCCTCTGTTTAAAGGGAATTTCCTGTATTTCAGTTTGTGCCCATTGCATCTTGACTTGTCTCTGTACATTAGTAAGAAGATCCTGGTTTTGTCTTATTTTCTCCTTCACCATCAGCTATTTATAAGCATTTGTCCTGGGTTCAGCAGTAGCATTCATTTTTCTCCTTCTTGGTAGCTGGTGCAGTGCAGTGTTTTGACTTTCAGCTTGGGAACAGAGCTGATAGCGACGTTTTGGTTTGGCCCAGGACTTTGTGAGCCTCATGCTCTGCCAGGGGGGAGGGGAAGCCAGGAGGAAGCAGAGACAGGACACCTGACCCAAACTGACCAAAGAGGTATTCCATACCACAGCACGTCATGCCCAGGATGTAACTGGGAGTTAGCCGGAAGGGCTGGGAGACTGCAGGGTTGGAGGAGGTATCGGTCGGAGCTTGGTCGGGCTTGGGGGCCGAGTTATCGGTCAGCTGGTGCTGAGGTGTTGTATTCTCTTCCCTTGTTATTTCCTTTATCATTATTATCACTGGTGGTAGCAGTAGTGATTTGTGTTATACCTTAGTTACTAAACTGTTCTTATCTCAACCCGTGGGAGTCGCATTCTTTTCGATTCTCCTCTCTGTCCCTCCGAGAGCAGGGGGAGGGCAAGAAAAGGGGGGGAAGTGAGCGAACGAATTACCTGACTGGGTTTAAACCACGACAGCATTAAAAGAACCTAATGAGTTTTCTGTTCTGCAGGCTAAACAATCTCAGCACTCTCTCTCTTATATGAGAGATGCTCCAATCCCTTAATTACTTTCATGGCTCCACTGTTTCCATGCCACTCTTGTCCTGCAGAGTCCAGTGCTTTTCACAGTACACCAGATGTGTTGCATCACTTCTGACTAGAGGAGAAGTACCACTTCCCTCAACCTGCTGGTAGTACACTTGTTAATGCAGCTGTGAGCCTCCTCTAGCTCATGTTTTGTTGTCTGCCATGCAGCATTTTAATTACCCTGGCACTGTCAAAACTATGGCCTGATGAATGAGTGGATCAAGTCCCACACTGTGGCTGGTCTTTGGGGAACAGTAGTCTACTAATATTCCACGGACTTCCGCTCAAAGACCAGTACCTCTTGGGTTTTCTTCAGAAGGTTATCTCTTGGGTTTTCTTCAGAAGGCTGTCCACTTAATCTCTGGAGTGTCTGTGACCACCAGGAGCACTGGTCCACTTCTCCCCATCTGTTTGAGGAGCTTGAAGATCAGTCTGTGGTGAGGTCACTGCTTTCCACCAAGTCACTTTAAAGGGCCTATATCTTTAACTATAAAGAATGCTTAAGGTAATAGTTTGGATGGGACATTCACACAAGATGCATCTGTTTGCTCAAAAGAAACACAGCTATAAGCTCCTGGGTCTCAGTCAAAGAGGAATATTTCTACTCATATTAATTATAAGTTCTCTGGGCCTTCTTGCAGTGAATCACTGTGGCACCTTGAGTGACTCATCCCAGTGTCCATCTCCAGGCACTGCTGTACAAGGTAACGGATGAAATTACTTCCCACCAAGGAAAAATAAGTACAGATATAGGTGCCTTTCTGTACAGGAAGCCATCTGTTTGCTGTCTTCACATGAAAGCTGTGTAACCATGTAAACAGACTTGGGATTTTTGCTTGATTGCAGCAATATGCCCATTTGTTGTTTTTCCTATTAACCTTCCAGTGATGGAGCGAACAGATTAGGAAATGAGCCACATGAAAGAATTCTGAATGATATTCCCTATCAGATCTGGCTGTTCCTGAGGTATGTTAGAAATGAGCCTTTCAAATAAGGGAACGGTTATTCATCAGAGTTCTTTTAAACTTGGAATTCACAGATCAAAATGAATGTGTGTCTCTCCCTCTTTCTCTTTCAAAAAAGTATCTGAATAAAAGCGGACATATTGACCTTGGAACTTACCTCCTTCTGTTCCTGAAGGAGATGAGAGGCAGAAGGAAGAGGTTAGAAGTACGGAGTGTTTTGGGGTTTGGATGTTGAACACTTCAGACTTCTGTTGTCACACGTTTCCTAAACAGCATAAGTGATGAAAGCTAGCATTCTTCTGCTCACAGCCCCTTTATTAGCCTTCATATGGAACAAGATTGCAAATCATGCTAGCTATTAACTGTTATATAGGAAAAAAGGCGACCTGATCACCCCCATGGTGCTGGAAGAAACCTTGCAAAGCATCTAAGACTTGGCATGGTGCTAACCACTGCAGACAACATCTGTACAAAAGGATCATGTCAAAAATAACCAACATTAAAAAAAGCATTAGTTCTGAGCAAACCTAATTAACAGACACAAATGCATGTTATAAACAGACACAGCAGGCTCTGTTTGTGTCCTTTTACAACTTTCCTTATGATAAGCCTTTATTCAAATTCCAAACAAGCCAACAGAAAGACTTCTAGTAACTGGGTATGTGGATACTTTGGCATATCTGGCAAACCAGACAGTGCCTACTATGGCAAATATTGCCACAAGGAAAACATTGACCAGACTTTGCGGATCTCACCCAGACATAACAGCCTCTGAATGGGTTAAAGGCAAGGGAACAGCTTTATTTTCATAGAATCATAAAATAGTTAGGATTGGAAAGGACCTAAAGATGGACCTAGTTCCAACCCCCCCTGCCATGGGCAGGGACACCTCACACTAAACCATGACACCCAAGACTCTGTCCAGCCTGGCCTTGAACACCGCCAGGATGGAGCATTCACAGCTTTCTTGGGCAGCCTATTCCAGTGTGTCACCATCCTTACAGTAAAGAACTTCTTCCTTATATCCAATCTAAACTTCTCCTGTTTAAGTTTTAACCCATTACCCCTTGTCCTGTCACTACAGTCCCTAATGAAAAGTCCCTCCCCAGCATCCCTATAGGCTCCCTTCAGATACTGGAAGGCTTCTATGAGGTCTCCACGCAGCCTTCTTTTCTCCAGGCTGAATAGCCCCAACTTTCTCAGCCTATTTTCATATGGGAGGTGCTCGAGCCTCCTGATCCTCCTCATAGCCCTCCTCTGGACTTGTTCCAACAGTTCCATGTCATTTTTATGTTGAGGACACCAGAACTGCACACAAAACTCCAGATGAGGTCTCAGGAGAGCAGAGTAGAGGGGCAGGATCACCTCCTTCGACCTGCTGGTCATGCTCCTTTTGATGCAGCCCAGGATACGGTTGGCTTTCTGGGCTGCGAGCACACTCTGAAGTTGGCTCATGTTAAATTTCTCATCAACCAACACCCTAAGTCCTTCTCCGCAGGGCTGCTCTGAATCTCTTCCCTGCCCAACCTGCAGCTGTGCCTGGGATTGCTCCGACCCAGGTGTAGGACCTTGCACTTGTCATAGTTAAAATTCATGAGGTTGGCATCAGCCCACCTCAGAAGTGTGTCAAGGTCCCTCTGGATGGCATTCCTCCCCTCCAGCATATCAACCAAACCACACAGCTTGCTGTCATTGGCAGACTTGCTGAGGGTGCACCCAATCCCACTGTCCATGTCACCGAAAAAGATGTTGAACGAGACCGGTCCCAACACCGATCCCTGAGGGACACCACTCGTTACTGGTCTCCAGCTGGACATTGAGCCGTTGACCACAACTCTTTGTGTGCGGCCATCCAGCCAGTTCTTTATCCACCGAGTGGTCCATCCATCAAATTGATGTCTCTCCAATTTAGAGACAAGGATGTCGTGTGGGACAGTGTCGAACACCTTGCACAAGTCCAGGTAGATGACATCAACTGCTCTACCCCTGTCCACCAGTTCTGTAGCCCCATCATAGAAGGCCACCAAATTGGTCAGGCAGGATTTCCCCTTAGTGAAGCCATGCTGGCTGTCAACAAGCACCTTGTTGATTTTCATGTGCCTTCGCATGCCTTCCAGGAGAATCTGCTCCAAGATTTTTCCAGGCACAGAAGTGAGACTGACTGGTCTGTAATTCCCCGGGTCATCCATTTTCCCCTTCTTGAAAATGGGGGTTATATTTCCCTTTTTCCAGTCATTGGGAACTTCACCTGACTGCCATGATTTCTCAAATATAATGGCCAGTGGCTTCGCAACTTCATTCACCAGCTCCTTCAGGACCCATGGATGGATTTCATCAGGTCCCATGGACTTCTGCAAGTTCAGCTTTTTAAGATGATCTCAAATCTGATCCTCTCCTACAATGGGCCTAAGGTCTTCATTCTCACAGTCCCTGCATCTGCCTTCCAAGACTTGGGTGGTGTGGTCAGAGCATTTGCCAGTGAAGACTGAGGCAAAGAAGTCTTTCAGAACCCCAGCCTTCTCCAAATCCTGTGTAGCCAGTTCTCCTGATAGCTTCCAGAGAGTGCCCACATTGTCCCTAGTCTGTCTTTTATTTGCAATGTAACTATAGAATCCCTTCCTTTTATTTTATTTTATTTTATTTTATTTTATTTTATTTTATTTTATTTTATTTTATTTATTTTATTTTAATTTTATTTTATTTATTCTTAGGTATTCCAAGCGTCACTCAACAAGGGCAAGTCTCCTCAGTGCTGTCACAGGCTCATGCAGATATTTCAGATACACTATCTGTAGGAAAGAGTTCAGAGGAGGGCCATGAAGATGCTCTAGGAGCTACTCTATGAAGACAGGCTGAGAGCTGGACTCGTTCAGCCTGGAGAAGAGAAGGCTCTGGGAAGGCCTTAGAACAGCTTTCAGTAATTGAAGGAAGAAGACAAGAAAGCTGGAGAGGGGCTTTGTACAGGGGCTTTGTACAATGGCTTTATAAGGATAAGACAAAGGGGAATGTCTTTAAACTGAAAGAAGGGGGATATAGACTATATATTAGGAAGTTCTTCCCTGTGAGGGTGTGCAGGCTCTGGCACAGGCTGCCCAGAGAAGCTGTGCCTGCCCCAACCCTGTCAGTGTTCAAGGCCAGGTTGGATGGGGCTTTGAGCAACCTGGTCTAGTGGAAGGTGCCCCTGCCTGTGGCAGCAGGACTTGGAACTTCATTAACTTTAAGGTCCCTTCCAACCAAAACTATTCTCAGATTCCATGATTATATGAAATCACCTGAAGCACCCATGTTTAGGGAAGTGAGTCACACAATTTCCAACAGCATCGGTGTCTATATGTAGGCTCTGTGTGCTCATGTGAATTGTCCACACTGTGGTGTCTAGTGTCATTTGAAATACCCTAAGGCATCTCCATTGCTCTTAGTGATGGGCCGCAGGAGATAGAGGAGACCTGTATATTTCTGGAGCAAGAACTGGAGGTCATGGGGTGTGTCCTGGGCATCTCAGCTGCATCTCAGCTGGAGTAAGATGTATATGTGCTGAACTGAAATAAGCCCAAGCTGTGAGCTCCTGTCACAGTCAGAAAGAACCTGGTTAATACACAAATTTAGATATCTGAATCTGTGAGACAAATTCAACATTTCTTCATTTGGATTACCTAAGACAACAGGTATTATTACTTCTAATTTTCATAACAGAAACACGCAGCTTGCTGGTAAAACTGAATTTCTGGGCTCACTAGGTAGTACACTCCAGGATTTGGAAAAAAAATGTTTCTTTTGTGCAAAAGTGTCAAAATAGTGCTGCTGCAATGCCAAGATGCATAGACCAATGTACATACAAGCACATTGGGCACACTGCAAAGACACAATCCTGGCCTCTTCTGACCCAAAGCTAATATTGCCAGACTCCAGTACAGCAAAATACAGTTCTTCTTCCAAACTGTTAATAATTTTAATTTGTTTAGAATTTGCCAAACCAGAGCATGAGTCAATCTTGTCTAAGTAAGTTTAGTTATCTAAAACCTGGGTATCAATTCTATGCATGTCTTCTAGGCTGTCAACGGAAAAGGCCAGATGCTAGAAGACAACACTGATAATTTCTGGTTAAATATGCTCCTAAAAGACCAAATCCTCTTCCCTTAAGTAGAGAGAAAGAATACGAGTTTCAATTTTCTACTTTACTATAAGTTCTTGATTTATTTGCACACCTGTAACTGTCTAGTGCCATGGGAGCTGCCCAAATGCAAACCAGGTAATGTCTAGATACCACTCCAAAAGGACGGAACCACATAAAATTTGGTTTTTTTCCAAGTTGTATGAAGGCCATTCTTACAACTCGCATAATCTAGCCTTTTAGCTTACAACCTTCAGATAGCTCGAGGATGATAACACATCCCTCACTGAAGGTCACAGCAACAGTCAGTCCTATCCATCTAGCATTTTATGCAGTATACCATGCATCCTTTTTTATAAGATTACATGCTTAGACAGATAGGCATTGAAACTCCTGTTGATTTTCAACTTCATGTACTTCTAAAAAAAGTGTCAACCCTCATAATTCGTTATAACAGAACCATATCTACCATGAAAGTGGCAGCCAGGCCCAGGGCAGCTGGATGTTCAGATGCAGTAGGTGTTTTTCATAGTGTTTCACAGGTAAGATCACATGAATCAATAAGGCAAACACTGAAATAAGAAATATGCAATCCCAATGAATCAGGCTGATATATTTCAGTTAACTTCAAAGCACACTGTGCACTTATTTGGTAAACTATGAAACTATCCGGAGGTATTTTATAATACAATCCAGAAAGCCATCTGGGGGGAATTACCACAGTTGTAAAATTAAATGAAGAGGACAGTTCCCAAAGTTTTCCCTCAGGACTGCTGTGAACAGTTTAATAGTCAAGGTGAAAAAATTAAGCTGGCACGAAGGTAGAAAAGTCATATACAAATATTTGCAGACAAAGGCAAGAAATGATAGCAAATAGCATTAAATGCAATAAGGAGTGGGTTAAAAAATGAGTGAGCAAAATATCCCAACACTGAAATATCTTTTTATTATGTGTAACCTATCAGCAGACATTGCCATTCAGCACATAAAATATGGGAAAGAGCTGCTCAAGACACTTCCACATACCACTAAAAGTTCAGGCATTCAAAAGTAGGTTTCTAGCTTCAAAATGGAAACATGAAAATATTTTCATTGTGTTTAATCAATATTTTCATTGATTTAATTTTCTATGCTCCTTTAAAAAGACTGGATTTGGAGTCAATGAAGAATGTCAGTCGTTGTTATGTCATCTCTAATGTTATGAAGCGAAAATAAACATAAAAGTCACAAGAGGATAGCAAATAAAGGTTTTATGAAGAAGGTATTAATTTAAAAATTCTGGTTTTATTTAAACAATCTAATATGAAAAAAACTGTACCTTCATGTAAAAATGGACTTGAAAGAGCAGCAGAAAACTTAATAGAAAATATACTTTCCCAAGAGAATCTAGATGACCTTTTCCTGTTCCACGTTTTGGAATGGATGCCCAGGTACTATTTTCTGATTACATGTGGTGATGAAAACTAAAATTACATGTTGATTTTGATAACCCAAAATCCAGAAGACATTATGTAATCCATGAATTTGAAAGTGTTTCTGAACTATGCAAATGGCAGAAATTTCAAGAAATGCTTTGGAACTCTGAGGATTGTTGTGATATTTTTCAGTCATTCCAACTCTCCTTTCCTAATAAACAAACAAACAAAAAAAAAAGCAGTCAATCAAACAAAAACTATAAATCACCTCCCTTTCCCCAAATATAAATGCAGAGCAAAAGTTCTTTGATGGTACAAGGGGAAAGAAAAACAACATGACAGAAAAGAGAATAAAAAGAGAAAATTGGAACAAAATGAAAAACTTAATTAGTATTTCTAATAAAAATACTTTTATTTTAGGTATTTAAAAAACCCACAAACCAAAACACAAAACCTTTTCATTTTATTAAAACAGACGAATAAGCAAGGTAACATTCCTTAAAGCCATCTTGGAAAAAACTAAGCTGCCAATGTGTTAATCATAATAGAAAATGAATAAAATTGACCTTATTAAATTATTTTTAGCACTTGCTGTAGTGATAATGAGGAAATTTTCAAAGTTTTAAACAATAGTTAGAGATGGGATACTCTGGAGGGAAGGTCATCCCTGGCAGTGTTCAAGGCCAGGTTGGACAGAGTCTTGGGTGTCATGGTTTAGTGTGAGGTGTCCCTGCCCATGGCTGGAGGTTTGGAACTAAATGAACTTAAGGTCCTTTCCAACCCAAACTATTCTATGATTCTATGATTTATAGACAGCTACACCCGAGATAATCAACTGGGTTAATCATCATTTGAAGTTGAAGGGAGATGTGATGGATTTCACACATGATTTGTCCAGTGAGAGGTTTAAAATGGGACTGATGAATCAGGCCATAGAAACTGCAATCTTTCTCCACTGGGTTTAAGGGCGAGTCAAGATTGCATGTTTGTCTCTAGAGTTTTTCATTGTAAAATTAGACAAGACAAATCCCATCTTTTATGCCTCCAGCATCTCATGCTAAATCCTTCATGAACTTTAAATACAAGAAGGCTGTTGAAAGGAAGATTTGCAGTACTTATAGTATTGTCTTTCACAGAAAACTGGAAAGTACAATCATAGAATCATAGAATAATTAGGGTTGGAAAGGACCTTAAGATCATCTATTTCCAACCCCCCTGCCATGGGCAGGGACACCTTACGCTAAATCATATCACCCAAGGCCTCGTCCAACCTGGTCTTGAACACTGCCAGGGATGGAGCATTCACAACCTCCCTGGGCAACCCATTCCAGTGCCTCACCACCCTAACAGGAAAGAATTTCCTTCTTATATCCAATCTAAACTTCCCCTGTTTAAGTTTTAATCCGTTACCCCTTGTCCTATCACTACAGTCCCTTATGAAGAGTCCCTCCCCAGCATCCCTATAGGCCCCCTTCAGATACTGGAAGGCTGCTATGAGGTCTCCACGCAGCCTTCTCTTCTCCAGGCTGAACAGCCCCAACTTCCTCAGCCTGTCTTCATATGGGAGGTGCTCCAGTCCCCTGATCATCCTCGTGGCCCTCTTCTGGACTTGTTCCAAGAGTTCCATGTCCTTTTTATGTTGAGGACACCAGAACTGCACACAATACTCCAGATGAGGTCTCACAAGAGCAGAGTAGAGGGGCAGGATCACCTCCTTCAACCTGTTGGTCATGCTCCTTTTGATGCAGCCCAGGATACTGTTGGCTTTCTGGGCCGCAGGCACACACTGCCGGCTCATGTTCATTTTCTCATCAACCAACACCCCCAAGTCCTTCTCTGCAGGGCTGCTCTGAATCTCTTCTCTGCCCAACCCGTAGCTGTGCCTGGGATTGCTCTGACCCAGGTGTAGGACCTTGCGCTTGTCATGGTTAAACTTCATAAGGTTGGCATCAGCCCACCTCACAAGTGTGTCAAGGTCCCTCTGGATGGCATTCCTTCCCTCCAGGGTATCAACCGAACCACACAGCTTGGTGTCATCAGCAAACTTGCTGAGGGCACACTCAATCCCACTGTCCATGTCAGCGACGAAGATGTTAAACAAGACCGGTCCCAACACCAATCCCTGAGGGATGCCACTCGTTACTGGTCCCCAGCTGGACATTGAGCCATTGAACACAACTCTTTGTGTACGGCCATCCAGCCAGTTCTTTATCCACCGAGTGGTCCATCCATCAAATTGATGTCTCTCCAATTTAGAGATAAGGATGTCATGTGGGACAGTGTCGAACGCTTTACACAAGTCCAGGTAGATGACATCAACTGCTCTACCCCTGTCCATCAGTTCTGTAACCCCATCATAGATGGCCACCAAATTGGTCAGGCAGGATTTCCCCTTAGTGAAGCCATGCTGGCTGTCACCAAGCACCTTGTTGTTGTTCATGTGCCTTAGCATGCCTTCCAGGAGAATCTGCTCCAAGATTTTTCCAGGCACAGAAGTGAGACTGACTGGTCTGTAATTCCCCGGGTCATCCATTTTCCCCTTCTTGAAAATGGGGGTTATATTTCCCTTTTTCCAGTCATTGGGAACTTTATCTGACCACGATTTCTCAAATATGATGGCCAGCGGCTTCGCAACTTTATTCACCAGCTCCTTCAGGACCCATGGATAGATGTCATCAGGACCCATGGACCTGTGCACGTTCAGATTTTTAAGATGGTATCAAACCAGTTCCTCTCCTACAGTGGGCGCAAGAGTGCTTGTGCCGGGCCGTACCATCCTTCCAACTGATGTCAGGGTGGTTGAAGTCACCATGAGAACAAGGGCCTGTGAGCGTGAGGCTTTTCCTATCTGTCTGTGGAGTGCTTCATCCGCAGGTTTACCTTGATCAGGCGGTCTGTAACAGACCTCCACAATAATGTCTCCCATAGCTATATTCCCTTTAACCCTGACCCACAAACTCTCTGTGGACTGCTCACCTGTCCCCAGACAGAGTTCCATACTCTCCAGCCTATACCTAACATAAAGGGCAACTCCCTCTCCCCTCCTGCCAGGCCTGTCTTCTCTAAAGAGCCTGTAACCTTCCATTCCAACACTCCAGTCATAGGAGCCATCCCACCATGTTTCTGCAATGCCTATTATATCATACCCCCGTAGACGTGCACACATCGCTAATTCCTCTTGTTTGTTCCCCATGCTACAGGCATTTGTATGGAGGCATCTGAGCCAAGCTCCAACTGAAGCCAGCTCACTGGATGGAGCAGCTGGGATATCTCCACATTGCTCCGAGCATTTATTATAGGTTCTGGCAACGCACTGGGTGTGTTCGGATGGAATGATGCCCACCTCCCCCAACACATCTAGTTTAAAGCCTCCTTGACCAGTCTGGCAAGTCTCCTACCAAAACTGCTCTTAGACCAGCTCCACCAGCCCCCACTAGACCTGGCCTACAAACTTGGGTCCCATGTTCAAGGCACCCAAACCCCTGACTATGACACCACCCTTTTAACCAGATATTAACCTGGCTAATCCTCCTAGATTTTTTTAGGTCCTCCCCTGTATCCTGGAGAATTGATGAAAAGACTGCCTGAGCTCCAGAGCCCCTAACCACCTCCCCCAGGGCTCTGTGGTCCTTCTTTATGTTCCCCAGGCTACTACTATCTATATCCCTAGCACCCACATGTATCATCAGGAGTGGGTACTTACTAGAGCAGGCAGCCTCTCTGCCACATCCCTGATCCGTGCCCCTGGTAGGCAACACACCTCCCTTGAGACGGGGTCTGGCTGGCAGACGAGTGCTTCTGTCCCTTTCAGTGTAGAGTCCCCTACTACTACGACCCACCGCTTTTTCCTAGCAGCACCAGTAGAGATCTTCTTTACCAGGGCATCAGCCGGCTGCTTCTGGCTCGAGTGCGTTTCCTCATTAGGCCCCTGCAGGACAGCAAAGCGGTTCTGCGTGGGGACAACAGATTTAGGGGGAAGCCCCTTGCTTTTGGTTGTCCTTTTCCTTTTTTGTTGTTTTGTTGTTTTTTGTCACTAATTCCCATCTTCCCAGGTTAATGGCCTCCTTCTTTCCTTCATGAGCTGGAGGTGAAGCTCGAGGCCCCTGCTTCCTCTCAGCTTCCCTGACATCTCGCAGTCTATTAACAGCATCCCGCAGCTCAGCCCCTGCTGCAGGAGGACGTCCACCAGGGAGCACCGAGTGCAGCCCTGCCCATTGTGCACCCTCCCCTCACCAGACCAGTGCAGGCACTCTCTGCACCCCGAGCTCTGCACTGCAGCCTCCCCTCTCATCGGCTCTGTCTGGGTGCCTACACTGGCCACCGCCGGGGCAGCCAGAGCAGAGCTCCCGGACCGGGCCCCACTCACACGATGAGTGCTCACCATCCCGCACAAACTGCTCCGCCTCGCTCCTGGTCTCTCGCGCTCCCTGGGGCAGGTTTTTACCCACTCATGGCTGGTGCCGCTGCTTCAGGCTCCGCCCCGTGTGAGTCAGCTGCTCTCTCGCGTCAGCTGAGCTGCCGGCTCCTGGGCAGGTCCGGTCGAGGACTTGAGGCTCCCTCGGTGGCTCTTGGCGATCTGAGGTGAGGCTCGTGGACGCTGATCTTCCCCCCGCTCCGGTGTTGAAGGCGTCCTCTCTCGAGCTACTCACCTCAGCAATTGACCCAAAGTACAAAAGTACAGTAACTGTGATTTTAATATGCAGGTAATTTTGTACTGGGCAATGTCTTAGCAATTTGCTTAGAATGAGTGTCTAGCTAGGCTGTAATATTCATTTGAAATTTGTACAAGTTCTTTAAGTTTCATAGCTTTAGCTTTTTTTTTTTGCTTTTTTTTTTTTTTGGTAGTTGTTGCTACTGAAGTTGAAAAATGAAGGGGCAAAGAAAACAAGCGAAGAAAACCATAATGGTTGCAAATCCCCCCTCATTTTTTCCAGCTATTTGTGCGAATCAGGAAATCAGTCTGAGACTTAGTTACACAGTCCAGGATGACTTGTAAAACTTATTCCACATCTCTAACAGAAAGGATCCTTTCCAGACAGTTGAAGGTGGATAGATCCATCAGGCTCCTGTTCCTCATGCCCTGTCTTACAAAGAAATCTGTCTTCAGGAGCCCAGGGAGTTAACAAACTGATGCAAAGAAAATCATTTGGAGAATTATACCACAGCTCCTAGGCCTTTGTTACTGGCAGGAGAACTGGAATCTTTTGATTACAGCACTATTAATCAATTTAACAGCAATACAGACGTGTACTTGGTTATGAGGTCACCTTGGGTTACTAGCTGAAGCATTGAATGACCTCAGACCTTACTAAAGCACTAAGGGGATTTTGGGTAACATAGTTACATGTTTTCATTACATTTTTGAGAAGTCCTAGGAGGGGAAGGTTGGGGGAAAGTTTGCCGTGTGCTTTGTCTATTGGTTTTGCTCTTGTCCTCATTTGTTTAAACAACTGTCGTGCAATTGGAAAATTTTCCTGTAACTAGAAGAAACATGACAATTTTTTTCTGGAAAACAGGGAAGGAATGTCTTGGAAAACTGACACCCAGCAGCATAAATCTTCTCCCTTCCAATATCTTAATGGGTGTAATGTACCTTGCCACTCCTATGAACTCAGAAGTTCTGAGTTTAATTTTAGGTGCTCATTTGTATTGGGCCAGTTCGTGCAGGAATAATGTGACAGAGTCCTGGAAAATTAACTGATGTCCCAGATGTTCTGATGGATTAATTATAATCTAAGATTTTTTACTGGTCATAAATGCAATTTGGATTTCAATGCCCTCGTTTTCTGGATGTTACCTTTCTTAGCTCATTTTGAGAGATTCTTTAAAATAGTTCTATGCCTTTTTGTTTTATTTCATAAAGGTCCTAAGAGATTCAGAATGTTATCTAGCAATCTTTTAACCATATTAAGATCTAATCTTAGAGGTTTGTTTAGTTTGTTTATAAAATACATTAAAAAAAAATCTCATTGGAATCATAGAATCAAAGAATCATAGAATCAAAGAATAGTTAGTGTTGGAAAGGGCCTTAAGATCATCAAGTTCCAACCCCCCTGCCATGGGCAGGGACACCTCACACTAACCATATCACCCAAGGCCTCGTCCAACCTGGTCTTGAACACTGCCAGGGATGGAGCATTCACA
The DNA here is from genome assembly GCF_028554395.1 of Pezoporus wallicus. Classification (NCBI taxonomy): domain Eukaryota; kingdom Metazoa; phylum Chordata; class Aves; order Psittaciformes; family Psittacidae; genus Pezoporus; species Pezoporus wallicus. The sequence goes on along the minus strand of NW_026637044.1, from coordinate 2,102,852 downwards.
ACGTCCCCGGGCAACACCTTCCAGTGCCTCACCACCCTAACAGGAAAAAAAAACAAACATCATGAAGGATTTATTTTCATATATATATATTTTGGGCTATAGCCTTTTATTAGAAAAAGATTTCTAATCCCCTACCACTTCCATAGAATAAAATTTCCCAAGAAAAAGCTAGCAGGAAAGAAACATTAAAGACTGTCCTTCCAGACTTCAAATAAATTGGGTAAGACTTCAAATAATTTGGGCAAGATCCTTACCTGAAGTATGCAATCATCGAACTTATTTATTTACACTGAGGAAAGTCAGCATTATTGTCCATTTTGATGTTTCCCTTTAGTTTTCCCTGTAACTAACTAAACTACACAGAGAGCCTAGAGAAAGATTTCTCAAACTGTTTTAAAGCAGAAAAATTCAGTGAAAAAAGAAAAAGAAAAAACTAAAAAAGCATGAACTAATTTCAGCAATACTGACATAGTATTTTCCATTTACAACTGAATAAGACTTGAAGTAAGTTTTAACACTTTCTGTATCATTTTATATTTCATCATTTGTTTTATTTCCTCTGTTACAAGCACATGGAGTATGCTTGAGGTTTTCAAAGTAGAGCAAATAAATTAGATACTGTATTTTCATACAGACGAGTCTTAAAATCTTGATTTCTACTGGTTTTGCTTGCATATTCTGTGGGCTCCTATAAGCCATGTCAGATTGCTTTGAAAACTACACATTTTGTAAAATAGTGCCTTCCCCTGTAACAGCAGATGTAACAGCATATGTAGCAGCAGAGTGCAAGCAAAGAAAAACTGGCTGTATCTATCAGAGCATCCCGAGCCAGGTGCCTTTCTCCAACACAGGATGCTAAAGTACAGAAGGAAAAAGCAGAAGAAACTCAGACAGTATAGAGTTACTTCTCCTCACCACACCCTCCCACTTTCAGCAATTGACTTTGTAAACTTCCTCAGAAAATCATGTTTAAGTCTCTGCTGTATTTCTCCTCTGTGATGTGGCCTAGCACTGTTTCACTGCGTTCCTGTTTTTACTTCCAGAACATCTGGAAGCAACCAGTTATTCAGGTTTTTTCAGAGGACTGTGAAAAAGGGCTCGTTTTACCTCCTGATCACTTTGGCCACCACTAGCCTGATAGTGCTGATGTGCCAAACAAGGGTCTCAGAATCCACTTGATTTATAGCCCTGTCTGTAATCCTGATCCACCTCTGTTTCCATGGCCTTGAATCAAAGTGTATTTCATCTGCATTTACACTAGGATTTTCAAGAAAGTTGAAAACTATGAATTAGATATCTCTGATTTTAATAGATGTTTTTATTAAAGAAAAAAACACAGTTTCAGCTGCTTAATAAATGACACAGCTTTAGTGAAGAAGTATGACCCAAATAATCATTATTACATGAGTTCAGAAAACCTTTCTCAACTAATCCAAGGAAACTAAGAGGTATTAATTTTATAGGATAAGACTCTGACTTGACTATTGAGTGCTTCCCAGGCATCCTTCCAACTGAACTCACAGGGATGCTTAACCAGCATGTCAGTTCAAACTAAATACCACCTGAAACCAAGACTGTGTTTCATACTGAGCACAATACTTTGCTGGAGCTATCACCTTCTCAGGAAGGATGACCCTATGGAAACACTCAGCTCCCTCTCAAACAGGAGGTTTCTTTTAGGAGAATCACATGGGATTCATCTGATGAAACATGATCTGCAATGAAGATGTAGTTATACCTGAAACTCTGCTTTATATCTGGATACTGAAGCAATCCAGTCAAACCAATCTGGGGTGTGATCCATCTCTTTACAAAAATGTGTATTTATTCTTTTTCAGAACTGCTCAGTAAGAGAGGCTCTTTTTCTCAAGAATATATCAGGAAACTCAGCTGTCCTAGCCTTGCTGCAAGTAGCAACCCTGAAAACTTAAAAAGTAGGATTTTTGACTGGGTTACTACCCCAGTTTACTAGCTTGAATGTAGCAGTTTCTTCTGTCCTTCATCCCTGTCCTTTCATCTATCCTTTACCACCAGCATTTTCACAGAGTAATTCTGGGTGATTTGTGCACAGATCATCAGCAAAAGAAGTGTGATCCCTTTTCCACCATTTTTTCCAGGCTCTTTCCATGAAAGAGGTGGTAGAAGTATGAAAGAACACAAAGCTACCCAACCTGGAGCTATACAATTGCTGCTCTGTCACAAAAGCTGAACAACTAATTCAGTTCCCTCTTTATAGTCCTTTTCCCCACTTGCTCCTGTATGAAGATCTTCATGAGGCCCTTCTCCAGAAGTCTTGTTGAGTGATCTTCCTTTATTTCTTGGTTTTATTTTGCAATGGGAAGAAGAGTAATTTCATGTGCTACCCTTTTTTTTCCCAGCAAGCTTTCTGGTAAGCAGCTTTTATCTTTCAGTTGATAATCCCCAGCAAACTTCAGTGAAAAAGGCAGTGAGGTCATGCCAGAAGAAGCCTGACACATAGTTAGCAAAACTGAGTACTGTGGCATGGGATTTAAAGAGTCAACTTCCTAATGCCTGTTGCTTGTTTAGTTTTTCAAAGAGCCATGCAGCTGGTCCAGTATGTAAAATGGATGTTTGGCATTTATCTGACTACAGGCTTCAGGGAAAAAAAAAACAATCTGATTCAAATCAACCTGGAGAAATGCACTGTATCATCATACAGAATATTTTATGTAGTAAAACTATTGCAACTGGAGACTGAATTTTCTATCCGTTGGTGGCTTCTCACCAACTTTTTTTTTCCACATTTTTAATCAAAAGACCTGGAGATACTCCTCCATATTAAAGCCTAGCCCCTGCAGATATTTTCTTGATTAAGCAAAGACATTTGTACCTCAGCACTTGGCAAAAGAAAAATCGTCTGAAACTATCGATCACAGAAAGCTTAACAGGTTAGAAAAATGTTTGGACAAAGGGAGAAGGCTATAATAATAAATTGCATCTGGGTTGATAACCTCCTTGCCAACATCTTCAGCCAGCTGGAATTGGAAAAGGCAATGATATGAAGCTCTGTATACACAGCAATTACTGAAACTTAAAGCTAAATTAATGTACAGTAAATACTGAAAATATGACTTTTTGACCAGTGTAATTTTATTTTAGAAATCAGAGTCTAAGAAATACCTGTGAATTGCATATTTGCAGTTTTTTCTGCAGGAAAAACTGATGCTGCTGCCCATGACATGTGAAACAGTGCCACACTAGGTCATGGATAAGAGGTCATGTTGTAGATGGCAGGGCATACATGGAAGCATTCATGGAGGAAGGTCACAGCTGCCAAACATTTCCTAGCAGGGACTTTTATTCTGGGTAAAGCTCCTTTAGCAGGGCCTGGATGGTCTTGCATAGACCTGGGATCCACCCTGCTCACCTTCCAGAAATGGAGAGAGTAAATTGTGTGAAGTCAGGATTTCTCTCATACTCAGTATAGTAGACTTGGCAGCTCCAAGCTTCTCAAACGATGGACATGGCACTGGTATGTCATCATTTATACCCCGGGTCAGTGACACACTGCAGTACAAATCAATGCCGCCCTGGTGTTAGTGGGATTTAAACATGCTGTAAACTGCTGTGTGGTTTCAATTAGGCTCTAAGACTAAATCCTTGTAAAGCCTTTTTGTTGGGGCATGTTTATTATTTGCTGAAAACTAAAAAATAATCAACAAAACCAATACAAAAGACAAATGCTAGAATAACTTCCAAGAAGATATCTCCCTTTCTACTCAACAGCCATGGAAGAAGCCACTTATTCTCTCCCACCTACTCACCCACATCTTGATCCATCTTCCTGTGCCTGTCATCCACCAGTTCAAGCAAAGCTGGAACCAGCTGTGACGTTTTAACTGCCCTGTACTGCTGCATTTCCACACACATGATTCAAGTCAAGCACATGCTTAAGTGTTTTCCCTGAACAGTGGCTGCAACCCCTAGCACCTGATCTTACATGCTGGACAATTGCAGCTGCCATTCACCTTGCAAAAAAGAGTGGATTTCTAATAACTGTTAGGAAGATACCTTTCATGCTGGAAAGCAGACCACAGCTAGTTCGAACTCTAGGAAGGTAGTGTAGCCTGCTGCTGAGGGAACCTGATCACAGGCAAAGAAAAGTAAGTCCAGAAATGGACTTAATTTTAAGTAATTGTTTTAACTGGTTAGTTAATTTAACAGTTTAATTTAAAATGTTTAATTCAAAAGGAGAAGGAAATAACACTGGAAACACACCGCATAGGTTATAGCTCTGCATGCATGTCCATGAAGGCGTAACTAACATCAGTGTATCAGCTAACAGAAACTGCATCTTAAATCCAGTGATTTGGTGAGAAGTTTGAGCATGAAATACTATCTGTGCTCAAATGTGGCTTTTTTCCTTGCTTCATTCTAAAGCTACTTATCTCCAGACATGGAAAACCATTACTGCTACAGGTAAAAGCAAGTGCACTGCAGTTTCTATATGCAAATATAAGTGTGCAAAAATATGTTTGGCATGGCTGTTCTAAATACGTTAAATTTTAAAACCAACTTACTCATGATACATTGCCACTACTGCCAGGAACAACGGACATCTGAGATGAAAACTCCTGGTCTAATTTTAAGGTCAATGCCTTTTCATTTTAAATCCCATTTTGTTTAATTGGAAACATGTCCCTTTTCAGCTAAATCAACTCTCCAAAATGGGTATGAACCAACAAAGAGAAATAATAATAAATTATTATCATCACTATTATTATTTTGGTTTTGTGGGGGTAATTACATCATCCCTGTTCTCAGCATGATATCTGATCAAAAATGGCCCTGAGGTGACCAAGAATAATGTGGACTGTTTCTCTAACCCTGATTAGGAAGCCTGGAAGAGGGTGTGGATATGGCTTGCCTAAGCAGGAGGTATACACTGACAGAGAAACAGAGATAGTGTTCATGTAGGCATTGTGTCCTGTGGGATGAATTTGGCCTGCTAGAACAATTCCTGCAGTTCTGACTGGATCTCTGGCCTTCATCTGGCTTCTCCAGCACATGGCCACAAATGCATCTACCACTGGGCCTAAAGCACCCCTGAGCACCCCTGGCTCCATAACAAATAAAAGGCCAGTCCTGCACCAGGAATGCACATGCTTATCCACATACATAGAACACATGTCTTGTAATATCACCAAAAATCACACTTTCTACACCACTGGCAATACTCGCACCTGAAGGGCCATCCTTCCAGCTCATGCGTGGATAAGGATGGAGGACTGCTGCATGTCTCTGTAAAAAGCTAGAATCCTAGAATGAATCATAGAATGCTTTGGGTTGCAAAAGACTTTAAAGATCACTAAGTTCTAACCCCCTGCCATGGGCAGGGACACCTTCCACTAGACCAGGTTGTTCTGCTCTGCTAGGGCAGATTACAGTTGGGATTCATCTTCCCCCATCAGCACTTCCATCTGACTTGGATCACCCTTATCTCCCTCTATATTTCATGGAGATATAATTAACACTGTGAAAAGAATTGCAGAATTTCTTATTTTAAAGTAGATGGTCAAAAGAAGTCAGCTGAATCACACCCAGAAAAGCCCATTTCTCTCCTTAACTAGAAAGGAAGGCTGGTTTGATGGGTTTAGATGTAGATAAACACAACACAGACATACGTATGTCCTCGGTCAACTAAACTACACTGTATTGAGTAGCAGGATAACTATTACATCAGAAAACTATATATCCTCAAGTTGTCTGTATAACTTCAAGACAAGGATTGCTGTCAGAGAGGCCTTGAAAGATCAGTACGCTACCTTTAAATCTGTTTTCAGTCCAGTATTATGGCCAGCATGGCAGAAATTGTATATGCACTATAAAAATACAGAAAGAAGTAGATGAAAATGAATACAGAAAGCAAGAAGGAGCCTTATGATACTAAATTAAACGTAATAGCAAGACTGTGCAAACATGGATGTAAAACCAAATTTCTCAGTTTCTTTCCTAATTATAGATTACATTGATCATAATCAAACAACTCTAATAAAAAATTAGAACATTAAAGCTAGCACAGGAGAACAGGAATGGGAAAACCTGAATATTTAAAAAAAAACTCTTTCAAGAGCAGTGTATTCTTCCACATTTTCTGCCTGAGCCAGGATTTAAAGAAAAAAATCTGTATTACTTTTTTGTCTAGAGAACACACAGTACTTTACAAAACTTTGGCTTAATCTTTAGCTGCTCTAAGTTAGAACTGCTCTCCTTATAACAAGTGCTCGTAATGTTAATTGACACCAGCTGAAAGTCCAGTCCTTTGGGTATACCTCCTCTGAGATTCATTTTGCTTTTGTAGTTCAAAACCAAGAAGGCTAGAATATGATGATGATTTTTCCACAGAAAACACTGATTTTTGGTAAAGACTCATTCAGCTGAAAAATGAAAGCTTTTGGCTAACAACTTAAAGTACATGTTTAGAAAACATGTAGCAGTTTCTCACTGGATTGTAATACCGATAGTTTTTGTACCCACTCACTTTCCTGGACAGCAAATATCTCACTGTTTCACCTCCTTGAGAACATCATGAGAACACTTGGCACTGTGGCATCATGGGAGTTGTAGTCTAACTGAAAAGTTTGGCCCAGATCAGGGAAGGGGCACTTGAGGTACCAAAAACACAATTCCCGCAAGGTCCTACTGTGCTTTATCCTTGGAAACATTTGTGGGCTTTAGGTATTTCCTTTTACTGCACATATTCAAATATGCCATGGAAGGCAAACACTTTTTGGAAGAATGAAAAAGTTCTTTTGCCAAGAATCTTAATATCCTATCAGAAAGCTGTTTGAGTGGAAACATTTCAACCGAGCTTCACAAAAGCTTTTTGAAGAAGATACTTTAGAAAACACTTCTTAGCTGATGGTGAGTACTGAGCTGTGTTCAAAACAAATAACTGTGATAAGAGGTGCTGTGTTAGAAGATATCTTTACTTGGGCTAGCATCATTTTTTGATGGTCACAAGTTGAAAACTGAAAATAGGTTTGTTTAATTTTCTTTCAGCCTTTCTAGCATCATGTCTGCAATGGGGCAACAACCTCCTCCAGTTATACTGGTGTATACAAGTTAGGACGTTGGATATATTAATGAAGAACAAACATGGTCAAACTGTCCTTCCCCCCGGGCTTGATGTTTAAATGAAGACGATACAAATCACTTGACTATACTGTTGAAAATGCACAGGACCTCCTATGCCCTCTTTCACTCTGCTCGAACATATGATTGATTTCAAGTGTTTCTCAGATTAAATCATATTAAACATCACAGTCATAATATTTGAAGCAAATGTACTACTTTAGCAAAAACCAAATACAGTAGATCCTATTTCCTTTATGGTGAATCTTGTAGTTTCCTTAGCATAAATAAATAATGATTAGCAAAATGTCATTGTGAAGTAACAGCACTGAGAAAATCACATTTCCTATATTTCTCTCAGTGTTCTTTCAAAGTTAAGAAATGAGGTGCAGCATCATGATTTCACTCTGACAGCAAAAAAGTATGCTGGTAGTTGCTGAAATTGATGTTTGAACGTGAATCATGACATACAAAGTTGGCAAGCCTTTTGTGAAAGAATGGCTCAAACATGTTTGCCTGTACTGCAATGCAATGAATACTACGCTGTTCACAAATTAGGATGTATTTGGGAATTTTATCTCTGCAAGGACCATGATCAGGGTTTCCAGCATCATCCAGAAAATAGAGTTTCCAGCATCACCCAGAAAATGGTGTTTCCATCCTAATGGTACCCTCCTTGACAATTGCTACATGGTTCAGGTGAAGAGAGGCTTACCTGTGATACGGATCCTCTCACTGCTTTGGCTTTCCCTGTTCTCCAGGTGTTTTCTGGTCAGAATGAGATTACAGTGCTGTAAAAGAACATGATGTTTTGATCATTAAGTGATCAAGAAGTATCCTCATGAACTGGTGCATTAGGACCAGGTTTAGGTTTAGGAGGTTGATTGAATCACTGTGTTTAGAAGGGACCTCTGTAAGCCTGGTTCAAGTATGCCTATATGAGTAATGACAGATGTTTATCTCACTTTCTCATAAAGACATCCACTGATGGAAACCCCACATTCTTTCCAGGAAATTCGTTCTAATGTTTCCCACTCTTCAGCAGTAGAAAGATCCCCTTAGTATCTCATGAGAGCACAGTATTCTCAAAGTGTCTATGTTTGGAAGAATTCTGTGAAGGTAGGTGTGTTTCTTGGATGCTTTCTCTGTCTAGGAGGTAAAGAGAGGAGGATTTTTGTTACAGCTTTTAAGTATTCTCTTGTTTCCAGTCTATATAGGATTCCTGGATATGCAAACTATCTCCCACTTACCCGAGAAACCACCCAGAAAACCAATAAGCACTAATTATTTTCCACTTCTTATAACAGTCATAACTTGATTAAGGGTGACCACACTGTAGCCAGGTCCTCTCTGATTGCTTTTTATGCTGGCAGCGGTATGATTCCTGTTGAATCACAGCACAGAGTGCAGCCGATATGGATGGGATGTATCATTCCAGAACTACTCCGAAGCTTGCTGAATAGAAATGGACTGTAGCCATGAAGTTATAAAACATAAGATTATTTCTTCCAGAAGATATTCCAAGACAGAACAAACCGATGAGTCAGCACTTTCACTGTTATCTGAGGAAGAACAAGTAGGTCTTTCCCAGTTTCCTTTCAACATTCACAGAGATTACAAAGAGCCGACAAGCTTCAGGATAAGTGATGAGGTCATAAATATCCTGTAAAGCCCTTTCTTGCAGCAATATCAAAACTAATGACAAGTAAGCTGACTTCTCAGAGGTGCCCAGCACTTTATTCCTGTAGGTTTCAAAAGAAGCCACACTGTCGGGGCTCCGACAGCAGCACCCCACCAGTGCCCCTGGTTGTCAGGATAGGGATCTTTTTTCCCATGCCCAACTGCGTTGTTGTCCTCCAACCTCTCATTTCCTGGATCAAAGAAGACGTCAGATTTTTGGGTGGGGAAGGGAGTTAATGTTACGCAAACCTAATCTGCAGTGTAAACCTTGTGCCATGGGTTCAAAGAGCATGTCAGGGAGTGTTTGGGACACACTGATAGCTCCAGGACAGACCCAGATGGGACTGGTGTACTGTTTACAAAGGTAAAACATATCCTGGCAGTGCCTGCCAACATCACATGGTAGGAAACAGATTTTCTGCTAGTGTTTGTAACCCAAGCCTTTTCCATTTTTAATCCCTTGATGACAAATATATTTATAGACTTCCAAGTTGTGCCTGTCAACTCCATTTAATATATTTCTAAGATGTGTCTGAACAGTGGGATCATTATTCCACTTATTGCTGGAAAACTTCCTCTCCATAGGACAGCACAACTTTTGGTTCTCCCTTTCCATACAGGCATACTACACATGCTGGTTGTTTAGGAGAAACTGGACATACAGCGCACAAGTTCCCAATTCCAGGCCAGAAGTTCAAGCCCTCAATTTCTTGCACATTAGGTATGGGAAAAACCTTCTTGCTGGGACATGCTGTGAGCCTAAGGGATTTCTGCAAGGAAAAGTGAATTCATACTAGCAATGGAGTACAGAAAGGACTAATAGGACTCCCTGGAAATGGAAAGACAAATGTCTGGAATGATACAAGAATTTTTGTCTTGTGTAATCTACTGATGCTGCTGAGAGGCAGTCTGGGATTTGTTCATGAGTAAATTAGAACATTGAAGGGAAAAGCATAGTAATAAATCAACCTAAACTGGTCATAAGTTAATGTATGCACTAAGTTAAGAAAAACTTCCTAATAACAAGAGTGAGTTTCTGGAAGAACCTCCTCTTACAGTAATAAGGGAAACCAAGTTAAATGGGGAAAAGGTGGATGATGTTGTGTTGCCTTAACAGAGGTCCAAGGATTTCTATTTTATTTCTGCGGTTCTATCAGGAGAACTTTCAGTTCACCTTCATATGATCACTTCTGTGTGCAAGCCAGGTTGTTACATAAAAATAATTAAATATAACAGCAACCGAAACACAACAAATTAATAAAAAAGAATAATTCACTAGGCCAGACCGTAGACCTGTCTTGTCACATGAGCTTGCCTGGGGATTCCTGCTGGTGAAGTCACTCCCTCTGCTGCTCCTACTACCATGTTTGGTTTCCATTTCCCACAGGGAGTAGCTGGCCCTTGTTGCGCCCTGACAACAGGATACCCGAATCTGTTGGAGTCTTCTTGTTCTGCTAACAAAAGCCTATCTGGAAAACCCAACATCTATTAGAAAGACACAATTAAGGCAGAGTATTATCAATTTATACCACCCGAAGTTCTCCCCAACACCAGGAAAACCTCAGTCCAGGACCCAACTCCTGAAATCCTTACTTAGATGTGCAAACTGATCCAGACTGAACACCTCTGACTAACTCCTTAAGAAACTTCTCTTTCTCCATGCTGAAGTTTGATTTGGACATTGGTCTTTATTCCATGTTAGTCTGGCAATATATGATACCAAAAAACTGCTGATTTGTTTTCCATATGTAAGTCTTTTCTGATTGGCCACCAGCCCATTATAGCTTTAATAGTGTCAAGGTCTGTCAATTCTGATTCCAGAGAATAGTCTGGGAAGTGTTTAGCTTTAGGAAAGGGGTGAAACATGCACATAGAGAATAGGGAATTCATTTTTTGATTGACAGTATGGGAAAAATCTAAGCCAGCCTCAAAATAGAATTTTGCTTGAGGTGATGGTACTAACAGTTGCCTTGTAGCAGAACAGGTCTGAGCTCACATTACAGATAGATGGTGGCCAGGGATCCTGTGGTGCAACTTCACACGCATTCAAACTCAACTCTAGTCAGTCAGAGGCCCTTTTAAACCAAGTGGTGAAATTAGTTTGGTCTTGTAATTTTACAGAGGAGATTGGAGGTTTTTTACATGTATCTCACTGAGCATCCCAAGGAGCTTACTGACTATAAGGCTTCATGCTTTATGCTAATCAGGACATCAGACTCAATGGCCACAAGAGACTGAAAAAGGGTATCTGCAATTGTGAACTATATCAAGCAACTTAATCTTTCAACTCCTTTCTGCATTTATCAGGTTTCATTTAAGATCATTAAGGACTCTTGCCCCCTCTATTACCATTACAGAATCTTTACAAAACATTGCTCTTCTCATGTTTGTTAATCTTCTAATTTCTAACCTCAATTTTGTTATGCTCTATTAATTTTTTGTATGTTTTTACCACCGGTATCTTTTAGTGTACATATACTTCTGCCTCAGTAATTACATCTTTCAGGTACTTGTAGACTAATTAAGAATATGTATTGTAGTTTCCTCATCTGCAATAGCTCATAAACTTCTCTTACCAGTCTTTTATGCATTTATTGCAGTCTGAAAGGTATCTTTTTTTAACAGAAACAATCAGAATTATTTTTGTTGCTTGAAAGAATAAGTGTTTTGTACAATTTTATCTGGCTGTAACTCTTAAATGTGTCTTGTCTGTTGATAGAATCCTACAATGGTTTGGGTTGGAAAGGACCTTATAGATCATATAGACCCCCTGCCATGGTCAGGAACACCTTCCACTAGACCGAGTTGCTCAAATACCCATCCAACATGACATTGAATGTTCCAGCCTTATAAATGAATTTTCATTTATCTTGCCGCTGTTTATTGCATCGCATTCATTCTGCAATTAACAACTATATCCATATTCTTATCCTTCTTAGGTGCTTTTGATAACTGAACTACAGCCCTGCTGCAGAGCAATCTGGTCTGATAATAGAAATGAAGTCACTAATTTTCCTTCTTGCTTCCAAGCCAGCCCTAACCCAAAGCTTTTTAAACATATGTCACAAAAAGGTCACAAATTGGTTGCTTCTTTTTTAAAAATAATGCTATCTGGATGTTTTCTATGCTCACCCATTTTAATGTGTTCATATTTCACCCCTAACTATGATCCCATTTTCAGTCCTCATGGTGCATGTGATGGTTCTGAAGTGGCCCACAGCCACAGATATTCTTTGATTCTACAGTGCTCCTGCAGACTAATTCTTTATGGCTTGCTGAAGGAAAGGAATTCAGTACATGTGGAAAAAATCAACTCTGCTTTGCTGAGCAGAGCATGATAATGAGATGATCCAAGCTGATGAGAACTATGAGGAGGATCGAGAACTATGAGGAGGATCAAGACCTGGGAGAAGCAAGGATGATTTTGTGTTGTGGTTAGGTTAATTGCTAGGAAAGAAATATAAAACAGAACAGTCCTTCATAATAAACTACCAAAGAAAACACTTGGCCAAAGGGCCTGTTATTTCCACATTTAGCCTTAATAAGGTAAGCGGACATATACATGTCATCAAGAAACTCCGAGAATTTTGTGACTTATATATTTCTGTTAGTGGTGCAAACAAAATATGAACAAACATAATAATTCATCATTTTTTCAAAACCAAAAAGTGTTATACCTTGAGTGGTTTAATAGATATCTGATGTTAGAGCTTTCAGAGTTTCTAAAACAAACTGGTTTGGGTTATTTTCTTTTGGGAATAACATAGGTATAGTCAATCTGCTGGATAACATAACTCAACATCCATCTGGCAATAATCACTTCCCACAGGGGAAATCGAGTGTAACAAAGGCATAAGATCATTTTGTCTTCCTCTCCTCTCCTTTGTGGACATATTCTGGTGTACCTTCAGAGACGAGCATTGTCTGTACTCGATGGGCATTTGCTCCCTCAGGATATGATGGAAGCCTGAGTTTATTTCCAAAGCCAGCAGAACCCAACAGATCAACAAAAACACTAAGGGTTCACTGAAAGGGTTCTCAAGCATTGGAACAGGCTCCCCGGGAAAATGGTAGAGTCACCATCCCTGGAGGTATTTCATAGAATCATAGAATCATTAGGGTTGGAAAGGACCTTAAGATCATCTAGTTCCAACCCCCCTGCCATGGACAGGGACACCTTACGCTAAATCATATCACCCAAGGCCTCGTCCAACCTGGTCTTGAACACTGCCAGGGATGGAGCATTCACAACCTCCCTGGGCAACCTATTCCAGTGCCTCACCACCCTAACAGGAAAGAATTTCCTCCTTATAGCCAATCTAAACTTCCCCTGTTTAAGTTTTAATCCGTTACCCCTTGTCCTATCACTACAGTCCCTAATGAAGAGCCCCTCCCCAGCATCCCTATAGGCCCCCTTCAGATACTGGAAGGCTGCTCTGAGGTCTCCACGCAGCCTTCTCTTCTCCAGGCTGAACAGCCCCAACTTCCTCAGCCTGTCTTCATACGGGAGGTGCTCCAGTCCCCTGATCATCCTCGTGGCCCTCCTCTGGACTTGTTCCAAGAGTTCCATGTCCTTTTTATGTTGAGGACACCAGAACTGCACACAAAACTCCAGATGAGGTCTCAGGAGAGCAGAGTAGAGGGGCAGGATCACCTCCTTCGACCTGCTGGTCATGCTCCTTTTGATGCAGCCCAGGATACGGTTGGCTTTCTGGGCTGTGAGCGCACACTGAAGCCAGATCATGTTCATTTTCTCATCAACCAGCACCCCCAAGTCCTTCTCCGCAGGGCTGCTCTGAATCTCTTCTCTGCCCAACCTGTAGCTGTGCCTGGGATTGCTCCGACCCAGGTGTAGGACCTTGCACTTGTCATGGTTAAACGTCATGAGGTTGGCATCAGCCCACCTCACAAGTGTGTCAAGGTCCCTCTGGATGGCATTCCTTCCCTCCAGGGTATCAACCGAACCACACAGCTTGGTGTCATCAGCAAACTTGCTGAGGGCGCACTCAATCCCACTGTCCATGTCAGCAACAAAGATGTTAAACAAGACCAGTCCCAACACCGATCCCTGAGGGACACCACTCGTTACTGGTCTCCAGCTGGACATTGAGCCATTGACCACAACTCTTTGTGTGCAGCCATCCAGCCAGTTCTTTATCCACCGAGTGGTCCATCCATCAAATTGATGTCTCTCCAATTTAGAGACAAGGATGTCGTGTGGGACAGTGTCGAACACCTTGCACAAGTCCAGGTAGATGACATCAACTGCTCTACCCCTGTCCACCAGTTCTGTAGCCCCATCATAGAAGGCCACCAAATTGGTCAGGCAGGATTTCCCCTTAGTGAAGCCATGCTGGCTGTCAACAAGTACCTTGTTGATTTTCATGTGCCTTCGCATGCCTTCCAGGAGAATCTGCTCCAAGATTTTTCCAGGCACAGAAGTGAGACTGACTGGTCTGTAATTCCCCTGGTCATCCATTTTCCCCTTCTTGAAAATGGGGGTTATATTTCCCTTTTTCCAGTCATTGGGAACTTCACCTGACTGCCATGATTTCTCAAATATAATGGCCAGTGGCTTCGCAACTTCATTCACCAGCTCCTTCAGGACCCGCGGATGGGTCTCATCAGGACCCATGGACTTGTGCACGTTCAGACGTGGAGATGTGGTGCTTATGGACATGATTTAGTGGTGGACTAGGCAGTGCTAGGTTAACATAACAGTTGGACTTTATAATCTTTAAGGTCTTTTCCAACCCAATTGATTCTCTGTAACCTAACTAATTCTATGTTTTTGTAAATATGTTTACAGATATTAATGTGCCATTTGCTGCCTAGTTCTGTTTTCTGGTTTGCTTGCATTTTTAATGCTAAATGCAAAGGAACAGAAGACAGGAAGATCTTTGAGAGGGAGTCCTTGTGATTTACTCTTCAACACCTGAGTATTTTCTTCTGGGTCGGATTCACTTACCTTAATTTTGGACTTTTGACGTTCAGATGTCTAAACCACAGCCAGATTCCTAGAATCCTAGTTAAAATTACTGGAGAGAAAAAGGCACTTCCAGAGAGCAACTTGTTGAATTTATAGTGAAATTACACTCATTTGTTTCCCTTCATTAACTTTAAAGAAATTTTGCAGTAGGTGGCTCAGACTTATTTAACTCACTTTAAAACCCCTTAACTAGATAAGGCTAACCCTTGTCAGGAGGTGTATGACCTGAATTAGAGGCTGTCTGCTGTTTTATGGTATCAGCCTCAAAGACCCCCAATTACACCAGTCATGTGGGCTAATGAAGAGGAAAAGAGCTGTGTCACTCGTCTCACTGTGAGATGTTGTGAGGTGGGAATCCCTCATGAGAGCCTGCTGAGTTCTTCTTTCAAGCCTTCTGCATGTTCATCTTTCAAAAGCACAGCATTTTTCCTCCCAGAAGGCATGATTAAATGAAACTAATAGATTACCCCCCCCTGCATTTGGCTGCTGTGATTGCTCTGACTACAACAGATTTTTAGGGAAAAAAAAAAAGACGGATTTGGGAAGACTGGCTGCTTGTTTTTGCTTCTCCTGAATTATGGCTCATATCCTTTGAAGTTCTGCTGAATTTACTGCAGCGTGCTACAGTGAATTAATCCATCTTCCTGTTGACTACTACAGAGGTGCACTTCACTCTAGCTTTTTTTCTTTACAACCCCACCCTAAATGCACCCATCACCTCCTCTCTGACTTGCCCTGTTTCATGTGACAACAGAATGCAGTTTCAGCCTTTAGCCAAGAAGTGACTTTGGTTTTGGCAAGATGCATGGATGAATGGACTGGTTTATAGATTACAAAAAAAAAAAAGGAAAAAAGGCAGAGTGGGAGAAGGTGTGCTCTCTGCTTTATGGGAAACAGACCTTAGCAGAGCTTTCCAGGGAAGATAGTCAGGGGACACTTTGCCATTTAAACCGACAGCTCTATAACAAAGACCCTGGGAAAAAAATACAGTGATAAATGGCTCAAGATTTTACAGGCTTTAGGTATGAAAAATAAAGCAAAACAAAACAAAACCCCACCAACCCTCCAGTACTTAATATTACAGCTGATGTCACTTAGGTTTAGCTAAAGACCATGTCACTTATGCTGGCTTTTCTGCATAGCTGGGCTCACTTTTGACCAGAAGGAGAAATGTGACTGCATTTAACCTTTTATCTAGGACTGCTGCTGAAATTAGGTTTAGTATAACCACAACTCTAAGTGTGAGTTGCAAGCAAAGCAAAAGTCAGCTCTGTCTGATTGCCAGCAGGCAAATGTCTGGTATTGAACTTTTCTTGAAGTTGATCTGACTTACCTTTGTGAGCCAGTGAGAAAAATGATTTGATGTTTAGAAGAACACTTGCAATAACTGCTAAATTTGTATTTTCACTATTTTTAGCTGTTAGGTGCTTTGTGGAAAAAAAAGGAACAAAAAAGGAAGAAAAAGAAAGAAAGACTGGTAGAAAAAGCTTTAAACTGTGCAAAGTCAACACCTGTCTGACTGGGTAGAGTTCATAGAATCATATAATAGTAGAATACCAGGTTAGAAATGACCTCAGGGATCAACTGGTACAACCTTTCTTGGCAAAGCATGACCTAGACTAGATGGCCCAGCACTTTGTCCAGCTGAATTTTAAGTGTCCAATGTTGGTGAGTCACCACTTCCCTGGGCAGATTGTTCTAATGGCCGGTTGTTCTCACCCTGAAAGATTTTCCTTGTGTCCAGTTGGGATCTCCCCAGGAGTAGCTTGTACACATTACCCCCCATCTTTTCTATGTGACCCCTTGTGAAAAGGGAGACTCCATCTTCTTTGTAGCTACCTTTTAAATATTGGAAAAGTAGTCTGTCTGCTTCAAACAGCAGAACTCTTATGGTCTTAATTCAGTTGTCTGTGATTTTGCCTGAGATTCATGTCAGTCGTGCTGGTACTTGCTGAAGAGCAGATGGGCACTTCTTAATTGAGCTACTTCTAAATCAAGACACATTCTCAGCATGACTTGCCTCTATATTCAAAGGCATTTGTTCATTATTATTTGGGAGAGTGGGAGGAATGTGTTTGGGAGCAGGAAAAAAAGTCCCCAGAAGGAAGTTGCTCCTCTAGTCAGAACTGGAAAGCACTTGGTGCAGGTCAGTTTCCAATTAAGGCAGGCCCACCTGGCCTTTCATAACTCATCTGACTCCCTGGCAACTCACAGCTTCAGGTGAGAGGGATGTCTCGGTGTCCACCATCATTTTCATTTTAGGATTGTAGTGAGAATTGAAGTAGTATGTATTCATAAAAGTATTGTCCATGAAAAGGATGTCTGGATGAAATATAACATTATTGGAGGACGAGGAGATCTTGTTAAATGATCTAATTCCACTTAGGCCTCAAACCCTGAGAAACTTGCTTCCCTAAATGGTTTTATTAAAGAACTTGACAGAAAAAAAAAAACAACCAACCAACCAAAAAAAAAAAAAAAAAAAAGTTAGTTCTTGACTCCATTACCTTCTTTACTAACCTTATGCAAATTATTTAATTTGGTTGTGTTTTCGTTCCTACTCTAATTACTGAATAATGTAATTTTTCTTTGCTACAGACACTAGGATTTTCTCAGGACAGCAATGGCCTGTTGTGATTTACAAAACTTGTACAGAATTTAGCACAATAAAATGCTAATCTTGTGTGTAGAGCAGCTTAAACAATAATTATAATTACAATGTGCAAACAGCTTCTTGGGAAGCTGTATTGTTAGACAGTTGGCTGCAGGCATTTATCTTACACTTATCTCTTGGGATGGAAAATGAGTTGGAGAGTTCAACTCCTGCTCATCTTGATTTACCATTGATTGAATCTGCAAGCCTAAAGCATATGATAGGAAACTAGTGATCATCTTCCAGGCTCAGGGACTGCTTAAGTGTTTCTAAATGTGTTTATGATGGGAGGTTGCACGCTAGTAAGATTTATTAGGCCTGGCAGTCTGTGCACATGTTTGTTACATGATTAATACACTTAACAGTTCTGAATCAACAACCTCCAAATATTGTCTCAGAACTTGCCAAGGAAAGTCTGCAACTCAAACCCATCCAGAGAACAGTAGCAGCCTTTATACTACTGTATTTCAGCATTAGCAAGCTGTCTTGTAATTCTAGTGATGGTTGTGTGGGCTGGGGAGGAACTGAAAGAGTCTTGGATTGAAAAAAAAAAAAGAAAAAAGATAAAGATTTGGGAGGTTGTGTGGAGAAAGCTGGATGAGCAGAACTGAGTAGTGAAGACTGTGATTTATTTAAAGTGCCAGTGGTGCCAATGCAACTTCTTGTGGTCCCCATCCTCTTTCAGAGATGAAACAAATCAACTGAGCCCAAATTGTGAGAAAAGACTATCTAAACCACAATGTTCCAATTCTTTCTCTCTTCCTTTTATCTTCCTTTTTCTTTAACCACCTATAGAACATGTTGGCAAACCTCAGGTACTCTTTTTTTCCACTTAGCTATGGAGGGGCTTTTCCTAACACAGATTAGCCCTCCCCAGAGTAGCAAAAGTCTTCTGAACCTGAAGATTAGAAAACTTGAACATGACTAGACATTATCCTTCCCTGCAACTCTATATGCACACAGCAAGACTTTCCAAAATTGCTCAAGACTACAAGAAATCACTGACAATACAGCGTTGGGAAGCCACTGACAATACAGTATTGGGAAGGCAAATTAAATATCTGGTCATTTACCTGTTTCCACAAAACAGCAGAAGTTAAGGATCATCCCATGTACGTGAGACTGTTCTATAATATAATTTTTTTCAGCACTTCCATAGATTAATTCAAAGCCAGGAAAGACTATTACAATATGCCGAACTGACCTGACCTCCATTGTTACCTGGCCCATGGAATTTTACCTGATAGATTCTGAACATATTCTGCAAATCTTCTGTTGAATAATAATATATAGTGTACGGTCAGAGTTGAAAACAAGCCTTAAGTCACAGCTTCATGAAAACTTCTCACACAATAAATTATCCTTATTGATTTCTTACTACTCTGAATTTCCTGACTTCAAATTCTAGTATTTTGGTATTATTGTCTCTGATGGATTAGAGAGTCTTCTGATGCAAACAGGTATATGCCAGAGAAGGAATAAAAGCTGCTTGCTATGAAGATTTTTCTTCTATCTCAGGAGAAAAAAAATGCTGACTTTCACCTCACCTGCTAGTAAATTAGGTCCTACAGCAGACGTGATTCATACCCTTTGCATAGATTTTGCAATCACTACCACTAGTAGAAAGCAGTTTCAACTGTTCACACTGATGATGCACTTATCAACTGGATCATTGTGAAGAGTCTTGTTCAGAAATGATGTGCAAATTCATGTCACTTTCCAGCACATACACAGAATATATCTCTCACTAAAAGTCTGCAGCTCAAAACAGCCAGTTCTACCAGACAATATAAACAACAGGCCCATCGTCCTTTCAAGTTTATCTCCCTGCTGACCTCCTCAAAGGGCAGCATCGCAGGGCAGAAATATTTACAGAAAACAGATCTGCTTGTTTGCACCATGGTCACAAAACAGGGGCTCCTCAGAAGCATTGTGTTCTTGGCTCCTTGTCCCAGGTCCAGGGTTTGAATTAGAGGAGGATCTTGACTGGGTGTAGAAGTAGTGAGACCACTGCTTATTGCACCGAACCACAACATTACCTTCTTTCCCCAGTGATATCTGTTTGTTATTTACTTGAGTTGTATACCTTTTTTTTGCAGAGGCCATATATATATATTCAGTCTTTAAACAGTATCTTGTCCAACAAATATGAGCACACAGAGAATCTTCGCGGACTATTTTTATAACAGTCTTTGGTTAACTTTACTATAATTTTCCAGAACAAAGTCAAACAGCTATGTCCAGAGACTTATAGAATATAGGAAAGACAATTTTTGCTTATCTTTTTTCCTATTTTCCTAGGTTCATGGAAACCTGAAGTTAAGTAAAACCTGACATATAGGCAGCATGGACAGCCAGAGAGTTTGGGCACCAGAAAAACTGCCATAGCCTCAGAGCTGTTGAAACAGACTGAACAGCAGAAGCAAAGCTGTAAATTTCAAGACAAATACACTAAGAACGGTATAAAAGAAACAGAATCTTTTCCTGTTGGCTTTGGGAAAAAAAAATAAGTCAAAGGCAGATCTTGGCACAATCTGAGTTTGGAACTAGATGAACTTTAAGGTCCTTTCCAACTCTAATCATTCTATGTTTCTATGGCCAATTTGGTGGTCCTGTCAGGTGACACTCTAAGTCTGTCCTACCGTGATGGGAGTTTGGGTGGTGTACCTGAAATTTTGAGCTGGACCTGGTGGCCCAGCATGACCAGGATTACTGAGATAGCAATGGAGGGTTGAAATGAAGGAAGGTGCCTATGACCCATGTACAGAGGGGTCTGCTGTGTTTTATCTGTTGATAATTGATTAGCTTTTTTTCTTTTTTTTTTCTTTTTTTTTGTCATTTTCTGCTTGGAAACATTTTGGATTTACAGTGTTGTATCTGCTATCTCTAACATGCTATTGATGTTGTCAGGTACTGAACACAGTCCATCAGTTGTCTGTTGAGCAGTTAGCAAAAAATTAATGAAACACTTAAGTACTTAGGGAAAAAAAAAAACAAGTAATAAAACAATGCCAGCAAAGCAAAATAAAATACTTCCCCCCCCTCCTCCCCCCCCGTATGTTTCAAGCGCTCCTGTCTATCCCAATATCTGCTCTGGCATCTGGTACAATTACACATGTGCTCCTGCCTACAAGGGGTGCAGACAGAGTCAGCATAATGCGCTGTCAGTGTGCCTTTCACATCAATCCTCCCAGACCAAAGCCCTCCTACATCCCAAACTTCAGAAAACAAATTGCTGTCAGGTCAGGCTGGCCTGACAGTTTCCATTATGTTGGCTTATAAAAGTGAAAGACAAGTTTCATCACAGAGAAAAAAGAAAACAACCAACCTGGACATGAAAGGTCTTTTCCTCCCATTTCCTTTGCTCCAGGAGGGCTTGTAGAGGGATGTTGCACTGGTTTATGTGTGGCACTGAGTATCTAATCTGTTTTTACTTTTGCAGCTTCCTACAAACCCTGATGAAAGAGCCATAGCAAGTGTTGTAGGGCAATTAGTTTTATTTTAACTCAACTGGAAAATTCAGGAAGAGGTCAGCAATTAACAAAGTCCATCTTTTTTGGTACAAATCAAGTCCAGAAGGATCATTGCAGACCTTTACTTCCCAGATAGAAACTCCACTAGGTTCCATGGTTGGAAGAGTGGAATTAGCTGATACTGGAGATTTGGAAATATCTGGGCAAATGATGCATTTTCATTTTTTACTTTTTATTTTTTTTAAGCACGGCCTACAGAGGCTACTTGAACTTTCTTTTGTTTACCAAAGTACATTTTCTAGAAATAAAGGTGCTGGAGTTTACTGCCTGGGGATGGTGTGGGGTCCCCAGAGTTGGGGACTTCTGGCAGGCACAGTCAAACATCTGTCAGGGAAGACACAAGTATAAGTGAGATTGGGTAGTAGGAAGGTCCCCTTGAAATTCCTTCAAGACCTGCATTTAGGGTATTGATATGTGTTTCGAAATAGCTTGAAACCTCTTGTAGTGGATACTATCAAAAAATAAGTGATTACTACCAGTGAATGCAGCTTTGCAACCTTCTTACCTGCAGACTACAGAACTAACAAAGTAATAGAGTTTGGAACTCTTTTTTCCTGTAATCTTAGCCCTGCCCCAAGGAATTTCTTTATTTATTTTTTTTCCCCATGAAGAAAGACATTTGTCTCTGATAGGTGTTTTCTTAACTGAAATCAAGGAGTATTGGACCAAACCCATGACCACTCCACCCACCCCACGTCTTTCTGTCTTTTCTTTCTGTCTCTTCCCTTCAGAGACCACTCCACAACCTGATATATGTCACAACTGCGAAACTGATCCTTCTTTCTCTGATGTATCAGCCAGCTTTTTCCTCTGTTTGCCTTCTTTTTAGTGTATATGCCCCTTTCCTGTTTATCCAGTTAATGAGAAAGACAGATAAAACTTGTTCATTTATCACCATGATAATTCTCAAATTGTTTCCTATATGTTCCTTGGAGTTCTGCATATATTTTTTTTTTTCTTAACTCAGTTTTCCTATCCATAAAACAGGCTTTTCATAGATGTTTCAAGATGACTGCAAAATGACCAAAATTATGCCAAATCTAAAACTACCAGGGGAACACACAATTCAAATTCTACTTTTTAAAACATTCTAACAAAATAGCTAAATGTAAAATTGTCCTGTTTGCCACTAAAACTTTCAAATTAAAAAAAAAAGTCTGTGGCAATTATAACAGATTTTTATTTTGGCAATTCATTAACAATTTTTTTTTTTTTTAATGCAGATTTTTCAAGTTGGTTAATTACTTTGGTTTGTCTAACACTCACTGGCAATGATCCATTCAAGGTACTTCTTTCAGCTGTGTGTTTCACTGGGTGCTCTTGGCTATAAATCACCTTGTAACTAACCTATCCCATTTTCTGCAGTATTAAAACCCATCAGGAATTCATGAAGTAGGCTCACCAGCACATAATATGGTTTAGCAGTAAAGTGTTTTGAGAAATTGTCACTGGGAATTTTTACTGACTTGCTGAAGTTTACAAGTAACAAGACTTAGGAAGTGGAATGCTTGTCTCAAAAAAGGAAGAGTTTAGATCAAAGATAGATCAAATTCAGTTTGAAAGAACTGTTTCACATTAACTTCAGTTAGCTATCATCTTTTTAAAGTTGGGTATGAATTCTAGAAAAAGTATTTCAGAACACTCCTCTATTAACTATTGAAATTCAGGTACTGATGGTTGGTGACTCATTCCATCTCTCCGAAAGGACCTTCTCAAGATGTGGACAGATGCTCCCAGGAAGTTTTTCTCTCTTTCTTTGCTATTGGGAGAAGCTGGAAAAGTAGCTTAAACTCCTAATTTTTTTGTTAGCTGTCATTAAGTTGGACATCTGATGCCAAAGCGTGGCTGAAGTAGAAGTTTTCTCAGCTTCAGAGACCTTTTGACACCTAAAGGTCTACAGCTAATTTGGATATATGCTCGAAACACCATTGAGAGTTCAGAAAACTTTGTCCAGAATAAAACCTAGGTCAAGAGTCCATTTTGTAAAAACACTTATTCTGACTGAAAAGTAGACTTTAGCCTCTGCAGACCTCATAGCAATTTGCAGCTTCAGGTGGGAACTATATTGTAATAAAACTACTATGGGAATTATCAGCTAAATTACTTTAGCACCTTGGGCTTAAAATTAGTTCATACAAAATGCATTTTTTTAAGTGTATTTTCTGCTGTGCTTTAAATGCTATAGACTGTCATAATCTGTGACCCTTAAGTCTTTCATTAGACCATTTGTATGGAACAGTTGCCTTTTAAATAATTACAGCACAGTTGACATCATCTTTGGGAAATGCCCTGGTAGTGTTTGGGATAGTTAAATCCATCATCACCATTCTTCAATTAACTCTCATGCTGCAGTTCTAGTAGTTGGAATAGAAACAAAAGAAAGTGAGGGGAGAGCTGTACAGATGTTGTCTCATTAGTAGATGACTTGCATATCTACATGCATACACAAGGATGTTAGCTGAGCTCCACCCTGCTTACACTAAAGCACAAGGCTGATGTTTACTGACATCAGCTCTGTCACTGTGGAAGCTTCTTAGGGACCATCATTCACAAGCCTCTGCTCTCTTTCTTCCATAATTAATGGTGGTTTGGCTGCTAATAAACAATGGAAGTCCTGGAAATGCGAACCTGGCTGTAGGCTAGCCCACTATTAATAGTGACTGCAAAAGCACCTTTGGTGACTAGGGGAGCTGGAGACGTCCATCCTGGAGTTGTCTAAATCCAGCTGTAGTAAATCCTACCATCATCTTTCTTCTTGTCCTCTTTGACTGTAGGTTTTCCACATGACCTTCTGGATTAGAATCTGAATAGGATTATGGGAAAAATATATCTTTATCATTCATTCAAAATAAGAACCTGAATCCTAGAGGTAGTATTAATTATAACTGCTTGAAAGAAATAAACAAAAAAAAACGAAAAAACAAACTTCCAAAACAAGTAATGAATTACTCAATATCTTCTACCCTGGAGAGAGACAAGAAGTTCCCCTCCTATTTTCTTCCAGAAAGTGGACTATGATTCCTACACACCCAGAGATGTGAAAAGCAATAAGGATAAATATTTTTTCATCACATTTGTCACGTTGGCTCTTAAGGCAAGAGACTGAACAAGAAGGTTCTATCTTCAAGGAGTCCTGTGTATCTGCCTCAAGGAGGCCATGTGTCTGGGTCTAAACATAGTACTTGCCATCCATATGTATATATATATGTTTATAACCATAAGGAGTCATAAAAAATAAATATCATTAGGTTTTTTTGTGTGATGAGCATGAAAACCTGATTTTCATTCATTTTTCAGACAACAGTCTCATGTGTAAAAAAAAAAAAAAAGAGCCTCTGAAGTAATTCTGATAGATCTGTACTACTCAGTTTGGGGAAAATGGCAGAATGTTGTTTCCTGATTACAGCTGCTCTACAAACTTCCAGTCTGAAATGGGAGGTTGCTCTGGCTCCTTGTTTCAGGATTGCATTGATAGTGATATGATTCCCTGTTTCATCCTGCTTCTCAGTACATGGAAACATTTGATCATTCATCTTTTTTTACTTGACTCCATTATGATTGTGGTCCATATGGTTACACCCCCCATAATATCATCTACAGTATATATTTCTTCTTTTTTCCAGCGCATAAGTTGCAAAGTGAGATACAACAGCTCAGATGTCATTAAAACAGTACAGAAATTATTCTGAAAACAAGTTATTTAAGTTACAAATATTGGACTCAGATCAGCTTTGGGGAAATAATGCATCATAATGCAAATCAAACCCAAATGTGATTTCGACTAGTCATCTACTCCCTAATATTATAATTAATTCACTCAATTGGGGGTGTAACTTGACTCATGCAGTTCTGTTCATGCAGGATATTTATGCTGTTGGATCTAGGTATGTAGAAATTCTCTGGCGTAATTACAGACAAGTTATCGTGTATCATACCAAATCCTACTTCTGTATCAATACTATGATGTAGCATCTTTTCTCTCATCACAGTTGATGACACTTTAAAATGTCTCAGTTGCAGCCATGACAAATAAGTGGATGGAAATGGTCTGAGTTAAAAACTTAGATAACTTTGAAGTGAGGAAGAAAAGATTGCTAAAGCTGCAAATTGCTAAGTTTAGACACATATTTATCTCAGGAGGCTCTGAAAATCTTTAGTTACGAATTGGGTGTTGGTTTATAAAGATGGTTTGCAGTTTGGAAAACTCTAATATGACTACTGAATCATAAAGCAAGAATGAAGCAGTAAGAGACTGAAAGAGAGGGTCATGATCTAAACACAGATATTGGCATCAAGGATAATCACACTGCCTTCCCTTCACTGAGGTGACCTAGCCACTGTCGTCAAAGGAGTCTTTCAGTGTCATGCTGAATAGATATCTAAAATACATAACTAGCTTTATGTTCTTAAAAAAGATAAATTACTAGATTTACCTACTTAACATGATTATTTTTGATGTCTTTATGATGTCTTTTACTGACACCTGTAGTGCAGGTGTTTCTGAGAAGTTTCAGTGATGCTAAGAATTTGTTGTACTAGGTGGTGTACAGGCATGGTGAAGCATGACTATGTCATGCTACAAGGACTCTACAATCTCTTTTTGTTTGAAACAAACAATCCCTGTCCACTCTGAGGAGGAGAGGGGTTTGTTAAAAAATAGTGGTGAAATCCTTAATATCTGGAATATTTCCTTTGTAAAGAGACCTAGGAAGCTGCTTTACAAGAAATAGTCAATTTATTTCATTTATAACTATATGACATCCTGTTGCTGGAAAAAAATGCTTACTTTTTTAAAAATATATGTTACTTATTATATTTCTACAGATTTCAGGTATGTGAAATAGATAGTTGTGAACAATGTTAGGTGAAAAATTTTTAAAAATAACTCTTTATATTCAAATAATACATGCATGTGTAAAACCAACTGCATTTTAGGTTTCTCCATAAGAAATACTTAAATTATTTCCTTGAAACTCTTCTCCTTACTGCCCTTATTTCTTCCAAATCCTTCAGAAACCTTAATCTTCAGAATCCTTCTGTCCACAAAGGAAGAAAATGAGTAATATTTAGGGGGTTGTATAATGTCATATAAGAAACAGCAAGGATTACATACGCAATTTCCTGAATCCCCAAATAAGACTCATCTCATCCAACTTCAAATAGGGGATTCATCCTGCAGGCTCTGGAAACTGAAAATAGATGATGAAACCTAAATGGCTGCATGTGAACTGAGAGTCTAACCTCCCCGAGCAATCACTTCCTTCACCTCACAGAGCTGTTTATTGTCTAAACGTAGGCATCCAGAATTTTTGAAAAGACCTTGGGAACCATAAATACCATGACGCTGGTAGAAAGGAAAATGATCTGCAGATCAGCAGCATCAAGGGTCAGGGATGCTAATTCAAATGATGCTGATCAGCTTTCTTTAGGTGTAATTAAGTTCTTCAATACATTCAATAGTACCTAATTAGGAAGTTATCATAAACTGAAGTCAGCATCTCCATTTAGGTTACACATAGACACCTAGATGTCAATTCATTTGCCTGTAAATAAGTAATATTGTCCATAAACCACTTTACAGGATATTCTGCAGGTAGCCAGATTCCATTGCAAAACTACACAATTTTCACACAGTCCTTTTGTCATATTTGCCAGTCCTAAGTAGCATGGCTTGGTTGATATGCCGGAGGGAAGGAATGCCATCCAGAGGGACCATGACACACTTGAGAGGTGGCCAATGCCTACCTCATGAAGTTTAACCATGCCAAGTACAAGGTCCTACACCCGGGTCAGGGCAACCCCAGGCACAGCTACAGGTTGGGCAAAAAAGAGATTCAGAGCAGCCCTGCAGAGAAGGACTTGGGGATGCTGGTCAGTGAGAAAATGAACATGAGCCAGCTTCAGTGTGCGCTCAGCCCAGAAAGCCAACCCTGTCCTCGGCTGCATCAAAAGGAGCTTGACCAGCAGGTCGAAGGAGGTGATCTTGCCCCTCTGTTCTTGTGAGACCTCATCTGGAGTACTGTGTACAGTTCTGGTGTCCTCAACATAAGAAAGACATTGAGATTTTGGAGCAAGTCCAGAGGAGGTACATGGGAATGATAAGGGGCTGGAGCACCTCCTGTATGAAGACAGGCTGAGAAAGTTGGGGCTGTTCATCCTGAGAAGAGAAGGCTGTGTGGAGACCTCATAGCAGCCTTCCAGTACCTGAAGGGGTCTACATGAATGCCAGAGACAGACTCTTCATCAGGGGCTGTAGCTATAGGACAAGGGGGAATGGGTTTTAACTTAAAGAGGCGAAGTTCAGGTTAGATATAAGGAGGAAGTTCTTTACTGTGAGGGTGGTGAGGCACTGGAATGGGTTGCCCAAGGAAGTTGTGAATGCTCCATCCCTGGCAGTGTTCAAGGCCAAGCTGGACAGAGCCTTGGGCGACATGGTCTAGTGTGAGGCATCCCTGCCCATGGCAGGGGTTTTGGAATTAGATGATCTTAAGTTCCTCTCCAATTCTAACCATTCCATGATTCTATGATTAATAAATTTTAGCCATACTGCATTTCATGATATCCAGCATGACATCCTTTTCTCTAACTTGGAGATTTGACAGATGGACCCATTGGGGGATAAAGATTTGACAAGATGGTCACACTCAAAGTCTTATGGTTAATGGCTTGATGTCCAAGTGGGGATGAGTGGCAAGTAGTGTTCATCAGGGGTTGGTGTTGGGCCTGGCACTATTTAACATCTCTGTCAGTGACTTGGACAGTGGGATCAAACACCCTCAGCAAGTTTGCTGATGCTGTGTGATGCATTGACATGCTGGAGGAAACAAATGTCATCCAGGGGGGCCTGGACAGACTTGAGAGGCAGGCCTTGTATGAATCTCATGAAGTGTAGCAAGGCCAAGTGCAAGGTCCTGCAACTATGCAATACCAAGCACAAATACAGCCTGGTGAGAGGATGGATTGAGAGCAACACTGAGGAGCAAGACTCCAGGGTATTATTGACAAGAATCTCACCATGATCCAGCAGTGTACACTATCAACCCAGAAACCAACCATGTCCTGGGCAGCAGCATCTTTTGGAATGTAACCACTGAAAAAAAATCAGTAAGTGTTAGAAAGAAGGGGGCAGTCTAACTAACCATTTTGTGGTTGTTATTTAGCTCTTAATTTTAGGTGTGGCTAGGAAATATTCAAAAAAAGCTATGCTCATACTTCGCCTCATGCATACTTGTGTCTCCATTCAAAATAAAACCAGATTCTAAAGTATCCAGCTCTCATCCATGCTATTGACTTCATGACATTTAGCTGATTTCCTGTAAACTGTAGAAATTGACCTAGCATCATTTATTAGGGATATCTTTTTGTCAAGATGCCTAAATGGAGGCTATCGACAAGGTATAAGGGCACAGGAAGCTGGGATGATATTCTAGAACCTCTAGTAGTGTTTCAATGTAACAAGAGGCCAGGTAATGGATTTCTAAAGAGCCTGGTGTAAATGTTTTCTCTATTTGAAACTTTCCAGCAAAGGTAAAAGTGATTATCTCTTAAACCCAGGAATTCAGCTTCAGTGTTTGAATAAGTGTGGTTATCCAATGTCAACCACAATTTCCTTTTCTATGGACCTCGAAAGGCAATTAGGTGGGATGAGTCTGGGTCACTGGCAGTAGAAATTGCAACAAAGCAGCATTTCCAAAAAACCTGTGATGTGATGAGTATATTCCGCTCTGGAGGAAAACATAAATCCTGTGGGGATGCAACTGGTAGAAAATGATGGAAATGGTGGAAATCTCCTTGGCACTTGCAAGGCACAATCTGAGCTCTGCAAAGGCAGTGTAAACACAGTGGAAAAGCAAAAGCTGGAAATCAAAGGAGTTACCCAAGGTCACAAAATGAAGCAGCAGGAAAGCAAAAAAATAGGACTCACACGACTGAAATTCCAACTTACTGCTGTACCCATTAGCCTAGATTGATTTTCCTTTTGGTTTGGCATTTAGAAATTAAGATTGTTTTGACTATTTATCCTTCTCCTAAGTCATCCATTCACCAGCTCTTTCTTTCTTCTTTGAATCATTCTCTTTCTCCTTCGCTATCCAATCACCTTCTCCTTCCAGCCCCTTGAGAAAGGTGCCTGAAGATTAATGGAAAACCAAGACTTCATAAACTGTTATACTGCAAGTGGATTTAATACAGATTCTAAATGGCACCCAAAAGTGTATTTTGGGGTGTAATTACAAGTGATGCACTCCACAGAGAGCTCATTTATTCTGAAATAACTACAGAAGCCATGTTAAGCAAGATGTTTTCTCTTTTTTCTCCTTTCACCTGACACTACATCATCAGGACACAAAGCTGCAGTTCAACTGAAAATAACGAAGTGAGATGTTCCATAAAGTTATTTCCAGCTGATGGACTACATGACACATAAATATACAGAAGACTCCCAGAGGAAAGCAGAAGGTCACTCAGGCTTGCATCACTTTCAGCCCAGCACTCTATGGAAGATCCATACCTCTCTTGTGAGGGGACAAGTTTCCATGTTAAGATATGCAGATGTTAAACTTTTTTTTTTTTTTTTTTTTTTTTTTTTATTTTACTGGCTACCAGGATAGCACCTACTGCTAAGTTCAAGCAAACATCAAAACATCAGCTGAGGCAATTATTTCAGTTTGTGAGGATTCAGTTGTGAGGTCAGGTAAGAGCACAGGACAGCAAGTGTTAAGCAAGAAACTCTTGTGAACCTGCCTAAGCTGACTTTTCATGGAGAAAGTTAAAAGCAGAAATGCCAGCAGAGCTTTTGTGGAAAATGGACAGATTCGGGACATTTTGCATCAGACTGAGAAAGGTCGGTATTTCTGGCAGACAGTGAAGCTGGTACTCTGGTTCAACACAAACAGAACCATTTCTTCCTCAGGCTCCCCACTGACAAATACAGAGGAGTTTGGATGTGGATGAGAAGAGTGACTCAGGAAAAACAAGACCTAGCCATCCACTTTTGAACTAAACCTGAACCCAATCTGCACTTGATTTGATTCCAGTGAAAGCTTTATTTCTTTTTCTTCTTTTCTATTTTTCCCCTTGCCTTGCCTGGCCTTGTTTTGCCTTCACTTCATATCTCTTCCTTTCCCCTCCTCTTTTCCTGGAAAAATGAAGCAATACTTCGGAGTTACAGATTTTCACAGTCTAGGAAAAACATCCTACAGGCTCAGTCATAAGAATAATAATACATCAGGAGTTTGGGTATCGGCTCAAAATAATCTTTCGTATTCCTAAAACTCATTGAGTTGTATGTGAACTAACAGTGGTGTCTTACTTCTAGTTTGAAAACTACTTACCATCTTATTTTCTGCAAGTATAATACCTGTGCCTCAAAGCCAGCATGGTTTTTTGTCTATTAGTAGCAGGGGTTACAAAAGGCACGTGAAGTTAGTGAATAAATACTCTTTTCAATTACACTGAGAGTTACTGCTACACCCCAGCCATCACAGTTTATGCATGAGCAACCTGTGCTCTGTCTTGCCTGGCTGATCCCTCCTCCAGGATCACCAGAAGCATCTAGGTTTCTACTGAAGGGTGATGGTCTTTCTCCAGTCTCACCCCACTTACTGCTCCTTCCATGTTTTTCCACCAAGAACAAATTAAAGTGTTTGTGAAAGAACATTATGGTTTAGAGGCATGAGAATACCTTAAGGGTGACCTCAGTCCATGCTTTCTATGCTGCATGGTATGACTTGTCCCTTTGGCAGGAGAAAACATTCTGCAGTGAAATCTTGACCTCACTGATGTCAGTGGCATTGCCAGTCTCATCTGCAGAAGTAGAATTTTCCCTATTAATTATTAATTCCCTATTAATTATTAATTCCCGATTAATCGCATAATAATCAAATTCAATAAACCTTTCTTTTCAATAACATACCCATTTAGAAGCCCAAGATGGTATCTTAAGAAGTAACAGCAGGAGGAACATGCTTCTCTTGGTTGCAGATAGTGGAAGATTTTTCATCAGGGACATATTTCTTACATTTTCACTCCACTTCATGAGATACCTTGAATTTCCGTTGATCTTTCAAAAGAGGGGCATTTCAGATATATACTACTCATTCCTAACAGTAAGTACTATAAAAAAGGAACATTTATTTTAGATAAAGTCACAAACATATCTACAGTTTCAGTATCTGTAGCACAGTACAGCTTTGACCTCATGGTGAAAGATGGCCTGTTCACAGTAAAAGAGGGAACAACATCATCCACTGATGTTCAAAGAGCAAGCAAAGCCCTGTGGGAGGCAGAATTGGAGAGGAAAACAAATAAAACCCAAGAAAAGGACAAGATGTGATCTCATGACACTCATTTTCTCTTGAACCACCTGGGAGATCTCTCCAGAAGCAGATTGTGTTCCAGTCAAATAGCACCACAGCTGCTTCTTTTGGCTGAAAAAGCTAGGGCCTGCCCTTGACAAGTAACATTCATGACTATCATCCAAAACAAAGCATGTTAAAATAGGAAAGCTGACCTTTTTGTCTTGTGTGACAGCTCTGTGA
The DNA here is from genome assembly GCF_028554395.1 of Pezoporus wallicus. Classification (NCBI taxonomy): domain Eukaryota; kingdom Metazoa; phylum Chordata; class Aves; order Psittaciformes; family Psittacidae; genus Pezoporus; species Pezoporus wallicus. The sequence goes on along the minus strand of NW_026637044.1, from coordinate 2,071,364 downwards.
TGGGAGAACCACATGTAAAGAGGACTGAGGACTGATTCCTAGACTAAGGGCTTATTGGCACGCTGTGTTGAACATGGTGTACAGCTCTTTAAGCCAACACTGAATAAGCTAAATCTGGACCTAGAGGGAAAGATGCTGCCTTAACGTAACACTTTATCCAAGTTAATTAGTCTCTTGGGGAAAAGAGAAAACAACAGCTCTAATTATTCTTTGTAAGACAGATTTACAGCTACTGTGATCTAAACTAGTGTCTTACCATGGTGCCCTGCTCTGCTGCATAGGATAATGAGATTTCCCATTATCTAGGGCATGTACCACTGCTTTGTTTTTTGTAACAGTGCAGACTGCATTTCATCCTACCTCTGGCTAGGGAAAGCACAACCATCCCCACACTCTCAGAAGGGGCATGTGGAAAGGGATAGTTTATATTGATTTGCTGTAATCAGCTACCTCTTATGCCAGACAAAACTTTCTCAAGAAGGTTCAGTCCTGCTGGAAGTCCCCTAGGACCTGAGTCCAAGACTTTGTGAAATGGCAGGATTCTGAAGCTTTGCCTGAAATCCTAAGTGGAAACTAGGAGATGTTCCTTGTAACTGAGCAGGAATAAATAACTCACTGCTGCAGAACAGCACAGACACTGAGCACAATGCTGAAGTTGAAGCTGCAAAAAGTCAGATATGTGAACTCCATTAAATCAGTGTGAGACAGATTGGTGAACACACTATAAATGGGTAATGAGGGCTGAATCACAGGGAAGATGATGATACCAAGCAGATCATGCAACTCACAAAATAAGGTTGCATTTTTAATCTGATGGTAAGCTAGGTCTGGTTTTAGGGGATGGACAAGCCTGTGTGAGTCTTTTTTTGGCTGAAGCTGCACCTTCAGTAGAGAGACATAACATCTGAAGCATATTTGAATGTAACAGGTCAGGTCTCTCGTAGTTTGGCAAAGCTCCACCGAAGTTAACACAACTCCTCTGCATTTACCCCATCCAAATATCTGGCCCAGGCCACTTAGCTCTTCCTACTTTCAATGTAACTATGTGTTATGCCTCATGAAAAAGGTGAACAGTGGCTTCTGGCCAGAACATACCAACCTTTTGGAGTTCATCATATAAAAATAAATGTGTGATACCCAGTTGAGTGTGTTATATGCATCAATAACTCTTTCTTTCTTTATATATATAGATACACATATTTGCACTGTTCTCTGCCTTGGCTGGGGCCTGTTTTGGAAACGAGACAGCAGTGAAGTTATTAAGAGTCTCCATTCATGTTAAAATACCTCTCTAGTACAACAAAACATACTATTGTTGAACTGGGAAAAGATATTCCATAAATCTCCCAAAGTCAAACTCCATGACGGGAATATGGAAAAATAGATCTATATATTAACTGCTCTTTTAACAGCATTATTTGATCCTTAGAAAAAATAAACAGAGGAAAGAAAAATGTTACAAGCCCAGAAAAAAATCCTCTGACTCTTATCAAAAGCACATTTGAAGAGAGGCCTTGGAGGCATCTATTGTTTAATGGGCTATGCTTGATTTATTGATGATTATGTAGCAAAAAAAAAAAAAAAAAATTAATGTAATCATTCCAAGCTCATGAGCGTTGCAGGGCTTCAATTCATTAGACCTTGGATTCAGGGTATTTTTTCTTTCCTCCTTCATTCAGAGTCCTGCTCGACCAACATTGTGAAACAGTTTGATGGGCAAGTCCCTCAGTGTTGAGCTATGCCTCTCTCATTTTCCATAAGTAACTGGCCACATGAGAGCAGGCCTGCAGTTTGAGTTTACACAGCTGTATGCTGGAGTGCAGAGTTCACTGCATTTATTTTAGGCTTCTTTTAGCAATGGCAACAAAAACCTGTCCCTCCTTGCCCTCCACATGAACACAGGCATGCATGCTGCCAGCTCTTCCACTGCTTACATGTGCATGTGCACATGAAGACGTGTCTGCAGCTCCATTTCATCACAGTCTTTATCATACAAAGGAAAGAGGAGAGGAAAAAAGAAAGGGAAAGGGAAAGGGAAGGAGAGGAGAGGAGAGGAGAGGAGAGGAGAGGAGAGGAGAGGAGAGGAGAGGAGAGAGGCGATGAGAAGAGAAGCGAGGCGATGCGAGGAGAGGAGAGGAGAGGAGAGGAGAGGAGAGGAGAGGAGAGGAGAGGAGAGGAGAGGAGAGGAGAGGAGAGGGAGAGGAGAGGGAAAGGAAAGGAAGAAGGAAGGGAAGGGAAGGGAAGGGAAGGGAAGGGAAGGGAAGGGAAGGGAAGGGAAGGGAAGGGAAGGGAAGGCAAGGGAAGTGAAGGGAAGTGAAGGGAAGGGAAGGGAAGGGAAGGGAAGGGAAGGGAAGGGAAGAGAAAGGAAGGGAAGAGAAAAGGAAGGGAAGAGAAAAGGAAGGGAAAAGGAAGGGAAGAGAAAAGGAAGGGAAGGGAAGAAAAAAGGAAGGGAAGGATAAAGGAGTCAGTACAGAGATTAATTACATTGTTGTCCAGCCCTGGATGAACTCTCAGTAGTTATAAATGAGCAGGATTAGTCTTTAGTTCCATAGGAGTTAATGACCATCTGCATCAGGGACATGTATCTGCCTTGGGAGCCTGGCCTGCAAATGGAGATGAGACCAGGAAGTATATACCTAGTAGGTCCTACAGGGGACTGTGGTGGTGGTACAGAATAGAACTTCTCAGCTGTAAGCATTTCATGTTTTGTTTATTGAATTTTTCAATGAAATGTCAAAATATTCCACAGTAAGCAGACACTTTTCTTGTGGAAGAAAGAATTTAGATGAAAGCTTAGTTTGCTCTTGAAATATAGCTTAGGCAGAAATGTTTCTTCTGGCTACTAGTCAGGATAGTGTGGCTGTTCTTTCCAAACTCTTCCTTTAAAATCATCCTTAAAAGTCTGGTTTTCTGGTATGACTACAAAAAAACTTAATAAAAAGAAGACACTTACTGAACTGCTTCCGTGCATGGACCACTGTCTCATCATCTTAACAACTTAGTTTCACATATTCCTCATCCTAACACAAGTCTTTTTCTTTCCAAGTATCTTGTACCAGCATAGATTGCCATTTAATTGAGCTAAGTACTATTTCTGTCTTATGCTTGTATTTTCTCCAGTGAGAAGATGCTTTATTTAACACCTGGGATATCAACACACTATAACAATACAAATTGATAGTTCTGATGTCATTACTATTCTTTTCAGTAGTAATACCATTTAGAGTTGCTGTATACACAATTCTTTTTTTTTGTTGTTGTTGTGAAGGCTGAAGACAGGGTTTTCAGATATATCCTTCCTGGTTTGCATGTGGGAATCAGAAAGCTGTAGTCTAATATACCCCAATTTTCCTCTGAATTCCCTCTAAAAGAGTGGGTTGAATTTTTGTGGCCCATTTCATGTATCTAATGGTAAGACATTTGATATCTTCACCCTAAAATGCATCACATGAATCCTGATGTGGATCATAGGAGAAATTTCAAATGCATGCTTCAGAGCCTCCCATGTAGTTACTTATTTTTTGAGTTGACTGTAAAAGAAGCTTGGTCCAACATCATGAGATGTTGCCTGCAGGTGAGATGAATCTCATTTATTCTTTTACTGGATTCCATATGGTGGCTTTGGCATGGGAAGAAAACCAAGGTGGAGAGAGGAGATAATTTTTTTTGCAGCTTAGTGGAGATGGCTTTCTTTGTCTCTTCTAATATTTGTGATTAGGAGGAAATGAAAGGGAAGGGGAAGGGAAAGGAAAGGGAAAGGGAAGGGAAAGGGAACAGGAAAGAGAAAGAGAAAGGGAAAGGGAAAGGGAAAGGAATGGGAAAGGAAAAGGAAGACAAAATCTCTGCTTAACACTTGAAGATCCATAAAGAGCATGTCTTCCCTGAACTTTCTGGTTAATGACCCTTCAGCGTTACATCCCTTTGCCATGGTGATTCAAACAGACCAGCAGACAGTAGGGATTTATGGTCCTCAGGAGTGAAGACGACTGGATGTGGTAAAGGAAGTACCATGCTGCAATCATGATGTAGAAGTTACCAGGCATGGAAGAAAGCATGGAATGACTTCCCAGCTGAAAATCATTGGTCACCTGTGTCTTCTTCTGGATGGGTGAAGGAGAACCTAACAAAAAACAGATGTCTTCATGTGTTTTTGGAAACTGACTATTTAACCTATTTTTAAGTCCTCCATTGCCATTCTCTCAGAAGAAATTCAACGAGATCTTTCACCTGTGATATACATTTATAAATATAAAGCCAAGTCATCCAAAATGTCTTGTTGGGCTGGCTGTAAAATTTAACCCTAGGATTTCTGAATAGAACAAACCTGAATCTGTGGGTTTTCAACTAAGAAGGAAAACTGGTACATGTAATTTTAGACATCTAAAAGCTGACTGGTCATGCAGATCATTTCTAAAGGCAAGTCAATGGAGAAGGAGAGGCACCACAAGTGATAAATCCTACTGCTTGGCTATGCAAGGTTTTCTGACAACCCTTTTGAGGCAATAAAATCAAGCATGCTGGAAAAATGCTTTCAGAGCATTCATATTATTTGCAAATTAAACTCCACTACTACACAAACACATTCCTTCAGGTAGGACATATGCCTGGACCTTGAGATATTTACAAAAATAAGAATAATGAGTGGTCGTTTACCAGTCCTGCATCTTTAGTGGCCTCCAGTGGCATCCTATCTTATATGTACATGGAAGGTCTTTTACAATATGGTATTACTCTTTGCTGGGCCCCTAAACAACCCAGTTAACAGATGACAATAATAGAACCTGGACCTCTGCCAAGCACAATAATGGTATTTCCTGGAGTATTCACAGAGTTTCCAGTTCTTCAGACAGGGTGTAGCATGGTAAACCTAAACATCATGGTATTTAAATACCCAGCTACAAATATTCAGAAGTGACTCACAGTCCTGGGAGCTTCCTATTTGCTAAGGTGACCCAAAATACTTTTGCCTAATGGGACTTTACTGTCAGCAAATCTGAGATACTAATTTTCTAAGATTAAGGCCCTTTTATGATTTCTTTATTTACATATGCCAACAACAGAAAAATCAAGGAAAACTGTTATTGAAAGGTCTGACAGCAGTTTTATAGATAGGATAGCTTATACCTGGAGCTTTGGCTGTTTTGGGCTAGATACTTTTGAAAATGTCTGCCCTAGGAAATAAACAAAACTATGTCATCTGGTGTTTGTCTCACAATGCAACAAGCCAGCAAGGGCTGCTTCAGTGTCAGAGGAAAAGAGAAGCTTATTAATGTTTCTTCCAGTGCAGGTCCTGCTAAGGAATCTCTATTAACCAGCCTGTTGCTGATACAGCTAGTCCTTGAGACTCTAGTTTTATCATTTTGAAGTGAAAATATCTGGTTCAGAAGAGAGGTTCTGAAGGCATTAGGGGAGAGGCTGAGAGATTTTCAGTGTCATTTTATGTCTTCTTTTTGTATGTGGAAGCAAAATATGCTGGAGTTCTGAGGGTATTTACCTGCTGTTTAGTTTGCTAATTGAGAGCCACACTCACAGTATCACCTTAGATACTCACACCAGAGCTGTATTCTGTGTAAATAAATACACAGATGCTGTACAACACAGGGAAAATATTAGTAAATGGCCTTAAAAGATTATCTTTGATGCTTTGTCTCACAGTTGCTACACTGCCACCATGCAGAAGCTGCAAACTGTTTCTTACTTTCCTTATGACAGTTTAGTGAAGAATTCTAGTCAGGACTCCCTTCTCAATATTTATTCCATCACATGGGTAATGAGAACCGATATCCCTCTCTGCCCTCCTGTAAATATATGTGAAACACATGTCTGGATCCTGCAGGAGCAATTCCCTTCCTCCTTCTTATCACCACAGTTACAGCAAATCAAGATGATCTGAAAGTGTTGTCAGCTGAAAAAACTCTGAGAAATATGTTCTCTGCCATAGTGACCAAAAGTCGTGATTTTTTTTTATGGTAGGTTGTATTTGTCATATAGTACCATCTGACGTATACTCATATCAGGGTATTGTAGAAAGACTGCTGAAAAAAGAAAAAATTGCCAAGAAAGGAAATGAAGATAATTTCTCACATCCTTGCTTTTCAGGAGAATAAGGAAGCCTGTTTTAGACAAGAAGGGGTGGAAGACCTATTGGAAATAGGAAGTTGACTTTAACAGAAGTGAAAAAGGCTGATCAAAGACCCGCACTGCCACTTATTTTATCTGAGAGATTTGCATCTATGAGCTGAAATGGCAGAGAGAAAGAAGGATTTAACATAGCAAACTCACTTCTGATGGATAGAACTGAAGTACCCAACTAAATCCCTAGGCATGACAAGGGCCATCATCTTTCCAGGACTGCTCAACTGTAGGTGTTCTCACGTCAGTTACCTCTCTGCTTGGACTGGAAGCACATCTTAAGCAATGGACAGAAATTCCCTCCTAATATTCTTGCCTACCAATGGGCTGCAGACAAATATGTTTTGACTTCCCAGTGATCACAAATCAGCAGAATGCTGACCTTTGACTATGCAACTACTTTAATTGCCAAAATCATTTAGTATCCCCTTTGTCACCTTATTTTTCTGTCTTAAGCTGCCTCTGTTTTTTCCTGTCCAGTATTCAGAGCATTCCTTTCACAGCAAAAGGCACTTTTCTGACTGCATTTCCTTGAGAAACACCATCCTACCACCATCTCCAACTTAATTTTCAGTGGAAAGCTATGTTATATTGGTATGTCAAGGACAGGTATATTAAAATAATAGCAATAATAAAGCAGACTGTAAAATCTAGAGCCAAACTCCTGATGTGGTTCAGTGTGGGTTTGCTTTAAATCATATTTCTGAGGCTGCTGAGGCTCAAATTGTACTATTAAACAAGACATGTCATCCCACCCTACCTCATTTTCCCCTTTCAAATATAAGATTTGAGATTCAACCCATCTAATAAATAACATCTTATGCAAAGTCTTGGAAAAGCCTTTATCAGCTGTATACATATGAAAGAAAGAGTAAATACCCTCCAGATTTACTAAGTACTTTCAGAAAAGGTTTAATCTTTACAGATATTTAGATACTGACCATCTTTGCTTTTCTTTCAGACACTAGCCTGCTTTGACAAAACTGGATTTCCCTGAAGATTTTTTTCGTATATTGAGAGGGGGATTGTTTTTCCTCTTTCTCATGCTTATTTTGAAAAAGTTAATTCTTTTGTTTATTTTTGGTGCTTTTGCAAAACTGTGAAAAGTGAAAATGAGCAACTATTGTTTTCTAATAAGGAATCAACTAAGAAATTGATTAGTGTTGGTTTCGCTAACAGTTTGCAGTTTATTTGACTTTGAACAATCCAGTAATGGAACCTGCCACCTCAAGAACATGGACATCAGCACTCTGTTGCTCATTATCCTAATGTTCCCCAGGTAGGATCTACACTGATCACAAATGAGATAAGGGAATCACAGAATCATAGCATTATAGAATCATTTAGATTGGGAAAGACCCTTAAGACTATCAAGTCCAATTGTTAACCTGGCACTGCCAAATCCATTACTAAACCGTGTCTCTAAGGGCCACATCTATGTGTCTTTTAAATACCACCAGGGGTGGTGACTCCACCACTTCTCTGGTCAGCTTGTTCCAGTGTTTGACAACCTTGTTGGCGAAGAAATTTTTCCCGATATCCAATCTAAACCTCCCCTGGAGGAGCTTGAGGCTGTTTCCTGTTGTTGTATCCCTTGTTACTTTGGAGAAGAGACAGCCCTCCACCTCACTACAATCTCCTTTCAGGCAGCTATAGAAAACCATATGGTTTCCCTTCAGCCTCTTTTCTTCAGACTAAACAACCCCAGTTCCCTCAGCTGCTCCTCATAAGACTTGCACTCCAGACCCTTCACTAGCTTCATTGCTCTTCTTTGGACACAAAGCCACTTGAAGGACAGAGTTCATGTTGTCCCATCTCCTGCCTGCCTGAGTGCTCAAAGGAAGAAGATCCTGATCAGTCAAAAGGAATGATTGTTACATAGATGTCCTATCTCCCCTTTGCTTTCCAAAAAACAACTTTCCATGAAAATATGACTTGCCCAAGGGGAAAGCTAAGGTGCCTTTACTACTGGTGTCAAATGGGCCAGCTCTCTTTGGTGAATGTGGTTCATACCAAGGAATATGATTTTTCAGTATCTGGAAGTTGTTTTCTCTTTGGTTGTAGGGAAAACTTTGTTCAGGGAGGTTTAGAGATTTATATTTTTTTTTTTTTTAACTTTTGCTGCCAGAGAAGTAACCACAGTGTAAATTCTGACTGCACATCACATTCTGTGAAAGAATATGGTTCCCATTATCAGAGAGCACTGCTTATTGTTACACTGAGTTTTGCAGTTTCTTGGTTTTGCTTTGGTTTTTATTTTACATCAAATGATCATACATTTAATATTTTTCACACTAGGCAGGGCTGACAGATTTGTCTTCAGAAAAACTTCATTTTTTTCCATTTTGTGATCCTTGTTTGTTTCTTTGTTTTTCTTTCAATACACATAACTCTTTCAAAACACGAAGAACTCTTTTTTATTTCAGCTGGTTCATACACTTTAAAAATGTTATCTAGCAGGCCATTAAGTATCAGAGAAAAAGTGTCAAAGCAAAGAAATGCCATGAAAGAGGAATGAAAAAGGGGTATTACAGTATTAATGGTATTTTCATGTTACTGGATACTGATCAAAGAGTTAGGCTTATGTCATCATGTCACATATCAGATACGTATTCTTGTAGTAAATTTAAGAAATCATCAAGATAACAATTAATTCCACTTACATCTTAGTTTTCTCTGATTTTTAGACCAATTTAAAGTTTGGGGTTTCAAAAGAGAAAAAAAAAAACAACAAACCAAAACAAGAAATGTGAACACAATGTTCCCCAATGAAAATTCAGAATTTGGAGATGCTGGCTGTGTAACTTTCATAGAGTCATATGTCCCATATTCAAGTGAGAAAAACAATCATCAGGAGATACTTTTCACTGGCTGAACTACCTGCCCACATGATGACTGTCTATAGCACTGGAATCTACCTGGAGGCAAAAATTCCTTACCCTTAGCTTTCCACAGGACAGAAATTTACACCAGTTGTTTATAACAGGAGATAGTGATCAGCTTCTAAAAAAAAACCACCAAAAAAACAAAATCAACAAAAAAAACAGGTGAGATTTTCAAATTAACTTTTTGATACAAGTAAAATGTACCCTAAGGCGGTTGATGAGTTTACACCACGAAAACAATTGCTTATGTGAAGCTACAACATGATGTCTCACAATGTCCTTGCAGGTGTACAAATAGGCCTGGCATGTTACTTCTCAGAGATACTTCACTTACTAGTGTCAAGCAAAATCATGATTTCTAGATGTACTGATATGACATACTTGATATTATATAATTTTATTACCCACAGTTTGTTTTCCCCTGCTTAGTTTTTCCTCTTCATCTATTCTCCTCAAAGGGATGAAAAAATTGCTAAAACAGAGTGTGTTTTCAATCACATATTCAGATTAATTTATTCTATTAATATACTTGTTTCATTGACCACTAAATTAGTACTAGAGCGAGATGGGTAGGACAAAGTCCTTAAAAGTCCTTGAATGCAAAGCAATAAATGTAATGTTTGAAAACTTGGATCATAACTAGTCTGTCTTTAGGATTTAATGAAGGGGTAAAACCAAGATCGCTACAACAAAAAGATTTGAGAGCAAATAATGAAAGTCCTCGACAGGACCTGCCCATGAGCCGGCAGCTCAGCTGACGGGAGCAGCTGACTCACACGGGGCGGAGCCTGAAGCGGTGGCACTCGCCCTGGCTGGTTAAAAGCCTGCCCCGGGGAGCGCGAGTGAGTAGAGCGGGTAAACCGAGCGGGTCGAGGCAGTTTGTGCAGCAGTTTGTGCAGCAGTTTGTGCAGCAGTTTGTGCAGCAGTTTGTGCAGCAGTTTGTGCGGGATGGTGAGCACTCGTCGTATGAGCAGGGCCCGCTCCCACAGCTCTGCTCTGGCTGCCCCGGCGGTGGCCAGCGTAGGCACCCAGACAGAGCCGATGAGAGGGGAGGCTGCAGTGCAGAGCTCGGGGTGTAGAGAGTGCCTGCACTGGTCTGGTGAGGGGAGGGTGCACAATGGGCAGGGCTGCACTCGGTGCTCCCTGGTGGAGGTCCTCCTGCAGCAGGGGCTGAGCTGCGGGATGCTGTCAATAGGCTGCGAGATGTCAGGGAAGCTGAGAGGAAGCAGGAATGCTTGCTCCAGGCCCAGACTGTGCAGGGGCCTCGAGCTTCACCTCCAGCTTATGAAGGAGAGAAGGAGGCCATTAACCTGGGAAGATGGGAACTAGTGACAAAAAAAAAACCAACAAAACAACAAAAAAGGAAAAGGGCAACCAAAAGCAAGGGGCTTCCCCCTAAATCTGTTGTCCCCACGCAGAACCGCTTTGCTGTCCTGCAGGGGCCTAATGAGGAAACGCACTCGAGCCAGAAGCAGCCGGCTGATGCCCTGGTAAAGAAGATCTCTACTGGTGCTGCTAGGAAAAAGCGGTGGGTCGTAGTAGTAGGGGACTCTACACTGAAAGGGACAGAAGCACTCGTCTGCCAGCCAGACTCTGTCTCAAGGGAGGTGTGTTGCCTACTGGGGGCACGGATCAGGGATGTAGCAGAGAGGCTGCCTGCTCTAGTAAGTACCCACTCCTGGTGATACATGTGGGTGCTAGGGATATAGATAGGAGTAGCCTGGGGAACATAAAGAAGGACTACAGAGCCCTGGGGGAGGTAGTTAGGGGCTCTGGAGCTCAGACAGTCTTTTTGTCAATTCTTCAGGATACAGGGGAGGACCTAAAAAAATCTAGGAGGATTAGCCAGGTTAATACCTGGTTAAAAGGGTGGTGTCATAGTCAGGGGTTTGGGTTCCTTGAACACGGGACCCAAGTTTGTAGGCCAGGTCTAGTGGGGGTGGTGGAGCTGGTCTGATAAAGAAGGGAAAGAGCAGTTTTGGTAGGAGGCTTGCCAGACTGGTCAAGGAGGCTTTAAACTAGATGTGTTGGGGGAGGTGGGCATCATTCCATCCCAACACACCCAGTGCGTTGCCAGAACCTATAATAAATGCTCGGAGCAATGTAGAGATATCCCAGCCGCTCCAGCCAATGAGCTGGCTTCAGTTGGAGCTTGGCTCAGATGCCTCTATACAAATGCCCGTAGCATGGGGAACAAACAAGAGGAATTAGCGATGTGTGCACGTCTACGGGGGTATGATATAATAGGCATTGCAGAAACATGGTGGGATGGCTCCTATGACTGGAGTGTTTCCCAACCAGAAGGAAGTGCAGCAGGAGGGCCAGGAGACCTCCTTGGATGGATAAGGAGCTCCTGAGGAAAATTCAAATGAAAGAAGAGGCTTATAATAAGTGGAAGCAAGGACAGGTGGCATGGGAAGAGTACAGGGATGTTGTCCGGGAAGCTAGGGACCAGGTTAGGAAAGATAAGGCCCAATTAGAATTAATCTTGGCTAGAGGTATTAAGGATAACAGGAAGGGATTCTACAAGTACATAGCAAATAAAAAATAGACTAGGGAGAACATAGTCCCCCTCAGAAAGCTCTCGGGAGAACTGGCTACACAGGATTTGGAGAAGGCTGAGGTTCTGAATGACTTCTTTGCCTCGGTCTTCACTGGCAAAGGCTCTGACCAAACCACCCAAGTCGTGGAAGGCAGATGCAGGGACTGTGAGAATGAAGACCTTAGGCCCACTGTAGGAGAGCATCTGGTTCGAGACCATGTTAAAAATCTGAACATGCACAAGTCCATGCGTCCTTATGAGATCTATCCATGGCTCCTGAAGGAGCTGGCGAGTGAAGTTGCGAAGCCGCTGGCTATCATATTTGAAAAATCATGGCAGTCAGGTAAAGTTCCTGATGACTGGAAAAAGGGGAATATAACCCCCATTTTCAAGAAGGGGAAAATGGATGACCTGGGGAATTACAGACCAGTCAGTCTCACTTCTGTGCCTGGAAAAATCTTGGAGCAGATTCTCCTGGAAGGCATGCGAAGGCACATGAAAATCAACAAGGTGCTTGGTGACAGCCAGCATGGCTTCACTAAAGGGAAATCCTGCCTGACCAATTTGGTGGTCTTCTATGATGGGGCTACAGAACTGGTGGACAGGGGTAGAGCAGTTGATGTCATCTACCTGGACTTGTGTAAAGTGTTCGACACTGTCCCACACGACATCCTTATCTCTAAATTGGAGAGACATCAATTTGATGGATGGACCACTCGGTGGATAAAGAACTGGCTGGATGGCAGCATGCAAAGAGTTGTGGTCAGTGGCTCAATGTCCAGCTGGAGACCAGTAACGAGTGGTGTCCCTCAGGGATCGGTGTTGGGACTGGTCTTGTTTAACATCTTCGTTGCTGCCATGGACAGTGGGATTGAGTGCGCCCTCAGCAAGTTTGCTGATGACATCAAGCTGTGTGGTTCGGTTGATATGCTGGAGGGAAGGAATGCCATCCAGAGGGACCTTGACACACTTGTGAGGTGGGCTGATACCAACCTTATGAAGCTTAACCATGCCAAGTGCAAGGTCCTACACCTGGGTCGGAGCAATCGCAGGCACAGCTGCAGGTTGGGCAGAGAAGAGATTCAGAGCAGCCCTGCAGAGAAGGACTTGGGGGTGTTGGTTGATGAGAAAATGAACATGAGCTGGCTTCAGTGTGCACTTGCAGCCCAGAAAGCCAACCGTATCCTGGGCTGCATCAAAAGGAGCATGACCAGCAGGTCGAAGGAGGGGATCCTGCCCCTCTACTCTGCTCTTGTGAGACCTCACCTGGAGTATTGTGTGCAGTTCTGGTGTGGACATGGAACTGTTGGAACAAGTCCAGAGAAGGGCCACAAGGATGATCAGTGGACTGGAGCACCTCCCGTATGAAGACAGGCTGAGGAGGTTGGGGCTGTTTAGCCTTTAGAAAAGAAGGCTGCATGGAGACCTCATAGCAGCCTTCCAGTATCTGCAGGGGGCCTATAGGGATGCTGGGGAGGGACTCTTCATTAGGGACTGTAGTGATAGGACAAGGGGTAACGGGTTAAAACTTAAACAGGGGAAGTTTAGATTGGCTATAAGGAGGAAATTCTTTCCTGTTAGGGTGGTGAGGCACTGGAATGGGTTGCCCCGGGAGGTTGTGAATGCTCCGTCCTGGCGGTGATCAAGACCAGGTTGGACGAGGCCTTGGATGATGTGATTTAGCGTAAGGTGTCCCTGCCCATATCAGGGGGGTTGGAAATACATGATCTTAAGGTCCTTTCCAACCCTAACTATTCTATGATTCTATGGTTCTATGAATTGTTTGTAGCATACCAAAGCAAATTAATAAATAGACAAAAGAAAAAAGGCACTCAGTGCCTGAGTGTGGGAGCAAAAGCCATTTTTCAGAAACAAGGAATTTAAATAAAATGTGCCATAGATAGTATGTTAAAAAGGAAGAGTGATAGGTAGCAGAGAGAGGGAGGGAAGCAAAGTTAGAGAGAAAAAGAGAAAGAAAAGAAATTAAAAGAAAATGAAAGAAAAGAATATGCCTTGTAAATTCATGGTTTTTTTTTGTCAGGAAGGAGCATTATCATCCTCCAGTGTGACCTTCCTCATAACAGGGTAGTTAAACTCAAAGTGGTCTTGGAAGGGCCTCAAATTAAGCAAGAATGAACACATCACTACATGACAAAACGCAGGCTAAGGAGCAAAGTACTCATTTACCCTCCTTTACGCTCATGATTTATTAGTGTGTGATTAATTCTCTGTCATGTCCACTCTGTGTATTGTATGACCGCCCTTTCATAAGATTCCGGAGGTTTATTTCTTTGGAAAAACTGACTCTGTCTCTGGTATCTTGTTCATGAAAATAAATCACTAAGTCAAATCCAGATATAAAGTGGGAGGTGGAAGTGCTAAAGTTTACCTTGAATTTGACAATGAGTGTGTGTGTGGGAGTGGAGCAAAAATTAGTTTAAGTGATTATAAATATGTATGTATTACTCATAAAACAAACCAATAGGCCCATCAAAATGATATAAATGTGTTCCTTCACCACAAACCTCAGGTGGCTCTGAGTGACACTGGTTCTGGTAATGATGATAAATAAAAACTCGGATAATTCCTGTCCCTTCAGTGGTGTTGGCAATGAACATTATTTCTTAGTCTGGAGCTTGAGCCCAGGAGGAACCATTATAATCATATGCTCTGACCTGTTCCATAACACATGCCAAGGAATTTTATGCAGTAATTCCTGCTTCAAGACTATTTCTTGAGCTACAGCAAATCTCACAGATTGATTCCCGTGTTGATTTAAAACTATCCAGTCATGGAGAATGCTCTGCATTCAGTTCAGGTGCATTTTTTACAGCCTTTTCTTTATCTTTAGACTGGTGCTATATATAGTGATTTTGAAAGTTGAATTACAAACCTCGAAATGCTCTTCACATCTAACTCAAAAAATAAAAAACAAAACAAAAAAAAATCAAACCAAACCTACAAAAAACAAACCGAAACCCAAGAGTTATGATGATGTTTGTCCAAACTGTAATCCAAATATCTCTACTTGTCCTATTTAAACATCTGGGTCTGCTGGGCACCTCCTGTTTTGACCTTAAAATCTTCTATGATTCTGCTTCTGGGCGTGCCCAGAACTCGTGTATCTAAAGCAGATGAGCATTTCAGATGGGAGTCATCTCAGATAACCTCAGGAATGTAAAATATTGGGTTACAAATCTGAACTTCCTTAACAGACATGGTGACAAACAGGCAATTCCAGAAGCAGATTTGACACTTCTGTTTCATGTTAATGTTTCTTGTGTGATTGTGAAAGAATCTTGGGGTGACTGGAGCAGAATTAAATGTCTCATTTTCAGATGCCTTTTGTTATGTGAGATAAGCACTGTCACTAGCAACTCTCTTAAGCCCTGATGAAACCCTGAAAATATCTAGAGTTGTATCCAAGGTGTAGTGATCATGCTCTGAGACTAACTTCATCACTCCTAATAGAAACGGGGCTTCCATGAAGTCCCAGTAGTAACAGTGCCTATTCTTCATAGCAGTAAAATTATTAGAAATCTAACTCTTTCTACTGTCTGAAGAAATTAAAATCCTAACACACTGAAAAGAATACTATTCTCTGCCCTTTCTTTTTAGTCTTAATCAGCCAGAAACCATAAGTAAGTAGAAAATTCAAGAGTAATGAGCCATAAGCAAATTTGGCCCTCTTAGTCTTAACAGTTAGGATACTCAGCTGAGAGAAACATTCTACCTATATTTGAAATAAACATTTGTTTTCTCCAGATATCCCGTGATAGTAGATTGATTGTTTGTTTTTTCAGCTCCCCCCCCAGGAATATTTGCTTATGGATGCTATGAATTTCTATCACCTCTCACAAACATGTATGTGAGACTTGCTCATGAACTGCCAATATACATGTATACTTTGGGTGGGGAGTGATTAATCTCGATCTCTGCAGTATTATGTGTTTCACACACACAGGCAGGAAGTTCCCTGAGTGACACAAGTTTGTTTGCCCTGTATCATGTGCCAGACATGCCGACAGCTGATGCTGGAACGATGTTCACAAGGGATTGTAAATGGCTTTTTCATGCACATTTACCAACTGAATCACCAGGGACGCCAGCTTCCTGGGATAAAATTGCCTGTAGCCGGAGATTCCCTGCAGTCCACTAGAGCAATAAATAACCTGAAATTACAGTGCTGGGCATCAGTGCCCAGCCTATTGCTCTTGATTGACTGGTGTAATCAGTAAAAGGGCTTTCATTTGAGACTTTTTATAAGGTCATCCAGATGGTGAAGTGTATGGCTGGAGATTTGAGCCTGGGAGATGCTTGGGCATTCTCATGTTAAAGCTTGTCATACTGGCCTGGGGAAGTTGAGCAACATGGTTTGTTGAAGACAGCTGGTCTGTAAAGAACATGCACTGACAAAGAGGGCTATAATGCCAGTTTTGCCTGCAGGAATCAGAAGCCACAAAATGAAGAAAAAAAGATGTAGATTCATTTTTTGCCTCAATACTCCTCAGCTGACAGAAAGATATACAAATGTTTATCTGGCCAGACCATATAAGTATCTGTTGGTGGCTTACTCCTGTTTGCCCTTCATTATCTTTTGTTTGTTCATTTGCACTGTCAAGCCATGTTGGATGGTAGATTGTAAAATTAAATACTCTTTGCAGAAAAAAGTCCCAAAACAAAGGATACCTCATGAGGTTCAATAAGGCCAAGTGCAGGGTCCTGCACCTGGGTTGGGGCAACCCCTGGTATCAGTACAGACTGGGAAATGAAGGTATTGAGAGTATCACAGAGGTGAAGGACTTGGAGGTACTGGTGGGTGAAAGATTGGACATGAACCGGCAATGTGTGTTTGCAGCCCATAGCGCAAATTGTATCTTGGGCTGTATCCAAGGAAGTGTGGCAGCAGGTCAAGGGAGGTGATTCTGCCCCCCTGCTCTGCTTTGGTGAGACCCCACCTGAAGTACTGCATCCAGCTCCAGAGTCCTCAGTACAGGAAAAATGTGGTCCTGTTGGAGATCGTCCAAAGGAGGGCCACAAAAAATGATCAGAAGGATGAAGCACCTCTCCTGTGAAGAAAGGCCAAGAGTTAGGGTTGTTCAGTCTGGAGTGAAGAATACTCTGGGGGGGCCTTATTGTGGCCTTTCAGCACTGAAAAGGGGCCTGTAAGAATGATGGGAAGAGACTTTTTAGCAGGGGTAATGGTTTTAAACTAGAAAAGGGGAGATTCAGGCTAGAAGTGAAGGAAAAAGAATTTACAATGAGAGTGGTAAAACACTGGCACAGGTTGCCCAGAGAAGTGGTAGTTGCACCATCCCTGGAGACCAGTTGAGCTTTGAAAGTAATCTTCCAACCCAAACTGTTCTATGATTCTATGATCCTATGACCAGGTAAGAAACAAGTTATTATTCACACAACTATGGAAATGGAAATGCACTGCCAAAGCCCAGTCCTAGTATGAGAGGGACTGTAGCAGAACCGACCAAATCCTTTTCCATTGGGAGCATTGGCAAAGACAATTGGCAGAGAAACACAACAAAAGCAGTTTTGGACACAATGTAGAAGCAAGGTAGTTGCTAGGCTTAAAAAGTCAAGTCAGGGGAATAATGTTTAGGCAACACTGACAGTGGTTTTAATACCTCACAGCAAATTTAGGAAGTCAGAACCAAAAACCCACCTAGAGAGAAGACTGTGGGGGCAATGTTAAAAGTCTCTGATTATTCATACTGACAGCTGTGGACTTTAAATCTTTCAAACATCTCTTTTTTTTCCTGAGATTGTTATCTCACATCTTCAGCTCTAAGAAACTAGTTAAAACTAGTTATTACCAGCCAAGAAATGCAACTGAGATTTAACTGGAGATCTTCCTCTCTTCTTTTCAATGTATAGAATGAATTACGCACATGTAATTGTTCTTTTATTCTGATTTTTTGGACCAGATTGACAACCAACCTACCATTTGTGCTACCCAACACCTATTAGAGGTAAATTTTCAGCTCCTTTCTGAAGACTTAAAGTTGAACTGAGTGGATAGCTTTTACATTAAAAAAGGCTTGTCATTTTGCCAATCTGTTGTGGATTATTTTACAAGAGCTTTCAGTCTGGAAGTTCTTAACCTGCCACTTCAGCTATCGACATTCGCTATCAGTGATTAAATCTTGACTACTCAGAGACTGGAAATGGTGCCAAAGAGAAACCTAGTAAAGTTCAGCCCCATACTTCTCTGTTGGCTGGATGAGCTACTTCAAGGTCACTAAGGAGTCAAAGCCCACAAGTGTCTCAGAGGGACCAGTCAAGGCTCAGGCTCCAAGCCTCTTGAGTTTTAACTTTTATGAACTGGTTATTTTTGCCAGAACTGTGAACTTCTTATCGTGTGGCTAGTAATAAAAACAGAGCTATTCCATTTCTTTCTTCTTCCCAGACTTGCACAATATTCCCCCATTTCTAGTCCAGCTTTGTTGTCTGAGAAAAGTCATTTTATCTTTCATGGGATTAAAGGGAGACTCCACTTCTCAAAAATTATTTGCTGGACAACTGTAATCTTTATTCCTCTCCCCTTGATTGTCAAGCTTTTTCTTACTTAGCTGTCTATTATATGTGTTTTATTTCTTTGGGGTTCTGTTTCATGAACACTACCATAGAATCATAAAATCAGAGACACAGAATTATAGAATCAAATCATGGAAAGGCTTGGGTTGGAAGAGACCTTAAACCCTCCAGTTCCAGCCCTCCTGCCACAGGCTGCGATACCTTCTGCTAGACCAGGTTGCTCAAAGCCCTGTCCACCCTGGCCTTGAACACTGCCAGGGATGGGGCAGCCACAGCTTCTCTGGGCAGCCTTTGCCAGGGCCTCACCTCCCTCACAGTGAAGATCTTCCTTATATCTAATGTAAATCACCCCTCTGTATAAAGCCATTCCCCCTTGTCCTGTCCCTTCCTGCCCTTGTAAAAAGCCCCTCACCAACTTTCTTGTAGACCCTTTAGGCACTGGAAGCTGCTCTAAGTTTTCCCCAGAGCCTTCTCTTCTCCAGGCTGGAAGATTTATTTTATTAAAAGCATACTACTCAAACTACCTATAGACAGCCAGTTAAAACCAATTAATACATCCCCTGGATTTGTTAACATATCCTCAGCATTCACCTTTAATTCAGGAATTAACTCTCCTGTCTGTTCTAGCTGGAACAGTCTCATTTGAGACAGCCACTTTCCTGCTAGCTTTTTTTCATCTGTTTTCTTATCCAAGAGAAGGAGGGCATGATCAGAGAGAAGACACATATACACACAGTTACACACACCCTTCAAACAAGCAAAAAGCAGGAATATAGAGTGGGCTTGAAGCTGAACAGAAGTAGAGCTGCATGCCCAGTCAATTAATAGAATTAATCTTCAGAGCTGTCAGGTTTCACATTATATTTTATGATGACTATATTCATCACACACACAAACCTTCATTACATTGCTGTTTTGGATACAAGTCAGACGGAATGAACAGCTTGACCTTGATCGTAAACCCCACTACTGAGGCAGCTGCAGGCAACCTGAAACAGAGCAGAATTAGTTCTGAACCCTTACCTCTCCCTTTCATTCTCTTGCTCTCCCTGGCTTGATTAATTTCCACCTGTTTAGTCTTCATGGAAATGTTGACTTTTATACTTTCCTGTCTGGCAAAGGCACATCCCTTTTCCTTTTTCTCTCTTTCTTTGCTTCTTTCTCTCCTTCTGGGAACTGAAAAGTGAACTTAATGGTGTAATTTTAGGGTTCCCAACAGACAAAACAGTTTTGTTGGCCAAATGAAGTAGTCTTCCTGTGGAATACTCTTGTTTTGAATGGAACGGTTCAGTTAATGTGATAGAGACCAAGGAACATGTTGCTGGAATGCTAATACTCTGACGACCTTATGGGCTCTTCTGTTTTCTTTTTCCAATTAATAATAATACAAAACAGTAACATCTGAGGCTCGCCTAATTCTTTGACTCTGTGGTTTTACTGTCTATAAGGGTTTTTTAAATTGTGCCTTGCCCCACGTTTTTGACCAGTGGACCCTAACACTTGTGACTGGCGTTCAGCACTGAGTTATACCTCTCAAGAGAGCAGGTCTTGGCTTTGGCAGGGCCATCAGACTCATTAATTGCATCATAGCAGACATTTGGCTGTTTCTCTATAGAAAGTTCCAGGGCTAACCTAAGTTGGATATGTGAGGATTCCTCAACCGTAGGAAAGGTTTATCTTCTGTAATAGCATGAGGGTCATTGGCGGGACAGTGCCTCTTACTGTAAAGGTCTGGATTGAGCCTGGGAACAATGAGTAAAACTGAAGCTCTGTTGCTCAGTGATGTGGTTCTTCTGGTCCTTCTAAGCCGAACATCATTGGATCCACCCAGTAGTTTGATGGGAGATCTCCAAACACATTCTGATTTCTATAGAAAAGCCTAATGTGTAAGTCAAGGAAAACCATTCCTTTTTCTTTGAATCACTGTTTCTGTAATTCCTAAAAGCAGTGTATTTCGGATAAGCAAGCTTTTGATGCAAAACCAGGGACAAATAGAAAGGGGTTTATCTGAGCAGTACTAAGAGTTTCTGTCCTGGGTATTTTTACCTACACACGCTATCTGTTCATAGGGTTTCTCCAGAAGTTTCAGCTGGAGGTGATCTTTTGCAGGCAAGCCTCCATCATAAATTTCAGGAAGGGAGCTGACAGCATAAGATTATCGGGTTCAGAAAGACTCTGTTTCATGTCCTGAACTGTGGAAGAAAATGGTTGCATGATTAACAAGCTGCTGGGTCCTGTTGAACAGGTGGCAGAACTTCACTTTGCCTATTCCATAAAGTGCTTTGAAATCCTCTTGAACAGAAGGTGCTATGTATGTGTAAAATAGTATTGCTTTTTTTGCTTTGTTTTGTTTTTCAGTTGGTCAGCTTGCACAAGCTCTCCCTGAGGCTTAAGCAGCAAAGCATTACCCTGGAAAGCTTGAGGACTTGGGGTTTTAGTCCCTTAAACAGTCTCTGTTGGCTTGTAGGCTGGTTTATGAGGTGGAGAAAAAGAAACGTTCTCCACTCATACGCAAATATAATGGAGAACTATATACTTAAGCTTTTTGCACTGATTGTTTTACTCCCATTTATCAATGCTATTTTTCACCCAATTGTTCCCCAAAGATTTTTATCTCTAGAAGACAGGATTTTTTTTTTTCCCTCTACTCCTGGGAGGGTGGAGGTCAGAATCATAGAATTCTTATTTTCTTTTCTGCTTCCAGCTCTATATCTAATAGCTTGTCAAGAGAACAAATTAATATAGAATTAAATCTTTTATCTGGATCAAAGTAGTCATACTCTGTCAATAATGGCTATGGAAAAAAGGAGTAACTGGTCAAGTTCTGAAATGCTACTGCATTTTACATGGTGCCAAACTGTACTTGGACTACAGATGCATTGATGCTGGTGTTATAGTGATAAGAATAACAATAATAATGAATTCATATCACAGTGTCATGGACTGGTATCATTGTAGAGAACTTTAAACTCTTTTAGCTAAAGCTACAAATCGTCCACTTTTTCAGATGTCACAACATTTGCTATATGAAATGTGTCTTTAAAATAGACAGTTATGCTAACATGCAGGATGATGTAATTTAATTAGCCATTTTAGTTAAGACCAATAATAACAATAATATTAAAAATAATATCTATCTTACAATGGAACTTTATGCTACTCATTGTGTGTGAGATAGTTTTTTGATATAGCTCAAAATTGCACTGGGGACCAGCTAATAATTATATAGTCTAGATGATCATAGACCAGAGCTCAACGATATACTGTCACCTTAGAACAGCCATAGCCTAGGAGTCTTTGCTAAGACTAGAGACGGCATGGCATTTATTATGATGTAGGCATAAAGAAAAAAAACACCCAAAAGCCTATGTTCTCCTCCTCCACAAATTTCCTGTATAAATCAAGCTGGATTAAAACAGCTGTACTAAAAAAGCACAATCTCAGCTCTCCCTTAAAGTCAGCAGCATTATAGCCACTGACAGGATTAAGCTCAAAGCTTTGCCTAACTCTGAAGTGTTTTACAAGCCCTAGTTGTACTTTCACTTATGAGCACAGGAAATATCTGTAAACTGGTAAAAATTGATAGGAATGTTTTAGCTACCATCCATGTGTTATTAGATTTTTGTCAAACGTGAACAAAAAATATGATTTGAGATTTCCACCCCTATTCTGTTAATGAAATATGAAACAAAGTCAAAATATCTTTGGAATATAATATTTGGGAGTTGTCTTCAAGCACCTGTATTAAGTTTTGCCCCATTTTATAAGAAGGAAGGAAAGAGAGAAGGAAGGAGAGAAAGAAAGAATGTGAGAAAGAGAAATAAAGAGAGTGAGAGAGAAAAGTGGGGAGAGAAAGGAAGGAAGGAAGGAAGGGAGGAAAGGAGAGAGGGAGGGAGGAAGGAAAGAAGGAAATGAAGGAAAGGAGAAAGGAAAGGAGAGGGGCAAGGGGAGGGGGAAGAGGAAAAATAAAATTAAAATAAAGAGAAAAAACTAGACTTTTCCCTGACCATAAGGAATCAGGGTTTTTAAGTTTAAAAGTGCATACAAAAAGTATTAAATAAATTAATATAAGGAAATAATAGGTTGCTTTCCTTTGCATGCTTATATACCTCTGTATGTGCATATGTATATGTGATTTTTGGCATTTGTGCTCTAATACAGTGTGACAAAATTACATCCAGTTCCAGTCTGGTTTTTCTTTGCTTTATATTGATTTTTCATCAATATATCCATGATATCTCCAATTGATTTCTTTCCACTTTACAATGACGCAACTGCTCTCCCTTTTCTTAATAATTACCATTTTTACAGCTCTTAATTTAGTTAAATAAGTTGTATACATTTTGCTAGAGGACCTCACTGTGGTAATACTCACTTTCCTGGAGGTTCAGTAACATTTCTGTTTGTGAAGGGTTGACGCAAGTTTAATTCACCTTCAGTCATTTTTTACACTCTAAGCAATTCTGTGGAGATTTACCTGAACACCAGCACCACAGTATATTTAAACATGGGTTTAAAAACAAGACTAGCATAGGCGCAGTTATTCAAGTATTCCTTTCATACACTAACTAGCAAAGTCTAGCATTCTGGGACACAGCAAACTGTCATTTCTATGTTGACATCACATATAAGTTCTCCATAATCTCCCCCCCTCAGACATTAGCTACTTGGAGTAAAATACAGTTACACTTTTCCAAGGATATTTATTGCCTACATAGCACCAAAGGGAGTAGCAGCAGCTCCCTTTCAATACTGTATCTGATTCAAAGGATATCCAGTGAAGATCTACTGGCAAGACCATCCTTGGCAATCTTTTGCTATTCATAAATCCTAAAGACAGAGGCCTGGAACTTTCTCTCTGTGCTCAGGGAGGCTCCTGCAGAATTTCCGGATTTCCTTTTGGCTTCATCACTGCCTTCTCAGAGAACTCTCAAGAAATCCTAGCTTCAACCAATAAACTTTGATCATTTCCAAGGAACAAACATGAGATAGTCAAGTATCACTGAGCTGAAAGATCCTCAGCTTGCATTCAAATAAAGTATTTTGTTTATTCTTACTGCTATCTTCTGTTTAGAAGTCAGTTCCAGTGTCCAACCAATACCTGGAAATTTAAAACTGCAGAAGCATTGACACTGGAAATAAAAAAAAACAAAACATAACAGTGAGAGGATAGCAGAAGTTAATGAATGGTAGAGATTAGAAAGTAAAAAGGGAAAGAAATAAAAAGGGGAAAAACCCTAGAGTGTAAGTTGGCACCAGTAACCTGTGATGTCAGGGTGATGTCAGTTCATCAGGGGGCAACTTTTTCCAGTTCAGCTTCAAACCAGGCAGGCCTTGGTTTTGTTTACTTTTCCTCTCCACTCTGGAAAGGCCAGTGAGGCCTTCACAGATGGGGGCTGTGGACAGGGATCGCTCTGTCCTCCAGGTAGCTCAAGATGTGCCTTGCAAAGGTGGGGCTGAATAAGCAGAGATAAGGGCCATGGTGCCCCAAGAATCAATGTGAACATCCACAGCCTGAGAACACAGTATATCTGCTCTGAGCTAAATTTTTCTCTTTTCTCTTTTTTTTTTCTCTTTTCTCTTTTCTCTTTTCTCTTTTCTCTTTTCTCTTTTTTCTCTTTTCCCTCCCCTCCCCTCCCCTTTTATTTTTATTTTTATTTTTATTTTTATTTTTATTTTTATTTTTATTTTTATTTTTTATTTATTTTTACTATTATTTTTATACTCTTCCAAATTCTTTCAAAATTTCTTCCTTTCTCAAGCTGGCACAGTCAGATGCTTCTGGGCCTAGGTTAAAAATAAAGAATGATGTGTAGTGGAGAAGGTCCAATGATTAATAAATAATCTTATTACTGTTCTTGTTTTACTGCAAAGAGTATCTCACATGACAGCTACATGCCTGTGTAAATTTTGATACACATCATTCCCAGGACTTATTTTTGAAAAAAGATAAAATTCGATACATCTTGAGACAAAAGATTAACTAGAAGAATAAGAAGAGTAAAAGTAAGAATTCAATTATATATAACCATTTTGTAGACACCACAGATGAAGAATGTGATTATTTGGATTTTTAATTTTTGAGCAAAAATGCAATGAATTGATTGAGAATTCCATTCCTCAGGAAATGATGAGGACTTGTTCAAGGCCAAGGGATTATTATTGACTGAAATAAATCTAAATATTTATTCATGTAAATTCATAATTTATTAATTTATTCATCTAAATGAATAAACTGTTTACTGGAAGAAGTGAGACAAATATTAGGGTTTTGCATTATGAAATTAATCTCATATACCTTCTCTCTTTGCAATTGAACTGTACGGTAGAGCAGTTTGTTTTAGCAGTTGGATCATTGATGAGCTAATGTGCTGATTTTAGCAGTTTATAATTTAGATTATATTTGTTTCACAGAGAGTAGAAACTGCAAATCCTTTGCTCCTTCCACCATGCCTCCCTCTCACTTCATGATGGCCACATCCAAGATCCTTGTTAAGAATAATTTCTGCCTCATGCTAATTCCCCATTCATGGCCAGGAATTAATACTGGAGATTGGTAGGTGGCCTATCAAGTACATTATTAACAATTTAATGGTGTGGGTGATGGAGTTCCATTTCCTATGAAAGTTTCCTAGCACTCTTTATTACTATTAAAGATGTAGCTTCACTGCCGAACCTTTATAAAGCTATATAGGAATGACATGTTTCTACTTCACTGACCAGTTGGGAAAATAATTTCATTAAAATACCACGTGGGACTCAAAGAAGAAATTAGGGTCTCTAAAAGCTGAGTTTGGCTTCAGTAACTTAGAAAAGTAAATTCCTTTGCCTCTCCTCCTCTTTCTTTTTTGTATATAGATCAATACCTGTATATGTGCTGTGATCATTAAAATATGTGATGCAGTAAGAAAGTGTGTACCATTACCCTAGAAAAGACCATTCAATTAATGAAGTTTAAAAGCTTTCTCCTTCTGCTCTAGCAGTGAGTGTTAAGACACAATGGGTAGCATTCACCTGCACAGGACATTTACACCTTATGAACCAGGGCTTCATGTTAGTAATTGAGAACACACACCTACTCAGACTTTCCCCGTGGTTGAACCTCATCCAGAAATTGTGAGAGGTACTTCACAAGCCTGGATGTCTCAGCTGATGACTGCAAAGGAACATTACACATGCTATTACCCAAGGAGGAAACCTTATTGAAGTATTTAACAAACAGGAGCTGATGTATTTTATTTTCCTTTAGCGAACATTATTTAAACTAGACAATGGGGAGACTTCCCCCACACCCCAAAGGATCAGGGATGGAATTCCTTTCAGCCCTTAGCTCTCACATTTGTGCATGACTCAGATGGCTAAGGTCTCCCCTCCCTGCTTTCAGCCTCTCAGACAAGAAGAACTAAGAAAGAGATTAAATTTGTTTTTTAAATTGAAGTCCTAGAGGGAAATCATTTAGACGCTGTAGGAAAAGCATCTTAGCCCAACGACACCATCAGTCTCTTGTTTCCTTTTGTTTTTTTTTTTTTTTCTTTCCCCAAATATGTGCTTGGCTTAATTTTCTGTCCTTCTTTTCATGTCTGTCTTTTCTGGCTGCTTTTTCTTCTCTTGGTCTGGTTATCAATTTTTTTCTTTTACATTGATAAATTGACTTTCCATAAATTCTCTTCCCAGCAAATTTTTTTCCCAGTCTTGCAATTATTTCTGTATCAATTCAGAGACATTTTCCATCTTTGGTTCTGTTCATCTTCTTTTATTTTCTTTACCATCATACCTTCCTATGGATTTAAAATTTTTGGTTTTTTGTTGTTTTTTTTTTTGGTCCTCCTTTTCTGTCCAGTCCATTTCCATCAGTTATTTCACTTCTTCCTCCTACTTTTCAAAAGTTCAGTCTCCTTTTTATTCATTAGTGAAGGCAAGTATCCAACTCAGATATGCCATCCAAAAAAAAGAGTAAATTATGCAGCACTGGTATCAAAATTCATTTCCAAAACACACTGCTTGACAGAAGAAAGATTTTCACAAAAGTTACAAAGTTTTATAATGAGCATTTGATTTCCACAATTTCAATTTCCAGTGGAAAGGAAAATGAAAGTCTGTTTAGTTAGAGGGCTCTTCTGTGCTTCACTCCAGAACTGAGCTTTAAATACTGTGTTTATTTACTTATTTAATAAGTATAAAAATATCAATTTGGGGGTTTTATTGTTTTTCTGTTTCTTCTTTTTTTTTTTTTTCTCTAGCAGGTATACTGATTTCAGCTCTATTTTCATTTATTCAGTGGAATATGAGGGTGGAATATCTGATTGGCAGCACAGGAAGAAAAAAATGTGAGAAAAAATAGACAATAGTTAATATATTAAGACAGGATGGACAAGAGGCAGTGGGTATAAACTAAACCAGAGGAAGTTCCATCTGAACATGAGGAAGAACTTCTTTACTGTGAGGGTGTCTGAATATTGGAATAGGTTGCCCAGAGATGTTATGGAGTCTCCTTCCCTGGAGATGTTTAGAAGCCACCTGGACACAATCCTGAGTAATGTGCTGTGAGTGACCCTGCTTGAGCAGGAAGGTTGGACTAGATGACCCCCGGTGGTCCCTTTCAACCTCAACCATTCTGTGATTATGTGATATGAGAAATACAGAATCAAGTCATTGTAAATGAATCAAGCACTGCAGGTTCATGAAGCTAGTTATTTCACAGTCTCTTGGTGACATTTCATACTTCTCTCTCTCTCTTCCACTCTTCCATGGTTGTTCAACAGCAAATTTTTAATAGGTTTCAGGTCTGCTCTGCTTCCGCTTTTTATCAAACAAAAAAAGAGATTGTTTTTGGCCAGATGTTGCTACTTCTAACCAAAATACTGCAAATATTTCTCCTTGATGTGAAAATAAAAGGTGTTCTTTTATTATTTTTTTAAGAGATAAAAGATATCTAAAAGCATATATGGAAAAATGTCATGTCTGATTGGCAGCTGAGTAATCTTGTACCTTAAGAGCTGGGAGACAAACAGTTGAGCCTGGAGACACAGTGTTTCTTGACTTATTAGTGATTTTTTTGTTTGAAAAGTGCTACTGAAAAATATTTGCTGAGATAGACAGTCATCACAGTCGTTTGGCTTCAGGGTGCACAATTTCATTTTGTTACTTTTAGGAGTTCCAGAGAAGTTGTGCCTACCCCATCTCTGGAAATGTTCAAGGCCAGGCGGGATGGGGCTTTGACCGATCTGATTTATTGGAAAGTGGCAGGGGGTTAGAACTGGATGAGCTTTAACATCCTCTCCAACCCAAATCACTCTGTGATTATATGATATTTTTATTAAAATTACATCGGTTTTTATTACTTTTAATGGTATTTTAGGCTACTATATTGATATAATTATCAATATATATCAATATCAATTATCTTCTTTCCTATATTTATGTATAAGTTTTTTACACTGTTCTCATTCAGGGTTCACTTTATTGCAATCCAGAGATGTGAAAAAGCCAGTGCATGACAGTGGAAAAGATGAGATATACAAGAGATGTTTCATTAGTTGCTTAGATAACCAATGTCTTCTGCAAAAGCCAAGCTGAAGTGTCAGGAGAAGTAGATCTGTGAATGGAGAGCATTTCTGGAAGTCTGGCATAACCAATGAACCTAGAAACAACTTTGGGTATTTTTTTTCTTTCCCTTCCTCCCCCCCCCCCCAAACACTTGGAACCAACCCCACCTTTAGGAGACTTCCAAATGTGTTTTTTGGGATGATGTCATGAAGACTTTAATGGACTTTCCATATTTTTATATTTGAAGGTGAACTTTCCTTTGACGAACAGCCTATGCAACCAGAGCAACTGGTGAGAACAATGAGTCATAAAAATTCTGTTATTAAAAATGTTTGCTTTGTTCACATCCTGAATTGATTTCCTCTAATGATTTCCCTCTGACGGCTGTGGGCAAAAATAATAACAGTAATAATAAAATAAGAGAATATGCCCCTCCCTGGTTCTTCTAATATAGGCTTTGCTCTCTGTGTGTTGACAGAGTAGCCCTTCAGAGAGACCAGTATGTGAATTCAAGTAATAAAACTCAAGGAAAGATTGAGATTAGTGGGTTTTGTTATTACTACAGTGTTTTCATCATATGAGTAACATAGAGGCTATAAGTGAGATGAGGGTTTGACATAGCACAGGGACCATTTGGGGAGGGGGTGGTGTTTCTCTTTATGCAATTGCAGAAAGATTTTGTTTACCATTTAAAGAATATTTAAATTTTTGTTTTACTTGCAGTGTAATTGTGCAGAAAAACAGATTTTCAATCTGCTTTTTTTCTTCCATAAAATTACATTTATAGAATTCTTACTCTTTTCCCTCATGTATTTCTCTTACCAATGGTAAGTATACTGTTACTACACAATTATACAACTGCATGATATGTGAAGTTATTACATCATTTACATTATTGCTATACTACTATGATCAGAATCCCATTATGTGATGAGGCAAATTACTGAACAAATAAATCAATACAGATGCCTAAAAGTTGGTGGATGGTTAAGTAGGCACATAGATACATAAGCAATGTAGAAAATCAAACAATCAAAAAAACCCTAACCACAACCCAAAACAGACTTGCGGTTATATTTCATGTAATACCTAATAAGCTATTACATTTCATTATGTTGTCCTATTCAATATTTAAAAATGGATGTGCTATAACAACTGTTCAGAATAGTATTTGTGGTTCAAAAATTCATCTGAAATTGTATTATTAACCTTAATCCTTCACCATTTTTCTGTTGAAAAGCTTCAGTCATTCTCTCAAGAAGAGAAAATATGTTGGTTTGGTCAAATCAGTCATTTCAGTGCCAAATACTTGAAGACAACAGTTCAAAAACTAGTTACCATAGAAAAAGTGTATGGTCCAAAACATTCATTCAATATATACGACTCTTTCCCCCCCAAAAAAAATCAGGTCTAAGAAAAAACATAAATTTGAGATTTCTTGTGTTCAAAAAAATTGTCTGATCAACTTCCAAAGGATATAAGCACATTGAACACTAAGAGTACCATAGACACATACGTTAATTTCTGGAGGGCATGATTAATTTAGTAATGGAAGAGCAAACCACATCATTACTAAATCCTAATATTTTTTTATACACAGTATGCATTTATCCCATGAAATTCAATTGACATAAGACCGTAAGGTCTATAAGATATGAATAGAGCTTGAACATAAGGAATATTTAGGTGTACAATATCAATTTTTGTTAATTTGCAATGTTCAGGAACAAGAATTTTTTGGGGAAAGATTTTTTGTTCAGACATCAGGAAAAAAAACATTATTAAACCAATGAAAGGAAGAACAAAACAAAGCAACATTTTGCCATTAGACAATTATGTTATCCCTTATCCCTTTATGCAGTTTCTTACATCTTCTTCCAAATAATGTTCTGCTGGTCATTGGTGCACACAGAACATGCCACAGGGAACCCCTGATGTGACCCAGTGTGGGATCCCCACGCTTACCCAGTATAGAATTGCAACACAGAGTATTCTATGACTAGAAAGAGCCAAAACTCCTATTAAAGGCACGCATCTCAGATGCCTTAAATGAGATGATATGAATGATTTTCTCTCCTCCACCATTTCAACCAGGTGGTTCAGGCACTGCAGCTGAGAAAGAAGGTCCCCACCCAACATAATAGACAAAGAAACAAGAGAAACACATCTTCAACATGGCACTTGCATTCACAACACACATACTCTTGTTCTGGTTATGCCCTGAAGGGCAAAGCTACCTCTTTTCTGGGAGTAAGCTCTTGTTCATTCATACAAAAATAAACGAACAAATAAATAGAGGAAACCAGAGAATAAACTGGTAAATGACTGAAAAAGAAATGAAAATGCTTGAGACAAAACTCTTTCTAAATGTGTAAACTCTGGACCACATCAGGAAGTTTTAAAGTCAGGATATTTATGAAGAGTGCATGAAACAATTTTCCAAGCATAAAATGTGCATATGCATGCATATTTAAAAATAGAGGGAAAATTACTGCTATTAGAAACAAACAAAAGTTCAAAATCTCACAGGCAATTCAGATTGTAATTTTGTTAAGTAAAGTCATGGCAATATCATTTTGAGCCATGAAGACTAAGAAGTTGAAACATGGGTTTGAAAAAAACTAGATCACAAAAAGATCCAAGAAAGATTTGCAGTCTGGCAAATTTGGTGATAATGAAAACTCAACAGCTGAGTTGATTTTAAAGCCATCAATAAGTACCTGCAGATGTCAGAGGAAAAAGGAAAAGTATTTTTCAAAAAACAGAGAATTCTCATGGTTTATGGTTATTAAATTATATTTCAGGTACTGAAAGGTTGTTAGAACCCCCCCCCCAATTATGGATTTGAAGCAATCAGACTTAGTGAAATCCTTTCTTATGAACTTTCTCAGATTGCCACTTACTAGTGAGGGAACCTGAGTGAACTCTTCAGATGTACAGTCTTATATTTAAAAAGAGATTTCTGTTTCAACCTAGCAAACTAAGGCTCTGTAGTGGTTACGATATCTTTAACCTTTTCAACGCCCTCTTTCTCATGCCCAAATTTCCAAATCCTCTAGTATATGAAGAAGGGTGTTCCAGGATGAGGAGAAGAAAGAAGCTTAAAAAAAAATAACTAGAAGTGAGTCTGCTACTGAGTTTCAAGTGGATTTATTTCTGCTGGCTAAGAGGTTTTTTGAGGCAGGGAAATGTACAGCTCATTATCTGGATTAGTATTATTAGCTTATTTTGTCAATAAATATACCATGTCATACTTAGAGCTTCTCTGTTCTTTCTGTGAAACGCAATAGGTCTATCTCCCAGTGCCAGCACTTCAGTAGAGCATCAAGAGCAGCACATGGGAGCGATACACAGTGCTGTCTTCTGTTAAATTCTGCTGTTGCCTTGAGCCAGGGCTGTGACAGCTTTTGGCTAACCCTTAGCTGAATCAGATGGGTACGAAATGGCAGGCACATCATTTTAAGTAAGTTACCTGCTCTGGATATCTTTGATATATTTACTTGGGTCTCAAGAGAGATTTAGGCATTGCTGAAAAGAGCTGTCTGAAGTTCTCTTTGCAACAGTTGTAAAGAGCTCCTAGTGCCCTACCTCTTTATTGCCTTCCTCATTTCCAAGCCCCATAAGAGCTGCCCCTCATTCAGCTGAAAGTTCCCTTTTCATCCTAGCTGCACTCTAACCCCACTCAAAGCTTGCAACATTAAAGTTTTGGGACAAAACACCACATTTTTCATTTTGCCCATGGGACAAATACTGCATCTTGTATCTGAACCATGCATACACTTTTTTTGAAAACTTGCAGTGTTATATCTCAAATATTAGTAATATCTTTGTGGAAGTAAGGAACTTTCAAAGAAATGCCAGTTTTGACCATCTGTCTGGAAACGTAAGAGACGGGAACAAAATCAGTATCTGAAGTGAGGCGGTGCTAATGAGTGTATCTCATACATGATTCTGGTTTTTAGTTTCGTACCTGTGCTGTTTACAAGTTATATACATATTATAAAATTCTCCCTTACTGTCTTCCCCATAAAAGCCCATTTACTGTCTGCAAGCCTTTCTGACTTAACGGCTGATAAAAGTTATTGCCTCCTACAGAACATGGCCATTATAAAAAAGTTTAGAATGGTTTTAGTGTTGGGAATAATACCAGAATGACAGACTTTGAAGAGAAAATCCTCCTCAGTAACCTAGACAAAAGGTTAACAAGGAACATGGAGAAGATACTTTCCAATATAAGGGCTTCAAATAAAGCAGCAAGTCAGAATTAAAACTTTGACTTGCTTGATAGGAAGACCAGAATCAACGTCAGGAACTATAGAAAACTCCTATCTGGAACAGATGAGGCACAGAGAGGCTCACACAGTGTTTACATGGAGCAGAAGACTGTGTTAGCAGCCACAGCTTGCGTACTGACGCATCTTACACAGTATACAGAGAGATGTCCACTAAGGATGACAGAATCACATGTAGATTTAGATCCCACTAGAGATGATGGATCACATTAGGATGAACAGTAGCCTTAAAATAGATGAACCCCATGGCTGCGGTGCAGACTTTTAAGAGATCCAGCCACTCTGGACAGATGCTGGATGCTGGGAAAGGTAAGACTACTACATCCCAGCTGGCTTAAGCATCTCCATTTAGACAATCAAGTTAATCCCTTATTGTCAGATACCCAATAGTGGTGAACTCAACCCCCTGCTGGATCTGAACTAGAGAGGCTTGCCTCTCTTCATGCCTTGCAGATGGCCTAGAGTAGCTGAATTCCTAATCTAATGATCGGAGCCTGAGAGAAGAGCTAGAAGGGATTCATCTAAGCTGCAAGATTCACACTGTACTTAGGAAGAACCGTTTGGTGCTTGGTAGCGGACTCTGTTGCTGAGCACTTCGGTCTGCTTAGGCCAAATTCACCCAAAAGACATGAATGAGAGTTTGGACTACGGCATCAAATTTGCTTGGAGTCTGCTTTTATGGGAAGGTCTAGACTTGTAGCAGAGGTGGCCTCCTGAATTAATCTTTGTTGTAAAGAATGTATATAGTGGACCAAGAGGCTCAGACCCACAGGTAACTCTACAGTGAACTTGTCAGTCTTCCCTCCCAGGTAAATCTTTGGCAACTGTGTAATGATAAGCAGAAACGGTTGTGACTGAGGTTGCATTTGTAGCCATGGGAACATATTTGTAATGGGAGCTTCTGCTTCCATGAAATGCCAACATAGAGCAACAGTGCTTGCCAATGACTGGCCTGTCTATTGTCGATGATTTTCATTCCCAAGCCAATTTTCTTCCATCTCTGCCACGATATTTCTGTGGGAATTTGCTTGTTATTGATTAACTTCCTAGTACATGGGTTCTTCTGGACCTGGATAAAGATTTGAAAAAGCAACCATAAATTCCTGGGGCTTATTTTCACTAGTTCCCTATTGCATGTGGGCGTTAAAATGGAGAGAAATTGCCCCTCCCTTTTCTCAGTAATTTATCTAACCCCACTGGCTTTTATTAGGCTGATTTCTTTTTTCCTCCCTTCCCACTCAGTTTTAAGTAGCTGCTCCCTCATCCCTAGCACTGGCTTGCAAATTGCATATGGAAAGAGAAAGAACTTGTTGTTCAGTTATCTGATTTTCTGTTGGTAGATCCAGAGTATTGACATTTATTTGTTTTTTTTTTCTGGCCCAATAACATGAGGGAAAATAAATTAGGTTTTTTTTTCCTTGTTTTTTTTTCTTTGTTCATTTTTGCATCATTCCTTTATTTTCTGCCTTTGGAGAAAACCTTTCTGATCTCAACAAAGACGTAATACAGTTATGAGTGAATAACCGGGCCATACACTAAATGTTTTCCTGGGTGTTCCCTTCTGTACCAGCCAATTTTTCCCTAGTTGCAGGAAGGCAGCCAAGATAAGGAAATATTCATCATTTCTGCACTGTATTATTTCAGTGGAAACAAAGGATCACACTGTGCGCTTGTGCTGGGTGCATATATATGTGCATTTATTGTAGGCGCTGTCTTTCTGAGTCCAGGACTTCAAAATAGCTTTGAAACCTTCCAGTTCTTCAGTCATTCATGTGAAAGCCACCCAGATAAGTAAGGGAGACTGTGGTTACAACTTTTGTGTTACTGCTCTTGGCTGGTAGGCCAAATCTCTAAACTTCTGCACACTGTATCCATAACCTCATCCTGTCCTCCTCTGACACACATACATTGTCTGTGTAAATGTTTGTGTGGCCACTTATTGAACCTGACTGAGGAACTGATCCAGCTGAAAAAGAACACAGGAAAAAAAAAAAAAAAAATCACAACTTATTTCTTCCGCTAGATGAGTTCCCTGTTTGGGTTCACTGCCTGGTCATGAAAAATGTAGTGTAGGAAGAGCTCTGGGGATGACTTGAGAGCAGGAGAGAATAAAGCAGGAGGGGGTGTTTAAACTGTATTTGAAACTGAACAAAAAAGGCCTTGCAAAACTTCAGCCTGACTAGGAGTTATTGAAATTGACCCAGTATGGGCTACAAGAGATTATGATATAGGAGATTATTATGGAAGTAACAGTGTCAGTCAGCCTTTCACTATAATGCCTGCCTTTACTGGGACTCACGTTCACAGCTTTCTGAGAGTTGTATATACTTGAACAAAGCTGTCCTCTGAAAAGAGCGGTTAAGTTCCATTGGGCTGAAAGGGAAAATAAAAAGTTCTGAGGCCACTTAAGTCACAGTAGCTTCCATAAATGGTATTTCCTATATACTGCCTTGGAGGCAAGAGCAAGGCCAGGAAAAGAGAACATGTTTTCCCTGCTATTTTCCAGCCACCTGGAAGCACAAAAGTTTCTTAAAATTTGGTGCACTAGAAACAACATCCACAGAGACAATGGATGGAGAGCAGAAATCAGACAGATTTCTCCTCTACCTCTCTGAGCTAAATTCTGCTAAAGATCTTGCTGAAGAACTGCTGAAGTGATCAGGATACTTGGTATTTGCATCTCAAACCAGATATTGACTTGCTCAGCCTTCACCAAATGACATACCACTCTCCAGGTGAGAGAGGAATGAGGAGAATTGAGGAGAGCTGTGGAAAACATTTGGGTGAAAATTAACATCTCACAGGACAGAAAACAGAGAAACAAAAAGAAAGTGGTGTAATAAAGAGGGACAACTAGGCTGTGCTTAAAGGTAAGATGAGGAGTTGGACAGATTTCCAATATCATTAACTGTACAGAGAGCAGAAATTAAATCTTTTCTGAATTCCCTGAACAAGTAACCAATAATTAGCAAGTATAACTACACTGTGGTAGTTAAAATGTCACCATGAATGAAAAAATAAATAGCTCAATGTTTTAACTCACATAGGAGAGGCTTCCTGCAAGTTTTTGTCTCATTCACATGAAAAAATACCCTTCAAATGTCCCATCTGTCCAGAGACAAACTCTGAGGCTCTACCTGCCCAGCAGCTCCCAAGGTCATTTATGCAGTTTCAGCAGTATTACCTAAGGGAGTAAAGCTTGGAGGATCAGGACATTACCAGTGAGTAGGAAGGTCTGATCAGGAAGGAAGGCTGTGATAATGTGGTGAGTTCAACCTAATGGCTGGGCAGGTAGAGAACAGAAATCAATTAAATCTCTGCAAGGACTGGAACCATATGTGAAAAAAATTACACATACTGCTTCCTTCCTGAACATCAGTACATAGTTCATAAACAGTCTTTAATTTCTGTCCAAAATAGAAGACCTTTACACTCCTGAGATAGCAGAAAGGAAAAGGAGAGGCAGTGACCCGAAAATCTCCCATGATACATGTCATCCAAACCCAGATAAAATTTCTCTGACACCAGAACTATAATTACAATGCTCAGACATGTTCAGCATCCTTCAGCTAATCTAGCCTTATTCTTGTGATGTACATTATAATGTGTATATAGTAATGTGACTGATATGTGGGGAAGGGAATCATTAAATTATTATTTCAAAGCTGTGAAGAAATTTTATATAGGGTCTATGTGACTGACTCCAGTGGAGCTATATCCCAATGCTTTTGGTATATCATCTTGTTACATTTTTGATAAATAAATGTATGTAAGGTAATTAACCAGTGCTCTTGCAGTCAGGGAGTGGAAGCATAAAGAAATGCATAGGACAAGTGGACATGTATTGAGGAGCTGTAAAAAGAGAAAATGATATAGATATGGATTAGACTTCCTGTTTTTAGGAGTCTGGGGTTTGTCATGGAAGATATATCCATACACATAGAGCAGACCACCTCTCTAGTGGGATGGCTATACGTTAACTAGCTTCAAAATGTACCCTACATGACATCCTTCCCCTTACAGCCTGGCAAACAGAGGAACTATGATTGGACAGAAGCTGCTTGCATTTTGTCTATGATCAAGATATGTGGTCCTGTTTACTACTACAGTCTCCTTTCTAGATAGACAGACTGATTTCAGAATCAGTCTATCCAGAAGTCACTGTTTTCATCACTGTTCATTCAACCTACCTGTCTTGGTACATTCATATCCAGCATCAGGGGCAAGTGAACTGCACTTCCAACATATCACAGTAGGTAACACAAGAACGTAACGCAGTAAAACTGGTTTTAGGCTGCAGGAGTTGTCTCTGCATGCTGTGAACACATCCACACGGTCCAAATTAGAAGACAGCTCCTTGTTAAAGTTATAACAATGTCTCTTCCTTAGCCTTAAGTCAATGCATTCTTCCTCCATCTTCATGTAATACAGGTAGGTTATTAAATTTTTACCTCAATAGTTCAAGAAGTTTGTAAAAAATCCTAAAGAATACAAATGGGAGGTTTTGCCTCAATACAGAAGGTTGGTGGTGATGTAATATGAAGTTTGGAGAGTAGAAAAGAGAGATAATGATGCCAGAAGTAATGAGAAAGTAAAAAGTGTTCTCATTTATTGCATGAAAGTTTGGAAAGTGGCATACCTAGATCAGAACTTGCAGGAGATGTTGTGAAATGAGAGCAAATGTTAATATTGCTGCCGCTGGTCTCTGGTGAGATTGGATGCCGGTCTGTATCAAGCAAGGATGTTTCCATAGCAACAGCTTTAGCTTAGCTAGAGCTTACTGCAAAACAAGTCCTTTCAGTTCCCTGGAACAACTCATTCATGTTGTGAGAAGTGTTTTTAATGGGTAAGCAATGCCTCATACAACACTGCAAATTTAGCATCTTCCAGAAGGGAGATTGGTCAGTCAGGACTGGGGGAATCTCCAAATTTCCATTGCCTGAGAAGTTCCCCTGATGCATAACTAATCCTGCTTATATGGTCTAAAGCCTTAATTTTTTTTCTTGGCATTTAGAAAAATATTGGCCCTCCCAACACTATTTCTCTGCCCTGGCAAGCATCATGACATTGGACCTCAAAACCATGGGTGTGGTCTAATTTATTCAATTCTTCTTCACTTTCCTCTGGTAGTTCCTGAACATTAATTGTATGGGGACTGGGGCAGGAGCAGTGCATGCTCTGGAGGCTGCCAAGTAGGATGTATCCAGCCAAGTGAAAAATAAAAAGGTCAGGTTCAAAAGTCTAAGCAAGAGAGCTGTAGGTTTTCAGATGGGTTTGACATCTCAAATGGTCTGATGGATGATTCCTTTGTTTGTTCTGTGCCTACGCAAAAAGACTATAGAAACACAGGCGAAAAACATGACCTACTACTCTTGGCTGATCTGTAGTTAATGTATCTGGCATTATTTATACTTTTTATTATTACTTATGCCACATCAAAAGGTAGTCCTTCCCTATGACTAGCACCCTTGACGCTATTTAGAAATGTAAAATACATGCAACTAATAAACAACGTTCTTTAATTATCCCTGTAATAATCATCTTTCCACTGTGGAAAAAATATATGCAACATCAATTCTCCACCCGAAAGTCCACCAGGGACCCTTCAAAACAACTTGCCTCTTGCTTCTTAATTTGAAGTCTAGCAGGCATAGAGAAAGTACTCTCCGTATTTAGAGTGAGTCATACCGTGGAGCACACTGCAGATAAAAGTGGGTGTGGTAGTTGAAGAATGGAGGGCAGGAAACAGATGTGTCTGTGGTTTTTCTGTCTAGTCAAATAGGTTAGCTCAGGGACCACTAATGTAGGCTTGGAATAGTTCTTTAGCTTGTGTAAATTAAGGCGGTCTTGCTTTATCAATCCTGATTTACTCCAGCTGAGTATCAGCCCTTTTTCTGTGTGTGAGTCCAGAGCTTGACAGTGGTGAAAAGCCAAATCTTTCTACAGCTGGTCTGTCCCTCTTCAAGGAAAAGCTCGGGTTAAATCATTGTACTTACCTTTATTCTTTATCTAAATCATATTTGGTGGTTTTCTTTTGGGAGATAAGACAGATTTAAGGAGAGAGACTCAAAATCCACACCTAAGAGTTCAGAGGCAGCTGTATCTCCTTAGCAATATTGAAAGCAGGCTGCTTGTCTAATAGTCAAAATAAAGAGACAGTTTCTTTCCACAAAACATCTACATTTGAAAGTGATTGGATAATTGGTTTCATTTAAGCCACAGGATCAACACTGGAAGGAGAACATAGTAACTCTCAGTTCTGAAGTCCCTGAATTGACTCTCCAGCTCCTCTTTGGGCAAACTTTCAGATTGAACTTCTGCATGTTCAGTGATTATCCCATCAGTGGTAAGGATACTGGGAAGCACCTGATGAAGAAACACAGGCCTAAGAAGGAAGATCCAAACTAAACAGAAGTGGGAACAGAGCAGCCAGCTCTGCACAACATTGTACAACTTTAATATTTTTGAGAAAATTTTCCACTTCTTCAGTTAAAGGTCACATCTGGCAAACGTTGTAAGAGTGCTAACAATTAGAAAAATGAAATATCTTTGCCTTCAATTTTAGTTGACAAAATAAATATGGAATTCCATTGATCCTTTTAGCAGACTATTGTATTATTCTTTAGGATATAGTGAATTTCCAGCCTATTCTAATCTTATCCAGTTAAGGGAAACTAAACTTGAATGACAAACCATGAGGCCTCTCCCCACTCTGAATCCAAAACACTCTCAAAAATACCTATGAGTCTTATAAGAATTGCTTTTTATCCTCTAGTGACTCAACAGGATCCCCATAAGAACTGAGGGCCACATTTTAGATGACCTACTGTGGTGTTTTTTATATAGTGGACACCAGCACTGGGACCTGTAAGATGAAGCCTTTGTATGGCCTTTATTCCCTTTCACTGACTGTGTTATCATACAAGGCCTTGTAACATGGGACAGTAGGAGATCTGAATTACTTTATACACTCTTGAACTGTGGTGCTGTCTTAGGTATCATAGTAGGTGGTTTGAAAAGTCCCTTTTCATTGTTGACTTAGGAGAAATAAGAGATGTTGTTTTAGGTTATTCTTGTCTGTGCTCCATTATTTAGGCAGAATTTCTCCAGAGCATCTTAAGTCTTCCCCAAGATTAGTGAATTGCTATGGTGCTTTGCTAAATGGACTATTTTCTGCCACAGTACACCTCACAGAAGAAAGAAATATCTGCCAAAATGAATCTAATCATTATAATACCCTCTACCTTTTCATTCTTCAGCTCTCCTGAATCTACGAGATGCCTATAAAACTTTGAAAATGCTTAGACATCTGAAATTCTTCTTGCATCATGTTGGCTACTGTAGCCTCTGACCACGTAAGCTAAAGTTTTGCATTAACTCATTGCTTCTAGTAATACATTATGGCACAGATTTTACTATTTCGTTCTTTTCTGTAGATTTGAATTACACTGATTTAAAGAAGACTCATTACATTTCACTAAGTCCCAGTCTTTGCAAAATTAGGGCTCTGAGTATTTCTGCTATGTAGGGTTTTTTTATTTTCTTCGCACTTGCCTCAGTTGTACAATATTAGTGGAGATACTTTTGCTTTACACTTTGATGACAACAGCCAATACTAAAACTGTCTTTACTCAAGCACACAACATGAGAGCAATTCACATCACAGATTCCATTGTCTTGTAAGCTGGGTGTTTCACTTCCCATTACGGTCAATGAAGATGTGGTCAAGAGAGTACCAGTTTGCTGTAGAAATGTGCAGAGTTTTAATTGCATCTGAAAGAGATATGTTCCAATTGCATGAGTAGGTATGATTTTTTGATGAAAACAAAATCAAATCTGGTGGCATATTCTACTCTCTGGAATGTTTTGCAGAATTCACTTAAAATATGCTTGTTTTCTATCAACTTTCTTATTTGTAATTCTTCCACATAAGGGGTTAGGACACTGAGAATCAGATTTGTGACACATAAATTTTGCAAAGCTTGTAGAAAACACACTTATTTTAAAAAGAATTTTACAAAGTTGTCCTGGGTTCAGCAGTAGCAGTCATTTTTTCTCCTTCTTGGTAGCTAGTGTAGTGCAGTGTTTTGACTTTCAGCTCGGGAACAGAGCTGATAACAAGGATGTTTTGGTTTGGCCAAGGACTTTGTGAGCCTCATGCTCTGCCAGGGAGGAGGGGAAGCCAGGAGGAAGCAGAGACAGGACACCTGACCCAAACTGACCAAAGAGGTATTCCATACCACAGCACGTCATGCCCAGGATGTAACTGGGAGTTAGCCGGAAGGGCTGGGAGACTGCAGGGTTGGAGGAGGTATCGGTCAGAGCTTGGTCGGGCTTGGGGGGCGAGTTATCGGTCAGCTGGTGCTGAGGTGTTGTATTCTGTTCCCTTGTTATTTCCTTTATCATTATTATCATTGGTGGTAGCAGTAGTGATTTGTGTTATACCTTAGTTACTAAACTGTTCTTATCTCAACCCGTGGGAGTTGCATTCTTTTCGATTCTCCTCTCCGTCCCTCTGGGAGTAGGGGGAGGGAAAGAAGGGGGGGGGGGGGGGGGTGAGTGAACGAGTTACCTGACTGGGTTTAAACCACGACAAAAGTTTTCTTCAAAATGTCACATGGTGTTTCTTTTTAGTCTCACAGATTTTAATAGAAAAATCAATTCCAAAGTAATGAGGAAATTTTGGATTCTTCAAAATGTCTTTTGGGAAATTAGTATCTTGCTTTCAGTCAACAAGAATAACTTTTGTAAATTTTTACTAATATATTTTCTTTAATTTTATTGGTTTACTTATGTAGAAAAATCCAGAAATATATAAAATAAAACTAACTCCCCCTCCCCAAAACCAAAACAAACACAGACCATTTTCTTCCTATTTGTAAAAGCAAAAAGGTTTCCATATTGAAAAAAAAAACAACTGATAAATAAATAAAGCTATAATACACCTTACCCTTTGAAATATTCCTTAAATTTTTTGTAAAGCAAGCTGAATAAAATAAAAATGTATAAAATCTATTCCTCCTTGAGTCATTTCAGTTACTATATAAAAATTCACAATTTCTTGTAGCATGCGCCCAGCTAAACTTGCCTGTGGCCTGCAGGTACGGTGTCAGTACTGTAATTCTTCCTCCCCTCCAGCTTTTCATTTCTATTTGAAATGTTTCTCAGAACATTTTAACTCTTTTCCTTGATCCTGCAGCAGTGCTGTGATTGTTTGCAGCCAACAAAAGTTGAAGACAGGGCATGGAATGTCATTAGAGGATACTGAACTTGAAAAGCAAACCTTCTAATACTGTAACAAGTCAAGATTTCCCTTGAGGATCCAGCAGGTTTTCCATGTCTTATCTAAAGAAGCAGTAGGTTGAGCTTTGTATACAAGGTACAGCCACCACTAATTTCCAGTCCATCTGTGCATGCTTAGTTTGTGCCCTTTTGTTCTCACACAATGAATATCCATTTGCACAGTTAGCCCTCCCCTATTTTCAGAGATTATTCCCCAGCTGTATCACTAGAGAATAAATATCTCTTTCCATATTTTCCTGGGGAGTGATAAAATGCCAAGTTGCCTGATTTACTTATATGACAGACATACCATTCCTTAGTTTATCCTACTACTCCTTCAGCACATCTTTCCCATCAAGTGACAGCAAAGCAGCTAACACACAGCCAAAACTGTATACAGTATTTCTGATGGCACCAGTCTCTGAAAACAACAATAAAAAAAAGATTTCACACAACCAAGAAAAGGAATAAAATAAGTTTGCCAAGAAATCCAGGAGATACTGAGTCTGGGGCTACGTGTTCACCCAACATTGCTTTAATTGATCATAATGTAATAGGTAGATAATATAATGTCAAATGTCAGCACTTCTGTGATTCACTGTACTTTACTCCCTTACTGTATTATGTTGATAGAAAACAGATGGCTAGAACAAGACAGCTACATACAAGGATTTGTAAGTAACAAAATGTTTTTCAGTAGAGATAATATCCTTCATTAAATCAACTAAACATTAGAGCTATCTGAGCTGAAATATTCTGAGGAAATTCAGTATATCATATTTAGAATAAAAGGAGAGGAAAACCTCTTGGTTTTCCATTTAACGAGATTAAGATATGAAAATA
The DNA here is from genome assembly GCF_028554395.1 of Pezoporus wallicus. Lineage (NCBI taxonomy): Eukaryota > Metazoa > Chordata > Aves > Psittaciformes > Psittacidae > Pezoporus > Pezoporus wallicus. The sequence goes on along the minus strand of NW_026637044.1, from coordinate 2,029,293 downwards.
TTTCCCATTTCCTTCTATAAATCATCATAGGGGTCTCAAAATATCTTTAATTAATAGAAAATGCTTATCTGTTTTGAAACAATGGTAATGTTGCTTTAATTGTAAATGGTAAGGTTATTTTCAAATAAAATGGACTTTAAAAACTATTTTTTGAGCTGAAAATATGAAACTTTCTATTTTAGCAACATTGGAATGAGACATTTATGCAGTTCAACTCTTACATTTATTGAAACAGAAATCACAGAGTTTTAATATAGAGAAAATTTGGCCTAGTGGTTTTATTTCCATATTTTCCAGGGCAGAATAGGCTGTTCTGCAAACCTCTGGGTAGGTAACATCTAGAGAAATTTTCTAGAGAAAATCTAATGAGAAGAACTGCCTTACTGCATGTTTGAACAGTACCTGGCATGATGAGTGAATGCTTTATTATCACCAATTTTGGGAAAAAATGCCCAGGTAAAAGTGTGGCAATAGGAATTCACTTCACATTCATCCACAAATAAAAAGATTTAGTGTAAAGCCAGAGAGGAAAGTCTCCCTCATCCTTCGTTTTGGGCACAGGCATTATTGTTAATTCAGTGTTTGACTTGCTTGGCACTGAGCATAAGGAGTTTGAGATGGGCTGGTACTGCAAGCAGGGAGACCAGGGTTTGCTCCAGAATTTCAGGAGCATAAAGGAACAAGTGTTTTCTGGACAGCATGCCTCAGACATGATTTGGAGGACAGTTTAGGAATCACAGATGACATTCTTCTGCCAAGTGTTATGTTCTGGGCTTCTTTGTTGACAATGTGTAGTTGGAATCTGGTGGACCCTTTCCATTCCCTTCCAAGACCTTTCCACCCTCATGGTCACATTGAACTTTGTTACTGAACTTGAATAGTATTTCTGCCTCATATTAAACTAACAGTGACTTGAACCAGGGAGGCTGGACAGGGCTTTGGGATACATAGTCTATGATTCTATAGTGCCTAAATCTAAATCTACCCTCTTTCAGTTTAAAAGCATTACCCCCTTGCCCTATCACTCCATGCCCTTGTAAGAAGTCCCTCTCCAGATTTCTTGTAGGCCCCCTTAAGGTATCAGAAGACTGTTACAAGGTGTCCCCAGAGCCTTCTCTTCTTCCAGCTGAACAACCCCAACTCTCTCAGCCTGTCTCCATAGGAGAGGTGCTCCAACCCTCCATGAGCATCTTCATGGTCTCCTCTGAACTCTGGATTCCCTAGTAATCTCAACAGCTGGCCTACCACCTTATTTATCATTCCTTTAATGATACTTTTAACAGTATGAGCCTCTAGACTCCCACAGAAAGATACCACAAAGGTACATCCCACCCTTTTTTCCCAGATCATTGAAGAAAAAAAAAATATAAAAAGGAACAAACAAAAAGAAAAAGCACACACTAGAACCACAACTAGAAACATACCTTTTCAATCTCCTGCTGTTTCAATCTGTAGCATTACCCATTTTCATTTTCTCTGAATTTAATTTAACAAAATGGCAGAGAAGGAGATAGCAGCACAAGCAGGAAATTATGGGGAGAATAAGAGTCTGAGAAAGTATTGAATATGACAGTTAAAGGTGTGTCTGTGCCTATAGCAAACTCCAAAGCTTCCCTTAACAGAATCCACACTTGAAAGTATTCAAACATGCGCTGAAAGGTCTAAGGTCTTTGATTCACATCTGTATAAGTCAGTGATATCTATCATTCATTTCTTGCTTTGTGGCTGACAGAACTGTACCAGTCTAATCAGACAATGCAAATAAATCCTTTAATATTTCATTCTCAAGTAGACAAAGGAAATACTGTGTTCCTTTATTCCTTTATCCTTAAAGGACATGCTCTGTTCTATCAATGAACTTGGGCACTACCATTTCCAGCCTTTTTCTGAGGCACCTTTGCTGTTGGCATTTGGGTAGATGCCTTTCAAAATGTGAATATATGTGACTACCTGAGAGCATGCAAGAGGCTTGTTCCAAACCAGACTTGGCTAGACGATCCTCCTCTATTGCCAGAAAGACTTGTTTTGTTTCCATCTATCTTTTTATGGTGAGAAGATACAGCAATTTGCCTGGTATATCTTTGTGACATCACACACAGATGAAAGAATTATGGCTTTTCCATGAAACTTATTAACTACTGTCAGACTACCTAGGAAATTTTATCAGGGACTCTTTTTGTGAGAATTTTCAAAACTTAAATTCTGTTGCTATAGACAGCACAAGACAGAAAACAGTGGTAGCAACTCCCCTTTTAGGTTTACCTCTTCTTTAAAAACAAAAGTGCTTCACTAGGCTAAGTGATGTCTCGGCAAGCAATTTATTTTATTATCTTTATAAACTAATACATAATGCAGAAAAAGTAGCAGGCTAGAGCAATGGGGATTAAACAAGACCAGCTGGAAGGCTTACCAAGTGCTGCCTGCAGAGATCACCAAAAGGAAGATCTACAGCATAGCCAAACAATTTAATATTAGGAATGGTAAACTTTTGCAGAATGACAAAGAAAAGAATATTTTTTTGTCTTTTCAAAATGCTACTTTAAAAAAAAAAAAAAAATTACAAAAATCCTTGTAAGTCAGAATAGGTTATGGGGAGATGGTGTAGTTCAATACCATTCTGGGAAACAAAGACTTGGAAGTGCTCAGTGCCTATCTGTCAGAGTCTGCATCAGAGAAACTGGCAGAGCTATTATGTTTGTGGAAATGATCAAAAGAAGGAAACAGTGAAGACATTAAGTAGCAATAGCTTTCCCTTCAATGCAAAGAATTTTTAATTTCTCATTACAGCTCAGCATTGTCTAACACAGACTAAAGAGTCTGAACATAAAGAAAACCCGAAAGAAATAAGATGGAAGAAAAAGCATGTTTTTTTTTTCCTTTTTTTCAGTTATCTACTCAGACTTTCATGGAAGTCCAAACACTGAGCTGGTAATAAAGAGCCAGGGAAAGCCTCAGTACCTGTTCTGAAGACAACTTTCCAGTACAGAATGAAACACGGGGCTTTGCACTAAATCTTCAGTAACATTATTTCAGCAGAGAGTGATTCTGATATACTTCCATCATCAAAACATCAAGAACAAGAATTGAAGGGATACCTTGAGGACTTGATGTCTTGCCTGCTTTTGCTAGGATAAACACGAAGTTTTCAGTATCATAGAGTTTATGTCTCTCATAGTAACACTGAGTCTAAGTACTTGAATTCCTCTACACAGTCTGAAGTCATAAATCCTCCCTGAAAAAATGAGCTAGAACTTGAGCAAACTCTGTCTTCAATTCATGGGAAAAAAAAAAAAAAAAAAAGTATTTTTCTTACTTCATTGTCCCTGCTAACATTAACAAACTGTTTGTATCTCTTAGTAAAAGCTTTACATAATATTTTAAAGGTCAGAGTTTGTGGGTAGATGTCTTTTGTATAAAATATTACTTTGTGTTGGCAGTACTGTCATGAAATACGTTGGCTTCTTGTAACATCACTAACGAGCAGGAAGGATATTAGGGCTGGATTCTGCTTCAGATTAAACGAAAAACAATCCCCATGCACTTTATGTAAAAGCTTGTGACTTTCATTTAACTTGGGTTAGCTGATTGACAAATTCACCTTTTAGCTTCTCTGCAGATGTTTTTTTTATATTTTTTTTCCAGGACAGAAACACTTATAACTTATTTTAGGCTCAGAAAAGTTGTAAGACAAGACTTCGGCATACCAACAGAATTTTGCTGTTATACACACCTACTGAAGGATCCTACATTATTCTAGAGCTAAATGATTATTCTTTTCCTTGAGCTTTTACACTTCTTGTTCCTACCTATTGATTCGTTCAGGTCCAATGATGGGTTTAGAAGCATTGCATGCAGAGCTTTATAGGAAGTTGTGCCTTCCCTTCCACTTGAAAAGGGCATATAATAGAAGTTCACTGTTTATGAAAATGGCAAGTGATGAGCCAGAGTGAAATCCTAACAAGAACAATCCTTTGATGGTTTGAAAAAAAGACAGTGTCAGATGAGTACAAAAGATATTTGTTGAAGAGGTCCTGCTGAAGTGATAAAGTAGAAGATGAGATATCATACCTAATAAGTAGGAAATATCAGTTGTATTTGAATAATTTTGGGGTAAATCTTAAAGTGTGAATTTCCTAACCCTAAAAGTGGTCCAGGACTGGAACCTGCAAAACATAATACAAAGTGTAGTACTTTAGCAAGACAAGTAATGCACACACATAAACATGAATTAAACAACAGAATACAAGTCTTCTAGAAACCTGAGTACTTAATTTGATTTCCCTCTGACCTAAAAACCCAAGCCACCATTCCTCACCACACAGTCACGATGTTATGGAATTTTTGAGGTTGTCAGAGAGCTCTGGAGGTCATGTAGCCCAAGCTCCTGCTCAAAGCAGGGTCAGTTACCACAGGTTGGCCATGTCAAGTTGGATTTTGATATCTCCAAGGGTGAAGACTCCACAACCTCTCTGAACAGCATGGTCCAGTGTTCAACCACCTTCTCAGTGGACAAAAAAATAAAAAGTTGAAAAATTTTCGAGTTCAGATGGACTGTTGTGTTTTAGTTTCTGCCTATTGACTCTTTCCCTGTCACTGGGTGCCACTGAGAAAAAAACTGACTCCTTTATTTCTTGACACCACCCCATATGTATTTACACACATTGATAATGTCCCACTGAACCTTCTCTTGTCGAGGCTGAACATTTCCAACTCTTTCAGCCTCTATTCATATAACAGATGTTCCAGTCCCTTCAACTCTTTTGTGGCCCTTTGCTGGGCTGCATGAGCAGTATGTCCATGTCTTTTCTTGCATGCCCAGACATGAAAGCTTTCAAGATGTGCTCTCACCAGTGCTATTATTATTAATTCTGAGATCTAAGTATGCATTAATGGCTAGAACCATGTACATCAATTTTCAAAGAGAGTTGCTAAATCTAGTCGAAGAAGCACAAGCACAAATTAAAATAGGCAGAGGAAGAAAAAAGGTCATCTACTCCAACTTCCTGCTCTGGGAAAGAAACCACTCTACTTACACAATTCCTGACATACGATTTTTCCAGAATGCTCTGATGAAGGAATTCCCACAGCCTTTCCCGGTGACCAATTACAGCACTTCACTGTCTTTACTGTTTCTCATAATGTTTTATTTGAATCTTCCTTCCTGGAAGCTGGGACAACACAAGCCCTGTCTGCCAGCCCTATTTCAACTTCAGAAAAACTTGTCTGTGATATTAATGAGATTTGCAGGAAGAATTCAGGCCTTAGAGCAAGCAGTTTGCTGTGTGTTACACGCTACACCACACCGCAAGAACATTTCTGTGGGTACATTAATATATTTGGAAATAACTAAATAGAACAAATATCTGCATGTCTCACTGTATACTTACATATTTAACACTCTTCCCTTAAACAAAAGCAGACAATTAACTGACAAAAGTGACATGGATTTTTCAAGAACGAATTGTTAGGTATTTCTCGATTTCCTGTGGACCTTTAAAGAAGAGTATTTCAGTCACTAAGTCTTCCTCTGAGCTTCCCAATACTGTGTTTGACAAGCTCCTCTTTGAGAAAGTCTTTACATGAACATCAGAAGATGATTCATCCTCACTGGCTGTTGATGAGTGGATGGGAGGCACACCAAATTGGATTAATATGATTAAAAATATCTGTACGTTTAAGGGTGCAAATCAGCTGTCTTGAGTGGGCTTCTCATGCCACTTGAAATTTCCTTAAGATGTCTTGGGTCAGCAGATACAGTACAGTGCCACCCTTCAGATAGCCTGTGCCCCTCTGGAACAGAGGGCAAAGGCTTTGGGGGATACCCTTGTGAACATCAGATGTACATGTTTAAGTGGTGGATTGTGTCAGAAGTTGCTGGATTGTGAGGATTTCAGGATGCAGGGGTGGCCTCCTACCCCAGTCTGATAGAGGGAGTCAGCCTCTGCATTTCATTGTGCCCTAGTTTACACAGTGAGCAGGCTGTCATAGAACATATTTTCCCAGTCCTCCCCAAGGATTTATTTTATGTGATTAGCTTTAGGTCAAACATCATAGCAAGTGACATCCCATATATCCATTTGACAAAATGTGGGACTTCTCTGTAGTTAGTGTACAGGTGTCAATATTATATGATGAAGAACTGCAAATGCACTGACTCCTTTTGTCACATTCCTGCTCTTTTATTGTTTTGGAGGACACGGAGTACACAGGACTTTCCAGTGCTGGTGCCTTTTGGATGAAAAATCATAATTTTGGGAGTGGATCATATAAGACAAGCAGAAAACACTCCTGAGTGTCTTTGCATTGCCAAATAGCAATATCAATCTCTCCTCAACTGTCCTTCAACATGGAAAAGTTGTATTTAATTGGATTCAGGAGGACTGGCTGGAGGAAGTTCAGATGGGATTTATCCCAGCTAATTATACTCTCTCTGTCTTTTTGGTAAGCTTAAAAGGTCAGTTAAACCTCAAAGCAGATTGTAGTCAGGGCTGTTCCCTCTAGCATTTCAATTTTTGATTCCTCCATTTGAATACAATTTAGAGTATCTTTACATATACACAGTACAGTGAGGCAATAAGAGAATTCCTCTGTCCAAAAAAATTTATATACTATGTAGATGAAATAATTGGTATTAGGAAAATGAGGATTGTTATCCCCATTTTGTAGGGAACAGAGAGAGATAAGAGGTAAATTGTATGATTTTTCAGAATTGCAGGAGAGTTTGTAGTAGAGTGAGAAGATCCATCAAGAACTCTTAAGGCTTTGGAAGACATGACAACTACATGTCCCTCCTCCACATAGTCAAATTTCACTTTTTTTATTGAAATAGTATAAGTTTCCAACATGCAGCTGATTTCAAGTACCCTGAGAGTTTAAGTCTGACCAGATCATGTTGCAGAAAAAAGGCTTCTCAGAGGGTTGTGGTATTAATCATCATTACATCTCGCGCCTCTCTCATCTTTCTGCACCAACTCTAATCTGTGCTGCTGCATCTGCAGATAAGAGTCAGCAGAACTTCTGGTTTTGAAGGATCATCTGAGGGATGAATTCTTTACTTTGAAATCTTGGAAAGTAGCCTCCTGTGTGTGTCATTAAGCTGTAGGCAAAAGCAGATGCAAGGGTTAGATTATCTGTCAGGGACAGCCTAAATTAAATACAGTAATGGTCTGGGGGGTGGAACAGACGAATGACTGCTGTTCAGTTGAATCTGAATGAGAAATGACTGTAGCAGAACAGGCATTTTCCTGTGAAAGAAAGTCTTGGAGTTTCACTTCTCTACAAAGGAAAAAATACTTATGTTCACAACTCTTTCCAAATATTATCTTCATCACTGGACTGGTACTTTATTACTTGGCACATGGGAAAAAGTGTTGTCTCTGGATTTCTTCAGAAGTTCACAGAACCTGATATTTCTCTGAAGCCTCCCTTTCTATCACCAACCAGTTTAGACCTACTTATCCCATAAACTTTTCAAAATGAGAATAATAATTCCAGCCAATGTCTTTCAGCAGTCAACCACCAGGACAAATGCTGAAGAATAAAACCATCGAATAAAATGAGCAAAGTTACTGAAGATATTTGTCACCCACTAATTTCAACCTGAGGAAGCATCCCTCCTGGTAACTCACCTGACAGTATACCCTTGACCTTTCCGTAGGTGCTACTGGATAATCTAGGCAGCTTGTAGTTGCTGGTTCATTTCATTGGTAATTATGTAGTATGTATCATTTCTAGGAATAGGCATTGTGGATAAGTATTGTTTGTTTTGGCTCTGTTTCTATAGGGATAAAATAAGTATTGTGGTTAATTTCCATTCTGTTGCCATGGTTATTAATAATAATGAGGTGATTATTACTGCACTGTAAACCTTACAGCAATTCCAACGCTCCTATAAAAGAGAGAGATGGAGAAAGGGAGAAGGGAAAAAAAAAACAACAAAAAACCAACAATGAAAGAGCTGGATCAGATCCTCAGCCTGTGCAAATCAGCACTCACACGTTGCCTTTGATGAGAGGCAGCGAAATAGAAGATCTGTTCATGGAGAGTCTGGACCTGCAGACAGAGCAATATTAATAAAACAAGTGATAGATGAGAATCCCTCACAGACTTCAGCAGAGCTGTGCTGATTTGTACCCCCTGAGATTTGATCAGGACAGATTTGCCAGCACAAAGGTCCCACCTGGTTCACATGGCCAATGGAAAAATGCTGTGATGGGCTCAGTGTTTTCTGGACCTATCATCTTACTAATTTCACTATAAAAAGTGGTGGTGTTTTGTGTGGAGGTGATGAGTACAGGGTAATAAAAATATAATTAAAAGAAAAAGCAATGGCTCTTACTCCTGGGTGACTAATAAGCAAGCCCACATTCCTGTTACCTGCTCAGCTGGCCCTATCTCATTGCACTAAGTGATTTGTATTCCTTCTGGAGAGATTGCCATGGTATTGGAACAATAAGTAACATTACTGTAATCAGATTGTCCTCATGGGTGAGATCACATTTTTCAGGGATTCTGCACTCCTAGCTGGGATGTTTTGCAGAATTCCATCTTGCTGAGTCCTGGTGTAGGTGCAGAAAGCTCACAGTTGGCAAATCACAGCCACTGGGCAGACCTGTTGTTGTTATTTTACAGCTAACTGGGATTCAACACCAGCTTTTTCACACAAGTCATGGAATGACAGAAACAGGGTGAGAAACTGACTGTTCACATTCTTTCTCCCGAAAGCCACAACCTGTGCTTTGAGACTATTCATTTTTGGTCTTTCCTTTTCCAAACAAGGGAAAATTATTTTGCATATTTGTTTCTTCCTTCCCATGTGTCTCATTTCTGTTTGCAAGTGCAGAGACCACCTTTCCCATCCTATAGTTTGCCTTTTATGTGTCCAGGATGCCAGCCTTTGACAAAATAAAAATCACAGCATAGCTGCTTCCCAGCTTTGCTTGTCTGCTGAGGTTCTTCAAAGCCAGAAGGACAGCGGGTCAGATGCTAGCACTGGCTGTCAAATGCTCAGATAGAGCCTAGGTAAAAAACCCCAAAATATAGCCATGCAGAGGCTTAAAAGTGAGATGGGGCCATCAAGTGCTTTCCATTTCAAATAGGCCTCTCGGTCTTTATCTCCAGATCACACGATGGCCCACTGCAGACAGGGAGGAGCATCAAGAGAATACATGGCAGACTGGACACAACTCGTCCTCTGCAGACAGACTTCACTGTGAGCATCCACCACACTTTGCAGTGAGACTGCTCAAGCTTTAAAAAATGATCCTACAAGCCAAGTGTGTAAGAGTGACCAAGAAGGGCAGAATGTGAAGTGTTGGTCCCCACCGCCCTGAACATGAGGATGGTTCTCTAATCACCAGACCAAGTGATGTTCTTTCGTATAGATGGCTACAATAGGGGACACATGCCTCTCATCAGTACATGATGCTTGTGTGCAGGGAAAGTGGAGGCTGCATCCAGGGATTCTTGGAGGCCCTGAAGCCCATAGCAAAAGCTTCCACCTTCCTACCTTCTGTGTATTTCTGTATTCAGATGGTGAGGATAGGGTATGAATAGCAGCAAAGTGAAGTAGTACCTATATCGAATACTAGAACAAGAGGGTTACCTCCAGTGGTACCTCAAGTTCATCAGTGCTGCTAGTGATACCACAAGACCCTGAAGATCTCTTTTTTTTTTTGGGGGGGGGAAGGGTGCAACAGGTACAGCTTCCTCACACTCCAGTCTAACCTCTCACTTGCCTTCTGCTTCATTGTGACACTGCAGCTCTTGCCCACACACAGGTCAAATCCACAGCATCATTTGAAGGCGAGGAATCCTATTCAGAGGTACAGCTAAAGCTGCGCCATCATCTTTCTTCATCATCAAAACACAGTGTTGAAAACTCCCAAACAAATACAGGGCATATTAAAGACTCACCTGCTTTTGTTACAGGAGTGTGGTAAAGTGGGAGAGGTGCTATATCACTGCAATGCAAATGTGAGATCTAACCACATGTAAGAAGGGCAGACTCGTGCCTGAGCCCTCTCCACCCCTAGACCCAAAATGCATGTTTGGTGAACCCTGGGGGGACTCAGCACTTGTCAGGATGGCTCTGGAAATTAACAGTCTAGATGTATAGATCAGGAGAAGATCATAAAGAGGTTGCTTTTTAAACCACAAAGGACCATGCTGCAGTGAAATCTTCAGGAACAGCAAATAAAATGCATGGGTATTTAGCTTATGTAGTTCCTGCCTGCTCACAAGTGCATGCCACCATTACTACACACCCACAAACGCATGTGAGCAAGACAACATGTACTGCAGGTATGCACACATACACTGTCTGCCTTTGCTAATAACAACCCCAGTTCATAGTGAGCACATGGAAATGGGAGAGACTTGCAGCATGAAAGGGAAGGAAAAAAAGCAATTTCCAGACTTTCAGAGCAATTCATTCTAAGCAATGCAGCATGATCCTTCCTCTCACTGGGATGGGGGAGGGAAAGGGATGGAGAGAAAAAGAAAAGGGGGAGGGGAGGGACACAAGTTCGTGGTTAGATGGGAGCTCCCACCCATTTCCTTTCCTTGCCCTTCCCAGGCATGTCAGAGCTGGGAGCCAAGACAAATCAAACTCTCGGGAGCTTCCAGAGAGACGGCACCACTGACCGAGAGCGTAATTGCAGCCCTTGGTGGAGCACGAGGGAGGGGAATGAGGCTGGAAAAAAATTAAGAAGAGGGCAGTGCCCTCTGCTGCCAGAGTAAAGCTGTCGATTTGGAGGAGTTCAAGGAGAGACGAGAGCGGGATACAGAGACAAGAGGCCTCCAGGAGTTTGCAAATAAATAGAGCACATGGCAAGGGGAGGGAAGTCGACAGAGGTTCATCTGAGGTCAGCAAGGTTCGTCTGAGGTCTCTCCCGCCTACTCGGCTTACCAGAAAGTGAAATGGATATGATTATGCCTCACATAGGCATTAGCCGGGTTTCATTAGCTTGGACAAGCTCAGGTCCTTGGAGGATAATTGGAAAGAGCTGCTGTTGCTAAGGAAAACTAACTGTGGAGCAGCAAAACTCCTGTGGTAGGTACATCTGGGGCTTAGGGTCCCTGCTGTGATGGAGCCCAGCAAGGTCCAAATAGCGCAACCAGAGAAGGGCAAGTTCTTATCCTCAATTCATAGGATGGGGACAATGGTGCCATAAGAATAAGGGTAGGGTTCATGTCACCTAACTTTAGCCCTCTCAGTGCTGATCATCCAGCTTGTTCCTTGAAAAGAGAGAGCCTGAATCCACCAGTCACCCTATACCAGGATGAAATAATGCCCAGAGGAGACCATGGGTGTCACCTTCTCCTATTCCAAGCATCTTTTTCAGTGCCACCAGCCTGCAATCCCACCTCCCCTTTCTCAATCTGTGGCTTCTCCCTTTAAAGTATGAGCCCACTTACTGGAGCTGAAATATTGCTGGGAGTGTTCTCCTCAGCTACTGCAGTAGTGAGCAAGGTGTACTTCATAGAATCATAAAACTGATTGGGTTAAAAGGGACCTTAAAGCTCATTTAGTTCCAACGCCCCTGCCATGGGCATGGACACCTTCCACTAGACCTGGTTGCTCAAAGCCCCATTTACACCAGTCTTGACTCCTTAGGGAGCAAAGGGACAATATGCATTACCAGGACAACATAATACCATGCCAGGAGCTGCTCACTGGAATGTAACTTTAGCCATAGATTGCCAAAATTGGGGGAATTTTAGCACAATAACAAGTCTGCCATCTCTTGCACTGATCATCCCAAATATGAAGCATTTTGCTAGCATACACCCATAATATAAAATAATAAGGAAGTATAACAGCATAAACAATTTGCATATAACTGAAATATATATTTAGCATGTGTGTAGATGTATATAAGTAAGGTCTGGTTAATATTAGTGTTGTTTGATCAGTCTTTGATGTAACTAGAGTCACATTTTCAAAACCTTTTCCTTCACACTTAGGGAGCCAAAACTTTTATTCAGCAGGTACTGGAGACATACATGACCTCCCATGAACTTTTGGAAAACCATAAATTATCAGGGGAGGTGCAGAGGCACGACAGATTTATAGAGAATTCTAAATAAGTTATACGGGGCATTGGAAAAAAAAAAATCAACAAAACAGCCCAACAACAAAGCAAAACCAACACCTCTTGAAAACTCAGGAGAAGATTTCATCAGATATCATGACTAATTCATGTTGAGCTGATGGTCCGGCTGATCCAGGAAGAAATCTCCAGCCTGATCTTGCTGTCCTTACAAGGAGGAAAGCCTGAAAATCTATCAAATTTTCTAATAAAAGGAACACTTCAATGCACAGGTGTAATGGAGTAAACCCCTTATTTTCTGTCCTCGCTGTCATTATCTCTGTCACTAAACCCTTGTAGTTGAAGGTATTAGTTTTCCTCTTTTTTATCTTTCACATCTATCACATTGCTGGCTTACTGGTGTCCCTCTTCTTCCTCTCTTGATTCCGCCATGCCTCCAGCCCATCAAGTTTTCTTGTCTTGCTGCACACCTGCAAAGCTACACATGGAGTGAGAGAAGTTAAAAGGTTGTTTTCTTCCTCTTTCTTTCACTCAACATGCACTAGGAAGGGAGCCTGGTCTATATATTGCAATAAAAAAAGAAAAAATTAATCATGCTGCTTGGACATAACAAAGAAGTTCTTTACTGTAGAGGTGGTGAGGCACTGGAATGGGTTACCCAGGGAAGTTGTGAATGCTCCATCCCTGCTGGTGTTCAAGGCCAGGTTGGACAGAGCCTTGGGTGACATGGTTTAGTGTGAGGTGTCCCTGCCCATGGCAGGGGGGTTGGAACTAGATGATCTTAAGGTCCTTTCCAACCCTAACTATTCTATGATTCAATGATTCATAGAATCATCCCATAGGATGATTTGGGAGGAACCTTAAATAACACCCAGTTCCAACTCCCTGCCATGGGCAGGGACACCTTAAAGCCCTGTCTAACCTGGCCTTGAACACTTCCAGGGATGTGGCAGCCACAGCTTCTCTGGGCAAGTTGTGCCAGGGCCTTACCACCATCTCAGGGAAGAACTTCTTCCCAATATCTAGTCTAAATCTTCACTCTTTCAGAGTACAGCCATTCCCCTTTGTATAAGACCCTCTTATAAAAAGTCCCTCTCCAGCACTTTTGTAGGTCCTCTGGTTTTGCTTGCATTTTGTTGGGTTTTTTTTCCCTCTTTCAAGTTTGAGCTGGTTGCAGCCATCTCTCTTTTGCAGACCACTAGGCAAACCCATGTGTATACAGCCAGAAAGACATTCCCCTCCTCCCTACAGTTTTCTGTTAGACTGAGTCATAGCACAGGACAACCCTGAATTATCCTCTGCTTTCCTTCTCTCATAGTTCGTATCCTACTCCCTGTTGTGACATATACCTTAATTGGTGTAAGTGTGCAGTATCAACCAAGAGAAGTTGTGTACCCAATAAAGAAGAACTGAAGAGGCTGGAGGTGTATGTAAGAAGGAGAATGGGGGTCTTCATGATGTACCCATAGTCTCTGAGCTGGTATTAGTCTTGTTATTATGCCATAATGTATATGCCTAAGGGTAACATTTAACAGACATAACATATGATAACATATGATTTAATAATCATATTTTCTGTAAAAGCAGAACTCATATCCTGCCCCCAGAAAGTCTTGTACTCTATCTGTAAAATAGAAGACAAGGTATGGATGGGTGTTGTTGAAATTGGGGTTGCAGAATCAAGTAGGAAAAGGGTTCCCATTTCAAGGGCAATTTTGAAATTTCAGGTAACACCTACTTTGTTCTGAAATGTAGTGTGAGCAAAATCATGAAATTTCAGAACACTGCCTGCTCATCAAAGTTGACATGAGGAAAACTGTATAAGCAACTTGGGGAATTAAAGGAACCGTAGTCAGAGCTTCTGTTCACACCTGCATCCTAGCAGTTCATATGCTGTGTGACAGGTTTCATGTAGATGGAAAGACCAGGAAGAATATAAAACCCTTACCAGTACTTCACACTTCTGTCTCACTCGGATATTTTCAGAACTGTGCTGGTTGACAAGCCAGAGAAGAGGATACTCAAGTTTTGGTGTTCCTTGCATGGCATCTCCAATGCAGGTCATGTAAGGAGGAAAGGACTCCAAGTTAAGCTGGGAACTTACCTTCTCAGGCGGATCTATTAAGTGTAGGACCTACTATCTACTATGTAAGGCCAAGGCTATTCTGCTATTCTGTGACTTCATATCAGTTATGATTGTCCTCTGGACAGTAGGTCAGTACATAAAGTCATTAATAAGGTGAAAAATCACATTGCTGCACTATCTATTTATTATTACTTAGAGTAGTAAAAGCACTTTCTAACTCTGAAGGCAATGAAAAGCTACCTTTCCACATGCAGACACAAAATGTGGCTTTCAAGTCCATTAGTTGGGAGGTGGTAAGGGTGTGTGTGTGAGCATTTTGTCTGCATGTGCAGGGAGTCTATCAGTAGGTACTAAAAGAAGTAGCATGGGTTGATGGTTTATTTTCTGCAGCTTCACTGATGGAAAGTCAGCTTGTATGAGAGCCATGTGTTCGGGCCGTGTTTATCTTGAAGTGTGAAGCAGATTGCCACCTGGAAGAATCAGGGTCTGGAGGAAAAGGTGAAAGGAAGAAGAATATTTCGCATGAAGACATCCATTGACTCCACTCAAGGTAGGAAGCGTCTCTTGCAATATAGGATTTAATGGGGTGTCAACCCTTATTCCTGTCTCTTCTACCTCCCTTCTGTATACAAACACACCTGGGGAATATGTAAGCAAAATGAAGCTATATTAATATTCTGTTCACTGGCTTCAGTGAACAAAATGAGCCTCTTCTTTTTCCAGGCTCTGATATTAAAGGCGCAGACCACAGCCTGAACTACCTGTTAACATGTACTGTCACAGATATTTTCCACAGCATGCAAAAGTTGGCCAAACCTTGTTTAGCAGCAGTCATGCCTGGTAAACTAGGACTTATTGGCTCCAAACTAGTTTGGAGAAGAGGAGACTGAGGGGTGACCTTATTAGTGTATATAAATATATAAAGGGGGAGTGTCACGAGGATGGAGCCAGGCTCTACTCAGTGGCAAACAATGATAGGACAAGGGGTAATGGGTACAAACTGGAACACAAGAGGTTCCACTTAAACTTGAGAAGAAACTTCTTCTCAGTGAGGGTGACGGAACACTGGAACAGGCTGCCCAGGGAGGTTGTGGAGTCTCCTCTGGAGACATTCAAAACCCGCCTGGACACATTCCTGTGTAACATTATCTAGGTGTTCCTGCTCCGGCAGGGGGATTGGACTAGATGATCTTTCGAGGTCCCTTCCAATCTCTAGCATACTGTGATACTGTGAAATCTGAAAAAATGTTAAAAACTGGGTTGCTTTTTTTGGTTGGTTGGTTGGTTTGTTTTGTTTTAAAAAGAGGTGATTTTTCCAACATAATGACTAACTTCTTGAGGCTGGAACTGTAAGAAAAGTATCAAATATTGTGAAGGTTGGCAAAACTACTTTATCAACCTATTACATCATCTCTTTCTCCATAAATAAGGACAAATATCTTATATTTCACTAGGGTTTTGATGATCAAAGCTGTACAAGGTGTATTATTAATTTATTATTTTGTTTAGTTTATTCCATATTTCTTGTGAATCATGCACTTACTATTTTTAGGGGGAGGGGATACAATTTTTCCTTAATTTTTAGGGTATAGGAGAGACGACTGAAAGTCTATTTTTCTGGGGGTTTTTTTTGTTTGTTTGTTTTTAATGGATTTTTTTCCCAAAAGGAAAATCATCAGTTCAGATTTTGTGTCTTTGATTTGTTAATTTTTGAGACAAGTAGCTACCAGACTGAGGTGAGATATAATATAGCACGAAATATTTCCCAGTTCAAAAATATATTCAATGTATAGGTCTTTCATACAAGAACAGATTTATTTTGCACACTATATGGACAGGACAGAGGCTGTATTTCTTGCTATGAATCACAAGCAAAATTTTTTTCTTAGCTTTTCCCATGCTAGGCTTAAGATTCACACAATTTAGGTATTTTATTACTATTAAAAGATTTACTTTTTAATTCTTTATAGGGATGTGGAATTTCCCACTGCTAAATTAAAATAAAATATACACACCTTGGTGGAATGCAGGATGCTGGAGAGGCCAATGCTGCATATGAAGGAGTCACCCCTAGAAATCCAAGTCTAAGGAATTATCTGTGTTCCTCAGAGATTTCCGTTTTGTTTTTAGACTTGAAATGCAGTGGAGATAGAAAAGACCTTAATTTTCAAACATTTAATGCTGATTCTGAAGAAATGGACTCTGTCATTAGATTCTTATTATCAGACACCCATATCTAAAACTATATATCTGTAATTATGTATTTATATGACATATATACATATATGTAAGTGCCTATGTAAGTTATGTGTATATAAACTACTTATAGAAGGCAGATAATGCCAGGGTCATAATTACTGGCTAATGAACATATCAAGAACGCTAAATCGCCCCAACAAGATAACAAACCAATCCCTTACCCTCTATGACAGATGCAGAGAAGTAGATTATATACATGTATATGTGTGCATATGTATATGTAACTTCAGTGATTTTTAATACTGATGTTGTCATAATCTAGGGAATTATGATCATGTTAGACTAAGCTGAGAGGATAGCAAAGCTATCAGTCTTTTGTTGTGGAATTGGAATTATTAGACTACATCTTTAAGCAGGATATGAAACCTGAGATCTACCTAAATTTTATCTACTTGGGTCACTTATCTCCTCTGTATAGTCATAAGGCATAGGGAGGGATGGATCCGACAGTGACGGAGAAGACCCCTTAAGAGCCCTCATCCTACTTCCTGATGTGCTCCCAGCTTCAGAATTATGCACAGCCTGCTCTGGGATCCAGAAACCAGACAGAGCTGGTTGGAGGATTGTAGATAAAGGAACATGAGAGCAACCATGTGTCTAAATTACACTGGGGACAGATGTAGTCCACATATTGAGAGAGGGGAAGAACCCCTCTGTAAGTCTTAGACTTATTGCATAAGAAGGTCAAGAATCCTTTTCACCCCACTGTTTCAACTTCAAGGCTTAGAAGAAATACAGTAATTTTTAAGTTTATAAAATTTTCCACTGCTTTTGAGGAGGGGCTAACCTGAGTTCACTGCAGCAAAAACATTTCTGTCGCTTTCAGTCTCCTCTTTTAGGTGTCATTGTTGGGATAAGGCTTGCATTTCTTTGGGGTTAGCTGTACAGGACCACAGCCATGTGATAACTGGGCAGTTCACCCATAATTCCTAATCATTTATTCCTTATTCCTTCATTTGGGGAAGATAAACAAAACTTCTCCTTCAGGGTTTGTCCTATCTGACCAATACTGAGGTTAAGTTATGGACTCAGGCTGTTGGACCTGATTTTTAGGAGACACCTGCCAGTACGATAGTTGAGAAAAGCTAAGATGAGAAACCAGAGAAGCCAAGGATTGATTCAGTGTGAGTGTAAGACAAGACAGTGGGAGTGTAAAACAAGACAGTGGGAAGCCACAGTGTCTACACTGTATGTACAAACAGGGCAAGGAACCCGCAAGACAAAAACAAAGTCAGGTGGGCTGGTAAGAGGGAAAAATGTGTCAAATCTAAGGCAGGCAAGTGAGAACAAGCCACAGAAATGTGGCCATAGCCAAGTCGCACACTGAGCAGCCAAAAGCAACTGGTGTGACTCCTTCCTATCCCAGATGGGTGGAGAAACCATGACTTGGGTTTCCAGTCCTGTCCTGAGTCTCCTGGGGAAAGGACTGTGGTCAGCTGTGTCTGGGCTGGTCAAGCAAACATGAGGAGAAGTGAGGGTGGTGTTTGTACATTTATCATGAGAAAGGGGTCAGGTGGGGCTTTAAATATTCTCCTTTTTACTAACTAACTGGCAGGCAAGTGCATGAAGATGCTTAGACCCAGACCCTCAAAAGTAAGAAATTGCCTTTCTCCATTTAAAGAGCAGGTACTTCATGAGACCTTTGAAGGCTCAGCTGTACAGTAAAAGTTCCCAAAGGTGTTTTTCACTGAGCTCAGCAGCAAAAAGCATTGCACAAAACTGGCATCCAGGACTGACACAATACAGGGTTTTGAAGAGCTGGGCGTACTGCAGTGTTGAGATCAAAAGGGTAACAGCAGAGAAACTCCTGTTTTCCTGACATTACATGTTCCAGCATCTCTGCTGTTTTATCAATTGACATTCTGTGGGAACATCATGAATCCTAAGCTGTAGGCCAGAGAGAGAGGGATAAATTAAATCTAGTTTTTCTCTTGCAATACTAGTAAAACAGAACCCCTAAACATTATTCAATAGTAGCAAACCTTCCAAGGGCTGTAGTAGTCCACCACAGTTTCCCTCACACTGTGACATTTATCCCTGACCCTTTTCCTCCAAGCCCTCTGCAGTAAGCTTGTGCTCTGTAACTTGTACACAGGGCTGCAATGATGTGGCTGTTACAGGACCCCATGCATCAGCCCAGCCTGTTGTTCTGATGCAAAATACAACTACTGACGTCATTGGTTTGGGTGAAATCTTGAAACATGTAGTGCCAGCCGAAGTTCTGTACTGCAGTGGGGAGTTGTTTTACCTTCCCACCCAAACTCCTGACTCCACGCCAGGCTGCGCCCTGTGACCTTCTCGCTGGCATACATCTCAAAGCTCCAGATGTATTTGTCTGATCATGTATGATGCAGGCCTCCCACATGAAAGATCCTAGCTTAACGAGCTTGGTCTTTGCACTTTCACTACAGACACCCTTCTTTTTTAATTCAGTGTTTGTACACCATCTAACAGAATAGGAGTCTGCCACCTACAAAGGCAATTGATGAATATTTGTACAGTGATAGTAACAGACCATTAAATGCTTTTCCTTGACTCAGTTCCAGGAGAAGCTGTAACAAGCTGTTCTTTGCTCCTTTTTTAAACAAGGGGAAAAAAATATCATACCACTTTCTCTTTCTTTGAATATACATATATTATATATTTTACTGCGGTGTGTTCCAAATACCGCTAGCTCTTGGCGGATGAAGGAAAACATGGTGCTGCCAGAACTTGCGCTCTTATGTCTACTTTCCATGTTTTTTCAGGGAAAATCATGCCAAGCCCTCACTGCTATTGTCTTTTCAATAGGAGGGATATGCCAATACCTTTCCAGCTTTTCAAGGCCATTTTATAGAAGGATATATCATGACGTTGCATCCTGTGCCCTTTCCTGTTATTTCCAAAACGATGTTTTGCCAGGACCATTTGCTGGAATTTCCAAACAAGTTATCCAATGGATATTGCTCTGTGAGCCTTGAAGAAGGCTCTTACAGTAGGACTTTTTTCCTCTGACCAAAAAACATACAATGTGTCCACTATTTCTACTTTTGCGCACACTAAGGAAAGAATAGGGGGAAAAACAGAACTTAATGGCCATGACCTTCATGCTGTAAGACTCAATGAGTTAAATGTTTATACAGATTTTTTTTGTCACTGGGAGAGGGATCTTAATTGGCTGTCCAGTGTTCTTGTGTGAGTAATGTTTTACTGGCCAGAGAGGAAGATCCAGCCGCACTGCACAGTAGTCTCTTTTGGGTATTCAGGTATGTCCTAACTGGGGGTAGTTATTGCTTACTTATTTTTTGTATTGGGTTTGCATGGCAAGGTTTTGATAGCAGGAAGACTACAGTAGTGGCTTCTACAAGGAGTGAAAATATGTGAGAGGAACAGCTCTGCAGACACCCAGGTCTCAGTGAGGAAGGAGGGGAGAGGGTTGCTCCAGGCATAGGAGCAGACATCACCAGTGCAGACCATGATGCAGACCATCGTGAGGCAGGCTGTCCTCCTGCAGCCTGTGGAGGTCCATGATGGAGCAGATGTCCACCTGCAGCCCATGAAGGAGCCCATGCTGGAGTAGGGAATGCCCAAAGGAGGCTGTGACCCTGTGGGAATCCCATGCTGGAGCAAGCTCCTGTCAGTACCTGTAGCCCCATGGAGAAAGGAGCCCATGCTGGAGCAGGTTTTCTGGCAGGATCCACGACCCCACAGGAGAGCAACACTGGAGCAGTCTGTTCCCGAAAGACTGTACTCTGTGGAAGAGACCAATACTGGAGTAGCTCATGAAGAACTGCAGTGGGCAGGAAAGACTCACTTTGTAACAGTTCGTGGAGGACTGTTGGGGAGGAAGGAGTAGCAGCAACAACATGTTATGAACTGACCTCAATGTACATTTACTGTCCCCTGAATTGCTGGTGGGGGTGGAGGAGGTAGAGAATTGAGGAGTGAAGCTGAGCCCTTGAGGGAGTGGTGGGGGGAAGGTGTTTTAAGATTTAATTTCTCATTATCCTACTCTCACTTTGATTAGTAATAAATTAAACTAATTTTCCCAAGTTGAGTCTGCTTTGCCCATGATGATAACTGCTGAGTGATCTTTTCCTGTCCTTATCTTGACCCACAAGACTTTTATTATGTTTTATCTCCCCAGTCCAGCTGAAGAGAAGACTGATAGAGTGGCTTTTGTGCCTACCAGCATCCAGCCAAAGTGAACACTCCACAGTAAGAAAAAAGCCAGTAGGCAGCTTTGCATCATCCTAGGTCTGCCCTGGAGAAGGCTCTGTGCAGAGGCACATGGAAGCACTACTCCAGCTATGTGCAAGAGCTGCTCAGGGCAATCTGCAGTGAAGATAGCAGCTCTGGAAAAGAGAGCTTGGAAAAAGCCAATCAATCATAGTATCACAGTATCACAGTATGCTAGAGATTGGAAGGGACCTCGAAAGATCATCTAGTCCAATCCCCCTGCCGGAGCAGGAACACCTAGATAATGTTACACAGGAATGTGTCCAGGCGGGTTTTGAATGTCTCCAGGGAAGGAGACTCCACAACCTCCCTGGGCAGCCTGTTCCAGTGTTCCGTCACCCTCACTGAGAAGAAGTTTCTTCTCAAGTTTAAGTGGAACCTCTTGTGTTCCAGTTTGTACCCATTACCCCTTGTCCTATCATTGTTTGCCACTGAGTAGAGCCTGGCTCCATCCTCGTGACACTCCCCCTTTATATATTTATAGACACTTATAGGGTCACCCCTCAGTCTCCTCTCCTCCAAACTATAGATACCCAGCTCCCTCAGTCTTTCCTCATAAGGGAGATGCTCCACTCCCTTGATCATCTTAGTTGCCCTGCGCTGGACTCTCTCCAGCAGCTCCTTGTCCTTCTTGAACTGAGGGGCCCAGAACTGGACACAATATTCCAGATGCGGTCTCACCAGGGCAGAGTAGAGGGGAAGGAGGACCTCTCTCGACCTACTAACCACCGCCCTTCTAATACACCCCAGGATGCCATTGGCCTTCTTAGCCACAAGGGCACAGTGTTGGCTCATGGTCATCCTGTCGTCCACTAGGACCCCCAGGTCCCTCTCCCCTACACTGCTCTCTAACAGGTCGTTCCCCAACCTATACTGGAACCTGGGGTTGTTCCTGCCCAGACGCAGGACTCTACACTTTCCCTTGTTATATTTCATCAAGTTATTCCCTGCCCAACTCTCCAGCCTGTCCAGGTCTCGCTGGATGGCAGCACAGCCTTCTGGCGTGTCAGCCACTCCTCCCAGCTTAGTGTCATCAGCAAACTTGCTGATAGTACACTCAATTCCCTCATCTAAATCGTTGATGAATATATTAAATAATACCGGTCCCAGTACTGACCCTTGAGGCACTCCATTAGTTACAGGCCTCCAACTAGACTCTGCCCCATAGACTACAACTCTCTGGCTTCTCTCCTTCAGCCAGTTCGCAGTCCACCTCACTACCTGATCATCCAGTCCACACTTCCTCAATTTAGCTGTGAGGATGCTGTGGGAGACTGTGTCAAATGCTTTGCTGAAGTCAAGGTAGACCACATCCACCGCTCTGCCATCATCCATCCACCATGTTATTTCCTCATAAAAGGCTAAGAGATTGGTCAAGCATGATTTCCCCTTGGTGAAGCCATGTTGACTGCCCCTCATAACCCTCTTATCCTTGATATGCCTTAAGATGGCACCAAGGCTAAGGTGTTCCGTCACTTTCCCAGGGATGGAGGTGAGCCTGACCGGTCTATAGTTACCCGGGTCCTCCTTCTTGCCCTTTCTGAAGACTGGAGTGACATTTGCTTTCCTCCAGTCCTCAGGCACCTCTCCCGTTTCCCAAGACTTGGTAAATATGATGGCGAGTGGTCTAGCGATGACTTCCGCCAGTTCCCTCAGCACCCGCGGGTGCATCCCATCTGGACCCATGGATTTATGGATGTCCAGATTGCTCAACTGATCTCTAACCCATTCCTCATCGACTAAGGCAAACCGCTCCATCGACCTGACTTCATCTAAGGTCTCAGAGGTACAGGGCTCTTCAGGACTGCCTGCAGCAGAGTAGACAGAGACAAAGAAGGCATTCAGTAACTCTGCCATCTCTGTATCTTCTGTCACCAGGGCACCCATCCCGTTCATCAGTGGGCCTACATTGCCTCTGGTGTTAGTTTTATCTGCCATGTATTTGAAAAAGCTCTTTTTGCTGTCCTTGACCCTTCTCGCCAGGTTTAATTCTAAGGAGGCCTTAGTCATCCTAGCTGCCTTCCTACATCCTCTAGCAGCAGCCTTATATTCCTCCCAAGTGGCCAGCCCCTCCTTCCATGACCTGTAAACTCTCCTCTTCCACTTGAGCATACCCAGCAATTCCCTATTTAGCCACGCAGGTCTCTTGGCCCTCTTCCTTGACTTCCTACGTGTCGGGATGCTCCGATCTTGAGCACGGAAAAAGTAGTCCTTGAATGTCAACCAACTATCTTGGGCCCCTTTACCTTCAAGCAGCCTTGCCCATGGGATTTCCCCTAGCAATTGCTTGAAAAGGCCAAAGTTTGCCCTGCTAAAGTCCAGGGTTGCAATTCTACTCGGTATTCTACTAGTCCTACCACACAAGATCCTGAACTCCACCATCTCGTGGTCGCTGCAACCAAGGCAGCCCTCAACCCTTACTGCTTCGACCAGACCCTCCTTGTTAGTGAGGATGAGATCCAGCAGCGCTCCTCTCCTGGTTGGCTCATCCACCATTTGCAGGAGGAAGTTATCATCCATACACTGGAGGAACCTCCTGGACTGCGGCTGGGTTGCTGAGTGGTCCTTCCAGCAAACATCAGGGAAGTTAAAATCCCCCACGACGACCACGGCCTGTGACTGTGAGGCCGCTCTCAGCTGCCTGTAGAAGGCCTCGTCAACTTCCTCACCCTGATTTGGTGGTCTGTAACAGACACCTACAACAGTATCCCCCCTGCCAGCCTGCCCCTTAATTCTCACCCACAGACTCTCAACTCGCTCATCATCTGTCCCTGGACAGAATTCGGTGCATTGTAGTTGCTCCCGCACATAAAGAGCAACCCCACCACCCTTCCTGGCTGGCCTGTCTTTCCTGAAAAGGACATAGCCCTCCATGACTATATTCCAGTCATGTGAGCTGTCCCACCACGTCTCTGTAATTGGCACCAGATCATAGTCTCCTAACTTAACACAGGTTTCCAACTCCTCCTGCTTATTTCCCAAACTGCTGAAAGAAAGCCTGAGGAAGTAAAAACTACAAGAAACATAAATCTCTCCTAGTTTTAAATATCTGCAAGTTAGCCTGTTTGTGAATCCACACTGTGTTCAATGAGAACGGTATATATGTATGAGGAGACTAGGCCTCCTTCAATTAGACAGGATAAATCGCCTTCTGTATTTTGCATTTTCCTCCTTTGACTAAGAGCAGAATATGTGTTCAGACAATATACCTGAGGTGGATTTATGGAGAAAAGAACCATCTCACTAGATGTGAGATCACTGGATGAAGGTGGTGAGGCACTGGCACAGATTGCTTGGAGAACACAGCCCTATCCCTGGCAGTGTTCAAGTCCAGGTTAGACAAGGCTTAGATCAACCTGGTCTAGTTGATACTATGGCAGGGAGCTTGGAACTGGATGTTTTTTTAAGGTGCCTTCCAACCCAAACCTCTCTAGGATTATATGATTCTATAACCTAGAAAGGCCTTTTCCTCCCTCCTCCACTGCCACCACATCACACCGTATTATTTTATCTTCCTTAGATTGCAAGATGTTTGAGAATGCAACATTGGGAGGCAAAACAATAGTTTCTTTAGCCATGGCCACACTTACCAAAAGAAATTTAAAAAAAAAATAATAATCAAATACTCCCATCAAACCCCAGATAACCCAGTATCTTTGTCCTCACTTACCAGAATCCAAAATGGTGTTTCTAAAATCATAGAGTCATTTAGGTTGGAAATGACCCTTAAGATCACCAAGTCCAACCTTTACCCAGCACTGTCAAGCCCACCCCTGAACCATGTCCCTAAGTGCCACATCTACACATCTTTTAAATACTTCAGGGATGGTGACTCCACCACTTTCCTGGGTAGCCCCCACATTTCTTTTTTTTCCCAGTAAAAAAAGGAAACTTAAGGAAACTCCTTTTCTCCCCCATCTCTGAATAAAATGCTGCTCAGAATATTTGTGCTTCCTTGAACATTTTGATTTAGGCACAGTGTAATTTGAAACTTGGTGAGATAAAGGTTTATTGAGAAGAAAATGCTAATTACTCAGGGTTATGACTGGAAAACTGGGCCACAAAAGATATTAATGGCAAATAGTTTTCCTGCTGAGCTTCTCATTTAATAGAAGGAAAGGGTTTTCTGCAAATTAGGTCATTCAGAGTGAAATAACTTTATATTTTTTCCCTTAGCTTAGTGTTTTATATTTAACATTTTAATGACCAAGCCTTCCTTACATCCCATAAAACAGCAACAGTAGAGACAATGATTAGGATTGTCTTTATTCCTATCTTTAGACATTAATACTACTCTTCCATGTTAGCTGGAATTGTTTACTTACTGGAATCTCTGAAAGATCTCTTCTGATGAAGGGACAGATAGTCGATGTTACCTAATGGATGTCACCTTGCCAAGCACCACTGGCACTGTTTTGTTCAGCCACTCTTACTTTTAACAGTGCAACAATTTCAGTGATACATACCCTTTGGACCAAAAGATATAATCAGAATAACTCTGGAAATGCTCTAGCAGTGAGGTAGGTTCTATTATCTTAGGTATATTATTTAAGATATCTTTTTTAACTGTTATGTATTATTTTAGCACTTTGCTAACACAGTTATTTGGGAATAAGAATTTATACCAGTATTTTCGTTGTACCTGTAAACACACAGAGGAGGGTGTTCATTTAGTACCACTTTCCACTACATGTTGTAATTAGATTCAATAAGTTATTTAACCAAAATAACTTCTTCCTGCTTTATATCTTCTAGCACTACCCTGCTCCCTCAGAGGATTAATCATTTTAACTACTAGTATATGTTCACACTAGTTTAAATACCAAATGATTCTGCCTTTATACATTTTAATACATATTAATGAAAGCAAAAGTAAATTGGATTGCCTATGTTACCATTAAAACAATATTTAAGAAAAGAAAAACAAAGGATTTATTTAATCTCACTTCATTACCTATCTTAAGCAAAAAAATATAATCTGTCTAGACCCTAGACTACTTTATAGTCTTTGAAGACACAGATAATATAGGAAATGGAATTGAGGGTGCTACTCATTTTATTCCAACTGAATCAAACAGGCCGGATGGTTGGCTCCTACAAAGTGTGCATTTCCCTTCACTGATGATAAACGGGGCCTGAAGCGATTTCCTTAGATGCAGATATCAACACTGCAGACAGCTGGGGTGACATTCATACCATTAACAGACAGAAATTCCCACGCCTAAGCTTCAGTGGGATAGCTGGCATCTTAATGTGCAGTTTAAGACAGTTGCATGGGCTTCCTTCTAGTTGGTGGGCTACCTTCTTCTTTGGTCTTTCCATTGTATGGTTGCACCTCCTCTAGAAGTGCATCTCTCCACTCACTGTAGCAGGAGCTGGCCATGACTAACCACCTTAGTTTGTGTCTAAAGTTAGTTGAATAAAACCTAGGGCAAAGGCTACATAGCTGAATTAGTGGCAGAACCAAAGATAAATCCCATCTGATGTCTAGCCTGCTATCAGACATCCAGCCTGTCTCTTTCCACATATGTAGTCTTCTCACTTTTATGAGTATCACACCAATGTAATACTCCTTATGAGAAATTTCTACTAACTTCAAGGGATACTGTGAATGTGGAAGGTATTTTTATAATTCTTGATTCTGTATTGTCTGCAAACAGTAGGAGAATGGGACAGCTGAGGAATGCAACCTGGAGAAACAGTAGTCATAGACACCTTATGTTGGATGTATGACAAAAATCAACTGCTCTCATTAGTACTTAAATTGGCAAAGTGCTACCAAGGTAACGGCTCTCTCCACAATATTGTTGTCTTGACTAAACAACTTACCCTAAGCTCAGTTGAAATAATATGTTTTTTCACCTGCAGGAGTGAAACACTCAAGACGACATTCCAAGATGGATCTGGTTAAGGTCATAAAAATTTTGTGGTAACCTATATATTATTTTTATGCATATGCTTAACACGATGTATTTTATGAATGTGCTAAAGTGCAATAAATCACCTAAAACGTAGTGTAAAACACTTCAGATTCTTACCAGAGTATCAGATGCTCACACATATCCCATACATCCATAGACTCATACAGAAGCACAAGCATAGAGACCTGCCCCTCCTGAGTACAGTTGACAGATGGGAGTACTGCTTGCTTGTCTTCTGTGTGGGAGGTCATGAGAGAAGTCAGTGTGTCTGTGATGGATTAGCAGTCAAAACGAAGACAGATAGCGTGGAGCAATGGCACAGCTCCAGCATTTACTGTGTGTCTCAGCAACTGGAGTAAAGGACAGAGTTTCATAGGAATTATATTGCAGGAGAGAGGAATTCTGTCTCTTCCACTGGATAAAGACAAATACTGAAATTCATGCTTATGCAGAAGACCAACATGAGAAGTCTTAAGGAAAATTGAAACTTTCAACTGACTCTGCTTACGGTCAGGATACAGAGTGGATGACCCCCTGATTACCCTGATATCCCCAGTTACTTTGATTTTACGATTCTTAGACTAAGGTACCATTGCATACTATGTGCTGCCTTCATCTGTTCAGGTATGCTTTTCAACCATAGTGAGTGATGCATAAGTTTAGAGGTTTAAGTCATGTTAGAAAAGCATCCAAAAAGCTATGCAAGCTTATGGGATGGGAAATATCTGGAGATGAAGGTGCTCCAGAGTATTTCATAGCCTGAACACTGTTCATCTTCTGCAAGCCATGTTGGAAAAACCGGCATTGAAGAAATTCCCTTCTTTCAAGATATCAAATCAAATGGGCCATAATGATTCTTTCTGATCTTAACATTTACAAAATGTTATAAATAAGTTAGAATAGAAGGACTTGTTATAGAAGGCCGGGCAAAATTCTGCAGATTGGATGTGTTCCAGTGATCATCAGTGAAGGATACTTGTGGGTATAACAAACATTAGTGTAAAACACCTGGCCAAAAGGCATTGAAACAGAAAATTCCTTCCTTGTTAGTTTCTTTTTAAAGCCATCTGGTGCATATGGAAAGAAGGATCTTTTTTATGCTGCTGAAGCATATCCATAGCAGTTTCTTCTTGAATCTCACAAATTTGGGTCAACAGCATGAGCAGTATCTAGCCACTTTGCATTTCAACATCCGAACCAAAGCATGACCCTTGTGTTCAGCACACTCTTCTCAGAAAAAACATTCACCCTTTCTTTATACATAAGGACAGTGTGGAAGATTATATCTTAAACCCCTAAATGTGTAAGAATCAGGTAGATGTCAAAAAACTATGCTCTTAGCAGAGAAGGGAAAAGAAAGTGAGCATTTCTTTTAACACTACTATAGCACCACCCTTTGAGTGACCCTAGACTTGACAGTAAGGACATCAACACAACAGCAACTGGGATTAGGGAGCTCTTCCTGATTACAGTGACTGCAGTTGTACAGGAACTCTATACCACTGAGTTTAGAATATTTATGGGAGTAAGGCAAGGGGAACAGGCAGGCAGAAGACACCACCTTCACTGGCAGAGTCAAAAACTCTAAACATAACCCAAGCTTGCTTCTTCCAGAACAAAAGCTGATCCCCAAAAGCTATTGAGTAGTACACCTGGATGCCACTAAAAAGCAGCAAAATTAGCAGTTCAGAGGTCTTCCCAGGTGGCTCAGCCACCTTCCTCTACATAGAGTCATAGAATAGTTAGGGTTGAAAAGGACCTTAAGATCATCAAGTTCCCTCCCCCCCTGCCATGGGCAGGGACACCTCACACTAAACCATGTCACCCAAGGCCTCGTCCAACCTGGTCTTGAACACTGCCAGGGAAGGAGCATTCACAACCTCCCTGGGCAACCCATTCCAGTGCCTCACCACCCTAACAGGAAAGAATTCCCTCCTTATATCCAATCTAAACTTCCCCTGTTTAAGTTTTAACCCATTGCCCCTTATCCTGTCACTACAGTCCCTAATGAAGAGTCCTTCCCCAGCATCCCTATAGCCCCCCTTCAGATACTGAAAGGCTGCTATGAGGTCTCCACGCAGCCTTCTCTTCTCCAGGCTGAACAGCCCCAACTTCCTCAGCCTGTCTTCATACGGGAGGTGCTCCAGTCCCCTGATCGTCCTCGTGGCCCTCCTCTGGACTTGTTCCAACAGTTCCATGTCCTTTTTATCTCGAGGACACCAGAACTGCACACAATACTCCAGGTGAGGTCTCACAAGAGCAGAGTAGAGGGGCAGGATCACCTCCTTTGACCTGCTGTTCCCGCTCCTTTTGATGCAGCCCAGGATATGGTTGGCTTTCTGGGCTGCAAGCGCACAGTGAAGCCAGCTCATGTTCATTTTCTCATCAACCAGCACCCCCAAGTCCTTCTCTGCAGGGCTGCTCTGAATCTCTTCTTTGCCCAACCTGTAGCTGTGCCTGGGATTGCTCCAACCCAGGTGTAGGACCTTGCACTTGGCATGGTTAAACGTCATGAGGTTGGCATCAGCCCACCTCACAAACGTGTCAAGGTCCCTCTGGATGGCATTCCTTCCCTCCAGCGTATCAACCGAACCACACAGCTTGATGTCATCAGCAAACTTGCTGAGGGTGCACTCAATCCCACTGTCCATGTCAGCAACAAAGGTGCTGTGCTTCTCCAGGCAGTTTGTTCCAACAAGCTGCGGGCATCGTGTGTCCCTGAAATGGCAATCCAGCTCCAAGGGAACCATCAGATGAGTGACATGGTAGGAGAGCTGGAAGCTCTCTTTGCAAAGAACACAGAACTCTCAGCTGGCAGGTGCTTTCCAATGCAAAAATAGTCCACAAGCAAACTCCTGACCAGATCTTATAAAGGGTCAGTTCAGACACCAATAAAATTAATTTGGGTTCTTTGAAAGTGGGGTTTCCATAGGGACAAGCTGATCTTTTACTTGCTTAAAAAATATATATTTGTTTACTTTTTCTAGAGGGGACTGACTTTGGCTGACCTCAGGTTTCAGCCCTCAGAGAGGACAGTGTCAGTCAGAAAGCTCTAAATTACAACGTTATACATGTGATAGAAAGATGGACCTGGAGAAAAGGGGTGGATAATTAAGGACTGGGAGGTCCTTTTCGCTGGGTGTAGGAGTGAGATGGAAAAGAGAAGCATAATGAGAGAGTCAGTGGTATAAAAGGGTCATAAAGGTGTCATAGCAGGGAGAGAAAACCCTGCTGCTCTGCTTTAAGTGAAATTGGTGACTAGGCCTGTTCCCTAGGATACTGTGTCTCTACAGTGTGCTCACTCATGGACCAATTTAGCAATAGTCTCAAGTTTACAGTTCCTGCAAAACAAAAAATCTCATATATTCCCAAACCCACAAGGGCCAGCAGAGGGTATGGAGCCGGCAGGAGTGTGTAATATGAGTGCTTGTTGGTAGCCTGGTATAAACCCAGATCGTAGTTCTGCCTGTCAGCTCAGAAAGACACTTGTCTGAGCACAATAAGGAGTGATTCACAGTTAACGGTATCACCAACCTGGCAGCGGAATTGCCATGCCAATTGGAGTCTCTCTCTCCCTGCCAGCAAAACATTCATCTGCAGGCTTTCAAAACACAGGAGGGGAAAGAATTCAAAAAAAAAAAAAAAAAGAGAGAGAGAGAAAGAGAAATCCAGTATGAGGCAACGGTGCCAGGAGCTGACGCTTGAGGCTGGGCTCAGGACACAGCTCGTAGGCGGCATGCATTTGTGCACAGACAATGACGCAAGGAGGCAGGAGACTGCGACAGCAGCAGGATGTTGTGTTGGTGAGAAAGGGAATGGAACCCTGTCCTCCCCCTTCTTATACTTTTCTGCCCTTCTCACCAACCTTTCACCACACTGGACCCAAGTTTCAATAAGGAAAGTCCTGGCAGGCACTTGTAGGAAATTGTTGACCTTCACAAGTTGCTGAAAGCCTTTAATGTATTTCCAGGTTACCCATAATGGTGTGGGGCTTAGCGTGAGGAATTAGCCTTCTGCTGTGAGACCAAGATGTGTGAGTATATATTTTTGATCTGATTCATATTATATCGTTGCTTGAGTGACCTCTGAATGAGACAAGAAGCCTAAGGCGGTAGTTTTGTGTGCTTCTTTGACTGATCATGAAGTCATGTTGCCTTTAAAAAACAGCATCTGGAATTCTTTTCTAGACTGGACTAACTGGCATGAGACTCCTTCCACCCTGAGTCCTACCGCAGAGGCCCATAAATATTACCTTTCTACGAGGAAAATAGCAAACAAAATTGAAACATTAGAAAGAATTTATTTATTTATTTTTTCATTTAGACACATCTTCCCATCCATTTTCACCAGATTTTTTTCTGAAGAGTGGGCCACTGACAGAAAAAATAAAAGGTGGGATTCATCTTGCCTATGCTTAAATACCTTACTTTTGTTTTACCTGTATGCCAGTCATCTAACCCTCTCAATAGTCAGAGGACAGAAAGGTGCCTCCAGTGAAAGACTGATTTCAAGTGCTTGAGGATGAGGTGGAAGTTCTGAAGACACCTGCTTCTCCCTGTTGACTCTAGAGGGAGCTTAAGAGACTGCCTTGGCTTCAGACAACTTGCAATCAAGAAATAAACTACATTTCTTCAGCTAAATCCCATTCTGTGCTCTATCGATTAGAATGATGAGGGACTCAATTCAGTTGCCTGTACATAGGCACCTGGTGATATTTTAGATATTTTAGAGTACTATTTCACATCCAGCTGGTACATTAGAAAGGCCTGGAAGTAGGTCCTAT
This sequence comes from Pezoporus wallicus, assembly GCF_028554395.1. NCBI lineage: Eukaryota > Metazoa > Chordata > Aves > Psittaciformes > Psittacidae > Pezoporus > Pezoporus wallicus. The sequence goes on along the minus strand of NW_026637044.1, from coordinate 1,997,973 downwards.
GGTGCATCTAATAGGCTGTCACTGTCTCAAAATAAGGGAAAGTGCAGGCAAGTCCTTAGGTTCCTCATGGATGTCTGCTGTTGCATGGCCTCACTCTCTCATTGATCATAGATACTGCAGCAATTGTGAAGCTTAAGTAAGACACCTGTAGCAGGTCTAAACCTAATAAGTGCAGGTCTCAGCTTTCCCAGGTGAGGAGTCTCAGCATCACTTCTCTTCAGAAGGGAAGTGTGCAAAGAACTACAAATATCTCTGCAAAAGTGTTTTCTTGAAAAGTGTTTTTTTGAAAAGTGTTTTTTCTTCATAACTGGCTGAAACCAGCTTATTTTTTTATGCAAGGAGCAATGGTACTTTTGTTGCAGGTGATTCACTTATTAGGCTGCTCTGGAGTCTGATATGTTTGATTCTGACTGAAATCTTATTTAGATTGCTGAAGTTATTTCACCTCCTCTTAAAAGTAAAACCATAGTATCACAAAATCTGTTTTTACTGGTATAAATTGGGATTTTAATCACTTTGTCTAGACCACTGAGGACAGAGTAGTGTAAATTTGAAAGGCAATGAAAGCCTCAAAGTCTCTAAATGTGATCTGCATGAGAAGTTGCCATCTGTCAGCTAAACTTAAATAGATATTGGGCTGGTCTGTTCCAAGCCACCCATAACTGTGAGGTGAAATATGGTTTTTAAACATCATTTTCAGTTGCTCATGTGTCTCTGGGATGCATATTCTTGCACCTGGAGCTTATGACATAATCTTCTACAGAAGCATGCAGGGCCATCTTGCACAAAAACTACAATTGTCTAACATCCCACAGGATTTATATGCCTTGCCCAGGATCAGACTAGGCACGTTATTTGATGTCATTCAATGGCCAGTGATCCAAATCTGGCCTGCAGGACTCAGCTAACATCAAAAAAAGTTAAACTTCAGTTGTAGCTGCAGTTAATTCAATGGACAAAAGACTAATAAAAATTTAAAAATAAATAATGTCAAACAGCCTATATTTCAATTATATAAAAGAGTGTCAGAAGGGATTTTTTGATATCTCAGTTAAAGTGTCTTTGCAGGACATGCTTTATTTGAACAGAAAAGAGGAAAAAAAAAAAGGCAAACTTATGTGGATTCAGTTTAGTGGCATCTTGCTTTTGGTTGTGCTGCAGATACTTCAAGTAGAAGGTAGAATTTTTTCTTTCTTTTTTTTTTTCATAGTGTCAATTATTAAAACTGAATTAAAATATTGATTTACTACAGCAGCAGGAGGGACAAGACTTCAGTGTTTTTTATGTAATTCTGACCAAGGCCCACTTTCCTCTGCTGCCAAGAGCTAGACTAGTCACTTGCCATGGCTGTCTGAGTTTGACATGTCTGCCAAAAGCACAGAGATTCCCAAACTACTGCTGTCTTCAAATGATCCATGAAAAAACAGGTTCAAAATGTTTCCAGTAGGCATAGAAAAAATCAAAACACTAAGAATTAGAAATGGCTTGGGAAAATTTAGTGACATGCTTGATCAAAACCACTCCCAAGATCTAAACTTGGAGGCATCAAAACACTGGACTACCATCATTTCTTAAATTTCCAAATGTTTAAAGTCCCATAGCTTTAATTTTTTATGGTTGGTTTCTGCTACGTCTTTCTATTCTCACTTAAAATGCCCTGAAGTGTTTCAAATATGAAAAGTGTCTTGAGCTAGTGCTACAGAACATGTCTTTAAGCACATATTTCAGGTCATGCAGACCTCCACACAACCTTAAAGTGGTAATAATCTTTCATCACTTCTTTCTATTTCCCATTAGAAGTGGGGAGATTGCTGGCTGTCCTGGGTTCAGCAGTAGCAGCCATGTTTCTTCTTCTTGGTAGCTGGTGCAGTGCTGTGTTTTGACTTTCAGCCTGGGAACAGAACTGATAGAGATGTTTTGGTTTGGCCAAGGACTTTGTGAGCCTCATGCTCTGCCAGGGAGGAGGGGAAGCCGGGAGGAAGCAGAGACAGGACATCTGACCCAAACTGACCAAAGAGGTATTCCATACCACAGCACGTCATGCCCAGGATGTAACGGAGTTAGCCGGAAGGGCTGTGAGACGGCAGGTTTGGAGGAGGTATCAGTCGGTGCTTGGTCGGGGCTGGGGGGGCAAGTTATCGGTTGGCTGGTGGTGAGGTGTTGTATTCCCTTGTTATTTCCTTTATCATTATTATCATTGGTGGTAGCAGTAGTGATTTGTGTTATACCTTAGTTACTAAACTGTTCTTATCTCAACCTGTGGGAGTTGCATTCTTTTCGATTCTCCTCTCCGTCCCTCCGGGAGTAGGGGGAGGGAAAGAAGGGGGGGAGTGAGTGAACAAGTTACCTGACTGGGTTTAAACCACGACACCGGCATGACAGAACTTACGCTGCTTACACTATGAGTCAGCCAGATGTGAGCTGGTTCTGATCTGAAAGGCTTGCAACTACACCTAACTTGGTGCTGAACCTGAATTATTTCTTCCTGCTGAGCTGTACCATTTGTCAAGTCATGTATTTCTGCTACAAGAATCATATCTGAAGTGATTACACAGAAGGGGAGAAGGAAGGAGGGGATGGAGGGGAAGGGAATGTAGAGGAGGGAGGAGGAGAAAAAAAAGAAAAAAAAGAAAAGCAAATTATTTTTGGCACTATTTTGTTTTCTGGTACATTAGTCTTTTTTCTATTTTTTTTTTTTAATTTTCCTTTAACTGTTGAAAATAAGGGAAAAAACAATTTTCCCTTTAGCTGGCCTATGCAAATCCAATGCCAATGCAGTAAATGTTTTGCAGGATGATTAATCCGAACAATCTCACATTTCCATTTCAATCGGTTCCCTTTGTGTTGCCAATTGGAGTGGGAAATGGAGGGATCCTTTCAGCAGGAAAAGCACAGCAGGCCCTGTCCAAGGTTCTACCCCAGCTACCCACCAGCAGCACACCCCAACACCCTTGTCCTGCAACCAGGGTTTATATTAGAGCCATCTCAGAAATGGCTTCAGGCCACACTGTTGTTTCAAGTCACACAACTGAAATATGATCAGACACCTTGTTCTGGGATTCAAACTCAGCATTTATTCACTGTGGATTTAGCTTTATAAGAAATGTCAGTGTCTTTCTTTAGTGAGCTGGCTAAGGATGGAGGTACAGAAAGTAGAACATATTTGGTTCTCCAGTTTCTACTTCATCACTGTGTATTTTTGCATATTGGAAATTCAAAATAAGGAAAAATCCAGACCAAGAAAACAGTAGAACTCTTGGCAAAAGACTAACTAGATAAATAAATACACCTAAACAAGAATAGGGAAGTGGCATTTCCTTGCTGTTGGCTTCATGCTTGAGCAGAACTGGAAATGGAACAGGATGTTAAGACAGGATTTAATGATTAGCACTGAAGTCTGTCATAGCTGTCTGTTGTGAGGTTACTTTTGAGCCTGGGACTTTCATGTCAGAGACTGGATTCTTAGGAGGGCGCACATCTATGGGAGTAGCCCTCTCCTCAGCTTTCTCAGCTACCCACTGCTGTTTCTTACTAGCAGACACTTGGTCCAGTACTGCTCCCTGGTTCTTCCAAAGCCACTATGAAGATCTAGACATGCATCCTCCTCTCTGCTGAGTTCCCTGTCCCTAATTCTAGCTACTGTTCCCTCAGACTTGACATCTGACATGTTTTGGTATGGGCTCCCTAACCTTTCTTACTTGAAGCAAGCCATTTCACTAAATCTCTGCTGCTTAACCTCACTTTGGGCAAAATGATCTTAGTTAGGTGTCTCTAAGTCTTCCATGGAGTCTTTCATGCCAAAGGTTCCTTCTTTCTCTGGAACCAGACAGACTCAACAAGAAATCACCAAATCCTAAATCCTATTCTCATCACTAACATTGCTTTGATCGAGATGTTACACTGAATAATCTCCTGAGGTCCCTTTCAACTTGGTTTATCCTGTAATCTTGCTGTGCTACTGGGATGAATTTTCACTGAGGTGGATAGGGAGACCATTGAACTACATAACACAGGCAATTATAGTATACCTGCAGGGAAAGGAGAGACAGCAAGAAAATGTAGGCAGGTCTGGGGGTTTTTTTCTCTGTGTTTTGGAGTGGTGTCTTTGGAGGTGGCTGCTTCCATGGTAGATCTACAGGGAAGAGCAGTTTGCTCTGAAGAACACAAAATTCAAGTACCTTTGTAGATTCACTGAGGCTTTCTACCAGTGCTTTTTAATTTCCTATAGGTCTTGAGTAGGTCTACCCACCATCTCAAAGATGCATGAAAAATTATTTGTTGTTAACTAAGCCTTCTGTTCAATGGAGTATCTGTTGTGTAATTAACCTGTACTTCAGGAGAATGGCCTGGTTATATGAGGCTAAAAATTGCCAAGGTTTCTAGAGCATTTCATTCCCCAGCTCCTTTCAAAGTTCAGCTTTTACATATAACATGCATAGTCAGGTTCCAATAATTCCTCTGCATTGTGTTGGTCTTTCTGGGCAATTTACAAGGAGAGGAAGCAAAAGAATATTACTACTGGGAGTGCCAGGTGTTGCTCAGAATAACAGATTTTGTTGGTGGCAACAACCACAACCAACTTTTCTTTCCATAGCCTAAGGAGATACAAACTTGGCACAGCCCATAGGCAACTTAGCCATGATAATATTGATGCTTGAAATAACTTTGTATATTTCTCAAACCAGCCCAGCTAGAATTTAATCTGTGTTTCTTTATAAGTGAGTCACACATGCTGTTGATCTGACCATTCATTAATGAAGGATATTTCATCTAAGGCTAAAGCAATCCAAGTCTGTTGTAAGCTGGTACAGTGAGAGCCAAGGTGTTTGCTGTAATGAAAGCCTTAGTGGTTTGTAGCAAGCCCTCAAACATATATTCTTCTTACCCAACTATGTAACCTGAATGTATTTGTTAAGTAATTAGTTTGTGTGGCATCTATGGTAATGAATTAAACAATGTCCATAGTACTGGCATTTAATTTTCCCTATTGTTACATTACTGGAATAGTCTATAGTAGGAACTCATGCCATTTAACACCTTCCCAATTCCTGGCATGATTTAAGAGTTTGAATATTAGTGGACATACTTAATAGATAATCTGCACATACTGAATCTGGTTTGGAGGCTGGATTTGATTTGTCTAAATGAAGACCACGCTTGAAGCTGGTGTCATTAGCCAAGGCCCTCGTACATTTAACATTTGAGTGTAGATACTGCCCATCTGTCTTTATAGAACTTGGTAGGGATGTATTTTTAGTTGGAGATTCTTAGAAAGGCATGATAGAGTTAACGAGACAAAAAAGATTGGTGTGACTAACACAACTTGGTGTGTACTTGCACCCATAAAGGACAAGGACAGAGTGGATGGCTGCATTTCATATGTTTGTCTCACATAGGCTTAGGTGAGAAGATCAGGTCCTTTCCTGGGATCAATCACTTCAAGAAAGAAGTGCCTATCCTTATAGGCCCCCTTCAGGTACTGGAAGGCTGCTATGAGGTCTCCACGCAGCCTTTTCTTCTCCAGGCTGAACATCCCTAATCTTCTCAGCCTGTGTTCATACGGGAGGTGCTCCAGTCCCCTGATCAACCTCGTGCCCCACCTCTGAACTTGTTTCAACGGTTCCATGTCATTTTTATGTTGAGGACACCAGAACTGCACACAATACGCCAAGTGAGGTCTCACAAGAGCAGAGTAGAGGGGCAGGATCACCTCCTTCGACCTGCTATTCCCGCTCCTTTTGATGCAGGCCAGGATACGGTTGCCTCCCTGGGCAGCCTGTTCCAGTGTTCCGTCACCCTCACTGAGAAGAAGTTTCTTCTCAAGTTTAAGTGGAACCTCTTGTGTTCCAGTTTGTACCCATTACCCCTTGTCCTATCATTGTTTGCCACTGAGTAGAGCCTGGCTCCATCCTCGTGACACTCCCCCTTTATATATTTATAGACACTTATAAGGTCACCCCTCAGTCTCCTCTTCTCCAAACTATAGAGACCCAGCTCCCTCAGTCTTTCCTCATAAGGGAGATGCTCCGCTCCCTTAATCATCTTCGTTGCCCTGCGCTGGACTCTCTCCAGCAGGTCCCTGTCCTTCTTGAACTGAGGGGAGTCCTACCTATGTTCTTTTCTCCTCTGTGTTACCTGATGTAAATGTGAATGCAACACGAAAAAAAAATACAGGTGAATTGGCAAGAGAGATTTATAATTCCTGTGGAGTTGCCAGTGTACCAAAAAAAAAAAAAAAGTTGTTACATGCTTAAGAATTCCCATATTCTACACAACCTGCTAACCCAAATCTTTATGAGACCATTTCACTTCTTGCTTAAAAACTTCACTAGGCATAAGATAAAAACTAAGTTGTTTCAACAGTTTTATTCATTTACTAGTTTGTACATCATGACAGAAAGTTCATCTGCTGAGCTGTAGAGATCTGGTAAATGAAAGACCAGCTTCTTTGCCACCTTGGTGAACTGCTAGAGGTTTTCCAGCTTGGGATTGTGTAAACACCTTGACAGCCACCATTTCTGCTGACAGTCTGGGAACTGAACAAGTGGCTTCTAGAACTAAAACCAGAAACTGCTCCAAGATGAGCTCATGCTCCCCAGGTAAAATTCTAATGAATGCATTCTCTGAGCATCAGACCTCAGTAAAGAGGTGTATGACACAATTACCAACAAGATACCAGAAGGAAAAATAGTGAAAGGGAATGATGACTAACATTTTCTTTTGCCTTGCCACATTTAGAGTACTAGACTAGTGCTGTGTTGGAGGTGCACAAGTGCTTTCTCTATGTAAAGAAGATGAAAAACAGGTCTAGTGTCATAAAAGAAAAAAGTAATTAATCGGCTCAGAGCATTTTATATAAGCATTAAAGTTTTAAGTGTTTCGTATTTGTAGGGTTTGTTATTCCTGGATATTCCTTACAAACCTGTTGAGAGACATGAAGCAAATTTCTGGAAAGTTTCCCTAAATTTTCTTAGAGTAGAGCAAGCCTTGTTGTATGTCTCCTTGGCTTCAGTATCCCAAAGATCCTGTGCTATAGCAGCATGAAAGGTGACAGGATTCCAACAACCTCTCATGTTTGTTTAAGGTTTGGGAATAACACACCCATCTGACTTGACTTAGTTTTTATTCACCTCTCCCTACATGTTACACCCACTTCTTGCATTACACTCCCTGTATAGGCCAACATTTATTTTAAAATTAACGTTTTTTAAGATATATAGAATATGTTTTCATTTTCCCTTTTCTCCAGTGACACACATCAGATATAAATTGGTGTGCCTGAATCTGTCAGGGCCAGATAGTTATGCAAGAAAACCAAAATATGAGTAAGCCAAAGCCCACCCAAAAAGTGAGGACTGATATTTATCTCCTGCTGCTGTCAGGTGAAGTGAAAACCAGTCATCCAAAATTAATTTAAACTTAATTTGGTGGGATAAGATTATCAAAAAGCTAAGACAGAACTGAGGCTGTAGCTCCAAAACAAAGGCTATAGGCATGGCTACCAACTACAGAAGCAAGAAAAAGGACTGTGTTATCCAGATGAAATGAAGCAGTTAGTGCCTGGAAAGGTGAAGACCTTGATTCAGTTGCTTCAACAAAAGTATCTGGTCTACTGTATTTGCCTTGGCCTTCAGCATCTAGTTTCTCTCCCTGCATCTGCCTGTGTTCTATGACCACACTCCTGCTCCCTGCTGAGTGAAACATAGCTGTGCTCTATTTTACCTTCCCTCATTTCTACGAAAGGCAAGTGAGGACACACAGGTCATAAAGAGAGATGTGTGGATCAGGACTTTAGGTCACACCTTGAAGTGTGCCAGTCTCACGTTTATGGTGTGACCTGCATGACCAGCTTGGTAAATTCCAGGAGAAAGACTTGTTATTTAACTTTCAAAGGGTAATAAATAGATTTATTGTGGTTGCTTTTGGCTTTATGCATATACATTATGATTTAGTCTTTTATTATATGATCACAGGCTTTCTCTCCTTGCTCACATGATTTCTGACACATTCAGGTGGCAGGATTGGTTCAGATATAGGATTGGTTAATGAAGATTACTGTTAGTAAACCCCTAATACTTTGGAGGTCTTTTTGCAGAAACTAAGAAATTTAGAGAGTTTGAAACATGCAAATAAAAGAGAAAATAGTTTAATGTTGCAGCTACAGATAAATTAGATTTTGCTCACGTCTATGCCCAGAATTCTGGTATGTTGATGTGTAAATAGCATTAAATGTTATTTTCCAAAGCTGGATTCTTGCTAAAGACCTAGGATTTACTTTGCAGAAGCACTGAAATCTCCTAGCAGTTGTTGAAGTCAGGGAGAGATGTTCTTGAGGCAATGCTGAACAATGACAAAGCTTCTGGAAAAAAAATGAGTATCAGAGCAGTTTCCTTTAAAAATTAATATCTCAACTACAAAATCTAGTTGTATTGGAATCTGTCTTCAGTCAAGGGAGACACAGACCCAGATCAGTCCAGCTCAATCTCTAAGAGTCATGTATCCCTCAACTCACCTTTGGAAGGACTACCACATTCCTAATTTAGGTAAATAAATTCAGAGTGGGTTAATTCAGGTCATGGTGCCTCAATCTGGCCTCCATAATCCATAGAAACTCGAGTCTTCTGTTTTCTTTTGCCTTAGTTTTCTGCTACATAATGCTGTATCTTCACTTGCCACAGAAACTATAAAGATAATATCTTTAGGGTTCTTAAACTGTTGTGATAGTGCATATATAAAATGAAAACTTCCTACTTCAGGGTAGATTGAGTGGTGCACTGTGCAAGATGGACAGGGAGATACATTGGCATCTGATGTCTAAATTATTTCATTTCTATTATTTAGGAAAGTGTCTGTGCACTATTCCTTTTGACTCTAAACTGCAGCCAGCAGCTGTGTCACAGCTCCCTAATGACAAGCCGTGATAAATTCTTTATTCGGTGATTCATAAATTTCCACTCTAGGTGAACCAAAAAAGCTCAACTGTGGCAAAATTAGTACCAATAATCACATGGTCCTAAAGTGCTTTCTCCCACCTATAAGCATATATGCATCATTCTCTGGGAGAGCATTTGCTGTCTGCTTCTGCTGCATATCTCTGAAAGAAGGTTTATTATTTCTTGATGATGGCACTATCTCTTGACAGTTGTGTAGAAAGGGTCTCTGTTAAAGTTACTTTGTTCCTGTAGAGGTGAATAAAGGTGATGGTTCTCATTCTGGAAAAAGTCCCATTAAGCAAATTATTATATTCTTGAAATATCTTTCAGGAGCTTGCTGTGTAATGGTTTACTCAGCATTTCAAACAGAATCCTTCACACAAGAAAGCAAGTTCCAGTAAATTCAGCTACTGCCTCTTCCTTGTAAGTTTATGCTAAATTAAACCCTCTGCTGCACGGATCAGAATTCCTAGGGATTTCCTCATGCAGGGGTTCAGACATTTGGGAGATAAAGTTCATGAAGGCATAGTCTCTGATACAATCAAGCCTTTTTACTTTAGTTATCTGGTACAGAAGACCCGAATCTTGCCTGTACTAAAACACCCCAAGAATAGCTTGCAGAGGATGGGAGGAGTGTAAAGCTGGCAAAAATATCTTTTATGCCAGTCACCTTCTATTGCTGTGATAGCAGGGTACATAGCAGAAATGTGAGCCACCAGAGACTTGCCTGTGGCTGTATCTCAGTGAACCTCTCTTATTCTACAGCAAATAAGAGATGTTTTAGCAGGCCTAGGATTCATGGCTGTGCTAGCATAGGAATAATTAGACCCACCATTTTTTGCCACATCATAGCTGCAGGATGGAGGAAGAGTGGCTGGAAAGCTGGCTGGTGGAAAAGAACTTGGGCGTGCTTGTCAACAGCTACCTGAATATGAACTGGCAGTGGGTTCAGGTGGCCAAGAAGGCCAGCAGCATCCCCGCTTGTGTCATCAATAGCATGGCCAGGAGGACTAGAGCAGTGATTGTTCTCTGTAGTTTGTCCTAGTGAGGCTGTACCTCAAATACTGTGGTCAGTTTTGGACCCCCTCACTTCAAGAGAGACATTGAGGTGCTGGAGCGGGTCTAGAGAAGGCAATGAAGCTGGTGAAAGGCCTGGAGCACAAGTCTGATGAGGAGTGGCTGAGGGAACTGGGGTTGTTCAGCCTGGAGGAAAGGAGGCTCAGGGGAGACCTTATCACTCTCTACAACTCCCTAAAAGGACGAAGGAGTGAGATGGGTGTCCATCTCTTCTCCCAAGTAACTTGTAATAAGATAAGAGGAAATGGCCCCAAGTTGTTCCAGGGGAGGTTTAGATCAGTTATTAGGAAATAATTCTTTACTGTCAAGCATTGGAACAGGCTGCTCAGGGAAGTGGTGGAGTCACCATCCTTGGAGGTGCTTAAAGGCATGTAGATGCGGCACTTAGGAATACGATTTAATGTGGACTTGGCAGTATTAGATTGATGGCTAGACTTTATGATCTTGAAGGACTTTTCCAACCTAAATTATGATTCCATGATTCAGTGTTTCTACTTTCACCTAGTGGCATATGCAGAATATGTAACTATGAGAGAATTAATCTTAAATTTTTGTATTAGGAATTCAACATATCAGCTGAACAATCTTGGTCAAGTCATTTCAACACCTCAGTGCCTCCATATTTCTCCCTAGTGTAATCACGCTTGCTTTTCATCCTTTCTTCTGGAATGATTTGGACCGTGTTGCCCAGACTAGAAGCAAGTAGTAGAGATGCTCTGATTTCCATGTCCTTGGGCATGGGTGATCCAGGCAGAATAAATACATTTCTCAAGCATTTCTAGAGAACTTGGAAACTCATGGCTGTCATCCTTGTAAGACTGAGTCCTTTTATGCTTTTTGTGAAGAGCCAGGGACTGTTTCTAATGGACAGTTTGTATGCAGCCAAAGGCTTTAGAACTGAAGACACTGCTGTGTTGTCATTGTCATGCCATGGTTTGCACTACTTATTATACTAGTGCAGGTACTGGGAGGGGAGGTGGGGGTGAAGAAAAAGAAATAAAAAGCAAATGCAAAACCAAGACAGATAACCAAGACAAATAAACCCCTCACACTTTTATATTATAAGGCTTCACATTAGCTAAATTCACTTCTGACTTAGTGAGAAGAGGCTTTTGCAGATTTCGTCGAGTAACACAAAAACCAGGAGCCCATGTCCCAGTAATTGTGGTTTTATATTTTGAGTTTCTGCTCCTTTTGAGGACTCTCTTTCATAGAGCTGGTCAGAAACTATTCCTGATGAAACATTTTCCTGACAGGAAAATGTGGGCTTTATCTAAACTGACAGCCTTTCCATAGAAAATATCATTAATGATGAAACATTTCAGTTTTCCAATGGGACTTTTTTTGGCTTCTCAACTACTTCAATTCAGCCAGGGGTTTAATTACTCTTCTGGGAATGAGCTTTCTGTAGGGCAGAGATTATCCTCCTGTCATTTATTTTTGCAGCACCCCAACAAGTTTCTGATGAAAAAGTCTTAACCAGTATATAATATGGGCAACAACCTCAAACAGCTGATTGCATTACTCTCCAGTGAGCACCAAGGAGACAAAAGGCTTGAAGTTTTAGGACTCTTTTGCCTGTACCTCTTAAGGTGGGATAACTCTGCTGCTTTAACCTCAACCATTCTGTGATTCTGTGATGTTTTATCTAACTTGAATGAGGTGCTCACTCTCTTTAAAGACAATTAAGACAGTCTGTGCCCAAGTTAGGCAGAGGTCTGTATTTTGAGTTCTTGAAGTTAGCAGTGATGAATCTTTGTCTTCCCTTCCTTTGAAACATGTCAAACTGAAATCACATTTTAAATTAGTCCTAATTACTAAAGCCTTGGAGCCGATCACACACAAATAGTATCAGCAGATTCCCAAATGTAGGTTTCTATAAACAGTTTGTACTGGGGCATTTCTTTTCATGTGGCTGTGATTTACATGGTATTTCTCATAGCCTCTACCAAAGAGTTGTTTGTTCCCCTGTGTTTTGTAAAGGTTAGGACATGAAGGTAGTCTTAGCAATCAATCCAGTTGTTGCTTCATGTGTTTTTAGCTTGCACCTTCTCCAGTCTGATCCTTGATTCAGCAATCAAGATGGTCAGAAACACACTAGAATATTTGAAGTCTCTGTCAGATTAATGGTTTAACTCATTCTGTTTTAAAACATCTAAGTGTGGACAGGGTTTTCCAGTATCCCACCCACGTTGGCATATTCTTCCCACGGCAGTTAAATAGCTGTGCATGAAACCAAGGTTTTCTTAAACATCATCTATAATGATTTTGTATGAATTCTCTGTTGCCTGAAAAATCCTCTCATTCTTCCATTATTTTTTTACACCCTATTCTTTTTTCATGACATACTGTGTATAATGGATGCTGCCCAGACCAGAATGAGAGGCCTCTTTTGCATGTCTCCAGCCAGGTTCAGCATACCCCCCATCGGATTGCAAGAGGTTGGATCCACCGCATGGGTATATTAATAATGTTATGAAGGGAAAGCTCTATATTGCTGTGACATACAATACAAAGGCACGTTGGGAACTAGAAAGGCAGTTTTGGCACCAGCCTTGGTAAAAGCATGTCACATTGCTGTGTGTAGCTCAGCCTCATAACCCAGACAGTGAAGATCTGAACTCATATCTATGTTTGTCTGGTTAGAGCTTCAGGCATGCAATCTATGTAATGTGGATGAAGTTAGAGGTATGGATAACAAGCAACTGCTTAGAATGTGCTCGACTCAATTTTCCTATCATTTGCAAAAGCTTGTTGCATCAGATTTGCAGATTTAAAAGAAGGAATCGCCAGCTTACAACAATGCAATAGAAAAGAGACTGAAATTTTTGAACTAAATGCTCAGACATTCAGAAATGAAAAGCTGTCTGTATTAGATACTTGCCACCCCATGACTTTCCCCTGTTCTCAAGCATTTCATGTTCTATAGTAACCATTGAAATAATGTTGTGAAGTACCTGACAGCACAATTTTCTGACAAAAAGAACATTTTTAAAGTGTCTGTGTCCCTAAAGATGGGACCCTTTGATGGTGCTACCAATGTCTGTGAACATAAACCTCAGTGAAATTTTTGGAGAGGTAGCGAATGGGAATAGCTTACAGAATAAATACGGGAGTTTCTGAGTTGACTTTTTTCAAAGTCAAGGTAACACTGGGTTCTGTTTAAATAACTGACTGGCAGAATTGCTGAATGGAAGTTATGTGTTTATCTGTGTGTGCTTGTCCATATGTATGAGCCTACCTGAACGTCAAAAGTTATACCACCCCCACCCAACAAATTCCAAATTTTTCATACAGCTATTGGCTTTCAGAATGCCTCTTTGACTAACAGACATCCTTATTACCTACTTTTAGTTGATAAAATACTAGTGGAGTAGTGAAAATGCATGACAAGCTGCTAAGCCTGGAAGACTCTTGGTGGTTTATAAATAACAAGTTGGTTTTCTTTAATCTAAACTAGAATTAGCCGTACAAAAACTAGCTTTCAGTGCTAAAGAATGGCCTTTCTTTCACTTTTACTGAAAAATGTTTGGTGGGAAATAATACCTCATGGCAAAATTTCTATTTGAATAAACTTGCTTGTTTGTTTGTTTTTCTTTTTAATAAGGAATCTTTACAAGAGGCAAATGTTTGTAAACTAAGAAGTTCTGTTTCATTTCAGGATGTTGACTAGAAAGGAAAATTTTCAAATTTCCCACCATAAATATTTGGTGAGAAGCCATTGCTTTTTCAGCTCAGAAGTCAAAGTCTGGACCCTTATTCTGATGAAGCTAATTCATTTTCAGTGGGATGATTTTATATTAAGTCACTGCACTGTTAGGAACCCTCAATCTCATGTTTCTGTCAAGTGGACAGAACCATGTAGCTGCACTACTTTTAGTGAACCTGGACCACACACTATGAACCAGTAGTCCGTATGGAAATAGGTAACTACAGTCCTCTTAGTGGCTTCCATATGCCTCTATATGTTCAAGGAAATCCAAGTCTCAGCTCATATCTTACTTGAATGTTTGGATAAGTCACAAAATCACTTGAAATCTTTTCAGGGAAGATCTCAGTGTAGTGTTACGTGCTTTGAAGAGCAAAACAAGCAAGAATAGTGGTGAAAGATTCAAAGTTTATGGGGATGGGATTTACGTGATTGTCCAGAATTTGATACTTTTGAGTACACCACCTCTAAATTGATGTTTTCAGAAGCCCTTCTACTAAAGCTGCTGTGAAACACAGGTGGAAGACGGCAGGGGGATAACTCTGATTTCTTTTCTTTCTCACTCAACACAGGGAACTGTGTATTAGAAACTAAAAAGTTCCTCTGACCCAAACAGCCACACTTATGTGAAGCTTTCCTTCCTGTCAGAGCTGCTCCATCCACAGGAGCAGCATGGTGATGAAAACTCCCCCTGCCTGAAGGGCAGAAACAGTCAGAATTTATAACTCATCGTAAATAAAGCCCTGTTCATTTTGGTGGCTTACATGTGTTTTTCATCGCAGCAGATTCATCGAATGGCACATTTCATGGCATAGTTTCTCAGTCTAAGGGAAACCACGTTTAATGTAGTGTGTTAAATAAAGTGTTCCTCTGGCTCAGGTTTCTCTTCTTTCCAGTTCATGCCAGTTGGAATGGGCTGGGTACTAGAAGTTGGATGGGCAAAGCATGTTCACATTGTAATAACAACCTTTCTAAAGAGCTACCCCAAAGTTGTCAAGCTCTAAAGAGAACCTTCTTCAAGTCCTAGACCATGGGGCTAACTTTCTTTAAATAAGAACAATGAATTTTTTTTGATCTCGCTCTCTTTGCCCCACTTCTTTCATTTAACTGCCTTTTGACCCTAATTAGAATCACAGAATGTTTTGGGTTGGAAGGGACCTTAAGATCATCCAGGTCCAGCCCCTCTGCCACAGGCAAGGACACCTTCCGCCAGACCAGACTGCTCCGAGCCCCAGCCAACCTGGTCTTGAACACTGCCAGGGATGGGGCAGCCACAGCTTCTCTGGGCACCCTGTGCCAGGGCCTCACCACCCTCACAGGGAAGAACTTCTTCTTCAGATCTCATCTAAATCTCCCCTCTGAGTTTAAAGCCATTCCACCTTGTTCTATCACTACTTGCCCTTGTCATATAAGCCCCTCTCCAACTTTCTTGTCAGCCCCTTTAGGTACTGGAAGCTGCTCCGAGGTCTCCCCAGAGACCCCTGTTCTCCAAACTGAACAACCCCAGCTCTCTCTGCTTGTCTCCATAGGAGAGGTGCTCCATCACTCTGATCATTTTCATGGCCTCCTCTGAACTCTCTCCAGTAAGTCCACGTTCTTCCTATGATGGGGGCCTCAAAGCTGAACACAGTACTCAAGAGGGAGTCCGAAAAGGGCAGTGTAGAAGGGGAGAATCACCTATCTTGAGATCATTTACTTAATTTTAGCTAGCTCTGCAATTTTAAATAGTTATTATTATGAAAGTTTAACTTGTTTTGTAATTTTAAATACCCATTCTCGGTATTTATTATGGAATTGTGAATTATTCACAGTAGGACTCTTTCTTCCATGATGATTGTACAACACCTATCTAAAGGGGACCCTACTCCTGCTTAAAGCATTTAGGTCCAATTGTGATAGAAATAATGAGTTTTTTGAGCAATGCCATTTGTTTTTTTCCTGGGAAGATGCCATGGGGAATAGCCACATGTGATAAATCCCTTTGCAGTGTCAAGCTTTGGCTCTTCTGAGTGAGAAATGACAGCAAGTGATGTCCCATAAAGCAAGGCAGTGGTTGGTTTCCCCAGCCAGCATAGCCACATGATAACAAATGAAATAAGCACGGAGGTGTTATTGTGTGAGTGCTCAAGGACTGTGTGTGGTCATGGCCATCTTGGTTAAGACTTTCCACTGAGTCTGACACTAGGGGGCGGGTGTGTGTGTATGTGTGTGGTTGGCTTGAACAATGGGGTGTTTTGGAGTGACACGGTGATTAACTAATCTTGGGTGTGTCTTCAAAGGGAATGATTGTTTAAAGGAAAGACTAGGGAGAGGGGAATGGAAGCTGAAAGAAGAGGAGAAAGAAAGAGGTTTCTGAAAGAGACAAGAATAGATTATCAGTCTGTTCGTTTCTGGCCCCAAAATGGCATCCCTCTGGGACAGGCAGAATCACAATGAAAAGCTTTTTACATATGTTTAGCTGATACTGTCACACCTCCTGGGACTTATTTGGTAATTCTCCCTTTATATCTTTGTTCAGTATATAAACTGTTAGTCTATGGTGCAGTGATCTAGCTGGAAACCCTTGACATTTGTTGTCATTAAGACAGCATGGAGCATTCTGAGATGATCTGCTGGAAAAAGGATAACAGCTTTCTTAGGGGAAAACATAAAAATAAAGACCCCATCGGTGTTTCTTTCCCTTAAATGTACCTTTCTGAAAACATTTTCTGATGAAAAATAGAAGCTCAAGTCTATATTTACTTTTCTGTCTTCCCAGGTCAATCAATCAACATCATCTTGTTTCAGTGAGAAATGCTGGAGGTTTGTGCATGTATGTGCGTTTGTGGGGGGTTTATTTTTTATATTTTTTACAAAAAACTTAGGATCAAAAAATTCCAATTGGAAGAGATAACAGAAAGATATCTAGTCAAAACTCTAGCTTTTCTGGTATTTTATTTTTATTTGAAATAGAGAAGCACTTATTTTTCATTTCTTTTTCCTTCCTGATTGAAAAGTTATTTTTTTATCAAAAACCTATTTAGCATCTATTTTGTGTGAAAAATATATATCTATCTCTGAATCCAGGTCATCCATGCTTTGTCAACAAACTATTGCATAACCAGCTGACTTTAGGTAACTTACTGCATGATTTCACAGATCTTTTGATGCTGTCCATAGAGTTTAAGTTAGGTAGTTCATTATTTAAGATGCATACATTTAGGTATTAGCAAGCAGGAGTCAGTGAATACTAGGTGTCCATGTTTTTCTTTATAACTAGTAGAGATCAAGAATAAGATTCAGTTATCTAAATATAAATATCCACTGCCTTATTTGATTCACTAGTCTTGTAGAGATTCAAGGTACCTTGACCCATCATATTTCATCTGAGTGGATAGGTATGACCTGAGACATAGGAAAGACTCAGTTGTATGAAGAGACAAGGAAAGGCCAAATAATGTACCCTCCACAGCCTAAAATGGTAGAATCTAGGAAAGCTAATTCTCTGTTTTCTTGTTTCTTCCTTTCTCCTTCCCACCAACATAGATGGTCGAACCTAAAGAAAAGCTTAGCTGCCCAAATATTGGTGTCTCCTTCAAGCTGAATTTCATCCCAGCCTGTCAAAACAAAGTGAAACAAGTGCTTTGTCTGAGGCTAAAGAAAAAATCTCCATCATTTACTTTGGCATAAAGATTGGGTCTCAGATTCTATATCCTAATTTCATCCAGGAGAAATGGCTGTAAATTGCAATCTATAGTCATATGGAATGGAGAAAAGATTTTTTCCTAAACTTTTCTTGCTGGAAAAACAGGAGATAACTTCTTCAAGACAGAAGTGACATTTGCTTTCTTCCAGTCCTCAAAAACCTCTCATTTCAAAAATAATCAAGAGTTATGTAATGTAATCATCCCGCTTCTTTAGCACTCAGACATGTATCCCATAAAGGTCCCACAGACCATTTTCATAGAAACCATGGTGTGGAAGACGATCATGGCACATGCCCAGATCTTTGCTTGCAATAATGTTAGGGCATTGCCAGGCCTAACGTCCAGACTCAGGACTACAGAGAGATTCCCACCTTCACCAGCTTAGGTCTAGCCATTATGACCCATTAGTTAATTATTTAGTCTTCCTTGTTAGTAAAAAGAAGCACTATCTTAGACTGTCCAGAAGATGTGCCAAGAGATTTATAATTGCAAGGGTCTGATTCTTTGGGGTAAACTGCAGATTTTTCCTTTTATCTTGATAAAAAGAAGAGATTCACCTTAGCATTGCTGATTCAGTCACCCCCAGTTGACCCTGTGAAGAAGGATTTGCTCTGCCCCACACAAAGTGAACTTAGTAGTATGGCTTGTATCTATTTTTCCATTAGTAGCTCAAGTCTTAATTAACATTGTCATCACCTGGGATATCAGGCGTATTTCTTAGATATCATAGATATGCGCTAGACAAGGTGAACTATATCTCAGTGTGACCATTTCTTTTCATGATCTCAGCAGGTCAGATACTAATATTTACATTTGAGGAGATGAACACCACCTACTACATTTATATTCAACCATGGGTAGGTCAGTGGTGTTCAGTTTCACCCTGAGTAACAGTTTAAATGCCTCAACTGCATGCTTTTCACTCTTATGCGTAATTTAATAGGAAGAGAAAAGTCCATCAGAATTAAACTGTGTGCTCTGTCATGAACAAACTTAAAAATGTCTAGAACTAGCTGAACAGCAATAAACCCCTCAACTTGGAGAATGACACAGCATATACATTTAGCAAATGAGCAGATGACACTAACTAAAGATAAGTAGTTGATATACAGAATGGTTGAGCTTCAGTTCATATAGAACTTGAGAAACTTGGGAACTCCACTTGCAGAAACTTCATGAAGTTTAATAAAAGGTCAAAGCAAAGTGTTGCTCCGAGACAGAATATTCTTATATATAACAAAAATTGGGAGGTGACTGATCAAGAAGAGGTCCTGCTGAAAATGAGCTGGGGGTCCCAATGAATGCAAAGTTGGCAATGATACTGCAGTATGCTTTACTGTGAATAATTCTCACTGTGCATTGAGTCAGATTAGGAATCTGATCAGAAAACTGAGGGGAGTTATTTTCTCTTTATTTGGTGCTGGTAAGGTTAAACCTTGGCTATAAGAAGAGGATAAAAAAATATCTGGGCTTGCTTATTTCTGTAAAGTGGTCGCTATGGCAGGGGATGTGTGTCTAATTACAGTTCTCGTTTTGAAGGGGCATTACAAAGAAAACAGATTGAAACTTTTCTCTGTGGTGTTAGATAGGAAAACAAGGGATAAAACACTCACACTGTTACCTGAGACATTAAGTTTGGCCATAAGAAGAAATGTTTTTTTAGGAGAGCAGCTCAGCACTGGAAAAGGTGGCTTAGAGAATCTGTGGAATCTCAGTTCTCAGAGACTTTCAAGACTTGACAAAGCCTGACCTGATCTACCACTGGTTATCACTTGTTTGCACCAAAGATTTGAAGAAGATTGGACTAGAAACCTCCAGTTGTCCCTTCCAACTAGCGTTTCTACTATTCCATAATTCAGGAGACACAGTGAAGAACTGGTTCTGGGATTTCTGGAAGAGATAACTAAGATCTCAGCTCTTCTCTTTGGTAATCTAACTTCCGTAGGTTCTTGTGAAAATCCCCCTCACTAAGCCTGCAGAATTATGGTGAGATTTTTCCAGCTAATACTAGAAAAGTATGTGGCTAAACCTCACATATGTCCAATGTCAGTTAGATAAACTATTTCCTTTGAAAGCACCAGCTGACATCCATGGCTATATATATATATATATATATAGTCTACCACCAATCAGCCGCTTACAAAATACTAGCATGAAAAAGAAAGCAAGCTTTATAGGAATACGTGGTTTCTTTCGTTCAAAAAAGATACAGGATTGCGAGTTCTTGGAGAGCCAGTGTTTGAGAAGAAATCAAGGTGAACAGAACAGACTCCATATGAAAATTGTATCTGTAGTCTCTGGAGACTTCTTCTCTGGAGAATAAAAAAAAAAAAAATCACTGTATATTTACTCTGTGTCCCCTGTAAATCAGTAGTCTCTGCCTTACTTGACAGAACACAATCACAATTAAGCAAAATTGCTGCTCAAGAAACTATTTAACCTTTCTTTCTCTTAAAAAAAAAAAATGCATTTTTCTCCTTTCCTCTCTCTTTTTCTTTCTCTTCTTTCCTCACTTTGTCTTTCTCCCTTGCTCACTTTCCCATTCTTACATCACAAAGTCTGATGACCTGCCTGCAGCTGTTTTTCTCAAGAGTCAACAAAATCTCTTTCAGGAGCACTGTTCTTTACGTGAGCATCAGTCATGCAAGAAGCAAGAGGAGCACACAAGACCTTATTCAGTGAGATGGGGAGTCTAATATTTGAAATAGCTAATGGCTGAGAGAGGACAGGTGTTTCTTCAGCTCTGACACCTGGTCTGATCACATCAGTAATTAATCATTGGAAGGTGAAATTGAATGCAATTAATGCCCTCCCAGCAATTCATTATTGCAACTGGAAATCTGTGATATGGGGTTGGATCCTGAAGAAGACAGCATACCAGTTGTTTAGAAAGTAAACACCAAAAACTGTGTGATATTTCTACAGACATGTGTAAAAGCAGTGAAGGAGCAAATATCACACTGAGACATGAGCCGTAGTGATTTTGTTTATTATAAAATAGCCAGTTTCCCTGCAGGGCTGAGCATGGGGTCAGCCTTCCCATAATAAAAGTATTGTCTCCAAGGCTTGAAAATTCAGTTGTTAAAGTCTATACGACAGGCTTTCAGCATTTAAAAATAAATGAATAAAAATAAGAAACCCCAAAGATTCAATTGATTTGACATTAAGACTATAAGGAGACGAAGGGACTTGTCAAAGTGAACAGGGGAAAAAAAACGTTTTGAATAATCAAAATCTATGACTTGGTAACACTCTGCATACTTTCATTATAAGCTTTTCTGTAAGAAAAAAAATAATAATAACTCATGAGATTGAAGCTGGGAATTCAGCAATGCATGGGAGAGACATTTTCCTTGCCTAGAAGAGTTTTCAATGCCAGCACACAAGACAGAAGAATGGTGCAATAAAGAAAAGCTTCTAACACCCTTAAACAGATCTGGAATTAAACCCCAAAGGGATTAAAGGTATTTTCACACATCTTTGTTTTTTTGTTCTGAGAAGATGTAATTCCTTGAATTTTTATTTTTATTTTCTAAAAATAAAAGGCAACAGATTCAAATCAAATTTCATTGGGCAAGCAATTTTTTTCAAAAGACCATGTAGGTAGAGAAAGTGTTTTCTCTGGAGTATTTAGTAACTTAAAATTCAGTGGTGTATACAAGAGACATGCTCAAATTCTTCTTCAGCTGAATTCAGAAGAACAAATATGACCTGTATTCAGGTGATGCCCCTACTCCTGTCAGGTGACAATGTACTAACCACCAAACTACATTCTTATGCTCCACCATTCTAATATCTGCATTTACTCACACAGAGCAAAAAAGATCCAATAGGAGCAACTGGAATTAAACAAAACAAAATAAACAAACAAAACAAAAATAACACCCAACACTTTCTTCGTGTCAGCAATTGGAGAAATAACCTGGAAGACTGGAGAATATTCTCTAGATTCATTCAGGCCTATTAATGATTTGAACATAAGCTCCCAGTCTTAGAGTGTCCTTATGATTTGGGTTTTTTGGATGTACTATTTTCTCTTCTTTGTCTACCTGTCTCTGTTCATAAATTTTTGTTATATTTTCTTTCTTAAAGTAGTTCATCTTTCTTCCAAGCTGGCATGAGTTCTCAGCTTGTCAATGCCTTTTCCCACTACCTTGAACAATAGATTATTAATAAATGGCTGAGCTTTCAAAAGATCAGATGACAACAGCTTTCCTGGAACTGAAGTTTTCTCTCAATTCTTTCAGCTCTCATCGCAAGGTTGTTTGAGAGTAGTGTAAGGCAAACAGTGATTTTTATAAAAGTACCTGTGAAGACACTCAGAAAATGCTGATAAAATCTTCTTGGAAGTGGTCTACTGACAAAAAGAGTGAAAGGGTGAAAAAGGATTGGAAAGCTGACCATTCCATAAATAAGCAGACAAGATTAGAAAGCAAATTAAACTGATGAAGAAGAAAGTTAAGATGTGTAAAGAAGGAGAAAGCTGGCTAAATCATTGGGTCTTTACTTGTTTCAATCACAACTAATGCTCAGCAAGGGGAATTCAGATCATATTTCTGAGGGTGTGCAAAAAGAGCCCAGATGCCCAGCAAGATAGAAAGGCCAAGAAAAAAAAAAAAGGTGAAAAGAAGTAAAAGCTGACATGTTAAACCAATCTTATGTCTTACTATAGACAGTAATGAGTTTGTAGCTACAAGAGGAGCAATAGCTGCCAATACATACATTTATTTTATTAGAGCTTTTAACACTGTCTCATATGACATTCTCAGAAATAAACTAAGCAAATATAGTATAGGTAAAACTACCATGGATTAGAGACAAAAAATGCTGGAAAACTTACTGAAAAAATAGGTACCAAATGCAAATATATAAGTGGGTTCTGCAAGGGAAAAATCTGACAATGAGTGGTAATGAATCACCATCATCATTAGTGATTTAGAGTGGAAGAGAAAGGACATTGGTCAAGGTTTTACATAATACTAAGTAGGGATGGATAAACACATAATTGTCATAATCTGACAAGTTATTTAGAAATAAATAGGATCTTATTCAGAAGGAACAATGAAAGGCAGTGGTGGGGGTACTAATGATAGGGCTAAGCATCTGCACAAAATATGACAGGCTCAGAGTGGTGGCATAGCATTTTTGCAGAGTGGTTTCTGGGTGCTACAGTGATTCATAATTTGGTGAGAAGCAACTTCATTTGCCTGTCACAAAAATGGCAAAGACCATCTGACAATGTATGAACAGGCTGGTAAACATGGAGAAGCATTGCACTAGGTTGTGTGAGAAGAGTTCACACAGCTGAGGAGCTTCCATCATCGGAATGCCTGACAGTAGGTCAGACATATATCTGTTAGGAATGATCTAGGGATAGTAGATCCTGTCCCATTTTCCCTTTTTCATAGGTCTTCTCTGATATCAGTTCCAAAGATGTCCCCGTCATATTGACACAGGACACAAAGGATGAGTTTTAACTTCTAATGTCTAAGACCAGCACTTTCACCGGGGTGACAGGAGATTCAAAGTAAAACATTTTGCATTATTTTTATGTGGCATTATATGTCTCTGTAAAGAACTAAGTAAAACACACTGCTCAAAGCTCATATGAATTTGTAGATACAGATAGTCTGGATCTTAATTTCATGACTCAGACCCTCTCTAACTGAGACTTAATGTTATGAAAAATCCAACATTCCATCTGCTATATGCAAATCCCTCCTTATATTTTCTTTTTGAGACCTCCAAGTACTCTTAAACCAGCTGAACTTCTCCTGAAGAATGCTGTTTGTGTTTTGCTCAATACAGTTTCAACTTGACACATTTCTCAACATGGGACACTCAAGTGTGAAAGAAAACAAGCTGGCAGATTTTATTAGATTACCTTACATTGTGAAAATAAAGCCCACACCAACAATGATTCTTTTTACAACAGCACCATTTGAACAGGCAGATGGTTTCCTTGACCGCTAAAGCTTGCTTCTCCTTCGTATTTTCCTCTTGGTTACTCAGCCTCTCAATGTACAATCAGTTGATCTGCTGAAGTTTATCCATTGTAGTTTATGTTGCCACCTGAAGGTTTTTCAGCCCAGAAAGCAAACCATATTCTGGGCTGCATCAAAAGGAGTGTGACCATCAGGTCAAAGGAGGGGATCCTGCCCCTCTACTCTGCTCTCTTGAGACCTCATCTGGAGTATCGTGTGCAGTTCTGGTGTCCTCCACATAAAAAGGACATGGAACTGTTGGAACAAGTCCAGAGGAGGGCCATGAGGATGATCAGGGGGCTGGAGCACCTCCTGTATGAAGACAGGCTGAGAAAGAGAAAGTTGGGGCTGTTCAGCCTGGAGAAGAGAAGGCTGCGTGGAGACCTTATAGCAGCCTTCCAGTATCTGAAGGGGGCCTATAGGGAATCCGGGGAGGGACTCTTCATTAGGGACTGTAGTGACAGGACAAGGGGTAACGGATTCCAACTTAAACAGGGGAAGTTTAGATTGGATGTAAGGAAGAAGTTCTTTACTGTAAGGATGGTGAGGCACTGGAACAGGTTGCCCAAGGAAGTTGTGAAAGCTCCATCCCTGGCAGTGTTCAAGGCCAGGTTGGACAGAGCCTTGGGTTACATGGTTTAATGTGAAGTGCCCCTGCCCATGGCAAGGGGGTTGGAACAGATGATCTTAAGGTTCTTTCCAACCCTAACTATTCTGTGATTCTATACTATGATTCTATGATCATACAATGTGTTGGCTGCACTGTGAACTGCAACTCCTTTGCATGTAACAATTGCACTGGCTGATTTCTCAAGCATCCAGAATCATCTCTCTCTAGATTACAACAGTGTCTGCTGCCAGGGAAAGAGGGGAGAATGGTTGGAGAGAGAAAGCTAGCTGTTCATGTCTCCTCCCCCATGTTCTTCAGTTTCCTTCCAGACAAGAGAAGCCTGGGCAGAAATTGGGTCACTCCTAACTGAAGACCAGCTGAGGGCAAGGATGCACTGAAGCCGCGTATATGATGCAAGCATAAAATGCATGCCAGGCAATAATTCAACCACATCTAAATTGAATGCAATATTCAACTCTGAGAGAAATTTGATAGTGAAAAATGAAAAAAAAAAAAGTCTTGTGTAGAAAAGTTTAATTAAAGCTGTCTCAGATCCCTCAAGATAAAAACACTGGAAGGTTTAGGGCAAGTTTTGGAAGGGAAGAATGGTTTTAGAGTAGTTAGCTGAAAAGAAAATATGTCTGACCTAATCATGATTTTGCAAAAAGGAGTCAACTATTTTCAGTAATGACTATGTTTTACATGGCCTGGATAGGACAAGATGTGAAAAAACCCTGCCCCAGGGAACACAAATGAGGCAGCTGTTGACTGCAACTTACAGATTTACAAATGGACTCTTTGGAAAACTTTACACAGGGTGTTACTGAGAAGCATGAAATGAAAACCCAAGCCAAATTGATGTCCCTTTGTCCATGCCTTTCTTCATTTCTGCACTCCAGCACTTGCCTCCTTTGGTCTCAGTCTAAGAACAAATCTGTGCCATTTTCTATAAAGTAGCTCTGGAGCCAAAAAAGGAACAGTCCAGCTGTTCATGCAGATACTCCTCTTCTGAACAAATTCAAGATTCTTACTCGCAAAGGAGGGAATAAGATATAAGAAAGGAGATTCCCACGCTAAGACCTAAAAGCATTAGATGATGTGGTTTTAATATAATCACATAGAAGGGAAATAAAACTGCAGATGGGTTTATGAAGAAAGGCAGCTACAGAGTTATATCACAGTGTTTGTGTACCTTAGACCTATCTCCTTGAGCGTCTCTCTCCTCTGTGGAACTGCTTGAAACAAGCCAGAAGATCCATCAGCAGCTAGGAGGCTTATTTTGGTGAGAAAGTTGGTAAGACTGGAGTCCAAGATTCAGTCATTGGAAGATGAATCTCCATGTTTTGGTTTCAGAAGCTTACTTATGTCAAAGTCCTGAAATGAGACAGAACCAGAATATTATTTTTGTTTTCTTTACCCAGGGCAAGTTGTAGAGTAACTGAAACCAGCTCACTGAGTAGCAACAGAGAGCAATACAGTTGTAAGAACTTCCTAACATGCAAATGCTGTCATCTCCCAAGATGATTTTGAAGAAGAAATTTACAGGAATAGATGGTTCCAGGAAGCTTTACTGAACTCCAGTTTAGACAATGTCCAAAGAGGTCTGTTTACTTTCCACAACATCATCAATGCAGAGATAAAAAAGGCACAAATTCAGTCACGTATTTTTGACGATTACAGTTCTTTTTTTTTTTTTTTGGTTTGCTTTGGTTTGAGCTGTCCAATGGTAGGCAAGTAGAAGAAGCCTAAATTTTTGATTAGCAGAGCACTCTCCTTATAATCAAGTTCTATATCTCACTTTGCCCCCACCACAGAAAATCACCTGTAGTCATATGTGAGAATCAGAGCAAATGTACCATAGATTACAAGAGCTATGTGTTCAAGGAACCAGCAATTGCTATTAAAAAGCAATTCAATTTCCATTTAGTATTCCTCCAGTTGTTGGATGTCCTTGTGAGACTGAGACCACCATCACTGCTATAGAAAATAAAACAGGGAAGTAAGAAAGAGAGGAAAATACTCCCTCAGCAATGTAGAAGTTTATTATGGATGTCACCCTCAAATCAGCATTCCAGTAGATGTAATTTTTATCACAAATGCTACCCTAATTGCCTCTTATTAATGCTACCTGCTTATAGTCATAATTAAAAAAGAATAAAAAATACAGGAGGGAAGGGAAAAATACATTGGGGAAGAGAATGGAAGAAAGAAGTGCATGAAAAGGACAAGAAAAGGAACAATAATACCAATAAAAAAATCTTTGTGGTGAAAAGAAAAAAAAAAAGAGTAAAAAAAAAGGGGGGGGGGGGAGGGAGAAAAAAGAGTCTGGCGCTAACTCTAAGCAATTTGCACCTTGTGCCCAGATCATAACTCTCCTCCTCCACTGCTTCCACACCCCATGATTTATGTTTGACAGTCCCAAAGTGGTTTGGAAATGGCACAGCACCAAGACCTTGTGGTGGGGCTAACTGATGTTTGAAAAAACAAAAATGAGTTAATTTATAGGAGCGTTCCTTTGGACTGAAATTCCAGACCAACATAGCTCTCCTCTAGTGGAAAAGTTTTGCACACACACACACACACACACACACACACACACAAAATTTCCTCTTCTTTTTCTAGTTTGTTCTCTCTCCATCCCTTTCTCTCTTTATTCTCCCTATGTTCACTTTTTATTTTTCTTCAGAACCTCCGCCCAGCTGAAAGAAAATCACATTGTTATTTTGTGTTCAATTTCTAATTCTTTATTAACAGTGTAGTGTTCTTGCTTTTTAAAGTTCTCTTCTGTCTTTTATTCTGCTTATTCATATGCATTTTATATTTCCTTGAACAATAGAAATGTACAATAACTTAAGAAATTAAAAATATTGATTGCAAGCAGCCATCTTCAGATATTTTAAGGTTGCTGAATTTTCAGAAGATCAGGAAAGTAATTTTTCTTTGAATCTCCAAAGTTGGACCTTGGGAAAGAAAAAAGTATAAACATTCTTCAAGTCACTGGCAGTACTGAAAAATCTTACCTATTGTCTCATGCTAGACAATACAGTGATTTAAGTCAGAAAAATAGTTAATGTTTTAATAGTTGCTAACTTTTTATCCTATATATTAAAGGAAACAAATTAGCTGTACATCTTTGACTTAAAAGGCTGGATTACAAGCCATGAATATGGACATAGCTCTGTTGACTGCAGTGGTATCAAAGAGGTTTGCACCATTTCTGTATTTCTGGATTTGGTTCTTGACCACATAAGTTCCTGTATCAGTTTTTCTCAAATACCACCTTGTTTGGATCATGGCAGTAAAAGAAAGAATTGAAAGACTGAGTAATAAGGATCTCACTAAGTATGTCATGTGCTGTGGTACCTTGTATGTTACGGCACACCAGAAGATATTAAGAAGAGTGTCGTGGTTTAAACTCTGTCAGCAAGTCAGCCACGCAGTCTAGCCCCAACCCCCCCCCCCACTCCCAAAGGGCACCCAGGACAAATAGAAAAACTATTTACTAGGTTAGTAAATATAAATCTCATGCATTTTCCAGCTCTTACTTGCATGATGGACGTTTTGGACAGAATCATGGCTTCCATTGGTCATTACGAAATTCCTACAGCTTGAGGTGGGTAGCAGGAAATCTTCCTCCCTTTATCATAGGTTCACAGGTCCTGTGGATTTAATACAGGAAACAAGGGGAGGTGGAGAGAGGCAGACATGGGGCCAGAAGATTATTCTTCTGCCTGCATACTACACATTTGTGACCCAGCCAGGAAGAATTATCTAGGTTCTCACGTTTGCACTTGGAGAACTGAGGAGATGTAATGTTATTTGACCTCACTAAAGGAGGCAGTGCTTTCCAGAGTACTCCTGGGGATCCTGGCAAAAGAACAAGTTAAATAAGCCACCCAGACTGACCAAGAGCTTATTCTTGTTGCAGGTGCAAACCAGATAAGAACAGCACAGGTGGGCTATTAAAGAAGTCAGCTTTATCAGTATCAGGTAATCTATGCTTTGTCCCTTCTTTGACAATACCCTTTTCTCCAGTTGCCTGATTTCCTCTCCTGCTCCTTTACATCTTTCCAACAGAAGATTTGCAGTCTCTCTTGCCACCTAAATTACCAAGAGGCATATGCATATTGATTACTTATATAAAACCTATGCACATTGATTGGGCAAGTGAGAATAGAAGGTGTGCTGACTCTTTGCTCAGAAGACCAAAGGAAGCCTGTGAAGACTATTTGCAACCAAAACCCATATATTTTGTGGAACTGGCAGAAGCAGTGGGCATTGTCTAAATACTGAAGTGTGAATACTGCTTTTGCAAGCAGTTTGCTCAGTCCCCCACCCTAGGTGGAGAATGAAATACTGGAGAGTGTGTTTAGAGATCCAGGTGCGTGCAACTACCCACCAGGCAAAGATCTTAATAATCAGTGTAAGAGTTACTTCCTTTTTCACCATTTCTGAGGACAAATGAGTGACAGCAATTCAAGAACTTGGCACGGCATCTCTACCCAAGAAGGCTGGTAAATACTTGTACATTCCTGACTCATTCCATTTTGCCATCTCTCTTTCTATCCCTGATTAGTTGTCTTATTTGTGCTTTCCAGGCACTTCACAATGAGTCCTGTCTTTGTTCCTGACATTTCACCTTTCATGTTGCTATATTTAATAGATACATGCAGCCATCTGCTCAGCAGTGCCAGCAAACCTAACTGCTCTGACCACCCTCTGTGGCACCTCACTTTGAGATTCTTCACCAACCCTCCACCATGCCAGGGGAACAAACAGCCTGCTGGCTATGGATATCTATATTGTTATAGATACAGCACGCAACCACTCCTGTGAGAACCACCCAGATGATCTTGCTTTACAGCTTCCCCTTCATCCTGAACTCCCTTGTTGACTATATCTGGCACCAGAGTCTGTGCCATGGCCTTTCCTCCTCCTTTCCTATCAAAGAGAGGATGTTAACTGAAGCCAGAGCTGGGTGTAAAGCCTCTGAGATAGCACTACTATCACCTCTCTCTCTGGGCGAGAAGAGGCGGTATCAGCCTGTTCAGAGATAACTAGCTCTGCAGTGAGTGACAGTGCAGAGATAAACGTCCCTGCACTGACTTGCTGATAACACCCTGCCTTGTCTCCAAGGAGCACCCTGATCCATGAGCTGAAGTATAGACAGTGTCACAATCCAGAAGAGTGACTGTAGTAGACTACAGCAGTTATTTTTGAGTACATCTAAAATAGCTTCAAAACAAAAAGGGTTAATCCACTTTTGTACATTGGCAAGACTTAAGCCCTCACTTTTGCATCACCTAGTGTGGGATGCAGAAATCAGTATAGGCTGCCAGGCGTTTAGTTTCTCAGTCATTAGGATGGATTATGTCAACCTGATCTTGGGAGAAAGGGAATCCCACTGTATGAACGTGAACTCTGACGTGACACTTGCTCTTAGAGCCCTCTGACCTTGTTCAGTTCACCAGTCAGCAGTCTAACTTCCAGGATCCCAGATGATATATTGCTCTTGCTGAAAACTTCTACTAAGACTCTCATGTGTTTATAGGTCTTACAACCTTCCATCTGAATTTTCCATTTCTCATACCATTAATTAAAATCATCCTTGTATGAATAATTAATATGAACATACTAAATAACAGCTCACACTCTTTCATGTTCCACACTCTTTCTGGATTTTCAGGGTATTATTTCCTCTCAGTTTCTTGCTATTGCTCTGTGTTGTATCTTTGTTGTTTCTGCATAATCTGACAGTCACTGCTCATTTCGGTATTCCTTCTGTGTAATGCATAGAATAGTTTATAGACAACATACAGTCTTTATGTAGAGCACAGAACTCAACTAGCTATGTTTGGTGAACACAGGTGATTCCAAGACTTTAAGGCCAAGACCTAAGTCTGCTACAAGTTCCTGATTCTGATAAGGTCTGATTTGAAACTAGCTAATTTTGAAATGACTGCTGAAATTTGCAGCTCAAAAGAGGCTAAAAAAAACCCTATGGTAGTCTAAAAAAGTTCCCAGAAGGCTGTCCCATGAAGAAGTTTGCTCCTCGAATAGATATTGGTACCCTTTCAGCAAGCACAGACTCCTTAATACTGCATACAACCATGCCACAAAACAATGGTTCATTTAATTTTCCATTTGATGAAGACTTAACAGCAGAGAAAACTTCTGTTGGACCGTTTCTCACAAAACTATTAAGATCCCCTACTGCTTTCCTTCCAAAATGTTTATTCTGTGGACCACCACAATGGTCTGTATGAATTACTGGTGGTCTGTGCTCTTTAGTGTGGGGAGTTTCTACTTTATAATATACTAGCATTTTTATATATGTTTTTAATATTTAATTTGTTATAAAAAATAATATTCAAAAAATGCAAAATCTGTGAAAGAACATAATCACTATGAAGCTTTCTGTTCTTATACTAACATATAAGATACTACAGTTTTTAGGAAAAACCCACATAAAGTACTTTTTGTTCAGAATAATTTTGGAAGTTATTACATCTTTTGGTTTACTTAAAATCTACCTTCTAAATAGTAAAAAAAAATGATTTCACTAGCAAAGAAAAAAGAAAGATGCCAACAGGAAGAAAAGGAAAAAATTAAAAAAAGGGAATGAGACTTAATAGAAAATATACTAGATAAGAGTTCATTAGAAAAAGGGAACTGGCTTTCAACACTCTAAGCTGGTAATTAGATGCCAATATTGGAATTATTACTGGCATCATGTTTGCCATTATTTTACTAGAACTGATTGCCCATTTGGTATGATCAGATATCTTCCACACTTTGGATTCTCAGCAAGCAGATTATCACTGACTAGTCTTCTACGACAATTAGTGCATACGGAGGGAAAGAGTGCAGGCAAAAGCAAAGACAATTTCGGCACCGAGCCAGGCTCCTGCTCTGAACCATCCCAGTATAAACTCAACATATTTGTTGACAACAGGAAACCTCAGCAGCTGAGTCAGCTAAGACAGGAACCAAAGTTTTGCTAGTGTGAGTATCCACTTCATTTTATCCAATGTGAAATATGCTAAAGAAAAAAAGCCAACAGGTTTTTTTACTGCAAATATTAAGTGGCAGTTTTCATCTATTCATTAAGATAACCATCTGAATTTGTCCCATATATCAGTACCTTGATGCCAATGAAACTACTACTAGGGATGTATTTTGGTGCAAGTGTGCGTGCATGTATGTCTCCATTTAAATGAGGCGTATATGTGTGCATGTGTCTCTCTCACTGCATAAATAGACACATGCACACATATACTGTGTTTTAAAGCTCAGGCAGAGCAGAAGGGTTGGCTTCTTAAGGCATTTTCTGTGTTCTCTGGCAGCCAGCAATACCCAGGTTAACCTGATCTTTACCACATAAATTCAGTCCAGGGAATGTGATTATAAAACTTTCCCATCCATGCAGCACTTTAAACCAAACTCATGATACTGAAGGATGGATGGATTCCATTCTCAGTGTGCATGTTTGTGAATAATTCAATGGATGGGAGAACTTTAGAACCACCATACAACATTTTTACTTTTTTTTCTTACTTCCCCCCCCCCCCCCCCAAGTGAATTAGCAGAAGGGCAACAACTGGCCAAAATATCTAGGTCCATCAGAGCTGACTGGGATCAATCTCTTAGAGCCAAATATGAAGCTCAAAGACCCACCCCAGTCATACATTAAAAAAAAAAAACAAAACAAACAAAAAACAAACAACCAAACAGTAAAGAAAGGGAAAAGAAGAAAAAACCTCAGCAAACCCCTCCCCTTTCATAGTATTTTGCTGCACCCAAAACATAGTAACATAAGTTGAATTGAAAACCACAAAAAACAAAGACAGTGAAAGACCAATTTCCCCCAGAACAGGGCTTCCTAATCTCTTTCATGAGCAGACCTCACATAAGAAAACTGGTAAAGTACTGCAACTCTCTTTGGCTTTTGGATCCAGCACAGCTCCTGTAGAAATTATCATACTGAGCTGTATGTACCTCATGTCCTATCTGCAAAGCATCTGTGCCGCCAGCACAGCCTGGTCACACACAGATGTCCTGAACTCAAGCAGAGCATTATTTGAAGTCCACTGAAATTGTCACACAAGATCCAAGTGACTCAAGATACTACAGACACGTGCTCTTGCATCAAATAATTAAATAAATAAAACAATAATTTGCTTTTCATTTTTACTTTGAGGAAAAAATGCAAGACAGACCCTGGAAGAGCTGTATGCCAGTTTTATTTCCTTCATTTTATAATCTTAGCTATGAGCTCCATCCCCTCTCATTTCTTCAGAGTACGTTTTCTTTTGAAATATAGGAGCAGTAGTTTCACATAAAATAACCAGCAGTCTCATTGTCATAGTTTCTAGCTTTACAGCAACACTTGCAGAATGTCCCAGTAGAAGAAATTCTGTAAAGAATTCTGATCTTCATTTCTGAACATCCATAATGAGACTTTTAGCTGAAACTTATTTATATGGCAATCACCTCAAAAAATTATTTCTCTAAAGTTATTCAGCCATATTACATGCACCACATAACTTTCTGAGTTGTTCCTGATGTTACCTACTTTTTGATTAAACATAATACCAAAATACTGACAAAATAATATGTCAGGAGGGATTAATAGATGGGTGTCTAAGTAGTCATTCCACATTGTTACTTCAGTATTTTAATTCTATTGAAACCATACTCTGATCAACTTAAAAACTTGATAAGTTATGCTGCACATTTAAATAAACTTTCCTCCTAGTAATTCTTAGAACAGATTGCAAAATTGCATCAAAATAATTTTTCTCCTATAAGGCAAAATTCTGTAAAAAGTAACACTCCACTGTTACTTTGACTGCTACTTTTGACAGATTTTGAGAATGAAAAGTGAGTTCTTTAAACATTTAAAAAAATCTGGGCAAATATTTCGACATTTGAAAGTAAAGATGTCCAAAGTCAGCAGCTCTGGTTCTCATGAAATTCTCTCAGTCATTCCCATAGAACATTAAAGAGAATTTCCCTTTCCTTATATTTATTTTTAGGCATCTCGTATGGGTCTCTTCCTAAAGAGCTTTTTGGTCTGAGCTGGTATGTCTACACATACATTGTTAATCAAGTAAGTTGCTTCAAGACTATTTTGGCAAGATTTCAGGACATTTAAAAAAAAATCTCAGAAATAACCACAGGATTGCTGAACAATCTGTCTCATCTCTCTAGTGATTACTTTTCAAAAGTGTGATAAAGTTTTTTTAAATGGAGAGGGTTTTTTTCCCTTATTTTAAACTTCAGGAGTATAAGTGTCCCGAGGAAAGCTAGCCACTCCATACTCTTTCATCATAAAGGAAGAAGAATTTGCTTTGTAGAACAATTGATTGGCACTGGTCTTCTCTATCTGATCCCAAGGCCTTAAGGGACCACAGAAGGCATGTGGATTGGTTATTTCAGATATACAAAACACCACCTTGGATGTCCCATCGTCATTCAGATGTCTACCAGCCTAACTGTATCTGGTATCTTACTCTAAACTGGAATGAATTACATATCTAGATCTTTCAGAATAACAAAATAAATGCATACCAAACCAAAGCAAACCAAGAAATGCACCACAAGAATAACATCTTGAATCACTGTCTTGGATCACTGCAATATCCTAACATTGCTTTTTGAGCTTAGACTCAATTCGCTTGTTTTCAGCTTAGTTAATTTTTCACTTTACAATGAATTTTGCTTCAGGATTTGGTGTTTTGTTTTTTTTTAATTTGTTTTGCATGTGAATGCACATATCAATGGAGAATTATTGTAAACGGTACTGGAAAATATTCATAGTAGATGGGTAGAGAGAAACACAGGGAAGACAACAATCTTTATAGCATTTCAGGATCTCACCAGCATCTGGCCCATCTATCTTTGACTTCCCATTCCAGATCACCATTTTGAAGCATCTTGATACAGATCCAGCGCTGTAAATTTCAGCACTGCTGTGCACTTGCACTGTTGATTCAGCTGCAGTAGGTATCCGGTCATTTGGGCTGAGAACTTAGAGGCAGATGGCCATAATGTTAGCCAAATCACTCCCTTCTGTGCTGTTGGCTACAGAAACTGGCATGCTTTAACCATACTAGCCCAGTAGGCCATCTGGATTCAGACAGATCTTCGACCCTTTTTCTGGCATGTCTAAGTATTGTAAAACTTAGCTTGCTGGCAGTCATGGGAGTTTCTGTGTTGTTTTTTTTTTTCTTTAACAGATGTCCAAAGGAACCATGAGCTGATGTTTCATTTTCTGCCTAGGGTTTCTTTGCTTCTATTTCAAGACCTTTCAAAGTAGACAGTGTTCTGAAGCTGGTTCTCCTGTGAAAAACAAAGCCTGAGAGGAAAAATTGAGGGTTTAACTTCACAACCAATCTTTCAAGGCATGCACAGCAGACTGTCCCTACAGATGAGGCTATCCTCCTTTTGCAACATTTTTTGCTTTGTTTCAGGTGGCAGAAACCTCCCAGACCACTGCACCTGAAAACAGTGACTGGGAGCCTTTCAAGTTAAGCTCCACAGGTAAGAACCTAGAAGCAGATCAGTGAACATTATGTGAATTACGGAATACAAGATAGGGAGGAAAGGCTACGTATGAGGAACCTACATTTTAAATAAACAGTTCTAAAATTTCAGCTAAGGTCCTGAGTAGTTTTGTGGATCTAGTCTCCTGGGTCTAGTGAAAAAGAAGCAAAGGTTGCACAGGGAATTATCTGGTGAAATGATAAGAACTAATATCAATGCATGGGGTTAATTAAAATTAAGCAAAAAAGAAATTAGAAGAAAAATTCAGATAATAGTCTACATGGAAAGCAAGGAGAAGAAAACATTTTCCCATTAGCTTCCTCATGGTGAAATTTTTTCTCAAAGAAAGCAACTATATTCAAAGCAACTACATTCAATTTATATACAGTGTAACACACTATTTACATTACCAAGGACATTGGCCTAGATAAGCAACTAGATCTTTCTGCCTTTTTATTCTTTTTAAAAATCAAAACAAAACAAAACAAAAAAAAAAACAAACAAACCAGAAAACCAGAAAAAAATAAGGCTACACTGATATCTTTGCCCTAGATTGGATAAGATCATGTTTTATTCAGTTATGAAATTAAATACTTTAAAGCTCATGAGATGACAGCCATTAGAGCACAGCATGACTAAATACTATTCACCTAACATAACATTATCCATCAAGATTCCAACACACACATGCACAAATGACCCACACCCAGTGCACTCAGCCAATACATAATCTGCTGAAAATTAAGCCAGTAATGTATGTTAAAACATTTGTGGGAAGTTTGGATCCTGAGATATTTTGCTACAGTCTACGAGCCTTTCAATTAATTCATTACTCATTCTTCCCGTTTGCTTATTCATAACCAGAGGCCATTGTCTTGTGTTTCTGACATCACAGTCAGTTGCCTTAGGAACAGTGATGATGTCACAAGGGTAGAATTAGCACCTATTAATATGAATAGGCACACAGAAGAGATGAATAATGAGTTCAGGGTCTGAATTAGACACAAATTACTAGGAATTTTTTGGACAGGAAAAATACTTGAAAAGTAAATGGGGCTTATATTTAAATATTATGTTTTCATTGCACTTGGACAGTGAACAAAAGTTGATATTTGAGTAATAAAACTACAAATACTGGGGTGAGAACAGCTGTAGGATCATGAAAGTTTTTTTCCATGCAAATGAGCCAAAAGTTTTGACTTTATTTTGAATGCTAATGAATAAGAGCATGTACCCTAGAACCCAGTAAGGCTCACTAACATCCGAGTACTTGAAGTTCTGAGAGTCTCACAGACCACAATTCAACAAAGTATTGCATTATGTCTAACTACACTTTCCTCTATTTTCCACTCACACTTTCTCTTTGTTTCCTGGTCAACATTTTTGTTTTCTGCTTTGTTCAGCCTCAAACGCTTTCCTTCTGGATTAGGCTAAATTTCCATATAGTCATGCACCTACCTGCTACCCAGTATGAATAAACCAGTTAAACTGAAATATTGAGTTTTATAAAAGAGAAGAATATATGTCTTCTGTTCCAGAATAAACTAAAAGTATAAATATTGTCTTTTGCTTATTCCTGTTTTCTTTTTCTTCTGGGAAAAAAAAAAAAATAAGAGCACTAGGGGTTCACTATGTCAAATGAAAACTTTAACTGTTCAGCTCATATGCATATCACCAGCTTTGGATGTCTTGCTCATTTATAGCCTGATCTGAGACTAGGAGAGCTCTTCCACAGGTTACATTGGTACACAGCGCTGAGAGAAGCAAGAGTGGAAAAAGGGTGTTTCTTTCCTCTAGGATCTGAGTGATGGTGCCCTTGTGAAGGACACCTGGACATTTCTTGCTGAGCCAAATCCCTCATACAAACAGGTGTTATTCACACTT
The DNA here is from genome assembly GCF_028554395.1 of Pezoporus wallicus. Taxonomy (NCBI): domain Eukaryota; kingdom Metazoa; phylum Chordata; class Aves; order Psittaciformes; family Psittacidae; genus Pezoporus; species Pezoporus wallicus. The sequence continues at coordinate 1,961,542 of NW_026637044.1, read as the reverse complement.
CAATCCTCTTGGTTTCCTGTTCCTTTGCTGTGTTTGTCACTAAGTTTTCTGAGCCCAGATTTGTCTCATCTATATTGGGCACCAAACTAAAGTGTTTGAATGAGGATTATAGTCACTCACAGCTCTCACAGCAGTCAGGAGGGGAAAGCAGACACCTCCAGAGGTTGATTCTTCTGATGCATGGTTGTTTGCATGTGGACAATTAAGGCGCATGAATATCAGCCCTGATAGCTGAAATACTTTGGGTTTAGTACAGGGTATTTAATGAAATGTGACAGCCAATCTTATCCAAAGAGAGGCACTTGAGCACTGAGCCACCACCCCTGACCTGCAGTTCCATGAAGCTCTGAAACAACTTCTTCCCCATGCAATCACTTCTCCACTTGTCACAGCTTGCTTGCTGGCACCCTTCCTTCCTGCTGTTCTCAATTTATGGTACTTCTTGGTATTTATTATTTCATTTTTTCTACTGGTTACAAAAAGGGGATATGTTTTTCTATAACAAAATAATAATGCAGTTTTCAATTTTTAAAGCTTTTAAAGCTTTAGTTTTTCCTTCTTCCTTATTGCTTTTTAAAAAATGATAGTCTAACATCATTTATGAAAAGAACAAAAAAAAAAGGAGGGGAGAAGATGACCAGCAAACTCCAGCAAACTCTCTACCTACTCAGTTGTAATTGGCAGTTTTGAAGGTGGTCTGGCTCTGAGATTTTAGGTTGAAATTTCTTAATGTTTCTACCTTTCCCTCAGCAAAGCAACACCTACACTGCAGTCGGAGAGGATTCACAATCTTCCCAGGAGTTACTGATGGCAGGAGCACCCTGTCCCAAGCACCTTCACTCGCTGAGTGTTTTTCCAGAGGCAGCAAGGCCTTCCACTCCATCTTTTGGCAGGTGATACATAATGCTAAACCTTACAGACAGGAGGGTGAAAGCCAAGTCTTGAGGATGCTGTCAGCATGAAGGCACTTATTGAGACGTTCGGCTCCATGCCTGGCCCTGTGGATCCCAGGGAGGTGGCAAATGGTGTATTCTCGCTCCCTTCTCTTGACACAAGGATCAAGCTGTCCATCTGCTTCCGCTGTGGGCTCTGATACTGGCTCCCATGGATTCAGCATGGAGTCACACTGGCTTCACCAGACAAGATAGCAGTGACCCAGTGTGTCCTCAGCTTGTCACTGTCCATCCTGACAGTCCTGAGGAGAAGCAGCTGTCCTTGTGACAGGAATCACACCTCCCCAAATTACCTTCCCTGACTGCATGTAGGTGAATGCACACATGCATTCAACGCACCTCTTTTTCCCATCTAGAAGTCACCTAAAGTGCATATATTGATCTCCCCAAGGTGCTGGAAGGCTGAGCAGATGTCCCAGTGTTCCGTACAGAAGACAGAAAGATTTAAAAAGTCAGCTAAGTTATGCTTGTTTGTAATAGCTGTTGTTCCCTAAGAGGCATCATGCATATTGCTTTATTAATATATATATATATATATATATAGGGCATGTCAAAACCACTCACACTTGCACATACATGACTCCATGCAGACAAATGTGCACCGACATTTAAGAGACATCTACTGCTTTGATCACCTTGCATTTTAAACAGGGAAAGGCGGCATTAGTTTTATCCTGTTTTACAGATGAGATGCGCTGAGGATCAGAGAGATTAAGGGCTGGGTTTGGAAAAGTACCTCAGCAGCCATGGGTGAATGAAGCCAAAGTACCTGATTTTGATAATCCTTCCCTGCACCTCTTTGAACTGCTGGATTCCTAAACCAGCCTGGCTCATTCAAGGTCACTGTGGTAGACCTTGTTTCTCCTTCAGAGACACTGTCAAGACTAGATTGATCTTCAAGCTTTAGTTAAGTTGTGTGACTACTTATAGGTAGGACATAAAAAAAAAGAAGTTTGAATAATGAGAAACACCAGGCTGCAAAAGGTTCAGTCTGCTGCAAGAAGCACAAGCAGCACATCTGGCACATATTTGTAGCCATCTCACAACGACAGAGCATGCACACACATAAGAACCACCAAAGAAGAAAGAAGCAGCCTACAGTCCTGGTATGATCCCAGCCAGACTTATGTTTTTATGGAAGGCTTCCTGCCTCTACACTGGGAGCATGATGGCTCTTCCATGCCGAATGACTCACTCCAAGTGTGAGGAGCCAAGGCTCCGACCTCTCAATTCCTCATTTATCACATCCCTCCCCTCCTTCCTGTCTGCAACAGCACAGGCGTCATCACTACAGATCAAGTTGGGGAGCCAGCATTGCTCCACAGAAGACAGAAATGGTGAAACGGACTATATTTTTGCTTATGTTCCCATGTATCTACATCTGATCTTGTATTTAACACTAGACTAGATGGTCATAACAAATCCCTCTGGCTCTAAAATCTGCTCATTTCGTTGAATGCACTATATGGAAAGCATTCATTCTTCTTTGCCTAAATAAATATACAGGTACAGATAAATATGTGCACATTCATATATATTAAAGTATGCATGCCCACAGCCTACACACACACGCATTTTATAACCCTTCACCTAGATATCTATAAATCTTTAACATCTTCTGTTTAATTTTTCCCTAGAGTTAAGCTACAGATTATTACTGGTGAAATATGAACTAATGTTCATAACATCCCTGTGTATTTGAGCTGGGATTTCATTTCAGCTAATGTTCGCCCACTAAAACTAAAATTTTAAACCTAGCCTGGTTTTCTGGGCTTCTTCAAAGAGGCAGGCACATTCAGAGGACAATTTGGCTGATCTGTTTCAGAATTTATTGGCTAGATACAGATATCAAGGATGGAGCAGGGCTGTTAGAGAGGGAGGTGAAATGAACTGGTAATGGCCAGGTTGGATTTTAGACCCTGGTTCAGAGCCCTAACACCAGCTGTCTACAGTGCTGGTGTGTTCATGTGAGCTGGATATGCAAGTTCCAGTTGTAGTTACTGCAGAACTACTTAGTGCAGTCAGATGGATCCTGTAGGGTAATACAGATGACCTTAAAATAGCTGTCTACCAGCTGATGACCCAAATTTTGTCCTCAGCCCATGGCAGCTAAACTGACTACAGGCAAGATGCCATTTCCCAAATACACATATGGGGTAGAGACTATGGAGTAACCAAGATATATGCACAGGACTCACAAGCGTGGTATGGGACCTCTGGGAGACCTGCATCTTTCTGAAGCGGAGCTTGAGGACCTACAGGGTACACTAAATATTTCAACATCAAAGGCCTAATACTAGAACAGCCTCAGATTTCCAAGGACTGTGCATGAAGAAGATAGATAAACAGGTCACACAGAGATGTGGGGCTCAGCTTGGATCACTAGTGCTACATCAGGTCCCACTGGGACTTCATATCCCTTTTAGCTGCCTCTCTGCTGTAGGCTTTGTGTCAGATCTAAATGCCCCATGTAGACACTGAATGTATTTTAGAGGCAGTTCAGATGGCACAAAACCACAATATCCTTAACAGGGCATGCCTGAGCATGAGGGCAACCTTTATGCTGAGGTGAACAATCCTTAAAGCCTAAAAGGGATCTAATTTTAAAACATTCTTCCGTATATGAAGACATGTCTATGAAGACAGGCTGAGGAAGTTGGGGCTGTTCAGCCTGGAGAAGAGAAGGCTGCGTGGAGACCTCATAGCAGCCTTCCAATATCTGAAGGGGGCCTATAGGGATGCTGGAGAGGGACTCTTCATCAGAGACTGTAGTGATAGGACAAGAGGTAATGGGTTAAAACTTAAACAGGGGAAGTTTAGGTTGGATATAAGAAGGAAGTTCTTTCCTGTTAGGGTGGTGAGGCACTGGAATGGGTTGCCCAGGGAGGTTGTGAATGCTCCATCCCTGGCAGTGTTCAAGACCAGGTTGGACGAGGCCTTGGGTGATATGATTTAGTGTAAGGTGTCCCTGCCCATGGCAGGGGGGTTGGAACTAGATGATCTTAAGGTCCTTTCCAACCCTAACTATTCTGTGATTCTATATCTGGATAACACCAAGAATAAATCAAAAGGAAGATTCTCTGGAACAGTTAAATTGAAGGAACATCCTTAGTATCCCTTTCTTAAGTTCCTGAGAACTCTTGGAGGTTTGCCCTTCAGTAAGGAGATAAATGTCTCTTCCACTTTACCAGCAGGGAAATTGAAAATGGACTGCTGAATGAATGAGTTGCACACACACAGAAAGCCTCTGGCTACTCATAGCATGATACAGGTTACAAGACTTATAAAGGATAACTGTTCCACCTTCCACTCAAGGCAGGACCAACAAACCCTTATTTCTGACCATGGCTTTAGAATGTTGTTCATGAAAAGCATTCTACTTCTGCATTTAAGGTTGGTCTTTAATTTATCTTAATTCTACAAATAACACAAAATATATCCTCCTGGGATTTTTTTTCTATTTGCAGTTTCAGGTTTTATCATGATTCCTGGATCAATGATGCAAATGCTCAGACTGTTAAAGAAGGGAACTTACACCTATTTCTGGGCAAAGCTCTTCTCTGGCTTTAGGGTTGAGTGACAATCACAGTTAAATAGAATTTTGAAGTTGCCCTCAAGGCTTTAGTTTTAAAAGTCCTACAGCATTAATCAAAGTGAAGTTTGCTTCTTTATTTAGGAGCTCCTTCTTCTTTCTAGAGGTTACAAATGAATTACAAAAACAAACCATCTACTGATACTTTCCTGGAAGGTCTGTCTCTTTTCCACAAGACAACGTAGATAGCTTTGATAGCAAGTTCAGGCAAGATAACTCTGGGTTTGGGCAATATAGGGCAACCTCAGAAGAGTACGTTGAAGCTTCGATGGCTTCTTCAGACGGCTGAAGACAACAGGATTCTTTCCTTTCACTACAATGGGCTTAGCCCAGGTTCTCATACTGTGTTCATTCTTACTGTATTCAGTATCTACTTTAGTGCTTGCAAACTTAGAATAAATGTCACAATGTTTTCAAGTAGTTTCTTCCAAACAAATAATCAGGAGTATAAATGTAACCATATTGTCACCAGTCTATAAGGAATGCAGATTGTCATGCAAAACAGCCAATATAAGAAGAAAAACGGAAGTAAAAGAGCTAATCAACTTGCTAGATTTAGTATCCACATCTCCCTTAGACTCTCACTGTCCACTGGGCAGGTAACTCTTTCTTTCTAGCAGTTATTCTTAATATTTTTGATGAAGTAGTTAGATTGCTAAACAGTTATTGTTTAACAACTACTATTATCATCATTTATGGCAACAAGTATTAGCATATAATATATTTTCATTTGATCAGTCAATATTTTCATAGTTCTTTGAGCTCAGAAAATGGAAAGTTAACGCTACATGCAGAATAGTATGACTGGTGTTTGGGAGAAGAGCAGACACCTCACTGTTTCCTCTGCTGGTACTGTCCACATGTTGGAATGACAGCCCTAGTGCTCCCCAGTTATAAGGAACAAAAACTATGGAGACTCCACTATTTCTTTCCCTAGGCAGAGAAATTCCACAGCCATTATGTCTTTGATGCAGGAGCTGAGGTCATGGGTGTGATTCAGAGGCTATGAATTTTGCAGCGCAGGGCTCTCAGAAGGTGAAACCAATGACTGGGCAGCAGTCTACAGTGACTGGAAAACCACACACTTCTCTGTCTGACCTGCTGGCAGGAAGAATTCAGCATAGGAGAACCAAGGCTGAGCAAAGACACAGCGCAATGGTCAGGCAGTCATGGCCAGTGTAGATGTTTCAATCAGAGCATGAAGTTCACCTGAGGGTCATTGCAGCTGTCAGCTGCTTCTGGGGCTTGATCTAAATTCCACTGACCTTAATACAAAGCTTTCCATTGGTTTCCATTTGGCAGGCTTTGAATTAGTCTCTTGGTCCTATAGTTTTGAAATGATGAAGAAAATTAGCAGTTTTACCTGTGGTTTTCTCTGTTTTTTTAACCTGGAAGCACTGAGATTAGCTGTGTGTTTCTGTTTTGAATAGTGGCTTCAACTCTCAGTTCATAGTTTTTTGTCCCCTGTAACATAAATGAATTTCAACAGTTAGACAGGTAGGTATTTAATAAACTTGTACATTCTCCAAAATCAGCCTCTTGTGGGGAAGAAATTGCATGAAACTGCCCATGTCAAAGTGACACTGATGAGCCCAAATGACAGCTCCAGACATCCAGTATGTTTTCAGGTTAGGGATTTTCAGCCTTAGTCCCAACCCGCACGTGATAACTGTGCTCCCTCATAGGCTCCCTTTCTTTGAAGAAAGACATCTTGGTGTAAGTCAGAACCAGGCTTTCTACCCATAACTGGATAAAACAGCAGTTGATTCAAATACATTTGGAGTAATTTTAATCTGAATTATGGTCAAAGAATTTTCTTTTGCCATTGGAGGCTAAACCAAGAATACGGTCTGAGTTCAGATCCAACAAGAGTGAAATCTTTTGAATAGTTCTTACTGGTGGGCTCCTAATATTAAAACCTCCATGTGATTAGCTGTTCACCACTTCAGGGTGAAAAAGAACCACAGAATCACAGAATGGTTGAAGCTGGAAGGCACCATGAATTGTCTAGTCCAACCTCTCTTTTCAACAAGGACTACCTAGGACACATTACTTAGGACGTGTGCCTCCTAAAAAATCCTCAGATCCAAACCTGCCCATTGCCAAAAAAGAATAAAAATAAAAAGAATTTTTACTTGAGATAAGCTCTACTCACAAATGCTGATGATAAAGTTTTTATGTAAGACTTCTCTGATACACACAGGTTTTCCTACCAGCCTTGGATCAGATTCTGTGCAAACTAAGTTGGTTAAAACCTGCAGTCATCTTTGCTATAAATTAAACTGGATCCTGCTATATGAATGGTAGGATCATGAGCCTACAGCTAGGTGTACAGGGATCATGAGCCTACAGCTAGGTGTATTAAAGATAATGTCTAGTTGGAGCAACTGATTGTAATAGAAATTAAATTATCACCTAGGTTGTTAGAAATTGAAGTACAATCCATATTTGTATTGTTTAGTAAGAGACACCTGTCCTTTGCTGCCCTGACTAGTCCAAAACTTGTTATTTAGACTTGAAAATCACTGTTCTTTCAATTTAGTGTCCATCAGAAATTATTTATTTTTCAACAGTCCAGGCTTTCTGCAAGTCCAAGTTCTGCAAGCTCAGATTAGAAACATTTTCCCCATTCCCAGAGACACTTCTGAGAACACAAAAATTTGCTATTTATTTTTTAGTAGGGAGACAACACTTGAAGTCTGTTAGGAGCTTTTTGTCTTCTTCTCAGGAAGCTTGAGAGGGACAAGCCACGGTGGTTAGTTATTTTGAACTATAACAGAGATTATAGTGTTTAATACTTTAAAGCATTCTTCAGGTGCCACCAAATTCTCCAAGGCTCTCTCTTATTCAACAGTCTTCTCAGTTTGATGAAAACATTACGTCTGCTGAAATATTGCACTGAAAAATAGGTAGAATACTATGAAAAGATTTTTTGTATTTTTTTTTGTTGTTTGGTTGGTCCTTTTTCCAGGGGGCCCAGAAAGAGCATCAGAATCAGTGTCAGTTATCTTCTCTCTGTCAGTTACCAGGTACACCAAAGTCAGATTTACCCACAGCCAGAAGGCATCAGTAAACTTTGGGAACAGGTCAGTGTACCTGTGCTATGATTTGTCTTTAGAATCACTCAAATCTCTGATTTTCCACAACAGCTTCAGTGACCTACTCAATCCCATGACCTGGCCTCCAAAGGATTTCATGGTGACACTCCTGCTCATCACCTGGGGTGCCCACTGCCACACACACACATGCAGAATAACACATTCCTGCTTAAAGGCAATGGGCTTGCAAATTATGAAAACAAACTGCTAGTCTGGCTTCAAGCTTTATGCCTGCTGAGGCTCCATGCCATGTAGTAATAATATTTACAAGGTACATGGACTCCTCTGGCTGGGCCGCCTCGCTCCGTTACCAGCCACTCTTGTGTACATTCTGCACGGTTGGACGCGTGACATTACCCGGCAGCCCATGTCCTTGATTTATAGTGTCTGGTAACGTCTCCCTCATGCTGAAATTGAAATGTCTGTAATTTTTGGACACTGAAGGAACATTGGGTTTGCTTTGACCTGTAAATGAAGAGGTAGCAACCAGTCTTTACACTTTTTTTTTAAGAAAATTAAGGTTTTTTTCTCATCTCCTCCTTTTTATGCTGGTATCTACCACTCTCAAGAGTTTTTCAGCATTAATGGAGCCAAAACCTCAATTTTTCAGACAATGAAATTGAATTTAAGTACTCAGTAAGGTGGCTAGATCAGAATTAAAAAGAGGTTATCCATAGGTGAAAATAAAGCCAAGCTGGCCAGAGGGTTGGATTAATTTATTCTGGCTCTTGTTGACTAAGGGCACACTTGGGCACTTGTATAGGCCAGAGTCAGTGAAGAGTACCAAGAACTTTAGAGAAGATATCATCCTATCCTGAGCTAGGTTGTCCTTTAAACTGTCCCAAATGACTCACATCAGTTTAATATATAAGGAGGCAGAAGTTCTTAAAATCAGTTGAGGAGGAAGTCTCAGCATGGATTTTGTCAGGAAGCTTCTTCAAAATTATCTGGAGCTCAATTAATCCTTTGGGCTCAGCCTGAGTTAAGTCACACTGGAAAATCATGTTGCACTTAGTCTTTCCAAGGGTACTTTCCTTCCTCTGGGTTTGAGTAAAAAGTAAAAACCTGCAACTCATGAAAGACAGTGGCTCATTTCCTCCTTTAGGCTTCATCAAGAGAGCATTTCAGGTGAGTGAGGAGAAGTGAGCAAGCATCTACCATGCCTGTTTGTCCCTTTCTTGCATTCGAGAAACATACTGTTTCTCAGGTGAAATCTGATAATGATTAGCATCTTTCTAATAAATGAACTGTGTTGGGATCTTCGGGTGTTGAAAATCATCTCTGTCAGGTCTGTTGGGTCACATTTAGGATGCAAGTCAATCCTGTTTAATCATCTCCCCTGACTGAACATACTTATAGCAGTTTTTCAGAAGGGTATAACTCCACGTTACCTTGTAGGTGATGCTTTGCAGAGGTCTCCTGGAAACTGCCTTCCTCAGCTATAACCCTGTGCTGCGTCTCCATCACTTAACTTATTACCACCTTAATAACAAAATCCAGTTTGATTCTTTCTTGTAAATGCAAAGGCAGCTGAAGGATCCAGAGGGTTGGCTCCTTAGTGGATGCAGATCAAAACAATGAATCCACTTCAGTTTTAACCATGTAAAGAACACATTTAACAAATGGGACATATAATCTGATTCAAAATCTAACTGAGCATAGTCCTGAGCACCCTGAGTTTAGTTGGCTTGGTTTTCAGCCAGGGACCATACCAGATGATCTCCACAGGTCCTTCCAAGAAACTCTCTTATGGTTCTGCTTTTTGAATGGGCCAAGAGACTTTTTCTGGATCTGTGATAGCTAGATACCTGTTGTGTGCTTGTGTGGCTTTGCCTGATGTTGTGATGGTAGCCATTTCAGGCTTGTGAAGATCTCCCTTCTCTTCCTGATAACCTATGTGAATCCAGGAAAGGGAAATCTAAAGGCCAAATTTTTAACTGGCATAAGGTGCTATGGTTTTACTGACTTCAAAAGAGCTTTGTCAGTTTGCAGCAGCTGGGGATATGGCCCTTGTCAGCCAGTATTTTTATAAAGATCTGGTACTTAACGTTAGCCTTTTGAAAGTAGGGTGTGGGCACTTTGGATAGTTTGGTTACAGCGATGAAATATATTGTTTTAATAGCCATTTTATACATACTGGTAATTTCTTTGCTTTTCTTTAAAAACAAGACAGAAAAAAAAAATTAATGGTAAGTGGAAATCCATTTTGCTGTGTAACAGTAATACACTGTATATTATTACTATTCTGCTACTCCACAGGGAAAGTAAATGCCAATAAAAGGGACTATAAAGCAACATGCATTTTCAATTAGGGCCTAAAGTGCTGCTCAAAGCAAGACTTGCCAAACATCTAGCTGATGGGACATAGCTCAGAGCAAGTTCTGGATGCATTCTAAGCAGAAGGGACCCCTCTTCTGCCTTACAGCATGCCCAGCCAAGGACACAGTAAGAGCTCCTCTTGACCCTCAATGCAGGGAACCAGGGACCTGGGGGGGGCACAGGGGAGGTGCAGAACAAGAACCAAGAGGGGTTGTGACTCCTGTATCTCGTGGTCAGGGAAAGCAGGGATAGGAAGGAGAGCTAGTGGGCTGAGCTGGATCACTTCCCATGGAGAGAAAAGGCAGACGGGCCATCTGTGTTGTATTAAGTCTCCCAACCCTGACCAGAGGGTGTGCAATTGGGAAAAAAGCCTACGTCAAGCAGGCTGGAGCTGTTTGTAAATAAACTAATGCATGTTCATGAACACTCATAGTCAGTGTATCTCATCCGTTATAGCTACACAGCACAGTTTACATGCACTGTGCACACAGATTATTAAGCTATACATTGTGGTGTATATGTATATATACCATGTATATACACACACATTATATAGTTTATATTTATACATGCCTGTGTCTCTTCTTCTTAATCTAGACAGAGAACCTTTAATTCTGTAGACAGTTCAAGAAATATCTAAAGTTTATACGCACATATATATATATTTACATGATTCCAGGCGAAGAATGAGCAAAACAGGAAAAGGGAGTTGTGATAGAAGGTGGAATAGTAAGACAGAACAGTGCTCACAAATAGATGCCCCACTGAAGATGTTGTGTCTAAGAAATTATCTGTTCTCCTCCTAATATACACACTTTCCAAATAAATAAAAGTAAATTTTTTTTAATTTTTGTTTTTCCCTCTAGGAATGGTGGACCATTCTCATTTCTATCTGGGACAGGATTTGACAGCTTACACCAGGAATGGGCGTGAAGTTGCCCAGATGTGTCTACTGAAGGAACCATTTTCCTGGTGATGACAGAAGTCTGGCAAGATGCCCGATAAAAATCTGAGGGGGATTTTTATCCCCCTCTTTCAAAACTAAAAAATGGGGAAAAGACAAACCTGTATCTATCAACCACACATATATGAGAACTCACCTTTTTTTCTGTTTTGTTTTTTTCAGGTAGAAATACTGAGTTCATCAGAAAAGGAAATCTTTACACTGCCCTCCCCAGAGCCTCGTCTATCAATCAGGTCTTTCCTTTGGCCCTGGATTATTCAGTCTCTGTCTCTCTCTTTCTCAATTTGTTGTATCTTGTTCAGGAACCCAAGGCCATGTTTAATATGTTTGGTTTTTACACTGACAACATAAAGGTCAATATTTAAGTTAGGTTACATAATCAGATCAATCCCTGTGACTAACCACAGAGCAAAATAACTCCCTTTTAATTGTCCTCTTCACCCACCCCCCTTCTTTTGAACAGCACAGTCCTGTTATTTTTTCCTTTCCTCGGCCTACAAATCACTTCAGGGCTGATCTCAGGTTTATATGAAGATGGGATCAAATTTTCAAAAACACTTAAGCAAGACTTTCATCATAGAAGACCGAAGCATTTGGGAAGGAAGAAGACTTTTGGGATTTAATTTTTTTAGTGCTGTTGCAAGGCAAGAAAATGTTGCAGTGGGATTATGAGCCAGAGCTAGACATACTGGCCTAGTGTCATTTTTATACAACAAATATTTCTTGTGAGTATTGACTTTCCGCAGTTAAATCTGTGGGTGCCTGGAGGGCCAAAAAGTGCCTGAGCTCCCTAGTGTTGTAAAAAAAGAGATAGAAATAAATATAATAGCTTCACATTCTATTCAAAACATTTCTGATTTTGAAAATGTCAAAATAAATTACTGCCATGCGTAGCTATAGACTGAAAAATGACAGGTTGAGTATTAACCAGTAGAAGGAGGGCCTGTAGGTAGCAGTAGGTGCCAAGTTGAACACAAAGTAGGAATAAATCCAGATGCCACCAGTTCACTGCCACTGTAAATAGGGCAAACCACATAATAATGTAGCACATTAGAAAGTACATAGCCTACACCAGAAAGAAGCAATTATTCTGTACTCAGTGCTGTTGAAGTTGTACCTGTACTACTGTACAGAATCCAGGATTTGGAAAAGTGCATTACATAGGTCTTAATGTGCACATGTCCTATGAAAAGACCTGTCCTGGGTTTGGCAGAAGCAGTAATTTTTCTCCTTCTTAATAGCTGGTGCAGTGCTGTGGTTTTGACTTTCGGCCTGGGAACAGCACTGATAACACCGATGTTTTTAGTTGCTGCTCAGTAATGTTTACTCTGACCAAGGACTTTGTGAGCCTCATGCTCTACCAGGGAGAAGGGGAAGCCAGGAGGAAGCAGAGGCAGGACACCTGATCCAAACTAGCCAAAGAGGTATTCCATACCACAGCACATCATGCCCAGTATATAAACTGGGGGCAGTTACTCGGAAGGGCTAGATCACTGCTCGGGTCAGGCTGGGTATCGGTCAGCGGGTGGTGAGCAGTTGTATTCTCTTTCCTTGTTATTTCCCTTATTATTATTATTATAGCAGTAGTGGTTTGTGTTATACCTTAGTTACTGGACTGTTCTTAACCTGTGGAAGTTACATACTTTCCATTCTCCTCCCCATCCCTCTGGGAGCAGGGGGTGGAAGGGGAGGGGAATTGAGCGAGCTGCTGTGTGGTTTCTGGGTTGCCGGCTGGGCTTAAACCATGACAAGACCCCAGTGGAGCTAGGCTTGCATGTTGGGTGGAGACTACAGCTATTTCAGTGACAGCTAGGAAAAAGAAAAATAATCAAAAATCTTAATCATGCTACATGATACAAAGGGCAATGCTTTTGGTTTAAGAGGTTTAGTCTGGATGTTAACAGAGGTCTCATCTGGATAGAGGTTTAGTCTGGCCAACTGTATCCTGGGCTTCATGACTAGCAACATGACCAGTAGGTAAAGGGAGGGGATTCTTTCCCTCTACTCTGCTCTTGTGAGATCCTCCCTGCAGTCCTGTGTTCAGCTCTGGGGCTCCAATGTAAGAAGCATGTGGAGCTGTTGGAGTGAGTCCAGAGGAGGCCACAAAGACAATCAGAAGGCTAGAGCACCTTTCCCATGGAGATAAACTGAGAAAGTTGGGCGTTTTCAGTCTGGAGAAAAGGAAGTTCAAGGGAGACCTTACAGAAGCCTTCAAGTACCTAAATGGGCCAGCAAGAAATCTGGGGAGGGATTTTTGACAAGTGCAGGTAGGGACAGGGCAAGGGGGAATGGCTTTAAACTGACAGAGGGGAGATGAGGATGAGATCTGAGGAAGAAGTTCTTCCCTGTGAGGGTGGTGAGGCCCTGGCACAGGTTGCCCAGAGAAGCTGTGGCTGCCCCATCCCTGGCAGTGTTCAAGGCCAGGTTGGACGGGGCTTGTAGCAACCTGGTCTAGTGGAAGGTGTCCCTGCCCATGGCAGGGGGTTGGAACTGAATGAACTTTAAGGCCCCTTCCAACCCAAACAATTTTAAGATTCTATGATTAAGAAAATAATAATTTCAGTGTAGAGTAGCACTGAAAGAGGCTACCCAGAGAAGTTCTGGCATGCACATCCTTGGGGATTTGCAAGCCATGGTTGGGAAAAAACATGGCTGACCTGATCTGTGGTTGGCTGTTGTTCTGCCCCAAATGGGAGTTTGGACTCGGAGACCTCTGGTTGTTTTTCCAAATAGCTTTTCCATAACTCTTTGATTCTAATAGCAACAAATTTCTCAGAAATTGCCATCCCCCGAAGCACACTTTAAGCTTCTAAAGGGCCTACTGAAATCTTGAATGTGGTAGAAGAAACAGGATGGCTTGTTTCTTTCTCTTAACTTATACCATAGCCTACCATGCTTTAGTTTTTATTGTGTAACAGGAGATTTTCATCAAGTGCAGTTTGACAAAATCCCACCACTCATGATTGGTTACTGGGATGCGTTAGCAGGGAGAAGTCATATGAAGTGGTCTCAATGCTAATTGATGTCTCTGGGAGTTTCTGGCCACTTTGAGTTCCTAATTCCAAGTGTCAACCACTCATTTTAGCTGAGTTAGTTGGGGAAGCCTTTGGAACAGGTCCTCTCAGACAACACTCACATGTAGACCTCTGCATCTGGAGCTGAATCCCACCTAACACAGCTTTCAGAGATGGGACGAAGTGTTCAAAGATCAGTGTAATTCATTAATAACTGCCTTTGGTATTTTCAGTCCAGATTATTGTCCCTGGTTAGAAAATGTGTTCTGAGAGAAGTCAAGATAAGTGACTATTGTAGTTCAAGAAATGACCTACCTTTGTATTCATGAAGTATAAAACCACAGCAAACTGTCAGACACTACAAACTAAGTCAGTTCCAAAAAGTACCCATAATCTTTAAGACCTAGAGAGTAGTAGAAACATTCTCTTAGTTTAGGGAATCAGAGAACAGATAGGGGTCTGGAATTCAATACCCTGCAGCTAATGGCATCTTTATGTGAATATCTTCAAGCAGCTGTTCAGGCTGTATAATACTGGGATTTTACTAATGTATTTAAAGCATGTAACAAAAGTTACTGCATTTTGTTAACTGCTTCTTAGATTAAATTTAAATGCGAAGATGTGAAAGCTGCTGAGGACTAAAAATCTCTGCTGACAGGGTGTGCCCCTTCAGCTGTGAGGCATATAGCACTGCATTTCATCCATTATTCCCTTCAACAGTACATGCTGATTTATAAATGGTGGGGAAAGAAACATTTGTTGACTAGCCATAAATTGAACAAAAAGAGGTGCATGCAGCAGCCCATTACTGTAATGCTATAATAGGACTGGAGGATACAGAGAAGGATTAAGCATTCTGAGAGAGAAACATAAAACAGTATGAAACACATAGAATAACAATGGAAAAAGAACAAGGGGGGGAAAAAGAGAAACAGAATTTTAGACTATGCACAGAATAATTCAAAGCAAATGTGAAGCCATTTTATTCAGCAAGACAACCACAGTAGGTCACATGAGTGCTTGTGCTCTTTTTGGGGGTTGTTTTATTTTTTTGTTTGTTTATCTTTAATACACAACATCAAGCTAGTGGTCCTGGACAGTATTAGTCAGAAATATCTCTTGAATTACTGTGTTTGCCAGCTGGCTGGTTTATATTTGTTTTGTACTTATTCTGACCATTTGATGTATGTGTTCTGTGCTTCCCTCCCCCAACTAGGAAAACAGAAGCATCAGATCCCCATACGTTTCTCATATTTGTGATCAAATGCATTCGTGGAAAATATGGTTTGCTGAATTGCTGTGGGCAGGACTCATACATATTTTTCTAATGCCGGATGTTTGGAGAAAGGTTTTAAGTATACACTCAAGCCTCAACATTTTTTGTGAATAAACCATACCCTGGCTACAACGACACCTGACTGGCCTTAAGCAGGCCAGCCTAGCTTTAGCAAGGTCTTTTACGCAGAATGTAACTTTACATGCTCTGTAACCCATTGTGAATTGGCATTTTACCCCAGAAAGAAGTGATTCTGCCTCCCCCCATCAACAGCTGCTCCCACTCCCTAATGCCAGCCCAAACATTTATGTATCTGTGAGGTGAAATGAGAAAATAGGCTGAAACCAACACCAACAGAAAACAAGCGTTGACCCAGATTGACTACCTGAACTGGCCCAGTCACTGCCAAGCAAGTATTTTGTACTGGGTTTGGCTCACAGATTTGAAAGATACAGGAAACCATAGACAAGACTGCTCTGGGCATACACTGCCTTCCTTGATGCTTTTCCTGAAGTGACAGACCCTCTCAGGACCATAAGGACATTAGTGCCAGGATACTGTACCTGACCCTGGGCCACTTCATTAACATCCAAGTTGCTTCAATGTTATCCATGATATCCATGACCAATATCACCTCTGATCTTGACGAGTTGTCTGCAGCTTTGTGGCAAAGACCTGCACCCATAACACTGTCAATATAGGTTCTCTCTAGTTGGGGTTAAAAAGAAAAACATTTCCAAAAAGGAGCATTTTATTTGAGTTATAGAATCACAGAATAGTTAGAGTTGAAAGAGAGCTTAAAGCTTATCTAGCTCCAACCAGTTGACAATAGACAGGCACACCTTCCGTTAGACCATGCTGCTCAGAGCCCCAGCCAACCTGGCCTTGAACACTGCCAGGGATGCGGCAGCCACAGCTTCTCTGGGCAACCTGTGCCAGGGTCTTGCCACTCTCATAGTAAAGAATTTTTTCCTACTATCTGATAAAAATCTACCCTTTCAGTTTAAAGCCATTCCTAGGAATTTAATTAATTCATTTTGGATTCAGTTTTTTCAAAAAACACAATACAGAAGCTTACAAAGCATGGCAACATCATGCCTTCTGGAATATAAATAGACCCAGCTAATAGGCATAAAGAAGGAAAACACAGCAGAAGCAGAAAAAGAAACAAGACAAACCCAATGAATCCACACATCATAACTTACATTTTCTCCTTTGTCTTTCTTTGGGTCACTTTTCCTCCTCTCTTTGTGGAGCTGTTTGTTGCCTCACTGGATATTTCCAATGGTATTCAGTCTACTGGGGAAGTATGTTTTGGGATTCACTTCAAAGCAAATAGAGCACTTCATAAGAAAGGAAAAAAGAACTTTCAGATATGATGCCTCCAGCTAGGGCATGAATCCATAGAATTAGATCAAGGCTTTTCCAGCTGAAAACTGCCCTTCTTATCTTTCCTGAACCCTTGTTACCTTTGTTATTCCCTATGTTTCAATACCCTGAGGTTATTTTGATACCTCCCATACTACCCCACAGCTCAGGGCAGAGTTATACAGCACCATGGCTTTCCCTGCTGTCCCTCTCTTCCTCCCTCCAGACCATTGTGGTCTCCTTCGCATTGTTGTGTGAAAATCAACAGAGTGCTTTGATTTATCCCAGCTGTGACTATGATGTTTCCAAAATGATGGAAGGAATAACAAGCAAAGTGGATGAGACCAGGATGCAGGGAATTTTAATTCTTATGGCTATTATTATTTTATATTTCTTCTTTTGGAAAGGAAAATTGAGTGGAAGAGAGAGCAAGAAATCTAATGAAAAGACAGTGGCAATAAGCAACTAAATGTTTGTAGTAGATCATCCATAACCAAGCTTTCCTGGAGCATACAGAAACACATGCAAGCAATCTCACTGCCTTATCTAACAAAAACCCAGCAAGACCATGAATCTATGTGTTGTAACTCTTGCTCCAGCAGAAAAAGGGAAGTTTATTTATGTTTTGCACATAAAATTTTATTTGTCCCTTGCATGTATTTTCTGCCTAACAAAAGGTCCTAGACTTTTTGACCTCCTTGAAGGAGGGAGGTCTCAAGCCAGGATACAACCACAGAACAGAACCTCAGAAGGATACTTAAAGAGAGGTTAACTAAACATGCTGGGCATCAGAAAGAGTGGATAGATTTAAAAATAAGTAAAACATACAGCAGGAATATGAAAATTTTTAGCTACCCTATCCATAAAACATGGGAAAAAAAGAATCATAGATATATCTACATGCATGCACACGTGTTTGAGCAAGAAATAAGAATATGGCACTGATACAGCACCTCTGGCTGTCAGGAAATGTCACCTGCAGAACCGAGACTAGAAGCTTAGTCATTAAATTTTCTAGCTAGCAGTCAACGCATTAGAAAACTGCAACTAACAGCTGATTTTTGTATAAATATTGTGAGAATGGGCATATTTGAAGTGAGAAGTTCAAGCTTTTTAATATTTTCCTAGACTTTATTATTTTTTTTAAGATATTGAGCCAAAATTCTGGCTCAAACAGGCTTAGAGAACTGATGGTTAAAAAAAGTCCCTATTGTTTTTTCCCACCATTTATAATCATAGAATCATAGAATCTTTAGGGTTGAAAAGGACCTTAAGATCATCTAGTTCCAACCCCCTGCCATGGGCAGGGACACCTTACGCTAAATCATATCACCCAAGGCCTCGTCCAACCTGGCCTTGAACACTGCCAGGGATGGAGCATTCACAACTTCCTTGGGCAACCTGTTCCAGTGCCTCACCACCCTAACAGGAAAGAATTTCCTCCTTACAGCCAATCTAAACTTCCCCTGTTTAAGTTTTAACTCGTTACCCCTTGTCTTATCACTACAGTCTCAAATGAAGAGTCCCTCTCCAGCATCCCTATAGGCCCCCTTCAGAAACTGGAAGGCTGCTATGAGGTCTCCACGCAGCCTTCTCTTCTCCAGGCTGAACAGCCACAACTTCCTCAGCCTGTCTTCATACAGGAGGTTCTCCAGTCTGGTGATCGTCCTCGTGGCCCTTCTCTGGACTTGTTCCAACAGTTCCATGTCCTTTTTATGTTGAGGACACCAGAACTGCACACAATACTGCAAGTGAGGTCTCACAAGAGCAGAGTAGAGGGGCAGGATCATCTCCTTCGACCTGATGGTCACGCTCCTTTTGATGCAGCCCAGGATACGGTTGGCTTTCTGGGCTGCGAGCGCACACTGAAGCCGGCTCATGTTCATTTTCTCATCAACCAACACCCCCGAGTCCTTCTCCGCAGGGCTGCTCTGAATCTCTTTTCTGCCCAACCTGTAACTGTGCCTGGGATTGGTCCAACCCAGGTGTAGGACCTTGCACTTGTCATGGTTAAACCTCATGAGGTTGGCATCAAGCCCACCTCACTAGCATGTTGAGGTCCCTCTGGATGGCATTCCTTCCCTCCAGCGTATCAACCGAACCACACAGCTTGGTGTCATCGGCAAACTTGCTGAGGGCACACTCGATCCCACTGTCCATGTCACCAACAAAGATGTTAAACAAGACCGGTCCCAACACCGATCCCTGAGGGACGCCACTCGTTACTGGTCTCCAGCTGGACATTGAGCCATTGACCACAACTCTTTGCGTGCGGCCATCCAACCAGTTCTTTATCCACTGAGTGGTCCATCCATCAAATTGATGTCTCTCCAATTTAGAGACAAGAATGTCGTGTGGGACAGTGTCGAACGCTTTGCAGAAGTCCAGGTAGATGACATCAACTGCTCTACCCCTGTCCATCAGTTCTGTAGCCCCATCATAGAAGGCCACCTAATTGGTCAGGCAGGATTTCCCCTTAGTGAAGCCATGGTGGCTGTCCCCAAGCACCTTGTTGATTTTCATGTGCCTTAGCATGCCTTCCAGGAGAATCTGCTCCAAGATTTTGCCAGGTACAGAGGTGAGACTGACTGGTCTGTAATTCCCCAGGTCCTCCATTTTCCCTTTCTTGAAAATGGGGGTTGTATTTCCCTTTTTCCAGTCATCAAATAATAATGATAAAGTCTATACAAATGCTCAGATGTAAAATTTATTTAAGTGTGAACACCCTATGGTTTCTGTATAACTTTTTCCTCAATTTTGTTATGCATGACTGCTTCTCCTTCTCCTTCTTTGCTGGTTAATATGTATAAGATGGTTATATTAGTTTGATGTACATTCTCGATGACTCCATTTTCAAGAGCAGTCTTCCATTCTTCTCTATAACTGCAGGCAACTTTCTAACAGCTCATGAGGAATAAAACCAGAAAGATTTTCAAACTTTGGCAAAACAAATAGAGGCAAGGGATTTTTTTTTAGCTGTCTTTATCTGAATATAAAAGATGATTTTTTAGTTGCTGGACAATTCACCATCTTGGAAAGTCCTGGTGAACTTTCCATGATGTTGTGAGCAGAGATGGGGATACCATGTCACCTTTTATATCCCTTTTGGGAGCCAATTGTGTGCCTCAGAGCTCATTTTAGGTATCAGCAAGCCATTAGCAATCTTTCATCTCTGGGAAATATCCTCCATTCTTTCAGTCTTCACTTGCTGTTTGCAGAGTTAAGAATGGCAAAGAGGAACCTGTGATTTTGGCCGTGTCTCCTCTGTGGTTTCAGCAAGCAGCAAGTGAATTCATCTTGAGTATTAGAAAACATGAATGCATTTATCATCATCTTCTGTATTTCTTGGTACAATATAGTAGCATCCACAAACAGAACCTCCTGGGTTCACTTAAAACAAGGATCCCATAGCTAGAACATCCATTTCAGCCTACCTGGATCTGTGGAAACCTGTAAACCAAGTTGGAAATGTTGTGGGAACAAAATCTCATTGAATTTCAAGTAGTATCTCTTCTCTGGTAAGTGAGGGATATTGGCAGGACTATTCTGCATCAACATCAGCATTTACTTACGTATTTAGTCTCAAAGCAAGAAGCAGTTAGAACATTTCACCAAATCCAATATCCTCACCAAATATAACTCAATAGAACTTTTTTTTTCTTTTTTTCTCTTTGTCAGAAATAACATTGCTGGTGATCTGTGATTTTCTTTTTCCCCAAACAGTTTTTTTCTGGCTTTAATCAAGACAGGAAAATAAATTCATCTATAAATATAGTGATGTAGTAATGCATTCAAAGGGAAGTCAGTGGAAGCTGTTGGCAACTGAAAATAGTCAAAAAGTTTTACTACAGCTGCTAAAAATGTGGATCATTCTAATCATCATGATCTGAAAGGAACTGTGATTTCTACTTTCTCTTCCAGTCAGGAAAACTGAACTGAAAATTTTTGCAATATAAGAAAATGTCATTTATCAGGTACAGTAATTTTAAATATTTATGTGTGTTCCTCACTCTAAGCACCCCTCTGACATGGATGTCTATAAAATTAACATCGTAATATCTTTTTCTAATCAATGGTAATTTCTAGGCCCCTGCGGAGGATTTAGACACTCATCTAATTTGCCGTCACTTTCTGCTGCATCATCTGGATGAACTTGACCTTTTCTTTGTAGCAAGAAACTAGAGAGAGTAGTTGCCTAATTAAATGCTTGCTGCTCAGTACTTCAGTACTATTAATTACTGTCACTGCTTGCCCACCTAGGTTTCAAAATTTGCAGCAGCACTTTTTGAAATGTTTACATTTTTTGAAACTGTCTTGGTTTGCTTTTTTATTATTACTATGTTTAAGTTCTATTTTGATTCATATAGTTTCACTATAAAGGGGGGGGGGGGGGGAGGTTATAAAAGGACACCACCTCTACCCTTTATCCTAAGCTATCTTGGATATGCAGACTTTACAACCATTTTTCAATCCCCTCTGTTATTTCTGCTGCATTCAATTCTTAATTGATCCAAGCGTGTGGCAAAATGGTTATAAAGTTAGGTTTTGAATAAATAAAATAAACCTAACGGAAGTTAGTTTTAAAGAAAATGGCATTGCCATTCTTCATTTCTGGCTTTATAGCTCAGGGCATAGCTTCTCTTGTTCACCAAGTGTGGTGGGTCTTTGGTTGCACTCACTTAACAGAAGTAGCCAGAGATATGTAATCCCTCAACCTGAAAGTCTACGGCCTTCTGTTGTGGCTTGCAACTAGTGCCTGCCCAACAGTGCTGTCTCACACACTTCCTAGAATGAACTTTCCAAATTAAGCGTGGTCAGTCTGCTCCCAGATATAGGTGTCCTGCTTTTGTCTGAAGCATTCCCTGCAAAAAAAATGGCCACTGATTTGGCAAGCTCCTTCTCCAGTTTCTGAACAGTTTAACATGGCAAGGCAATGTGCTGTGCTGAGGGTGTCTCTATTTAAAAATGTTCAGAGCTAAAAGGAGCAAAAAGAAACCAGAAGGAGAAGGAGGAGGGGGAGAAGTAAAAAAAAAAGAAGGAAGGAGGGCTGGGGAGTAGATGTTGTAGCCTGTTTCCAAGACACATGAAGTGTGTGGCATGTGTTATAAATACCATGACCTGGTACCACACTGACAATTGCACTTCTGGAGCAGTGGAAATAGTAGCTCAAATCAACATTGTAAGTGGAGATTAAGGGACTGTGACAATTTCCCTTGGTTAACTCTTTACCATCAGCTTTTCAGCAGTCCTACTGGGTTTTAAATACCCGTTATAGTTCCCACGACCTGCAGATAACCCAAAAAGAGGTGTCAGCATGTCAGGGCATGCACAGATAGGGGAGCGTTTGATTTTCTAAGCAAGTACACCAAATAGCTCTGTAGGGCAGTTCAGGGAACCACTTGGTCATCCTAACTCCTTGCACTTCCTAAAAGGGAGGAAGGTCCCTGAAAAGCAAATTAAGGCTTATAGGCTCTTCTTGGAGACAGAGCAGGATTATATGTATAGCACGAAAAATAATTACTCATGGCAGAAGAGAGATGTGTATTGCTTATTATTACTCTTGCCACATAACAGATCAAAAAGCCCTTAAACTTTCCCAGATGAGGAGTTTAAATTTTGCTATTATTGCTTGAGAGATGTGAGCTGGGGATTTGCTCTGTAGACAGGTTGAAAACTGCTTCTGGACTTGAAGGTGTACCAGGTGTGATTGGAGGGACTGTAGGGATGCCCCAGACATCACACATATCTAGCACACTTGATATGGGATCTGGGGGAAATCTGTGTTTTTTAATCTCAAATGGCAGTAGCTGTGTTCATGTCTTGGACTGCTTATCTAAGTCCACACATCCAATGCAGAAGTAGAAACCTCCTACAACTAGACATTTAAATTAAGCTGTCTTCATATGCAATATGAATCTGGACAGCATTAGGCAAGAAGAGTTCCATGACAATTCACAAGCTGACAGCAAACAAAAGTGGGATTTTGGTGCCCAGAAAAATAATCTAGTAACATTTGAATTGTCCCAGTGCCTTGAAGACATCTGAAAGAAAAAGACCAAGAAAACAGTGGAGATCTGGAAGGACAGGTGAAACATAGGTGAGATACTAGGCTGAATCAAAAGCTAATGGCTGACCGCAACAGTCACCGCACAGGCACGTACAAATTTGTTAAATCTGGACTGTGTTAGCTTTTTTCTGAAGAGCATTGTGAAGTTGAAGGCATTAAAATTCAGGGAGTTTCCTCAGGAACGGCACAGAGCATGGAGTGAACGTATAGGTAAAAAAGATTAATGAAACATGATCTTTTCAAGGTGCAGCTGGACCTAACTCCCATTGACTACAGTGAAAAAGGAAGGGCTGTGTATATCTCAAGACTAACACCTAAAAGGAAGGCATTTTGCTTGCACTTCCCAAGTGTCTTGCCTGGAGCTGGGATTGGCTATGCTCAAGAAGTGTGCTTAATGCTTTGGCATAAAATGTCCTCCACCTGCATATGCTTTAAACTCTGCTTCATTCTGCCTTATTACCAGCTTAATAAAAATAATATTAATGTCTTCATTTCATTCTGCAGGGTTTGGGATTATTAGACTGGCAGCCAACCAAATGCTTTGCTGCAAATTACAATGCAAAGGTTACGTACAAATGATATCTTACTCCTCAGGTTACAAGTAAAAGGAGTTTTCATAGGCATAAAAGGGAAATAACTGTGCTTTTTAAATAAAAGAGTTTAACTAAAGTGCTACCTTCTGGTGAACCAGAACTGCTCAGAAGAACAAAGCTTTTCTGATTATTTTGTTTTGACATTTCCTCTGGTTAGGAGTTGTAAAATACTCTGCTGTCACAACATACATGCCAGTGTGAGTCCAGTGCCTGTGGTAACTCTTGTGAATTTCTTGGTACAGGGTCCCATATTTAGTGTTTTGTTTCCTGAACTCCCAGCAACAAAAGTCATGTGATTGTGTGAAACTCACAGACTGTTTTGTTGGTTTATCTATTCAAGCATTGTATGTCTTCCTTGCAGGAGTAGGGAAACACTTAAAAATGTGATTTCCTAAAAGCTTTAGTTTTTCAAGCATCTGACTAATTTTTGAAAGTAGGGGACTGCCACACAAGGTCAGTGTTGTGCCCAGACCCTGCACCAACCACACCATCTTCTCAAGTTCAGCTGAGGAAATGCTTTTGGATCAGGTCCCCATTTCTCACGAAAACTTCACTAGCAGCAGGTCATATCAAATCTTTCTGCATATTTTTGCTGTCAGTGTTCTGTCTGGTGAGGTTTCTGACCTCACGCTTTCATTTCCAGTACTAATGACCCTGACTTGAACAACTGGCTTTTTAGTTTAATAATAACCAGGTTAGTGACACTGAAATTATCAAGAAAAATTGTTCCACTTCCATTAACTTTTGCACTCAGTTTAAGAACATGGGGCTCAGCCTTTGGTGCTGTGATCAGTGAACTCTCTCCATACATAATATGAATGCATTACACACCTATGGGCCGATATATCAAGCAGTTGAGTTATATATTTTGCTTTAAAAGCATAAGCTCAAGCTGCAGTACTGTTTGTGTTTAGCTTTGAAAATTACTGGGTCTTTCAAAAACGTTGCTCTGTGTTAGCATCTTGTCATTTTAGATTACTTGCTGAAAGGTATGGAGCCTCAGTTCTTCAGAAAGGCTCAAGTTCTACCTATGATTTGTTTAAATTACTGGGGATTTGTGTTACTGATTTCAGTGAGGGCAAAACTGGGACACTGAAAACTAAATCTATTAATCTCCCCACATTCACTTCCTTAAGAAAGTTATAGTAGCAGACTAAAGAGTCTATAAAAGCTTTTGGAAGAACCTCAAGCATAAATCCATTGAAGTGTCAAAGCTGCAATTGACTGAATGAGAAACAGAGCAGCCCCCTTCATTTGCAGAAGGTGGCTGTCTGAAGAAGCCTTCTGAAGTGGTTGGCTTTCTCTCCAGAGTTGATTAGTGCCTTTGCTAACTTCTGTTTGCACTGAATATCATGTGCATACCTCAGCTGCCACTCTCTCATTACAAATTTGGGGTTATGGAAAATAAATTAAAAAAAAAAAGAAAAAGAAACAGAAACAAACCAAAGGCTAGAGAAAAAAAAAAAATCATTTGATTCAACTTCCTTTTGTTAAGACTTCTTTAAATATTATCATTAGTTTTTGTTTATTTTACTAGGATTGGAAGGGGCAACTGTGGTTGCACACCCGGCTGCTGGCGTAACTTAGACCAGAGAATCCCTGCCTGTGATTATTGGATCCTGCTCAAATGCCTGCAGTCCAGACTGAAGCAAATCTTTCATAGTTTCTGACTCTGTTGATCCTCCTAGAAAGCTCTGACCTTAGCTGATCATAGATGATGGCCTGAGCTGGGCTATCATTTGGGAACACTGAGAATACATCTGCAAACAAATCATTTTGCAATTCTGCAATATTTTTGACTTAAGATTGAGTTCTAGCTGTTACTTCCCAAAATCACCCAAGTCGTTACTTAAGGACTCTATTTACAGCACAAGAGCTGTAAGCCCTCTATTTACAGCACAAGAACTGGAACTGATAGAATACGTACAACTGAGACTGTACTAGAAATATCCACAGACCAAAGACTAGACAGACCTGACTGAACTGCCCTAATTTGCTTCATGTGAAGCTACCTTGACTGTACCTAGTAATGGTACTTCCCACATCAGGTATC
The DNA here is from genome assembly GCF_028554395.1 of Pezoporus wallicus. Lineage (NCBI taxonomy): Eukaryota > Metazoa > Chordata > Aves > Psittaciformes > Psittacidae > Pezoporus > Pezoporus wallicus. The sequence continues at coordinate 1,936,245 of NW_026637044.1, read as the reverse complement.
TGGAATAAAGGATGACTACACATTTTCTTGCTAACATTTACTCATGAAAATTTAGTGCACTGAAGTCTTACTCCAGGGATAATAACAATATGCCCAAAGTAGCAGGTTACCTAAATTAAGTTAGGAAAAGCATTTCCCAACTGTGGTCAATCTTATCCAATTGAAAATTACGTTTAATTGTTGTCTACCATTCACTGGAAGTTTCATACAGATAAAGAAACAAAACAAAACAAAACCCTCAAAGCTGTAATTATAAAACTTTGTACTTAATCTAACTAGGTAACAGTCATTCATCATATATCTCCTTAATCCATTGGCAGTTTATTAAGATTTTCTATAAAATTGGATAAGGAAATAAATGCTTCAGTCTGTTCTTGAAAATTAATGCTCATACTTGCCCTGCTTTTCTTGGTCTCTTTGTATACATCTGAAAGAAATAAATGTCCATGTAAACTAGCATATCTAATTGAGCATATTTTTGCAATTATATATACTATAGAGTAATAAAAAGCATTTAACCTCCATTCTCCTTGGTTCCAATTCCACCCATGATTGTCTCCATTTATGTCCATTTGGATTGAAGAGTTTAAAAAAGTTCAGTGAGTTCAGTATGATACTGGGAAAGATCCTTCTACTGGTATTGAAGGCAGAGGCCTTGAGCCTAATATAGCATTGCAAGTAAAACTGCTCAACTTCAGTATACTGGGCCTGAACTACAGCCTCCGGAGCAGTGTCACAAAGCAAGATAATTAGAAGAAAAGGGGGGGATTTAACTACAAAGTCACAGATCTCAATGGAAACTTCTAACAGAGGAGTATGTGCATGAACCTGACATCTGAGGTCCCCCTTTAGTCTGCTGGGATTTAGGCTAAAATGCAGCTGCTGTGTTAGGCACCATTGGGTACATCTTGGCTGATGAACTATCTACCTCAGATAATAGAATCAGCTGTGTTGGAGACTGCCTTAGGGATATCTAGTCCAAACTGCTGCTCAGAGCAGGGTCAATACTAAAATCAGAGAGAGTTGTTCAGGGCTTTATCCACTCAAGTCCTCAAAATCTTTGAGGATGGAAATTTCAACACCCCTATAGGCAACTTATTTCAGTGCTTATTTATACTGTGATTGGGTTTTTTCCCTTGTTACAGTGAGACGTAACCATCCTTGTCTCAGTTTATAACCATTGTCTCCATTTTCTCTGCAGTATGCTTCACTAAGGAGCCTGATGTCATCTTCTCATAAAACCTCTCCTTAGAATTAGGAATGCAAGAATCTTTACAACTGTGTGAATGTGCTGAACATTTTCTTGATCAAACAATTTCATCTTTTATGGGTGATGAGTCCCACCCACTGCTTCATACAAAGACACAAAGATTCAGGCTCAGCCCCTATTCTGATGGACACCTCAGGGAGGGTTTAGGAGGATATTTGTGTTGGCAGATTCAGGACACTGACTGAACAGAGTCACTCTGGGTTGACTCTCCTCCAGATTATATGTGATGGCACTCCTGAGGTCTGTTTTCTGTACATATACATAAACAGCTTAGCACAGCAGCGCTGGTGATCTTTAGAGCTCTTGGAGGGCCCTGAAGGGGTTACCCTGTATGGTAGATCAAGGAATGTGACCTAAAGAAGGCCATTGGGAGTGCTGTACAAGCAGTCTTATATATCGTGGACGCAGCCTCTGAGCCTAAGATATATCTGGGCTGACAGCCAGCGCACAGGTCAAGAGGCTTGGTGTGCTTAAAGCCACTCAGAAGCTTACATTTCAGCTAAGAGTGAAGACATAGTCAGTCTGCCATTTTTACTGAAACATTTTCTTGTCTTTACCTCATAAATCTAGCTAACAGATCTTGGCTCTCTAGAGCTCCAAGTTTTTGTAATAGTGAACCCTGAAAGCATTCAACACTTTTGCCTAAGGGCTTACAGCACCAAATAGCTGTCTGAAGCAATGGTCAACCATGGGGATGGAAATAGAATGGGGATGGGCTATGAAAATGACTGTGTTTAATGTATTTGTTTAATGCTACAGTGGTTTTTATACCACTCAGAGGGAAGATGCCAAAGAATAACATCAGTTCATTGAAACACTAGTTTTTCCAGCTGAAAGCTGCTCAACCTGCCATGCATGAAGGCTGGTCTGTCAGCACATGCAGCAATGGTTTGGCTTCGCAGGGGGCTGTGGTGGGAGTGAGCAGGGGAACAGGGGCCTCCGATGTGATCACAAGAGGAAGCAAAGAGTAAACAAATGTCTGGGCATGCACTATAGCAGCCAGCATCAGCAGTCAAGGGTACAGGAGAAAGAGCTGTGTGAGATAGGCAAGAAGGCAGTGGCCTCACAACCATGAAGGAAGGATGGTGTTAGATGAAGAAGAGCTTATGATTTATCTCTTTGGGGTCTTGTGATAACAGGATCTAAATAGCAAATTTTCTTATTTTCTTCAGTTAATAAGAGTGCAAAAATAGCCATGATAGATTCAGTTCAACATCTTGGTGACTGGGCAGCTCCAAGCATCAGATGAACAGTGTCAATTTACCACAACTGGGAACATGGACTGTGGACCTTTATGGCAGCTGAGTTATATTGACAGAAAAAATGCCCTGTTCTCTTTTATGAAAATACAGGTATTTCCTCAGATGATCATCTACCATCTTTATCGTAATGGAGTTGTAAAGATTTACCCCCAAAAAGAAGCTGGTTTTGCTCTCGTCATGCTGACATACACAGCAGAAATGACTCCAGCTCTAGTTTCACTTATCCTGATTTACGCTTGCTATCAGTCCTGCCCATCCTTTCACAGGGTGTGGAGACTTCTGCGCTTTGAGGCATTCAACAATATTTCACCTTATGTGGAAGGGCACATAAGACAGCAGCCAATCCATCCAAATTAGAAGAGACCTCAGTAGCATAAAATAGCCATTGCACCTCCTATCAAGAACACCTTAGCCCAATGTGAGGGGTGAGACAGCAGTATATTTGGGATGTTTCTTACTAAGAGCACTCATGATCAGCAATCTAGGAGACCCACGACTACACCAAGGGCAGCAATTATTGCTTTTTCTGCCCCCCCAAGACTTTCAAAAGCTTATTTTCATCTTATCATATGTCTTTAAATCGCATGAAACCCATAATCTTGCAAATATTTTATGTAATAACAGAAGGTAGATGTCTAAAGAGCTTGGCAGACATGGGCTTTGATACATAGAACTGTTTCCAAACTGCCAAATAGATATCACATTAGCTCCCTAGTCCTGTTTTCTGGAGGTCAGTGAGCACTTCTAAAATAGGTTATGGGCTTTTTTCTCCCTCAGAATGTCTCCAGCATAAGATGTATCTGTTTGTTAGGGTAAAAGCTGTGGGAAAAATTATCCTTTTTTTTCTTTTTCAGGAACCGATACATCACTCTTGCCTTCAGGCTTCCAAATCCTAGGTCTGTGAATAGCAGAAAAGCTTGACTTTGCTTATATTTATCTGCTAGGAATGATACTCAGTTGCTAAGGCTTCAGCTCTCAGTCGCATTGTATGTTCCCCTGCAGCCCCTGGCATCACTCGCACCTCATGCAGAACAGGGAGGGGCATTGACGCACTGTAGGTATCAGCGAGGTCAGCAGCTGCTACAGCGAGGGAAGCACAGAGCCCTGAAGTCAGCTCTTGGCAGGTGGAGTAAGGTGGGTTTGAGCTGTAGCCATCAACATCTAGGCAGTGGATCTCTCCAAGCGCTCCAGTTCCAAAAAAAAATGGCAGTCACACTTCTTACTCTTAGCACAGCTTTCTTTAAAGAACAGCAAAATTAATAATGTGACATGAACCTCTGGATAAGTTTTGGATTGTTTTATATATAAATATACATATACACGCACATATTATCTTATAATGATTACATTTCTAATTACAGCATACAAAATATTCTTGGATATTTTTGGCAATACCTACAAAACAACCGACTCATAAATACGGGTGGGTCTATTTTCCATGTTGTGTGCATGTGTGTTTTGTTTTCCAAGCCAAGCTGAAAGCCTTCTTGCCTGAGCCTTGCCCTTGCCCTAATGGAGAGCTTCTGAGAAAAGGCAGGAAGATAGGAGCTCTTGTGAAGGGAAGCAGCACCACTGATATACCTCAAACTACACAGCCCTACAGTGGAAAACATTGCTGTGCAAACTGTCATCACCAGAGGCTGATAATGAAGATGCAGACTGGAGTTTGTAAAGTGTGGAAGGCAGAGAGCTAAGAGGAGAGACACTAATGCTGCACCAGGGACTAGCTGGGTAGTTAACTCTTGCTGGAGTCACTGCTTGTCTGTCCAGATCCCATCTCCCCACTTCTGTCACCTCCTTTCCCCTTCTACCATCCAGCCTACCTGTTGAAGCAGGCCCTTACTCTATAATATTTACTACACCCACCCAAAGCAGTATTTCAATGCTGTGATCCCTATGCTGTATCTCCATATCTTCTCCACCCATCTACCATAAATCCCTCTCTAACCAGAGCTGTCTTCCACATTTTGATTTTCTTCTACATGCATGGTCCAAAATAGGACCATATATTTTATGGTCCTTAGAATACCTCGAAAAGACAGTGTCAAGGTTAGGATCCTGCTCACTAAACATTATGTATACACAGATAGGAAAAAGCAGTTCATGCCCTGTAGTGTGTGGGTAAAAGGATCTCAAATATGGAAGAAATGTTCAGTTGCCTTTGCAAAGGGAGACTGTGTTCCACATTTGTACCCATATTCTTCAGATGTCTTGACTCAAGCTGATGGTAGAACTTCTGTAAGCTCAAGGTCTCACTGAAGGAGGCAGATGCCACCTACTACCAACTCCACACCAGCAGCAACATAGTAGTATTGACATTAGACGAATAAACTGGATTTACATCCTTGCTAGAATGATCTGATGCAAAATCAGTAAGAGTCAGAGCTTTAAGAAGGATGTTTTATTTCAAGTTGCCTTTAAAACAGTGTTCAATCCAGTCATCCTAATGCCAGCTGTGTAGATGAACAGCTGGTGGAGGACAAGCGCAATGCTTTTGCCAGCACAAATCCGTATTTCACTAAAGAAATAAAATTCTGGTTTATCAGTTTATAGACACCTAGTCATCAATTATTTCCCAGGGAATTAGCTGCCTAAATATTTAACAATCGGGGTGTAGGTGACCCAGAGAAATTATTCAGGAAATAGGTGACCAAGAGAAATTATTCAGGAAATAAGGTTCAGAGCTAAGAAACAGTGACAGATTTCCTAATTCATCACTGACATATTCCACCAAATAACCAGCCATTAGGCCATGAAACAGGAAATACTTTAGCATGTGAAGAACAAACAGTTCCAGAAAAATCAAGATACTATATCAAGTTTATAAAACCATCCATGTACTTAAGCGGTTTACAGATCAGGGATGTATGTTGCTGTACATACAAACAATGCTCTCCTGCACTGGCAGCAGGCTTTTTGTTCCTGGAGTGACAGCAGGAGGAATTCAGAGGACAAATACTTACATACTCATCATGCTGCTTCTTGTCCATTTCAAGTATGGAGATATTTATTTGATGTGATGAAAATCACTCATACAAATACGTGGTTATTATTAGATGTGATGAAGATCACTGTGCACTAAGCCAGATTGAAAATGTTTCCCTCCTTCTTCCCATTGAGTCATTATTGGGTTTTAGTGAAACCCAATTGCTCTTTGCTCATTGTTCTAGCACATCCAGCAAAATTAGAGAACTTCAATTTCTCATAGCAGCACCCACTGTCATTGTTACAAAGAAAACAAAACAATTGGAAGTCATTTGTCCATATCAAATGTTGAAGGGTTAGCCTCTAACTCATCTGATGCTCTCCCTCTGAATTTGCACAAGCAAATTAATTTGTTTTCTTATGATTGACATGCATTACTGGCAACATAAACCAGCATTTGGCTGTCTATTGGAGCTTGAAATTGGTTGGAAATTATGACAGCTGCTGTTATAAGCTGGAAGGCCTGAGAGAGGAAATTCTGGGTTTGTTAACACAGCAACAGCAACACAGCCAACCTAAAAAGGGATTAGGGGCATGTCAAATCACTGGGGAGAGCTATGTTTTTTTGAGGGATGGTGAAGAAGGAAAGGAAAAAGAGTTAAGAGAATGGTGGGATATCCCATGAAAACAAACAGCAAAAAAAAAAAAAATCCTCCCTCTAGCAGCAACAACCTCAAAGCTTTATAAGTTCAGACTATATAGGTGGCAAGTTGGTAATTGAAGCCCATGCCAAGACCAGAGAACTTCCAGCCAAAACAGATGTGGGTTTATAGAGGCAAAGCAAGCCTTTAAAATGGGTCTGGAGAATTCCAAATTCAATAGTATGTCGATATAAACCCAAAGACATGAAAATAGGATCTGAGCTTTTAAAATGAAAGCACTAATGAAGTGGTGTTTTTATGTGTCATAGCCCACATTTTGCTTTACCAAAATAAAGTGGTCCTCTCAAAGCATTAACCCTGATTTCTCACCTTTGAATCACAACGATGTGGCCTGAGAAATCCCCATGCAGAACCATAGAGCATTCTGACATCCACAGCATTGTTACTGTTCCCTCAAGATATTGTTTTATGCTACAGTTGGACCACACATATTGCACTTGCTCATGAAAGTTGGGAATATGTCAGACACCGTATCTGCAGACTTTATTTTTGTGCATGAAGTCAATGGAGCTAGGACAGGCACACACAAAGCAAGAAAGGACATGTACCCATGCAGACACCCATATTGCACATCTACATATACACATACCATACACAGTTCTACCCTCTCACAGTGGAAAAGTTTATCCACTATAGCAGAACTATTGTTTTGCCTACTGATGCTTAAATGTTTTCACTTTCTGCATGCATCACCATGAAAATGATGGTCTTACTCTACAGCATTTTGCATATCATAAAAATAACCCCTCTTACAGAGTCAAAAAAAGAAGGGGAATGTGGAGAGAATTCAGAATTTACAGATGGGGGAGAGAGAAAAAGAAATCTTGTCTATCTATCTTCATCTTCATTGTCTAACATTGATTCTTAAATGCCAGGAATACTAAAAAATACTAAGATAATACTTAATGAAGTAACTTCTAAGCTAATTCTTAGAAATATTAAGCTAAATGCTCAGTGAAGTATAGATTCACAGAACAGCTCAGGTTGAAAAGGACTTTGAAAGATCATCTGGCCCAACCTTACCCAGGAAAGGGAGCCTAGATGAGATTATCTAGGAACCTGTTCAATCACACCTCAAAAACCTTCAGTGCTGGGAACTCTGGGAAGGTTGTTCCAGTAAATGTTCTCACTGTAAAAAAACTCGTGAAAGTGAAAAAGTATGTTTTGAAAGTCCACCATACCCATCCAGCTCTTCCTCAATGGCAACACCAATGCTCAGACTACATGAAAAACCACCATAAGAGTTTTATCTAAGATTGTAGTTGTGGGTTTGTGTCTCAGTAGAAACCAAAGTTTCTTTCCTCATCACAGACCTCCATTTCCTTTCCCCTTCCTGCCCAACACTTGACTGTCTAGCCACAAGGGATGATGAGATATTCTAATTGCTGGCAAGATGGGGCTGTGTTTAAAGTTCTGTGAAGCAACAGCCTCTACAACGTGTTTCAGTATGGCCTATCCCATGCCCCACCTATCCACCATCCAAATGCCTCCCTTTACAGCATGTCTGGAAGTAGCTGGCTCTCGTAGGACACCAGGTAATACTGACAGCATAGTCCAGGCATGATTGGGCCTTTATTATGGAAGGAGGACAAATCTTGAAGTTGCCTCAGGACCACTATGAATAGGTAGTGTAAGACAGGGTTAGGGAGTAAATGGTAGGACCAAGAGAAGATCCTTCCCATAATTCAGATTCCAAGCAATAGCCTATAATCTAAGTCAAAATATGATGTTTCCATGAAAGAAGCAGAGTTATTGTAGTTCTAAGAGCATTTAGCAACTTCAATCCATAAACAATGTGTTCCAGAAAGAGGTGAATAACCACCCTTCCTCTTTCAGAGGTGGTAGATTGAGATACAGAAAGATAGTCAAACTGAGATTATCAAAAAAGAATGAGACAGAGATAGGAAAAGGCTACAACTCTCCTGAGACCCCAGGATGTGCCTTTCTTATTAGGCTAGCTGCTGTTCATACTGGCTGCATACTGGCAATGACTGGGTAAATGAAATATATGGAATGACTTTGTGGTTCCTGTAGAATTTGCTCCACTGAGAGTACATACCAGAACAGAAGTGGGAGCTCATAGCCCACTGGAAACCATGAGCAAACCCCAATGGATTTCAGTGAGTCTGTAAACACCTTCTCCAACGTCATCTGGCTACAAGTGAAATCATCAGTACAAGCCTGAGGCATCACACTGCAATGTAGAGTGAATAAAAACTGCTGAAAATACTATACTTTATTTTCTCATCCTTGCCTTCCAAGAATGAAACATTATAAATATTATTAAGAACAACTTTTAAAATTATTTTTTTCTCACAGATTATAAAATGTAATCTCATTGCCCCAAGAGACAGCGTGTCTTTTGTAAAGGTGTGGGGAAAAAAAAACAAATAGTTTCAGTTCACAATTTACACACAGGATTCTTCATCAAACTGTGGATTATTCAGTTAAATTTTTAGAGAGGACAAGAATCCCTGCCAAGTCACTGATTTATCTGCCTGAAAGGTACTCTTGGGTTTAAATATATCCCAAGACAGGCTGGGATGATAACCACCTTGTCATCTCAAGCTCAGAAACTGCACTTGGAAACCTTCAGAGCTAAAACCAGTGCTGCTACAGCAGCTGTTATAAACCCTAGTTCTGCTAATGACTGCAGGAACAGCAGTCCTGGGTCAGCTGATAGGTCAGTTTAGCCCAGCATCCTGTCTATCGAGGACAATGATCTTTTTCCCTTTCCTCAGCTTCTGGGGAAAGAGAACCCGTGATCTCAGTAGGTCAGTGGAGATGGAGACCAACAGACATGAAGACTGTGATTAGTTCATTGCAAATGATTGAGTTAGAAAACTCTGGAAAGTCTGACAGGCTGACACAAGGCATAAATTCCAAGAACAGTACAGATGCAGTGTAAAACAAATTGATGTAAATCCTCTTTCTATGTAACTACCACTTCCCAGAGGATAGGGAGTGCTTTTGGCTCCACAGAGAACACAACCCACCCCATCCCACCCTCAAACTGGTCAAACTGATCAGTCATATTGCTGTTCTCTGAAACCTCTCAAAGCAGGGCACAAGTAGCATCTTACTTTCTTGATCTTTCTGCACAAGAGGGGACTTTATCAGTTTTCTTTGTTATTTGGAATCTGTATATTCTTTATATAACTGCTGTAAAGGCTTTCTTATTGGAAAATGTGTACATAAAACAAATATCAGCTCTCTTTAGATTTTAAATCCTGTTGACTTGGTAGGAGAGCATTCAATCCCCAGAACTAATAAGGAGCTAACAAGTTTACGATTGTCCAGTGAATACTCTATCTTGCCAAGTTACCAACATGCCAGAAAATCTGTGAGATATTCTAAGAATGATTTGGATTAATATGATCATCTGTTAAAACCTGTAAAAGCTGTGAAAAGGATCTACCTATGCTTGCTGTGTCTGTCTGCTCTGACAGCCCCAGCTCTGACTGCAGTAAGGCAGATACCATGTCATTTCTTCATGCAGGACTGAGCACCACAGTACCATAGCACTGATAATATGAAAGGCCTACTCTTCACTCCTCCAAGAATATGTGAGAGAAGAGCATGGCTTCAGCGGAAAAAGAAACAAACTAAAGCCTTTTGGCTTAAATCTGCTCTTGTTTGAATATTCAGTCATTCTGGAGTTTCTGTAGCCTCCAACTTCTAACCAGAATTGCTGTGGGACTCTTCTGAAGTGTGGTGGTTGGATGCCAAAACCCACCTAGTGGTTGCTCCACTTCACTGGGAAGAGTAAGAGCTCAACAGTGTTGAAGGAGGTACAGATACTCTGTGGTGCAACTACTCACTGGTGCAGCTGAGGTGGTGCAGGCTGGAAGGGGATGATAGGACAAACATGGGTCCTGTATCACTCTGAGCAAGGCATGTTCAGCAATTCCTGTGCCAGCACTAAGAAAAAAGATCTCTATAAGACTCATAGCATGCACTCCGTTTCCACACTCATAGCACTGTTTCCCCCATCCCCTCCTGTCTCTTTTCCCACCCCTCACTCTCACTTATAAATAGCTATGGGCATGGGGCTGTGTTCTTTTTGGACTCCTAGCCCACATACTGAAGTCAACACAGCGATTATAGGGGTCAGCTCTTCGCATAAACATCGCCTCCACTTCGCAGGGCTGTTTCAGAGGCCTTTGCCCTGTCCCACCATGACCTGCAGCAGGAAATTCTCCTGAGCTATCTGAGGGCTAATTAAGGGAGAAGCCCAGAGACCCTGTAACCTCCTGAGAATCCCACAGAAGAGCTCTGGCCTCTGTCAGTGCACATGACAAGGCTACTGCTGGAGAAGGCAGTCGGTGCTTCTTCAGTCAGCTACCACTGTTTTATAGACCCTGGCCAAGATTCGTTAGTTGTAACAAATATGCTTTCACTGTGAAAAGCTAAAGCTCTCTCACTTAGCTGTCTGTGCACTTCCTGGCAGCTCTTTCATCAGGACTAATGACCACCCTCTGCTGTCACTTACATGCCCTGGGCAAAGTTGCTCTGGGGTTTGTGAGGTTTTAATTAAAAAGAAGTGGTCTTGTTTCTTTGGTTTACGTTAGTTGCCCTTTGCATTGCTCTTCTCATTAAAGTAAGGGGCGTCTGCACTAAAGAATGGGGGAAGGCTGGGGGTGGGGTTTTCTTTGTTGTTTTTTGGAGGCGGTTTATGATGACATGGGTGGACATCAGCTTAGTCATATTCTTTTTCAGTGAAACGTAATATGATCAGGGATAAACCATGAGTTTATTCCTTCTATGCGAAGAGGACAAAGCAGTCCATAATCAACACACCAAGACTATGCTTTTTAGTTTGTAAAGTACATGAAAGGGGCTCAAATAGCCTCAGGTTTTATTCCCTGCTCTATTTCTAGCCTTACAGATGCCCCCTGAGCAGGCACATCACTGTGCTTCATTTTCCACCTGTAAAAGAAGGATCATGAAATGATTTTTTTTTTGTGTGTCCATAAAGCTCTTTCACGTCTCCAGTACTATGAGACTATCTTTCCTCCCTTCCATCCTCCTTTCCTTCCTCCCTTCCTTCTTCCCTTCCATCATTCCATTCATCCATCCATCCATCCATCCATCCATCCATCATAGAATCATAGAATGATTTGGGTTGGAAGGGACCTTAAAGACCATCTACTTCCATGATCCCTGTCATAGCCAGGGAGATCTCCCACTAGATCAGGTTGCTCAAGGCATGTCCAACTTGGCCTTGAACACTGCCATCCTTCCTTTTCTACTTGCCAAGCGTTTATCATCCATATCCTTTCTGTTACAGCACAGGAATTTGTATGGTGGCCTTCTATGATGGGTCTATGGAACTGATGGACAGAGGTAGAGCAATTGATGTCATCTACCTGAATTTGTGAAAAGCGTTTGACACTGTCCCACATGACATCCTTGTCTCTAAATTGGAGAGACATCAATTTGATGGATGGAGCACTCGGTGGATAAAGAACTGGCTGGATGGCCACGCACAAAGAGTTGTGGTCAACGGCTCAATGTCCAGATAGAGACCAGTAATGAGTGGTGTCCCTCAGGGATCGGTGTTGGGACCGGTCTTGCTCAACATCTTTGTTGGTGACAAGGACAGTGGGATCGAGTGTGCCCTCAGCAAGTTTGCCGATGACACCAAGCTGTGTGGTTTGGTTGAGACGCTGGAGGGAAGGAATGTCATCCAGAGGGACCTTGACACACTTGTGAGGTGGGCTGATGCCAACCTCATGAAGTTTAACCATGCCAAGTGCAAGGTCCTACGCCTGGGTCGGAGCAATCCCAGGCACAGCTACCGGTTGGGCAGAGAAGAGATTCAGAGCAGCCCTGCGGAGGAGGACTTGGGGGTGCTGGTCAATGAGAAAATGAACATGAGCCAGCAGTGTGTGCTTGCAGCCCAGAAAGCCAACCGTAACCTGGGCTGCATCAAAAGGAGCATGACCAGCATGTCGAAGGAGGTGATCCTGCCCCTCTACTCTGCTCTCATGAGACCTCACTTGGAGTATTGTGTACAGTTCTGGTTTATTCCTTCTATGCAAAGAGGACAAAGGCTGCGTGGAGACCTCATAACAGCCTTCCAGTATCTGAAGGAGTCCTATAAAGATGCTGGGGAGGGACTATTCATTAGGGACTGTAGTGATAGGACAAGAGGTAATGGGTTCTATCTTAAATAGGGGAAGTTTAGATTGGTTATAAGGAAGAAGTTCTTTACTGTAATGTTGGTGAGGCACTGGAATGGGTCGCCCAAGGAAGTTGTGAATGCTCCATCCCTGATGGTGTTCAAGGCCAGGTTAGACAGAGCCTTGGGTGACATGGTTTAGTGGGAAGTGTCCCTGCCCATGGCAGGGGGGTTGGAACTAGATGATTTTAAGGTCCTTTCCAACCCTAACTATTCTGTGTTTCGCTGTGATTCCAAAATTGCAAATTTGCTGATGATTTAGGGCAAGTGAATTGCATCTCTGTCAAACCAATCAGGAAATACAATAAACCCAAAGAGTATTTGTGAAGTAGGAGTAATCAGGATCTCTTCTTTTCACTGTATGTAGGTTAAAATATTTCCTTTGGTACCGGTGAGTCATTAGAACATCACTGAAATGGATAGGTACCTGTGAAGCTCCTACTTCATTACTCAAATATTAAAAGCAATGTGAAATATCAAACTCTAATTTGCTTCCTATGCAATGACCAGCTGTGGCACATATTTTCCCTATATCTAAACTTAGTCATCATAAGCTACCCTATAATTAACACACCTTCCACAGGGATTTACCAGTACTCTCTAAGGCACCTGGAAAGTTTGAGTCCAGGAGGGTTGTACTCTGAAGAATCAAGGGAAGGAGAACCAAAAAACTTGATCACTGTGACAAACACTAAAGATTCACTAGGGACTCCATCCACTAAAGGATGGGGCTGGTTGGCTGAGAAGTTAGATTCCAGGAAAACATCTCAGAGTTTCAGCTGCCTCTTTCCATCAATTTTCTCCCCACATTGGTCATTTTGATTACAAAGAAATCCTTATGCAAGCAGCACCTTGTTATCTATCACATGGCACATGCCCCACAAGCGAGCTCTGCTTGAATTTCTTGCAAACAATAGTGACTCAGGAGCCACTAAGTTGACACTTTTATTTATCATCCATTTCCAGTAAACAGTGACTAGCAAGATTCATATTTCTCCCTGCTGCAACAGAAAATGTGTTTCACTTAATGGACGGTTCTTGGAAAGTTGACATGTATATGCCAAATAAAACTCTAGAAATTATTTCTCTTTGATGGTGCACCATTCCATGACACATGATTTTATTCCTGACCTACTGGTCAGAAAGTGAATGGGTGGTATTAGTGAACGGACATCTAGAGATCCAGATTCCAAGTATTTTCACTGCAGATTCAAAATACATTAGATGCTTAGTCAAGGCTTAAAAATAAAACACCACATGAACAAACATGTACATTTGATTTAGTCTATAGAAAAAGATACTGAAGGTTTCAACTCCCTCCTTTTTTGTACTGAAGTGATCCCTTGGTCCTTAGCCAATCTACACCTCTTATGATGTCCAAGAACTGATTTCTTCAAAGTTAGGAATTTCACTCATTAAACAGTACTAAAAAGGTAAGTCAAACCCACAAGACCACACACATTGGCAGACATTATTCGCAATGTGCACAGCTGGCACGATCGCATAAATTAATGTTTGCTTCCATCTAGTGGGTGGAAGTAAAAATTGCATTTAAGTGGAATATTATGCAAATTTATTTTGCAGCGAGTTGTGGGTAATATACAGAAGCTTTTATCCTTTAAGCTGCATGATTTTATGTCTGATCTAGGCTCTTCAAGACATGTTCATTAAACATAATGTAACGTTTTCATTTAGTCCTAAAGTTACAACCTCATCTCTGGGCCACTTCTGATTCACCATGGCTGTCACTCTTGGAAAGAATCCAAACATGAAAGAAGGGCTGTTTAACTTAATTATGTAACTGTTGTGTCACAGAGGGCTCTTATAGCAGATTACATGATTAAGTGCAAATACTAGCAGGAGGACTGCTTTCCATGATGAAGAGGCATTATGGAGGTCTATGATCTTACTGAAGGGCAGTGTAGTATAATATCTGACAACATATGGCACTGGTGTGGTCACACCACAAATACTGTGTTCAGTTTCGGGCGTCTCACTACAAGAAAGACACTGAGGTGCTGGAATGTGTCCAGAAAATTGCAGTGAAGCTGGTGAAGGATCTAGGGCATAAGTCTGAAGAGCGACCGAGGGAAGTGGGGTTGCTCAGCCTGGAGGAAAGAAGGCTCAGGGGAGACCTTATCAGTCTCTACAACTTCCTGAAAGGAGGCTGTAGTGAGACGGGAATTGGTCTTTTCTCCTAAGTAACAAGTAATAGGACAAGAGAAAATGACCTCAAGTGGAGGGAGGGGAGGTTTAGACTGGATATTAAGAAGAATTTCCTCACCATAAGAGTTGTCAAGCACTGGCACAACCTCCCTAGGAAAGTGCTGAAATTACTATCCTTGTGGTATTTAAAAGACACATAGCTGTGCCATTAATGATGGACTTGGCTGGATTAATGGTTGGGCTCAATGATCTTTTCCAAACTAAACAATTCTATAATTTACAAGACATTTTGAAGATTCAGAAGCATCAAATAGAATATATCAGGATGTGTCAACTACTACTAAAAGCGTACATTTAGGCAAGTGAATCTTCTCCCTACAAGTCAAACATAGTTATTTTAAATTTCAAGTTAATTTCTATCTCAGATTATGGCTGAGTAATATGGAATAGAGTCTTTCCCTCACCAGCAAAACTTTGTCATGACAACATTCATAGGAACCTGGTGGCAATGAGTATGCAGAACCCTTGAAGCTAAATAAGGGGAGGCACATGCTCCTGTCATAGCACAGGTGCAGAATACAAGGAACAGGTTAAAATACTGCATTATTTGGGAAAAAAAAAATCCTATGCCAAAGAAAAGAACACAGAATAGTTGCAGTATTCTCAGAAATCACGAAGCTCTCACATACTTTGCTTTTTAGGAAGCAGTTGTGGGTTGTTTTTTTTTGTTAAAAGAACAAAATCTTTTGAAAGCAAAATTTGCTACCATCTTCCAGACATTTGATTCTCCAGTTTCAGGTGGAGAAGGGTGATAAGAACTCAATAATCAAACCATTTGACATAAAAAAATGGAAAAAGCACAAGTATATGTTTGCAGTGTGGTAGGTCTGCAATATGGTAGATATTCCAAAGCACTAAACTGTAATTTAACAAACATATAACATTACAATGCAGTCAAAACAAAACGAACAAACAAAAACCAAACCAAACAAACCAAAACTTTGTAAATATGCTTTGTAAAAAACTTCTGCTTTATACGTTTTCAAACACCTTCAGAGCAACAGAGATTCTCTATTTAATTTCTTTCTTGTTTGTTGTTTGTTTCTTGTCAGGAAATATAGTTAAATAATAGCTATATATTTTCTAAGCCAAATTTAGCAGAGAAGTACCTAATTGGTTCTCCAATGTGATGAAAATAAAGACAAATTTATTGAAAGCTTTGAAGTGAGAGCTGGATTTATCCTGCGTAACTTTAAACACCAGAAATGTGTGCCTGTGTTCCAAAGTGGTCATCTAGGTTTCCTTAAAAGTCAATGAAGTGAGGGACAGGCATCTCATTCTAGCTGTTTTGGACACCTCTGCCAGGACAGAATGACTCATAACCTGGAAGTATCCTTCACTGTCCACTGGTTGCAGAAGGAGATTTGATGGTTTGCTCAGAATAGATTCTTAACTCTGAGATGGTTAAAGTTAGGTGAGATGAGGTCCACCTATTTTCTTCTCAGCCTGTAGGGAGAACGTGAGTTTTGGGCATTATGCCATAGTCTTTTGCTGGAAGTCATGTGTTTTTTTCTACCTGAACTTCACACTTCCCAGAAAAGGGGCCAGCTCTCAACTAAGTAGCACAGGATTGACATAAAGCCAAGTCCTTCTTACCAGGGGTTATTAACTTAAGCACACCATCATGGACAACTCAGCAACATTGTTTTCAGATCAGAACATTTCTCCCATCTGCTACAAAAGATATGGAGAACTATGCTCCACTATCATTTGGAACTACTGTCTGTAGGCTCCTTCTACAGCTGGAGGCATTTGTTTCTCCTAATGGTGACTTAGTGAGATTTATGCACTAAGCATTATTGCAGATCTGTACATGAACTGTCCTCTAGAACAATTTGTCCTGCTGTTAAACTCAAATAGTCCACAGTAATGTAATTTCCACTAGATTAAAATTAACTTCTATAGTTTCCCATTGTTAGTAAAGAAGGAAAAGATACAATAGACAGAAAAAGGATAAGGTCAGATTTCAAAATTCATGATTTAGTTTTTCACATCATTGTGAAAGGTTTTGGTTGGTTTTCTTGCTGAGAAAATGGAAGTAGAAGACTTGAATGTTGGACCAAGAACAGAAACTGATCAAATTCACATAATTCATGCCATTTTGGTAGGTAGTCACTCACAAATCTCATCAGCATGAAGTTAGATTTTTACTTTTTTTCTTTATTAATAGATAATGCCTTTTTTCCTCTAGAAGACTGAGAAAATGTTCTGCAATATGTGGTTATAACATGTCATAGCCTTCTGCAGCTAAGGTTGAGCTGGCATTGTGAAGGTGTTTGGGTTTCCTTTTCTTCCTTTCAATGAAGCATCAAACTTCAAAAAGCCTAGAATCAGGCATAGCTTTGGTGTTGTAAGCACTGGTCTCACAACCACACTATTTATCTTGGTCCGGAAGTTATTTTCCCCTTTGTCAGAGTGATTTCAGCTTCCTCTGGTATATAAGCCATATTTTACCTGGTGGCATAGCTGTACATAATTCACCTCCCTGTAGCAGTCTGAACGTTCATGTCCCTGTCGTGAAATGTGGTTTTGTTTGCTGAGAACTGAAATTCTGTAGTCCAACAAAACTCCTTGTGATTGTTAAAGAATGCCCAGATGAAACCTGATGACCTGAGAGAGACAGAGCAATCTAAGCCGCCTTTGGGACTTGAAATTAAGACCACCTACAGGTGTAAACAGTTACAGCTTCCTCACATTCCAGGCATTTATTCTCTCACTTAGAATTTTTTTATACTTGAATAATTCTTTTCTTGGGCCTTTTTCTGCAAAACCTTGGTAAGACGTGTGCATGTATTTCAATCAGGTGAGCTTTTTCAGAATTCCCTCAGTTAAAAGCCTCTGTTCCCATCCCACAACTTCCTGTAATTGTAGAAAAATAAATAGAGGTGTCTAGTTTTATTTTAGTCACTGTGGGCTACCTTATCTGGTTTCCAGATGCTGCTCCAGAAAGGAGTGGGTTACATGTAGGATAGGTAAATAGCTCTCTGGGCCTAATCACTTGCATTGGCTACAGATGTAATTTATTGCCTAAACACATGCTTTATCCCACTTGACATAATCTAGCACAGCCAAGGCATTTTCACGGACCTGCCTCTAACACGTGATTCACAGCGGACATGTGCCCTAATGCTGGTAGCTGGAAAGGTTATCTTAGAGCAACCCAGGTGGGACAGGGTGCAACTGAGGCAAGTCCCTAATCAATATCAACCAGAGGACTTTAGAAAGCACCTAAAGGAGAATGATTTGGCCAGAGCAGTGATTTTCTGACTCCAATTACTGTCTAATGGTCTAATGCTATATGAGAAACACCTGAGTATCACAGATACCTACAAGAACTTGCAGCTCTGACATAAGAAGTTCAAGGTATGAATGCCCTTCTCAAGCAGGCATCTGGAGAGGTAGAATACCTCACAGCTCCCAAAATGACATGAAATATATCTCTGTATAAGCAACTGAACCTTGCCAAAAATCTGCATTAAATATAGTGGGAATGTAGACCCACATATAGATACAGCTTGCATACAGAGAGATGTCTCAATGTGCCTTAATTTCCAATTTGAATTACAGGACAGATGCTAGAAAATTTACCCTTCTTTCAGGGGTTTTCTCTTGGCAGGCTTCCCTTGAATATGTGTAGTTTGTTTCCCATTTGAACTTGTCTGGCTACATCTTCTACAAATGGTTTTTATTGTGTTGGGTTTTTTTTCCATCTACACTATAGAATGCATCATTAGTCAATACTATGTGCCTGTAAGGGTGCATAGTTGTTATAATCAAGTCAGTTGTCAATTTCCTTTCTTAGACTGAGTAGATTAGGCTAAGTGAATAAATTATTTTCCGTCCTTTTCATAACTTCTTTCTTCATAACTCTTATAAAATAAAAGAACAATAGGTAGGAATATAGCATTTTGCTGACATAAAGGCCTCTGCACCACTTCATCAACAGAACAAATAGAGAGCTGAACAGAAGAAAAACGAAAAGGAACATACATGCCAGAATCAATTCAAGTACTGGAGCAGAAATAGTCAAGAAGGGAATGGAAATTAATCTTGGGTAAGGTAAACAGGCAGGACATAAACAGGACTCCCAAGACATCTTCAGCAATGGAGCCAAAATTTTCCCCTGTGGAGTGTTTGGAAGATAAGGTATTTCATAGAATCATAGAATAGTTAGGGTTGGAAAAGACCTTAAGATCATCTAGTTCCAACCCCCCTGACATGGGCAGGGACACCTCACACTAAACAATCTCACCCAAGGCTTCATCCAACCTGGTCTTGAACACTGCCAGGGATGGAGCATTCACAACCTCCCTGGGAAACCCATTCCAGTGCCTCACCACCCTAACAGGAAAAAACTTCCTCCTTATATCCAATCTAAACTTCCTCTGTGTAAGTTTTCACCCCTTGTACTGTCACTACAGTCCCTAATGAAGAGTCTCTCTCCAGCATCCCTATAGGCCCCCTTCAGATACTGGAAGGCTGCTATGAGGTCTCCACGCAGCCTTCTCTTCTCCAGGCTGAACAGCCACAACTTCCTCAGCCTGTCTTCATATGGGAGGTGCTCCAGTCCCCTGATCATCCTCATGGCCCTTCTCTGGACTTGTTCCAACAGTTCCATGTCCTTTTTGTGTTGAGGACACCAGAAGTGCACACAATACTCCAAGTGAGGTCTCACAAGAGCAGAGTAGAGGGGCAGGATCACCTCCTTTGACATGCTGGTCATGCTCCTTTTGATGCAGCCCAGGATATGGTTGGCTTTCTGGGCTGCAAGCGCACACTGAAGCCAGCTCATGTTCATTTTCTCATTGACCAGCACCCTCAAGTCCTTCTCCGCAGGACTGCCCTGAATCTCTTCTTTGCCCAACCTGTAGCTGTGCCTGGGATTGCTCCAACCCAGGTAATTTCCATCAGTAGCTCAGGAAAAAATAAGTAATACTAAAGAAGTCTGGTCTTTTCATCCTTCGAGACAAAAACTTCTGCTTAGGTGGTTAAGAGCAAAGAAAATTTTGTTTCATTGTAATGAAACAAATTGTAATGCTCCAAGGGAGAATTTGCATCAGAATTAAAGGAGTCTCAAGTGGTCCATATACTGGTTCTGAAAGTATTCCTAGTTGTTCATGTTCCAAAACTTATTAAAGCACCTTAGACGATTTTTTTTAGCACCAGACATCCACAGGTCATTCCTAGTTCTGCTAGCTGAGCTGTGGCTGTAATAATACCAAACGCTTCATGCTGAGTAAACAGAAGCATCCTATTTAAGAAGAATCAAGAATGAGATTCTTTTGTTCTAGAAAGAAATAGTGAAAATATGCAGTGAAAGCAATTTTAAACTTAGACCATTGTTTTTCTTCTGCTTCTGCTTTGGATGAGCTGAACAAGAAAGAGACTGTACTCTGAAGGAGGCAAGAAATCCTTTTCGAAGAAGTGAGAGTGCAATGGCCAAGACAGACCCAGAAACTACAAAAACATGTCTAAGGAAGCAGGCTGGGACAGGAAGGAAAGCACAAGAAGAGCTCGTTTAAGGGGAAGAGGGAGTCATAAAGATCGCAGGAATAAATATGCCCTGCACAACTATACTCCACCATCAGCTCTGAAGAGCCCTACCTTGACATTATGTTTTACTGTTCTCTTTTATTCATTCTAAGAGCTTTGGTGAGGAGCAATTCAGTGGTATTTTCAAACAGAATAGAGGGATACTCTATCTCATGGAAGCTCCTCTGCCTTAAGAGATTTTTCTTCGTGCACCCCTACTGAAGTCCTCCCTATTTACTGACAAAAATATCTGTTAATAAAATTATCCAAAGCACATACTACACAGTTAATAGAGACAGGTGGAATGTAACATTCATCCTCAGGACTAATCTAGATATTGCTGACCATCCTCTCTTTTGTTCATTTTATTATCTGCTTTTTCCTCTCACTAACCTGAGCTGCAACACTTCAGTAGAAGCCTGGACGTATGCTGGGCACCAGAGATGAAGCAATCAAAAATATGTCCAGTTTATACTTTTTTTTTCACTAAGATAGTAATAAGAACATTAAACTTTCCAGTTTCTTTTGTATAGAAATCTGCCAGGCCCACAGAAATAATCAACAGTGTTAAAGGAACAGATGTCAACCATAACATATGTAGCAGTCCAGATGCAATGAATTGTATAGCATTCTTATTTCATTTTATAAGGCCACAAAAGCCCTCTATAAAATCAACCTTTATTTTTCCATGCTGAAGTCAAGTAGTGCATAAATAGCTTGAGAAGTATCAAGAGACATGGGGAATATGGGGTTTCTTTCTCTTTATAAGAAAGTGCTGTTTTGTCCCATTATGGATATTTAAATGGGTCCCAGTCAGAACCGTAGATAATGCCCTGCCGTGACTGAGCTGATTCTCACTGGCAGAAGGTTGCTGAATGTCAAAGTCATTATAGATGTTTTGGATATATGTTTTGGATATATGCCATTCCCCTTGTCCTATCCTTACCTGCCCTTGTAAAAAACCCCTCTCCAGATTTCTTGTAGACGCCCTTTAAGTATTGGAAGACTGTTATAAGATCTTACTGGAGCTTTCTCTTCTCCAGGATGAACAGGCCCAGCAGTCTCAGCCTGTCTACATAGCAGAGGTGCTCCAGCCCTTGGAGCATCTTTGTGGCCTCCTCTGGGACTCACTTGAGCAGGTTGTGTTGGGGGCCTCAGAGCTGGATGCAGGGCTCTAAGGGAGGTCTCATGAAAGGGGAGTAGAAGGAGAAAATAATTTCCTTCAACCCGCTGGTCACACTGCTGGTGATGCAGCCCAGGACATGATTGGTTTCTGGGCTGCAGGTACACACTGCCAGGTCATGTTGAGCTTCTCATCAATCAACCCCCTCAAGTCCTTCTCCTCAGGGCTGCTTTCAATCTATTCCCTGCCCAGCCTGTATTTGTGCTTGGGATTACCCCAACTCATGTACAGGACCTTGCACTTGGCCTTGTTGAACTTCATGAGGTTTGCACTGTCCTAACTCTCCAGCCTGTCCAGGTCCCTCTAGATGGCATCCCTTCCCTCCAGCATGTTAACCGCATTGCACAGCTTAGTGTCGTCAAACTTGCTGCTGGTGATTACATATTTGAACAAAAAAAATTAATAAGGCATCATTACTCACAGCTTGGATGGAGACAGACCTCTGTCAGTGACCTGTCATTCGTTTTCCATGTGCTATCTGGGCAGCTGATGTAGCACAAGCTGCGCAGATCTCCATCTTTCACCGATCTGGCCTTTCCAGTATGTTATCGCAAAGCGCATGCAAGCTCGGTTTCCCGAAATGCCTGGCAACATGCCATACACCTGAAAAAGGGAATGGTCCTGAACATTTAATGAGAGTTTCAGTTACTAAAAGGCAGTGAAAAATATCTCGAGAAGTCCCAATAAGTGTTTTTATCAGAGAAAGAAGAGGCCAGCAAAAGGGGAGTTGATGTGGGATTGGAAGCTGTAAAGAGAAAGAAAAATAGGGAAAGAGGAAAAAAATAAAGGGAAGGATGATTGAAGTAATAAAAATTCATCGTCTTTCAGCTTGCACGTAATATCCAAGGCATTATGGGTAAAGGCTATATTAGGAAACTTGGAGCTGAAAAGAGAGAAAAAGCAGTACTTTACCCTGCCCTTTTCCTTCATGTATCACAAAAGGATTACATGGACAGACTGACTGATTCAGCATATTTATAGTTTTTTCTGACTTATTTTTAAAAATTCTTGCTGTATTTATGAACCCTGTTTATCAGAGCTCAGGATAACTTTACTGCCAAGACAAACTTTCCAGTCTCTTTCTGAGTCCTGATAGACTACTCATCTCAATGATCCTTTTTGATGATGAGTTTCCAAAGGCAGCAGTGGAAGATGAGCAAAGCCTTATTCTCATATTGCTTTTGGTGGACACCACACTCAGATTCAGAAACTGGAAAGCAGCTTGCCAGAATCTCCAGCATTATCACTAAAAGCCTTTCTGTCTCTGTGGGATTATTGAGAGCATTATTAGTGACTAAGTCTTGGAGCTTTGCTGGTTTAGTGTGTGATGTGTGTTCAGGAAGGCTGGGGGCTTAAAGCCATGGGCACTTGGGCAGGTAAGCTTTCTGGGCACATGGGATCTTTCTGCAGGGAGTATTTTGGCACCTTATCTCTATTTTAGTATTTCAAATCAAAATAATTGCTGAGGTGAGTAGCTCGAGAGAGGACGCCTTCAACACCGGAGCCGCGGGTGGGGGGAGATCAGCGTCCAGGAGCCTCACCTCAGATCGCCAAGAGCCACCGAGGGAGCCTCAAGTCCTCGACAGGACCTGCCCAGAGCCGGCAGCTCAGCTGACGAGAGCGAGCAGCTGACTCACACAGGGCGGAGCCTGAAGCGGTGGCACCAGCCCTCACTGGTGAAAAACCTGCCCCAGGGAGCGCGAGAGACCAGTAACGCGGCGAAGCAGAGCGGGCAAAATAATAAAATCATATAATTGTTTGGGTTGGAAGGGACCTTAAAGCTCATCCAGTTCCAACCCCCTGCCATGGGCAGGGACACCTTCCACTAGACCAGGTTGCGCAAAGCCCCATCCAACCTGGCCTTGAACACTGACAGGGATGGGGCAGCCACAGCTTCTCTGGGGAACCAGTGCCAGAGCCTCACCACCCTCACAGGGAAGAACTTCTTCCTCAGATCTCATCTAAATCTCCCCTCTGTCAGCTAAAAGCCATTCCCCCCGTGTTCTGTCACTACACACCCTTGTAAAAAGTCCCTCTCCAGATTTCTTGTAGGCCCACTTTAGGTACTGGAAAACTGTTTGTGATGTTTAATTTCTTTCCCCATCTTCCTATTTCATAATATTTTTGGTTTTTCAATATCATTCCATAATGCTTACTTTCTAAAAATCTATCAGTAGAATTGAAAGCAAACAAACAAAATCTGTAACTCGAGAAATTTTGGGGACAGGGCAGGTCTTTTCTTACATCAGGGTCCTCAATTTTGACCCAAGGCATTACTTATTGAAAAATGTAACCAAATGATGAATTCTTATGAATAAATGCACCAGATATGTTGACCTGAACTCAAGTACCTTTCCACCAGCAAGTCTGGCCTTTGATCTATGAGGAAATGTGTAATGGCAAAGAAAAGAAATGGAAAGAAAATAAAGTAAGGACAGATAAGCACAGATTTTAATAAACAACAGCAAGGATAATGGGTGAGTCTTGTGTTAGTAGGACACTTGGAATTGTTCATGCCTAATCTGTTCTTACTGTCATGGAGTGGGAAGATAAAACAGCAGTGTAATCAGAAACTACAGGAGCTACGGTTTCTGTATATGATCCTGCTTCTAAAGATCAGAAAGCCAGACCTTTTGTGGGTGAACATGAGCTGAAGTGGAATAAAGTTGGCAGGATCTGGGTCAACTGCAGGCAGTGTGTCTTTTTAATGTTTACTTTTTTTCCCCCAGATATAATATGCTTTTTTATGGCTTGTTTTCAACTGGGGAGTTACCTACACCCAGAAAAAGTGTCTTTCCAGCAGGCCTCAGGTGTATTCCAGTGAAAGCAGGACCATCAAAGTGGTAGTGAGGAGTGTGAAGACAATTCCAGGCCTTAAATTTAGATCTCCCAGCCTGCCACAGTGCATCTGTTTTCTATTTGGGCTTGCACATGTGTGTTTTTTTAAGTTTACATTTTAGAAAAATTGGAACATTTTGTCATTTCCCTCCATATAGATGTATAGGCACAAGAGGTCTATTCAGCTGGGAACTTGTGCTCAGCAAGATGGGGAGAATTTTCTCTATATTGGAGGATCAGCCTGAACCTGTGCTTTGAGTCGTCACTCGCAGAGGGCAGGCTCAAATTTCAGCTGTTATTGAATACCAAGGAAAAAAGAGAGAAAAAGCAACGCAATTCTTGTTGCCTTTATAACTTCAGTCAATGTCTTGAAAGGCAAATCTGTTAACTACCAGAGTTTGCAGAGAGGCTTAATGGAGAGCAACTGGGGCTCTGAATATTCCCCCTTCCATATAAAACTTCAACCCACAGGCAGAATATCCCAGGTTGGCTCAATCTGATTTTCCTTCTTGTAATACAGAGCATCTTTACCAGTGCATGCATGTGGCCAGGAGCTGATGAGGAGGAACATTAGCAACCAAAATACAGGCTGCCAGTACTTGAGCTGAAGAACAAGCATTATTAACTGATAGTCATAGCAGGCTGTAATCTTCAGGCACTCAAGGGGCTGCCCAGTTTGCCCACTGGGTTCTTCTTTTCTTTCCTGCCATGGCTTCCTAGCACACCAAGAGATGACGTTTTACAGGGGGAATAACAGTACTGAGAAAAATCTTTCAAGTAAAGAAATAAAATCTTTTATGTCAACTTTAAGGAGTGGTGAAAAATAAATGAAAGTTGACTCTCAGCAAAGGTCAGTGAATTGATCCCTCTCCTCTCTGCCCTGAAGTCCAACAGAATATTTTAGAACATTTTCTCTGGCATAGGTTTCTGAAGCATCTTTAGATTCATAAGTGCGTATCTCCTGACATCCATGTAGCTCTTAATATTCCTGTATAAAGCAAATAAAACTCTACACAACTTAAAGGCAAGAAGTTTTTTATTATGAGACTGGTCATATAAAATGCAGGATTTATTCACGCTAATTTCCCATATTGCACTAGTGAGTTAGGTTGACATCTCCATTTCTGCAGTTGCCATTGCCTGTGCCTTACCTTCAGCACCACAGAAATGGCCAACTTGCTGTATTGCTGTGCCTTTAGAATTGGGCTTTAGAATTTGAATGCAAGGCATTCCACTGTGATATTTCACATAAAGTTTTGTTGTTTTTTTTTTTACAGCCAGGCCTGACAAGGTCACTCATTTCAGTGGCAGCCTTTCCTTGACAATGGGCTAACAGTCTGCACCAATTATTGTAGCATGTCCTTCATGCTTGGCATTTCAAACTGGATTAAATTGGGAACTAAGCAAAATTTCAACTGTCTTGGACAGTCTCCTATGCAAGGGAAATGCTCATAAAAGAAGTAATTAGGAATAATAGTTTGTGTACTATATTTTTCATACATACTGCTCTCAGGTCTGAGGGGATGGTAAACTCTATGCCTCAAAAAGCAGAGTTTTTAGCTTGAGGAAAGAATCTTTCCTAATCAGGCAGCACTGAAGCAGAAAGAATTGCTTGTTCACAGGTATCAATAGCTTCTGCCAAATTATACATTATTTAAGGGAACTAATGTACTATGTGACGATAGCTGAAGGCAAGCATATTCCAAAAGATATATTGCTCACCACCTGCCTGGACAAGAAATGCAAATACTATTGCATACAGTTTGGGACAGCTCTGCACTTCTAAAATTCTGACATATGAGTTTTGGTTGAGTTGTAAAGATATTTTCAATAAGATGCTATTCTTATTTTGTCACACTATTAAAAAAAAACTTAAGTCCTTTTTTCAGAGGTGATCCATATGGAAAATAAATTAATAAATAATAACCCAATGGCAGCATCCATAATTGTACTAATAGCTTAACAAAAACTCTTGGAGTTTTTTATATTATTTTAAAGCAAAACAAACAAACAAAAAAATATCAACACTTTTCCTTGCTTTGAATGAAACCAAATTTGAATTAAAGCTACAATAAATATCTTAAATTTAAATTTACTAGTTAGCAAAACCTAGTAAAACTTATGTTCTGGTGATAGAAGATGTTTTCAGAATGGTGATTTACACCAGCAAATATCCGTTAAGGAAAATAGATGCTGGGTTTTCTTAATGATGAAAATAAATGAGTTTGAGGGAATTTTTTTTTTCTAATTAGAAGAACTACAGTTTGTCATCTAAAATGTTTCAGAACTGTCGTCCCCAAATCCTGCAGTACTCCTAGCAAAAAGAAATGTTTGAAATGGTATCCATACCCACTCATAACAAAGGCTGTAATCACCACATATTAACAGCCAGCTGCTGGATTCAGACTTCTGTTACCTTTGACTATATATACATCTAGATTGCCTTTAGCAGAGCCAGGTGACAACTGGCAAGTCTTTTACTTTGTTATGAATATCATAAAACTGCAGAGGGAAACATTTTGGTGGATACAAATACATTGGATTCTATCAAGATAAAAAGCTAAATCAACAAAATGCATTTTAAATCCCAGAAGCTTTTTTATTCTCATTTCTATCTATTTAAATTCATGTTTTAATCTATAAGATGATTTGTATGACAAAATAGAAGGAATTTTCAAAATTATACAATATCTTTAAGATAATGGAAACTTTCACCAGTATGTGATGTAATAAAAACATCTCAAACAGTTCTGAAAATATACATTTGATTTGGAGAGGGTAAGAAGTATCCTGAGGAGATGTCAACCAGCCCTTCTGACAGAGAAGACATCTAGCGAAATTAAATCAATCATGACAACTGTGTGTTGAAAATATTCTTAAAAGCTTCCAGATTGTTGTTTCAGAGCTTCTTGAGCAAATGATACTTTGGCAGTGTAGCTGGAATTAGTGAAATATTTTGGCTGTCCTGGGATGAATATTTTTCACCCTCCCCGACAAAATTAGACACAACAAGGAAGAGGAGGAGTGGAAAATCATTATAGAGCGATACTCTACTGTGAGAAATTAGTGTGTGGAGATTAAAAGACTTGCTTGAGGTCAGATAGGAAATGTATGGCCAAGGCCTTTGGGAAGTCTAGATCAAAGTTTGGACTGATGTTTTATCCTTCTTTTCTTCCTGCGTTTATACATGGACTGAAGATATTGCCCAAATGAAAGCAATCTTCACCACCAAGTTAGAAAAAAAAGACACTTTTTAAAAAGTTCTTTCTCCATCCTAGCATAGAGCTAATGAACTGTTGTGAGCTGAATGAAGGCATAGGAATCTGGACACGAGTTTTGCTCCTGAGCAGATTTTACTTTACTGCCAATGTCTGCAGAGGAAGTCACCTCTTTGGTCTTTCTGTTTCTACCAAGCCATAATTAAATGAACAGGCGTTTGAGTATTCTATCTGGTAGCTCTGATGTCTGTTCTGAGCAACCACATGGAATCTCTTCCTGCCCCTCATGTTTTCACTGCTTCTCACTACCATCTGCCTTTCTTGGGCAGAAGAGAAGCAATTGCAGTGTTGTCTGGAGCAGTGCAGGAAGTTGGCCTTGTAGAAGGACATCTCACTAAACATATATGTATATTTATAGATATATATATTCTCACATTAAAATAAAAGAAGAATAGTCCCAAAGTTTCAGGCTATTCATCTCTACCCAATAGTCCTCAGATGTCATTGTGAAAAACCTGGACCTTGATGACTGCCAGAAAAAGGCATGAGCACTAGAAATCACAAGCAATAGAAATCTTTCCTTCTTCAAAGAAAGGCCAAGATTTTTGTCAAGATGATTTCAAACAAGCCGGGTAAAATATTTTTCACAGTGTCTCCCAATAAGTACCCACAGAGATGTCCGTGGGATCACCTCACTTGGGTGGATCAGCTGCATCTACTTGTCTCTCTGCACTAGAAAGATGCTGATGCCATAAAACCACCACCAGGTGGTTTGATCCCTCCTTAATTCTTCCAGCATGAAAGCTCTCCTTGAAATAAGATCAGCTGCTGGCAGCAGAACTTCCTTCTGATGGACCCAGCTACCTTCCCTGGATTTCACAGGTTTTGCCAAGGTGATCAGGAAAGGGAAGAAAAAAGAAGCAAGAAATGAAAAAAACCTGCCTTGTTATTATGATGCATATAAAACAGCCTGTGAAATCCAGAAACTCTTTAGACATCTATTTGCAACTGAGAATAGAAAACAATCTGGTTTCCCATAAAACACAAATTTCATCATGTACTTAGCAGAGTAAAAATTATTCATTAAGTATCAGGACAAAATAAAAAGTCAAGGAGAGATGAGAGGCTTACATAGGAATAAGTCCAATTTAATTTCTAACAGCCAGGACAGGAGACCAATGGCAAGTACTGGGGATTCAGTTCTGCTCTGGTTGCAAATGTAGGTTAAATTGGCATGGTGTTTTGAAACAGGTGTGAGTAGGCTCCATCCCACATCCAGATCCTGTGTAGACACTTCAACAAGTGCTGAACGTTTTATTAAGTATTTTTAGCTTTTTATTAAGGCTTTTTAGCACAGATCTTGTAGACAGACCTGAGTTCATAGCCAAATGGTTTGGAACATGGGCAGAGGAATTGCATGTTTTGACTGGACAGGCATCCCCTTGGGGATTCTGGATGACTTCAAGCACAGTGTTGATGAGCCATTAAAGTATGTAAAACACTGAAGGGAAAAAACCAAACCAAACCATAAAGCCCAACCACCCCCCAAAATAAACAACAACAAATCAGAAGTCTTATGTTCCATTACTGACCTTGCCAGTGATTCTTAGCATGATCTTACCCAACTCTAATCTTGTTATGCTGGCATAATTAACTGAGAATGACTACTTTCACAAATGTCTTGTCCCAGGAAGAATTACTATTCAGGAAAGTCCTTTCTATCTAGAGCAATGACCAATCCTGGTTTTGAATCTGCAATAGCTCTTGAATCATATTGGGTCTGCAAATGATTTACAGAATGGACCAACTCAGACGAAGTAAAACTGAGTTATGGCAGGAATGGCTGGAGAGAATAGCTCCTGCTGTAATCGAGGGATTGGCAAGCTTCTCTTGCCAAAGAAAACTTATGGGGCTTTGGCTTATTCAGCCTAGCAAAGTAAAAGCAGCAAGGAGAAATGTTGTGGCTGAACTTCAAGGAATAAGATTAGTTACCAAAGTGGTGCGATAATTCTGGCATGGAAAATGAGACGGAAAGGAGAAAGAGGCCACTGATAAGAGAAGCAAAACAGAAGATCCAAGCACTTAGGTAACTGGACAATGAAGCACTCTAAGTTTGTAGGTGAGATCATATGTGGAGGGCATCTTGGTGGTCAATTAGTTACCATCAAACCCCCATCTTCTCTCTCATAGAATCTATGGGCAGTGTTCATCTGGTGTTTTAACTACCAAATAGACTTGGGAGAGAAGCAGTTATACAATTAGACAGTGGTTTAACTTATTCTGGTGCCAGACAAACCCGGAGAACAACTTCAGCACAACACAGGAATGCCAAAATAGTGAATCAAGCCCCTTAAAAATATCAAAAGGACCCTGGCAGAGAACAAGACTTTAAATAAGAATTGCCTCTCCTTTGATGTATTCAAATTACCAAGTAGGGAACAGGGTTAGGGCTCAGAATTGAACCAGGAGATAGTTTGAACCAAAGCCCCATATCTCAGCATTGATTTTGGATGATGCGAGAGTTGAAACTTAGCCCAGCCCTCTAGCTGAGAGGGACAAAGTCTGCAGCTCCAGGACTTGAACGGAAGCATGTGCACTGGGTTATGAGAACCTTACTGTGTATCAGGCTTGCAAATCCTGCAAACTGAGATGCAGTACATATTGAACACTCCTTGTCCCAGTCCTTCATCCCCTCCCTTGCATCTGCCAACGGTCTCTGGCTTGTTTAGTCTAGAGCATGCTATCTCATTATGTTTCCTAATTCCTGATGTCTTTCTAAATTCAAACTGGATAAGATTACATGCCAGATAAAGCAGAAAATTCCACCAGAGCCCAATGACACGATCTTATCAAATGATGACTTTAATTCCTATCTCTGCTAATTAGAGTCACATGTTATATGGAATCCAATGAAGGCAAATTCCATTAGTTTCTCCCATCTCCTGATTTCCCACCTGTCTGCTGTCAACGATTTTCAGTGAATGAGATAGTTAAGGACAAAACTAGCATATTAAAGAAACTTATCTTCTGCAAGACCTTTTTGGCCTTCCCCCATATCTATATGTGGAATAGAAAGTCTTCCAGATGCTAAGTTTCTAAAAGATGACATTTCAACATACACTAAAAAAAAAGAAATAAAAAATGGAATTTTCTAAGAATGACATTTTGCTCTGTGCTGAAATAAAGATGGTTTTATGGTAGAGTATGGCAGGTGGTGTAATCTGTGAGGTATAGTGCAGGGATGACATCACTAGCCGTTTGCTACTTTTCCTCTCACAGTGAGGCAAGGAAACATGACACAATCTAGACAGACAAATATATTCACTTTTCTGTATGCTATGTTGCGAGAGCCAATTCCATCTATGATTAAACAGTGATCACTTCAAACACTTCTCACAGAAACATCAAGGATGAAATAGGACCCTGTTCAATCCCAGGGGAAAGGGGTCAGTTTATATTGTGGCTGAAAGTGATAAACTACTTTGCTAGCTGTGAATCACCATTAACTGTGCAGAAGTAAACACCTGCTTTAAGGGCAGAAGTTAAGAGCCAGCTGACCTGGCTGCTGCTCAAGCTGAAAGCAAAGCAGACTGCAAAGACTCAAGCGTTTGCCTGGGACCATTTGCTCCCAGAGGGCTGTGAGAGATCAGAGAAGCACAGAGAGCAGAGCAGTGCTTGGAGACTCTTTAAACACTCAAATTCAAGAGCTGTCAAGGCTCAACATCTTCCATGCTAAGTAAAAGAACATGCTTTATTTGCCTGTTACTGAAAAGTAAGAAGGATTTTGTGTTGCAAAAGTAAAAGGTTACTTGAGAGAGTTTTGTTTCTGCCTAACAGTTATGGTTAACGACAGGTCCAGCCAGGGGTTTAAAAAGAAGCAGCCTGCTCTGTTTGGAGCCTAAAAGAGGTTTTCAGTAGGATCAGGTTTTAATGCAATACTGCATCCCCATCTCCTGAAAATTAGGGCCCTCCTGACCATGTCTGTGTTGATAACAGTTAGAAAAATAGCTCGAACACCCATCTGGTGTTATTTTAGTCCATAGCCCTCTCCTAAATGAGGTCTAGACACAGTTCATATAAGGACATCAAGTCCTGGAGACCATAAGCAAAGTGAACAAGACTACATTGATCAGTCTTTCAGTGCTAGCCTGGAAAGCCTTGTGTCCTCAAACACCCTCCTTTGTCCTCTTCTCACATCCTACAAGAAAGGAAACTTGTCCATAGAATCAGGTTCATGAAATGGTTTGGGTTGGAAGGGACCTTAAAGATTATGTATGTTCAAGCCACCTGCCACAGGCAGGGACACCTTCCACTAGACCAGGTTGCTCAAAGCCTATTTTTTTCCTCTGACAACTCTACTGCTGGACTTAGCAAATCCTTCATCCTGTATCAGACATTTTGAGCAAACAAAACACTTGCAGAACAAAGATGTCTTAAATTCACAAGCAAAATGTGAACCAAAGGAGACCCATAACCAAGTGCTATGTAATGTAGACACAGCCAGTCTCTGCCTCATGGTCTTATGGCCAAACTTTGCTTCCTGCTTCTGTTTAACCAGCAGAATAGACACAGACAATGACAGAGTTAAAAATGGAACCATGGAAAATCATTAATCACTGAGGAACAGTCAGAGGGTGGAAGAGTGGGTGGGTAGGTAGACCAACAGGTAAGTAAACACAGGGTATTATCATCAAAGTATCATTTCTCAGATTGATAATATCCATACTCTTACCTACTCTAAATATAGGAAGGTAAAGAGATGCCAGGGTTGCTTGGCTACATGGAGATGGGAACAGGCTGGACTTAGCACTAATTAACTTCTCGTTCCCTGGCTGTCTATATAAAATGGAAACTCATCATCAACGTCCTTCTGGTCCACATATTCCTTTCTTCCTATTAAAAAAAAAAAAAAATAATCAACCCAGGGATTTAAGGACAGTGATAACCTCTGCAAAGCTCTAAAATCAAACAGCTGCTTTAATCTAGTAGAAGTCTGAGCAATGAAAAGCAAGATACGCCACCTGAATAAACAGTCACCATGATATTTGCAATAGGCTGGGCTGGCCTTCATGTTAATTTAAAAATTGGAATAACCTGTAACTAATTTTATATTTGTTACTGGGGAATAGCTGTCATATGTACTGATAACTTGAAGAGAAGGAAGTAAAGGATTGCAGCAAATAGGGTTTTTCTTTGAGCTGCTACCAAAGATGAGAACAGACAAGACATTGACCTTTCGACAAAAGATTCACTCACTGTTAATTTATAACACACTGGGTGCACAGCTGTGTCCTTCAAGATGTATGACTGAGCAACTTTTCCTGGTGCCAAGTTTGTGTTTCTTTTCATGCCTTTGCATACTCAAAGGTCAATTTAGCTTTGGCTTCCTTTCTCTACTCATCTTCTGGGCACTGTCAAGGAACTCAGGCCCTTTTTATTTCTGACCGATGGAATTTGCTCTCACAAACTCCTCTTCTTGTGCAGTCAGGTATAATTCTGATAAGGACTTTCCAACTCCCTTCCAGGAGTCAGATCATCTCTATCTAGCTAAGGTTGGCAGAGCGTGAGTGTGTATAACTGTCTTTGGTGGCTTACATCTCTACCATGATGTTTTCTAACCATTGAGTAAGCCAGATCTGGAGCTGGAAGAGAGTCAGCAGAAGGATATATTTCATTATCAATCAGGATATGAGGGCATGCAGTGTTATCTGGTTATTGAAAAGGTAAATAGAAGCTGCAAGGCACATGTTAAACTCAGAGATTCCTTTTCGCCCTGAGATTTCATTTAATCCCCTGTATACACCATAGAAATCTCCAGCTCAGTCAATCATTCCAGACTTCTTCATAATGGATGGAAACAGGCGCTTAAAAGGCACATGTCTTCTTGCCTTGTTTAAGCACCAGCCCAAAGGGCAATGAACCTTCCCTAGACTGTATTCTATGCATTCCAATGAACTGACAAGAGGACCTGAGGTGACCCACTCCAGTGGAGGCTGAACTACTTCAGATACATGCATTAAGTCAGACAAACTCCATCCTCACTCCATCACTAGCTTCTGTCTGGGCAGGCAACATCTTCAGCACAAGTCCTAGCAGCCCTGCAGAAACACACCTGGCCTTCCCTGTTAACTGGATGACTGATGGGCTGACATGATCTGGGTGTAGTACAGCATATGGGTGAAGTCAGGAATACACAATCTCAGAGCAAGGGAGATGAGTACCTCATCTCAATCAGCGCTCAGGGCTGGAAGGGTGAAAGTGCTCCTGAGCACAGCTTTCCTGTGCTCCTTCCACTGACTGACTAACCCTCCATAAATTTGTCCAATCTTTTCTTTGTAACTTAACTCTGCTTCTAGTTTTCATAGTGTTCTTGCTTTTCATGTCACAAGAGACAGTGGTAAGCTAAAACAAGGGCAAGCCACTCAGGCAGGTACACTTCAGATCTGATACTTCTGTTGCAGTATTTCCTAGAACTCCGCTATGTACAATGCTGCACAAATATTAAAGATTGCTTGTAATTTAAGATTGCTTGTATTGGCTATAAGAAAACAGCAACAGCTTTATACAAGACATTGAGCATAAAATTACAACTGGACAAGCAGGAGAAATGAATACACACCACAAATTCTGAAAGGAGAGGGGTTGGGGTGCAGCGATTTTAGTTAGCAGTGATTTAAGAGTTAGAATGGCTCATTGTGATTCTTCTGTCATGCGTCAGTCTTCAGAAAAAACTCTGGCAGAGTTCTCTCCATCTGTCAGCCCCCATTTCTCTGAAATTGTCACACATTAAAGTTTTCTTCCTTGGATAGGTGTGCGGCTGGCTGGTAGGAAGGAAGGAATGAAGTCATAAATGAGAAGCAGAGCCTCGCTGCCTCCTTAAACTTACTCTGAAACAGGAGTTCCCAGCCTGACTCTCTCAGGATCTCCCTTCTTTACTTGCCCTGCGTGTTTGCAAGCAGTTTTGAACATTAAGATCAGAGGAAATGGAGCAAAATACGTACAGTAATACAAAATAGCTACTTTGCACTGCCCTGACATACCATGCGCAGAAATCAAACTAATTGAAAATATGGAGGGTTTTAATCACTCAAATAATGATACTGGGTTTTTTGGGAACTGTTTAATATTCCTTTATGGAACTACTCTTAAGAAAAAAAAAATCCAAATGAATTCTTAATAGCCATAACAACAGCAAAGAGACTACTTTATTTTTGACTCTGCAAGCACAGAAAGCATGGAGAGTGAACCTACTGCTGTGTGTGAGCATTTTGTGTAGCATTCTCAAAAGCAGAAAGCTTAGGAAGGAAAAGGGTGTTTTTTCAGTTTTTGAAGACCAATTCCAAAGCTAAAGAGCTATTATGTTGCTCAGAGTGGATACTGAGGGCTAAAGTACGATATGGGTACTTTAGCAGATTTTTTAGTGTGTTAGATTAATTGGAAAAAACCCAAACATTTAACCCAAATTTTGGTTTAAAAAAGTTAAGATTTCACCCCCCCCAAAAAAAAATTAATGTCCTTTGAAATCATGCTCATAAAGAACATAAGAGACTTGAAATATCATAGCATAACAACATAAAAACCATACCATAACAGCATTAAATGCTGAGAAACAATTTACTAATTTTTTTACATGACCATAGAGTTTTCTTAAGCTTTGGTTTGATTTAGTATAAGAGGCCATAGCACAAACTGAAACACAATAAAATTCCACTTAAACATGAGAAAAAGATTTTTTACTGTCAGTGTGGTCAAACACTGGAGCAGAAGTGTCTGTCCTTGGAAACACTCAAAAGTTGACTGGACAAGACCTTGATCAACCTGCTCCAGCCCACTCTGAGCAAGAGATTGGTCTAAATGATCTCCAGAGCTCACTTCTAACCTCTGTGCCTTGTGAGCTGGAAACAAGTCCCTTGTTTCAGGAATCACCTGCTGACCTCTCCCTCTCTCGTGATTGTGCTTGCAGTTATTTGACAGCCATATGACACAGAGTGGTCTTATGTCTATTCTCATGTAGGAGAGAAACTGAGGCATTGTGCTGCAGAAGCAATGTGCTCAAGTTCTCCTATAGGGTCAGTGGTAGAGCTCTGTCTTGCTGACCTTCCCTGATCCTCCTACCCTCCAAATTCCCTTGGATAAGGCATAAAAATGAGGAATAAATTGGTAGAGATGAAGAGACCTGGTTCTGATAAAGGACATCTTTCTGCTTAGGAGCAGCTGTGCTGTGAATGGGTTAGGAACAGAGAATGCTAATTCTGAAATCCTAGGGATTTCAGCAGGAGGGGAAGGGTAGCAGTAGGGGAAGTAAGTAAGCAAGCAAACAAGCAAGCAGTTCTGTACCTTGGCTAAGCATGTAGAGAATGGGAAAAAGAGGAGTCAGAAATGACAAGGAGTTGGAAGATGCTAGGGGAATAGACAGAGAGAAGACAACAGCTGAAATAGTGCATCACAGATGGGGAATCAGGTGCATTTGGGGCTGATTGCTGACTTGATACTGATTTTCATTGTTACCTTGGATATATCACAGCACCTTGCTTCATTCCTCCCTGATACTAGCATATGGACTATATCAGGTCTGATTGCCTTTATTGGTCCAAGGTGAGAGCTCAAATCTAACTTTGTGATATGAGGAGGGATGCTGAACCAAATTGCATTGCTTAGGTACTCAAAACCCCATCTTACACAGGGTTGCAGGAACTGCATCATCAATGGTAATTCAAAGGAATGACCAGTTTCTGAAGCCTCCTCCTGCCTCCACAAAGTTGGAGAGATCTGGGACAGGGGCTGGCTGTGCTGCTGAATCTGCCTTTTACTGCCTAAAGAAAGAATTTTCTGGGTGATTTCACTTCAGTTTCTGAGAACATGCTATCTGACTTACCTGCGGTTCTTGTGGTTTGTGCTTCAGGAGCTTAGTTGGGTTTTTGCTCCCCCTCTATCTCCCATCCCCTGGCCTCTGATAGGAAGTCATACAAATTTGAATAGAGCCCATAAAAATACCTTCTCTCCAGAAACAAACCCTGACATCAAAGGGATGCATGAAAGGGAGCCAAAGTCTCAGAATCAAAGGCACTGACTCATTTCTACTGCATCCTTGGCATTGCCAGGAGGGCCAAATTCCACTGTGGCCACCCTATGTGAGATGTGCATCAACCCTCCCATTCACCCTCAGGGAACCTTTGGCTCAACTCCATTATAGCAGCAACCCTTTTTCCACATAGCACATCTTCTCATCTGCTGCTGAAGAGAAGCAGTCATGGTCCAAGCCTCCTCTGTATTTGTCCTCATTCTGTTCTGCAGCTCAGACACACACTAACAAATGATGACCAGGGAGGCATTTCAAAGCCCAGGCTTTTTTAATGACTGAAGTGAGGGACAACCTCTGACCTCCACATAGGGGTAACAATAATTGTTGACAGGGCTGGAAAAACTGTTCTCATTGTGAACACAAACAGGCTGGAAGGAGCTTGCAGTGCCAGATGTGGCTGAGAAGTGTTCAGGAGCCAAGACAACATATAAAATTTCCATCCCATTTTTATTAATCATAAAAATTGATCTGTCTGGGTGGTGGTGCTTTTTTTTCTTTTTTTTTAACCCTGATCAATAACAAACAGGAAAACAGAAAAACAGACGTCATCAACATTCCTCTTTTCTTTTTTCCATTTATTTTTTTTACCTTTTTTTTCCCTTCTCTCTTCCTGTTCTCCAATTCTAATTGGCATTTAAAATAAATTAAGAATTGTCTTGGGAATGTTTTGTTTGAAATAATCTGCCTTTCCCGTGTTCTGATGTTTTGTTTTTCCTTTCTCCAAGCTGCGCATCCCTTGTGTTTTAAAGACATTATTCACCCCCTTACTTGGCTCATTAGGAGTTCCCCAAGGTAATGTGTCTCTATCCATGACAGAAGGGTTAGAATAAGATGATCTTTAAGGTCCCTTCCAACCCAAACCATTCTAGGGATCTATGATTTTATGAAATGGATTCCCAACCTTTGCCATCTCCCTTTGAGATGCTTGCCATGCACACGTGCACACATCTCACCCCAGGATGCAATAACAGGGCTCAAGAAAAGCAACAAGCATGGGAGATGGACTCAGTTCTACTGTGTACCAACCTTCAGGTAGGTTTCAGATTTTGAACTCGTATCCCCTGGAGACTTTGGGCCTGAAGGATCCCTGTTAATTTTGTAAAAAAAAAAATTAAGTAAAATTTGGGAACTGCAGCTGTGTAGAAGATATTTTACTGATCCTGCCCTCTGCAAAGCCATCCTGACTCTGTAGTTGAAAACTCTTGAACTGGGAGAGCTTTGGATACCAGGTGATGTACCATAGTGTCTAAAAGAATGATCCCCTTGATTTGCTGTTCTTTGGGACAGAATACTGAGAAAAGTATCACGCACTGCTGTCAAATAATCTTTCATTTTCTCTGTCAGACATTGTGTGCAAACAGTGGAGATTGATGTGGTGTCCTCCGGGAACACAGATCATCGCTCCCCAGGAGTATTTAACACATTTCCATGGGAGCCAGGTGCCCTGTCCCCATTTGGATGAGAGAAATGTTGCCTGAGAAATGCTACCTTCTCAACATCATTTAGGGATCCTTCTTGCTATTCTTCTCATGCAACAAGGTATTTGTCTTGCTGCTGGAATAAGAACAGATTCTTACTCTGAGGACTCAGGATGCACGGAAGAGAGAGGATATATGTGGGAAAAATGAGTGGGTATTGTTTCTCACATGTGGAAATTGTATGATCTTTGTAGTGGGTTGGGAATTTCCCATGGATTATGTGTGTTGATTCCTCCCTGTCTTTCTCTTCCATGACAGCTTTAGGAGCCTTGGTAGAACTGTTAACGAAGCTGAAATATCCTATAGTGTGGGCTAGATACCATTTATACTTCTAGGCTCCAATATAGTAAATTTTCATAAGCCTCCTTCATTCTTTCATGAAAAAACTCTTTACCATTAGGTCTTCAAGATCAACCCATGTCAAGGGTTGAAGTCCAGGTTTCCCTCCACTTCTTTCTCAGTCAGATAGCTCTGAAAATCCCTGTGCATGCACATGTCTAATGAGAGAACTTCCACTGCTCTGCTCTGTCTGTGATTTATTTTGCCAAAGTCCATAAGAACTTGAAAGAAGAAACTAAATGCCTGGAACTTCATTTTCTACATTATTATATATGCAATTATTACATCACACTAGACAAAAGCACAGTTTAATCCAGGTTGTACAGATTATCCAATTCTGATAGCGTAAGAACTCAGTTTATTGAACCCTTCCAAAAAATTAGGACAAATAATGTACAATGAAACTGTGGTTTTTTCCAGAAAATAGCGAAGAGAATAAGATGACTAAAGTTAAACATGAGAGCTTTTGCTGAATCAATAGGGTCAATCAACCACAGAATTGAATTATAATTGGACCTAGGTGTCTTAACTCATCCCACAACCTTAGACTTGGAATAGAAAAAATGAGGTTATTGAACAGCACCCTAATCAATGAAGATTTCAGAACTGGCATTGAAATCTAGAGTTCTTTTTCTCCCTCTTTTTCCTGTTTCTGGGGAGAAAGCAATTAACTGCCTTAATTAAGAGTCTGAAGTTAGGTGAGAAGAATCTGACCTTATATATTCTGTCCTACCAGTTGCTTGGAGTGAAATTATTTAAATTTTTATATATATATATATCATATATATTGTGGTTTAAACCCAGACGACAACTCAGTACCACGCAGCTGTTCACTCACTCCCTCCCCCCCCTTCCTCCCCCCTCTCCCAGAGGCATGGGGAGGAGAATCAAAAGAATGTAACCTCCCACAGGTTGAGATCAGAACAGTCCAGTAACTAAGGCATAACACAGATCACTGCTGCTACCACCAATAATAATAATGATAAGGGAAATAACAAGAGAATACAACTGCTCACCACCCGCTGACTGATACCCAGCCCGACAGAGCAGTGATCTAACCCTTCCAGATAACTGCAACTGCCCCCAGTTTATATACTGGGCATGACGTGCTGTGGTATAGAGGAATACCTCTTTGGCTAGTTTGGGTCAGGTGTCCTGTCTCTGCTTCCTCCCGGCTTCCCCTCCTCCCTGGCAGAGCATGAGACTCAGAAAGTCCTTGGTCAGAGTAAATGTTGCTGAGCAGCAACTAAAACCATCGGTGTTATCAGCGCTGTTCCCAGGCTGAAAGTCAAAAACACAGCACTGCACCAGCTACTAAGAAGGAGAAAAATGACTGCTACTGCTGAACCCAGAATATTATGCTAAGATGACAGAGAAGAAGACTTGTTTGGCAATAGTAAGGGTACATTGACATCTGCTGCACATTTTGGTATGTGGGTTGGACAAGGCATTGGCACCCCTTCTTGAAGCAGAAACCTGATTGAATAGGAAATGCCCTGGTGTCTCTGCTGGTACCTGCTCTGTAGCTCCGACCTCCCTCCTCCTGGCCAGCTGGACCAATCCCACTCTGACTCAGAGGGAAATTTGCCATTTCTTGCATCGCTGGAACAGTTTTCTCCAGCAGATAGGTGTTCCTTGGAGGCCCCCAATGAAATTCCTCATTCAGATTGGCCTTGCTTATCTTATAGGCCAGAAAAAAAAATTGTAGTGAAGCATCCTGCATCCAGCCAGGAAATAGTTGGCCCAGGAAAAAGGTAAATCAGAGGGCAGCTCACATATATCAGCCAGTTGCCTGCCAGCTCCTGTACCTCCCGAGTAATCCCCTGCTTGGAAAGCAACGCACAGGTGCTCCTCCTTTGCCCAGGGGTGCTACTATGTCTGCTTTATTAAGCAAACTTCACACTGCCATAACCTGTGAAGTTTGTTTAATCACTCAATTCCCTGACTTGTACAGATTCAGAGAATCAGTGGGACCTGCAGGCTCCTTTGCAGATTCCCCCTCTCCCTTTCAGATCATAACAACTCTGTGCCATTTTGGAATTTGACGCAAAACACTCGAATGTCAACAAGTCCTGGTGGAAACTTTTGCTGGAGGTTTTCAAATGCTTCTTCAAAGAATGAATTCAGCCTAATAATAATGCCAATAAGGCACATAACAGTAAAAAGAAAAGTATATATGTTGTATTACTTCTTCAGAGCCCCACTCATTAACTGCTCAGGGTGTTGTACAGACAAAACAAGAAACTAGCACCATCCAAAAAAGGCTCGAAGTCCACAGCTGAGGTCCAGAACTGTGTTTCAGAAAATACTATTCAGCTTTCCAGTTTCCAAAAGGAGAATAGACATGGCAGTACAAAGTTAAAATCCAAAATCTTCTAGACCAGATAAGAAGTTCACTAATTATTACAGTTTGTTGACTGTCCCTTTTCAGACTTTTCTAAATTAACGATTGGGATTAGGGATTTTCAGCACTGGGCTACTGACTGGGTTGGGTTTAGCTCCTTTGGGGACTGCAGGGCAGGCATGATCTGCTTTGGGCAGAATTTCATCAAACTGTTTGCTCCAGTTTTTCTGATTTCACCATTTTTCCCCTCAGATTCTGGCAAAGTCAAACTATGCAAACTTTTAAAAGGTGCAGCTAGCCAGCAGGCATGGTCATATCTTTCATTCATAGGTAAGAGGTTTTATAACACTGCTAGCAGGTATAACTTCCACTGCAGAAGTGACCACATTTCAGGGAGAGATGAAGTGAACCTCTGTCTTTACTACCACATTAAGCTAAAAAAACAACTTTCTGTCTCTAAGGGGAAAAGGTACCCAATGAATTTAATTTACTCAAGTTCAAGTCACAGAGGGATCCTAAAATTTCTCTCTGGCATCCATCACAGATGAAGTATGTGCTCCTCAGGGAATTTTAATTCTTATAGCATTGTACTGAACAACCTAGAGGAACATTTTAGCCATGTTACACCTTCAGTTTCTACTTCAGTATAATAAAACTAAAACTGGAGCAACTGAGCCCTTGTAAAGGCAGATTTGCAACTCAACCTTACACCAAGTACAAAATGTTTGTTTAAAGGATGATAGAATAGGATCCTATCAAGAATAAATTCTGGCTTTCTTACTCCCTTTATACACATGACTTTCTAATGTGTGGTAGGAAGCAGAGCAGGAAATTCATGCCTATAGAGAACTAGGGAGATAAGGAACATTATTATTTGAAGTGA
Source organism: Pezoporus wallicus (assembly GCF_028554395.1). Classification (NCBI taxonomy): domain Eukaryota; kingdom Metazoa; phylum Chordata; class Aves; order Psittaciformes; family Psittacidae; genus Pezoporus; species Pezoporus wallicus. The sequence continues at coordinate 1,894,759 of NW_026637044.1, read as the reverse complement.
TTTATTATTTTAATATCTCTTTTTCTCTTACTTTAGAGGAACAGAACTCTCCCTTGTATACAGCCTGCATACATGAAACAATATATGGAAAGTGTATGTCGCTTTGCACAGACAAAATACTATTGAGCAAAAAATCATGGTTTTAAATGACAAAACACCTAGAGCAATAGGGCTCTAGACTGGCAGGATTCTTAGAAGCTCTATGACTGTATGAATAGAAAGAATAACAACAGCTTAGCACACACCAGAAATACTGCTTTAAGAGGGAATTTAAAAATGAAATCTCAAAATTCTTCATTTTTCATGATCCACTGTATTCCTTTTTTCATAATTTGTGAATTTTACTATTATGTCATTATTATTTTTACAAAAATACCAAGATTTCATTATAATAATATGCCCTAGTTTGAGCTGAAAATTGTAATAACAACTTTTCCAATTACATAAATGTGACACATTTCCAAGACTTTATTTAAATTTGCAAGAGGGAAGAAAACAGTAATTTTTTTTTAATCCTTTCAGATAATTCTTCCTGTTTAAGCTGTTTTAAAAAAGGAGTCTAAAAAGAGAGAGAAGAGTCTAAAGCCCATTATGCATTCCTAAGCCATCCTGCAGTCTCCAACATCAAGTATGATTACTTAAATCATTTGAGTTAACAGAACACAATAAAGCTCTTCTTCACTCAGTTTAGGTAAACTGCATAGTGACTATTGCATAACAAATACACTACCCAGCACCTAAGCATATACAATTCAATGCAAAGGCAATGGGACTTTTGCACATAGTTGGTTACAGGTAGAATTTCAGAGCATGAGACTCTTAATCTCAGGGTCATGGGTTCGAGCCCCACGTTGGGCGCTCTACTGACTTAGCTAGCCGTCCAGTGCACCAGGAGGAAGCAGAGGAGGAAGATCTGGCCAAGAAGAACTGTCATGGTTTAAACCCAGTCAGGCAACTTGTTCACTCACTCCCCCCTTTCTTTCCCTCCCCTTACTCATGGAGGGACGGAGAGGAGAATTGAAAAGAATGCAACTCCCATGGGTTGAGATAAGAACAGTTTAGTAACTAAGGTAGAACACAAATCATTACTGCTACCACCAATAATAACAATGACAAAGGAAATAACAAGGGAAGAGAATACAACATCCCACCACCAGCCGACCGATAACTTGCCCCCTCAGCCCGACCAAGCTCTGACCAATACCTCCTCCAACCCTGCAGTCCCAGCCCTCCCGAGTAACTCTCAGTTACATCCTGGGCATGATGTGCTGTGGGTATGGAATACCTCTTTGGTCAGTTTGGGTCAGGTGTCCTGTCTCTGCTTCCTCCTGGCTTCCCCTCCTCCCTGGCAGAGCATGAGGCTCACAAAGTCCTTGGCCAAACCAAAACATCATTGTTATCAGCTCTGTTCCCAAGCCGAAAGTTAAAACGCAGCACTGCACCAGCTACCAAGAAAAAGAAAAATGACTGCTACTGCTGAACCCAGGACACATAGGCAGTGCTTTCAGTCTCATCTTCTCTCATCTCTGGACACATCACACTGGATTTTAGCTGTGCAGGCCCTGGATATTGGCATCATTCCTTGCATTTAAGATGTGGGAAAATGTGTGAGACATTCTTTGGACTTTGGTGGAACAGTCATCACAAATTGAATTTTGCACATAGCTAATTACGGTAGAATTAAGTGGTCTACATGCCACTCTGTGCACTCTATGCTATGAACTCCAGAGCTCCATATGGGACACTCACTAGGGATGCAGTCCATTTCACATCCTTAGAAGATGCTGGTCTCAATCCACTTTTGTTCTTTTATGTTTTGGTAACTTCCTTGCTTTCTGTTCATATCTACTAGGGTATGGTGACCTGAGCACCTGGGCAAATGAACTGTGTTTTCCAAAAGTACACATGCCCTTTTTGATAGCAGCAACCCAATGAGTCTGAAAGGTGCTTCCTGCTCTGGGCAGGAAGCAGAAAGCTGAAATGTGAGCATCGAACAGAGTAGCTCACTCAGCACTGCTGGAGCTGCAGATGCCCTTTTGATAGTCTAGAGGTCCTTCTGCTGGGCAAACATCACCATGCCTGAGTCCAGGCCTCCAGCTCTGAAACTCGAAATTATACTTTCTAGTTTCTCTAGAACCAACAGCCTAAAAGGCAAGGAGAGAAAGAAGAGCAAACACAGAGGGAATGACACCCAGCTCCTCTCAGCACTCCTGGCTCACACTGTCGCTATTTTATACTATTGATAAGTTATATCCTAGTGACAGATTTATTGCCAGCCAAGATTAACACCACCAAAAAGCTCAGCCTGTCTCTAAGGGTAGGAATGTACACAATTTGTTTCCCACTCTCCTGGAGCAACTGCAAGGTCTTTATCTGAGCCTCAAGCCAGACACAATAGGCAAGATGTGTTTGGTATGGTCAGATCTCCTTTCAACATGAACTGGTGGAGAGCTATTGATTTCAGCTGCAGTGCAGTGTTATCTGGCACAGAAGAAGTGCTAACATTTTTTTTTTTCCTGATACACCTCTGTTCTTACATTGTTTTGCTCCCTGAATAGCTATCAATCAGTGGCATCTGAAGGTCAGGATTTGTGTTCCCAGGTGTAGTTACTACATTCAGCTGATGGTTGAGGACACGTGGGCAGCGAAGGTCTGTTACAACTCTCTGCCTGATTTATGAAGAACAAAAACATTGCAGCTGCCAAAACTAATCCTGAAAGCAAAACCAGAGGAAGGTTTGCTGAAAGGCCAGGGAAGCCCCTGCTTTCTGGTCAAGTGTGCGCAAGCAGGCTCATTTGCCTTTTATATTGACTTCCCAAAATACTTCCTCTTGAGATGATGCTCATCTTCTTCTCAGAACAAGGAAGGAAATGATAGAAGGGACAGAGTGAAGAAAAAGAGTATGAGAAAAGTAGAGGGAATGGGACAAACGTACATTTTTATTGATGGATCTGTAGCTGCATGACCCAACCTCCCCAGAAAAGCCAGGTGCCACTATTACCGGTGCCACTATTACCACTGCCACCATGTATCTGAGTTTGGGCCATTTTATTTGGGTCATTTTATCTTGCTTTTGGAAGGAAAGCTTATCACTGGGTGCTGCATCCATGGAGAGAAGGAGAATATGATTTGTGTCCCAAGAGGGCACAATCAGTGTTTATCTCTTTTATCTTCCTGTGATAGTTTATATCTGCACAGTCCTTTCCATCCCTTCAGCAGACATGATAGAAAGAAACCATTGTCTGCTCCTTGGTTTAGTATATTAACTTTCAGGACTTTAACTAGCAAAACGGACTATGCCCCATGTTTCATCCTCTCTCCATAAGGCCAGGAAACTTCCTCTAAGCAGTGGTCACAGGATTTTTCAGAGCACTGCTCTTAGTGTTGAGTTTCTTCAATATTTGATTATCCTTATATTGGATATCCTTATATTGGATTGAAGAGAGCAACTATTTTGGGGGTTTATGTGCTATCTATCTCCACACAGCTGGATGTGGAAAAACATACACTTTTTCTGGTATACCTGAGTGAGGGCTGAACTCAACCTGCCAGTCAAATGTCCTGGGTTGGAGACAGGTGCTGAGTTGCCAGAGGAAAAGAGGGATAAACAGATGCAGGCAGATGAACTCCAGGTTCTTCAAAAAAAATGTCTCCATTCATGACTAAAAATCATCTGAGTATCTTCTACCATTTAACAGCTGCTAAACAAATCCTGTTTGAAACTTGTCAGCTTATAAATGGACTTGTCTCCTGCTGGGTGCTGTGGGTTGCAGGTGAGCTAGAATAAATTAACTGACAAGCTGAAGACCTTGCTCTGAGGCTCAGAGCCTGTTGGGGGTTCAGGACATAAAAACAGCCAAATGGGTCAGACCAAACATCCACCTAACACAATATCCCATTTCATAAAGTTGCAAATACCAAATGAGTGTAAGAATGCAGTGAGTGTATGGCAATGCTTCCATCACATACTTTCACAGTCTATAATAATTTCTGCCTTCGGGACTTCTTAAGCTGGACACGATTTCTGTGCAGTTTGTACCTCTTAATGGTTTTCTCTTGCACTGATTTGTTTAGCTTCCCCATGAATTCGTGAAAACTTTCTGTGTCTAAAAAACCCACTGACAGGGAATTACACACTCTCTCTGTACATATAGTGAACCCATATTCATACCCAGCTAGAAGAAAACACCTTTTTTTTTTGTTTGTTTTGAACTTACCACCTTCCTTTATATTTCTGCATTTTGCTTCAGATGAAATTGAAAAAGAAAAAAAAGTTCCCCTAAATTACATCCCATTGGGCATTTACTATTATTATTATTATTATTATTACAGGGTATTCTCCAATGTACCATGGTAATTTGAATTTTAATCCTGTTTTGGAACATACCTTGCAGTCCAGAGCAGCTTTGTGTCATCTGCAAATATAATAAGATCTTTCCCTCTTCCCTCTTCCACCCCTGCCCTGAATGAAAGTATGAATACCGCTAGAGCAGGCACAGATGGCAACATGTCGCAGTTTGATGCATCCTTCCGTTTTGACAGCAAATCCTCAGTAGCTACCTTCAAGTATAGCTTTATCTCTCTTTCTGCTTCCTAGTTTTATTTGGGTCCTAGACACCCATAGCCTTGTTTAAACTGCTCCTTCTCTGTCATGCTCAAGGCCTCTTATGCTGTACTTAACTGAATTAAGAGCTCTGAGAACTTCCCTTTACCACAGAGACAGGCAAATCAGAGCCACCATTTTGTGTCCCAGAAAACACCTGGTGTGGAACAACTTGTGTCCCAAAACAGAGCAGTCACATGTCAACTACCTCCTGCATATGGTCCCTGAATCACACTAATTCCCCAGGGTCTGCCTAGGACATGTTTTTGTACCAAGGGAAATTTTAAATTATGGTTTAGTTTATGTGTCTAGATGTAGTTTTGAAATGCACAACATTGAGATCCACCATTCCCAGGTGCTTAATAATAAAAGGAGACTCATTAGTTCATGAGTTTGTTAGAATGTTTTAGGGTTTTTTCCCCCCAATTCCAGGGTGAGTTCATATTCTTTCACCATCAATGTCAACCATCCTAATGTCACTTGACAGGATGTAGTGGGTTTTCCCCACTAGAACATCTCATTTTTCAGCAACACTGCTCCAGACTACCTGTTTGCCTGTGCTTCTGTGGTGGGCTGTCAACAGGAGACTTATGGGGCACAGCCCTACTTTTTCCCAGGGTATGGAGAAACTCACAAGTTGCATTTGTGGTGATGTGATGAGTGAGGGCCCACCACAGTTCATCTGATGGGGTAGCAGCACAGTGAGGGGGCTGGAGAGTGTGTCAAGTCATGGAGGTCTCAGGAGCAGGAGGTCCCCAGGAAACTCTTCCAACTTGTCATTATTACAGCATCATGCTTTCACCCTTCCCTAACTGTCCTGGATGTGGTCCATCTGTGGATCAAAATTACAGGTGATTTGGTGCATCAGAACTTGCACCAAAAGGGTGGCTGCCTTCTGGTTGCGGAAGATGCAGAAGCCAAACATGGAACAGTTTTTGCTGTCTGGTGACTGGCTTAGCTTAATCTGCTTTTATGATGCTCTTTTGGGAAGAGCAGTCTATGAATAACTAACTGTTGATCTTACTGAGGCCCTAGATAGACACCATTTGTTTATTTAAACTTCCCTAGGGTGAGGTAACCTTCTTGAGTATCAGCAGCAAAGTTGAGAAGTTTATCTCTTCCTACTGATTCAGCCCTCTACTCTCCTTACAGGCAAAATCCTGTCACTGACTGTAGGAGTCTGTTCAGCATGGCAGTTTGTCCTCCTGCATACTTATTTTACTGTTGCCTTCCAATGGCAGTGACAGCAGGCTGGAGGAGCAAGCAGAAGATAAATGCCTTTCCAAGAAGGGGAGCCTGGTTCAGGAGTTCTGCAGTTCAGGACTCACTGTGCACAAGTGAATGATCAGTTATCATTTTCATTTCTGCTTTCCTCATCAGCTTGCTGCGGGCTCAAAGACCAGAGGAAGAGAAGATCAGCTTTGCTATTAGCTGCCTTCCTTGCTTGCAGGAGGTCAACCAGACTTACAAATATCAGGCATCCTTCCTAAGAAAGAGCCGCATCCTACCAGTTTGTCTTTATTACACTGGAGGTTGTACTGTCAAGATTAGACCTCAGTGCTTTTAGCCATGAGCAATGTGCTGTACTCTTATACAATGAGATGAACTCTTTCTTCCTCCTTTCTTTTGAAGCACCTGTGAATCAAACAAACAAAACAAATAGATGCATCAGTGACACAGAGACACTGTGGGTGTATAGAAGTGGAGAGCAGACCTTGTAGGTAAGTCTTAAAGAGTTCCCTATTAAAGAATTCCCTAACTAAGGAGTTTCCAGACTAATCCACTGTCCCTTCGTCTACCAGAGAGCCCCACATTTAGGTAACTGGATGGCCTTACACAGCCAACCAGCTACCCCCAGCATACAGGTTTTTACTGGGACAGAAGTCTTTGAATTGGCCTGCAGATGTCTTGTGTAGAGCACAGCTGTACATAGCGTGACCTGTGTGCATTCCTGCGTGCTCTGTGGCAGTCTTTTTTCTCATTCATCTCCAGCGTAAGAACTGTTGTATCTCCTTGACTACACTGAAGCTTCTGTGTTGTTGGTACTGTGAAGAGTGACTTCAGTTTGGTGACAAAACTATTTTTGCCTTCAGGGACTTGTAGTGTGGGTCAAACCTGCAAGAGGTTCTCAGGATGGGGCTGAACCACTCAAAGACACACACTTTAACAGCAGGAGCTTGCTGCAATTTCTGTTGCTTTTAAATAGGACATTATTATATTATTCTTGCCTTCCAGAAGGAGAAATTAGAGCATATACATCTGTCCATGGCTCCTAGGCTGATATTGGCTAGTCACACCTCAGAGAATACAGACCTGGCTCCCTGAGCACATTGCACCATCCTGTGGCCGTACCAATCCTCCAAGACAGTCTTTCAATCATCACTCTTGAGCACTCTTGGGTTTAAGGCTCTGTTTTCATGTTTGAAAGGCTCTGAAGGGAGTGTTAGCTTCCCAAGCTGAACTGGTTCTCATGGCTTGTGGTCATTTTTAATTCCCCGGGAATGGTCTCTAAAAGCAACATTTCTAACATCCATGTGAACAACTTCTCACTTTCCCCATCCTGGTTTTCCTGTTTGCAACTGAATTCCAGGCAGGTTTTTTCCTCAAAGCCTACATTTCCAAAAACAACCACCTTAAGCAAACAAAGAAGAACCAAAAAACAAATTAAAATTCCTCCATAGTCAAATCATCCTTTTGGCATCTTTTCAGCACCATTGCAAAATGCAAATATCTTTCAACATCACTAGGCAGACACTTTCTTAGAGAGCAATGCTATTCCACCACATGGATATTTTGCACAAATGCAACTCATGTAACAGGTTGCAAAAGCCTACACCGTGCAGCAGGGAACATGAGTGACACAGGATCTACCAGTTTAACAGGTTACTGCACACCAGTTTTGTTGTTAGGAGCTGAAGTGTTAAACCTCATCAGCTTCACCCAACAGCATGCTAAGGGGGTGCAATACACCCAGAGTGTAATAGATCCAGAGTGTAATGCATACAGGGCTACAGCCATCTCCTCTCACTCCTTAAGCCTATAGTTTAGTGTAGATGTGTCCGTATGAGCCAGTCATTGGGTGTCCAATTAATGTCACTGTGTGGAGAGTGATTCTTCATCCTGAAGTCAAAGTCTAAAATAAAGAGAGACAGTTTGTCTTTTTCTCTTTTTTAACTGTAAAAGAAGGTAGGACACTCATACACAGCTTGTGTAGTGATCTGTAGTATCGAGACAGACACACTGGAGATGTTTAATATTGGGTAAGATAAAGCCAGTGGCTTGAGAAAGGATTTTTGGGAAAACAGCCAGTACAGTAACAGAGCCTATAGAGAGCTATAGCTAAGTCAGGGGCTGTCTGCTGTAGGGTAAAATAAATTGCCCTCTAAACTCCACCAACTGATTAGATCTCCATCAGGTATATTGGGAGCTAGGAACCTAGGTTATACATAGACAGCGATATTTTTGATATGGCATAATTTAGCCTGCATTTTAAGACACATTAGGTGGGATTTAGTCATAAACATAAGCTCTACTGAAAACTGAGATGCCCTAAATTATTTATGGTACCCAGATAAGGCTTCAGAGGGGACACACGAGCTGCAGGAGGCTTGTGCCCTTCTGGACAAAGAGATGGGAGCTAAGTGGTATATAGTAGAATATCTAAAACTATGAGGGAAGACAAACTTTGCACTGAATTAGGCGTGAATCTGTTACATTCCTGAAGTTAGGAAAGACATCTCCATATGTTATTTCAGTCTAGATGGCAGAGAAACACAACTCCACTTCAAATCCAAGGCTCATATACAAGACTCAAGCCCCACTGCTTGAGTCCTAACCTTGCATTTTGCAGTGTTATCTTCATCTATCAGTTCAAACTATTTCAATTATTATCTGATGAAGGGTTCTTAGCCAATGGACACTGAAACAATAGTTTGATAAGACCTCTGAAAATAATTATGCCATCTATTCCTACGAATTTCAGCTGCTATTGACTGTCATTCTTGGCAGAGTATCAAGCAAGATCAGGATTATGTTCTGCTAAAATAACAGACTATTGTAGCCCAAAACTTTAATTCCAACAAACAAGGTAAAAGGCAAAAGGGGATAATATCAGATAAGGAATTCTTAGATGTTTAAGGTGGGCTTCAGGGTTCCTGAAGGAAAATATGGGGGGAAATTAGTACCATCCTAAAGCAGACATCTAAAATAAGTGATAACCATCACTCTGAACTCTGTTCCTGTCAGGTGATTATAGAGAAAGCCATAGCTGTCTAGTGCAGACTGAGACACTTAATTCTCAGCCATTTCTATTAACTCATCTGGCAGATACCCTGTAACTTCATCCAAATAGTCCCACCATATGCCCAAAGAATTTTAAACACAGATTATTATGGATATATTACTTGTCAATTTTTGGTATTATTTGGGCACAGCACAAGTAATGTATATGTGAAAGAAGGGTATAAAGCTCAGAAGAAAACTTGAGTACTCCTCAAGACAGTGTTAAGCATTGATAGGGAGCACTCTATCTATCTCTGTCCACTGTAATCCCAAAAAAGATAATCATCAAGTTAACATGACCTAAAGGAATAATCTAGAAATCTGCCATGATGGCAGTTGCTCCTATGGAAAGGAGAGAGACAAATTTCTCTGTTTGGTAAAGATGGGGGATGTCACAGGCTTGGAAGGCACCTCTGAAAGCTCAAGTGAGATATAAGCCTCATTATCCTAGTGGTAGAGCGGGAGAAGAATTAGTGAGGAAGAGAATAGTATTTATTATTGTCAGTTGTAGAAGGCTTTAAAAAAAAACAACAAAAAACACATCAGAAATGTTTAATCCAGCCTTAAATTGGTGACTTCTTGAGTTTCTTTCCAGTTTTCCTTTTTTTGTGATTCTTTGGAATGTCTTCCAGATTGCTGGTCTGCCTTAATTTTATTTTTGCTGACTCTCCTGATATTGCTTTTTTTTTTCTGTTTAGACTGATATATCCCAAAGGTATCTTTAAACTAAAAATGCATAACCACAACCTTAAATGCATCCAAACCACGAAACCAGTCACTTCTTTTCCACTTCATTGAAATTTCTGGCTCCTGATAACTAGTTCCTAAACAAAACTATTATTAATTTAGCATTTTACTTGGAGGTTGTTTAAGGGAAGTGTTTGGAGAAAGAAAAGGTGTGGCCATTATCAGGCTTTCCTAAAGGGGTGCTTAAAATACAAATTATTAAAGGTGTGGTAGATGATGTCTTAAATTGTTAGGTTTGTGACAGAGAGATTCTAAGCATGTGTATTAGACTCTGGGTGTGTCTAATGTGTGTGTCTAATGTATGTGTCATTTGAATTAAGACTTAGTTCTGGGTTCTCTAGGAGACCTAGATGCCTGAAGCAGAGATCAGTTGCATGTAGTTCTCCTCCCCATCCAAGAAAACATCCTTAGAGGACTTAATAAGCTAAAAGTTGTAATTAGAAAAATGGACTTCATATTGTGGTTTAAAAGAGTGAATATTTTATTTTTATTTTTAAATTATTTTTATGTGTAAAACAATTCTCAGAAAACTGTCAAGTAATACTAATTAGGACATTAAGAGTAGGTCTTGCTGCTCTCTGTCAAAAAAAAAAAAAAGGAAAAATAACCACAAAAAATAAAAGAAGACAGACAAAGAGCCTAAAACCTTCTTCTAAAAGTAACTGGACAAAAGATCTTAATTTTAAGATTTTAAGGAAGAACTGAAGAACTCATCAAATGAGTGAGCCAGGTGCTGAAGCACAGACAATAAATCTGGGGATTCCTTTAATTTTGTATTTTCTTGGAAGGTTGTGCTTTGAAACGGTGGTTCAGCAAGCTCCCTGGCTGATGAAACAGACAATGTCATCATGGCATCATGTCTTTGTTCACCATGATAGTCAGAGTCAATCTCACCATCTTCTTCACAACAACTATCAAGTAACAAGCTTCACTGCTCAACCCCTTTAAGGTTTTGGGCAACTATATCCATAAAAGTGAAAGGAACTGGGCCCCTGGAACCCTGGGAAGTGATGCTTTTTGGCATAATGGGATGTGGGAAACAATTTGCATTTGACACCAGAGAAGGCATCTGGTTTTCATTAATTGGGTGACAAGGCAGGAAAGCTATCAGATGTGCTAATTTGTTGGTCTGGAATGTAATGAGATGGGGTATTGAGGATGTTCTGGTACTGTCTGAGGAGGAAAACTACCTAAGGGGTTTCTGAGTCAAGGCTATTTTGACAAGGAGAATTTTGATGAATTTTAAGGTCACAGTAGCCGAAATGGTGATATTAATCTGGAAGTGGTGTAAATACATATGAGTTGGTATTCAGCTAATGAAAATGGGTATTGTGAGATAGATGTCTCTTAAATGCTGTCAATGAAAACATAAATTCAGTAGTTTAGGTATTAAAAGGATACAGTTTGTTGAATTTTACTCTTACAGCATTTTGAGTATGTTATGTTGTTTGTTTTGCAGGACACGAAGGTGAGAAATCTGAATGGGATAGTGAATTCCCAGCAAGGTTTTGCCTTGTGTAAGTGCTTCTTTCCTTTGATTAACAACACTCACCTTGCTGCTTGATTTCTATTTCAGTAACAGTGTTATTTCTTGTAGTAATCTGAATGGGGATAATGGTAAGCATATCTATCAAAAATGCAAACTATTCAACCAAGCATCAGTGTAGGATAATAACATTCTACCTTCAGCAACACTCCAGCTACGTTTTAATTTCCTCCATTATGGGGGCTGTTTTAGACAGCAATTCATCTGACTTGATTTAGATATTTGTGTTACGAAGAAGCGAATTTCACTTTTATTTCCTCAGCAGTACTGACTATGGTGACTTATAAACTTTTGCATGTGCAAAGAGTCTTCTCTGACTTACTTATTTGCAGGTATTTGCATATACTTAAAAACTTTAGCCACGTTATCCCTTAATTTTCTCCCGAGAAGCTACCCACACTAAGCTCTGTATTAAAATACCTCAATTTGTCAACATTTTCTTGAAAATGGCCAATTTTTTGGAAAGCAAAAATGTAGTATTAATTGTGACTTAGCCTGAGTAGGCAATATAACATTGTACTGTATCTCTCATAGGATTTCACTGGTGGTTTTATTCATGGCAGCTCCAAATAGATTTAACTGAGTGAAAAGGAAACTCTGTTCCCAGGCTATTTTTTATTTAATGATATCCATTAAAGTGGTGTCATTTTTCAAGATAACAAATAAACATAGTGACCACTAAAATGGAAACCGAAGAACCTTTGTGGAACTCATTCAGGAGATATGCTTGACAGAGCTAACAGTTGAGATTTCATGATAAAATGCAGATCTAGGTTCCAGTCTCAGTTTTACTAGGATTTTCCATCGCGACAAGTCATATAGGGTGTGGGATTTTCCATATCTATAATGCCCACCTATGTCAGGACCCTGAGTACACTAACAGGCCTGAATTGCACCATCCAGCCTCACCTGGGAGCTCCACTCTCCACTCACTGGTCCAGGAGGTCTGCTTAAGTTTAGTGAGAGTATAGACCAGCCTGGGCTGTGGTTTTCCTCAGCTCCTGGCTTGTTCTGCCCACAAGGAGAAGCCCTATTTTGCTGCTCTATGATATCTTCATCTATGATTGTCATCTCAAGCTCTGTATAGTCAACAGAGACAAACAGAACATAATTCATCTTACTCTTAAATGGACATATAAAACATTTCAGACAAATAGAGCTTTGTTATTTGCTTATTTTTCTTCAACAGAACATTCAGATACAGCTGTAACTTTTGGCACGTGGAAGTAAATGGAATGCTTCCCACGTTTTGAAAATGGCCAAAGGATCAAATCAGCTACTTCATAGTTCCTTTTTCATTAGGTGAGTCATGGTAACAGCCCAGTACTGAATTTTAAGTCCAATGGTGTTGGCAAGCTTGATGTGTTTAGCAGAAGCCACCGCCAGAGAGAGAGGCTAAGAGCACGCACAAAAGAAGCAGAATTGAGCAATGAGTGGAATCTGGGCAGAAGCCTAGCATGACTACAGGCAATATTGAAGAGCAGTAGATGTGCAGCCTTTTCCCCTAGAGAGGAAGGAGAAGAGGTCAGAAATGATTAAATGGTTCCTCCAAAATGTGTTTCACACGGCTAATAAATGTCAAAGTGCTATGGAGCATCATAAGACATGGACAAGGAAATGGACAAGATACTAAATACTTGGGAAAACAACAAAAAACTTCCCTGACCTGGAAGCCACAAAGGCAAGCTGTTTACAGTGCTTTTGAAAGAGAGAGCTGTTGACATGCAATGGATACTATGGCATGCTGCCTTTTACACGCCGCTTCCATGACAAATGCCTCTAGCCTTTGGACGGTTCAGAGTAAACTCTCTAGTAGGAGGGGAAGGAAGAATGTGTGATGCTAAAAACAAAGAACTAAACAATTGGAGGAAATGCCTTTGAGATAACTCCTGGGGAGCTTGCCTATCTCCTTACCTAATAAAATTAGTTTCCCTGGCCTACATAAATTTACTGAGACTGCTTTTCTCCTGGCACTTTTCCAGACTTTGGAACCAGTGCCTAAATGGTGCTGACACAAATGATTTCCCAAAGAAAGCTCAATCCTGCCTCCTGTCTTTCCTCAATTAATAATTTCATATTAAGTCAATGAGAATCCACGTCTGAAGTCCTTTCCAAAAGCAGGTGGCACAGGAAGCTGCTGTCACTAATACACTTCAGCAATCTGTAGCTACTCATAAAACAAGGATCCCTGTGGGTACAAGTAATGTCAAACAACACCAGTTCCCTTGCTTGAATGCCTGGTCTTCAGATACACCTGGGTCATCTGGAGGCAGTGTTTTGGTAGGACTCGCTCAGAAAAAAGATTTGTATTCAAAGTGTAGTCAAATATGGCTTAGTCAGTAGGAGTACTTCTATGACTTGTTAAGCACATAGGTCATTGAGGACAGAGCCTTTCCTTTAATCAGCCAGACAGAACCTGGAATCAGCTTTCACTAAAATGATATTTTCATTCATAGACCATTAATTTTGTGTGTTGATTCAACCTCTAATACATTGAATACACATGGCCTGAATGTATGTCATGAAGCCATCTTTCTTGAAATCATCTTTCTTAAAACCATCTAATGAAGACTATTCCTAGCTTGTGTTGAAGCAGTTGTAAACAATAGGGTTTGGGTTCTTTTTCTGCTGCAACCTGGAAATTGTAAGCCACAGACTGACATCCAAGATATTCTTGGAAAGGTCAAAACTTGCTAAAGGAATTTAACAAAATATGACTTACATCCAGCTTTGAAAAAACATTGAAATGTTGCCTATCTTTGTCCATTTGAGTTGGCAAAGACATGACCACACAGAATACACACACTGTAAAAACAGGCATGTAGAAAGACTTATTCTTTACCAAAGTCTTGACTGAAGAATGTTTATAATTTTGCTTCTCTCTCTGTATTTGTCACCTTCCCCAGAAAGTAATGTTTTACATTTGTGCGTCCATTAGATTTTGTATAAATTTCATTCATTTATCAGCTGAGAGAGACAGCTAACAGATAGCTTACATCATTGGGTCACCATGCCCATGAAGGTCATGGGAAGATTTAAAAAGGAATATGAAGTACTAGCATCTTTCTTGCAGGTTTTTTTTTTTTTCAATATATTGCAGGAAGTTGGCTCCTCCAGGATATGGGAACGAGAAGTGACTTCTACCAGTAACAGCTGGGTAGAAGGCTGTGGATGATGCAGGTGACTACAAATAAGCTAGACACTTTTGGTTTACTTCATAGTCCACAGATAGGGTACAAAGTATCAATTTTCCTTTATTTGGATAAAATAAATTAATCCTCAAACTCTCTGCCTATCTATTGTTTCTTTATTGAATATGACATCTGTTTAAAATGTGCCTATATTTTATGTTGAATATAAATATCTTTTGGTGCACTTTGATCATGGCTGTAATAAAAAATAGCAGCTCAGTTATTTCTGCCCAGTAAAAGAAATGCTAACAATTACTAACCCAAATTGCTAATGCAGTACTGCTCCATTACTGAACAAACTGAGCTGCTTCTGACACATACACTTGCTTTGCAGGACAAGTTGATTGGAAAGTCAAATAGAGTATCTGAACTGAGAATGTGAGGCATATGGACTGTGTAACACAAGCTGTTTGCAGGATGTAAAGCAATTCATTCTAAACAGAAGTGACTGCTGAACCACAGCCAAGTTTTGAAGTGTCTGCCTTTTCTGGGTTAAAACATGGAAGAAGGGCACTTGGGGATAAATGTGAAAAAAAAAGAGTTTTAGGAACTGTGCATAAATGATATCTCCATCCCACCTCTGCATGTTCTCATACACAAGCCGTGAAGTCATTAATAAGAACATATAGGGTAACCAAATGCCTACTCCATCTGCCTTACCCTCCTGTGTGCGGGGAGGGGCAGGAGCTCCCCGGTCTCTCAGTCAAAGTGTCAGTGCACCAAGGGGATTGCTGGGAGACAGCTGTGCCAATTTACACCAGCTGAACATCTTCCTTGGAGAAATACATCTAGGAATCTTGAGGTCCATCTCTCACACACACACCCCGTCCAACTTGCTTAGCTGGGAAGTCTAAACATCATTTTTAGGACTGTACAGTCTGTCAGGAAAACCTCACAGCAGCCTCACAGCAGAACTTGCTGGGCTGTGAGAACCTGGACATTGAGCTTGTCTCAAACACTGCTTTCATTTTTCATTATTCTGCAATTATTCAATATACACTCTTATACCATTCTCATTACCAAACAAGAATGCTGATCCTCTTGCTTTGGGAAATATACAACATCTGGAAACAATACTCACATGTGAAGCTGATAACTGGAGTAAAAGAAACAAACAAACAGCAAAAAAATAAAGTCACAAGTTAACAGCTCCACCTTGTACTCAGCTGAATTCTTCTGAATTTGCTTAATATTAAAGTCAGTTCTATGGGCTCTGTATTTATCAGGGACTTATATATTAAAACAGCAGCCCAACCTTCCTTTCTGTAAGCACATGCGCTGTTAGTAGTCAGGGATGTAAGAATAGCTGTATGTGTTCAGTCACAGACCCGTCCAGCCCAGTATCTTATTTCTATAAATATTCAATGTAATTTCCAAGTGCGGATGCCTCAGAGACTGTAAGGATAGACAAAGAGCATAGTGATAGTTCTCCAAATATTCTCCCAACTTCGAAGAATTTACAGTTCAAGTACTTCCTGAAATACGGGGGCTGTCTTTCTTCTCAGTAACTCTTCATTGATGCTACTTCTATGAACTCACCCATTTCAACCCTGAGCCCATGGCAACTTTGAGTATCCAAAACATCACATTGTGGGGAGTTGACATCTTAATAGCTCACTCCCAATTCTCTGCTGCTATCCTCATCTCCTCCTAGAATGGGAGATGATTCTTCCTTGAAATGCTTTCTTCCATCCTTTAATCATGAAAGCAATCTGGGTCAGGTTACGATGTTTAAAATCCAAGTAAATCCCACCACAGATAAACCAGGCAATGATGACTGATATTTCCTTTCTGTCAGAAAAGACCCCACAAATTAATCAAAAGAGCAAATCACAGTGTTGTAGCAAGCAGTCATGTTTGATTAAAGTTTTGGAGTTCATACAAACAAAATATTTTGCTTTCAGATCTACTGTTTGACTTTTTTTACTGGACAAAAGCAGGGGATCAGACTAAATGTCCACCTGCATGGTATAAATTTGGCTGGTACTTGTGGTCTTTCCACTCCTGCTATAGATGTCTGTATGAGACTTGTCTGTCAGATCCCAGCAGTCTCTGAGCTTCAGGAATCGGGCTGTTAGGCAAGCAGAAAGGAGTACATGGCATTGAGCAAAAAGGGCAGATAAACAGGAGTTGAGGAGATTTACACACGCTAATTCTTGGATAAACATTCTCATCTGGACTCCGGTCTATCAGTTACAAGCTGGAAACCTTGCCCTGCCTGAAGTTCAGGGCGAAGTTTCCCACTCATGCCAACTCCTCCTAAGAGGAGTGTCTTCACCATCCTCAGGTTTTTCCAGCACAAGAATTAGTATTAACTCCATTTAATTCAAAATTAAAATGAGCCACAGAACATTTACCTCTGCAGTCCATCAGCAGTAGTGGTACCTGAGCCTAGATTAGTACTTTGAGACCAGGCTGCATGAGTTGTTCTTGAAATACTGGTCCAGTTTATTGTAATCATCAGAGATCATCTCTTATGTTTCTCCACAGCCTCAAGCATTCATGTTCATACATTGCTGTGAGCTATCAGTCATCCCAGCAAATATCAAGCTGAACCTGCCTTGCACCTTCCCCAGCCTTTACTCTTAGACTTTCTCCCATCTCGTGTCCCAGCATACTACAGGGATCCCCCATCATGTTATCAGCTCTTGCATATTCTTAAATACTGAAGATACTGATGCTAAAGCAGCCTTTTGCTGTTCTTTGATTTTGGTCTTTCTTGCCATTTGTTAAAAAAGAAGAAACAAAAGTACCTCTTCAAAGTGATGTCCTACATCCACTTTTAGGCACTGGAATAAAGACCAAGGTTTATGGTGAGAGCAGGACCAGCCTTGCAACTTGTGTGTATTTCAGCTCAGAAATCAGGTTACTTTTCTCTGAATATGGGCCTTGGAATTTAGCCTAAAGCAGTCTTTGGTTGTAGAAAGTTGCCTGTTGTTTTCAGGCTTGGGCTGAAATATAACACTCATGAAAGATTCTAGCTTGTGCAGTTTAGATAGTTTATTATGCTGTGTCTTGAAGAAGAGATATGAAGTCCTCTCCTGATCATCCCAGGTTCTATACTGAAGGTGAGTTATATAAGCTATAGAATTCAGGACACATCACGTATTATTGCTTGAGCACACTGCGACTTACAGCTGGCTGTGCGTCTGTCTTTTGCAAAGCTCAGGTCATTAAATGAATGCAAAATCTCAGGAAAACATGGGCTAGTACCCACGACTGCAATTTGCTCACAGTAGGCAAAGGATCAACTGGACTTCAGTAGTTCACAACAACAGACCAGATCTCTTTTCCTTGCTCCAAAAAGGACAGTTGCTTTGAAGCAATAGTGACTAAACACATTTTTTTCCCTCCAAGATAGAAAAAAAAAATCCTTATTTTTTAAAAAAATAAATAAACCAAACCCATCAAACCTTATAAATGAAAATTAAGTGAAAAATCCCACTGAAGGAGGATTTGGAAACAAGCCTGCCTACATGACATAGTGTAACTGGTATCTTTGATGGAGAGGAGCATACAGCACCAAAGTGCTTACAGCACAGTGCCCTCTTGGATTGCTCTGTACTTGCAACAGTTGCTCAGAACCAGGAACGCTCAAATGCATCCTCTGTACAAGTCAGCAAAGGTGATTTTGGACATTGTGCCCCTCTGCATTGCATTAAGCAACACAAGAAGGATCTGTGGGCTGCTGCCCACTGCAGAAGTTCTCAGTCTGGTTCCTCCCCACCTACTCCTGCAGTGGATGTAACAGGAGAGGAGCTTGTGTCACTTTCCTGCAGACGTGCTCCTCCTCCTTTCCTATGCCTTCCTGATCACGGTCATAGGGAGATGATAATAGCTGTATTGCTGGGAGCACAGCCACGCTTTTCCATTTCCTCCTTTCTTGGAGCTGTAGGGTGCAGCTATCAGTGAAATGATAAATAGGAACACTGAGCAGCCTCCCACACTGATTTGCATCCTGTGGAGAGGCTGGGGCAGAGCCAGAAACACGGCAAAATGCTTTGACTTCTCCAAGAGGGGAGGGACGTGAAGGTGCAAGAAGACCATGTTCAAAAGCACGCAGCACCACAGTTCTATGATCTCATCAATGGTGAAACCCTTAAACCTATAGATAGCTCAGTGTCCTTCTCAGGAATGAAAGGTGTGCTGCTTCTCCCCTTCTGGAGGCTGTAGGAGCCCCTTAGCCCAAGGGTGCAGGATTTATGAAATTGACTGGATGGAAACTGAGTTTCATGGCAGGCCCAAGGTGATGTTGGAGTAGATGTCATTCCTCTCTTTGCATGCAGCTTGCCTTACCAGAGGTTAGCAGCAGAGAGGGAGATGTGAAATACATGCCAGAGAGCAAAGTCATGGTGCAAGAAGCATGCTGGTGTGGTGCCAGCCAGAACCCAGAAGTGTTGCCTCCCTCTCTGTGATTCACTGAAGAGCTGACCTTAAAATATGCTATGTTGCTCTTCCTCAAACAGAGACTGGTGTCTCCCAGCATGATCCTTGCACCTCACAGAGAAGGTGCCAGCACTTTCCTTGAAAACCTACACCTCTGGCACCCTCATTCAGATCCCTGAGAAGTGCAGAGCACCGCAAGCTCTGGACATTCATTCCTGATGACTGAGAAATGGGTTCAGAGGAATCATCATGAGCCAGAAGGATTTGAGTAAATAAGGTGTCAGAAGACACCAGATTTTTCCACCTGTCCCCACCCTTTGCTGACAGCACACAGCCATGTCACTTCAGGTTACGGTGTCCAGATGCATCCTTCTTGCCAAGGAACAACAAACACCTCTGAGGTGGTCTCTTCTCAAGCCCTGTGAGGGCAATTCCTCGTGTTGAGTGTGTTTCCCTCCTGACTCATTTCCTGTTTTGCTCAGACAGAAGAGAGGCACCTGGTGACCAGCATGTGCCAAAAGTTGCATCTTTGGGGTTTGGAGAGGGTTAGTGGGTTCCCTGGATCACCAGACTTCTGCACTTGCCAGGAAAAACACCAGCTGACCTACTAGAAAGTGGGGCAGACGCTTGGAGGTTTGCAGCTCTTCAAAGCCTGCTGGTGTGTCTTAAACTCTACTGCTCCTGGAAGCCTGATACCCAAAGTTCATGTTCCTGATTGGGCAATAAGATAACATCTGTCATGCCATGAAGTGGGGTGGCACCTGTACCCCTCTCTCCACTGTGTACAGTAGTGGGTGGAGGAGGAGACTGGGAAACCCACCAGGCAGAGGTGCATAATCCTCACCAGCACTAGGACGCCTGTCTGCCAGCTCTTTCTGTCAATTGAAGTTAAAGTCCCAGAGCAGAAGAGAGAAGAACCACGGTGTGAATACCCAAATCAAGGACCTTTGTAAGGAGCATATGGTGGCAAATTATACACTCCTAGAATGGTTTGGGTTGGAAGGGACCTTAAAGCTCATCTAGTCCTAAGCCCCTGCCCATCATGGACAGTGACACCTTCCACTAGACCAGGTTGCTCAAAGCCCTGAAGGGGTGAGCCATCCAAAGCTTCTCTGGCTAACCAGTTCCAGTGCCTCACCACCCTCACAGCAAAGAATTTCTTCCTAATATCTAATGTAAATCTCCCCTCTGTCAGTTTAAGCCCATTCCCCCTTGTCCTATTCCTACCTGTCTTTGTCAAAATCCCTTCTACAGCTTTCTTATGGGCCCCTTTAGGCAGCTTAGCTGCTCTAAGGTCTCCTGGGATCCTTCTCTTGTCCAGTCTGAATAAGCTCAGTTCTCTCAGCCTGTCTCCATAGGAGAGGTGCTTCAGCCCTTGGAGCAACTTCATGGCCTCCTCTGGACTTGCTTCAATGTCCTTATGTTGGATGCTCCAGAGCTGGATGCAGGACTGCAAGAGAGGGTCTCACAAGAGTGGAGTACAGAGGGAGAATCCCCTCTCTCGATCTGCTGGCCACATGGCTAGTGATTCAGCCCAGGATATGGTTGGCTTTCTGGGCTGCAAGTCCACATTGCCACACATAACTAACAGGATGAGTTTTCCACTTAGTGTGGGGGGCATCATGGACTTCTTGGTGTACAGGGTAGCTGGGAGGGAGACAATTGCTTCTCCCATCCTTCTGCAGTGACAGGTGTCACATCCCACATTGTCCCTGACCCTTCACAGACACACTGCAGGAAGAAAAATCTCCGGAGAAGAAAGTCACAAAATAGTTTTCTCTCCTTTTCCATCTGTTTTAAAAATACACAATCCCCCACACACACACACACCCCCCTGCCCCCAGCAATACCGATGGACTCATCTTGGATACCTATATGAGGAGTCAGGGAAAGGCAGAATTAGACAGGATGGCTGTTATTAAAAAGCTGTCCCACCATGTGACTCCGAGAAAACATTCTCCAAGCCTCTCCTGAATAACGAGAGGCTGTTACTGCCAGCTAATTAGCAGCAAGCTCATGGTTGCTGGAGTCCCTTGCTGCAAGTAAATGAAGTAAGAACAAAGGAAATGGAATCTACTGAACAGAAATGTTATTGGGGGTGGTAGCACAGGACAGTTCCAGGAATAAACTTAATAGGCTTAGTAGTATTTAGGTGTAACTAACAAGAGCAGAGGTTCACATGCTGCTTGTTAATTCATTCCATCCTCTTGAATGAAAGCAAAGAGAAGGGACGTAAAATGAAGAAATCCATGAAGTGTAAGAAAAGCAAACATTTAAATGTCTTCAAAGGGAAGATAAGTTATTTCAAGCAGCCTGTAGATATTTACCCTCAAACAGATCTTCAGGGGAAAACAAAGCAAGATTGAAAGGGAAGTAGGCAGCTTAAGGTGTCAAAAGGTTTGGAGTCAGCCTTCATGTCTGCCGTCCTTCCCCGCAAACCTTAGACAAGTCACTTCATCCAGCCTATGTCTTTCCACCTTCTGCTCCTGTCCACCCTCCTTGTAGATACCTTTGCCATGTGTTTCAGCGGAGAGTCTTGCAATAGCTCCATTGGGGAAAGCTTTTCTGTAGCCCCACTTATTCTGAAGCTGATGTTTTCATGTGTATTTCTTTACCTCTTCATACTGCCTGTGATAGGGGGGTTGAAATTGGATGATCTTTAATGTCCCTTCCAACTCTAACCATCCTATGATTCTGTATGATTCTATGATCCTATGATTCTATAATCTTGTCTGTGAGTTAGTTGATTGCTTTTCTAATCATTGGCAATCCTTTTTATTAGTAATTGATAAACAGTCTTCTTGAAACCATGAGCCTTCGTAAAGAATTGTTACAGGACAGAAGTAAGCCTGAAGCACAATTTTTTTGTACAACTTAAGTTCCTTACTCCCTTTGGCTTTCAGGAGATCTCGGTGTTCAAATGACACCTAGATCCTGGGCCTGACAGCTCCACAGGGGAGGGTTCAGGTCTGAAGATAAATCCATCCTTCCTTTTAATCCACAAGCAGCCTGGGACCACTGCCCTTGAGTATTTACTTTTTCCATTATTTGTACCCTTGCTCAGGCCCAAAAAGAAAGGATACTGCAGAGACTGCATAGGCAGCAGCAGTGTACTGCCTACATTTTGAATCAGTAGGTGTTCCAGATTCTTTTATTTCAGTGATCTTTATCAAAGAAAAACCTTCTTTGAAAATGTATTTAGCTGAATTTTATCTGAACTTTCTCCAGCTGTAAAATCAGGATGAATTCTTCTCTTACATCTTCTTTCTTACTTTTTTCTCTTACAGAAAAAGAAAGCACCATTTCTGTGGTAAGGTATCTCCAGGGTGAAATATGTCTTGGACAATTGCAAATTTTCAGCCCAATTTTCACAGTCAAATTATAAACCACCAAGAAAAGGTGGAATTTACAGTTTAGATAGTAGATTGCTTATAAAATTAATGATGTTAATAATGGCAGCCGTAAAAAATATATGGGCAGATATAAGTTCATGAAGAATAGAAAGATATTTATTTGCTTTGGTCAGGGAGAGAACCTGTGATTAAGTCCAGTGGCCTAATGAGTTCACAGCTAATGGGTCAGCTATAGGACCTGTCCATGTGCATAGTCTTCAGATGTATGATGTGCTCTGGCTTAGCTAACCCTTAATGGGAAAGGGGTGAGCTTTGACCTTGCATTTGGGGTGGGCAAAAGGCATGCTCATACAACTGTGTAATGGATGGCAGTTTTAAGCCACATTATCTTGACTGTGTTTGAGCTCTACCTCCTCATGGTGAAAGTAAATGCTGTAGGTATGTGTGGTTACACTCTGTCATCCTGGTCTGAGAAGGTGGGGAACTGAAACTATTTTTGGCAGCAAGAAATCACTAAATCTGAAGGGTTTCAGTCTCATTTCTCAGCCCAGTTGGCATACCAGCCATGGAGCCTGTGATTACATGATCACCTCGTAAAGGACACTAGCCTCACCCTTTTGTATTTTATGAGAACACAATTAATTTTTTCTTGCACATCACTGATGAGGTCCCAGTTGTAGGATCATCACTGGTGGTACAAACCAAAGAGTTAGAAGTGACCCACTGGGGCTTTCTTGCAATGTTCATCCTTGACACTGGTTGCAAGAGAATTACTTTTTGGTTGTGGATGGAACCTGTAGCATTTGTAAAACAGACAGCTTGCAAAATAGATGTAGACAGTAGGTTATGGTGGCCACCTATAGTCTTATTTAATTCTCACAGGCTTCATCCTGCATTCTCTTAATTTCTGTCCACTCCCTGCATATTCCCATGCCCAGGCTGTGTTTAGGCTGTATGTCAGCCTTATCAGACCATCAGACCATTTTCTGATTTCAAGCTGAATGACAAGAAACCTCTTACACAGTGTGACTCTCACAGGGCCTGTGAACTCAGTGAATCTGCTCTGTGTAGTAGTGAGCTCCTTAGATGACGATGAAAAATGTTTTTTTTCTCAACTTGTGATGTTCTGTGTACTGAGTACGCACTGGTTTCCCTGGTTCATAGCCCTCTTTTGCTAAAATTTGAACAGATGATTCTATGATTCTGTGATTCACCTAAACCCGGTTCACCTAAGCACTAACATGGCAGACTTTACAATGTACCATACAATTGTCCTGATACTTATCAGTTTTACAGAGGGAATTCAGCAGTGGGACATGCAGCTTGAGGGTGTCAAGCAGATGATCTTTGAAGTCAGGAATTGCAACTGAAGAGGTGACAGCCTGAAGATGTTCATCCCAGCTCTCCGGCTCTTGGTTCCTAACTCATAGCACAGCTACATCAGGAGTTATCATCACATATGATTTTCTTCAGTCCAGAATCAACAGGATAAAACTCATGAAACTAGTTGAAGCAAATCTGCTTGAGTTCCCACTCACATAACCCATTAAGTTGTCACTGTAGGAGATATATTGGTTAAATGCATTGGATAGTCATCTTAAAACAGTCATCTTAAATCATTACAATTGGCTCTACAGCTTATCTAAACATTCAGAACACAACAGATTTCTTTGCTTTCACAGACAGTAGGAACTTTAGGTCTTTAAAGTAGAGGAGTCTTGCTGATGTATTGGTTGAACGCATTGGTAGGTTTTAGTGGTTATTTGGAGGTTAGGAGGCCTTGTATTTGTTTGTTGGTTTGTTTGGGTTTTTTTGGTGTGAGAGTTTAATAGAGATAAAAACAAAATCAAAATCACTTACGTATCACCTAGCAATCCAACAGTGAAGATCCCCAGGATCTACACAAAGAGAGATCATTCTATTGTTATGTCTATAAGTGGATTTGGGTAGTTCTCCTTAGTTATCCAAGCTGGAAAGCATTGGATGCTGTTTACTTATTTTCTCAAATAGAAGTATTTCTTTTTAAAGAGAGATCTCTCATTCTGTCCTGAATGGACAGAGAGCCTGTCCATTCTGGGGAGAAACCCTGGAGTCAGATTTCTTTTCATGGTTAAATCTGTAAGTCACATTCTGCCACAACTTTGCTGTGGGCTAAGGGATGAGAGCTAGAAATGTGCAAATAGACACATGGAAAGCTCTACTAGGGACTGGAGACGTCACTGCTGGTACCTATGAGAAAAGTTGGTTAGGCAGGGGACAACATTGCAATGAAAAACTGACAATTCAGGGTGGACTCTGAAGTTAGAAGACAGCTTCCCCAAAGGGTCTTGTATAGATAAAGCAGTACTCTGTACTATTATACAAGTTTCCTCATGTTCTGCTCATGTGTGATAATTTTCTTACTGATTCAAGACATCAAGCTTCTTGCTGTCCTGACCTGCCTGCCAAAAAAGGACAGTGGTATTGGTGTCCAAGAAGAAAAAATTACTCAACAGTTTATTCCCCTGCATTGTAATATGTATTCTACATCACATTTTTCCTTCTCCACTGGTCCCAGATGACAAAGGCTCCCCCTCTGCAAGCTGCAAAGCAGCCTCTGTTCAGGAATGTCATTACTAGAGGGGCTTTAAAATAAAGCAGGGCACACAAAAATGTGATGACTTGTCAAAAATGCAGACTGCAAGGTGTTTAAGGCATGAATTTCCTCTTAATGAAGCCTCGCCAAGGGAATATTGCATTCAGCCTGGAGTGCGAGCGATGATGTATCACAAATTTATGGCTGTCCCCTAGTGTTTCGCAGAGTGAGGAAGGGGGCGTGAAAATAGTCACACAAGGAAGGGCTTGTAAAATCACCACCATTCAAACCATTGCTTGGCCCTAAGCCATAGCTGTCAGGGGTTTTCAGAGTACTGGGGTGCAACACAGCTCAGAAGGACCACCGATTAGATGCAAAAACCTGTGTGGATTTTGTCTGGGTGGGCAGCCCACAGATGTTTTGGGTGGGTAAGACATTGCAGGGGTTTAATCATTTTCATGGGCTGCATTGAAAAGGAATGCGCTGAAATAAGTTATCAGTCAGAAAATTGCTTCGGCTGATCCCAACAGTCACATTCATCTCTTCTGCCCCAAAATAAATGGCCTGTTAATTCCATCTGAAACAGAGGAGAGGTGATGGCTTCAGCAATGGGGGTTGTGAAGTCTTCCCCTCTTGGCAGATGGGCTCTTTGAGTAGAAAGAGTCAGTCACCATCTGTCACTGGGGCTGGTGCACATGTGTATCAGGCATCTTGTAACATTCATCACCTGCTCATTCCTGACTTGGGAGGGGGAAGAGAACCTTTTCTGGCTTGTTCCTGGTATCCACCAGGGATATCATCCACCATCCATAGCTAGGTAAGGGTGTCTTGGAAAGCCAAATTCAAGTGTGAGATAAACACTGGCTTGTGCAAAATTTCCTCAGTCTACAGGTAGATACAAGGTATTTCTATTGCTTGAGTGAGCAGGAATTCATTGATATATATGTGGCCATTTCAGCCTGGAGGGACACAGCCTGGCAGTGATCAAGCTCAGGTCAGATATTTATTCCCACAGTTCCTGCAGCCGGAGACCAACCTCAGGTAAGATTGTGGGCATTCTTCTGCTCCATGCTCCACATACCACATTATTTATTGTTCTTTATTTTGATAATAGGTCTATTGTATGTGGGGGAATTTACAGAACAGGAGAAAGACTGCATTTATGAGAGGAGAAGGGAGAAGTGTTTGCTTTGGCAGAGCCCTGAACACAAAGGAATTATTCTAGAAGATACATGCTGCTTTGCTACCATGAGATATTCTCCTTGCAGCCCTCCTGGAATAACCCTTGAGAACAAGATAGGATGCAGGATGGGACAGAAAAAGAGGTCAAACTTTACAGGGTTCATGAAGCTGTCTTTCTTCCTACAGCCTCACCAGTGACTTCCAAATTTGCGTGAGGTCAGAGCTGGGGCTGGCACTGATAAGGATGTGAGTGAACTTGTCTGCACAGGTGGAGCACGGGGATTGATTTTCTTTGGGTTGCATTTTCTAACTGGCTGCGTTTCACCACTGACGTCCTTCAGGAAATGGAATGTACACACTGGGCCATGTTCAACATCATTTAGAATCAGCAGAGTTGCAATAGTGACAACTTTGGTCCTGTAATGTTAAAAATGGCTCCACAGCTTGTTTCTTTGACTACTAAATAACCTTTCTTTCCGCATCATTCTTCTTTCAGGGGGGAAAGATGTCTTGTAGTGCCTGGAAGAGTGAGATTGTCACAGGCGATACAGGTAATTGCAGAAAGGAGCGTTGTATCTCTCATTTTATTTAGAGGCACATCAAGATATGAGGAGGTGAAGCAGGTCACACACCAGGTCACTGGGATTAGAATTCATGTCTCTTGATTCCCAGGCCAAGCCTTAATTTGGAGCCAAATTTGACTTGACAGTATCCTTTTAAGCCTGGAATTTTACAGGCTATAAATGTAAAATGATCAGTTCTGACTAGAACACCTTACTAACATTAACAAATGGAAAAAAAAAAAAAAGAAGAAGGAAAAAGGAAAAAAAGAATAGCATGAATGTATTAATTTCATGGGCTGATCTTAGTCCAAAGAGACAAAAAAGGTGGAAAAGAACCCTAAACCTACAGAATATTTTCAATCAGAAGTCAGACTTTTATCTTTCATGATTCCAAATCATTTGAGATCTTTCACAGGTAATTTGAAACAGCTGACATTTTCCCTACATGAAAGAATAAATATTTAATTTGCACTGCCGATCTGGGAGGAAGAATTCTAATCTTATTTGCTTAGCTTCAGCAGAGACACATCCTGCAAGATCTTCTGTAATTACTGCCTCAGTACTACACATGGCGTAAATAATTTAATTAGGAGTCCCAAGGGGGAGGATCAGTCAAAAACAATACAAACCCAGTATTTAGAAAATGGGGTTTAAGTTCCATCCACTTTTCTGGGTTAGTGGTTCCAAGGTGGCAAAAGTCAACAGCATCGTAATGTCAGTTCCCGGAGGTATCTGGGATAATGGTTTCCATAAAGACAAGCTGGTGGTCCTTCCTAGTTAGATGCCTGTCAAGTCCAAGCCACTACTGCTCTTTTGAAGCTACTAGTCATCTCTTTGGCAGCCTCTGTGGGAAAGTCAAGGGTTAAATGTATTTCTGAGGAAAGCAAAAACTTGATTGTCTGAAGGTGGCCATATGAAAGAGCCCAGCAGGCAAGATTTAGGCCAAATCTACAATAGTCATGATTATATGGCCTTATTATTAGATTATATGTCCTTCTTCTGTCTCTCTAACCCAATTTTTGGAGTAATTTTTATCATTCTTGTTTCTAACACAGTTTTAAGATCAGTTGGGAATGGGGTATAGCAAAAATGATCACAGATTTGGAAAAAAATAACATGATTAAAGATGGAAAGAAATAATTTTTTATTCTGGAAGTAAAAAGACAGAGGGGAAATCAAAGAACTTAAACTATCTTATATGCAAGGCCATATACTTTGGCTAGAAAAAGCAAACCAATACTTCTTCAGGGAAATGATAAAGTAATGGGACAGGATTTCTTTGTGCTACTGAAAATAGTCACAGAAGCAGCTGAGTCAAGGATTGAGTATGTTATCCTGATATGGACACTTAGAATGGGTTCAGTGAATCTTATTTTAGGAATGCTTGTTTACCTTGATCGACTACAAAGGGAGCCTTAGGTAGGTAAGTTCATCTCTAGATGTTTAAACAGCACCAGTTTACAGAGAGACAACGTGAATATTCATAGAATCATAGAATTATAGAATAATTTGGGTTGGAAGGGACCTTAAGCTCATCCAGTTCCAACCCCCTGCCATGGGCAGGGACACCTTCCACTAGACCAGGTTGCTCCAAGCCCTGTCCAACCTGGCCTTGAACACTGCCAGGGATGGGGCAGCCACAGCTTCTCTGGGCAACCTGTGCCAGGGCCTCACCACCCTCACGGGGAAGAACTTCTTCCTTTTATCTAACTAAATCTCCTCTCTTTCAGTGTAAAGCCATTCTCCTTGTTCTACCACTACATGTCCTTGTAAAAAGTCCCTCTTCGGCTTTCTTGTAGGCCTCCTTTAGGTATATTGTCTTTGGAAAAAGCTTTCTAGTGCCACCTGTAATACAGTGAAAGGATATGTCACTTTGGAGAAGGCATGGAACCTTTGTTACTAGAGTACAAGTTATATATGAATATTTGCCATGGTAAAATTTCTGTGTTTGATGCTTCCTTTATGTGAAGTACAGCTTATGATTGTTGAGATTTCTTTCAGATGGTTTTCTGAACCATCTTTCTTTGGGTAAGAATATGGCCTCTGCCAGAGAGAAGGGTTCAGAGATACTCATCCAAAGTTGACAGGAATTACAGAGCTAGGAGCAGAGATGTTGTTTAACATCTAACAGAGCACAGACCAGGGCTTACTGCCACAGTCCTTTTGTAGGATTTTAGGTGAGTCATCAGGGGTCTGTCTGATTCAGTTGCTCACACATAGGGCCATTTGACATGTCCTCAGACAGTCTGGCTGCTCACCAGCTCATGAAGGTTTCCCATGGGCCTTGTGTTAGGTCTGTCAGCAATTTGTGCATGTTGCACACCTGAAGGAACCCAACTGGCTGCTGCTATTCACTGACAACTGAAACAAGCTCCTAAGATTGTTCTACAGCCAAGGAGAGATGGTACTTCCAGTGAACATTGTTCTTCATGTACTCAGTAAATCACCTGCTGAAGCTGCCTCTTGCTCTCCCTGGACTGTTGGTTTAAGAATTTATCTTGCCCTCTGACTGATTTGGCAGACATGCAGAAAACACACAAACCCAAATATTTCTTCTCTGTCCAAAGTAGGATATTTCTTCTACAATGCACAATTTCAGATTTCAGTTCAGAACAAGCATGGAAAATAAAACAGGATCTGCATTTCAGAGAAGCGTGTATTGGTTTTCCATCACCTGAAATTTGTCATCTGCTGGACATTCTAGTGATGTCACTGTCTCCATAGTAGCAAACTGACATCACTGTGGGAGGATGGTGGATGAAGTCAGGGTTGGAATTTGCAGGTTCATGTAGGAGATAGCCTTGAAAAAGCAACCAAGTAGAAGAGAGGAGTGAAAACCACAGACCGTAAGTCAAATGATTCGTATGTGCAGTATAATTCATAATTTATGTAAATTATAGTTCCAGCTGAATGGACATCTTGGATGTCATGTAAAAATAATTTCTGCATAGGATGAGTATGCAATATAAAGAAAGTGTGGGAAAAGAGAACTAAAATCAGCATATTCTTTTTCCAGACTGGATGCTGGATCACATCACAGCCTCTAGAGTAGAAGCAAGGGTTGGAAATGGACCTTTAGAAACTTAGCTTGGTGCAATAGTATTTTCCTTCTACCCCTAAATATCTGGTAAAGATCATAACACAATGGCCCAGGCAAAATGTAAACCTTCAGCGTATTCATTTAATTGTGCTTCCTGCTTTCCACTCTAGTATTCCTTGGTTATCTTTTGGGGTTATCTTTTTTGACAAGCACCTGTTTTCCGCCATACCAGGTTCCATGATCATAAGAACCTCAGTTTTGCATAAATTTCACCAATGATCTTGGAATTAAAACTGAGATTCAGTCTGGTATTGGTGCCCTGTTTGACAATTGTTCCTTGGCTTCTGACACTTTTTATTCCTCTAGCTATCTCTGTGATGTTATGGTGATCTTCCCAAGGCAGTGACAGCCATCACGTGTACATACAGACAGACTGGATCACATCCCTGAGGTACCAGCACGCATATCAGCCACCTATTACTAAACATTGGCTCCATCCATGCTGCAGTCTGCATCTGCCTTTTTACTCTTCAGTCTCAGTGCAATTGGCCATACACACATGGATATCTCTAGTTCAAATGGAGACACTGACCTGTGTGGTCTTCATACAGTAAAAGGGAAGATTCAGGTGCCTAAATAGGCACCTAGTACCATTTGGTAGGCCATGGAGTGTCAACATGCTAGCTACTCCTCCAGAGGGCTGGATTACCTGTAAGTCTTGTGCTGCATCTGCCAGACCCGTATCAAACTCCCACCCTCTTTGGCATCTCCAGTGACCTCTGGCCATGGGTTGGCAGCTGATTTATGCCCATTTTTTACTTCTAACAGAAAGCAGATGATTCCTGTTGAGAGTTGCTTGCTCAACTCACCCAAGAAGGCATCAAAAGAGGGAAAGAATTGGATTTCAGCTCCTTAGTTTTAGAGTCTTGGCTCGAACTACTGCTCTATCCTACTTCTAGCTCTGCTGGGTCACATCTAAACATGTATGCTGGGCCTGCCCGCTCCCCTCTAAGCCCAGGACTTTTATATCCCATGCAGGGCACTTTGAACTAATTCCAACCAAGTCAGAAAGAGACATTGTTTCCTGTTTCTACAACACAGCCCACTCCTTAATCCTTTTAACCAGCTACTATTGTGCCAGCTTGTCCTTGTGTTCCTGTTTGACCTCATCTTGATTTTTTCATCCACAGGCTCCATTTCTACCCCCTGCAAAAGGCATGTGCTTTAAACCAGTAAAATGGAGTGTCATGGTAATGACTGCTACTGCTGAACCCAGGACATGGAGTTATGTGCTTTTAGGGAAGAAACTCTTGCTCACGTACACATAAACACACACACTCTACAGGTCAGCCTTTGCCAGTGGTTTCACCTCTTCCATTCCCCAACCAGCTGTGATACTGAACAAGTCACTTAACCTCTCACTGTCTGAGTTTACCCAGCCGTAAAATGGGGATAAAAATACTTCACCTACCTCAGACAGGACACGTGGTTTAATTCCTTCATGTTTTCAAAGTGCTTTGAGTTCCTGAGCTGGACAAGAATTGCCTTAAATTTTCTCAGGTGACTAAGGTTTGCAGTGTTCAATTTGACATATATTAAAATGGTCTTTCTTGTGCTTGCTTGATTGCTTCAACACCAGAACTTGCCAGGAAACCTTATGCAAATTGTTTGTTTGTGCTTTTTTTCTTTTAATAAGGAAAATGATTTTTGTGACAGAGAGCATGTAGCTCAAAGAATCATTGTGTATTAGGACCTGGTTGCTGAGATTTTTGTCCTGTGTTGCTGTTGTCCAACTACAGGCAGATGCTGCAGCTTATCAGGTAGACACATAGCAAGATCCAATGACAAAGAGCTAAAGTTCAGAATATTCAGGTTCAACTAAATCCCTGATTTTTTAGAGTCTGGGGTATTAACCACTAAAACAATTTCACAAGAAGGCAAATTAGATTTGCATCATCAAATGCCCTTCCAAAAGTGATGACCCAGTCCAGGAAGAATATTTTAGAGGAACTGCATGGATATCTGAACTCTCTATTACCTTAAGAGTAAGTTCAGACCTCTGGTGTGAACTCTTTTATTGCCTTATTAGTAAGTATAATGGCTGCTGCTCTGTAATAGCTCCCCTCCCACTTCCCACTACTTTTCCAGGCTGAAAGGTTAGGGATTACATGAGTAAATATGGCATTTTTATTACAGTGACCCCTGATAAGGTAAGCAGCAAGTGTACGAGCTAGATAGAGATGGCAACTGAGAAGTACCAGGTAAAAGGAAATCTTCCCCTTCTGGACACAGAAGTAAGTGATTCTCCATCATTTACCAAAAAAGAAGACAGAAGCTGGCTGAAATAATTGATTTTCATCTGTCTTTCCCATTTTCCTCAACAGCTACATGAGTTTTGGAGGCTGTGCAGATGCATCTCTTATTTTTTTTTCCCCTCACTTTTCTTTAACATGCTTGCTTCATAACTTTTTTCACCTCTTCTTTCCATCCCTCGCGCCAGCTTCTGCCATTCACTTTCACGTTACTGTGCCCTAACAGCAAATTAATCACCTAGTGCCAAAGGCAACATACATCACCCTGTGGCTGCTCCTTCTGCTTCCACCCATGACCTTTAGAAACAAAATAGCCAAGTGCAAACAAGAAGAGATAAGGGCTCATTTCGAACACAGCATTCTTATTTGCTTCAGGTGTGATTTATAAAGTTGTCACTGAGTTCTGTTGGCAGCTGCTGATGCAGTAGGAAAAGTTGTTCCTGTATCCCACTCAGCAATGGGAAGTTATTTAACTCTTAAATTTCTGGACCAGACACATCCAACTTCTGGGCAGAGCACATCACTCAGGGGATCCGTCAGGTGCCAAGCAGAGCATCCCTTCCAGAGCCACAAACCTCACAACAGCAAACAAATAAATGGTTTCTCCTCTCTTCTTAATAATCTGCATAGAGTATTTCCATCAGTTCCTCTTAGGTTCTTTTCCCCCAGCATTTTCTTAAGTACATACAGCTGTCCTAGTCTCACCAGTCTTTGTGAGTGATGCCAAAGGCTCCTTAGCCTTATGACACTTATCCCAGCATGCAGGTTTAGTATTTCTCTCTCCCCCACCCCCTTCTTGCCATTCATTTGAGGACTGAGAAGTGGCTGTAGGTAGAAAGTGGCATTTAGGTTGTTTTTACAGACATTATTACACTGTCAAGGCAAGGTGTAAGGCAAGGCTGTTGAAGAAAGGGATTTGACAAGTGCATTTATTTTAACAGGCAACACAATTCAGCCCATTTAAAAACAAGGCAAATTTGCAAATGCTTCTGGGAATCAGCTCTGCAAATACTGGTGTCCATAGGTTCTCTAAAGTGTAATTAAGGCAGGAGTTGATTGACTGAAGAAAAATAGAATGTCAGCAATGAAGGCAATTATAGAAAAAAGCAGCCCCTTTACACTACTGTTCTGTTTTGTGTTCTAGCCTAGAAATTTCCTTAAGAAAAAACCTTGTGGCCTAACCACTCTGAAGCCAATAGTAAAACCCTTCACTGGCTTTAGCACTGCCAAGATCTAAGCCCCAAAATAAAGTCAATATCAAGGAAGGCTCCAACAACACTGTTTTTCAACGGTTTCCTTTAGATGACCCTCCTCTAGATCACAGTGACAATCCATAATTACAGCAGCCTGAAGATGGCTTGAACTGGGATAATCCAACTCTGATAAATGCATGAGAATTATCTAGTGTAAGCTTCACCTACATCAACTCTCCAGTTCAAGTTCTCCCAGCATTGTGTGCCCTTGTACCATGATTTGTCTTCCCTCACTCTGCAGGATGCCACTCACCACACTTGGCAAGCATGTTAACAAAAATGGACACAGACCACAGTGCCCTCATAGAGAAGGGCTTCCTTCATGGAGACATGACTCATCTCTGTAACCTCAGAGCATGGCCATTCCTTTAGCACATAACCTCTTGTGCCAGCCTCTCACATCTCCTAATTCAAAGAATATAGTACTTGGATCTACACACCATGTACAGAATCGGTTTTCCAGATTACACAAACCTCACAGAGAAAGCTCTTTCTTTAGATATCTGGCATAACGTACCCAAACTCAGCCTGGCTTGCTTCAAAACTTTGCTAAAAAAACAACCAAACAAGCAAACAAAAAAAAAAACAAAAAACCCAGGATAATAAGTTTTCATCAAATTCATTAAAATTAACCAAAATGTATTTCTTGACAGCAGCTTTTTTCCCTTTCAGGGAGGTTTGGAAGGAGCTTCTACCTCCAGAGCCTCACCAGTGGGAGATGTAGTATTAGAA
Source organism: Pezoporus wallicus (assembly GCF_028554395.1). Taxonomy (NCBI): domain Eukaryota; kingdom Metazoa; phylum Chordata; class Aves; order Psittaciformes; family Psittacidae; genus Pezoporus; species Pezoporus wallicus. The sequence goes on along the minus strand of NW_026637044.1, from coordinate 1,860,995 downwards.
ACACAACCAGGCAACTCCAAACTGCAATTCTTGGAGCTCTCTCTTTCATTTTCTTTTTTGCTTCCACTCTTTTCCTTCTGAAAATCACTACACAGACCGTATTGCTTTCCACACGTTGGTGCAGGCACATTAAATGAAAAGCACGCAGATGTATTTGGAGAGGGGAGAGAAACACTGATTGCCAATGGTTTTGTGTATTGAACTGTATTGTAAATACTTCTCAAAACACTAGCAAGGAAATCATTACAATTACCCTTAATTTATAGATGGTGAAACAAAGGCATGGGGATGCAAAATGAGTCACTGAAGACCATTCAGTAGATTCATAGCAGAGACAGACATGTCCTGAAAGCTCTTCAATAGTCACACACAAGACCTTACATTAGTTGTTTTGCGAAGTTTATAAAAATTACTTGTTTGGAGCCTGTGAAAAAGTACCCTTATAAATCCTGCTGTGATCTCAGAATATCTTTCTTCCCACCAGTTCATTCCTAATTGCTACCACAGCTTCATATAGATCTTCATAAGGAGAGGGCTTGCAGAAGTGTCTGTACCATCCTTCACCAACAAGAGCTTCTGGGAAAGGCTTCAGGGATCTGCCAGTCTGCAAGACATGATGAATGCCATGTGATGTTGGCAGATTTCAGAAGCAGATGCACACCTGCTGACAGGAATTTCTATTTTCCACTTCAATTAAGGTGCAGAGTTAAAAAATAACCACAAGGAGCTGTTAAACCAAATTGGTAACAACCGTCTTCCTACCAGGTTACTGACAGCTTCTGCAAAATGTTTGCAAAAAGGTGTCCAGGTAGAAAAATAAAGCTTTAGGGCCAGGCCTGGCAAAATCTCAGTCCCCTCTAAAAGGTGCTAAATGTCCTCAAATCCCCATGGAGGATGCTTGCTAATTTTGAGATGTTATTACAGCATAAATGAGGTCACAGTCTGGGGAACTTGCCTAAATGGGAGAAAAACAATACCTTTGACACGGTGTGTGGCTTTTACCAGAAGAGCTGACCCCTGAGATGCAGCCCCACAGTCAGGATGGCTGGTTACAGTCCCAATGAATGCAGCCCTGAAGAACGCTTGAGTTGTAGTTCCTACACCCAATAGCCCTGCTGTTTTTTTTAGGTGCTTAACTCCACTGCTGAGACACCATTAATACCCTCAGAGCTCCTCCTCAGCATCTCACATGTGGGCTGTTGCATTTCATTCAACTGCTTGAACCCAGAGCTGTCTACAAACTGAGAGCTGCTCAGAGGGCTGGTTACAACTGAAGTAATTTGCCACTCAGAATAGTCAGGGTTGCTTTTCTTAGTCATATATTCCATTTCTTTCCACACAAAACAGTGTGCATAAACCTGGCCAGCTGATAGAGGGACATATGACTGGTCTTAGCATCCACTTTCAAGAGAAAAGTGAGGGTGGAGTCATAAAAGCATCTCTGCAGGGAGGATGCCAACCAGTGGCCTCTATGGCCCCATACTACATCATTCCTACAAAGAAGCAGACATTTGAAGATCCTTCTAATAATCCCACACTCCCTGAAATGTGAGTTTAAAGCTTCTGTTCCACCAAGGATTTGGTTACCTCATGAAATGGTACCTGACCGCTAGGTGTTGCAGGGCCAATGAATATTTGAGTCTAGGGAGCACAGACTGAAGCAAGAAGTGCTGGAAAAACACAGGATGTAAATGAACTCTCTTTCTTCTTAGTACATGTGCTTCAGAGCAACATTTCTGCAACATGAGAAGGGGAGTAATTCGATAAGTGATGCAGATGCTGCCTGGTGAGTCTTTCTTGGAGAAGATCTCCCAGACACGTACAGAACACTCATCACCTTAGCACCAAAAATATTTCATGTCTCTCAGAAAACACATTCTGTTCCCTGGAGCCCAATTTTTAAGATGTCATAAGTCTGAAAGACTTGTGACAGATGTAAAGACACATCCACTTGGAAATTTTTGTTAAAATCACGACAGCACATAACAACTCTCTGCACTGTTGACACACACATACCCACACAAACACACCCCCTGCAACTCTGGTAGCTCTGCAGAGTTACCAGGTAAGAAGATAAACTCTATTCCACCTTGTTCTCCTTGAGGACAAGGGCTTAGAGAAGAGAAAATCTTTGCCAACCATCCTTCTTTCTTCCTGATTTCTGGTTGCTGACACCGTAACTCCTCTGTCCTGAGAAGACATATAGACAAGTCAGATCCTTTAACCTTCATGTTCCAGTAGACAGCCTTGTGAAATTAATAGTTTATATTACAAAGGTGAACCCAGAAAACTTGAACAAACAAAAAGTTGTTTGTTCAACTTGAACAAAACAGAACAACTGGGCACATTTGGCCTGTGCTACACATGTGTGTAGACATAACTTCAGGGAATCGTGAAATCACAAATGTGGCACCTGTCCTGTATTACGATACTTGTTTTTTTTTTCCCAAGAACTAGGCTTTTTCCTGTTTGGCTAGCATTGGTATCTGCAGTCTCCTCCAGAGCAGGATTTAAATACCAACACCACTAGGCAAGACAGATACTTCACTGAAAATCACCAGCACATTAAGATGACCTCACCATGAGATTGACCTACGATGATGTGAGTGAGTCTTGGTACAAATTTATTAAAGATCTAAAAAAAAAAAAAAATATACCTTTGCCTTCAGAAGTAGCCACGACCAACACCATTTGCAGACTTACTCAAACACTTCAACATTTCAGAGCCAAAGGGAGATTTCAACTGAATGTCTTGGAAATTGTTAGGTCCTTCAAGATGCTGAAAAGCCCAAGGAGAAGTGAGCAGCTGTCGTCTTCTAGATTGTATGTACATGATTGCCCCCTTCTGGGGCATCTCAGAACAGTTCGCCTGTGCTTAGTGCCCGAGACCAACAGATGCATCTTCACTGATGTAGCCGTGCTCTGCTGTCACACTCCTTTGTCATGAGCTAAATTCTTATTCCAGCATTCACCCTCATTTGCTGCTTAAAACCTTCTAGGGAAGGAATTTTTGCATCATTATCATCCCAATCCTTCATGTTTATTTCTATTTAGGACATTATGTATTCACAGGACAATGAGGACCCTTCTCTTCCACATATTCCCTGGGACAAGATACCCATGGTATCTCCTTCCTATTCTCTTCCCAATAATTTTTATTTTTCTGTTGTAAAGGTTTTCCACTTAATCTGTAGCATTAGGAAGGGTGATGTGAGTGGTACTGGAAAAGAGGAGGCTATGCTGTGAACCATCCTAAGAAACCATCCTACTAAACAGTGAATAGGGGTACTACTTCCACCTGCTCTGAACAAATACAAAATAAGACATTCTTCCTTTCCCTGAGACCCTGCCACCCACCTTGTGTCTATCAGACTGGAAGTTCTCTCAAACCAGGTAAGCCCTTTCCTGCTTGTTTGTCCCCATAATTGTAAATCACAGTGGCCTCCTGCAGCTGAACACCCTCCTTGGGTCCCATTTCAGCAGCAGTGCTATACGAGCTCTGAGGGCAGTCACAAGGGAGTCCTAAGCCTAAGTTCTTTCAATGCTTTGCTTATATTTAGCCTTGCAACATTACCTTACCTCTTTTTAGGTTGTTCCCATGACAACCAGCCCAGCAATAAAAATCAAGTGTTGGCTGCAGGATAGGGGAATGAGGGTAGGGGAGGCAGTTTCATGCCAGATGAGGAAACAAGGCTCTCAAGTTACTCCAACCCCACCTACTGTGTTATCTGGAGCAGAGTGCCTCTTTACCTCAATGCAGAGCTGCCATCAAGTGTAGAAGAGTGCCAGGAAAGTCTGGTGTATTGTAACAGGTTTTAAGACTTCTGTGGGATTTTCAATGTCAGTGGAAAAGGCTCATTTTGTGCTGTAGCACAGCCCATGGCAACAGGGTCATGAAATATGCACAAATAAAAACACACTGCACCCTTTGGACATTTCTTTTTTTCACAGCTTTCCCCCAGGGCATCCCAGACAGTTCAGGCACAAGTGAGGTTGTGTGCCACTGAGAAGCTGGGGGGAGAGGAGTCTGCCTACAGCGAGATCATAGCATCCTATCATAGAAACATAGAACAGTTTAGGTTGGAAAGGACAGAATCACAGAATCATTATGGTTAGATGGTTAGAGATTGTCTAGTCCAAACTCCCTGCCCTTAAAGACCACCTAGTTCTAAACCCCCTGCCATGGACAGGGACACCTTCCACTAGACCAGGTTGCTCCAAGCCCTGTCCAGCCTGGCCTTGAACACTGCCAGGGATGGGGCAGCCACAGCTTCTTTGGGCAACTTGTTCCAGCACCTCACCACCCTCACAAGGAAGAAATTCTGCCTAATATCTAACCTAAATCTACCATTTTTCAGTTGAAAGCCATTCCTCCTTGTCCTATTCCTACCTGACCTTGTAAAAAATCCTCTCCAGCATTCTTATGGACCCCTTTAGGCACTGGAAGCTGCTCTAGGTTCTCCCTGGAGCCTTCTCTTCCCCAGGTTGAACAAGATGGTGGGAAATTTAGGGTCTGTGTATGAGCTTCCAGCTTTGAGAGTTCTACAGGAAGTCTGTCAGCTGTGTGACATCTTCTGAAGGGCTACAAAGCAGATATTGTAGAGGAAGGCTTCATGTCATGGTGAGCTTTCAAGGCTAGAGAGAAGGGGGTTTGCAGATCAGGAGATGGTAAAAACTGTTCTGATGTGAAAGGTTTATTCTGTAATACCGTGGCCTTCCTATATTCCTATTCCTGCCTTTTAGAGGATAAGGTTTACAACTCATGGGACAGATCCTCCAACTGTTTAATTTGAAGTACAAACAGCAAGCATGCCTCCCATAACAGGAGTGACCCACTGTGTACTGACCTCCTCTAAGAAAGATTACAAGTCCTATTTTAATTCCTCTCTTATTGTGAGATGAACTGCTTCCCATCATTCCAAGTGCTTAGCATGAGTCCCCAGTATCCTCCCAGGCAATGCTTGAACTCCTTTGCCCAAAAAGGAGAGATTTTTCTTTGATAGGAAGTGTAAACAGGACTAGACTCTATATAGATCTGTACTGAGACCTGTTTTTAAATGTATCTTACGCAGCTGAGTGATGAACCGCCAGATGCATTTGTTACTCATGCTCCTCTGAGATACAAAGGCTTGCAACAGATTGCTTTCTTTTACTGCGATATCACTTTTAATATCATCTTCAACACCAATCTTGCTTTTACACACTCAATCTTCCAATATAATTTCTTACATTTATAACAAATATTGCACTACCTATATTTTGTTTCTTCATGAAGAAAAAAAAATATTGAAAATATGAGAAAATGGGAGCTGCAAAATCCTCCAAAGATTTCAAGCCCTGTCTCCAAAACTGGCAAGACAAATTTTAGTTTCGAGAATTTCTACATTCCTTATCAAGAAGGCAATGCTTACTTCGGGAGGCCTCTATGATATCTTTGAGTATGAATCAATATCTCATCATTCTTGACCAGCAGGAGACATTGTATTTGAAGGAAACAATGAAGCTTATATCTAGCCAAGGGTGAAGACTGGTGCATGTAGTAAAGAAGAGTGCAGTATGAGGACTGCCAGTGCAATGCTGAGTTAGACCACAGAAGTAAAGATGAGTCCTTTCAACAAGAACTCATGTATTGGCTGTTGTAGCTGTAATCATAGAACTACAGAATCATAGAATGGTTTGGGTTGGAAGGAACTTTAAAGAGAATGTAGTTCCAGCCCTCTTGTCATGGGCAGAGACACCTTCCAGTAGAAACCTCCTACAACGAATGGGGACTTCACATTGTATGATAGCTGCTGCATCAAATGTCCATCAGAATTTCTATCATCTACCACTCACATTTGCACAAGGGAGAGCAAACGGTATCTTATCTGAGGTTCTGTTTATTTCAATTTAAGTGTATTCGAAGGGCATTTTAGCTCAGTCTTAAGCTAGGTTTCCATTCATACATCTCTATGTGAAGTGATCCATTTGACTGAAAATATATTATACCCATATGGAAGTGAGGACTACTAGAAAAGTCCCTCATTTGTAAAACTATGAAGTCAACATAACTACATTATAGTAAACTATGAAATGTGCTAGCTCTATTCACAGAATCACATAATGGTTGAGCCTGGAAGAGACCACCAGAGGTCATCTAGACCAACCTCCCTGCTCAAGCAGGTTCACCTGTTTTACTAACATTGACGTTTAAGAAGCTGAATATGACAAAATAACCTTTTTTTAATTGGATGATTAAAGGGAAAAAAAAATGCTGAGGAATGCCTGATGCCTGTGTAAGAATGTGGACGCAGACATACGGTTGTACACAGTGTTTCTTACAAGTATTCAGTTGAGACATGAACATTAACTTTATACGTGACCCCATTTGGCATGAATCTGACACTATCAGCCACAATATCCATGTAGGTCTTCTCCAGTGTAAACCAGAAACTACTGAACCTCAAGTTTCTGAGACCCCCTTGATAGCCAGCTCTCCTATCTCATTTTTTTTTCCCAGTTTAACACAAAACCTCCACCATCACAGCCCCAAATGTTTGCTCTTAAAGTCATTGCGCTTTTCTCTGAGGGGAGCAAACCATGACAAGTTAAATGAATTAGGTAATGCTTTACCCCATATAATTTATGATGCCACAAGGAGTGAAAGCACACACATCTCTTCAGTTTGTACTCGGTTACACCTTAGGGAGTAGAGCTAATAAACTGGAGGAGCGTGGGGATGAGATGAGATGAGATGTGATGAGGGAGGGGATGAGCCTCCCCCTTCATTTCTTGATCTTGCAGGCGCTAACCTAAGAAAATGGTTAACAAACACCTGGGGCAGCATGTAATTAACCAAAGTGAGATTTTATTTTGGCAGAATTAAATGCTGACAAGCACCCAGGGTGCGGTGGGTCTGGATTTCTCACTGCTGGGAGCAGGGATTACATTGCACAACCCTATGGGAACATAAATTTGGGGGAGACTGAAAACAACAAATACGTTGATGCACAGGTTTATTGATTGACTTTCCCCTTGTGGATAGCTGGATTTAAAATTCATTGGGCAGAATAGTGTGCTAAAAGTTTTGCTGGTCTGCTTGGATGTAGTTCCACTCAAATTCCTGTGATTTATATTGGCATGAGGGATGGCTCAAAGGAGTTGCAAGGAAAAAAAAATATTTAAATAGAAATCTTAATCACGTTAAAGTCTTGATGAGCAAGTTCTTCTCCTGAGAGAAGTCCAGACTCTTTTCTGTAAGGCAGGATGGCCACACTGGTTGATGACTGTAGAAGAGCTGTTTATTCAGTTTTTGTCAGTCTTTGAGAAAATGGGGAATAAGACAACCTCATCGTTGAGTAAGGAAATAAAAACTTCTAAGTGAAAGCACCTATATATAGTTAAAAATTGCACACTGGTTGTCTGTCATTACACAGCTAACCTTGAGAACAAACCTATGGTGGAAGCATATTAGCACAGTTCTGTTGACATAATTGAACTATGCTGATTTATACTTGGAAAGAGCCAAGAGATGTTGTTCTTACAAAGTGCTCTTAGGCTTTGTTGCAATATTGTTTAAATGTTGGTAGACTGTAATAAACACCCAGCTCAAGTGGAGACACACAAAGCAGGGTTCAGTTGCCCAAAGAGAAGCCATTTTAAATGCCTTAAGGTATGTTTAATACCTTAAAGTATCTCCTATTTACTGCTCCAAAAGGTGTTGGTTCTCCCTTACATTTTCTGTCCTAGCTGCTATTCTCACATCTGAGATAACTTACAGGCACCTCAGATGATGCTGATAAGGACATTGTGCATGCAGCCTTATGAGATGTCTCTTGTTTTCAAAAAAAAAAAACTTTGCCAAAGCCAATGAATGCAGCATTAAAATAAGTGAGCTCATCTGCAAGATTCTGGGACTCACACAAAGGGACTGAAGCTGACAGGTCTCCTATGTCTCATTTCTGATGTATTTTCCACTTTCCTGCTCAAGCGTACTCTACAAAGCAAGTGGGATCATGAAATTCTCTGCATCATTCTGAAATTGTCCATAGATATTAACCTGTCATCCAGGGTCTGTTGGGGGACTTAATGTTTTTGCAAAACTTTTTTACCTTCAACATACAGTAACATGTAAATTGAAGTAATGAGGGGAAAAGCTAGCTGATTTTCTTCAGTTACAGCAGAACAGAGGGTTTTCATTAAGGCAAAACATGATTCCACCAAAATTTCCTTCTCAAACACTTTTGTCATAGTCTGAATGGATCTTTTAAAGTGTTTTTGCCTGTTGCCAGATCACCCAGTGCAACAGTATTTGCGGCCTCTTTTATCCAAGTTAAACACTGGTGAGCATATTGTAAGGCCAGTATTTATTTCGTATCTAATCAGGCTTGTTAGATTATCCAGACCCTGCCAAGATCAGCAATATAATTTAAGCTCCACATTCATCCACCACCGCCATTCACCTGGTGCTGGGTAGGAGCTGAACACGTTGATAGACTGCCATGGCCATTAGGATTCTGAGGTGATCATTTATCACAGCAAATGAGTACAAGTTGTGTTTTCTATTTTCCATGCACCATTATGCCTGGGGTGTTTGCACTTCATGGATCTCACTCTGAGTAAATACATTTGGAAAGTTGATTTCAGTTGAGCTGAAACAGTTTCAGTCCAGACTTCAGGCCAACAAATGACTAACTTGTGTAATCCCAAAGGGGACATCACAAATTGTTTTGGAGGTGGTGTGACTCATGTTCCAAAAGCCACATGCTATCAGCCCTGTTCATGTTCTATTAAAGCTAAATAAATTATTTAGGAAAGGGGAGGACATTCCTTTAATGTTCAGTCCATACTGACTTTAAACCAAGACTATTTAGGAAAGCTAAAACAGGAGAAGTAACAATACAAAGCAATACAGAATTGACCAAATCAAGGCAACAAGTTGGTAGATAAAATATTCACCCACGTCACAAGAAAATCAGTTTCAAGTAATTCATCTGAATTAAGCAAATGCAGAGGCAAGGTTTAGCAGGATAGAAAGCTATGAATGAAGCCTGAAATTCTCTTAATGGGGTGAGCTGCAGGGTTGGGCCCATATGACTTTCCACTCGTGGGAAAATTCAAAAGAAATTCAGATTCACTGTAATAAACATTATACAGAGATAGTCAAGAAAATGCATGCCCACAAGTTCTTTCTGACCTTGAAGACCAAGAAGAAGAAAATCCATTTGCCTTACCTTTACACAGCATAGCACTGTTATACTGGAGCTCAGGTCACTGCTCACAGCAGGCACCGTCATGCCTACATGGCACTTTGTGTCAATCCAGCCATCATCATGATCTATAGCGCTTTGAATTCTCACAGTCATCAGACTTCTCTGTCTCCCCTTTGTTTCCCCACAGGATTCCTATCATCTGAGAGGTGGCAGACAGCCCAGGCATCTCCCAAAAGCTGGCCTGGGCTGCTCCTTCCCTACTGATTCATAAACTGGAATGTCAGTCATTCCTAGGTGCCTCCTCAACAGCACTCTTACACAGGCTTACAATCAGCTGTGAGAGTCTTTATTTTCTTGTGGTCAACCACTCTCCCCTGAAAAGTCTCTAGAGGAAGCATTATGTTTCCTCACACAGGCTTTGAACTTCTGGATTAGCACTTTGCAGCCTGAGCACTTCCTGCACAGAAGGAATTTGTTCTGCAGCCTTTGGGGAAACCTTGGGTTAACACGAATGAGTGAAACCTGACAGCAAAGGTCTGTTTCCAGTTTCCCTCATTCTAAAAGCCCACAGGTTTTGCTTCCTTCCAGGCTTAAGTCCTGACTCAGGATGAGCTAAGTGTTTTGTGAGGCTCCTGCCCTACAGAAAACATGAGGCAGCTAGAATTTCTTTCACTGAGGTCTTCACTGCCTTAAAGAATCTTGTAATCTGGTGGAAGAGATCAGGATTACAAAGCAGCTCACTTGGAGTAAATTGCTACCTTAAAATTTTCAATATCTGGATTCAGACCCTACATAAGTTATATAAGTTGGAGAACTCACAGCAGCCTTCCAGTACCTGAATGGGGCCTATAAGGATGCTGGGGAGGAACTCTTTATTAGGGAATGTAGTGATAGGACAAGGGGTAATGGGTTCAAACTTAAACAGGGGAAGTTTAGATTGGATATAAGGAAGAAGTTATTTACTGCAAGGGTGGTGAGGCACTGGAATGGGCTGCCCAGGGAAGTTGTGCATGCTCCGTCCCTGGAGGTGTTCAAGGCCAGGTTGGAAAAAGCCTTGGGTAGCATGGTTTAGTGGGAGGTGTCCCTGCCCATGGCAAGGGGTTTGAAACAGATGATCTTTAACGTCACTTCTAACCTAAAGCATTCTGTGATTCTGTGATTCTGTAAATTATTGAAGTCCCTGGAATTATTCTTTGCTGATATAATTTCTGCCATCTTCTCAAAGTGGTAAAATATTTGAACAAAAGAGCAAAATGTTCTCTATGATGACGTAAGTCTAAAGTAGAACATTTCCAGTGTACAGTAAAAACCCAGTTTAAACCGAACATGAATAGAAACTTCACTGTTTTTCAGATAGCCTGCAAATTGACCTTTTCCAGGAAAAGAAACCTGGAAAGCAAAAAGAACTTTTTCTGGTAGAGGTTGGGTGGATTGGTTCCCTGCCACCGCCAAAGGCACAATTTCCTTCCTAATTCCTCATGTTGCATCCTGAACTACCTCTGTAGGGATGGGTAGCCTAATCCTGTGTTGGACACATGGTCTGGACACCTAAGAAGCCTTTGATCAAGTGGGGAAAATTCTTTCAATTTTTCAAAAGGGTCCAGAAATATCAATGCTGGAATAACAAAGCTTTCACTGTGACCGAGTTCCCAGAATACAGACCACCATTCTCACCACAGTGTGTTTAAATGGTCTGGAAGTCCTAGATTCCCTGTTCTGGGACACAGTACAGGACAGAGTCCTGAGGAGTGGAAACCTAACAGTTTCATGAAGAAATCCATCCTGGTCAATAGCTGAGATCCTACCTGCTCTTTAGAGAAAATTCACTAAAACTGGATTTTTCAACATCATCTCACAATTGCTCAAAAGCTGCTCAGTAATAAAGTTTCTACTGCATTTTGGGAGGGCATTTTAAATAGATTGGGATAGAAGTAGGACAATCAGATAAAAAAAAAGAAAGGGGAAAGGGAAAAGGGAAACAACAAGTTTCCAATATAAATAATACTGTCCCAGAAACACAATCAGTGAGTGAGCATGAAATGCAGATGATGGCTGCTCTTATACCCTGGCCATTAACCTGAATGCCAGGAGAAGTTCAAGTCCTTGATCAAGAACTCCCTATTTCACAATCCCTACTCAACACGACGTCCAAGTATATCTGCTTCTGCCTCACATGTGAAGTCCATCGTTGCAGCTCTCACTCCCTTTCGCTTGCAGAGCAGCTGAGAGTTAGGTGAGGAGTTCTTAGAAGCAGAATAGGTCACTAGAGAAAAAAACAAAAGGAGACTAAAACTGCCATTTTTCACTTCATTGCCAACCCCCGGTGCGTTTTTTCCTCTCCTCCTCCTCATGCTTGCTTGCTTTTTCAGTAAATGAAGAACAAAAGCATTTATGGATTCAAATTGTCTGAGAATTTTTAGCTAACTCTGTTTTGTTTTTTTTTTTCCTAGAGAGACTCCTGATTCACCAAAATGCAGCCATTTCCTTCAGGTTGTTAAAAAAAAAAAAAAAGCTAAAAGCTATTAACAAATTTAGAAAAATGTTTTTCGGAGTTGTTGTTCACAGCTTTGAGCTTCTTTTAAGAAAATGGTTCCTGTTTTAGTATTTTTATTATTCTATTTTTATTTTATTTCTTAGAGGCACCTAAAAGTCCAAAAATATCTTAAATTACCCATCTTGAATTTTTCAAAGATTACTAGATTACAAAAATCATCAAGTTTTGTCAGGAAAGCTTTTGAAACCTGAAGTTCTCACAGGACAAAAGGAAGTTTCACAACAAGCTCTATTTCAATATTCTGATTATTTTCTTTGTGTGCATGTGGGGAGGGAATTTTATGGAAAACTGATTGAAAAATATGTTCACTGGATGTAGCCACATCCTGTGTTCTTTGTCCCACAGCAAATCCAGAGTGACTTGAATAAACTTCGCGGCTTTGCATGCTGTGCTGAGATAAACAAAAGCAGAATAATTAGTCATGATATCTCTGAAGAAAAACAAGTCTAGATGTCACATCATTTTCATTTCTGAACAAGTAAGAGTGATGCTCTGGTTCAGTTGCTAGTCCAGTGTTGGCAGGCTTACCAATTACTGCCTGCAAAATCTGTCAACAAAAGTGGTTACACTATTAGATTTGAAATGTATCTTTTCACAAGTACTGAGCCTCTCAAATTGGGGGCACAATGAGCAGGAGAAGAGTTTACAGTGGTCATGGAGCAATCTGGAAGGCAACACACATTTTTCTTCTAGGCTTTGTGCATTCATTCCCTAATGGTGTGACAGCAGGTGGCTAGCCGGCTTTAGTTCATCAAGTATTTCTTCTACAAGTAATCATGAAGGTGACAGGGACTTCCGAAACCAAGAGATTGGGAGGACTAATCTCTTGTCCTAAGAGGTCCTCACTTCTTATCTTCTACCCCTAGGTTCGAGTGCTGAGCTCCAAACTGTCTACTGCTCTCACCTTGTTGGCTTTGGCATAGCATCTGAAGAGTATATTGGGAATAGATGCCATGTTTCTAATGTGTGAGCTTCTGTGGGACAAGGATGCTTTGACGGCAGGCACCAGGCAGACAGGTTTAGCAGAGTAAAGAGGAATCCTCTAAATAAGTACTGCTCCTGGTTCTGCAATTTTCCAACATAGCCTCACTGATGATAGTAGTGGAGTTTGCAATGAAGTAGTTGATTCCACTTCTTTATAAGTATTTTTTTTCTGTACGGGACATACGAATGCAGACATATGAAGTACCATGATAGCTTATGAAGAATTTTGATGGCCCCTCTTCTTCAAGACTGACTTTGAATGGGACTTCATCAACTCTTATTCTTTCATAGTTCATGTGACAAGATGTTTTCTCTCACAGAATTAAAGACAAAAGACAAAGAGAACATTAGGAAAAGGCTGAGACAAGCAAATATATCATTTGAAGGCTGGGTTATTTATATGTAGATAATTACATCTATAGTCACATGAATACATATGGGATTTACTAGGAAAGCTAACAATGTCCAAAGAAATCATGACTACGAAACAGATTTGGTTGTAACATTTTGTTTGCTTCTTGGCTTTTTTTTTATTTTTTTTTTTAAGAAAAAGAAAGGAAAGGGTCTAGTTCACCTTTTTTTTTCTTTTTTCTCAGAAAAAAAGTCTTCCATGTAGCTCAAGCAGATGTGAAATAAAATGGCAAACAACAGCTAAGGTACATTTTGGAAACTAGAAAGACTACTGTTTTCAGTGGGAAAGGAAAACTTCTGCTCCCATGAGGCATTGCAGAAGTTCAGGGAGATGACAGGTCCCTACTCGTCTGGCCTCAAAATTACCATCCTAAATTTTTAGAACTGAGTTCTACTGAGGCTTTGATCCTTTGGATTTTTCATTCCTGTTTTAAAGGGCTATAAATATTAAATTATCCAAATTTCCCGTAGGATGGAAATTCAATTTTCAATTTTCATAATGTTTACACTAGTGGAAGAAGCACTTTCTCTTTTAATATTCAGATTAATAAATTCTGGAAAGGTAACGTCCTGCCACTTAACACAACCCCAAACAGCTCTTTACAATTCTAGTGTGCCAGTTTCACAAGAGCATTTCTTGGGAAAGGTCACACTGCTCTGGGCTGGAATTTATAATCAAAAACAAAGGCGAAAAGACACATTATAGAGCAGCCAAAAAAAAAAAAAAGTGTGGTGATTAGAATACATATCTGAAATGTGGAAAACACAGTTTCAATTTTCCAACAAACAAAAACAACAGAAGGCCTTGATGTTTCCTATTTCAACTTCATATACTTAACGATTGAGCTACAATATGTTGAGATCTTTATTTTCTTATTCTTTCTTTTTTAAAGAGGAGTACTTTAGAAGACCATTTCATGTGGCCTGGAGGCATTTTTGCCATCTCAAATTTATACAGGACAGGGAAATTCATTGCAGCGTAACTAAGATGGCAAAACCATTCCAGCATGGTGAGCAATGCATAGAACTATGTTCTGTTTATGTCAGGTCGTTTAGGTGGTTGGCACTATAAAAATGCAGAACACTGCTACTGGGTTGCTACTGCTTTCTTACTCCAGCAGCACCACGTTCTAATGGTAAAGTATTGGTATACTTAGGAAAGAAGATGGAAAATATTCATTTAACAATTTTCATTGCCAAAATATATCCTATTTTTTGCAAGTCAGTCACCAAGTTTGAGGTTAGACTTCACAAAAGTTTATAGTAAAATATTTCCCCTACAAAAGTGGAGGACTTTGAACTCAATAAGCAATTGCTAATTATGTTTATTCATGTTATGGTATTTATTTAGCTGTATAAAATATGCTGGGGATTAGAATTTCTCCTGGCAAGTCCTGCAAATGTGTCAAGGAAAAATCTCTGTTCTGAATTCTGCCGGCAGAACTTCAAAACAGACGGCGCTTGCATTATTTGCCCTCAAGCAAATACCTCCAGTGAATTAGAATTGTGCAGCTTGCATGAGACAGTAAAATCCGGCAGAAAAGTGGCGTTCACATTATGTCTATTTAAGGTGCTTCCTCGGCTCTTGTCAGCACAGGACCTCCTCAGTCTTACATACACTTCCTTTTGAAATTCCCTTATTACCTAGGGAAGGGCCGTGATCCATATTTACTGAAAGAGAAAATTAGGTGGAAAGTTTAAGGCCAGATTTTTTTTTTTTAAGTAACATAGATGTTTTGCTCATATTTGGTTTACTCCAACTTAGTGGGATTTCGTACCTTTAAAAATTCTCATCTACTCTGGCCAGCAACAAATATCACAATGCCTTAGAGCCAGGTATTGAGCAGCTGAGGGCTTAACCAGTTGACTGGTGCTGGTAGACCATGAAGAACACATTTTACAGTGTCAGGATTCATATTATTGCTAATTCCTGCAGTATGCAAAGAACAATTGATTGTGGATCATTTCATAAACCCATTGTCACAGCCCCTGAAAAATGTCTTGGAGGCCTGAGCACATATTCAGATGTCTGGTCCAGTCCACCTCCCACTCTTTGCATTTAACCACTGACTTAACCCAGAAACCATAGTCAAGAAAGCTGCAACAAAGTGGAAAGACAGAGGACAGTAGAAAACTACTCTGGGACAGAAAAAGTTTTAGGGCACTGCAGACATTCTGCTGCTGATAGGCTCAGCTATGACCTACCCTCTTCAGTTTGCAATCATAAAGGTAGATTAGTGTTTATTTCGTTATTCCCAGACTCTTTAGGTTTTGTACAGAAAGGCAAACTTTCAATATCACTACAGCATTTTTGTTTATTAACCAACTCCACATCTGCCCTCCAGCAACTAAAATAGAACTGAAGCAACAACAAAAAATGAGCAGTTTGTCTTGACATTTATATGGCACAAAGTACTGGCAGCTCAAGAAATGAAAAAACATTTATCTCTGTCTTGGGACTCATGAAAAGAAGTCAGAGACAAGTCAGTCATTGGACTAGTGCTAGAAAATAAAAGGGACCTTTTCTATCTGTGCATTCAGTAATCTCTGTTTGCGCTGAGAACCTCCTGGATTTCCCACTTCACCTAAAGCCTCCAGGTGTATTTTATAAGCCTCATAATAGGTTTGGAGCCTCAGTTCAGGAGTTTATTTTTCACATACGATGCCATCTGCTGTCTGGACAGCCCTAAGGGGAATCCTTATTAAAATAACTCTGAAGCAGTAAAGCCATATGTGTAGCTTTACAGCTCATGGAAGGAATTATAGTCATTCAGCCAATAAGAGGAATTGCTCCATGATGGCATGACAACTTTTCTGTGTATGTAGGGCCTTTAGTTCAAAAAGAAACAGGTCTGCAAAATGCACTGCAAAACTTTGAAGTAAAACCTTAACATGTGACAATTAGTGTAATGATCAAGTATTTCAGTGCAGCCTGCCTAGGAAACAGTTTGTATTTACCAATTGAGGAATGTGAAGAATATATTTTCCCCAATTTCATCCTCTTGCTAGCTGTCGCTCTCTGCTCTGAGGTTGGAAATCTTGGAAATTAGAAGGCTTTAAAAGCTTTCACACCAAACACTTCTTTTAGCATGAAGGAATTTAATTTCAGTCTGAAATAGAGTTCAGAGTAGCGTTTTTTTCACTTAACTTTAGAGAATCTACAGTGCAGTCATGAACATCTGAGACAGTCATACAAAGCTGTCTCTATAGCCAAGGGAGATATATTCAATTTATTCATTGGCATTGAGGGCACTATTCCTAAAACTGATGTCTGACATCAAGCTAATCTTATCCTAAAGTACTTATTTCTATTTTTCTACAATGAGATATATGAAGGATCATTCCAAAATTTGGTGATTAGACTGTAGACTTCTGCAATTCTTAGAGGATTATTTTGTGCCAAAAACATCATCATACATCAAGATTTCCTGCATGGTGTAGATGCTGCAGTGCGCCAAAAGTTGGTTTCTAGTCTCTAATTAAATACAACTAAGAGTGTCGTAAGCAAACAAATTCATAAGATAAGATAAAGTGACTGATAACCATGTTTTATAACAAAGCTCCATATATTCAGTCAACATCTTGGCTTCCAGTTTCCCAGCCTAGTCCTTCAAATATTTAAATACTTCCTCACAAAAAAAAAAAAACAACCAAACAAACAAAAAAGAAACAGAGATATTGAGTTAATTAATTGAAGTAAAAATAAAAAGAATAAAAATAAAGTAAAATAAAGAGAGGTTGAGTCATTATTTTCCTCTGAGTTACTCTATTTGATCAAAATTAATAGGTTCATCACTTTGTAGAGGTTGCCTGAAAATACTAAAAAATAATAAGGGAAGGTGAAGCAAAGTTTCTGAAATTCTCTGAGCCTTGTAAATGGGCTAACTCTGCACAGAGCTTAATATCATGCCTAACTCCAAGTGCTTTAGATTTTCTGTGGCAGGATATCGTTTTTTCAGTTCAGTGCAGATCTATCACTATGTATGTTACACATCAGACTCTCAGAATGGTCCCTGCTTTATGACCCAGTGTTACTAGACCTGTGCTTCCCACCTCTGTGTTGATGTACAGAGGAGTACGATGACTCCTCTCACACATCAATGATTTTCATGGGATGTTGTCCCACCCTGATGGACCTCAGGGCTTCTCAACTGCTTGATGAGATCTTTTCAGCTCTTCCCTGGGTGTTACAGGCAGGGTTTACTCAAACAAGGGAGCAGAGGACTTTGCAACATATTTTGACCTCTGTGGAGTCTGCTGCAATGTTCACTCTCTAGTCACAGCCACAGCCAAAGCCTGTCATCCATCATATGACCCAACACAGACTTTCACAAGCCACTTGTGTCTAATACAGCCAAAGCAGAACAAAACGTGAGAGAGATTGCAGTTGTAAAACACTCTACCAGCCCTCTTGACTTTAATTAGGCAACTCGAGAATAATTGTGGCTGCTGTCTGTTACATCCATGGAATTTTACGGGTTTAACTATGAATAGAAGCTTGGGAAATTCAGGTAGTCAAAACCAGCAATAAGAATGCAAGGTTTGTTGTCATAACAAACCTATTCATGGCTTAAATATGTAAAGTAGGAAGATGTTTCTTGCTCTTTTCACAGATGGGGAAGACCATCCTCAAAAAGATGAAACAGAATATATAAAATATTCTGTGGCAGCATGAGGAACAAAACCTTAAGTTTCATAAATAGAACATCTGTTCTCAGCCTGGTAATTTTCTCTTTGCATCAGGATTGCTCTTAAATTCAACTTGATGGCACATTCAGAGCCGTGGAAGTGTATTTGTGTCTGTACCTAACTTACATGCTCATGCTCAATAGTCTATGCAGTTAGCTGGGAGTAAGGTACCTAAATAACTCTATAGTCTGAGCCTTGGACATTTGCTAATGCAAATCATAATTGTCATAGAGATTTAGCAGAGTAGCTGAAGTCCTTATTTCAAATTAGCAGATTACCAATGTTTATAATTTGGTCTTCTCTAACTAGAAGCAATCAAGACCAAATCAACACACTATCTTGCTTGGTATCAGTACAGAAATGATCCTTGGAACTGGCTGATTTTGTTTCCTAACCAGCTGGTATATTAATCCTTGAAATTCAATATTTGCTTAAGATAAAATATTCTCCCAAGAGAACTCTAAGCCAGAATGCTTCTGTCCTGAGCAAGCACAGGAAGAACTAGCGGGAAATGTTCCCCTTTTCCAGACCTCAGGTCTGATAATGGGGATATAGAGGAAATGGCAAACAGATTGAAAATAGGAGGAAAAAAATGCAAAAAAAATGTGAATGTGGAAAGAAAAGCAGGTGTGGGGTGAATTGCACAGAATGGAGTGTAACAGTTTGGTCATAGTCTTATTGAGTGTACATTGTCCAAGAAGATCCAGATCATTGTTGTTCTGTTATACCACTGCATTGCAGTTACTGTACAGGCACATACACCTGTATGTGTCCACAGGAAAATGTCAGCATATGCCATAGTGATGGATGCAATACAAACTTAATTTTGCCCATTCCCAGTAAGTGACCCACACTGAAGCTGCAATAATTGGGGTCACCCATGTGCTGTGGATGAAGGAGCCTGACATCCATGGGCTTTTTTAAGGTCACACAATGACTTTCCTTTAAGCTCTTTCTCAGCCAGATGCACTGAATCATAGAATCACAGAATGGTTTGGGGTGGAAGGGACCTTAAAGCTCATCCAGTTGCAACCCCCTGCCATGGGTATGGGCACCTTACTCGAAACCAGGTTGCTCCAAGCCCTGTCCAACCTGGCCTTGAACACTGCCAGGGACAGGGCAGTCACGCTTCTCTGGGCAACTTGTTCCAGTGTCTCACCACCCTTACAGTGAGGAATTTCTTCCAAATACCTATTCTAAATCTCTCTTCTGTCAGTGTAAAGTCCTTCTCCCTTGTCCTGTCCCTACCTGCCCTTGTAAAGAGCCCATCTCCAGATTCCATATCAGCCCCTTTAGGCACTGGAAGCTGCTCTAAGGTCTCCCCAGAGCCTTCTCTTCTCCACATTGAACAAGCCCAACTCTCTCAGCCTTTCCTCATAGGAGAGAATACCCTCCCTTGACCTGTTTGGTCATGCTGCTGGTGATGTAGCCAAGGACACGGTTGGCTTTCTGGGCTGCAAGCACACACTGTATGTTGAACTTCCCCCAAGACCCCCAAGTCCTTCTCCCCACGGCTGCTCTCAGTTCAGTCTCCCTCAGCCTGTATTTGTGCTTGGGACTGCCCACATCTGACTGCAGAACCTTGCACTTGGGCACTTGGCCTGGTTGAACTTCATGAGGTTTGCACAAGGACAAAAAACCCAATGGCAAAATCAGTTGCTACTGACCAATATGAAGTGAAAATAGAGTAGGACAATGGAAAAGAAAAGAAACCACCAAAAAACAAAAAAGCAACCAAACAAGCAACAACAACACCCCCCACCCCCAAAAAAAAACCCAACAAAAAAGCCAAAACAAAACAAAACCAACCAAACAAACAAAAAAAACAAGATGAGATGAAAGCCTGAAAAACACTGGATGAAGGAAGGGAAACTGCACCATGATACCCAGTGCCAGGCAGTCGGCTGCAGGCAAGGCTGTAAGGAGGACCATTGCCCCGAAGCCATCCTTGCTCAAGGACTTTGACCATGAACCTGGGTGTTCCAGCATCAGCATGTGAAAATGTTTAGTCTGCTGCAGAAGGGAATGTTTGGGAAGAGAGATAGAAAGTCCTGCATTCCTTCAACCCCACAGCCCAGTCCTCCCCACATTCCCTGGCACCCTGCCAATACTCAGGATGGAGAAGGTTTTGGGGGATCTTTCCTTATTTCTCTGTTTTCTGCTCAGGTTGAATAAGGAGTATTTCTCTGATATCAGTCCTTCAGTTAAAAATCAGAAATGCAAAAATTGCTGGATGAATGTGAATCACTGGGTGGGGAGGAGATGAAAATCCCTTTTTTCTTTAATCTTCCCTCTGTCTTTGCACCATCTATTTAGATAGGCAGTTTTACCAGACAAAATCAGTCTTCCTATCTTCAAAGGCCCCAAGTAACAAGCCCAGCTTTGACCCTGACACCTAAAACTAACTAAACTCAGATATTATTACCGAATTTTGGGAATAAAAATTAAAAAAAAAAAATTAATTATTCACTTTGCGTACTTCAGAGGTGCATTGCAAATGTTTTATCCCAGCTCAAAAGATAGTTTAAGGTACAGGGAAGAAGGCTAGGTCAGATGCATGCATCCCTGAAGCCAGCATCCAAGAGAAACTGGCCTCCAGAGACAGCTGATAAACAAGTGAAGTTTGTTGTCATTGCTCAAAGAAATTGGCTCTGGCCAAAGATGATACATCTGCTGATAGGACTCAGGCAGATTGTTTCTGCTTCCTCTGAACAGCTTCACTGTTCAGTTCATCCATAGATCACCTGTGAAATAAGAGAATAAACCACAGAGGTGTAACCTGAGTGTAGAAGAGGCTTTTCCCTTGTTGTGCTGTTTAGGACACTCTTGATACATCTTGCCAACAAAAAATAATTTCAAAGATCAGCACCAGGGAGCATTCCCAAGCCCTGGAACCCAACCCCTCAGGAGATAAATGGCTGCAACATTCCCCAGCATGGTTTTGGACCAGACCAACAAGCACATTCCTAAGCAGGCATGCTTCAGAAATCAGCACAGTCCCAGGGAACATTTTGCCATAGACAATTCAAATGCAGACAAGTTTTGGAAGTTAAATAATTTAAATTCAGTTTAAAATTTACGTAATTCTGAAATTTAAAAATTTAAGTGCATCAGACCACACTTAGCTGGCTTCAGAGCCAGTGAAATGCCTGAGTCAGAGCTTAGCTCTGGTTAGTTTACTAGCTCAGGTGAAGCTATTATTTGTTATTTCTCAGAAGTATTCACCAGCCTCAGGAATGGAGGTATCCATGGAACACAAAAGGGGAAGCCTGGCCACAGCGAAATTGGTGGAGTTTTACTCTTGAAGGCTTTAGGAAAGGATTATTTTGTGAGGCTTAATGGCCTAAGAAAGGAGATCCCACAGTCTGCTCAGCAGGCCTTTGACTTATAATCCATCTCATCTTCCCTTTCAACCTTGTTACATACTTTGCAAGAAACCAATACTTGCTAGAGCAGGATGAGAAGCATTTTTCCATTTGTTTAGAATTATCTGTTTATTCAAAATCATCTCTATTCTGATAAAGAAAGAAAACAGTGAAACTTGGAAAAAAAATTCATTGAAAAAATGAAATTTATGAACAAAGCAAGAGGCAAAAAGGGAAAGGTCATTTTGTGGCATGGTTTATTCTAATTTTAGCTGCTTTTATTTACCATGTGCTTTAAAAAAAAAAAAAAAAGCACACAAAAAAAGGAAAAACAAACAAAAGAAACCCCAACAAAATGGAAATCGAAACTTGTGTGAATGCATTCCATCATGGAGGTGTTACAACATATAGAAGCAACATTTTCAGGGTAAATTCAGTGTTTGGTAACTGACTTTGGAAAAACATGAGATAGAAACTGTAGCTTAAAAGTTTGGGACTGTCAGGTCATTTTCTGATCTGAAGAGGAGAGACTTTAAAACTCTGTTTCTCAGAGGGCAGATACTCACTGTATTTTGAAAAACAATCTCCATTTGGAGTAGCTCAGCTGTGGTCTCTCCATATCCTAATTTTTATCAAACTTTCCTCTTAATTAAAGAGAATCAAATAATCATTTTGTGGATTCAGGGCCTGATTCTTTTCTACTTGGTCTAAGGCAGGAGTCCCAGTAACTCAGTGAACAGCTTTCACTTGGCAAATTTTGCGAAACTGAGGGCAAACACCATGAACAGGAGACTCAAGGGCTGCTGAGGATGGCAGAGAAGATCCCAAAACCAAGGAAGGCACTACTTTGGCTAGCAAACCCTGCTCTGGCTTGGGATTTCGGTGGTCTTCACCCCACATGTCCCACATAGTCAGGAGTGCAGAGGAGGGTATACGTGTTCTGCAGTGAAATTAAGTAAATTCACCTGCTTTATAGATTAAGAGTGAAGAAGTCGGAAGAATTGTATTGTCTTTGCAACCTTCCCATGGGATACTTACAGAAACAATATGCATGTGGCATTAAATGTGGGTAAATTACATTTACTTCCACACATCTCCACCTGCATCTCTGGACAGAGACTCCAGAAAAACAAACCAATTTGAGGTAGCCTTTGAATCGGGTAGGGATGATCTTGTGTGATCATTTGACCCAACTCAACCCTTTTGTTAATTGTTTCTAAACATGGCAGCGCTTTCTCAGGTGTTGAGAACCCAGGACAGTGCAGAGGCATATGAACCAGATTAACCTCAGCAGGCAATGGGTGGGGACCAGCACTGGGAATATTTCAGCCTATTTCACACAAAACAGATCCTGAGACATGAAAGCTTGAAGCTTACATGATTTCTGAGCTGAACTTCTGACCTACCAGAGAGCTAGCCAATTTGAATCACTGAAACTGTGTGCATAAATATTTATACTCTTTTCAAATGCACAAACATAACCCCCTTCCCCACAAGGAAACAGCATGCCTTAGTTAAAATCTGGCCATATATTTTTACTTCACTGTGAAGAACTGAGGTGTAAACCCTAGAATACACTACCAGGAAGCCTGAAACTATAAAGTTAAACCTAAAGCTATTCTGAGTTAATACAATCCATTTGTTGTGCAAAAGAGGCACTGGCATATGTTTTTTCTTTGAGTGTAGGAATTCGGTGAGTGAAATTGTCAGGTGTGCGTGTATGAAATGTAATCTGTATAACCCCAGCATTCCAGCCAGCCTGGGTTTCAATAGCTCAAGTATGCATGATAAGTTTTATTTAAATGCAGGCAGCCTCATCTTAATAATTCTCTCATTGCTCAGCATCCAGTGTTTTGAGACGCAGAGATCTAGGCTCTACCCACAGAAGCTTGCTGTGAAACTATAGATACTTTTTTAAATGGAGATAGAAATTATTCTTTTTACAGATGTTGGGCTCACCGGACAAATAGTGTTAGAACAGGGCAAAAAAATATAATAGTTATTATTATTTATGTATTACCACTCCAATTGACACAAGGGGAGAAGGGCAAAATCAATCCAGAGCCTCTTCATAGAGGCCCCTAGCTATTTCCCCTAAGACTCACAAATCAACAGCGCTAAGTAAAGAACTTTCCACTCAACACCTCATCATCCCCCACCCTTGCCAATGTTTATGTACATATTTACCTTTATTAGTGGCGGGGGGGGGGGGTGGTGGTGAAGGGAGGAACCCCTGGGATTCCTGGTATTGGTAAAGGAAATGTGTGCATTTGCAGGGTTCTCATTTGTTGATGGATTTGAGTTTTTGGTGGTTTATGTAAAGTCTTAAGAAGGAGGGTCTGGCAAAGAAATCTTTAATCTTGAGAAAGGAGAATTAGAGGAACTATATAAAAGGAAAAAAGATCAATCTCCTTAAACATGGGAACAAGTTGCACTGGCATGATGTGAGTTAATGTCTCTGGAGGTCACTTAACCATAAAGGGTTATCATTCTACAAGCAAAAGCAACAGTCAAGTACAGATGACAGAGGATTTGACTTTTTGTCTTGAAATGGGAGTTACTGGGGTTTTGTTGAGGAAATCAGATTTAAATGATCCAGGAAATCAGATTTACATGAGCCAAGTGTTTTCTCCAAATATTTAATTGTCTAAACCTGTGTCTATTCTGAATCATACATAATAATGTTTTTATCATTAAAAAATAAAAAAAAGATGAAATTGTGTCACAGAGGCAACATTATTTCACTAGAAATATATAATTTTGCCTCGAAAAATATAATGTTTCCAGTTTTGACCACCTTATTCAAAAGAATCTTTTTTCTTTGATGTATGTGCCATCAGGATGAACCATGAGTTCAGAATCATCCTTTGCTGGGTGTCTGTCAGAGAGATGGCATGTTTGCATCAATTCTCTTTATCAGAAAGAGTCAAGAATGCAACCAGCTGAACAAAAAAGAAAGGTTTGAGTGACAACAGATGGAAGTTGAGCCTCTAATATTGCTTTATACACCCACTTTAGAATAATGAGATGAGATACTCTCCTTTATTTTTTTTCCACTATTTAAATTCTCAAACATGTCACCAATGCTGCTCTTGGAAATGTAGACATCTGCTGCATGAAATCAGAGAAGGGAAAACATTTTCCAGGAGAGGAGAAGTTTGGAGATTTACATGCACATCAGGGTGCCCTGCTAAGTTTAGATACTAAATTTGAAATGAGCCAGTATGGAGTTTGTTGACTCTGGCTAGTACCTGGGTTGATCATTACCCATAATTTTTGCTTGTCTGTGGCCAGCTGTCTCACTTAACCATCTGGCTGTTCCTCAAAGACATTCACCCATCTTTTTATTTCCTTCTGTGACAGCATGTCCTGCTTTGCGGATAGGGGTGACAACAAAGGAACGAAGAATAAGCCTTAACAATGCAAGATAAACCAAGCTCTTTCTGATACAAACCAAGCAGCTTCCAGTCTGTTTGCTATTTGCTATTATTTTAGACTTCCAAGGAATTGCAAAGTCAAAATCAGGGATCAGAAAAAAAAATCTTGCAAACCAGTGTGCCTCAATGCTCTGCTTGACTATCGCAATCACTGATGCAGCAGGTGACTTAATTCAATGCTGTAGCCATAGAACTCAGCTGCAGTCAAGAACCTATTTATATACCTAACTTCTCCAGATATGTTTTCCTTCTCTTAATTCATAAAAAAAGAGTGTGTGCTATATATCCTAAATTTAATGGAAAGACTCATATAGCTTCATCTCAACAAATCTAGTTATCAACAATGCCAGAAGACTGTATACAAAGGCTGCGAAGAAGTTTACCTAGCTTGCTTTTGTGGAAGTTTCCAGTGAGTAATTTACTGAGGTGCAATTAAACTCCAGTCTCTTCTTTTGCTTGGAAATGTTTCAGTAATGTAAAAACGAATATCTGATAAGACTAGTCAGGCAGGCTCGGGGGGGGGGGGGGGATATCAAAAAAGGCAAATGCAAAGAAAACTCATCAAAATTTGATGAGTTTAATTTTACAAAGATCTTTCAAAAATAATGTTATATGGGTTACTGTTTGCAATAAGATTCCCACAGTACTTGCTGCTACCCATGCCAGCTGAGAGACTGGACTCTGACAGGTTAGGCAGCATTATCAACCCTTCCTTACAGAGAGCTAGGCACGAGCACTGAGGTCATTTAACTACATATGGATGTCAACCACAGATAACTCATCTTACCTTGGAGAAAAGTCCAAAGTGGTTCAGATAAATTTCATCAATGCGCTAAACTGAAAACCCTGCAAGATTAAGTCCTGTTTAAACAGCATCTCCTTGATGTCATCTTCATCAATGGAAGGGAAGCACCAGGATATTGGATGAGTTAATATTAAGGAATATTTTTATTGGGCAAATATTTGCAAACCATAAAAGTGTTTGTGGCTTTACACAGCTGGAAGTCATAGTGCCTTACTGGCACTTCAGTGTGTTTTGAGTGGAGAAGGAAGGGGATTTATTGTAAGCATCAATGCCTAGTCCAAACATCATGTTGATTGAAAACTCTCTGATTCCATTCGCAAGTATGCAAATACTTCAATTTTATCAGACTGTTACTCTTACCATGTTTAGCTACAACATGGCTTAGCATGCAGAAGTGTCATTTCTAGCAGCACTCTAATTTTTTTCTCAAATTAGAAATTACCCAACTTAATTCATTTGGGTCGTACTACCTTGTTTAAATGCTGCAAAGGTTGCAAGACCCTAGGATTTAGCTATGTGTCTAATGACTACCACCTTTTCTGTGAGCAAGCATAAATACTTTCAGGATTTTAGATAAAATCTCCTGAACATCTATTAATTTTGACTGACCTTCACTTTGAGATTTGGCCTGTGGGAGATGTCAGTCTTCCACTTAGATCACACTGCTTAGTAAATCACACTATCCACTCCAAGATTACAGTGGATTGAAGAAGGAAACTCAAGGAAGGAAGAAACAGAGGGAGGACCACTTTTCTTCCATTTGTCTCTGAGGCACTTTGTGGAGTTGACTTCCTATCACTGATTTCCATGTTCTCTGCAAATAATGGAAAACAGTATCCTACTTGTCTTAGGCATGCACCCGCTTTTATATCCTCTTTCTGACCATCTCTTCATCATGAATAGGGAAGGAACAAAGATCTGACTTTTGGAAGACAGAACTACAGTTGACATGTAGCAAACTGAGGTTCCTAGAAGGACCAGCCTGGCTCCCCACATACATTTCTACCTTAGTTAACATCATCCCTATCCTACAGTCAGGTTAACTAAGATGGCAGCTATACTTTTAAGCAATTATATGCAACAAAAAGTAATTTTCTGGCAGTGATAACAGCTTTCAGAGAATGGCCCATATCTTTCTAGTTGAACTCTCTTACAGTGAAAGGATGCTGGTAAATACCTCAGACTGCCGATTGGGAATGATTCCTGGCTCATACTAACCTCAAGTTTTGCACAGGGATTTGTTTTGAAGAACTTCAAGTTGGCCAGGACAAGACCATGCCAGGAACATGCAAACAATTCAGAAGTATAAACTCAGTCCTCTTCCAGTGCTTAGGAATACTCCCTGGCATTTTTAACTCAATAATATAAACATAGCCTGCATGGGCACGTGGGTCCCATGTCACATTGGTATCACCAGGTTATACTTGTTCATACTTGAACACGCCACACAGGTCTTTCATTCAGATGACTTCCTGGCTTCCCTACAGCTGTATGATTGATTCATCACATGAATTCAGCCTTGATCAATACTTTCCAGAGCCTTCATCCTTCTCTGCGGCCCACAGAACCAACCTCTTGCTGATGGCAGCCAGCATGATTCCATGGATATGAGGGAAATAATGCTGAGTTATACTTCCTGAGGGTCTGGCCCAAACGGATTAAACTTCCTCCAGAGACTTCGTTTAGTTTTCCTTTACTGGAAAGAAGGTGTCTAAGGAATGTGGTGATCTCAGTCACATTCACGCTTCTTGAAGTGGAAGACTACCCACATCATCTGATCTTTTCTCAGTATTATTACAGCCTCATGCTGTGCTTTTCAAGATCCTGTAGGCCAAAGTACTATCCATGTGGCAAATAAAAGCCTCCAGACACTTGATCCTGGGGATGGAGCAGAGCCAGAGGGCTGTCAGCAGAAACAATATTGTTCAAAGGGTGGGCTTAAAGTAGTGAGGTCAGCTGGTGTGCCAGAGCCATGAATTGGCATTTAGTAGAGTGAATGCTTCACTCGCTGCTTCTCTCCTAACCCCATGTCTGCTCTGCAGATGGGAAAACACATTCCTCTGTGCATACCAATTCCTTCTGCCCTGTCACGCCAACATTAGTGAGGGTGCCTGAGGTTGCTGCTGAGGGATGAAACCTCATCTGATTCCCTGATAACCCCTGCTGCTAATGTGCTCTTGGGACTGGGAGCTGAAGACTTAGTTCTTTATAATGTTAGAAGCCAGAAATATTTTTGCATCTCGGTTTCTGGGATCTTGACATAAAGAGACTGGAATGCAGATGTCTTTGGGGGCTACAGCTTTAAATGAATCTTAATCTCCAGTTCTGGACCTTTGATCCTGAACCCCAGTTCTTCACTTCAGTGCTTTCCCAGGCATGGATGACGTTCATTTTCTAATTCCTTCATGGAGAAATAGCCTTTGTGGTGTACAGGCTGGTCTTAGGCAGATTCATATTCTCTTTGATCAACTTTGAAGGAAGAAGACAGAGCCACAACATTTAATCTCCTATTATCACAATACAAGCTTGGTTATCTACATCTACATCTACGTTCATTCTTTAAAGACAACCTCCATCAAATGAGACCAACCTCATTGTGCAATGGAATTAGTTTTATTGCATCCACACTTGTGAACAGCACTAGCCCTTTTGGAGACCTAGCCCATGTTTCTCCATGCTGCAAGAAGCTGACTCAGCCTGGAAATTGTGTCCCTATGAATCATGTAAGAAATTATCCATGCTTTCTGGGCATGATGGTCAAGAGACAGAGACTCTGACAAACTTTTTGGAAAGATAACTTTGCATTTTGCAAACTTAAGTGTGCTAGCTTCTACATTTCAGTGGAGACACTGTAGATGCTCATACACGGGGCAGCAAATCAATTTAAAATAATCAGTGGTCCACCTTTAGGTAATAAAAATTATCCAAACTTCCTGCCTGAGTTTGTTCAGCACATCACTCAACTCATGACTCTATTTACAATTTCCTTGTGGCTTATGCCAGAATATACGTGTCTCATATCTGTTGCACAGATATAGGCATCTAGTGCCCCTTGGGACACTGTAAGGTGACATTAACATTAGGTTTCCACAAATGCCAAATGACCAGTGGGAGACCAGTCTTCTTTTGGTGCAGCAACTGAAGGCAGAATCCTGTACAGCATCCTAAAAGTTGCTAAGACATCAGTATTTTGCCAACTGCATTTACCTCTTAGATCACTCTCTTCAGCTTTCTTTCCATTAAATTTCTACTGACTTGTTCACTTCATTTGTTAAACATGTTAAACTACTGACTATCCATACAATACCCAATGTGAACAAAAGTAGGAAAATTCACTATTTATGTCCAAATTTTTATGTTTGTGAAAAATAACATCATGTATGCCGTATTTCTATACACCCATGGAAGAATTCAAAACCCTCTGGTTAAAAACCCCACCAGATTTAGGTCTATGAAAGGTCTATGCTGACTTAGATCTAAGAGAGTAATCAGGAAGCCAAATGTATTGGGACCAAACTAAAGCTAGATGAAAGTAAAATGCCCTGAACCACATGTGATATGGATGTTGAGTCACAGCACCAAACACTTTGCTCTACGTCATTTTGCTTTGCCTCACTCCTACTGTATCATATTCTTAGTGGAAGGGACATATCCAGAGGTGCTCTGGGAAAAACAAAATTTCAGAAAAATGCAGGATGCAACATACCGACTCTTACAAATACTGAGCCCATGTCCCTCATTATTATAGATATTTCCATTTTGTCATGTCAAGCTAGTTAGGATTTATTTGTTGAGAGGTGTTGATGACACCCATTGACATCTCATAACAGCAACCAAGAATCTTACCTCCCGCAGTAATCAGAAAAGCATGCCCAGGGAATATATGTAAATATCTTCAGCTGATGGGATTTCCTTAGCTTCAAGTGGTTTGTCTCCTTAATAATTCACCATATGTTGCGCTTCAAGTACTTGTCTAATTTCACCTTAAGACCACACCAGCTTTTGCTTTTACAATGTGCTTCTGCAGGAAGATCCACAGTTATCACCTTCTGTATGAAGACCTACCCCCTCATCCTAGCTTCATTGGCCGACCCCTAATTTCTCTATTGCAAGAAATGGTGAAAAGTCAAACCCATGACTAGCTCCTCTGCATCACTTATAATTTTACAGACCTGCCACATTCCTCTTCAATTTTCTTTATCTGACTGAAAAATTCAAGCCCACTCCCTTGTTTACAGCTTGGGAATCTTTCCATACCCTTGGTTATCATTCTTGCCTGTCTAACTACATTTTCCAGGGTTTTGCTTATGCTTTTGAGTAGAAAAGGGCTACCAACAAATCCCACAACAGACTAAGTCCAAGGAAAAGCTCGCCAGTGTTTCAGGCTAGGCTCCATGAGTGTGCTCCGTGCATAGACAAAGGAACTGTCTAAAGCATGTAGATGACCAGAAACTTAAGCTGTAGACATTGGAATGTTTTCCTGTAAAACATAGAAGTTTGTCTACAGAATGTAGCAATGTGGTGCTTGCACTGTACCACAGAACCCACGCTGAGTTACTGTTATAGGTGTAACTTTAGATAAACCAGTAGGCAGACTACCTTTCAGTTTCTGACACATGCAGAACATAAGACCTAGTCAAATGCTCTGCAGCTTATAACTCTATGCTCTGGAAAGAAAGTAGGGAGCCAGGAGCAAAAATGTATAGTTTTTCCAAAACTACAGTTAGGACAGGCCAGGGCTCAGACCCGATACCAAGTTTGCAGGAGACACCTGGGAAGATAGGTGCTCCAGAGAGCACAGATAAAGTAAGTTTGTGTTCTGGGCTAAAGGAATAAAAAGAGCTGATACCTTTTCCCAAAGAGCAAGTAATGATAGAACAAAGGGGAGTTGCTTTAAACTGACAGAGGAGGGATTTAGATTAGATATCAGGAAGAAATTCTTCACTATGAGGCTGGTGAGGCCCTTGAACAGGTTAGCCAGGGAAGCTTTGGATGAGCCATCTTTGGATGTGTTCAAGACCAGGTTGGACAGAGCTTTGAGCAATCTAGTCCAGTGGAAGGTGTCCCTGCCCATGGTAGGGAATTGGAATTTTAAGGTCACTTCCAACATAAAACGTTCTGTGATTCTATGGTTCTATGAAAGATCATACCAATGGAAGATCTCCAAGCTTTGAGTCTGGGGAAAGATTAATATCTTTTGGTGCTCCATCCTTCAAAATCCACTGACAGTGGTTTTCAATATTATTGACAATCTCTCCCTAGCTAAAACCAGGAAGGTATTACCTTTTGTACCCAAACAAAAGAAAAAAAAAAAAGAAGCAGGACACAACATCAGAACTGAGACAGGATTAGTCTTGCTAAATTCAGACATTTTTGGTCACAGAACAGTAAATACAGAGAAATAAGCAATTCATCTTAGCTAGTGAAGACACCATTCCTATGTTGGCTGTCATTGGTTCCTTTGGCTTTTGGGCACTTTAGGGCAGATGCAGCCTTCTCAGTTCTCTACCCATCCAACCACTCTGGCTTTTCAGTTTCTACCCTGGTAGTGTGGTTTCAAATCCTCCTGTCTTGGAAAAGAGATAATCATCTCCAGCCTTCATGTCTTTGGGTGTGTCCTTGTTGTCCCACATTCATGTCCTCTGCTGCCATAGGGAAAACAAGCTCAGGAACCCCACCCTTCACCATGTGTCACCCTTCGCGGCAGGTTGGGAGGTGATTCATGTTGGCTGACCTCATGTAGTCATGGGCAAGTGTCAGGCTTATGTAAATGGCCATATGAAACCCAGGAATGAGCTAAAATATTCATAACCATAATCATAACTTAAGTCAGCTCCTAGATTTCCAAATGAAAGCTCAGAAGCACTGGGAATTCAAAGTCATTGTGGAGCACAACAGCTTTTCATAAGGGAAGCCCATTCCTGTCGGCACACTGTCTCTTTCCGGTCTTCCCAGGCACTGTTCTGAAAGCACTCCCCTCCATCCTTCGAAGGGACACTACTTGCCTATGCCGTATCCAGCCTTCAAAGAGATGCTGCTAGCCTGTGCTATATTTCAGTACATCTCCTGCCAGGAAATTAGCTATGGAGGGGTGGTGATAATGTTGTGTTTACTCAGTCCTAGCCCTGTTTAATTGGGAAACATTTGTATTTTATAGTCAACAAGAAAAAAGTTTGTATTACCTAATATATAGCATAAATAAATAATGGCAGGGACATGTGTCCCCATTTAAGATGATCGTTTGAACAGTTCCTGACTACATGTATTTCTTATGAGAAATGTTTCTTACTCTTTTTGATCACATCTGTAAGTCAGTGACTTGTGCAAGTGGTCTCTTGTCTGCAAGAGAGGAAGGTGACATAGTGTGGTATTCAAGCTACAGAGATCTGATTGTCCCATTCTAGTGGAATATTATCATCCAGATGCTTCCATTTGCTTTGCTGTGGTTTTTCCATATGCCAACAATTCTGACTTCTCCTAGAAAAGCCTGGGCATCCCAAAAGCTGGTCTCATCTTTCAGCTCTGACAGGTTATTGAAGAAAAGGTAATAAAGATTGGTCTCTCATATTTGGCTCTATTCCAGCTACAACACTGGTTTTGATAAAATATGCTTTGGAAGGTCTATGTGATATACAGTGTAGAAAGCCAGTGTGAATGTAGGAGATCTGCTTTGCTCACATATATTAGTCAGTGATTTCACTGTGTGTGGTACAGAAGAGTAAATATGTGTTGAGGAAAGTTGAAGGTGAGCTGGATCACAAGACAGAGACTGAACAAATGCAGTTCAGAACTGGGGTTTGTTAAAAGAAGTGTATTAGTCATAATTCCCAGGAAAAAAAAAAAAGTCATTTCATAAAAGCCCAGCTGGTTATGGAGAAAATAAATATTTCAAGAAGCAAAATAAATGAACAAGATAATTTTTCTTTTATCAGTATAATTTTTCTTTAGCATTAACACTGTATTAGTGGTGTTTATGAAACCCAGTTTCATGGACTTCGGTTCTTCACTCTGTCCCCATCTCACCATGGTGTCCCAGTCTCTCCCGTGCACACAGAGTCCCCTCTCCTTGCTGTAGTGCACGGTCCATCTCCTTTTCTCCACCCCAGGTTCTGCTCCAGCCAGGCGGACCATGGTTCCTGACTGCCCAGCTTTCATCTCAGAAAAGACATGGAACTGAAATGCAACTACCTATGTTCTGCTTCGTGCTCCTTTAATCACTCAGCAATGTTCATAAGTCTAGTAGGTACCTAATTCTGTGAAGAGCTCTGTCTGGTACAGCCAGGGAGTTCAACTAGCAATAGGGAGATGCAGGCAGGTACACGGAAAATCAGCATGATCATATCAGCCCCATATCCTGCAAAATCCTGGTTAAAGTCTAATGAGGGAAAGGGGGAAGGAGGCACAAGGCCAATAAATTTGAAGGCATTAAATGGAGAAATATGATGAGAGAAGCTGCATTCCACAGCCATCAGGACCCTAGGAATTTGTTTTGAATATTTTTAGAAAAGACAGACATTGTAATAAAAATAAATGCCTATTTCCAGACATAGATGATAAAGCTTTGAGGAATGATGGTGGACTGTTCAATACATATTTGTGTTCTGCAGTTAGCAAGGCACAGGAAGCTGGATTCATACCATGAGAAACAACTTTCCAACCCACCTGTAATGAAAAATTGTGTTTAATATAATCTCCAAGGGTTATGCGCTTGGAAGTCAGTAGGTGCATATAACTCCCCAGAAAGCTGACTGGCTGCAGGACTGGTGCTTTGGCAGTTTTCTAAGCAAAGTAAGCTATTCTAAAGACATATGCAACTGATATCAGGATTCAGAAATAAATGCCTGCCCTTCTGCCTGCTTTTGACCTGGAAAACCACTCTGGCTGATGCTTCTGCCAAGGGAGTATGGTGATGACTTAGTGCATATCACAGTGAAGAAAAATATAGAAAATATCACAGCAAAGCATTAATATGCATTCTCCCTGTTCTTACACTCTTCCCTAGATAACTGCTATTGGCCATGGCTGCAAAGACAATATTGGAGCAGTGAAACCTTAGAGTGGTCCCAGAATGGCCAGACTTAGGTTTTTAAATTAAACTTGGATTTGTGTATCTCCTTCCTTACTCACAAAGGAAAAATGGAATAACTGGCATAAGTGGGCCCTAATTCATCAGACGTTAATTCAGAAAGGCTTAAGGAAGAGACAGTACAGGGTCCAACAGATAAGAAACTCATGTATGAGACTACCACTGGCGCCAGTCAGCATGATTTTAAAGATGAGGAGAAGGTATTTTCAGGTGAGACCATATTGGTTTTTGATTGAATGAGTCTGGTTGATAAAAGTAAATGCCTATATCTACCTTTCTGGCAGGTGCCTTTCTGGAAGACAGAGATGAAAAAAAACAAGAAGTTATGGGGTCCAGTGCAGAAATTGCTGAGTAAAATTCTAAGATTTGTGTTTTCCAAGATGATCTACAGCTACTTTCTCACCCTAAAATCTGGAATTAGGCTAATTAGATTTCTGGATGTTTGTCATCGGGCATTACATAATTACATATAATCAGATGTCCGCTTCACCTTGTCTGTGTTTACTGCTGCGTTATTTTGAACACGACTAATTCAGGGCATGTTTTTTTCTTTTCCCTATAATTCTGCACTGAAATAAATATTGAAAGCTGTCACCAAAATCCTTGTGTCTGTTTGTGTTGAAAATGCTTCTGCTCAGGATGTTGAGGGATGTGTGTATTTAACCCCATCTGAAAGTCAAATGAGTCCTTGACTGTTCTGCTGGCCTAATTTGATTCAGTGTTTATTAAATAAAAGACATGTGGTAAATAGTCCTAAGGCCACTTAGTGATGTAAAAAATATATATACATTTTATTCATCACCAGTGGTCTAGACAGTACTGCAAAACACTGTGGATTGATTTTCATTCAAAAATGGTCACTTTGTAGGATTACAGATCACATCAGAATCCCTCCACTAAAAGGCTTCTCTTTTAATGATGTTTGTAAGTGCTATTCTTAGGATTTTATTAGTATTCGCAGCTACTTCATCAGATTTAATTCTGCCTGATGTTTTTTACAAGCTTAGACATTGACAACTCCCTCTACATGACAGATTCATCTTTGCATTAGTGTCATAACCACCGGGATGCTGGGTATTCTGAATATGTCT
This sequence comes from Pezoporus wallicus, assembly GCF_028554395.1. Lineage (NCBI taxonomy): Eukaryota > Metazoa > Chordata > Aves > Psittaciformes > Psittacidae > Pezoporus > Pezoporus wallicus. The sequence goes on along the minus strand of NW_026637044.1, from coordinate 1,826,382 downwards.
CACCCGCTCCCAGAGAAATCTTCTTCTCATGCTCGGGGCTGCAGACCTCTGCTCCATCACTTCCAGCCCAGAAGCCTGCCTTCCAGACAAAAAAAAAAATGAGGGACATCTCCCTCCCCTTAATCCTCAACACTGCAGTCTACCTTCCTGAGATGAAGGTGTTCAAAGGTTGAACAGAGGCTGAGCAGAGACCTGAATCCAGGTTTCCCTCTTCTCGGGTGTGTGCCCTTGGAGCATGTCTCTCCTGCCAAAAGTAACACCACCTTCCCCACCCATTTCCCCTAGAGAAATGAGTAATGGGGTTGTCTTCTCCAATGCTTGAGTTAGACATCTAAGCCTAGGGATTGGGTATTTTCCTTCTACATGTTTTATGCTTGCTATGGTAATGGCTGAATTTGAGTCTGGCTTTTCAAAACTGTGTAAAAGTCACCTAGCAACATCCATGCTATTAAATCAGTCACTAGCACTATATGTCTATATGCTCCCAAGCATATTTTTGGAGCAAGTCAACCAGTGCTCTCCCAGACAGCTCCTCAGCACGGCTCAGTCTAGGTTCAGAACAGGTCAAAGAACAGTCCCCATTTCTGCTATGGATTAGTCCATGTCATTTTGGCAAGTAAGGAGGTGAAAAGCAGGATCTGTGGTGACAACTTGCTATTAGATGCCAGGCACCTTGTTTTGGAGGACAGTGAGTTTGCCAGCATAAATTCAGGTAGTCCCATGTTAGTTAACCTCCAAGCCAAAGAACATCTATATGCATTTAATGTAAAATACAGATGGAACTTTTACAAGCCTATGTCAGAAAGTTAGATTCTCCAAATCCCATCTAATCTCAGTGGTGTCAAGGTCCACAAACACTAGATTACAGGTGCTAGTGTTAGGAAATCACTGCAGGATACATTGACTCAGCACAACCTCATGCTTCAAATGCAAATGCATGTAATCTCTCACAAAGCAGAATTAGTAGAAACTGCAGCAATGCCAGTTTTGTAGGCCAGTGCTAAACAATTCAACAAAATGCAAAAAACCTGTGTCTAAATCCCACTCTTCACTTATCTGGGGGAGAAGCTGGGGTCCCCATCTCCCCCAGGGTGGCCATGTGTCTTCTAAGGTACCTTTCTCATTATCTGCTATCAAACCTATTCCTCCTAGTTATAATAATTAAATGTTCATTAAGGCAAGGACTGCATCCCAGCCTACCACACGAACTCTTTAGTCACTGGAATGTAAAAGCAATCACAAAATTTCTCTCTCTGACCTATTTTATGGTCATCCCTTCTAGGTGCCTAATTTAATGGGTGAAAACTTGACTATATGGGGTTGAGGGGGAAGGTTGTGTGTGGTTTAGGGTGGGGTTTTTGCTGTTGTCTTTCCAGTTCTGTAAATTTGATTTATAAAAGACATTCTGGAAGTCTATAAAAGACATTCTGTTGGGACTCAAGCTGAAGCAGGTGCAGAGAAGGGTTATTTGGATGCCAAGAGTGAAAAGTCTGGCTGATTTGAGGAGAATAAGATAATTCCAGGACAGCTAAGCCAAGACTGAAAAGTAATAAAATTGCTGATAAAAAATATATCAAGGAAAAGAAGAAAAGTCTGGCAAGCAGAAGAGTGCTCCTGAATACAGAGATGCATAATTGATTTTGTAGCCTAATTTTGCCATCCATGAGAAGGAGATTCTTCCTTAAATCCCAGTTTTACCCACTGGAATAATATCTTTGAAAGCCGTGTCCTGGGCACATCACCAGCACTGTGACCAGCAGGTCAATGTTGGAGATTCTCCCCCCATCCCACTCCGGTGAAACCACCCCTGCCGACCTGCATCCAGCTCTAGGGCCCCAACATAAGAAAGATGTGGAGCTGCTGGAGAGAGTCCAGAGGATGACACTAAGATCACCCAAGGCCCGGAGAACCTCTGCTATGGAAACAGGCTGAGAGCTGAGCTTGTTCAGCCTGGAGAAGAGAAGGCTGCAGGGAGAACTTAGAGCAGCTTCCAGTGCCTAAAGGGGCCAATAAGAAAGCTGGAGAGGGGCTTTTGACAAGGGCAGGTAGGGATAGAACAAGAGGGAATGGCTTTATACTGACAGAGGGGAGATTTAGATTAGGCATTAGGAAGAAGTTCTTCCCCATGAGGGTGGTGAGGTCCTGGCACAGTTTGCCCAGAGAAGCTGTGGCTGCCCCATCCCTGGAAGTGTTCAGGGCCAGGTTGGGATGGGGCTTGGAGCAACCTGGTCTAGTGCAAGGTGTCTCTGCCCATGGCAGGGGTTTGGAACTGGATGAACTTTAAGGTCCCTTCCAATCCAAACCATCCTGTGATTCCATCCATTTGGTGAATGGAATAGCAGACAGTTTTCTTTTTCCATAGTTTGTGAACCTCTTACACATGAAGATTTTGTCCAGGTAAAATGCGCATCAATTTAACTCAGCTTTAGTCACAGCAACTGACTAATCTAAAAAAAAAAAAAGGTGATTCTTCACTTGCATATGAAATTTGCAGTGCAAAGAAGTGTCACAGGGATGGAGTGCTGTAGGTGTAACTCTAAACAGAAAGTCATAGATGGGAATAAGTCTCTGCCTGGTGGTACACAAAATTTTTCAAGTTTAATGGCTGTGACCGCAGCTACATGGTCTGTTAATCTCTTCCAAATAGATCAAAATAGATCAACTCTATGTCTATCTGCTTTAACTAACTTAGAATGATACCACTGAAAGTGAAGCTACTTTGTTTAGTACTTTTCTTTTTGTAGTCCAGGAAATACATTTACACTTTGTAGTAAAAATGTTTAGGCACAGGCAGAAAGTGTTTATTTCAATGACCTTTTCCAACATTCCAGTAGGAAAATTCAGACCAAAAAGCCTCAATTAAAATTATTCTTTTCATTTGTTGTGTTTCTTTGGGTTTTTGCTTTGTTTTGGTTTGGTTTTTGGTTTTATTTTAATTGAAAGCCTCAATTTTGGTGGTGTTTCCAAGAAGACTTTGTTATAAGGTTTTGTTCCCTGAAATGAATGAATAAAGGAGTCATAGTCAGATTGTTGGAACTCAAACACTGCCAAAATGTACCACATCTGGCACAATTAGGCTTTTATTTGTTAACCGCTTGTAATTTCCTTAAGACCCAGATAGACAACACAGGGCAGAATGATGCCAGCCAAAACCAGCAAAATGAAATGGTGTTTAGTGAATTTCTGTTGTAGGCCACCATATTTCAAGATTTTAATGAGAACTGTGGGGGAAAAGCATTGAGAAAACATTTTCTACCTCTGTTGGTGTTCTTCCTGTTGACTCTTGACAACCATATCCTGGGCTGCCTCACCACCAATGTGGCCAACAGGTCGAGGGAGAGGACAAGGGGGAATGGCTTTACACTGAAAAAAAGGAGATTTAGATTAGGTATTAGGAATAAGTTTTTCCATGTGAGGGTGGTGAGGCACTGGCACAGGTTGCCCAGAGAAGCTGTGGCTGCCCCATCCCTGGCAGTGTTCAAGGCCAGGTTGGACACAGGGGCTTGGAGCAACCTGGTCTAGTGGAAGGTGTCCCTGACCATGGCAGGAACTGGATGGTCTTTAAGGCCCCTTCCAACACAAACCATTGTATGATTCTATGATTCTGTGACTGTACTTGTTCATGTCAATGCACAGAAATGAGAAACAAAATCCAGACTTACTTAAATACACTTTAAATGTCCTTATCTCTTAGTTTTCACCTTCACCTCCATTTAGAGTTTCCAGGTAACTACCACATCAGAAGAGGGTTTTTAATGAATCTGCCTGTGAATACATCACTTCAGGATTATAGAATTGTTTGGGTTAGAAAGAACCTTTAAAGGTCATATATTTCCAGTCCCCATGCAGTCAGCACAGACACCTTCAACTAGATCAGGTTGCTCAGAGCCATGTCTAACCTGACCTTGAATGTTTCCAGTGCTATGCCATCTGCTCTTGCTGTTCTACAACACACAAGGAGAATTTAACTGGTCATGCTTTTGACAGTTGGCCATTTCAAGTGCATTATTTATAATTTCTCTTTTCAGCCAGATTTTTTCTCTAAAACCACCATATGCATAGCAGCACTATTATAAAACTTTCATCTCTTCTGGTTCTAATACTGCTGATGGTATTGGAGCGTCATCTGCTTGCACAGGCAGAATTTACTTATGTGGCTATCCATTTTGCCCTGCTGAGGGTGCAGCACACAGCTGTAAATGGATGCAAATGTTTCCTTATCTTACAGAATTCAAACACTGTAGAATGCATTAAGCTGTCTCAGAGATTTATCAAAGTGAGAAGAAGAGACACACTCCCAATCCCCTGTCCCAGATGCAATTCTTAATTACCTTCTCTTCGGTTTTCCAAATCTGGAAGAAAAAAAAGAAAAGCTGAAGAATATCACAGAGGACAAAACTATAGTGTTTGCGGAGCACTGCCAGGAATTCCTTCCTTCAGAAGCCAGTTGTGAATGTAAACCACTGGCAGAAAGCTCATTTCTAGCAATAACAGCTATGTCATGTTTCCTGGAACACAGGCAATGTGGAGTATCATAGGAAAAGGAAAATAAACACCGGTTCATTTTCTGAATCACTAGTCATAAATTCTCACTGAGGAAAAAAAACCACACACACACAACTCAAAGAGAGTTAATACAGTACCAGAAGAATTTTCTGATCCCCATAACTGACGCATCAAGTGGGGTAAATATCCCCTTTTCCAGGCTGGGATAGACCTATATCACTGAGCAATTAGAATAAAATAAAGACAAACCACATCTTCCTTCACTTTCTGAAGTATGACATGTTATAAAGCCAGTCACTTAATGTTTTCTCTGATTTTTAATCTCAGATCTTACCACTTTAATGCTCTTTATTTTTTTTTCCTTTTTTTACATTGCTTGCTTTGGAAGAAAGGTGGCAAATCACATGAAACCCCATAATGGTGCCTTCCCTGGTGGCTAGACTTTCATCTTTCATTTAATGTCTTTAAAAGTATTAGAAATTGATCCTGAGCTGGTGAAAACATAGCACAGCAGAAACAATGTTGATCTACGCTGTCAAAGCCTCTTAAACCATGACTACCAGGTCACATCTCCCACTGCCTCTAGCACTGGGGGTACCACCAAGGTGTCTGGCCCCTGAGCCATGTAGGTAGCTGGTACCAAGAGGCTTGCGGTTGACACTTCAGTGGTTCAGACTTCAATCTCATGCTCTGCATTAGATATTGTGCTGGGGATGTGCTGTGTCAAGTAATTTCTGCTGTGTAAGACTCCCATGGAGATTTCTGTCCTGGAGAACAGGAGGACTGCCAAGCTGGAATCTTTGCTGGACCAAATGGGATCAACACAAGGATCATCCAGGCTCCCCAGTTTGGCCATGGTTTCATCCTGCCCAAGTCAGAGCAAACCAGGCAGTGTAAACCTGGACAATTACATAATGAATTAGACCTCCAAAACTCTCAGTTGGCTTACACTATATAAAGAGAAAACTCAGAATGAGGAATTCCCTAAAAATGTTCTACCTGGAGGGTTTACTGGGGATATCACTGTAACTTGAGGCTTGACATCTTTATCTAGTACCTGCATAACTGAACCCCAAGAGTCCTGTTTGGACCCTGTAGCTGACAAGATGCAGAGATGCAGAGAGGCTCTATGCTCCTTTTGACATCTGACGCCCTCTGAAGCTGTTCCAGCAGGCTGAAGTAGTCGTGGAGGCAGATCTGTATCTCCTTCTTCAGGCAGTCCCATGGGATGGCTCTCCAGTAAGATGGCAAAAGATCAGTATCTGTGTACTTCAGAGAGACAAATTGTTAGCCTCGGCAAGAGCAACAATAGAGTCTTTGAGGATATCAGTGACCAACTGCACTGAAGCATTCCTTATCGCACACTTACCTTCATTATACCCCTGCTAATCACCCCTCTGCCTTTCAGCAGTGAAATGTTATCACCCTTCAGCAAGGCATCAAACTAGAGCTGCAGAGGGATAGCTAACACTGACCTGCCTTTCTCATCAACATGAAAGGCAAAAGAGTAACAGCCTGTTTGGGTCTGCATTGCGCTGCTGAGAAAGGATGGGAGGTAGGCATTTCAGCTTTGTAAAGTGGACAGGTAGACTAGATAAAACCTCTTCAAGAGCAGGCACAGGGCAGGTCAGATGCACTGCCTGTCTTTGTCTCTTGTCTTTGTTATTTATTGTGCTTGCTATAACTTTGAAAAACACAAACAGGTTCTGTCCTGCAGTTTTGTGACTTTGCAAAATGCTCCATCAAAACTAACTCAATGTGAAATTGGGCTTTTGTATTCTGGTTTTGTGACTTGTGAAATGCGCCTATTTCCTGGGGGAGGGGAAGGGAGAGAAGATGGGGAAAGTATTTTAACCTAACTGTAAGAGAGATACAAAATGGAAATATTTTGGTAAACATGTACAGTTGCAGTGCCTCATGGGCTTTATTTTTTCTTGCTTCTGTTTTCTAATTGTCAAAGAAGGCACTCAGAAATAATATCTCTGTGAGAGTAATTGGGGAAAAGAGCCTAACTCAGTTTAAAAAGCAGCTAAATAAATTCTGGAGCAAGGTGGTTTGATATGCACTATGTTTGTGTGACTTTTCAGCCCCAAGCTCTTGGTTTTTGTTCACCCTTATGTAAGCTGAGTACACCTGAGTATCACATGTACATGGTATCACACATAAACTTCATCTGTATAAGCCTGCGATTCTCCCATGTTAACTTTTACTCTGGACCTTGATGATATGTCCAATGACAATACCAACAACACCATTATCTATTCCTGTTTTGAGTGATAGGTTGGACTAGCAGTCTCCTGAGATAATTTCCAAGCAGCATATCCTTATTTCTGTAGCTGTGCTAACTAGCATTTATCAGCTGTAAAGGAAGCCCAGGGTGGCTTACTAAGATGGAGACACTGATAGTAGCAGAAATAACTATCCATTCCATGTGTTCAAGAATTTAAAATCACTAATTTCTTATTTTATCACTCTAAATTTTACTAAATCAACCATGTTTTTATTGGTATCAGAAGCCAAAATTGATTTTAAATATCTCTAACCATTTTCACTCTGTAGTCTTCTTCTCAGCTTACCAACCTATGCTTCTCTTCTCTAATAGCTATATTCTAAACCAGATAAACAACCAAAGCAAAAAAAAAAAAAACAACAACCCACAAAACCCCAAAGCCCAAACCAAAAACATTGCAATGCTTCATTTCTTGACATAAATATAAGTGAGGCTGATACATTTTTTAAACTATCACTGGTGGGACAAATTTCCATCTGCAGATTCCTTTCACTATCAAGCAACGAAGGGACTTTAAATTTATAGGTTCTTCAAGACACACACGTGTTAGAGGCTGAAGTTAAGAAGATGAATCCTATAATAAGTATTTTCAATAAGCTAAGATACTTTGGTGGTTGAATCATGCCCAGGTTTTATCAAGAAAAAGATCCAGAACTCATATCTAATAGTCTGAGTTTCCATGCCAGTTGGTGTGACCAGCAGGTCGAAGGAGATGATCCTGCCCCTCTACTCTGCTCTTGTGAGACCTCACCTGGAGTATTGTGTGCAGTTCTGGTGTCCTCAACATAAAAAGGACATGGAACTGTTGGAACAAGTCCAGAGGAGGGCCATGAGAATGATCAAGGGGCTGGAGCACCTCCTGTATGAAGACAGGCTGAGAAAGTTGGGGCTGTTCAGCCTGGAGAAGAGAAGACTGCGTGGAGACCTCATAGCAGCCTTCCAGCATCTGAAGGGGGCCTATAGGGATGCTGGGTATGGACTCTTCATTAGGGACTGTAGTGATAGAACAAGGGGTAACAGGTTCAAACTTAAACAGGGGAAGTTTAGGTTGGATATAAGGAGGAAATTCTTTCCTGTTAGGGTGGTGAGGCACTGGAATGGGTTGCCCAGGGAGGTTGTGAATGCTCCAACCCTGGCAGTGCTCAAGACCATGTTGGATGAGGCCTTGGGAGATACGGTTTAGTGTGAGATGACCCTGCCCATGTCAGGGGGGTTGGAACTAGATGATCTTAAGGTCCTTTCCAACCCTAACTATTCTATGATTCTATGATTCTATGAAACTGGAGGCCAGCTAGCAGTGAGCTAATCCATTTGCTGTGCGGGCCCAGCACCATACAAAAACACTGAGAAAAGATTTATATCAATCCTAGAAATTAGTGTGAGATAAGGACCACTTCATACTTACTGCTTGCATGACCCCATCCTGAATTGAGAAGTAAGACATTTTAATAGTACGGGCACTGCCTACTTTAGCCAAGCTGGCCTCACTGCCAGACAGCAGACCTGTAAATATTTAATTGGTATAGTTGTAACAAATGGTACCTTTCTCTGGCCTATATCATTATTATGAAACAGTATTAATTAAAAGTTCACCCTCTAACTGGTATATCTAAGAGATGTGCAATTTATTTTATGTTACCTTTTTCGTGTAAAATCCCAAGGCATTGAATTCTCTCCTTGATTGATCGTCTGCAGGCGAACAGTCTCACATCTGAAGGCAAGAAGATTATACATTAAGGAATGGACTGAAAGAAAACATGGTCAGCTCATGATTCACCCAGACAAACTCACCCTCCTCAGTTCTCACACTTCAGTGTTACAGAACAAGAGTCCCACTGTTTAGCATCCCCCCTAATTCTTTGGCTTTTCACTATTTATACTTCTCAGGATTTATTCCAAGGGTGGAGGTGGTGGTGTTGGGAGATGAAATTGCTCTGTTTTTCAGGAACAGAAGTTTTCAATGGGTAATTTACTGCTGTATAATTAAGCTTCAGATTTTGTTTTTACTTGGAAATGTTTTTAAAAGGAAGCCAACTATCTGGTCAGATTTGTGATACGCAGTTGATGAGAAACAGAAACCTTAAACACTGATCAGAAATCCAGAAATGTTTCAATAAAAAGAGGTCTTGGATCGTCTGGAAGAAGATGAACAGAGGCTAGTATTTCCAGAAAACTTCCATCTAGTGGATGTAAATAGCTGTTAAGAGAGAGCTCTTGTTTTGAGCAACATAGGGTTGCCTGGTGTAGGCAGGGGTCTGTCTCTTTGAGTCCCTTCTGATGCAGAATTGAATTGTAAAAGGATGAGATTCATGATACGATCACCTACAAAGTGACTGAACTAATCACCCCAGGCTCCATTTGCAATTCCTGGAGAGAGATAAGGTCCCTGGAGGAGCTCTTTCCCCAAAAGTCCAGGGAGAAATCAGTGGTCATGTCCTGGACACCTTCTTAAGGAAATTACATCCCAGGTGCCATATCTTGAAACCCTGTAAGTCCGCTCATGTGATGACAGCTGGTTCATCCCATCTTCTGAGATGTATTTGAGCCTTGTCACAGTACTTGTCTCCGGCAGGTGTCATTCTCCATTATGCACAGGGAAGGACTGAACAACTACTTAGAAGTAATGTATTTAATTTAGCTGACGTTTGGTGAGATGTACCCTAAACAGAAAGATGAAGCTGCTGATTCAGGAAGGTATCTGAGCTCATGATTTCCAGCTTGGAAGGAATAACATAGCAGTCTTGTAAATGCATTCTTCTGCTCTCCTTTCCCTCCTTACAGATCTTACTACTTGTTCTTTTAGGTCTACTGTAAAGCCAACATATTGAAAGGTGTAGTTCCTTACTGTGCCACAACAAAATGACTACAGAAAGTCTAATAGACCAGACACTTTGTCATTTTCAAATCTTCATGAAGCTGTCTCTTCCTTTGGTTTTGGTCCCATGTGAATTCCAGTTACACTCCTCCCATTCTATTTTGATGTTTTAATCAGGCATTGTCATGAATAACATCATTGTTATTCAATGCAATCATCTTCATCAGAATTTTAACTCCCATGCAGCATTTTTCCCAAGCAAATATGAGTTTGAGTTTCATATACCCTAGTTGTGAGGTAGAAAGTTCTAGTCTAGCTTATGGAGATTCCTACATTTACCATGAGAAACTAGCAGGAAAGGAAAATCACTTTGAGAGCAGGTTATTTCATACTCATACAGACTCTACAGGTCTTTGAAAACTGTGGCACTTGTAAATACAGGACTTTGTGAGGCTGGGGGGAAAAGAAAGGAAGAAAATTCTGAAGAAGCATAGACAAACAACCAAAAGGTGAGTCCATGAGGGGCAGCAAATATAATAATATCAGCAAGTCACTAAAACTTTCATTTTCAGAACATGAACCATAATGATTTCTGCAATTCAACTTTTCTTAGCATTTTACTGCCTATGAATTTTAGAGACAGGATGCTGGGCTACATGAGCCTCTTTTCTCCTGCATTTATTTCTGGAGTGCCTGCACAAGTCAGTGGTTTTGGTTAGCTGGGGCTAGGACTCCTTCATAATGGGAAGTCTGCCAATACATATGTATTTTCTATAGGCTGTTTCTTGGAGGAGCCTGTCAGAGACTCAGCTAAGATCCAGGTCTTATTGGGTGAGTTATTGTAGGGACAAAAAGTACCTGAAATCTGCCACCCTGTCTAAAAAGACAAACGGTATGAAAGAAAGCACAGCAAAAAGACCTGTCCAAGGTTAAAGGGCAGTGCAGTGATAGAGGAGCGACAGGACTCATGTCCTGAGTCAGTGTCTCAGCTGGGCACACATAGGTTGAAAGAAGCCATTTGACCATAATACACCCCAGTAGCACAGTGTCTGGTCCCAAGACTTTATTCTTCCAAACATGGTAAAGAGCCTGGCCTTCCCCTCTAACTTGGGCTCTTGCTAGGTTCAAAAATAGCAAAGCAGGCCAGACATCTAGCTGGCAAAGCGCTCATGTTCCTTTACCAGGAAGCACAGGGCAGCCATTTGCTATGAGTTGTCACTGTAAGGATCCTCTTTCAGAGGGTATGTCAGCACGAAGGTTTCAAGAGGCTCTCCTAGGCCACATCTTTTTCCTTAGTATCTGGGGCTTGTTGATCCTGGCACACCACCTGGGAACAGGCAAGAGGCCAGCCTAACAGATTGGCATGTGTGCAGGCAGGGAAGGAAGCTGAGCATCTGGCTTTAAACACCGGGGCTCAGATTTCTCTCTGAAGGTGTTGACAGGAAAATGCATGCCACTGCTGCAAGGACTGCTAAGGGAGTAGGATGTCTCTGAGGGATTTGTTGAGACAATTTCACTTCTGAGGTCTTTCCTTCCTGCCTTCTGATCATCACAGAGACATAAAAGAGTCTGAAAGAGCAAGTCCATCTCTTGAAGCCCCACAGACTTGGCAACAGCAGAAGTTACTTCCATAAGCTCTGGAGGAGTTCGGATCTATCAAATCAACACCACAAGCCTCAGCAAGTGTAATTCTGTGTGCTTGACACATAAAACTGGGTCTTACTGCTGGTAGCTCCCATGCCACAACTTCACTTCAGCTGGAAGGTCAACAACTGGCCACTAATGAAGAACCCACTTGCAGTATCCTCCCTCAAACAGGGGCAGGACAAAGAAAAAGGAAAATATCCCAAGAAATAAGCAATTAACTGAGGTGAGGTAATGCGTTTAACGTATCCCTTATTTCCTTGACACCTTGCACTGGATTTATCTTACCACCTTTAGCCAACTAAAGCAGGCAGACAGTTTAAACCAGTCCTTTTGGCTCCCTCCACACTCTGGGGAGTCAAAAAGAGACCCACAGAGTTTGGATGCATCTTGCCTGAATGCAGATGAGGCAAATCATCTCCTGGAAGGGCCTGTGACCCTTGGCTACAGAGAGCTCAGATTTATCTTGGACCTCTGAGATGACTGACCCTAAGCAGGATGAATCTCACTTCATTATTACAATTCCCTTTTTCAAGGTATTAGAAAGTAAAAACTTTCTCACAGCTTTTGGCAGAATTCAATTTTGTTAAACAATCCGAGACTCAGCAACGAGAGACTTTAATGGCAATTTATAATCTAGACATGGCTGTTGCAATAATTTTGCTCCTTACTGCTCTAAAAAGCTTTCCAGAGCTTCTAAAGAATGACAGAAAGGTTACTTATTTGCAAGAGCCTGGCTTCTGTAGAGGCAGCTGTTTAAATGACATCAGTATTGCCAGTCACAAACTGAACCATTTGCTGCCTGTATCACCAGAAGGAGAAATGGTAGTATCTCTTTTCACCTATTAAGAACTGATGGAGGCAGAAATTGTGAAGCTGAGGCGAGAGTCCTTTACTATTATAAAAATTGCAGTGCTGTTTCCTCTAATGCGTTCATCTGTCTGAGCAACTGTTCTGTGATGAGAATGGGTTTGGTAAGAACCCAAGTAATAAAAAATATTTGTACTGAGTTACTAACATTTCAGAGGGAAAGAAAAATATGTTTATTTGTCAATTAATTTATTTTTTTTTTAAATTCCAACACTAAGTGTTTTCACTGAGGGAGAACTTGACAGGTAAACAAAGCCAAAAACATTCCATCCTGTAAATAGGAAAAAAAAAAAAAAGGGTTGTAAACAAATAATTACAATTGATATTCTGATGACTTTTTTTAAATAGTAAAAAATCAGAATTTATCACATTAAGCAAAAATTAATGTTGAAAAGCATTTTAGTAGGTCTACTAGAAATTGTCACTGAAAGAAAGAATATTATCCTCCTAAATCCTAGATTAATGTTCTCACCATAAGATCATCTTTTCCCTCAGGAATGAGCATGATAGGAAAGGCAAACAGCATCAGTAAAATTATTCAGAATGGTGTTGGCACAGCAACAGGAGCTGTGGGCATTTTGTGGGTTTCAGAAGTGAGTTTGGATGGTCTTTGAGGTTTGCACGCATACGTAAATCGGTGAGAGTCCATGGATCTGGCTTTTCCTTCAGGCTCTCCCAGATATTTGTGGTGCAATTTTGGATATGTTCCCATACACAATCTATTCCTCAGTTTCTCCATCCTTTGAGGGTCACTCCCTTTCTCCTGCATCTGGGAAGTTTTATAGGCTCCTGAAGGTGGGGAGAGCAACTAGACTTGATAGATCAAGGCTCAGTGAGGACATGCATCTATGGTCCTCATGGATGGGAAAAGTTGTGTATTAAACCCATATCTTATCAGTGTCTATAGCAAGAAACTGAATGAGACATCCCTTCAACTATACGTGCAGCGGCTCAAGGCAAAGGTATGCCATGCTTAGTTTAAGTACAAGACAGATTGCCCCCCAGAGAGAGCCTTCTCCCCAGCTTTCTACAGAAATCACACTTGTTTCCATGAGATGTGATGCCCCAGTGAAAAGGGGTGGTGGACAGAGAAGAAACCTGCTTAATATACTAAGGCAAGGGAAATGGCATGCAAATCAGATCTGTCATCCCTTTCCTGACCCCCACACTGTAGAACATAACTCTGTCCAAAAGTATGTTTATAATGGAAAACAGATACTTGTCCAGATTGCAAATATGTAGGTGAAAACATAGGAAAGAGAGTCAACACTTCTTCACTTCAGACCCTAGTATCTGAATTATCATAGGTTTTATACCTGGGATATAAATACCTATATATGTAAGTACAAATGCACATACACATGTAATTGTGCAGTCACAGATGTGAGAAGATAGCTGAAAACACTGACAAGATGGCTCTCCTGTTGCCAGACCCACTTTGGTTTCAGTCCTGCACTTGAAACATCATGCACATCATGCAGATGCCCCTCCAGAGCATTCACCCAGGCAGAGCCAGCTTGCAACCAGTGAGCTGAGCTCCTTCAAAGATACCCAGGTGTCTATACTCCACTTGTCACAGCAATTCTGCCATCTGGGTCCAGGCAAAGTCACTCTGGGGTCCCTGCTCTTGTTCATCAATACTTCAAGTTGTGAGAGTTGCTGTTCCAAGAATATTACCTGGTCCAAGCTGGTTATGGACCTAACTTGAGTTAGAGGAGAGTGCCAGCTATTTTCAGGCAGGACCTAAACCCAAATTTACAGGCAGACCCATGGGTCTCAGTCCCATGTACATGAGGTCTATGTTTGATAACAGAATCGGGGACCTAAACATAGGCTTGTCATTGAACACCAGCTGGCTTGGATGCATGGATTGGCTCAAACAAACTTTAAGCTAGTTCCTCTGGGGCAAAAGCTGGGGTGTTAATGGACTGTTAGAGCTAATGCTCACCAGCGCTGGGTCTTCCAGATGACAGGTTGCTCCTGGAAGATTGTCACAATGCTACTGCAGACAGAAAGGTTTCAGCTGAGGGATGTTTGCCACTACTTGGTTATACACCTTGTGTACACCTTCCCTAGGTCAAGCTGTGCAACACCTTCCAGAAAGTGTATTTTGAAAGCAGGACTTCATAAACGTGTGCCCTCAGTAAAACTATTGCTTCTACTTGGCAATCCTATATCTGACAAAGCTAAACACAAAAAGAGATTACAATTAGAAGTAAAAAATGAAGAACAAGCCTCTGTGTGAGGGAGGCCAAAGAGAGAGCTAGCTGTGTGATTTCTGCTCAATATGTGAACCTCAACACACATGCCTTACTTGATAACTACATTTGCCTGCTGCAACCAGCACATCACCAATGCTAAGCCCTTCCTGGATGCCAGAATGTTTTGTGATCTTCTTTTGGGCCCACCAAGCAGTGGCAACGGGTGGGGCAGAAAGGAGAGCTTCCATTTTCCGAGGGAAGAAGTATCTGCCCATTGTAAAACTCTACAGACTGTGGACAGCCACAGTTGAGGATAAAGAGCTGTAGTCTGGAGGGAGTTCCTGCAGGAGTGAACTCACACGCTGTAAAGAAGCAAGTGCTTAAGGCCAGACCCCATAAATCCACCAAATTAGATGCTGGTGACATTATAGACCCATTTTGTTAGTTTTTCCAGCTGAGCTGCAGACCACAGAAAATGATTTATACTCGAAGAGCTGGGATGGTGGGGGAAGGGAAAACAGGATGGGGGAAAAGGGGAAAAGGGTAGTGACACACAGTATTTATATTTCTAATCAATAGTTTTCTTCAGGAAGGAAGAGAAAAAAAGAAAAGAGTAACTTGTTCTTGGTGCGGGGAAGATGAAAAAATAAATTGGGGGTTATGGAGAACCAGAAAGAAAGAACTAAAAATCTTACTTCCAAGCTGCATCTGAAGGGGGATGAGGCACTTGCTACCCTGGAAGAAGTAGAGAGAGCACAAGCTGTAGCAAGGACAAAATAAAGGGGAAGGGAAAACGTGGACCCAAAGTTCACCATGCATGGCACACCTGGCACAGAGGCTTGTAGGAATATTACACAGAGCTCTTTGGCCTTTGATATAGACTTAGCAGGAGACATCAAGGACATGACCAAAATGCTTCTTCCTCATCTTGAAAACTAGGTACCACAGCCTTTGTAGTTGACATGGAGAGCTATGATGGAGGGGAACAAACCACTTTGGCTTTAACTTTTGTGATTCTAACTTGCCTTGAAACCAAACTAACTACTAAAGCAACTGCTTGTCTGAGAAAAACTTCAGTAACCTTTGTGAATGTTCTTGCTTCTCACTATTTACCCGGGTTTTGATGGAAATTAACTAACATATAAACTAACTATCATATATATAATATAAATATTAACTGTAAGTATTTAAACAAAAAGATATAAGCTGACAAACGAGAGATTTAGATTAGATATTACAAAAACAGTCTTCACTGTGAGGGTGGTGAGCCCCTGGCACGCGTTGCCCAGAGAAGCTGTGGCTGCCCCATCCCTGACAGTGTTCAAGGCCAGGTTGGACAGGGCTTTGAGTAACTTGATCTAGCGGAAGATGTACCTGCACATGGCAGCGGGTTGGAACTGAATGAACTTTAATGTTCCTTCCAACCTGAACCATTCTATAATTATATGATAATGAAGACTTATCCAAGGGTCATCCACAGAAGAGACTGAACTGAGTCATTGTCCATGCATGCTATCTGTTATGTGGTCAGAGATGTATGTTCTACAAAAACAAGTGAGATGATCAGTCCTTCAGTACTTGCACCACTCAATCCTGAAACAGTCACCTGCAGAGGGAGGGTATTATGCAGTATTAAGCTCACTGAGCTGTGAGTCAGAAGTGGTTGGAACTTTTACTAACTGCTGCCGACTAGGTTATATAAAACTCACTAAAATCTGGCATGTTTTCTGTATCAAATTTAGAAAGTAAGGATGATCACGAATTTTCCCTTCAAACCAGTCTGTGATAGAATTTTTGGGGGCTTATTTTGGCTAAATAAACTCTTACACTTTGCAGAAAGGATCTTTTCTTGTGATCCGGAAAAAAAAAAAAAAACAAAGAAAGAGAGATCATAGAAAAGAATGTTTAATTTTGGAGCAAAACAATTTCAATCTTCACTTTTACCTAAGAAATAAAAATATTTTGCTGTTAAATGATCAAAATACTCTGTTCAAGAACAATGGAAACTTCTCACTGAGCTTTTCTGCTCCCTCAGCTCCTGTTTATGGATCTAAACAGAAATCCCATACTACATTGGACATGAGTGCAATTTCGTAAGTGCATTTCATCACCACAGCTGATATCTTGAGTAGATCAGATACTTCATACGCTAAACATTTCTGTCCCCTGGATAATTCAACTGTAGAGATTTAAAGTGAGGTGAGTCAAAACCCACCCTTAGTTCTTGATCATGAGGACTACTGCTGGCAGCAACAGTTTGAATTTACCACTAACTGCTTTTTCCAAACTTCATAGTAACTGTTTGGCACAGTCTGTAAAAGTTGCCACATCATCGACATATTCTGATGGACTTCTCCAAGTAGATTGGCTGTATAGAATCTGCCTGGTATGGAATTAACATTCCCCATAGCAGCCCTCAGAATGCTGTACTTTGCATTTGTTGCTAGAAAGGTGTTGATAGCACCCCAGTGTTTTGGCTAAGGCTGAGCAGTGCTCAAACAACCTCAAGACTGTCTCTGCAACCCACCCACCAAAGGCCAGTAGGCCGGAGTGGACAAGAGGCTGAGAAGGGACGCAGCCAGGATAGCTGACCCAAAATGACAAAAGGGATATTCCATACCATATGATGAGATCAGCAATAAAAGTTATTTCCCCACCTTGTCCTGCTGAGGACGGGAGTGAGAGAGTGGTTTTGTGGGCATCTGCAGCCCTCCAAGCTCAACCCACCATAGTGGTCATACATGACTAATGTAGCAATGAAATGTAAGCAGCGTAAGCAGAGCCTTAATAATGTGTTAAAGTTCTGAACTGTGTCTCCAAAAGGGGTTAGGAGTTTAAAATGTCCTTTGGACTCACATGCTTGTTATCTAGCATTGCTTAGCATACTTGATCACAGTCTTAATCACTGCTTAACTTACTGGAAGGTACCTAGAACAACTTTGGGATCAGTGTGGAATATATGGGTAAATCACTGCTTCTTCCCAAGCTACCTATTAAATTATTCCCCAACAAAACTATCCTCACTGACAATGTATATTTGCCACCTTCAAGGTCTAAACATTGTTGTTAGATTTGTTTTTATGGAAAGAATTCCTGCTCACCCTCCAATCTCTCTTGTTTATCCACCTGTTGCTGAAGGGGTTTATCTGACCATGTATAGATTCTTGCAATGTAAATATTGCTACCTAGACAACATTCCTATATGGATTAAGACTGGTATTTGAGGAGAGCATTCCATCTCCTTCAAAAGTGATCATCCTTTCCACTGACTATAAAGTCAACTAGGGCTAACTAGCTTAATTAACTAAAGTGTGATGACACTGATCTTACTCATTGCATTTTCTTTCTCATCATCTGAAATACACACTGTTGAATTTGTGATTTCTATGAGTCTAATACCTAGCCATTCAACTCAGAATAGGGCACAATATATGTAAATAAAATGTTATTTTTCAGGCAGAAAAAGGAGTCTTGTTACCTTCCCATTTTACCAGGAAAACAGAAACATGAGACTACCAACTTTTTTCCCTGTGAGAAATTTTGTGGAAAAGACATCAGATTAGGAGAAATATAATTGGAAAAGGAGGTTCAAGTTGAAATGTCAACCCTTTAGTCAAAAGATGGACAACACACAGGAGATGGGGTTGAACATTTATGGAGAAAAGACAGCTCTCTTTCACCCTAAGTTCAAAGTAAGAACTATAAGAAAGACATCTGGGACATTTGGCTTCAAACTGAAAAAAAGATAGATTTAGATTAGATATTAGGAAGAAGTTCTTCTTTGTGAGGGTGGTAAAGCTCTGAACGAGGTTGCCCAGAGAAGTTAGGGCTGCCCTATCCCTCAATGTGTTCAAGGCCAGGTTGGATGTGGCTTTGAACAACCTGTTCTAGTGGAAGGTGTTCCCATCCATGGCAGGGGGGGTTGAAACTAGGTAAACTCTAAGGTCCCTTCCAACCCATTCTGTACTTCTATGATTTCATGAAGTTATAGCATTTTTTTGTCCCCAGATAAATGCCACATAAATAAAACCTTCTCCAGGTTATTGAAACAGTGCTGCTCAAATTATTACTGTTTAGCCTGGACTTCCTGCTAATGATGGAGCTTTGATGAATATTTAAGGGGGGATTAACTTCCTCTAAGTTCAGGTGCTTATAAATGAGCTACTTGTTACAGATTCCCCTAATAACCTACAAACAAGCAATGAGTAATGCTCATGTCTCTTTTCATCCAGTTCCTGTTTTAGGATGGGATGGGCTGCATCTACGGACTTTATTTTATCCACATGGAAGAAAACGGGTATATCAGTGCAGATGTAGATGTCTGTATTTAATCAGATAAATTTCATGTTAGAAAGCTGGTCTTCACAGTTGCATACAGGCAAGATGTACTTAAGACCGTCATATGATACACACAAAGAAATGGAAAAAGACGGCATGATCAGACCAAAGTCAGAAATCGCACAGCTGCTGCTTTTGCTCATGCAGTTCTGATAACCACATATAAAGCTTTGAAACCAAGATATTGCCCTTCTGACAGTAATATACTTTAATAACAAGGGAGAAAAAATAGCTGAAATGAATTAAAACATTTTCATGACTGCCATTTTGATATGTGAAGAAAAGAACAACATTAAAAGGAAAGGAAAATCATTTCTCCTCTGCTTTTTGTAAATATCTGATTAGAACATTTTGACATGATTTGAAAGATTTTGACAAGCTTGTGTTGTAATACGAGTGTCAGGTTGCCCAGCAATGCCAGCCCATACAAGGAAGCAGGCAGGATCCTGCATTTGAAATGGCTTTGGGTACAAATAAGGGCTGTGTTCTGCAAGTAGTCCAGAGTCAATGAGAGATTTGGAGATCAAGGAGAAAGC
The DNA here is from genome assembly GCF_028554395.1 of Pezoporus wallicus. Taxonomy (NCBI): domain Eukaryota; kingdom Metazoa; phylum Chordata; class Aves; order Psittaciformes; family Psittacidae; genus Pezoporus; species Pezoporus wallicus. The sequence goes on along the minus strand of NW_026637044.1, from coordinate 1,807,182 downwards.
ATTAGTCTTTATGAGGTGAAATATTTAGTACCAGTATTTAAAGACTGAAATGTCTTTTTAAATATGGCTCCTAACTATTATTCACCCAGTGATTTATAGCTCAGTTCACCATGCAACAAGAAAGGTAGTTCTTGTTTTGACCAACTAAAGCAGCCCTTGAGTATCACTTGCTTCCTCCTCTCTTCACTTCTTTGTTTCTTATGTTGGACCTTCTTTTTTTATGTCCCTCATTGCAGTAAGTCCACGGTTCACATGGTTTCATGCCCACCTCTACAGCCATTACATCCACTGAAATCACAGGTGGAACAGTTAACATCAGTGTCACCTGCCAGGGCCTTCAACCTAAAATTTGGATAAGACATGGTAAGAAGGGATGATCTTTTAGAGAAAATGTTTCAGGGTCTCTTCAAATTTAGGCAATCATGACAGTAGTGGTTTGTTGAGAAGTTTATCACAGCAGCCAGAGACTATAAAAATATAAACCCAAAAGGTCTACGCTGTGGGGCTTGTAACAGCCCACAGTGAAAGCTTAGCCCATAGGAGGACTAGAAATACATGAATGGGACAAGGTAAAAGTGTTACCTGATAGTGCAGGTGGAAGGGTCCTGTGTTTTTACAGCTGGAGGACCAGCATGCTATGACTTTTCCCTGGGTTTGATACATAATTCAGATTTAGTAATTGCACAACTTCAATGTAGGGAGCATGGCTTCATTATGTTTTCTTAAGACCTATCTTTGATGTCAGAGTAAGAGTCTTCCGGGACTAGACCAGAACATTAAAGCAGGGGAAAGGATTTTCTCCGTTCATGCATATGAAAGCAGATTTTGCTGAAGGTTAAGTGTGAATTTTGAGTTATGCATTTTTCTGAGCATGTTGTTCCCATCTCATCCCCCAGCTTGTTCCAGGCAGTGTTAATTCCCACATCCTGGGAACATTAGGTCAATTGTTTGTCAAATTACCCAGGTGAGTTCACACTTGCAATGAGCTCCATTTCACCGGAGGCTGAAAATGGGGTCCTGGCAGGCCTTTGCTATTCCCTATATTTATCCACCCAGGCATCGTTCACTGTAATGCTTTCCTTTGCAAGAGTTGAGCAACCCACCACAAATTCTTGGGAAAGACTGACCTCTTCTGGGAAGCTGAAATGCAGCTTCTCAGGGAACCTGAAACCATCCATTGTGCCCTGGAATTTCCCCCAGGCATTTTGGGCAGCAAACTCTTGGCATTAGCTGCTAAACATTTTCAATTCTTTTTCTAGAGATGCTTTCTTAGAAATGCTTTTTGCTTGCTAGCTCTTTAAGCCACAAAGGTTTGCAGACTTGCACTAGCTAATTTTATATTCTCACTCACATCCCTCATGATTATTTTCAAGTTCAGTGAGGTTTTCTCAACCCATTCAACTGTATCCTCCTCCTTTCTGCTTCTTTCCTAATATTTCAGCCCTTTTCCTGGTTCTCGGCATTGGTCATAATCCCAAAGTCATAGATTCACAGGTTGGAAGGGATCTCAAGGGTTACCTGGTCCAGTCTTTCTAGGAAAGCATGACTCAGACTAGATGCTCCAACATCCTGTCCATATGAATCCTAAAAGTGTCCAGTGTTGGTGAGTCCACCACTTCACTGGGGAGATTATTCCAGTAGCTGGTTGTTCTCCCGGTGAAAAATTTGGAATCTCCCCAGGAATAACTTGTGCCCAGTATCCCTCATTTTTCTCATGTGACTCCTTTTAAAAAGGGAGACTCCATCTTATTCATAGCCACACTTTAAATACTGGAAAAGTCATAGGTGTTTCTATTAAAATGATCAATCCTTTTACCTTGTTGACACTTTATTACCTTCAACTTCTGAGATCCCAGCACTAATTGCATTACGTTACCCAGAGCTGAACCAAGGTGTAAACACAGGTCCTTGAAATAATATGATAGTTTAGTTAATAGGTACAATGGTCTTCCAATTGGTTAGAGTGCTAGACTGTGCTGTATGGTGATATGCCAATGTTATTTATTTATTCCCTGGTACCTTGAGACATTGCTTCACTCCTCTAGGTAACACAGGGCACAGTGACCTCCCCCAAATATTTGTAGAGGGTTTCAGATGGCCAGAAAACCGTCCTGAGTGTAGCTTGATAGTATGGTGCCAACATGCAATCTGCTAATTAAGAGGTAGCATGTCAAGCTGCTGATAATCTCTTATGTCTTTCCTTCAGCATATTCATGCTAGAGCACCTTCCCATAGCTTGGTATCAGCAGCACCAATATACCAAGTTCTACTTCAGCCTCAGAGGTGAGAGGCCTGCCAGAGGTGGCTGGATGAAGATGAGCAGTTGGGGTTACACGCCCTGTGATGTTTTTCTCTTGTTCCCCAGAAGTGCGTCAGGACAGCCTGAGCTAGGATGTAGCTGGAGGATGCCATGGGTTTTGTGTGGATGTCATTAATGCCCAGGCCACACTAATGGCTATTAATTGTCCTTACCGGCCACATCTGTGGCATCCACCTCAGGTCAGACTGATCAGGAGCAGGAGCTTGAGTTTTTATCCAGCTCCTGAGCTAAGGGGTTGGGAGTCTGCAGATGGTCAGGGTGATTAAGGTCCCTTGGTTCATTCACAGCCTTGAAACGTGTGTCATATATTTCAAGCAGTGATTTTTAAGTAAGATGCAGTCTCTTTGGAGATCTGACTTTACAGGCTTGGCCATCAGAATCATAATCATAGAATTATTAAGGCTGGAAAATACCTTTAAGATCATCAAGTCCCACTTGGTGATGGATTCACCAGTGTTGGTGAGTCCTGGAATGTCACACTGATGTTACCTCTTTCAATACCGGTAAGTCCAACTGGTGAACTCAACTGGGGAACCTCATGCTGCCAAGTGTTAAAAGGATGTCTGAAAGTGAAGGAGTTCCCTGAGTTTGAAGAGCCACCCAATTTTTGCACTCCAGTATAACGAACAGTAGCTTTCTAATTGCTATGTAAATTCTCAGTCATAGCTTAGACAACTTTACACTTCAGCAACTTTTAAGAGCCTAGCTTTGACATGTCTGCTCTGTTTCATTGTCCTTCTTAAAATCTGTATAGGGACATAAGAGTCTGGTTCTGGTGTCCACTCCCTCTTATACTGTGAGCAGTGCCAGCACTTGCAGAGGAGACTTTGGAAAAATCTGTGACTGCTAAGGCTTGACCCAGGTCTTTCATAGATAAAGATTGTGTCAAACTTGAGGTTAAATAAAACCTTTTAATACATTCATATTTGTCATCACATTTAGTGATGGAGTGACAGGTAATAGTCCAGTGTTACATTCCTGTGTTAGTGGTCTCCATGGTGGACTTCTATAGTGTGTGGGAAAGCATTTCCTTTCACCAGGTTTTAATTTCACTGTCTTTCTATCTATGCTGACTGTATCACCAAGGTGTCTTTGCCATAGGTCAACATGCTAATGGTGTCTATGTATGCACAGACAGGCCAATATGGTCCTGTCCAAGGGAGCTCACTCATTACTCCAGCTGTCCCCTTCAGCTCTCACATCCATTGAGAAGACCATTAGCTTCAATTGGTATTTTTGGCCACATGAGGAGTTATCACCCACTGAAATCGAAAGTCAGAGAGAGAGGGGACTTTGCAGTTCACTTAAGATGAATAAGAGGATACTGAACTGCCCAGTCTAGTCTGTATGATCCACATCCTCCAGGAGCTCAGTGAATGCCAGTAGCATTTGACAAAGACCCTCAGAGGTCACAGGGGATGGGATGGGATAAGTGAAATGCAGTATTTGCTTGTATGGAGAGCAAACATCCAAGCAAAGCAATTCTTTCCAGGCCAGCATTATTGATATGAAAACCACAGAACTTAATTAAAACTGAATGTAATTAAAGCCAGATGCAAGAAAGATTTTTTTTTTTTTTCCCTGCATACCATGTTGTAGACTCATAGCATGACTCACGGGAAGAGTGCAGTAAGTCAAGGTGACTGGGAACATTCAAGGAGCGATTATCTGGAATCATTAGTGGAGCTGGTGGGCGACAGCTGTAAACTGGGAATAGGTCTTGATGAGGTGCATGGCCTTTAACTCCTCTGGCATGTAATGAGTGCTGTAAATCTCCCTGTTACAGGCAGTGGTGATGTGGGTGTATTCAGTCAGCAGCCTTGCTTTAATCTCTTTGTGACATCAAAAGAAGAGGAGGGGGACCCTTGCTCCAGGACCTGAGTGACTTGAGCTTCCTGAAATGGCTGAAACTATTCACTTTCATGCGGGAATTCTGTGCAGTATTTTGAAGGCTGAAAACTCAAATTCAGGTCTGAAAAGCTTTTGTATGAACTTTGAGGAACTGCATGGGTTTCCAGGGATTTACACCTCTCAGAGCAGAGCCTGGAGTTTTATATCTAAAATCCCTGAGCTTGTCCACAGCTATTTTCTTTCCTTTCTGTGTGTGTATGTATGAGTGTTTCACAGAACAGACAGTATTCGTATTATACCATAATACTCACCTGGCCTGTGATGATTCAGGTATGAAACCCAGGGTTAGGACTACCTCTGTACAATGAGTCCTCTTCCAGGTCCTGAAAGTGAGTCGTAATATAAACTGTGGCAACGTATCTTTTCTCTGTGCTTCAGTGTCCCTTACTACAAAATAGGGGCTGCTCATGTTCTCCAGAAGGTGGTGAGCTGTGAAAACTAATTAGGACTTGATTAATTTCACCTAATATTAAATTAATATTTACCTAATATTAAATTAAACAACTGAGGGAAGAAATGTTAGGTGGTATGAAGCAGCCAGGAGGTTATAGCTACTCTGAGTCAGGAATTGTTCACAGACACTTCACAGCCTACCTCCCCCAGGTGTCATGGCTGAACTATATCTTCATTCTTGAAAATGCAAGTTTAGGTGATCGTACAATCATTTCCTAACTCATTTCATTCCAAATTAATTGGATTCTTTTCTGCAGCTAGACATGACTTACTTCTCAGGAGCAGCTAAACATTCCAACCCAGTGCCATCCACTGGGTTGGAAACAAGACTTTCCACTTGCCATAGAGAATTTTAACAGTTAAAAATCAAAAATCTGAAACCTTCTGGCATTTCCCAGCTCTCCTGAACAACTATCCCTGAACATGCCTGGTGTAACAGTCCCTGATTCTGGCAGCAAGATCACTTTTATGCTGTGAAGAGATTGCCTACAAATCATTGGCTTTAAATGGACCATGTCTCTGAGAGGAATTTCCACAGCTTTTCTGGGCACCAATCACATGGTTATTAGCCATCTGCAAATCCATACAGATTATGAGCTCACCACCTTGTTGGGCTATCTTGTATTGCAACTGATTAAATTTCAGACTCAGTTTTTCCCACTTCTGGAGTTGTACACATTCCCTAGTGTCTATCTCCAGTAGCAATAAACCAAAGGTTCAGTTTTGTGTCTCCACGTGTTTTCTTCCTGTTCCAAAGTCTGCCAGATTTAAGCCAATTTAAATGCTTCTCTGTCCTTTCACATCTGTTAAATATCGTGTAACCCCAATGTTTCCCTGATACTGACTTCTATGCTAAAACTCAAATACAAAGTTGCAGTTAAATCTTATTCCTCCAAATTTTGGATGCAACTTTTCCATCGGATCTTTTTCAGTTTATATATATGCCTCTTTATCAAAATGGGTGAATGCTTTTACATAAACACACTAAATACAGATGGTCACTCTTAAGCAAGCTTTGCATTTTCTTCAAGGAAAAAAAAAGTCTTCTCTTGCTAGGCAGTTTTCTGAATACTCCCAGACATTAACATAAATGCTTTTCAAAGTTCATATTATTTTCAAGCTCCCTCAATTTGCAGGCTAAATATGTTTTTTGGAGGCTTTTTTTTTTTTAACTTGGTTCTCCCTAGCTGGCTCACATCGCAATCATTTTTCTTTCTGCAAAGCTTGAGGCTCTTTGATCTGTAAGTCTCTTTCATAAAGTCCTGGATGCTTTCATGTTCCATGAGTTGCACCATTATTTCTTCCTTGAAGAACAAGCCACAGTTTCCCATTTGGGACATTAGAACTCACTGCCAGTGCCAACACTGATGTTCCTGGCACAGGAAATTAGCCAATATTTAAGATTTTGAGAAATAAGCATCAGGTATTGCAAGGATGAGATCTGTGAATTTACAGTGACTGCAGCTAAGATTACATTTCCCAGAAGCTGGCAGGAAAAGGTTCTTTTTCACAATTCAAAATCTGTCTAGATAGCAAAAATGTTTTCTTATTTCTATTTTTTGTTTTTTCTCAATTTCATATGAACAGCACAGGGTTTTTCTCTGTCTCCTTGGCATTCCTAAATACGCATCTGCATTTATAATTTCACCCAAACAAACCTTTCCATTGCTATGGCTAAAGTTCCAGCTTAACAAGTAGGGTCTGAAAATTCCATATTTTACCCTTTAAGAAATTTAATGGATATTCTTTTGCATTTATCCCAAAAGCTAGGTACGCTTCCCTAAAAATATTTTAACACTATGACAATGTCTGGCATAATTTAGCTGTTAGACCAAATATCTGAGCCTGACAAGTCCACACAGCTAAAACTGGAGATCCTGCTCCTGTCTTCCTTTCTTGCCTCAAGGAGAAGAAGCACACTGTGCTTTGCTCACGGAAAGCTGCAAATGCAGTTTTCTGTATTCTGCAGTTACATTGTTTTAGCCCTTTCAGGTTAAGAAGTCATAAGATTGTCTTTAAAATCATTAACATTTTCATCGACAAAAAGTTAAGACTTTGGTCTTTGATGGTAGCATTTTTGAGACTTTCTTGGCAATTACATGAGCTGGGAATATGCTCCTTGCTTCCAATGAAATCTGAGGTTTTCCTCAAATTGCCAGATCCCAAGAGCTGTGATTTTCATAGAAAAGAAAAAGAACAGAAAGAAACATAAAATACTTGAAAACTTCTGCTTAGGACTAAGCATTTGTGTTTATTGCATGCTTGCTTTGTTGTCTCCAATCTGGTTTGAATTCTGAATGTTTGAAGTGTTTAAACATTTGCTTGTCTAGGGACATATGGTACCACTGATTTCTAAGAGAATGCTGAAAACTTCACAAAGTTACGCACATGCTTAGAAATGCTTTGTTGGAACAAAGATAAAGGAAAAAACTTTAGCATAAATTCTGCTGTCTGAAAAAGACTGTAGAATCATCCACTCTATGCCACCCACATGTCCATTGAAACTAAAACTTTTATTACTATTTTCCACTTTCTATTCTCTTTTTCCTCTGCCAAATTTGAAGAAAATTTTCCTTCTGCTTTTGTCCAAGTTTTGCTTATTTTCCTTTTTTTTTTTTTTTGACAGGGTTAAACTTCAGGAGTTTTTATAGATTGAGCCCTGACCTCAGGAACATCCTCACCACCTTTTCATTCTAAGGAAACTGAAGCAAAAAGTCTCCCAGAAATAATGGTCTTCTTCCACCTAGCTAACAGAAGGGTTTGGATTAGGCCCAATCCCTGATGACAGTCATACTTCCACTAGCTGGTGAAGCTGTTAAATCAAGATTACTGGACTCAGCCACGCTAGCATGTTTGCAGTTCATGATCTCAGGAGCTTACTCATTTTTCAGTCCTACTTGTGGATGGATTAACTTTGGATGCTTGTTGAATGTGCAAAACATGAATTTGACAGTATGCCAAAGACTGTCTTTTCAGAAATGTTGTCCTTCCCTTATACAATGGCTTGCTTGGCCTGCAGATTTTTTTTCTTTAACTGCAAGCAATTGAAAAGGTTTTGGTAAACAATATAATGTTAAATATATTTAATAGTGTTGTATACTGTTTGGCAAAAGGGTTGCTTTCTTCTATTCTGAATAATAAAAAGGATTGGGCTGCTGTTTCAGATGTGGTATGCATATGCCTGGAGAACTCCATTCTTGGTGACGATGTACTTCCAGCATTTTCCACATTCTGTCCTATGTCTTCCTACCTCTGCCCCATGTTGCCCAAAAGGATAGAAGAGCAGAGGTCTTAAAGCCTCACTGCATTTTTTCAGAAAAGGGACTCTGATATAGCATGTTCTGGTAAGAAAAGAAGACAGAAAGTGTGGCATCAGGAATTGAGAAAGATATGAAAGAATGCAAATTAGGGGAACTTCTCAGATATGGAGGAAATATAATGTGTAAACATAACCTTAAAACTTGGAAGCCAACCTCTATCCAGCCAGAGACCTACTATGCAGTCACAAAGCTGAAGAAAGAAATGATTTACAGGTGATAATCTGAATAAACTCTCCACTGGCTGCACCTGAGATCATATCAGATTAAATCTCACATATTAGCAATTTGGGCATAGTCAGGCTTTTGCCCCTTCACCAAGGGATCACTGCTCTAGGCATGAGGAAGTTTGAGGAAAGAACAGTTGTGCTTCTCATACTTCAAATGAACCTGATAGGTCTCAAGAAGTCTGACCTTTTTGGTCTTCAGCCACAAGGCTGGATGGTTGCACCAATTTTAAGAAATTGATTGTGCCAAGGAATGTTCCCAGGCACTCAACTCCAACTAAATACTAGTAAAGTGTTAGAACAATCCATGGCACGGTTTTAGTCTTGGTCAACTATCACCTTCCCAAACCATTCCTGTAAACTCTGTGAATTTGTTGCAGGGACTGAACCCAAAGGCATTCAGGATGTGGCAACTCTCTTCTGGAGGTAAAAGCTTACTAGTGCAAATGCAGATCTTTCTATACCACAGCCTTAGGGACACAGAGCAGACAGACCTTGAAGCTTGGTTGTGACTGTTACAGCAGAACTGCCTCCAGAGGTTCAGGCAAAAGAACAACAGTGGAAAATAATACACCTCATCATAATTTATCTGTAATTAAATTAAAAGGTGAGCCTTTCTGCCTGCTCTGTTAATCTAATTAAAGTAGGCTGCTGAAATCAGTGGGAATAGATGCCAGTGCAGGTGTGACTTTGTGATGCAGACACATTGGAACAGGCCACTAGGCAAAAGAAAACACCACCTTTCCTCAGACCAGCACATCTCTGCCAAGCATTTCTGTTCACTGTGGGTCATACAGCTAAACAAGATCTGAAAACCTTAACAGACAAGAATAAAATAAGATTTTGGATAAAGGCAACATGTAAGACCAAAAAGAAGGAAGGTTCTGCTTGTGAGGAATCATTTAAAACAATAGAACCATTCAGGATGAATTGCTGGGAGATAATAGAGGGCTATAAAGTTGTGAGGAGAAAAGAAAAAGTGAAAAGAAATTGACTGTTACTGGCTTTCTCCAGTGCCAGAATCAGGGGGAGTCAAATTAAGTCGTCATGTGGCATGTCCACAGAGTTTTGAAACTCTTTGTTACAAGAATCTGTGGATGCCTATAGTCATCATGATTCACAAAGCAGATTTACCTACAATTCTAAAACAAATACGCTACTTGTGGACATCAACTACTGGAAGTCAAGGCATTATTTGGAAGAAAAGCAATGCACACTTCTCCAGTTGTTGCATTCCTCCCTTTAGGAACCAGCTGATGTCCTAGGCAAGGAGGATCTTCTAGGTGGCCCAGTGTGGCCATTTCTATGGTCAGACATGGATTTGAGGAGAGAAACCTAATCCAGTAACTGACTGGGTAAATGAAATTCCAGTCACTGTCTCTGACTCCTTCTTCTTTCCACCCCACCAGTCATGAAGCTTCTCAGTCGTCCTTCATGCCCCCTGCTCCCTCACTTCCATCTTCAATATCTCTACAGTTAACTGACTCCATATGACAGAAGAAGCTCATAGGTGCAATCTTTGATTTTGCCTGCTACCCATGGGGGGGTTCTGAGGAAGAAAGTCCTTAGAACTACATCTGCTGCTGATAAATCATCTATCAGAGTCTTGACTCAGAAACTCATTCATAAGAATCATAGAATTATGGAGTCATAGAATCATAGAATGGTTTAGGTTGGAAGAGACCTTAAAGATCATCTGGTTCCAACACCCTGTCACAGACAGGGACACCTTCCACCAGACCAGGTTGCTCCAAGCCCCATTCAACCTAGCCTTGAGCACTGCCAGGGATGGGGCAGCCACAGCTTCTCTGGGCAACCTGTGCCAGGGCCTCACCACCCTCACAGGGAAGAACTTCATAATATTTAACCTAAATCTCCCCTCTGTCAGTTTAAAGCCATTCCCCCTTGTCTTGTCCCTACCTGCTCTTATCAAAAACCCCTCTCCAGCTTTCTTGTCAGCCCCTTCAGGTACTGGAAGCTGCTCCAAGATCTGCTTGGAGCCTTCTCCAGGCTGAACAAGCCCAGCTCTCTCAGCCTGTCTTCATCAGAGAGGTGCTCCAGCCCTTGGATCATCTTTGTGGCCTCCTCTGGACTCATTGCAGCTCAGCATGGCACTTTCAGCAAACCCATCACCACTCCTGCCCTCATCACACTGCACTATTGTGGCCTTTCCTTGTTAAGGGACCCAAAGGGCCAGATGCATTACTTACTCCTGATGTGCATTAGATATGTGGCCTGGCATGATGCTATCTCTGCTCTGGAGAGGAAATTATCTGGTGATGGACCAAAGCTGAAGCAACCAGGGTACCCAGTGTTCCGGGCTGCTGTGTTGGGGTGGCTTTCCAGAGAACCACCACTCCCATTCCAGTTCCCATTCACTCGAGGTTCTCAATTTCTTGATCTGCAGAAGGGATAGAGGATATCTCATCTGCTGAAGAGCACAGGAGACCTCATCAGGGACTGGGGTCTGTGAACAGCAGAACTGGGACCTCCCATGTTTGCTGTTGCCCATTCTGGATGAAGTTCGTCTTGGCAGCCTTAAGAGGAAAGGCTCCCTATTCCATTAGCTCTCCATCAAGCCATCCACCCTTCCATGCAAGGCTGTTTTATTTGGAAAACGTGACTACTTGTGGCAAACACTATTTACAATTTAATTTTCTGTTGTTGTTGTTCCGGCTGATGTGAAATCCTTGGCTTTACAATGTATGTTTAATAAAGTCTATTAAAAGTGTAAATATAGCAACTCCATTTTGGAATTTCTTCCTTTTCTTTTTTTTTTTTTTTTAATTGATTATTTCTTAGAGGTAAAACTTTTAATGCAATGGCAAAATATCAGGAGTAATTAGATTGGGGGGGGGGGGGGGGGGGTGTTAATTTTTTTTTTGAGAGCTATAAACCAGAAATGAAACAAAACTCACTTTATATTTGTAGACAAGAGTGTGTGTGTGTTTATATATTTCTCTAATACTTGCCAGTTTTGCTCTTTTTTCTTGTTTTAAAGCACTACAAGCAATAACACTGAATGATAGAATCCTTTCTGTTTATTCTTGTTTTCCTTCCAATAACGAATAAGCTTGAAGGGCATTATTTTAACTAGGCTCTTGTAATCCTTTAACGGGGCTTGTTGAAAATAAAACCCTGCACTGCCAGACACCACACAGCAAAAAGCTGCTTAGTGCCAAACTCCTTGGCACTGGAAAGGCTGAGAATTGGCTGATTTTTTTCTTCTGTGTTTTTCTACACACCTTCCTGGGTCCCAGAGAAGGTCAGGGTCCAAGCAACACCTGAAACTTGGTCCCTGTCCTCAAAGAGTGACACTTTGTGTTTCCCTTGATTTTTGATGCACTGCCTCCAGGATGGACTTGAACCTTAAGGAGGTTGGAAGCTCTCCGAGCTGTTGAAAAATAGAGGTGCCCTAGGTCTGATGGTCACAGAGAAACACATGAAAACACAAAGTCTAAAAGCTCCAAAACCTCAAACTTGTTATATAAAGAAGGTCTTAGAAAAGTTTAAGGCAATCTTGCTTTGCTTCTTTCCAGAAGAGAAAGGAGGATCTCACTCAGTCTCCAACTCCGGACTGCAGCTCAGCATTTTTCTGTTCAGTCCAACCTGGGGCAGGACATTTTGCCTTCATGTTTCAGCTTGCTCACAAAGTGTGTTACAGTTCCTCTTCTGTTCATGCTAACTAGCACTCCCCAGAAGACATGTTACCCTGAGCCAGGAGTTGCTCCTAACAGACTATATGGATGTGGGTCTCCTGTTTGGGAATGTAGACAGAAAAGATAAGGTACCATAGGACTTAGAGCTAGATGAGCCCTTGGCTCCTTAATTTGCTGTATATAGTCCATGCTTTTACAGTAAAACTAAAGAGTATCTCCTTCTCCAGGCAAATTCAAAAGAAACATAGCTGCTTATGATTCAAAGAAACCAGTAGATATTTTCCACAACACTGCACCGGAGCATAAATGGATCCAGTCTCAGCAGGCTTTTCAAAAGGACATGAGATACTTGTCAAAAAGATATGAGATATAAGGATAGGATACAGGAGGCTATATGATACAGGAAGGAACAGATGAACTACACAGTTTTTTTCTGAACTTTTCTCTCAAAAAGATGCTTGGGAGTAAGCTACAGTGTCCCCCTGTTCCAGGCATCCTCCTTCCTTTTCCTGATTCTGCCCCCTGGACAGTCCTCCTGTCTTTCTAACAGATCCTTCTGCCCTTCACTACCTCTGACTAGCCTTGACTGACCCCACTATAAGCTTTGTCACTCTCAAGGCTACCTCATCTCTTCCTACTGCCCAGGTGTTCAGCAGACTTCACCTTGCAGAGCTAATGCTGCCCATTTCTCTTCTAATTTTAACAACAGTGTATTGCATTAGGAGATGTTCCTTTGGAAGGTTGTGTGTAGAAGTAGAGGCAAATGTTGCTCTTGAAACATGGAATCCCCTAGCATCTTTCTTCCAGGCTGATATCACGCAATATGGAAATGGCTTGTTGGGTGAACAAGAATCTTCCCTTGGGAAAAGCCCATCAGATAATGGCTTCAAACTGGAAGATGGTAGATTTGGATTAGATCTGAGGAAGAAGTTCTTCCCTGTGAGGGTGGTGAGGCCCTGGCACAGGCTGCCCAGAGAAGCTGTGGCTGCCGCATCCCTGGCAGTGTTCAAGGCCAGGTTGGATGGGGCTTGGAGCAACCCGGTCTAGTGGAAGGTGTGCCTGCCCATGGCAGGGGGTTGGAACTGGATGGTCTTTAAGGTGCCTTCCAACCTAAACCATTCTATGATTCTATGATCTCAAGCAATGAGATTTCAAGAACAGACTACACCCACAGAAAACCCAGCTAACCAGAAACATAACGAAAAAACAGAAACAGAAGGGAATAGGAACAGCTGGGCTTTAAAACCCCCCTTCCACCTGCCATCGCTTTAAGAAACCCTAAAAATGCACTATTAAAAAACCCTTTGCACTTTTCCTGGCTCCATACAAGGGGCAGAGTGAGCACAGAGCATAGGACCTGCACCTTGGATCTCAGAGGTATCTGTACCCCCAAAGAACAACTGAACAGCTGCTGTATTGTCTTTCCATGCAGCACACTCACAGCCTGTTGCAGGTGGTGCTGGCCCTATGACAGGTCCCTGTCCTGAGGGAAAAAGGGACGATGGGGGAAAAAGCATATGCCTATGGAGTGGAAAGGTTAATTTGGTGAGGATAGTCCAAATAATTGCCAGGGAGAAGATATGGCACTTGCCTTTTCCTGCCTGTATGCCAAAGGAAGGTAGCTCTGGCACAGAGATACCAATGAGTTTTCTTCACCAGTGGTTGATGCCCAGCAGAGCAGCATTGACATTAAAGCTCCCTTTGGGCTCAGAAGGGAGAGAGGAAATTGGAGTAAAGCACTCAGAACAGCATACAACTTGTCTAATGACCCAGAAAAGCCAGATAAAACTTTCTCTTACAGGGTTGTTAGACTTTCTACAACTCCTTGCCCTTTTGCTAGGAGTATTATTTCTCTCTGTAGCTGCTCTTAGTTCCATTGTAGCCACTCCTGGTCACAGCCACAAAATACGTAGCACAACAAAATGTGCAAGTTGGGCTAGAGGACTGCCCTCCCCACTGCCCCAAAATATACCCTGCGGCATCCACTCAGGATTTTCACTTCCAGTCTGGATATCTCATCCTCCCTGAGACAGTGTTTAAGATCCCCAGGGACTGGCCTGGGTCACATCTCAGGAAGCAAAAGAGATAACGTTGGCACCCTTGGTATGAATGCCCTGTTTTTTACCAGGTGAGTGAATGCCCAGGTTAGCCAGCAAAGCTCAAACTAATCTTCTCCAAGGACTGGTGAGATTTCAGTAATTAAAAGAACAGTGATGTTAGTGTTATAACAGTGAAAACACTGGGAAGGAAGAATGGCAGGGAGGAAAGAAGAACAACTCATCTTTAAATTTCACTGTCATTTCTTCTGGAGCTTTGGAGTTCATCAAGTTTTATCTGAATAAAAAAGGTTGCTAACAGTGTCAAATCAATCAGGTGGCGACCCCTCAGTTGTTACTTTCTGGAAATTGGTAGAAATGATCAAATTAAGAAAAAGAATGGTTAAGAGCACCCACACAATGGACTTGCACTGGATTTTCTAGACTATTTTTCCTAACTGGAGGAATGTTTCCAGTATGGATTTGACCCTTCTTAACAGCTCTAATGGTAGCTAGCTAATCTGCTTCCTATGACCATGGGAGTTTGTCACCTCCAACATTTTGAACCTGAGCAAAAAGTCAAGCTGATACTTCTTTCTGGACCTCTAAAACCGAAGGAGAGGCATCCCTGAGAGCTGGATGAAATCCTCATTAATCACATCACACAAATATCATGAGGGCTATTGAAAAAGCTTTTGCAAAATTGAGATAAGCTCCACTTATTGCTTCCATTTTGCCGGTGAGTTCATCAGAGTGCTCATATTTTCCACTGACGTCTGAAGAGCCTAGTGGGAAAAATGACAACCTGGAGGAGCTTCCTGCATGCACCTGGGAAAAACAAACCGAGTCTGGAGATAAGAGAAAGTAGGAGAACAGAGATAAGAAAAACAACCAAACACTCCTCCCTCCTCTATTTTTCCTCTCCATTTCCTTCTGGAGCAGCAGTTTACAGGGCTGTGCTCTCCAGCCTGCTCTTCAAGAGCAAGGTGATAAGCATTAGTTTCACTTCTTTTATTCATGTCAGCAAAGGGAGGTTTTCCACAACCCTATTGCTGAGCTGAAGGGCAAGGATGCAAACAGTGTAGTGGACACCCCTACAAAGAGCTGGGCATGTTGCTAAGGTCCTAGTAATAATGGCTTACACACCTGGGCTTGAAGGTCCAAGGATCTGTCCCCAGTAGCAGCTTGCATCATCCATTATTGCCTTTGACTACTCAAAATGTCTGCCCCTGTAGTTCCTTGCCTGAGGGCAGCACTGTCCCAGTGCTGTGTTAAACAGCTGTTCTGTTCTATCCTGGTGTGAAAAGGTTTCTTTGAAAGGTTTTGTAAGTGCTTCTGGAAAGAACCACCCTGCAAATTCCAGTGTCTCACTGCACTACTTTGAAAATGATGCCATCCCTGAAGAAACCCTCTAAGCAGAAAAAGCATATTAGATACAGAAGACTCAGCCTCAACCTGTACATGAGATGGTGTTGGGAGGGTTGGGATCCAGCTTACAGGATGCAATATGTAAATGTAGATGTCTCCATGTAGGTATCAGTGAGTGCTGGGTGTCTCATCTCCCAGCCCAGACAAGGTAGACCTCCATGGTAAAATTCAGCTAGGAAAGCATAGGTGTGTAGAGCCATTGGAGATGCCCTCAGACAGTCACCTGGCCTCCAGCTCCCATTTCAGGGGAAAGCAGAGATGTGATCCCTCATCATCTCTACCCCATCAGGGAATCTGCTGAAATCACTCTGAGGCAGAGGTGGACCAAGATGTGAACCATGCTGCCTGAACTGGTGCTCCAACCCAATCTGCACAAGGTAGAACATCCCTCTTACTATAGACTGGACCTCAGAAGGTGGTGGGTAAGAACTGGCAGAGAAATGTCTCAGGCATTTCTACACCAGAAATATTCCGTCTGGTTGATTCCAAGCCAAAGTGATGAGGCAGATTGGCTCCTCCACCATCTAAATCTGCTCTCCCACCTGTGTGAAAATCATAACCTTTGGGGCTAGAAAGTGCAATGACAGCAAAATTGGCAAGTCCAGCTGTCTACAGGAGGGAGTAAACTTGGCATTCTTGCACATCTGGAAATGGAGCTGGGGAGGGGAAGGGAGAGCTGCCATGCATAAGGTCTGAAATTGATCACTCAACATATCATGCTACAGAATAATGAGGTTCCTACTAACAAAGATGAAAAAATAAAACCATGTCAGCTGCTTCACTTCAGAACAAAATATTTTCCCTAGGAGAGAGCTTGTAGCCTCATGAATTACCAAATCGCATTCTCACTTCTGTACAAGTGTGATTTAGTCCAGTTACTAAACATACGATGGTATAAAACTGTCAGAATTAGACAAGAATAAAAGCAAAGATGGCCTTATGATTAAAATGCTGGGAATTTTGCTTTGCTACAGATATTCTCTTTCTGGATGTTGGACTGCTTCTATCACTCTTACTATTGATACAAACACACACACAAAACCTTTTTTCCTCACAATGTATAAAATAGAGTAACTGGTTCTACCTTCCTTATGTAGACTGCTGTTCCTGTGAGGCAAGGAATGCCTTCAGAAGACAAATATCCTCATTCTGTTGTGTGCTGGATGAGGAGATCATTTTAATTCTGGTGACTTTTTCCTAGTTTTCAGAAAACTGAAATTTAAAGAGTATGTTTTCACAGACCAACACTTTTGCCTCAAGGAGCTCCTTCCAGGTATGCACAGGGCTAAAGATACAGAGAATTTGTAAGAGATCTAAAGACCACAGAAATACTGCTTAGCTGACGTGGTCTATACCATGTTAGTTGTTTGAATACAGGTAGCTATTTGAGGTTCCCTAGGATATTACACTGGCTCTCCTACAGCCTCTAGACAGGAGCACAGCTATGCCATATGGTTTGCATAGATAACTCAGATACCCCTTGGTGCTTCAGGTGGTCCTGTACATCTTTACTTAGACAACTGGACCACACATTGGACTCCACTTACTGTGTTGAGGCTCAGTGTGGTTGTTCATGCCAAATGCCTAGGGTTCTTTTGATACCCTGGGGTAACAAAAAGGGCAAGCAGATGAGAGATGGGACCTATGGAAGCCTTCAGTGACCTTGTGAAACAGCAGCTACAGCCCTATGGTTCTGAAGTAGCCCTAAATCCTGCATAAGCATCCCTCTTACTATAGACTGGACCTCAAAAGGTGATGGGTAAGAACTAGCAAAGAAATGACCCAGGCATTTCTACCCCTCCAGAAATACTCCATCTGGCTAATTGGGTCCTAGGTGTCCAATCCTAACCATGAAGATATGAAGCCTTTTATATCTGGGGTTTTTAAATATTTGCTTTGGCTGAGCAAAACTCCTTTGCCTGATCTAAATCCCTGTTATTTTGCTACCAAGGAACACATCTTATCTGCTGAGTGTAAGTTCTCCTTATAAAAACTATTACACTTTAAGTCATGTTTAAATATCCACTGGGACAGAGAAAGAAAGTTCAACCCATTCAAAAGCTGAAGAGTTCAAACATACCCTAGGGTAGATCCTCTGCACATGAACTTCCACCTCCGGTGTACCCTCTGCTGTGCCTCAAAAGATGTACAAGCTGACATCAGCATGCCACTGTTGCTTTTTTTTGCTGAGTGTCCTAATGATTTAAGGTATAGATAAGGTAGTTTGGGTTTTGTTTTTGCAAGCACTGTGTATGTTTCTTCCCGTCTCTAGCCCCTCAGTCAAAACACATAATTTTGGAAACACTCAAAATTTCTTTTTTTTCCAAGACTTGCTCTTTTTTTTCATTATTATTATCCATTATTTTTTCACTTCATGCCAAAAAGATCTGTTGTTTTTGACCCAAGTTGATGTCATGATACTTTCTGAGTGAGACAAAACTGTAATCTAGGAAAGGGCAGGGTCAGAAACAGGGCAAATAAAGTACTACAAGAAAAACAATCCAAGGTTACTTTTGTGCATGTAGCACTGCTTCCAGCACACTGTCTATGGGAAATATATTATTGACATGGAATAACATGGGCACACAGTGAGGCCACAGTAAGGCATCACAATAAGTCATTTGCTCTTGTGGTGACCAAACTAGAGCAAACTGATGATCCATCTCACAATGTAATATTTTGCTTAGCAAGCATTTTAACTCTTAGAAGAGTAATGAAGAGATGCAGCATTTGACCACTGGCTTTCATGTTTTACTCTTCCAGGGCAGCCCTGGAGAAAGTAGTGGGAGCAAATTCGAGTGGGTTTTGTTCTAACCAGCAGCTTTGGTATGTGTTAAGTACTGAGAACTGCCGTGTTGCAGCAGTGGCCCAATTCTACTTGCTCCAGCGAACATTTTCAAGCATGTCTGACCCTCATTTCCCTCTCCTGCCTTCCACCTCTGCTGCCGCCATGGAGACATGAATGCAGCTTTACTGCATCTAGCACAGTGCACAGTCAGAGCAGGGTCTTAATAGCAAACAGGCACCAAGGAATTAATATTCCCCTCTGCAGATGTATCCCCAAAAAGTTGGCACAGCTGCTGCTGTCTGGAGGAGCACTGACTATTGAAGAAGCACATTTTTTTCCTTCTGCTAATAAGACCCCAAGCCACAATTGAGCAATAGAGCAATTATGTTCTTTAAGATGAAATTCTGGCTCATGTGAAGGACTCTTAAAAAATCACTTTTTTTTTTTTTTGCTTTCCTGTGCTTTGCCAAAAATCCCATTGTGACCTCCTTTATTCTTTCCTGTTCTCAGTTAAGCGGAATGACAGCTCAAGGTCAAGGACAGAAAACAACATGATTAAAAGCTATGTAGAATAAAGTGGTAAGTTTTAAAAGACCAGAGATGAATGAAATGGAATTTCTTTGTCAAATACTAAATCATGACTGATCTCTAGTATCACTGTAACGGGGAGAGAGGAGGTGACAAAAAAAAAAAAAAAAATCTAAATTTTTCATTTTTTCCTTAATAACCTTAACAGATCAGGAGTTGTGAGGCTTGATCATAATTCTGCCTTTGACCAGTGCCAAACTTGGTCCAATGACACATTGTATTTGGTGCTGAACTTTGACTCTCTGTCTTAAAACGTGTTAAAACTTCGGTGCACAGCCTAAGGCGCTTGCCAGATCAGGTAGCAATCTACTTCAGCTCCATCTAACAGAGAGCAACTCTTTCAGTTCTCCTGAGGTTATTCATTCTGACCATGACTGATAGATGACATTTGTTCATGATGTCACGTTTTGGTCTGTGCTCTGGAACAAGCTGCCTAACAGACTCCTGGGAATGCACTAAAGCAGGGAAGAGGTGTAGCAGAGAGTTAAACAGCTCCTACAGATCACGACAGGTCACCTTTCACAGAGAAAGTATTACTGGAATTTAACCTTTAAAATCAGGAGAGACCTAAGCTACATGCAAACAGAAATGGGTTTCATTTATAAAGGAAAAGTCAGAAGTTTGGTAGACATGAGCTCTAGCAATAATTAAATGAGGGCATCTTTCTTGGCTGGGAACAGCAATATGCTTGGAATGAGCCACTAATGAATGGCCAACTGACAGAAGCCAACAACAGGACAAACTACATAAAGAGCACAGCATTCAGCTTCACGTACAGACTCATGAAACCCTCATGCTCACTTTGTAGAACATTGAACAGACCAGCTAGGGTTTAATGTTCTATTACATTTAATTTGTCCATCATTTTCTCTCAGAAGGACCAGGCTCTGAAATTTGAAGGCTGATTTTGAGAATGATAATGTACCAGACAAGAAGTGCCAATGCTCTGCTGTAGAGTTTGATCAGGCAGTGCCAAAAAGGAGCTTGAGCAGACAACTTCTCTTTGGTGCCCTCAAGGTGACATGGAGTCAGGAATGAACTGAAACTGGTGCATCTACAGATTGACAAAAAGTTATATCAGTGAGGAAGGGGTCTTGCCCTGGCAATGCCTGAACATCACAACATGCCCAACTAGTAATCTTATATAGAACTTGATGATCAGGAGAAGTCTCATATTGGACTGGACTGGACTGGACTGGACTGGAAAACCGGAGGACACTAGCAGAATGAAGTCACTAACAGAATAGAAATAATATCTACCACAGTGAGGTGGTGCATCTGGGGAGGGGAAGTTCAGCCCACATGAAATGATGCAACACTGAATAGACCACAGAAGACTGGAGGTCAGGATCACAGCCCATTGACAGAATGCATACCTGTGCTCTCTGGGGCCACTGAAGACCTACATGATAAACAGGAATGGTGAAAAGGGCACTGAAGCTTATACTCAAGATTTCTGAACTGGAATGAGATCAGTTTATGGAAAGACTGTATTCAGTTCTGGGCCCCTCATCACAAGAGAGATACTGAGTTGCTGGAGCGGGTCCATAAAAGCTGGTGTAGGGTCTACAGCACAGGTCTTATGAGGAAAGGCTGAGGGAGCTGGTGTTGTTTAGTCTGGAGAAGAGATGGCTCAAGGGGGCCCTTATCTCTCTCTACAGCTACCTGAAGGGAGGGTGAAGAAAGAAGTTGGCTGGAGTCTTCTCCCAAGTAACAAGTGATAGGACAAGAGGAAATGACCTCAAGCTGCACCAGGGGAGGTTTAGACTGCATGTTAGGAAAAATTTCTTCACTAAAAGGGTAGTCAGGCATGGGAACAGGCTTCCCAGGAAGTGGTGGAATCACCGTCCCTGGAAGTGTTTCAAAAACCATGTAGATGAGACTCTTAGTGACATAGCGTAGTGGTGGTCTTAACAGTCCTGGGGTAAAGGCTGGACTTGATGATCTTAAAGGTCTTTTCCAACCTAGTTGATTCTGTGATTCTGTGAAATGAGTGTACAGGATGGGGTTGGAACATATGAAGAAAACTGTTCTGGCTTACAATCCTAAGGAACATTATGATACATATTTTTGGACCTTTTTAAAGTGGATCCAATTTAGCGGTGTTCATGGGATTGTCTCCTTTGAATATTGTATCAGACTTCTTTACAAAATGATTTCAGCTTTAGGAAGTTCCTAGCCGTTATTTATCCTTGCAGAAAAGCTGTTGTTAATAGCTGAGGTTCCAGTGGGTGAAGCGTATCAGAGTTACATAGGACCAATAAAATTCTTACATGCAGCAGATGACTACTTTGCAGCTTTTAACATCTTCCACAGTCTACCCAAGGCTCTCTTACTTTCCTGGTGATTAGTTTTTTTCTATCACCATATCGAGGCTGCCAGAAAAGAATAAAAAAATTTAAAAGGACAGAGAAAGACAAAAGGAGAGCAATATTAATGGATGGAAAACTACTAAAAACATTAGCAGGTGTTTACAATCAAATGGGGCCTAAACCTCCCAAGTTGCTTCTGCAAATTGCTTGACGTATTTTATAGGGAAATTTTGTGGGGTACAAAGCTTCAAAGTGATGGAGTTTTATGACTGGGGTGGTTTTGGTTCAAGAGCTTTTTCGAAATGTATCCTTTTTGTTGGATAGGGTGTTTTCATTGTCTGCAGAAAGCATGTTTGACCATGTTCTGTGTTCAGTGGGAAGTTTTACTTTCTGCTGAACAATAAAACCCTGTTCTCTATTATAAAACCTCTCTGATTTCCAGGAGCAATGACAATGAGATGGTCCCAAGAAAGAAAGGACAGCTTTCCATCTACCAAAAGCGTAGACGGAATTCAGTCTAGATTTACATATGGATTTAGAGAATAGTCAGAGAGCCTCTTGCAAATCTAGCTGCACCAGTTTTAAAAGCTATTTCATCTAGCTATGAATTATACCCTTACAGTGAAAGTAACTGTTGCAAACTGCCATGCCTGGAAGCTTGAACTGAGTAACTTTGCACTGAAGCAGATTGAAGTGTGCTCAGTTGGCCTGTTCCCTACTTGTCTGGTTAGATTCACAAGCATGACCTTCATGTGTCAGTGAGTTGTGGATGAGTATAGCTGCTCAAAATTGCCTGCCAGTCTGGTGTCTGGAGGGAGGAAAGGTGTCAGAGGGAGGAAAGAACAGATCATCTGCAGCAAAAGGAGATGAGAGGACATGGACAGATATTCACCTTTTTTTCCCCATTGGTCCTTAAAACCATAAAATACTGGTGTAAATTGTCTTTTTCAGTTGCTTTACACCATGTCTCTCTACTGACTTCATCCTGGTCCCTCAAGCTGACACTGGCAGGAGCGATGCTCTCAGTATATAAACACCCCAAAAGGGGTGACTCTCTTTTTTTTTCTCCCACTTTTTTATTTTTTAATGCGTCATACAAGAATGCCTTTAATATGGTGCAGCCATGAAGTCATTACCCTGGGCATCAGCAATGCACTTGCTGATCCAACTGTATCCGATTATCACATCATAAAAAAGAGAATTCCTCAGGAATAGAGACTGACTACTGCTTCCCAAAACACATATATGTTGGGGGGAAACTGAAGGGTTCCCCTTCATGGGCCATGCACATCTATGCTTCACTTCAGAGCAGGGAAAACAAGACATGCAGCTAGGGAAGAAAAAAGAAAAAAGCAACAAGTGAGACTTCAGTCTTTGTTCTGTTTGCCTCTAACACTGTGCTCTCACTGCTGGCAATACAGCAATATTGGCTGGTGTCCTTAGAGCTGGGGTATCCCAAAGGACCAGCGTTAAATCCAAGGACATGCTCACTTACACGGATTTCCCATCAAGGTTTCACACAGCATCAGTGTTTAGCCAGGACTAACCTTCTACTAAACTGAACTGGAGCCTCTGTATTACCCTAATAAAGTAATTATTTATTTCTGAATTAGAAGAACGTATAATGGGGCACAAGGTCCTTCAAGCTGGGATTTGATGCAGAAAACTATTGCACTGTGTCTCTATGCACATCAGCCATCCTTCCATATTGTGGAGTTCAAAGCCATTCCTCCTTGTCCTATCCCTACAGGCCTTTGTCAAAAGTCCCTTTCCAGCATTCTCGTCAGCCCCTGTATGTGTGCTGGTGGGCTCCTGCTTTGACACCTAGCACAAGAGCAATCCTTGTTACATCCTTGAGTGCACAGTTGATGGGACGACAGATAGGATATCACTGGTGGGATGCATGTCACCCAGCTTCAGCTATCTCCAGATGGCGTAATCAACCTAATTGACAACACATACAGAGATACCTACTGTCCTAGGGAACAAATCATGCTATATGTTTAGTAAGGAACCTGCTTAGTAAGGTTCCATGGGATATAGATGTAGAGGGCAGTGGGGCCCAAGGCTGCTGGTTAGTATTCAAGGATCACCTACTACAAGCTCAGGAGTGTTGCATCCCAACTAGAAGGAAGTCCAGCAAGAGGGCCAGGAGACCTCCTTGGATGGATAAGAAGCTGATGAGGAAAATTTGAAGGAAAAAGAGGAAGCAAGGACAGGAGGCCTGGGAAGAATACAGGGATGTTGTTTCAGATGCTAGGGACAAGGTTAAGAAAACTAGAGGCCCAGTTAGAATCAAATTTGGGTAGGGATGTTAAGGATAACAGGAAGGGATTCTATAGGTATAGTGAATAAAAGACAGACTAGGGACAATATGGGCACTCTCTGGAAGCTATCAAAAGAACTGGCTACACTGGATTTGGAGAAGGCTGAGGTTCTGATGACTTCTTTGCCTTAGTCTTCACTGGCAAATGCTCAGACCACACCACACAAGTCTTGGAAGGCAGATGCAGGGACTGTGAGAATGAAGACCTTAGGCCCATTGTAGGAGAGGATCTGGTTTGAGACCAACTTAAGAACCTGAACATATGCAAGCCCCTGGGACCTGATGAAATCCATCCGCGGGTCCTGAAGGAGCTGGCAAATGAAGTTGCTAAGCCACTGTCCATCATATTTGAGAAATCATGGCAGTCAGGTGAAGTTCCTGATCATTGGAAAAGGGGAAATATAACCCCCATTTTCAAGAAGGGGAAAATGGATGACCCGGGGAATTACAGACCAGTCAGTCTCACCTCTGTGCCTGGCAAAATCTTGGAGTAGATTCTCCTGGAAGGCATGCTAAGGCACATGAAAATCAACAAGGTGCTTGGTGACAGCCAGCATGGCTTCACTAAGGGGAAATCCTGCCTGACCAATTTGGTGACCTTCTATGATGGGGCTACGGCACCGATGGGATCGGTGTTGGGACTGGTCCTGTTCAACATCTTTGTCGCTGACATGGACAGTGGGATTGAGTGTGCCCTCAGCAAGTTTGCCGATGACACCAAGCTGTGTGGTTCGGTTGATACCCAGGAGGGAAGGAATGCCATCCAGAGGGACCCTGACACACTTGTGAGGTGGGCTGATGCCAACCTCATGAAGTTTAACCATGACAAGTAAAAGGTCCTACACCTGTGTTGGAGCAATCACAGGCACAGCTACAGGTTGGGCAGAGAAGAAATTCAGAGCGGCCCTGCAGAGAAGGACTTGGGGGTGTTGGTTGATGAGAAAACGAACATGAGCTGGCTTCAGAGTGTGCTCACAGCCCAGAAAGCCAACCATATCCTGGGCTGCATTAAAAGCAGCGTGACCATCAGGTCAAAGGAGGTGATCCTGCCCCTCTACTCTGCTCTCATGAGACCTCACTTGGAGTACTGTGCATAGTTCTGGTGTCCTCAACATAAAAAGGACATGGAACTGTTGGAACAAGTCCAGAGGAGGACCACAAGGATGATCAGGGGGCTGGAGCACCTCCTGGATGAAGACAGGCTGAGAACGCTGGGGCTGTTCAACCTGGAGAAGAGAAGGCTGCATGAAGACCTCATAGCAGCCTTCCAGTATCTGAAGGGGGCCTATAGGGATGCTGGGGAGGGACTCTTCATTAGGGACTGTAGTGATAGGACAAGAGGTAATGTGTTAAAACTTAAACAGGGGAAAGTTAGATTGGACATA
This sequence comes from Pezoporus wallicus, assembly GCF_028554395.1. NCBI lineage: Eukaryota > Metazoa > Chordata > Aves > Psittaciformes > Psittacidae > Pezoporus > Pezoporus wallicus. The sequence continues at coordinate 1,782,432 of NW_026637044.1, read as the reverse complement.
AGGAAGAAGTTCTTCACTGTAAGGGTGGAGAGGCACTGGAATGGGTTGCCCAGGGAAGTTGTGAGTGCTCTATCCCTGGCGGTGCTCAAGGCCAGGTTGGACAGAGCCTTGGGTGACATGGTTTAATGTGAAGTGCCCCTGCCCATGTCAGGGGGATTGGAACAGATGATCTTAAGGTTCTTTCCAACCCTAAGTATTCTACGATTCTATGATTCTACTCTGAAATCTGTTTTAAGGCGAGATAAATCACCCTTTGGCATTGCCCAGTTTCTCTTCATTGGGTGTAGATGTTTAAATTTGTAGATGGCCAACACAGAACTGGTGAACCCCACACCAGACTGAGACATTTTATCTGACATGCATAGAAACCACACAAGAGTGACCCAGAGTTCCCATGTCCTGCTGGTTCTGCAAGGTTCATTGCTGTCTAAAAGGCAGTTCAGTTTCCCACGTCGACTGATGTAGAATTAAGGCTCAGAGCTACTTGGTCTTCTCAGGGAACACTCCGGTTCAGGTCCTGATATATCAGAGCTGCCCCGCTCTCTGTAACATCTTTCACCATGATGTATAAAGGGAGCCTAGAGAGTCCTGAACTCAAGACACATGCATCTCCTCCTGCTTAGCCTCCACATGTCCTCTCCAAAGCCTTTCCACCCCTCTGTGGTGGGTAAGCACTTCTCAGTGTGAGTCAACCTTGCCAGCTGCAACCCAAAAGGAGAGGAGACAGGTTGGGGCTGGGAGCCACAGTGTTTTGTAACCTAGGGAGTAAAAGTCTATGGCCCCACCTAGTACCAACCATTCTCTTATGTCCTTAGGGCTGCATGTTTTTTCCACATGCTGCTCAATTTATTATTTGCCAGTTCCAAGTATAGCAAATTCTCAGAGTGAGAAAAATCTCATTTTGAGTTGGTTTTGGCTTCTCTTTTGCAGTTGGACTCATTTGGAACAAGGTCTTTGTACTTTATTACAGCAAATGCCCACGGGTTATTATTTTGGAGAGCCATTAGGGAAAGGAGTCCAAACAGAGGGGGGCAGTGGGCTGAAGGGGAGGCAGAAGAAAAGGCACAAAGCTTCTGAAATACATAATTTTTTACCTTGCCATAAAAACAAATGGTGGAGAGAACCTGAGCTAATAAACACCCATTGAGAACAGGGTGATATTTTCCCCTCTCTCTTTGGCTTTGTCCAACAGACCTCTTTTTTCTTTGACCTCTTTTTAAACACATTAAAATTTAAATTACAGAAAAAAAAAAAAGTATTCAAACTTACAAAGAAATACCTTGGGCCAAATTACTTTAAAAAAAAAAAGAATAAAAAAAAAAAAGAAGGCTGCTGAAAGTTGGGTGTAGACATGGCCAGGTCAAACAGATAGGTAGACAGACAGACAGACAGATAGGACTAGAAGCATGGACCTGGGTTTCAGATGTCCTTTTGTGCAAGGTGCTGTATGGCCACCACTCAGCCTACTTATGGAGATGCCCACCAAGAGGCAGATAACAAGATATTGGTTAAATCAACAGGACAATTTTTCTATCAGTTGGCATGATTATTTTTCTCTGAGTACAACGTGTCTCCAATCTTTCTTTTCACTTTTTTTTTCTCTGTGTCAGCATTTGGAGTCAAGAACATGGTAAGTGCAAACAAGCTCTTTCTTGATGACCTGGTAATGCTGTTATACATGATTCTATTAAACATATCTTTGTCAAAACATAGAATTTTTGTCAGCTATGCATCAATTAGACAGAAGGTGGGATTTATCTTCAAAGTCAGAAATAATTACCCGTGCCTCTGTATAGTCAACGGTAAGAAATAACTACCATAGCATGAGGCCCAGAAGAATACCTTGGAGTTAGAGTCTAACTTTAAATAAATAAATAAATAAATGAAATTACGTGAGGAGGATGCCATGTTCCTTAGGCAGATTCAGGTCAGTACTTTTTGGAGAACGGATATTATGGGTGAATTTCGCTCAGAAATGGACACAGCATCCATTATTCAGTCAGGTCTCCACCTGTAAATTAAATGAAGGTTTGGGATGGTATAATCAATCATTTTATTTGGACAAAAATATTTCAGGTTATAAAGTAATGGGCTTTTCTGTATGCCTATAACATAAAGTTAGAAGTGCCAAAAATTTATACAAATCTTTTCTTCAACAGAAAACATTTTCTGAAGCTAAGGTATTTAAGCTTTCATAAAAAGCTATTTTTAATGACATTTTATTTGTTTATCTTTTTCCACTTTTTAAAGGACACAAATAAGGAAAAAAAGCTTTTTTCCCCACCATACTGCCTTTTCTCTTTTATTCTGGAAAAAAAGAATACAGAAGAGCCAACACCAGACTTCTGCACTGTAATAAACTAATTGTTTCATGGAAAGAAAAGTATTTTAGACTCTTATTTCAAAAATAAACAAAATAAAAAGAAACAAAATACAAAAAAGTATTGATTTCTTTCATCAATTTTAACAAAAAATCCCACTTTTGGCCTACTCAGTTCTATATTAATTTCAATTAAGGTAGAGCAAACATGTCTCTAACCAGCATTGTCCTAATGAATAACATTGTTAATATATATAAAATCATGTATTTCCTTGAACAGGAGAACTTATTAGCAAAAAATGAAAACCAGCTTCATGTGCAGACATAAAGGCACATGTCTTTACTTGATCCAGCTTTACCCCTTTCATGAGCAGTCGTGACCTGCTCTAACTCCACCCCACAGTGATAGCAAGGGTGGGATTCATGAGTTGTGGACTTCACCTCGTCCAGTAGCAACTATATAAACAGGATCAGATGAATCATGCCCTAAAGTTCCAGTTCCTCCTTATCAACTGTAAAGGGACCCCCAAGTGACAATTTCTGTAGCGTTAGCTGAGATAAATGGGAGACAAGGGGCTAAGTCCAACAAAAGAAATAGCCAAAGGATTGCTTGTAATGTGCTGAGGACAGACGGACCAGTGAGCAATTTACAGATATAATAGTGCTATATGATCCCAACCCTATAATGAAGTAACCTTATACCCAAAGTTTGCAGATGAGGAAGTAGAAGCATAGGGAAGAGTAGAGGCCAATCCAGTTTCTGGTGAAGCCAAATTATTTGTCTGTCATAACCCACGATGAGGAAAATCTGGGAATATAACACAGGCATTTGGAGCCCTGTCCTGATACGAGGAACTCCAGCCATAACCTGTACAGTTACTCACAGGACCTGTATCTAATGTAGAAAGTCTACTTGGCTGTGCAGCCTGCTGCATCACAGTAAACTAGCTTAGCACACCCTTCAAACTCTCGTTTGGGTGTTTTGTTTCTCAAAGTCAAAGAGGCAACAAGGAGAGGTGTTTTGCTGGTCCTTGTTCTCACCAACAGGAAGGGGCTGGTGGGGAATGTGAAACTCAAGGGCAGCCTTTGCTGCAGTGACTAGGAAATGGAGTTTGAGATCCTTAGGGCAGTGAGGAGGATGCACAGCAAGCTCACTACCCTGGACTTCAGGAGAGCAGTCTCTGGCCTCTGAATTCAGGGATCTGTTTTGTAGAGTACCATGGGATAAAGCCCTGGAGGGAAGAGGGGCCCAAGAAAACTGGTTAATATTCAAGGGTCACTTCCTCTAAACTCAGAAGCGATGCACCCTGACAACGAGGAAGTCAGGCAAGGACACCAGGAGGCCTGCATGGATGAACAAGGAGCTCCTGGACAAACTCAGACACAAAAAGGAAGTCTGCAGAGGGAGAGGCTGTGGCATCAGCAAGCACTATGGAAGCTGAACACAAAATTCTCCCACCTCCAAAAGGATCCATTCAGCTCACAGCTTGCTACCACAACGTCCTTGGGAAAGAAGACTGTTGAAGGTGAGACACCAGGTGCATGAATTGTCCTGGGTGGCCCCAGACAAGTTAGGGGCTGAGCATCCTAATTGCAGAGTATGAAGACTCCTTTCATGGAACATCTGTGCAAAAGGATATATAAAAATGTAAAGCTAGTAAAATAAAGCAAAAACATGGTCACAACGCCAAGCTACGCCGATAGCTCTGAACTAACAAGCTAGCATAGTGGATCTCCTCTTTCTGCAGCACTCAATAAAACACGGGCTAATGCACTGAGGCCATGCTTTGACAGCACAAGGCAGCAAGCCTCCTGGTGAGTGTAAACCACCACAGCCCCAAGGCACAAAGCACCAAATCAATATAAGTGAACTGTCTTGGATCAAAAACATTTGGGTGGGTTAACAGTGCACAGGCTAATTTTTCATGTTGTCTGGCCCTTTGCAGATGGTGAAGTGACCTGAGGGCCAAGAGGCAGAGCAAGCCATGGGTCCCAGCTCGTTGCTAAATCAATGAATGCAATGGCCCAGGTTAGGAATTACCTAACCCAGGTATTTCCTAACCTGGGTCAGCGATGTATTTCTGGAGCACCTGGCCATGAGGGATCCGCTGGTAATAACTGGAACCACAGCCATAGCTGACTTTGTCTGACTTTCTGCCCGTGGTGAGCTCTGTGCTGTTGAACTACCTTATTCCATCACTGCTTGAGTCAGCTGATACACATTTCCCATCATCACGGCTGCAGCATGGGGTGTGGGTTGATGTTACACTGAATCTGGTGTAAATTGCTCCTGTGAGAGGTGACCATCCCCCTTCTCCTTCTCCAGCTATGTGGTTTTGATAGTCTCAATTTTGATACTCCAGCAATTGTCCTGCCACATAGTAAATCAGAGTGGCAAATCAGACAGGTTCACATCAGATCAGTTCATCGATCGTATTCACTTCTTGGCTGTGCAATTAGTAGGTTCAGCACAAGGGACAGAGAAGGCTTGCAGGCGGTGGGAGAAGGCCATTCCCTCCATCACTAGATTAAGTGCGACATGAAACCTCTGGTTTCATAATGGTTTAATGGTCTAAGGCTGCAGGGATGTTTGTTCTCTGGCACATCTGTTAATCCTAGCAATTTTCCTGAGCCAGCACTAACACTCAGGTGGCTGTGGGATGCATTGGATCAGGTTCTTGGTGTGGATGGGAGATATTTAGTTTTATTTTCATTTTTTCCCCTGGTTCAGGTAACAGCCAGGTCAGTTTCCTCACCTGGTTCCTCCAACAATTGAGCAAGGTTCAGTGTCTGGGAGCTACAGCAGGAAAGGAAGACCATCTATTTTACAGGCAGAACAGGTACAATCCTTTTAACCTTCTTGCCAAACTGTACCCCAAGACACACACCAGCTGGATTGCAGTTAAGGAGATGCGGGGGGCAGAGCAGGCCAGCACAGCACAGAGACTGGCACAGCAAACCAGATGACAAAGTGTAACCAAAGCATTTTGTGGATTCAGGTGGGCCAAATGGGATGTTTAAAGAAGCAAAAGAAGAAGACAGGTGGATTTGCAGCAGAGCTGTGATGTGCAGGCACCAAACCTCAGTAGGACTGCTTGGGGTGGCTGCTCTGCAGGAAGGCAGTGACTGACGCACCTGCTCTGGGAGAAAAAAGAGACAGGAGAACATAGCATGAAGGAGCTCAAATTGTTGCATAACTGAAGCATGATGTGAAATGTGCTTCATTGTATGCCCCCATGTCTGTTGGCCCTTTTTGGACCAGGCTCCTTTCTTTACCCCTCCTTACATCTGCTGAAGGGCACTCGGAGCACACGACCTCTTGGTGCTGCCTGCTAAGGTGGTACAACCTTTTCTTCAGGCTACCCTCCTCCAGCACATCCACCACCCTGGCTGTGCTGGATGCCAGACTATTCTGGGAGTGGCATCCCCTTGATTCATGCTGAACTAGGTTATTTATTTATTTTTTCAGTCATTCAGACAAAAAATAATCATATTCTCATCTATTTAGCTCTAACATTATTATGGGCTTTTCAATGGATTCCATATTGCGCCCTCAGTTATAACATTAAAACAGCCAGCTCCAAACCACAGCATGATTGAAACATTCTGGTAAAGCTGCATGTTCCAGCTCACATCAAGCCAAGTTACTTTAAATACATCAAAATTCGTGGGATGCTTAAAGAATGCAGGTCAAACACAGCCACAGAGATCTGTGACTGATAAGAGTAAGCATTTGAAGAATGCCATGGGGAGAGATGGTACCCCTTCTTGCTTTGTGAATTTAGAATGACATAAAAAATAAAATAAAATAAAATAAAAATAAAATATGACAAAACAAAATGAGATAAAATAAAGTTAGAAGACAGATCTTAGCACATAACATGTCTGAAATAATTCCAGGTTCCCTGGAAAAACCTGGAATATGTCTTTGACTCCTAAGTTTGCCTTTCAGGATGATGATGAGTCCTTGTCCTCCAGGACGATGCTTGAAGAACCTCAAGGCCCAGCAATGCCAGGAAGACAGGACCAAAACAATCTACAGACTTGCAGGTGTCCCTGAAGCAGCATTATCAGGGAATGCATTGCTTTCCTCTCCCAGGATCTTAAAAAAGCAAGGTCAGGAGAAATGCAGTATAATTTGGGACTGGAACCCTGGAACCTACAGATTTAGGACCTTTGAAATTAGGGAGTACACAGACTAGGAGTATGTGACCACAAGACGTGTTTTCTGAATGACTGTTTTTCATTTAAAATTCCCCAGTCTGAAAATTGTTACTGGAATATATCTATTTTCCTTAACAGAAAACCTCAACCAACCAACTATGAAAGTGCTTCTTCAAGTACAACAAGGAATAAAGAGTTGTGCTTCACCACCGTTGAACATTTCAACTTTGGGTGAATGAAGCCTTTGAAAAGAGTACTAAATCCCAAATGCCACCCAATTTGGGGAAAATAATTCAGGGGTTTTTTTTTGGAAACTCTTTTATAATAAATGTTTTGAGAGCACAGATATACATTTTAATTTCAGGTCACTTATTTGACTGTCAGGAGAGAACAAAATCAAATGATAGGAATAGTTGTGTATTAGTCACACTGAAATAACCGCAGAGTCTGGTTTTGTGTCCTGTCGAGCTATCACTTTCTTGCTCTATTATAGTGATTATTTTGATCAATTTGAGTGTATCCAATCCTTTGAAGCTTTGCTGGATTCATTCAAGGCATCAGAAGTGATTTTTTTTGGCCAGTGTAAACAATAGGAACAGATTGCTTCAACCCATTTGATGTGGGTTTAATGTTTCTGTAAATCCGTAGATTTTTATTTTTTTAATAAGAGTGAGAAATTTAAAAGTGAGTGTAAATGTATATTGTGTTTACAATAATAGCTGGGACTTAGTCTGAGTGTATTACATCAGCCTGAAACATTGATTTTTCAGAATTCTGAGCTCCCTTTTGACTTTGAGGCCAAGTCTTTGAAATGCTGAGTGCATTGAACTTTGGCAAGATCTGGACCCCTGGAGGGAAGTTTGCAACATCTATCCTTTCTGCAGTGATGCTGAGCTCCTCTGCTTTAGTTCAAAAGTCTGATTCTGTGACATTTAGATGCTCAGGGTCTAATTATCTCACCTAAGATGTAGTATTAGGACTGTAGGCACCCTCTACTCTTCTGTAGTCAATGAGGAGAGACAGCTGCGACCAGAGGGCAAGTCTTCCCTCTGCAAGGAAGGCTGAATTGCCTTCTGGAGTTGCTATTCTCTTTCCACTGACTATGCAATAACCCTAACATGACCACAGCAATCATGTAGATGCCTCAGATATGTGTCTTCAGTGAGGTGGGATGAATGCAGGTGGAAGGCACAGCCATTTCAATGTCAAAGATCATCCCCATTATGTAGAACTTGGCACAGGCTTGCAGACAGAGGGAACGCTTTTACTGAGAGAGGGAATTAATACCTCTGGAGGTCTCAGGGAGTCATGTTAAAGCACCATCAGTAATGCATTTCACCTTTTGCACTTTTTCACCTCTGGCTCCGTGCACTTTACTCTTGGCCTCCCATTGCCACCATCCCGCCCAGCTGCAGCTCACAGCTATGAAGCCATGGAATAGAGCTGGTTTGGAAATTATTTTCTCATGTACCTGGAGACCAGCATAATTTCATATTAGAAGCTAAAATTAAAATCCTATTATAGTAAAAGTCACTGAAATCCCAGGGGGACAACATACCAAACATTAGCTGAAAACACCTTCCTGAGTATGCGAAGAAAATCATAAGGGAGAATGGCATCTGTTACTAACATCTGAGTGCAAATTCTTTCCACCTGCTACAGGCAGAAAGTCAAAACCCCTTCATTTTCTGCTGAACACTTGAGCTGCCCCTCTGAAGGACGCTGTGAACTTCATTAAGTGGCTTTCCACCGTGGCCTGCGTGGATGCTATTTTAGACCCTGCCATCAGCCAGCACCAAGAAGGCACCTGGGAATGCTGATCCAGCTGACCAGCCTGAATTTCCCAGCTAGTGTGAAGGATGATGGAATACTTTCATTTCCTGAGCAGAAACTGCAACAGTTTGTGTTTCTACAGATATAACAAAGCAGGCCAGAAAATAATTTATCAGCCAGTTGCAGCCACTGTAGGAAAAGCTTCATACAAAAGAGATGAACACAGTCGTTGGGTAGTACCAGCAAGCTAAGAACATAAATACAACAAAAAATCTTAATACTGAGATCCTATCATGTCTTTTGTCAGCCGTAAGCCTCAAAGCAATTGGTGAAGGTCAATTACATTAGTGCCATGTGATGTGCAGTGAAGCTGAGGCACACAAAGCTGGACACGCATTGCCCAGGAAAGCTGGAAATACAGCCTGTATCTGAAGTGCTCCAGAAATCCTTCTGAAGGCACAAATCAAGAAAGCAGGGCAAATGCAGGTCTCAGCCTGCCATTTCATGTGCTCAGACACAGTACAGTTCTGCAGGACAAGTCCTTCTGTACAGCCATTCTGGGTCACCTGATCATTTCTTTCATATACTCTGTTATTTTTTCTTGTCCTTAGTTTTGTTATTTAATTCCCAACTGGCACAGTCACTTATGCAGATGTAGAGCACCCAATGGAGCCCCTATCTCAGGTTGGGAGCTCTGGTTCTCACACCGGGATGATGGAGACTGTGAAGTGGGAAGGTTGAAGAAGGATCCCTTAAATCAATCAGGTAATCATAGGTAAAAACTGCATCAGTGATGCCTTTGGTTGTGGCGTTCAGCTGGGACTTCAGTGGCATAAAAACTACCCACGCTGCAGGTTGCATCTCCTGCATTGTATGTACAGCAAACAAGCAGAATAGATGCACAAATAAAAAGTGATCCTTTCTTAGCTGCTGTTGCAGCTTCTCCTTGCCCCCCCTCCATTGAGTGGTTAGTATTAAGCAGACAAAAAGTCCTAGGATCCTGTCCTGGGATCCTTTCCTCAGATCCCACCCTAAGGGCTGGTAGGATTTGTTGGCAATCAAATTCTGGCTGCAGCCTTCCTCTAGCAGCTGTCTCTGTGTCATGCAGTGGGTGGAGTAGCAGCACCAAGTGGTACCAAGATTTTGGTATTTCCAGTCCTGAGCATTACACACAGGTCCCTGAACTGGTCCCAGTCCCCTGCCTGTCACAGGAAGATGGGGCTAGGGCTGAACTGCCTCTGGGAGCCATGTAAGCATGCCTGTACAGTTAGTCTAGTCACCAGGCATGGTGACCAATCCACTGGGATGGAAGCAAGGAATTCATTGAAGCAAGGAATTAAATTTTTGTTTGGCCATGACACTGCTGTATGCTGCTACACGTTATTGTACCATCATATTCCTCAGTTTTCCCACACTTCCAGGGATGGGGCAGCCACAGCTTCTCTGGGAAATCTGTCCCAGTGGCTCACCACCCTCACAGGGAAGAATTTCTTCCTAATATACAAGGAATCATCCTATCGTCCATATGACTAATGAAGATGTTAAACAAGACTGGACCCAGTATTGACCCCTGGGGTATGCTGCGGTTTACTGGCTCCTGCTAGACTTTGTGCTGCTGCTGACCGTGCTTTGGGCCTGGCCATTCTGAGTTTTCAATTCACCTCAGTTTCTGCTCTAAAATCCCCATAACGTGAAATTTATGGAAAGTGCTGTATAAAAGCCAGGTATTGTTATTAAATCTCAACCTTAGTCAGCAAAACACTTAAACATATGCTTAAGATTTAGGTTAAGCTTAGAGTGCATTGTGACTCAAACACCTGATTAAGTGTCATGCTTAGGCAACGGGGATTTCTGAGCAGCAGTAACACACTCCTAGGTCACCTATTGCATTTAATCTTTTACATTAACAAAGTACAACCTGGAACAAAGCTGGATGTCACTGCTGAGATACTCAGAGGAGGGAACTTGGCACTGAAGTGCCCACTTGCATCCCAGTCCTAAAATCACTGCTGTCCTCTTCAGTGGGGAAATTTTACTACTAAAGGACATGACAAGCACAGCTCCTTCCTCTAAAACAGCCAGGGCTGACTCCAAAAAGCAAGAGGAAAGCCAGCCTCAGCAGCAGACAGGCAGAAACTCATCTAACCTTTAAAAGCAGCAACTCCTCCAAGTTCTTTGGAGAAGATTCTCTCCATCAATTTATTACTGAAGGAGGACAGGACCATCAGCTTTCTAACTTTGAACCGGTCTCGGAGTTACAGAAGCAGCAGCAAAATCTTAATTTTAAAGGAAACTAATGCCCAAACTTGCCTTTTTGGTCTCGACAATTTTTGAATATTGTTCTGAAGCCAAAGGATCTCCGCAACCTCAATAATTGCAGATGGATCCTCACTTAATCACCAAAAATTGGGAGCTGGAATTTGAAGTGAAAAATTAAATTGCATGTTATTTGTGATAGAATTGGCAGATTTGAGAGCACAGTAACTGATACAACCTGAAAAGCTTTACAGCTGGATGGTGTAGAAGTCTCTTGCTTATAATAATTTTTAAAATGCCTGTTCTCACTAAAGATTATTTCTAAAACAGTCTGCATTTGGTGCTGACCCTTTTTATGCTTTCTTTCAACCAGCATACTGCTTTAATTTACATTTTTATGAATGCTTAAAAGAAATATGCCTGTGTGCTTACTTAAGGATGTGAGTCCCATTGAACAAGATACCTGAGTGCTCCACAGTCCTGCAGCATTTATCTGCCTGGGAAAAGGCAGTCCAGGCTCTGGCTCTTGTCAAAGACCATTTTTATGTTCATTTTTTGTTCTGTTTTGTATTTTTTTAAAATCAAATTAATTTGAATATTCGTTTGACTTAATTTGTGTTCTGATCCTGAGCAGATTGCTGCAAGACAGCAAAATCAGGCAACCAGGGGCTGGTCATGCAAATCAGCATGCAGGGTTTGGCCTTAAGCATTAAAAGGAAAAACATTTTAAAAACCTGGCCTTTAATGACCAAAAAAAATTAAATAAATAAAAAAATTCAGATGCCCCCAAGATTTCCTATTCAGCATAAAAAACGGTCCCAGGAATGATTTTTTCTAGTGGCTTACCTACTTGCAATTAAACTCAAAGATCCCTGGATGACCTTCCTGTGCTGGACCCAAGAAGAAGCTTCTCTTGATACAAAAGGGAGTCTGCTACCAAAGCATGCAATGAACAGGACCTTCCTCTCTAAATATCCTTGTTGAGGTCTGAAAGTGCTCAAGTAGAGAGATTGGAATCTAGCCCCTGGTGAAGGGACAGTCCAGATCCTTTGGGTACAGAGAAGTGCTATAAGCAGTGATGCAGCTTTGGGCTGCACCACAAGCACTGTGACCAGCAGGCCCCCTGTACTCATGAAACTCCACCTGGAAGACTGCATCCAGCTCTGGGGCCCACAACCTGTTGGAATGAGTCCAGAGGAGGCCATGAAGATGCTGTGAGGACTGGAGCACCTCTGCTATGGAGACAGGCTGAGAGAGCTCTGCCTGTTCAGCCTGGAGAAGAGAAGGCCCCAGGGGAGACTTCAGAGCAGCTTCCAGTGCCTAAAGGGGCCAACAAGAAAGTTGGAGAGGGGCTTTTGACAAGGGCAGGTGGGGACAGGACAGCGGGGAATGGCTTTAAACTGACAGAGGGGAGACTGAGATGAGATCTGAGGAAGAAGTTCTTCCCTGTGAGGGTGGTGAGACCCTGGCCTAAGGGCTTTAAACAACCTGGTCTAGTGGAAAGCATCCCTGCCTATGGTAGAGGAGTTGGAACTTCATGATCTTTAAGGTACCTTACAACCCAAACTATTTCATGATTCTATGATTGATGGCACCAGAGACTGAAGTTTACAAATCGGTAGCATGTGACTTTGGAAGAAGGTAAGATAAGTGTTGTGGTTTAAACCCAGTCAGGTAATTCGTTCGCTCACTTTCCCCCCTTTCTTGACCTCTCCCTGCTCTCGGAGGGACAGAGAGGAGAATCAAAAGAATGCAACTCCCACGGGTTGAGATAAGAACAGTTTAGTAACTAAGGTATAACACAAATCACTACTGCTACCACCAATGATAATAATGATAAAGGAAATAACAAGGGAAGAGAATACAACACCTCACCACCAGCTGACCGATAACTCGCCCCCAAGCCCGACCAAGCTCCGACCGAAACCTCCTCCAACCGTGCAGTCTCCCAACCCTTCCGGCTAACTCCCAGTTACATCCTGGGCATGACGTGCTGTGGTATGGAATACCTCTTTGGTCAGTTTGGGTCAGGTGTCCTGTCTCTGCTTCCTCCTGGCTTCCCCTCCTCCCTGGCAGAGCATGAGGCTCACAAAGTCCTTGGCCAAACCAAAACATCACTATCAGCTCTGTTCCCAGGCTGAAAATCAAAACACTGCACTGCACCAGCTACCAAGAAGGGGAAAAATGACTGCTACTGCTGAACCCAGGACAATAAGCTAGGGCACATCTGCTGCTCAAGGTGGTTGTACGTGCTTGCTTATTCCATCAAATGAAAATACCCCTTAGTCTTCATCAAAAGGCATAAACATGAAAAAAACCCTTTACTACAGGATAGGAATATAAAATCAGATGATCAGAGCAGCTGTCCTGTTGAGAGCTCACAGCAGAATGCTGTGAGATAGCTGTTTGGATCACTTTACCAACAGACTGCAAGATTTTTCTTTTCTTCGTCCTTTCATTTCAGGACGAAGAAGGGGAAACTGAACAGAAAAATGAGGCATGAAACCAGGGGTCTGATTGTCATTTATTTCCACCCACAGCGCAGCAGAAAAAGGCTGGAATCTATTAAGTAGTTCAAAACTGAACTGGATCCAGTTGTCAAGCTGAACATTTGATGTGTATGGGGAAAAAAAAAAAGAATCACCACAATATCACTTCTAGCAATTATGAAAGCGCAAAGATACGTGCATTATAAATGCAGTCTCCTAAAAAGCTTGCACTCAGACAGCATGCTGATTAGCAAGTGGTGAGATACCTATTATATTTAAAGTCTAGCATGACCAAAGAACAGAAGGAAAACTGGTCTCCTTGTGGTCTCTGGGATCAGATACGGGCTTTCTAAGCAGGAAGATGATGTTCCAGTTGTGACCAGCACTGATATGCTGTGGGATTACCAGTGAGAGAATGGAAAATACTGGCTTAGCGGAGTGTCCAGAGTTAGGCAGCTTTATGTGAAATCTGTCAGAGCTGCAAGTCCTCTTAAAGCTCAGGCTAGAGAAAAGGTGACCAAGAGGTTTGCTGCATCCAATATCACTTGATGGCATTTTGATATCTTGATTCCATTCCTACAAAACATCATGTCCAGTTCAGAATTCCATTAACTAAAGGTAAAGGCTTGGCAAAGAGTTGTACTAGAAACCATGTGGTCTATTTAGGCAAAGACAAACTTTAAGACTTTACCATTATACATACCAATTTCTATACCCATTACCATCTCTGTACCATGCCCACAGTGATTTTTACACTTTATGAATGTCATGAGATGACTTAAAGCTCAGTATTCCCCATGCGGCATAACCAGCAATCCCAGTAAAAAACTCAGCCTAAAACCTGTGTTAAATACACAATTAGTAGAGTGTTTCAGAGGAAAAAAAAAAAAAAAAGCAGCCTGCTCTGTGGTTTGTTGCTCATGCAGAAGTTACACGGAAAAGAATGGAGGCAGCCCAAGAAGTTCATTTCCTAAAGAAGAATTCAAGTACTGGAAACCATTTCACTGAACATGGATTCCTTTTCCAGACTCTGGCATTCAGTAGCTTGGCAACACAAGGAGGGCTGAATGGAGTTGCCATCGCGGGAGGGAGCCCTTGGCATTGCTGCATACCTGCAATTACCCTCTCCTGCCTCTGTTGCATCCTCATGGCTGTAAACAATGCTCACCACCATACAAAGCAAATGATCTGACCTAAATCCGAAGCAACATGCATGCTGACAGCTGGTAGCAGTGCCAGAAATGAAAAGTGGTCAGACTAAGGGCAGTTTGTCTACCCCAAGTCTCTTTCTCCTCTCTGAAGCCATCTCACTCAGCACAGCAAATTTCCTCTTTGAGATATTACTGGAAGCATTGTTTCCCCACTCCATCCTGATATAACCCCATACTCCACAGCTCGTTCTTTACTGTCAGTTCCTGAATAAATTCTCAACCATGGTGTCAACACAAATCTACACCACCTTCTAGAAAGGCAAAAGCGCCATTGATCTCCCTCTTTCTTATTACTGTCTCATGCCCATGAGCATCCTTATGGCTCAGTGGTCACATAAAATGGTCAGGGAAGTTTTAGCTCCATGGGTTTTTTCTCTAAGCTTTTCTCCACAGTGCTAAGCAGGAAAGCTGAGAGCATCAGAGAATGAGGTTAACACCTAGGCAGGCACCCTTTGGAAACCAGCCAGCTTAAAGCTTAACTACATACTAACTACTAACATACTAACTAGGAGCTGTATCAGCCTGGTATGCTCAAGGTATACCAACTGCTAAAAGGTGAACATTTATTATACCATCATCGAAAGCATTCTGGGATTCTATAACTGAACTGTTAAGAAACAAAAAACACCAGAATCCTGAACTCAGGCTTCTTAATTTTGGCCTTGAACTACTTTAACCCCTCTGCTGCCAAACCATAAAAGGGTTCAAATCTGCTGGTTTAAAATTAAACCACTTGACAGAAGCTAGGCTGGACTTTCACACCATTAAGCAAACACTTCTCCACTTCAAGCAGGAGGCAGCTTGAATCCAGGGTAGTTGTTTTGTCTTCAGAGTGTCCTGGCTCACACACAAGTGCCCCCACACAGTATATTTACCCTCACCCATGACAGCACGGACTCGCCAGGGTGGGATGAGTGAGTGCATGCTGCACCACCAGCACAGGGATGAATGAGGCTGGTGGGCAAAGCCTGAGTCAGCACACTTCCCACCAGGTCCACAATGGACAGTCCATCAGAAGGCTCGTGCCAAGCCACAAACACACAGGCCCAGCACGGTAGGTAAGCCAAGCACTGTTTGTTCTGCAAAGCCCGGCTCTTAAACCTATGGCTAGGACCATTACAAATTTATTTTTTCCCTCTACTAGGCAGAGGCTTGACATTGCTCATGCATAGCAGAGGCAAGGGATACCGCTGCCATAGTTTGTCATATTAGAGAGTAAATACAGTCAATTTCTCCCCCAAACTCTATCCAGAGATAGGTTTTGACAGTTGCAAGCTGCTTTGCTTCATTTCCTTCTGTGAAGAGCATACCAGTGGTTTCAAAGCACTGGCTCTGGAAACAGAGACAGCTATTATGAGGCTTTGGTTAAATCAACTAATTGCCTGAAAAAAGCTCCCTACACCCCTTGTCTGAGGGCCACAAAGCGCCCTACATTTATCACCAGCATTTCAATAATTCCAGAGGAGAAACTCAAACTCCTATGCAGAAATACGTTTAAGTTGCAGTCATTTCAGGCTCACTCATCACGTCCATGAACACATATTGGATTATAAACCTGCCCTATGATACAACAAAATCTAGTTCTATTTTGCAAGATCTGAAAAGCCTGACCAATTGATAGCTTTTAATTTTATATGTTAGAACATCTTTTATTAGGTTTTTCCTTTTGTCTCTTAATGACAAAGCCCTGTGCTTTTCATATTGTAGTAAAGACCTACAAAGAACTAACAAACTGCATATAAAAGGCAAAAATTATCCTAAGTTATGTCTTTAAGCCTCATGTTGATAACAATATGTCAGTGAAGAACAAGAATAATGTTTGGCACATTACCTGCTGCATCTTCCCCCGTGAAGCACCAGTCCAGATCTGTGACATTAATAAAAGCACTTGGGTTTAGTGTAGAAGTAAACTTTGGAGGCTCTAAGCAATTTTGGCAATGACACAAGCTGTATTATGACATAAAATTGAAAGTTTGATGTGAGTAAAGTCTTTATACTTCTGTACCACTGTTCAAATAGTAACATGTCCAGGCAGTTCTTGGAGTTCTGTTGGACTGAGTCCAGAGGCCATAAAGACACTCCAAGGGCTGGAGCACCTCTGCTATGGAGGCAGGCTGAGAGAGCTGGGCTTGTTCAGCCTGGAGAAAGCTCCCATGTGACCTTAGAGCAGCTTCCAGTGCCTAAAGGAGCCCACAAGAAAGGAGAGGGGCTTTTGACAAGGGCAAGTAGGGACAGACAAGGAGGAATGGCTTTGAACTGGCAGACGGCAGATGATACATTAGAAGTCCTCCCCTGTGAGGGTGGTGAGGCCCTGAAACAGTTTGCCCCAAGAAGCTGTGGCTGCCCCATCCCTGGCAGTGTTCAAGGCCAGGCTGGACAGGGCTTGGAGCAACCTGGTCTAGTGGAAGGTGTCCCTGCCCATGTCAGGGTTTGGAAATGGATGATCTTTAAGATCCCTTCCAACGCAAACCATTCTAGGATTCTGTGAATCTTAGTCCACTCTCCAAGAGTAGGAGCAGCTCCTGTGCCACAGTCTCCAGCCACAAGGTACACTGTGCGGTGTACCCACTTCATTTTTCAGCTGCTAACAGAAACATTCACACTGATAACATTCCATCAGTCCCCTCCTTTTTTTTTAATAATAATGAAAAATCTCCTATCCTAAAGCCCAGTCCTACAGAAATGCTACAGTAAATTTTGCTCCACAGTATGACAAGGGGGTGGATAGAGTATTTTCACTGCAACTACACAGCCAAATGAATAAAAGGGAGTAGATCATTTTTCAAAGATGTTTAATAAGAAGAAATTACAGACTGAAAGTCCTCTGGGCACATGAAATTCATCTAATACACAGCTCTAGAATGGGTCACTTCTTACAAACAATATTACAATTTTTTGCTTTATTATGGAAATGTTGGACTAATACAAACCACAAAATACTGAGTAAGATGCAATAGCTAGTGCTAAAAACCACAACAATACAAGTATGGCACCAAGAATGCTAAACTAAATGACATGTCATTAGGATTTACTTTTGGCAATCCTGGTTCACACTAATTCAGTTCAGAGATTCATTCCCAGTCAGCGTCAGCACCAGGTTCAGTTCACATGCATTTTGTGCAAAGTACACTTTGAAATTCATTAAATAATTAGTTGTGCAAACATATCTTCCTTTCACAGTAAAACAACAGTGATTTCGGGATCAGAAACAAACAAGAGAACCCCAGACAGTATTTTATTTCACAGCACATAGTGAATGTACATGTAATTGCCATAACCAGCAAGTAAGTAAAGTGCATGCCAGTAACAACTTGGACGGTAAATTGAGAACTTGCAGTGTAGTACTCAAATCTAACAAACTAATATTAATTAATACAAAACAAGGCAGAGTAAGATCTTGAAAATTAACATACACTATGTGATTTCCTGTACCGTTCTTTAAAAGGTAGGCTGAAATACCCTGACAAAGGAAATTTTCACATCAACTATTAGTGGAATAAAGTTGAAAGCTTCATTAGCTAAAAATATTGCACCAAAATTGTTGTATTTGAAAGCAGTAAAAGAAGAATTTTCTAATATAGACACTTAAAAAAAACCCAAACCCAACAAACAAAAACACCCCCCCACACACACACATATTACAACAGCTACTTTCAACTAAAATAGCTGCTGAACTGTAGGAACTGAAGAAATTAGTGTTCTCTGCCACAGGCAATAGACATGTGTGCTCACAGCCCAGAAAGCCAACTGGGCTGCATCACCAGCATCATGACGAGCAGCTTGCTCTTTCTAAATATTTCATTCTAGATTTCAAGATAGAAATGTCCACCTTGAGCAGATCCAAAGGAGGCCACCAAGATGATCCAAGGGCTGAAGCACCTCTGCTAGGGAGACAGGCTGAGAGAGGTGGGCTTGCTCAGCCTGGAGAAGGTCTTAGAGCAGCTTGCAGTGCCTAAAGGAGCCAACAAGAAAGCTAAAGAGGGGCTTTTGGCAAGGGCAGGTGTGAACAAGACAAGGAGAATAGCTTTAAACTGACAGAGGGGAGATTGAGATATGAGGAAGAAGTTCTTCCCTGTGCGGATGGCGAGACACTGGAGCAGGTTGTCCTGAGAAGCTGTGGCTGGCCCATCCTGGCAGTGTTCAAGGCCAGTTTAGATGGGGCTTTGAGCAACCTGGTCTAGTGGAAGGTGTCCCTGCCTGAGCAGGGGGCTGGAACTGAAGGATCTTTAAGGTGCCCTCCAACCCAAACCATTCTACGATTCTACACTACATGGATTACCTGGAATCTCTCCTATGTAGTATCAAGTAGGTTAGGAGGGGAAAAGGTCTCGCTGTGCTGTGGTCTCCATGAAGCCAACTGGGAACTCAACAAAACTTATTAGCCAAAAAGTTTGCAGTATTCCCTTTTCTTTTAGAAATAGAGGTCTATGAGAAGTCTTGAAAAGTTTCATCACCAGTTAGTACAAATAAACAAAAGCCATGAATTAGATGCATGTACCACAACTGCCAAATACTACACAGATGCCTACAGCTCCAGCAACAGGCTCCTCAGTCTGTGAGTCTGAGGGAGATAACACAAAAACCACATGATGCTCTACATGACTCATGAAGTTCTTCCCATTTGGAATCAAAAATGAACAGTAGAGAGATCCATGGAAAACGAAGGACAGAGAAGCAAAATGACAAGAGACCTTCCACTGACACTCGTCAGAGATCTGGCAGCCTAGCTCCACCATGGTATTTAGGGACCACACTAAGTAAACACTGTGCTCATGATGCTCTGAGGACACTGCATCCCATGTCAGACTATTACCAAAAATCTGAAACCACTGTGTGCAAGTGAGGGGTACAAACAATGAACTCCAAGAACTGAATAGATTCATCCACAATACTTTCCCCACTCCAAAATCAACTCCTTCACTACGTATGCAGTTTAAAAGGGAAAAATAAACACACAAAAAAGTATACATGATCATCAGTGATCATCATTTCCTTTTGGAAATCGAACATATTCTACTTTGATACTTTTTATAAGTGACTTAAATAAGCAAAACATTTATCAAATGGCAAAAAAAAAAACAACAAAACCTGCTCAGTGAGCAGATATCTCTACCAATACATGCACATTAACTAACCACCTTCTGCATTTTCCAGGATGTGGCAACAGACAGCTGTGGCCACTAAGTCTTCATTATTCTTATAAAATTTCTAGGTACATTAAAAGCACAATTGAAACCTATTAAAAACATTTGCTTAGGGAACACAAGGTTTTATCACCATCATTTGCTCACCTCAGCATTAAGTTACAAACAAAAGCCTGAGTGACTTGCAGTTGGACATCTGGTCTTTAGTTCAGCTATTAACTTTTTTAAAGAAAGACCTTGAGAGGGAATTAATAAGCTGTAATCATCTAAAGTAGTCTCATATGCATTTCATTTCTCCTTCACTTCTTCTTTGCAGTAAAAAAAACCAACCTTTCAAAAGCAGCAACATAAAAAAAGCACATAAAAGTTGATTCAGATTATATCACATCCTTTCATATTTACAGATTTTCTGTAGTAAAGAAGCCACTATCATTGTTCCACCGCAATTAAAAGTCTTGGCCTTTTTAATCCTAAAACAGCCTTCAAACATCATCTAAGTCTGGAAATATTTTCAAAACCCACAGGAACTCAGTAACAGCAGCACTGTACTCCAGACAATATTGCAAACAGCTCCCACACAAAGTGTCTATTAAAGAAACAGTCTTGATAAATACAGTTCTCTGATCCTCTTCTTCCTCATGATACCATCCCCACTGGCTCCTGTAGGCGCTACGTTAATTTCTTCATTCTGCGGTTCTGCTTGTCAATATTCAGTGTCGCACGGTCTACAGAGGTAGTGATGGAATCAAGAGCTTCATCCTGTCTCTCCAGCTCAGCTTCTGTCTCCAAGGCAAGGCCCTTCAGCTTCTTTAGTATCTGTCAGAAGAAAAGACTGAGCACTTTCAGCAATCGACCAGCTGGTTCTTTGAGAAATGTAACAGACCCATGGCAATTACTTATTTCATTGTTGTAATTTTATTTCATTTATTGGAGTCTGCCCTGAGGCATGCTGGTGAAAAGAAATTTCTTACTCTGATAAACTAAATTGAGACGAATGAAACAAGGAACTAAAGACCAGAAAATTCAAATCTGATCTGTTAAGGTTAGAGGGGAGGGAAGAGAATAAATTAGAAATAAAAATCATTTAAGCATGATTTGTTGTTTGTTGGCTCTGTTATTACCTCCTTGGTATGTCTGCATTCCAGAGCAGTAGCTTGTACTGAGATTACGTGCACGTTGAGAGCTGATAGGGAAAGCAAGCACAGCTGGTAGAAAGCCAGAAGGGGATCACATGGCTGAAGGCATAGTAATGTTAGGCATTGACAAGGTCAAAGGACAGAAACTGTTCTTTTTCTACAGCCTACTAAAGAAAGAAGTGTCAGTGGTTGGACCAGATGGGAAAAGTGAGAATTAGGCAACCAAACAAATCATTTTCAAGGGACTAGAGGGTGGTGTGGTATGAACAGACATCAAGGCAGCCAAGAGGCTCAGGCTGTACCTGAGATGAGAAATAACAGATGCACTGGCTAGAGCTCTACTCCAGGCTGTATGCATTGTATTACATATCAACCAGTTTACACTACATTTAGCAAATTACTGTTCATATGTGGAACTGCAAGCTAACATCCTCAGCTACTCCAAGATTGTGAGGGGACCATGTAGTCTGAAAACGCCTATAGATATTGGTCCAAACAGGGCAGAAGCCTCTAAAATGGAAGAAGAAAGCCAAGCTTATATATTCTCAAGGCTGAGCCATCCATAACAATACCATACACTGACTTATGGGGCTTACTCAACTTTCATTTTCATCAGTTCACACAATCAAGTCCAAGCACAGTGATCCAAACTACACAAGAAATATCTGTCTTAATTCCTCACCCTGTAACGTTGGCTCCTTTTAGCAGCAGACCAAGGACTGAGTTACATCATTGCCTTTTCTTCCCTCTTGTGGCTACTCCCTTAATAAACCTGGATGCGTGAACTGAAAGCACCTGCCTGATGGGCAAGCCTCAGCTGCCTTCTCTCAGATATATCAGAGGGAAATTTGGAAGCACTGTATCATACTGACTGGAAATCCAGCTTCCAAGTTACTTCAGATCATAAGGCCTCTGCTGGCCTACATAATCTACTTCCTTAGGCATCCACAGCTAGGTCCATGAGGATATCCTTGCACTGCCTGCTTAATAAGAGTAGTTTATCCAATCAATTGCAGTAAGTCTCCAAGAAAGCAAATTATCCCAGCACTATCCCACAACATCAACTGCTGTGCCACATGAGCATCCAGGTGATACTACGGAAGATACCAGAACTGCAGCCTAACAGCATAAATCTGTGGCTTTTAGTAAAACAGGAGAAAAGAACTGTACTCTAAACACATTTAATTTTATTTATTTATTAAGTGGCAAACTCAGTTCTCTTGTTTTCCATTAGAGTATATTAGAATATATAATCAGCCCCCAGAAAGCTGCTTGAAGCTACCAGTTTGAGAAAAGCAGTGAAGAACATCATATCTAGCTGGAATGGCAGGGGAATTTTTTGAGACAAAATGCTTTGGCTGAAGCTGCATATCAGTCATGGTAGTGAGATTTATCTCATAACATACGGAATCATAGAATGGTTTGGGTTGGAAAGGACCTTAAAGATCATATAGTTCCAAACCCCCTGCCACAGGCACAGACACCTTCCACTAGACCAGGTTGCTCAATGCACCATCCAACCATCCATCCACGTTCCTGGTCTTGAACACTTCCAGGCATGGAGCATTCACAACTTTCTTAGGTAACCTGTTCCAGTGTCTCAATACTCTCACAGTAAAGAATTTCTGCTTTGTATCTAACCTGAACACCCCCTTTTTAAGTTTAAACCCACTGCCCTTGTCCTACCACTACAGTCCCTGATGAAGAGTTCTCTCCAGCATTGTTGTAGGTCACCTTCAGATACTGTAAGGCTGCTATGAGGTAATTCTCACCACTTTCCTTAAATCACAAACAGCTAGAAACAGAGCTGTGTGAAAAAATGATTTTGCAATTTGGCTGCCCAAGGAAAAAGAAAAACCACAAAGAAAAAAAACAAACCAACAAATCGAACCATGGACCAACCTGTATCTACCTTTGTCTGTTCTTACCAAAACTACAAGCTAAAACCACCCTCTGTTTCTATCTCAAATGGAATATTTCAGGATCTCTCACTGTAACAGGAAAGCAAGGGTGAATTCCCCAAATTGGAGGTGGTAGATGTGCTCACGATACGCACCAAAAAGAAAAGTGACATGTTCAGATATATCGTGTATAATTCAGTATACTTGAAAATGGGAAGTTCAGAGGTGGCTTTCTCTCAGTCTCTCCTTTGAGCTTCTTCTGCTTGTGTCATATATATAGAACATATATATATAAATACATAAAATAAAGTAGTCAGTGGTACATGAAACGACTCCTATCATTCATAAAGTCACAGAGAATTTAGGAAAAGACCTCTGAAGGTCTTCTGGTCCACCCCATCCAACTAAAAGCAGGGCTAGCTTCAATGTTCACCTGAGAGATTACAGGGTTTCAGCCTCTGCTCCAATAAAGTTTAAATACTTTATACCAGTTTAAGAGAGAAGAAACTTCACTCCTTCCATACAACCTAAAGGACAGCAGCAAAAGAAGCAAGCTTCATCATTTCCAGATGATTTAAAGATGGTTCATACTAATATTTTCTCGGCAAGTTTACTAAAAAGGTTTACCCAACAGCATCCCAAAATTTGTTTTCTGGAACAGCAGAAGAAAAGCAGATTTCTAGATCATGGAACAACACATGCTCCAGAATGGTTCCTCTGGTCCTTCAACACCTCCACCTCTGGCTGCTGTCAGGCACAGGCTTTGGCAGTTTACCACTAAGCACCCTTCACAGTGTGGTAATTTCATGTTTCCTGAGCCACTTCCTCACCCAGCACATTTAGGTAGAGGCGAGCACATCAGGTAAATGTGGTGATATGCAGCAAGCCTCCAAGATTGCTATGCAGCATAGCAGGAGCTGGCACGAGAGTATGCAGAAAGGAAGCAGAAACACTCTTTCCCCACCTCTCCAAGAGGAACCCAATTTATTTGTAAATCAAAATTTTGCCACGGAAAGTACTTTATTTTTAGTTTCAAAACAGATTACTTTTGATAGGCTTTGCATTCATTAGAGCATACTTGACATTTAAAATACAGAAAAAGACACAATTGTTGAGAACAGAAAAGCTTTTAAAATATGAAAGCAGTAAAATGGAAACATAGTCAGCTACAGGGCTCTGCTCAGTTCACCTGCCAATTAGGCTCTGCCTTGAAACACAGCAGCTGATGATGATGCAGTTACTCACATGCAAAAATAAAACACAAGCGGCTCACTTCCATCTGTTAATTTTCTTTGCCTCAGAAAGTCTGGTAATAAATCCCTTAACCCTTTGTCTGCAGCATCTTCATGTGTTCCAGCTGAGTACTGCCACTCAATCCAATGAGAACGGGAGCGGTTAAGACTCTCTTTCAGCAGAGCCCACAGAGCTTGCTGGAAAGAGTTACTGGAAGGTGAAGTCTGGCCAAAGCTGGTCAATATTTTTGCAAAGCAAAACGATGGCAAGATGTCTAGTTATTACTGCTCCAGTTCTGTCAACTGCTCAAAGCAGCAGTGCTTGCTGTGCCATTATGCAATTCGGACGATGAACCAAGACATGAAAATTCAGCGTGAAACTATCTGTTACACAAAACCAAACAGCAGGTATGAGCCCATCAAAGACACATTTTAAAGGCACATTTCCTCAGGCAGTGATCAATCTCACACTGAGAACACTTTAGATTTATGCCACCGGATTATAATTTGGAAAGTCTGATTTATCCTCACGGCTCTGCCACAGATTTTCTGTGCAGCTGCAGGCAATACCTAATATTCCCACACAGAGCCCTCACTGTACAAAACAAGGAAGAAAATTTGTCACAGCTCTCCAAATATGCCCTGTGTCAAGTGTTCAACTACAGCAGACTCAGACCTGGGTGGGAGAAGAGATGTCCATCCAAGCTACATATCCCAGGTTCTTGCATAGACTATGAGGACCCAAGCAGTACACTGCAGTTTAGATCACAGTTCATCTGCTCTGTTTTATGTACCTGCTTGATGACTTGTTCAAGTGCTGCCCACTTCTCTCTGCTTTGGCTTAAGTGAGAGCCAAGCAGGAGAGCCACAACACAGACACAAACAAAATGATGGGAGAGGACTTCAAGCCTGTGTACCTGTTCAGTACTTAGCCCTGTGACTTTATCATTTTGCCACACCACCTGAGGATATAAATTCCAAGTGTTAGGCATTGTACAAACAGAGATTGTATCCTAAAGATCTTACAATGGAGACCTCAATTTGGTTTGGGGCCTGAGATGCCATCATAACAATGTAATTGAGCGGAAGCTTAAGAAAGGAGTTACAGGGAGTATCCAGCAGTAAAAATAAGATACAGAAAGTGTCACTGTGCAGGAAGTATTGACAATCAAAGTTTGAACTCCATTAAGTTCTCCCTGAGATCCACACGATTATCCCTGTCCAACAGGTCTGAAAACTAAAGCAGAACACATAAAACCAGAAATGGCTCTTGAATGCATCCAAGTTCACCTGTTAATAGGAAGCTGTCATTCACAATACTCTGAAATGGGGTGCAAACAGAGGTTTTGACAGTGATAACTTGTCACGATTTAATACAGTGCTTCACCTCTGTGCTAAACACATTGTAGGTGAGCAAGAAGGGGAAGAAACATGTAAAATATTCCAATTTATACTCCCATTATAAACTTAAACCCACAACAGAAAATGCACTGGAAGGCACGCTAAGGCACATGAAAAACAAAAAGGTGGCTGGTGACAGCCAGCATGGCTTCACTAAGGGGAAATCCTGCCTGACCAATTTGGTGACCTTCTAAGATGGGGCTATGGCACCAATGGGTAGGGGCAGAGCAGCTGATGTCATCTACCTGGACTTGTGAAAAGTATTTGACACTGTCCCACACTATATCCTTGTCTCTAAATTGGAGAGACATCAATTTGACGGATGGACCACTCGGTGGATAAAGAACTGGCTGGATGGCCATATGCAAAGAGTTGTGGTCAATGGCTCAGTGTCCGGCTGGAGACCAGTAGCGAGTGGTGTCCCTCAGGGATCAGTGTTGGGACCGGTCCTGTTCAACATCTTTGTCGCTGACATGGACAGTGGGATTGAGTGTGCCCTCAGCAAGTTTGCCGATGACACCAAGCTGTGTGGTTTGGTTGATACGCTGGAGGAAAGGAATGCCATCCAGAGGGACCCTGACACACTTGTGAGGTGGGCTGATGCCAACCTCATGAGGTTTAACCATGCCAAGTGCAAGGTCCTACACCTGGGTTGGAGCAATCACAGGCACAGCTACAGGTTGGGCAGAGAAGAGATTCGGAGCAGCCCTGCGGAGAAGGACTTAGGGTGCTGGCTGATGAGAAAATGAACATGAGCTGGCTTCAGAGTGTGCTCACAGCCCAGAAAGCCAAGCGTATCCTGGGCTGCATCAAAAGGAGCGTGACCAGCAGGTCGAAGGAGGAGATCCTGCCCCTCTACTCTGCTCTCGTGAGACCTCACTTGGAGTACTGTGCATAGTTCTGGTGTCCTCAACATAAAAAGGACATGGAACTGTTGGAACAAGTCCAGAGGAGGGCCACGAGGATGATCAGGGGACTGGAGTACCTCCCGTACGAAGACAGGCTAAGGAAGTTGCAGCTGTTCAGCCTGGAGAAGAGAAGGCTGCGTGGAGACCTCATAGCAGCCTTCCAGTATCTGAAGGGGGGCTATAGGAATGCTGGGGAGGGACTATTCATTAGGGACTGTAGCGACAGGACAAGAGGTAATGGGTTCAATCTTAAACAGGAGAAGTGTAGATTGGATATAACAACAAAGTTCTTCAATGTGAAGGTGGTGAGGCACTGGAATGGGTTGCCCAGGGAAGTTGTGAATGCTCTGTCCCTGGCAGTGCTCAAGGCCAGGCTGGACAGAGCCTTGTGTGACATGGTTTAGTGTGAGGTGTCCCTGCCCATGGCAGGGGGGTTGTAACTAGATGATCTTAAGGTCCTTTCTAACCCTAACTATTCTATGATTCTATGATCTTGCACCAGAAATATTAAGGGTCCTGTCCACATCTTCTCTTGTTGCACCTGGAAATGGGCAGGGAGACAGCAGAGCGCAGAAATATCTTAAACTACCACAACACAATTTACTACAGGACATTTGTTAATGCCTCAAGAGGTAAGTGCAACTTGCCATAACAAAAATCTATGGATTTTAATTGCTTTAACATGTTTTCTGTATGGGATTGCCGCTATTAGTACTTGCCTGTAGCTGTGCAAAGCACAGAGGTTCCTTCTGCTAGATGCAGAGTCGCATTTAGTGTACAAATACCCAAGCTCTACATCAGCCACTAGCAAAAGGGCTTCTGCCTGCTCTAGAAAATCAGGTTGTCTCTTGTGGAACAGAACATCTGAGCACAGATAACACTTGAACAGATGTGTTTGACAGGACAGCAGGTCCCCTGTCTCTGAAGCACACAAAAGCAGACAGATTTTAAAGCATCAGCTCTTCTGAGGCAGTGGCTATTCAGACAGTATGGAAGGATCATTGTTTACTATCTTATTCTTAGTAGCCGATTTCTCCCGTTACTTCTTCTTGGACTGATAGAGAACTCTGATTTTATTTACTTTCTCAGGGAGCACTCATGGTGCCACTAACATTCCACTGGCCTTGTCTGTAAAAAAATACTCAAGCAGCTCCACAGGCTTAACTATCACCTTTTAATTTCATGTCATTAAATACTTAAGTTACCCAAAAGCAAATACAAAGCATTAGTTGTCAGGACCTTAGTTCTCCCTGAATTGTACTTTCCAAAAAATAAACTTGAGGCATAGTCATTACACAGGTCTTAAGATCAGTTGTCTGTTGACCGCTATAGGCCATGGAAGCAGGCCATCCTGTGAGCAAATTTAGTATTTAGCACTTGGAATGAACAGTTCCTCAACAAAACACTTTTTCTAACAGTTGTAATTTCCTGAGATGAAGGTATGATAAAAGGGTGAATAAACACTGAAGAGACTTTGAAAGTAGCTAAGGACTGAAATGGAACCACCTTGACCTGAGAAGACAATGAGGAAGCAAATGCCAAAGATATGCACTGGGATGTGGGCTTTTTCCCAGATGTTAAAGAATTAACTTCTTTAATACTGGTTCTGCCTTCATGGCATATGCGATCTCCAGACAGTAAATATCAGGACAGTTCTTTGGCAGGAACAATTTGAGAATTAGAAAGCACCGGTTTGGCAAAATAATTTAAAATTTAGTGAATTGCCCCCCTTTGACCACATCCCTTAAGCTAATATTATCACATCCCCTCCCACACCCAGTGCCATTATGTCAGCCATAGTGAGGCAGGAGGCAGAAGTTCAGCCAGAGACCACAGTAACTTCAGAGACTTCTTTCTCCATCTGTATAGCACAGCTAAAGAACACAGCTCACACTGCCACAAACGTAGACACAAATGTCCCTTCCTGAAGTCCTGGTGAGGTCCTTTACTCAGCCACCCAATCACAACTGCAGATGCTCAGGACTTCTAGCTCTAATGGAAGGAATTAGTATCATTCAACAATTTCTGCTGCAAAACATCTATTGTTATTACTGCAACTACTTTGTTTTTGAGGAGAGAGAAAGAGTGATAACTATATCTGTTCATGACAAATTCCTGTTCTCCAGCCTTCAGAAGTTCTCCTGGAGTTACCCACATCACAAGTAATGAGGAGGGGAAGCAATTAGTGAAAAGCTTTTTTTGCAAGGTGTATCAAAATGTGTCTTCATTAGTAGTCCATGACCAACAACCCCTCATAGTGTATTTAGGTTTTTAGGGTCTGGCTACAAATCAGAATTATAGTGCTGAAAAGTTGACATTTAAGGAAGGAACAACTGGCCCTCCTGAATACATAACAACCATACAAAGCACATGCCTGCATGAAGAACAGGTTGCTGCTATTTGTACAACTATGACTGAGAAATATTCTCCCTTAAAATCTTCCAAAAGGTCAACACTGCTTCAGAAAATGGTTATTTTTTGATAAAAAAACAGATCATGGAGATAAACTCTTTAAAAGATCAGAAGGGAGAATCACTAAATGGTGACTAGTCAGGTTTGGTTTCGAAAAAAAACAAGTAAGATACTTCAATCAAAAGATACTGACTACATTTTGGTTACAGAAGCAAGTTATGGTCTAAGGCTGTGTATTTCTGTGGTGACTCCTAGCAAGAAAAAGGAACAGGAGTTCTACAGGAATTAAAACATGTACCTTAAAATTATTAATGACTGAAATGATGATTAAAGAGGCCTGGCTCCAGAGAACAGGTGTACAACAATTACTGGAGAAAAATCAGGCCAATTCATGGCCTGTAAGTTTGGAATTCAGATCCTCTCCTCATCCACACTTCCCCACAAACTCACCCCAAATAATCAACTGGCTTAAAAATTCTTGGTTTCATGGGGTATAAATAAATACAAAAATTGTCTTTTGAGCTCTAGTTCATCTTGAAAGTGTTTTGTTTTAAATCACACTGGCCATATAACACCTTTTCTAGTCTACCATCCAGCACAGAGAGTACCAGAAATTTCTGAAATTAACCTTCTGCAAAGTTTAAATTCTCACTTACTCAACCGTTTTTTAGTTAATAAATAGATTTTTCACGCAAGAAGCTTTTATTTTTAGCCACTCGAGAACCTACTAAGTGACTGTGACTCTCAAATGCACTCAAGCTAACAGAAGTTGCTGCATTCTAATTCCCAACTATAAAATAAAAGAAGGGGGCTGCAAGCCTTCAGGCTTGGTAAGAAACAATGGAATTAGGACAGACTTCACATGATGCCATCACCAAGATACACCTGGAATATCAAGAGAATAAAATGCTAGAGGGGGAAAATAAGCAATAATAAAGTTTAATCTTCAGTCGCATCTGATGTGGCTGTGATCAGCACCGGTAAATCTATTTTAACGAAAAAACCACTCAAACCATTCTCATTTGCTTTTCCAACTTGTTCACCGTTTCAGATCAACCACCTACTACAAAGACGGATTCTTCACTAACAGTTCTGAACATCAACTATGAGAGAAATTCCTTAAAGAGCCATTCAGAGGAACAGTATCAGACTACATTACTTTAAATATTTTTTTCTTTTCTAGGAAAATCTTCTCCTTATTAATATGCTGGACAGCATACTTATTTCCCAGCTACAAGTTCTGTGTGTTTATAAAACACTTTGTTCACTTTTGTGGATGCTTCTGAAACAGAACTGCTATTCCTTACTAAAAATAATAAGATGGCATAGAGAAAACACAAAAGAGCTAAAAATTATTTAATTGTTAAGGCGCTTAATCTTCAGAAAAACAGGTTACAGTTCAGGATTTTGCTTGGGTTATAACCCTATAATATATTTTGATGATAATCCTTGATTCAAAATAAGTAAAAAAACCTAAAACAAACTTATGAAGTTAGCAGTGTATTTTAATCACAGGCTTGATTAACTGATTTTTAAAATATGCCCATTTAATTTCAGGAATTTTCTGAGGAATATTCTGTTAAGGACAATGACTAGGTTTCTGATGATGAAAATGCATCTTATGAAAAAATCAGAAGCAGTGAAACAACTCTTATCAAAGTTATGTCAATTTATACCTGTTTAAGCTCTTTTGCTTCTTCCTGGGAGATCTTCTCTTGCTTTAGCAGCTGGACGTGGTCACTGTCCATCCCTTCTCTGCCTCCTGCTGGAGAGCTGGGCTGCACCACTCCTCCGAGGAGTCCCGTGGCTGCAAAAGAAATTCCCATGGTCAGACTGCCATTTCCTGTACCAATGGGGAGAACCAGTGCTGGTATCAAATTGGATGATCCCTGCTTTTTTCTCTCTCTCCCCACAATCCTCCCTCCCCTTCCTCTGTCTGGTGAAGGCTCCAGGGAGACCTTAGAGTAGCTTCCAGTGCATAAAGGGGCTGACAAGGGCAAGTAGGGACAGGACAAGGGGAATGGCTTTAAACTGACAGAGGAGAGATATAAATGAGATCTTAGAAAGGAGTTCCTGTGAGGGTGGTGAGGCCCTGTCACAAGCTGTTGCAAGAAGCTGTGGCTGCCCCATCCCTGGCAGTGTTCAAGGCCAGGCTGGACAGGGCTTGGAGCAACCTGGTCTAGTGGAAGGTGCCCCTGCCCACGGCAGGGGGGTAGAAATGGATGGTCTTTAAGATCCCTTCCAACCCAAACCATTCTGGGATTCTATGCTTTTCTCCACAGCAGTTTGCAAGAGGACTTTTCTTCTAGGAAAGATCTGAGCTGTATTCTGTACAATACCTAATCTGGAGGTGACCAGGCTGCCGAGAGATGACTTCTTATTAAAGGCAGCATCTGGAGAATGGGTTCATTTTGAGCTCTGGGGTTACATCTGAACTGAGCGCAAAGCAGCAGCAACACACTCCCAATCAGATAAACGAGGATTCTCCACCTGCTGTTTCTTCTCTCTTTAATCTTTTTAATTAAAGAATTTGGAAGTGATGGATTTGGGACAGAGTCAAGTAAACAAACCCCTGAAACAGAAGGGCAACACTGACGCTAACAGCCACCCCCAGCTAAGTAGGGTGGATGCAATCCCTCATGTAACATGCTACTTGTCCTTTATTTTTAAAGCATCGGCTCTTATTGCAGTATCTGATACTACCCAGTAGGGTAGCAGGGATATGCAGCAAGGCAAGGTTGTTATTTCTGATTCAGATGGGTGTTAAACACCCGAGATACACATCTTGGCTCCTAGAGGTGCTTCAAGGGTCATTGAAGCTCTTCCACTTAAAGAGGCACCATAAAGGAAGCTAATTCTACTGCTGCCACCTGTGAGCACACGGCCTGACCCATCACAGGATGGCGACAAAAACTCATATGTACATCAGGACAGAAAGTGTGCCAGACGCCAGAGCTCATCGCCAGGTCAAGGAGCTGGTGCCCAGCTGACAAGGTATATCCAACTGCCCTAGACAGCATTACCTCCCCATGAAAAGGAAGACAAAAGCTAAACCAAAAGTACCAAATCTTAAATCCCTCTCAAGGAATTACTGCAAACTCACAATCCCTGGAATTATTCAATTATCAGCCTGAGAGTCACTGGACTCAGACATCATCAAGATTTAAGACAAGCAAGTAATTCACTGTACTAGTGTTACCCTGTGCAAATGCTCCTTGTAATCAAATGATCTAAGCGCAAGCCACAGAAAAATGCTGCCTGTGGTAAATCACTGCCATGATCTCCCTCAGAGGACAAAGTGGGGAGGGAATGACAGTCCTTCCTATGGCAGCAAATAGCCAGAGGAGATTCTTTGTGTTTCTTATCAGCTGACTGTCACCATATACCAATTATTTCATTAAAACCAAGAAATCTATCCATTTCACTCCATTAATCTTACTGAGGAAAAGAACAGAAGGAGGATGTGACAAAGCTGAACAAAAACAATGGATGAAGAAGAAGATCTGGCATTTCCCAGAATTGAATAGAAAGGCAGAAACGTTTAAAAAGCAATTTTGTTTTGTGTCACACTAAGTTGGACTGTGGGACTCGCTGCCACCATGTGAGGATGAGAAGGTACAAAAGCACTGAACAAAGTGCTGGAAACTCAATAATGAGAACATTCGGTCACAGGGGTAGACAGGAAAAATTCAGCAGCCTCAAAAAAGATAAACAGCAAATACCAGCCTTCAGCTATAGGACTGAGACAGCATTGCCCTAGATTGCTATATTGCACAGGCACTGTAGGATTTCTTGCACTTTTTAATGCTTGGTAGCTGTTATCAGCCACTGTTGAGGATGTTACTGGCTAGGAGAGTACTGTCTTAATACAGCATAGAATCGCCTCTGTTACAAACAAACCTCACTGCTCTGTCCTAAGCATTTTAATACCTGTGTGGCTTGGTCTAACAATATACAGTCAGAAAAAACATGCAAAGCAGCTAAAAATACTTCCAGATAATCTGGTGTGTATAAAAGTCTTCACAAATTCCTCTTCTAGGTGGCATGAAGCCAAAACTCTTAGGAAAGATGAGGGTTTTTTTGTATTTACTTATATAAACATGCAATATGCACAACTTTAAGGCAGGACTAGTATAAGCAGACAGGATCCAGATGAGATTATGACAGTGGTGGACATGTTCACATCTCACCATTGAGGGCACAGAACGCTATGAGCCAGTGCACAGAGACAGAGGTACCTCCACTGCAAGGATATTTCTTCTCTAAGTCTCTGAATCAACATTCACGATCTGAAAATTGACACATATCTTACGTGTGCAGAGACAGTGATGCATTGTCGTGGTTTAAACCCAGAGCAGGGGGAGGGAAAGAAGGGGGGGAGTGAGTGAACGAGTTACCTGACTGGGTTTAAACCACGACATGCATAACACACACTTTTTTTGCCTACTTTTAGGGGAGGGGAAAAAAAAAAAATAAATAAAAAAAAACAGTATTTCCACCATGTGAACAACCACGGAAAAACCACCGAGGTTAAAACACAGTCCGTGACTGCCATCTTGCGACAGAAGACAAACAGTGCTAGACCCCGGGGAAGGAACAAACAAGGGTTTTGGTGGAGCTGGAGAAGTCAAGATTTCCATAACCTCCAGTTTTCTTTACTGACATTTCCAAATTAAACAGTCGAAATGCAGGTGGGGGTAGGAGAGCAATATCCTTGACTCACTGACTCAGATGCAAACAGAGCAGAGCAGTGGGAAATTAAGCACACGAGGGCTGTATAACCAATTATTTTATGTAACCAGCCTTAAGACCATCAGGAACTGAACACCAATTTGCTGGAATAACTCAGTGCTTAAGAAACCAGCAGGTTGTTTTTCCTCTAAGTTGTTGTGCTGACATTTTAGTGCCAGATGCCCAAGACTTACTTCCTTAAAAATTAACAAGCTTTTCCAAGCCATGGCCCTCGATGACTCTTCAACAAGAGGACATTATCCTCCCTGCTGAACTCCAGTTTTAGCTCAGTGCACGAAAATGGGTTCAACTATTGCTTTACTGTATAATTTTTCTACTTGTTTTTAATGTACTGGCAATAAATCCATCCACCAATTTGCTCTCACATCACTAATGATTAAGAAAAAAAGGAGGATTCAGACATTTTGATAGAATTAAATTCCTAACAGACAAGAATTCAACAGCTCCCCAAATGAATCCAGGGTTGGATTACAAAAAAAAAATAAAAAAATAAAACAAGACAAAAAACAATCCTCCAAAGAATTTTAACAGACATAACAGTAGTAAGTAAAGTCATTCTTATTACTGTGAAAGGGTTTCAATCTCCACTTTTCTTTCACCTATGTATTAACCTAACCTGAGACCTAAAATCTAAATCCAAACACCTGAACTTCTCAAATAATAAAATTCTAGTTTTTAAGATATGAAAATTAATGTGATGTTTACTCCAGATGTTATTTTAAAAAACCTGCTGGACTGGAAATACGTTTTAAATTTTCTACAATTAACTGAATGACAGATGTAATATATTTTCAGCTACAAACTTACAAAGCAAAAACAACAGCAGAGGACTGTGAAGCATGCAACCAGGAAAACTAATTTCTAATGACTTCCCCACAGAGTGGCACAAAAGTGAATTGGTGACCACTGGAAAAAGTATGACACTGTAGTTAAAACACAGGCCAGTAGTTGAAACTCAAAGTTAATCCTTTCACAAAGTGGTGTGGAGTTAGTGTCAATACCAGCTGAGAGCACAATGTTAAAGAGGGCTTGGTGCAATTCAGCTGCTAGGCTCCTGAGGGACACTCAGCTTCAGCATCTGCAGTCACAGGTTCTGCTAATGTAGCTGTGAGAAAGAAAATCCAACTAGACTAAAGCAGGGCCACAGAGTTCTGTCATTTCTGCCCTCACCCTCTTGCCAATAGGGTCTAAGGTCCCCTATCAGTTATTTCTTGCATCATCAATGTTGTCTCACACTGGGGAAAAGGGAAGAAAATTTGCCTTGTAACTATTAACACTTTTGAGTTTGAAAACCACCTAGAAATTTCTGGTGCTACTGTTACCCTTATAGATGGATTGCTTTATCACATACCTGCTTGCCAAATGGAGGTCCCCAAATCTACCTGAGGGGACATCCTGGCACCAGCAAAACCTAGGGCATCTTCTAGAAACTGTATCTTCTTGCTAAATTGCATCTCCAAGATAGGGATTACTTCTGGCATCTTCGCTGACAAGAGCCGATAAGAGGTGTCTGGCTTCCCAATAAATCTCTGACGGACACTGATTTCATATGGTGTATGAACTCTGATATCATCTACATCCTTTGATTCAAAACGGTGAATGACCTGAGAGTTGCAGTCACTGATTTCCAGACCAGAAGCAAAGAGTGTGAGTTTTCCTGGCTTGACATTTGAGTCTGTTCTGTGGGTGATAATAACTGGAATTCTAATTATGATTCCTTCCTGGTTCTTCGAATCGGAAACTGTGGCAGTTTCCTTTGGCTTGGCTTCCAGTGGTGCTTTCCAGAGCTTGCTGCTGAACGGCCACCAAGAAGGAGATTCGAGCTCAGTCAACAACCTAGCAGAGAAAAGAGAGTGTTAGCAGAGTCAAAGCTAGTAGGGAGGTCATGCTACCCCTCCAGTTCAAAGCAAATTACAACAGACAAAGATTTCTTAACACTGAATCCACCCCTCTTATTTTGTTCCTCAAACCTATTCACAGCTTACCAGGATCCATCTGTTTTAAAAAGCAGCTTTCCTTCATTTGCTAACACAATGGAAAGAGGACCCAGAGTCTCACTGGTCTGACACAAGAAATCCAACTTTTAACTAGACTTAATCAAGCCAGTTCTTCAGCTGTTCTTCAGCTAATACTGCCATTTACCTCAATATTTCCACACATGGCCATCTGCACCACTGCCGCCTTCTGCTCCTTTATTCCATAGCCCTAGTCTGATGCCACCTTTTGCTTTGCCTCCACTCCCAAATTCCCATTAAAACACTAAGAGTGCAATGTTGAGCCTGAAAAGCCCAGCAGAGACTGCCACAGGCATCCAGAGTGCCTCACCATCAGCGTTGGTGAAGCTCCTGAAGGACACAGGCCTCCTTGCTGGAGGTGCCTTAGCATAAAGGTAACCAGACTGACTTTATGGAACAATTAAGCAACTGCTCCCCAGAAAGACCAGTGTATAGCCAGAAATAACGAA
This sequence comes from Pezoporus wallicus, assembly GCF_028554395.1. Lineage (NCBI taxonomy): Eukaryota > Metazoa > Chordata > Aves > Psittaciformes > Psittacidae > Pezoporus > Pezoporus wallicus. Next base: position 1,746,869 of record NW_026637044.1, on the reverse strand, counting down.
AGAGTCAAGCCCCTTATTCCTAAGCAAGAACATGCACCTAAGCAGGCACCCAAGTTTACCAGCTACAAGCAAGAAAGATGTAACACTGTTAGGAAGAATCAATGACATAGAAAACACAATCTTCCTGTTATATTTTTTTAGCAGCATAGCCCATTCCCCTTTTCTGAATCCTCTCCCAAGAAAGGATCATGCTTGCAGATCTTTGGGTCTAAGCCTGACCACTACTCTTTTCACAAAAAAAAAAAAAAAAAAGGAAAGGGAAGGTTTTGGTTTGATTTTTCACGTGATGTGCTCCTGTCTGTTATTATCCCTCTCCTCGTCTAGACAGGAGTTGGTGGCAGAGCCACAGTCAGCACCAATGATGCTCCATTTCTCCCACTTTCCTCTCATCCCCTGCCTGTATCACCCAAGCCCATCCTGCTAGCAGAGGACTGTGTATTTCAAGATGACTCCACTTTAGTGGCTGGAAAGAAATTTTGGGACTGACAACATCTCCACACACAGCTAACACAAACTTCATATCCCCCTTTCCTTCCTGCAGTGCAAACAGTCACCTCCTCTCACCCACCAGCAGCCTCTGACACGCACGTCACATCTGAGCCAAAGTGACTCATCTCCAGTCCCAGGCTTAGGAAGAGGCAAATCAACCCTCTGGGAATCACTGACTGCCCAAACCCTACCCTGCTCCCACTGAAAAACAGCAGTGAGCTGGCTGGAAGCATTCTACAAACCAAACTAGCCTGCAGACAATTAGCCTGATCAGGATGTTTTAAACAGAGATTTTTCAGTCCATTCCTCAGCCACTGAGCAGGACAGGAAAGCAGTCTCTGGAGGCACAAATGAATTCCCAATTAACTAATGGGAAGGAAGAGGTTATGTTTAAATCAACCAAAAAAAAAAAAATTAGCTGTAAGGAAGTTCAATCCAGATCAGAATTGTGTGGTCCCCCCTCTCCATCAATACCTTAAAGACTATCCAGTCATCAGGTATGCGTCACTGGCACAGTAGTTGTAGTAGATGCTTCTAAGAAGAAAAAAATGCAATCTTACTACAAAAGACTATTTACTAACTTAAATTCTAGAGACACAAGGCTTATGAGACCAAACCCCAAACTACTACTGCTTTACTGCTATTTTGGAAAGTCAGCTTGATTTAATTTACTTTTAAGTTTATTCTAGAAAGGTACTCCCTGATCAAATATGCATCACAACAGTGCTGCTCTAAAGATCTTCTGTAGTGATTTATTTTCCATGAGAATCAGAGTGTGCCTACACACAGAAGACTTTGCAATTTTAAAATCCTGTTTAATTTGGCGGCAAAGTCTAATCTGAAAGAGGAAGCTCCGACTGAACATGCTTTGTTTACTAGCCATCAAAACTCTGCACTGGCTTCAAAACACACCAACTTAAATAAACTCATCTTTTAGGAAAAGCAGAAAATGTCATATTGGGAGTCAACCAACTGAATTCTTGAATAGAACAGGCAGAATGAACTGTTCCAAGAATCTACTCCCAGCTAAAGCATGAACACCAGATACTTCTGTAGATAGAATGCAACATGAGTATCAGTTCTGGAGCTCACCACTGCTCTCAGGAAATGCTGTGACACTCCTTAAAAAAATGGGAGAGGAGTAGGGAAGGCAGACCAAAGGATATGTACAAAGTTCTACATAACAGAATTTGAAATGGCATAGTATCATGGATTTAGGGATGAATTCTGAAACTATGAGGTTCAACTTACATTCTACACAGAGAATGACTGAAAAAGCCCCAGGCTCTACCAGCACACATCTTCCAAATTCAAAGCTATGCTGTAACCTACCTGCTGTAACTAAGCAGAGACAAACAACCTCATCTCATTTCTACAGAACACAAAACACTTTTTCTGTCCTCTTAAGTGTAGAGTTACAAAGTTATTTCAGGGCAATGACAGCTTATGCCTATGTCACTTCAACACATTCAGTGTGTTCAGGGACTTTCTGAAAAGCACCTGCAACGTGACAAGCCTAAACCTCTGTTTACATTGTGGCAACTTATTCTGGATAGCTTGGAACCCTAATTTTTATCACTTCATCCCTTCACTCTCCTGCCTCCTCTCTTCTTTCCCCAGGGCTGACATCCCAGCTGTGCAATGTCTGATTTATAGTCAAGGCTTTTCTGCTGCACAGCCCTAACAAAGGTTCCAGCCAACTTCTCCAGCCTATGGAGGAGTCACCCCTCTGTATCAACAAACTATATGACCGGTCCATATACAAAAATGAAAATTTGCAACCAAAGTACGTTGTCATCTAATAGCAATACATTAAAAAGGAAACAGTGAATCTGGGTTTCTGTTTATTTTTGGTCTTTGAACATCTGCTAGAACGTCACACTCTTCTCTGCTTATCTGAACACAGGTTCACTGACAGCAGCTGTACATACCCATGCATACACAAGAACAGAATTAATAATCCAAAAAAGCCTACACATACAGGCAAGATAAAATTAATCAAAGTTTTAAACATACGAAAGGAGATAAAGGGGCCTGGTTCTTTTTATGATAGACAATACCATCAAACTGGCGCTGTTGAAAAAGCAGACACAGAAATTTGTTACCAAAGTTTCCTTCTGCACAGAATCTGCTACACAATAGTCCTGCATGGTATTATCCATGCAGTTACTTCTAAGGAAAACAGTAGTCAAAGAGCCTTACAAACATGAGGCCATTTATGTTAATAGTCTGAATTCATGGTCTTCCCCATTTCCTACACTGGTTAAGGACATGAAGAGAAATGTCATCAGTTTAAGAGAAAACTGTTGGGTGAGAAGCATCTTCATGAGAAAAACGACACACAAACTACACTAGAAAACTGTGTTAGAAAAGCACAGGGTGATTAATACTATTTCGCTAATGGATTTTGGGATACATTTTATCCTGCAAGCTGGCCAAACTCTTTGTACTACAGATAAAACAGCTGACATTTGGTCAATGCCTTCCTTTATTTTTCCATTTTTAAATCAAAGCATCTAGTTCTTCAGATTCATGAGGACAGATAATACCTCCCAGTGCATCTTAACCCAAAACAAAACTCTCTTCCAAAAACAATGAGCAGGTATTTATTTTCCTACTCATTATTTATTGCTACGGAACTTTAAAAGCTATTGCTGAAGCTTTCAATTATCTTGGCTTTTCATTAAAGGGTATGCAGAGTATCAGCAGAACCCTTGTGAAATCAACACTTTCTTTTAGACATGGTATCTGTCTAAAAACAGATGCTTCTTCCAAAAACAACTGGTTTGAACTATACTGTGTTTGTTATTTCATGCAACTGTCAGAGCTTCTACAAAAGCACTCATAGCTATATATTACAACACTACTGTCTACCTTACTGTCTCTTTTGGACTGCTATCAAATCAAATCTGCAGCATACAAAATAACACAGAATAATGATTAGCATTCAAAGTGAATTAAAGCCATAATATTCTGATCAAGACACCAACCATTTACTATGCACACTGCGTTCTGCAAAACGTAGTTAAGCAACCTCAAATGTGCTCCAAATTCCTTACTTCAGTTGTCTAAAGGCAGCACTTGGGTGTCTAATGAGTACACTGGCTTAAGTGCTCAACTGATATTACTACAAATAGTCTGGTACTGTCTCTCCAGTTCTTGCACCACCCCACTCTGCAGACAAAGCACTTCGGAGAAGCTCACACCGCTCATTTTTTTTCCTCAAAACTTTTATTCCACCTATACCTAAAGGCAGACAGAATTCCATGTAAGGTTCAAAGTAGTACAGTTTTAAATCACAAATGAGGGAGCACTGTTTCTATAGCTATTTCCTTGACTACATCTACACCAGACCCAATACTCGCTGCTATGTGTAGCTGGGAAATAAGTTCTTGTGAAGGAAAGGACAAATATAAAGCCCTCAACTACCCAATGCATGCAAAAAGCAGCTTCAAGGGCTGACTTTCATGCATGGAGAAAGGAGTACAATCCACCTAAAGATTAACTGGCAGCTGTCTCCCAATAAGTCTAGGAAATTGCCTCCAAGTCAGCAGCCCACCTGCTATCTTCAAAATTTCCTTTGAGAAGAACTAGAAAAGCAGACCTGTGGTTATGTTTGCTGTGGAACAGCAAAACAGGCTGCTCCACAAAATTAACCAAAGCCAGTATTTTTCATTTATACATATTCAAAGACATCTAATAAAAATGTCAATGCTATACCTTATCCTTCTGTGGGAACATGAATTGTCACCTACTTCCCTTAATGTTGCCTATTCTCTCAGAACTTACACATTGTTCGTATTTTGGAGATCCCTACAATTTCTGCTAGTCATGGATGAAACTTGAAGGGCTTGAAAAGTTATTTGAAAGAAAGGACAGGTATATATGTATAAAGAACTTCACCAAGGTGAAAAAAACGTTACACAAAAGGGAGGACAGAAATACAGACACATCTTGTAACAAGAACTAGATCCACAACAGACCACTGCAAGCTTAAACTTTCAGGGAAAATCAATAGTTTATCCCAGTATAAGGAGATGGACCCGTTTGAGTGAGTCCAGAGGCCATGACGATAATCAGAGGGCTGAGGCACCTCTCCTATGGAGACAGGCTGAGAGAGGTGGGCTTGTTCAGCCTGGAGAAGAGAAGGCTCCAGGAGACCTTGGAGCAGCTTCCAATGCCTAAAGGGGCTGACAGGAAAGCTGGAGAGGGGCTTTTGGCAAGGGCAGGCAGGGACAGGACAAGGGGAAATGGTTTTACACTGAAAGAGGGAAGATTTAGATGAGATCTGAGGAAGAAGTTTTTGCCTGTGACGGTGGTGAGACACTGGCACAGGTTGCCCAGAGAAGCTGTGGCTGCCCCATCCCTGGCAGTGTTCAAGGCCAGGCTGGACAGGGCTTTGACCAACCTGCTCTAGTGGAAGGTGTCCTCGCCCATGGCAGGGGGTTGGAGCTAAACAGCTTTAAGTTCTCTTCCAACCCAAACCATCCTGTAATTCCGAAGACCTCCATGGATCTGCCCCATAAAATTTAGGCATAAGCAATGCAATCCCACAAGCACTGCTTAGCTCAGAGGATGCTCCATTACCATACCTGTCTGCTACATCCATATCCCCTTCGATCTTGTTGAGTCCTCTCATGATGCTATCAAACTGCTCGCCCTGATAATGCAGCACTTTTGCTGTGTCCTCCAGCCGTTTCTGTGAACCACTCAATAATCCTGTCAGTTCTTTTCCCTTTGTTGTTTGCAAAGCTGCTGCTTCCGCTCCTTGGCTTGACAGCAATTGCTCCCTCCAAAAGTGCTCAAGGATGTTGAATACCACATTTCTGTTGGGCTGCAGAGAACTAAACCAGTGCTTGGTGTTCTTCTCTAAGATGGTAAGTGAGCTGAAGATTAAATTTGTTGATTCCTTCTTGATCTCACTGATACTAGAAAGATGGAAGTTGACCAAAAGCTCCCCAGTCTTGCCAGCTGTGAATGTGATTGCAACAGGAGTCAGTGAGAGTCTGCCAGAGACCCATTGTTTGCTGGTGTCTAAGTAGTAAGAACAAGGCCAGCTATGGATACGTATGTCTTCGTTCATCAGCTCGCCGTTCAGATCCCCTTCAAGAGCAACACTCTCAAAGTCAGAAGGAGAAACTAGCATAAAAGAGAGAGGAAATAAAGCAAGAATCCTTAGCTACTTATAAAAACTGACATTAAAACACACTCATAAATAATTAATCCCACCCAGAGCTGGTTTCCAGCACTTGACTGGTAACCTTTCAGGTACATACCTGATAGATTTGGAAATAGCTGTGGATGAGTTACAAAATTTGGTAACCATTTCTAACCATCAGAGTATTTAATTCATAAAGGCTCAGGACTTTCTAACCAGGACTGTCAATATTACTGCCCACTCCATAACAGCACTGCCCCTCTGTTTTATAACGTTCTCATCATGTATCAGCACATGACTTACAACAGCACAAACTTCAAATGACTGCTGCAATAATGTTCTGGATATTTAATAAGCATTGTGCTGTCTTGATCAGGGGAGATGCTTTATAATTTGATTAGTCTTACATGTTCACAGGCATATGTCCATATTTTTGGGCGGACAGGAACCTACTAAAACCAGAATTCTGAAAAAGTTTTCTGAGTCTTTCACATATGAAGTTTTCCTGAAAATCAACCATGTAAAAATTTTTCCATTCCCTACCGCAACATCAGGAGCAGCTTCCCATAGACAAATAGGTACTGAAAAAAATCCAGAACATACCAAAATGTAAGTTCATTGATACATATCTACAGCAATCACAAGAAATAACTGTTCCTTCCCCTTCCATGCTGATATTTCAACATCGAGGTTTGTTAAGAAGACACTCAGAATGTCTATCCAACACATCAAACAGTGCAGGTGAAAACAGAAACACCACTGACCAGAACTCACAACCATTAAAGAACAGAATCACCCAGCCACAAATGGATATTCTTCAAACATTGTCACTACCTCAGACCATCACTCTTGGTCTCAGGAGAAACCTAACAATCTACCTTACAAAACTCAAATGGATATTAGAACTTCTGGTAGAATAACACAGGCAAAATAAACACCTCAAATCTGTCGTATTTGTTCTGTAAAATATTCATTGCTGCTTAGTTACTATTAAAGATGTTTGGAAACAGGAGTTTGGGAAGAATTGTAAACAGCTTATCAGCACTGCTGGGAAAACCCTGACTGACCCAAGTGGCAGTTAAGACAAGAAAAACATCAGCTGTATTTATCGGAGGAGGTGCTGCTGGCCTGCTATGCAGAGCAACTCCATACGGGTGATAGTGGAGCAAGCAGAACTGACTGTTCACTTAGTGTGAAGGAACACGGTGTTCAGGGAACTAGTGATTTCATTGCACCTCTGTGACAGGCTGTGTTCTCCTGGGAGAACGTGATGCTATCTGATGACATAATATTAATCCTGTAATACTTGCTCATTGGTATCTGCAATCCCAACAAGAAAACAAACAGCTGTCATATGCCTCAGGCCTGGTTTGCTCACATCAAAACCATCTCAAATTTGGAATAGTATATCCAATGAAACATGTCAGGAGTAGCATCTCCTCACAAACCCAAAGAGTGTCCTCATACCCATGGGTCAGATTGTTTCCTGTAACTTATCCTTCATGCTGCTACCATTTTCAGTATGAACACCAAAACCCAATTATGCTCCACAACTACTTTGTGAACACCCATTACGTAATGGCAATTACACATATTTTCATTATCTTCTCAAAACCTTTCATGTTTGATGGCACAATTTACAAATTAGTACCATCACGTTATCTCAAGATGTTCTCCTACTTGTGGGGTAAAATAAATAAGTTAGACCTACACTACAAAGTCCCCAGTTCAGTTGACACTGACAATAATTACATCTTTTGACTTCAGTACGATCTGTTCTCTTTACAGAAATGTCTAGGAATCCTCACACAAATATAAAGTTAATAGACCTTTTCCAGGTAGTGTTGGTGTGAATTCCGGTAATACACACTAAAGATGTCCTAGTGCTTTCAGGCTGCTGCATCAGTAATATCCCTTAAATTACAGGATCATAGAATGGGTTGGAAGAGACTTTAAAAATCATTTAGAGCCTCACCCTATCCTCTACCTGCCCTCCCCACCCCCCCAACCCCCCCCCTTCCCCCCAGGCAGGGGCACCTCCCACTGGAGCAGGTTTCTCAAAGCCCCATCCAACCTGGCCTTGAACACTGCCAGGGATGGGGCAGCCACAGCTTCTTGGGACAACCTGTGCCAGTGTCTCACCACCCTCACAGGGAAAAACTTCTTCCTAATATCTCATCTCAATCTCCCCTCTGTCAGTTTAAAGCCATTCCCCCTTGTCCTGTCCCTACCTGCCCTTGCCAAAAGCCCCTCTCCAGCTTTCCTGTCAGCCCCTTTAGGCATTGGAAGCTGCTCTAAGGTCTCCCTGGAGCCTTCTCTTCTTCAGGCTGAACAAGCCCATCTCTCTCAACCCATTTCCATAAGAAAGGTCCCTCAGCCCTCTGATTACCTTTGTGGTGTCCTCTGGACTTCCTCCAACAGCTTCCTGTCCTTCTTATGTTGGGGCCCCAGAGCAGGACACAGGACTGCAAGATGTGTGGCAAGGGCGTTTCATGAGAGCACAGTAAGGGGAAGAATCCCCTCCCTCTACCTGTTAGTCACACTGGTGGTGAGGCCAGGCATTTAGAGGACTTTGCTTCGGAGTTCAGTTTCAATGCCTTTATTAAATATATTAAAACTTCTGTATTCCTGAAATAATGACTCCTCATAGAATGCCATATTCCACAAAAAAAAAAAATGTATTTCTGTACTATGGTTTTGTGCCTTATTTTGTGTCACTATGAATTTTAGTGATGAAAATCAGAAAAAAAAAACCACAAAATAAACAAACAAAAAAAAACCAAACAATCAAAAAAAACAAACAAACAAAAAAAAAAAGACCACCAAACCCCACCATGCCATAAGTTTACCAATAAGCTAGACTTCAAAGTGAAAACTCTCATTCTCTTTGGGCCTAATGAAACCACAGTGGTAGAGAGACAACTTCACACTGTACTTTGGGCCAAAGAGAGAGGAGAAAAGCCCACAGAAGTCTGATTTCTATGAGTAGCTATAGCTAACAAAACAGTGACAAGTTCTAGGAAATATTATTGCTTTATTGACTTTTCCTACATAATTTCTATAATTTGGAGAGAAAGCTAAAAGCTCTGGCCTTGATTTCTCCATCTAGAAAAAGAAGGTAGTTCCTTGAATACAACAAAGTTAGATCAGACAGATTAATATTTTTTTTTTTTCCCCTGGAGGTTTACTGGGTTTTGCGTGTAGGCAATTATTATAATTTCCAGTTAAAGGTTATTTTCTTTCTGTCATACACAAAGAAATAGCGAAAAGCAGTCCTAAAAATCAGTGAGATCATCCAGGGGGATTCCACAACAGCCATCAGCAGAACAGCGGTTTTCAGAGGACACTGTAAGTGGAAAATGTTTCTAATAGGGATACACAGTTGAATGCTAATAATGTAACTTTTTGTTGCTGTAACTGACAACTATGTCAAGTTAAACAACAAAGTGTTCTTACATTACAAAAATGTAAATTCCATTAGTGCTGAAATCAATGACAGTTGAAATTAAATCATGGTTTAGCTTTATTATTCAGGACTGACAAATTTCAAATCCAAATTAAGCTTAACTGTTTGACACTGACTAGATATGAAGTAAATTCAATATCAACAGAAAAAAAAACAATAATAACTCTTATGTATTGCATCCTCAAGCTCCCTGAAGCATAAACATATTGCAGAGGCAAATGATATTTACTGAAAGAGCTCCCATCAGACCTGGGGTGAGAGGGTGGTGAGGGGAAGACATCAAAAATTAAAATGAATCAGCAGTCTCTCAATTTATCAAAACATTCAGGAAAGCAGCAGATGTCAACCCCCATGAAGTAGTGACATTCTCTTCCTCCACCTGCACATGTCTTTGCTACTTACACTAGCCTCTGAAAAGCTCAATAAATATTAACATGCTGCTCACAACAAGCTGTTGCTCTGAGATATTAGTTTATAAATAATATATATAAATAATGATGAAACCAAGACACCAAAAGATTATATGCCTCGCAGAAGATCACAAGGGAAACCTGGAACCAAATGCAGGTTTCCCAACGCTCGCTGCTGGAACAGGCACCCACAGAACATAATATCACCTGCAAAACAACTCCTAGACCTTGCTAACAGCCACAGCCACCTTCAAACTGGCACAGCCCTACTAGGGAGACAAGGAGAAACTTGTAAATAACCAAATGACTCCAAGTTTTGTAAAATCTCAGCCTAGAGTTCATTAACACATGCTAAGCATTTCATAAACTATATATGACTACCATTAACCCCCTCCTCAAGACAGCATTTTTATTCTCAAGCCAGCTCTACCACTAAGGCTGTGGAAATATCAGAATCTGATGCAGTCTGACAACTGTGCCATTGAAAAAAAAAACCCAAAAGACCTTCCTAAACTATACTTCAAGCTCCTTACCTCTATCTGTAGATGCAGAATTCTCAGACAGCCTTTTGTGGCCTGCTGCCTCTACAGAACTGTCCATCCGTAGTTAGAATTTTTTCCCCTAGTATTTCTTTCTCTTCAAAATCCAAAACAGCAAGTGAAAAAAAAAAAAGAAGCTACAGCAAAAAATCCTACTCTGCCCACTACCAAAAAGAAAAATATATAAATAATAGATAATGTATATTTAATCCTGGATCTAAGAGTAAAGCAAGTCCTCCAAGTCCAGGAGGATAAACGAAGCAGTCACTTCACCTGTGTATATATATATATGTGCACATGCCTGGGGTCTTATGACTTTTGACTCACCTGACAGCTTTGCTTGACAGTCAGCTCCTCTCTGTGCCCAAGGCCAGAATTTCCAAGCAAAAACCCACTTGGTAATTAAATCCATTTGCTGTTCCAGCACATTTTTCCCCAATATAATGACGCTTTCATTACCATCAGACCTGCACTTTATTTTTTCCCTTCTCTTTCTCTCACAGAGAAGGGATTCATACCTTGCAGAAATACAGAGGTACACAAAGATAATCAAGATTGATTTTATTTACCAGTGAAAACAGTCATCAAGGGTACAGAATACAGCTATCATTTATGAACGTTCAACACCATACTATAATTTAATACCAGACTTCAAAGAGTTGAATTAAAACACGTAAGAAATTTCACTAGTGTTAAAACTAAAGAAGGAACAGTCACAATCATTTGACGTTAGCTCGAAACAGGTATTAAAGGTGTACATCCCCATGTAGCATATGTACCACATATACTTTGAAAGTACACAGCACATTTATACATTCTGTCATATAATTCTCTAATGGCTATTAAGCTGTGATGATGGTTTCAAAGCTGCTAGAAAACATCATCCTATTACTTTTGCAACTCTGTTCTCTTTGAGTCAATATTACAAAAACTTTTCAGTCTCGCCTACTGGCAGCACTTTGCCTTTTATAAAATAAAACTTTAACTCTTGTTAGCTCTAACAGCACCTAAATGGAGGACACCTCATCATACTTAAGCCATGAAATTAAAAGCACAGTTAAATACATCAACATCATCTCTAACATAAACAGCGAGCTCATCATTATAGATCAAACAGCTCAGCCACTGTCCTTCAAATGAAAAGATTTTTTTCCCCCTGTATTTCCTCAAGTTTTGGCAATCACGTTTCTAAAACGCCGAGCTATAGGCCTTCTACTACTTGCGCAGCTGGTTTACTACAAGGAACTGTTTGAACCACTTTAAACTGAAAGATGGTAGGTTTAGATTAGATATAAGGAAGAAGGTTTTTTACTGAGGGTGGTGTGAGGCCCTGGCACAGGTTGCCCAGAAAAGCTATGGCTGCCCCATCCCTGGCACTGTTCAAGGCGAAGTTGGACAGGGTTTGAACAACCTGGTCTATGAAAGGTCCACAGCAGGGGGGTTGGAACTAGATGAGTTTTAAGTTCCCTTCCAAAACAAATCATTCTGTGATTCTATGATTGCCTGAAATTCAGGATCTCTCCTCTGATGACTTTAACCATTTTTTCATCATTATGTCAACTCCCATTTTATTCCTACTAACATGGCTAAATGTTACACAAAAAGACAAAATATTCATAGCTTTGTCAAACACACAGAAAAAAGCCTTATCTGAGGTAAAACATACCATTCCAGTATTCCTACCAGAAAAAAACAAAAAAAAAACACAAAACCCACACCAAAAACAAAACAACAACAAAAAAATCCTCCAAACAAATTAATTAAAATACTAAAAACAATGAGCAGATGATAGTGAGTCCTTTAGAATACCATATAAAGGACTATGTTGGTAGGAAAAATGAAAATGAAATAAACACATGGCTTTCAAGTACATGTAAATAGAGACAACAATAGGTTTATAAACTTGAATGGGTGACAGTCCTTCAACTGCTTCCCTTTACGCAGTGGGAGGAGTCCCCAAAGTGATTTCACAATAAGGTCTCCCATATTTTTTTAAAGAAACATCTATTTTGCCTACACGTGTGTCTACAGACTGGATGCCACATGTTTCCTCTCCCAGCTTGGGCTCCACAACACCAAAACACTATCCACCCCTTTTTTTTTTTTTTTAAGCAAACACTTCATCCTTATGATACATCTGCCACCCCAAACTGAGTGCAGCACCACACAAAACTACACGCAGCAACACAGCACGAGAACTAGGATTAGCAGCATAGAGATGAGGATTACATTTCCGGCAGCATCACCACAACATTGTAGAAATTCTTCAGCTAACACACAGCTGGGTGGCTGCTTCTATAAAAAGGAGGTGACTCACCCTCTCTTGTGAAGTACTTTGAGATCATTCAATGATTGTAAGCATCACTAATTACCCCAGGAGCACACAATGAGCACAATCAACCACTGTAATAAGCTCCCCAGGGAAGTGGTGGACTCCACAGCATTGGATGCTAATAAGATTAGGCTGGATAGGGTGCTGGGACATCTATCCTAGGTCATGCTTTGCCTAGAAAGGTTGAGGTTCCTTTCCAACCTGGGATTCTAGGAATCTATGACTCTCCCATCTTTTTTTAACTAAAGGCCTGAGACACAATTTCACCAGGTTTCTAATTACATTTCTCCAAACGATGCGACAAGGTAAGCAGTACTCAGGGATGACCTTCCAAGTGGTGCAGCAGGCAAAGATACACAGTATGTCTACTATGGCACACAGAGGAACTCAGCTCCACTCATTTGCAAACAGATTACAACAGATCCCCTCTAAAGACCAGTCACTTTGAGGTGCTTCTCTACATCAACATGCTTTCATCTTTCTGTGGAAAAGCCATTTTGATCCCACCCGCTTCTGATACAAAGTAACTTAACAGAAGACCATCCACCTCTGCCAAAAACATTAAAGGACGGGACTGCCTCAGTTCTCATCGTTTAACTCACATCAGCCCCTTACAGCATCCAGGTTAAACCTCATCAGCTTTCCTTTTAATCTCAACCCTGTCTCAACTTCTCCAACCCAAAATACAGACATATGTACACTTCCAAAACCTCGATTCCCTGCTCCACGTCTGCACCCCTTCTCTCACTACCTTCTCCTTCCCCAGTACTAACCCCAAGACTACTTCTTTACCTCAAGATAGCACTCTCCCCCTCCTGAAAAACATTTCCATCCCTTTCTCTTCCTTTTTCCCCAAGTACAAAGATAGCCTTCCCCTTCCTCACCCCAAACATAACTAGATATTTACCCAGTCTCTGTCCTTTCCTTAATATCATAAGAGACACCATTCTTTCCCTCGTCATACTAGCAAAAGCCGTAGATCAGCCACCCAAAATCCTCTTCTCCACTTCACTGCTAGGCCAGGCCCAACTGCAATCCTCACCTTTGCCAGAGCTCTAAGACAACCCACACACCTTGGCCAGAACCACTTCCCCCTTTGCTGTCTATCCTTCCCCTACCTGTAAGTCCTCCTTCCCGTAACACCCCCTCCACTTTCAGCCAGACCCCCACCCCTTCTCCTAGGACAACCTCCAACCTCTCCATCTTCACCCTCCTCCCAGGCTCAGACCAAACCGCTCTTCCTATACCCTTACTCAAACACCACCAACCTCCCCCTTCGACCCCCATGCTTTGAGGTTCCGTGAGGGGCTGCGGGAGCTTGTCCTTTCCGCCGCTCGCCCCGGGGTGCTGCCGCGAGGGGGTGGGGGTGAGTATCCGTCCCCCGGTGTCCTCTAAGCTTCTGCGGGACGCAGGCTGCGCGGGCGGACCGAGAGCCTAACTTGGGGATTGCGTGTGCCACGCTTTGTGGGGTCCGGGTCCCCTCCCTGGAGCTCCGTAAAGGGGAGCCGCCTCATGGCCGCCCCATTTGACCCTATGAGCACACGGGTCTCCTCTTCCCCTTCACCCTTAGTGTTGTCCCGCTCTTGAAGCCCATCCCTTCAGGTTATATGACCTTATTTCTCCTTGGGCCTCCTCCCCCCGCTCTGTGCTCCGTTTTCCCTGCCTTTCTGGACACCTCCCTTTTATTCACTATTATTTACCTTTTTGGTGGTTGTCTTTTAAGCCTATAATTCCTGCCTGGCCCATAAAGGTTTTGGGGAGGGTGGGGCGTGCCAGAGTTTACAGCTGACAAAAGGGTGAGCCTCAGTACTGCCACTGAGCTGCAGTGGTTTTCCAGTGCCCCAGATGCCTAGGAGCTTTCCTTCCCTCCAGCCCTGAAATTAATTCATTTAGCAGGGATATCCCGCTGAAAGTAACATTTCTGTTGTTACAGGAAGGAACCCAGACAGCGTGGTCACCTTGTCAAGAAAGCGATGAGGGAAAAGCGACATCTTCACCATCCATAGGGTGACTGTCTTGTCAAATATCCCACCGGCATTAAACCTTATAAACTATGAAAGATCCTAATTAGCCAAACATGGTGGGATGCTCCTGCATGACTTCTTGGTTTACATCCAGCTATTTATATTTTCCTGTGAGTTTTCATGGATTTAAAGACTCAAGCCATGTTTTAAAGCAGTTTTTTTGCTGTAGCATAACAGGATAGCATCTATTCAAAGCTGTCTTGGCCAAGCCAGGAAGGATATCTAGCCTGCATGGACAGGGCAACATTTGCCTGTTCCACTGCCTTTTTTCGTGACTATAGCAGTTCATCTCAGGGTGCATTCTGCCTCCCCGGAGGACACGTTGACTTTATTGAAAAAGTAGAATCATTCACTTACTCAGACTTTTTCCGGGATTATTTGATTCCCAACCATCCCTGTATTTTCTCAGCTAAATTCACTGAAGACTGGGGCAGCAGGAGAAGTTGGGTGACTTGGGATGGAAAGCCTAACTTTGATTATCTGCTGCAGAAGTTTGGTAAGTCATGGCATTGTTAATACCTAATAAAATTTTCTATACTAAATGACAGCTTATTTTTAATTTTAGGAATAGAACAGCTAAACAAAACCTAGAAATTCTTCAGACTTTTTTCCAAGTTAATACATTCATTTTCTATACTTACTCACACTTTATGTTTTGCAGATTTTAATCTCAAATTTATTCCCACAATGAAATGGTGTTGTATAATTTAACCATACCAATTTATAAACCTGCTTAACATTAACCAGAGGAGCAGCCTGATGCTTTTCTCAGTCAAGGAGAAAATATTCTGTAGTTACAGTGAAATATCTTTTCAGGTGCTAAAATTTTAGTATATTTAGTAGGAACTGATACCCCAATCCTAATATAGTTTAAGAGGAAAATTCAGGTCACATTAAATAACTAACTTCTGGTCTGAATCACATTCACCTGGAATGATGGTGTTGGGAGTGAGAGCTAGGCTTTATGTATTTGTACTGTACTTAGCATTACATTATAGGGCCCAGAAATTAGAGGCCTCTGCAGCTGATAAGGTAAGGAAGATCAGTTTTAGCATCATTGAATCTGTCCCCACCAGGGCTGAAGTAGTTTATATTTCAGGAGAGGCTGTAGTACCTGTTGCCAACTGTGATGTCAAGGAGTACAATTCTAACCCGAAGGAGCAGCTCCCCTTCAAGGAGTATATCAAGTACTGGAAAGAGTACATTAAAAATGGCTACCGTTCATCCCGAGGGTGTCTTTATCTAAAGGACTGGCACCTGAGCAGGTAAGAGAGTGCTGTGGAAACCCTGCATGCCACTCACAGCAGAGAGCTGCCACAGAGTCTTAGTGCTCATCTTCCTATGCCTGAGAGTTTAAATGCCACCAGTGCTGTTTATTAGAGCCTTCACAGCAAAATACATGCCTTATGCTGCACTGTTATCAGGGTATTTCACATGGCAAGGTCCTTAAGCAGGCCACTGTTTCTGGAAGAGGCTGACATTCTTGAGCACTTTCCTTCTCATCTATGTTTTAAATGACTGTGTTATCCCTGTGGAAACATGTGGCTGGAGCATTTGCCTTTTGTTTGACTTCTACAGTGCAAACCTTACTTTTTTTTTTTTTAAAAAAAAAGGAATATTTCTGTCTGTGTTAGAAAAAAGATTCAGTAGGCATGTATGAGTTACAATCCTTTATTATCCGTTTTCTTTTCTGCTAACCTTCCCAGTCATTACAAGTTCTCTTCTCAGTATTCTGCCTTACTTCTTCTCCAGCCTGCTGCTTGTGAGATGGATGCATTGTCTGTTTCTCATGTCTGTGTAGGACTTTAATGTCTTTTTACTCAACTCTTTTCTTCTTTAAACATATCCTGCTCGTAATCCAACATTCTTATGATGAGCTCTTGTTATAAGTTTTGTGACAGTGACTTACAATAGAGGAAATCTGTCAGTCTCTGCCTCCCTGTTCATCTGCTTTCCTGGTTTCATGGCTTGCTACAGAAAACCTGGACATGCAGCCTACAGTTGGAAGGGGGCAGCATATCCTGTGTGAGAAGGCCACACATTTGTCAAAAATGCCACAGCCTGGCTTCTCTCCTAACCTTCACACCTCCAGCCTGTCAACCAGTTGAACAACCAGTCTTGCAGGCATCTCATCTATAAATATTGTGTTTATTAGAAACTGTCTTTGCCATAACTAGGAGTCTCCCAAATAGTTTAGCTTCACAGCTTTCCTGAGAGGCAGAAATGCACCTTTGCATTAATTTTACACACAACTCAGTGTTGTCGTAGAATCATAGAATGGTTTGGTTTGGAAGATACCTTAAAGCTAATCCAGTTCCAACCCACTGCCACAGGCAGGGGCACCTTCCACTAGACCAGGGTGCTGCAAGCCCCATCCAACCTGGCCTTGAACACTGCCAGGGATGGGGCAGCCACAGCTTCTCTGGGCAACCTGTGCCAGGGAAGAGCCGTCACAGGGAAGAACTTCTTCCTAATATCTCATCTAAATCTTCCCTCTGTCAGTTTAAAGCCATTCCCCCTTGTCCTATCCCTTCCCATCCTTGTCAAAAGCCTCTCTCCAGCTTTCTTGTTGGCCCCTTTAGGCAGTGGAAGCTGCACTAAGGTCTCCCCGAAGCCTTCTCTTCTCCAGGCTGATCAAGCCTAACTTTCTGAGCCTGTCTCCATAGCTGAGATGCACCAGGCCTTGGAGCATCTTAATGGCCTCTTCTGGGTTCACTGCAACAAATAATGTGAAGGAGATGGCAGCTAAGCATTAATGGCCTGTTAGAGACCTGTTTGGTCTTTGCAACTGGGTTTTGAAAACTGAGGTAAAAAGAGAAATATTTCATTTTTCTGAGACCCATTTCCAACACATTATCTTTTTAAGAGCTTTCCCCGAGCAAGATGTTTATACAACCCCTGTGTATTTCTCATCTGACTGGCTGAATGAATACTGGGATGCTATAGCTGTGGATGATTACCGGTTTGTCTATATGGGACCTAAAGGTTCATGGTAAGCCAGTGTGGTTTCTGTCATTCTTACATCCTATTTTTTTTTAAATTAATATTACAGGGGGTTTCACATTGTCCTGGAGGATAGCATCATCCTGCAGAGAGAGTCTGGCCTTACTGCTTAGTGTTGTACCTGAACCCAGCCGGTCTTGTTTCTCAAGCACAACTCCTGTGGTTCTGGATGTGAGCTGTCCTTATGCAGCCAGCTAGAGTTCTTTTTTGCTTCAAAAAGCCTTGAATTGTACCCACAAGATGAGCTAGCTTGCATAAAGTTTCAGAGCAGAAACTCCCTGGGGATCATCCAGCACTTGTGATTTGCAAAGTCAGAAGAGGTGGAGCAGTGCTGATGAGCTGGTCACATATTTTGCAGGTGAAAAATTAAGTCTGGTGTTGGTGATAAAGTTGTCTTTAGAGTAGTCTCATCAGTTCACATCACAGAATCTTTTGCCATTGAGGTATTTGTGGGTCAGGTTCAAAACTAACTGATGGAGAAACATGGGGTATAAAAGGCTGCAATACTATGTAGATATAGTTGCCTTTTAATATATAAAACAATCAAAACTAAAAGGATGACAGGTTTGGATCAGGTTTACATAGTAAAGGTTGATTTCTGTGTGTTTGATTATCAGAGATTTTAATTCATCTAACAGCTTTTAAGGGTTGTCTTCACTTAAATGTCTGATTTGCCCCATAGGACTCCATTCCATGCTGATGTCTTCCGTTCCTATAGCTGGTCAGCCAATATATGTGGGAGAAAGAAATGGCTGTTGTACCCTGCAGGGCAGGAGGAGTACCTGAAAGACCGCCACGGCAACTTGCCCTTTGATGTGACTGCACCTGGCCTTCAGGACAGGAGTGTTTACCCTCGCTACAACCAAAGTCAACCCCCTGTTGAGATTGTGCAGGAAGCAGGGGAGATAGTCTTCATCCCCAGTGGATGGCATCATCAAGTTTACAATCTGGTAAGGTAACTGATACCATCGTTTTCATCACACAGGTTGATTATCAGCCAGCAAGCTTGAATCAGTTCAAACCTCTGTTGCCACAGTATGCTGTGGGTTTAAGCCAAAAGTTTAACTGGGCTGCAAAAAGCTTAGAGAGATTCACAGAGGAAAGGTCTATTGGTCGCCACTCAAGATGATGGCTTAAAGCAAGCCTGAGTTCATAAGCTCCTTGGGTCACTGAAGAAGCTGTCTGCACCCTCTTTTCTTACACTTTTCATCATTAGATGCTACTACTAGTCACTGAGAAATGGGGTGCTAGATGAGATGGACCTATGGTGAGGCTGTTAATCTTGGTTTCTAACTGTAAATTGTAATTTAATAATGGAAAATGCCAACAAATTGGTCTTCGTAATTACAAACCAACATTAAAAACCTTATTCCTTTCTCCCCACTGCCTTCTCCTACATTTGTGCTCTTGAAAGTTATGCTTAGACAGAGGAAGTAAAGATGTTTGCCAATTTACAGAGTGAAACAAGATTTCGTTGCTCAGAGATGTTAGAAAGACAGTCTCTCAGCACAGTGATGCCAAAGAAGCATTTCCCTTGCTGAGGAATATGGTTTTACATTGTGCAGTCTCAGTGATGATATAGCTGTTTTTTCTCATTTTCCTTCGTAGAGCCTAATAAACATTTAAATTATTCCTTCAGGAGGATACCATTTCCATTAACCACAACTGGGTGAATGGCTGCAATGTGGCTATAATGTGGTGCTTCCTACAGGATGAATTAGCAGCTGTCCAGCGGGAAATTAATGAATGGAAAGACCCTATGGATGATTGGCACCTACAATGCCAGGTATAACAATGTGATGCTGGCTGCATGACTCTGTTAGGGAATCGTATGCTTCAGGGATGCTTTGAACCACCTTATTAGAGCTCTAAGACACTAAAGTCCTTAACCTCATACTGGAATTAGTACATTTCATCAAGAAGTAGGAACTGGTGACAACTTCATTTTGCAGGAAATCACAGAACCCTAGAATGGCTTGGGTTGGACCTTAAAGCTCACCTAGTTCCAGCCCACTGCCACAGGCAGGGGCACCTTCCACTAGACCAGGGTGCTGCAAGCCCCATCCAACCAGGCCTTGAACGCTGCCAGGGATGGGGCAGCCACAACTTCTCTGGGCAACCTGTGCCAGTGTCTCACCACCCTCATAAGAAAGAGCATCTTCCTCAGATCTCGTCTAAATCTCCTCTCTGTCAGTTTAAATCCATTCCCCCTTTCCCTGTCATCACATACCCTTGTCAAAAGCCACTCTCCAGACTTGTTGACCCCTTTAGGCACTGGAAGCTGCGCTAAGGTCTCCCTGGAGCCTTCTCTTCTCCAGGCTGAACAAGCTGAGCTCTCTCAGCCTGTCTTCATTGTCAAGGTGCTTCAGCCCTCAGAGCATCTTTGTGGCCTCCTCTGGACTCGCTCCAACCACATCCTTCTTATGCTGGGAGCCCCAGAGCTGAGCACTGCAGGGGGGTGTCTCACCAGAGTGGAGCAGAGGGGGATAATCCTTTCCCTTGATCTGGTGTTTCTGCTGCTGGTGATCTAGCTCAAGACACAGTTGGCCTCTGGGCTGCAACCACACGCTGCCAGGTCATTTTGAGCTTATCAGGCAACACCCCAAAGTTCTTCTTAGGACTGCTCCCAGTGCAGTTTCTGCCCAGCCTATTTTTGTGATTGAAATTACCTTGAAGCAGGTGCAGGACCTTGCAGTTGGTCTTGTTGAACTTCATGAGGTTTAACAAGTCCACCTCTCAAGCCTGTCCAGGTACCTCTGGGTGGCAGGAATGAAATATTACTTTATTAAGATAGGGAAATGTTTACGCCAGTGCATATTTGATGTGTCAGGGAGGTTAGGATATTGTCTCGAAAACTATTGCTTCATCTGCTCTTCAAGCTTAGTATTAGCATCTGGATCAATCTTTTATGTAGTATTTACATTCCCCTTTATAAAATATAAGTGCTTTTTGTGTAAACAGAAGAACTGACAAGACAGGCCCCACACAGAATAACTGGTTTGAAGACCATTCATGATGAAAGAGTGAATCTGAAACAAGCAAAATTAAGTTAAATGTGGCAGCAGGTTTCTGTAACTGCAGAGTGATGCTTTCAGAACATCTGACTGTACTGAGCAGGGTTTTGTATCTTGTATGCTTCCAAAATCTTAAGCATGAAACAAATGTAAAACTTATTTCTTGAGGCTGTTATTGCTGGCAGGTTGATATCCCTCAAAAAGAGTTTCAAATAACACAGCCATTTAGCAAGAATAGTGTTGCTTTTGGGTCTAGTGGTATTTCAAGTAAGGTTAAGAATTTTAGTGCCGTTGTGGAATTACAAAAAATATGATTAAACATAATTACTTATGATTCCAGCTCATTACTAGCTTGATAAAATGTTTTTATTATTCTTACTATAAAGAAAAGAGTTGTTTTCATTTCAGTGCTGGGTTGTTTTGTTTTGTTTTGAACCTAGTTGATCATGAAGTCTTGCACGGGTATAGACTACAAGGAGTTCTATAACTTCCTCAAAGTTATTGCAGAGAACAGAATTTCCGTCTTGGAAAACGGCCTCGATGATGAAGCTTCATCAAAAAACACACCAAAAGCTGCCATTTCCACCTTGGGCATGCTCCATGCAGTGTTTGATTTAAAGAGGACTGTGAAGGTGTTAACATCATTGAGTGCTAATGAAGATTTCAAGAAACTTGACCTGACGTCACTTTCTCCACCTCCGGAGGCATTGCTCCACCACTTGAAAGCAGCAATAGATACAGCACTACTCTAACTTCCTATTTATTCCATTCTTTGTAAAATGAGCCTTTGGCAAAATGTTTGTAGAAGACTGACTTCTCCCTGTTTAATAGCTCTTGCAGTTGAAGTATAGAGAGCCTTAATATAGAGTGGGGAGAGAGTACATTCATAAGACAACCAAATGCTTTTTAAGTTGACGCCACTTGCATATCTAGAGTAATTGGGCAGGAAAAAAAGATCCTCAGATAAAGGAAAAATCCAAATCATGTTAATATTATATTTTGAACCCTGCTGGTAAATATGCCTGCAGGGAAGAGGGAACAGAAATTCTCTGTGCATCAAGCTTTAGGTCTGTCAGGACTAAACACTGATGTTGCAGTGGTCTTACACTGAGCGAGGTTGCAGTGGTCTGCTCCATACTCCTACTAGTGAGAGCACTGCATACAGACAGCAAACCTGCATTGCAGACTCCAGCAGTTAAGCTCTGCTTTGTCTGGTCACAGCTAAATTACCGTGAGACCTGTCCTGTTTCCAGGTACAGCTTAGCTTTTCTTTTTTTATGGGTTTGGGTTTTTTTTAGGATACCCTAGTTAATTAGATTCCACTGAAGCCTGAGCTGGCTTAACAGCTGTACCTTGGATGTGGAAGAGCTGACTGTACCAGTGTCCTGTAAAGTGGTATCTCTCTAAAGCTGCAAGTCTCAGGCAGGGTCAGCCTTCATACTGCTCCAAGGGCCTGCAGGTTTAAATTTAACATAATAAGGAAGCTCAAGTCCTGGTTGCAAATTAGCGCAGGCAGCAAATCTGCCACTGATAATTTAAGCATGCACTCCACCCACGCTCTAAAGAAGGAACTGGAACGTACTCTCACATTTCTACATGCTGTTTCAAGGCACAGTATTTTATCAAGCAGAGATTTGATTAATCGGGGAAGCAAGCAAGTAGCCTCGTATTATCTCCTAAAAAAGCCATGTTGTTACTACACCAAATAACACTACTGCATGGTTACTTAGCACAATTTGCAACCCTTGGGCTCAAGGAGTATTTCTAGTGAAGCATCCCTCTTGCTTTTACTGGCTGGTAAGAAAGCCTAGAAGCACAAATGGCTGCACACTGTTACCTTAGTTGCCCCTTTAGGGCTCACTTGAATCACTGCTCAAGAACTTCCTCAATTTTCAACCAGATGACTAGTAAGAGCAACTAATTGTATGTTTAGTGCAATAGTAGAAATCTCAGTAGGCTGAAAAATTACAGTTTTCTAGATAATGATTTAGAGTTTGTACGTGCATGCGTTTTGCATGTCCTATTTTCTAGTAGAAATTTTGCATTTTGAGTAAGGAAGCGGTACCTGAAAATAAAACCAATACCCAGAGCATGGATAAATGCAATGTGGAGAAAACAGCCTTTTTTTTTCTTTTTTTTTTTAAACAGCTGTGACTACATCTCAGTGATTCAACCTTCTGGCAGGGTGTTTCTTTAGACTGGAAAACTGCCAGTTTTAAGCAGCTCTGAAATTAAAAGTTCACAGCTGTTACTTACATCTGTTTACATTCTCAAGGACAGGCAGCTGCAGCTTTCTTCCTTATATGAATCAGGTGAGATTCCATAGAGTTGAGGTTTAAAGCTGATAATCAGTGTAATGGTTGGAAAGGATGGTTTTGGTCTTGTATTCCCCTGTCTCACTGCATGCTGTGCAAGTGGTACAGGCACCAACCCCTTTAAACGCTGCAATTTTATCAAGGGCTTGCTTAGATCAACAGTACTTTTCATTTCACATCCTGTGAAGCTGGAACTGCTTGGATTTGCTGTGTGAAACCAGCAAAAATACAAATCCAGCTTTTACACCAAGAACCTAGTATCTCAAATTCCCCAGGGTCTGTTTAGACACTGTACTATTTGGCTGACTACAGCCTCATTTGGATGGATGGCATGAGGTTGCTGTAATTCAAAAATCCAGGCAGCAGTTCTCAGGGAAGAGGCATCATTTCTGCAGTTAATTCCTCTTCCCTGCAGAAAGTAGTCAAGGAAGGAAGAAAATAGGGTGAATAAAGAAGCATTCAAGTAAAGGAAGGTGAGTCTCAACTACTTACTCTCTCCTTACCTGAGCTGTCTCTACACCATAGCATCTTCAACTCCAAAGAGGTGTAAGAGCCCTCCTTCATAAGGCCTGCTAAAACTTAGTGCAAGACAATGGTGGAAAAAAATGGTAATTTAATTGCAGGAAATTATGTTAAAAATTTAAGCCATGTCCTCCTCACCGATTCGGCAGGGAACAAATTATGCATTCAGTCTGCTAGAATTACATTAGGAAGCTAATTTGTAGTCCAAATTCTCCATTCCTATGAATGATCAAAGTAGTGAGGGGGCCATATATTTTCTAAAGATAAAGAGAGGAAAGCAAATTCTCAAATGCCTGAAAACAGCAACAAGATCAGAATAAGAAATATGCGAGCCTGGAGTCTTAAAAATTAAACCGTTTTATTTAAATACAAAGTTACTGTGAAACATACATTAGGATATTATCATACCAATATATTAACTATTATAATCTATGTACTATTTATTAAAGCATAATACTTGTGATAAACAGGAGGAAGCTGCCTGTGAAGTTTTGTTATGTTTTCCTTAAGTCACAAATGTGGGCTTTAAAGTCGAACTTTAAAAAAACTAAAAAAAAAGGGAGGTTAAAATCTAGTTCAAAGGAGCTTTTGCTCTAAGTAGGCAACTGCAACATTACTATTTTTTTCTGAGAGTAGCAGGATACCAGATACCTGTTTGCCTTTCACAAGGCAGCATAAAACCCAGCCCAATTCTAATCTGATTTGTAGCCCACTGGCATCAGTGGGTGGTCTGTCAGCAAAAGCTGTGCATCTTAGAAAACCAGTGGTTTTGCAGCAATATGTCAGTGCAAAAAGCCAGGTGGTTTTTGTTTTCTGTCACCAGGATTTGAGATTTCTTACCCCAGAACAACGCATGTTCTTCGGCACACACAAACCCCTGCAGAATTACAAAGCAGCACTAATATGTTCAAGGTGCAAGTGTGATATCCCTGAGATTTAACAGGAGTTTTCAGAGTGTAAATATACACTTGTAAGTATCATAAAACAAGGAAGTTAGTCAATAGCAGCTTTACAATGCAATGGAGAGGTACTGAATTTGTCATGGGTAGGAAGAGGCATGGAAAAAAACATCCTCTTAGGGATGCACGAAAAGCCACCTTACTCTGGGAGCGGGTTGTTTAGGAGGATGGAGATGGCCTCTCTTATCCATGCCATTATTTCTGCCAACCAGAAACAGTCCCACCAAAATAGTTGCCTATGGTTTAATTTGACCATTTTCTATAAATAGCCTCTCATGTCAGTTCACCAGTGCAAAACAAACACAGTGTCTAAAAGAACATTTAAATGAGGTTTCAAGGGAGGTTGCTATTTGCAGGAAAGGGAAATAAAACTACAGGGAAAAAGAAACCTTGGCCACCTTCTGCAAAGACATTCCCAAACACAAGCTGAAGTTGCATCTTGAAGGCTTTTAGTCCACAGCATCTGTATGTCTGTGCTTTACAATCATAGCCAGTCTAAGAGAAAACCCAGCAAGAAACCCTCATCTGATACATAACCATTCTTCCCTTTTAAAAAGCATCCAGTAGAGCAGGGACATAATTGCTTCTTCATCCAACTGTGTTTGGTCAAAAAGTGCAGCAGAGAGGAGGCTCCCTTTGAGTCCTCGGACTCAGGAGCTGTGAGTCACGTGGCAGTTCTCTCTCTGGTGGAGCCTCATCCTCTGTATGTGTTCATAGCAGGACTGGGAAAGGAACAGAGGAATCCTTTAAGAAGTTTTGGAACTTTGGCCTAAATTCTAGTCTCCTGCACACAAAGCAAATCTACACTGCCCCCAAAAGCAGGATTAAATCTGCACATTACAAATGAATGATAGGCATATTCTCTAGACTAGAAGTAAAATAGCCTCCTGTGCTAGGCATATAAGCAGCCCCCTAAAATTAAGGATACAGCACATCAGTATTGCTACTATTCAACACAGGTTAATGCAGTTTGCAACTTTCACTGCTGAAAACATTTCCTTACCTCCAGGGCAGTTAACAGGAAGTCATACAGTCCTCCTTGATTAGTAGGGTCCATCAAGTCTCTAATCAGATGGATTTCAGCTCCCAGATGCTGTATTCTAGGAAAAATAAAAGTCACAACTAGAACAAATCTCTGGGCATCTAGTGTTTGTGGGCATGTACTTCCAAATCAGATTATGGAGAGAAGAAAGCACAGATCTGTAAGTCCACTTCTGATTCCTTGTGTATCACCTTGACCTACTGGAGGCTGAGTCCTTGAGGTATCTGACATGACTGGATCTCAGCAAAGATAATCATAAGAGAATTTAAACTCTCATTTTTTTCCAATCTCTTACTCCCCTCCTGTCTCACCTGCAGTTGAGAAAGCTGCCTAGCAAACAAAACTGTATCATCCAACATGACAGCAGCAGGGGGAGCTTCTGGATTTTCATGGCCCCAAGTTCAAATATTTCACCCTTTTTTGAAGACCAAACATATCCAGGAAGCCAGTGAGGGATTTTCACTCAAATTTACCAGGAAATAAATATGTACAGTTTCATTCTACTGGATGCAAGTGGGTCCCTGCAGTTACACTGAAAGCAGCACAGAGCTTCTGTAAATGTGACACATTTCTGCCAAAGTCATTCCTACACAGGGAAAGTCTAATAACTAGATGGTCGGTGTTCAGGACCTTCCTAGTCTTCAAAATGGACCACAGTGCCCCATTGAGCATGGAAAACAGAAAATGCATGATATACCGATGATGCCTGAAAGGCATTAACAATTGGCCTTCAAAGGCTTCATGTTCCTACTTTCTACTGTAATCTGACATGGATGTAAGACTGCATTTTCCATGACAACCCTGAATTATCCTCTCGGGTAAGAGATGTACACTCAGGAAGTCCCTAGCCACTTCACATATCATGGCCAACACCATCACACCACACCTGGCAGACAGTAGCACACAGAAACCCCAGTACAGCTCAGGAAAAAGCATGTACAAAACACAAACCCTAGCTTTTAATGTAAATTATTTTGCTTGGAAACATGGCTGTTCTTTCTCCAATTAAGTATCACACAACAGCAGGACTGGGAAATGAAAAGCTTACACTTACTTTGCTCGGGATACAACATACATCAGTAGAGGCAACAGGTCATCCATGGGAAGCTTGTAGTCCTTCTCCACCACCCGGGACACTGTGCTCTCAATCTCCTCATACGTCTTCTGGAGGATCACCAGCTTTTCCCGGGGATCCACTGTGGTGCTGTCAGTATGAATACAGCCATGTCAAATGTATGGCATTTCTCAGAAAATAGAAAATCCCTGGTTATCAGTCAGAGGTTATGGACAGTGACTTACATGAGCTTCTGCAAACATTCTGTGGCAGACAGGAAACACTTGTCTTTTATAAGGGACCTCCTCTGAAAGGGAGACAAAGAGTTGTGCCTCTGTTACAGCATCTCTTAGGGAAGCCACCACATGGCTCCTCATCACTGGACCCAAAATAAACACATTTGCTGCCCATAAAAGAGGGCAAAATAAAGCTGTTGTAGTAAATGCTAGTCTGAACACACCGAGATGTCTGAAGTGCCACTCTGAACACAGATGTCTTTGAAACACCACCAAGTAGAGCATTACAAAGCAATCTTATTCGGAGCTCACATTCCCATCCATGGAAAATCATACACAGTAGCTACAAATCATAACTAATCAACACACATCATGTAGCTCTGATTTCTGAGTACAGTTTCTGCCCTGTGATTACTTAGGTGAAGCTCCATTATTAGCCAGCGCCAGCATGTAGCCTGATGCCAGCTCACTAACACACCAAAGCTAGCTGTTAGCAATATTTCCTACCTGGTTGGTTGTCAGGGTGAGATCTTTCAGAGGCCAGAGGTGTCTGAAAGGAGATAACAGAGAAAAGATTTAGAAGGCCAATCTCCATATGTTCACCCTTAGTCAATTTTGACTGCTTTTATCTCCTTATTCAAGGTGATACTACTAAATGCATGCTAAGCGCATGCTACTCATGCACTCTTGTAGGTGCATGAGGCTGTTTGCTTGTCTCTACTCTGCTACAGGAATAATTAATAACTTGGACTCATTCACCTGAGTACAGGGTTCATTTTACTCACAGGTGCTCCTGTAATAATCAGTTGAGAGTTTTGGCACTTTTAGAATCAATTCCTCTCACTGAGTCTAGACTGAATTAAACTGCCAAATTGAGACTCCAGGTCTCCTGTTACCCTGCCAAAGTCCTTGAGCTGCAGATGATGCTGTGTTAGAAAAGCCCATGTGCCTCTTGGGTCTGTGGTGTCATTGATCCTCAAGTATCACTTCCAAAGAGGGACCTAGCTGCAAGAATGGATGAAGGAAACATCTGGCTCCACAGCCTTTTCCCCTCAAGACTTTCAGTCTTGAGACTCTGTCCCTACATTGTTACGGCAGATGCCATCAGGTGGACTACAGCCCTTTCTAAGGCACCTTTATAAACTCAGTTTCATTGGTCCTGAGCTGGAGGAAGCCATTTGTTTGGTAAGCTAGAAGATACAATTTTTGTTACACAAAATTAACATTATTATAGCTAGTAGCAGCTTTCCACTAGTCAAAGCTGTTCTTCCTGACGGTATTGCAGGCATTCCAGACAGGACTTCCTCTGGCAGCCTAGGAAAAACTTCCATGCTACAGCCAATGATGGACCCAGGAAAAGGTTGTATGTCCTTTCCTCCTGTCCTGTCAGAGGTTTCCCTGGCTGCTACTTTCCCAGCTGGTATCATGGGGTTACATTCCTGTATGAAGAAACTTCACTTACTTCTGCACATCCAGAAACTCTAGCAGCTTAATGTCAGGAAACAGACTTAGATCCATAATCCCTTGGCAGTAGAGGTCATCTTCTCTTTCATGATAGAGCATGTAGAGCATGAAAAGCTCAGGGTAGAAGCAGGGCAAGATCAGTGGCAGGACCATGCTGCATGCCTTCTGATCACTGTGGCAGAGAAAAGCAGAGTCCTACAGTGAGACCTCTAACCTTGATATGACCAAAAGCCCCATGGCACACAGCAGAAGAGACAGCTTCTGACCCCGCAAGGTGTTCCTCTTGTTCTCCCAGCCTTCTTCCACCTTTTTGTTCAATGTCACAGTTGGACAGTAATGACCTATACAACACCTTCATGCTTGTGCCCACAAGCTGGAGAGGCAAGTGTATTTTATGCTGTAGGATAGGATGGGTAACGATTTCTCCACTGTTTCTTCAATCACAAAGAAACCTGGAGCACTAGAGACCTATGCCAAGCTGTTCTTTCTGAGCTGTTTCAGTAGAGGACCTATTATTTCTTAAGGGACAAAATCCAAATAAATTCAGATAAAGCCTTTTTCTAGCTCCTTACCATTCCACCAGTCTCCTGGTTTCATTCAGCCCACATGGATGGCTCCAGATTACAGCAAAGAGAAATCCAAACAAAATGGGGACAGCTGGACAGAGATGCTTCTTCTCACCCACAAAAAACATAAACCTGGGGCTCCCACAATTATTCCTACCTTATTATTCTAGGAATTTTGTCTTCTACCTCCTTTTCCACATTTCCCATGCTGTACTCCCTACTTCCAGGCCTGCCTTTTCTCTCAGTTCTGATATGGAAGTCACCATCCTGAACAAGTTTCTGTGACTAATGCAAAGCACATGGTAGCGCTGGGACTGCTCTCTCATACACAGCCATGCTGCTGCACAGTAGCTGGTGTGGGTAATCTTGCCAGGCTGTGTACCACACACCCCTCCAACTCACCACTATTCTGCTGCAGAACATGAATAAATTGTGCTTATGCTTCAAGTATAACTACTGAAAGCTTTGCAATCAGAGAGAAGTGTGGACACTAAACCTGACCCAAATGGACAAATATAATCAGTTCAACACTTACTGTATTTTAGAAGACACCCCATTTGTCCAAGCATCTTAAAATTAAACAACCAGTAGTGATACATACCTTATATCCTCTTCCACATGCTTTGCAGGCAGTTGGCCTTTCTGTTCCAGTGCCAGGTGGAGCAAACCCCTATAAGAGCAGCAGAACTGAGGTTCTGTAAACTGAGGTTTGGTTCCCTCCCTCATTTTTTAAAGTGTAATTTGCCATTCACAAGTGAGGAGCTCAGCTGTCCCAACATCAAGTGAGCTGTTAGTAAAGTTCTCTGTAATCCTTGCAGTGTTGTTTCATTATTTGAGGGCTTCGTTCCTTCCCAACAGAAGCTTCCAGGAATGACTAAGCATTTAAAAATCTCCATGGCTTCTGAAGAGTAGGATGGTCATTCTGAAGATCCTGTGTTTTGAGCACCATCTCTTTGTATTCCTACTCAAGGGTAGGACATGAGGTTTCAGGACCTGCCATACCAACCAATTCTTTAATCCATCTATGAACACTGGAGGATGTTCATACTCTGAAAAAGTGGCTTGGGTTTGTCTTGATATTGCCAAGCCAAAACTTCATCATCTTAAAATGAGGATTAGGGAAAGGTTGTCTTTCTTGGTGTAGCAATATTAGCCTAGGAAACTTAGCCAAGGGCACAGCAGAGCAAGGTAGGTCTCCCTCCCCACCCTGCATGTGAAAGGTCTTGAGACATGAAGCAAGCCTTCCAAGGTCTGCATTGAGTTCAGAAGCACCTTCACATGAACCAATACTCAGGTTGTCAGACCTGATGCACTGTTCATGAACGTAGTTCAGATGAACTGAACCAAATCTGACTTGTTCCCATCAGCTGCGCTGCTGTTCTCAGACTGCTCCAGGACAGACAACCCCTCATGCCTGAGGAAGCTGGCAGTCTTCCTCAAGCACACAAGGCTACACTGATAATGACAGAGCTTTTATCCAACCTCTTATTTTAAAGGCAATACCACCGTGAGTGCAGCTAGAGGCAGAGTTCTTCACCTTTGCCTACTGTGGCATTTCTCGTATCTTCTCCCAAATGATGCTCAAACAGCAACAGAAACCAATCAAGCATTTGATCCAATCTTTAATTACCCAAAAGCACAACCACACAATGAGCAACCTCATTTTAGAGTCACTACCCACACCAGCCAAGCCTCAACAATGTGCTTACACTGCATGTTAACTCTCATTGAGTTGAGGCATGTTAAGCTTATGCTGTTTTTTTTATTCAGATACATTGAACACCACTGTTGTCTGCTCTTATATACTTTGCTGCCCTCATTACTTAGTGTGGTTTCTTGCTCATATTTGTGCTTATCTAAATTAAGCCTTCTTGTGAGCAACAGTTCATTGAGCTGCTATAACTCAGTGAGATTTTGTAACATTAAAGCCCCTGGGTCATGTACTGAGCAATGAGGATAATAAAGGTTTTCTAGGTCCATATGACCTCAGTTATTGCAAATAACTCTTTATATAGCACCATTATGGAGCAACTTTCCCAAGAAATATGCTGCAAAATAAAGCAAACCTGTCGCCTGAAAAAGTTACCCCAGTGGCCTACACTGCAAAGCCCTTTATGCTCATACCCATTGGAAGGACTCAATGTGCTTGACTTACTGGTAAAACTCCCATATTTTCTTTGCGTAGTACTTGATTTCCTCTTGTGCCATAGTCAGCAAGTGTTTGTTGGCCCCAATCCCAGAATACGTTGCCTGAAAAGCTATTGTCAAGGCCTTCAGCAGCTTTCCCAGTGGGTGTAGGGAAGACTTCAATGCCTGCATGATAGAGGAAAATTAAATTTTGCAAGTCAGCCCTTGCCAGTAGTAGAGGATAACATGGAAAGGCCACTCAATCTTCTCTTTTCAGGGAAGAAGAACAAGCCTAGAAGTAATCAACTATAATTTTAGTCTATTTTTGTTGGCACAAGCTCATTCTCTTCCCATTATCTGGCAGAAATACACTTAGTAGAATTGCTGTTCTGGTGAGATAAGAGAGAGCAAAGGGTGCTTCGGGGAAAGGCTATTTGAGTGAAAAACAATCACTGAGAGTTCATGGAAGTTATTTATCATTTCAAGCTCCTGGTTATTCCCTGGCACAGTTTGAGAACCAAGAGTGAAGCTTAATTATCACTTCCTGGCCTGCATAGCTGTACATAAAATGAGTGTGCAAAAAGCATGAAGAACAACCCTCCTCTTCACAAACATAAATATTCACACTTAATTTAGAGAAGATTCTTGAAATCACTGGCAAAGTTACATGTGCTAACAGAAAGCAACAGAAAATTGCTACGACCCATGTCCGTGGTCTAGGGGACAGACATGGATCACTATGGCTTAAAACTTTACCTTCTCCAAATAACTCGGTAGTGACTCCAGCCCCTGGTGCTGGACAACCTCTTCAAGAATATCTTCTGTCTTCCAGGATACATCCTCAGTCCCCCTGAAAAGATGAGAGTTGAGGAAGGAAAAAACACACAATGAAGCACTGGGATAAATCCAAATTGGTATTGTGGGTGGATTCCAAGGGGGCAATAAGACTATTAGAAATTAATCTTTTCCCTATCTTTTTCAGTGGAATTGCTCGACTGGCTTATGATACCTGTGATTCTCTAAATTCAATTTCATCTCACCTTACAACCAGCCTGAGTTGCATCCTGCACATGCTTGTCAGATCTATTTTAGGTATTTTGTTAAGGAGAGATGGGTTTACTCTGGATCAGCTTATGATGTCAGCTAGGTTTCCCTCAAATACAAGAGGAGCCAGTGATGACTGAGTCACATGCAGATGCATACATTTAATCAAATTAATCCCATCCAAATTTTCGTGTATAAGAATGCATCTCAATAGCACAACCTTAAATTCAGGCATAAAATTCATCCTCCTGTCTCATAGGCAGGAACAAATGGATAACACTTGGGTTCGTGACTTTAACACATGGCAGACCCTAATGTAAACCACCATCCTCTCTATACAAATGGGCTCTTCTGTTGCAATAAAGGCATGCAATACTCATACCTTTGGCAAAAGAGGTACTCCTGAGACTTCCGCAGCTCCTTGCTTGTTTGTATGTGGAACCCCATGAAAGACTCCTCTGTTTCTTCTTTGCAGCCAGAGTGGATGAACTCCAGGAACTGGTCATAGATTCCCTTCCACCTCTTCTCCACAGGGAATTCTTCGAGGCCCAGCTGACTGCAAAATACAATGTGGCATTAGGCTTTTCTGCCTCCCTCCTCAATTATTTCAGACTTCACCTTCAAATATGGAAGGTTCTCCAGAATCCAGTTTTAACACAGTAATTATTGAAGCTGTGAAGATGGCAGTGCCTAACTGAAGAAAAAAAAAAAAATTCAACAAAAAGCAACTCAAGTCTATTGTCCTAACAACAAGGTACTTTGGGTGAAGGAAAAATCCTGGTGGAATGTGGAACATCAGTAATCTGAATCTTTGCAGGTGAATTGAGGTGAATTGATCACAGGCTTTCTGCTCCACTTGTGGATCATTCTAAATATAGACTATAATCTCAGCTGAAAGCCTGAAGACTTACAGCAATAAAACAGCTGAGCGACCACAACCAGTAGCTGTTGCTGCCTGAAAAGCACAGGAAACAATGAAGAAACTGAACTGGGTTTTATGAGAGGAATTAACCTCAGAGGACAGCACCTGCCTTTCCCACTGCAACTCCCTCATTTTGGTTAAACTGACTAAACCCAAGCCCTATAGCCTGGTAACCAGAGCATCCCTTTGCAGGGTTCAGTCCTGAGGATAAGAGTCTATATCAGAAGATGTGGCCAGATGGCTTCAGATCAGTTACTCCTGCCCTGCATTTGCACTGTTGCCTGCCAAAGCAGCATCATTGCCCCATGAAGCTCTGATCCTGGCACCACAGCCTTCCTCTAAGTAGAGCACTACCCAATTCAAGCTCTTCAGAGCTTCCTGTGCTGTGCTTCACATCTTTTTTTTTTTTATTTTTATTTTTCCCACCTCTACAATATCAGGTGGTAATAATATCCATGTAGTTGCACAGAAGGACAGGAAAGGAGCAAGTGATGCATTTTAGCAGCCCAGCTTTTTTCTGTATAGCTTCAGACCCATTTGTCTGTATACACAGAATCATAGAATAGTTAGGGTTGGAAAGGACCTTAAGATCATCTAGTTCCTATGCCCCTGCCAAGGGCAGGGACACCTCACACTAAACCATGTTACCCAAGGCTCTGTCCAACCTGGACTTGAACACTGCCAAGGATGGAGCATTCACAACTTCCTTGGGCAACCCAACCTGGGCAAATGTGTGCATGCACACACATGTACCAATCACTGAAAATGTTAAGCCTCCAAAACTCTATCCAGTCTGAGGATGGGAGTATCTCTGGGTGGATGGTGGCAGGATGGGAGTAGAGCGTTTGTTTTCTGCTTCCCATGTGGCATTAACATTAAATAACAAACTGTGCTCTCTCCTTCTTTAGCTGCATATAAACTAGTTTTTAGATCATCATCATAGAAAGGTTTCCGTTCAAAGGGAACTCATCCAGTTCCAACCCCCCTGCCAAGGGCAGGGACACCTTCCACTAGACCAGGTTGCTCAAAGCCCCATCCAACCTGGCCTTGAGCACTGCCAGGGATGGGGGAGCCATGGCTTCTCTGGGCAACCTGTGCCAGGGCCTCACCACCCTCACACCGAAGAGCTTCTTTCTAATACCTAATCCAAATCTCGCCTCTGTCAGTTTGAAGTAATTCTTCCTTGTCCTATCACTACAGGCCCTACTAAAATGTCTATCCTGATTAAACCATGACACCATCTTTCTTATATGACCCTTTTAGGTACTCAAAGTCTGCTCTATGGTCTCCCTGGAGCCTTCTTTTCTCTAGGCTGAACAGGCAGAGCTCTCTCAGCCTGTCTCCATAGCAGAAGTGCTCCAGCCCTCAGAGCATCTTCATGGCCTTCCTCTGGCCTTGCTACAACGGATCCATGTCCTTTTTTCAGCAAGGACTGCCTTGATCCGTGTAGGGATTGATCCAGTACTTTTCTAGGTAGAGTCAAAACACAAGCCATGACCCAAGAAGTAAGCTCTTGTTGCTCACGCTTTGGTTATCCGGTCATCCAGCTGCTCATTTGACGTGTTCAGGATGCCGTGCGTCTGAAGGCCTTGGCCCAATTTGTTAGTAAAGGTTCCCTCCAAAATGAAGCCATTGGCAAATGACAGCTTTCCCTGCAATGGAGAGAAAAGGTTATTCTGCCAACATCTCATTAGAGAGAGGAAACAAGCTGAACTGAGATCGCAGATTCTCTTTTCTACAGAGCCAGCTCCTGAAACGATGACTCAGAACAACTTCCAGGACAGAGGTGCAGAATTTAACATCCAAAGCAATAGTGTCATTAAGATGGCTGTCACTGGAGAAAACAGGTCCTCACTATTGAATGACATATGTAGGATTCTGAAGGGGAAAGACCACCACAGTCACAAAGTAAAATATTTGGGTTATGGTTTACAAACAGCCAATATCTTCTTTGAGTTATAAAGTTTTCTGGCTTAAATTTGACAATAGCTATTTCTAACTTAGAGTGAACACACGAAAACTTTTATTTCTTCCGTTTTTCCTCTGCTTGTTAAAGTCACAAGCATGTTTGGCCTCACAGGTAGGGGCTTCATATGATATTCACCATAAACACTTTGAAAGTGTTTGCTGCTATAAGACAAACCTGAAATTCCCTGAGGCAAATACAGAAGACATGCAGTAGCTTGACTCAAAGTTAGAGGTTTAGAGGTTAATTATAGCAAATCCAAATCCAAACAATATTGTAACTAGTCTGGCTTTGAACTCAAGCCTAAAATCCTCATTGCTAATAGCAGGAGGCACTCCATCTTTAGATAAAGAACAGATTTTTCTACACTAACCACTAAAACTAAACATTCATCTTGGAGGAAGTAGCTAAGCAATATAATCAGTCTCCGCAAAATCCACCCCAAGTCTTCTGGCTGAAGAAGATGATGACACCTTTTCCTCCCATGACAAGTCAGTAAATGACAGGGCTCATTTGCAGTCATTACTAAGTGTCTGTTTTGACATCCGCTCAGTTCTGATATAACCACACACTTCCTGTCAGACTCATCATTGATTTCTGTAACAAGCTGGAGGGCTGGTTTTTCCTGGAGCAGGGCACCTTATGAACACTTTGACCAGATATTTCTGTTAAAGATCAACCACAAAACACTGAACATGTCAATGCAGTGTCCAGATTGCAAAATTAAGCTTCCAAGGTCCCTCAGCCATGTTAACATCTCAGTTACGTCATTCTAGTGCTGGTACTGCAACTCCATTTGGTTTATGCAACATTTTCTGTGTTCCCAATCACTACAAAGGCTAAAATATTTGTTTTAAGAATACAAAAGCGTCACAACTACAGCTGCAAAGCACAGCCAAAAATACCCCACCAAAAAAGAAAACACCCCCCCCCCCCCAAAAAAAAAACAACAGCAAAACAACCAAAACCCCCAATGTAAACAACTGTAAAAAACAAAACAATGCGCAAAGCCTGCAGCTACTGGAAGTCTCTCAGCTGCAGCCTTCCTTCTGTGAATGAGACTAATAACGGGGGGGGGGAGAAAAAAAAAGAGGGATTTTTTTTTTTTTTGTGTAGGACAGTGTGAACTTCGAAGATTAATCCCTCAGCCCTCTGGAAAGCATGCTACTGTATAGAAAGGCTGAGATGAAGGGCATGCTCACCTTTCCAACAAACGTTAGATCTTCTGTGAAGTTCCCTTCGTAGACGTAGTCATCCTCCAAGAGCAGAATCCCAGAGCCCTTCATTTCAAAGCAGAAGTAGTGTATTAATGACACTAATTTCCTATCTGCTTACATTCAGCTAGAAAGAGCCACTGGCTTGGACTGTTTATGGGCTGTAGACTCTGAGAACCTTTTTGGAAGCCCAACATACATCGCAATGCTCAAGACAAAATCATGGGAGGTGCTGTAGATATAACCCATTAGGAATTACTGCACAGAGAAGTTCCAGAATAGTCAGGAGGTTTTTAACAACACTACTATTGCATTCATTTCTGTAGAAGAAGGAACAAAAGGCAGGCTCCTGTACTAAGAATGGTCATCAGGAATTGTCATATGGGTCAAAGTCATGGTCCTTCCGATCTTATGACTTTTAGGTGGTTGTAGCCATTTGTATCATTCATTGCAAAATGATTAAGAGAAAAGAGGAAGGCAGCTGCTATGTAGAATTAGCTTTGTCCCTTGCTGTGCAGTCAACAGGACTTTAATGAGCTCCTTCTAAGCATTAAATGACTTGTTCTATTACCTCCCAAACTCCCATGGCTGCCTACAGTAGCACACGTTTCAGAGAAGGAGCACCAAGATGCAGAATAGACACAGGACAATTTATATGAGTGAGGAAAGATTCTTCTTGTTGGGGCTTAGTCCACGGTTTGGGCCCGAAGGTTTACACGTACCAATACCAGCCAGAAAATGTGGTCACTTTTAGAGCTGTAACACATTTTCCGTTGGAATGATTTTCTTGATGGAAAGCACCCTTTCTGGCAAAAATAAAAGGTTTCCAAGGGAAGCTTTTTGGCCATACCAATTTTCCACTAGGAAAATTGAAGTGATTGCTCCCCACCCGGAAGCCTTGTGAAGTTAAAGGAGTCTTTGGCAGCTGGCAAACCAAAAGACAGCTTTATTTTGGTTCCCCACAGATGGAGGTTTTATGGGAAGTCCTTCCGACAAAGTTTCCATGCTAAACATTTTGTCCTAATTTGGTGAGTGGGGAAGGGGTTGTTTGTTTTTTTAAGCGTGTATTTTTCATTAGAAGAAATATTTTTACTTCCAAGCCAACTCTAGTGATGCCAATCCCTTCTGCTTTCCCTACCAACATCTAAACTTTCAATGAACTGGACAGCCAACTTGTTATAGGTAAGCTCACACTGGAAAGGTAAAGACTTAACGATCTCCAAGACAGATGTATTATCATATATAAATGTGCAGCAGTTCATATAGGAGTTCTGGTCTGCAATTCTGACCTGATGGTCAGTTTAAAAGCCAGACCTATAAGGGGTCTTAGGTTGAGCAAGGAGAAGCAGCAGTCCCACATCTAGCTCCTACCTGCGCCTCAGGAAAGTGATAAGAAACAAGACTTAATCTAGGTCTTGTTCTTCAAAAACATTTTCATGGTAAAACATCACTGCTTACATTTTCTTGCTTTGCATTTTCCTGCTTTGCATTTTCCCTCAAAGATTAATTACGATGTGAAACCTTTATCTTGCCCTTGATGGGGAATTCCACATTCCACTAATTTAGAGAGTCTACTGAAAGTATGTACTCACCACCATTTTATCAGCATGAAACGTCCTCTGATAGCAGACACCCGACTGGGTTACTACAATGCCTTGACCATGTTTGTGATCATCGAGCCATGTCCCTATGTATCTCTCTCCTCTGGAATGCAATGGAAAACAAAATATTTTTTCCCCTGTTTTCTTAGATCTTAAGTCAATTTGATGTTTAACTTACTGGTGCTAGTTTTGCCTGATATAATGCTCCATGCAGCACAAGTGCCAGATGTACTGCACAAACTCAATTCATATAATACTTTCCCAGGAGCTGAAGCCTTATAGCAAAGGTTGAACACATCGCCCCTTCATCCCCAAGTCTCCTCATCAAAACATGAGGTTTTAGCCCTGCCAATAGAGGGGCAAAATCTGTCAGGCCCCTAAAGCCTGCTCTGATCCATACCACCTTTACCTATCTTTGTCTTCCCAGACTCCATATCCATTCTTCTTGTCATTTTCCCACTGTCCTGTGTACTTAAATGGATGCTCAGCTGAGCAGTTTTCCAGTATCCCAAACCCTTGACGCACATTGTCTTTGAAGTAACCTTTGTAGACCATATCATTCCCATACCTGCATGGAGACAGATAGACAGAAGTTAAGACAGTGACTGTTTGATAGCTACTATTGGAGTAGGAAGCCAGGAAAGTGAGTAGATTAGACTCATCTGCTGGCTAAATATTCTAAATATCTGACTGACAGCTCTGGAGCTGGTAGTTGTTTACTATTAGGAATATGCACCACCCAAGCTAATCACTCCACAGTAATATCATCCAAGGACAAAACACTTAGGCTTCCAGTTATCTAGGAGAGGCTACTCAGTCCTTGGCCTCTCACCAGCCAAGTCATGGTGACCACTGGTTAATCCAGGGTTGGAGCAGATCAGATCAAGAAAGGCATGTAGGTGATAGGACAAGGAGGAATAGCTTTAAGCTGAAATAGGAGGGATTTAAATGAGATATGAAGAGGAAGTTCTTCACTGCGAGGGTGGTGAGACATTGGAACAGGTTGCCAAAAGAAGTTCTGGATGCCCCACCCCTGGAAGCAGGAATCCCTTGATTCTACAATCAAGCAGGAAGCCAGATTTGCCTTCCCCTTTCTTTGCTTGCCAACCACCCCTTTTCTTGGGATCATCCTGCTGAGAAGAGCTTCTCTGAGCCCTGCCCATGTTGGCCAGCAGATCTTCACTGCTGCAACAGCAAAAACATGCTAAGCAGAGCTGTTGTGTAATTATGAACATGCTCTTACACTTGACACCAGATATACGGGCACAACGCTGCTCAGATGGCTCCAAGTTCCCCACGGATTTCTGCATTTCTGAGTTTGATTTATAAATAAGGAGCAGAACATGCAGCTTGCAGGAAGAAACATGGCCTATCCCACAGTCAGCAGCTGGAAAGCTGGGCTGTGTGCTTTCCTCTGTCACACTTGGTGCAATGAAAGCAGGGGTAAAAACATGCAGTAACAGCAAGTAGTCCAGTCTTCACACTGGCCAACCCATTTGGCCACAAGCCACATGTGACCTAAGCAAAGATGGGGATACTGTTGTGCTCACTGCTAGATAAACAGATCACGCTGGTCCTATCCACTTATCCCCTATGCTGCAAATGAAACCAGTTTATACCTACAACCTGGGCAGGCCTCCACTGCTATTTCTAGCTTTCTAAATGGAAGGTAGGTGGTGGGTAAGACTGGGACAGCACCATGTGCCCACAGTAGATACCAGGCTCCATTCAAATTCCCAGCAGCACTTTGAAACACAGGTGTACAATGTTTCCAGAAGCATTTGATGAGCAAATAAGAAAATCTCAGACTCTATTTGTTAAGTTAAGCTCTGGGTTTAAGCTCAGAATTTGAGTGAGCCAGCTGAAGGAACCAAACCCCTTCAGTAGCTCAGTGTAAGTTGTAACTCCCAGACCAACAACCCCATTCATCATTAAGGAACCTAGTCTACACAAGGTTTAATTCAGGCATCATGGCCAGGGGACACAGAGTGAGCTATGCACTGTTCAGGGCTGATGGCACACCATGCTCTCCCTGCTCTGCAATCTCAAGCATGAATACAAAATTATATCTTCACATAAAGCGCGCAGAGGATGCTACATCAGGTAGTTACAACAGTCACAGCTTGCAGAAAAGCTCTTACTATTCTGATGTCCAGGAGACTCAAGGCTTGTGAAGAAGCCATACTCTGCCCATCTCCAAAGCAAAAGCTTCTGCCATCTGAATTACCCTGGGTTTTACACTGTGACTGAGCCTTCCACAGTGAGGTGGGAACATTTCACCCTTAAAATACATGGAGTCCCCTTTTTGCCCAGATTCTGTCTTTGGGTTTTACTTACTCACAGATTCCATAGCCTCTCATCTTTCCCTTGTACCAGTGACACTTATAACAGTCATACCGGTCTTCAGATCGGCGTGGGACAAGACATATTCCAAACCTACAAGATGCATATGGCAGAGGTTAGCATAACAAAAGTCAGATCTGTTGTACTGGATGAAGATTAAAAGCTAAGGACTTTCCAGATTCCCAGGCTGATTTACATGGTTAGGATCAGCTCTACCCCTGACACTATTTCTAGGTGTCGATGAACTCTGTCCATGGACAAGCTCATCTCCTTGTAAGCTGCAATCACAGTCTCTTATCGTTTCTTCTATAGAGCCACGTTCAATGTTGCTGGTTTTTTCCCCTCTCTACCCCTTCCCCATTTTAGGTGCTGAGTTAGACTACAAAAGCAATTGCTTTGGTCCAAACAAAATGTTTTCTTAATCCTGACACAAAGTGTTTGGATTTTTCCCTTTAAAAGCCTAACCTATTCTGAACTCATGTAAAAATGAGAGATCTAAAAGTCTTTCTTTTTAAAAAATTTAGAAAAATAATATTGGTATTTCATGGTACATTTTCTTTGTCCCAAATATTCTTCATTTAAAAGAGCTTTTTTTAGATATCTAAAAATAGATTTTTCAAAGCATTTCATATGAATAAATTCAACTAGATTTAGGGATCAGGGGTCAGGTTCATCCAGCTGAATGGAAATATCTGCATCTGAATTGGTCATCTTCCCACAATTCTTTTACTGTGGTCACTGTCAATGTTCTCACCTTAGGTTAAGTTAGGTGTCTAGAATAGGTCAGATGAATTGGTCTGTAACAGTAAATAGAGTCCTCCTACAAGACACCAGTGTCCCTGTACCCCTGGGAGCAGCCATTTCTCAGCCTATTTTGAAAGCAAGAAACTCCCTGGTTTTCCAAGCTTACCCATGCTCCAAGCCCTCTTTGAAATCTCCAACATGGTTGCGTCCATCGCGCCACTTCAGTGTCCCCCTGCAATTCAAAGCAAGCGTTATACAAGGGACATCACTGGCAACACTCACAGCTGCAACATAAGGTATCAAGAAGCAACTTCAAAGTGGCTAACACCAAAACACTTTCTCAGGGGAGAGAGACACAGAAGTTCTCCAGGCACCTCTGGGACCTGGTTTGCACTGTAAGGATTTAATACCTCAATGTTTTCATGCCCTGGCATGAGTGGAGAGAATCAGCTTCTGAGTTCTCTAATCTCTAATCTCAAAAAGATTTTGTAGAGTTGCTGGGTCATCCATTTAGGACCTTGCACGTGGCCCTTTTGTAATTGTAGTGCAGCATGTGATGAAGCCAGCTGAAGTTCCAACATGGCACATCCTCAGACAGCATAATGACACCACAGTCCAGAAATTCATTGTATTAAGTGCTATGAAAACAAAAGAGACAAGCACTGGCCTAAAAGGATCCTATCTATCTGTTTTGTTTGTGGGGTTGCAGGAATGACTACACAAGGTAACGATGCAAAACGAGACTGGAACGGTCAATGTGATGGCCAAATTACCTCCCTTCCAGTCTTCCACCCCACCTACACCCACTCACTGTTTTAATTCTTGCATCACCTCAGACACAATCTGCTCCCTACACATTCTCCAAACGGAGACTACAGAAGATTGTGCAGTACCAAAACCATGACACATTTGTTTGACTTTCACCGAGGTTGCTGCTTTAAGTACACCCACGTGAGACTGGGTCTTTCTCTGATATTTAGAGGGAAAGGGTCAGACTAATTTTAAATGGATTTTAAATGTATCTCCTTTAGCTTTCCTAGTATGAGCACTGACAAAGCCAGAGAGAATGCCTGCTTCAGCCACAGGGATGGATTAAGCTATTTCTCATTGGGAGTATCTCCCTCTTTTGCACCAGGTCATCAGTTCTGGGACAGATCAGTGAAAAATGCTGATGTTTTTGTTGAAGAGCCCTGATTCACATTGCTACAGCTTTCTGCTTATAGGCTTTGCCATGCCAGCCTCTCCTTGGAGGTAGACAAGCCATCAAGGCCAGCTTTGCTGATCTGTAACCTTTTATTAGTAGCAAGTCACCTAGAAGAGTAGTTTCAGGAGTGGGAAAGAAGGCTTAGAAATTCAGCAATTAAAACCTCAGGTATTAAAAGCACCTGAAATCACTTAATTCTGTCACAGATTTGCTGGGATGTCCCAGTCAAGTGTCTTAATCTGAAGCAGCAGAGATATTAATTCCATTTCCCCAACCCTAAAACAGAGGGACACAAAATGCTAGGAGAGGTCCTTGTCCCTCTGTGTCTGCACACAGTGGTTTTCAGATCTCTAATAGGAGTGCAGGTGCTGGGGAAGTGGGGATGCTGTAAAGGACTGAGTCAGGCATAGCTCTCCTCTAAACACCTATTTGATGCTATTCTGGGGCAAGGCACAACCTTTTCCATAGAAGATTCAGGATTAAGCTTTTGATTTGGGATACTCTCATTATTTTAAGTCTCTCTCAAACCAAGTCACTAAACCCTTTTTGCTTCAATAATAACTATAAACAAACTGTGTAAAACTCAGGAAGTATAAATCTTTCAAACCAGGATGTTTTTGTGTCTGAAGAGGTTGCTTATATTTCATGTTTTCCCAAAAAACAGAGACTGTACTCTATCCTATACCAAAAAGATTTTGGTTGGGAAGGTTTAACCTTTGATTTACAGACCATTCCCTTTTGGCAGAGTTTGCTCTTAAACTTCAGTTGGATTTACTGAGCAGTTCTCATGTTCTCAAAAAAAAAAAAATGCATTTGAGACTTTTTATTGTTGTTTGTTTAATTCCATTGATAATAATTTGGATGTTAAAATAGATTTTGATAGCACAGGATAAAAAATACGTCTCTTTCACAAGCAAAGGCTTTTTACTGAGGTTTTGATGGGTTTTTGTTGTTTTTTTTTTGTTGTAATGATGATGTTAAGATTTTATGCCTCAGGCCAAGATCTTGAAAATAAACATTAGCTCAAGTCTA
The DNA here is from genome assembly GCF_028554395.1 of Pezoporus wallicus. Taxonomy (NCBI): domain Eukaryota; kingdom Metazoa; phylum Chordata; class Aves; order Psittaciformes; family Psittacidae; genus Pezoporus; species Pezoporus wallicus. Next base: position 1,704,079 of record NW_026637044.1, on the reverse strand, counting down.
AATCCTAATTACAGGCATAAACCAGTGCAGTTCCTTCTATGTGATCATTATCACATTATTAGGGGCAGTCTTTACAATTTACTGCATGAACCACTAGTGAGACATCTATAATACAATAGATCATGTGTTAGGACTTGTGCTTTGACTAAGCCCTGAAATCAAGCAAATGTGTCCCAAATGCCACCTGAATCTGTCCTCAATACCAGATTTCCCTCTGGAAACAAGTAAGGTGGTAACTAGAGAGGCTGACATGCCCTGGGAGATCACCAGTCCAGAGTCTATGGTCCAGATCCTCAGCATGGGATGGAACACCTCATGTCCACAGGCATTCTGTGACATCTATACCTCTACCTGTACAACCACTAGATCCAGGCAGTGCTACACAAAGACAGGACTGTCCTTGCAGGTTCTTGTTTAGGAAAGGGGCAATAAAGGCTCCTTACTTGCCGTGAGGCTTTCCCCAGTGCCACTCGCCCTCATAGGATGCACTCTTGAACTTGCCCTCCAGCTTGAAGACATAGGTGAAGAAGCGGCAGGATGGGGGCCCAGTGCCTTCACCAGTCTTGCCCCACAATGGGAAATCTCGCTTCCCATTCAGTGCCTGGCGGACAGCCTGGTTCAGCTTCCATTGCCAAACAGCCTGGGGGCAGAGGAAGAAGAATGCTGGACTAACAAGTGAAGAAAGCGCAATAGCTTCCAACAAGAGATACTTCAGGAGAAGCTGCAAGAAGCTGTTCAGTTCCCATTGATTCTGTGCCATTCACCTGCCCCGGCTGGTGAGTTATGGCCCATCTACAGCATCAACAGGAGGTGTTATCTTGGATTCCACAAGTTGGATACTGCACCAATGCACAACACTTCCATGCCAGTTAAGCCTGACTCTCACCACCACTAATTTGCCTTGACACAGAACCATGCTGATGAGACTGTAGCATACGCTACTGCCCAGGGCAGATTACTTCCAGCACCTGGGTATTCTTCATCTACTATCAACTGTCTAGGCCACCTCTGGCCATCTAATCCAGTATTGGCTCAACAGAGGGAGAAAAATATCCAAGCCAACAACAAACCAACAAACCCCACATTGCTTATTATTCTGCTTTAAATAATAAATAAAAATTAAAAAAAACAAAACAAAACAAAAAAAACAAAACCAACAAAAATCAAAGAGGAAACACCTCAGTTGCATTTAAGCAGTTATAGAGCCCACTAATCTGTCTTCTGATCAGGAAGCTAAAATCCTGATGCTTAAAGGGATTTCAGCTTCCACTCAGTAGTGACCTCTACTACAGAGCTGCCATCCCCTCTGTACTATTCCCCTATTTCAAAACTTAGTGTGCTGCATTTCAGGTGGAGTAGAAACACCCTGCCCACGGCTAACCTTCATCTGCGGGTCCTTAGCAGAGAGAAAGAATGTTTCTTCTGGGGTTACAATACGGAGTCCATACCTGTGAAGAAAAAGACATTACAGACCACGAAATCCTCAGTTAAACAGTTCCCGCTCTTCCTATTCCTCTTTAGGAACTAGTAGTTCTTTTGCAGTGAGTTTTTCCTTCTCAAGAAGTTGACTCATCTAGTTAACTCATCTTTGTTCTCTAAGCCTGGAGACAAAACAATTTTATTATTGATTTCAATATGTCAGCAAAGGCAAGCAACCCAATTCCAAGCTGCTGTGATCCCATCTGAGAGGTGCTGCAATTGCCCATATCCCAGAACCAATCCCACTATGTAGAAAAGAGATGGGACAAAATTTTGAGTAATTTTCTTCATTTCACCATCAAGTTGAATACTTTTTTTTTTTTAATCTCCAAGTGGAAATTTTTCACTTACAGTCCCGGAGCTGATTTCTGCCTGCAGTTCTCATCTACCCACACAAGTTTCAGATCAAAACTCTGAAAGCTGTTTCCCTGGAACAAAAGGCAGAAGATGTTCCTGTTATTGATGTAAACATCACACTTTGCCTCACTAAGCAGCAGAGCAAGACTAGCAGAACTGTAAATTCCCTCTTTTGATATCCACATCTATCCCACACTACAACAACAGACATTAGAGGTTGAAGAAAGGTAGGAGAAGGAAGAAAGTTCTTAGTTTAACATTTGTAAGTGGTGTTCCATAATGCCATGGCTACAACTAACAGTAGCAGACCTTCTAGGATAGCACTACAGGAGTATCTTCCCTATCACATGTCAGCACCCCCAAACCACCACTGGCACCCAGCATGCCCCAGTTTTGCTTATGATCTATCTAGGATTTGGACTCCAGATGGGACAGCTAACAGTGGCCCGTAAGTACATTTAAGAAGTCACTATTTTGATCAATAGTACATCAAAAAGAAGAAACTAAAATGATTGAAATGCTGCATAAAGGCTGCTTTTAATATTACATCTCTCTTCTGTGTGTAAAGTCCCCATGCCCAAACTACAGGGTTGCTGTCTGTAATGATGTACTTGGCCAAGGTTAGGTACTAGACTGTAGCAGCCTTCCAATACCTAAAGGGGGCCTACAAGAAATCTGGAGAGGGACTTTTGACAAGTGCATGCCATGATAAGACAAGGGAGAATGGCTTTAAAATGGCAGAGGGGAGATTTAGATGCGATGTGAGGAAGAAGTTCTTCCCTGTGAGGGTGGTGAGGCCCTGGCACAGGTTGCCCAGAGAAGCTGTGGCTGCCCCATCCCTGGCAGGGTTTAAGGCCAGGTTGGACACAGGGGCTTTGCGCAACCTGGTCTAGTGGAAGGTGTCCCTGCCTGTGGCAGCAGGGAGTGCAACTGAAAGATCTTTAAGATCCCTTACAACCCAAATCATTCTAAGATTCTATGATTCTAGGACTAGCACTATGGAATTCACCACAGTTAATCACTGATGTAGGTAGCCGATTTAAGGGAACAGCGAAGAGAGGAGGCTCAGATTCCCAGCACCAGAACCCTCATCAGCAGACTCCTGCTATCAGCCCAAGCTAACCAGTTTAATCTCAGCCCAGTTATGTTCCCCCCAAGCCTCAATAAGAGTCATAGCAGCAGATGGAACATAGTGGTTTAGAGCCATTGACTGAACAGAGGTGTCTACAATGTAAGTATCTGTGTGAGTTAGTTACCCTGTGCTCTCTTCCTAGTCAATGGAGTTGAGGACATGATTCAACTCATCCTAATTTGGGCATCTGAAATAGGTCAGATAAAACACACCCAGGCAGTGCATGTTTCTCTCCCCTGACTATAAAGGGAGCCTGGGGGCACTTGCTCACAGTGAGATCGTGACTGTGCTAAGAAATCCACAGTGTAAAGTTGATGAGATAATCACCACCCTATTTCCTCAGGCCTAGGCCCTGCAAGCTGAGTAGAACTGCCCAGCATTATCACAAAGGCTCATGTTTGGAGGAACCCCTAAGATGTATCAGTTCACAAGACAGTCATGTTTGGACACCCAAGGCACTGGCACATGACTAAAGAGCAAGCAGACAGAGGTGCACATAAAAAGAGCGCTGCTAGATTATGGGTGCTATCAGTCAGAGCAAGCCAAGCTGGACTTACTTAACATGCTGCAGAACAGCTTTGAACACATGTTATTCATCTAGCTATCTGTGACCGTAGACACTCCCTGTCTGCCTCACACCCAGGCCCCAAATCCCCGAAATAGCCCCAAGAACTCCTGCAACTTCTGCTCATATGCCACTAGCAGAGTCAACAATGAAAGATCATGTTTATTCCCATGCAAGAGTGCTTACTGTATGTATCTTTGACCAACAGCCCCCCTTTGCATAAACAAGGACAGAAGTCAACTGATTCATATGCAGGCACGGGCTTGCATTACTAGAAAAGTGCCTGTGGTGGCTGGATAGCATACATTTATCAGGGAAAAAAAAAAATATGTGGATGCTCCCCTAGTCCTCCTTCATTAGGCTTTCTTTTATTCTCCAATGCAAACCACAGGTGCATGGATCTGAGACAAGGTTTTGCCAAGAGTCAAGATATGTTTCATTTTCAGCATCAAAGAAACATGAATTTTACTGTCATTTATCTGCACTGCCCTTCCAATCCCTTTGAAAGACTGCAGACTTGCCTGAATCAGCACAAGGACATCATCAAAGAGCAAGATCCGGTCTGATCGATTTGTGCTGGCAGAGATAGGAAGATTTTTGCTATCTTCCAGCAGCCTCCTTTCAGGTACACAGAGCATGTCCTGCAGAGGGAACCACAGAGGTCAAGATGAAGGACCAAAAGCATCAGGAAACATCAGGATTTGGGAAAGGACAAATCAAGTCAACAGTTCCTGCAGAAGTCTTCTGACTAGTGGCACAAGCTGACAGTAACAACATAACTGGACACAGCACTCAACATCTAGAGCACCCAGTGACCATAAGGTTTCTCCAAGGCTTCCACACTGCCCTGCTCTGTTGGCTTCAAGCCAAGCCTCAAATTCTTGATCCATATTAAATTTTCTCCATGGGTAAGTAGAAGTGGAAGACCTCTAAAAGTGCTCCCCCATCAAGCCACTTTCTACATCCGTAACTCACTGTGAATTTGTAGCCCAAGGATTTCCATAAGGACTTGGTAAAACAAGCTTCATCCAGGACTTGGCTGATGAAAGACTCAAGCTTCATGTATTCCTTGATGGCACTGGTAACCACGTCCTTTTCAGAGCCCTGATAAAAGAAGGCAGGGCTTGAGCAATGCTTCCGGCACACCTGTGCAGGACATTACCCTCTGGGCTACGGATGCAGAACAACTTCAGCAGCTCTGAATCCAAGCGGCTAATGAGAATTTATCATCCAGCCCTCTCCCAAAGCTAGCCTAGGAAAGCATCCCAAACCTACCATTATCTTTGCGACCAGCAGAAGTGCGTAACCTTAGGGCGGTTACTTGACCCTTTGCAGGTTCTTTATATGGTGAGTAGCTTGTACTATGCTGGAGCAGCCACTTTTGTTACTTTGAGACCTTCAGGTGGGCTGCACTCCACTGGTGCTGGTTACTACCACTGCAGATGTCCACTGGAAAAAAGTTTCCTTCCAGCCTGCTTTGGATTCACTGACACCAACACCAAAGCCCCACCAAGCCCCACAAGCATAAGTGTTAGCATAAGCCAGTCAAGTAACATCATGTAGAAACTTCCTACCTCTTTGAGAACCTCATTCAGCTTGGTAAGGAGCAGTATATATTGCATTATATGATCTCGGATAGGTTTGTGAAGAACAGTATATAAAGCCAGTGACATGGAGGTCTCGGAGGTGAAGTCTGTGAGGAATTGTTTCAGCACTGTCTTATGGTGCTTCCAGGCTTCACTGCAAGATAGTGAATTAAGGCAAAGTTCATTAAATGTTTTTTTCTGCAAATTTCCTCTCCTTACCTCCCTAACTTTATATGCAAACTCACCCCCAAAGAGGGTATAGAAAGACTTGAGAGAGAAGGAGATAACATAGTGCAAATATATCTGTACACCAAACACACAGAAATGAGGCAAATGAGCACCATCCATCCTTCCTCTGGCCCAGCTGTCTCTGCAAATAGGAACCACCCCTGCAGGTGGACAGAATATGGCATGACTTTCACAATAGTTTGCACACCAAGAGGATGACATGGATAAAGCAGCTGTGAATCTGCTCACATCTAGCATTCATATTTTCATTTGCTATTTTCATGAGAATCTGACAACATCTGGGACAAGCAGTGGAAATCTGCCAGATTCCCACATCACCCCTTCTCAGGTCCCACCCCTTATCTGAATCCTCCAAATTCCACATTTACAGGTTTCCTCACCTACAAAAGGAGTTGGGCATGGTTAGAAAGAGATGGGGACAGATATGTAGAGGAAGCCTTCAGACAGCTACTGCCACAGTCTCAGAAGATGGCAGAAACAACCAGTATGGCCAGTTCAGAACAGAGGCACTGAACCATGAAGAGAGATCACGGTGAGGTGCTGTGCAAGGTGCTGCTTGCTCTGGCTTAACCTTAAAATTGTCTTAACCCTACAATATCATTGTGTTCCTATCAGCCCCTTCAACAAGCATTTTTCATCCCACTGACCTTTTGCTCTTTGTGGCATGTTCAAAGCCGTGGACTACAACGTAGTTTGCAAAAGTGACAAAATATCTGTTGGCAAGAAAAAAAACAAACAAGCACACAGAAACATGAGTTGAGTTAGAGGTGCACATTAGCTAAAAGGCTTAAGTGATAAATGGAAGAATCTAATTTGAAAATGTCATGTCAGGTCCACCTTTCCAAGGAAGGCACAGAGATACATAGCTACCATACTTTTCACCTTGGCTGAGTCCCCTTTTGCCTCCTTTACCAGCTCCTTGCTGTAACTGCCTGGTTGATTTTTGCAATACAGGAGGTTTAAATCATCCTGGTACTTAGCAGAAGCAGAAGTAAGCTTACACAACTGTCCTGGAAAGCTAACCTACGGATGATGAGCTTAAGATCAGCGTCAGATGTATGAATTTCCACTGGTTGAAGTAAAAGTAGCAGGCCTGTATTACTAATGGTAAATTAAAGTCAAGGTGTCCCACGCCAGTGTATCTCATCTCACACTAGGGGGAGATCGAGCCGTATTTTGTCAGCAAATACACTTTCTCCCAGTATTGTTTCCAGGTAAGTTAAGAAAATGCCCAGACTAATTATCACTATTTACATTTTTCAGGGACATGCATTTGCTGCTGATTTTCAGGCCCATAAACATCAGTTCTGCTTTGTTCTATATTACTCCAATAAGGACGAGACACTGTTAGGATCAGGACTGCACAGAGTGAGTCAGCAGAGGTGGGTAGGAACCAGCCTTTTCTTTGCATGACACACAACAAAAACAGGTTTTAATTTTGAAGTGAGGGGAAATTAGATCTTAAGATAAGCTTTTCTTTATGTCATCTGAAACCTCAGCACAAGTTTTCATCTTTCACATGCCTAAAGCAAATCAGTTTTAATTCATTGAATCAGTTCCCAAATGAGCAACACACACTGCTCCAAACCCCATTCATATAAAGGCAAACCTTGTACATCACTTTTTTTAAATGATGCCAAGTAAAAACAAAATATAAAGCAGTCCTCCTTCCTCCTCACCCCACATGCATAAAACCATCAAAACCAAGACTATATGAACAGCAACGCTCAGAAGTCAGTATGCCCATCTCTCGTGTGTGGGTGCCAAACTGCACAGACGGTACAAGCCCATCTGTATTGGCTTGGCCACCTTTATGGTCAACATGAGGAATGAAGGATTGAATACTGTCTGATTTTTATGTCATCTCAGATGTCCACAAATGACAGCTTTCTCTCTAGGACATCAACACAGGTTATATACACTGCAGTGCTTTTGGTAAACATTTTGTTTTGCATTACAGACAGATGGGGAACAGATGTAGTTAATTACAGAAAGAGCAATGGGGCACTATGTTTTTCTCATCACACTACATCCATCACTTGCTCATACACATCATATCCTTCCCAAAAGCATAAAACTGTGGCACAAACACAAAATAGGAACTGTGCCTGGTGACATCTTCTGTCCATGTCCCTGCTGAGTCCTTTAAACACATCTTTCTGTTCCCTGATGACAGCTCAGGCTTCACTTTCACAAATGACCCAGACACAAATTCTACCCCCTATCCTCTTCCCGCTTTTAAGATGCATTAAAAAAAACTATATTTGTAAGAAAATATTCTCGTACAAGCATTGTCCTGGTTTCAAGCATTCTCACAGCTACAAAAAGGGCTACTTACTATGCTGTCTGCACAGCACTGTCGTGAGCAGTGAATGAAACCACTTCACTGACCTAATGACTGAACACTAGTGGACAAGACTGAACAAATTAAATGTACAAATTAATTGCACCAACCTACAAGTTGATAAATTTGGTAATTTGGTCCCTTCAGCTACTGAAAATGCTTCTGTACTTACTGGATGTAGAGGTTTAGAAACAGGTCTCCTTTCCAGACAGTGTAAATGTCCTGGATGCAGAATGCCTCAGAGGTGCTACATTTCTGTTTCAGAATCCGGTAATTTTCTTCTGTGAGGTTCCAGAGAGCTTGAAATTGGTCATTCATGAGCAGGAAGAGCTTTAAGTTCTCCTTTCCCTTCTGGTCAGTAGGCTCTTTGACAAAAAGATGGAAGAAAAAGGCTCTCAGAAACCCCCAACTCCAAGAAATCTTGTGGAAAACATTGCCTACATATAATACTCATTCCAGTTTTTCAGTGTAAAGGATATACATTCTTGTAGGAAAACAATGACAGGGAGGAAGGAGATGAAGACTATTTAGGGTTGTGTCCCTATGAGTAATTGCATGGGCTACACATGCTAAGGCTTTGTCCTTCACATTCTTGTGGGGCATGTGGTCAGGGCAGACCAAGAGGCTCAGACATGAGCACCAGCAGAAAATTTTCTGTCCCTGGCCTGAAGGGCTGTTCCCAATCTCCTTGGAGGCTACACCAAAAAGGCAGTGATGTAAGAGGGAACCACGCTATGGTCCTAATCCAGTCATACCACTTTTGGCCAGACAGGCTTATGAATATTTATATGAATTTGTTATTTCAGTGGAGCTGCTCTGATTTACTGCCAGCTCAGAACCTGCACCCACAAGTTTTACCTTCAAACACAGACATGACCATGGACCAAGAGCAGGGAAGCAGAACGGGCATTGATTAGGGGTTGCATATGTGACATGTAGTTTGGATTTTTGGATACCATGCTGGAAACAAGCCTCACAGCAGGTTGACACTGGTTAGAATCTGGATCAGCCTCTAAATAAACAGAAACCACAGTCCTAAGCTTAAATGAAAGGCCATAGCCATACTTAAGGGCTCACCATCTTAAATGAAATATCTTTACATACCATTCACTCTAGCAAAACAGCCTCTAGCAAGTCCTCAGCTGCTGAGTTTTAATTACAAATCACTTCATAGCTATGCCAATGACGCAAGGCTAGGACTACAGACAAAAAAGTAGTCTTCTCTGACCTACCTGCCTGGAGTAGAGGCTTGAGGATGAGAGCATCTATCCGTGCCAGGCATGCTGAGAAGGTTTCTTCCACGTGGAGCAGAGATGCAGTTGCTTCAGCTGTGCACATGTCCTGGACACAACACAGAAAATACACATAAACTCCCTAGCAGGAGAATCCATCTAACAAGGCTTCAGTGCTCATTGCAAACAACCAGCCTTTCTTGCCTTGACAGCACAGACGGGTGTAATTCCTGTCCCCAAAGCATTTGAAAATGTTGAAAGAGGATACAGAAATCAAACAGCTCAACACAAGCCAGTGTCATGGAAGACAACAGAGGCAACAGCCCATTTTCCTGATGCCCTAAATTGAAGATCTTCTCAGGTGGTCCGCATTACCTCTTCCACATGACTGGAAAAGGCCCTACATTTCTTATATGTGTTAATGCTGCTCAGTGCCAGATGCATTCTCCCAGAAAAAAAGACAATAATCCCTGAAGTACAAGGCAGCAAAGGATGAAGCAGAGCATCTCTTCCCATATCTCTCACCAGTTTTTTGCTCCAGTGCCTCTGTCCACATTTTTTGGCACTACAAGCTGTAGTATGGAGCTGTAGAGCTGTGCCAGCCATACCCACACATCCAATCCTCCAAGTAAGACGCTGCACTGCTGGTTATATGTCACAAATGCTGCGTCAACAAGGAAAGCTTGCGTAAAGTGGAAGTGGGCAGCATTTAACAACAAAGCCAGCAAACCCAAGTGAGCAAACTCCAGTAGCTTCCTCCTTCCCAGCCCTGCCTCCCAAAAGAAATCAGAGGAAGTGAACACAGCCAACTAAAAACACGTCATAAGACACTGCTCTGGAAAAAGGCCAAGTGGCGGAGATACTATGAGCAGAATCAGTTGATTCTGATACTGAATTATCACCGTTACTAATGGTGATAAACATACAAAACTCTGAGATTCTTTTAACTTCATGAAGCAAACCAGAAAACTCAAGTGACTGAATATGGTTTGTCCACATTTATCCTCTCTCTACCATGGTGCAGCACACGCTTAAAGGCTACGTTCACACTAGTAAGCAAACAAGGATATGACACAAAGATTTACGTTGCTAAATTAGTGGCAGAGAATTTGGCACAGTTTTGCTGTGTGCCAGCTGTACCTCTCCCAGAATTCCCAGGATGCAGTCCAGGGACCATTTGAAACAGGTAGCTTGCACATAATTGTGCTGGTCTGGGAGGTAAGGAGAAGTTTGCTATGTATAGCTTATGCAGTAACTACTTAGCTATGGGATAGACTGCATTTATTTACTAATGAAGATGTAAATATAGTCTTTAGATTGTTTTCAGGAAGAGCTGAACTGAAGCTATCTGCTTGTGGTATACTCTATCTTGAACCTCTACCCCAGCTGCTACAAACAATAGGTGAGATTCATTCTCCTTATGTTGAGATTTTGGGAAGTTAGACATAGAAGTCTTTGTACTTTACAGGAATAAATACCTCAAGCATCTTAGCATGAGCTGTCAAAAGGTCACCTGGGTGGGGTGACTAAGTTGGGTGGGAACGTCTCATTTTTAAGCTTCACATGTGGGTGGATTCCTTGCTAAATAAGAGATTGAGCTCCCTAAAACCACCAAATTCTGCTTAGGAATTCCCACTCCAGGTCATCCTGGAGTTTGGGCTGAAACTATGTCATAGAACAAGGAACACTTTGCAGTTTAACAGTTAGCTGGTGTGGTTTTAAGTGGTTGTTCAGAACCAGACAAAACTGACTGCAGATGAATGACAATGTTTTGTCCTTAGTAACCACTGCCTCTTAAATTTCACTTCTCTGAAAAATAGGAAGCATTAAAAAATTCCGTAATCTCATCAGTTTGCAAGTTTTCATACATCAAGGTCTGCATGACCATAAGGCTACTTTTTGCAGGAACACTGCAATTCACACCAGAGGAAAGCTGTAGGCATGTGAACAGGTCAAAAAGCTGGAATCCAAACTCCTCCTGGCCCTTCCAGTGAAGGCAACAGAGCCAGGGACCTACTGATGTGGACGCCCCCTCCAACTGGTCCCAACTGGTCAGCTAGTCCCATGCTCTGCCTCCTTCCCATCTACAGTCCTCATTCATTGAGGGTCTATTACCCATGAAGACCTCAGCTCAAACCTTACGGGATAACCACAAAGGACTTTCTGGATGCAGGACATGGGCTAAGAAACCACTGCAGCAGCAATACTGAACAGACACCTAAGCCAACTCTGCAAAAACACAGAAGCATTTGGATACTCTTTTCCATCATAACCTGATACAAATTTAACTCAGTGGTTCTGGTTTGGTGGTATCTAAAAAGAAAAAAAACATGTTCTCACCCTTTCTGTGAAAATCTTTAGGCTACTTCCAGCCTGAACACAACAGTTAAGGGTCACTTACTGAATGGATGAGCAGCACCAGTAAGCTTTCAAAACAGCCCTTCCAGTACCATAAAAAGACTTAAGTTGCCATATTCACATCACCCAATAAGGAAAACACAACTTTCAGATAGCATTTCCAGGATTTCCCCATCAATTCTGCAAGAACAGTATTTGCACATTTATATTCTTGCCGAGTCAGGAAAAAAAAAAACTTTGGATTTAATCAGCTAGAGAACAAAATCAACACTGGCTCAGCCACAGAGGGCAAAGGAAACAACTGGGAACATGCAAGGGCACGTGGGGGTCATGCTGTACATTCACATGTATGAAAAACTGAATGCAAACTGCAGTGCTGCTGAGCGATGGGAGCACTGAGCAGCAACCTGGGGCTGTCATGTGCTGGCTTCCCTTAGCTTGGACACAGCTTTCATGTGACTTGGGGCTTTTGCAATTCTGTGTTTGCTCCATTCAGGGCAGGGCAAGCTTGAGCACAGCCACTCTGAAGCCTGTTCATAAGGTTTTATTTTGCTCTTCATGCGTGGCTCTGTTGCTAGAGAGTAAAGACTTTGAGGATGGTGCACACCTGATGGCCAGAACTGAACGAGATGCACCTCCAATGAAGGGTCTGCTAGCTGCACGCTGCATGACAGCACCTGTCTTATGTACAAAATCAGAAAGTCTACAGCCTTGAAGATGCCCCAAGAGGCTTCCATTGGCAAACCAAAACAGCCACCACCAGCCTGCTTCAGGCTGCCATGAGAAATGAGATCTCCTTAGCAAAACATTTTCCGAAGTATCAGACACATCTGTTTATTCTCCTTAAATGAAGGTACAAGAAAGCTGTACAGCACAGGTCCATAATAACAGAAGGGACCTCTAACACACATAATGGTATTTATGTAGAAACAGGAAAAAGACCTTGAGAAACAACTTCTGTAGGAGTCACCAGATCTCTGTGGCTTATCATGTTCTTGGCCTTTCTGCCAGCATGGCAATGAGGGAAACAGAAATGGTAAAATGGTGATGCAGCAGCTAACACCAGCCCAAGTGGTTGCTGAGCATCCAATAGATGTGAGGAGCCTGGGTCATCCAGAGGTACATTCATCCTCAAAAGGGTCTCAGCTGCTAAATGAATATTTCAGCAAGAGAATACATGTTGCAAGGAATCATATCAGGTTGTTATACCCAGTTTCAGAAAATTGCTAGAAGGGTATTTGGAACAGATAGGAAACCAAGCAAAGAGACATTTTGGTGGAATGCTGAGGCTCAATGTCACCTTTGTATAGAACCCGTTTCTGCTTTGAGGCAGCTGTTCCACCAGGAAAATATCTGGAAAGCCCCATATATTTTGGATGTGACACAAGGTTTCTCATGGAAACACATATAGTCAAACAATCTTATCAGCTCCTGTACATTAAGGAACAAACTGGACATCCACAGAATGACTATTCATTATCCATCTTCCTCTTGTGAATCCCCCTCTGTGCTAAATTTAAGATTACCAGCCAACAAAAACACTTATCAGAGGGAAGAAAACTATCATGAGCTATGCCCAATCTAGGGGATGCTTAGGGCATTTTAACTCAATCAGGTGGGATGTTAAGTGCCGCAACCACATTTGCTGTAGCCCCTCCCCTCCTTAAACTCTTCCCTTTCCCCGCATCATTCACCCTAAAAGGTATTGCGCCTTTGCAGCCGTTCCAATCTCCTCCATATTTGCAGTTAATAGTCTATATACTACTAACTGCCTCAGAAATGGGACCAGCCCATCACTTTGTTACATACAGTCTTCAAACAGGCCAAGTTTTCCCTTCCCTGCCCTTTGAAAGACTGTAAATTTATTGCTGCCTTGCAGCTGAAGAGGTACCTTCCTACTATAGCCCATGTCAAGTGAGTACATCATCTTTGCAGCAGCAAGGATAAAGCTGCTTTATTTCAAGCTCTGGTTCAGAAGTAAAAGCATTCCAAATGGAAGCCAAGAGGTAACTAAAGATATTTCTTTGTCAGAAGAAATTTGAAACTCTTCCTCAGATTTTGTTTTTCGCTTTCTCTCATGCCAGTGATGGTGTTGCTTCTAACTAAAGCATCTAAAACTGTCTAAGAATGAAAAATAGAGCTTGGGCACTTAGACTTGGACTGGGAAATGCCCCTCCATTTTGCAGCAGCCTAAAACATTTGAAATCTTCTAGATGCCCAAAATTCCTCCCTTGCTCTTAATCACTCACTCACCCTCTGAATGAGCATTGTCTTTCCTCAAGCAAGTGTGTATCTGTAATGGATGCACTGTACCAGGCAGAATAATACACATCTCTGAGCAAAACCTGCCAGTAGGGAGTTTCTCCCGTGGAAATTAGTAGGTGAACTTGTTAAAAATTTATTGATAGACTGAGGAGGAGATTGATTAGCATTAACAGTTGGTCTTAAGAGGTGCAAATGGAAAGGAAAGACTATTTGAGCACAGACCAAGGACCCTAGCTTTCTTTGCCAGATTACTTTTTGTCCTGAATCCTTCCCCAGTATAGTTTAAGGTACCATCACTTAAACATGCCTAGGAGCAGGGTGGGATCTCCTCATTCAGTTAGTGCCAGTTCAGAGTCCATAAACTCAGGAGCTCTTTAGGCCATGGGGGCAAACTCTGGTAGCCAATGCCAAGACATTGCTCCTCTTTCTGTCCCAACCTTTGCTGATTTTCTCTTAGTGCAAAGTATCCTCATGCATTGTAATTGTGTTCCCAACCGACATCCATTCCCTCACATGTCACGCTCCAGCTGAGTCTGCATTCAGGCTGGTACAAAGACCATTCTGTCATGTGGAAAAACAATTCCAGACTTTGTTTAACCAACACCAACACGCTGGAGCAAATTCGCTCATTCAGACTCTGCTCTTGTCAAGCCTCAAATGGTCATGACTCGGGATGAATTAGAGCTCAACTTACTCGAGCAACCTCATAAGCAGACAAACACACAATGTGAGAGTTAAGAGGTAATTGGGAATAAAGAGAGCAGAAAGACAATAAACCCACAAATCCTAAGACAGCCCTTAGCAGCATAAAAAGGAGGAAGAGAAGGACGGAGGTAGCAGTTACTTGGATTAGGCTTTAGTATGGGATACAGGGAGTGTGCCAATGCCAGCCACATGAAGAAAGCAGGCATGGCTCAACATTTTCTTTACCAGGACAGAAAAAAAAAAAAAAAAAAAGGCATCAGCTCCACCTCAGGAAGTCCCTGAGGAGGCAAAAAGCAAACGTGGACGAAGTATTACTACAACCCTTTCCACTTTTTGTGGTGTTCTTCTCCAGTGTTCTGCATTATAAGAGGTAGGATAGCCTGGCTTTTATTGCTGATTTTATGCACCACTCAAAATTGTTGGTCACCTGCATGGCAGGACCCCAAACACTGAAAGAAGAGTCAAAATGCAAGCTGTCAAAGCAAGCTGTCAAAATGCCAACCACATTAAAATCTCAGCAAATTTAGGATAGTAGTATGTGACCGGGAGCTTACAAAAGGTCAAACAAGCATTCAGTACTCTGGTCAGAAAGCACTGAAGTTACAGCAATTGATTTTTCAGCTCAAGGAGAATTTTTTTCTTGCAGTCTTTTTGTCTTTGTCCACCTTCAACACAGAAAAACAGGAAGCTATGTGGGGGAGGGGAGTGTGTTTTCCTCCTTTATTTTGCAGAAACTGGGAATGCAGAGGCTTTACACAAGCCTTATTTGACCCAGCTTTTCTCTTTCTTCCCCAAACTCAAGTGGGAAGCACATGCCCCTTCCTTAGGAAGTTCACCCCTGAGCACAATAAAAACAAACATAAACCCCTAGTTGATTTCAAAAAGGACAAAATCCATCTGCCTTTTCTGGGTGTCTGAAGGCTGATATAATAATAAATTACTTTATCCAAACTGAAATCAGGACAACTACTTACCCCAGACATCCTTTGTAACCAATTTAAGCCAGCCTTAGTGAGATGAGCAGACCTTTGGGAGTACCTGGTCTCTCTCAGGAGATACAGAATTAAATAGCTCAAATAAGATCCTTTACTTGTTGACAACTAAAGCTAATGAAAAATCACTCTCACCACAAGTAAAGATATCGTTCAGTCTTTGCAAATGACAAGGCAAGTGTGATAAGGCCCACAGATGAGATGATGTTTACTTAGTGGTTTAATCCCCCATGTCCTTGTAGCTCCCATTATTGTTATCACTTACAAGCAGCTTATGCATACAGAAGCATAACTATTCTGACCCAGCAATTCTTACACAACACAGAATAACTTGGGGTTACTAGGTGAAACTCCAAGCCACAAATGAAACAACCACAGGTTGTTTAGAGGCAACAAAGGAAAGGAGATCATGAGAAGAGAGAACTCAATAATTTTCCACTGGAGTAGAAATATGGTAAAGACTAAAGATAACAGCTAGGGACAATTTTTGCGTCACAGCTCTGGTACCAGCTTTGGGAGCAGAAGCTCCTCTCCCTTGACCTCATACTCCCAATATGCTTACTCTGCTTTTCTGAAGCAAATGGCGTTTCAGCATAGCCTCAAAAAAACCCAAACCCAAACAAGAAAAGAGACAGGGAGCTACAAATTTGGCATTTAGAAAATGTATCACCATCTACATTGAAGCAGTTTTGAGCCAGACCCTGAGTATCAGAGTCTAAATTACAGCCTAGAAACAAACCCAGATGCACAAACTCTATCAGAGGAGTGTCCCTTGGGACAACAGGAGTGGTGGTAGAACTGCTTCACAGATGGGGTCAAGTTCTAAAAGACAGAAAACCACCACAGAATGGTGACAATAGCCACTTTCGAGATGGCTGGCTCCACCAAATGTTCAGAAGTGAAGTTCTGGATCAATTCTCTAGCCGCCCTTCAACACCACTACTTACCTTTCCTCCCATCTCACAAATATTCGCTAACACTAGAGGCAAGACCTAAAGCTAACAACATACTACTACAAAATGCCACTTACAAAACTTCCCAGAGCTGCCCTATCAAGTGACCCATGCTAATCTTAGGCACTTCATAGCATTTCCAATACCTGCCAGAAATAGGGCAGGACTGAAGAAAGTACAAAGGAACAGGAATGGAGAAAAAAAAGACAGACTTGCTTGGATCAGTTTAATCCCTGCACCCAGCCTTCCTCTCCTTTCCATTTGGGTCACTTAAACTCACATCCAGGACATCCACAATCACCCTGAATAAACTGCCAAATTTTAACTCCTGTTTCTTCTAGTGCCCAAGGCCTTTACAGAAGACTGAGTATAGCAGGAAGCTTCTAGTGTCACATCAAAACCTTTAGGTGCTCTTGGAAGACATTATAATCCACTGGAGACAAAACAGACTTTCCAAGAGTTGCTGGTGCTTCCTAACCTCTGTTCATCATTCCAAGACACCACGGTTCACTGAGGTGCGCTGAGTGCTAAAACTCAGGACTTCTGATGACCTGAAGAGCTGCCCAGAATCTATGACAAAACTGTTTTACAAGAAAATTCCTGTTTGTTCAGCCCAAAGTACTTTGCATGAGCCCTTTCCAATTCAAGAGGAATGTAAACAATACCCGACCCAGTCTGTCTGGCCGGCCAGTGGTCCAGATAGTCTGGCAGTCAGAATAAGAGCTGTTATTTAGAGAACAAACATAAGCTTAGCCACTTTTTGAGGTTTATTCTTCTTGTATTCACTCAACAACCAACTGTTGCATTAGGGATCTCAAAAGATGCAACCCTATTCCTAGTATGGACCTGTTGTCCCTCAATTTATCTTGTTCCTCTTGAACTTGGTTGCATTGCTTGCATCCAAAAAGCATTACTAAATTAAAGGTAGGATCTTGAAAGACAATTATGCCTCATTTCCTTGCAGCTCTTCAAATATCTTTCATCTCATTGGGAATTGAAGTCATTGCAGTAGCAGTAATGAAACTATGAAGTTCAGAGAGCTGCTGCAAGGTCTAGCAAGCTTTCAGGAGATCGGAAATCTCCACAGACAAAGAGACACAGCTTTGGTTCAGGTCCAAATTAAACTAAGCTAAAGTTTAAGAGTCCCTCCTGTGAACTGAAGCTCCTCCTCCTCAGGCTCTAAACATCTAGCTGTTTGTTACTTTCTGGGAGTCTTAAGTATGTTACTGTTCCCCTATAATTGGGCCTTTGACCCAGACTTTTCACTTAACACCTAGGACACCTGCAAGCATTTGACCACTTCCCTCCCTTGCAAAAACCCTAATGAGCTTATCAGCTTCTCTCACCCTGACTAATTAGTTGGGTATTGGTTTCTTTACTCCACCAGGCAAGCTGTGCAACCCCAATACAAATGCAGTTTCCAGCCTTACTTCATCAAGCTTGTGTTACCAGGTGAGGCTGCCTGCTTGCCTGGCATGGGTGAAAAATCCCTCCCTCGACACAGGAGCAAGCCTCAACACACCCAGGATCAGGCAGCTGCCTGCAGGAGAGGGACCACGCATGCACACGCTTCTCCAGCATCTTCTTCTGGAACACCCAACGTGAAAGTAAGCAAAAGATTTAATGCCTCAAGTATAGACCTTACTGGAAATTAAATTAAATACTTTGAAGACAAGGTACGTTTTTTTATTCAAGGCCAGTGTGCTGTCTCAATAAAGTAGATAAATACAGTGGTGCATAATAGTGCATGTTTCTCTCCAGGAAAATGCACTCCACACCTTTGCTCACTTGCACAGGTAGAATTTCTACCTGTAGAAAACACTCAGAAACTTTAGGATGTTTACTGATAGCATATTACCTTCAATAATCCCTTCAGCCTGCTAAAGCTGATCTTACAACCCTCTTGTGGTACACAGCTAAGCATAAAAACGAGCCTCAGACAAATGGGAAAACAACCAACCAACAAACACTGGTCACGGAACCCCAAAATAACCATCGTGTAGAGCAACGTACCTTGCATAAGGCAGCCAATTAGAATTCCCCAGTAGTAAATGCAATGCAGCAGCTCCTCTGAGCTTCCAAGTCTTGAAATACTCAGCGCTCCCGGAGCCACCGGTCTCCCCTCCCACCTTTCCCTCCCACGTCTGGCCGCCTCGTTTGCTGAAACACAGATCTGGGCCTGTTCATTAGATGAGACACCCACAGAGCCCAGAGAGACAGTTACGAAACCCATGCAAATAGGATTTCTAAAGAAATTGCTTGTTATTTGCCTTTTCTAAAAGGATAAGAAATTTTGTGATCTTTGCTCTTGCAGCTTCTGTGTCAGGAAAACTTAAAATACAGCAAACTTAAAGGAAAAAGGACAGGATGTGTTTTCCTTTCTGCAGCGGCATTTCTCAGCTCTAATCCCTTTTCACCTACAGTTCGTGCCCATGGCAGTTTGCCAAATGAAGGTCCTGTGCTTTTGCTCCTTGTTCTGCCAGTCTCTCCTCTTGTGAGACTTCTGCACTTGCCACAGCTCACAGACGAAAACCCTGGGAAATGGGACATTTCCTCCTATTCAGAGCCTGCTGCTGGAAGCGTGTGACAGCCTGCACGTCATGCATGCAAAGTCTGTCCTCTCCTACACTTCAGCCAGCAGTAACCATTTATTTTCCTTCTAAAAAAAAGATTAAAACCAAACCCCAAACCCCCAAGTCTGTCTATCAGGAGGGCCTGGCATCCTCCCTGACCCATCTACTGGAGCTCACCCACCACCCCACCTCCTAAAGCACAGAAGCATTTTTCCAGTTGATGCTCAGTTACAGCAAATTGACACAGGCATTCTGTCAATGCAGCCGCCGCCACCATGTGCTTGCTCTCCGCACCAGAAAAAGTAGATATGCTGCCCAACAAAAGCTCCATGCCCTCCCCTTCTGCTTCAAAGCATGCTGAAATGAACTAACAAAGCCCCATTTTTTTCCAGGCTCTCTGACATGTTACGACTCAGCAGCCTGCCTCCTCCCCAGCTGTATGATTTAAACAACTTTTACAAACTACTGGAACTTACTGCAGCCTGAGGGATCAGGACAAGTCCATTTCTATAGTGAGGATGCTCAGGGTGTAACAGGAGACAAGAGATGCCTCAATCACCTTTTGTTTGGAGAATTTCTATTGTGTTGACTTCCTTCCCACTTTCCTGGATTCCTGGGGTCTTTTCAGAGGAGGACGGGCTCACTGTCTGCCTCAGCATAATGGTTTACACTACACAAGCAGGCAGAGCAGCAACCCTATACACAGCAGGGAACAATACCAGGAAAGCATGCAGCCAGGGAATGGAAAGGATGAGTACACAATGAGCTCACTGCCGGCCTCCTACCTGCTCCGCAAGCTGTGAAGTCAAAGAGATGGTGATTAGGACGTTAGCACAATTACAGTCCTTTTTATTTCAGTCCAAAATTCAGAATAAAATTGGATTTTCCACATCCTGAGAAAGCACTCTTCCCACAAGGCACTAGATGGTTGACACGCATCTCAAGTCTTTTCAAAGTCTTTGCATAGGTGCTTGATCCCAGAACTTTCCAGGCTCCAAACCCTATATGGATGGAGATTGCTCCTTGGCAGAACTTATGAGAGTGCCTACCATTCAGACAGAGGGGAAGGTTTCAGAGATTCCACTGCTGAGCATTTTCTTATTGCACACAAAGTTTTGGGGATCACCAGCTCCCCTTTGGCATTGCATGAATGGCCTATGAACTCTGCTCCGTGCTGCGATTGACACTGCAGAACCCACCTTCATTTTACAGAATCATAGAACTGCAGGTTGGAAGAGACCTCAAAGATCATCTAGTCCAACATTTCCGGGTAAAGCATGACCTAGACTAGATGACCCAGCATGCGGTCCATCTGAATCTTAAGTATCTCCAACACTGAGGAGTCCACCACTTCCTTGAGGAGATTATTCCAAGTGGCTGATTGTCCTCATTGTGAAAAATTTTACTCTTGTATCCAGTCAGAATCCCCCCAGGAGTAACTTGTGCCCATTACCCTTTGTCTTTTCCATATGATTCCTTGTAAGAAGGGAGTCTCCATTTTCTTTGTAGCCACCCTTTAAATACTGGAACATCTAATGTCTTCTGGTTCAACCTACAGAGTGCATTTGGGTCTGGGCCTCAAGCTCAGCTTTGCGCTTTATTTCGGTACAGTTTTGGTAAAGTGGCTTTTTGTGCATGTTTCAGATTCATGTTTCCCCCCCACTATTCTTTTTAACTCCAGTCTGGTAAAGCTGTGTTAAAACTGTGCTGACACACAGTTTGTTTGGGGACACATCTTTTGCTTGTATTTCCTCATCAGAATTCTGTTTCCAGTCACTCAGCTAGTTTTCCTGAAATTCTCAGAATTTGCACAAGTATCATCTTTGGTCTAAGACCTCCAGGCTGCTTCTCAGCCTTAACCCAAATGAGCAGCAGCAGAAGCCCCAAGTCCTGATGTTTGCACCTCTGCATTTCAGATCAGAAACATTCCTTCTGGATGTGGACAAGGCAAGTCATGATCCATGCAACCCATTTTTCATGTATGCAACTATTCATTTGCTGGTTTTCTTTTTCTGAGCTTCTACCCAGCTCTAATCACCCTTGCTCCTTTGGATGCGGCAAACTAGACAGACAGAAATTTGCTTCATCTTCCTCTGAACAGCTTCACATTCCTGCCCTCTACATGTTGACCTCAACAGAGATAGATAGGACCTCCAGCTTCCAGACCATGCTATTTACCACCATCCTCTAACCTGTCTTCATTGCATAGGCAGGTCAGTTGTATAACAGTTACCAGATTGCCACAGGTTACAGCATGAATTCTTGTTGCTTTACCTTAAAATACTGGGCAAAAATATGACAGTGATTTGCTGCTACTTGACATCCCTTGACATCCAGCCTTCAAGACCAGATTAGGTCTGTGTTGGATATGAAGGGTGAGAAACGGCATGATCCATCATCCATATTGTATTGTATTGTATTAGACAGTATTTCTTAAGACAAAGGCTGATAAAATTTTTAAGTGTCAATAGTGCTCTGCTGTCCAAAATATTCCTGCAGTAGACAGGACAGTGCTGAGGACACAGATGTTAGAAGAGCAGCTAAGGCTGTGTATGAGACACGCTTCTCATCTTGTAAACATAATATTGCAATTGCTTCCTAACCTGCTTTGATTTGAAGATGGGGGAGAGCATACCCAAGGGCATATTTTGCAAATACCTAAGTTTTGGTCCTGACCAACCTGAAGACAAAAAGTCCTGTTTTTAACTTGGGAAATTTTGTTGGTTTCAGAAGTAGAATTAAAATAAGAAAGTGAGACCTGAGAGACCTTCTGTTGTAAAAAAATAAACAACAATAACAACAAAAAAATCAGGGGCACGTTGACAGATGCAGCTTTTCTTTTTGAGTTAAGGAGTCCATGCCTGGAGTTTTGTCAGAACTAAGTTTCTTCTACTAACAGTTTTTATTAAATAAACACAGTGGTTTTCTACAGAAGTCTTTGGAAATCTTCCCTGTCACTCTAGGTCTCTCTCTCATTGTCTGAAATTTGTTATTAATGAAATTGTTGCTTACTATCTGAAAAAGCATTTATCCCTCTAGAAGTCCAAAGTAGGTATAATCAAGAAAACTCCAAGGAGCTCACCTTGCTCCTCCCCCTTAGGGGTTTTAGACGTAAGAAGAGAAGCCTCCACCAAATCTCACCCTAACTTGTACCTCATGAGAAAATGTTCCCTTTTATAGAAACACAGAATGGTTTGGGTTGGAAGGGACTTTAAAAGATCATCTAGTTCCACCCCCTCTACCATGGGCAGGGACACCTTCCACTAGATCAGGGTGTTCCAAGTCCCTTCCAGCCTGCCCTTTAACACTGCCAGGGATGGGGCAGCCACAGCTTCTCTGGGCAACCTATGCCAGGGCCTCACCACCCTCACTGTAGAGTGTTTCACCAACTTAATAATTTCTTTCAAATACAGCTTCCCCAAATCAAGTTGCCTTTTCCATCAAGGAGCATTTGTTTTGGCTTTTCTAACCAAAGCCTCTATATAGTCCATGTTCCTTTACTGAAACTAGGTCCCAGGCAAAATCTTGAGTTCTGGGGCCAGTGATGCCAAGTCACCTCTGTTGGCCAGCACATCTACCAGAGCAACACCACCCCATGTAACAAGAACCAACCATTCTGGAAATAACTGCTTTATGACTCACTCAGTTACAAGAATAACCATGGCTATGCCAGCTCCTATACAGTGTTACTGAAGCATGCCCAAGAGCAGCAACAAGCAGTCTACAGCTTCTCATTCCCAAAACATTGCCCAAAGAAACCTTGGCTCCTGCTTACCCACAGGGAGAGGCTGTTCGAAGATGTGAGAAAAATACTTTTTTCCTCAAAAAAAAAAAAAAAAAAGGGATAGGGCAGTCATAGCAGCTGGAACCTCACTGAATCTGTTATGCTTTTGACAGCTAAGGATCTGACACAGTACCCACCCCAGACAGGAGCAACAAGTACTCAGATTCACTTACTCAGGAGACTGTAACGTAGAGGTGGATGTTTGCTCCAGACAAGTACTTCTTTAACTCAAGTGCCTTGCCTTGCAAGCCCAGAAGCATGGTGTTTGTGCATGCCATCGGGAAACTATGCATGGAAACAGGGGCTAAGTGTGCAATTATTCATATCTCATGCAAAAGAAGTTTCACAATCTTCTTGATAATCAAACTTGTCCTGATTCTTTTCACTGAGGCAACACAAGCTTTTACCCTAAAGGGTAAGAGAGGCATTCAAGGCAGGAGTGATTAGAAAACAAGGAATGAGAAACTGGGATCAACAATGGGTACAGGCATGCTTTCGTCATCTGAGCTACCATTCAGCAGTAAACCAGTACAGAAATAAAACAATTATAGAACTTCTCCAGACTCATGTTAGGATGCACAGAAGAATTAGGTAACAGGCTTTGCAAACAGTCATGTTCCTGTATTTCTGTCCACGACCGATAGAGATGACAGTCAGACAAGACCAGGGACAGATTGAAGCATAAGAATAGCCACAAGCAGAGCAGACGCAGGGCAGACACAGGGCAAGCACAGGAGAAAAGGCATGGAAGCAGATAATAATATGTACTTAACATCCTTCCTTACCACACTGTATCCCTTATGAAGGAAAACCCCATAGAAAGCTAAGAGACTGGCACTTCCTACAATCTCCAGTCTTAGAGTCAGAGAGCTCAGATGCAAACTAAATGTCACAGCATTGACAAAAAGGACAACAGCATCTTGTCTTGTATCAGAAAAAGTTTGGCCAGCAGTATGAGGGAAGTAATTGTCCCCCTGTGCTCGGCACTGATGAGGCCACACTTTGAATCCTGTGTTCAGTTTTAGGCTCCTTACTGCAAAAAATACATTGAGTTGCTGGAGCATGTCGAGAAAAGAGCAACAAAGATGGTGAAGGGTCTGGAGCACAAGTCTGACAGGGAATGGTTAAGGGAACTGGAGGAGTTTAGCCTGGAGAAAAGGAGGTTCAGGGGAGACCTTATCACTCTCTATAACTACCTGAAAGGAGGTTGTAGTGAGGTGGGAGCCAGTCTCTTCTCCCAAGTAACAAGCAATAGGACAAGAAGAAATGGCCTCAAGTTTCACCAGGGGAGGGTTAGATTGGATATTAGGAAAAAGAAATTATTCCCCAAAAGGGTTGCCAAGCACTAGAACAGGCTGTCCAGGGAAGGGGGTATTGCCATCCCTGGAGGGATTTAAAAGATGTGTAGATGTGGCTTTTAGTGACGTGGTTTAGTGGTGGACTTGGCAGTGCTGGGTTAATGCTTGGGCTCGATGGTCCTAAAGGTCTCTTTTCAACCCAAACAATTTATGATTCTATGAAGTGCACACAGTCTAGACATTTCAGCCTTAGCTGAGCAGCCAGATGACCTAGATACCATTTCCCCAGCTGCTTACATGACCTTTGGCAAGTCCACTCCACTTACGCTCTCCTCTGTTAGACAAGAGTTGATGCTGGTGTGTCTACAGTGACATGTCCATGCAGTACCTGGTCTATGGTAGACCCAGTTCTTAGCACCGGTGCTGCCAAACATCCATCATCAGCAGGGATTTGGTACAGCTTTGAAGTTACAGAAGTGCAAGGTCACCCAAGGCATTGACAAGACCCTGGACAGCCAGTAGCTGTTGGCTGATTGCCTTCACCAGGTAGCACCTGGTCCTCTTTAGAGTAAGGAAGTGCTGGAAAGGGACAAAACCAAACAGGATCATACTGGCCATCAGCATAAGGAACCAAACATTGGTCCTCATCCAAGGACCAAAAAGTACCCAAAAGTAACATGTCTCCTTTTGCCTGTTAGTCAAGCTGTACCAGTTTCTTAGCCTGTTGGACAAACACCAGCTGCAACAAGGTGGTGCTGAAACTGTGCATCATGAGCTGCACCAACTGGTCCCCCATCCTCCCCCTGTCCTACACAGCACAGAAGATTAGGCTGCCAAGGCAGGAGAGCTAGATGGTCATGGTGGGGACAGCCACCATTTCAAGGTATGTCCCTCTCCATCTAACCTGTGGTACTTGCTTCAGCTCTGAGGGCACAGCAATGAGTGAGGATGCCCACCCATCTGGCCATAGCTGCTATCCAGCAGTCAGGGTGCTACATTGCTCTCTGAACTTTGGAAAGTACAGATGGTTTACAAACACTGTGGGAAGATGCCCACACCTCTGCAATCACATCAAGTCCCGCATCACATCCGAAGACAAGCTCACCTGGAACACCATACCACATGGTGTTACACGACTAATATTCTTACTGCTCAGTAAAGCAATTCTAATTCTTACTCTGAAGACTTGATAAGATGAAAACTGCCTGAGGCAGTCTCTCCTGATTCCATAGGAAATGCTATAACATGCAGGGGGGCAGAAATCCAGACAAAAAGGAATTTACTTTGCTATGTTAGTACCAAGCTGTCATCTTTTAGCTCAGAACTTTGCTCTATGCAAAGTTACCTGAAACCTTGAGCCTTTCGGTGGTTAGCTGGACAGATAAGTTTCCAGAAAACTGCATAATAATAATTAAAAGGTGTTCTTTCATTGTAGCAGAATGATCATAACCCTTCTGGCTCTGAAAACAACATGAAAATTTGTCTGAGTTGGAGCAGAGAAGTGTTACCTGTGAGATAAACAAGTACTTAATTGCCTGAGTCTTTTGAGCTGCAAAGCAGCCCAGCTGGGGAGTGGCCCAAAGGTCTGCAGTGGTTGACTGCAGGAGGACAGTGACTTTTACCAGGGATCTTCTGAATGCTTGAGCAGGATGGCACAACCCCAGCTTCACTGCTGGGGCCCTCTTCCCACTCCTTGGGAAGCTGTGCCAGAAGCATCCTGGCAGTGGATCACAGCAATCTGATAGCCAGAGATATCTGACATGTGGAGATACGAAAGAGAAGAAAGGGAAGCTACAGATAGGCCAGAGACTCACTGAAGGAGGACAGAGAGCAGGAATCAGCTACATAGAATCATAGAATAGTTAGGGTTGGAAAAGACCTTAAGATCATCTAGTTCCAATCCCCCTGCCATGGGCAGGGACACCTCACACTAAACCATGACACCCAAGGCTTCATCCAACCTGGCCTTGAACACTGCCAGGGAAGGAGCATTCACAACCTCCCTGGGCAACCCATTCCAGTGCCTCACCACCCTAACAGGAAAGAATTTCCTCCTTATATCCAATCTAAACTTCCCCTGTTTAAGTTTTAACCCGTTACCCCTTGTCCTGTCACTACAGTCCCTAATGAAGAGTTCCTCCCCAGCATCCCTATAGCTCCCCTTCAGATACTGGAAGGCTGCTATGAGGTCTCCACACAGCCTTCTCTTCTCCAAGCTGAACAGCCCCAACTTTGCCAGCCTATCTTCATATGGGAGGTGCTCCAGTCCCCTGATCATTCTCATGGCCCTCCTCTGGACTTGTTCCAACAGTTCCATGTCCTTTTTACGTTGAGGATACCAGAACTGCATACAATACTTCAGGTGAGGTCTCACAAGAGCAGAGTAGAGGGGCAGGATCACCTCCTTCGACCTGCTGGTCATGCTTCTTTTGATGCAGCCCAGGATACGGTTGGCTTTCTGGGCTGTGAACACACTCTGAAGCCAGCTCATGTTCATTTTCTCACTGACCAGCACCCCCAAGTCCTTCTCTGCAGGGCTGCTCTGGATCTCTTCTCTGTCCAACCTGTAGCTGTGCCTGGGATTGCTCCAACCCAGGTGTAGGACCTTGCACTTGTCATGGTTAAATTTTATGAGGTTGGCATAAGCCCACCTCACAAGTGTATCAAGGTCCCTCTGGATGGCGTTCCTTCCCTCCAGGGCATCAACCGAACCACACAGCTTGGTGTTATCGGCAAACTTGCTGAGGGCACACTCAATCCCACTGTCAAACAAAACCGGTCCCAACGCTGATCCCTGAGGGACACCACTCGTTACTGGTCTCCAGCCGGACATTGAGCCATTGACCACAACTCTTTGCGTGCGGCCATCCAGCCAGTTCTTTATCCATTGAGTGGTCCATCCATCAAATTGATGTCTCTCCAATTTAGAGACAAGGATGTCATGTGGGACATTGTCAAACGCTTTACACAAGTCCAGGTAGAGGACATCAACTGCTCTACCCCTGTCCATCAGTTCTGTAGCCCTATCATAGAAGGCCACCAAATTGGACAGGTAGGATTTCCCCTTAGTGAAACCATGCTGGCTTTCATGCACCTTTCTTAGTGCATGAGACATTTCTTGTGGCCAAGACCAGTCTCCCCCCATCACCCAGATAGGTTTTATGGATACTTCCTGAGAAAGACACCATTTGATTTGAGAGGGCTGGGAAAGGTTCTCCTCAAACACAGGCAGTGTGGGAGAAAATGACAAGGGCCAGCCAGCACATGAGCAACTCTGTGCAGAGCAAGTTTTGACCCAGTCTTCCCCCTATTCCTGACCCTCTCAGTTCCCAAATCCCCAACTGAGATAGCAGCATAGAACTTTGCTGTAAAAGCAGTGGTGAGTGGGCACAACGGTGCTCCTGGAGACAGAGCACACCAGGAGAAGATTACCTTCTTTTTGCAGCCACATGAGATTGGTGGCCCTCTCCTTGCCTTTGAGCCACCTTCCCACAGCATCACACTGAATGTGTCCAACCTCTCCCTTTAGCAGCTAAGTGGGGATAGCAAAGCCCTGTCCCACTGGGCTTGAAGCCACCTGCAACCACAAGGCACATTGGCTACATGAAGAGCTCAGCTGCCTGGCGACATGGTGCTGGAGAAACAAAAACACCTTGTCCCACAGCGTTACGGTGAATCTCACCATTATACCCCACTCCCACAGCATATGCAGTATCAGCACCAGTAAAGATTTGTGAATATTTGCCTCGATGCAAGCAAGGAAATGAGCAACATTCCTGTTTTACAGAGGCACAGATGGTAGTATTTTGCTGAACTCACAGCCTCCCCGAACTGTCCTGCATCTTAAATATAGATGCATCCTTTTCTAACCCTACAAAATACCCAAGCAATAAACTTTAGTGAAAGACACTGTCACACACTGAATATGACTCCATTTCCAAAGCTGTAACCACCTGATTTTCATCATAGCACAGAGCCAAATCTTTTGCCATAGGACCACAGTCTGTCATGAGACCACTTCAACAGCAGTTTAGTAGCATTTCCCAGCAGCTGAGCCCCGCCTGAGCAAAAAGTCCATCTTACCATGGGTTGAGCTGTCAGCCAGGATATGTAGCCATGTAAATGGAAAGGGGAGCTGGTGATGAAAGCTCCCTGCTCTAACTTTTCAGCTGCTTTATTTACTCACTTTAAGGGGAGGGAGGAAAAAAAAAGAATCAAGGAAGTAATGTTCCTCTCCCAAGGTGCACTGCAAAACATTCTTGGTAGACATGGAAACCCCTGGCAGGCTGCCACCGCTTGGCCAGCCTCCACATTAAATTTCAGTGAGCAACTCAACACTTGAATGGCTTTTAGAGAATTTAAAGGGAAACAGCAGCCATGGATGGGTGATGTGGCTGCTGCTCCCCATAGGCAAGAGTTAGGGATGCTCCTGAGTTTGCCTCCAGCTCTGTGGGAAAGCCTGTTGTGCTTTTGGGGTGCACAAAGCAGGCAAGTTATGATGGAGCCAGCTGAAAACAAATGCAGCCTCCAGTCTTCCACAAAGGAGGTTTCATAGCCACAGTCCACAGGGTCAGAGGGCAACCTTCAAATATCAAAAGGGTATCTGCAAAAATGAAGGGAAAAAACATTTCACCATGGTCTAGGGATTAAACTGCAGCCAAAGGTATTTACGAAGGTCTGTTCCTCCCTTCTCCTGGTTTTGCCCCTCTCCTGTCTCCCAAATATCCTCTCCTACCCTAGGGATGGCCTCTCTTTGCTTGTGGTTGGGCTGAAGAGAGGTGGGGATCTGGTGTCGTGTCTCCTTAGAAATCTCCAAACATGTATGAGAGCAGGCAAGCACATGGGCTTGAGAACTCGCTGCTCTGGGGGAAGAGCAAGGAAAGCAGAGAAAGCCTGAAAGTGATTGCTGGAGGGTACTGATGATTCTGGGGGTGGTTGGACAGAGGTGATCCCACACTTGAGCAGGAAAGGAGACACTGCATCTTCCACAAATTGCTTATTCCCTCTCATTCAGGAACATTCATTCTGCATGGCAAAGGGTTATTTCTCTCTAAATGCTGTAAATCTGCACAGTGCTCAGCATCATAGCTTCAAAGTGCTCTGAAGCACATGGAGGAAGGGAAGCAGCATGAACCCAGCAGAATGAGCAGTGTAACAGAGTTGTGGTGTGCACAGAAGTTCAGTTTCAGATTTCCATCAACAGTGTCTGCAAACAGGTTTACAGCACATAAGTGAGCATGAGCACATGTGGGACACACAGCTTCTCTCTGAAGATATCAATACCAACAAAGCCAGAATAAAGCAAGGAGACTTACTTCCTCACTCTCATATGCTTGGTGCATTTCCAGGGAGACCAGACCTCAAGTCCCCCATGGTTCATCCATTTGCCCATCATTCTAGAAGACAGATAGGAAAGAAGCCCCATGGTGGGGGAGAAGATGACTCAGGCAAAAGCTACATCCATTTTCAGTGGTTTGACCCCAGGGATCTTGCTGCCACACTGAGAAAACTCTCCTCTTGCAGTTCAAGACTGTGGCATTCCCCCCAACGGCATTGTCATGCTTTTTATGTAGAAACACCACTGCCACAGCGATTGGTGAGGTGGCACATTTAGCAAGAGCCACATTTCCCAAGAGGATGCAAAAGTCACAAGCTATAAATAGGAAGTTGACAATTTTAACAGTGCCTGTGGTTTCACTAAGAGGTTGGTGGTCATCCACTAATTGGTAAGTAATGACATGTGCAGTGTGGGCTATGAGTAACCTTATCCGGTAACGGGTCATTGCTCATAGGTCTGTATATAGGAAAAGATCACTACGAAATATCCAGCTTAAGGGATCAAGTTGCCAAATCAGAAGTAGATGTTTGCATATGAAGCGTTTGTGTTCCTTGTCATAAAAAAGGATAAAGAAAAAACCCACAAAGCAAACAAAGAAAAAAAACCCAAACAACAACAAAACCCCCTTAGAAAGCTGAAATAAATAGAAGGCCAACATGAAATCTTATAATTTAAAATCCCATCAGGGGATTCTGCTCTAACCCACTCCAGGAATTTTCAATTCCTCCAAAGAAAAGAAGCTGAAATGAAATCATGAAGTGCTGAAAGATCTGGAGTCTGAAGAAATCTACTACCTTCTTTATCTTTTTTTTTTTTCTTTTTCCCTGAAAACTAAAGGAGGCACTCTGCATCAGTGACCCATATATAGAATAAGAAATATGGAGGCTGGGAAAAAAACAGTCAGGTTTGTTTGTGCTATTACTGCACAGCTCTTGGCACAGATGTATCCCAGCAGCGGTTTGGTGCCATGGCAGGCCTGGTTCATGAGCATACAGACAGGAGAGAGTTCCCCATCAGCTGCAGGAAAATCATAGTCTCACTTGCTCGAAAAAAACTCAAAAAAATCCACACCTCTTGAGAACACACAAATAAAAGAATGGGAGCAGTGCTGAACTCCCAGCTTGTGGGGAAGGCACTAATTATAAACTGCACTCTGGAAATAGCAACCCAGAGGCTTAGGGAGCTTAAACTGTGTTTGACCCAGGATACAGCAGGTGTATTTCCACAAGCTTCTCTTAAGCAGACTATTACTGTGCTCAGACAATGTTTTCTAAGAAGCAGCAGTCCTACAAGCAGCAGGACTGGCATCCCACTTTGCTGTGGATTTATGCCCTGTAGTTGCATTTGCTGGTGTCTGGCAAGATGCAAGCAGAAAACAAAGCTCTTTATGGCTTGGTTGGTCTTAGCATCTCTGCCCAGTATGGATCCCCCGGGTGTTCAGCAAGGATTGTCCACATCCTATACTTATTCCTTCTGTGGGCACTACAACTGATTTAATCCTTTACTCAAAAGCATACTTTTTAATAAGTGAAACACGCAAACTCAGTATCTCCCAGACATTTATCCCTTGGGCAATTTCAGCTGAATTAAAACAACAACAAAGTTTTAGAAGTCCAGAGGAGAGAAGGTAGAGCAGAGGGAGGAGATGGGCAAGCAAAGTATCATGCCCCATTTCCTTAAGAAATCAAGCTGAAAAACATTAAAACCAGCTTGGTGAACCACTGCTTAGGATCTCAGAGTCACAGACTGGATGTTCATCTGGAAAAGGAGACTAAGCTGCACGACTTCTGAAGCAGATTCGTAATTCCCCGACTCGATGCTGCCACCGTCTGTTGTCTTCTGGTGGGAGTTCATAACACAGCATCCCGCATTCCCTTTCTGCCGCACCTAAAACTTACCCAGATTTTCGGGGCACAGTTTCCAATCATCTCATGAGTGGGAGCACAGCAGCTAACAGTCACACCATGTAAGTCTGCAGCGAGCACAAAAGCGGCAGAGAACCGAACTGCTGCAAAAAGGAGCAACGCGCACCATTCCACCCTCCTTTAACCTTCACAACCTAATCAGTAATGTAAACCTTCAAGCTGCCCTGACCTATTTAAGCTTGTAAAATATTAACTTGCAATAGAGCTATTTTTTCTGAAATTTTGCTTAGGTTTCTCTAAGTGCTACAACACAGTAGCAGAAGATATCATTGCTTGTTTCCTTATCTAAAATCATAGGCTTCTCCAGTAAAGAACATTACAAGAAATTATGAGTATAGAAGAATCATAGAATCCTAGCATACCAGGCCAGAAGGGACCATAAGGATCACCTGGTCCAACCTTTCTAGGTAGAGCAGACCTAGACTAGATGGCCCAGCACCCTGTCCAGCCAAATCTCAAGTATCCAGCACTGAGGAGTCACCATTTCCCTGGGGAGATTATTCCAGTGGTTGGTTGTTCTCACTGTGAAAAATTTTTCTCTTGTGCCCATCACCCCTCACCTTTCCCATGTGACTCCTTGTAAAAAGGGAGTCTCTCTCTTCTTTGTAGCCACCCTTTAAACACTGCAACATGGTGATGAGGTATTCCCTAAACCCTCTTTTCTTCAGGCTGAACTCTCTGCCTTTCCTCATGCAGCTTCTCAGTCCTTGGATCAGCTTTGTGGTCCTTCTGAGGGCCCTCTCCAGCCTGTCCACATCTACCAAAACTGAACACAGTATTTCAGGTTAGACTAGTAGTATTCCAAAGACAATATAGTAAATTTGTTTTACCTAATCATGCTTCTCCTGATCCTCTTTGTCATTCCGTGGCCAAAAGTTTTGTTTGCTTCGTGGTGGAAGGGCAGTCCAGATCAGAGTCCCATACTCCCTCAAACCCCTCAAGCTGTGCTTTCCCTACCCATCTGATTCAGAAAATTTTCTTGAGCCTGTTGAGCAGCACCGAGCCAGAGGTGGTGGCCCTGCAGTTTTAGCTCCTACAACCTCCTATGCATATTGCTCTTCCCAGTTGCCTTCAGCTTCCTTCAACTATCAACCCCAAGTGAAGCTGCAGACTGTAGTGACACATACACACGATCTTTCAGGATTGAAGGATGCTTCTAAAAATCTCAAGATGTCAAGTACTCATCTATAGTAATGCTGGACTCGCTAGCATGGGGCAGCTATGATGCTGATGATGAATCAGCTTGGCTTACAGCCCTTTTTCATTAGGGAAAGAGAATTCTCTTAACAGGCCAGGAGAAAAACAAGAGCAAGAGAGCTGGAATCAGTCGGGCAGCTGCAGGAAAAAGAAAAGAGAGAGGAGAAAAAAACCCAAAGATTTAAAGTGCCAAGTCAGGTTCTTAATGAGTGGATTGCCTTCCTCTGGGGGAGTGGTGAGAGCTCTGAGCACAAGACTTTGCTCCCTGCATCCCCCCCCTCCTTCACAAAGCCCAGCTTGAGGAGCAGCAGAGCGCTGTGTAAGTGACACCCGTCTAATTAATTAATGACTCCTCGGCGTCAGCTCTGTGGCTGCTGGGTTCGAAAGGAAGGCAATAAAGAATGGCCAGGACAGCACGCGACCGCTTCTGGTAAATGCTGAATGCTGCTGAGAGCCGGCTGTGTTATTCATAACCTCCCCTGCTTTGGGCTACAGCACAGAAGTCAGAGATATACTGGGAAGAGAAGATGGCGTGGGATCCACCCTTGCAGCATCCTTTCTTCTGGTTGAGGTGTTCCTCCCTCTTCTTGTCCTGCTCAAGAGCTGCCACGGCACAGCTAATTGAGGTAAGGAGCAACTTTCTTTATAGACTAGGGGTTCGGGGTGTCCATGAATAGGGTTTTTTTTCCCATGCATGTCCAGGGAGGACACGTAGGACAGACAGCAGAGAATTTAAGGTGGCTCCAAGGAGTTAGAGGCTTCTTCAGGGGATGCCTGTTGCTTTCCACAGGCCCAGCACTAGAAAGAAGTTGCTTTTAAAATGGCAATAGCTGCTGCTGAGAATAGTCAGCACTTAAGGGCAGCTTTAAGACGACTTGACACAGTGCAAAGGGCTGAAGTCAACAGCACAGCATTTTCTAGCCCAGTATTAAGTGTTCAACAAGTGCCCCACATGAGAGGTTCAGGGAAAGAAGAGAAGGACCTGATGTGACCCAGGTGATCCTGTCCCTGGATGTACCTACCCAACATTTAGGCTGCATTTTTCTTCTCCTGCATTCTCCTCATTTCCTCTCATTCAGCAAAAAAGTTAACTTTTGTGGTGATGTTCCTCACCCACAGCTCAGTTTCAGAGCTTTCCCCTGAGGATGATGATGTGCTCTCATGCCCCCAGCTTCCTCCACTGAGGCTGGTATGAACCAGTATGGAAGAGCAACTTCACAAGCCAAATCTTACTGTCAGCAGTTTCAGAGGTGAGAATTCTGTCTGCAAGGATAGACCTCCAGAATTACAGCTGCCAAAGCCTGGCAGGCCTGCTGTTTTCAACCTCTTCCTTGCTGTTCCTTAGACTTGAGCCACATTAGAGGCAGCTGCTGTGTTGGTCCATGGACTGAGCCCCAGTGCTGCAGTGACAACGAGCAGCGTGTTCTTTCAGCAGAGATTGCTTTGCTCAGATTTCTGGGTTTAGCTAAACTGCTCAAAAATGCATCTGTGCAGACACAGCTGTGTTAAGGGCTCTAATGGACTAGCACAAGATTTTTTCCAGTCACCCCTGGCTGCCCTTCTTCTCGCCTGACCTCACACCAGCCAGGTCTGATCTCTGCAGTCTTTGGTCCGTAGATTTTAGCAGTTGATCACCAACACATCAGATGCAATGATAACCTTGCTGAGCTCATGTCCCCACCCAGTCCAACTGTTGCCCCAACTTTCTGCTTGTCTCATTTTAAAGTTAGTTACTTTGGATTTTCAAATGGGTGTAGCAACCCATCCTATCTGTCCACAATATAACATCCCTAAAAAAGCAAACAGGAACCTAAAACTCCTTTACAAAGTCATACCTACTCTACTGTAGACATTCTTCATATTTTTCCAAGCTCTTCAGCCTACAGCAGCTCTCAAGGTGACAAGTGAGGCAGAACTTAGTCTTACAGTGCACATTTCACAAAGCATGCTTCGCTTAACCCAGGGCAACATGCAGACACAGCATCCACCCCACCAGGAAGATGTTCCCTTTCATTATGTTTCACAGACACACACTTTACAGGAATTGTCCTCATGCCAAGGAAAAAAAAACAAAAAAAACAAACAAAGACAAATGGTAAAATTACAAAAATTGTTATAAGCCAGGTGTAATTTACTGGTCTGCTTTACTTATACCAGACTTTCTTGAAAACTTGTCTGCTTCTTTATAGCACATAAGAGGGAGCAAATCTCATCTGGAAACATAAGCTGCATGGCAGGTTAACTATCAAGTATCAAAAAATGAGATTAGATGAACAGTTTCTGTATCTCAAAAAGCAGATGAATTACAGGCTGCTGCTCCAAAGCTCTGCAAGGTGGTTTTATTTCAAATAATTACACAATGTAGTTATCTTGAATAATTCAATTTATGCTAAGCCAGCCCATCAAAGCAGAGAGAAGGTCAAAGGGGCTGGATATTAGAGCCTTTCAATGAGCTCAAAGAAAAATCCAAACAAACAAAAACAATAAACAAAAAAGCCACACAATAAGGAGAAGTAAAAAACCAAGGAGATGCTCTTGTTTAATGGTGTTCAAGTGTTTTCAAATGTGCAGATTCATGTACACTTTCCACTTGGAAGCAAAGAGGCAATAAAAGCCTCTAAATATTGACTCTAATTGCATTGACAAAAAACTTTTCTCTTTCATAGGCCTTTTGGAAGAATTCTTAGTCCCCTGGGTTGAAAGTTAACTGTTCAAGGATTAGCAAGCTACCCCGGCACTGGGTAAATTTGGAAATAGCTCCATGGGATGCCAGGAAGCTTCCTATAAAGTGTATTGCAAAGGGACCTCCTGCACTTCACCTGGAGCTGTGGACTCTTCTCCAAGAGCCCCTGGCCCAAGTTCCATTGTAGTTTGTACAAGCTTCTGAAGACACACACCCAGTATACCCTACCTAGGCACCCCTATCCTATGCCTCCATATCCTGACCTTTAAAATGCATTCACATGCTCAGACATTAGCAAGTCCTAAACACCTAGAACACTGGGAAAGGTTCTTTTCCAGCATCACACCAATGCTTTGGCACCAAGAGGACTGAAAAATAGAGAGCGCAGCACTCTCCTGTCCCTTTGCACAGGACTACTCAGGCAATGCATTCAGCTCCCATAAAATAATACCCATTACATGAAATGCATATAGCATTGGCCCATTCTCCAGCTTTCCAGCTTCCTCATAATTTTTTCAAGGGCCCCAGCTGGGATAAAGTATGCATTTCAAGAAGCAGGCAGCTTATGCAGGGAAGGAGGGATGAGGTGACAGCACAGTTCATACTACTACTGTTGCTGCTTTTGCCCATCAGACCTTCAACATGCTCAAGGGATGCTCTGGAAACAGAATTAGGACACGTTAGGGATGGAGGAACATCCACATATCCAGCACTTCTAGATCATATAAAGGCCAAAATAAACCTCAGTTTCTTGGATTCAGCCCTCTTTTGGACCAGGGCTGAACATTAGCACCATAATGCTTTATGACTATTTTGTAATCAGCTTAAGGAATAGTCTGCTGTGCAGTGTAACAGGAAAACAAAACTGCTTTGGGACAGCAGAGAGAAATCTTTATGCTTATTTGAGTTATTTTATTGATACTAAGGACTGATAAACCAGTGGAATAGACCACATTTTTCCAGTCATCCCCATATGTTTCATTACTGAGTTCCACATTGGCATAATTATCTCATTCCTACCCTGAGGCTTTTCTCAGCCAATTCTGTCAAATCTTTATTAATCTCTTAGTATTTGCATTGGAGTTTGGAGCTTCCTAATCAGGAGATCAAACTGTCCTAGGAAGTCATACAGAAGAAAATCTTCAGAACCTTTATCAGACCAGAAAAAGGTGCCCTTTCTGTCTATTAAGATAGGAATTAAAGGTGCTTCTGGTTTCATGTCAGTTCTAGCTTGGACTCCTTGGAAAAGCTGCAACACAGACTTGAAAGTAGAAAAGAGAAGAAACCCCAGAACCTAAATTTTTTACTAGTTATGTATAGCTTCAGTGGGGTAAAGGCAGGTCCTGGTGGAGTAGGGTAAGAAGATCACTGCAAGATAAATTGAAGGCCAGTTCAAAGAAAAGGAGGGTTAATTAAAGGTTTTCAGATGTTCTCCAAGATCTTCCACTCTCACATTGCCATATAGACAAATGATATATTTGATACACACAGTGTTAAGTGGAGTTCAGTTTATACTACACTTAGTTGTATATTGATGGGCTCAAGGGACAGTAACCCCCATATGTAGCCTCCAAGTGAATGTGATGGATATGATGCTGTATGAATGATCTTAGAATACTCATGTGTGATTATAGTTTAAATGAAGGCAGGTAAAATTACCAAGTGGTTATGGTGGACTCCTGAGGTTGATAGCCCATGTGGATGCATAATTTTAGCTTAATAGCTGTCAATAAAAAGAACAAACAAGAAAATAATAGTTCAAGAGGACATATGCAAGCAAAACACATTTGAGAGATGTTAGCTTTAAGAATAGCATCTTTGAGGAAGATACATGTATTTCAGGTAAGATGGATTCAAAATATTACAGAAAATTATAAAAGCCATTTTCTGGAAAAAAAATCTTGTCACTGTCAGAAGAGACAGGCTCAAGAGAGAGGGATGGACTCTATAAAGGGTACAAAGTCATTGGACTATCCCCAACCCAAATCCACATAAATTTAAGGAAAAACTTAGACTTGCTCTCAGAGCATTTGCATTTGTTTGCAGAGAGATTGCATTTAATGTCTCTGCTAATAAATTACCCTAAATGCTACAGCTATGCTAAAGATGCTGCTGTGTCACTGCTGCCATTATCAGATGAAGAGAGGCTGCAGGGTCCAATCTGAAACCATTATTTACAGGACCATGAATTGGTCCAGGTACGAAGAAAATGAGGCTCCCACCGGGAACAGGGAGTCTGGAAGTCTGAGTCCACGAAAAGGGTCTGTTTGTCCAGCTCAAGAGCAGCTTTGGCACAAGCAAGCCTCACAACCAGGACAACAGCTATATCTACATTGTAATTTAACACTAACTACTAGATTTACCAGCCATCCAACTTAAATTCAGTCATTTGATCAGTCTTCTTTACTTTTTTTCTAAATCATAGAATAGTTAGGGTTGGAAAGGACCTTAAGATCATCAAGTTCCAACCCCCAAATCCTATTACATATGTAAGTTAAGATATAATGTATATTAGGTATTCCTGACCTGTAAAGCCACAGATGAGTTATCATTACTGTATTTTCAACATTGCATCTGGACTCTGCCAGGGCTTTCCCACCATTGCAGGAGGTGTTGATGGCCTCACGAGATAAGTTTTGCCTGCATGGAGGTCCATTGTCAGATTGTCCATCTCCTTATGGTTACTTGGAAGGAGGAGAAGGGAGCAAGCACACGTGCATTTATTTCAAGATCAGTTCTTCCAAAACATCAGTGGCCTTTAGATATGTGTAATCAAATGTAATTAGGAATAAACATTGTTAGTTTTCAAAGCCCAACCATGTCGCAGGCTATGAAGTCAAGCCTAATTAGAAGGGGCATTTATAAAACAGAAAAATAATAAGGAAAAAGAAAAAAAGGAAAAAAGGCCTTTAAAAACAGTGCCTTTTACTATTTTTCTTCTCTGCTGCTTCATTAAATTAATGATTTTTTTATCTCCAGCAGTTATCTCCTTCTCCTCTGTGGATGATACCTCTGCCTTCCCCACCATCCCCACTGACAGTTTCTGTCTGCCATAAATGAATCAGAAACAAAGCAACCACTGGTTTTCTTTTTAGTTGAAAGAACCAGTGTCAAAATGTTCTGACCTAAAAATGCAACCTGCCTAGAAATGATTTAGTATTTTGGGTTTGGCAGGTGTTTTACAGCCCTAAGTGTCCAATGTTAGCTCAGATCTAGCTCCTTCCAGAGCACTTTGCCCTCCTCCCAGCCCTTGCTGGGCATTTGAGAAGCTGCAGAGGTGATACCTGCATACAACACAGAGATCCTTTCTTCAGTGCAGCTCTGAGACACATGGAGATGGGGGAGGAAAGCCTGGGCTCCACTACACCTGGGAACATGCCATTCAGCTTGAGGACCAAGTCTTTGGCATAGTCCAGTCTTCACTGGAAGCTAGAGAACCCTGCCATGGTGAGCAAAAAAAGCAGGAGAGGCCAGGGTACCATAGTCTAGGCTCGGCTCCTGTTTTAGATCCCCCACAACCAGCCCCACAGGATTGGAGGCACTGGAAACCCAAAGGAGGGGGGCAATAATAGGCCACCAGCCTCTGTTCCAGCTCCTGCCAGGGAATCACTTGACCCCCAGGACACCCTACAAATCTCCTTGTCTCTCTTACCTTCTCTTACAACCAGAGATTAGGCAAAAAATTGGATGCCAGGGACAGGATTTACCCGCTCTAAATCGGACAGCTAGAAACTAGACACCTGAATCCGAGCTAGTCACTGTAGGTTCCAGTAATAATCACTGAAGAGAAATAATCTTTTATTTATCAGATATCCAGATAAGTTTCCTCAGAGGGATGAATAGCCATGTAAGTGCCACTTTCTCTCAGACATAAATAAACCTGGAATAACTAGTTTAGGCTTAACCACATTTTTTAGCACAATTAACAATCTGTCTTTGGTCTCAATATTCATTATTGGTATTGGCTAGGAGCTGGTTTCACTTCCTAAACATAGCAGTCTAACTTTATTTTAGGCATTGTGCTGTACTCTGCCTGTTTTCTGCCTGCTGCTCCAGAGAGTGCAGGTCTTCCATAAATGTTACACGGAATATTTACATCAGTCTACCTTACACGTAAGTTTAGGCTAGTAAACTAAGCCGTAGGTTTCTCTTTCATGTAATATGACATAATTTAGTGTGAGGTGTCTCTGTCCATGGGAAGGGGGTTGGAACTTACTGATCTTAAGGTCCTTTCCAACCCTAACTCTTCTATGATTCTATGTGATTAGACACTCTTGCAGCCCAGAGCCTCCTTGTTATTCCTTTCTGCTCAATTCTGTTTCCTCCTGAAGCCCCAATATTTTCATACTCCTATAAGCATTTCCCAGACAACTACTTGATGGCAGCATCGTAATGAGGCTAACCTCAGGTATGTTTGCATTATTTTCTTTGATATATTCTCTACTGCTTGCCTTCAACGGTCTTTCCTTGTTGAATTATTACCTGACTGTTGCTGTTTGCTTCATTTGCTGATTCAGTTGCTGCTGCTTGCCTTCATATTTGTTTCCTTCATTTGCCTTTTCATTTTTCTCAACAACTTCCTTCATATAAAGATGACTCCTCTGAAGCCTGATATCTTTTGCAGAAGTCTTTTTCACTGCTTCCAGTTTTCTGGAGTCTTCTGTTTAGTGTGACTGCTTTGCACAGGTAAAGCAATGCTGCTAGTCTTTACACCGAATGTAACCTCTTCCTCCATCTGGCCATCTTCCACTCCTGGACCATGCTGGTGGCCAAGGGCACAAGTTCACCTTTGATGGAACTGGGTTATGTTTTGTTTTTTTCTTCTACTCAGTACTGCATAAGAATCACCTTGTCCCATTTTCATCTCTGCTACATTTCGCCTCCTTACATCTTTTCCTTTTGTCCCTGATGCAATCATCCTGTTATCTTAACATTTATTGTCAAGCATAAATCAACATTTCCAATTTCTTGAAGCTGCTAAGAATTACTTTCATTAGGATGTTTTCCTCCCCCTGACTGTACATGTCATCTTCAAAAGCTAAAAGAACCAGCTGTGGCCCAGTGTTGCATCTTTCAACCCACTTAAGAGTTTGGACACCTCATCTGGTCAGCACGGGTAGAAATGCAAACTTACACACCTCTTACTGAATCCCCACGAGCACACACACAGTTGCCACAGATATACGTGAAACCTTGCTAAGCTGCGGTAGGTTGGCCATAACACTAGAGCGATGTCACTGCATGTCAGCCCGAGCGATCTCACCCTCTACTCCGCTTGGCGAGACCCGCTCCGCAGTCTTGCGTCCAGCTCCGGGGCGGGCGGGCTGGAGCGCAGCGCGGAGAAGGGCGGGCGCGGGCCGGCGTTGGCGGTGACCCGCGGCGGGGCAAGCACCCGAACACCGCGGAGCGGCGGCGGCGCGGGCAGCAGGGAGGGACGGAGCGAGAGAGGGAAGCGGAGGGAGCAGCGGGGCCGCCCCGCTTCCCTCGGGCGCGCCGTCTGCTGCCGGTGTAGGGCAGTGGAAGAGGCGGCAGTGACGGTAGCAGGCGCGGTAAGGGGACCTTGCTCGGCCCATCGCACCGGAGCGGCGGCACTGAGAGGGGAGAACGAAGCCGGAAGCCGGCAGGGCACGGCGGGTAGGTGGCTTCGTTCAACCTGCTGGGACACTTGAGGCGTGTGCGGGCAGCCCACCCAGAGCCGACGGCCCAAGCTGCTGCCCTGCCTCCACTCGATCTGCCTCAGCATTAAGATGACATAGAGAGGGTTTAGATGGGATCTGAGGAAGAAGTTCTTCCCTGTGAGGGTGGTGAGGCCCTGGCACAGGTTGCCTGGAGAAGCTGTGGCTGCCCCATCCCTGGCAGTGTTCAAGGCCAGGCTGGATGGGGCTTGGAGCAACCTGGTCTGGTGGAAGGTGTCCCTGCCCGTGGCAGGGGGTTGGAACTGGTTGATCTTTAAGGTCCCTTCCAACCTAAACTGTTCTGTGATTCTCTGATGATTCTGTTATCTACGCAGCTACCCCTTCACCTCTGCTTCCATCTGGGATAACCCTGGCAGTACTAACGCCAACTGTATCACTATTTGTCTTTTCCCCTTCCTTATGTGCTCTCAAGACTTACCCAGATACAGAGTTCCATCAGAAGGCCCAAAATCTCTTCCCCCCCCCCCCCCCCCCCCCCATCTTCCTCTTAATAGCTGGCTCCCTTTCCCAGTTGTTCATCACAGAATCATAGAATAGTTAGGGTTGGAAAGGACCTTATGATCATCTAGTTTCAATCCCCATGACATGGTCAGTGATGCCTCACTCTAGACCATGTCACCCAAGGCTCTGTCCAACCTGGCCTTGGAACACTGCCAGGGATGGAGCATTCACAACTTCCCCGGGCAACCCATTCCAGTTCCTCACCACCCTTACAGTAAAGAATTTCCTCCTTATATCCAATCTAAACTTCCCCTGTTTACGTTTTAACCCGTTACCCCTTGTCCTGTCACTACAGTCCCTGATGAAGAGTCCCTCCCCAGCATCCTTAGAGGCCCCTTTCAGATACTGGAAGGCTGCTATGAGGTCTCCATGCAGCCTTCTCTTCTCCAGGCTGAACAGCCCCAGCATTCTCAGCCTGTCTTCATACAGGAGGTGCTCCAGTCCCCTGATCATCCTCATGGCCCTCCTCTGGACTTATTCCAACAGTTCCATGTCCTTTTTATGTGGGGGACACCAGAACTGCACACAGTACTCCAGGTGAGGTCCCATGAGAGCAGAGTAGAAAGTCAGCGAAAGTCTGGAAGAAAAGATCTACTCTTTGAGGAACTGAGCTTCACAAAATGGCAAAATCATGCCATGGCCAGCTACTGCAATTGAAGTGTCTCCTGTGAAGCAGATTGAGGCTGCCATAGAGGTTAAGTCTGGGATCAGTAGGAAGGCAGGAAAGCTGAATCTAAGATCTTTGTACTTCTAATGAGACAAAATTTTCTGAACCTGACCCAGTTCTCTGATCACTCCCCAGGACTGGTATCTACTGCAGTTTCTCCAGTTTCTTTGTTGCTGAGTAAAAAGAAATCCTACATTTGAAAAGGGAAACGTTTCAGTGTCAAGTATCATGGATTCCTGCCTCTTTGATTGTACCAAATGCCTGTACAAAAGACAACACCACTCTGGCTAGCCTTTCCTTCTTCCTGAGTTCACCTGAGCAGTTCTGGTTTTTGAGCACTAGATGCCCCACGGCCATGAATGAGGTGTGGCTGAATAGCCAAGACAGCTTGGAAGAGACAGGCTCAGACTGCAGTCCTATTCACCACAGATGGATTTTGAATAGGATGCCCCTGGGAGACAGAACACTCCAGACATGGTGGGTAGCATCATTCGTTAAGAAAAGACTAAAATATGGTTTGTATTGCACAAATAGGCAAGTAATTGGAGAGCAGCTCCAGCTCTAATTCACTCTGTGGTATCCATTACAGCTGTGTTTTAACAGCACTTCCACAGGCTGAGAACGGAAGGGCACTGCAGGGAATCAGATGAACCTGTTGAGGAGATTTTTTTTTTTAAGAAACTGAGTGTTTTAAGCTTCTATCAAAAGGCAATTGCCAATTCAGATCAGGTCCTATGTTCAGATATAAGGTGTCCTGGGTTCAGCAGTAAAGGTGTTTTGCTAACAACCCTCCTGTAAGATCACTAGCAGGTTTTAATTCTGTGATTTGCTGCACCACAACACATCATATGTGAAGTTTATTGGCAGGGAGGGGTTGTTAACTTCTGATTTTCTAAGCTATAAATCAAGAGAATAAATACTGCTGCTGGTATGTGTACTCTTCCTATATCATCACTGCAATGGGACCAAAGGAGTTGGTCTAGACAACCTATTTCTCTAGTAATGTTTAACACACTTTTGAAACATTCTCAGCCTCATTTCAGATAGGGGGAAGAGAGACACTGTCGTGCTGAACCCAGGACAGACACACAAGAACTAAGGACTGGATCAGCAATAAGACTTAAATACCTTGTTTGCCCAATTTTACCTACCATGGAGTCCAGCAGATTTCTATCTGGTGACTCCAGAGAAGTTTCTTCTGCCAGGCAGGTATCTATAGGGCTATTTGATCTAGGCTCTCCCATAGATGTTGAAGATCTACTCAATAGTTAGGGGAGCTGAAGTTGCAATTCATAAAATCCTAGAATGTTTTGGGTTGAAGGACCTTAAAGCTCATCCAGTTCCAACCCCCTGCCATGGGCAGGGACACCTTCCACTAGACCAGGTTGCTCCAAGCCCCATCCAACCTGGCCTTTATTGAAAACTTCTCCTGCAAATACTAGCCAAACCACCACTAAATCACATAGGAAAAGCTGACATCACCATCTTCACAAAACAAGGCTCTTAATTATCATTATAATTTCTTTTCACCTGTTTTCTCATTGCCCTCTTGCTCTTCAGTTCTAGAGCGTTTTCAAGAGCTGGAAATCAGAGTGCTTTTCTTGTTACATCAGAGACACTCCCCTGTTTAGCCTAATCCCCACTCATTTTGAAGAAATGCACTAAGCAGGACATTATCACATCTTTTCTGACCTTTGATACAGTACAAGACACAGAATTTAGTTCAAAGACCTCCTTGTTTCTCCAAATAACTGATTAAGACATGTTTTCCTGAGTGACAACCAAGGTTGATGCAACATCTACAAGGCAACTTAAGAGCAGGTTTCTTTGGTCAAACTTGTGATTTGTGATTCAAAATATAGAAGCAAGATTTCTTAAAACAAAAAAGGTTCTGCTTATAAATGAAGAAAAATACCAGAACTCTCAGTTCTTTATTTCATTTTAGTTCATTACTAATTAATTTTAAAACATATTTAATGGAGAATATCACTAAAAAACTGGTTTCTTCAGAACAAGTATAAATTTCAAGAAGAAAAGTA
The DNA here is from genome assembly GCF_028554395.1 of Pezoporus wallicus. Lineage (NCBI taxonomy): Eukaryota > Metazoa > Chordata > Aves > Psittaciformes > Psittacidae > Pezoporus > Pezoporus wallicus. The sequence continues at coordinate 1,660,161 of NW_026637044.1, read as the reverse complement.
CATTTACATCTGGAAAAATTCCAGTTAATTATAAAAATGAAGATATTTTTAAGGAATAGAGGTATTTAGTCCTCTACTACTCTTTTCCAGATCATGATATACATACATATGCCTGAAAGTGCAAAAGGAACCTGTGACCTAAAAAAAAAAAAAAAAAAATCTATCTTTTAAAGATGGGAATGCAAAATATAAGAAATTTCCTCCTGACCCCAGGAAAAGGATTCTTTAGAAAAAAAGCTGGAACTTGAAGAAAGAACAGCAAAAATATTTGCTTTGTAATCCTGAAAATTAAACTTAAGATAAATTTTAAAATGGCAAAAGCTTTAGATACAAACTCTTTATTGAGGTCTCCAAAATGCTGTGGGGCAGCAAACTGAGGTCTACCACCTTCTGTGCTATTCACATCTTTCTGACTGTTTTAGGGACTCTTGCAAATCCTAAACCACTTTTTTTCCTCCCTCTTTCCCAGGCCACCACTGAACCCCCAAAAAAGAAACCGGACCCTGTCACTTCGGAGACGGTGGTGATCTGGGGGCTGCGGCTCTGGCAGGTGATTGGTATCTTTGCCATCTTTGTCCTGGCAGTCAGTAAGTTGTAAATCTCTGCCTTGCACCAACCACAGCACCAACCAAAGCACCACCCTAAGCAGGACTTGTTCCTGGAGGAATACAGGCCAGGTGGCCATGGAAGTCACAGGCTGAGACCTTTTGGTCTCTGGCATCACAGGAGTACACACTGAGGGGACTTTAGAGCAGGGAGAAGCAGGTGGGGTCTGTGAAGGAACCACAGGTGGGCCACTGTGGCTTCATCCTGTAACATACTGATCCTAGCTGAGAGTGTCCCAGAGAAGAAGAGTTACTGCAGGGCTGTGGCACACTATGGGACTACATTCAGCTATAGTACCACATTCAAACCCAAATGCATGTTGCAGCCATGGTCCCACCCTGTTGCACAACCATACAACCTATGCGTGACCTTCTCTGGTCCTGTCCCACATGCTGCAATAGGAAGTCTTGAGAGGTCTACAGTCGCAGCCACCTCTGGGGTTAAGGTCCCCAGCTCATTTTCCAGGTGTCAAGACTTTCAGCTTGATTTAGGCAGGGCTTGCAGGACTCAAAACCCTCCATTTTTTTTTGAGCCCAAACAGTAGGAAGCCACTGGCTCAGACCTGGTGAGTGCAGCAGGATAGGATCAGATACTTGGAGGGTCTATCTGGATATAGCCACTTCCCACCTGAGTGTCTCCATCCTGCTTCATCCTCTTGTAGCTGACTCTTCAGGAAGAGTGTAAGTCAGCTTCACTGTGCATTGCAAACTACTATCGTGAGCTTCCTTATGAGGACATCATTTAGGACACTATCATAACCCCATCAAAATTCAAAGGAAGGATTTTCTGCTCCTTCCTTGAGCCAACATACAAAAATTAGACAGTTTGATACTAGTCAAACATGATAAATTGATCTCCCACCTTCTTATTATACCCTCTAGACTTTTATAAAGTGTAACTGATTTATTTCTCCTAGCAAACAGAGTTACACTAACTCATCAAAAATACCCTTAAACCTCTTCTTTTTCCTGTTAGGGAAAAATGAGCAGAGAGATAGAACCTGCAACCAGTACTTGAAAGTAAATCCCATCAGCTCATAGATTACCTCATATCTATGCATAAGGGACAGGGAGACGTAAAGGGGGCGGTGACAGTGGTCAGTGAGTGGCTGTGTGGTGCTTAGTTACTGGCTGGGTTTAAACCACACATCTAGGCATTTATTTTTTTTTACCATTCTCACTTCTGCTGGTGTCCCTAATTGCTTGTTAATATTAATTTCACAAGTGGAGAAATGAAGAATTTTAAAGCACCTGAAGGAAGGTCTTAAGTGCTTTCTGTACCACTTTTGCTCTCATTCATCATAAGTGATGAGCACTCTTCAAAACAGAATGGCCACATGCAAGCTCCTGATGGAGAACAGTCACAGGAAATGCCAGCCCTGACCTACAAGCAGCCATTGTTTAGAACACAGGTTTCCTGGGCCAGATCTAAAACATAGTATTGCAGGGAACGGATATCTAGTGCTCCCTGTTACTTTTTAATTTGCTGCTAAACCCTGTCTAGATGCAGCCCTAATCCAATCAAAGAGCACAGCAGTCTGTGTATTGTTGCCTCCATTGATACTGAGGGAATAAAGTCAATTCTTGTTGCCACAGACATCTCTTTGGCTGCTGTAGGTGGCCTGTATCAGTCCTTCCTAAATAACCATCCTATTATGTTTCCATGCTCTGTTTAAACCAGAAGTTTGCATTTTCAAAGCAAGAACAAATATTTTCCTCTGTTTTCCCCTCATTGCAGTTTATGGGCAAACACCACACACTGCTCCCAAAGTCTGAGGGATAACTGCTCCCACAACTCTACATCAATGAAGATAACATTAGTTCATAAGATGCCACAACACCCTTTGCAAACAATCACCAAGTAAAGATCACCAAGTAGTTAAATAGTGACTCCATACATTATGTGAAATAGACATAAAAATTAACATCAGGAGCTTTAGAATGCAACTAGGCAGGTGAAGGGTGTTATTCAGCTTGGGGCATCAATTGCACATACATTTTTGCCCCTGCGTATCTGTTTAGTCATTCATTAGAAACTGGCTCTGTCAATACCGGGTTATTTAGGGTTAGAAACATGGAATGGCTGCTGTGCTGACAAACTAACATGTCAGATGGTGCACTGCTTGCAGAAAAAAAAAATAAGGTTTATTTGGTTACCTTAAAAACATCAGTAGCAAGAAGCAAACACCTGTGAAAATTACTTAAGCGACAGCTCAGAAATGGAGTGCATTATAGAAAGCAACATAGAAGGAAAGTTGCAGCCTAGTTATTTAAAGTGCTGAAAGCAGTGAATTTTGAGAAGGTAAAATACTATTAAGGATCTCTGTTTAGACAAACAAGCAAATAGGTTATGTGCTATTCAATAAAGTAACATCTGCTTCAAGGTTCAAGTTCCCATTAACACACACAGCTAGTTCAACAAAATCACACCATTATGTCACCCTGCTACAGATAAATGTTATTGGAGGGGTAGGAAAGTGTTTTCTAGGTCATCACAGGGTTTAGGCTTGCTGAATCTCAGTGTGATAAATAGATTCAGTGCACCACAGCATATAATTGAGCCAGTTTATGACTCTACTGCTCTGTTACAGCCTTTTTGTTTGAAGAAGCTTTCTTTCAATGAGTAGACAGGATTTGAAAGCAACAGTACCAGCCCAGTTAGCATTATGAAACCAGTACGTATTTGGTGAAGACAGCAACTCTTAATCAAGTCAGTGATCCAAGTCAAAACAAGGCAAGTTCAAACTTAATAACTGAATCGTACAGACAGTTCTCACCACTTTCTTGCATCTTGCTCCAGAAATATCATCCTCCTCCTTCGCTTTGCGATCCCCAAAGCATTGATGGTTCCCCAGCTTTAATCCTTAGGAGCAGATGCAGGTTTTCTGTGAATGAGCTCTTGGAGGCTGCCTTGGTATCAGTCCAGAAAACTAGGCAATGTTCTACTTTTCTAATGGGCCGAGAACTGGAGAAGAGCTTCAATATGGACTCTTCTTACCTGGTTCCAGAAGCACCTTCTCAGTCAGGGCAAGAGGGTGGCACAACCTTCTAACTGCACTAACCCTCTGCACTAAGAGACAGAAGAGAATCCTTTCCAGGGCTCCCTGGGGCCTGCACATCTCACCTTGTTATCAAGGCTTGAAGGGTGTGACTACTTTGTCATGTGAATTTAGGTGAGGAGTAAATAAGGAGAGGAATTGAGGTGCTTTTAAAGTCAATGTGCCTAGCTACTTCACTGTGGATGATTGTGGAGCACTTGAATTGGATTCCTTTCAGTTGAAATGGAAATAAAAGATAGTTACTCCAGAAAAGTACAGTCCGAGATACCTAAGGGAAGCCACAGAACCAAACTAGGGTATTCCACCTGAAATAAACCACGTGGATGGCAGATCCTCCATGCTCTTCCACCCTGCAAACCTGCTCCAGCTGAGTTGACAGAACTTGCAAATATAGGTATAATCTAATGTTTTTCCAACTTTGCTCTTAGCAACTTCCACAAGATGGCATCATCACATAATAAATGGAAAAAAAAATGGCCAAATCCAAAAGTCTCTTACACTTTCTTTTTTAATGAAAATTAAAAATAAGTAAAAAATCCTACATAAAGTCATCTTATGTGTCAACACACCACACTGAAATGGGAAAAAAGTCCTTGGGAAGATCTAACTCATAAAAAGGTTTTTGGGTAGGTTACGAACCAAAGGGAGCAACTCCTAGCTCTACCCCACAGAGATCAGAAGAGATTAAATGTTTGCACATGCATTAGCTGCAAGTTTTTCTGTCATGCACTGATAGTCAGCTTTCTCAGATGCTATGTGAAATCTTATTTCTGCCAGACCCATCTGTCTCTTTTTCCTTTGTTTCTGCTCTGGGATAGGACACATCATAAAAGAAATAAAACTTATGGAGTAAACCAGCCCACAGTAGAATATATAACTTAGTAGTACATACAGAGCATTATTCAGGAGATGCTGGAGGTATAACTCTTGCATATACACATTATTATTTATCTACTAAAATATCAGGAACATCAAGTCTTTTTGCTACAACTGGAGAAGGCATGAGAACTCATTTTTAAAGCAGACAACCTCTACAGGGAAAATCCATAAAGATATGGGACTAGAAACCAGAATGCTTCCCAAGGACCACACCCAGCAGGTCAACTCACTTTGGCTCCTCTGCCTCTGAGATTTTAGCTCAATCATTTTGTCCTTGGTTAAAGGAAACCTTCTCTTTTGGATAGGTGAATTGGGTAGAGCAAAAAAGGCCATTATGCTGGTGAGTGTTTCAACAGTGTGCCTTAAAATTCTTATCAGGGCTGCCTCTCAGCAGCTGACATAGTTCAGCTGCTGTGAATTGCTCCTCTGAGTGCTGGTTGATAAGAAGAGAGACTCCTTGCAGGCATGAGCAGGGGTAAGGCAGACAGATAAGATAAGCTGAGCTGTCAGGAGGATTTGACTCACTCAGGAGTGCTGCTGTCTGATTTCTTGGTCTTGTTTTTCCCCCCCCCCCCCCCCCCCCCCCCCTTTTTTTTTTTTTTTTTTTTTTTTCCACCATCTCTTACAAGCTGTGAATAGGGAACTATTGGCCTGGTAGGACGCATTGAGTCATAGTCTTGGAGTCTTGCCTAGCCTGTTTCATCCACAAAGACTGAAGGCTTTGCACTAGAAGTATTAAGTTTGTGAACTGTTGTGGTGGGAGGGGGATGTGGTCTTAATCTATCCCTGGGAAAGCCAGCAGTTGGCCTAAGGCTTGCCCAGTGTGATCTCCATTGTCTCATCCTTTCCTTTGGCATCACAACCACCATCAATGCTTTTAGGCACCCCTGTGGGCTGCTTCTCTTTCTTTCTGATTTTAAGGTCTACTGTTTTCCCTTTTTAAATACACACCCAGGTCTGTTGACAGCAGCCCACCAGGAAGGGTGCAGGTAGCACCTCTGAGTAATGCTGCCTTGATTTCTGCAGAAGCAGAACATCTATGTGGATGAGGGGTAAAATGCCTTGACGTACCAGCTGGTGAAAGGCATGAATGAGGAGGAGAGAGTATTGTGAAGAGGAAGCAATGCGTTTCAGCTCCTGCCTAGAATCCTCCTTGTTGTGGCAGCTTGACATAAAACATCAACCAGGTGCTTGTCAGGTACTGCAGGCAGAGGGAGACCCTGTATCATCCAGTTTTGCATCTGTACTTTATTGAATCGAGAAAGTGAGGGAGAAGTTAGGATGGAACTGTAGCAGGAAGATCCCACATGGGGTGGGGTTGAAGCAGAGCTGTTGCTGCATCCTACTGCCATGTTCTAGGCATCAGCTCATGCCTTGTTCTCAACTCCAACTGAAAACCAAGTTGGCTTTGGATGATAATTTTGGATGATTCAGCCTTCCAGTACCTAAAGGGGGCCTAGAAGGAGCCTGGAGAGGGACATTTTACAAGGGCATTTAGTGGTAGGACAATGGCTTTAAGACGAAAGAGGGTATATTAGGAGTATAAAATAGTGTGAGAGAACAAGGGAGGGAGGCTCATACTGAACAAACATGTTCCCAGGAATCAAGTATTATTTAACGAACACCAACAAAGCTGTTAAACATCTTGAATGCAATTAACTCAGCTCAGTTTAATTCGAAGTCTTAGAGGATTTATTTACCAAATTCCTGGAGGTGTTGAAGTATAAATGCCAGGAAAAAGATTTACACTGTTAAATAACCATTACTTTTTGGATTGCAAAACTACCCAGAGGTTTCTATTAATGTGCCGAATTTCCAGTGAGGCACAGATAATTTAGGCTGTCTCAAGGATGCTTCACATGGTGCTTTCTGATGGAGGCTTTAGCTGTCTATCTTCAAATGCTGCATCACCAGCATCCTGGCTTATGGGAAACACTTGGCAGCATGCACAGATGGATGCAAGGAGTACGTGTGGGGTATCTATCGCAAAGAGCATCACTTGGAAAAAGGGATGGCTCTTACATGGGGGTGAAAGATTGATCCCCTCTTTTGCCCTCAGCCCAAGCTTACACATGATTATCTCTTACCATGGATGAGACATCTACTTCTGGTTTAGAGCTGCTCTGCACCTGTGTACCTACAAAATAGCCCAAGCCCTCAAAGTTACTGGCATCAGCACATGTAGTTCAAGTTGAGCACAAAATGTGGTGCTTAAGGGAAAGTTAAGTGTCTTTTACAAAGGAAGGACCATTTTTTTTATAAGTACTCCAATTAATAACAAGTAAATATTCTTTCTTGTTGATTATTTTAATAGTAACATGTACTGGTCTTGTTTTGTACTATAATGTTATCTTAAACTTCCGTTGTTGTTTATGCTCACACACACACAAGCGCACACACCCAAGGCTACCACAAAATTAGTTGTTGTGTTCCCTGTTGGCTAAAAAGAATTGGAGATGCCATTGCCTGAGGTTGGTGTCTCTTTAACGTGTCAGTTATCAGGTCACATAGAGGTGGCTGTGTCTGGAGTCTGCAAGGGGAAAAGCTGCTGTGTTGGACCACAGTGGAGGTCCAAAACAGCTCTTCTGTGTGGGTGTTCCCACCAGCTGGAAGCCTAATCTACTTCATCCATTCATTGACCATTCATGCTCAAGGCATGGGCACATGGGAACTCTGGCATCAGAGACGGGGACTGTGGGAAGAGGCTGCTTTGCTGTATGGCACAGTGTAAGAGGTACAAGTGTGCTTGTGATCTGTGTGAAACAAATATCACTGCTGTACAGCTTTATGGATCTGAAAGTGAAAGTCAGATTTGCAACTGTACTGGGCAAACCCGCTGTGTTCTGATTTACTATTACTATTGTTACTTCAACAGACCATCATCATTTAGTTCTTGTTTTTGCCAGTTTCATGCATGATCCTGCTTCAGTGCATTTTCTCTACCCAGTGTGGAGAACGGGCACAAGCCACCATGTCACATAAAATCCAACTAACAGCAAACAATAGGGATTTTGCAGATTCGCAAGACAGGGTAAATAACAGCCCATATCCCTGCTTCTCAGCCTGTGTAATTGAATGTAGGTAGCAGCCATACATTACTTCCAGTTAATTATGTGTTGAAATCTGTGTGTATCCATAGGACTATATGATGTCTGAGGGTAGAGAGGTCTGAGCTGCACAGAGAAGATCCAAATCTGGCTTTGGTTTTCCCAAGTCACAAGATTAGCTGTGGGAGTTGAGATCATGGGTTTTGTTGCTAGCTCTGATTTACCAGAAAAGACAGGCCCATCTTATTGCCCTTTTTTTTTTTAATAAATGCCTGGCGAGGTATTTCTCCTCGTTATGAAGCAATCATCCTTAGATCTTGCCTCACGGAGCTGCAGTGCTGGCTCCTCCTTGTGACAGTTTCTCTCCTTGCATTCTGGCAATGGAGAGGGTTCAGTCTCAAACCTCTCACCTCCTGGGATGTTAAATCCCACTCCTGCTCCCAGCCTTTAAGATGGGATGGTGGGGAGAGAAGGTTAGAGAGCTTCACCTTAGCCTTAGGATCTATTGCATCAGGCATAAAGACCTCAAGAAAGAGACAGAAAGCGTAAGCAATCAGGAGCATTCTGCACTGGGGCTTGTGCTAATTAACAGCTTAGGTTGCCAGACAGAACAGTTAATATGGACTTTGTCACTATGATTCATCTCGCCTATCTAGAGACGCCTTCATTGTAGGCATCTAGAGTGACCAGATGAGAGAGTAAGTGGGAATAATTTATCTGTTTACTTTAGATGTCTACCTAAGGATGAGATGACCTATGTCCTCAAGTGCCCTGGATAACCTGTCTGGATCTACAGGGATGTTCCAAGGGGCTACCTGTTTCTTTTTGTCCCACACATTTCCTAGCCCATAAATCTAACTTTGCTCAGACCAAAATCTCCTAAGGAAACATTTGTTCTGATGAAAGGTTCAACTCTAACCCATATTGTTTGCTGGTGAGCTCAGAATAAATACCAAGTGGCTGCTGTTAAAGCTCTGTCCTCCTTGCCAATAGAAAGAACAAGAAAAAGTAAAAAAAAAAAAAACAAACAACAAAACAAAACAAAAAAACGTGGGGGGATAGAAAGAGCCATGCAGGGAGTTGGCTGAATCTGTTCAAACAAAATACAGTGAATAACAGCAGAAGCAAGGATCTATGGCTGGGAGAAAGAAATATAGACCTCATCTGCTGAATAAATAAACATTCAGTGACTAAATTATGATTAATAAAAGTTAGTATTATCAGAGCAATCAGTTAAGCAATGCAGCTCAGGGTGATGCTGCAGTAAGAAGTTACTTGAATGTATTAGTGTGGATTACTGAGAGGTAGGAAAGTTTTCTGACCTCTGTATGCTGTCCTGGTGAGATGGTTGTGCCTATGGATAAAAACAAATGCTGAAAAAACAAACTTGCAGAGAAAAAAAAAGCTGAAAGTCCTCATCTCCGTTCAATGCCTGGAGAAAGGTCTTCAAACAAGAGTCTCACTGATCACATTGTTTAGCTTGTTGGAAAGAAGGTCAAAAGATCACATGATTGCAGCATTGAAGGACTTCAGAAAGAAAATATATATATATATAAAACCAAACAAAACCCCAAAACAATATTAAAAGTCTTTCTAATCTTCTATAGAGAAGACAGAACAGAGTCTGCAAATTAAAACCAGTTCAATTCAAATAAGAATTTAAGAAATAAATGTGGTAGGGAGGGTGATCAAACATTGCCATGCTCTTCAGCCAGAAGTACCTTACCCAGAGTAAAGTGGGATTTGATCCAACATGAGTTATTTCACTCAGGCAGTAATTAAGCATAATGACCTGTGATGTGCAGAGAGGTCAGATGATGTGATCTAGTGGTGTGAACAGACCCTGTTCTGGTATTTCCAGACATCAGGAAAACATCATGTGTAGAGGTGTAGTCAAGATTGATGGCTGAGCAAATATTGGAGTGGCCCTGACCCTCTGCAGCAGCTCTTTCAGCATATCCTCAGGGCATTTTATAAAGGTGGACATATTTAAAAATATGTTTTGCTTGAAGTCATATTGTCACAGCTGTTGGGATGAGAATCTCGATCTCTTAATTCTTTGCCTCCTATTTTTTGCTTTCTAGGAAATCAGTACATTAATCCAAGTACTATATTTCTATTGAAAGAACAGCCTTAGAGTGAGATAAAATACAGGACTGAGAAGATTTTTGAGAGACCATCTAATTAATCTCTAACCTGAACTTTAACATTTTTACCATCTACGTCTCCATGTTTTCTGAAAGAAAGCAGTTTCTGAGTCCCCATTACTGCAATCTGATCCCAAGCCTGATGCCAAGCCGGGATGCAGTTTCATGACCTCTAGATGGTTGCACAGTCTTTTAAAGGAAAACCTGCTTCTCCTGCAACCCAGCTCAGGGACCTCTTTCGAGGCACTATTATCTCAGCAATAGCTCCAGTAACAGCAGTGAGGACTTTAAATGAGGTGGGTCATGCACCAGCATCTTGTCAACATCTGAGCACTCAGGGTGGACCAGTCCTGCAAGCACCCACCCAAGCACTAACTATTTTTCTTAAGAGTTTAGTAGCCCTCACTGATCCTTTCATTATCACAACTGTTAACACTGCTGTAAGTAGCTTAAATGGCCAAAATATGTTAGCTCTTCCCTTAAAGTCTCATTGCAGTCACATAGTAAGCAACTCAAACCTTAGCAAAGAGCATTTAAACACCAGTGCTGCTGTTAACTCGCCATTGAATTCATCTGCATTAATTGCTTGCATTATTAACAATGGAATGGCTGTCTAATTAACTCAGAGCAGCCCAGGCTACTTTGCTAAATGTTAATTAAATGCTTCATTGACAGACTTATTTTTTCAAAGGCAACAAGCCTACTGTGTAATTTCCATTCAGTTTATAAAACTGTTCAGTTTTCGGTCATGGTTCTGCTGAAATATTACACCAAGCAGTCTCTGGAGAGGGTATTTCATTTACATCTTTCCCAGCTCCTAGGTCAATAAAGTTGTTTCTTTCCTTCTTTCTTTCATATTTCTTTTTTCTTTTTCTTTTTTCTTTTTTTAATTTGTTGCCCAGCTAACCTGGAAGCAACTGTTAATGCTGATGAGCAAAATTCACTTAAGTGAAAGCTAAAACGAGACCGTGAACAGGGTAACTTGGCCGCATGGATATTTGGTTTAAGCCGACACAGCTCCTTGGTCTTTTGCATATGCTCTTAGCCTGTTTCAATTACAAAACAAAATGTTTTAGTTTAAGCCAGTGGGAGTAAACACACACCCATTACTTGGTCACAAGCATCTAATTTTTTATGGTCAAAAATTCAGTGTTTAACATTTGCTCTGTTATTGTACTTCAGAGGAGAGGTTTTGGGAGCCATTTCTCAGCTCCTCCAACCTGAATAGTACCAGATATGAATATTAGGAAGATATTGCCTCCCTCTAGAAATAATGAAAACACGCTAAAAATCCAGAAAGGAGCAAACCTCAGAGTTCTTCATTATTTCCCAAGTCAGGGTTTTTTAATATATGCTGAAGAATAAAAATGTATCACTTACAATATCTCTTTTGTCATCATAAAGAGCAAAATGTTGACTACTTTAAAATACTCATTTCGTAAGAACCACCAAGTGTTTGTTTTCTTCATAAAAAATTACATTTCACATGATCAGCTTGGCAGAAACAATGAACAGTAATTTGATATGCTGTCATCTTGAATCTTCAGTGTAGAAAGAGAACAGCATGTGCAGGTTCAGACTCAACTTTTTAATTTAGAACAGAAATGTTCCTTCAGAATAGGTGGCTGAATTCAACTGTGTATGTCAAATAATGCAAAAGGAAAAAAAAAAAAAGTGCAAAAAATATTTGTAGAAGGCCAACAGCAAAGCAATCCAGAGCATGTTACTGAAGAAGATAAAGCCTTTATTTTAATTGTGCACCTCATAGGAGAGGCCAATTTTCACAGCATCACAAGGCCATATATTATTACTACAGAAAAGCTGAGAAAGCTGACAAAATTAAAAATTACTCCACTACATTTCATCACACGGCATGTTTCTTCTTCTGCTTTATGCGGTCTCATTGCAGAGAAACCATGAATGATGTTACCATTTCACACCGTGGTATTTTTATGGACATTCTGTCATGTTACTAGGGCACTGATACATCTTACAGAGATTTCTTCAAGCTCACCATAACATAAGACAGGCATTAAGGTAATAGTTTATTCAGGCTGCATTTTAGAAGCCTTCTCAACAATTAAAATGAAAGCTGAAATCCTAGAAAGGAAAAGGACAGCCACAGCATGAAAGAATGAAACCAAGTATTGTTTGATAGCAGTGTTATTAAAGCATTCACCTGGGGAATGAGAGAATTGGTGAATGTATAATATAAACCAGCTATTCAAAGCTTGAAGTCAAGTCATCTGCTTGCCTATTACAATTAATATTCCTGCACAAATTCATATCCCAAACAAAAACTTTTTGTTTAAGGTGCTTTCATATTATGTATAACCCTCATCTATGTTTTCAGTATTGTTTGGGGATTTTTTTTGTCTGCTGTAATCCTTCTACCATGAGAACATGGGTCTATCAGTTAATGTGTTCAACTGATGCCATGTCACATACTAAGCTTTTGTAAGAGTATTGCTTTGACGTTTAACTCTCATGGTACAGTCCAATTCTTGATATGTTATCTTATAGGAATGGATATTTTTAGTAGCCCCGAAAGACAACCATGTCCTGTCACCAGCAGTGTGAACAGCAGGTCAAGGGAGGGAATTCTGCCCCACTACTCTGCCCTGCATCCAGCTCTGGGGCCCCAACATAAGAAGGACACGGAGCTGTTGGAGCAAGTTCAGAGAAGGCCACAAAGAAGCTCCAAGGGCTGGAGCACTTCTGCTATGGAAACAGGCTGAGAGAGCTGGGCTTGTTCAGCCTGGACAAGAGAAGGCTTCAGGGAGACCTTAGAGCAGCTTCTAGTGCCTAAAGGGGCTGACAAGAAAGGTGGAGAGGGGCTTTTGACAAGGCCAGGTAGGGACAGGACAAAGGGGAATGGCTTTAAACTGACAGAGGGGAGACTGAGATGAGATGTGAGGAAGAAGTTCTTCCCTGTGAGGGTGGTGAGGAACTGGCACAGGCTGCCCAGAGAAGCTGTGGCTGCCTCATTGCTGGCAGTGTTCAAGGCCAGGCTGGCTGGGGCTTGGAGCAACCTGGTCTAGTGGAAGGTGTCCCTGCCTGTGGGAGGAGGCTTGGAACTGGATGAGATTTAAAGGTCCCTTCCAAGCCAAACCATTCTGTGATTCTATGATTAACCTTGACATCAAAAAAGGCCCAGGAATCAGTACAGGTTACATTGCTTTGTGGTTCAGTTGATGAATAATTTATTAGTGGTACAAATATAATCTCACTGATTTGAAGCAGGAGAAATATATCTACTGGGCGTAGAAGAAGAGATGCTAAGATAGCTCCGAACTTCTACTATGCAACAAATATTTCTCTCTTATCTTCCAAAGTATGGGATTCAGCTCTTCTAACTCAAGGAACAATTCACACACCTGTGTAGATCTCTGACACCATTTGGGAAGTCCTAGGGCACGTTGTCCAGCCTTTGACTCTCACTCCAGGCATGGCAGCTCTTCCATAGTCCTCTGTGAGACTGGTCATTCCCATCTCTTTCTGTAATTAATGGAAAGGCAGCTGCAGAGAGTGGTTTATTTTGTTTTAAGATGAGATTATTCACCCTGTAGAGATGCTTTTCTCCCCATCAGTGATAAAGGAAGCCTGGAGTGAATAAGACCGTAATCTCTAGCTTTGGGACACACAGAGCAGATGAATTCCACTCACTCTGTCTCCTGTGTCTCACCTGGAGTGGAAAACTAAGATATATAGCAGGCAGTAATTTCCCACAGCAATAAAACGATCCTGGCATCAGTTTCAGTCTCCTAAAGCTCCTGTACCAAATCCTGAATCTTATTAAGTGGCATGGGTTTTCTTTTTTTTTTAAAAAGATAATGGTAATCAGTTCAGTGCTTATGCCCCTACATGACTTGAGCCTTACACTAAGCACAGCTTGCAAAGCAGATGGAGATAAAAGTAGTACTGTATTATTTTCACATAAGGCTCTTGCTCCAGTCGCTGGTTATGAATCATTTCACATCCCAAGACAACTTAAGTCCCCAGTACCTCAGTGTAGTGCTCTATCTCCATTAGAAAGTTAAACAGAGAGCCCAGCTCATGACTATCATGTAGCAACTACCATTTTTGTCCTTAGTAATTGGAAGAAGTGGGACCATAAGAGATACAACCACCCCTGTTCTTTCCCATAGTGCTAAGCCAGCTACTGTGATATCAGCAGACTTTTTGTCCTTGACTTTCAAGGGCACTGAGCAATCTCTTTGTGCTTTACTTGAAAGCTGGCAGTCTTATTCTTTATCAGTCTCCAGGAAATATGGCGCTAATTCGCCTGGCAATTTTTTCTCAAATGTGAATAGAGGATTTCCTGGCTTAGCTGAACTCCAGAGTGCTTTTAGGAAAACAATAGATCTTGATTTTAAAGTGGCTAGAGAAAAAGCACATACACTGTCCTCTCCTGTAAGTTGCTTCCCCATTTGTTGTCCCTGTTAAAAGTGTATGTTTATGTCTCGCCTGGCAGCGCCTTGAGTTCTTGCTCAGCTACTGAGTATTTTTTTGCCGGCCAGCCTGAAAAGGTCTGTGCCTTCTGCTGGTTATAATGTAGCTGTAGCTCTATGGGCAGCTGCGCCGTGAAATCTTGCTGCCTGGAACGAGGCAGACCCAGCTCTGTGCTTTCCAGATGTGGTACGCTACCCACCTGCAAGCTGACAGTGTTGTGCTGCCAATAATGCCATATGGGTACCTTGCTTTCCTTTTGTAAGACAAGTAAAAGCTCAATTACTCTCAACCTGTTGCTGACCCTCATGGAAGAACAAGGATATAAGTATCTTGATTGCTTCCCCAGTCACAGATTGTTACAATTTCATGTTGGTTTAGGCAATTCACTTCACCGGTCTTGTCCTGTTGTGATGTTTAGATAGCTCTGAGTGTGCTTCCACTGCAACACCTCGGTAGCAAGTTGTTTAAAGGAAGTGATACTTTTGGCAGCAAAATTCTGTAAAGGTGTAGAGGAACTGCTGCACTTGGTAACTTTACACCAACCTCAGAACACTGAGAAAGGTGTTTTACTACTTTCCTTTTCTCTTTTGTGGTATGGAGATGTCATGCAGAGCTTGTTCCGGGTTAACACAATCCTCTTTCCTTAGGAGAGACTGGACAAGTACAGGACAAACTTTTAGGGAGTAAAATTTACAGCAGCTGGTCTATGTGCTGGTGTAGATGCATCTGCAATTTTTTTTACTCCTATTGGATGATAAATGTTCACACTTGGAACCAAAAGTACAGATTGTTTCGGTTGCTTTCTTGGTTTAGTCTCAAAGGTCTGATACATTACTCATGATAATGTAAAGCCAGAGAAGGTTACTTGACTTTTGAAGTGTACAGGAAGTTGGATGCTTGCTCCTTTCTCATAGTGTTAATGTGGCATGGAGGAACTCGAGCTAAAATAGAAAACAGAACACGTAAAACTGCTCACACAACATCTTTCCAAGCACAAGGCTCTGCTTGCCTTCAGAACCCCTTTCCACAAAGTATAAAAGAGACAAAGAACTTATGTAGGTGATGTAGGCTGGAAAGCTGAGCTTTTATTTAGAAAAGAAGAATCCCCCCAACTAGATCAGTGGACAAAGGAAAGGCTATGGTTGTTGTCTATCTGGACTTCTGTAAAGCGTTTGACAAGATCCCCCACAATATTCTTTTCTCAAAATTGGAGAGATTGGAGATGGATTTGGTGAGTGGACTGATCAGTGGATGAGGAATTGGCTGGATGGTCGCATCCAGAAGGTAGTGGCCAATGTCTTAGCGTTTAGATGGACACCAGTGACATCCCTTAGGGGTCTGTACTGGGGTGTGTACTGGCACCAGTAGTGTTTAATATCTTCATCAATGACATAGTAGGATTGAGTGCATCATCAGCAAGTTTGCAGATGACACCAAGCTGAGTGGTGCAATTGACATGCTAGAGGGAAGGTATGCCATCCAGAGGGATTTGGACAAACTCGAGAAGTGGGCCCATGCGAACCTCATGAGGTTCAACAAGGCCAAGTGCAAGGTCCTGCACCTGGGTCAGGGCAACCTCTGCTATTAATACAGGCCGGGAGATGAAGATTGAGTACCCCAGAGGAGAAGGTCTTGGGGGTACTGGTGGATGAAAGATTGACATGAGCTGGCAATGTGCACTTGCAGCCCAGAAGGCCAGCTGTATCTTGGGCTGCATCCAGAGCAGTGTGGCAGCAGGTCAAGGGAGGTGATTGTGCCCCTCTACTCTGCCCTGGTGAGACCCCACCTGGAGTACTGCATCCAGCTCTGGAGTCCTCAGTACGGGAAAATTATGGTCCTCTTGGAGACGGTCCAGAGGAGGGCCACAAAAAGTTATCAGAGGGATGGAACACCTCTCCTATGAGGAAAAGCTAGGATTGTTCAGCCTAGACAAGACTCCAGGGAGACCTTATTGTGGCCTTTCAGTACTTAAAAGGGACCTATAAGAAAGATGGGGCAACACTTTTTAGTATGGGTAATGGTTTTAAACTAAAAGAGGGGAGATTAAGGCTAAACGTGAGGAAGAAATCTTTTATAATGAGGGTGGTAAAATACTGAAACAGGTTGACCAGGGAGGTGGTAGATGCACTATCCCTGGAGACATTCAAAGCCAGTCTGGATGTGGTTCTGAGCAACCTGATCTAGTTGAAGATGTCCATGATCATTGCACGGGGGGTCAGACTAGATGAACGTGGGAGGTCCCTTCCAACCCAAACTGTTCTATGGTTCTATGATTTTATGAGTCTATGAATCTATGATTCTATGATCCTATTTTAGGGATGCCCACAGAAAAGTAACATTAAGTGTTTATAGAAACCATGAGTTCTCATGCTTCTTCACATGTTTATCACCTGTGGGTCAACTAATTTTATGATTGCCAGTTTCTGAGTCTGATTGACTCTCCCCTGAAGTTGTTTTGTTATTGTCAGAGGTTGTACATGGATCTGACCAAGTGATCGTCTGATCAATGGTCTGATCAAGTCTGTGAATTCCTAGCCTAGGAAACCAATCAGTAATGATATCATTACAATGAATTGTCTCAATCATGATTAGATTTGCAGATGGAAATTCTGCAGGAACATATATGTTTAAGCATGAAGGGAAAATATGTCTTACTAGGAGTAAAAGTGTTATCTGTATCCCAAAGTCACATAAAGAAGCCTAGCTCAGGAAAGTAGCATCATAGAATAGTAAGCTCATGATGAGGGTATTTAGGATATCAGGTTTAATTCTTTGCCTGCCCTAAATGGATTTAGATGAAAGTCAATTAAGACATATATTGAGCTATTGTTCTGGATCTATTTTGAAGTGTTTTCATGTCAAACTCCTCATTTTTTTCTTCAGCTGAAGGCCCACAATCCCCTTATCTACCTACCACAATAATGAATAGCTAAGATATATTGTCAGGAACCTCTAGCAATAATACCTTATTGAAGGGTGACAGTACATCTTATTTGCTGCTGCTGTCACTTCCAAAGACATAATGAATTTACATTGTTGCTATTCTGATGCTCAGAGACACCACTGACATTTATGGCTTAAGGCAATGGTTTACATTGGTTTTGGTGGGAAGGACATGCTCAGTCCTTTACCACAGCTCAGCTGAAGAGTGACAAATTTTTATTTCCAGGTAGCTCAATTGCTTCAGACTGTGTGACCATATCCCTCAGGCAGGTACTTCCACTGATGTAAATGGTTCTTACTGGAAGAAACTCTTCTGAAAGTAATTTTTCTTCCTGTTATCTCCCCACTGTAAGTGGGACAGCTTGTACTAGACAGAATTCTGCTGACTAAACTGAATGTTCGTGTTTCCCTCTCTCCTTTCTCAGTTATCACGCTGTGCTGTATCTTCAAGTGCCGGATTCCCCGGACAAGGAAAGAAATTGAGGCACGATACGCTCAACGGCAAGCAGCCAAGACATATGCTGACAAACTGGACACTGTGCCACCACTCAATGAGCTGACAGAGATCCCTGGAGGTACTTCCCATACCCACACCTACACGAGACCCATGTCTTTTTTGGGGATTGCTTTCTGTATGCATGAATAAAAAGGGTTAGGTCTTCCTTTAGCCTAAATCAGTGTGGCTTCTTGGACACAACCATTAAGATATTGTCACGGCTTAGTAAACCCCTCACAGTCACATGCACTAAACCTGCAGCATTTGTGGCAGCAGGCACTGTCACTTAGATGAAAGGGACAGTTTGTCCATTGGTACAAGTCAAGGTCATGCCTTTGAAGTTTATATTTAAAATTTCCAGAGTCTGATTCATTTTAAGGGTCAGTTCCTGGGTTGGCAGATGTCAGCAGGAAGAAAAAGTTGTTATAGTCACACTACCAATAAATGGCTTGCCTTTCTTTGATGGCCAATAGTATTTCTGTCACTGGTCTCTGCTGCTCTCACTCATCTTTCCTGGTTCTGTACCCTAGGCTCTACTGAAACTCTCCTAACTCTATCTGGTCATGTCCACTCCAGACCTCTCAACTCCCTGCCTGTTGTGAAAGAAGAAGATGAAATGGCCCTGCAAGGAAATTAGGGGACTGTCTTCCTGTCTGTCTGTGGCTTCTCTTTTCTGATGCAATCCATCATGCCTTGGACTCTGCTTCTCGGTTCCCTTTCTGCATTTGACTTCTGTTTTCTCAGTACCTTTTAATGAACTTTTATTCTCTTCCCCGTGTCTCTGCAAACCATGTGAACTGTAGCTTTAAAGGTACTGGAAGTTTCCTTAACTCAAAATGTGATGCTCCAATCCATGAAACCCGTGAAAGAGGCAGATAGCAGAATTATAGAAATTTAGTTCTACACCAGCAAAATACAGAACTAAGTGCTTAATAGTAGGATTTTGCACATAACTCAGAATTTCAGAGGCATTCAGACATTGGACTGTGCCCCTATTATAAACCATGATGGCCAGAATACCCTTTGGAGTTGAACCCAACTCACATAAATAAGTCCTTCTCCACAGGGTTAAATTCTTTCAACCTCCTTTAAAGTCAAAGGTCATCTCAAGGTCTAGTTAGTGCGCTCTTAAATGAATGAACAGTACTAAACACATGGAAGTGTTTAGTATTGTATCCTTCAGTTTCCTGCCCAAAAGACCAAATTCTGACCAGCTATCAATAGGTCCCAGAGTGTAAAAGATCATGTGTCTAGATAGCAGAAAGTCAGACCACTCATTTGCTGCTGCGTCCTCTTCCTGCCTAGCTGTTACTCCTGGAAAACCAATAAATTAGTGATAAGAAGAATGATCTGGAAGAGATAGAAAGGGTATTTGGGCACTGAAATGGCTGTTTCACCCCAGAATGCTAACAAATTTTGTTCTCCTGTAAGCAGCCTGTACATCCCATGAACATGTACATGTACTACATCTGAAGGCTGGCTATTTGGTGTACATTTAATCAGACCATGATAAATTGCAGCATGAACTCATTAATAAATTACCATAAGAATGCAATGTATGGGAAGTCAGCTATACCATAAAACTACTTAAACATTTATCCAATTAAATGTATAAGTGGACTAGTTGACCACCGATAGACCTTTGAGAATCCTAGAATTCTGGTTATGGCATGGCACAGGGTAGGAGGCTGTTAGATGGCATGTTGCTGAATGGCTGATGATGTCTGGTAATTGCTCATTAATATATGTTCTCTGAAGCTTCTAGTCCTATGGGACTAGGCAGATATAAACCTGCCCAAATTGCCCTGAAAGATGTGTTACTGGGGTAGGAGTCATCTGTCTACAAGTACATTACCACATATATGAAGAAGTTTGCATCAGCACTAGTTGTTTATTCCTTTATCCACAGTGGAAAAATAAGAAGGATGTGATTCCTTTCATGGTAGGGGAGATGCTAAAGTGGAAGAGGTAAATTGTGCCTTAAAAATGCCTGTATGTCTCCAACCCTGGGGACCCAAAAGACTGATTCAGCTATCAGTGCCTAAACTGTTAGAAGCAAAAGCTTTGTGTGATCAAACCCCCTGGTTTGACTTCCTTCTGAGATTAGCATGTACCCTGTGCCCAGAAAAGTTTTACTACATGATTTAAGCAGTACAATGGAAAGTATGTAAATCTTTGGGCTTCATCTCTGTGCTGTTATTCTCATCTATACAGAGTGTGATACTCTGCTGTGTTGCCCCACTGACATTTGGCAATTCATGTTGATTGATGTGGTCATAAAATAAAATGTATGTATTTGCTGACTATTTATATACTTATACCTTGACAATCCCTGGTAGATCCAGTCAAGGCCAGAGAAATTACTTGAGTGATTTTAATTACTGAGTGGCCATTAAATGCTTTAAAGATTTATGTAAATGTCAAATGCTATTAATAATTAATATATTGCAACACTTCAACACTCATTTCTTGGCATTATTTTATCCTACTTCACATTTACCATGTTGGAAAATTCTAGCTGTCACATTGGAAAATGCCAAATGGGTCTCCACGTGCTTTTTGAGTGGCATATATGGCAAGCCCTTTTACTGGACATAAATAAAATGGAATTAAGGTTTCAGTGTATAAAATGTTATATACAAATTAATTCATTTGTGCTCTGTCTCCCAGTCTGGGAGAAGTACAAGCAGGACCCAGGCTTAGCTCTGGGTGGAGATGTACTGTCTGGGTCCATGGCCTGGTTGATCTTCAAGTATTCTGGTTTGAGGCTGCTCCAGCTGACATTTTGGGGAGTTCACCTGGTTCCTACCATATTTATTTAGGAAGCAGACAATGTGGTGGGTTTTTATAATTATTTCCTCTCTCTTTTTTTTTGTTGTTTTTTTTTTAATTTCTTTTTTATATGAGATGTCAGGATTTTGTCTGTGGTTATGAGAAATATTCTATATTATTCTCCTCCAATTTTTATGTACAAATGAATTGCCAGTTCACAAGGTCAAAAGATACTATCTTTTTTAAGTGTGCACAGTGAAGGAATAATTTAGGTAAGCATAATAAATTCAGGTAATACATTGCTGCAATTTGAAAGTCCCACTACAGACATCCATAGTGTTGAGAGATTTGGGGCTGCTTAATCAGGTTGGTGTCTAGTGGCTCCAGGTAGGGGCTGAGACATGTCACCAAATGGTCCATACTAAATCACCTCCTAAGCCAGTTCACTCTTATCTTTCCTTAGCCTGTGACAAACATGAAATAATTTTACTCCTCCTAGGTGCCAGCTGAAGAAAGCTAAATGGTGACCGATCATCCTCCATTTGCTGAGGTCACTCCTAGGTCATTGCTATATCTTGGCTGATTTTAATTATAAAGTTGTGTTAACATGTTTATCTATTTACATATTTGAGTCATACTGGGGATTTTCAGAGAAGGAGGTAATGGGAAACTTAAAATGTTTTCACTTGTTTTTGACAAACTTCATACTCTGCTGGTCTTAAGCAAAGGAAAAAAATTCCATAAGGAATATATGAAATATGATCTGTGTTTAAGTGTCAAATTCCTTCTTGAGATGAGAGCTCAGTTTATCAGCCTCTGATTTCAGAAAAAACACTTCCAGTAGAAGGAAAATAAAAAAGATGAGGAAGAGTTTTCTGCTACCAAATCTTTTGTCAGAATAATTAAAGTCTTCTCGCCTGAAATGTGGGAGCTGAATCCAAGATCATAGAATCACTGAACCATAGAATGGTTTGGATTGGAAAGGACCTTAAGATCATCTAGTTTCAACCCCCCTGACATGGTCAGGGACGCCTCACCCTAGAACATGTCACCCAAGGCTCTGTCCAACCCGGCTTTGAACATTGCCAGGGATGGAGCATTCGCAGCTTCCTTGGGCAACCCATTCCAGTGCCTCACCGCCCTCACAGCAAAGAACTTTTTCCTTATGTCTAACCTGAACTTTCCCTGTTTAAGTTTAAGCCCATTCCCCCTTGTCCTGTCACTAAAGTCCCAGCATCCCTATAGCCCCCCTTCAGATACTGGAAGGCTGCTATGAGGTCTCCACGCAGCCTTCTCTTCTCCTGGCTGAACAGCCCCAACTTTCTCAGCCTGTCTTCATACAGGAGGTGCTCCAGTCCCCTGATCCTCCTCGTGGCCCTCCTCTGGACTTGTTCCAACAGTTCCATGTCCTTTTTATGTTGAGGACACCAGAACTGTACAAAATACTCCGAGTAAGGTCTCACAAGAGCAGAGTGGAGGGGCAGGATCACTTCCTTCGACCCGCTGGTCACACTCCTTTTGATGCAGCCCAGGATACGGTTGGCTTTCTGGGCTGTGAGCACATATATGCATATTTCTATATAAAAATATTTCATAACTAAAGGTATTATAAGCTTCCTATAAATAACACGGCTTGTTTAAACATGCCAAACTAGGGCTAACTAACAGTTAATTACTGTATATCTATAGTGTGTTGCTTCAATTAATTACAGTGGGTCAGGTGGGAAGCCAGTCCCATGGTCACTGGACTTGGATATAACATAAAGCTAAGCCTACTTTGTGGTCTTCTGCTGGGCAAACCAACTTCTGCTTTTCTATCTCCTGAAAGCAAATTACCTAGCAGAATTCCTGCTGTCCACTCTCACCTGCAGGAGACATACCCCATATACAAAAATTAGAAAAGCCAACCAACAAAAAAAACAACCCCTAAACCCAAGACATGTCTGTATTGAATTGCATGAGAGATGTTTCTGTTCCTTCTTGTGGAAGGAGATAGCTCCACACTGGCATTATTGGGAAATGCTTATGGACTGTGCTTATAGCTTTCATGAACCAGTTCCTAACAAGAAGAGCCATTTCCTACAATAGATCCACATCTCAACTCTTGAAATTACTGGTTCTGCTTTATCCCATTAGTCTATGTTCTCGAAACAAAGGCATGAAAAGCTGCTAGTCAGTGAGCAAAACACTGGACACAGCCCCAGTACAAATATTTTCTCTTTGTCCAAGATTTGCCAGCAGAGAGCAGGAATTTTGCCCTCCTCCTGGCTACTGTCAACCCAAGTTAACTGCTTTTATATTTTCTTTTTCTGTCTTTTCATACAGCTCAGGTTGCAGAAGAAAAAAAAGAAGAAGTTCCCACTGTATCTGGAAAAGTGGACAAAGCTCAGGGTAAAAAAGATGGATCCAAAGGCTCCAAGAAGAAAGATGGTGAAAAGGACCAGAAAGAAGGATCCAAGAAAGAAGGAAAGGATGGAGCCAAAAAGAAAGAAGGAGAAAAGGGAGAAAAGGGAGAAAAGGGAGAAAAGGACACCACTGACAAGAAACAAGGTGGTGGGAAGAAAGGTGAAAAAGGTGAAGCAGTAAAATCAGGAGGAGACACCAAAACTAATGGCAAGGGCGGTGGGAATGCTAAAGCCCCAGCAAAGAAGAAGTGACCCTGATAAAAGGCAGTGCTGGTAGTCTTTCAGGGAGGGCACTGTCAAATTGCTGTGGGTAGGGCACTGGAAGCAGACAGGGACATGCTGTCTCCATATACTTGGGCTGTTGAGTGCCTCTGGGTGTATGGATTTATTACATTTTGAACCCACCAAAAGCAAATGTGGCCATTTGGCAAGACAGTATCTTGTACATAAAATACACTGTGAACAACTGGAAACAAAGTGCAACTTGGAGTGAGAGTTAGGACTTTGGATAAGCATGGAAATGCACAAAGATGAAGGTCTAAACTAATGCGAGGACAAGATTCATTTAAAATTTGTTATTCTTGAGGACCTTAAGGAGTTTGAGAAATATTTGTTAATACTCACCTCCTTCTAAATGGGATTTGCATGTGAATAGGGATTAAGTAAATTCTGGATGCTAAAACCCAAAGAATGGACTTTTCTAAATCATAGCTCATATGGTTTCTGAGAGGTGGCTTGGACACATGAGAGAAATCTTACCTTCCTTCTCAAGTGCCTCTTTCTCTGGACTACTGAAGGGAATATAAAGAACTGAATATCTCCCAGATGATTTATCCACATTTTTTTTCTGATGAAAGAAATATAAATCAAGCTGTAAGGGGATGTACACCGAATAAAAAAAAGCAAACAACAAACTGCATCTGTGCTGCTGTAAGCAGTAGCTGTCCTCAGCTCATCATCCCTTCAGAAAACACAGATGACAAGACCCCACTGGGAAAAAAGGGATGTGAAGATGCTCAGCATACTGAAGCAGAAACCTGGGGTCTCAGGAGAGCAAGGCTGAATGCATTCATGTCTTCACTCTTTCCCTGAGCAGTTTTGAAGCCAGGGGTTTTGCTACACTTTTATGTGGCTGCTATTTCTCTCAGCTCCTGGAAAATTTTAAAGAGTAGTTTTATCAGGAGCAGTTTTTCTCCTAGTGTTTTTGTAAATATCTCAGCAATTTTTGCCTTAAGATTAACAGCGATGGGGTCTTTTGCTAAAAAGCTAATGGAGAATAATTTGCAATTAATTGCAATAATATTGTGATGACTAGAGCTCTACCTGTTATATCTGCTGGATACACCATCTCTGAATATACCGAGTGGCATAGCTTTGTCTCCTGCATGGAGCAAGGAGGCAGTAATCTCCAGTAGTTTATTTATCTCAGGTCCCATAAGTTAGATTTGCATTAATCCAACTGCTTTCTATTTACCCAATATTTTTAAGACAGAGAGCTGATCTGCCACTGAAAAGGTATTTCTCTTTCCTTCCCCTTCTCTCTTCTCCTGCCCAACCTATCCTGGGAGAAAATGAGCCTAGCAAATGAAGACCATGTCCTGCTTTGTTAATGAGCCTCAGCAAAGCCACCAAAAGCACCATGAAGGGTGCTATAAGCTACTGAAGGGTGGTATAAGACTTGAGGAACAAGGATGGGAAAGATATTCACAAGCACAGAAATATTTACTACGAGCATGAACAGTGGCAGCTGACTGCCTCCAGATATGATCTGCCATGCTAGAGGAGTACAGGTAGAAGCCAGCTTCAGAAATTCTGCATCTGTATGCAGACACATGGTTGGAGTCCTTTATCTCCATCTATTGCAATGATTCTAAATGATGAGTGTGAATATGTATGTTATAGACATCTGTGTTTAAGTCTGCATCTCAGTCCTACCCCTAAGTTTTCACATCCTGAAGATGAGTGGGTATTGCTGCTTCCAGGCAGGAGCAGAGGACCTGTTTTCAATTTCATTCTCAGTTTGAGAGGTCTCAGATATCCAGGTTTATGGCTGTGGTCTGTATGTAAGTCCAGGAAAGGGACTTTATCCACCTTTTCAGTTGGAACAAAAGGGGAATACAAGAGGCATACAGCCAGCTGGGAAGGAGGCAACCCTGCAGGAGCACAGGTCTGCAATCCAGTCTGTATGTGTATGTGTATATGCATATGTAAATCCTGAGGAGGTATCAGTTCATATTAACACACCTTCACTTAGGGAGCTGCAGAGACGCCTAGTGCCAGTTAATGAAAACACAGATATGGCAGGTGTCAATCATATTCCAGTTACATGCTCTCTGCTGTTCTCTCCCTTAATTGATTTCTTTCAGAAGGTGTCGCAATGAAAATTAAGGAAAAAAAGGTTTTAAAAATTGCATTCAGGCCATACTCTGCCTGTGTGCAGAGATATCACTCCTTGGGACATGCACAAGGTTGCATGAGCTCACTGTGTGTTGTGGGGGGGTTGAGTGGATGCTTATGCCTTACAAACTCCAGTTTACAGGTAAAGCAGCTGCAGGATGGGATCCATCTGTGGTTTAGGCAGGAAAAACTGCTTCCCTGCCCTGCAGCTGAAAACATGCTGCAGTGCCATTAATCCTGGTATTAATGCTCTTTGGGATGTGCAGAATGAGGATACTGACTCAATCTGTACCTATTTGGTGAGAGGGAAGAGGAGCAGATGTATTCTGGATCCAAAATCTTCAATGAAGAAAATCTGCCCCTTTACAGCTAGTTCTTTCCTTAACCCTCACCTCTCTAATAAAACCACTGTCTCTCTCACACTAAAAAACACCTCAAAGCTGAAAAAAGCCCAACCAACCAAAACCAACCAACCTACCAAAAACCCCTACTAAGAAACCTGCATCATGACTACTGGAGCCTTTGAAATTAATCTTAATTCATTTCTGCCAAGATCAGATGGCAAATGTTTTCAAAGCCTGTATTTATAAGATAACATACATAGGTTGTGTCTTTGTCTTACTGAAAAAAAGACGATGTGTTAAAAACCAAAAGTTTCTCCTCTCAGAAGGACCAACCCTGGGTAACCTGAGGGGTATATCAACTTCTGTATGAGAGTGTATGGGTGGAATGAAAGGATTACATTAATGAGGGTTGCAGACTCTCAAGAAAACAACCTGCCTAACAAAACTTGTAATAATGCCCAAAGTGGGCATGGAGGGCAGTAAATTTACAGGTATCATCCAAAACCAGTTCACATTTTCCCCTAGATTGTATCACAGTGGTCAGGTGGAATCTGAATGCCAGCTCATGGTGGTTGTAAAGTAACACTGCTGGAGTGGAGCAAACTGACCAGCAGCAGACTGGGAGCTGCTTTTTACACCACCAGATGGGGAAATTGCGTTGGAGAAATTACAGCCACAGCTGCTGAAACTTTGCAAACTGAATCATTAATGACAAGATTGGAGATTACACTGATTTCTCTGAGAAAAGTGCAATAACAAATCCCAGAGGCCGAGAGCAGGAGTTAAGACCCAAGGCCCAGACATCCAAGTAGTAATGGCAGTAGCTCTGCTTTAATTTAGATTAGCCAGGTGGTATGTGCATGGCAAAGGTGGTGTGGAGAAAACGAGATACTACAGAACCAAGACTTTCAGGATCTCCTACTCGACATATTCCATAGCTTTCCACTAGAGGGGACCTTGTTCTTCCTCTAATATCTGGAGACAGTTTTAAAGGTAGCTTATGGTTGATACACCTTCTCTTATTTGTGATGTTAAATCAAACCTGGCTTGGGTAACATCTCTTCTTTGGTTTAAAAAAAAAATTCATGGCATTGGCTTATCTAGCCTGAGCCATCACATCTTCTTTCAGTATTGTTTTTCCACTGGTTAATAAGAGGTAAGAGCTTGTAGCTTAATAGCCCAAGGACATAATTAATGTAAGAGACATCAAGAAAATAGTCATTGGCTTTGGTGGGTGAAACTTAAGTCAGCCTAGCTAGGTGTTCCAAGGAGTTATGGTGAGGATCACAAGTCTGGATGAGTAGGTCAATAGGAGAAGATGGCAAGCTAAAGCTTTTTAATTTAATTCTTGGTTCATTTGGGAAAGAAGCTCATGGAAAAGCTGTCTGCATTTTTTTATTCCTGCTCCCTTTTCCTCATTGGTTTTGCTTTTAGTATTAATGAAAAGCTGTGAAAATCTAAGCATCAGTTCTGTGCTGCTCTGCCACAAGGTGCATCTAATGCTAGGAAATGTCATGATACCTTTTCACCACTAAATTTCAGCTTTCTCCAAAAGATTAAATCATCTGGAGTAGTTACAGCTGCCTCAGATGCTCTCATGGAAAAATACGGTCTTTTCTCCTCTCTTTGCTTTGTTACACAGTGTGACTCTGAATAAGAATTGCTGTTTCTCATTGATTTCATCCTACAGATCTAAGTATTAGAAGCGTCTTAGCTTTGCTTTCTGAAAGTAGACTCTCTGTTCCCAGCTCCCTTTTGAGATGTAGCAAAGAAGAAATCTGTATTACCTTTGCTGTCCTGATCACCTGATTAGATCCATGGAGAACAAACAAGGTCTTCACTGGGACTGGGACATTTCCCCTTCTACCACATGACACATGGAGTCCCAGACATTAAAACCAGGGTTTTTTTCCTTCCAGTGGGCACAAAAAGGAAAGGATCAACCCCTATGTTTCCAGGGCTGTAGGAGCTTTTCATCTGTAGGTCAGGTTTGTCTTTATGTTATTGACATGGGTGGCTATTTTTAAAGAGATAGGGTTTTGTAGGCTTAAAGGAAAGGGTCTTTTTCAAAATAAAGAGCTGCAGAAGCTTTCCTTTCCCTCTTTTTTATTTTTTCTTTTTTTTTTTTTTTTTCCCTTCTTTCTGGGGGAATGGGGAGAGAAACAGGAGTTTTTTTAGCATGTTCCTGCAAATCCACCAGCCAACTAAACACCCTCATGAAACAGAGCTCCAAAACCCCTAAGGTGTCTTAGAGATGCATCAGACAATAACTGCAAGATAACTGTGGGTCTCTACTGTTCTTAATTTTAGATGGCATTTTGCATGGCACTCCCCTCATTTCTACACATAGACATGAGAGACTTTTATGGTCTTAATATTTTCTGGCTAAACAAAATACATCTTCATTTGATGAGTCCCTGATGTACTGAGTCCCTTAGCCTGGACTCCTGCAGACTGAGAAGTGTCATGCAGGGTAAATGGGGAACAAAAGGCAATCTGCTTAAACTCAGAAGTGAAATATGGGACAATAGATGGGACCTGAGCACTGATCTTGTGAAATAGGGC
Source organism: Pezoporus wallicus (assembly GCF_028554395.1). Classification (NCBI taxonomy): domain Eukaryota; kingdom Metazoa; phylum Chordata; class Aves; order Psittaciformes; family Psittacidae; genus Pezoporus; species Pezoporus wallicus. The sequence continues at coordinate 1,632,050 of NW_026637044.1, read as the reverse complement.
TTTGTGTCCTTAAGATGCTCCAGGGATTTAATTTAAAATAATAGTGGTGAAGCCTCTCTGAACTTTGTTATCTTCTCATACCATAAAACTGCCTGTAAAAACAAAATTATTTTCAGGGAGGTCATAGGACACAATAGAAATTCTCCTATTTAAGACATAATAGAATTGCAAGTTCACTTTCAAAATCTGCTGTTGAGAAACTAAAGAGGTGATACAGTGCACTGGAGGAGCTAATTTTGCTTTGAGGAGAGTGAAAGCAAAAAGGGAAACAAGATATAAAGACTTTTGTAATTCACCTTTTCTCGGGCTATTACACACAGTTTTCTTGATCCTGGGGAATAAAAAGTCTGCTTTTATGGAGAGTCCTTCAGAAAATCATCAGTCCGTACTTAACTTGTTCTTTTTGACTTCCCTGGTCATTTTTGTGCTACCATCCAGGATAAAAGCTGGGTTGCAAGGACCTTTGGCTAGTCTAATGCTGAAGGGATACCGGATTTTGATGCTCTCCAGAGAGACAACCTATTCCTATGGTCCTCTCTAGCATGTCTTGCTTGCTGCCTGGGGTCTACAGCCATCTGGGGCCATCACTTTCAAGCACTTTGATGGTTGGTCCTGCCTTGCTGCCTCTCAAAAACTGAGACCCATTGTGATGTCTCTACCTGGTACTATTTCTAGCATTCAAAGATCTCTTGCCGTCCCCCCGAATGTGAAAATCTGGTCTGTTGCTGACCAAACGAGCTCTGGACTATTTGTTCTAGGCATGAGGAGGGATGGCTTTGAAACAAAAGTCTGAAGCAGAAAGACAGTTTCTTTGCAGTGAGGATTGTTGTCTTGCTGTTTGTCCCTCCTATGTGATGTAGTGCTGTTCCCCCTCCATCCCAGCCTCTAACTGGTGGGCTCTGAAACTCAGTCACATCTCTTTCTTTGCTCAAGAGATAGGAAGTCGCTTATGGAGAGCTTTCTCCATAGGCAATGCATTCAGAATACCAATTTAATAAGTTTATTTTACAGGCTTTCAAACATTCCCTGGCTCCATGCTATCATGTAGTGGTGTATCTTACTGATGCCAATGCTTCCATGTGGGGATTATGATATTTTAAAATTAATTTTAAACATCCCTAGAGACTTTATTAAGACTTCCTGTAAGAAGACAGGGAGTCTAATACAGAGGGAAAGAAACAGGAATTTCAATTTTCTGTAGAACAGGGCTTGACTTTATAAATGAAATGCACTCATACTCTCCCCCACCCTGTCCCCATCCCATTTCCCCCCCTCCCCAGCCCATAAAACAGACCCTAGGATCAATGCCCCATGTGTATAGAAATAAAGACTAATAATTTAATTTCTGTGGCTTTCTGTTTGGTGACTCTCAGAGCTGGGATAGGGACAGAACTGCTGTGTAGGGCACAAGTCCTGTCCTGATTGGAATGTGCTGTCTGGGGCAAGTTGTTGGGAATGGCAGATACATGGAGGGGGGGAATGGGACATGTTCACTGAGGGTGACTTGTGTTGTATGTTTCTGGTTGTTAATAAGAGGGCTTAACACACATTTCCCCTTTTCATTTTCTCTTAGAGAGTGGAAAAGGTGGGCTTAGCTGACTCAATGGGTGGTGGCATGTGGTTGGGAAGGAGAGATACCAGAAAGTTGCTGTCCATAGCTGTTGCAAAACCTCTCTCCTGGAGAATGCAGACTATTCAGTAACAGTGAACACAGCATGAGGAGTACCAGCCCTTCAGCTCCATGAAGCACTTTGCAAGAGGTGTGTGCTCCATGAGACCATCTTCACCCTGTGCAAGAAGAAAACACGGGCTTGAGTGCCTCAGGCCTCTTTTTTGGGGTCAAAACCTACTATCTTACATGCATGCTTGGAAACATAACGGATTTTTTGCTATCTATTACCCCTCTGGAGATATAAGGTTGGGAGAGACTCCAAAGGAATACTTGTTTAACGTTGTCTCTCTTGTTCTAAACAGAGCATTACTAACTTTCTACTGCCTGCCGTCCATATCAGGATTGCAAGTTTTCCCATATCTCTAGGTGTACATCCTGAGGTCCTTCTAAAATCCAGACTTCCCTGAGTAGGATCAGTTTTGTGATGGATTCAGGCTATGTAGCTTTTCAGGTGGAAGGAGCAGGAAAAGAACGAGTGAATGCAAGTCAGCACAGACACTGCAAAGACAGAAGCAAGCTGACCTCTTTGCCAGAATGGTCCTTACCAGCCCACTCAGGGCAGTTTTAACAGCTGTGAGGAAATGAGCTGTAGAGGGAGCATGTGAATGTAGATTTCCAAAGGCAGATGTGGAGCATAGGAATACAGCCTGCAAAAATCCCCTTTCCAGAGAGGTTTCCCTAGGCAATAGGACTTGGACCAGAGCTTGTTTTAGGTACAAGCAATTGTCTGGGGCCCTATAATTTGAGGGGCCTGAAATATGTGACCCATCCAGGCCTCTGTTCTTAAAAGGAAAATACCATCATGTGTCAGCTGTGTGGATTTTGAACCTGAAAATACTGGAAGGGGGATGTCCACAGTGGATATGGCATGGGGCGGTGGATAGAACTTTGATTTTACGGGTCTGGATGAGGAGCATGTTTTATGGGACTTGTGAATGGGTGAGAAGCATGGGACTGTCTAGTTTAATGAGGGAGGTTATGAGAAGTACAGGGAGGCAGAGCTCAGGGTGCTGATTTGGTCAAGTTTAGGTGGAGAGGAAATAAAGCTTTTTCATTTGGCTAAGCAGTTGTATTTGTTTTTCATAGAATCATTTAGCTTGGAAAAAAACCTGAACATCATTGAGTTGAACTGTTAACCCAAATCTGCTAACCCATGTGCCTAAGTGCCATGTCCACACATCTTTTAAATACCTCCAGGGATAGTGATTCCATTGATTCCCTGGACAACCCGTTCCAGTGTTTGATAAACCTTTTGGTGAAGAAGTGTTTCCTAATATCCAATCTAAAACTCCCAAGGCGCATCTTGAGGCCATTTCTTCTTGTCTTCTCGCTTGTTACTTGGGAGAAGAGATTGACCCCCACCTCACTACAATCTCCTTTCAGGTAATTGTATAGAGCTATAAGGTCTCCCCTGAGTCTCCTTTTCTCAAGGTTAAACAACCCCGGTTCCCTCCACCATTCCTCACAGGACTTGTTTTCTAGATCCTTCACCAGCTTTGTTGCTCTTCTTTGGACACGCTTCAGCACCTCAATGTCTGTCTTGTTGGACCAAAACCGAACACAGTTGAGAGTATCCATTTCTAAATCTTGCTTGGGATCCTTGCTGCCTTAGCCTGGCTGCTTCCTGATCTGTGTATAGTGAACAAGGCACACCAGATGAGACAGAGCTGAGTAGGAGCAGGATAAAAAGAACCTGCCACACACCTGGACAGCAGTAGGAAAAAAGCTAGAAATTCAGAGCTAGAGAGGGCAGAGCTGCAGCTTTGTCTTCAAAAACAACACTATGCGCTAGGCCAGACAGCTGGGAAAGGGCAAAGAAGTCAACTGATCCAAAGAAGGAGATATTAAGCAGCCTGACATATATGCGGAAAAAATTTCCAGGAAAAAAAATAGTAAAAGAAAGACCCAGACATATGGTAATAGTAGAAGCATGGATGTACACATCCAACAGCTTGACTCTCACAGTCCAGCTATTATGGCCATAACATAATGAAGTGCAGTCCAATTTAGGACAGACACTTGTCAACTCTGGGCACAAATCCTATTCTCATTGCACTCAGAGGATACACCTATACTGGTAAAGAAATGAGCCAGCACCCATTCCCTGGCCAGAAGCCATCTGCCCCACCAGGGTGTATATCCACATAGTTGAAATTGAAACAGTCTGGCTGCACCCAAATTGCGCAGTTGGAAGGATTCCTGGCTTGTGATAATACCTGAACAATACCCAGGAATTGTTCTGGAAAATATTAGTTAACCTGGGCCAAAACCATGCCAGAGCTAAAATCTTTACAGATGAGGTCGTATTAGAACAATGCTTGGCCCTTTTGCTGAGTTAATGGTATAAAGACAGTGAATGCTAACAGCTCCAGTGACTGCTAAAGAGAGTTGGAGATGATGAAGTTGTCTCTTCTTTTGTGGACTCATTAGCTATGTTGTTGCCTGATTTTTTGGGACAAAAGCTTTGCTTTTTACATAGTGCTTTGCAAATCCACACCATTTCCTGCAGAGCAATGTAATATCAGTCCTGTCTTACCTCTGTTAAGATTCCCTGCCACCTATCAGAGATGACCATGCTACAAATGTCTACCTGCCAAACATAAATCAACTTGCTTTCTTTTTCCTCCCTTTCCTTCCTTCAAAGAAGTATTATGAGTTTAATTCCAAATTTTCACTCATTTGTGTGTCAAACAGCTGGCCTGTGGGTGATTTCTGATGCCCACAAGATCAACCCTCCCAAGCTAGTGATGACATCCTGAGACAGCAACTGTAAAAAAAAACCTTAAGATAAGGAAGGGGATTAAATTTAATTCAAAATTTCCATCCAGAAATTTTTCTAAACAGTTGGAAACAACATTTTTAAACAGTTATTAAACAGTTATAAACAATTGAGAGCAGCTGGAGGAGAAGGACTTGCGGGTGTTGGTTGATAGGAAGCTCCACATGACCCATGAATGTGTGCTCACAGCCCAGAAACCAACCACACCCTTCACTGCATCACCAGCAGTGTGACCATCAGGTCGAAGGAGGGGTTTCTCCCCCTTTGCCCTGGTGAGAACCCCCACTTTGCAGTCCCCCATCCAGCTCTGGGGACTCAGCATGAGAAGAGCATGGAGCTGTAGAAGCAAGTCCAGAGGAGGACATGAAGATGCTGCAAGGTCTGGTGCATCTCAGCTATGCAGGCAGGCTGAGAGAGCTGGGTTTGTTCAGCCTGGAGAAGAGAAGGCTCTGTGGCGACCTTAGAGCAACTTCCAGTGCCTAAAAGGGTTGACAAGAAAGCTGGAGAGGGGCTTTTGACAAGGGCAGGTATGGACACGACACGGGGGAATGGCTTTAAACTGACAGAGGGGAGAGAGAGATGAGATCTGAGGAAGAAGTTCTTCCCTGTGAGGGTGGTGAGGCCCTGGCACAGGTTGCCTAGAGAAGCTGTGGCTGCCCCATCCCTGGCAGTGTTCAAGGCCAGGTTGGACGCAGCTTGGAACAACCTGGTCTAGTGGGAGTTGTCCCTACCCATGTCAGGGGGTTGGTCCCTTCCAACCCAAACCATTCGATGATTACAAATGTAATCTTCTTAACAGCAATCTATTTTGGGGTTTTTGAGGGTTTTGGAAAAAAGGGTGTCCTTGTCCTTTCCTCTCCTTGGGAAATTCATTCCTGACTTAAAAGAAGAGCAATGATCTCTGAGACAACTAACCTGAGCATTTTATCTGTTGCATGAGAGCTCCTGCATTTAGCAAAGACAATAGTTCACTCCCATGTTATTAGACATATTACTTTCAGAAAGTGAACTTCAGATTTTCTTCAAGATCCCAGTGCCCCCTGCTCCCTGTAAAATTCCCAGTGTGTTGTCCAATATAAGCTAATGCCCTGCATTTCTCAAGCAGCAATCTTCTTTTCAGTTAGGACTCTTGCAAGCATCAGTGATTTGAGGGACATATTCTCATGGAAAAGCCTAAAGGACAAGTTTCCTGTCCACAGAAAGGGGGTAAGAAAAAGTGTCTGATTTGAGCTTTCCAGACAGAAATCATTTTTTTCTGCATACTTGAAAGACTCAACCAAGCACAAGAACTGGCAAGAATAAAGGATATGAGACTTATGTAAGCACTGATCGGCTGTCTGCTGGGATTTTACCCATAAAACAAACTGTAAATTTACAATAGGATTTAGGTCTAACGACTTGGACATCAAATGTGAACTTCTGAGAAAAAAAAAAATGCTTAAAAATTATTTTATTTTCATTTCAGGCTAACTTGTTCATTGTGTGAGAGACCTGAGGACCTCTTTAAGTGCACACATGTAAGAAAACCACCTAGCCTGTATAATGTGAAAAACACCCACCAGTGGAAATGAGACCTCCAAAACACAGTTCTGGCAAAATAGCCATATCACATCTGATCCAATAATACGGTTTAATTCTTTCAACAACTTCTTAGCTAGTTTGCCAAATCAGATTGTCCCACTGGCCAAAAAAATCTCAGAAGGCTGCAAAAACTTTTCAGACAAATTCCCCAAATTGAATATTTTATCCTGTTATGTACTGGCAAGAGACAAACGAAGAGAAGAGTCCATTTTATTCTACTTACTGGGCATAAACATAACAGTTCAATCTGAGGACTTTTGGAGAAGCATTTCAATGGAGCTGGAAGATAATACTAAGAGGGACTAAAAAAGATTTGGAGAAAATCAACCCCCTGTTTTATTTGGTTCTTTTCCTTCAGTTCAACTTAAACACACTTTTCCAAACGCTGTTTCAACATTCAACATGTTTGTGAATAGGAAAGGAGTGGCTGAATGCAAGTCCTTTGTTGTAAAGGAGTGGAAAAAATGGAAAATTATGGGCAAGCATTTATTAATGAATTCTGAAAACCAGAAAAAGTACTGTGAATATCTGAGAAGGTTGGTATATCCTATAGTCCATTTGGAGACAGTGGTGAAGGTCAAAGTGCTCCAGACAGTGGTGAGGAGCATCAAAGAAGTGAAAACAATGGCTTGCAAAGAAAAATGAAATGAAGTTTCACTGTAGAGAATACCAAGGAAAAGCCTGGAAATAGTTTTTAAAAACCTCAAAGATCACAGATGAGATCAGAGAAATACTGTTTTTCTGGTCCACTGCAAACAGAGCAAGTGAAAATTAACAGAATTATAGAAAGAGACACTTAAGGAAGGTAGTAGAACAGACTCCAAACGATGACAGTGTCCCTCAGTTTAGGATTTTAAGAACAGGTTAGGTGCAAGTAATGGTTGGTATAGATGGAATTGATTCAGTATTGGGGCTGTGACATGGAAATAAACAATGTCTTGAGTAGAAAGGTGGTGGGTTTGTTTACACAAGATGTACCAGGGGTTTCCTGATCAGACTTCATGAGACTTTTTGAAATAATAACTAAAAAAAAAAAAAAAAAAGGATGTGGGGATTCCCTTTTTTTTTGTGAAGCACAGTTAGAGCAAGGTAGTGCAATGGCGGTGCAGTGTTAGCTGAAATCTTGGAATCTTGACCCTGTTCTGTCACATCCTTCATGTTTGGATTTAAATAATTGATTTCTCCTATCTGTGTTGTGATAGCCAGCTCTGCAGGGGAGAAAGAACAAGCTATGTCCTGTTTCATGAGGCTGTTTGTGAGAAGAATGCATTTACAAACCAGGGATGCAGTCCTGTTGGCAAACAGCAGATAAACCCTTTGAAATCTGGTTAAAACCAAAGGGGTAGTAACATTGATTCTAGCAGATTTGTTTACACAGTGATTTCAGACAGCTTCTAAGCCACCTTGGGAGCCAGGGAAAACTCACAGGGTAGACAAGACTTCATTGTCCTTTCTTTCCTAAAAATAACTCAGATTCTCCTGCTTCCCTGGAGGCATTTTGACTTTATAGCCATAAATACTGTGTTCTTGCTGAATCATTTCCCAGCCTTCTCCATCGCCACCTTTTAGTTTTAGGATTTTTAGTTTGGTTTAGGATGCCTCAAGCTGCCAAAGCTAAGAGCTCAAAAAACATGAGTCAGAACTCAGCACCCCACCAGTTTGGCATACAACCAAGTATATATATCCCGTGTACCCATTTTTTTTACATCTGTGTTTTGGACTCCCTCTAACAAGGGTAAGAGTCCTGCTTCCTGTTTCAGTTTTTGCCAGGTTATCTTCTAAGGAGGCTAAAGGAGTCCTTGATTCTTTGAAAGCTCCCAGACAGGTTTCTTCAGAATTGCTGATCCTTCACTCAACCATCTGCTTCATCACTCTACTCCTTCAACTGTGGTTACCACTCAAGCATCCTTGCTGTAGGTGTAGAATATATGAGGATGTAAGGAGGCTCTTTGTATAGTTTTATTGGCAGCTAGTGAGCTCTAGAAGTTGTTGTAGAGTCCTGAAGAGCTATATTTGTTTAGAGTGACATACTTTGGCAAATAACTAAAAACAAACCTAATGAGCAAGCCAAGAAACTCACCCTGACTGTACAGAAACACTTGGAAGTTCTAAAAGAATAAACCAAAAACTTCTCCCTTCTTCCAAACTGGTAACACCAAAGTATTGTTTATGTCTATACTAATAAATTATAGACTATTAAGGAACTTTCCCCAGTGCAAGTATTCTGTCATCCATATGGTTAATTTATTTTGTTTCTGGCCAATGCCAGTTAGCATCCTTACAGCAAATGCCTGGGTCTTTTTTGATGTTTGCACAGGAAGGACTGTTCCAAGTATGCAGTGCGTACAAACACGCTGTTTCAGGTTGTCACGACCTAAAAGCAGTAGAACTCAGCTGCAGGGTTGTAGGCTGTGCTGTGCCAGTTGGCCTCAGGACCACCAGAAAGACTTTGACCCATTTTACTTATGAATTCAGACATATCTATATTGAAAGTCAGGTTCATACCAAAGCATGTGAATGGAGAATATGGAAGTCTTCTGTCTTGGCTCAGTCTCCAACTTCTCATTTGTTTTACAAACATAGATATGACCCATGAAACCACTGGAGGGCTTCCAAGAGTGAAACTAGATCCAGTATTCATAGGCTCAGCATAGTTTAGAGGTTCCCATTCTCTTAGTATATGTAGAAGATTTTAATATATTGCTGTCAGAGTTTTGTTCTTCCCAATTAATCATTGGTACTAGGCAACATGGTGATAAAAGTTTTACAAACATCAGAGACATTATATTGGAAATAGGTATTCTGAAGTCTATTACACAATAGAGATGAAAGTAGGAGGTTTTTTGTGTGGGTTTTTTTTTTTATGTAATCTTGAAATTCAAAAGGAAGTGTAAAGTGACAATCCTCTAACAGAATTTAATAGGCTCTGAATAAATCCCTTCAGACCATTTAGGGGGACACTGCTTATTAAGGCAGCATTAAAGGAAGTTGCCAACTGAATCAGGAAACCTTAGAAGTTACCCTTTGCATGTATGCTTTGTGAAACAGTCTGACTCAAGGATAAAACGCTAACAAAATAAAAATTATGAAATAGAGTGTCACTTGTCAGAAAATTAAGCCTCAAGTGGAGAGATTGGCACCAAAGTGCTTTAAAGCTGTTATAAATTCCAGTCTATCTGCAGTGGTGTCTGTTTACCTCTCCTGTCTGCTCGTCATTCTTTTTAATTTGCATTTTCAGAGCTAGAGGGGGTTTTGATTGTTGTCTTTTTTTTTTTTTTAGGGGTTTTAGGGTCTATTTGCTCCTTCATTAGGATTTTGTAAAAACATTTGACGTTTCTTATCTCAGAAAACATATATAGGTTCCTCGTATGTGGGATTCCACACCAAGGCACACTCTGGAGAGTTGCTAATGGGAAAAAAAGGCAAGTAAGAGAGATCAGAGAAAAGGACCAGGAAAGAGCAATTGTATCATAAGGTACTTTTGAGTCTCCCATGTGATCTGCCAGCATCATGGGAATGCCTTGAACACCTGTCAAATGGCACTACATGCTCAAGTGCAGTGAAATGAAGAGACAGCCCTTTGTGATGATTCCTGTTGTCACCCCAGCCCAAACCGAAGTACCCACCTAACAGATATTGAAGCTGCTCAAGGGTTTTTAGACCCTTCTCAGTTGTTTCCTTGTCAGACTGATCATTTGGGTAGTGTGAGTTTACATCTTCAGGCTTTGTGGTATGTTGGATGTCAGCTCATCTCCCATCTTGCACTCCTGTATGAGTTAAGAACAATATGGCTACGAGTTCATGCATGGTCTAGATCAGATGGAAACTTATAAGTGATCAGACAGCACACAGAGATGTTTTTAATGACTGTAAATCATGGTTTGGGTTAACTTGGTTGCTTTTGTCCCACACAGACTAAGAAAGACTCCACTGGCAGACCGCAAAGTTTGTCATGATTACCAGCAGGTGAAACGATGAGCAATTATAAACAGTACATACATACAGCCCCAGACATGGTTAACTCCCCATAGCCGTGTTAAAACTAATGTGGAGCTAGAAGGATTATTCTTCTCCAGCTGACTACAGAGAACCTATAGGTTTTAGAATGAATGCTGAAGATTCATGGACTTGAAGTGGTGTAACTAGCTGAACTATAATGAAGGTGCTTCTGGAGGAGCACGCTTGTCTTCTGTTGCTGCTTTAACAACTGAATGCTATAGCTATTTCTTTACCCACCAGGGCACTACCTATTCATAATACTTACCAGTTCACATCCTAGAGATGTCACCAGTCATTGAGGACAGTAGTCTTTGTCAACAGAACAATGTAATATTCTGTAGGTAGGGTAATAATTGTTGGCTCCCTGCAGTGATGTAAAGAATGGTTTGAGGGCTGGGCTACCTATTTACTAAGATGAAGGGAGTGTGTCAGCATGGTTAAAAATGAATTTTACTCAAGGAACAAGACAGTAACTTGACATAAGTAATATGAAGCCTGTGAGGAAAAGAGAGAGAGCAAATCAAATGATCTAATTAGATATGGAGAAAGGTGTTCTGCGGAGTATGAGGTAAGGTCTCTGTAACATGTAAGTCAAGTCATGCATTTTTAAAAATTTCAGGTGTTTTTTTTTAAAAAAAAGATCAACAACAAAAGCCTAAGCAAAAAGAAAACAACCCCAAAACCACATTGAATCTTGCCTGGATTTAAATCAATGTGATGGACATGCTTGGAAAACTGTTGGTAAGGGTGAGATTATTAAAAGCAATGGTCAAATATCACAAAAATTTCAAATAAGTCAACCAGCATGACACTATTAACCTGGTGCTGCTCGCAACCTCCTTAGCTCTTTGCACCAGGGCTTCCACCTATAAAAATGTTTTGTTCTGAGTGATCTGGCTTTTGTAATCAATTCAATTTTAAGGGAGAAAGAGAACCACTGATTGAGTCACTGATGTCTTCCAGGGTCTCTGGATTCCTGGTGCTGGGTATACTCTAACACCACAAGAGCAGGAGTTCTGCAACTAAGTGCAGACGTATGAGTTGCCAATTTCCACAGCTGCTGAAGGCAGCCCAGGTTTCTTTTACAGCTTGCTAAAATAAATGAATGTTCCTAAGGCACTGCTCTTCTCATTCTAAGGTAGACACTAGATCAAATGAATTGCTCCCTAAAAGACTCTCTTTCTACTGAATACAAAAGGAGTCCAGGGTACTAGACCAGAGGTGTGTGACTGCACTGTAGATATCTAAAAGCATCTGAAGTGTCTCTCTCCCTGTGGTGTCCTACTGCAGAGCAGAGAAGGGTGGCAAGCTCTGTCATTCACAGCCGCAAGTGATGATGACTAATGCTGCAGACCCTGAAGATGCTCATCTTGGCATTACACACTTTGATATCAACAGTACAGGGAATCCTGAAACTGATCCCTGAGACAACCTGGAAAGATGTGAGGAAGAGCCAGGAAACATAAGATCGTTTCTTAACTTGAGGGGTTGATAATAAAGCTCCCATTGCTAAAAGGTGGTGATGTGAAAAGGAAAGGAAAACTGAAGAAAAACTACCATTAAATTGCCAGATTTTCAGTTCCTACTTACTGATAGCATGGCAATTCAAAGAAGCTTGCTGTTGAGAGCTTGCATCCCTCTAGAACCCTGACCACCTGTTTAGAGAACATGGGACCTTCTCTGGCCTAGAAAGGATTCAAAAAGGGAATTTGTAGACTTACAGACCTTCTTGTGCTCTTCTCTGGCTCTGGTTGCACTGAGAAGAAAGCAAAATCAAAGAACCTAGAATTTGCGAGTACTTCATAAACTTTAAACACCACAAAAGCAATGACAATATTTGCCATAGGGGATGACTTTCAACTCAGGTCTTCGAAGGACGGTATAGATTGGATGCTTTTGCAAAAAAAAAAAACAAAACAGGCTTTGCCTTTTAATTTGAGAGAATCATCAGGCTTTTATATCCAAACTTTAAATATTAATTGGCTCAGCTGTGTTATTTAATGTCACCATTCTGCAACCTTAACAAAATGAAAACAGCCATGAATATCATCAATCTCTGGGCACAGAGATGCATTTCCACATCCTTCATTCCACATTGAGAAGCCTTTCACAGGCCAGAACAAAAAAAACTTTCACATGAAAGTCTAGCCATTCATCAGAAAATCAGTTTGATAAAAATGGTGAAGTTAAAAATTCTGTACCCCTCTCTGGTTTCGCTCAATGGCTTCCAGATTGCATCCATTTGATTTACAAAATGAAAGACGTGCTCCCCCCACCCCTAATTACCAGGGACACAAATTCAGTTTTAGATGAAAACCTTTTGTATGTGCCTCTTAAGTCCTCCCCAAAAGTTCTGCCACTGGAATTTGGCCAACCATTTTGTTGATGATGCATGAGCTGGAACCGAAGGGAGATGATTTTTCCATTAAAGGCTTTGGCTCGGCAGAACCAACAGGAGTAAAATATTAGTTTTGCTTGCTAAAGAATCCACTATGACTCAAAGACACAATGAAACAAATCTTTGGGGAAAGGGGCTTATGTTCCTAGAGAATCACTTTCCTAACTATAACCATGCCAGTTCTCAAAGCTGTATACAAAAATCTTATGTATCTTATTACTGACAGTCAAGAGTCCAAAGGTTCAGACCTTCAAAAGACTTTGAAAGGCTTCTAGCAGGCAACTGAGTACTCTGTCAATAAGATTAGTTTGGTTCTTTTTCTCTAAGAAAAATATTGATCTTGACTAATATACAGATTAAAAAAAAATTTAGAAACACTCGGTGTTGGGGCATTGTTTGAATATTTTTACGTCCTTGACTCCATTAAGAGAGTGAAAGGACAGAAGGCTTAATCATTGGAAGACGAAATATATTCTCAGTGCATGTTAGCCAATGCGTTTAAAGCTATGGGCTAATGAAGATTTATGTGAGGCTGGAAGTTTAGGGAGCTGAAGGCCTCCCATAGGGGGGTAACTTCTATAGTTACTGTCTAAGACCTTATGTAAAAAAGGCTGCTGTATTGGGTGGTGCTTAACAGGGAGACTGTCACCACCTTCCTATTCATCCTTTCGTGTATTTCTGCCAGGGATAAAAAGGAATTAAAACACTAAGGTTCTGTTTGAAGTTACACACTAAGGAGGACTTTCATATTGCCTGAACATAGAAACCTCATCCCTGGAGTGTTCAAGACCAGGCTGGATGGGGCTTTGAGCAACCTGGTGTAGTGGAAGGTATACCAACCTGTGGCAGGGGGTTGGAATTTTAAGGTCCCTTCCAACCTAAACCATTCTATGATTCTATGAATCTTTGACCAGGAGTGGAGAAGGTGATACAAGAGGTCCTTTCCTGACCTGGAGAAAGCAGCTTGCCCCTTGCTCTTCCTCCAGTGCTCATAGAAACTCAGTCCCACCACAGGTCCGTTGGGTAATTAGGAAAAGATGAAAAAGATGTCTCTACGTGATTATCTTTCAAGGTCCTTTTCCGGATGAAACATAATTTCCTTTCCCAGTGGTGTCATGGGTAATGGTCTCACCCAAAGCCTGTACTCATAAACCTGTTTTGTTGATCACTACATTTCTGATTGCATCTGTTCACTGTCAAGGCATGCTGTTACAGAAGGATCAGAGTGTGGCAGTGCACAGACTGGTGTTTAGCCACTTAGTATTTCTAAGTGCAATTATGGAGTATGTTATTGTTAGAGTCACATTCTGATATTAAGAATTGCAGTGTCCAAATGTATGATGAGAAATCATCTGAGACATCACTTCTTTCAAACTACAAAGGCTACAACGAGAAATGTGTCCCCTGTTCTGAAACCAACTCCTTATTTTTCACTTAAAGAAGGTAAATTACAACTGATAAGATTATGTTTTGAAACCATTTTAAAAAGTTTAATCAACTAGCAATGTTTGGCTGATAAGCAGCAATGACACTTACTTATTCAGTAAGTTTTGCAGAGTAAACAAAAGTTTTGCAGACTATTTGCTTTCATCTCTATGAGTGTGTGTGTGGATGTTTGGCATTTCGGTCTACTCCAGACTCATTCATCATGAAATAACTTCACATAGAAAAAATAAGAATGTCCCCCACAACAACATCTAGTGACCTCCTATAGGATCTGGGCCCCATGATGCTGTGTTGCATAAACATTTACTAACCAACTGGTTACTGCCCTGAACAGCTACAAATCTGAATAGGACAGCAAAAATAACAAATAAATAGATAGGAAATATCATCTCTTTCAAGTGCTGATCTGTAGGGATTGGGTCTGTGTTCAGAGATTAGTGCTGAACAGGGGAGAGAAATCCCACCCCTGCTCTCCACCCTGATGGCCACACTGTTGGCTAGGTTGAAAGTGCCCAAAAGTTTTTGAAAAAGCTGAATTTAAGATATGTATTTGGCTGTATTAATATGTAACATGTTCAACCCCAGCAGAATTCAGACTTTTCCCCCAAGTGGAGGTTCTCCTCTTTAAAAGCTGTGACTCAGGACCTGAAGTAGTCTTGAGGATTTACAAAGTGGATGTGTGACAAGGTTGGTGTTAAGAGTGGATGTTCATTTGGGTTTCACTGTCAGTATAAATGTGAAACATTTTGGGACTAACACCAGGGAAATCAGGGTAAAGTGTCTGTGTGTTTATTTTCAGTAGAGATGGTGACCCAGAGTTGTACAGCTTTGGAACTACTCTCTTCATTCAATTCCTCTTGGGGCTCAAGTCTCTTTTCAGAGCCCCAGCTGACCTGGAAAGTTGTTAATTATTCCTCTTTGTTTCACACTTGCAGACTTGTCGCCATCATCATCATCATTCTCAGATGTTAACTTTATTATTCATGTAGTGCATTTTAGTAAATTCCATAGTCCCTAATGCATCTGTTTCAGTGCCAGCTAACCCCATGGGCACCAGCTCCCAGCAGCTTCAGAGTCAAGAAGTAGGAAGTTCACTGAACTTACATTAATAACTGTTTTTCTGAATTAATCCATCTTTTGGGTGTATGAACCCTGACAGCACTGTTAATAGAAGAGTGTGAGCTGAATTACGCACTGTGTAATGCTAGTTGCTTCATTTACATTGCTCATGAGTGGTTTTTTTGTTTCTGTTATTAAATCAGAAAATTTTAGAGAGAGAAGAATTTTAAAATGTTTTTATTTTTAAATAGAATGGGGCACAGTGGTTAAGTGATCTTGGAATTTGTATTAAGTGCTCTGAAAATCAGGTCAGTGTTCAAGGAATTAGTAAATATTAGTAATAACTGTAAAAACATTGAGTTTTAGAGAAGACTACAGAAATACCTTTATGTTAGAAGAAGACAAATACATCACATAGCTGTATAGCGCACCCACATCTTGGATGTTTCTGGCAATTTTGGTTCTCCTCCCCTCCATCCAGGAAAGGACACACTGGGATCAGGAAAAGTTCAGAGAACGGTGACAGAGACAATCAAATGGCCACATCAGAAAAGAGGGCCCCTGCTCTTTGGCATGTTAAGTAATGAAATACGTCTGCAAATTCCTGAAGGGTGATGAGGTGGAAGAAAATGAATAGGAACCTCTACAAGTTAAATGAAGCACCCAATGAATTTTTGGAGCAATCCAGTTCGAAAACAAACGAGCGGAAGCCTTTTTCTGCCAAGCTCGTATCCTGTAACTGATTGCTGTCACAGAAGGCTGTGAGTCCAAATATATAGATAGGCTTGTAAAATAAAGACAAAACTGTAGAGGATCCATCTCATGGGATTATTAAATTTAAGGGTCTGGGTTCAGCTTCCCACTCAGGAAGTTTCTGAGCTGTGTAGTTTTAGATCCTGGGAGATTATTCCAGATGCAGGGTCACTCATTTCACTCCATGTTTACTCCATTCTTTCCCTATGCATTGTCTCTTAGAACAGGCCAAGATTTTTGGCTTGGCTGAGCATAATCACCAATAGAAAATGTAGAAACAGACTTGTTCTCATAACCTACAGTTCTATTTTTACTGTCTTCAAAGCACCAATAATAAAGTACCTGTTCATCTGCCAACCAAAATATGACAGACCACATTATTTTGGTCTGAACCTGTGATGTTCACATCTTCCTACTTTAGTTCCTCCTATTCCTCTCCAGTTGTCCCTATGAGAAGTATTTTCCCCATAGTATGATTTCAGTTCCTTTTCCATTTCCCATTGTAATGAATATCTAAGGCAAAAAAAAAGATAAGTGTTTCAATGCACAGACATCAGCACACAAGGCTGATGAGATTTCTTTGGGTCTAAACTCACAATGGCAATGAACTTATCTGGATACTAAGCACCAAGAATTGTTATGCATCTTTTTGGTGAGATAAATTAAATTTGAAAGGATAAATCCCTGAAAAAGCCTATATGAACTTTCTTAAATTTATTCAATTTTGACTATAAATTTAAACAAAGATGAAAAATACTTATTACACCATTTAGCTTGATTTAGATTGTGCTAGTCTATGCAACATGTATTTGTGTATTCCAGTGTTTTGCACAACCTTTTCCAAAGCACTTGAATGGTAGCTCTCCAATCATGTCAAAGTCCCATGAAGAGACTGTTCACTCTTCAGGAATTTGTGCTCCTAGCCAAACTGCAAGAGGTATAATAAAATTGATTCATTGGGTCATTCTCTTTGGAGATCTGTCCATCCCGTGCTGAAGCCCAAGAGGTACAGAATGCTCCATGAGGAAGCATAACCTTCTTTTTTGTGGGAATAGGGCATCTTGAATCTCCTTAAACTGCTGCATTTACAGAACTTCTCCATGGACAACATGCATGGAGAGGCTGACCTAGCATACTGCTAGTCCAACTCATTCCTCTGAAGCTGCATGTTCAGTTTTGGGAAATGGAATATGAGCACTGAGAGATGGCATAGAAAAGATCATGCTGTAAGCAGACCTTTTTTCTTTTTTTTTTTCATTGTCATCTTATTTGCTGTGAGACCTTCCTCTGTATCTTACCATGTGTTGTTTAAATCCAGGCATAGCAATTAGAGCTTCCCTGAAGCTATCCGATTTTCCTGGGGATAGCTGTAGTAGACTCTTCAGAATTTGAAAGCCCAGAGGGCAGGCTTCAAAAATGAGGAAATATCTTGGGGGGGGAAGGAAAAAAATATATCCCATTACCAACCCACTGAGAGCTGGAAATCTCTCTTGCTTGCCTGTCAGCTGCTTCAACTGTTCAAATGTCTTTATGAGCCAAGACAATGTTTGGCAAATCCACTTTTGTTTCAGGAGATTTTTAAAAATTGTCTTTTATTTTGCCTGTTCATTCCTTTTCATCCTTAAATCCTCAGTGAAATGAGAATGCTAACACTTTGTGATGCCCTTTTAAACTGAATTCTGCTATGGTTTGACAAGACTCATGTCTGACACTACATAGGAGGTTCATCTTGGCTAATAGTAGTGATCTAAGTGCCAGAAATCTGACTCCGGGCAAGTCATTTGGGGGTCCCTCTAGAATCACATGAAAGAAGCTGATTCTTTCTATGATCAGGTGCATGTCTAAAAAAAGTAAGATAAATCACTCATTTCCAAACAGAGAAATGCTAGTTTAGTGTTTGTGGAATGTTGAATTTATGCATACTCTTACAACCCAGTGATGGAGGGGATCTGGGCTTTTATCAAACCTTTGCTCTTCAAGCACTTGCTCTTCACTTGAAGAGTTGTTTTTAATGTACATAGTTTACTCAAAAAGATTTATAGCATAGTCCTTCAAGCAGATCTGGATTGTTAACTGGGATTATGTCTGAGGCTGTGTCTGTGGATGACAGAGATGTCTCAGGCTGATTTTTCCACTCACAAAAGACATTGTGTAAGTGGCTTATATGGATATATCTAGACAGAGCTGACAAAGGTGACAAACACTGCAAAGCCTACTACATGCAGTTGTCTAACCATCACTGATTGCAAAAAGTGAGCCAAACCACTGGACATTGCTCCAGGTCTGCTCCTGAGTGCAAGCTTAAATTCATCAGGAACTCTGAGTCCTGGAGACTGGGAACCTTTCTGACCACCTGCTGCTATCTTGCTCTCATTCCTTTTGTTCTCTGCATTGCACCAAAGCTTCTGTGTCAATGCCTAATGTCATCTCTGTTTTGCTCCAAGAATACAACCAGAGAGAGAAGCTGCTTTCTCAGAAGTGCTTGTAGTCTTGATTATTTCCCAGGACACATCAAAATTCTGTCTGCTTGGTCTACAGAAAATAGGTTTTGTAACAAAGTGCTGATATATTTTATTAGGCCAACTGGAAATAACAAAGGATCTTCCAGAGACTCAATCCCTTCTTCAGGACTGAAATGAAAGCAGCCAACTTCACAGTAAGTAAAAGTTGCTTTGTTTATGTCTAAACTGTCATGGTTCCAAGATAGTATTGAATACATATCCTGATCCAAAATATGGAATGGGCAAGGGAAAGAGTACCATTTGCTTTAGTAGCTTTTAAGTTAGCCCAAGGATGCTCTATGCTGAGATACCAAAATTTGACTGGGATTGAAAAATATTTGTTCTAAGGAAACTAGTGAAATGTATTGGCATTTATTTAACAGATGTTCAGAGTTTTCTCTGAGGTCCTTAGATGAAAAAATATTCAAAAGCTTAAACCTGTTGTATTAATGAGCCTCTTTAACTCACTTCTGATAGTCATCTGTTGCCTGTTCAATAAAAACAACACCGGCACCTAAAAGGTTTCAAAAAGCAATGCATGTGACTGCTGTTTTGAAGGCATTGAATGGGTCAATAGCTGTTAAATCCTGGGGAGGTTGTTCTATCAGGCAAGACTGAGTTTAAGCTCTTAATTTTGCTTTTGCATGGGAAACCAGATATCATAAGTGAAATGTCTAACTTTTTGTCTGAATACATCTCTTATCTTTGTTTCACAGAATAACCCTTTGCAATGAAAAGTGGACAGAGAGCCAGAAAATGTGAAAAATAACCACACAGCATATCTGTTGGTGTCACTGTGATTCAGAGACACACTTTTGGCCCTGCAAAGAGGAAATCATGTACAGACCTGAAAACCCAAATGGTCCTCACATAAATAATCAGAGGCAGAGAATTTCAGTGTTTTGTGGAAGAAGGCAAGCCCAACAACCACTTTAATCATCTAACTGTGCACAGGTACATCCTGTTCATGGTGACTGTTTATGCACCTCATGTTCTGCTCTGTGCATGCTCATGAGCTCTGCAGTCTTGGCTGAATTAGCACAGCTAAATGACTATTTCATATCAAAGTCACTTGAGATCCAAAAACTAAAGGAGTTCACACTCACTTTCACCTCAGAGAACCTATTCACTCTGGGAAAGCTCAGAGGGTATGGATATCAGATCAAAACACAGGCTAAAGAGGAGGACTGTCCTCTTGTTCTTTAACATTTTCCAGGTGAAAGCATCTCCCAGTGTGGGGAACCTTGTAACCTGTGCTTTGACAAATCTACCTCTTCACTAGCAGAAGAGAAAATGTTCTGATCAAGGGGACCCTTTGTCCTTGCTGTTGAATTTTCTGTTACAAACAGCAATTGATCAGTGAGAGAGAGAAATTAAGAAGCATTTGTAGTTCAACAAAGGTTGATGGGTGATCTCTGCTGGGTCCCTGCTGGCATATTTTCAGTTTGTTTTTTTTGCTCTAACAGTTGTCTAATGAAAAACAGAGTCATAGTTCAAGAGCAATTTGTGCTTCTGTCTTTGTAAGTTATGAGCTGAATACCCACCACAAAACATACTCCACCAACAATTAGGCATAATTATCAGTGTGAGCATACCAGCAGTGCTAATAAAATAGAGTTTAATATGCAAAACACATAAAAATTGCTCCAGGAGCAGCCTCGATTTTATGAATTTGTTGGAGGCATTTCAGATATGTAGAGAACAAGAGATAATTGAAATAAAACTCCCAATCTTATTACATACCCATGCACAACATCTGTTGGATGTACATTACTCTTTAGCTCTAACGCAAAGTGGGTTCATTTAAAAAAGAGCATAAATCATAAAAGAAAAAGACATGAGCAAAACAAAGAAAAATGAGTACAAAGAACTATATCATAGGATCATAGAATGGTTTGGGTTGGAAGGTGCCTTAAAGCTCATATAGCTCCAACCCCCTTGCCACTAGACCAGGTTCCTCCAAGCCCCATCCAACCTGGCCTTGAACACTGCCAGGGATGGGGCAGCCACAGCTTCTCTGGGCAACCTGTGCCAGGGCCCCATCACCATCACAGGGACGAACTTCTTCCTTAGATCTCATCTCACTCTCCCCTCTGTCAGTTTAAAGCCATTCCCCCTTGTCCTGTCCCTTCCTGCTCCTGTCAAAAGCTCCTCTTCAGATTTCTTGATGGCCCTTTTAAGCACTGGAAGCTGCTCTAAGGTCCCCCTGGAGCCTTGTCTTCTCCAGGCTGAACAAGCCCAGCTCTCTCAGCCTGTCGCCATAGGAGAGGTGCTTCAGCCCTTGGAGCACCTTTGTGGCCTCCTCTGGACTCTCTCCAACAAGTCCACATCCTTCCTATTTTGGGGGCCCCAGAGCTGGACATAGTACAGGTGGTATCTCACCAGGGCAGAGTAGAAGGGGATCTGCATTTTCATTTGCACAAAGGATCAGTAGCAACATGCCTTTAGTAAGAGAGGGAGCTAGAGAAATTAATAAGGCTTATAAACTTAAACCACATTTAAATTATGTGATGCATTAGGAACATATTTTTTTTTCTGAAAGCAAGCAGTAGAAAATATTTTTCAGGTCCAAATCACCTGGAGAGGTAATGAGGTGGAACCTGAGGATGGGTAAAGCTACCACTAGCAGTTTTCACAGCTCAGTAGGGCTGCATTTTCCTATAGATACAGACAGTTTTATTCAGTTACCTAGACATCAGTGGTTTTCACCCTCTTGGACCAGAAACCAGTGACCAGGAGGGATCCTCTAGGGCAATTCAAATGCATTAGAAGCCTTCAAATGAGCAATCAGACCTTTTCCCAGACTGATAAATCCTTCTTCGATTCTAATGGCAAATTAATTACTTAAACCACATTTAATGGTATAAGTTAGGTGTCCTAGTTTACATGAAGTCTCCCACTCTTAATTTCTCTGTGCCACAGACAGGTCCCAAAATAATATATGATCTGATTGTAAGTTTTAAGAAACTCTCAGAGGCAGCAATATTTTCTTCTAAAGCTGCCAGCTATAAACTTTGAGTTAAAAAAGTAAACTAGAAAGTCTATGACTTCAGTGTCACAAGAAATTGTGCCTGGTCACATAAAACTCAGTTCAGGTTTTAGGAGAAATTTCCTAATCATTACAGCAGAGCAACCCTAGGATAAACACCAAGGAATGATGCAGGGTTCCTGGGACTGGAGCTTTTTCAGAGCACTTAACACTAGTAGTGATTTAGCTGACTATCTCTCTGGAGGCAGGCACCCTTTTATTTTCAGTGTTGTATCTATCTCTCCACTGAGCAGTCCCAGTTCCTGCCATCTTTCCCCACAGGTTGTGCTTTCAGATGTGTAAATAATTTTACCTCCTGCTCCATTACTTTTTGCCCCACATCTGGGTACATACTCAATGCTGTGCAGAGTTGAAGGACACTGGTATGGGTCTTGCAGATGTTTCTTTTGTCTAGGTCACCAAAAGCATGTCTCTGTGCAATGTCAGATTTGGTGGCATTTGTGACATTGTAGAGGTAGGGGAAGCCTGGGGTCTGCTCTCTCTTCTAGCCCATCACCAACCATTCCCCATCCTGCACTTTTACAAATGAAAATCCCTGCAGAAATACAGAACTTGGTGTTTTAACACAAAGAGAGGAAAGAATGTGAAAGACGATTGAAGTCTGTCTTTAGCCTGCAATTGCCACCAGTCTAAAATTCTATTCCTTCTTATAAACATAGTTTCTCTCAAACTCATATAACAACATTTTTATGAGTTGCTTATTTTTCTTGTGGGGTTTTGGTTTTTTTTTTTTTGTTTGTTTTCTAAAAAAAAAGAAAGACTAAGAGCAAATTTTAAAATCTACTACCAAACTTGCAAAGGCACACACAGTTCCTTTTTTGTCAAATGTCAAAATTTTTCTTTGCTTTAATGAGTAATCATAGGAGATGGAACAGTAGGTTGGTTTTACAAAGTTTTGAGTAATAGCAGGTAGCAATACAAACCCAGTGGCTAAGTATGAAGAGTGAATAAGAAGCAGCATTCAGCAGCATAGGTGTGATTATTCGAAGAGGAGACTGTTACCATCATTACAGTGACAAAAATAGCAAACTTCAGAGAAAGAACTCCAAAACCAAGAACCAAACTTCTGCTTATTTTTTTCAGACTTACAAATGTATAATTAAGTTGTGCATCAGGATGCTTTTATGGACCTTAAATTTTGACTGTAAAACACCAGTCACACTGATAGATCACATGTACATAGATATTTTAGAATTTTCTGTTTGTTTGGGTTTGCTTTTATAATGATTGTAAAGATTTAATTAGTGTTTAAGAAACTAACCAAAAACATGGAATCAAGAGAATTCATGGCCACAAATATGAATTAAAATGGGCTAGGAATCACCTCATCTTTGTAGGCATTGTATCTCAGCCAATAATTTCATCCTAGAGATGCAGTGTGTGATAGATGGGAGAAACTGCTTGCTAGGACCAGTTCTCCTTAACTTCAAATGATGTAAGGAAAGAAGAATTTGCTGATGGAATGATTTTGAAAGAATGGGGACATAAAAGCTAAAATATATGGTATTGCATCTTCCTTGGTTAAAAAAAAAAAAGAAACGAAAAAATAAAAGAAAATGTCCAAACCATCTCCTTTTCTGGATTTGCACCTTCTTTTACTGGTAAGACAGAGCTAGTAATAGTCACCTTTTTTTTTTTTTTTTTATTTACTTCAGGTCCTTATTTTTAAATGAATTTATATGCAACGAGACTTATTACTCAGAGTAATTTTTGATTGTTCTGAGGTCTTCCAGTCTCTCTGTTGTTTGCAAGAGTTCAGAACTATAGTATAGCTTTATTAAGGACTAGGAGGGGGGACAGATTTGTTTCTATTTTTCAGGTTTTGTATTTTTTCTTGGTATGATTGATCAGGTTTTCTAAATTCTCTTAATTGCAGTAGTGACCAGTTAACTACATGACTTACAAAATATTTCTCATTAAAAAAAAAAGAAAACAACCCAAAAAACAATTGCAACACACTGGGATTTCTACCCCCATTCAGCGTTTCTCCTTGATATATATTTATGTATGTGCACCACAGTGCAGAGGGAAGCAGGAGATTCATCACACAGGGTCATCAAAGGCACTTCAAAGGTAGGATGAATATTGCTATTTTCACATCTAGCAAGGGTTTCCTCCGGTGACATACCTCCGTGGGGATAACTCCCTCAGGCAAAAGAGTGCACAGATGTTGTTGCATCTGTTGTCCTAGTAAAAGCCTGAGCTTTTTAAGAGCTTTACAGTCTTTCCTTCAAAGCTAATACACCTCCGAAAGGCTGATTCTCAGGAGGCATAACTGATTATAGGAGCTTTCCATCTTGTTTCATTACAATTCAGGGAACTGTAACGCTTGGCACCCGCTGAGGATTTATCTGTATCCAGAAGTGTAGCCAAGGGTGAGCAGAGATAAACAAAGTTTATCCCCTTCTAATTTGGGCAGCTGGCAATTTACAACTCCATGTGGTGGGCCTGGAATAGTGAGTTTATCTACTTGTTTATTAACTCCTGCGCAAGAGTGCCGTGCCAAAAAGAGAACAAAGATGTCTTTATCATTCCTAAAGACAAAGCCTGACTGATGTCAGATGGAGCAGAAAGCTAACAGAAGCAGGGCAGAAACTGTTTGAAGCCTTTTTTGCTGTGGAAGCGCATGCTTTTATATAACTGAGCATTTTCCTGTTTGTGGGTGAATCGGGAAACAGGTTGCCAGAAGAGGTTGTTAATGTCATATCCATGGAAGTATTCAAGGCCAGGTTGGACAGGGCTTTGAGCAACCTGGTCTAGTGGAAGGTGTCCCTGCCTGTGGCAGGGGTGTTGGAACTAGATGAATTTTAATGTCTTTTCCAACCCAAACCATTCTATGATAGTTCTATGATGATGATTCTTCTCTTCATTATTTGTCTCCAGAGATAAGTACGCATCTTATAACTGAAGTTCATTTTATATGCGACCTTGATGTTGTATCCCTGCATGTTGCCCTATTTCTGTATCATCAAGGTCAGTTGCTTTTTCCTGTGTGATATTCCAAGGCAACCAACCCAGAAGAAGGGTGAGGATAGTATTCAGGTTGCCTCATATATATTACCATTAGCTCAAGATCTGGTTTTATACCTGACTTTAAATCAGACTCTGCTACCAAAGAATTCCCTGTAATCTTTTTTCTTTCAGGCTTTGTATTTTTTCTGATGATCAGTTCCCCCACAACATGCCAGGAGATTCAGAATTGATAGACTTGCTCTGAATCATATCAGCTTTCACATTTTCTATTCTTGTTATAAGGGACTTCACTGCTTTAAAACATTTTTCAGGTACTGCAGTTGTAAGAGCCAGATGATTTCCTGCTTTGCTTCCTGTTATGCTCACCCAGAGGGTTTTCATAGTTTGTTTCTTTTAACGACTTGAAGATGGTTAAGAGTAATCTGCAATCATAGCGATGAAAGTATTGATAAGCAAATACTGGAGGCAAGAAAAAAAGGAAAAAAAGAATGCAGAAATGACTACCCATACACAAATCATTACTGTTGTAACGAGATAGCAAATGAAACATCTGTAGTTTTTCCACAAAGAGATGGGGCATTGCAATTTTGTTAGTGTCAGGCATATGCTATCAGTGTATCCATGAAAAGAAAACATAGAAGGACCTTTTGAAAGCTGACTGAAATTGAGAGGAAAGTTTTCCCCTGATTTTAATGGAATTTAGATCAAGTACAAAACACTTCTTGTCAGCTAATTTACAAAAAACAAATAAAAATTTAATACACAGTCCCTCTAAAGAAAGAACATTTAACAAGCCTTGCTAATGACTGGTACAGAATGCAGAGCCTGCAGGGTTCCCAGTAGCCCATTCCGTGGCTGAACACACAGGCAGCCTGAAGAAGCAACTTCAGAAAAGAAGAGTGGAAGGGACCTCAGCAGTCATCCAGTCTATTTCTCCCCCTTCAGCCAGAATCAATTACACTAACACTGTTCCTGACAGCTCTTTTGCTAATCCTAAAATGTCAGACTTTCCCATCATCTCCCCAGACTCTGAGCAGGGAATCAGACTTTTCCAACGCTCCCATACGTAACAGGATTAAGGACCTCTGATTTCTAGGTCTTCCTCTGAGGTTTGAAATCAGTCCATTGTGGTTTTGAAAAGAAGGTGATTTGGGCAGACAGGCTGGTAGTCAAAACTTCCTTGTATTTGTGGCAAGTAGGGTGAAGTTATACAGAATAATTAAATCTCTGAGTGCCATGGGAGATGGGTGTCACTGTTTGATAGTACTGTATAAAACTGCAACAGTGAAACCAAAGTCAGCATTGAAAACTGATCAAGGTAACATAATTCATTGCCCTCCTTTTTAGTGCTGAAGATGACCTCATTCACAGTGTGTGTGAGGCAGCAGAAAAAATTGCTCCTCCAAGGACAGTAGCCCATCCAATGTGTGAATAACTCTCAAATTTCCAAGAAGCATTTGTGTGGGTGAACTGAGAAATAGAAAAGGGACAAACACCAGAATATTTGTGAAATCTGTTCAAAAAACACTAGGGGTTGATTGAAGACTAATTGAGGACTAATTCATCTGTATTACCAATATTCTTGCAGCACAACCCAGTAGAGCACCTTGTTACTGGGGGACAAGATCTCAGTCCTCAGCAGCCAACTTTCTCCTGTGGCAGATGGTGTTGTGAACTGTAAGAGAGAAAGTTTTCTTCTTAAAGAAGTCTATATGGTCATCACCAAGATGGAGTTACTCATGTCCTACTACTGTGCTTCCCCTTTAACTGCAGGGGATCTGGACACCTCTCCAGCTTTTTGAGTTAATGGAAAGATTCATGGCAAAGCCTTGTTGCTGTCTCTGTGGGACACTTTCTACAGATGTTAATCAGTTACCCATTTTCTTTCATAACTCTACTCTGTACTCAAGAGTGATCAGCAGGGTTCATTTGCAAGAAGTAAACAGCACGAGAGATCTAATCTTTGCTTGAAAAAATGAGTATTTTAGGTACTGCTTGCCAGTCCTGAATGATGCTCTGGAGATTCCAGCTCCACAGCCTTTGAGAGTCATTTGTCTTTTCCACAGGCAGTGAGCCTTTTAGTACTGCCTTTGCTCACAATCCTTGGGAATAACAATGTGGATTTAGACACACTTCCTATATTCATCAGGCTGCACAAGAAGGAGCTGTTCCCTGGACGCTTGGGGCTAAGGGCAGTGCATGACAAATCATACCTCTGATTGAAAATGGCAGAGAAGATTGAAAGAAAAAAAAAAAGCTAGCTGAAACTCTTAGTTCAACCCTGAGGAAAGAAAAAGCAGATTCCTCACAGCTGTAAGTCTTGTACCATCAGGGCTTTCCTTATGGCTGTTGCTCTTGGGTCTGAATGATGAGAGGGAAAGGTTTCCACTTTTTTTGCCATTAATAAAAATTGTTGACAGTCTCCCCCCTCCCCCTCCCCCCAACAATGAGAAGACAAATGACTTAATGAAAACTCAGTGGGCTGTGACACCAGAAAGCCATAAATCAAACTGTCTATATCTACCCTGTTTTGGAAAGGGAGGTAGCAGGTGACCAGCAAGTGGAGGGTCAAGGATGGGAATGCTGTGAAAAGGTATTGAGAGAGCACTGTTCACAACTACTGGGCATTTCTTCACACTTTCCTGGAGACAATTCCACTGATACAGACAATAAGGGCACATGCAGCCACAGCAGGAGACTGTGTCTTCGTTCAGCCCTAGCAGAACTGGAGCATCTTGAAAACATGTTATATTGGTGGCACATGGGGTCTCGGCAGCAGTGAGGGCTGGTGACAGATCGCTTGCGCTTCAACATCTTGCAGGGTTGTAGGTCTGTGTAGGTAGATGCATTTCCAATTTCAGGAGCAACACCAGTCCCTGGATCTCCCTTGGTTGAGCAGAGTTCAATGCAGATAATCCATCATCTCTCACATTTGATGTGTTTCTAATCCCCAAATCAAATCCTTCTGAAACCTTCAAATGATTAGCCCATTCCAAACAAGCAGTGATGTTTGTCTTTGTTTCCTGCAGCATCTTTCTTGCTCTATGTTTGCTTCTCCAGTTCTATGTATTCTTTCCTCCCTGTGCTGCGTTTTCTCCAGCTTGTGTACTTTTCAAGGCCAGGAGATCTCTGTGGCCACAAAATCAGAGTAAATCAATAGCATGGAATCCAGGAACATGAATATCTAGTGTAGTCATAAAACACTGGTACACTTGTATAATGACTACTGATACCCTCGGTTTAACCACAGTGTCTCAAGAATATAGTGATAATCAAGGTGCTTCAATATTCTTTTCTGTGGTGAAGCATGCTTTGGAAACCTATCAAACTATTCCACTTTCTTTTGCTTTGTTTTTTTTATGTTTTATGTCCTGGCTAGTTCAGAAAGATTACTTCTTAGAGAAATAAGTCCCTGTTTTTTTCTTAAATACAAGAAGAAAAGAAGACAAGTATTCTAAGAGGGAACAAACGTTATCTAAGACAAAAACATTTACAGCAGCTTCCTAGCTAAACCAATCCTTTTTTCCATTTCTAGTATGGCTTTGTTCTATCTCTTCCAAAGAGATCTGAGTATCTGAAACATAAAAATACCCAGACCATTCTTTCACTTACCAAAGGTCTTGGCATTGAAACCTCCATAGTAGATGACATTTGTGATTCTTTGTGAATTCTTACACTGTTTTGTTGGGGTTTTCTTTCAGGATGAAACTGTCTCTAGAATCAGTATTTAAGTAACCTATTTTGGTGCTTACTAACCTTTTAAACTACTTCCCTTTCCTTCTTGGTCTTCAATACCTTGTATCTTCCAGGTCAAGGTGAACCAGTCCATCAGCATGGCCTATATTATACAAGAAAACAAAGCTCAATAAAAAACATAATCCTTCCATGCAGTCAAGATTTGGTCAAGCACCCTTACAAGAATGGCTTGGATACTGAACTGGTTTTTGAGTTCCAGCATCAGCCAGCTAGTTAGGCCTCAGAAAGAGTGGGATAGCAGACACTAGGCTCTGGTTTTGTTCTATCAACAACCACTTATGGTATTTTCATCCCTCTTAGTTCCTTCCCAGTAAACTCGGTGGTGTCTTGGACTCAGCTGTTCAGATGATCAGTAGTCTCTCCTCACTGAAGGGTGGAGGAGACATGGTCTGCCTTCCAGGAGAACACCTTCCCTCTATTCTGCTGTCCTTACATTTTTCAAAGGTGCAAACAGAGTCACTGAATTCAGCATAAGTCAAAAAACACTGACAGGCAAGTTATTTGAGAGCTATTTACGTCTGCCAGTTAATTGGTTATTGCCTACGCAGTAGCAGTTGATAGACACCATCAAGAAAATAGTGCCCCTGGAGAAAATTATCTCCTCTTTACAGCCCTCGCAGTCACCTGGGAAATATGCTGTTTCTGATAATGCTATGAATATATTACGTGGGAAGGAAAGCATCTAATCTGTACTTTTGCCTACAGGCATGCTGTATTGATTATATTCCCATCAATATATCATTTATTTATTTCAAGTCAGCTCAGCAAGGCCAGTCCTGGGAAATGAGTTGGATGAGTTCCTTTCAAAAAAACAATTAGCAGGTGATATTTCTTCAGAGCTGAGTTTTAATTCAAGTCTGGACAAGAAAGGTGCATTAGAGAACATCTGTAAACATCTTTCTTGAATTAATTGTGGAAAAGTTCCTCTCCACAGCTGTTCAGAGCTGCTTACTCAGTAGAAGCTCAGAAGGGCAGACAACTGAAGTTGGGGTATCTTGTGGCATCTTTCTGCTATGCACGGGAAGGCATTAAATGGGAAACAAAAACTGGCCAGTCATTTCCTTTAAGATAAAGTGTGGGATAGTCCCCTGTCGCCTTCATAATGCCAAGGCCTGATCAAGGGACTTTTCACCATTGGAAGCTCATGGGCTGCAGGCTGAGGAGAGAGCCCAGAACCTGCAGCCCAACCCACAACCTTAACCACATGTGTGCCTTTTCCATGATATGTAGAGCAACCTGATTACCAATGATCGATGATAACCGCAAATACTGGATGCAAGGTTTTGGGGGGAATCCCACGCCATATCTCAGCTGCTTGCTTTGATCACTGTCATCTTTGTATGGCAGTATTCAAGGCTCATTGGACCACAGGGCTGATTCTCTGTCCTATTCTTCCTCCATTTCTTAAACCCCAAGTAAATCTCTGTCAAATACGTTATAAACCTGGCACTGTGAGATTCACACAGCATTTGTTGTGTTGGATGAAGGCTGCAGAGATAAACTTATTTCTGCTATGGGAAGCTGGTAGGCTTTTAAGGGGACCCCACCAACATTGTGATCTCACCATGTGTGTCTGTAGACTCCTTGTGAAAGGGAGGAGGTGGGCAGGCAGCTGGCAGCCTCTCTGCTGGCTTATCAGTGGTGTCACAGGAAGCCCTGAGCACAATCTGCTGAAGATAGCTATTCAGGGAGTGGCTAGGATGTGGTCAGCAGCAGCATTGATCAGATGTGCTCATCTTAAGATGCTCATATTTTGACATACGAAGGTTAGAAAAGCTCTACTTCACACCACCCATCCCCAGCTTATGTGGTTGGACTGAAGGCAGAGCTGAAGTTTATCACATTATATGAGTTGCTTCACTTTGCTTCCTATTTTGAGCAGCTACAGCCAAAGCCACCTTGTTCTGAGAACACAACAGTTCTCAGATTGTTCTGAGACAATCTGCATGATTGTTCAAGCAGATTTCAAACTAAGGCCTTTCAACCTGCTAACATACACGACCCTTAAACACATGGTAGCACGACAATGCCATTAGTTAATTGGAATGGGAGCCTTTTACCCACATCTTCAGCTAAACGCCAAAAAAAAAATTTGAGACCCATACTTGTTTCTTAACTTCATGTTCTCATGCACCTTACTGCTTAACTGTTTAAAATCATTACATCATGAATTAGCTGCATGGAGCTGTGGTCTTCCTTGCAATATGATGTCCATTTATCCTTGCCGTTTGTCTGATCATCTTGACCTTTGCTTGCTCTATCCAACTACTTCCCTGGTGAGGGATCAGGAATCAAAGCAGAGAGCAGAGCTCAAAAACTGTGCTTAATGCAGTTGAACAGTGTTCAGCACTGTCAGCATCTGTTCTCGACAACGAGTTTTCATTTCTAAAAGAGCCATTTTGATGAAGCAATAGATAGGGTAAAATCCAAATCCCCCAATGAAGAATGCCACTCAGGTTGCTAAGCGCTGTACCACTTTCACACAGGAATAGCATCACTGGATGCATAGCCCACCAGCGAATACTAACTGCCTCATACACCTGAGCTGCTGGAAGACATGTTGTTATCTGCAGAGCCAGGTAATTCTATCTGTCTCCTTCCCTCCTGGTGGGTCAGAATAGAAATCATAGAATCACAGAATGGTCTGGGTTGGAGGGGACCTTAAAGATCATCCAGTTCCAACCCCCTGCTATGGGCAGGGACACCTTCCACTAGACCAGGTTTCTCAAAGCCCTATCCAACCTGGCCTTGAACACTGCCAGGGATGGGGCAGCCTCAGCTTCTCTGGGCAACCTGTGCCAGGACCTCACCACCCTCAAAGGGAAGAACTTCTTCCTCAGATCTCATTTCAATCTCTCCTCTGTCAGTTTAAATCCATTCCCCCTTGTCCTGTCCCTACACGTCCTTGTAAAAAGTCCCTCTCCAGATTTCTTGCAGGCCCCCTTTAGGTACTGGATTTAAATGTTGCTTTGCATTTACCACTTGATACAGCAAGCTGCCAACTTTTCAGCTCTCCAGGCAGAAGGGATAGTTTGAAATAATTGACTTGTTTCCACAGTGGGCCAGGGCCTGGTACTTTTGCTCCTTTCTTATTCCCTAAACTGACAGGTTTAATGGGTATCTATCAAACCTCTCTGTTGTACTGGCTTCGTTAGTAAGGACCACTACTGCTGTCTCCTAACCAGCTGTGCAAAACTAAGAAGACTAAACATTCAGAGATGGAGATTTCTCCAAATCTTACCAGCTTTAGGGGAAAATAAGAAGAAACTGGAAATATTATAGACTGCTCAATTAAAGATTGCGGGGAGATGACAAATTCAAGGTGTTTGCTAATCCGGAAAATATTTTTTTTATTTCCCTTCTTTGTACTTGAATTCCTTTCTCTTTGCAAAGTTCAGCCATATTTTCATGGGATAGAAGTTGCTATGATATTCACTGTCAGTGTCTTTCTACATGCTCTCTACAAGGTTAGTTTTAAGTCCAAGACCTGTCCCTGTACATCCATCAAATCATTGCTAGAAAACTTTAATGCTGACAGACTATAATTTCATGGAAAATATCCCTTCAGATAGTTGAGAGAACGACACCTCTTTTTCTTCCATAGCTGACCTGTGGTAGATTCGATAAACCAACTTTTTCTTCTGATTCAATCCCAGCTGGCTTGCCAAACACACTGGATCTCAGGCCAGCCTTTTCTGCAGTTTCTTTTATCTAAGGAAAGTAAAGCAGCCTTAAGAAAATGAAGCTTGATTCAGAGATGGCCAAAATGATAGTTTTGCTTTACAGTTTAGATTTCCAACTGGAGGTATGATAAAAT
Source organism: Pezoporus wallicus (assembly GCF_028554395.1). Classification (NCBI taxonomy): domain Eukaryota; kingdom Metazoa; phylum Chordata; class Aves; order Psittaciformes; family Psittacidae; genus Pezoporus; species Pezoporus wallicus. Next base: position 1,600,267 of record NW_026637044.1, on the reverse strand, counting down.
ACATAGTTTAAAGAGCAGAGACCAGGATCATGACAAGAAGGTAGGTCAAAAACCAGGAAACCAGAAAGAGAACAGTAGAGTAAGGATGAGAACCTGGAGGACTGCAGCACGTCAGAGCAAGATTCACAGCAGGATGAGAAAAAGTTTGAGGTTTAGCCATGGTTTGTCTCTCTCTTGGTATCATCCACGCCACAGGACCCCTCTTGTGGGATCCACATCCTTATAATGTTCTGTGATGTGAGAAAGAACATAAGGCTTATTCTCATGAGTTCTTGTGTAAACTTTCTAACAGTAGGCTAATAGCACCTCCATGTATTACTTTGAGAAAATAGATTTGTTCCCTTTTATCTTCTTCTCCCTCTCCCTTCCCCTGTCATTCTTGTTTTCACTCCTGGAGGAGGGTATTAAGGAGAAAACACTGTGGATATGGCATTACACCACTTTATGAATTAACACTTTGAGGACGCTTTTGTTGTGGGTCTAAAAATTGAATTGACTTCTTATGTGAACAGAAATAGCGTCCAGAGTGACAAATAGACAAAGAATGTTCTAACTTCAGAGGTTAACAACATGAGCTGCAAAATGTTATGTTTTTTTGGCATTGCTCTTTCTTCTTCCAGTGTGAATGTGGGTTGGTTCCTCTGAAAATTGAGTGTGGTCTTCCTCTCTGATCATTCTTGATATCCTAAATTTAGGAGGAAAGTAAGAATAACTGCAACAAAATTACATATAATCTTTCTTCCAAATGTACCCTATCATTAGACAGATATACAGTGCATGGATTGTTAACAAGACCATAATCATAGATCACTCAGAAGATCTGAAACCTACAAAAAAGTCCTATATCATTCTCCAGGGCCCCTAAATGCAGTGCAAAATTAGAGCCACTCTCTAAGCTGTAGTGCTCTGGGTGAAATAATACAAAGATGCTATAAATATCTACAGATATCAGTGCACCTCATCAGGCAATGTGAGCCTTATTGCTTCTCTCCAACATGGAGCCCCCAAAAAACTGATCCAGGTAAGAGAAAGTTTGCAGACCTTCTGTACTGATCAAATCCCTGGTGGCACCCAATTATTTTCACCCTAATAAGAATTAGGGAGTAAGTAATATCACAGAAATTCACAGAGGTCATTCCCCATCTGGTGTGTTGAAAAAACATGAGGAACCAGTAGGCTTGCAGAGGCACAGCAGTAAAGGTTCTGTCTTTACAAACGCATCATTTGCTTTTGAACTCTGCCTTGTGCCCATGCAGAGAAATTTTCCAGTTCTTAAAAAGAGCAGAAACCAGTGCTTGATTTCCACTCTCTTAGGAAGGATGGGCAACCACTCAAAACCAGTCTTGGCATCCTCCTCATGCAATCTGAACAAAAAGGTGACATCTGTAGTGGTAAACTAAATAGGACCAGGTCACATTGTCTTGTCCTCTTGCCAATAGTCAGGACCTGGAAAGTTCCACACTATTAAATTCTCTTATGCTCCTAAATGAGGTGACTACATCCGAGTTGCTTTTTTGGGAATGCTCTCTGGCCTGCACTGACACCCAAACCAAGCCTAGAAGTTGTCAGGGTAAGCACTACGTAGCATGCCAGGGACCAATGTTAAGAATTTTAAAATATAACTGATCAAGGCTGTGCAACATGACCTGATACAATTTAATTGGGTGGTATGGACACAGCCAAATGCTGGACTCATCTCCTAAATTACAGTGAATCGTTTTTGGTGATATTTTCAAGTGAAAATTTGCAAGGCGAAGAGCTGCTGCCATGTATTTTTCACAGGCACTGAGATGCTCTGTCTCAGAATAAATAGCACTTCCTTATGCCACAGCTTTCTTGCTGATGGGCTAGCATAATGCAAGTTCTTGCCAACCATACAATTTCACACCACCCAAACTCAGGCCCTGAAAGGATGCTGCAGACATTGTCCAACTCTCCAGCTTGTGATTTTTTATACCTTGCATATGTTTGTTCTCTGTTTGAAGAAGACGATCAGAAAAAATCTGTCAGCAATTTCTTATGCGTCTAGAAAGGGAAATGGAATATAAATATTTGATACATCATGTCATATAAGGTGGGCATTATCTTATAGATTAAAATACATGTCTAAATATAGATGTTGTTGCATGTACTGCGTGTGTAGGTTCCCATTATAATCAATGGAGGTCCACTTGAAGTGGTCAGTGAAGCCTGGAGAACAAATCAGTCAATTAATCAAATGGAGTTGGTGGCACATGGGATGAGCTGAACTGCTCACTAGGCTCCACGACTTACAAAATAGGAGATATGGGTCTATTGCTCTAATGCCACTTTAGACATATTAGTGTAATCTGAGACATCCATAGGGAATTGTCAAATATGGCACAGGACCTATGGACATGTTTGCATCCTGCACTGACAACTGAAGGCCAGAATGAGTGTGTGAGATCAACTCAAACAGTAGCATCCACATGCATGGGCATATCAGCTTACCTTTGCATTTGCACAGTGGAGACTGTGTGCTCAAAATGCAAAGAAACATGTACCTACAGAGTCACAGAATGGCTTGGGTTGGAAGGGACCTCAAAAGATCATCTAGTTCCAGCCCCCTGCCATGGGCAAGGACACCTTCCACTAGGCCAGATTGCTCAAAGCCCCACCCAACCTGGCCTTGAACACTGCCAGGGATGGGGCAGCCACAGCTTCTCTGGACAACCTGTGCCAGGGCCTCACCACCCTCAAAGGGAAGAACTTCTTCCTCACATCTCATCTAAATCTACCCTACTTCACTTTGATTCCTTAATTTGTGCACAGAGTCACAATGCCTGCTCACAATGCCTGCTCTCTGTATTAACTCAGTGAACAATAAGACATGGTATGCAAGACTAAACCCTATAATTCTTCTTTTTTAGTTGATACTAAATTTCTTAAAGATGTAGAATCATAGAATCATAGCATCATAGAATAGTTAGGGTTGGAAAGGACCTTAAGATCATCTAGTTCCAACCCCCCTGCCATGGGCAGTGAAACCTCACTCTAGACCATGTCACCCAAGGCTTTGTCCAACCTGGCTTTGGAACACTGCCAGGGATGGAGCACTCACAACTTCCCCAGGCAACCCATTCCAGTGCCTCACCTTCCTATCAGGAAAGAATTTCCTCCTTATATCCAATCTAAACTTCCCCTGTTTAAGTTTGAACCCGTTACCCCTTGTCCTGTCACTACAGTCCCTAATGAAGAATCCTTCTCCAGCATCCCTATAGCCCCCCTTCAGATACTGGAAGGCTGCTATGAGGTCTCCATGCAGCCTTCTCTTCTCCAGGCTGAACAGCCCCAACAAAGACTCATATGTGTTTGATATGTGACCAAACCTAAAAGACTCCTCTGTAGCATTATTCTTTAGAACTTCATAGTTTCCTCTTTCCAATTTTTCATGCTTCTGAGCATGAAAATAAAAGAAGGGAAGGGAGACAGCCAAAATTCTACTTACCTGATGGTTACTTTAGACTACACTGCTGCTGGGCCTTAAGGCAGGTGACAGCGTCATTGTCACTTCCCTTAATACCCTTGTCCACTGTCCAAAAGCTTAGCATAGCCTTAGTATCTAATAAAATGGCAACTTACAGATACAAGAGAAATCATAAATTGGCACCAGACTTCTGATTCAAGTTCTCTAATCCATGTGGGAATCCTGACACACGCATAGATCAAATGCAGACAGTGACTAAAACACTACTACTTTTCCAATCTGTTCCTATCTTACTTTGGATATGTGCCCACGGTGCAGTGAAAAAAAATCATAGCCAAAAATTTTTTTATGTGTTTTTTCTTGGAAAAAAGATATATCCACCTGGCTCATCTAATACACCTTTGGCTGTTTGTGTTGATGATTATGGAAAGCATAACCTTAAAAATAAATGAAGGTGGGAATATTAATGTTTATGCCATCAAACATATTGCACTGATACAGTGAGAATATAGGATCCTGTTTGCTTCTGTTCTTCATTAAACTAGTAGTGGAGGCAGCTAGAGCAAGGCAGCAGGCAGGTGTGCAGGTCCTGCTCTGAAGAGATGTGAAAGCAAAATTTCCACTAGATTACTTGGCTAAAACCAGAAATTTTAGCTTCCTTTCTTAGACACCATAAAGGATTGTGACAGGACAACAGGGAAGAGGAGAAAATCAGAAAAGCACAGAATGGCAAATGTACAATATTGCTCAGCAATGTAAAATATACTGGGCAGCCTGGAGGAAAACAACTTGGAGAAAAAAAAAATCAGCTTTCACTTGAATGCAGGATTAGAAGTCTTCTGCTAAGTGTCTGAATCCTTGCTTGGTAATCCGGACCGTTGCCTTGATATTCAGTGAAAGATGTAATGTGCATGCTATCATATGTCTGTCGTAATGCACAGGGTGAAAGAATTTTTTTGCAAGATAAAACATAGCAGACCATGCATCAACTTCATGCTGCTTCATAACACAAAAGATAGAAAAAATCTCTTATTTTTGAGTATGTCCCAGAGAGCCCCTTCAAACTTCAAGGATCCACAAGGAGGTTCACACCTCCCACTTCTGACATCCACATTCAAAGACTCTTCCTCATTGCACCAGTATCCCAAATTTGGGATCAGCCAGCGATATCTGCTATAGGGATATAACCCACATGACCATAGCTCCCCCCCTCCCCCAAGAAATCAGACTGCAGCTTCATACTGTGACTCCTCTACAACATATGACCCAATAAGCATCCACACTTGTGTCATGCATATTAAAGGACAATGACTTTTCCTATACCTCATAAGAAGTTTACTACTCCAACCTGTCTCTTCTTTTCCCTTCAAGAGGCTTTGGCCAGCTTTCCCAGAGCAAGGGTAGAAGGGAAAACAGGGACTGATGCAGACCTAAGGCCAGCAGTATGGAAGAGGTCTGACTCAGCAATGATACGCTGTGGTTGCCTTTTTTCTTTCCAGGCCCCGAAGAGAGGTACTGAGAAATATGGACTCACACTTCAGTGAATACACAAGCCTTTAAGACTGAGGAAGAAATCATTTCACAAAGAAGATTATTCTACGATCTTCCATTAGGGGGCATCTCTCCCCTTCATGTAGAGCATCCACAGGCTGGTTCTCGGACCAATTAGGCCGTCAGCCCCATCCTGCTCATCTGCTCCAAGCCAAGCCTGCTTCTGACAGTTTGCTCTCTGCCTCGCTTCACCTCTTGAGTATTTACAAATGTCATGGGTGGTGTTTGTTTGTGGCAGCCAGCCGGTTGTGGTGTTTCTTTGCTTTTTTTATTCACCCTCCTGTTCTTTTTTACAGCCTGTTATCAAAACCACAGCAGAGACTAAATTCAACATGATTTCATAAAAACCCTGCAAGAGCTCAGGAAGCTCATCCCAAATAAATGAGGGGGTTTGCATTTGCTCTTGTTCCCAAAAGCTTTCTGCAAATCTCAAGGTGAGCAGGCAGGTTTCTACTGTGGTTATTTGGTTTATTTTCTTTTCTTTTTACCTTTTTTTTAATTATTATTTGCCTGGGAGGAGGGTTATTCTTTTATTTTTTATTACTATTTTAGTTTATTTTTCATATCCAGGAATGCTGATAGCTCAAAATAGAAATTTTAATTGCACTGTCTCAGCTGCAGTCAAGTCCCTTCTCAAGTAGAGTCTGCAATCTGATCAAGATCAAGAGTACAATAGCAAAGAGTAAAAGATTACCTGCCTAACCTAACTCGTTAAGACCACTTGGCATATTTTTCTAGTATATTTGGTAGTCTTCCTTCAGGAGACTGATCCCATTCTCACCTTCACAACCTCTAGTGCTGGATTAAACACTTTTCTTATCCATAAGGTAACTTTTTTCTGATAGAAGCTAAGGAAAACCATAGCCAGGATTCTGCAAGAATGGGTGACAAGAATGAGTAAAGTTATGAAACTGCTTTTGCATGAGAAATGCTCAGATATACTCAATCTTTCTTTCCTGAAAAAGAAATTACAGGGCAGGATGTGACAGAAGGCATAATAGCTGCAGAAACTGAGTAGGATATTGCTGTTTACTATCTCTTTCAACACAAGAATCAGAAATACTAGAAACAGCATAAAAAATAGTGTGTAGCAAATTCAATACAAAATAAGGATGGACCTTAAGAGATGAATTACAGTGAATTTAGATATATATTTGAAGATATTCAGGCCTCCAGCTTTTCACTGCCACATGTGATTGTCATCTATAAGATGCAGTGATAAAGAACTGGAGTGGTAAAGAAGCTAAGATTAAACAGACTGAGTCAGCTGGGCTACAGAACCTATTTCCCCAGCTCTGTTATCCTTGCTAGGAAATAATGTGGAGATAGATGAATCAATGAACATGCAGATAAATACTTACCATGGGATTAATTTTATTTAAGATTGCTTAAATTTCATGAAGAAAAAAGTGGGAGATAATGAGTCTAGACGATCTCTATAGTCATTGGAGTAATGATAAACACACACTTGAGCTCATCCTGACTCATGTTTGGAAGACATGGGATGATCTGGATGAATCTGGAAAGGGACTTTTTACAAGGGCATGTAGTAATAGAACATGGGAGAATGGCTTTGAACTGACAGAGGGGAGATTTAGATGAGATCTGAGGAAGGAGTTCTTCCCTGTGAGGGTGGTGAGGCCCTGGCACAGGTTGCCCAGAGAAGCTGTGGCTGCCCCATCCCTGGCAGTGTTCAAGGCCAGGTTGGACGGGGCTTGGAGCAACCTGATCTAGTGGAAGGTGTCCCTGACTCTGGCAGGGGGTTGGAACTGGATGAGCTTTAAGGTCCCTTCCAACCCAAACCATTCTGCGATTTGATGATTCTATGATTCTGTGATCTACATTGTAGTGGTAAAAGTCACCATTGTCAAAAAAGAACCAGGTAGTCTAAGCAAGTAAGTGAGACTCTGAAGTCTGTGCACAGATGCTGGTTTCCAAGTGTGACCTTCAATGTCTCTTAGACATCTCCCACTCACTTGATAGTTGCTTACCAGCGATGCAGCTCTCATTGCACTGCCTGAAGAAGGGGCCTGGAAAACTCTCTTGAGACTAGAAATTTAATTTTAACATCCAACAGAGAGCACAATTTGAAATTAATTCCAAACTGAAAAGTGCTTATTCAAATAGGCACAAGACCAGATTTAATAGGTTCTAGGAATAATCTAATTGTGGGCATAATAACTTAATAATTTAATTGTGGGTAGTATGTGTTCTGATGAAAAAATGTAAAAAGTAGAAAAAAAATTGCTCTGGTCAAAAACCAAAAGGGCAGTTATGACTTCACATGAGTTCTATATCCTTTACTCAGTACAAAATGCAGGGTGTTTTGTTAAGCAATAAGCAGGCAGAAACAATTATTGTAATATGTGATGAGAGGTCAGATGGTATTGACTGGTTTATTGTGTATTTGTACAAACAATATGACCTAACGAATGTGGTTATAAGCCCATTCCCTCATCCAAAAACCTAAATCTGTCTCCACAGCTCAAACCTTGAACAATCTGTTTTGTTTGGGGTTGTTTTTTTTTTTTTCATTTTGTAAGATACAGGTTGTGGTCCACAACATGAGGCATGAGAAAGACTGAATTTTATTATGTATTTTCAACTTGGCCTAGAGCACAACTATTGCATTATGGGAGGGACTGTGGCCTTATCACTTCTTTTGTCTATCTAACTAGTCATATGTTAAGAAAAGAAGGAAAGATAAGTGCCTACTCTGCTACTGTATGCAAGAACAAACACTCTTATAATAATGCCTATGACAAAGCCCAAGCCTTTTAGCTAGCAAGAAACTAGTTGCTCTTCTAATTGTCCCAGTACAAGACATGGCTTAAGGGAAAAGGCTGGAAGAATTTGGGTTTTCTTAGTTTGGAGAAGAAAGGCTGGAGGATGTACAAAACCAGCTTTTGAGAGTCTTGAAAATTGTTTCAGAGTGGAAGAGAACAATCTGTCCTCTATGCCCATGGTGACTAGATTAGGAAGGCTTGGATATAAATTACCAAAAAAACCCAACCAGTTTCAAATTGGTGATTAAGACAGACTTTCTGAAAAATAGGGTAGCAATGCAGTAAGTCTGATTGCTTGAAGCAGCAGTTTCCTCCACTGGGCACCTCTAAGCACAGGGTAGATGTCAGTCAAGGATGGCTTATAGTGTTGTTCCTGCCTAAGGACAAAGACATGCACTGCATAACATTTCAAAATCTTCTGTGATTCCCCATGTCACTCCTTTTAGTCTTATTCTCATAATTGGAGTTCATTAGCTACTGTATTAGTTTGACTGTTTCAATTGTATTGAACTACTGAATCATTCTTAGTTGTGGCTTCACAAAATCATTACCTGTTCCAGCTTTTACTGGTTTACTGAAATGGTAGTAGATTAGCTCTGTAATGCATCTGCTTAAGCATATTTTTTAATTCAACCGATTCTGAAAATAAGTGTAGGTAGCACTAGCTAATTGCAATGAAGTCAAACACTGCTGGGACACAGAGTGTTCAAAATGAACTATGACTAAAACCACTTAGATCTCCTTCTGAATTAACGTTCACCTCCTGCTCACTATTAATAGCATTGTCAAATTTAGTCAAATGCTTCACTTTTTCTGAGCCACAGATAGGCAGACATTGAATGTTAAGGTAAGAAAAAGCAGAGATCCGTCAAGTAAACATAGCTTGCCACTGGCAAGGAAAGTGGCAAGGGTGAAAGAACCGTCTATGACTATATAAAGCTTAAATTCTTTACTTCTTCTGCCTCTATTCTCTTTTCTTCGATACCTCCAGCTATACAGGAGTCTTCTGTGAAGAGAGGAATTAATCTTTGGAGCTAGTTGATCTTGTGACCTTGGCTTCCCTTTTCCTCTGTGGGGCAGAGTGCAGGGAATAAGAAAGTTTTCTTTGGACTGGTTTCCTGCACTTCATTAAAAATCTTAGGTTAAAATCAGTAACATTCACATCCAGAGTGTGTAAAAGTATCTGTCCACAACTGAGATTGAGCTGTAAACCGGCCTGGTAAAAGTAGATCCTGAGCCAGGAGGCTCAATAATCTTCCAGAATTCTTAGTAGTGTAATTAGCATGAATACGTTTACTATCCATCTAAAAGCCTACTTTAGGATTTGTTGTGGTTTGGCCCTTTTCTAGAGGGGGATCACAGAATCACAGAACTGAAGAAAACCCTCCAGATGACTAATTAGCCATATCTTCTTAGTAACATGATCTCTGACATACGTTTGTCAAACCTACCCTTAAAGTTATTTGGTAAGGGAGATACCCCACCTATACCCATACAATTATTTCCAGTTCATGATTTTTTTATTCTATTAGAGATGGGAGGCTTCTTAAAGCATAATCTTAATCTTTTTACTTCAAGTGAAGAATGTGAATTCCTATTCTATTCTCCACAACAATTTCCTTCTTTCTTCTTCAAACACTCTCTTAGATATATAAAGACAAATATGTTCCTCACACGGGTGCTCTCTTTCTCAGCCTAAGCCAGCTCAAAATGCCTGCCTTAGGCCATTTGTGTATTGCTTGTCTTTTAGAGTAAGGACTAAAAAAATAACTTTTTCTATAACTAAAGTGTGGCTTGATGTTAGAATTGAAACACATCATCAGATAGGCACACTCAGACTGATTTTAACTCACCTAGACCAGGCCCTGTTGTTGATGTAACCATGAAAGAAATTAAAAATATCTGATCAGAGAGGAAGATATTCCACGAACTCAGAGAAATACATGGTTGCCAGACTTTATTGTAGCTGTTTTGAAGCTAGCTCAGGTGTGGTTGCGTGAATTCTGATCACAGCAAAAAAGCTGAATGTACTTAGTCATGGATGACCAACTGTCACCCAAATAGAGAAGGTAGGATTCAGTTGCTTAATGCCATTTGATGTTAGAAGGAACAGAGATCTATACAGGACTGGAAAATGTGTCAGAAGACCTTTCAGCATCTGGTAGCTAGATCTGTGAGTGTTTCAGCTGGTATTTGAAGTGGTACAGAGTGCTTATATCTTGGCAACTGAATTTCATTCAGACTGTTGATAGTTTGATTCACCTCGTCCAAAAGAGTATAACTAAAATGGAGCAAATTAATTTGGCACTGTAAGTGCCTATTTCTTTCAAGTGGTACAAAAGGGACCTAGGCAACATCTCAGATAAAAATGTCTGAAGCTGGGTGGAATGAATTCCACTCAGATACTTCCGCAAGGCTAGCACATGTTGTAGAGATATCCACACCATCTTACTATAAACTATCTGAGGTTGTAGAAGCCAGCTAGATCCCATAACAGAGAGCTCTGAATGGGCATGCTTATTTGGATTTCTTATCTGTTCAGGGAGCCAAATTAGTTTACATACTATTCTACTGGACACTAATTGATAACTAGGTATCTTTTGCCATGAACGGTCCTTCACTATATGTAAAAATATGAGTCCTGTGTATCTGAAGTCCTTTTCCCATGTCCTCTGTTGGTGCAGTAGCACCAGATGTCAAGGTCATGAGAACAATTCAACAGCTACTTTGGTTTCTCCTCACGAAGTCACGGGTTGTGCTGGAGCTCACTGCAAGTTAATTAGTGATGCTGCTGTCTTGGTTTATTCCACTTGCCCTGCCATAAAGCACTCTGGTCCTAGAGGCATTATTTTTTCCCTCATGCTTTGCAAAGTAATTAAAGGGAACAAGTTAGTGAGATGTCTACTCCATCTGCCTGGTTTGATTAACCCCTTCAGTGCCACATGTTACGTGAAGAAGAGAGAGGATTTCAGGGGTCACAAGTCAGTTCCAGCTTTTGTTACAATAAAAACACCTAGACCCATTGCAATAGCAACACATAAATAGAGAATATGGTAAAAAATACCCAGAAAGTTTGAGCCACTGGACTGCTAACTTTTGTACTGCTCAACCTTATATGATTAAATGTCAGTTAATTGTTTTGCATGGTAGATCAATGCTTATGATAATACCATTGTCCATCCCATGCTTGGAAGTTGTATAAAGAATTTTACGATGTAGTGGGTAGTGTTGATAGACTGGCTAATTAGTATCATTATGAGTGAGTGATACTCTAGAACTAGCTCAAATTGCAACAAAGAGCATGAGATATGTTCATGTGAAAGGAGAGCAGTGGGAGCCAACAGTGTGATTTTCTTGCTTGCTTCCCAACACTTACCAGGTTGCCAATAGTGTTATCAGTTATCAGCTGGGGATAGGTGGGAAAAATCAGTGCAAAGGCATTTACCTGAGTATACCGTGGCGGAAAGGTTGTTTCAGGTAGTCAAACACTGTGGGTTTCAGAGCCCAGGTCAATCCGTTCTCAGAAAAAGATATTTTGCTGTGGCTATACAGGAAAGTCTCTTCATCATTCTATAACAGGCATTCTACAGGAAGGTGGTAGGAGTGAAACTAAGCTTTTCTTTCTTTGGAAAGAAAAGCATGGGATTCATTTTTCTTACATTGGAAAAGTGAGAGAGTTGACCTCTTCCAAGGCCAGATTGAAATTCAACTTGTCTTTAGAAAACAAAAAGAATAACAACAAACACTCTTACTGGAGCTGTGTCCTGTGAAATTGAAAAATGTAATCAGTCACAGCTGGTCTCCAATAATTTCATGCCACAGGGCTCTGGGAGCCTTTATATAGTAATTAAAAAAAGCTTAGGCTGAATTAGTACTGGTTAAAAGATAGGTTGCTTCAAGGGAAAAAAAAATTGCCATGCAAGTTCATGTCTGCAAAGAGCTATTCAAAAAGAAGAGGGAAGGTGTTGATTTCTGCCTGAACTGCCTCCAGCAGTTGCTAAACATATTTGCTTCAGCCCACCTGGCAAGTCACAACATTAGCAACTGCCTTCTGTCTGACCTGCCAGACCTGACCCCCCAGCTGAGCAGGAATGTGAACCCAATGGAAACACTGAGAAAGGGGCAAAACTGTGCTGGTTCACCGACTCAGGCAATGGGAGCATTGACCTGCATCCTGGGGTCTCGTCCTTGCTTGCGTGACATTTACGTCTTTCATGTTAAAACAGCCACTGCGAATCTCACCCTTGTTAATACTATTAACCAGTTGACCCTGTCTTGCACTTAGCACAGGGAAGCAAAGCTACAGAAAAAGCAACACCAGCAAGCTCTTAACGTTGCTTCAGACTGATACGTTAGGAATTTTTAAAGGGCAATGTCAGAGAAGGCTACATTTTCTGGCAGGTCAAAAGTTAGTCCCAGGCAAAAGGAATGAAGTGTGAATGAGTGTAAGCAAACTGCACAAGGTCTTGCCAAAAGCAGGTGTCATCTCAGTTAGCTTTTGCTGTTGATAATGTAGATGTCTCCAGCTGAATTATCCTTCTCCTAACAATCAGTGTTGAGCAATAGGCATTTTGGGGTATCTTGCAGAAGCCCTGTGATTTGTTCAGCTTTGGTCCCTGGTATAAAAAAGAGATGTGGACAGGCTGGTGGAGGTCCAGAGAAGGGCCACAAAGATGATCCAAGGACTGGGAAGCCATATGAGGAAATGCTGAGTGAGCTGGGTTTGTTCAATCTACAGAAATGAAGGCTCGGGGGGAGACCTTATAACTCTACCACTACCTTAAAGGAGGTTATAATGATGTGGGGTTCAGTCTCTTCTCCCAATTAACAAGTGATAGGACAAGAGGAAATGGCCACAAGTTATGCCAGGGGAGGGTTAGATTCAATATTAGGAAAAATTTCTTCTCCAAAAGCGTTGTCAAGCACTGGAACAAACTGGCCAAAGAAGTGCTGGAATCACCATCCCATGATGTTATTTTAAAAATAGGTAGAAGTGACGCTTAGGAACATGGTTTAGTGGTGGACTTGCAGTGTTGATTAACAGTTGGACTCAATGATTTTAAGGGTCTTTTCTTACATAAGCAACTCTATGAGTCTACAAAAATGGAGGGAAGGTCCTCTGAAGCCATGCTCAATGCATAGCAGCATAGCTATGGTGAACAGAAGAAGGTTCGGATATATTTGTTTAGCATCTGACTTATCATATGCATTAAGTCTACCAAAGAGTCATCGTGGGGGTGCAGACATGTCTTTTGAAGACAGATCCCTCAAATGGCTGATCAGAGAATGCCTGGTACAGACATAGTATACTCAATGGAAATGGAGGAATTACTCGATATTTGCAAAATTCTCATGCAAAGGGTAATTTTCAAAGGCTATATTTCTGCCAAATATGTGTGAATTTTATTTTAGAAAGGGACATGACTCCAAATTCTGATTTTTCCTTTTTCATTTTTTTATTTTTTAACTTGGGCAAAGCAAAATATTTTCCCTTACCTTATTTGTGGAAAGTGCTGGATCTTGTTAACTTTTTTCTATTTAAATAAAGAAGTTAAACCCCTTCATAGTATCTTTCTGCACAGACAATTCAGTGTCAGCATCAGCATTAAGAAATTAGTTGTTTACATTAAAAGGGTCATGAAGCCTTATCTGTACTGGGACTATGCCTATGCAGGCAAAAATTTTAACGAAAGAGGAGGACTAATTACCATGCAACTATACATGTATGGCCCTGACCACTACAGTGTGCCTCCTGTTTCCGCTGATGGCAGCCCTCTGTTTTCTTTCATCCAGCCAACAACAGCTTCTCGCACTCTGAGTGACTCAACCCTTCCCTGTCCCAGTCTGTCACCTACTGAAAGCCAATGAAAAGAAAGGCTTCCTTAATCCTGCCCCAGCAGTGCTGCTGTGTAGAATACTTACCTTTTTCTTTCAGGATTTGTCACCAAAACCATGTACATTTTTGTACTGTTTCTTTCTGTACCAATGTCCATGTGACAACCAATGTCACCACTTTTCAGACCTTCTTCATTCTTACACTGCAAAGCACCCTGTTACAGGGACACTGTACCCTGGTTGTTGTATGAAAGAAGATACACATAGATACACTTAATGGATTTTTTCAAACCTGTCTTTTGGCAGAAGAATCAACCTGAGGGAAAGATGCCCTGCCTGGGTCTTCCTAGGTGACTCACTGCTTGTTTGCACCACTGCTCTGTGACTTCTTCCCCACCATATCACCCTCCCCAGGTGCAAGACCCACCTAACAGAGAACTGCTGAAGCTGACAAGCTGCTTCTGGATGATGTGGTTGTTGAGCAGTATCAGCTTTGACCTCTGCATGTGAGGAAGCAAGATGAAGTTTCAAGTGGTTGGCTCATTCTTGTATTCAGGGCATGCAGTTAAGAGTATGCAGATATCAAATGGGAGAGTTAATAAGGTACCACCATAAGGTGTTACAGATTACAGATGAGCAGTGATATATGCAGATGGCTCACCCTAACACTACAAACAGGAAAAAGAAACAGGGGGGAGGTTTAACTGAATTGGTGAAAAAGAAGGAATTTAACAGCACAACAATACAATAAATATTAACTAATATAAAAGTAACAAAGCCAGAAGCAATGGGGAAGATGCAAAGGAGTGCTGTTCATATATGAAGGCTTCAAGAATATAAAGGGGGACACTTCAGAAAAGAAAAAAGGGGAAAAGGGAATGTAGCATGAAGCAAATCATGGGAAAAGGGCCGTTCAGCAGCCCCTGTACAGCAGGAATTCTGTGCCTGATCAGTGCAGGAACTATAAATTCACTTTTTCCACTGTATTTCTGCTTGAACTGTTTCTGTGATTAGGAGACACCTAGATTGGTTTAACCTGCCATCAACAAGATAGTGGAGAGTTGTCTTTTTCCATGGATAGGGTAATAGTGCATTTTCCACCTACCAGCATTACCTCTTCCTCTCCCTGAACAATGTAAAGACTTAGTATGGCTGCTTTGTCACCCAAAGGATGAGAAAGCAAATTTCAGCCCTCTCTCAACCTGCTGGTCATGCTGCTGGAGATGCAGGCCACTATACGGTTGGCTTTCTGGGCTTCAAGAGCACACTGCCCTGTCTTGTTGACCTTCTGGTCAGCTAACACCCCCAAGTACTCTGCAGGGCTGCTCTTCCCTTTCATAAATCCAGGTGTTCAAGAGGTCTGTCTGAAGCAGTTGTACCTACCAGCTCCAGCCATAGGCCAGGTTTCAATTGTTTGATGGGGTTTATGTAATACTAAAGCATGGCTCCTGCCCAAGCACCTCATAATGACAAAGACCTCACTGATAAGTTCTAATTAGAGATTTACAGAAAGAATGCTCAAAAGACTATAGGCTCACTACAGCCCTCACCTATTCACAATCAAAAAGATAAATCACTTAGAACTTCATTAAAATTATTTAATAATTTGATATATCAGACTCTGAATTTCCCATATGTTCTTGGAGAATAACAGGTAGCTCCTGAAAATGCGTCAGCCCCTTAGAGATCTGACTTACACCATAGATACTTTTAGCCAATAACTGGGAAGAGTCTTGACTGTGTAAGATCCTAATTTAGGTATCTCATTTTAGTACCCACAGCCAAACGGATGACTCTAGGGTTTCATGTATGACAAATGAAAGAAAGCCTTGCAATGAAGACTCTGTTCTTAGTAGGCAAGTCAAAAAAGAGGCTGAGTTCAATAATAGAGTTAGTGTTTGAATCATGCAGAACTGGACTTAGTGGCCGTTCATGTCAGATCTTTTTGGCTTTAAGCTATTTGGATTGTTGGCATGTTTTCTTCACAGCAGTGAAGGGAGGCCCAGAGAAATTAAACCACTTGCCTTCATTCATGTGGGGAGTCTGTGGACAAACTGAAGAACAAGAACAGATCTCCTGGGGACTTGTCTAATGGCTTAACCATGAGATCCTCATTCCTTCCATGCTGTGACTGCTCGCCTTCCAGCTGTCTTGCACACTCAGGGTCGAGGAGGGTTGAATACATTTGGATAGCATACGGCACAAGCTGAATTCCTGCCAAGTGTTTAGCCTAAACTTGTGATGTTCTCTTTTGAAGTTTTAAATGGAGTAAACTTTTCTCTGCTTTTAAAAGTCAATTTAGTTTTAGTCTTCTCTATGATGCTGGTCTTCCTGGTTCCAATCAGATGTTAGTGTGGAAATTATTAGAATCTTCAACACTATTCTTGTATGATATCTAGTCAGACTACAACAAAACTTTGTACCTTTTGCTCCATCCTTCTCTCTCCTTCTTTCTTCTTTTCCCTCCCTCCTTGTCTCCCTCCTTGTCTCCCTCCTGAGCATATTAATCTATGAGTCTCCTCCAGTTA
Organism: Pezoporus wallicus; assembly: GCF_028554395.1. Classification (NCBI taxonomy): domain Eukaryota; kingdom Metazoa; phylum Chordata; class Aves; order Psittaciformes; family Psittacidae; genus Pezoporus; species Pezoporus wallicus. The sequence goes on along the minus strand of NW_026637044.1, from coordinate 1,584,119 downwards.
TGCCAAAGAGAATACAGGTGAAAGGATCAAATATTTTTGAAGAACACATTTAGTGGATTTTGCAAAAACATGGAGCACAAAAATATGTAGCTTTCTTCTTGGAAATCTAGAAATTCTGCCTATATAGGAATATTTACTTAGAGATCAAAAATACATGAACCAATTGATGCCAAGCTATTAATTACTTCAGTTCTTTCATATATCTCTCCTATTGACCTCTGCTGCATTGTGTAATGTCCACAAGAACATCCTCACTAGATAGAGCAGACACTATTTCTCTCCCCCACACACTTTAAAAGCAAGGGAGAGAAGAAAAGGAACGACCATGTGGCCCTCCATTCTCTGTTCAGTGATCTTTAAGGGTTTTCCTAGGTTTGCCTGTAAATTTGGATAGTTTTCATGTATGGGACATCCTGAGTAGGTCTGGGACTTCCAGTTCATTCAATTCCTTGTACCAGTACAGGCTGGCAGCCATCTGGGAAAGATGGATTGCAGGAAAAGACTTGGGTGTCCTGAAGGACACCAAGTTGGACTGTGTCAATAAAAGTATGGCTAGGAGATCAAGGGAGGGCATTCTTCCCCTCTACTCTGCCCTGGTGACACCCCACCAGGTCTGTTGGGGTGTGTCCAGTTCTGGGGTCCCCAGTATAAGAAAGACATGGACCTGCTTGAGTAAGTCCATAGGAGGACATGAAGATGCTTTGAGGGCTGGAGCACCTCTCCTATGGGTAGAGGCTGAGAGAGCTGGGTTTGTTCATCCTGGAGAAGAGAAGGCTCTGGGGAGACCTTAGAGCAGCTTCCAGGACCTAAAGAGGCCAACAATAAAGCTGGAGAAGGACTTTTGACAAGGGCAAGTAGGGATAGGACAGTGTCTGTTCTGAGTCAAAGTGAGGGATCTGCTCAGACAGCTGGGGCAGCTTGTTCCAAAAGTATCTGCTCTTGTCTTCTCATGTCTCCTTTTCTCCTATCTCTCTGTCCTGGTGGGACTTCTTCCCATAGCAGGGCTGCCCAACTTCATCTCCTGACAAAGTGAAAGTCCCCTTTCCCTATGCTTTCAGGGAATTCTGGGTACAGCAGATATAAATGAAAGGACATTTAGGTGGAAGATAATGTCAGCTTTGCTCATATGGAGTCTCAAAATGATACTTTGGCTTAGCAGTGGGTTGTGGAGGTGAGCCCAAGGGAGAATAAAGAAAACCTTGAGAAAAGACAGTGGCATGATTATGGTTCAACTAAATCCAGTTTTAATTTCCTCAAAGTAGATGTCCTAATTTGCAAATTACAGTCCTGTGATAGAGATCCTGTGTCCAACACGTAGTTAAAATATAAACAAGTCTCTTAGGATCAGGTGGCAGCTTATTAAAAGTAGCAAACCACATGCACTTCTTTTCTTGCATTCATGGTTTGGGTTGAACTCCTCTGGTTTTGGTTTGTACTAAAAACCTTGGCCTTTCTAAAAAAAGAGGCTCCTACAGCATCTAAGCTGAGCTTTTTATTTTGGGGTTGGTTTTTTTTGTTTGTTTTTTTTGTTTTTTTCCCTACAACTGGAAGGAGCATTGCCTCCTGTTTGGGTGGTCAAATATAGTTTGTGCACCTTGGAAGCAACCAAGGGTTGTTATTTTTTCATCTATCTTTCATAATAGCTGAAATCTCCCAAGAACTCCCTTAGTGCTGAATTCACAGGCTGTCTGGAATTTAATTGTGGGGTCAACATGGAACATTCTTCCTGGAAAAAGAGATGATGAGGTGGAGTAGTAAAGATGGTTAACCAGAAAAGCAAACAAAATCAGCCATAGACATTTATTAGCATTTAAAATAGAGTCTTGTCAAGCAATGTGTGTGAGTGTGTGAGTGTATGTGTTAGGGGAGTAGGGAATTTTCATAACTGGGTGCTTGAGGGAGAGAATAACAGCCATTCAGGGTGGGCAAACAAGGCCAGGATGTACCCTGTAATTTTCGTAACGAGAATATTTGGAGCAGGAGGCTTGGCATCTGAGGTAAACTCAATGTGACAGTCTGCCAAGGAAATAGAGTTGCTACATTAAGCATGGTTTAGCATGGCTAAGGTATCCCTTATCTAATGAAAGAAATGTAGATTATACGGTATGAAAAAGCTTGTTCTATTTTCTCTCCTCACAAACACTTGTAACGATACTACGGTCATTAATAGATCTCTACCTGTATCTATTTCCCTACATAAGATCTTGGCAAAATAACTGACTCTAAAATCCATGTACACAGAAATACACACACACATACTAGGAAACTACAGTTTTCTATGAAACAGAAAATTGAAGTAAAAATTCAAGTTTGCACTGAAAAAACAGTAATGTTCAAAGATTTCAGCCAAATGACATAACATTTTTTGGTGGGTGTGCTTGTTTTCAGAACCAGACCTCAATGTAATTTTGACTAAATGGGGCTGCTGTATTGCAAGAGGAGGTAAAGGTACAGCAATCACGAAACTCTTCCATGGTTTTGATTCAATCTGCATCTTCTATGAAGATATCATCTGCCCTAGTGCAGGGCTGGAGGAGAAAGACTAAGTAATGATGTGTTGAGAAGCAGAATCCTGAGATGGACATGGGAGATGAAGAGGAACAAAGTGGTTGCTTACCCCTAGGAACACTATCCAAGAAGCCAGGGAAAGCACCATTTTTACGTGTGTATTCAGCAGGATTTTGAGAATGTACATGTCTTTCCTAATGCCGTACAAGTTAGCTGTAACTTCCTTCTTTTCCAGATGAAGTTATTGTACAGAGAGTCTGGAAACTGAACCACGGTTTATGGAGACCCATATTCATGATTTCTGAGTGTGGAGAGCTAGAATTAGTGATAGAGATTTGAGGTGACTGCTTTAGCTCTGCTTGAATTATATGAAAAGAAATCTGATTTTGAAAAAGCTAGACCTCTGCATTACTAAAATATAAAGACTCCAAAAACTGATTTCTCCCCAGATAATTCATTCTATTGGAAATACCTTCACCACACCATCCCAAATCCAAATCTCTACAGAAGTCATGCCTGGCTCTGATATTACTTCGAGCATTGAAAATCTTGAATTTTAAAGACAGGCCTGTGCCACACATAAACTTTCTGTCTGCCACACAACTAAACTTTCTGTCTTTGTCACCTCTTATTGTCAGTATACTTCTCTGCCCATTTGATTTTTCAGAGCCAAAGCATCAAAGCAAGAAGAACTAGTGTCCACAGATTCCACCATACCAAGGAATAAATATGTCTCTTTTTTTTAATTCTCTGGGATTACACAATTGAAGGCTAACCTTAACAGCTGTCCCGCAAGACTGACTTTTTATTGTGCTTCTCTAAACTTGTTAATGAGACCACTTCTTTTAAAAGAGTCTAAGAAAATTTCAAAATGAGCAATGCCTCACTTCATCTTTTAGTCCACCCTTTTTATCCAGCTTTAGTCTTTTCTTTGTAGACCTTTCCCTTCTCCTTGGCCAATTGCTATTACCCTCTGTATATGTGTCAAATTGTTGATTGCCAAGTGTAACTCATGAGTTAATAAGTCTGGGAGAGTAAGAACTCAACTATGCACCGTTTTTTTGGCACCTCTCTACAAGGTATTAGCACGTGGTGACTTGCCAGGGAACTGGAGGCTGGAAACTGGCCCTTTGTTGACAAAATCTGGTCTAATTTTTTGTTTTCTTGACAGCTATTGAGTAGCTTCAACTGAGGAGCCACCATCAAGTCCCAACGGGATTTAATGGAAATTGTAACTAATCATCCTCCTCTTTCTCTGTTGACCCTTCCAGCATGCTGCTTCCACTTTCTTACCTTCATCTTACTTTGATGGCAGCTTCCCAGGAACAATAAATTAGGGAGTCTGTGTATAATTGAACAGAAGTGTCTGCTAGCAATTGCAGGAGAGCTTCTGCCCACAGACAAGGAGAGCATGAGCCCTGTGTCATTCAGACTCATACTTAGAATCATAGAATCATAGAAGCACAGAACAGTTAGGGTTGGAAAGGACCTTAAGATCATCTAGTTCCAACCCCCCTGCCATGGGCAGGGACACCTCACATTAAACCATGTCACCCAGGGCTCTGTCCAGCTTCGCCTTGAACATTGGCAGGGACGGAGCATCCACAACTTCCCTGGGCAACCCATTCCAGTGCCTCACCACCCTAACAGTAAAGAACTTCCCCCTTATATCAAATCTAAATTTTCCCTGTTTAAATTTTAACCCGTAACCCCTTGTCCAATCACTACAGTCCCTAATGAACTGCACACAATACTCCAACTGAGGTCTCACAAGAGCAGAGTAGAGGGGCAGGGTCACCTCCTTTGACCTGCTGGTCATGCTCCTTTTGATGCAGCCCAGGATACGGTTGGCTTTCTGGGCTGCGAGCGCACACTGAAGCCGGCTCATGCTAATTTTCCCATCGACCAGCACCCCCAAGTCCTTCTCTGCAGGGCTGCTCTGAATCTCTTCTCTGCCCAACCTGTAACTGTGCCTGGGATTGTCCTGACCAAGGTGAAGGACCTTTTAATTGTCATGGTTAAACTTCATGAGGTTGGCATCAGCCCACCTCACAAGCATGTCAAGGTCCCTCTGGATGGCATTCCTTCCCTCCAGTGTATCAACCAAACCACACAGCTTGATGTCATGGGAAAACCTGCTGAAGGTGCACTCAATCCCACTGTCCATGTCAGCAACAAAGATGTTAAACAAGATCGGTCCCAACACCGATCCCTGAGGGACGCCACTCGTTACTGCCCAGACATTGAGCCGTTGACCACAACTCTTTGTGTGCGGCCATCCAGCCAGTTCTTTATCGACCGAGTGGTCCATCCGTCAAATTGATGTCTCTCCAATTTAGAGACAAGGATGTCATGTGGGACAGTGTCGAACGCTTCACACAATTCCAGGTTGATGATGTCAGCTGCTCTACCCCTGTCCGTCAGCTCCGTAGCCCCATCATAGAAGGCCACCAAATTGCTCAGGCAGGATTTCCCCTTAGTGAAGCCATGCTGGCTGTCACCAAGCACCTTGTTGTTGTTCATGTGCCTTAGCATTTCTTCCAGGAGAATCTGCTCCAAGATTTTGCCAGGCACAAGGGTGAGACCGACTGGTCTGTAGTTCCCTGAGTCTTCCATCTTCCTCTTTTTGAAAACGGGGGCTATATTTCCCTTTTTCCAATGATCAGGAACTTCACCTGACTGCCATGATTTTTCAAATACAATAGACAATACATACTTACGGTGTATGACATTTTTCAAATATGATGGACATTGCATGCTTAGCCTGTGCAATGGCAAAGATCTTTCAGACTCTTCAGGAGGAACCTCACCTTTTCTCTTCCTCCAAACCTAACATAACTTTTCTTTATTTTTCTTATATTTACGAAACACTTCTCAGTGTTTTACTGATCTTTCAGAATAGCAGATGCTGGGAATCCTTTCTACACACAGTTGCTCGATGGCTGAATAGGTGTTAAAGCCATCTATGTGTCTCCCATATTTATTTACTTTCTAGGGATTCTTTTCATCTTTTATGCAGAAATGGAGCCATGAAAGTGCTGTTTCTTCTTTTCCACTGTACATCTACACAGGCATTTTTATATTTTGCAGCTTCATTTAACTTGATCTCCCTTACAACGCTTTTGGCATGGACAATTCCCAGCTCTCCTTTTCACTGATTATCATTTTGGATTGCTGTTGGCTGTCCATAATCTGTACCTCTTTTGGCCTCTTTCCACAAATCCTCTGTCTTCATGCATATTCTTGGCGCTTCCCATTTGAGTGAGATCTGTGAATTTAATTCATGCTTGTGTTCATTTCTCTGCCAGATCATATATGAGGATGCTAAGTAACACTGATACATGTGGATATTCCACTAACTGCTTTCCTGCAATGCCATGTAATATTATGCATGATTCATTACCCTCTGTTTTTTGTTTTCAGCATCTCAGTTAAATATTGGGCTATGCAGCTGCTCACAGTCAGGCTGATTTAATTCATGTGGAAAGAACAACTTCATGAGATATTGTCTCACATGCTTTGGTTCAGACCAGATATTTTATATCTACTGTAATAATTTTAATCTTGTTATTCTGCTATAACAAAAAATAAACTGAACCCACATGTATCTGAACTTAATCTATCTGTTTATTTTTGTACAAAGTCAATGAAAAGCACAACTAACTCAAAACAGTAGCTTCCCTCCACCTCTTGTTGCAAAGAATAGATTGAGACTTTTACTAACATCATAGATGAATGTTGTTTTAGAAGTTGGGACAGTGGTCTTGTGAAAAGGGTGTTGTTTTTCCACCATATGATGCAGAAGGAACTCTGCACTTGCCTAAGATAAACCAGCCAAGTAAACTCCCTTTTAAGCTCTTCTCCCGTAAACACAATCTGTTTTTCAAAATAGGAATAAATTCATTCCAAGTGTATTTTTATGCTTGGAGATAGTGAAAAGAGAGACCAAATAGATAGGAGAAAATAGATAGGAGAAAATACAGGCTGTGTAGGAAAGAGAGAACACGGGCAGTTTCTTATCAGACTAGCATGACCACATTTCTTTATTTTTAAAAGGGAAACCAGGTATTGCTTGTGTGTTCATATTTCTGCTTCTTCTTGCAAGTGCCCAGCTGCCTGCTCTCTGTGTCAGTGCCTGAACTTGGTCAGCACCTGCTGCTTCTATGAGGTTGTACCTTACTATTTTCTATGTTTCAGTGATAGCAACAAAAACTGTGAGGTTGTCCTGAAATCTATTATGCCTTTTTCTTTTTTTTTCAAAGTTACTAAACAACTTTGGCGTTTTGCTGTTATTTTTTTAGCAAAATGCTAAAATCTTTCCTATCAGTGAAGTCTACAAGGATTTCTTTGTTCTAAGCAAAGCATTTACCCTCCAAATAAAGTGCCATTTGGCAGGAGGTTCCAGGAAAGCTGGCCCATCCACTTCCCTCATATGTCACTGCTGCTTCCCCAAATCCAAACTAAGCAATGATGGGATGATGAGCTGGATGCTGTCCTACATCTTCTATTTCATCACATCTTTCTCCAATGAAACTTCAAGGGGACAGTCTTTAAGAACAGAGACCAAATAAGAACCAGGAAGTGTGAATAAAAAGCTTCATTTTCTGGTCCTGGGCCAGGGGAGAGATGTCTGCTAATTTATGAATGAATCAGATTTGTGCTGGTAACCATTTACAAGGAATGTGTTCTTGGTCTCTTGCTTCATGCTAGTCAAAGCAAAGTCACCTATTGATGTCAAACTGCATCTAGGCTACCACTGTTATGCTAACCCTAATGTTAATCCAGGCCTTCAGCATGAATGATTCACAAGTTTCATTAGAGGAAAAAGGTCTGCTAAAACCTCCAGACAATTCCTCTGGAGAGCTGAGAGTGTATTTAGATTCAACTGACATCTGTATTTGGATTAAAATTGCATTCTTAGTTATATTTCTCCTCCCACCGCTTTAAATCTCCAGAAAAGCATAACTTTAGAAAGGAAGACCACATTCCCTAACAGCCAAGAGGAAGATTTACAAGCCAGATGGTGATACTTAAAATATGATGCAAGTTAATTTTTCCTCTCTTTCAATGTGAAAACATCACCATCCCTTTCTTCTTCTATCTCTGTCTCAAGATGACTGAGTACTCTAACCTCACTAAATCCTTCTGCACTAATTAAACACCCTTGCCTAGCAGTGATAGAGACATCAGAAGATACACCTTCTGCCATTAGAAAGCAAAAGCTTATGTACATAGAAATAATAAATAGAATGCATAGAAAAGCTCTTCCTGCTGTCCCCCCTGAAATAAGAGTCTGTCTTTCATTAAAAAAAAAAAAGTACAAAAATGCAGAAAAAAATAAAAAAAGAGGATTTAAAAAAATATTTCTGGCTTTTGGTGGTCACAGTTTATATTTCCAGGTTATAGCCAATGGATTTTGGCAACTGAAATCCAAAAAACACCAGTGGCTTTGAACAAATTAAAACCAAAAGTAAACCAGCAAACCACTCAAAAAGACCTTTTTCTCAAAATATACCTTTTTCTTCTCAAGAATGTTTTAGGATAAAATGCTTCAGTTTGCAACCACAAAATGCTTAGTTTAAAAAAAAACATTAAAACTTTATTTCTGGCTACCATACTTTGCTCTCTTGAGAGCATCAGGACACATCTGCAACTTCAGAGCTCTGCTTGGGACAAAGGCTTAACACTGTATTTTGTTGTGCATTGCAAAATGAGCCTGTGGCTCATCATGAGGGAAACTGAGTGAAATTATAGGTCTTGTGTAATACAATAACACCGACTGAATGGTTTAATACCACTTTTTGGCAGTAAAATCTAGGAATTGATAAAACATTGTGAATATTTGCAATGATACTGAGAGGACTGTATTTCCTCCCATATTGTGGTCTCTTTGCATGTCATTCATCTGATGATACACAGATGTCGAAAATTAAGCCAAAGAATCCCGCTTCAGTGTTACTCAGAAAACAAAAGTGTTGGAAAGCATTTCTATGTCCAACAAAGAATCTCCCTGGTATACCCTATTGCCACTTGCATGTACCCAACTTCTGTCTGGAGATCAAGAGTGTGCTGGGGGTAAGAAGAAAATATGCCTTTTGGCTTTTCCTGTTAATGATAGAGATCTTCCTGATACAGCTGGAGTAGCATAATTAGAAAAATGTATAAACTTGAGCCAAAGACTAGCTAAAAAAAGCCCAAAAGTGTAAAAATCTGTGTACATTCATAACAGTTTCCTCAACATGCCGTTAGTTCCACATTCTTATCTCCAGGGCCCCAGACATTGTAAAAGCCTGTCAGTGCCTTTTGAGCAGTTAGAGAATTTAACAGCTGGTCTTCAGCAGTGAAATACTCTTTCAGAAGAGCCAAATCTGAGTTTGATATTGCCAGCATTCATAGTTTGATGGTCAACCACCACTGTCTTTCCAAAAATAATGTAGATATTATAAGAGGAAACTACAACAGTGTTTTGTTTTGCAGTAGAAGTGCAGTTTAGTACTGAACCCCACAGTCATCTCATTTATTGTCCATTTGCTCATTTTGTAGGATGGCTTGAAATGTGCAAAATGCAAGTTTTGGGGAAGAAATAAAAAGGACAGCTCTACCACAAGCACCTAACATATTCTCTCTAAGACTGTCATGGCAACAAGAGGTTTTCAGTCTGAAATAGAGAAGTCTATAAAAGATCTGATTGTTGTCTTCAACTACCTAATAGGAGTAAGGGGAAGATATAAGCAGACTCTTCTTGCAAGAGCATATTGATAGGAGTAAAGGCAAAAGGCACCAGCTGAAAGAAGGGAAATACCCTTTAGATACTGGGAAGTAAATAATTCATTGTAAGGTTAGTCAGATATTGGAAGACAAGACAAGAGAGTTTAGGGAATTTCCATCCCTGGACATATTAAAAGCTTTACTAGACCAAGTTCAGCAACCTGATGGAAACTGATTCTTCTCTGAGTGGGGAGTTAGATCTGACAGCTTCCAGAGATCTCCTCCAACCAAAAACATTTAATGCCAAATTTTTAATCAATAAGAGAGCTTCATACTACATGAGCAGTGGCTGTGTTTGGTCCAGACACCAGACTAAATTGAGTCTGAAACAAAATCCTCAAGCCATGTGTAATGGATTTAGAGGGACCACACCATCACCTTCTTTGATGAATTGATCTCTTTTTATTGCACCAAGTAAACAGTTATGGTAATATCTAAAGAGATATGTTTTAGCCAGAGATATGTTTTCAGCCAGAACAAATTTTTCTTTATCCAGTATAAAATTCATAGAATCAGTTCCAACCCCCTGCCATAGGCAAGCACACCTTTAACTAGACCAGGTTGCTCCAAGCCCCTTCCAACCTGGACTTGAATGCTGGGTGGGGCAGCCACAGCTTCTTTGCCCAGCCTGTGCCAAGGCCTCATCAACTCTCTTCACAGGGAAGAACTTTTTTCATAAGAGTCCATTTAAATCTCCCCTCTCTCAGTTTAAATCCATTCCCCCTTGTCCTATCCCTAGCATCCCTTGCCAAAAAACCCTCTCCACGTTTTTTTTTGTTGGCTCCTTTAGGCACTGGAAGCTGCTCTAAGGTCTCCCCAGAGCCTTCTCTTCTCCAAGCTGAACAAGCCCAGCCCTCTCAGCTTGTCTCCATAGGAATTGTGCTCCAGCCCTCAAAGCATCTTTTGAGTCCCATTCTGGACTCATTTGAGCAGGTCCACATGTTTCTTACGTTGGGGGCCCCAGAGCTTGACACTGTAGCCCAGGGTCAGTCCCACAAGAGCAGAGTAGAGGGAAAGAATCCCCTTCCGCTACATGCTGGTCATGCATCTTTTGAAACAGCCCATGACATTATCCAAAAACACCCAAGGCAAGGTTTCTGTAAATTGCTTGATAATCCTGTATGATAGATTAAATTCAGGTATGGTATACTTTGCAGTTTGCTCTCTCTGTGCTACCATAGTTGAGATATTTTAGGTATTTAAAGCCTATAGAGTGACATAAACTCTTTGGCATTGTTTTGTGCAACATGAATGACTTGATGTGGCAGTTAGTGATAGCAAAATGCAGATGAGGCTGGCTGCAACCTTCCATCGGAGTGTGGATTCTTTCTTGAAGCTATTATCATTTCTGAATGTCACTGCTGTTGAAGAACAGTTGCACTGCACTCCTTGCATCTGTCAGAACTCAGCATAGAAACCTTTCCATGGATACCAAAGAAAAAACAAAACATAAATAGAAGCTCCCAAAAGGCGTTCTTACCTGAATATGGAGAAGATAGAATAAGCTTTTGTAGGAAGCTCTCACTTAATAAGAGCATTTGAGGACAAAAGCTTGCGTAAATGTATTAAACATCAAGGATTGTTGGATCATGCCCTTCAATCTCATTGTTTCTTATCAGTGCACCTATCCCATAAATAACTGAATAATACCCTCTGACACTCAGATTGACACAACATACGTGATATTATCTGCAGAAACCAAAGATGCCTGATGGGCTTATATTGTTCACTGTAATATATTTGTATTGGTGATGCTTTTTACAGCCTGTTTTATTAGTCCTTTCGTAGGACTCCTTTCATAGTCCTTTCATAGTAACTCCTGTGAAATTAATAACAATCAACGTCAATTTTTGAGGTCTAGTACTGAAATTCTACTTTATTGTTTTTCTTACCCTAATTCTACCCATTACTCTTTTATGTCATTTTTATAAAATGTTCTTCCAAACACAGATGAATATTTGTTCTCTTTTTTTTTTGGGGGGGGGAGGGGGGATGGGGCTTGAGACATGAATCAACATAACAGCAGGGAACTGTATTCTGCTCTGACACAAAAACCAACCAGTCTTATGCAGAAACTTTGGCAAAACAAAAGAAGGCCAGAAAGGTGACTTGAGCCAAACTGATAGAAGGTGTTTACAAGACACAGTTTGCTATCCTTTTAGCTTTTAAAAATAAAATCTATATACACATCTATTTTAAACAGAAGTACCATGTGAAAAATGGTGAAAATTGAAAACTGTAGTCAAAATGCTTTTCTTTCCCTCAGCAAATTGGTCATGAGTGAAAATAAAATGATCTACATTAATTCTATCAGTTTCTTAGCCTTTCCCTAAATAACACTTACTTTAGAGTTTTTAACTACTTCCTCACTGTTTTTAAATCTTCAGGCTGAAGTCTCCACAGCTGACTGAAGAAGTGAAACATGGATTTTCTGACAACTTTTGGAAAAAAACTGAGGCTCACCTCTCTCCAGAACCCTTGTTTTCCCCACACTTTCTCTCCCTGTTCCAGTTCCTGGCTCTCTATGGTCTGTGGAGTTCAAATTGCTGACAATGCCCAATCTTCCTGCCTGACTGTCATATCTAGCTGCCAAACACAGGCTGCACAAAGAAATAAAACCCAGTTTTAGCCCCTTTCACACAGTGGGGAGGCCCATAAATATTCCCTCATTAGCAAACATATAGCTGCCAGCAATGCTCTTTAATAGCTCCCTTTCCCTGAGATGCTTTATGGCTACAAATGAAGACTGATCACAGGCTAAAATCTCCCCACTAAATAACTTACACAAATGAAATACCTTATTTGTCTGACCATTTCCCAGCAGTAAAGAGACCACGAGCATGCCTATGGCATCTCTCTGATCACTGCACCCTGGGCTGTAATTGCCTGTGCTTCTAAATGTAAATTACTGCAACGAAAAGCGTATCTATTGTCCACAGAACACCATCACTACCTGTGTTTTGTTTATAACAGAGGGAAAGGAGATACCTGCTTCAAGCTGTTCTGTTGATGTGATGTTCTTGTAAGGTATTAATCTAGTCACTCAGCAGTCTCAAGAGACTGTTGAAACTCTGTGCTGTAGAATGACATCATGGGGTGAATTTTTGGAATTGAATTTTTGTGGCAACACATAACATAGAAGGGCAAAGCTATATGATGATGTCAATCCATTAAAGACCATGCAAGTATATAGAATAATAGAATCATAGAATATTTGAAATTGGAAGGGACCCATGATGATCATTAAGTCCAGCTCCCTGCTCCTCACAGGAATATCTAAAAGTAAACCATATAACCATATGACTAAGAGTGTCATCCTATCAATAAGCAAAACACTTTTGGGGAACTTTTGCTGAGGATTTTTCGGAGAAATTTCTTCTGACATTCACCTAAAACGCTGACTCCTTGAACTTCAGAACAATATAATGAGATGAAATAGTTCCAATCTGCTACATATCCAAAAGGCTTCACCTCAAGAGAAAAAACAAAGTTTCTTAAGGCTGATGGAGGGATGCCTAGGAAGATAGGCCTAGTGCTTCACCCCAGTGCTTTCAGGGGAGGTACAAATGGAGAAAAACTTGAGTTCTTGTCCATGAAGAAGGGCCAAAAGCTTTTCTTCTGCTACATGGGTATGCTGTGGGTATAAAAGTTTGTGCGGCACATTGATATACTGATTAAAATAATTGTATCAGTGTTAGAGCAAAGAAATATTCAAAGCCAATAGGGCATCTAAAGAAACTTGGATCCTGCTGCTGATTTCCTCTACAATTCCAGCCATGTCTTTTGGCTTCTTTTATTGATGGAACTTTATGATCTTTCTTGTTTATTTAGAATATACATTCAAAATTGAAGGCCAAGTAAGTTTCTCTGATGATTTTTACTGTATCAGCTGCAAAGGGTCTTTGATCTCAAGTGCATATTCTGGAAAGTAGGACCACTAATTTGATAACTTATAGATGATGGTTTTTGATTAATGTTAAGACAGTCCAGAAGATCAATGTAATGAAACTGAGGTCAAGCTGTGTTTAAGCTCTTAATCAGGATTTTTAATGAGAATGAGAAATTTTATAGGGAACAGGTTATCTTAGCATTTCAAACATAGGGAAGTTGAAAAATAAAAGTGACTCAGTCAAGGGAAATCATGAATGAAATCCAGAGTTTTCAAGCCTTAAGGGCAAGTTTTATTTTCACTGACTACCCTGCCTTTTTCTAAGACAGTTACTACCCTATTTCCTCCTTAGACACAGAACAGCTCGACAGGACTATGAACTTCAGGCCAAAAAGAGTAGTCAGCTGCATGTTTTGTTGCTGGCCTGAGTGGAAATCTTGGCTTTTTGCATGTAGCCTGGAAGTGAAAAGGACTCCACTTTGAAAATTGCATTTTGACGTTCTTGAAGATGGATTGTTTCTCCAAGGATGCTATCTTGCCATGACACATTCATGAAATAGCTCAAAGTTTTACTACACAACTGATTTTCCAAAGAGCAATAAAAAATCCCACTATTGTACAAGTCACCTCAATTTACTCCTTTTTCTCAGCCTTGCACCTCGTTAAATTTTGATTTGTGCCCAGAAGCAGTCACAAGACATGAAACTGCTCCAGTGAGTTTTAAAGAATACTAACTAGTCCTTCAAAATTGACTTTACTTTCTACAAACATTAGACTCAGGGCTGTGGATTCTGGGTTGGGTACAATACAACAATGATACTCTCAAGAGAGACATGATTTTATGGGTCATTCCTTACCTTCATTTCATTAGAAGCTCTGCCTTCAGCAGACACATTTCCAGATCAAGACAAATTTTAGACAAAAGCTTTTTCTTTTCAATTTTTTTTTTGTTTTCTTTGGAAGGGGATTTTGTTGGAAATAATCTAATTATTTAAGAGTTTTTCAGCATTAAACTTTCTTTGCTAATGATACCTTAATTCAAGGTTGCATGATGAGGTCAGAGCATCATCTCCACTCTACTCAGCCCTGGCAAGGCCTCACCTGGAGTAGTGTGTCCAGTTCTGGGCTCTTGAGTAGATGAGAGACATGGAGCTCCCTCAACAAGTCCAGCAAAGGGCTACTGGAATGATTAAGGATCTGAAGCACCTCCCCAGTGAGGAAAAGCTGAGGGAGCTGGGCCTGTTCAGCCAGGAGAAGAGAAGGCTCAGGAGGCGATTGAATAAATGTGTATAGGTATCTGAAGGGAGGATGGCAAGAGAATGGGGCCAGATTCTTCTGAATGGTGCCAGTTGATGGGACAAAAGGCAGTGGGCATAAACCAAAACACAGGAAGTCCCACATGAGTACGAGGAAGAAATTCTTTACTGTGAGGGTGACTGAGCATAATAGATAGCCCAGGGGGGTTGTGGAGTTGCCTTTCCTGGAGATATTTAAGAGCCGTCTGGACATAATCCTGAGCAATGTGCTCTAGGTGACCCTGCTTGAGCAGGGAGTTTGGACTAGATGACCTTCAGTGGTCCCTTTCAGCCTCTACCATTCTGTGATTCTGTGATTCTGTCAATGCCTTAGAGAGCTGATTGTTACTTGTTGGCAAAAACATTCCTCAGGTTGGTGGGAGAACCACTTATAAATCCACTCAAATTATTTTGCGCTTTCAGGATGATGAAATACTTTCAGTAGAAGAGATTAAAGGTAGATCTAATATTTTCTCAGATTGAGGAACACAGTTTAGCAAGACCTAGACCTAGCTTGAAGGCTTTTCTATGGACCTCTTCATGTATAGGGGCTACTCCTAAGAGTCCATAAAAAGCAATCACATTGTTAATAAACTTAAACTCTTTATGTCAGGGATTGCAACTCCAATGCAAAATGTATTTGGGTCTATAACTAAAGAAAAGCTTACACACTGCAAAAGTATGAAACCTTCTTAGTACTCCAGTCACCATGGCAACTAGGGAAGTCTCAGCACTTTATTCTTAGTTCTGTTTTCTTTCCATTAAAACACTTTCACATTTTTGTTTCACCCGATTTCACAGCAAATAATTTTTATTTTTTTTTTGTTGGTGGGGGACTGGACCAGAAAGCCATTTCCTGCCTAATTATAAAAGTACAAATTGTGAAGCAAACATCCTGCCTCCTCAAAATGAAATAAAGTATTTCATTCCAGTCAGGAAAAGCTCACCTAAAAACATTTCACTAACCTGTTGACTGGGCATCACAGAATCAGACAGATCAGTTAAGCCCGTCCCATCCAGAAATCAAAGCTATTGCAGGCCTTTGTTATAATACAGGTAGGCCTGATACTCAGCTGCTAGTAGGAAAAAAAAAAATTGAAGTCCCCAAGGACGAAGTATTGGTGTGACATAGATCAGTTTTAGTCATGGAAAAGAACAGAGCGGTATAGACAGTACAGTCACAAGGAGAAAACATTCAGATTAGCAGCATATCTCCAAAGAATGAACAATACTGTCACTTTTGCATGTGACAACAGATGTTTGGCTTTCATAAAATTATGAGTTTTCCAATGAAAAGGTGCCTTTCTTAGCTGGGGTAAATGAATACATTACCAGAGTATCAGTGACTCCTTCCTTTTTCTGCAAGACTTTTAAATGTGTTCTAATTTGTGAATTTATATATGAAGCCTTCAGGAAGAAAAAGTTGAAAAAAATAGGTGGGATAGTTTTAATTCAAAAAGTAAACTGACTACAGCACCTCAATCTGGGGAAATAGAATTGAAAAGGGGTATAACAGAAGTTTAAAAGACCATAAATTGTACTGAGAAGATGATTAAGACAAATATTGCTTCTTCCTTACATCAAGAAGAATGCAAAAAGAGACATCACATCTGTGAGATAATCGAATATTTTTAAAACCAAGTGAAACACAGGATTCTTTTCATATGAAGAATAATACAGTGGAATACAGTGGCCGCTCTTCTTAGCATAGGGTATCAAGGAATAAAATATAATATGGTTCTAAAAAAAAGAATTTGCAATATTCATGGAAGAAATACTGTTTGTTGGCTGTTAGACAGGATGGATATGACCCGTATGTGTGGAATTCTCCATGCTCTTGATTGTTGGAGGCCACAAAAAGAGTCATGCTGTGCAAACACTGTACTACACACAGAGAGTGACAATACATCTGCTCAAACCACTGGTAGAGGAGATAAAGATCTAAAGATAAAGGGAATCTTGACTAAGAAATCAGGAGTTTTCATATGGCATAATTAGTACTGCAGTTCAAATGCTGGTGTCTGTGTAGGAAGTTGAAGTGTCTATCACTGGTAATTAATGGCAAAACTGCCACAAGAACAGTCAAAGGAGACCTAACAATTTGACTACAAAATGTGTTAAAAAGGTAATCTTTTTAATTCTTTCAGGAAGAAATATGCCATTTACAGAAACTGGTGACAATTTATTTTTTTTCAGGTACCTTTCCTCTGTTATGGTGGCATCTGCAAAGCTCAGCTGTGGTCAGACAAAGGAAATACCACAAGGGACACCATTCCTGCATTACCCCTGCCTCTGCCAGAAAAGAGAAATATCAGAAATCAGTGAGAAAGATAAATCTTGTTCCCATTAAATGTTTTTAAATCAGTCTTGTGGACATATTGCACCAGTTTTTGCTCTTGAACTTCCTGGTATGAACCAAGTTATTTAGGGATGAAGTTTCCAGGAAGACAGCTGCTCCAAAATCGGTCTCAGGTGATGCAAGCCATCTTCTGCAATCTCACACTGAGGGACCTGACCCATCCAAACCTGTGAGCAGCTCGTAACTCCATAAAGAACCAAGTCAGGCTCCAGAGGACGAATCTTTCATTTAACTCTCAATCCAGAGACATACCAGGTTCTCAGAATGTCTTTCTGCTAAATTCACTCTGAACTGGGTCATGACCATGAGACAGTTTGCAGGTCATCCTGCATCCCAAGCAGATAAAGATTGGTGTAAAATGTAAATCACTGTAACTGTAAACAGTGATAGCACTTGGATCTGCCTTCCACATCCCCCCCACCCCCCTTTTTAAATTTTAATTTTTTCATCTGCTTTTAATTAAATGCTCAAATCCTTCTGGTAGTTTTAGAACATTCCCCCTCCTTTCCAAGCACACACAAATTAAAGAATGCTTCCCCTGTACTTAATTCATTAAAAAACAGGAATACAAACTAGAAGTTTTGGATTGCCTTTTTTTTTCCCAAGCTGAGACATTCCTTATTTTATTATTTTCCCACATTTTTTAACTACTGCATAAAGCACTACCATCTGCAGATGCATTTGAAAAACACAGGTCACACATTCTGGCTAGGAGTCCAGCTTGTAAAATGTTCCCTGACCTCTTAGACAGAGCTGTACAGTATAGTTATTTATATAATTTTTTTTTTTTTTTCACTTCTCTCTTAGGGAAAAAAAAAAAAGAAAAAATCAGTACAAAATGTATTTTGCCAACTATGCTACACAAGTAGATCCATCATTTCCTTCATAGAGGTCAGCTGATGATTTTCCTTCAAAATCAGCAGTATTCGGATTTGCACCTCTGTGGATCCATCCTAAAGGAGCACTCCGACAAGCATGTGGAATTCATTTATGTGGGTATGAGTGTTTTGTTTGCCAACTTTCTTTTGAAAATGTACGTGTTGGACTACCTTCAGAGCTTTCCAGAAGTGCTCAAAATGGGTCAGGGTGGAAGAGGTGTAGTGTCCTTTATGACCTTCCCTTGCTCCTGGCTAGTCTGGGTACAAAGCCAATTTTACAGTATGATCCTAAAAACTGTATTTGCCAAGAACCGCTCAACCTGTGTACACACCCCTGGGGAGCAGAAGTGAGGGGAACTACTCACAGTCATTCACAGGTGGGAGACAGCCATGCTTCTTCAGGTCTCCACCAGTATTTTGTGGGGTGGAGAGGGCTAAGGTGTGAAACTAGGATTTAGGATGGCCCAGTGATGACAGCCTTTTTGATGGCTTATTACCCCCACAACCAGGGTTGTGTATACCTTGTGCCAGCTAGGCTCTATCTGGTACCGGATTCAAACTTCTTATGCTACTGGTGGAGCTCAAGAGCTGCCAGCTGGCCACCAGTACTCCTGATTTTTCCAAATTTCATTACTTCTGTCTAGAAACTCCATAATAGCCAGAGTTTAATGGGACAGTTATCCCAGGGTGTACACAGTGTATTACTACAGTGATTATCATTGCAAGTTCAGGAAATAAGCAATAGATTTTAGCATGTGGTCCTACCTATACATTGAGCCTTACACAGTAACCAAGCAGTCACAGTGCCTCTTAACATTCAGCTGAAGAGCAGAGCCACAATATTGCCCCTATTTTAAAGAGCAAGCTGAGGCACAGCAGTGGAATTTATCTGGCCTAATGTAGGCATCATCCTAAAGTAGATGGCAAAAGCAAGTCAGATGAGCCATACTTTAAAAATGTGATTTGTCTCCATCCACCATGGAAGCAGACAAGTGCAACTAGAGAAGCTGCAGATGCCTGCATTGCAGACACGTAAAGTTGGGTGAGACAAATCCCACCCAAAGTGTGCTGGCAGAGTCACATGATGTGTCTGAGAAGAAACTAGGAAGAGGTATGCAGATATCCCACAAGTTAACATTATTGCTAATAGCCTGTCTTCCCCACTGAGCATGCAGAGAATAAAATACGTAGGCAGAACACACTTTTGGAAAGTCCACAAGGGAAAACTTTCCATACAAAGGAGATGAGTAGTGCCAAAATATAATTTCAAGAACAAGTCAGTTTCAGCTGCTCAGTGGTCCTCACTGAACTGGCCTGCAAGGTGGCCTGACCTAGACTCATGGTCAATTTTATGTGGAGATCACCTAAGTACTAGAAACACACCTGTCAATCTGTGCCATGGAAGAAGCTTTCCGATAGCAATGATTTCTGACTGCGACTGACCTGAAACAGAACTGATAGCTTATTTTCCTTTTTTCTCTCTTCTTGAGGACCATGTAGTTCTCCACTGTTTCCAGCATGCTGAAAAGCAGAGGTTCTCTTCTTGTATAAATTTTGGTGAAAATTGACCAGGGAGTGACACAGACCTAACAACTGCAAAAGTTAATATTAGACTTGATATACAGTTGATGGGATTTGATTTTGCTGCTTTGTTTTGTTTTGGTTTTCTTCATTGTTTTTAAAGTGTCAATATCTTATATACTTGATAATAGACACACTATGAGAGATCTTTAATTGTTATTTCTATAACAAAAAGCCTGTACCATGCTTGAATTCTCTGATAATTACGTGGATTTTCATGGCTGCAGTAAATGAAAACTTTCATTCATCCTTCACTCTTCTATTTCAAAAATGAGTCCAACCTGCAGTGGTCAAATTTGTCTCGGAGAATTCTTGCAGAAAATTGTAATAAATATATCTGGATATTAGCTGTCAGGGGATGTGCTGGATTTTTCATTTTCATCAGAAGGAATTGCAGGCGGTCAGGTATTTTGCTCTATTAAACTTATCTGGTACATCTTCTATTCTAAAAATGTGCACAAAACACCAGGATGAAAAATAAAACAACATTTCCACCCATCAGTTGGGAGAAAGATAAGGCGGTTTTGCAGTTTTGGTTCTCAGCTAAATGATTAAGGTTCATTTGTCGGTTCTTTTCAGGGCTGTATGCATCAGAGGTCGAGCCCGGTTTCTGAATGGTTTGTGGGTCCTCACTGATCATATTGTCTAATAAGGTGTGAATTTAGATTAGATTAGATTTAGATTAAATTTAGATTTCAACTATATTATTATTTAAATTTAGATTAGCTTGGGATTTAGAATATATATATGGGATAAATTCTTCCCTGTAAGGGTGTTGAAGCACTGGCACAGGTTGCCCCAAGAAGCTGCGGTTGCCCCATCTGTGAAAGTGTTCAAGGTCAGGCTGGACAGGGCTTGGAGCAACTTGGTCTAGTGGAAGATGTCCCTGCTCATGGCAGGGGGGTTAGAACAAGGTGATCTTTAAGGTCCCTTTCAGCCCAAACCATTCTATGAAGAAGTGGTTCTCTTTGCCTCTCAGTTGGGTGCTGGGAAAGGGAGAGGAAAGGTATAATTTGCAAAAATTATAGGTAGACACCTACCTCCTTTTCCTGGGAAGCCATCAGGAAATGCATTAGGAAAATGCCCATACAAGTACCCAAGAAAGGGTCCAGGATAATAGTGAGTGCTTAACCCCTTCTGCTGCTACTTAATGTTTTCTAGGTGCCCTTCTTTACCTGAGAGGTTTTTACAACTACAGTTCACGTATCACCTCATCTTGCTGCAGCTTGGCTTCTGACTGCAAAGGCACGCATGATTTCCCAGGTCTAGATGAGAGCAAGGATGGAGGACCAGGACAGTATCTAAGAGAACAGGAATTTCAGCACAAATATTCTGATTCCTAGACTCCTCTCTCTCACCTGCTTCTGCAGTCTGCATGCAAAATTTGTTGAATAATTAAATAATCATCTGAAGAATATAAACATGCATAAGTTAACATAAGTTAATCTGTGTTATTTCATCTGGCTTTTCTTGTTGTTTTGTTTTTGTTTTTGTTTTTTTTGGCCTGTTCCCAGGAAAATTATTTGGAAGTGATTATGCCCAAATATGTATAATTTATGACATGTTTGTTATTATTCAAGTACTGTATTAATCCTGCATAGTGAAGAGTGGAGCTGATAGCTAGTTTCTAATTTAATAAAAATAATGCAGTCATTAAAATCTCATACAGCAGGTTCAGTGTCTGCATGTCTCCAAAACTTAACACTCGATAACCAATTAAGGAAGAAGGCAAGGAAGGCACAGAGCCACAGACTTTAACAGATAGTCTCAGTCATGGTAGTTCCACCCCCTTTCCCTCCTCCCTACGCCATTTTTTTAATATAGTGTTGCCATTTGGGATCTGTAATTGAATCATCTCTCCTTCTCCTTTTCCACAACAAAAAAGGATAATTCAAAAAATCCTTCTCTATTTCTGTTAATAGGAGTTTAAGTGCCTCTCTCTCAGATTTTGTCTGGTTTAGTGCTCATATCAAAAAGCAATAAATGCAATATGTGGAAGATCATAGAATCTTATTAATTAATTTACAGATTTTAGCCCTGGACACAGAGCCATGACAATAAGCGCTAGAAATGGTGCATTGTAATTCCTCTGTTTTCCTCTACAGATATTTTAGTTTATGAAATAACAGTGATGACTTCAATGAAACCACAAGTAACTTCCCCAGCCAAGATCAGAGCCCAGTGTGCTGGGTGCTTTACAAACCAAATGTTAGAGGCAACCCTTTTTCCAAAGAGCAGAATTATTTGGCTGGACAATACCCAATAGAAGAATCAGAACGAAGGTCGTATCTACTTGCAGGAATGCAGACAGATCTGGGATCCCAAAAGTTCTTGGCCAGAAGTCAGCCCTGAAGCAAATACAGAATAGCTGTTTATGGTAGCAATATCGCATATTTATACCTCTTCTACATATATGGCAAAGGTAACAGGTCCCACACAGACACAGCCTTTTTTAGAGCAGAGATCAGACCCAATACCCATCTTGGGCTTTGCATCAATGGACGTCAAGACTTTTTTACCTAAAGGAAGGGAAACTTCTAGCACTTGTACCTATTTGTTCCTGTTTTACAATGTTATACATTTGGGAAACCACCACTTCAAGGTAGCAGTAATGTTTGCCTTTTGGCTTAGGGAGAAGAAGGTAGCTTGCAAAAGGGGTACCTAAATGGAGGCAGCTACATGGAGATGCCTTCATGCAACTTACTTAGGAGCACGAGTTCGCAGTATCATCAGTGGAAAGCTGAATTAACAGGGTTTAGAGGGTGATTCAACAGACACAATGGTGTGGGTGAAATTCACTTTCCTAAACTTAGAAATCTAGTATCAGAAACACTTCAGGATATGTGAGACTTCCTGTCTCAGTGAATTAATGTATTTATGTTCTCTTTTGTTTAAGCCAAGAGATACACAAGTTGTGGGTTGCAGGGAGTGGAAAAGAAAAACAAATACAGAATAAGAAGAAAAATGAGAACTCGTGGAAACAAAAATATGCCCACAATGAACAGTTAACCTGTGGGATTCAATGGGAAAATGTAGTTTAATGTTAAATTATACTATAGGTTGCTACTGTGACATGATGCAGAAGATGACTGAGTTGACAAGAGGACAGATAGCTGGAGTTAAAATAATAAATTAAAACCAAACTGGCTTTGAAGGCCAAGTAAATCTCCATTCCTCAAGACATTTCAGCTTTTCTCTGTCAAAAGAGTGGGAATAGGCAGGTGCTTTTCTCCAAAACAGGCTATTCACTAAACTGCAGGATGCTGTTAAATGGAAGGATTTGTAGCATCGTCTTCTGAAGTAGCTGACATCAGCCATTTCAAAAGGGGATAATAAAGCAGAGGACTATTTCTCTGTCTCTGTGTTATCTATTGCCTTATCTATCTTAAACTACCTATCTTGGAGATGTACCTGAACTTCATAATTAATAAACAAAACTAAATTCTCAGACCACAGCTAATTGGAGTGAAATACTCATGTTGCTGATATTCTGGGATGCAGCTGAGATGATTATTCCCCCAGCACTGTTTTCTCACCAGGCTAGCTGAAGCACGTGCTTAACAAACCAACCCATCATACAGACGTTTTCCTCAAGCAATCATCCTTTTCCCCTCTAAAGATGAGCTGAAGTGTGTAATTACTCGTTAGCTTCCCTGCCTCAGAGCAAACTTGGAGACTGTTGCACTAAATGATAGCCTCAAATTACTGTCAGAGAAGATTGTAATTAGAATCATGGTGCCAAAAGAAATGAGGAACAGATTGTGTGTTCAGAAGAGCATTTTGTAGGTACAGGTACGTATTAAGACCTTTTTGATGTCTGAGGAAACAGTGAGTCAGTCTGTTGACTCTTGTGGAAGGCTCAGTTTCAATTTTATCACTGTGGGTTTGCATCACTGTCAGAGCTGCTCTGTGCTCTGGAAAGTGCATGTTCCTAGTGACCTAGTGTAGCACATCACAGGGAGCTGAATGAAAAAGTAGAGGTGTAAAATGAAGTATCTTTCCCTTATTCCAGCCCTTCTTGGCACCTCTGCTTCCTAGCAAGTGTATACAGTGGTGCGTCTTGGTCACTCCTATGCAACAGTCACTCCCCTAAGTCCTGTTAACTGGAGTTTGCACTTTGGAAGATAATTTGGGACAAGGTGTGTAGGGCCAAAACAGACCAAATTGCTTAACGCAGAAAGAAAGCTCCTTAGAAAAGGGTGCTGAGGTCAGGAAACTGTTGGGACGCATCTGGAGACCCCTTATTCTAAAGTCCTAATGACTGGCTTGGACCTGCAGGGTGACCTAGAGCTAAGGGAAGAGTTTCATGCTCCACCAGACCTCCAGAAAACCTCACTCATTCTTCATCAAAGCTGGTCCCCTGCTGAGGTGGTGGAAGGAAGCCATCCAAATAAAAAGAGTACTGGGGTCTCTCATGGCAATCCGATTCCCATTTTTCTACTCTTTGTTCTGGAAGGCTCCTGTGGATAAGCACAGATAAGCTTTTACACTGCCTCAATTGCAGACAAGCTAAAAATCTTAGTGAATGAGAGAACAGCAGGACCAATAGCAAAATAGGGCTTTACTTAATCCTGTTCCCAAAGAATGTTACTAGATTTACAATATGGACTGGAGAAATGGAGCTTCTAATGCTACCTTATGATTCAGAAAACTCAGTGATTTCCAGGTAATTAAATCAGCTTCCACTAAGGGCCTCAGGTAGCTCATTCTCTAGCAAGGCACTGCAATAGTTTGTATCAGAGATAATGTAGCATCACGGAATGCTCAAAGAAGTGCCGTACCTAAAGAAACTTTAATAAGGTAAATTTTGTAGTTACCTAGTCAGGTTTGCAGCTAAGTCAAAGCACTTTCATTCTCTTAACAAATTTATGAAGTTGATGTAAGCTTAACACTCAACTTTTTTTTCCAAATCTTCCTCCAGTTACTGCCTGGGCAAGAATTAAAGAAACTGCATTTCTCCATGCTTTCCATAGTCTTCAGTAATTTTTATTTCCAATCAGAAAATAAAAAGATATCCATGAATGACAACAGTGAGAGGAAGAGATATGTGTTCGAGTATTGGTTAAAGATTTGTCAGTGCATCTACTCTGATTTGCAGCAAGGATTTTTTGCCTATATGTAGGCAACTCCCAAGCTTCTCAGAAGACTCCGCACATTACCAAAGATTTCATAATATTTTAAATGTCATGAAAAGATGGACATGCACATTAAAAATTAATAAAAGCAAAAACTTGTTGACATCGCCACAGAAATGTTGTCTTATTAGGAGTAATAGATTAGATGCCAGTCTAGGGGAAGAGTCTTGACTGTCTATGGTAGGATGCTGTTCTTGGCAGTTCTTCTGTAGGTTGCTAGTATTGTCTCCAAGTCAATGCATAAGCTTTTGTTTGTTGGAATTCAAATGTTTCTTGTTGTACAGAGCCTGCTATCTTGGCATGGCATGCCAAGGTACCAGATATGTCTGTTGGTGTGGGTACAATCCTTTCTCCTGTTTTGGGTCTGGATAAAATGATGGTAATTTTCTCTATAGGAGCCTTCATAGAGCTGTGCTTTGCACTGGTAGCTGGAAAGGTTCTGATAACACATCAGTGTTTTGGCTTCTGCTCTGAGCAGTACTCCACAGCATCAAGGCTGCCTCTCTGACATTCACCCCTCACCAGCAGGCTGGGGGTGGGCAAGATCTTGTGAGGGGCCATAATCAGTGCAGCTGTCTGCAACTGGCCAAAGGGGTATTCTATGCTATATGATGTCTGATCATCAATAAAAGCTAAGGGAAAGGAAGAGGAAGTTGGGTCATTTGTTATTTAAAGTATTTGTTTTCTGGAGCAACTTTTACATGTACAGAAACCCTGCTTCCTGGGAAGGGGCCAGACATTACCTGCTGATGGGAAGTAGAGAATAAAATCATTTGTTTTTCTTTGCTCCTGCATGCCATCTTTGCTTTTGCTTTATTAAACTGCCTTCATCGCTGCCCATGAGGTCTTTTTTCCATCTTATTTACCCCTGTCTGTCTTGCTGAGGAGGGCAGTGATAGAGCAGTTTGGTGGCCACCTGGCATCCAGCCAAATTCAACCTACCACACTTGTCAAAGTCTCAGACGTAAGCAAAACGTTGAACTGCTTTGTTTCCCTGCACAGAATCAAATATTTGCTGACTGAATCCAGGCTGTCTCCTCATTGCTTGGTGATGCAGCCATCGGAACTGGAGGTCAGAAAAGGTGCTTGTTTAGTGCTGTAATAACTGTGCCATTAATAAGCTAATGCCCTTAATATTTTTCAGATTTCTCTACTATTTTTCTTGTCATCTGATACATGTTGCTTATATTGTCCTGATTCCGAAAGTCATTTTTACCCTCTAAGCTAATGTCCACATATCTAAATTCAAGTGGCAATGCATGAAGGCTTTTAGGCTGACATATCATTGAGATCATCGACTATTCTCCAAGGGAATAACAATCCAATGTGAGCTGACCTTCTACTCCTGTATTCACATTATACTCCTGGCTGGTTGAGCCATCCACAGAAAGCTGTCAGCCATAGCCATTCTCTTGCTGTGTTAGTTGCCAAATGCTTGGCCTACCAGCTAGGAGCTCCTTTGCCAAGCTCCAGTTGTGATGAGTTCCCCAGCACTGATCCAAGCTGAAAATAGGTGCAGTTGGACCCATAGGCCTCTTTCTTTGTATTTATTCATTGGGGGAAGAAAGGAAGAGAGGAAGAAACAAAGCTGAGTTTTACGCAGACGTTGTAACAAGTCACAGGAGAATCTCAAAAGGACTGGAAGGAGAGTTTGACTCAGATGGAAAAAAACAAGAATCCAGATTCTTATCCAGAAGCCTTGGATCTATCTGCATGGAAAGTCTAGGTCAGGCTTTCAGGCTCTTCCTTGAAATTTTTTGTGCATTTTTAGTCCTGCTTGAAAACTATCCATCTCTGCATACTTCTGTCTCTCTACAAAATTCATAAACAAGGAAAGCAATGAGTATCTAAAATGCCTGAATGTTCATTCAAATTATGGATGTCTTTTGAGTTTTCATCTTATTTTTTAGCTAATTAATCTTTAATTGTTTCTAAGTTTGGTCACAGTGAGTTTTGAAGGCTGAAAATATCAAGAATAGTAACCATTCCAGAGACTTCATACTATTATTGAAAAAGTGAAAGACTTTAATTAATTAATAGACTAGATGCGCAGAAAAAAAAAGAGCAAATGTTGCTACTTAGACTTTATTGTGGAACAAAAATACGTGATCACTACAGAAAGGAGCAAAGATTGCATTTATGTACCATCAAAATTTATTTTCCCTTAGAAATGATGATGGCAATTAAATGGCATCAGCAATTATTTTAGAAGAATAAATTCAGTGCTGAAGGAGGAAAAAGGGAATCATAGAGAGAAGAAGGAAAAGGGGGAACAGATCAAACAGTAAGGTACCTGAAAGGATTTGGGTGAGATTTTCTACTTGCTGCTCCAGCTGTTTAGAAGGAATAGCAGAAGTTATGCACATACCACAGAAATAAAGCACTGGTCATCTCAGGTGGTCATTCAGTCACCAAATGGACAATGGATGCAATTTGTCTCATACTGAAGTTTAGTAGTTCTGGCAAATTGGGCTAAAATTGCCTTTACTATCGAATAAGATCTGCTTGCTAGAATACCACAGGATAAAGCCCTGTAGGGAAGAAGACATCCCCCCCCCCCCAAATGGTTAATATTCAAGAATCACCTCCTCCAATAAAGGATGTCCATCCAGAGAGATCTTGACAGTCTTGAAAGGTGGGCCCATGAGAACCTTGTGAAGTTCAACAAGGTCAAGTGCAAGGGTGCACCCAGGTCAGGGCAATCCCAAGCACAAACACAGGCTGGGGGAGACTGGATTGAGAGCAGCCCTGAGGAGAAGGACTTGGAGGTGTTGGGTGACAAGAAGCTCACCATGCCCCAGCAGTGTGCACTTGCAACCCAGAAACCAACCATGTCCTGGGCTGCATCACCAGCAGCGTGACCAGCAGGTAGAGGGAGGGGATTCTTTCCCTCTAACCTGCTCTCATGAGACCCACCCTGAAGTCCTGTGTCCAGGTCTGGAGTCCTCAACATAAGAAGTACATGGACCTGTTGAATCAATTTTTTTTTACTATTGAAATAAAAGATTCCCATTCATGACAGAAAATGGTCCTATGCAAGATTTACCTGGCAATATTTAGTCTTTATCAAAGTTGAACTTTCTTTTCTCACTGTTTTGTCCTGAAGAAAAAACAGTAATAACTCTTTCAATTCACACATGCTTTAACAAAGTATTTTAATTAAATTAAAAAAAAAAAAAAAGAAAGGAAAAGCCCCTGAACAATTATTCAGTTAGAAGCAGGAAAAGCTAAAAAAAAATAAACAATGGTTTTGATTCAAATGGCAGTAGTAACAAAAACAAATGCCCATAAGATTATGCTTGTTTTCTTGGATATGTTTCTATGGTATGAAGTCAAACTGTCATTAACTGCCAGTTGGCTGCCAAAGTTATTTTCAGGAGTTCAAGTTTTCTCAGTGGCTCTACTGTAACATTAAAGTGTGAAGAATTTGCCCAAAGAACCTCATCAGAGGAAGGAGTGGGATGGATCTTAAATTGCTGCACTTCTAAGGTCTTCAAGAGGAAAATTATGTATGAGGAGGTGGTGGAATGTGCTGAAAAATTAGTCCAGGGAGAGTGTGTTGATGACATCCAGGATTGGGATTAACAATGGGGCTCTGTTGTCATTTGGAAACACTGTACTTCAAAAAGCAGTGAAACTAATGAAGTTTACAGTGGCTCTTTCCTGCACATATCCTCTGATGTTCATAAAGGGTAAAGTTATTCTTTCTTATGTTAGGGGAGTTACTAATGAGATTTTCTCCTCTGTGGGACTTTTTCTGCAAAATCTCCAGGGGATCTGTATCTTTGAGACTTCACCTATCAAGTTCAGTTAACACTAACATGTTTTTAAAAAAGGTTGCTGAGGGGAAGAATGTAGAGGCAAGAGGAAGACACATGCAAAGAGTAAAGAGACACAAACAGAGAATGTGTATTTTGAGACTGCATCTATCATATTCAGTTGACACTAACTTTTGTTTTTGAAAAAGGTTGCTGAGGGGAAGGATGTAGAAGCAAGATGAAGACACCTGCAAACAGTAAATAGACACAATCAGAGTGTCAATCAGAATCAATTGGGTGTATTTTCTTAGGAAGCCAGAGAAAGTTAAAATACTGTGCAACAGGTACTGTGTTTTGTGTGAACAAGCAGATAAGTACATGAATAGAGTACAGAGTACCCTGTACAGAGACACTACTGCAAGAAATGAAGAAAACAGGTAAGTATTATCTGTCTTAAACTAGAATTGCCTTGTGTACTGGATAGGACTGGGCCATCTGATTTGCTCCCCACTGTGCCATCACAAGGAACATGTGTCACTTGCGTAGTACTGGCAGTATTTTTCAGGTTTTGGTTCCCTCCAATAGCTCCATGAATAAAGAGACATTGCAGTGAGATGTCTGAGGCAAGGTACTGAGTAAATCTGGCATTTCTCTGTTTGTAACAGTAGGGACCTGATTCTCCCCCGAAACATGTGGTTACAAGTGTGATGACTGCAGCTTGTTCGTATTTTAGGGAAGTTGCTCCGTCTTTTCTGTTTTAGCTCCTGAAATTCTACTTTGCCACAAAGCACCTGGCAGATGCTAGCTGAATGGCCAGGCCCAGGGGGTCATCAGTGGCATGAAATCCACCGGCATGAAAGCCGGTAACTAGCAGTGTATCCCAGGTGCCAATACAAGGTCTTGTTTAAGATCTTCATGAATTATTTGGGTGATGGAGAAACGTACCCTGAGTAAGTCTGCTGGTGATACAAAACTCCTGGAAACCAGTGGGTGGAAGAAGATAACATTTTTGGAGCAAAGGGCACGAGCTGTATGACCAAGACTTGCATGCAGGATAAAAGATCTCTTCTCTACTTGTCAGCATGGGCACCGTGCCTTCCAGAAACAGTCCATGCAACTTTGGTACTAAGGTACTTTGGCATGTAGCATAACCACTAAGATTTCATATTCAGCATGTAATACTAAGAATGGAATAACCTGATGTCAATTGACCATATTCAGAGAGACTCCTGTATGCTACATTACAAACACTACAACTTCCACACACGGGCTGAGTGTACTTCAGAATACAGAAAGCCCAGAAGATGCCTTCATACTTGTTAAACCGACAAACCTGGTACAAGGTCCTTTCTGGTTTTGGACTACGGTTTTATTCCACAACACCGAGAGAGATGA
Source organism: Pezoporus wallicus (assembly GCF_028554395.1). NCBI lineage: Eukaryota > Metazoa > Chordata > Aves > Psittaciformes > Psittacidae > Pezoporus > Pezoporus wallicus. The sequence continues at coordinate 1,554,553 of NW_026637044.1, read as the reverse complement.
GAGTTGACAGGGCAGGATAGAGTTGTGGCATAGCCAGCCAACTTCATTTTTGTCCCCAGTAAAATCTTTCATAAAATAAATATGTTGTATCTCAGAAACACCTCCCTCTTAGGCTGCAACTTCCTCAAATGGTAATTAGAATGATGGGGGTTCATGCTAGTTCCCAGTGCTGGTTAATAATCATACAAGTGGTGTGAGGATGGGAATACAGGGAGGGTTCCATGACTTGATGGAAGAACACTTTACCCTGTTGCTAATAATTTCATCAAGTTAGTATAAGGAGAATGGTGTCACAGGGAACATTATAAACTAATGGTGGAGAAAGGTTTTATAGTCAGCATCAGAGATAGACTTGCAGCTTTCTCAGAGTAGGATAATATAGAAACCTATCAAATGAAGATCTAACCTACTCTTACCAGCTAAGCCTGAAACCCTCAGCATTGAAAAGCAAGCCTCTGCTAAGGATTCTCTTCACTGAATAACAGACATAGCAGGCTGCTATTTTTGTGCTCATAACCCACATTTTAAGAGCCTGATACATTCACATATGCCAGCAGGAAGGTTGCTGGGTTGGTCTGCCAGTCCTATTTAGGGGTGCAAAATCCCCTTCGCTGATGGGACAATCATAAGAAAAACAATTTCAAATGCTTCAAAAGACTTTTTTTGTTTTCCATAGACAATCTAAAATGGAAAAAGCCTCACTAAGAGATTGGATCAGACACTCACTCAGCAAAGGAAAAACAAGATGACATCCAAACCTCTTAAGTCTTTTCACACATGGAAGGCCAGGGAGCCAAAATTCTCCTTCATCATTTCCACATTCAGCTTTCCACACACTGAGCATTACAGAACAGCAACTTTTACATAACAAATATCCCTTCACAAAAAAAAAAAAAAAAGAAAAAAAAAGAAAAAAAGAAAATCGCATACATCTGTCTGTATTTTCAAGGATTCCTGTTGGTTTCTTTTTTCTCTTCATACAAAAACATGCTTTCTATGAATATGGGAAGCAGCATTGCCTCCTGTTATCCAGTTACCTGGCCTTACCCCACATTTGTGCAGATCAGTGGTGAAGTTCTCACCACCTATTCAGTGAAAAAAATTCCACTCTTTTCAGTTATTTAATTTATATTGGCCAGCAAGTTTCAGAGTTCTGGATATCCCAGTATTATCCCAGATAATTTCATGCTTTAGCCATTCAAAGCCTATTCATTCTTCCACTTCCAATTAACATTTTTGCTCCGTTCTTCATTTTAAAGAACATTTTCATTTTAGAAAAAGTTGGGTGGGATAAGGAGAGGATGCAGTCGTACATTCATTTCTAATTGTATTATAAAACAATTTCCTGTGGGATTCCTACTTTTTCTGTGTGTCCTATGACAGCTTAATCAGAACTACCATCATGTGTCATTAGCAATAGGTGATGGAGCAAGGAGAGAAGACTTTCCCCACAAGCATCTTATGTCATGGAAGTTGCATCTTGACAAAATCTGCAGGAATCCAACATGAATTTTTAGAAACTTGACAGTCGTGATTCTTCACACAATGAAAAATCCTCATATACCAACAGCAGAAAATAAGGAAAATTTGGATCAGTGTGGACAGAATATTCAACTGTAAGCCTAAGGTTTACTTATGGGATGGATAATGTCCCATTCCCCATTATATGGATAGGACATAGCATTTAAATACATCTCTCTATAAACATACACATGCACATTTATTAGCATTGGAACACCTGCAAAAATCAGCAACCAATTTCCAAGTTAATGGCTTTTTAAAGGTAAAACCATATTTGTAATATTGGCAGGGCTTTGTAACACAACTTAAATTGATATTTAAATCTAAGAAACTTCTGGAAAAGCTGGCAGTGCTAGTAAACTGGGATTTCTTGTACTTTCTGGTGGTTTGGGTTGGTTTGGGATTTTTCTTTTCAGCATAGAATTCAATCACCTTTTCATGTTCTTTCCATGGATGTAAAACTCCGCTCCTTTCTAAACCTGGAGACTGGTATGTTTTGAAAAGTTCAGGGCTCCCGCTCAGATTCACAACAGCACATTTGGAAAACATGACAATACATTTTGATTCCGAGAAATCATCCTGATAAGCAGAAACCATGGATTTGGCAGAGCAACATGATATTTAAAGCACAAATCAGTTAGAGAATGTCAGAAAGTTTCTGCTGCTTCCTCCATATTACATTGCACTGTGGTGTTGTCTATCCAATTTTTGCAATTTTGCTAACTACTATGAGTCTTGGCTGTGATTAGCTAAGCAGGAAAACTCAGTGCCTGAAATAGAAATAGAAGCTGTCTGCCATTTCTGGATTTGCTGTGCTACCTCAAAATTATCTCTCTGCAGAAATTTCTCTGCAGTAAATCAAAGCAACTTAATTGGAATTCTAATGACTCTGAAATCATTGGCTTAAATACCAGAGGAAATTCTGGGTGTTTTTTCAAGAAGTGGGAAACCTGACTGCAAAAGCTACAACACAGAAAATGTGTTGCAGGAAATATCTTCAAGAACATTTCTGAGAAAGATAGCAAAAGGCAGCCTTTGTATGAAGGGTTCAGGTTTTTATTAAGAAATCAATTTTGATTAATTTGATTAAGTGCAGATGTCTTCCGGGTTATCTGTGCTCTGATTACAGTCAGCTCATATTCAGACAATGCCACAAGCAGAGCCTGGAGTGATTAAATTCATTTGACAGTGGGCTTTGAGGCCCCATGGTGTTGGAGATGCAGCAGGGTATTTGGAATGTTCCATTGAGTCTGCAGACACACCGCTGGGGCTGCAAGGTGGAGGTGAGGTGAAACATCCTGGGGTAGCAAGTGGCACTAGACACTGATATTTCAGCAAATGAATGCTGACTTTAATCACCATACAATCATAGAATGATTTGGGTTGGAAGGGTTGGATCTCTTAAAAGACCGTCTAGTTCCAACCCCTCTGCCGGGAGCAGGAACACCTTCTACTAGACCAGGTTGCTCAAAGCCCCATCCAACCTGGCCTTGAACACTGCCAGGGATGGGGCAGCCACAGCTTCTCTGGGCAACCTGTGCCAGGGCCTCAGCACCCTCACAGGGAAGAACTTCATCCTAATATCTCATCTAAATCTCCCCTCTGTCAATATAAATCCATTCGCCCTTGTCCTGTACCCACAGGCCCTTGTAAAGAGACCCCTTTCCAGATTCATTGCAGGCCCCCTTTAGATAGTGGAAGCTGCTGTAAGGTCTCCCCAGAGCCTTTTCTTCTCCATGCTTAAGAAGGCCAGCTCTCTCAGCCTGTCTCCATCGCAGAGATGCTCCAGCCTTCTGAGAATTTTCATAGCATTCTATCTATCCTGATCATCCTGTCCTATCCTGACCATCTTATTGGCATTATTTTTGTTTAAATGAGTTTTGCCATTCTTCACTTATACTGAGCAGCAGCCCGATGTCTATTAGCATATTATGCAAAAAATTAGCTGTAATGGGTAATGGATTTCATGGGAACAATATTTCTCTTAAGTGAAACCTCAGTGTCAGCTAAACTGACTGTAGTCTCTAACTACTACTAATAAGCACTTTTCACCATCTGAATTCATTAGATGGTGAACAGGGATTAAGGACATGAAAGAAGTTGCAGCTGAAAAATCTAAAAGTTGTGGCTTCCTATTTTCTTTTTGTTTGAGCTGTCACATTTTTGTCACTGTTTTCTGCATGAGCCTTAGTGGTACGGCTTTCTAAAAATGTGAACACACAAAAAGCAACAGGCCTAAGTGAGTGCAATCATGTGAGAGGGAAGGCAGTCTGAACCCGCAATTAAGGACAGTGCCCAGCTTTGATCTATCTCCTTCTGGAAGCCCCTGATTGACAGGTCAAAAGACTTTCTTGTAGATCGTGGTTGCTTTTCAGAAAATACCCTGATCTTCATGAAAGGAATTACATCACAGAACAAGATCTTTTGCTTGCAAGGGGAAGAGTGCAAGAGTGAAAATGTTCAAAATTATCCTAAAAAGAAGAAAAAATACATCTATTGCTAACACGGCATGTTTATGCCTGATTATTTCTATCTCAGCTTTCAAGTGCCTAAATCCTGTTGGTCACAATCAGCACAGAAAGGCAGCCATTGCTCTCAACACGAGCAGAAGAGGAAAAACTTCTTGAATATTTTGAAATATTATCTTTATGCCCATCAATCGCTTTTGTTTCTCCAATCCATCCAGAGTGTCATTATAAAGCAAAAGTGAGGATGATCCCTGAAGCCCTGAAATACCTTGAAGATCCTGGCCCTTTTTGAACACGAGGCTCTTAGAAGGATCTGTCCAAGAAAATCTAAGTAACAACACTCTTTTTCTCATCCTATGAATGTATTCCTACAAAATGCAACACTGCGTTTGTAGTGAGCATTTAATTTTTCAGTCTCGCCTTTTATAATGAAATCTAAACCCCTGTCTTCTAGACTCAAAGTGTCTGAACAAGAAAGTCAGGTTGTTTTCAATTCAATGAAATGAACAGAACCAGATGAACACCTGGGCTCCTGACTCTCCATTTATTTAGGAGACTAAATGACTTCTTGTATCTTAACTTAGATGTAATTGTTGTAGAGAATTACTTGGCAATATGATTTTCCTGAAACTCAAAATCTAGGAGCCAAAATAAAGGGAAATAGCAACAATAAAAGCAATAAAACACCTGCCCATTTTTATTGCATTTTTTAGAGATACATTTCTTATTTCCCCAAACTGATGGATGACACTCTTTTAAGGACCTAAGAAAATGAGTCCCTGTTATAGAGTGGGACATTTGTATGCTATAGTGCTATTACTATTAAAAATAATCACTTTCAAAGCACAAGCAATGGAAATGACTGCATGACATTTAAAAAACTCCAAAGTAAACAGATTTTGAACTTGGATCTACTGACCTTCTCATTTTAAATTATACAGAGCTGTACTTCAGCCTTTCAATCACAACAGTGAAACCAAGAACTGGGCTTCACAACAGAAGGGAAACTGAAGAAGGTAGCTTTCATCTGGGACCTGTGCTCTGAGCAAATACAAGTGTTGCAAAAGCTCAATGCTCTGATGCAACAGATCACAGACATTTCACTGCCCTAAGTCCTAGGAAGTTCTAGGCATTTTCTGCATCATACTATTACTGCAGACTAAATTGATAGGCCTCTTGCAGCTCCTATTAAATCCTTAAAATAAATTTCTAGAGAAAGAAAAAATTATATCAAAGGGCAATGACAGGAGAGTTAAGGAGAAATAAAAATTTGGAATTCAACCAGAAAAATTGAAATAACCACCTATTCTTTGAAAAAATACTGGTCAACCACTAAAAAACATAAATAAGCAAGGAGAGAAAGGACCATTTTGCATGTCACTAGAAAAGCAGCCATGTTGGAGGGCTGTGTTGTACATGTGGTTTTACACCCTGAATATAAGAATGTGCTGAACAAGCCCTGTTCTCTGGAAGGTGGTGTGATTTGCACCCCCCAGGTCTCAGGAAGAATACATCCTGGTATTGGCAGAGCATCAGAATGAAGTAAGGTCCCTGGTATGAGAGCCCCACCTGTTGGACTGCCCATTAATAAGAGTGCCAAAGCTTTACCAGAAGGGTGACTAATCCATGCTGGAAACATCAGAGAACTTTCCAGGCCTTGTTTTGTTGTTGCAGAGTGACAGTTGTTGGTATTGTATATTTTTGCTCATTGGGACCAAGCTTCTTGGAGTCCTTAATAAAAACATGCATGTCATCACATCAGCTTAAAATTGTCTCTGGCTTCTTTCCATAGATTTAGAGTAAATCAACCACCTACCTCTTTTGTGTCATCTCTTCTATAATACCACGGAGTGCTGTGTGAGGCCAGACAACAGGGAGGTATGCAGGACGAGTATTTGTTCCAGTATTTAAATGGTGGTTACAGGGAGGACAGAGACTCCCTTTTTTACAAGGAGTCACAAGCAAAAGACAAGGGCTGATGGGCACAAGTTACTCCTGGAGACATTTTTACTGGACATGATAGGACATTTTTTCACAATGGGAACAATCAGCCACTGGAATAATCTCCCCAGGGAAGTGGTGACTCCCCAGTGTTGGACTCTTTTAAGATTTGGCTGGATAGGGCGCTGAGCTTTGAAAGGTTGGACCAGGTGATTCTTGGGTTCTCTTCCAGCCTGGCGTTCTGTGACTCTATTACTCTATGACAAGCCAAAAATTGTTACAGAGGAGTACTCTTGTGAGGATCCCAGCAGGAAGGTTACTACTACAAGCTGAAGAGCAACCTTGAACAACAAGAAAAGGATATTGTGTCACAGTCAACGTGTGAGACTTGGGAAATCTGTCTTCCAACAGGTCCTGGTTACTAGCAAACAGAATAGCTTGTTGGTGTGGGCAGTACAACGGGGCTGTTGAGGAATGATGGAGGACATCATCTTCTGTGGCTTACTGGCTTCACTCTGACTCCTTAATATCACTCAGGCCATGGCTACTGAGACTGTGGCCATACCACACTCAGAGCTCCTCTGCACTGGTGAATGGTTGGATCAGCCCTACCAGCTTAGCAGAGCGAAAAGAGCGTGGGGGTTTACTGACTATTTAAACCAGTATTTTTGGACACACAAGCAATATTATGATTTTGAATTCTCTTCTCTCCAGGACCATAAGGAAGATACACATGCTTAATTTTGCAGGACATTCATGGATCCTGGGGTGCTTGTCTTCTCTTCCTGTTCTGTTCAGCTTGTTCTCCTGAGCACTGACATTGTGCAGTCTAAGGTTTATGAGGTACTGAGGCTTAAAAGAGAACATACAAGTTCAACTTACAAGTGTAAGGCCTTTGCTAAACTATTCAGAGAGATGAGCTGATGCCCAAAGGCTTAAATTCAGGAAGGGGATTTGAAGATCCAAAGGAATTTGGGCCTGTGAGGAGCTGATATTCTCCTACCCCACCTGGTAGCTTTAGTGAAATAATATTCCTCTGCTGTCTAAGTATTCACTATTTGTTTATCATCTTCTTTGAAGAGATTAAAAGTATCTAGGAGAATCCTCCAGGAACTCTGGAAAGTGTATTCTTGAAGTGACTTTGAGCTGGGTGATGCAATGAAAGTGTAGGCAATGTCTGAAACATCAGTTTAGGTCCCAGAGGGCTTTTTTCCCATTTTTGTCTCTGCTGGTAATTTAAGATGCGACTTTAGTGAAGCTCTTCAGCCTCATTGTGCTTCTGTTCCCTGCTTGATAACCTTTCTTTATCTTGAGGTATTGAGAAAAAGATAGAAAATTATGCAACACTGAGACAGGGTAAGAAGAAGGCTCAAGAAGTCGGAAAAAAATATTTGACAGGTACACTGGGAATACGAAAATCTCTGCAGATGGATTAAACAGGTCAGTGAAGTCCAAACAATCCAGCTTTTTGCAAGGGACTCATTTAAATAACATTAATATTTTAATAGCCAGATAAATGACAATATCATGAGCTGTCAGAAAGGACATGTTCTTCTCTTGATTATTTCCCAAAGTTTTGTGCCCATAAGCATCTGCAGTTGGCCTGTCATTGCAACACGCATTAAGAGAAAGCTGTCAAACAGTCCATGAATAATCCAGGGGAAAGTCAAACTAGACAGAGATAAAAATCAATGTACATTCTTCTACATGAAACCTAACTTTTATAACTCATTTTAGAGTTGCATTCCTATAGTCATCTCTCATAATTCACATAAACTCAAAAAAAACCTTTGTAGTTCTTCTCTATTTTAGACCTTCCAAAAACTGGCTTTCTGCAGGTCATTTTGGTGATCATTATTTATTTCCTCCTTGCTTTCTTTGGGTATGTCTTCCCCATCATCAACCATTTTACTCCAACTCCACACCAGGTCATTAAGTGTCGGATAAGCCCTAGGAAATGAGTTGTGCACATCTTCCTCACTTGTTGCAGCATAAAGCAAAGCCATTGTTTTAAACACTCTGCATCTGGGCTGCACATGCTACTGTTTTAGAGAACATGCCAGCAACTTGTTACTCATGAGATGATGCACAGCTTGTTGGGTGGAATTTTCTCAATCACGTATATCCATGTGAACATGCATCCCTACTTGTACGAACAATGTGGGCAGAGAAACAACTTTTTTTCTTTTTTTTTTTTTTTTAGGAAAAGATTGTGATTTCAGTCTGGATATTGAAGCTGGGATGGAAACACTGAGCTGACAAAAGTGATTACATACTTTAGTAAATAGAGATTTGTCCAAGTCTGGAGGTGTCCTAGTTATTGCTCCATCAGTTGCAGTTTATATAGTTTGAGTGAGTGTCTTAATCCCTTTACTGTTGATGACTTTCACCCATAAAATAAAGACAATAATATTCACTGTTGTGAAACACTGGAAGACCTTTGAGCTGAAATAATTGGGTTATGGTCTCAGGGAGACCACATATGCAATTGTCTCCTTCTAACCTAGAAAGAGAGACACAGCTCTTACACATCCACTAGCAAACAAAACAGGCATAGGCTGGACATAGGCACAGCCATGATTTTGTGAACTTATGAAGATCCCCTTGCTCAAGAGCTAGTAGGAGCCAGGGACAATTCCCAGTGGGCAGTTTGGATGTGGCCATTCTCTTATTTGGAGAGAGGGGAGGGAAAGAGTTTCTGTGTGTGGACATGAGTCATGATGTGTAACTCAGCCTCATGGCCAGAAAGCAGGGCCTAACATGTTTATTTACTGCATAATTAAGTGGGAAATGGAAGGAGAGGGGGTCATGCATGGGAACTAAATAACATGGCCTTGTGTTTAAATGTCAGTGTGATTGCATACTGCTTGGTTCCACTGACATTTCCTAAGATCTTGGGTAGCACCTGATGCATCTCTTCCAGCACTTTGTCCATCCTGCCTCTTGACTGCCTCAGAGAAGTTTCTGGAGCTCACTAGATGTGTCCAAGAGCCTCCTGTCTCTGTAGCCATCCCAGTAACATCACTGCTCTCCTTTTTTACCAGGGTGTCTTGCAGAGGTGCAGAGGAAGGGAGGACACACTGGTGCCACATGTTGTTACCCAGCCCCCTGCTTGAACCTGTAAGATCCTCTTTTTCTTCTCACCCATTTCACTGACACCTTTCCCAAGCTGTAAGACACCACCCTGCTCCCCATACACCACGAGAACTTATTTACCAAATAGAGTGCTTTGATTTGGATTCAAACATTCTCCTTTCCTTCCTCCCCACTTGTATCTTTTGTCCCCTGCCCCAGAAAAAGAAGGAATCCTGATAATGGGGAATATGCCGTGCACACATAGACTTGTAGCAAGATTTTTTGGAAATGACTTCTTTCCCCCTTCTTCTAGGCTCCATCAACTTGAATGTCTCCTCAGAGCACTTCCCATTTTCACCTGCTCCTACCCTTCCTTCTCTTTGGCTGGCAAGTCTCCATTCCTTCTTTCAGGCACTAGCAGCCCCAGCAGCAGCAGCAGCTGGCAGAACAGAAAAATATCTCCTGCCACCCAGGAACACCTCTTCTTCCCATCTTCCTCTCTTCTGCTGCAATTCTTGGTGTGTTGCTACATTTTTAGCTTCCAGAAAGAATAAAGTCTGTCCCCCTCCATTTGAAGCAGATATGGAGTCAACTCCAAAGGGTTATTCAGTTTCTATTTCTAAATCAGACAGTGTATTATTATTATTATTGTTATTATTATTTTGTGAACATTTTTGGTGTTGTGTGCTAATCCACTCACAGCCAGCAGATGAAGCCTGATGTGGTTGCAGCAGAAAGAAGAGGCAAACTCAAGTCATGATGAATTTTCTGTTGCCATTGGCTAGCGGTCTTGGATTGGAGAGCCAGCCAGCTCTGGTGCCAAGAGGAAATCTGACACAGATGACAGTCTGACTTCCAGTACCTAGAAAAAAGGGCCCGCCAGCTCTGTGTGTGTGTATGTTTTTTTTTTTCAAGAACATTCGTATGAGGGGAATCCAAGCCTCAATACGTTCTCACTTCTGTGCATAGGAACAAAACACAGTACTTTCTCCTGCTCCTGGCATGGCTTGAGGAGAAACACTTCAGACGCTTTTCTGTAACCAGGATCCCCTTGTCCACCTTCCCAGCCTCCCGGGTTCTTTTTTGTTTTGCATAAAGTGACCTGAGAGGAACTTGCCTGGTGATGTTATTTTCCCCCTCTCTTAGCTCGTGGCAGATTGACAGTGGCTTGAGTTAGACTGGGACAAGTTGTCTGGCAAATGTTCCCAGCTGTGCTGCTCTCCCGCACACATGGCCATAGGTGGATACTGTATTCCCTTAGCTGTCTACTGCATCAGAGCATGAGTCTTCTCCCTTCATCTAAGGGTATCTGCTTCCAAAGCTTTCAAATCTGCTTCAAGTCTCAGACTCAAGGATCCAAGCCCCAAAATACGAAGCTGAATTTCAACCCCTTATTCTGCCTAAGTAACACTACTTCTTGTGCAAAGGCAAGTTCATTGAATAAAGAACATTTCTTGGCTGTAAAGGAGAAGGCATTTGACTTTCTAAGTATTTACAGAAATACTTTGGCTTCCATTCAGAATTGTGTACCCCTCATGCCAGATGCAGTATAAATGCATAGATATAGCTCCTATACTGCTATACGTAAGATATACATATGCATGTCTGTGTGTAAAATCAATATATGCAGTATCTATAGACTGTTAGACAGAATTCCTACACTGATAATCTTTCCTGGGAGCTCAACTCTGAAAAGGCTGAAATTTATAAGGAAGGTTGTTTTTTTTCCCAGCTCAATTGTTTCTGGGCAGAAAATGCAGTCCTGAAAAATTGAAATGCCCTGAAGAAGATGGTAAATGTACCAAACAATGTCTATTAGGCATATAATATCAGAATGTTTTTAATTTGTTGACCTGGTGTGAGATGGTTTGTTTCCAATTGATCCAACATTATTCTCCTGTTAATGCACCCTTTATCGGAATTGCAGTTCAAAACCTCATTCACTCTTGTGCAATGAATTGCCTGGAAGACTTTGCCCACCATGCGCTTACTGTAAGGCATGCATTCGTTTGACAAAGTTTTATTTGGTGCATGATAAGAGGTGTAATTTGACCATCAAGACATCTTCCTACAAAAGGGAAAAGATTCAAACTGCTTGGGAGAATCTAGATCTAACACACTGTCAGTGAAACACAGTTTAATAATGAAAAAGCTCCAAAAAAAGTTTCATTTCAACTAGTCAAACTAGAACATTTCAATTCCAGGAAGGTTAAAATGTCTGTCTTCAACTGAATTATTGAGACAAAATAGTATGATATTTTTCATTGATATTTCTCACCATTTCTGTTCCACAAAACCATGACAAAAGCTCCATTTCTTGTGCTAATAATGCCTCAAAGCAAATACTGGATGGAAATTTCCAAGTCTATATTTGAGAATTCACTAATTGAGAATAGTACATTCATACAAAATAATTAATGGCTTAATAACATAAATGGCTTCATCACTGGGGTTCACACCATTACCACTGAACAATGCAATTACCACTTTTATTACTGTTTCAACAGAAAAGAAGCTGTCTCCCTATGAAAGATGATGTCCACCAAACACCCTGTGAAACGGTTGTAAACCATGCTGTTAAAACCGGGAATTGTATTGGGTATTTTTCCCCTTGCAAATTAAATGATTGTAGTCCAATCATATTTATTATTATTATAATTATGATGATGATGTTTTAAACATAAGAGATGTTGAAAACGAAGCAAACTAAAACTAAAAATGAAACCTAATATTGTTTTGCTCCCTTATGCTTTCAGTGTTCATTGATTACCTACATCAAGCTGGAGTCCCTGCTGCCGTGAAGAGTTTTAGGCACAGGAAAAACTCTAACAAACAAACCAGCCTGACACTTAGGTTGTGAGGAAAAATGTACCTGCCCTTTTTAAAGATGTTGAAGTGTGCTACGATTACATTTCTGAAAAAAAAAAAAAAGAAAAAAAGACAACCAGAGATAACAAAGAAATGAATCCTAAATCCATCCTGAAATGCCATGGGATTCTAGCAGCTCTGTGCAGCTATGAAGCCGCTTTCCCACTGGACTTGCTTTACAAATGACAGACTCATTTCGCAAATAATAGCCAAAGACCAGCATCCAAAATGTAGTTGGATCTTCCTCCCAATCTCCCTTCATTCATATTGGGGTGGATGTCTAGAAGGTGTTTACAAGTGTTTATAGGGCAGCAAATGTGAGTAGAGGTTTAAAGTAGATCACAGATAGTTAATTTATAGATACTCTTCCTACACCATCAGCCACAGCATACTTCCTGTTACCACAGGACAAACCTTCGACCTCTCATAAAATCTTTTTTTCTTCCTTTTATTTTTTTCTAAATAGTAGGCCGATCGTAAAGTCCAGTTTGGTGCAGGAAGAGACCTAGAGAGCTGTGTGTCTTGTTAATAGCTCTCTACAATGTGTAGAAATTCTGAAACATGAAAGGTAATCCAAAGATCCAGATTACGTTTTAGGATGTCAAAAGAATGAAAGCAAACAAAGAAGCAAGCAAGCAAACAAACAAAAAACCACAACAACAACAAAAATTGATTCTTACTGACAATCTGATTTGGGGATAAAATGCCTTCTTTACTTCAGATTGCTTATCGCCATGATGAGGAATTTGTAACCAAGGAGCATTCATCAGGCACTTGCAAGATGTTAATACTACTAAGTGCACCCTGTGTTTATCTGTAGCAGTTCTCGTATGCTTCAGAGGAAGAAATAAAGTGAGGTTCTTCTCCTTTCCAACCAAGTTACCCAAGAAGGAGATTCAAGTCCTTTTATATCTCCTGAAGAGAACCAGTAGTAGCTCAGGGGATTGAGTTTAATATGATCATCTGTGTGATTAACAAACATCAATGATATCACTCTTCAAAGTCACAAAGTAACAAGTTAATTCAGTGCCTTCCACAGACTTTTCACACTCCTTTTAAAAACATGTAGACACACTGTCCCTGTAATGCTCAGAATGTCGCACTACTAATGGCTGTAAACCTAATTTCCAGTCTCAGCTTGTTCAGAGCTAAGTCTGTTCCTTTTGTCTACCCTGCCTGATGGCTTAACACCAGGGTCAATGGGTCCAATGCCATAATTTCATCTGGGAATCATGAGTGTTTTAAAAACAGAAGTCAATGATCTGACTGTGGAGCTGAGTTCTGATGCAGAAAGAAAGTCCCTTCATCAATATTCGTGGGGTTTTTTTTCAGGCAAGCACCTGGGCAAATTGTCACGTCCCACACTGCCTGTCTGGGGGTGGCATGAACCTGATGGAGAGCCACATGCTCAATTGAACAAGCAGTAAAGGGATCATTGCTTCTGGCACCATCGGAGGCCGTGATCACACATTTTTGGGCAATTACAGGTGCTCAGGTGAACACCGACACTGATTAATTATACAAGGAAAGTGCCATGCACATACCCTGCTCCAACTTGTGCAGTTATGGGTAGATTTTTATTGAGCGGTTGATGATGAGGAAAGTGAGAAAGTTTGCCCTTCTTTGCTTGTTAGGATCAAACTGGTGTGTACCCCATAGCACTTTATCACAGGACACGGGTCTCATTACTGCTGTGAGTAGACTGCAAAGACCACAGTACCTTTCTACAAGCGAATGGATAGCCTTTGTGCTTATGTGCTTGGGATGGAGCAGTGCTTTCTAAACAGACGTGAACCAAGATTCATTTCAGTTAGATGCCCTGGATGTATCTGGGAAGTAGGGTAGGGAATATAGGAGGAAAGAGAAGAGTTTTTTGGATCCTGCTGCTCATTCTAGGTTTGAATTGCCAAATAGAAGGGGAGAGAGCATCTCAATTTTATAGTGTAGTGGATATTTGGATATTTTCTTTCAGATCAGCTGTAATGTGCAGAGATGTCTCATCTTTCACACATAATGTGCTTTTCTTTCTCTCCATTCCTTAAATTTGAGGGACAGATTCAGTTGATTTAGTCAACTGAAGAGCTATGCTGCTCCCTACTTTCTCTTATGGGAGCTTAAACATCAAGCTCATATGATGGTAAGCTTGGTGACATACATTTAGGATGTATCTCTACTTATATGAATCTCTAGACTAAGTAACATACATTTAGTCTAGAGATTAGTCCTGAGTGAGATTTTCTCCTTTTTCCACCTGTTTCCAAGATGAAGAACTGCAATTTTCAGCAATCTCATTCATATGAATCATAGAATCACAGAATGGTTTGGGTTGGAAGGGATCTTATAGACTATCTAGTTACAACCCCCCTGCCATGGGCAGGAACACTACCCACTAGACCAGGTTGTTCAAAGCCCCATCCAGCCTAGCCTTGAACACTTCCAGGGGTGGGGCATCCATAAGGTAGACATGTGAGTATGTGTGACAGCAGCCCTGGACAAGAAGAATTGTTGCTCAGTCTAGAGCCTGTGCTGACAGGCACAGCAGCATCCATCACTTTTCGAAATTAGTCATGCTGCATTTTAATAGTACTCAGATCTTCTGCCCATGCAGCAGAGAGTCTCACTTGGGCACAGGATTAATTTCCATGTAAGCTGCTGATGCAGCAACTAGACTTGTGGTTTCAGCAGTTGGTGTTTTCTCATTGGTGTATGGCACATGGCCTCTTGCAAGTGAAATGGACTTTGCCAAGCAGAAAAACAAGCCATCATCGTTACACAAGCAAAAATGAAAAACAAAACCTAAACTTGACAAACTAAGTCTTGTGAATCAAAGTGCCAGGACCATTGCAGCCTATTTTCAGAAAATACTTTCTTAAAAGTCCTAAAGTAATGCAAGAGGGTGAATATAAAAATACCCCAAAAGCCAAAAAATCCCAGGCTTCTATAAGCCTGAGATATATTTGAGTGCCAGGGTGGGAAAATTGGGAGTTTCTGTTGAACTAAAGTAACTACCACTTATGTGATCCTAGGGGCGTCCTCTCAAATCCTTGCTGGGATACAAATGAAAGTCAGAATGAAGGTCACAGAACATTCAATCTGAAAACAGAAATTTAGTCTGTCTTGAGACATGTCCTGTGAAAGTGAATATCTTGTTCCTGGCAGCACTAGTTGCTTTGTGCCTGCATTGTGAATCGTGACCATTTTCTTTTCTGGGATGCATTTTCAGATGGATGTGCTTTGTCCTGTGAATCATGATCTAGTAATGCTGTAAAGCTAGCTGGAAAGAGCTGCTGAAAGTGAGAGGTTGCAGACGGTGAATACTTGAGCCCAAGCAGGGCTACTACTTCGGTGAGTAGCCCCAAGGTACTACTTTGTGACTACTACTACAAATGCTACTTCTTCCTTTAAGAAGTTGAGATTTCAATGAGATTCTGAATATCATTTTGTAGAGATGTTCACTGAGGACAGTACCACAAAGCAAATACTTCCTGGCAAAGAAATGTTTTTTTTTCCCCACTAGGAGCAACATTTGGTTGTCCAGCCCATTTGAGTGAGCCACAGTGGCTGCTGGATGGTCCTCCAAGCTCCACTTCTACAGGAGCTTTGAATTTACCTGCAGATGTCAAGAAAAGAGCATAGCTCTGGCCTATTCTAACAAAACAACAGTCATTGTTTTCTGGCTTCACAGTCCTGTAGCCAGAATCTGTTTTATTTCAGAGGTGAATTCTTTTACATCTAAACCACCTTGCAATATATATCAATATATGACTGTTAATTGATGACAGCTTTGCTAACATGTAATGTACAATTATTAGGTATCCTGGTTGGGAATGTGGCAAGGATATTCTCACTATTTTGGGGATTGATCACAAGAGCTTACAAACAGTCCTCGTAACTAAGTACTGTGTGTGTGTTTGTGTGAGTCTACAAGGCTGGGTCAACTGAACTTCAATCCCCTTATTACCTAGCCACTAATGAATCCTTTGTACCAGATATTGATATACACAGCTCTTTCACTTATTCCCAGCATCCAGATTCTCCTTAATGATGTTGCTAGTCTCTAAGCTCTTCCCAGTGGTATTTTGGTTCCAGGATCTGCAAAGGTCAGATGGATCACAGTCCTCTTGGCCTGTAGTGTGAGGATATCCTGATGCATATAGTCCAGAACTGCTTTCATAAATTATTCAGTAAGATTTATCCAAGAGAAGAATTATGATGATAATAATGATAATGATGATGATAATAATAATAGTAGCAATAGTAAATCTAAATTAAGTCTGTTGGGCTTTGGCAAGGATTAAATATGCTCAACAAAGGAGAACAATGCTTATTAGGATTATGTGAAGCAGGCAGATAATTTAATACACATGTTCTGGGTTTCTGCCCTCTGGTCAGTGGTTTCTGGGACAGAGACACAATAAGGAACACATTCTCAGAACTGACAGGGCAATGGTCTCCCAGTACTGGCTATTCAATTTATTAAATGAACTGGATGGCATAAATAACATCCTCAGGAAAGAGAAAAACAAAGACATCACCAGGTTGAGATAAATAGCAGCTGACGAAGTGGCAATGATTCTTCTAAACAAGATGCTGGTATAGAGGCTTTCCAGGTATGGGTTTATGGTGTAGGTCTGAAAGAGTTTTAAACAGCTGACTAGTTTAAAAGGGCAAGAGGGGTCTGAATTACTGTGTAAGTGAAGCCAAGTTATGTACTGGCTAATATAGAATAAAAGTTGAAGCCCAAGTAGACGTAAATCTCTGGACACTTTCTGGAAAGCTCCTTTGCACAGTAATAATGTTAGCACTTGTTATTAATACCTGGCTTTTCATCACTGGAATTCAAAACACTTGACAAGGGAGTTCAGTTTCATTATCCTGTCTTTATAAATGGGGATTTTGAAACACACAGATAAGAAACTACTGCACAGAAGGCCAGAGGAAGAAGAGGGAAGAGGACCATGTATTCTGTGTCCCCTTCCAACACGTTCAGAATTTGCTGTTTGTGTAAAGGCAGAGATCAAATTCTGGGTGGCTCCAGAAATATATCAGGACAAGCTTTATTCAATTACCAGTTATAGAACCAAGGCATGAAACTCCCTTACTCCACCCTTCAATCTGGCCCTCTCTTAACCCAGGAGACCAGAATGAAACGCAGTTCTCAATGCAATATGTGAGTATTCAGAACAGTCACACATCTGTACAAGGTTGGCTCTCCCTCGGCTGATTTCACAAGACAGAGACAAGCGAGAACTGTTTTGACTCTTTAAATAACAATGGAAAACGTGTGTCCTTATGCAAAGTTTCCCCCAGATTTTTTTTTCATGGAGGATGAAGCACATTAGATTAAGACCCAGCCCACAGCACAACTCAAAATCCCTGGTCATCCATTATGCCTGTCCATTGACCCCCTGACTCTGGCTGGGAGAAATAAGCTGGCTTTCCAAGCTGCAATCTGATTTGCACTCAAGGATTGACCCTCTATACATTAAGTATATAAGTGAGAGTCACCACTTGGATTTGGGAACTTGATGCTGAGTTATCTTAAAGTTTCTCCAAGTCCAGAAACTACACTAGGTCCTCAGGAACAGACATCTCTTCCTAGTTTCTGGCTGTTGATGGGATGTATGTAGTAACTAAGCTTTTAGCTACGTAGCTAGAGGAAAATAGAAAAGACTGAGGAAACATTCAGAGTATAAATGGCAGAACTGAGTTGAGATGGGTGAGGAAGGGGGTGCTGGAGTGTACTTAAACTACAGCAACTAAAACCTACAGAGTCATATTAAAGCTTTTTAATTTTGTAGAAGAGGAACCTGTACCTGAAAACTTCAGGATATTTGAATGAACTCTGGGTTTGACCCTGAAAAATCTTTTCACACTCCTCACCAAGATAAAGTTTTCTTGTGACATCTGCTGACTTGACTCTGGTATGTAGGTTCATGCAAGCAAAGTTTGCCATTCAAAGTGTCTGGGTACAGACAGTGCCTGCAAGTAATAGACAATGAATACACTACAACTGCCAAGATGCTTTTGTAACAGAAAGTGCTATGTAATTGTCTTGAGAACTGCAGCTTGTTTTATCTCCCAGGGTTTTTCATGTTGACAGCTCAACTTTCAAGGAATGTGCATCCTGGCATGACATCAGCTCTCTGGCCTCCAGCAGTCAAAAGGAAAAGATCAGGTTGTACTTGATGTCCGTATAAGTACCAAGCATGTTGCATTTTTACATAGATGCAGAAAGACTAAATGCAAATATCTCTGTGCACAATGATGAATCACTCAGAGAAAGCACCTGTATAGATAATCACTTTTTAAAAACCATAAGGCTCCGGGGAGACCTTCTTAGCAGTCTTCCAGTACCTAAAGGGGCCAACAAGAAAGCTGAAGGCCAGGTAGGGATAGGACAAGGAGGAATGGCTTTAAAGGGACAGACAGGAGATTTAGATGAGATCTGAGGAAGAAGTTCTTCTCTGTGAGGGTGGTGAGGCCCTGGCACAGGTTGCCCAGAGAAGCTGTGGCTGCCCTATCCATGGCAGTGTTTAAGGCCAGGTTGGACAGGGCTTGGAGCAATCTAGTCTAGTGGAAGGTGTCCCTGCCTGTAATAAGAGGGTTTGGAACTGAATGAATTTCAAGGTCCCTTCCAACCCAAACCATTCTAGGATTCTATGAGATAAATCTCAAAGTTTTCTATGAAGACCATCTGCAACAAAGAGGTTAGGAGCTGTTGTGTAAACTAATTCTGTCCCCCTCACTCATTTAGTAACTGTGAAAAAGGCTGTATTTCTTAGGAGAAAGGAAGATCAGTTTGTTTACTTCAGCAGAGGAAGGTTGAGGTGGCATAGAACTGCTCCTTGTATATTTATCAAATAAAAACCCCTAAACAGTAGACTAGGAGGAGAGTTTAGTAAACTGAGAGATACTCCTGCTAAAGAGAGAAGTAGGTATAAACTTGCATTTCATATTTACAGGCTGGAATTAGAAGAAGACTAAAAAAATTAAGTTCTGGTACAGGTTGTGCTATAGAAATATTTTTGTAACAGAATCATAGAATGATTGGGGTTGGAAAGGACCTTAAGGTCACCTAGTTCCAAACTCCCTGTCATAAGCAGGGACAACCTCCCAGTAGACCAGGTTGTTCAGTAAAAAAAAGACATTTATTAGAAGTAGAGCTAGATATGATTATACACAGGAGTATATAACATTACCAGCTCTGTCCTAGGCTTCTAGATTGGCGAGGTGGAACCTGCACTTATTCACAAGATACAGGCCATTATAGTCCCCAAAGAAAACCCAACACAGCCTAACCACTAGACTAGTCTTTAGTCAATGAAATTCTCTCTTGGTTTTAATTATTTGACAGCTTAATTTCTCCTTCCCAACCCCAGGTGACAGAGGAGGAGAAAGTTGATCTGCTAAATCTTTGGTTAGACATTTTAATTTTTGTGATGTGGAGATTTGGGCTGAAATCATCCATAATCTCCTGAAAACAAAATTGCAAAGATTATCATATTTCAGAACTCTGACTTGTACCCTACACAAATGAGCAAAATTCTATACATTCAGCTAGCACATTTACTCTGTGTGAAATCAGGGAGGAAAAAACCCACATGTACTAATTTCTGCTGCTAGCCATTAAATGCATAATTTAAGTCAATACTACACAATTTTTTGAGATCCCCTTGTATGATTATAATCCTATATTTCTTCTTCCATGATTTCCTATAAAAGTTCATCCAGAAGAAAAACCTGGAAGCTCGTAAGAGAATTTTGACCCTTGGCTAATTTTACAGACTAAGTGAGCCAAAAATTCAGATTAATGCCTAATGAGTGGAAATTTTGGAGGTGGGTAAAGGAAAAGTCTGTTCTACCCTGTCCTTGGTTTGGCTGTAACAGTTATTTTTCTCCTTCTTAGTAGCTGGTGCAGCACTGGATTTTTGACTTTAATCTGAGGACAATGCTGATAACATGCCCAGTATATAAACTGAGAGGAGTCACCCAGAAGGGACAATCACTGCTTGGGTGAGGCTGGGTATCAGTTGGTGGGTGGTGAGCAATTCGTATTGTGCATCACCTGTGTTTACTGTTTTTTTTTTTCTTTTCCTTTTAGTTTTATTTTTTCTCCCCTTGTTATTTCCCTTATCATTATTATTATTATTGGTGGTAACTAGTATTTTTTATTATACCTTAGTTACTGTTTTTACTTCAACCGGTAAGATTTACATTCTTTTGATTCTCCTCCCCATCCCTCTGGAAGCAGGGGCGAAGTAGTGGGGGAGTGAGTGAGCAGCTGTGTGGCTCTGAGTTACTGTCTGGGCACACCCATGACATACCCTCAAATAATAACCAGTTGGCCAACAGTTGCCCGAAATTAAATGGCAGGAGGTCTAGAAGAGACAGATATAAATAATGAGAAATCTAAGTTTAGACTACCCAAATACACAGATTTCTACTATATCCAAGGAAGTTCAGTGGATATGATACTATGATGTTGATCAAGATAAAACTCATGTGGTCCATTAATAGTAGGTTAAGTTATTCTCTAACGACAGACTCCAAACTGAATCTCAGGAGGACAGGAATAAAATCATCCCAGAAGTTTAGGACTAAAAGGGGCCTTCTGAACTCAGATCACTCAGTTCTATTCTCTGAGGCAGAATAATTATTTCTAACAGCTGTGCCTCTGACCAGCCTTTAGACAGTACCAGAGGAGATCCTGGAAAATAACTGAAATTAGCATTTGTAATATCATATCTAAGAAAAGCCTTTGTTAATCACAAATGCATCATTTTCTTCATAATTTCTTGATCTTCTCTCAGGAGGTGCACAAAATAATTGATCTACTTCTTCATATGGGAGAATTTACTTATTAGGAATGCTCAACCAATCTTTCAAGCTTAAAACTTGTATTCCCTGGCTTTTTATACATCCAGGATATAGGATCTGATGATGACTACTTGAAAAGCAGAATTGCCCCATGGATTACTCTTCTACCTGCTAATGAACTCAAATTATCATTAGTTGTAATTGCTTCCAGCTTGGACGTACCCACTCTCAGTCTTGTGTGGTTTTCTCCAGAATTACTTTGCACTTCCAATGCAATGTAAGGTTCTCATCAAGGGGTACATACTAAACTCAAGATTTCTTCTGTATTTGAAAAAACAATACCCTTTTTCATTTAAACAAGGAAGCCTCCTGCCACCTAGAACCTCAAAACAACAGAGGAAAAAACCCAAACCAACCAAACAAGAAAAACTCTTATGTTTACAGGAATATTATTTGGGAAGCAAAACCAAATTTATTCCAGGACATCAGCAAATTATGATTTTATGACATGACATCGTGCTTCACTGGACGAAAATAAGCATAATTTAAAAAAAAAAGTTTTTGCAATGAGATACCAGCAGAAATTTACAGTCTTTAAAAAATGAAGTGAAGGAAATCTTCATTCATGGGCAGCCTATGCCAAAGGTTTTCTATTTGTTGATTTTATCAAGAAGACATGAATTTATTTCATTTCAACAATCCCTTATCATTTAGCAATAACAACTTAGAAGGGTTATTGGCTGTCTCTAAGAGTATTATGTTAGTGCATTTGTTACTGCCTGCTATCCCTTCCAGAAATACACAGATGGTTGGACAAAAAAGGCCAGAGATCTAACAAAGAAACAGAGTCAATGCTAAACTTTTCACAATGGCATGTGAGGCTGGGTTCAATTTCAGATTCTGACATATGAGTTAAACGAAAGAAAAAAAATTGCCAAAATATCCATTTGAGTTAAGGGAAGCATTTGGTTAATTAAATAGATGCCTGATACCATTTGAGACAACCCAGAGTACCGTAAGTGCACTGTAGGTGCTAGCCCAAAAGACCCGAGGTCTTCTATAGGGTCCCATATGTATCATCATGTATTATATATGACAGATTTACACAGACATCTCATATATTCTACATGTTGCATCATAACTAGGTCCTTTCCATAGCCAGGTAGAGGGAAAGGGAGAGAAATGTATCCATCTATAGCATGAGTGCATAGCAGATATTTTATTCAAATTCATACTCTTCTAAGCTTGTGAGTAACTACTCTAAAATAGTACATTCAGTTTTAGAGGCCTCTTTAATCTAGCAGAAGAAGTCTTAATAAGTCTCAGTGTTTGGAATGTAGAGCTAAATTAATTCAGCTACAAAATGGAGCACATTTAAGAAATTATGATGATTTACTACTGGAATGATCTGTTAAGGGAAAAGGCAGCTCCCCTGATTCAGAGCTGAATGACTTTCTGGAAGAAGTTCCTAAAGCAAACACCTGTTATTGGATTAATGAGAAGGGAAATAATTTTTATTTCTAGCCCATGCTTTCCATATTAGATTTAAGACCTTTCTGGTCTTAAAACTCTCATAAGACAGATACATGCTGTCACCTTCTGAGTATCAGTTTGTTGCCTTAGTTTCCAGGCCATGTTGACTTTCACATTTAATCCAAAAGTCTGCTCTGGAATCATAACTAAAGCAAAATGTTTTTCCTTGAAGTGACCATTGTAACACAACCAGTCTTAACGGCTTGTCCTACTTTTGTTATGTTGTGTTATAACATATAAACTCAGAAATCCATTTATAACAAACAAACCCAGAAATTCAGCACTGTGATTATCTGAGCTTTTTCCAGCAATCCTTTTGCTGGACTCCTCTATTTTCAGAGGTTACTCTTCGAGTATATGAGGAAGTTTTCAAGCCAAATTCTGTTTCTAAATCAAGACACATTTTGCAGTCTGCTTCAGCATCTGAGGGAAGGTAAGACTGAGTTGGCAGATCAGGCAAATTATACCAGCTCAGCCCTCCTCCCAGAGGAGGCCACAAAGATGCTCCGAGGGCTGGAGCACCTCTCCTAAGGAGACAGGCTGAGAGAGGTGGGCTTGTTCAGACTGGAGAAGAGAAGGCTCCGGAGAGACCTTAGAGCAGCTCCCTAAGAGGCTGAGAAGAAAGCTGGAGAGGGGCTCTTTAGAAAGGCCTGTAGGGATAGGACAAGGAGGGATGTAGTTAAACTGACAGAGGGTAGATTTAGATGAGACATTAGAAAGAAATTCTTCCCTGTGAGGGTGGTGAGGCGCTGGCACAGGTTGCCCAGAGAAGCTGTGGCTGCCCCATCCATGGCAGTGTTCAAGGCCAGGTTGGATGGGGCTTGGAACCCCATGGCAGGAAAGGTGCAACTGGATGAGTTTCAAGGTCCCTTCCAACCCAAACCATTCTATGATTCTGTGATAATCATCTTTCATAGCCAGCTCCATGCCTGAAACCTAGTGTAACCCAGAGGAGTGAGAATCATCCAGGAAGAACTGAAGCTAAATTGCTGTGGAGTTCTGTGAAAAGGGGTTTGTCACCAGCCAAGAGCAAGTCCCGAGCAGAATTAATGAGTCTCTGTGATCAGGTACATTGGTCAGGCTGTCAGGTGAGGGCCACATAAGGTTGATTGTGTGCACACATTTGATTTCCCAGGTAGCTTTTCTGAGAAAAAAAAAAAGATATATAATAACAAATATTAATTAGTCAAGGTAAAAAAGATTTTCTTACTTGTTTACCAGCCCAGCCCATGGCCCATCTAAATCCAGGCTCTAACACTTACCATCCTACTAGGCTTCTATTTCACCACCCTACAGGCAATGTCCACAGGCAATGACTGTTCCAGAGAATTGGAGAGAGATTGCTTGGAGACTCCCATTACACAACAGGCTCAGCACTCAGCTAGCACAAAAGAGTTCAAATCCCTGGTTTCTCTCTGCTAATATATAAGGGATTTGCATTGGGGTTTCCTATCGTCTGACTGAATCAGGAGGCTACTGACAAAGTTGTTAAACTGTTTTAGGTACAACAGACAGTGGAGAAACATTATGCAGTGGCAAATCTGCAAAAACAGATAGCAAGATGGGGATGAGAATCAGGCTTCTATAGTATCTATTACTTCTCTACCCAGTGAATATGGGGAGTCTGTAGGTTGGTCAGGTAAATATCCACATGACCAAGCCATCTGTTGTTACATGTTGGCTCAGTAAAAAGACCTTGTTTTGTCAGAGCAGTTACTCAGATATGTCACTTATCAAACTAGAGGCTTCATGCACTGTTTTAATTAGGCTCTACATTGTTCAGACTCAGGACCTCATGTAGCAAGTGAAGCAAAGTTCAGGGGTGACTCTGTGCAGCTGCTAAAAGCTGCTCTGCAAGCAATAAAGTGTGGAAAAATAAAGCCTGAGGACATATTTTATTCAACTTGAGCATGGCTCAGCAGGAGGACTAAAGCCTGGATGCATGAAGGACTTTAAATTCCATTGAGATATTTCCAGGATTATTTCCTGATGATCCCGTTTAAAGAAGGAAATGAGTCAGGTTGCTGGGCTACTTCCATAATTTCTCATGCCCTGGGGACAGAAGTCAGTGTTTCAAGTAGCCCTGAGGGTGTTGATAAAAGGTCTCTTAACATACACTTGAATACAGGGTTACTTTGCTCTAGATCTCTGCCATTTTATGTGCAATACAAAAACTATAAATCTGAGAGATTCTGACATGTCTGCTGGGACTCAACTGCACCAAAATAGGCATCTCCACAAGAACTAGTTTTTCAAGTTTCCTCTCAAATGAAAAAAAATACAGAAAGATAATTTCAGTGTGTGGCTTCATCCTGAAAGAAGAGTCATCCTAAGAGAGAGAAAGTAATCTTCCAGTGAATTCCAAAAATGCCTCTTTTTTGCCATTAGGTGCAAAAAAAAAGTTAACCAACCAGATACCATGTGTTCAGATTAAGTTAATTGCATTCAGAATCGTAACTGAAATGGATGTCTAGATTAGGATGGAGGACCTTTGGTTGTTCTCAACGCTAGCTGTGAGTTGGCAATATTAAGTGTAAGAATATAAAGATAACGATTAAACATTGTAACCTCTAAGATTCAGATGGAATATGCTGCACCGGCACAGTGCAACTTTGAGGTAACACAGCTGCCTAGACGCAGGTTATTTTTTGTGGCTCCCAGGTGCTACCATGGTCTTCTACAAGTCTTCAGTCATATCTCCCCTTCCATGTTGAAGTGTCTCTAAGGCATCTCCAATGTCACTAAATTCCTATGTATGCATAACTTAAAAACACCCTTAATTTTCACATTTCCCTACTTGCAACAATAATCCTCATCTTTCACTGGTCCTCTAGGTTGGTAAAGAGCAGAGGGAACATGGTAAGGGTTCATTGTGAAGATGGTAAAGGCAGTGACTCTAAGGCAATTGGGTACATAAGGGATTACAAAGCGAGACCTTTGGGCTGCTTCCCTATTCCTTCATCTAGATATTGGTCATAATAATATAGAGGCAAAATGGAGTTAAGGTTCAATGGTCTTCAGAAAGAAACTTAAGGACTGTTCCCAGGTATGACCTATGCTGCACTGTAAATCTCCCATCCAGACAACTGGAGAATATCAGGACTCCAGCAAGAATCTCTGTGTATCAGATGCTGAGAAAAGTGTGGGAAGAACAAGGAGTCGGTGACATGGCTCTGAAACACCAGTTCCTTACGCCGTTAGGTGATAATATACAGCTGGCCTCCAGCTATGGACTTTGGTGAACACCTGCAGTGACTTGGGCCTGGACTTCACCCACATTGCCTGTAAAACAGCAATAAAAGCCAGCAATCAAATAAAAAGCAATATGTTTGCTGCACTGCACCAGTTTTCCTGATGAACCTGGAGCTCCAGATAACAATTCCACTTGAAATAGGTAATGATGACTAACAAAGAGCAGCCCAGTTACTCAAGACGATGCTGAAGGCAGCGCACAACTGAAGAAAACAGCCTGATCATGTTTCTCCTCTAACTTTTCCAGACCAACTGCTGCCAAAGAAGAGAGAGAGAAAACATAAGGAAAAAAAAAATGTGGCGAGGAAAGGCAAATTAAAAAGCAGGGGCTCTACAATTGTTATACCCTGGAGAATTGAGGGAAAAGAATGTTTTCCCACGTGGACAAAGGTCTCTGCTCCTGTACCCAATGAGTCAGATCCAAGCCTCGCTGGAGTCAATGGATAGACTCCCTCTGACTTAGTTGGCTCTGGATCAGACCCAAGGTTCCCATAATGATGGCTAAGCCTGACCTGCCTACTGGGATGCCTTTAGGCTTAACAGAGCCAACAAAAACCTTGTCCTCTAAAGAGCATTTTTGTTTTCATGAGGTTAGGCTAAAGTTAGCTGCTGGAACCAATACAGCTTCTTCACATCTGGACTGATGTCCTTGCAGCCACAGGTTTCTTTGCCATGTAAAAACCCCATGGGAGATTATTTCTGGACACCAGGATACATACCATTATTTCAGCATAGGCAGCATGTCAACACAACCAGCTGTGTGCCAAAGCAAGAGATGCCCAGGCATCTCTAGGACAGAGGTTGTCATCTAATCCTCTTTCCACAACACTCGTGGCAAAAATATTACCAAGAATGTAGCCGGGCACTCTGGTGGGTTATTACCCGAAAGCATGTCATTATTTCCAGTTGCCAACTCAGCAGTGTCCCCTATTCCCCCCATTTTATCTGATAATTTAGGGGGTTTTGTGCTCCTATCTGGAATCACATCAGTGTCTAAGATATCTTGAAGTTCAGCTGTTTTCAAAGCACAGAGTTGATCTTCACACCATACCATTGGTCATTTGTTGATGCTACAACTAAAAATGAGGTAGCAGAGATGCAGACCTAAACCCTTATTTTTACAAACCTAAATTCTTATTGTGGCAATCTAGTCAAGAAATAACTAAATTACCATAAAAAATGTTCTCAGCAATTAGCTCACGTGAAGACATCTATATTACAAAGATTTGAATGAATTCCACCTACCCTGTCAGGAGATGCGGCAGGGGCTACACCAGTCTGGCTTTGCAGTGATATGCTATGACCAGTACCTGGGCAAACAAGCTTTTCAGATCTTCAGCAGGGAAACAGGAACCTCCTGGCTGCTCTCAATGTTTACAGGGAAGTTTTGTCTCCTTTTCCTTCATCACTGCTCACCAAGGTAAGGCTTCCTTCCCTACCTCCCAGCAATCATCGTTCACCCAAACTAGATGGCCAAGTCTACTGTTCCTCTGGTCAAGCCTGGAAATTTGTCTGATTATGTTATATTCATTAAAGTATTTGTTAGAGAGGACTTTTCACCCTGTGCAAGGTATAGTATTACTCCACTGAAACTGGGAAGGAGAAGGGGGGGGGGGCAGAACATTCTTATCTAATGTAAATAAGCAGTGAAATCACTTATTCTGTAAGACACAAGAATCTGACCTCAAAGGGACCCCAGAGCCCACTGAGATCAATAAAGAATTTTCTATTTAGCCGCAGACTTTGGATCAGAGCTTTCCTTGAGTTAGAAAATATAAGTGTATGCCACTTGTTATTAGTGAGAGTCACTGGTTTGGAATATTAATGACAATTTTATTCTTTTTTGTATACAAATAAACATTTCTCCATGTGTTTTTAGCCATGAGAGACATCCTAGGAACTGTTTTGAACATTCTACCAGAGTTTAAACCTTCAGGCCTTGCAAGTTAACTTTCACATGTATTTTTTCCTACTGAAATATAAAAGGAGGCTGTTAAAAAACCATGTCACTCAGAGAAATGTGAGACTTACAAGAACATGAAGAAAACTTCAGTGCAATTCTTTAGTGTTTTTATAACTGACATTTTGATGGCATACTTGAACTTTCAGAAAGAAGTAAATTTAAGACTACTTTAATTCTAGGGGGTGCAGCCAAGCACATGAGATAATACTGATTAGCAAGAGATCAAGTGCAACTAGTTCTTGGCTGTCTTGTTCAGCTCAGGAAGAAAGCTTTCAAACTGTATCTTTCTCCTCAGCATTCTCAAAATGTATTTTGTAACCAGCCCATTGATGGTCTTCATTCATAGTGGAAGCTGGTGGTATCAGACTCCCTGCGTATGAACACTTTGTCATCTCTAAAGCCCTGATTGTGGCAGAGGTTACAAAAAGTCACCGCAGCAATTGGAGTATTTGGTAGATTGAAAATAAGATAGAATGTTACCCACAGTAATTTAAAGTTCAGATCATAGGATCCAATTACGTAGAACAAAAGTGCTCAGCCCTTGGTGACATTGTTAGAGACACACAAAGAAAGTGACTGGAATATGTTCTTGTTGGTGTTTAAAGCTTCTCGATGGGGGTCTTCCTTTCAGATGTTATTTCTTGATGCTGACATGACTAGCAATAATGTAAAACTGCATTCCTAACTTTGGCTTGAGTTTGGAAAAAAAAAAAGGCAAACCTGAAGCAAAACATCATCTGCCGATTTTGCATTTGGCTTGGGGAGGAAGGAGGGGAAAGGAAAGAGTGTTATTACTATTACATTTTTTTCTGAAGCAAGAATATCTAGCTAACATCATCCAGGAAATGAAAATGAATGAAAACAATTGAAATGGCTGGAGCAGCCATTGCTGTCAATTTGGGGGGAAAGAAAAAAACAACCAAAAGTGCTCACTTGGCATACTTATGCGGTTTGAGGGCATCCTTTCTTGGCTGGTCCTAGCAAGAGCATTCAGCTGAGTCAGATGTCTGAAGGAAGTAACCAGCCAGCTGGGTTAGCATGGATGAAGCACATCAAATTGCCGTGCCAGCAGCACACAAGTCAAGGATGTAGCTGGCATCTGAGCCAGTTACCTCTGATCCCTCGTAACAAACTTGTACCTGTCACCAAGCCTGCTGCAGAGAAGAGCAGACACAACCTTCAGCACAATTCCTCAGCCAAGCTGGGTGCTTTCAGATGAACAATTGCTTCTCCTACCACCCTTTTCTTGTTTACCTAAAATCTTGCCCTGTTTTCTGCAGTACAATAGCAGGCTGGGGTGTTGACAGCCTTGTTGCATTTGAGTGCAGCTAATGTTCTTAGATATTTGCTTCCAAACACAGAAGAAACCTCTGAAGCTCCCAAGAATGTTAACAACTTGTCAGAAGTATCTTTTTTTATACAGATTTTATTCTGCCCAATCCTTTCAGTGGCAGCTCCCTAGCATTAAGATTTATTCTCATTCACTGAAAATGGTGTTTAAAAAAAAAGGAAAAAAACCAATTTGTATCCAGTCTTATAATGAAAAGGTCAAGAGCATAAAGGTGTGAAAGCTTCTGAATGAGTCAAGATGTTACTGGGTCACAGCAGGTCGGTGAGCCAGACTGAATACCAGCACACAGACTCAACGTCATTCATTGACACTTGGTATTTCGGAGGGAGAGGATGAGCTAAAGAAAGTAGACCTGGTTATTTCCAAGCCTGTAATTTATTAGGCTGCATCATGGCCACTCTGTTCAAAACTCCTCCTTTAGGAAAGAGATCTGAAAAGTTTGTGTCTTTCTGGATGCTTGGATCAGGAATTAATAATACATCAAAGTAATATTTCACTCAAAAAAAATATTTTCTATGAGAAGTGGAAGGTTAGAAAGACAAAATATACACCCTGATGATTGGAGATTGTCATTTCCCAAACTAAAGTTCACCTAGTTAATTGTTTCCTGAGTGTAAGAGACACTTTCTGAGCAAAAAATATGGAAAATTAAAATTATTTCTTTATTTTGTTTGGTTTATTTTGTTCCAATTACATGGTACTTAATAATATTCAATGAAAGAGCCAAGTTCAAAAGAGTTAACAGATAATGCACAGTGCTTTGCTTTTTTAAAGTCTATCATCTTCCCTGTCCTCTTAATATCACAAACTTTTTTGCAAACTCTCAATGAGTAGAAAAAAAAAAATAATCCCAACATTTCCAAGAATTGCTCTGATCTTTGTTCTTCAGATTTCTGGTACAAACTTGTCTGAATCCTCCAGTTCAATACAGGCTCCATCCCCCAGTGATGCTTACATTACACAGGGTGGAGTTCTGGCCAAAATTTGAGCTATTTTGCTATGGTCCCAGGGAAATCTATTCACTTCGTGTCCTGGATGAATGCTAAAGGGCAGCCTAACTCTTCCCAAATGGCCTTCTGGTTAGTGGTCTGTGCAGGCTGGAATGTCAAGGATAAGCAGATGGTCTATCCACATACACAGATCATATTTACCTGGCTGTACATCAGCAGTAACCCTTGGGAAGCCATCACTCTAGTTCTTATTTGGCTTGCACACAGGTGATGCAGGCTTAATTGAAAAAAGCTCTTTTGGAGTCAGTTGTGGCTTAGCTCAGCATACTCAGTGTCAAAACCTGTTTCTGCAGATGACTCTCACACTTCCATCTTGGATAGCTAATCTTAAATCAAAATAAATAATTCAGTTCCATTAAATCTCATTCTTTTTGATGGTTTGCTATGTTTGATCTTTCTGTAGCTCTATCCAGAATTTCATAATGGAATGTAGCAGATTTTACACAGTGCCTTAATAACCCTTGATGTTTCCAAATTAGTTCTATTTCTTGGATTATTCTTTTTATTAAGTATTTTATATAAAGCAAATGAGGGCCTAGAAAACCTAGATTTCAGCTGTTTGGTTGACCTGAATTGCCTTATGTGAACTGAGATCATCAAAAACATGATGAACATAGTTTACTGCAGAATTAAGTACTTTGCTCCTTCTTCATTTTCCCCACCACCTTGCATTTCCCAGACCATGTGCTTATTCCTACCAGCCTGACTCATCCATTTTCATTGTGTGCCTTCAGATGTTATCACACACGATGTAGGGGGGCTCCACTGGACCCATCTCGGGGGTGTCCTTGCCCTGTCAGTGGCTTTTTAGGTTTTTCCGTTCGGCAGTGAGTGTTTGCACATGCGTATGTATGCATGCTTAGTTCTGTCATTCTCCATGATGACACCAAGTTGTCAAAGTCTGCTCTGACAAAGGTGCAACCCCATTTGGGCCAACTCATAGGACTATGCTACTAAACAATGTCAGTCAGAACCCGTTCTTGAATTCTGACTGATAAAATTTATCTCCCTCCCACACACCCTAAAATAAGCAACTACAGGCAATCTACCCATTGCAATTGAGGTTACTTGTTTTATCATGTAGCTGGGCTCAAGAATTGTCTGAGAATTTGTTCTTGGACACATGCCAAAGCAATGCCAGGGGCTATGCTAACAATGTAATGTTCTGAGCACTGCACAGATCCATGACTTGGTTCTTCTTAATTTATTGGTATAGACAGTGACTGAAGCAAAAGTAAAATCTAACTCCACAAGAATAAGTCTACGCTAGTTAACCAGCTACGCACAAATATGAGTCAAGCAATTTTTGTAAAGGACTTGAGTGGAGCACAGCTTATAGATGTCAGGTTTTATGCAAGCCTTTTGTGTTGTCTGATCAGGAATGCTCTTAAATCTTCAGTCATACTACTGATGTATTTAAAGGATTTATTCCTCCAGGAGTTTCTCATGTGTCTGAAAGCATTTGGAAAGCTTTGGGATTGTGAGCTGTGATTCCTATTACAGTTGGTATGATACAGTGATTTGTTGCCACTACGTAACAGCTGCTTTAGCTCCCAGCATTGCATAGCACATTGCAAGGTCCCACCCCACAGAGCACTTGAGCACTTGCTCAGGTTTAAGCAGATATCATTCTGTTGGTTTTCACAAGCTTTGGTTAAATCTAGGATATAGCCACACTATGACTTTGATATAGAAAGATCTACAAAGACACAAGGCCCCAAATCTCACAGAGCAAGAACATGCTGAATTTTCTCTCGGTCCTAATGATGAAAAAAACTCTGAAATGCAGTGAGCCTGTGTATGTCATTGGGTATGAACATCAGGTTTCTCTTACAGGGAGAGTAAAGTGCTTCAAAAGAGGTGCTTCCAGCTAAGCTGAGCTTCCAGTTAAGGTAGATCATCAGAATCATTGAGGGCTAGGGCTGATTTGAGTCCTCAAAAGGGTTGAAAAAACACATTTTACACTGGTGAAAACTTCTTCTTTATCAGATTTATACCTAGAAAGTGTCTTCTGAGTTTAGGTACCTAATCCAGTTCAGCTGTATTCAGATAAAACACAGACATGCTCCAATTGCTCATCACTTCAGGTTTTTGCTGAGAGCAGTGAACGATATCCTCAGCCTGAAGAAAACAATTTTCAATAGCTTGCATTTGCTGCTACATATATTTCAAAAAAAAAAAAACAACAAACCAAGGGAGAGACAGTGATAACGATCAATATCCAACAAGTAACATCGAAAACTTTCAGCTGCTCTCTCCAGTTTGCTTTCATAGCATATACAGAGAAACGGAAAGTTCAGAGTAAACCAGCACATTTGAGAGAGACAGCCAAGTAACATAACCCAAGGTCTAGTCTGGAGAGAGATGTTTTTTCTCCATCAGCTGTGAGGGGTATCTAGAAGGTAAGATCAGGCTTAAAGGTCTCCTCTTAGTCTTAAGAAAAATTAAATCACAAAAGAAATGGTCAGTTTTAATACAACAAATTCATGATCAAGTGTCGATTTATGGTGTATTCAGATTAATCACAGGTCTCTCTAGAAGTCATTCTCAGCTTTAAAGAAACCTAAATTTTGGTATAAGAACTGGGTTTTTTAATGGTCTCTAAGGCTTTCTTTTCAGGGGAAAGTTGTTTGGGTTTGGTTTATGGGTTTGTTTGGTTTTAAATAAAAGTTCAGTATTCTTTATCTCAGGCTTTAAAAAGTAGAATGGCTCTGTATTTCTTTTTTCTAGAGAAGTGGACTATCTGGATGTGCACAAAAGATACGCCTAGCTTTTTCTTAAATACCTCCAAAAGTGGAGGCTCCATTTCATCCCCAAGCAATCACTTTTAGGTATTCATAATTCTTCCTATTAGGAAGTTTATCATGATATCCAACCTAAATCTCCAGCTGCAATTTCAGTCCAGGACCTTATGTTCTGTCCCCAGTAGACACAGAAAATAGCTTAAACCCTGGCAAAATGAGCCAGCCACAGCATAAAATAGAATCAATTAAACCCTTTTTTAAAAGCTCTGAAGTGAAACACTGAATAGTTTTACCATACTGGTGTCATTAAGTCCAAGTGATGAGACAGATTTACAATCATTGGGAAAAAGGTTAAGAAGGGTAAAACAAAGCACAGGTTAATGAAGTCAGATTGTTTCTATCTGGTGACTGCTGTAAAACAAAGAATTAAACCAGTTAAACCAGAAGTGGGCAGAGAAAACAGACACCTCAAGTAACACATGCTCTTTGATTCTGCGGTAAGGAAAAATTGTCTGCTAGTGTGGAAACTGGCAAAAGCCTTTTCATCCTCAACAGAATTGTAATGACTTATATCCCCTATCAACCTGTAGCAAGAAATAAAATCCTCATTGCTTTTGTTAATCAAAATCGGTAGGGATGCAGCATGGTGGGTCACAGTGTCCAGATCCCTGACAGATGTGGAAATTGTTAAGACTTTTCAGGTAATAAGTTGTGTGCCCTGAGAAGATAGATGGTATCTTATTAATAATGTATATCATAGTATCATAGAATTCTAGGATGGTTTGGATTGGAAGACATTAAATCCCCACCCAACCTAGGCTTGAACACTGCCAGGGATGGGGCATCTCACACAGTTTATCTCACAGAATAACCTAAACTCACTGGGCAGTAATATCCCACCCTTCTACTTTCTGTGGGCTTTAAAGAAGGCAAAATAATAATAAAATATCTAGGTTCACTATATCAAAAACTTTGCTGATTTGGATGATTGAGAAGAGAAGGGAATAGAAGCTTGCTGTTAACTGACAGTGAAACATGAGCTTTGGCATCTGGGAGATGGGAATCATAAGTAATGGTGCAGAAAGGCATAGGGATAGGTATGGAAAGAAGCGTTTGGGCAAGGGCAGAGCAGGAGAGGGAAAAGTGTTTCTGAACTAACCCAGGAAAATCCCAGGGCTTCCAGTGAAGACTGCCGCAAACTCTCTTTTGTGCTTTAAGACAGTCATCACAATGACTTACACAAGAAAGGTTGAAATAGGGATAGAGAGGTTTCAGAGAATAAATGGTTAGAGCTGAAACTATGGCTTTTTCCTAAAGATGATAGTCAAATCGGATTAAAGAAGCACATTAGGACCCGTACCTTATAGTCGAAAAACTTATCCCTGTGTTTGTTATCTGAAATGCGTGCTCAGACTTCTACAGTGTTTCTGTCAAATTGGTAATCGGCGTGAGCTTCTTCGACTTGGAAACACATGCCAGGCTGTGCACCTCAGCCTTGACCTTTTCCAAATCATGTGCAATACATTGTGAATGGTGACAAAATATTTAATGCTACTTTGACATTGCACCAGCAGCATTGACTCCTGGTGAAGCACTGACAAAGGCAGTGGAAAGCTACAAATAATCTCCTGTTTTGTTTGTTTTATTGGTTTGATTTTTTCATACGCTGATTTTCCTACCACCATAGTCCATCTTCTATCTATTAAAGGAACTTGTCAACCAAACTTTTAGTCAAAGTAATAAAACTTCATAATAATCTGAAATTATTTTTTTTATGTCTGTATATTTCTCATCTCGTTTTTTCCCAGCTTTTGCTGCCACTAGTTTCTTGTGCTGTCACTGGAAGCATTCAGGAGATTAAAAAAAAAATGGAGAAAGGAAAAATAAGGGGGAGAGAAAAACTATATTTTTGCTTGAGATCAAAGGAAGAAATAAAGAAGGATATGAATACAAAAACGCTGAAATACTCCTTTTTGAAAGAAGAGTACTTCCATTTTTTAAGTTGTTTGTAAGGAGAAAAAACACATTAACTCTGGTAAGTGATAGTCATGTCCAAAACCAGGCTAACATCAGTAGGTTAAAAACCTCAGACTCTGCTCAGGAAATCATAAATACACAGTCTCTCAGTCATACACGAACAATAGCATTAGTCTTCCCCAAGATGGTATGTGGTTTGCAACCTGCTCTCTTCCACCTCCTGCTTTGATGGTCTATTTTGGATCATAACAAGCTGCCTGTCTAGTCAATTTGTTCCTGAATTTCTCTATCCAGCACCTGTTCTGAATTAAAATGCAAGAGTCTACAAACAAGCATTCCCGGACCAGAAATGAGGAAAACTCGGAATTGAAATGAACGTTCTGCTCCATTAACTTTCATAACTGGATGATGTCCTTTGTTTTTGAACATTGCTCTTAATGGCTCCTGTTAAAGATGAAACAACTTTGAGTTAAGCTGTTACTGGATCATCTTGTAATTTACGTCTATTTAAAAATGAAATAAAACCCCATGTCTTTTTTCTGCTTTCCAGCTGCAAACTTGAAGCTGTCAAGTTACACCCGTGGAAACAAGGAGGGTTTTAATTGATGTTACTTGTTCTAAAGGCACTTTTAGAATTATTTTCCACTAGAAAAAAAATGAAGAAGCAAAATGTGGGGTGGAAAATGCTGGTAGAGAACATAAAACTCACTCAGCTGTGAGGAGGGTCAAAGGGTTTGTTTCATCGCATGCTTAAAAACAAGTGCCAAGGCATTGCTGAATATAGGTGATGTGGTAGCTCAGGCTTTAAGTTTGCAGTAGGGAGAACTGAGACATGCACTGCTCCAGAGCACATTCATATGACTGCAAGTGTTCACATTTTTAATCAAGTTACACTTTCGCAACTGATCCTTTGTTACTGACTCATGGTAAAAGGCATGCATGCTCTTAACCTGTCCCAAAAATAAAATGTCACATGAGGTACTGTACTAGTGTCTATATTAGTGCCATCAAATCCCTTAAGTGAATACAATTTACCAAATTCAGGGAAGGAGAGTGTAAAAGTATGTCTCCTGTGGGACACTGCAGAACTTCAGAGAAATGTTAACCACATACACCAAATGACTGCCTGAGTTATGCAGAACTCAAAGTAGTTTCAGCTTGCAGATTCAAACTCAAGTTTTACATTAAAATATGCAAGCATCTGTATATGAAGTGGTTGTATAAGACCTCATTTCCATTAGTGGAAAACCAGTCAATACACTTAGCGAAATTTAGAGAACAGTTCATGTGTGAAGCTAGCAGGGATGCAGTTTACTTGCTTAAATGTAAGCAGTTATTGCCATTTGAGATGCCTTTTGGTATCCAAGACATCCATGAAGGGGTAGTGAAATAGTACAGGGCCTGGCAGACACTCACCTGGCAGAGAAACACCAGATGGGATCCTGTTGAGCAACTCAAAAGAAGCTTCTACATATTCACGGCTGAACTAAGCTTAAGATTTCTGTAGACTACATGAGGAGTTTCCACACTTAGCCCACTGATTGCTCCCTATAAGTGGGAACCTATAGTTACATGCCTACATCTTTAAGCTGAACTCCTACCTGAGGGAGTGATTAAGTTACCTAAACGTAAGTGGTTGGAAAAGCCTTAGGTTGTCTTGTCTGATCTCATGCTGAAGTTCGAGAAAGACGCAGATCTCCTGTAGATCCCTTGTCCTATCTACCAGTCTTGGTATCTCAGAAACCCCAGAACATTTGAAATTAACTAAAAACTAGTGTTGAAGAATTGAGTTAAATCTATGATACCCACTAAATTTGCCAGCTTCCAAATTCTGTAAGATTTATCTCCTTTTCCAAGATTGCTGTCCAATGTCACAAGACATAATTGAACTGCAGTTTGAAACCTTCACAGCCAGTTATTCAAATACAGACCATTAACCAAAAGGACCTGCACAGATCAGCATCTGCAACAACAGAAAAATAGAAAGCTAGAGTCTTGATGGAACAGAAATATAATAAATTGGGGTTTTGTATAAAAATGTAGTTTGAGTATACCTGAGATATTAAAACTGTAAACAACTAAAGAGTTTCTAGCACCACCCCATCTAATTCACTGCATGGACTCAGGACATTCATATTTTTCCTGATATCCCCCTAAAATGTTTCTAGTAATTTTCCAGAAGGAAATCTATATCATCTTTAAGTATGTTGCAGTACTACTTACCTAAATCTTAGTATTCAATGCAAAAGTTTTCCTTTACTGTAAAAAAGCCAGTAACTTTTTTCTTTTACCCAGTGGACTCAGATAACAATTCGTGAAACATTTTTAAAAACCTCTTTATTATATCTCAGGAAAACAGCATATTCCTGTCCTTACATATTTACCATTTGAATATTTTTATTTTTGTGATGCTTCTTTGTGATGACTTTTTCAAGATACCCTAAGTTCAAGATCCATTGTGCATTCTACATATGTTTATGCAATTATAGACACCACTAGAAATAATTGTGTGCCTAAAAATCAATGTATAGTGCTGTCTGAGGCACTTCCAGATACTGAAGACATCTGTACAAGGCTCATAGATCTGACAGAAGACCAGTGGGAAACCCATGATCATCTGACTTGGAAACGGGAAAACTAGTGGAATAATTTTAGTCATCTAAAATTTAAAATGATTTCTGAAACTAGATAGATGAGTCATTCTAGAGTAGATGAAGCAATTTTTATAGCCTGTGTTTTGCAGATGGAGAGGAAAGGCCAAAGGAAATGTCATATCCAGCATTATAAATCAATTTTCTGGTAAAGTCAGGTGTTATATGTAGAACACTGGAGTCTCTCATTTGTGGTTTGGCCAAGGTTTTGAAGCTGAATTGTACACCTAAAGCATGAAAAGTTGTACTCAGGTCGT
The DNA here is from genome assembly GCF_028554395.1 of Pezoporus wallicus. Lineage (NCBI taxonomy): Eukaryota > Metazoa > Chordata > Aves > Psittaciformes > Psittacidae > Pezoporus > Pezoporus wallicus. The sequence continues at coordinate 1,517,122 of NW_026637044.1, read as the reverse complement.
TTGCAATAGATTCTTATTCCAAGTCATTAAAAGATTCATATTCAATCCAGTTTTCTAAGTGTTTTATGTCTCATCATGGTGTTCCTCTGTTGGTTATGCAGAAATCAGAGTTAGGGAAAGGCATCTTGAGATAAAACATGAATCTCTATCCAAAATCTAAGACAGGTAACAGGTTTGTGACAATTGTGACAGGTGCCTAATTTTACCTTGAGTATCATGGTGAGTGGTATGAATACAGATTATTATCACTCACAGCTTGACTAATATGTCCCACATAAATGTTGATTATCTCCTTTATGGAGAAGTTCATGTGGTTCTGTACAATCTGGGGATTAGCAAATAACCTTCCTTGTGATACTCCCTGTAATTAGTATAAAATACAGGTTTAGCCTCAGGATTATCTGGGAAACAGTGTGGCAATTGCAGAGGCATTTGTGGAGGTTTTAATAGGACCGCTGCATACAATTTTACTGCTGACTTTGGCATACTGACCTATATTTTCTCAATCGCTTTATAAGGGAAGGTGTTCTAAATGGTTTATTTGCTGCCTTGTCTCCATTTTCTGACCTCTTTCTTATTAAAATCATATCAAGGAGTCAGCTATTAAAAGCTGAATTGATTTGTCTGCCTTAACAAAACTCAGGTCTTGCACAAGATTAGTGCGGTGCTTGCATTAAGGACTGATTAATTCATTAAGCACCCAGACAAACATTACCTACAATAATAAGATGCAGTTGTGACTTATTTCCTATTTAGCATCTGTGGTTTAAATATATATGAGAACTGAAGAGATATGGCGCAGTAGAGAAGACAACCAATTGAACTTTTAATGTGCATATTCTAACTGTGGGTTGTCAGTAAAGTCTCAAACTGAGCTGCTGTCCAAAAATTTTACTTACTATCATATAAACCATTCTTCTTTTCACTTAAATGTGAGTGTCCAGATATGGATCTGGCTCTAAGACAAGTACCTACATTAGGAAACTGATCTCTATAATTAATAGAGAAAAATTCCCTCGAGAGGACAATTGGGAGCAATTCACAGAATCACAGAATGGTTTGGGGTGGAAGGGACCTTAAAACTCATGCAGTTCCAACCCGCTGCCATGGGAAGGGACACTTTCCATTAGACCAGATTGCTCGAAGCCCTGTCCGAGCTGCCCTTGAACACTGCCAGGGATGGGGCAGCCATGGCTTCTCTGGGCAATCAATTGGATTCTCCCTACAAATCACCCTTTGAAATAACCTGTCTCTCTCCATTGACTATAGAGTTGCATTGTGGTTATCTAGACTCTTAGTACTGGCCCTAGTTTAGTTGTCTGACTTTCTGGGCATACACTACAGCAGTATATGTCCCAGGTGATGCACACATGCTTAGGAAAATCTCTACCAGCTTCTTTCCCTGGGGAATGGAAAGTTCTGTTGTTATTTTAGTTTCATTCCCACCCACTGCAAGGATAGGATATAAAATCTAAGTATATGCTTGGCTATAACCTGTACAAGACTGATCCAAACCCCATCAATCTCTGAGGCAGATTTGTCCTGTCTGGGGTGGCTCTTGAATCAGGCCTACAAGATCAAAGATAAAAGGAAAGAGAGCCAAAGACAGATGTAGAAATATAATCAGCTAGCCATAGCTACATTCTTAATTAAATTGCTACAGGCAAACAGCTGCTCTTTAGGGAGTCTCTAAACTCTAACACATGCCGCTATATTACAGTAGTAAAACCAAGGAATAATTTTGCTCGACAATAGCTTTCCTGTGTGCATTGAAATGGCCTAATATACTTTCGTGCCTGAATTTAGTGGTTTAAGAGTAAATATATAACTATGAGGCTTTCTTTTCCTCTTTTTCTTTTTTCCTGGTCCTCCAACCATGATGTCAAGTAAGGGAAAATATTTTGTAAAAAACCAAATTAACAAACCACAAGAAATCCATATGGCATTTTCCCCATCCTCCCCAGTGTCTAACTCCTGCAGTTGTGAAATCCAAAGTATACCTTTTCTCCACAAATACATCCCTCTATGGACATCAGTACCACAGACCTTAAACCAAAGCTGACGGCAGAAGCAGAGAAGGCAGCAATGACTTTTTTCAGAAGGAGCTACCTATAAGGCGGCTTGAGTGTCCCATCCATTCAAAGGGTAAGGGACAACAGCACAGGGAGATCCAGTGAGGGAAGGCCAAGTTAAAGGGTTCATCATAACCCAGAAGATATCATTCCAGACTTCTAAAGCGAGGCCCTGCTTCCTAGAGAATAGCTGGACACTGTGTGCTGATGGGAAATAAAGAATTACTATTTTGTTTTCCTTTGCTTCTGTGTAAAGTCCTTACTTTGTTAAATTGCCTTTATCTTGACCCATGAGTTTTTTGTTGTATTTTCTTCCCCTGTCCTACTGAGAAGGAGGATTGATAGATGCAGTGGTAGGCATCTGGTGACCAGCCATGGCCAATCCACCACAACTGTGCAAAACCTGACTCTGTCTACTTGATGACATGGTTTGGTGTGCCCATGGCAGGGGAGTTGAAACTAGATGATCTTGAGGTCCTTTCCAACCCTAGCTATTCTATGATTCTATGATTTTATAATTCTATGAGTTGCTCATAGGTACCAGCTGGCTTTTATTTGATTCCCACAACACCCTACCTTCTCCAGGGTGCACAAACCCAGTTCACTCAGTTTCTCCTCACAGGATGAGTGCTACAGCTCTCAAACATCACGGGGGCCCTTCACTGACCTTACTCCAGTTTGTCAATGGTTTTGCTGCAACTGAGGCCCAAAACTGGGTGCATTATTTTAGATGTGGTTTAAATTTTGATCCAAACTAACAGCTTATCATCACTCCTTCTTTCACTTGGCAGACACATATCCCACACACCACTTTTTTTTTTTTTCCAGAAAATACAGGAAACCGAGGCCAAAAATTACTTGGTATGACTTTAAATACCTGAGATATAGATGTCTAATTAAAAATATTTCATTCATTCCTTTCTTTCTACAGGTCCCTACCCTCCAACGTCCTGCATCTGGATATCTTTTAGGATAAGATGAATCCAGTTTAAACAGATCACTTTTAGCTGTGTAAAGTTGCTAATTACAAACCTCACTCATAGTATCCCAAAAATAATATACCCATGTCAAATAATTTTAAGCTCTGGCTAGTGTTTAAAAAAAGCAGATTAAAATAGAAGAGTTATTTCTGGAGAGAGGCCAAAAGAGACTGAGAAAGTCCTGGCATACTCAGAGGTTTTTCAGAGGTCTGGTAGGTGAGCACTGGGTGGCCAAGAGCTGTGGGAAGGTCTTAGCAGCAAGAAGAGGTTCAGCAAACCAGTTCAGCGACCATCTCAGCCGTGTTGCTCTGCCTCACTCATGTGGTCACAAAGCTGAGAGAAGCAACGACAACATGGTGCAATGGCAGCAAGATGGAGTGCCATACCATCTCTCCCTCCATTGTCTGAAGTCACACCAAGGATGTGGCCAGGTGGGCAGCACCACCACAAATTGAGGGGAAAGCAGTCTAAGAGGTCAGCATGAGCTAGCTGTAAATGACTTCTTGCTGCTACCTGTGGCTTTCTGCAACAGAGATCTACATCAGCTGCCAAACCCACCTGCCTTTTCTTGGGGAAAAATAAGTCTACATTAATCTCTTTAATAGCTGCAGATTGTGAATGGAGCCCTAGTGTCTGTAGCATCAACACATACAGCTGAGTCAGTCTCCCTTGTTTCTCCTTACAGTCAGAAGAGGGGAATGGGGATTTTAGGGAATAATTTATCCGATTTACCTTCTATAAAAACTTTAGGACAAAAAGAGTCACACTCCAGATTATTAAATGTATTGAAGGCATCTCTGCTGACAATAAAAAGAATTCAGCTTGGGTGGAAATACTGACTCTTAGTCACATAAATCCCACAGCAAATACTTCATGGCAGCTTTATATATACTGCTGTCCTACAAGAATCTGTCCAAGGACATTTGTTCTGTGCTTTGCCATCCTGTAGCAGATAAGAGAAATGAAATCTGCAGAGCATTGGAGGATATTATTCTCAGAAATTGCCATCTTTGTGTGAGGGGAGATTCATTCCCATGCACATGGTAGACACAGGAGCATCTCAGCAAGTCCTCATTACACCCCTGTGATTCAGCCAATTGTTTGCAATGTGTTGATACAGTCACTGTCCACATCTGTCATTGTATAGAGAAACATAATCAAGCACCATAGAGAAATTATCAATCCCCCTAAATCAACACTCATCCTAGAGAAACTCAGAGATGAACACACCTGAAAAGAATGTGGCAAGGGAGGACAGGAATACAAACTGGCTTTCAGCTACATAAGGTTGTGCCTCTTTCCATCTGTCTTTCAGCAACATAAGGCTGTGCCTCTTTCCATCTGTCTTTCAGCAATATATGCTCTTCAAGAAAGCCAGTAAGAAATCACCAGTTTCAATAGTACCAATTTGCACTTGCAGCTAAGTCAATAACTGTGTGTCTTTGGATTTATATTTATATCAGTGACATGAAACCTTCAGAAGTCTCTACAGATAGGAAGGGACTCTTACAGTAACTGATTCCTGGCCCTACTCCAGATAGCTACTCAATTCATGTTTAATTCAGGCAAGTCTATAATTCAAATACTCTCTCTTTCCACATGCAGAAGTCAGAAAACATCCCTCTTGACCTAATTCCTGCATCAAATTCAGGATCCCACAATTACAAATCAAGCTCCACCAGCCCAACCAGCTGCACCTACTGCTTGGAAATGATGGAGACAGAGGGAAGGCCAAAAGGGACTTTAGCTGTGGGAAAGGTGAGAGATGGTCCTTCCATGTATGTCTTGGGTACTGTGGATGTGTCTGTCAAGCCTGCCCAATAATATGGCAAGCCAGACATAAAGTCTTGTCTGTAGGAGATAACACATAAATTTGCATGTGTCATTTTGCCACTGGAGCCCTGCACAGTTGGAGCTTTCAAAGGTTTTTGCACTGGGGAATATTTCCTGGGTAAAAAGAAGGCCAGAGGTAAGGCTGGGATTGTAAGAAGTCCCTATGAGTCTGAAATACTTGTCCATCCTTGGGGAAACTTCATGCTTGTCTGTCTGGTCATATCCCCACATCCTTTTCCTTACTACATTTTTATCTTGTTTGTTTCTTTTGCTCCTGGAGCAGTTTGTGAAAGAGGTCACCCCCTGAGGAGGGCAAGGAGGGAGGGAAAGAAGGAGAACAAAAGTCTGTCTTTTATTTATGCAACCTCCAGGCAGGCCTGTCCCCAGCTCTGCAAAAAAAACCCAGCCAAAACAGAGCCAACGTATATTAATGGTGGCAATGGGGAGGGGGTGCTAGAGTATTTTGGGTGTCTTCAGGACCTGTTGTCTTTGGCTATGCCACCCTGTCTCTAGACACTTCCTGTCTTTCTGAGGTTTTGTTAGTTTATAGAGTATCTATGTCGGACTTGAGGTTCACCCGGGAAATTGGTTCTTGCTGTAGTCAGCAGAAGTGAAGAGAATGGAGAAAAAGACAGTCTCGGGCTCCCTGCCCAACAACCCACCTCCTTGTGAAGCCTCCAGAGCAATGTTTCCCCAGAGCAGTTTCTGGAACAGATTTGCTCTTATGGATTGCAGGCAAGTTATTTCTACCACTTTGTTTTAAAGAGTTTTCCAACCTTAAACATGCAGACATCCTGGAGACCCAGCTCCCCTCTTTCTAGCACACACCTCCTCTTTGGCAAGAGGGAAGCCTGAAATTTCCCTTTCACGTTGCAAGGCAGCATTTCATCCTTCATTATAGCTCAGCCAGCACAGGGCCAGACCAAGCATTTATGAAATGGAAAAGGAGATCTGAGGTGGAGATCATGTTTTACTAAATACCGTGGCTGGGCTGAATGTTTGCTATAACCTGGTCTGCCACACTGTTTCAGACATCACATCTTACTCAAGATGTATCCTGGGCATTCTATACCTGAACTGGCTCTACCGTCTCTCACCAGCCTTAGCCTGTAAGCAAGACTATGCCACACATTAAAAGGCTGTCATTCCTGCCTCTGTATATGCAAAGGTAGACACAGACCACTGTACTATGACTATCCAGACTCGGGTGCCTACATAGCAATACATATAGACAGGCATACCTGTCAAATCCCCTCACTTCCCAAATATATTTTCACACATGAATGGGAACCAGGCACAGACACAGGCACACTTTGACAGATACAGGCAAAATCAGTTGCAAAGCCATACGTAGTCATATACATAAGAGCATCTAACTCAGATAAATACAAGATGTGTGTGTACTGGTATCTGTAATAGATGTTCCTACATAATCTCATCTTATTGGTAATGATTGAAAATGGATTCTCTGGAAAAGAGAAGGATAAGTTTGTTGAAGAGAAATATTTGCTGTAGTGTTCAAGCTAGAAATAGTGATGAGAAACTGGTTCCCCAAAGATGGCCATCAAGGAATTCCATTTCATTTTCAGCTATCACAGGATGGCAGTCAACGCAGCCAGCAAGTGAAATCCTCAACAAATTGATGTGGCAAAGGTCTGCTATAGGGTGCCGCGTACCCCATGCAATTCCTTCCTTCCCACAGGGAAAAGTCAGCAATGTCATCTCCATTTCCTTGTGAAATTATTTTTGAGAACAAAGCATGTTCTGCCTTTGATTACACTCTTTATGCTGCACCTTTTCCTTGTGGGTTTTATGAGCAGGAGCAGCTCATTAGATTTCTGAGGTGATCTTAGTCAAAGCTGCTCTACACAACAAAATGTGGCTCAAATTATTCAGGTATGTACCCATAAATTCTGCCATATTTTCATCCTGAGAGAACTTTATTTAGCTTTCTAGATGGCTACTGTATTTTAAGCTCTGTCTGGGAGCAGCATGAAATTGCCCACCCAGCATAGGGCACAAGCTTTGTCTCCCACAAATTTGTATTCTGTGAAGCAAGTCAAACCTTGAAACTTCTTAAAACAGTATTTTTGACTTCTACTAGAAATATAAACCAGTCCCCAGGCACATATTTTCAGTTATTTTCTGGGATTTTACATTTCAAATCTTTTTTTATGGCAAATTGGGCATTGGAGCTGAATTTGGCATCTTGATGTTGTTTCTTCATTGTTTATTAATATTCCTCTGATTACATTTTTTTGCAATGCTTGTGTACATAAAAAAAGGGTCTGGACAGTAGTCAGTATTTCTTAAGTGTTTACCCTGCCTTTGAAACAGACTCCAGCTTTGGCCTTTGAAAGAATCACTTTAATCCATCAGCCCTGTTCTAAATAGCAGCAATGGGAAGCTGGCTCCAATGTGTATATGCCAGTGCCCTACAGCAGATGCCCCTAGGCTCATGAACCCGTTTGTCATTAGCAATATATCATTAGCTATGGACAAAAAATTTCTTTTAACAGAAACAGCCTATTTCTTCAGAGTTAGAAGAACTTCAGTGTGGTCTCGGGCAACCTATGATTCTCTGAGCAGCCACAGCTGTGAGGCCAACTATTCTTCTCCTAGGACCCTCCCCTGAGCTGATGAAAGAGGGATGGGCTATGAGTTCATAACATGGGTGTCACACTAGTATCAGTCTTTATTAATACTGGTCCTATCTGATATTACATATTCTTAATGTTGTGCTGTAGAGGTATCACTACATACATATTGCTGCTCTGCCTGTGTCTACTGCTGTCTTTATTGGCACTGCTGTGAATAAAGTCCTGTTACTGCATTTGTAAAGGGAACTAAAAGCATCTAGACATGATGTCAGATGCATCATCCCCTCTGTGCACATGGCCAAAGATCTTACCATTTCCTAGATTCACTATCTTTATGCTTAACCTAGATGCCATTCAAGTCTGAAATGCTACATCTCTCAGTTAAAGCAGGTTTATAATATGGGAGCTTTGATTAGGCAACTTCACCACTGTGCAAAGACTATACCAATAAAAACTAAATGGTCTTGCTTGTGTAATCATCCTTGCAGCTTCTGCTGCAGAGCTGCAGCAGACAGCACTCACACCTTTTCATGCTACTGAACAATATATATAAAGTGAGAAACAAGCATAAACATAGTTCAGCTCATGATTTCAATCAGTTCCCTTTAGTCCAGTGGTCATGTTCATTCTGGAGGGTAAAATTCTGCATGTATATCACCTGCAGCAAGTGTGAAAACTGATCCCACCACTGTCTGCAGGGTACACAGAAGCAACAGGCTCTGGTACCTAAGTGATAGTATCCCCTGAGGGATGGCATCAGAGAGCTTAGGAGCAGGACAGATGTTCTCTGGGAATGCCTCTAAACAGGGGCTTTGGCCATGTGTTTGGAGATTATGCTGTTTCCAGCCTTTTGTGGTGGCATTTGTTTGGGTGATGAGGTGCTGGTGCAACCAACATACCCACACTTTGCTGCTGAGCAGAGCATGACAATGTGAGTCAGCTGTAATGTGAATGCAGGAGAGGTGCAAAGTGTCACAAAGAAAAACTCCAGCTTATGGGGATGTTGATAACTTTTTCCAGACTAGAATTCACTCCCACTCTCCAAAAAAGCAATGTGAAATTATTCTGCCATATTTCATTTACCAGAGTCTCAGAAATTTGCCTTCTACTTTGAAGAATTTTCCTCTTCAATTTTTCACCCCATTTCTGCACACCTTATTGTTGCTTAAAATGGTATTTTTCTTTCAGTTCCTTACTTTTTTGTTTGATGCTAGCGTGAATCACTGGGCGTACATCATAAATATTCATTCTGATGAAAACAATGGTTTTGAAAGAAACTAGACTGTTGGCACACTAAGGCAATTGTCTTGTGTTTTGATCAAGCACAGTGTAATCCCAGTCAATGGCTGTAGTCCTTGGCAAGATCAGTGATGATTAGGGATTTATAAATTAATACCAATTAATGATGAATAATAGTTATTAATAGTGCTTCTGTTCATTCTGTGCCTTGCTCGCCCTGCTTGTGGTACTGGGATGTATTAATGCAATATTTTGTATTTGCTAGCTGCCTCCCACATGCATGCATGAGCCTTCTCTTTCCACTTTCTTTTCTTTTTTTATATGTATGAAACTCCATTTGCTGGGCAGTAAAAGAAGGTCCCTCATGGGTCTTTGTGGAAATTTTGCATTGCTGAATCAGAGAAAAGAAATTAATCTTCCAAGAGGATTTGACAGATGCAGAGTTATCTGCAATCCACCTCTGGTTTTTGCTGTGTCATGTCCTTCCACTCCAATCTGCTGCCTTTGGCGCCTGTGTCAGTGCGTGTGTCCCAAATGACACAACCTGAAGGAAACTTTTGGGACCTCCTTAGTCCAACACTATGATTGCTTCAGTAATTCAGGGACATGAAGGTACGTTTGCCTGCACATGATTTATTAATACAGTATCACTACTGCTGATGCTTCAGAGATACTAGAAAAAACTAGAAACTTCATTCCAGAAATGTCAAACCACGTCTTGAAAGATTCAGTTTGAGTCTCTGTTATCTACGTATCTGTGTGCTTATTCTTATGCACCCATTGATTCTTCCTGGTAAAAACAGGAGCTCATCTTCAAATGCCAGTACTGTCCTAAATGGCATACATTTGCTTCAATTCAGTATAGGTCTATCTGTACACATACATACTTTTCTTCTTCATTTCTCCAGTCTTCTTTCTTTGGCATGCATCGTAACTCTCCTGTGACACTTTTATTACAGGAAAACGAAGGAATTCGCAGAACAGCTAGCTCAGAAACACAAGCACTTTTGGATTTATAAATGAAAACATTCATTTTGCTGTTCTGCTGGGCTTTTGACGTTTCAACAACTTCATCAGGTAAATGGGAGAAGAAAGATAGATGGACACAGGCTACTTAAGGAACTTTAGGGAATCCAAAGGATTTCTGTGTTAAATAAAACTGGGAAAAAATAACTATGCTAAACCACAAGGTGTTTGGTGAATTTATAGGTCATATTGACAACATTGTGCAGTGTGGTTACATCTCTGCATGAATGCTCACATATGCATTTAAGATCAGTATTATATAATCAGATATTAATTCTAGTAGAAAACATGAACTCACAGATATTTTCGCATCATTACTCCTCTGAAAACACTGCTGTTACAATCAGATAAGACACTTTTTTATCTCAGTGCTGCTTTATCCTGAAGGGGTGGGGAAAGTGGTGAAGTAATATGCAGGGAAGGTGTATAAAGTGTCAGCCTCTGTGAACAAATTACGAATTGAATAAGATTAATCTCATTTTAAACAGGACTTGCAAATACATATATTTGTGAGCAACAGCTAGAGCATGGGGCAACAACCTAGAGCTTTGCAAATGACAAGGCACACCATTGCTTAGGCCACTAAATTGAGCTTAAATAACCTATTCCTGAAGCAGTTGTTTAAGGTCATTTTATTCTCATTGTAGGGAAAAACAGTGTTTCTAAGGGGCAATTAATCTCATCATAAGAGCTAAAGCTATAAAACATCAAATGAGTCAGATAAGAAAAATTATTTCTGAAACCAGTTCAAAACTTCTGATTCTGTAGGGAATGGCATGTAGAGGATATTCATGCTTAATTTCAGGTATAATTTTGACACCAGATTTGGCTGAAAAAAATTCATTCTACTCATAGAGGAAAATGTTGGTAACGTAAATATGTTTTGTTTCAAAATTACGCAGGATCCACTTTGATTTTTCACTCCAAAACAGTAATTAATTATTTGAGGTTAAGAAACAGCTTTTAGAGTAATGAATAAGTAAAAAAAAATGAGCTGGAACATGCCACTAGAGGACAAAGTATTTTTAATTGACCTCCAGATTAAATTACTGATGTGCTTGCTTGTTTATTTGCTTGTGGGCATCACTGAAAAAATATTAAATTATTCATTTTCCTTTTGGCTTCCGGATCAAAAAAATTCATGCTTCACCCCCTGCTCTAATCCAGACTTGGATGGGTTTAAGGAGAGGGCAATGAAATGCCAGCCAATGTCCTTGCTCCATCTGAAACCCCTTCTGCATGGCTGGATGTCGCAATGCAAGTTACTGTTGGAATGTACTATGTAATTCTGGCAAGAAGTCAATATGCTCAAACTCCTCAAGTAACCAAAGCATGGTACTAAGAAATCATTGGAGCAGGCAGAGGCCCAGACAGCCAGTCCATTAGCAGCTTAACCACAGCAGATGTAAAGTCACCAACAAAACTCTCTACGGAGTCTCCCAAAGAGCCAGATGCTAGTGCTATAAAAAGACCTTCTAGAAGCTTGGCATGTTTCCTGCCCACATCTTTTTTTTAAATACATATTCTCTAGATAGGAGGTTGGGTTTTTTTCTTTTTTTTTTTTATTAGTATTTGGGGCTAGAGGTAAGTGGGTAAGTGGAGGAGGAAAAGGGAAGGAGTAAATATTGCTTATTTATTCCAGTTTGCTTGTGAGTGAATCTTGTGCTTATGATAACAATATTCAGTGATAGCATGCCCTGAGACATGGAAAAGCAGTAGGCACAATTACAGCCTGCTCTCACACACATCTTTTCTTATGCATCTTGGACTGACCTACAGGTCCTTCCTCAAAGAGCTCTGTCAATGCACTTGGTGTGAAACACCAGCTGTTGTTTTATTCTGTTCTTCTTCACTGGCTCATATTGCCCCATGGGCCACTCTTTTTGGCAGTCCTCTTGCCTTGCGCTCTTGGCTGATGCACATCAGCTCAGGTGGTTGTGCTTGGCCTTTGTTGGTCTTTCCTTTTTATGTTGCTCCATCAAAGGATTTGCATGCTTACTTGCAGCACTACCAGCCCTTTAAGTTTTGCTGAAATAGCTGTGAGCCTTGTGTGAGTCTCAGCTGCTGGATTCATGTGATAATGGTGTTTCAACTGTGTTTTTAGTAACAGCAACAACAAAGACAGTAACAAAACCAATAAACTGCATGGTACAGATACAATCTGTGCCAATAAGATAAGTGCTGAAGCCTAGGACAGATGGAGAAACCAGCTTTACCGATATCTGCACTTAGATGGGTGAATGCCACCCACATACCAAGGTGAAAGGTTCATCTGCATCTGTGGATGAAGACAGATGTTGTTTGGGAAATGCATAGTAAAATATTCTGCAAGATTTAGATATAATACTTCAAGGCGACCACTTACTGAGAGTCTGAGTAGTTTTGAAGAGGTGACTTTGTGTTTAGCAGTTGAGGAAGAAAGCAGCTGATGTGCGTCTGGAGAGATTAGGGTTTCTCCTCTACCTGAGCTGTACCTGACATAGTAACTAAATGTCTCTGAAAAGAAGTCAGAACAAGGATCTTGTTTTGATTTTGATGGAAATTTTGACGGGTTTGGCTCTAGAGTAGACCATGTAGGACTCACTGTATAGTGGCAATAGCCCAATTTAGAGATGAGCTTTGGTGATAGAACAACAGGGGAAGGAGGAGAAAAAGGTAATCAGATCATACGTGCTAGCAAAGTGTTTCTGTAGTAAGCCCTCACAGTACTTCTCAGCTGTATGAGCCCTAGAACTCAAGGTTCTTTAAACTAGAGATGTCTTTGTAACAACAGTGTAGAAGACAGGAGACATTCCCAAGTGGTTCTTTGCACCAGCAGGAAAAGGAGAAAGAGTTGCGTTTGCCTACTACATCTTTGATTCAAAACAATATTAAATTATCACTGGGGCCTAAATATCTATTTACAAGACAGTGAAAGCAAGATGCCTATGAAATGGTTTTTGCTCCATAGCAAACTAGGCCCTAAGAAATCACATTAGCCACCATTGAGAAAGGAAGTGGATACCCACAAAAGCTGCTCTGATGAGGAAACAGATCACTGGTGACTATTTCAGAGAAGCGCAGACTGGTTTGGGTTGGAAGGGACCTTAAAGCTCATCCAGTTCCAACCCCCTGATATGGCCAGTGACACCTTCCATTAGACCAACCAACCTTGACCCCACCAAACCTTGGTCACACATTTCTGGTGTACACTGGAGCAGACCTAGTTGCTAATCCCATGGCCTTATCAATGGCCTGTTCAATGGACGGTTCCATTTAGGACTAATGTTTCAGAGGTGTTTCATCCAAAACCAGTGATTCATGGTGACTTTTTTTTTGCCACTTACTTTCAGCTTTGTGTACAGTTAACCCAGGCTGGGTACAAAACATTCTGGTCATTATCAGCATCTTTCTAATCCTCCCTTTGCACTAGCTTTTAAATTGCTTTTAGCATTTTATTATTATTGCCATCAGCTTAATTCTGCAGTTAGCTCTCTAACTGCTGATTTTTTTATTGTGGCTATTCAAGGCTACATGTTGTTACAGTGCATATATTCATGTAATTTGACAGTTTGTGTTCTCTCATTCATAACATTCTTCTCTGTGAGGATGACCTCTTCAGTCATTGCTTTGCAGTTTGTGTCCTTGTATTCCAGTGTTCCACCGATTATCTTTTCTCCACTAAGTTTCCAAGTTGCCTGTTTTAACAATACCTGTTGCTGGTGTTACATATTCAGAGTTTTTGGTATTTCCTAACAAGCTCTACTAGCCTATAGCTTCTCCTTTTTCCACCCCAAAGGATATATATTTTTTTATTTTTACTTTTAAATTTATTATTCCCCAGAAAATGAGCCAGCTTAATTTGTGTGCTTTTTCACTCTTCTCAACTCTCCTTTTCCGCTACTGATTTTTTTTTCCAAAAGCATTTATTTCCCATTTCCCCTTCCCTCACACAGACACAGAAACAATGATGAAATCAAGTGACAAAGAATCACGTTTCACTGAGAAAGCTATAGGACCAAGATACCTATATTAGAACAATTTCCAGACTTTTTACTTGTTTCATAGGTCAGACTGTTGGAATGCGAAGTAATCCTTGTGGAGAAGAGGCGCATTTTAGGAAACATGGTATACACTTCTGTTTTGCTGTGGTATCTTCCAAAGCTGAGAAACATGTGAACAAGGTTGTATTCATTGCCGATTGCTATGAATTCTACTTTTATTGTAATTGTAAAGTTTAAGAGTTTCCTTGTATACATGAGATTCATACAACTGGTTTAGTTTCTTTTCTCCCTTACACTCAGCATTTTTTTTTAACAAATAAAAGACAAAAGTGAAAGCCCCTTTATTTTTGGAGGAAGAGTGGAGGGATATGGTTAAATGACTAATTCTTTTTCTTATTATATATTTAGTCATGAAAAAAATTGCTCTTTTTTTCTCCTCTTTCTTAACAGTTTTCTATTGCTGTTAGTCTTCTATCAGAAAGAAATTACAATGCCCAGGTATTCAGAGTTCAAATTCCAGTCTTTTCAGTTTCTTAAGTTTATTGAATCTCCACAGAGGCCACCCTTTTCCCATGAAGAAACAAGGCAAAACAAACAAAAAAACATTTATCCAAATAACTTTAGGAACAGCATATTTTGTAGCTCTGTAATGAGAATCCAGACTGAAAAAATGAGAAGACATTCCATTACACTGAAATCCAAGGCCAGCATCTGGGTTTCTCGGTTCCTGTCTTGTCCTAAAAAGAGTTATTTTTAAGCATTAGAGGAAGAGAGAAGAAACAAACAATGCCACCAGGAATCAGCCTCTGTTGTCCTCATGCATCTGTAGTCAGCTTATTGGCAGCAAGGCCTGCAGCTAAGTGTCTCTGCACTAGGTAGATGCCAACTGATATCAAAGAGCAATCACACAATGTGACAGAATATCCTTAGTCACATTGGATATGCTGGGAGTGTAAGATTCAACCCCAGAATCTTACACTCAATGTGTAAATGACGGACCAAACATGGGAAGCAATGATCTGGAGAGACAGCATAGCTATGTCAGGGTAAAGAATCATCTTTCCAGAAAAACAGTCCAGTTTCTTTGCTATTGGATAGTTTCTCCCACTTCTGTTATCCCTCTATTATCTTTAGTCAGTCTTCCATCAGCAACATTTGAGCACAGAGATTTCTCTTAGATAGTGTTTAGATTTCAGGCAGGATTCAGTTGCTGAACAATAAGCCTCTGATGCAATTTGAGAGCCCCAAGGCAAGCAGAACATTCCCATACAAATGGTAAATATGACATAATGTTCATGTGAGATTTATCCTTCTCAGCATTGGCAGTTGGACTAATTGGATGAAGTGAATCACTCTGAATGTTGCATCTAACTGGACCTCCTTTAGGTCTGGAAACATAGATACCCTGCTTTCATAAGCATACTTGTAGGCATATTAATCTGATTTGAGCCAAGGAAGACTATGTCAGCCAGTCAAACACTGATGGCATATTCTAGGACTTTACCTAGTCACATGATTTCAAGCCACAGGACTCAATTCACTTCCCCACTCCTCAACACCTAAAGACACCCGAGTTTTACTAGAGTACTCTGCCTGGCTGCCAGCCGCCAGAAAGCACTAGTCTGCCATTGGCTCTGCGTCCCATCTGTGAGGCCATGGATATATGACACACCTGGAGCATCTCAGACAAACCATGAACCTACATATGGGATATCAAATTGAGCCTCTGTAAATAGTCGATAGTGTAACAGTTATCGACTGTCCTTCCAACAGTACTACTCTACTACTTAAGATGATTGTATGATTAAAGCTAAATAAGGTAGTATTGTAACACAAGGTTTGCATTAAGGAAGCATCTGAACAATTCTGACAATATCCAACTTGCTCCCAGAGATTCTCTTTTCCAACATTTTTGGTTATTTGATCTTATTAACGGATATGCACTCAAGAGACAAGCCGTGAGATAAGCTTGACTCTGCTCATCACACATTCAGTCACATAGCAGGGAGACAGTTGTGTGCATTGCTTTCACAGGGGTTCCATGTAGTCCACTGCACATATCTCACAGCCCTGCTTCACAGTGCAGTGGTTATTGGATCACAAGTACGGTAGAGTGCTTTTTAGCTATGTGAGAAAGCTTAATGTGTCCTGCTTCCCATGTCTTTCCTGCTGAGTAGTGTAAGGAGTAGATATGTAGCCAATCTGGGAGTGTTTTCTGCAGCAATGTCTACTGGAAAGGAAGACTAGCTGGCTATAATCCTGCAGAGCACTTGTCCTGGGAGGTCTGCAGAAACAGTGGAACAGTCGCTAATTGAAGATGTAATTGGTTACTCTGTATGAGAACTAGTACATAGCACCTGGGGACAAGCCAGTGGAGAGGCTGTATATATGAAAAGCCAATACAGAGTAATAACATTAATTGTTCTTAGAAATGAAAAGACACAGTCCGGTTCTTACACTGGGATACAGCTCTAGCTTTCCTTGAGCATATAGGAATGGCCAAGAAACACGAGCCACTACTTTATTTTTGGACTCAAATCCAGATTCCCACTGAGTTAAAATCCAGTGTTTTAGGATTTGTTTGTTATATGCTCTATGGCAAAGGGCCATCACCCTTTCAAGGGTAAAGACTTAATTTGTCTTTTCTTTAACATGCCAACAGCAGCACAGCAGGGAGTGAAAGATGTCACTATTGAATGATGCCCATCATGGCTCATTGGCAAATCAATGGCACACTGGTTCTCTGTGTGTCAGGACTTCTCAGCTCTCTTTCCAAAGCACTATAATCAAAGAAACTCTTCCTGCCCCATCTGCTGCAGCTCCCAGCCCTCTGCCAGCTCTTCAGCTTACCACTGCTCACTTGTTTTCTTTGGTGGCTGATGTTGCTTCAGGTGACAAGGACTTTTGGTACCACAATGGGAATTTTCAGTGGCAGTGGGTTTAGGATAGGATTAAAGATTGAAAACATCTCTAAACAACAAATAAGAATCATGGTAGCTGTGGGATTACCCACTGTGGCTGTGGGCCAATCCAGATCTTTGGAATGGAAAACTGGGAGCCAGTGTTGGAAAGCTGAGCATATGTTCAGAGAAAATAAATGCCTTTAAAAAAACGGATCAATAATAAGAAAAGAAACTCATCTTTTTTTAGCCAGTTTACATTTTGTTCAATTATGTCTGGGAACAAAAGTCCCCAAAACCTGGATGTGACTTCAACTTAACTCCCTCCCTGGGATGCCACTGAACATAATAAAAGCCACCACACAACAAAAAAGTCTTGGTGGGCTGTGATAATGTCAGCTGCAAAAGAAAAACAAAGCTAGGCCTGGTGAGGACATAGTAAAAAAATTAAAAAAAAAACAGAAGAAAACAAAACAAAAGAAACCCACAAGCAAACAAAACCCAAACCAACCAGAACAAATTGGAAAGAAGCCACTGCTTTTCCCTATTTATCAGATACTTTGCAAAATAGATGGAGTTGGTTAATTCTCAGGTCAGCCCTTCCGCAGTAGATGAGCAGAGATAAATAATGGTGAATGCCAGCTCTAAAGAGCAGGCACCTTTTCCAGGAATACAAAAATAAGCAATAACTAGTAAATACTGGAAATAAAATTCAGCTCATTTGCAATGGCAAGACAGAGATAACCTTAATGGTACTGTGGTTTGGAGAACACCACTGAATAATGCCAGAAGATGTGCTGGGCAAAGCTCATGCCTTTTCCTGGAAAACCAACCTATTTGCCGGAATATATTGGGAGCCAGATTTATGGAAGGCAAGTAAGTGCAGGTTCAGTGAATAAACATGCTTTACTCCTTCTTACCTGTTTTTCCTCACAGTTTTTGCCCATTCATTCTCTAGTCAGCTCAGTTCTACCTCCTTCATTTCTAGAAGTGTAAGAGCTTCTAGAAATTCGTAAGAGATGTAAGAGATTTGTAAGTGGACATGAAAAATATGCATCCTTTGAAGTTTGCAGTCAACCATAAGGGAATGATCAGTTTGTTCTTTGGAAATCAAATCCTTTCAGAATATAATATGTTGGACTTCTAAAATAAAGGCATCCAGATTTACCAGACAATTGCAGAAAGGTCACCGATTTCTGTGCACTTGATAGGATGAGGATAACATTTCACTCATTCTTGTCCTACCTCCTTGTACAACATGCTGAAAATATTCACTGTCTTTGATTAATCACTTACACATTCTTCAAACCTATTTGAGATGCCAAACCCAAAATAATAAGCTATGCAAGAAGAATAGAAAAGACTCACCTGGTGTTCAATTAGCCATGATATGCTTCACAAAAGCTGGAAACGAGAAAGAGAAGGGTCATTTATCAATCACTTTTGTTGAACTCAATAAATTATTGGGTATCTTGGTTTGATTGTTATTTAAATTCACACTTTTTGTTTCCTCTGATGCAATGAGAACCACAGCACTTTGTAAATAAGATTCCAAATGCTGGGTGCTAAACGCTTTGTAAGTCCTTAAGGTAACATGGTCAGTGCAGTGTAGCCAACAGTCTCGGTAGCCAGGGGAAATGAGTGTGCACATCAGTTAATCCATACCTTGCTTAATCCCTTACCCCTGGCTGCCATATGGAACTGGCTTTCCAAAGCATACAGCAATGAGAAACCCTGGGTCCTTATCTTGAAAGGCTTTCAAGACTTTAGCACATTTGTACTAAGTCAGGGCGCAATAAAGTTTCCTCTGGTGTGAAATTCCAGTATGCACAGAAGCTCACCAAGTCAGGTATCATGACTATCTCTCTCCAGTGAACTCAGGTTTACCAAGTATTTCAAAATTGAATCAAGCTTTTGTTTCAAAAAGTTTTGGGTTCCATTTTTCTCCATTTTAAAAAAAAGCGTTCATTGTATACAATTTTTAAATTCAAAAGGAAAAGGAAAAATACATCCTATAGTAAGGATTTTTTTTTTTCTTTCCCAGTAATTCCCCCAGGCTATGAATATCTCTGAATTCACCATGAATTCATAAGTCATTTGGGTTGGCTAAATCCATAGATTTCAAACCCATAAAGTACTTGTAAGAAATGTTTCCCTGAACTTGGATCACTGGTATTTGTGAGTAGAAGGAGACTACCAACCCAAATATTCATAAAAAGCTCAGTGAATATGACCAGCTAAATCACAAAAACAATGCAGTGGTCACTCACTAGTCAACCTTAAGAAGGGCTCAGCTGTATACAGAAGTGCGTGTTCATGATTCCTACTAGAATATTGTCTTTTTATAAACAGCCTGAGCATGTGGGCTTGCAAGATGCAGAAAAGAGCTATGGTGCATGTACTCATGACTTTATTCTGGCTTTCTAAAATAGCAATGAAATAAAATGGAAAGTCTTTGAGAAATCTTTTAGGATTAGCACCCAAAAGAGGATGATAAGGATGAAATTTTTTGCTGAGTTTTTGATGGAAAATTCAGTGCTTTTTCTGTAAGGAAAGGAAGTCTCTAAAGGGATGTGGGGTTTTTCATTTGTTTGTTTTTTGAGAGAGCAAGGAACTGTGGACAAGGTAAAAAAAAAAATAATGGTTTGGGGTTTGTTTGTTGTTGTTTTTTTTTGTTTTTTTTATAAAAGCAAGCAAAATAAGAATACACAGCCCCACTTTCCGAAGGGGCCATGGCCATTCAGCTATGGAAAACACAAGTAATCTTCAACAGATCAGGTGTACCAGCTGAATTATAGAATCTAAGTTGGTCTAAAATATGGAAAAGCACATATCCTGCTTTAGATCTTCCACAGATTTAAACTTTCTCATATTTGCAGCAAAGCCTTCAAGCACATGATCATTGCCCAGTCTGAAGAGGTTATACTTACCTTCATAGTTGATACAGCCATTGGCATCTTCCTGACCAGCCATAAGCTTATCAACTTCCTCTTCAGTCAACCTCTCACCTGGTGGAAAGCAAAAAGCCTGTTCAGCACCTGGGCCCTTTTTTTAAGTATTTATGATGCA
The DNA here is from genome assembly GCF_028554395.1 of Pezoporus wallicus. Lineage (NCBI taxonomy): Eukaryota > Metazoa > Chordata > Aves > Psittaciformes > Psittacidae > Pezoporus > Pezoporus wallicus. The sequence goes on along the minus strand of NW_026637044.1, from coordinate 1,497,420 downwards.
TACTTCAAAGAACCGAAGAACAAAAAAGAGAGTGAGAGAAAAGAGGGTGATTTTCTCTTCTCTTAATTTGTGGTGCTGACTGCTGGGAAAGCTACTTTTGTCCTTGCAAACTGAGAAAATTTGATCTGAAACCCAGAGAGACAGAATAAATATGGAAACCCACATGTTATCAGGTTTACATACTCAGTCTTCTAAGAATAAGCTTTCTCTAAGTGCCAAACCTTGAAGGCTTTAGTCACATTTTAACCAAGCCTTCATTAAAAAAACCTTTCAGTAGAGTCAGGATCTAGTTTGCCTCTGAGTTTGAGTTTCAGGAAGATTCTAAGATCTAATTTAGGATCTCTGAATTGGATCAGTGATTCTTTCCATTTAGTTTCATTCTCTGAATGTCAGGAGCCAATTCATCTGTAAGGTTTTATTTTGGTTAAGCAGAGATTAACCCAATCCATCCCCTTATTCTGATATTAGGCACTAATTTTAGGATGAACTCAAATGAGTTCCAGAAAAGTAAATGAGAAATCTGAGGGTGATTTCTGCTGAAATCACAGAAATTCAAATAATGAAATGAAAAAATGAAATAAAATAAAGTAAAAACTAAACAAATAAAATAAAATAAAATAAAATAAAATAAAACAAAATGCATTGGGTACACTCTGTTATCCATGTTGTTCTCCTTTTTCCATCACTGACTTCTGGCACACAGAAACAAGTCCTTAGCTGATGTGAATCTATGAATGTTCAATTTTTTTTTATTATTTTTTTTTTACTTAAACAAAGAAGAATGCTAATTTACAGAATATTTGGCTTTGCCTAGGATTTGGTAAGTATTAGAGATGCCACCCAAAAGAGAACCGTTAATTCTTAAGATAGAAATACTTCTTAATGGTGAATATCAGACATTGCTGTGTTACTGGAAATAGAAAAGTAGAAAAGTATTTCTTGCAGTATTGTGAAACTTGTAATACTGCCCATACCGTTTTTTTTTTTTTGTCCCAACTAAGTTTAGACAGGGCATCAATCCTGACCCTGGTGGGGGGGTGTCACCACTGAATTTGGTCCCCAAACTGATTTGATATCACCAGCAATAAAAAGGAAAATAGCATTGCTTTCTTTTCTTATTCCCTGTGCCACTAATAAACATTGATGTGTCATTGAATTAAAACCCCCAGGCCTAAAAGCTTTAGCTTTCTTGAATTGATATACCAGGTCACAATGGAATACTTTTGTCTAAATCAAATCTCTTTTGTAAAGGATCATCCCTTTTTTAAAAAATAGTGGACAAACACTAGTGAAAAAGCTGATTTTGAGAAATGCTTACTGGATTCAGATGACAGCATGTCAGTGCCTTCTAATCCAAATGGAAACCTGTCATTAAGTTACAGCAAAATTTTCTGCCCTGCACTCATTCTCTTGTCAGTACTCTGTGAAATCAGAGCTTCTGAAGTAAAAATTTGAGAGGACAGATATTGATCCCTTCTTTAAAAACAGGGACTTTCAATTTCAAAGACACTTCTGTTAAACAGATGACTGATAAAAAAATGCATCATCTTAAAACTTTTATTGAAGGTGCAGAAAAATATTGAATAGCATTCCAATGTTTGGATAGTTTTATGGTGATAGAAATATAATATTTATTGGAAAATAACACAAAGGAAGCAAGAAAGCAAGCAAAAGGCTTCCTTGAACAGTAGGTCAGTGATATTTATCTTCATTATTAAAGAACATTTTCTTAGTCTTTATACTGAAGACAGTGCAAAATTTGAAATCTTGTTCAATCGTTTCTTTCCATAGAGGTTGCCCATAACAATACAAGCTGTAGGGGAAAAACCTCAGTGATGAAACTGCATAAGGAAAGGTTCACCTTACCCAGTGTAGCCAAGACATGGCGGAGTTCAGCTCCCATTACTGTTCCATTTCCCTCCTTGTCGAACACACGCAGACCCTCCACAAAATCCTCATAGGTGCCTGTGTCTTTCGTCTTAGCAATATGCTGGAGCATGGGCAAGAAGGTCTCAAAGTCAATCATCTTGGAGTTCATGTCTACAAAGACACAGGTGGAAATGAGGATTCTGGGAGAGTTAAAGACTATCCATGGGGCATTTACCATGGGTAAGTCATGAGGGTAGAAGAACTATGGGAATAAACACCAGCTAAAGAGAAGAGCATAGAAGTGTATTAAGTAGAGATGGAAGAGTGGATAGAGTAGGAAAGAGGTCTGGCGGAGAGAGAAATACTTACCTTCCACTGTTTCACTGACGTACCCCAACATATCACAATTGTTGAATGAGGGCTTAATTGACAATTCCACCCCAGTGGAAGGAAAGGACAGAGAAGTAATTTACAAAATGCTTAAATGTAGATATGGTTTGAGAGATTTTCTTTGCTCTGAAGAATTATCCAGTGTATGGTCAATGTTGAACGGAGATATTGCTACCATCATTACAGACCTTCTAATGCATATTTTTGAAGAGCAAGCTGTGCCCTCACAATCAGTCTATCCCTCTTTTTTTTTTTTATATGTCTTCAAAATGTCTGCATTTTTAGTAAACACACATGAATGCCTGCCATCAAAGCAATTTTAAAAGGCAGAAACACATTGACACAAGGGACCATTAATTCATTCTTCTACATTTGAGATGATATTAACTGCAAGATTACATTTCCTCGTTTACTTTTCTGCTGGTGATTTGCAGAGGCTGTTCCAAACCCTTTGTTATTTCACAATCTTTCCATCAGAAAAATGGATATTTCATCTGCTTCACAAAATTCTTGGAGTGATCTTTTTGAAACAAACAGAGGAGGACACCAACCTTCCGGTTTGGGCCTGCCAAGCACTTTCAAGACCTCAGCCTGGGTGGGATTCTGCCCCAAAGCTCTCAAGACATCTCCGCATTGTGCGTATGTGATTTTCATCTCAGATTTAGGAGTCCGGTCAAAGAGTGAGAATGCTTCCTTAAATTCTGGAAGACAGAAAGATAAAAAGAAATGCATGCCATGTTCCCACAGATTAAGTCAAAGTGAGCCTAGACTTTCCCCCTAGCTAACTCTGTCTGACCCTTTTATTTTGCAGTTTGGGAACAAATTTGATGAGCTTTGTTTTTGCTGCTATCTGCAATGTTTGTGTTCCTCCTCCCCTGCATTTTCTGGTTCAATCAGGGAATGGAATCAGAGGTTTCAAATGCTCTTCTTATGGTATTTCCATCTCAGCTAACATCAAGAAGTGCAGAAAACCTTACAGAAATGGTTGGCCTTGAGAGCTTCCTAGCTCGTCAGAAGCAGTCAGGATGGCATAGAATTCAATAGCAGTTCTGCTCGTTAGCTAACTGGATATTTTATTCAGCATTATACACTTAGAGAGCACTGGCACAGCCTATTGAGATAAAGGAGTACCTCTCTTAGCAGGTAACAAGATATGCCATGATAACCTGTTGGAATAATCACACAAGAAACAGTTGGGCAAGGGTGGAAGTATATGGAAAGCCTGGATTCCCCAGACACACTGACTGCTCAGGATCAGGTCTCACTGCTGGAGTTGCAGGTGAATTGCAGAGACCAAGGAGCATCTCAGGGTGCAAGCAACAGTAATAGGCTGTTATCGTTCACTGAAAACACTGCATAGTGCATGGTCTATAGGTGATCATAGATACCTTTTGACTTTAAAGCTGTGAATCTCTGAATCTGCCTTTTGTCCTGCTGTTACTCTTCTGTATGTTTCCTTCCCACTATCCAAATGCAGTGAGGAATTTTATTCCCTATCTCTTGACATTCAACCATTCAGCCATACATTCTGCATCCCAGATTTTCTCTCTTTCCCTTCTCAATTCCTTCTCCTCCTCATTATTCCACCTCTCTTTTTTCTTTTTTTCTTCTTTGCTCATTTCTCTCTCCTTCCTTCTTCTAGTGTTGTTGGGTTTGCCTCCCCTTCTTTCTCCCTCCCTTTTCATTTTTATCATTGCACTCATATCTTACTCATCATTTCTTCATCCAACACTTTCAAATGATGATGCCTTTTGTCATTTCGGACAAATCAAAGCTCACCTTTTTTTTTTTTTCTTTTAGTCTTCCTCTTTGCTCTCTTTCACTCTCCCTGCCTCTCTCTCTCCTGGATCTTTGCCTCCTTGGCACCAGTGCCGGAGCCCAGGTCCCATTGGCAGCCCTCATTCCAGCAGAGGGCAATAGCGGATTTTCATGGGTTCCTTGCTGCAGTGGAAGGGGGCAAAAAACCCACCCCCAGCTCTGTCCTTTCCTGGAGGTCTCAGCAGCTCAGATGGGTGAGAAATACAGCTACCTCCCTGAGCTACTCATCTGCCTGCCACTTTCCTATTGCCTGAGCACCCTCTGAAGGTTCACAATTCATTCTTTTTTCTTTTAAAATCAGGTGTAAAGCCTCCCACCAGAATATTGGCCTGTGTGTTTGGACACCCCATTTTGTCAATATACAAAAGCAGCCTATTTTTTTTCATTATTATTATTTGCATTTTGGATTTGCTGGCTTAATGCAAGTTTCCATCAAAGCAATGAAACCAGCCTGGCTACGGTCTCCTTTGACCTTCTGCTAGCTAATAAACCACTGTCAGGAACAGTGTATATTTTCATATGCCTAATTGCTACCTAGCTTCTCATCTTGAATAGTTCATATTCTTCATTTTTCAGTAACTTAGGGGCTAAAAAGGCCAGAAATACAGTTTCATATATACACATTGCCACAACCAGCGAATATCATTGGCAGCTGAGGCATAAAGATGTATAAAGATGGCTGTGTTACTCATGGCTTTACCCACAGACCATTCTTCCTCTGAGAGTAACATTTTGGAGGCTAACATAAAAATGAATCCTTGCAGGAAAATAAGTCTGAAGCAACAAAGTTTTTTTCTCAGGAAAAGGAATAGGTTCTGGGTACCCTACAAGACAGGGCTGGAAAACACCTTGAGATGCTTCATTGTCTGTTTCTTCTCCACCACCTCAATTCAGAATGGACTGCCAGAAAACCAGTTGTGTCAGTCATGACATACTGACAGCCAGTAATACCTATCATACAGGATAGACTTCTTACTGATCTAGTTTCACCTGACAAATCAGGAAATATTTCATCTCACTGAGGAACCTAGGTCCTCATCTGGTCAACAGTGAGAGAAAGTGGTGATTATTATACATTACAGGTTTATATTTAAATATCCCCACTTATAAAGGCATGAGAGGTGACCTTGACCTCCAGACAACTTAATGAAAGAAGAAATTTGACAAAATTAACAGTGCAACGCAGAGCAGAAAATGAACACACACACAAAAAAGTGCAACTGAAACCTAGAAGAATGAGGAGAAAACAGATCAAAAGGACATATTCCAGACCTTTCACAAGTCCCAGCTCTCAAGTGATTTCAACAGTCAGTATTGCAGCTATAATCATGGCAAGTGGTGCTTGCTTTCTAACCTGTGGTTTTAACACAAAATAAAATGGTCTCAAGCACTGGCATACTGACTGTCCACTTTCTTAAGTCAGTGGTACACTTCTTGGCAGGGTTTTGACTTGTGCAATCCAGTACAGAGAACATAGTGTGCCAGGAACAGTCCAGGGACAACTGTGGATTGTGCAGTAGATATAATTCTACACCTAAAGCAACTAATCTCTTCCAAAGAGTAAATATATATCTAACCACTATCAATCTGTCTGCTTAATCATCTGTGAACCTAAGAACTTTCTACCTCCCAAGGACAAGTGAAGGAAAAATTAAAAAGAAACAGAAGAAATCAGAGGGAAGGAATTGAGCTAACTGATCAGCAGTGCTTTTCTGCTCGGTTCCCCAGGTGATGTTTAGGACATTAGGTACTCCTTCCACCAACTCATGGCAGAACCTACGAACCAACTGTGTAATTAACCCTGAGTGGATTTAGTGTTTCTTCCCAGTGCTAGTACACAATATAACTCTGCTATGTTGTGGTAGCTGATACGAAAGTGTCATAGTCTTTCCCACACAGATGATGTTATCTGCTTCCTGCCCCATGGCTTTCCCTCTAAAATTTCTAGGACATCCTATTTCACAAGTCCTTAACTCCCTGCTTCTCTCTGTGTAAGCAGTGAGTACAGCTAGACCAGAAGTCATTTGTAAGAAGAAAATTAAAAAGAAGATGCAACTTTCTGTTTCCAGAGATGCTCTGCATCTGCTCTAGGCTTGTTATCTTTTTTGACAGCCCTAAGTTTTCTCCAGATTTGTCATTTCCTAGCCATGCCAGAGGGCTGATAGTCAGGCAAGCATCCCATTTTTTATGAATAAGTCTTTTCCCATTTTCTGATGCAGCCTCTAGAGCTAGTTATCCTCAGGGAAGAGAGAAAATAAGGCATAGAAACTAGGTGGGTCTTATCCAGTCCCCAAAACATTAACTGATGAGAGATCAACTGTTGTGTGCTGCTGGAATAGTTCAGAGGTTTGTGGCTCAGCATTGTGCCTCTTGTACGGTTCTCCCATGACTTTGGGACTAGAAAAGGTACAGCCTCCCAGAAATTAATAGTTGGCTCCAACCATGAGTTACTTTTGACCTGTTGTTAGCAAATAGAAACTAAGCCAAACCAATTAAGGGGAGATGGAGGGAGGAGGGGGGTGCTTGAAAATCCCAAGGCAATGCTGGAAGTCTGCAGCCAAGCCTCAGTCTTTAAGATATTATGGCATTTGGTTCCAGTTCAGAAAATCCTTCCTTCTGTATCTGTCCTCTCTAAATCAGCCTGACTGGATTTCATGGTTGGGTTTTTTTCATCTGTTCTAATTAGCCCATTTTCTGATACCATCTTTCATAGTCTCTACCAAGTTCTGCCAAGTGTTTAAAGACCAAAACAAAATGCCAGACATTTGTGACTCCATCTATCAATTATCCTTTAAGTAAAAAGCAAGCTGGTGGTTGAGTAAAAAGGGGAGACCTGCAATGGTAGCTTTCCCAGGACTTCATGCATGAGGTTTTAGTATCACTTTCTTGGGCTGGGACAAAGGTTTCAGAAACAAATGCTGATGTTTTGCTTTGAAAGAAAAAGAACGCCATCGCTGCCATTATTGGCTGGTTTCTGGAGAGCTGTCCCTAAACTGTAACACATTAAATTCTGATTGAATACAGGGAAAAGTTCTCAAAAGCAGAGTTGGGAGACTTTCGTTTGAAAGCACTGACATATTGCTAGTGGGATTTTTAAAACGAAGAGCATATTTGGACTGAGGTGTTTTTTTTTGGGGGGGTGGTTCTTTTTTGTTTTTTCCTCACTGGAAGTGGAGCTGATATGCACTTTAACAAGTACCTACTCGGTGCATGACTTCCCCTTTTTCTCTTGACCAAATCAACAGAGGAGGGAAGGAGCATGAGCAACGTCATGAATTAAAGCACAGCCTCCTCCAAGCACCTCAAATACCACACTTGTGTTCACCCCAGCACTTGCCAGCATGTACCAGTAACAATATTTACTGTGCGCAGAAGAGAAACACATCTTCCTCACCTTCAATCTGATCAGCAGTGAATTCAACCTGAAAAAAAAAAAAAAACAACAAAGAATAACAGCCAGATAAAACCCAGAAAACAGAAGCAAACAAGAAAACTGGTTTAGTCTTTGTCATATGTTTTTAGGTGGTTTTAAGGTCCATGAAAGAGACTTACTTATAATGCCAAGACAATAATTTTATAGAGCCTATAGATTCTTGTGTTTTCCTCCTCCACCTTCACCATCCCCATCTTTAGGGCCTCTGCCCTTCAGATGCCCTTTATTCTTCTGCTGCTCTTGTGTTCCTGCTGTAGTCTCTTTCCTTTATCCCAAGTGATTCCCCACTGCTCACACTCTCTCCCTCCAGAGATGGTTATGGTAGCAGCAGGGTACTTTCCTGAAAGGATTTTATCTGTAGACAAATGGGGATCCATAGTTTTTCCAGTAAAAGAACTAAGGGCTATCAAGTGAAGCTGGCGCAAATCAGGCTCAAAGGAAAGTGAAGGAAGTGGTTTGTTTTTTTTTTCTAATAGCTGAACTGTGGAAAGCTGGTTATGGGATACTGTGGATGTTCAGTCTACACGTGTGTAAAGAGTCACAGGACCATTTCAGGGGAAAGTAATATGTTTCTGTACAGTACAGAGTATACTAAAATACATAGTTTAGGAAGTGTCTGTGTGAGGTTTAGGACAGTGTTCTGGGGAAGTTTTCCCCAGATCTTGTACCTTTTCCAAAAGTACCCTCTAATAACCACTGCTGTACTACACTGGACAACTCTCTGGACCTTGCTCTGACTCTGCAATATATATCATTTTCTCACCACTTCATATTTCCACCTGTTCCCTAAGTTTTGGGGTTGTCATGCTCCATATTTTTACCTGGCACAGCACTCTAGTGGCTGTGGACTTCAAAAATGCTACAAGATGCCAAAAGGCTGCTGCTGAGCTCAAATGAAAAACAAGGAAAACTAATGCCAGTGTGAGGTCCAAGCTTCTGCATGAACAGGCACAGGACAGCAATGTGAATTTACACCAGAATTTAAACCTGCCTCTGCAAAACAAACAGGTTGGGAACATTCCTGCAGTGCAAGAAGACAGGCAGGTTGCCCTTATGGTGAATACATAAATAAAGAGAAACCATATTTTGCTATGCAAAATTGGATAGATTGGATATGAGGAAATTCTTTCCTGTTAGGGTGGTGAGGCACTGGAATGGGTTGCCCAGGGAGGTTGTGAATGCTTCAACAGTCAGTATTGCACCTGACTGGCACCACCCCTGGCAGTGTACAAGACCAGGTTGGACAAGACTTTGGGTGATATGGTTTAGTGTGAGGTGTCCCTGCCCATGGCAGGGGGGTTGGAACTTGATGATCTTAAGGTCCTTTCCAACCCTAACTATTCTATAATTCTATGAAACATAAATGAATATGTGCAAAGCATACGCTTGGGAAACACCTAACAGTACATGAATGGATGCCCTTGGAATCATTCCTCTGAAATAGACTCATAGAATAGTAGAATGGTCTGGGTTGAAAGGGAGCTTAAAGATCATCTAGTTCTGCCACCCTTGCCACAGACAGAGACACCTTCCACTTATACCCCTCCCCAACATATGTACAACCTCACACATTTTGTGTTAGATTTTCCATATGAAGCTGACCACCTTTCATTGTTTAGTGTCAGGTTTTGTTCCTTGGTAGCAAAGCATCCAAGTGGAAAAAAGGCTTAGTGAGAACCTCAAACTTCATATTTCCTTGTTTCAAGGTGAAATGCACCATGACTCATCCCTTCATCATCTGCTTGGGGTTTTCATAATATTAAAGGATGGAGCTGCTGTAACTCTCCTCTCTCTAGCCAGGATGTCTGTGTCATAGCAGAACATGACAACACCAATCTCTTCATTTCACCCAGGGTTCAGTGAACAGCTCCGAGGCACTTCTCTGTCTCCAGATACCCTGAGCAGCACGAGGAGCTCTAGCACGCATAGGACACATAGGGTCTACAGTTCTGATACAAACAGCCTAAAACTCGTATTTCTGACCAGTGATCTCCTTATCCCTCCCTAACATAGTGTTTCTGAGCATCTTCTGGCTTAGGACAAGGAAGAACTAGAAAATATCTGGTGGACTTGGAAGGCAGGACTCAACACTAATACTGCAATTATAGAAAATCAGGCCACTATTTTTCTGTCTGCCCTGTTCACTTTTTACCTGAACTAGCTCATTCAGGGGATTACCACTTTGTTTGCAATTCTCAGTCATGATTTACCTTGAATGAAATCAAATCAATAAAATAGCTACCAAAGTGACATCTAGAAAGCTGTCTGGAATAAAGTATATAACAAATGCAATAAAGGAGCCCCCAGAAGAATAGCAGTGCTCTTCCCTTTTCTAACACATGGAGGGATACAAACACATATATTTCATGAACTGTAGGATCATAGAATAGTTTGGGTTGGAAAGTACCTTAAGATCATCCAGTTCCAACCCCCCTGTCATGGGCAGGGACACCTCACACTAAACCATGTCACCCAAGGCTCTGTCCAGCCTGGCCTTGAGCACTAAGAGGGATGGAACATTTATCACTTCTTTGGGCAACCTGTACCAGTGCCTCACCACCCTCATAGTAAGGAACTTCTTCCTTATATCTAAACTGAATTTCCCTTGTTCAAGTACGAACTAGTTACCCTTTGTTCTATCACTACAGTCCCTGATGAAGATTACAGTCATCTAGATTGGGTCCTATCCCAAATCCACATACCTTAGTGAATGATAAATAAATACCCATCAGGGAATACATTTATACAGGTGCATTGTCAGCAGCAGCCTTATGCCCAATGTGTTTAATTATATCAAGCTTTGAGAATGTGACTGAAGGTAGTCACATATTGAATTTATTCAGGCATCAATAGCCAATGTGGGTGAAATGCAGCCAGAGGTGCTGGCAACTCATATTTAAATCACTGTGGTGGATTGTTCTTGGGAAAGAATTCGTGTCAGCTACACTTAGATTAGACATTCAGATGTGTCAATGACCCCACATGTGCTTTATACCAACAGAAGGGAATAGGCACTTGTAGGGTGTGATTTGACTTGGTTTAAGTCTATAGTTGGGGAGAAGGTTAGTCATGCTCTCCTTTTCACTCAGTGGACCAATCAGTTCTCTGATGATGATGAAAGACTCGATGATAAAAAGAATGTGAGCAACTAGCAGAGATGTAGATGTCCTTTTCTGATCTGATGACTCCCACTTGGAAAGCTTGAGGCTAGACTTCTGGCAGACTGCAGATCAGGACAAACTGTGCCAGAGCAAAAAAAGAATGACTGTGGCTGGATCAAAAGGAAGGTTTGAGCTGAAGGGCTGAGTGTGCCTCACTTCTAATCATGGCCCTATAAAAACATCACCCAGAGCTGGAGCACCATGTATGACAACTGGCAAGACAGTGGCAGACAGTTTGACCAGACCTACCACCCAGGCACAGTTTCCTCTCAGGAAAGCTGCAGATATGCGGGGGTGGCAGCTGCTGGTATTTTCTCCCTTCTCAGCACATACCACCATGGAGTTGTAAGAAGAGACAAGTCATTATTTGCCCAGCCACAAGGTATCATTGCAGACAAATGGAACAAAGTCCAGGCTATATTTAGACTGAAGACGGCTGGGGTTTTATTTTCCCTCCCATCTCCCTCAGAGTGGTGTGAGCCTACAAAACCAGAGTCATCTCTGTGTACCAAGAGCAAGGGGGTCGAGATGTCCATGAGAACTGTTCTGGAGACCCCAGACAGGAGGGATTCAGAAGACAAGCAGTAAAGTTAGGTTCAGCCTAAACCAAACAGTGGGCAAATGAGTCTCAGTGCATTGTACCCACAGTGACCCATATCCATGCTTGGAGGCACCTCTGTCTGCTGCTTTAATGTAACAGGCATCCAAGGGAGTGAATGCCTCCAGGGGTATGTCTGATGCCCACTCCTGCACCAGGCACTTACAGTGCTACACACCAGCATCACCCCAGGCTTCACTGAGCCTGGTCAACAAAGCAGCCATCATCACCCAGAGCTGGAGGCTACAAAACCTATTCACAGTCTTAAAGTGAATTTACTTTCCCCTATATGGCTTTACATTCTCCAGTTCCTCCGAAGCAGACTTGTGGTTTTGTTTATTTGTTTGTTTGTTTGCTTGCTTGTTTGTTTGTTTTAAATACACTGGTACTTCAGAACAATTGATTTTCCCCTGGCATTTTTCCTGCTGGCAACTGAGGTTTTAAAGCAAAGGCACTGCTATGAGTGCCAAGCATCCACAGCACCACGGCTCACAGTAGTAGTGTTTGATGATGCTGACTGCTAATATCTTTCCACTTGTGTCCTGCCCTTGTGTGGGCCATGTCATGTGTTCTTTAAAGACACCAGACATCTGAATAAGCATTTTTCTATAACAAACTGGAAGTATGATGCCAGCTTTCTTGGTCTTTTAGCAATCTTGGCTTGAGGGGATCATCACCTGGCCACTGGTGGTATCAGCTGTAGCCCTAATGCTACTGTCCTCTTTGCCTGAACCATGACATTAAGCTGTTTTTTTTCCAGAGACACCAGGAGGGATACATGCACCCACTAGTGCTGCTGTTAAGGTCATTCACAGCTTCATATCTCAGTGAATTTTTTATAAAGCCATAGTATCTCAATCAAGGACATAACCCTGTGCATGATAAATCAGACATAACTAAGCCTGAAATAAGTCCTATTAATAAAACTGTTGCTAGCCAGCTGTCAAGAGGTTATCTGGGGGCAAGCATTTAGACAATGCAAGCAAGGAGCCCGTCCAGAAAAGAAACAATATACCTCTTGTTTCATAGTACATTGAGGAATCTTAATACAAACAGCAAGATTTTTCACTTAGCCATGACAGGGATAGTTTTAGAGAAGGAGAAAGGGTTTTTTTACTGTGTTCTTGGGAAACCGATTTAGGAGGCAGAAATGCAGCAGATGGAAAGAGGCCCAGAAGGCCATCAAGATCAGTATCGTTGTGTTGAGGTTACATTTGTATTTCACAAGTATGTTTTTTTCCAGCAAGACCTTTTTAAATCTATTAATACACATAAGCCCATCACTTTCTGCGCAGAACAGTTACAATGTACGCAAACTCCTCCACTGCCCATGGGGAAACTTTGACATGTGGTCAAGTTTCATACAGCTCCATCCTTTCCTGTTGTTTGCTAGTCACTCCTGATCTATCACCTCCTCTGCCTTCTGAAACTCTTTAGGTACATCTACGTTTAGCTCCCAAGGTTGTCCTAAGGACTTTCCTCATTATTTCTACTCAGGTCATGGTCTGAAGGGAAGGAAGTTATGATACAACATACAGACATTGACTAGTATAAGAGCACATGACACTACAAGATCCTCCACCTGGTCTTCATGGGGAACAGCTAAAATATAACAAATATTTTGAAGAATGGAAACACAACTATAAAACTCTATTGAGACTTTGTTTTTTCAGGTTTTTGTTTGGTCCCCAGCGTTTTCAGAACAAAAATTATTGCAAGTTGAATTGAAATGATAGTTCATTTTGGAATGGCAGAAAATACATCATTTGGGAGTTGAATAAAGGACTGAATCTTTGACCTTTTACAACACTTAACTATACTGATAATGAAAGTGAAGTGAAAATAGAGTTCAGCCATTATTTTCAGCTGAATTAGTGAAGCCTTTCATAAAATCCTAGTATCCCAGTTTGGAAAGGACCTCAGGGATCACCTGGTCCAACCTTTCTAGGCAAAGTATGACCTTCACTAGATGGCCCAGCATCTTGACCAGTTCAGTCTTAAAATAATCCAACACTGGGAAGTCACCACTCTCTGGAGAGATTATTCTAGTGGCTTATTGTTCTCACTGTGAAAATTTTTCCTCTTGTGACTAGTGGAATCTCCCCAAGAGTGACTTGTTTCCATTACTCTTCATCTTTCCAAGTGACTTTCATTAAATGATATGTATTTCAAGATCCAGAAAATGACGCAAAGCTTTTGTCAAGGTCGTGCAGAGGATGCTGCTACATAAGGAAATACACAAGCATATTTTTTCCCCCAGCCTGCACTCTATTTCACCAGAAGATGGTCACCTTGAATCTTCCTTAGATCTGAGTTTCCCATGAGCTTAAAAATTATAGCAGTATATCACCATTGCTCCTACTATAACTTCAGCAGACTTTAAAACTTCCAGATCCCGACTTTATTTTGGAATAAGTCTGGACGACGTCTGCTAAATTGTGGCTTTTTATTCACCTGGTCTCTCAAGAAGTAGGTGAAAAAGCCTTGTGTGAAGAAGGAGCAGAGTCACCTTCAACACTGATGCTCTGCATCCTCAGCCTGAACTAAAGCTCTGAGTAGCATTGCTTCTTGATTTCTTGTACATACCTTCTGGGGTTGAAGGAACAGTGCACTTTTCAATAACTGTGTTTTTCCAACTCTAGTAGTAGTCTATAAATTGATAGCGCCCTTTCTTGTATGAGGAATGTGTTGCCATAACTTTCTGGAGTATAAACGGAAATTCCAGAGCCCCAACAGGAGAATGACACAGCCACTTTGGCAGACTGTGACAGCTTCTGGCAATGGCCAGGACCAGAAACATAAAACACTTTAAAGACTGACTGTTCTTCCTGTAGCAACATGGTTTTGGAGTCTCCAACCATTGACAGCTGGCTTCCAGCCTTCCTTGCAATTTCCCCCCTTCACCAGCCTCACCAGCAGATGTTTGTTCAGATGTTCACAACCAGTGGAAGAAATTAGGAAACCTAAAAAAAATACCCTCTGTTAAATCCTGGATAGGAGCCTGGGATGTAGGAGAGGTCAGACTCTGCTTTCTGCTTGAAGTAGACAATAGCTCATGGGTTGGTTCTTTAATGAGAAGAGCCTCAAAGATACAGCTTGTGAACCACATTGCAACACTTCCTAGAGGATTCAGACCCTCAAACCTCCTGGTAAGTGGGTGCTAAGAAGGAAAAAGGTCCTTCTTTCAATCCACATCCATGGGCACAGGTGTACTCCACAATTTCACACATAATTATGGAACAGCATTGCACTTGTGCCCCTTGCAAAATTACCATCTTAAAATGGAAGGTCTCCAACAAGACAGGGAAATTAATCACCATGTCATACACTGGGTGAATATATTGAGAAGTGCCTGGGAAAAGAGAAACTCTTCTGTATTTCATTTGACAAACAGCTTAAGAAAGAAAAAAAAATGAGGCATTATTATTATTACACTTATTTTGATATATAAATCCCTTTGTCTTTCATTTCCAAAGTGAAATGTTTTCCCTTGTAAATACTGGCAGCTTTTTCTTTATTATTATTATGTTTTATTTTAAATTCAAATGTTTTCCCGTTGAAGTGGGGTATTTTGTGTAAAATTGACTTAAAGATCCTCACTCCTCTGTATTATATCATTCCAAACCCTACCAAAACAATTCTTTTGGGGCTGAACAAATCCATTTCAAGTGGCCAAAAAAGGATTTTTGTGGGTTTTTGAAAACTCCTGAAAATTCAAGCTACTTGCTTCTAATTTCCCCACCAAGCCTAAAAACAGCCACCCTTTGCAGAATTAATTTTTTTTCCTCAGATTACACAGTTGTGTAACTCCTCCAGGTTTCTGACTGATGTGTCAGTCACTCTAGCAGTAAATGAGACCATGTGAGACACCAAGTTGGCCTTGGTAAAATAAGCTTGATGGGTCTCAGGAAAGGCGTAGCAGAAAGGCATCTGTAAAGCAGTCTCCTGGAAGATAAGGAGTCTATTTGGAATATAAGAATCATAGAATCATAGAATGGTTTGGATTGGAAGGGACCTTAAAGCTCACTTATTTCCAACCCCCTGCCTTGGACAGAGACACCTTCCACCAGACCAGGTTGCCCCAAGCCCCATCCAACCTGGCCTTGAACACTGCCAGGGATGGGGCAGCCACAGCTTCTCGGGGCAACCTGTGCCAGTGCCTCACCACCTCACTTCACAGGGCCTCACCACCCTTGTATACCACGCCACCACCTACATGGAAGCTGAAGCTGTTGCTCATACACAGCGAGGTCCACCAGGTAACAAAATACCTTAGCAAAGTACCTCCACCATCAGCAGCAGACGTCAGAACCATCTACCATGCTTTTCTTCTTCTAGGGTCTAGTCTGACAGTGCTTTACGGCCCAGAAGCACATGCAAAAGAGCTTCAGTGTCCTGGGTAAGAAATACGAAGTTTTTCCCAGACACAACCCTAAACTGTGGGGCTCACACAGCAACACGATGCAAACATCACACTCCCCCAGTTCTGTCCCAGAGGTGTTATCTCCATCATCAACATTGCAGCCACCATCACCCCAAGCCCTCCCAGGGATGGAATGATGCCAGCCTCCAGCCCCTGGCAAATCCAGTCCATCCTGACGCACTTGCAGCTCCTGCAAAATCAAACAGTAGCTGGACCCGTTTAAGATGTCACACCCCTGTCTTGAAAAAAAATACACCAAACCACCCAATCAACAGGATTAAGTGCCAAAGAGTCACCATGATAACATGCTGGCAAGGGAAAGAGCTCTTCTTTTGTTTCACAAAGCTGGCATGCGCAGCATACGTGCTGCTCCCAAAACAATCACACTGTAACCCAGCTCAGGTTTCCAAAGGGACAAAACTTCTCTGTAGAAAATCTGACAGCCCAAACTCATATCTGCTGTACTTCATATTCTGGGGGGTGGATTTGGTTGTTTGGTTTGTTTTGTTTTGTTTTATTATTATTTTCCGAAGCAGGATGTTATTCATTGTGAGCTGAAAACCAACATGCTCTGATCTCACTGCGTAACTGCAGTCATGCTGGGTGTTCCTGCCAGTCTCCAACATCACCAGGGAGCTTTAACACGAAAAGATGAGCCCTAGCTGGGGGGTTGGTCAAGAGGATGGAAATTTTAAATCTTTCTCTTTTATTAAAATTTCAAATTCTGCTGGAAAAAAAAAGAAAGGAGAAACCCTTTCCCCTTCCCTGCCACCATCACGAGTATTTCATTTCAGTTCAGTCTGCTGGGGTCCTTTGGTTTAGAGGTTTATTTATGTAGAAAGAAGCCAAATCTAGAGTTTCCTACAACCACAATTGGAGCTGATGTTTCAGAGTTTTGATTTGGTGTTTTTTTCAGTCCTCTTACAACAGTGTCAATGTCCAAATCCTGATCATACTAACAAGTGCTCTGACCTGTGATGGTTTTCTGCAGGCTTTGCAGCAGAACCTGTCAGGTGACACTGAAACTTCCAAGACCCACAAGCACTGTACATGTCCCGTAGCCTTGGTCCCCAAGGCCCTTTTCTGTTCCATACAGCCAGTTCCTGCCATCGTGAGCAAGGATGTAGGCAGATTCAGTCTCTGTGTTTATAAAGAGCTGTCACCAAGCAGCATGGTATTTGATGACATTTAATTTCTGGGCAGAGGGGGGTGCATTTGGGGAGGGTTGTTCTTTCGCAACCATTAAGTGAAAGGGAGAGAACGTTTCTACCACTGCCAGCCAGTGACTGTTACCTAGTAGTCAGTACTAACCACAAACAGTGAAAAGTTTGAGCTATTTTCCTTAGGAACATTTTCTTTTTTCTTCTTTTTTTTCCCTGCCTTTTTTTTCTTCCTTCTTTTTTCTTCCCTTCCCCTCCAGCACTCATCACTTATTGTCAGGCTTCTCTTAACCATAGTGGGGTTTTCCATATCGCCTCACTTTATTTCCCTGCTCCCCATTGCTGTTTCTTTAAGGTTAGGTGGCTTACAATCTGGTTTGTTTTCTGAAGATCATTCACAGAGGCAGACTTCTCGCAGTAGATTGTTCTGTCAAGTCTGCCCAGTGGCTGAAATGTTCCGCTGCTTCCCAGAAAATACAATTGATGGATTGTCACTGTTTCTATTATGGGCTTTGGATGCCTAGGTTTGATGGAGCAGAGCGGCTTTTGCAGGCTGGAGGTTGGGTAGGCTCCTTCTGGGTTGCAGGCTTAGTGCCACCTCACTTTCCGGCATGATCCCAGTGGGGTGGGCTGCAGGTTTGCATCTCCCACACCTATTAGAGGACTGAAAAGGGGGCACGGGACCATAGGTTGACCATCCAAGCACCTTGCATGGGTATGATGTGTGGTTACATATGCACCAGGTATTTGGATAAAGAAAAACCTTATAGGGGTGCGCATGGGGGTCAGCATTTGCTCATCTATATATATGAGTGTATATACTTGTGTACTGATTCATAGGTACATATGAACATGCACAAATTCACACTCATTTCTTTCCTAAATACATGTCTATGCACACATGCATATAGTATATATTTCTATACATTTTTTTTTCTACATTCATATGTATATATGTAATCATAGAATGGTTTGGATTGGAAAGCACCTTGAAGGTCATCTAGTTCAAACACCTTCCACTAGACCAGGTTGCTCAAAGCCCCATCCAAACTGGCCTTAAACACTGCCAGGGATGGGGCAGCCACAGCTTCTTTGGGCAACCTGTGCCAATGTCTCACCACCTCACTTCACAGAGAAGAACTTCTTGATATATACTGTATATCAGTATACTGATATATACTGACTACCATATTCACATATCAATCCCCAAGGCAGCTAGAGAAACCAAAAGTGAGAGATGATGGTTTACAAAGGACTGGCATAAATCTTTTTTAAAACCTTTCAGATTTAGAGGCCAGGATCTTTTGGATTTAGGGCACAGATCTGTGGAAATGTAGGATGCAAGTATCAGGATAAACCAGCATGGGTGTATGTATGACTGGAGAGGGCGGTGCTGACTGACCCCTTGGTGGGAATCAGTCTGTGATGTGGATAGCATTCATGTGTAAAAGCTCCTAAAGCTTTCCTGATCTGTTATAAGTGGCAGTAACACGCAGCTCCCTGGCTATGGCCAGGATTCTGGGAAGCAGCTATTTCATCAAATAGAGCTGGGCTGCAAGCTGACTGTATACCCTGAGCATAGCAGGATGATCTCAGTTTATATTGTCTCTCTCTGCCCGTCTGCTTTTTTAGAATTCAGATTGCAGATAGGACAGGGGAGGGAACAATGACATCTGAGATGCATGCAATGAGATAATGAGACATGAAACTTAAGAAGGAAATTTGCTTAGGAGGGAAAGAAAACACCCAACATTCTGGATATTATATTGGCATTGCCTCTCTACTAATATTACATCCATTTCCTTTCCCGTATTTCTTTCCACTTCTTTACACTGGCTATCAGATGATGACTTTATACGTATACATATATAATATTGTTGGTAAATATGTTTTGACTTTGTTTTGTTGTTGCTGGTTTTAATAATACCTGGGCTTTAACCAATACTTTTGCCACTTGGAAACCTTACAACTAAGTCTAAGCAAACAGGTCAGTCCCTGGGCTGAGGGAAGAGGGGAGATGGAGAAGCTCACTACTAGTCTAACATCAGAAAGCTCTGTACTTTGAGATCACTCAGAGCTACTGTAGCTTTAGGAAAGACTGGGATGATTCAGACCCAAAGTCCCAGAGCTTATACAACGAGGTGGGCAGGTCTCATCAGCAAGAGCCTTGTGCATAGAAAAGCAGCAGGAGCTCTTCCTGTGCTCTTGGTCTTGGTACAGAGCTAACCAGTTACCCTACTTTTACCCAGTCCAGAGCAGGTACCCACCACACAACTCTGCCTGAAAATCACTGTAGATACACTCCGCCTTTTCCTGCTGCTAAGGGGGACTGCTCCATAGCAGTTTCTAGGTATTTGTATCAGCCCTACTCTTCTAACACACCAAAATCCTTCACCAAAAGCCCATTCAGATCTATAATTATCTGTGTCCCCACTTTGCTTCTGGAACATATAAGTGCAGAGATAGGTCTTTACCCAAGATGACTGCTCCCAAGGTCACCATCAGGGCTTGCACAGCAAAGCTGAAGGACTCTTTCACTTGGGAGTCCACTTCTTATGGAGATGCATTGCCCTTGGCCAGCACATGAAAGACTTGGTGACAATTTGGTAAGCAACCTGCCCCTGGAAAAGGATGGGGTACAGAACCATGAGAGAAAGCAACACATCATCATCTGGCTCTGAGTCATGTCGCCATCCAATTTACAACCTGTGTGGCTCCACTCTCCATGGGGAACACCTGCTAACAACTTTTTCCATCCTGGCACCTCTGCCCAAACACTAACATCTTTGCAAAAGTTAGGGGAAACCCGACGTTTCTGTTTCTATTAAGAGCCACAGTTCCTCTCCACCCCCATCCCTCTGATAGCTACTCTCAACATTTTTTTCCCCTCCTCCAAGTTAAGATTTAACTGGTTTATGAGAGGAATAAATACTCTCTCTCTACAGTCCAGCCTTCCAGCAACTTGGGAAAAGTTAGCACTTTGGCCAGAGCCTTCTGCATGCTCTGAGCTGTGCATTTAATTTAAATTTAATAGTTATTGCACGTTACACAAATGGAGATTAAAACCATATTGATTGAGGTTTAGCAGCTATGTGAGAAATGCAGATCTTATTACAGAGTTGATCCATATCCAGAGTGTGCTTTTAATAACTCCCTGCTCATCAAGGGGCAGATTGGAGAGAGAGGGAAAGGAAAATGCAAGGTTGGGAGGTACAGGCTGGAGGAACAATGGTAAAGTTGTGAATCAGGCAACTCTCACTTGCTTCCCATCTCTCATACACGCATCCATAGTATGAGATCTCTGCACCGAGGTCCTGCTGACCTACCCATCTATACATCAAAGTAAACTTACATTATGCAAACATTTTTTGCATATACAGACATGCAAACAAACCTATAGAGACCACATCCATACCGCATGCTGAAGAAGCAGATAAACATGTTGGCTGAGATCTCAAAAGATAAATTTCTGTGGTAGGATGTATTGCCATAAGGACTCTCTAGGTCAGGACCTGCTGTACAGCCATGTGAAAACCCCACAAGCTGTCAAAAAAAAGGGGTTATTTGTTATTCTCTCATATATTTCTGCCACCCCCTTTTAAAAAGGCTGCAAAGTTAATTTGATGAAATAGCAGAAGTAGACAAACTCTTGTGTCCTAGTTTGCCTGAGATAGCGACTGAAAAGAGAAAATGAACCAGGAAAATAATAACTGTGCTGAAATCATCCTGCTGAGAGCAGTGCAAACCTTTTTGAACCGTTTGCTTTTGCACAACTCTTTGCTTTGCACAATTTGCTCAGTTTGCATGCTTCACACAGAAGTGAAAAGCAGTGCTAGTAAATACTATAGAGACAACGAATGTATAATTTTTAAAGTGAGACAGATAAAGATATGAAACATGCAGGATTACAAGGGGAAACGTAAGGGAAGAAAAACCACCAACCAACAAACAAACAAACAAAACCCAAAAAAAAACAATCCTAGACGTGCTTGCAGAAACTCATAATCTTACTATGATGATTTCAAATGACTCAATAAACCTGGGCTACCCTTGGGCAGGGTTTACCCAGTGCCACAGGCTTTTCTTCTGTGTGAGGAAAATAAAGTTAATGGTGTTTAAGACCCCCTATAGAAATCACCTCCTTTACATGAAAGACTAAGGAAAAGCATGTTCAAAACATCACACTGCGCTCATTCCTCTCAGCAACCCAGATACAGACTCAGAAAGCTGCACATTTTGCTTTAAATGCTCCAAGGCCTGAGGATTCAGTAATGCTGCAACTCTGAGATATTTCAAATAAAAAAGAATTTCTGAAACTTTATAGGTTTTCATCTCTACATCCCTCTGACCATCTGAGCTGTTTACAGGTTTGATTTTGTACATCTCTACCTCTCTCTGCCACAGACATCAGATATTGCAGAAAAACTATTTTTTGGCAGATGCTTAACAAAGACACGGAAGAGCCTAGAAAAAAAAAGATTTATTTTTTTTTTTAATCATACTACTACATCTTTTAAGGTGCCACTGAGCCATTTACAAATTTTAAGGGAAACAGTAATTTTTATTAAGAAAGAAAACATTTTTGGGTTTTGTGTTCTACTTTATGACAGTTTTAGTTGGAAATGAAGGAGAAAAATTGTTCCAGTTTGGTCAAAATGTTCTCTTTCGCCCAAACTGAAGTAGTTTCAACCATTAAAAAAAATCTGGGTATTTTTTTACGTAAGAATGAAAAAAAACCTCCAAAATTAATAGCTGCTTCAGATCAAAAGAAAGAATCTAAACAGGGAATTGACTAAAAACAGCTGAAAGTGGTAATTTTCTTGATCCTTTTAGGTTTGGTTTTTTGTTTTTTTTTTTTAAAGTCCTTGCAAAATCTGTGTGTATTTGCAAAACATTCTGGTACCACCATATTGCAGTTTTCAAGTCTCCTTGAAAAGTATTTTTACGAGAAATGTAACCCAGCTCTGCAAACAAGAGAGATATACAAAGATAGCCAGACTTTCATTGGCCCAGAAAATTCGTCTGGAAAGCTCCTTCACTTTCCAGCACTACTTGGGTTTGGCCCTAAGAATAAGCGGAATATACCACAAAGAAACCCTTTTGCTGTGTTTTAATGCATGCTTGCTCATTATTTCTTCTCTGCTCTGCATCCTGGCCTTCATCTCTCTCGGGGATCATCTCTTCTGGGGATGGTACAGGCCCGGGGACTTCAAATATCTCACATCCCCTCTTCTGATGAAACGTTTCCTTGGATCAAGGCTATAAGTTTTTTCCTAATTCTGAAATACCCCTTACACTCTCAGGCACTGATTCATTTCTGTTAAGCAAGCTGCCAAACTCACATCAACCTGGGGCCAGTGTCTCTGAAAGGACGGACAGGAGGGAGAAAGGTACTCTTTCCACTCTTAAAAGCAGCCCCAGCCTGCCTGGGAATATCTTGCGCTTACAGACTGACATGAAGCGTGATAAATAAAGAGGAGAAAAAAAGAGCAGAGCTGCCTTTAGAAACGAGCTATGGCCACATGGCATTTTAATTATGCTTATCTCTGGGGTCCACTCAGAAGCACTGAAGTAAACTGTTAATGGGGTATTGACCCCATTATAAGCTTGGCCATGATTTTTACGTGCAAGGCAGCATGTCTCAGCAACTAGCTCCTGAGAAAATATCTGTGATAGCTGCATATAACAGCCTCTCCTAGGCAGGGAGGCTTTGGAGAAGCAAGACAGACCTGACAGCATCCTCTAGCTTTTCCTCACAGTGCACACTTGTGAGTATGCAATGTGTATGACATCAGACCTCTGCACTCCCTGCTATGCAGGGGGGGCAAGAGAGTGTGTGAGAAAGCACCATTTATAAAGGGAAAGTGCTATGCCATGGACTTTAGCTGTTGTGAATTTGGAGGGGAATCCCTCAAGGGGGGTGACACTTCCTCAGCTCTCATGCAAAGCAATTGTTGACTGGCATGACCTGAAATCCACAGGTCATGTTTTTTCTCAGAAAGGACCTCAGGCTACTGAATTTGGATTCCCTTCAGGTTTGTGGACCTGACAGATGGGAAAGATGCAGAAATTCCTTTCAGACATGGCAGTGATTTCTCATGTTCAGGGTCCTGACAATCTGTTCTCCTCCGTGGTCAGCCCAGAGCCAGGGGTTTGGAGTAGGTCCATAATTTCTTTTAGAATAGGGTTTTAGGCAGAGCTGCTAACATTCATCAGCCAATGTCTATATTGTGGAAAAGTTACAGACTGGTAGAAATCCAAAGCAGTGAATTGCTACCAAGGCACTGCTATACAGCACTGTACAAACCAGAGAGTTTTTTATTGGCTTGCTTCCAGGCACGGTCCAGCTGTGGCAGTACTCTACTGGTGAGCACCAAGTATTTGCAATTAACAACAGCTGGGGCACAAAAATGAGCTGCCAGGGCTCTTCACTGCATCCAGATCATGGCTTGCATATGCTTATACTTCAATGGGCCCTCTTCTCTGTCACTGCTTTATTTCATCTACCTTAGATGCTCGCCTTCTTCTGGTGAAATCAATGAACTTCTAACAGCGCCTGTTAGCAGCTGTGATTGATAAGAGCTTGAAGAGAATAGCTCAACCCTGAATATCTAACTTGTAGATGCCTGAAATACATCAGGAGAATCCCACTTTTGATCTTCCTTTCTTTCTTTGTCATTAGGCCTAAAATTCTTTTCCCTAACCAGAATCTTTGGGCTTAGGCAGAGCTCATCTGAGTCAAAACCTGCATATAAGATGTCAGATTAGATAATTAAACAGACTTAAGGTCTGTAAAACAAGTACTCATCACACTCAGTGGCATGAAATGATGCTAGATCATCTAGGATCCTATGGCCTTCTTCACTTATCCCCAGTATAGTGTAGGCTGAGCAAGGCAAAGGGCTCTGGTTATTTGGGTTTGAGCAGAATTTCTCCTCTTTAATTTTTTTCTGGTTCTTTTGTGCCTGTCACAAGGGTATCAGGGCATTTTGGTTGAATATCTTTCTAGTGCAAGAGGGAAATGGGTGACATGTTAAGTAGTTGTGGAAACTTTGGAATAATACAATCCAAACCTCCAGTGACTCTCTGTACTTATCTGGATTGTTTACTAAGACCTTGTGCTTGAGAGTAATTTGAAATTGTGCAGCCAAAATTTTCAGAATGGAGCTCCTTTTTCTTCACTGTAACCAGCTGAGATAGGCATCTCATAGAATCATAGAATCATAGAATCATAGAATAGTTAGGGTTGGAAAGGACCTTAAGATCATCTAGTTCCAACCCCCCTGCCATGGGCAGGGACACCTTGCGCTAAATCATATCACCCAAGGCCTCGTCCAACATGGTCTTGAACACTGCCAGGGATGGAGCATTCACAACCTCCCTGGGCAACCCATTCCAGTGCCTCACCAACCTAACAGGAAAGAATTTCCTCCTTATATCCAATCTAAACTTCCCCTGTTTAAGTTTTAACTCGTTACCCCTTGTCCTATCACTACAGTCTCTAATGAAGAGTCCCTCTCCAGCATCCCTATAGGCCCCCTTCAGATATCTAAGCAAAATATCTAGGTTCCCTCCATAGAAGCCAGACTGGACTTTTTCAACATTCAAATTTATTAACCCCATTTTAAGAAATGTATCTGTTATTTAAAATAGGTGGCATCTGACATCACACAGGAGCTTGTATCAAAATTATGCTGAAAAGGGAGTTGTCTCTATGGAGTTGTCTCTATGAACCCGAAGACAATTTGCCAGCTCTATGCAGTCTTTTGAGCAGATACCTAAGAGGCAATCACCACTTGCTAAATTGGAAGTAAATCACAATAAGCTTACAAAAGTTCTCATGGCTTGCTAAAGCACTGATCCATAGCTAGGATGGTGAGTCAGGGGCAAATCCCATTAAACTCAAAATGAAAGATTCCCTACTGACTCCCACAAGCTTGCAATACTGTCTCTTGTATTCACTAAATTTCAGTTATTTTTGCCTGGGGCCTCCTCAAGAATCACTACTCAAATTTCTCTGTGCTTGAAAGGCTCAGAAAGAAAGCACTGAAAGGGAAAGGGGCCCACCATGGGCTTGGTTTAGCCTGCCAGGTTTCTGCCCACTTCAGAAACCTTCAAGTATGTGAGCACAGGAGGGAAATCACTCTCTAAAAGTATTTTTACTGAGATGCAATGTAGACCAATAATAATGGTGATGACAATGGAAACGTGTAGCACCTGGAAGGAATGAAACCAAGGGAAAAAACAGTTTGGATTGAGAAAGATGAGAAGGTGTTCGGGGGTTGAAAGCATATGGTGGCCACCTTCAGTTGCCCTCATGCCTGATCTTGGAGGCTTAGGCACATGCATGTGCAGCAGTGCCCCATGTCATTCTCAAGGAAACAACGTGGGCCAAATTCTCAATGAGATCTAACATACTGACAGGTTTCAAAGTAGGCAAAGATCTCCATCCCCCCACCTCTTACTAAAATATAACATGATAGTTTCTTGTAGGCTGGATATGACCTGTGTACACTACACGGGATATCCAGACAGGCTTTCTTGGAACCAGACAAACACTTTAGTAGCTGGATGCCTTTAGTATGTGCCAGGATATCATCTACTCAAATACCCCTAGAAATAATGCCCACACTGAGTACTGTACTGCCCTGTGTGGGTGGCTTGGGGACAGCACTGTACCACCATCTATCTCATGCACTGTTGATATAGCTGTGTTGTCCTGGTGTAAAGAGGTGAAACAGATTGGTGAACGGCATTGAAGACACCTTCTCCTGTTGTCTCTGTACCAGAGGTAAGGGGTTCTTCAATATGTTGAGATTCAAATGAAGTTTGTGCTGGGGTATCCTAACCTTGGCCAGGCAAATGGCTTTTCCTAGCAAGAAAATGCCCTGCTGTAGTGTGATTCCCACAGGTCTACACTGCACAGGACCTCACACTACCAGCCAGCTATGAGGTTATCTGTCTCTCACGCCAGAAGAGATGTGTGCCCATGAGCTCATAAGCTGGTTCCCTCACACATTCAGATAAAATACTTCTTTTGCACACTCAAAATCTCCCTCAAGTGGGCAAACACCTTAGCTTTCTTGTTCACAAAGAAGCTTTTTTGCAGACAAAACCCTTCACCCCTACACACACTCCATCTCTTCTTACCGAAGTCAGGGACCTAGCTAAATTCCTCTCTCTGACACATGCAAAACATGCTTCGTTCTCCAAAGGTATGCTCAAAACCTCTCAACACGTTTACCCCACGAACAAAATCCTTTCTACCACAAAGTGACTCTTCTTTTTCATTCCCCAAAGGCTTTCTCACACATATATTCACTATTAACTCATATACATTTTTCCCAGGTCCAAGCTCACCATGAAATAATCATTTCAGTCACTTCAGCCCAGAATAAACTCTTCAGCAAAGCATCAAAAACTGCTCTGACAATACAACCGAGCAGGGCATTTTATGTTGAAATGGGATTTTTCCCAATGAAAGTCAATCCATCTCCCCCAAGAGATGTTTGCTTCTCTTCCCCCAGACTTCAAGCTTCCTCCTGATTCCTGCTCAGCCTGATTCACACTGCAGTGGAGGCTCAGACATGTACCCTTGCATGTCTGCCATCACAATGTGACATACTCAATGCCTGGGAGCTGAACAGACACATTGGCAGGATCTCATCTTTACTGGTGCTGCACAAAGCCTGTGTATTTCCCTCGTGGCTGCTCCCATCCCAGGTGAAGAAGAAAAAAAAAAGGGAAGAAGATTTTATTTTTTTACTGTGCTTGCAGATGTTCAGAAGACTGCAACTTTTCATGGAGAACAGTTTTCACATGGCTTTAAGATCACAGTATTCCACAAAAATAAATGATGACTGTTTTTTCCCCAGGCACCTTTATTACAGCATGCTGCTACAATAAGCATATCAAGTGACAGCATGGGAAAATATGGTTATTAAGGATAACTCTGTACGGTAAGCTGTGTCCTTTCCAGGTCCTCACATATGCCAGCTATCTTTTCTGTACCCAGTACTCACTGGACTTTGAGCACGCGTCATCTTAGCTAACTTTAGCTGCTGAAATTGGCACCCAAATAACTCTCTCAACTCTCTTTATCAGCAGAGCAGCATCTCCCAAGGGTGATACAATCCATCCTCATATAGGTGTTTAGCACAGCTGCAAGGGATAAAACTCTCTAGAGTTGATTATAGGTGATTTGCTTAAGGTCAGCGGTCATTTTTTTCAGTGGTTAAAGTTAGATGACCCAGTCACACTTTCTGTGTCCATACCAATGAAAGATCCATCCTGTTTTCCATCAGCCTTAATGGTTTTCAGGAGAGCAGAATATATTTCTGGCAAAATGTGTCACCCTGCTACAAGACAGCATTCAGATGGGAATGAATTAGAAATATGGAAAAGACAATTTCTCTCTACAAAATCTCTTCAAGACAATCTATTTCCCAAAGTAAAGAGGTTCAGGGCCCATTGCAGAGAAACAGTTTCTTAAAGACTTCTTCATGGACTCGGACAAAGTCTTACAGAAAAGCAAACAAACCAAAAAATAAAACAACCCATAACTCTTTTCTATGAGTTGCAAACAATATTCAATTGCACCCAATCTACTTTGAAAATTTTTAAGTATTGGATCAAATCCCATATGTGTGACTAGCATTAAAACTTTAGTATAACTGCATTTACTGAAGGGATGTATCCCAGATTTAAGCCACTATAAATGACATCCCAATAGAACCCAAATACACCCTGAGACCATGAAACAGCTAGAAAAAGACAATGGGAAAATCTAAAATTATTCTGGAGTGTAAAATAAGGCTCTTAAACCGTCATCATGGCAACAGACATACCAGAAAAATTGAAACAAGAAGTGTTTTTCTCTACCACAGAAATATCTTAGTTTTGAGACTTTAAAAAATTTTAAAATTCAAAATTCAAAATTGTGCAATAAAGTCTGAGAATAAATATCGATAATTTGAGACATTCCAATCAAAAGATGCATTTTGATCATTTTTAACATTTTGTTTTGATACAAGGTTATTTTCCTCAGATTTTTTTTAACTACAGATTATCGTTGGCCTAAAATCAAGAACCAATTTTATCCTGGAATGTAGAAATCAGATGTTTGGAGAATTTTAAAACTCTTTAAAGCCTTTTTTTTTTTTTTTCAAATGTTGTAGAATGACCTACTGAGGTATTCTGATATACACTAGATGGCCTGAGCTCCATCACAACTAGGTTTATGTAGCAAGAAGCAGCATACTGCCAGACCCAGTCCTGTGCACAAATAGCTTCAATTTTGACAGAAGCATTCTTGATGAAAAACATTTAATTGAAAAATTCCCAGGAAAACTTCTCAAACTTCTCTAGAGAATGTCATTTCCCCTTGCTATGGGACCCAAACTATGCATCTACCAATGCTTTCCCTAGTCCAATTTTGTATATAGTAGATAATAGAATATTCTCTGCAAAGATGAAGGGATATTAAAATGGGATATTGAATTGATTTATTTATTTTTAAGGAACCCAAAATATATTTTTTGGCAATTTAAAAACATTATGAGTCCATAATTGCAAATTGGGCTAGAGGAAAAATGTAAGAATTTGCATGAACGCATGTGCAGAGTAAGTTTAAAATAAAAATGCAGAAATTAATTGGTTTCAAATCCTACTTGGATGGAAATGTGTTTGATGATCCTGATATTGTGTTGACTACAATGAGGAGTGTCTATTTTTTGAGCAGTACCAGTTTGGGATTTTTTCATTTATATTCTTTTAATTATAACTCATGTTTCTACTGGACTTAGCTGCCCTTCATACCACAGTGTCACACTATCCCAGAAGAATATTACCACAATGTCATGGTATCCTGGTTGAAGCCATCTGTGCCCTGAAAGAGAAGTTATTGCAATTTCCCCCTCCTCCTTTTACAGTGCAAGAATGTTAAGTACAGAGAGCTGGATCCTACCACGTACCACTTACTCAAGGTCACAGTGCAAGTTCTCAGAGTATGGCACTAAGTCTGTGGGCATTACTTTAAAAATTAGCCCAAAACCAAATCCCTTGTAATTTGAGTTCTTCTTGATATAGTTACAAATGATTGCTTTATTTCTCTAGCATTTGAACTGAAAGATTTGCAAGGTCTTTATGATTCAAGGCAGAAAATCCTCCACTTTCAGTGCTTCCTTTGTTAGAAATCCCCAGCTGAAGGAGTCACTCCCATGTGAAAGAAGCAAATGGTTTCAGCAGCCCATGATTTACAAGCCACCCATGAGACTTGCTGTGGTGTACTCAGGCAGCACACTGAAAAGACAGGGTAATTTACTCCCTTTCTCACATAGTTCCTATGTTTTCTTGAGGAGGAAATCACTTTCTGACCTAAGAAGAGAGGGTCCTGGAGACACTCATCCCTCATGTCAGCTTTGAGGAGCTGGTGCCATGGATGGCAGTGGAGTTCTGTCCATTTTCCTCTTTAGCATTATCTAGTCTTGTTTCATGTCCTGTGGCTCACCATAAACACAGATGATAGCCAGGACTCCCCTGTTGATTACTCAGTTTCTTGTAAGAAACAAGAAAGAATCTGAAGAATCTGGTTGCTTTAATCGACAAAATAATGCTGATCTACACCCAGCCATTGTCAGGTTCAAATCCCCATGAGAAAAAAAAAACGAGGAAACTCTGCAAAGCTCCTCTTCTTTTCCCAAAGGACAATTTCCAAAGGACAATGCCTTGCAAAGATATCCAACTACACCTTGCAGTATCCACCTATCATGGGGTATTTACTGTGCTAACAATATGGGAAAGCTCTCTCTAAAGATTCTTGTGGGGATCTCTAACATTGCTTGTGTATGCGTGTTGTGCAGAAAGATCAAAGGGGAGCTAGTCATTGTCAGATCTTTATTTGCTTACTCCATTTTTGTAAGTCAAGAGGTCACTCTTGAATAGTCCATTTCATGGTCATTTTCACAGGACTATAAAATTTCTTTCTCCTTATCATTTCCTGAAGCAAATGTTTTTCAAAGTAAAGGTCACTCTCAGATATCTGCTGAAGAGTAAATTTCCATGGAAAAAAGCATTTGAAAGAGAAAGATCTCCAACACCATTTCAGTGGAATTACCTACTTCACAGTTTTAAAACCTTGAGTATTTCCTAGACATTGGTAGTTCCCTGTCAATGGGGTTGTTCAATGAAAGCACAATTTGATGCCAGTTAGGCAGCTCAGGATTAGAGTATTCTTAAATCCTCCCAAATTCTCTCAAAACCTGCTTCTGAAATGGCCCTGCAAACAATCTTTTCCTTACATATTTGAGGAAGACTTCAGCAAATCCTGCTAAGATCAGCAACAACTCTTTCCAGCAGAGACTTCTCTAAAGGAGAAGGAGAAGGCTCATGCCATTTGAAGGAATCCTTGGTGCAGAACCTGAATGCAGCAGTTCAGTCAGGAAAGCTGGATTTTTTCCCAAGTTTCTCTCTGCCTTCCAAGATACACATAAGCACACAGTTCCTTTGCCATTCAGTTGGGCTTTTCTGGAAAACATCAGGAGGTGTCACTGGCTTACTTTAAGGAAGCTTCGGACTGGTGATATCTACCAAAATGATGCATTCCAGGCAGAGAGAAATTAATTCAACCTATGCTCCAAGCCTGCTCCAAGCCCACTCCAAGCTTACAATCTAGCCTTGGCCACTGGTTAGTCAGTGGTCAGCCTCAAATATAGTCAAATCTTCCTGGCACCTACCTGCATTGTTGCCAGCAGAGGAGCAACAAGCTTCCCACTGAGGTCAGTAAAGCTTGCATGCAATAAAATCTGCTACTTTGGGGATAAGATGGAATGAATAGGTCTGAACACCGTCAGATAAAATAAGATTCTCTTTGAGTGTCTTTATTTAGCTGATCCCCTAATACTTTGCTCCAACTCTTACTTCACCTGTAGCAATTGCCTTTGCTGATCACATTCTGCTCAAAACCAAGAGCTACTTCTGGAGAATATCATCTCACAGCATTGAACATACCACTGCCAAAACCACCACCAACCCAAGCCCCACCAGCCTGCTTCCTCCCATGCCAGGTTAAAAGATACATACTTTGATAGAAGCTGGGTTAAATTCAGCTTCTTTGGGGGGTTCTGGCTCTGCTGGTTTAGGTGCTGGTTTGGGTTCTTCCTTCTTAGGTTCTGCCTTCTTAGGTTCGGGCTTCTTTGGAGCCATGTTGGTTTGCTGGTGAGCTGCTTTAGAAAGGGAGAGAAGGAGACAGACAGACAGACAGGAAAGATATGGCTGCTGCAGGATAAATCACCAGCTCACACAGGTCTTTATCCCTGTCCAGTCTCTTGAAGTCACACATTATGTCACTCTCAGACCTGTCACATGCCAGAGATTACAATAGGGCCACAGCTATAAAAGGACAAGACATTTACTCATCTATTTTAGAGCTATGGGATATGGTATTGTTACGAATTGACACTTAAATGGAAAGAGAGTTTGGGCTTTTTAGGGCTGAGGCTGGCACTGGGTCAAAAATTTCTAGTTGTGCGTGCATGCATGTACATGTACGAGGGGGGAGGCTGGGTTATGGCTCAGGTCCCATCGATGGGTTTTGTCCTCCCCACAGCTGCGCCAACAATTACCTTCCTACTTCACTTACAGAGCATCTCACTTTCAGTCAGGACTGCACCCCTGGCCTTTGTTGTGCTGCAGTTCATTAAATGACAAGCACAGATCTATATTTAGATGTGAGGGATAGACCTATGTAGGAGATTGACCACCGACATATCATCTAGCGCAAGGAAGAGTTCACACCTCAGATCACACACTGGTGTTCTCCTGGGGATGTACAAAGAATCTGTAATACTTAGAATGCATCTAACAAGGAGGGAAATATACACACACACATGCATGGTGTGGGACACGGTCTGGGATAGTACTGTGTGTCTGCAAGTACATCCTCATGGCTGAGGTTTTCCAGACCATTTTAGGGACTTGAATTCCAAATTCCCATTAAAATAACTAAGATAAGGGTATCCCTTTGAAGCTTGTCTAATCCCACCACTACTTTGATTTAAATAACCTCCCTTCAAAGCAAATTGAACTTAACAGTTTTCAGATCTGCATTTGCTTATCTCCATTTTCTAAATCAGGAGATCACACTTCCACATTGCCTAGATTTTTTTTTATTTTTTCCCCATAGAATGGTTTGGGTTGGAAGGGACCTTAAAACTCATCCAGTTGCAACCCCCTGTTAATACCTGAAGGTTATTGTATAAAGATAACCACTCCAGTTCAGGAAATCCATGAGGAATGCATTTCTGGAATGTATTTTGAGGATGTATATTCCTTTTCATATGATATCCGTTATATGAAAAAGAATATAACTTTTTCAGACTGGTTTGGGTTGGAAGGGACCTTAAAGGCCATCCAATTTCAACCCACCTGCCACAGGCAGGGACACCTTCCACTAGACCAGGTTGCTACAAGCTCTGTCCAGCCTGGCCTTGAACACTGCCAGGGATGGGGCAGCCACAGCTTCTCTGGGCAACCTGTGCCAGGGCCTCACCACCCTGCCAGTAAAACAATTTCTTCCTAACATCCCTTCTCTACTACCAGTTTTGACCAGAACTGAGTTTCCTCAATGTGGGCTAAGAACAACCTGGTCTAGTGGGGTTGGAACTGGACAACCCTTCTAACTCAAAACCTTTCTATGGTTGTACATGTCTCCATGAGGAGCTGTGCAGAGATCTGTCTACTCACTCTGCTTAGACCAGACTCTAGTTCTGACAACTGTCTTCAGTTCACAAAAGCCACCAGACCTGCTCTGATGGAGCCCACCAGATCAAACTCATGTTTGTATGGTCACATGGGGAAGAAGTTTCTGACAACAACTTTCCAATATATTGATCTACTCACTATAACAAGTGCAAACAGGGGAGAAGTTCAGCTACATTTGGTCTCTGTGTTGTAGGCTGGGATTTGTTTGCATTGGAGGTGTGACAGTGATGCACTAGATGATCCTACCTGGCCTTCAACTGCCATTACAGAAGAGCCTCAGACTCCCATAGGGTCTGTGCCAAAACTTCATACTCGCCAGTCCCATACATATCTCAGATACCATAAGGTATCAGAAATAGCTCCAGAAACACTTATGTAGGCAAATTAATCCCATCCCCTGTGAATTATTAAACTAAATTACAGGACACCCACAGAATTCTGGAGAGGCCTTTGGAGGCAGAGGTATCTCAAATGAGTGAAGCCATAGACACCTACAGTTGAGAGATGCATCACCCTCACACCGAATATATGGGCTAGATCTCTGTTAACTGCGATGGGAGAAGAGCCACAGAGTTCACATAAATATATTTACATTGCAGACACCTAAATTAAGTGGCATGAGCCATACCTGGGCTGAATTCTATCTTCTGAGATTACTTTCAAATTGCAAAGCTCTGGAGTAGAGGTTTTCTGCAGGTTTTGAGTTCTCATTCGGCCATTTTCTGTTCAAGGCAAACAACAACAAAGTGTGGAAAGATGTACCCTGCTGATCAGAATAAGTGATCCCTGCAGACTTTGTAAGCTGTAGATATTTCTGCTAAGAAATAACAGAAATCATGCACTGATTTTGCTGCACTGATTTCTGCATTGAAATGTGTCATGGCTGGAGAGCTGTAAGAGTTTTCTACAGACCCAAAGAAATACCAGGGAGTAATTCCACCATATTCTCCCACTACAGACTTCTTGAATGACATTGCAAGAGCCAGGGTAGACCCAGGAAATTCTAAGTTTAAATTCAAAGTGTGAATCTGTAATGCAAATCAGTGTGCTCTCTGAGAGAAGCCATAACCACAAAGACAACATCCGAGCAGGCACAAGCACATGCGTGTGTTTTACATGACATTTTAAAAATCCACCAGGTCTTATTCCTGAACTGAAAACAGCACTGGAAAATACCAGGCAATTAAGATGCCAGCAGCAGTTCAACAGCAGCTTGGGATCTTGTCCGCTCCACCTCTGTGAGATAAGAAGAGACCATAATAACAGGGAGAGTCATATTTCACTTTGTCTTCCGAATTCCACAATCAGCATGGTTGCAGGGTTTGTTGTTAGGTTTCCCCACACTTCAGCTATTCTCTAATAAAAATACATTAAAGAAATAACAGTAAAAAACAACCCAGAAAGGTATCTGGAAGCTCGCCTCTATCGATTCTCAGCCAAAATCCAGTGGTCATACTGTCATACAAAGATTATATCAATATGGTTTTTTATATATTCAAGATAAGGTATATTCACAGTACAGCTGGCATGACACAGAGATGATCCTTTGCACTTCTGTCAAAATCAAAACTGTTGCCACTTCTTGTAAATTGTCAGCTCTGCATGGAGGGGAGGTTTCTAGCAATGACAAAAAAATCCCAGTTAAATGCTTTGGGATTTTATTCAATTTCTTACCTCTCTGTTCCTCTTCTGTACCCCTGGCACATCGGCTTCTGACTTCTGTTTAGTTTACTTCTGTAGACCAAACAATAACCAAAATACCCCAACAGATCAGCCATTTCACACAGCTTCTGGTGGGTGGTTCTTCACTTTTCTTTTTCATCAGTATGCAATATAGATGGCAGTCAACAGCTCCATCTATGCAATTACTACATATATGTATGATTATCTTTATTCAAATATACAATGTCAAGGCAAACCGGGAGGTACATCATGGATTTTAAGTACCTGCAGGGCTGGCTAACCACTGCTGGGTGGGTGTCTTGAATCAATTCCATGGATTAAAGATATTCCAGTGCCCTGTAAACCATTGCAAACAGCCAAATGAAGGCAGTTAATCTTGCCCTAAATCCCCCATTTGTCTCTTCCATGAGAATCCTTAGAGTCCCAGCAGCTGCAAAAAAATCCTGACCAAATATCCCTCTTCCTATTAATAGGTTTTGAAAGGCAGGGAACAGCGGGGGGAGTCCTTCATTTTTCAGTTGTGTTCACAGCAGATGTTAGCAGCAGATCTCAGTCCCAAAAAGCTATCCCAATGTCCTACATGGGAGGCTGGGTTAACTGTGAATTTTCTAAAATTCTCTTGGTCATCAGGGTATGATGAGCTTCTCCTGAGAGATGGACCAGGTTAATCTTCAAAAAGAACAGAGCTCATCAGGACATTTTCCAGAGAAAAAAAAAATCAAATACTTTAGGAATCAGAAAAATAGAATATAAATGAAAACAAAATATTCTGGCCAAATCTGAATTGTTTCAATTTAGGAATACTGCCAGACTGCCTTATGATTCTCTGGTCTTTGATAAGTCTGTCTGTCATATGGAATGGAATGCCGGAATGTCTGCTGGAATCACAGAACATCCCAGTTTGGAAAGGACCTCAAAAGATCATCTGGTTCAAGAAATGGAGCCTAGATAAATTCATCTAGCAGTCTTACTCCATTTACTGCAATTTACCATACTCCTCCTTGGACCAAGTGGAGAAGTTGGTATAGAGAATGAGAATTGTCTCTTTCCGATGATAATAAAGACCTGAGAAAAGTTGAGAATTTTCATGAAATTTTGTTGTGAGATATTTGAATTGAACAATTTGGTGCCAAAAAATATCACTTTTCAGATACTTGAATTCTCAACAGAATAACACCCTTCTCCCCCAAGCAG
Source organism: Pezoporus wallicus (assembly GCF_028554395.1). NCBI lineage: Eukaryota > Metazoa > Chordata > Aves > Psittaciformes > Psittacidae > Pezoporus > Pezoporus wallicus. The sequence continues at coordinate 1,461,932 of NW_026637044.1, read as the reverse complement.
GCTGGGGTTTTATTTTTCTCTTAAAAATAAAATTAATCTTTGAGTTTAAACTTTAATTCTCTCCTCAGAATAAACTGCTGATGGAAACTGTCCAGACATCTTTAAATGAGAGGCTGAGAGCACGTCAAAGATGTTTCTCTCTCCATCTAAATGTGGTTGAGCAACTTTCCCCAATAAGGAATGATGTCCTTAGAGTTCTGAGATGGCCACAGCTTGAGTGTCTTCCCCAGAGAACAGAGGAAAAGTGTTTTTAGAAGATTTGTAACCAGAAGACAATTTATTTTTCTGCCTTTTCAGTTCCTAGCACAGCAGATGTCAGCTGTTGGATGAAGAAAGCAATCTGCAAACCACATCTGCTTATATCCTACTCAACCTCTGTACTTTATATAATCAAGTTATAAACAGAAAGTCAGATATTTTCAAATGTCGGTGGCATTTCAAAGATAGTTAATGAAAAAAAAATATAAAACCAGATGGGGCTTCTCTCCCTATTTTTTGTCAGCTATACAGCTCATCAGTTTATCCATCCACGTCTTAACACCTGAGTGGTTCAAACAAGACGACACTGGAAGAAAGAACAGAAGAGGCTGTATTTGCATGGAGGGAGAAGGATGTGGTAGGCCATCTGTGAGGGGGTTTATCTGCTGTGAGCAAAGGTGGAGGAAGACAGAGAGGTAAAAATAAGAATATTCTTAAAGATTACTGTTACTGCTCCCAGTTTCCATAGGGTGAATTGTTCACATCTCACTATAGGAACATCAGCTGCGAAGGAAAGCAAATGCCTGCCTTTGGAGCAACACTTCGGCTGCTATAAATCAGAGTTCTACTAACTTCAAGGGAACTATGTTGATTTATGCCAGCTGTGGAAATGGACCAGAATAGTAGATAGTCTGGCAGTAACCATCTTATTTTCTAACTGGGATCAGGAGAACACATGTTTGTTGCTCATCTGGGTGGGGGGGGAAAGGGGGGGGAAGTGGGGCGGGGGGGAGAAGAAGGCAAAAAAAAGCTGTATCTTTTATACAGAAAATGCAACACTAAATACACCAAGCAACGCTGGTGACACAAAATCCAGTCAAAATGTACTCTTGCTCATGAAGACGTGGGATTTCGTAGAAAATGAATATATAATGGATCCTGAGACTATATAGGTACCATAGGATGAAGAACAGAAATGAAATGTTTTCTATATTACAGCCTTAGCGAACTTTTGAAGATCTGTTCCAAAGACAGTGAAAGCATGACAAAATCAACAAGATCCTTCAGCGGTTTGTTGAAAGCAAAAAGTGTTAAATATCAAATGAAAGGACGAATTACCAGCTATTTTGCAGATTTCATGATAGCCTACTTCTTTTAAGTATAGACTTTCATTTTCTTCAGGAAATCACCTAGTTCCTATCAGAACATTAGGGAACAGTTGTGCCATTTAACTTCAGCATCAATGAAATGTCTAGCTTGTAGATGAATGACCAGCTATGCCTTTTCTTTGTTAGAAAGAAGAAACACCCCCAAATGGTCATTCCTTCCATCTTTTGGTCTTTATAATAGATAGGATAAATATTGTTCTAGACTTTTCTTTCGTTATATATATTGGCAAAGGAAGTTCCAGTTTTTCACATTGGAGGCTTAACTTTCAGATATTTAAAATTAGGAAATTCCACATTCCATACACATACAGCCCATTTCATCCCCATTAGGGCATTTCAATTTTTCTTTCAGGAAAGGAACAAAATAATGCATTCCATTTTTTCCAAAAGGAGCATACCTACCTCCAGCCATCAAATGTTTTTATGTGTTTGTCTCTGGAACTCAACGGAGTTTGAGAACTCTTCTCCTTTGAGGACTTACAGGCTATGGGCAAGTCAACTCATGATCTTCTCAAGGACAAAGAAAAATGATCAATCTCAGCAACTGACCGGTTGACAGCTGGTTACTATCCATACCCTGATCACTGGTTACTTAGCAGGTAAGTAAATACTTCTCTTTGAGAAAGACCTTGCAGATCCTAGAGCAGATGCTGAAGGCAAAAGTAGTAAATGCATGTTGATTTACCTAGAAGTCCCCACTACCATCACCACTTTGTCATTATCTCATGTTTTCAACTTTATAAAGTCCATTATAAGAAAAATGAGATACACATGGCTGATTTAAATGATGTGACATTTTCCTCTTCATTTCTGCTCCTTTCTCTCTTTTTTTTTTGGTGCTGTAAGTGATCAGCAGCTCGTACAGCAGTGCAAATATTTTTACATCCTTTGGCTGTCCCCACTTGTACTGCAATGTCGCTGTTGTAAATTTCAAAGCTGAGCATTTCATATTTTTACTAAACCACTATCAGAGACAGCTGCAGTGCAAGGGGCGAGCAAAGGTGGTATTCTTCAGTTCTTCCAAGCTGTTTTGCTTTCAGTGGCATTAACTGAAAAGCAACCCAAGGGACTGTAAGTAAGAGCAGCCCAATTCTACCAACCTGAAGTGAATTCACAGGGATCTAGCTCTGTTCTAGGAAAAAAAATCCCAAAGGGGCCAATGATGGATGCATGGAGGGGGGGAAAGTAATTTATCTAGATTTACAGCAAAGTCTGAGAAGAGGACATCCCAGAAGACTTCTCTTTCCACTAGAATTAAACCAATGTATCACACAATGGAGGGAATGTGTTAGGTATCTTGGGAAGCATCTTCACCCAGACCTGTAACACGTCAATTTTATTTGTTCCAATGTAGACAAATCATGGTGGTAGATCAGGCCTCTTCGGGTGAAGTATTTTCAGTAGCTCTTCAGAAATTCAGGCTTTCCTGTCTCTTCCAGAGTCTGAGCACTGGCCACTATTAAATACCTCATGTAATTAAGACTCTTGCTTTCAACCTCAAGAAAACATCCTCTATTCAGGGCTGCAGTTGACTCTTTCCTTATTTGAAGATACCACAAGGCAGCCAAGTTTGTTCCCACACTGGATCTACAAGTTGTTCTTCCTACTTTCTTCCTTTCATATTATTGTCTCTTCAGGATCCCTTTTAGGAACTAATAGAAAGAAATCCATGGATAAAGCACTGTTTATCTCATTCTCTTGGAAATCTGTCTTCCTTTTCAAAGGCATCTGTATCACTCCACTTACCAGACAAGAAGCCTGGAAGACTAATCAGGATAGCTAGTTAAATGAAATGAGCTCCAGCCAAATGAAACTGTATTTCGGGCTGTGAAGTTGTGTTAACATCTGCAGTATTGCAAATTTGGGGTTAAAGAAGGCCATAGACTGAGTCTGAGACTCCCACTTTTCAGTTCTGATGCTATCAGGGTGATGCTGGCACCCACAAATTTTCTGGGGAGCTGTCTCTACTCCAGGCAATACCAAAGCCCAAGCTCAGTCTGTCAGAAGTTGTTTCAGGACATACCTCAACTGTAGCATTAAGCGTAGCTTTGAGATGCACAGAGCTTATACTATCTCCTGATGTGATGAGAGATGAAGGCAGAAATCCCACATCACAAGAAACAGCCTCCAACAACTCAGGCCTCTGTTTGAAATTTCTGCTGAACAACAAAAATAGATGTACCCAGCTTATCTTATTTTTGCTTCCTGTAGGCCAAATCCTACTTGGAGATGAGCTCTAACAACTTCAAAAGAACCATGAGACTCATGATCTGGCCCTTCTACTCATTTCTCTACTGTTTTTTTATTAACAGAGAAATTTAAAATTATGGGCCATAACTGTAAAGGCAACTTTTGCATCAACGTTGAAGTAATTTATACCTTGTTAGCATTTATCATTATCTTGAAGTCCCAGCAGAAACCAGAATTCCTCCTTTCTAGTTACAGACATGGAGAAAAAAAAAATTAAAAAAAAAGCAAGCTATAGAAATAAAAATGTAAAAATATAACATATAAATGGGAGATAAAAGAGGAATGGGAAGTGTTATCCTAACCCTTGTTTTTTGTAATGGAAGGATAGTTGATTTGACCAAGTTCAGAGCTTCTGTGACAGAATTCAAAAATAAATAAATTTCTCATGTTTCCACATTGCACTATATATTCTGGGAGTTGAATATAATTCCTGTAGAAGGCACAGTGGATGTGATGGGAACATACCCATGAAATCTGGTACAGCAATGTTTTAACAGTAAATAATTTACTTGGTCCTGATGTTATTTTTATTTTTATATATATATAAGCAGAAGGGATATTAAGGGGGAACATGGAGCCTTTTCTTTTTGGTGCCACAGGTGTAATATTAATGTCACTTACCAAAATACTAATCTTTTTTCATGCAGTGGAATTTCTGGCTGGGTTGTGAAACTCAATGCCCCCTATAAAGAGCTGTAACCCAATCTGGAACAACGGCTTGGGAACAATAGAGCTGGTTGACAAAGGAATGCCAGGAATGTGCTGGGCTGAAGGACTCAAGGGTTAGCTCCACTCTGTGCTCTTGAAACCCTGGGGATCCTCCACCAGACGGCTTGACTGAAGACGCCTTGGAGGTGTGAAAAGAGAGCTTCACTCCGGCAGTTAACATTCAAAATGTGCAAAGCACATGGAGATCCAGATCTGCCCATGGATAGTTTGTGATGTACAGACACAATTCAGCCAACAGGAACTATGATCCCATGCTAACCCTCTAGCATTCATATCCAGGTCTTGCCCTAGTATGTATTTCTAGCTACATTTATCGCCCTGCCTTAGTTATCATCTTATCCTTTTATTTCTTATTTCTTTGATGATCACTTTTAAAACAGTGTCCAACAAACTTATTTTTTATCTTGACATCTAATTAAACTTTCATTGTTCTTCAAAATTACCCTTTTCCCCTTTTCTGTTGTACTCCTCCTTTCCCTTGCTTTTTAGCTGAGCCAAGAAATTTCCCATATACCTCCTCAAGAAGCTGGAATAAGATTTGGACTGATATCTAATGACTAAGGATAGCATGAGCTCCACGACTGATCACTGAACCACTGCTAATATTCACTGAACCCACTGAATGGGGTAAGGGTATGGGAAAAGTGTCACTGAACCTGTGCTCCACCAAGTGTCTTTTGTGTTGTGATACCCACAGTGGATATCAGTCTCCTACAGAAGCAGCTAATGAGTCATGTCCCATGAGTGTTGCCTATAGGATATCCTGCACACAGCACACAGAAAGGCAAACCCTTCTGCTCCCCAAGATAGCAATTTATTACCAGTGGTTAGCACCTAACAGCAGCTGAAGAAGTGCTGTGTTTCCCTTTCAAGATCCCAAAGCATTGTCTGGGAGCACATCAAAACTTACTGTATGCTGGGACTAAGCTCAGAAGTGGACCTTGGCCTCCAGTTCATAGGATAAGAGACATGTGATCCCCAGCAGCTCAGGCCAGTCACATTTTGGTTTTACAGTACACCACAAGGACATAATGAAAGAAGACAGTTCCTGGAAAGAATGACTCCAATTCATACTTGTTGACGTCAACAAACCAGAGATATGCTTGACCATTTTGAAGAATTTCCCGAAACCCAAAAGTGGTTCTGTAAGAATGTTCTGAGGTTCTGATATCAAAGCATATTTGCTTTCTGTCTGGCTTGTTACACTGGCTTATCTGGAGCAGAAATAAATATATTCGCATTGCTACATGCATGCCCTATGAATATGTGTAGCTTACTGCATATATACCTAAACATATAGCAGGAAGGGAAAAATACAATGTAGTTCAATTAATCTTTCAAGGAAATTCTGCATATATGTTGTTTAGATATATATGAATTCGTGCATATCACACCCATATAATCATATATATCATACATACATACACATTTGTATCTCATATACATACATGGTGTCCCTGCCCATGGCAAGGGGGTTGGAACTAGATGATTTTTAAGGTTTGTTCCAACACAAACAATTCTATGAATCTATATTATGCATATGGTAAATATGAAAACTTTAATAACATTGTCATTTAAAAAAAACCCAAACAACAACAAACCAAACAAACAAAAAAATACCCAAAAAATAACCTCCTAAACATATCCAAATCTGCCTGTTAATTTTGCTCCTAATGACCAGAGTTTTTTATGCTGCTTCTTTTTTCTGACAGGAGCACTGGATAGATGCAAGGTTCCTGAAATTCATGGCACAGAGAACATGGTAGAGGAATCTTCTGGAATGATAAAGGGTACCTGGGGCTTGGTAAGGGAGAATCGAAATAATACAGAGAGATTTGTTTGTTAGCTGAGGGTGATGATGATAACTGTTTAGTGTTCAGGTAAGACCTGAGGAGCCATGCAGTCCTCAGCTGTCAATTTTGCAGCAGATCCTATACTGGGTATGGAGTGATCTCTTTGGTGAGCAGGTCTCAGTCCCACAGGTATGAGTGAAAAGGCGGACGGCGTGATTTGTTCAGATCTCCTCCAGTGTAAGTGCAGTCACAATAAATGGTTCAGTGTATCTTCAGAAGATATGCAACTATGATTATTTTCTGGGATTCACCTAACCATGCAAAGTAAACCTAATGAAATGAATGCAGAGTACAACACAGAACTGGACATTCCTGCATCCCATTTCCCATCCTCAGCTGGTGAAAAACATCTATAGAGAAAACTGCTTATGGATATTAATTTTATGAACATTTTTTCATTTAAAAAAAAAAAAAGTCTGCTAGGCATTTTTCCCTGTACATGACCATTCAGTGTAGAAAAACTACAGAAAAAGAGAGGTTTAAGAACAGGTCAAATAGGTAGAGGACCTAACAAACAGGTAGGTTTTCCAAGTATTGCAGAGTTCTTATAGAATCATAGAATCATTAGGGTTGGAAAGGACCTTAAGATCATCTAGTTCCAACCCCCCTGCCATGGGCAGGGACACCTCACGCTAAATCATATCACCCAAGGCCTCGTCCAACCTGGTCTTGGACACTGCCAGGGATGGAGCATTCACAACCTCCCTGGGCAACCCATTCCAGTGCCTCACCACCCTAACAGGAAAGAATTTCCTCCTTATAGCTAATCTAAACTTCTCCTGTTTAACTTTTAACCCGTTACCCCTTGTCTTATCACTACAGTCCCTAATGAAGAGTCCCTCTCCAGCATCCCTATAGCTCCCCTTCAGATACTGGAAGGCTGCTATGAGGTCTCCACGCACCCTTCTCCAGGCTGAACAGCCCCAACTTCCTCAGCCTGTCTTCATACGGGAGGTGCTCCAGCCCCCTGATCATCCTCGTGGCCCTTCTCTGGACTTGTTCCAACAGTTCCATGTCTTTTTTGTGTTGAGGACACCAGAACTGCACACAGTACTCCAAGTTAGGTCTCACAAGAGCAGAGTAGAGGGGCAGGATCACCTCCTTTGACCTTCTGGTCACGCTCCTTTTGATGTAGCCCAGGATACTGTTGGCTTTCTGGGCTGTGAGCGCACACTGAAGCCGGCTTATGTTCATTTTCTCATCAACCAACACCCCCAAGTCCTTCTCTGCAGGGCTGCTCTGAATCTCTTCTCTGCCCAACCTGTAACTGTGCCTGGGATTGCTCCAACCCAGGTGTAGGACCTTGCACTTGTCATGGTTAAACTTCATGAGGTTGGCATCGTGTCATGTTGAATGACAGCTGTAGATAGAACAGCCGTATTCACCGTATCACTGCAGTCTGAAACAAAGCAGCACGTCTACCTCTCTCACATCTGGCCTGCCAAGAGGGAAAGATTAAGTGCAATCTGATGACAGCATTGTTCTCCCCGTTCTCATAAAACACTGAGTCTACCAGACTTTCCCTTCTGGTTCATCAGCTGTGAAAAGCATGGTTTCACAAAACATCAAATCCCCAGCCACTACTCACAAGGTGTTAGATGAAATGATGGGCCTTGCTAGGATCCCAGGGTAACAGGAGCCATATGACCATCTGACTTGTTGCAACACTAGGTCTGAAGTTGATTTAAGGGAGGGATAAAGGGAAGGGACTCTCAGTTGTGTAAATTCTCATCTGATGAGTACTGATTGGTAAGGGGTGAGTGCCTACTCTTGTGAAGTGAGGATGGCCACATGTATGCAGCCCACCCATCTCACCCAAATAACAGCCCATTAAATCCTGTAGACAGATAGACAGAGACACAGAGGCAGGTTTGCTTTTTCATATGGGGAAGGGAAGGCAGACTTCCCCAGATACTGTCAAACAGAGATATCCAAATAATATCAACTATGAAGACAGACTGAATGAACTAGGTTTGTTTGGGCTAAAGAGGAATGAGATGATGTAGAGGGGAGGAGAAGGCAAGAACTTGATAGCCTTCAAAAACAAGAAAAAATTATTCAGAGCAAATTAGTCTGTGGCAACAAAATTAGTCTGTTCTCAATGTTTGTCACAATCAAGAGCTTAAACTGCAGGATGGTTAATATTCCTTCTTAAATATTAGAGGAAACTGTTACAATGAATGCTGTGTGCTGGAATCTATCTCATGGAAAACTTTTGCCTGCTGGAAATCTTTAAGGTGAGTTTATATAAACTGCTGTCAGGAAGAGCATAGATGTAATTATTCTTGCCTTGGGACTGGATGGTCTTTCAGGTTCTACCAGGATGTTGAGGTTCCTACTAGAAATCAGAATTCTCTCAGTCACACAGGCATGACAATTAGCTGCTTTAGTTTCCAGTCACAATGCTACACCAAATAAAGCTCAACATAAATATTGCCTATGGCCAATTCATTAGTATATCATGCCCTTCAGTTGGGTTTGCCATTCCCTTTTATCCAGCTCTTGTTCTCATTAGCTGATCAACAACATGTTTCTTGTTCTTGCCTGTTTAGAAATTCTTTCAGACATATGGATTAAACAGAAGAGAAAAAGAGGCATCAAAACCCAAATAAATATCACTAAATATAGTCAGGGCCAGCTGGTTTTAATTAGAATTGTCTCAAGGCAGCCATGCCAAAAGCAATCTGAGCAGAGTCTTACGGCATGATCTGTTGATCTGCCAACATCTTTCAGGGGTTTACTGTATCCCCTGCAGTGAAATTGCCCCCCTATGTAATACAATGACAGTGCATTCCAGACATATTTTTCTGCTGAGAGGCAGTGTTTTGGATGCAGTGGGAGCAATTGCCGTCATCTGATCCTAGGGCTCTGTTTTGTGTTGAAGGCATCACATTGCAACCTAGATGGGCTCTGTAACAAGGTGACCTCATGGGAAGGAGCCATCCCCATGAAGAGTCCCCCAGTGCATTGGTAAGAAATATGTGGAGGGGTGAGCCAATCTTGGGACATGTCTTGAGGCTCTTCCAGGCTTTTCCATTCTCTGACCACCCCAGCCACCATGTAGACTACAGAGCTCAGTGTGTCAGTGAATGGTGCCAATCATGAGCTCAGGTAGGCTGACTGTGGTCCAGGTTCCCGAGGAAGTCTTCATACATATAGAATACAGCTCTTCATGTTGAACAGCCTTCCTGACTAATTAATTGTACAGGCTATAAAAACATAACAAGGCCTGAGAGCCAAAAACCTACCTGCACATGTTCTCTGTACCAGCAGAGACAAAGAGGACTGGAAGGAGGCACATGAGTCTAGAGTAGGTTTTTTTCACTAGTCACTCAGAAAAGTAGAGGAAGAAGGAAAAGATATTAGGGACTTAGTCATTTTGTTATTGGACACAAGAATATTCAGTCTCTGCTTCTTCCACCAAAAGAGAAAGATGGTAGATAGGAATACCATACTCTCCACTGGTCCATCATCTCAGAATGTCTTGCAGCCACCCCCATTCTACCTCAAGGTTTACATATTGATTTGATTCATCCTCATGCTTTCTCCCACCTCTAATATGATGTGGGTTTACTAGTAGTTTCTCAGGCAAGCTAATACAAGACCTGCTGAAGTAAAAGGAGTTTTTTTCCATAAAGCCAAACACAGAAAATGGATAGCTGTTAAATTTAGGTCACATAGTTCTGCTTTTGGAAAGGGATTTGAGACATCTTCCCATTCAAAGGGCTGCAGCCTCATGCCAGATCACATTTCCTCATGGTCCTTCCTATACTGAACAATTGTCCATGCACATGTCTTGGTTATTACATTTTACCACACAGTCAGGGAATATTCACCACTAATAAGGAAAAAAGAGCACTGGGTAGCTGTCACGTCCTGGCGCCAGAGCAAAGTTTCAGCTGTCAGTGGATAGAGGACCTCTTCCAAGCCTAATTTTTCTGGATAAAAGTGTTAGCCCATTCAGCTGTCTGTATCTATTGGCCAACCTGAAGTTTGATACTCCTGCACCCTGGTAGTACACAGGACAGTGTTGTCATTCATTATGTAAAGCCATTAAGGTTTGCTGATGAAGGCTTGGTTTTATATATAGCTGTTGTGGTTTCAGCCTCCCCACAATGTATGTTCTTCTCTGTCCCCAGAAGAAACCTCAAGCCCATGCAACCAGCAGAACTGCAGTAGATGGGACGCTCTTTAATCCAGCACAAAGGCAGGTGACCTTGTGGTGAAAGGTAACACTCATATGAATGGCTCTACAACAGTGAAGACAGTTAACCTCAAAGAAGGATCTCTAGCAAAAGCCGGCAAGGGATAAAAGGTGGAAGCAGGTAAAGCAAGAAATTTTTCAGTCTTCATGGTGGTTGGTCAAAGAGAGACAAATCAGTCTGACTCCATCTTCCATCCTCTCTCCTTGGTCTCATGGGAGCTCCTTTGGCACTGCCCAATTAGTCATGGTAATTGCCTACTTATACGCATTGTAAAATCTTCTTTCCTCTACTTTTGAGTATCATTTTGACTCATGTCACATCAGGTAAATGGCAGATCATTGCACATACATGAACACAGCAGGCAGAGATCATGTGTAATGCTTTTATAAGATCTAAACTTTCCCCCCAAAGAATGACAAAAACAATTTATTCTATTTAGGTTTATTTCAAGCAGTACTTCCTGAGAGTGTTCTTCCAACAGGAAACCCTTTGTTAGCATTACTTGACATATGGGAGAAAACTGAAAGGAACTTGTCAAATTGCAAAGCTACTCAAATCCCCTTTTACTCCATTAGGCCTGATCCTAATCTTATTTATAAATCTTCATCCTAACAAGGATTCATTTTCCTTTTCATTCCAAAAAAAGCAAATGCAGAATTAACAAAATATTTGCAAAACTAACCCGTTCTCTGCAACTGCAACATTGGTTGAAATCTCAGAAAATCCTTTTGCTAATGTCTCCTCTGACAGGTCAAGATTGAGTCTACCTGTCATTCCTAGCAGGGCTGGACCTAAAATCTTCAGGGATGGGAAATTATCTCTCTCCCTAAGCAATGCATAGAAGGTTTCTTTCCCCACACCATTACACAAATTTTGGTGGATTTGTTTGGTTGGTTGGGTTTTTTTTGTACAGATGCCTAAACTGATTCATCCTTGTTGCTATTTGACCCTCTGACTATTTTAGCCTATTTGCATTGGACACTGAGAACTTGAAAATAATGGTTTAGCTCTTTCTTTAGTATGTTATTTTTACACTGAAGGTTCTTTCAATTTTTGCTGGGAACTTTCAACTATTTCAAGTTCATACACAGCTAAGCCATATGGAGAATTTCTTCCATTTGTGTAGTACTGTAACACAGTACAAAATACCAATATTAATAATAAAAGTATATAACAACATTAATATTAACACTAATATTAATATTAAACTTGAAATTAATATTAATTTTTTTTTTCATCTACAGATTCAATTAGTACTAATTCAAAGTTGAAAGGAAAATGTAAGTGAGGAAATTACTGTATCTGCATGTGCTCCAAGCTTTCCTATGTAAAGCAGAATTCCTTTGTTCAATGCACCATGCTTGGTACTTGAAATAAATTGATAAGGTCTGTCATGGGTTGCACATTAAGCTGAGATAACCAGACCACTTATAATTGTCTGATCTGATGTCAGAATCACACATATCAATCTCTTAGCAAATGTCCCCAAAGTGGAGTGAGGAAGAAGTGAAGTAAAATAAAAGGAATTTACACTAGTAACATAACGTTCCTCTTTGCTTCCTCCTGCAACTCTGCCCCATGCAGTGCAAATTTCAGTTGTGTTAAATGCTAATTTTTCAAATGCAGTAGTAACAGGAAAACTCTTCATCTGGTACATATGAGCACAGTCAGAAATGGATGTTTGTCATGTAGCCAGAGAGGCAAATTTTGCCCATCAGTTTATGCATATGTTTCATAAACAAAAAGGAAGTCTATGTTAGGGGGCTGGGGTAGATGCTATAAACTTTTTATTACAACTTGTTTTTGTAAGTCTTGTCTAGCAAATCCATGTGGTTTCCCTCAAATTTTCAGTAATAAACATTTAACAGCATGCTCCCCCATCCCACTTATATAGGAAATTTTGTTGGGTGAGTGAAAGAAATTGCTCAGAAGAAACAAGGATCACTGTGTTGCAGTGTGACAACTACATACTGCAGAGTCTGACAGTCTCAGGCTTGTTGCATCTATGAGATGACCTGTGGATGTGGTGTCTTTGTCCTGAGACTGGGAGAGATCCTGGGGTTTTGTATAAAGCAATAGGTACTTCTGGTAAAAAATGACAGATAGTATCTTCTTCTGCCAAATTATGGACAGAACAGATTCCCTGTGAGTACAAATCCATGATCTGAGATTTAGAGGTTAAAAAGAAAATCCAGATTAACAGCATGTTTTGGCTTCCTTGGGTCAAGCAAAGTCTCGAAAGAAGCAGGAAGACCTCCCAGGGGTCATCACTGTCTCCTACAAGACATACATAATAATATTTCATATTACTGTTCAACCCTGAGTACCACCACATAGAATACAGTTTCCTGTACTGCATATTCACTCTTGCCCAAGAGGAAAAGAAAACATCGCAGATCAATCAAACACCGTGGAGACCATCTTATATCTACATGGCAAAGACTTTTCTGTCCACAGTGATGGGAGTTGTATGGAACTGAAGCAGTGGACAGTTCAAAGAACAAAAGAGCCCTTCTGTATATCACTGGTAGAGGCGCTCAAAGAGCATCACATGGGACTACTGTGCTGAACATGAGGACCAAATTACCAGTCAATAGCAGACCATGTATAGTCTAAAAACACAATTGGTTCTTTCTATGAGAAAAAGAAGCATGAAATAGGCTACCTGTGTCTGGTATAAGGATGTGAGAGGTGAGATCCATAGCAAATATCTTCAGCTACCTAAACATGGAATAGGAATTAATCTCAATGTCCTTTCCAACCCTAACTATTCTATGATTCTATGATTCATCTATTGTTGATCGTGTACCCCAGATGTCTCAGAAAAAAATAAAAGAGAAATAATAACTTTGAGGTCACAATGACCTGGTCTGTAGAAGAAACAGAATTAGAATGAGATGTGTTGTACTCTGAAAAATATACAGGTATGAAATAAAACAGCGATACTGGTCTATAGAAGAGGCATAATTCAGCATGAGATGGACTGCTCTCCAAAAATGCTCTTTTCTATACAATGACTAGAAGGGGCTTTGACTGACTAATTCTAGAGTACTACATTGTAGTTGTCTAACACAAGGTAAGAACACCATCCCTCATGTCCACTTATAACTTATATAGATTCTCTTTAGCCATGAAAACAAATAGGTAAATCCAGAGACTGATTTATCCCATTGAAGAAAATAGGAATGTAACTGCAATTGGCCAGACCTATGGACCCCATAGCAGTCTTTCCTGGAAAATGACCCACAACAGAGACCTAGGAAGAATATAACATCAAGACCCCCTGAATGTGGGCTGAGCAGAGAACAGATTGAGAGCAGCCCTGAGAAGGTCTTTGGGGTGTTGGCTGACGAGGACAACATGACCCTGCAATCTGTGTTTGCAAACCAGAAAAACAGCTGTGCCTTGGGCTACATCATCGGCAGTATGACCAGCAGGTCAAAGGAAGGGATTCTCCCCTTCTACTCTGCCCTGGTGAGAGTCCCCCTGCAGACTCGTGTTCAGCTCTGGGGTCCCAACATAAGAAGGACGTAGAGCTGTTGGAGTGAGTCCAGAGCAGGCCACGAATATGCTTCAAGGGCTGGAGTATCTTTGTTATGGAGACAGGCTGACAGAAATGGGCTTTTTCAGCCTGGAGAAGAGAAGGCTCCAGGGACACCTTAGAACAGCTTCCAGCACATAAGGGGCTGACAAGATAGCTGGAGAGGGGCTTTTGACAAGGGCAGGTAGGGACAGGACAAGGGGGAATGGCTTTAAACTGACAGAGGGGAGATTGAGATGAGATGTGAGGAAGAAGTTCTTCCCTGTGAGGGTGGTGAGGCCCTGGCACAGGTTGCCCAGAGAAGCTGTGGCTGCCCCATCCCTGGCAGTGTTCAAGGCCAGGTTGGACACAGGGGCTTGGAGCAATGTGGTCTAGAGGAAGGTGTCCCTGCCTGTGGCAGGGGGTTGGAACTGGATAAGCTTTAGGGTCCCTTTCAACCCAAACTGTTCTATGATTCTATGAAAAGAAATAAATATCCCCAAAGCACATTCCATAACTTTCTGAGCTGGAGTGGGTATCCGTATACAATAAACTTCAGGTATTTTATCTGCCATTATCTTTGTATCCATGTGAACAGTATCAGCAAAGGTGACTCAAACATGACACTTGTGTTGACTGAAGTGTCTCATCTGAGTGATTCACTCCCTTAGAGTGCTCTGCCTCTCTAAGCAGCCTACACAGCTTGCATAGTCTAAATGTTTAATTTTCAAGTGAGATGAATCCTACCCCGGCAATCATGAAAATAAGAGGCACAACTATGTTTTGCAGCTAGCTGCATTCATTTACCCATCTTGTAGCAGCTTCCAGAGCTGTGACAGAGTCCCTCAGGTCAGTAACTCGAAAATATCACATTCCCAGAAAAGACATCCCAGGTCCTTGGCACTGAGAATCTGGCACTAAAGTCTACAAAGAAAAGAAAGAATATTAGTAGGTAGGAGAGTCCATAAGCATACAGAGTCAGTAGATAGCTGGAGAGAGGCAGCTTCCTCTAAGAAGTAAAATCAAAATATGTGCAGAAAAATTCATTGTGAGAGACAGTCTGTTCATCTGGATAAGCAGGTGTCTCAGAGCAGCAATTAGTCAACATCCCAAACCAGCTGGATGGCTTGGGTTACTATGTGACTGTCCTTACTTACATTTTGGTTTTATGATGGGGTGAATCACCTCTTAGAGGTGCCTATTTGTCTTCATGAACTGATAAGGGAGCTTAGCAATTGCCAATAATTTTTACATGCTCCAACTCACAGGGAATGCTTTTGCAGACCAGAAAATGTGGGCTATATTGAAATCCAGATCCCTCCCCTCATCAAACACTTAGTGTTCAGGGGTATTGACTTCATTTATTCTGCTTTCTGATGTTAACAGCTGCACATGAAATGTCCCTGGGTTTATACTTGTCATCTCAAGCAGTCCAAAACACTGAGAAATGCACATTTGCACACAGAAGAATCTTAGATGTGCTAGGCATATTGCACACCCAACAGAAAATCACCAAGCTTGTGCACCCGCCATAACTTTATTCCAATACCCAAGGCATGTTTGCAGAACACTTCTCCACCAGGATTACCCTTTTCCATACCAAGAAAGCACTTAGCATAGTATAAATTCCTCAGAATCCAACGGAAGGAAATCCTAGAAGATAAAAAATCGTGAGGTAAGATGCAAACCAGTTAGCCAAGGCAATTTCATCTGTGTAATATCCCCAACTATTACCTCATTAAAATAGAGTAGAAAAATAAACTAACAGTATTTATCTCAAGGTAATTTTTCCAGTATGTTTCCTGCTCTCTTGTTCTTCAATGTTTTCTTTAGCAGTTTTTGGAAATGTGCTTCTGATGGGAGCTACCATAATCTAGTGAATGTTTATTTAAGAGGCAGTTAGCTTTTGTAAGACACATTATTTCCATTGCATCAGTTGTGCTCAGAGACGCTCATAAGCCCCTTTCAATAGAGCAGGGACACGCTGCACTGTAAAAGCAAATGCTGGAAAACTCTAGGCAGCTCTAGCAGGACTGACATTGCCATAAGGCACAAACCTCTTGACCGTGATGTAAAACCAGAAGGATGTAGCAGTGACAACTGCAATCTGCTGGATTATCCATCTCCCAGAGGACAACAGCAACACATGTTAGCTCATACATACACAAGCTTGCCAATGGTGGTATAAATGGTTCTGTTTTACCATCTTATAACTTGCAAGAGTTTTTGGATACTATTGAATATATCATGATGTATTGAGTTTGCATGGCAAGGGTTTGATAGTGGGAGTCTACAGGGCTTTTGTGAGAAGCTGCTAGAAGCTTCCCCCATGTCCGACAGAGCAAGTGTCAGCCAGCTCCAAGACAGACCCACTGCTGGCCAAGGCCGAGCCCATCAGTGACAATGGTATTCACTCTGGGATAACATATTTAAGTAGGGGGAAAAGAAACCTGTGCAACTTTAGCTGAATAAAGAAGTGAGAATATTGAGAGAAGAAGCTCTGCAGACAACACTGTGACCAGCAGTACCTAGGATAACAATCATCTCCCTGTACTAGATGCTGGTAAGGCTATACCTCAATTTCTGTGCTCAGTTTTGGACCATTCACTGCAAGAAAGATACTGAGGTACTGGAGCAGGTCCAGAGAAGGGCAATGAAGCTGGTGAAGGGCCTGGAGCACAAGTCTGATGAGGAATGGTTGAGGGAACTGGGGTAGTTTAGCCTAGAGAAAAGGAGGTTCAGGGGGACCTTATCATTCTCTACAGCTACCTGAAAGGAGGTTGGAGTGTGGTGGGAGTCAGTCTCTTCTCCAAGAAAACAAGTGATAGGACAAAAATAAACAGCCTCAACTTGCACCAGGAGAAAGTATTAGAAAAAATTTCTTTGTGGAAAGGCTTGTCAAGTGTTGGAACAGGCTGTCGAGGGAAGTGGTTGAGTCACCATCCCTAGAGGTATTTAAAAGCCACGTAGATGTGGCACTCAGTGCTTTAATGGTGGGTTTAGTATAGTGGTGGCAGCGAAGGGTTAATGGTTGAACTCAATGGTCTTAAAGGTCTTATCCAACCTAAACGATTTTATCATTCCATTTCTCCCATTAGCTTGGATTCATCTTCACTGGGCTACTTTATCCCTTCTCCCGTTTCTTCCTGCCTCCCAGACACAGATTATGCAAAGTTATGAGGCCAAGGGTAAGCCAGGCTGAATCTTAAAATGGTATGTCAGCTCTGAAGGCTTAAAAGCACACAACTGATGAGATCTGGAACCTCCTGACTGCATACTTTACCTGTGATAAAAATAATTATCTAGTCTTGGAGTGTAGAAGGGAGAAGTCAGCAGGAAAAAGAAACCCTGAGATGTAAATAACATAATGAACTGTTTACAAGTGGAAACTGGCTTCATGTCCTTTATCTTAGGATGCTGAACAGCTGACACCACCATGTAGATCATGTGGTGATGCTCTTCTCCTGTCACTCTTCACAAAGTTGTTTGAACCTCTGTGATTAGCCGCTCCTTAATCCAGTCTGAAGTTTAAAGAAACAAGGTTTTGTGGGGTCTCAGGTCAAGGGGAGAAGTAGATGGCTGTTCACTAAGATTGGCTTCTGCTAAACAGCAAACTTGGGGTAAAGCCACTGGTATGGGAAACATACCTGCAGAGAAGAGGGGACCAGTCTCTGCTTTCTTTTTGAACCCACCATGTCTTCTCTTTCTCAGGGTCCCTCAGTCACCCACCTACTCAAATGCCTACCCTTTGGGATTGTAGGTCAGATGACATGCCCACAGGCAGCAATGCCACCTTGCTCAGGGTGCTACTTATATGCTTAACACAAGCCCTAAAAGGAATAACTGGGTTGAAGGGGAAGGACGAGGATGGAAACAGAGCTCAGAAAGTCTGGTTGGTAAAATGTTGCTGCTCAGGCTCTGAGAGCTTAATTTTCAAGTAGACTGCACTGTTCATAAGGTAATGGGGAAAGGGGAAAGACTTTTGCATTTCATAAAGTCTATGCAGAATTCATTATGGGTAGACTTAATGGGTGAAGAATTCCCTCTATCTTCATTTCCCTTAAACATAATAAACTAATGGGCAGGGGACTTAATTTTCTTATCTATGAAGAAGAGGCATCACCTATTTTAATTAAAAGTTGGGGTATTTTTCATTGTCAAGATGAAAGAACACAGATAATATGAGAATTTATGTTCCCATAAGAACAGAGAAAGCAAGACAGCTTTACTCCAGATGGCAATACAAAGTTCTCAGAACTGGGTCTGTCCCAGAGGTAAGACAGTATGGAAATGTTATGACCCTCACACTTAAACATGATGTAGTGCCTAATCTATTTTGATAGAAGTGGGAGAAAAAGGTTAAGACACATTAAAAATTTAGATGCTATCCAGTAAAGCACTATTTATGCTGAGACCACTGTGCTCATCCTACTGCCACTTTAGAGATCTTCTCACTTGATGAGGCATCAAATACTTCCATATGATGTGACAGCTCTAACGCCTGAATCCCAGTTACTGATGCTTGAGCACCTTCCTGACTGGCTACAAAGTCTTGATATGAAAAGTTCAGAGAATCTTCACAGTAAAGCACTTGCAGCTACCTCATCTTTGGTTCACACTTGCATTAGAGACATTTACAAAGGACAGTGAAAGTTCATAGCTTCTCTTCTGCTGTTTCAGTGTTGCCTCCATGATAAACTTTCAAGCATAGAATTGCAAAATAATCATAGAATGGTTTGGGTGAAAAGAGACTTTAAAGCTCATGCAGTTCAAACACCCTGCCACAGGCAGGGACACCTTCCTCTAGACCACGTTGCTCCAAGCCCCTGTGTCCAACCTGGCCTTGAACATTGCCAGGGATGGGGCAGCCACAGCTTCTCTGGGCAACCTGTGCCAGGGCCTCACCACCCTCACAGGGAAGAACTTCTTCCTCACATCTCATCTCAATCTCCCCTCTGTCAGTTTGAATCCATTCCCCCTTGTCCTGTCCCTACCTGCCCCTGTCAAAAGCCCCTCTCCAGCTTTCTTGTTGGCCCCTTCAGGCACTGGAAGCTGTTCTAAGGTGTCTCCAGAGCCTTGTCTTCTCCAGGCAGCCCAGGCAAGCCCATTTCTGTCAGCCTGTCTCCATAGCAGAGGTGCTCCAGCCCTTGGAGCATCTCTGTAGCCCCTCTGGACTCACTCCAACAGCTCTACGTCCTTCTTATGTTGGCGACCCAGAGCTGGACACAAGACTGCAGGGAGGTTCTCACCAGGGCAGAGTAGAGGGGAATTCCCTCCTACAACCTGCTGGTCATGGTGCCGATGATGCAGCCCAAGGCACAGTTACTTTCTGGTCTGCAAACACAGATTGCGGGGTTGTGATGACCTCGTCAGCCAACACCTTGAAGACCTTATCCTCAGAGCTGCTCTCAGTCCCTTCATCCCCCAACCTACAATGGCCCTGGGAGTTGCCCTGGCCCAGAATCTTGGAAAAGAAAATTGATGCTTGCTAACTCACTGTCATTAACAATATACACATTGCAGTTTAATTAGACACTGTCAGCATCTGCAGTTGAAGCTATTATTTTCAGAACCTCTCCAACAACTGTCAACCAAGTGGCTTTGTACAACTTCAGCTCCTCAGCTTCTTTGGGTTTTGATCAATAGATTTATTTGATGCTGATATGTGCAAAGGTGAGTGAATTTTGCTTGTTCACTCACTTATTCCTTTGGCAGATTTGGGATGGAGAAAATATGGACACTTTTTGGTTGCCAGTCTGGGAGAAAGAGTTGGAAATGACAGCAATGCTTTAGCCTTTGATGCAATGAAACAAACTCATTTTGTAGATCATTAAATTATTTGAATACAGTTCTAAAGAATTTTCTGCCATGCTAATTTAATTCCTTCTTTTCCATAATCTGAATAGATGTCTGAAACTTCAGATCCTACATTATGATTAGGAATCATAGGGAAATTTTGCATATCTAAAGCATATATGACACGAAATTTGACTAGGCTAATCACTCAAATAGCTGAGATTCCAGCTGTCTAATATTTTGGTGTCTAAATTTAGATAAGATAAATACTATGCTATGTGTCTCAACAGCTGTAAAGCAATAAATATAGCAGGAGACATACCTTCTAGTGACAGATAGTAAACCTTTTGTATTAAACTAGTTTCCCCTGCCACTTCACCAGCTTCTTTTATAAGATTAGTCTGAATGCACACATCTACACATTTTTAAATGTCAAAGAATGATTACATTGTATTTGACCAAACAGGTCACTGCTAACTTCTTAATGGACGTGAAGTATATTTACCTATTAAAATGTCAGAATCTGCAAAACTATTGAACCTGATTTCCATAGAAATTCTGACAGATCAAATCTTGATTTTTTTCATAATTCCTGCTTTTGCTCCTCTCTGTAATATAAATTTTATAGGACTAAGGTTAATGTTGGGAAAAAGAGCATTGGATTTGTTATACAAAAAAAACTAGTGTAAAATGGATAAAGAAGCGAGACAAATTAAAGTACTGGCAAAGTATAATACTAAAGTTATGTTGCTGGAAAAGCCAGTAGATCTCTTTGTTTTGTGCAGCTTGGTGAATAGAGACAGGTAGTCAAGATTTCAAATCCAACTGGTTGAAACTCAATATTTCCATTTTCTGGGAAATTCACATTAACAAAAATGTTCTTTGTTCCAAATGAAAACAAGCTTTTGAGGTTCCCCACAAAACAGTCAAAGTATCATACTGCCCTATTTAAACACAGACAGAAAACACTTTGATCCAGAAAAGATAAGAAATTTTAGTGAGTGCTGAGAAACAGCTGTCCTTGATTTCTTTTTAAACAATAAATGCTGCATTTCATCCAGCAGTAGCGAGGTAGTATGAATGACATTTCATAAAATACTTGAAAACTGAAGGAAAAATTAAGGAGTTTTAGAAAAAAAGTTTGCAAAAAAATTGTTTCATTTTAAAAGCTTAAAAAACCCTGACGTTTTTGCAAAATATTTTGTCTTAATTGAAAATAAAGTTTTGCTGCAGAAGGATTTGCTCCCAGTGCCATCCTCAAGAAGAGGAGTTAATAATGGGAGTTGTTAGTAAAGCATCTCATGAAAATGCTTCCGGTTTCTGCAATAATGAGGCATTTTTAAAGATGATTTGAGAGTATAAGTATCTATATTTTCTCTGTAAAATAGATCTCTTCATGTAGTCACTTGATTAAAAAGGAAAAAAAAAACAAAAACAACCGAAAAACCAACAAACCAACTCATCAGAGTTTTCTGGTAAAGATAAGGCCTTCACCATCAGAAATATACTCAGAAATCTTGTTACTCTGCTGCACAGAAGGTCCCTTGTTTCTGGAGAACAGGCATGCAATTTCAATGCATTTCCATCTTTTTTTTTAACTTTCTTCACTTTGATCGTCTTCCCACCCATGAAAAGATGCTAAAAACCTGACTTCTTAGAGTTCAACTAAACAACACAGTTTAATGAAAAAATGATGGGGGCATAAAGGGCAGGAGAATAACTGAGTAGGGATCTTTGGCTCTGTGCTTTGTATTGCTTTGTATCACTGAAAGCAGTGCAAGTCCTTTACCAAGTCTGGGTTTGACTAACTCAGATACTGAACTGTAAAATTAGGTGAGGTGAATCCCACCCCAAAAACAATCCATCAGCCTTGTTTGAATGTAAATTGGCAGCAGCTCTGGCAATATTTCATTTGCATTAGCTGCTAATATCAACATTAGCTCAGTACTCAGTCATAGGAAGTCAAACAAATCTCATAGCCTGATAGAAATATATACAGTGGGCACAAAGATAGACTCCAGTTTTGCTTCCTTTCTTGAAGCTGTTTCTGATTTACTATGAGGTATGTGTTGTGCAAGATGCAACCCAAGGAACACATCTGTACCATGATAATTTTCATACCAACGATATGTTTGGTGCATTATAAATAAAGCAATAATCCCCTCAATGATCTAGTTCAGGCAAGAGCCAAACAGATCAGACACAAGTATAAATAGCAAACCACAGGCCTGCTTTTTCATAACTGCCAATTTATTACTGCAAGTCTCTCGTTTTCTTTTCTTTCTTTTTTTTTTCTTCCCAATAGTGCCAGCTTCTAGATTCCTGCAACTACTTAAAAATATCGTGCTTAATTTAAAAACATTAATCAAATATTTTTTTTTTTTTTAAAAAGCCAACAACAAAAAAAAAAGAAACAGGGAAAAAAGGTAGCTACTTCTTATTCCATGGTTTTGGGAAAACCTTGAAAATGTGGTGGTTTAGCTGAAAACTCCATCAACAGAAGGTGAATATAGGTAAACCTAGCTAGGGATGTGAACAAGGGCTATTTGAAGACTAGAAACCTCAAATACCACAGGGATGGAACATTTGTGGGTTTAATGTAAAAATGTCTGAGCCAAAAAAATGTAGATAACGTGTATATGTACAGAAAATCAGAAAATGAGTTCAAAGGATTCACCAAATCCTTAAACGAAAAGCAGTGTTTAATAAGACAGGCATGTGAATTGTTAAAGATCTCAGGGTAAAATCTAGACACTTTCCATGGCTGAACCTATATCCACATTATAGCCTCCATATTTCATGGCTGCCTGGACTGAGGCTTGACTTTGTTCCTGTCTCTAAATGCACTGAATCTGGATATTCTCCTGTCTAGCCAGGTATATGCATATAAGTGTGTATAATATGTATGTATATATACATATATATTTCAGAATGCTTTTGGCGAATTTGCTCTGATCTGCCTTTGTGTAGGAAGGAAATAGCTTCCAACACAAAGACAAGCTTACTAGAAACCATCTGGTTTAAAGAAACATCTTAAAGCATCAGCATTTTGGCAGGTGACTTTGCTGTCTTTCCTGTCTCCTCCAGGCATACCTGTGCTTGGGGACGAGACAGGGGTTGCAAAGGGTGATGCAGTAATAGCAGTTCACATAGCTCTGGTCTAATCAGTATCTGTCCTTTTTCCTTCCAGCTGTTAGCCATAGTGTTGGTGTAGGGATTGCACAGGGGAGAGATGGACATGAAGGCATGGATAACGGTTGCCAGTATACCACAGATTCAAGGGATTGTGTAGGCAGATGTGCAAGAAAGTAAGCCAGGGCAACATGTAAGAAAGATGAGGTATTTTGAGAAGTGGAGGGTATGGAGAGGGCATAGTGATGAGGAGGGATGGCAGGGAGCTAGGTATACCTTTTCCATACTTAAGGGTGCTTATAAGAAAGATGGGGACAGACTTTTAGTAGGGCCTGTAGTGGTAGGACAAGGGGTAATAGTTTTAAACTAAAAGATGATAGATTCAGATTAGATAGAAGGAAAAACTTTTCTGCAATGAGAGTGGTGGGGCACTGGCGCAGGTTGCTCAGAGAGGTGGTAGATGCCACATCCCTGGAAACATTCAAGGTCAGGTTGGACAGGGCTTTGAGCAACCTGGTCTACCTGAAGATGCCTCTGTTGACTGCAGGCATGTTGGACTACATGACCTTTAAAAGTCCCTTCCAACCCAAACCATTCTATGATTCCATGATTCTGCAATTCTACAATTCTATGACTATATGATTCTGTATCACTGGGAGGTGTTTGGAAGGTGGTGTCCCTAAGTTCTTCTTTAGCCCCCTGCTCCCAGGTGATTCATTCAAGTTTCACAAGATGTACAGAAACTTTACAGCTTCTGCACTGTAGCTCGTCACTTGTGTCCAGGCAGAGATGTGATCTGGAGGCAGGCCCTACTCCTGGGAGCTTGGTGTAGATGGGGAGACCAACACCAGATGAAGTCAGGCTAAAAATAAAGCCAAAGGACAAGAGATCACAAGGCAGAGGGGAAAAACCCAAATGCTTCTGAAAAGTCTCGAGCTCCTGCGTAGCACACCCCAAGAGCCAGCCAGCAGTGCTTGGCCAGAAGGTCTCCACCCACCCACTCTGGGCTCTGTTCCCAACCTGTCGTGGTGACTCTAACAAGAACCAGTTATGAAAGCACAAATCTGGAACTGGTTCTCTCATTTTTTTTTTAAATACTAGAAAGAATATCAGGATTTTCCTAATAAACAATATAACGAGATGGGAGGGCTGTAGTCACAGGAGGAGAAATTAAAGGCCTCTTGGCACTTTGGTGTCTAAAAAGGCTGATTTACCCCATGAAAGTCCCAAACCACTGCATCCTTGTCAGCAGTTTCCAGTGGCCCAGCTGGTCTAACGCCCACCCTGCAAGGTTCCAACAAATAATATATGAATGATCTTCCACAAGCTTTCTACAGTCTGAGCCTGAAAACATAACTGTCACTGAGACCTTTCCTGCTAACACCAATAAACTTTCAACCAGGCCCATAAAATAAGCAGGTCACATTAAAAATAAATAATCAGTTAAAAAAAGCCTGAAAGCAGACATGGGGCAATGCATGAGGGTGTTCACTCTGGGACAGTGATGCTCAGCCTCTGGTTCAGTTCTGTGCTTCTGAATCCAGAACAGCTCTATCGAAAGTAAATTTTCCAAACGTGAAAGAAATCCATCCTTGGCATGTGGATGGATGGGCTTTCCTACGCTCATGAGGTCACTAGCCTCCACATTCACCTGACATGGGTAGAGACAGACTTGGTTGATATGGTTTCCCACACGTGGTCATCAGGTTTTCGTTGTTCTTGCCATCAGGGCAGGAGGTAACAGCTCTTCTGGTGGTGTTGCAGTTTTGGTCCTATGAATATGGGCATTTATGGAGACTTCTTCTCCTTAAGGAGGCAAATCCATGTCAAAAAAATAATAAGTCAGAGATATCTAAACGAATGATTAGTGAGACTTTTTTACTACATTTTCTCTTTTTTTTAATCCCAGTGTCACTTAAAAAAAAAACCAAACAACCAGACTTTGTTTTTAACTGTAAATCACTCTGTCGATCTCTTGTAGTAACGTTCTTCAAACCATCAGGAGATGGAGACATGGAATTCAACCACAGTTAGGGAGAGTTTTTGAAAAAAGGGTGGTGTTTAACTCAAGCTGTTTTCTGTTTTCTTTACAACAGTGCCTTAGACAACAGGGTCTTTTAGAATAAATATTTATTCTATTAACACTATTATAAATCTAAACAATGAATAATAAATAATCAACATGGCTTGGATAGTTAATAGAGCAAAATATATCAATGGAAGTTCACATGGATTTCACAAAGTCCTTTCTGTTAACAGATGGGTCAATGAAAACATTTTACTGTGCTTACAGTTTTCAGGCAAATTAAAACAAAGCTCATGTATGAGAAGACAAGAGTACATCTCAAATGACTATTCAGCATTCTCTTTCTTTAGCAGCAGACAGCTGTTCTGGTAAAAAGTTGCCTGAAGCTGTACTGAGGAGTGAGGAGATTGTTTGCCTATGGAGGAAGTATTCATTTTGACCAAAATCTGATCAGTTTTGTGATAATAATATTTCTACCAAGGAAGACACTTTTAAAAGAATAGAAATAAATTTCATGCTTGTGTCAAATGGAGGTGATCATTTAAGCTGGAGAGAAAAAAAGATAAAAATACCTTTAAAAAGATGAAAAAAATAATAAAGTATTAAGGAAAGGCAAAACAATGCATTTGTCTTTTCAAATTTTAAGCAAAATTTTTTGATGGTTAGTTGCAATGTGTCTTTTTCCTTCTTCAAATGCGAAGTTGAAGAGAAGTGTTAACTATCTTGAGTGTTTAATGAGATGTCTTGCTTCCTATTACTGTCATCTTTTTCCAGTATATTTTTTTTTTTTTAGGTAGGATGAGTTTTCAAAAAAAAAAATAATAAAGAAATCCAATTATTTCAGGTAAAGTGATAATTAATCACTTTTTCCTGCCATCCCCTTTTCTACTTCATCCACCAAGACAAAGAAATCTTATTCCCCCTGCTCTCCTCTTGACCCCATCAATTTGGCAGATGTCCTGGAGTGTGAGGGTTTACATCTTATCCAAAAAACTTGAGTATTTACTACTATGATTTGGGAATCTTCTTGCCATCTGTATAAACATCTCATCTCTTTAGACAACTTTTTTCATTATAAATGATTGGGGTAGGCTTACAGCCAGGTAAATAATATAAATAGAGAGGAGCTGTCTCTAAGTAATGTATCATTACTTCAAGGCAAAGATCGTTATTTAATGAATAGTCTCAGTAACCATTGCAGAAAATGACTGAACTACGGCACAGAGTTCTGCACATCTGAATGTGCACACGTGTGCGCTGTGTTCGCTGTGACAATGATGGATGGATAATTACGTCTACAGTGAGGTTTGTTTCATGGGAACAAGGGGATACTGCAGAAATAGGTTTCCATTCTGACTGAAATCTGGTGTTTCAAAGATGTTCACAATTAAAAGGGAATTAAAGGACATGAAATGGAGAAAAACAGCCCTCATTTCCTACCAGACAGTTGCACCTCTGGGATCTGGTTTACTTTTTTTAGGAGATAGTCATGTAGTAGGAAAAGGTACAAGGACTTGGAACTCAGTTTCTTTCTCCCCTAGCTCAGAATCTCCCTTTCCTCAAAAATCAATCTGGGGTTTCCAACTGTGAACCCTTCCCAGTCAGACTGAAGCACAGTATGCTCATACCTCAGAAACCAACCATATCCTGGGCTGCGTCACCAACAGCGTGACCAGCAGGTCAAGGGAAGGGGATTCTCCCCCTCTACTCCACACTGATGAGACACACCCCCCCCCCCCCCCCCTGCAGTCCTGCATCCAGCTCTGGGGCCTCCAACAGAACAGGGATGTGGAGCTGTTGGAGCAAGTCCAGAGGAAGCCATGAAGTTGCTGCAAGGACTGGAGCACCTCTGCTCTGGAGACCGGCTGAGAGAGATGGCCTTGTTCAGCCTGGAGAAGACAAGGCTTCAGGGAGACCTTAGAGCAGCTTCCAGCACCTAAAGGGGCTGACAAGAATGCTGGAGAGGGGCTTTTGACAAGGGCAGGTAGGGACAGGACAAGGGAGAATGGCTTTAAACTGACAAAGGGCAGACTTAGGTAAGATATTAAGAAATTCTTCCTCATGAGAGTGGTGAGGCCCTGGCACAGGTTGCCCAGAGAAGCTGTGGCTGCCCGATCCCTGGCAGTGTTCAAGGCCAGGTTGGACAGGGCTTGGAGCAACCTGGTCTGGGGGAAGGCTCCATGGCAGGGGGTTGTAACTAGATAAGCTTTAAGGTGCCTTCCAACCTAAACCAGTCTAGGCTTCTATGATTGGGCAAAACAAATATCAGACATTCCTGGTCCTCAGCTATTAAGTCTGAAGGGTGTTAGGGTGGATCCAGTGAAAGAGTAAAGGGAAGCCCACATAACTAGGTGTAGAGACACCCAAGTTCTGAGCTCCCATGCAGCTGGGAACATCCCTGATCCAGAAGGTGGATACCATGGTCTTAGAGAGCATTAGGCCCATCATGTCTGCAGGCCAGCATAACATAGTTCAGCTATATAGTGCTGAGCTCCTGACCAAAGAGCCCTGCCCCAACCTAAGACCTTCCTGAAACTGGATGGTCTCAGTACTTAGATAGCTAAAACAGTAAGAAGAACCTTCATGAAGATTCTCACAGCACTTCTCAGTTAAAGGCACCTCAGAATCTAATGAGTGCCAAGGGTGCCAAGGTGCCATGCAGGCAACTGTGGCGGTCATCTCCTCCTCTGGCATGATGGATATGCTGTGCTGGGCGGTTGAAAAGGATACAAAGAAGAATATCTCCTTAGCTTCCTCCATAAATCTACGCCCGGTTGCAACATGTTTCTTCTAGGAACTGAAGACTTTCATGGTTCTGGTTCATGGGATGGCAGTGTAACCAAGGCTGACTGTATATCCATTTCATCTGCTGGTAAATTCTGGTCACCACCAGTTAACTTGAAACTAATAATTTCTGGCGAAACACAGACTGTTGCTTAAAAGAAGTTCCTCACAGTGCCCAGGAGAGGACATTATGATGTTCGTTCTGCTTTGCTTTGGGTGGGTCCAGGTGTCCATAAAGTGTAGCTAAAGCTGTTTGCTGCAGAACTCATGCAACCCAGGAAAAAGGAAGATGGACTGATTGTAGCCATCCAGGAAGTTGCTGCATTCAGGCTGTGCTCTGCTCTCAGCAAGGACTTGGAAATGTGTCTGAGTCTGGAAGATCCTATGGCTCAGTATCCCAGCAGATCTGGATTTCCTTCTTGGCTGGACAGCTGACCTCTACAAATTATTAAGACTGCAGTGAGTCGTATTGCTTTTGAGGATAGAAGGGGAGAGACACTGGGTAGCCTGAGCACATAATGTGCCTGTTGCCACATGCAAGCCTCACCCTGCCAGCATAAACCTACCTAACCCAGCTGTGCCAAAATACTCTAGACTTACTTAAACATTTTAATTAATGGCTTTCCTTATCCAGGCAACAACAACAGAACCAGTTAGGAAAGGCGAATGTGCAGTCATGCCAGCAGATTTTAGGGGGTTGAAACTTTAAAACAGGAAAAGAATCACTACACCCATTTGTACACATGCAGGATCTGGAGAGGGGAGGAGCTCATAAATCAAGGACAGACCACATAGGATTTTGCCTATTAAACAAGCGAGTAAACATATATATAAATATCACAGGTATATACACATAGATAATAAGGATCATATAATTATTTTCATTTGTGATTTATTATACGCATATATGAGGAAATGTTTATAGATCTGTTTCTCTATTCACAGAATCCTAGAATAGACTAGTTTGGTTTGGAAGCGACCTTAAATATCATCTAGTTCCAATCACTGGCAGGGACACTTCCACCAGACCAGGCTGCTCCATCCAACCATTCGTGATGACTGAGGGGCAACATCATGACACAGCAAGTCAGAGATTTTTGAACTAGGGCTAGCAGTACTGCATTGGCAGATGGAAACACCAATCACATTTTCAGAAGGAAAATCCTTGTTGAGGTGCTGAGGCAAGAGACTGGCAGCTCACAAGCCCCCTTCCATTCCATCACGTTGGTTGTGAAAAGCCAGCTCAGGAAGCTGCCAGGATGCAGCTTTAGAGAGTGGGTCCAGGTGTTCAATGCAGACCATTTTCCAAAACAGTGATGGCAAACTACTACACCAGCACCAAATAGCTACTGAAGTTGGTACCAGTGGCACAGAGCAGAGATGCTTTTAAAAGCATATTTGGCACTGTAAATGCAACATAAAGGAAATTTGCCGCGGGCATTTGTTAATAAGCAAAACAGGCTGCTCAGCTTTCTGCTGTTCATGGCTGGGTGAAGGTGTCTACAACTAAATAGTATGAGTCAGCAGATATATGTGGCAGCTGAAAACCTTGCTCTCTTGTAGGGCTCCTTGGAGTCCCGAAGAAAGCACACATGATGGCATGGCCTCTCTTCCTTTCCAGATCCTCAAACACCAGGCAAGCAGATGGCAAAGCAGGCTTTGTAGCTGCAGCTTCCCCTTGGCTCCCAAGGAAGAAGCAAGTCTACAGACTTGCAATGAGCTGAATGGGATCAAAGGAGTGAGTGTGAAAGAGCTGTAAACAGCCAGGACCAAGACTGTGCAGGGCATAATTTTGCAAGGTAAAATGCCTGCCAGCCTTCCTGGATCCCAAACTGGAGCTAGGAATTAGACCTTCTACTCCACCAAGTTTAGCAAAGAAAGGAGAAAGAGAAAATATTAGCTTTCTTAGTAGTGCCAAGAAATAGACTAAGCTCCATTTCTTAATGGAGAGATCTGGTCTGAGCCTTCTAGTCCTTTCATACCCTTACAAAGCACAGTTAGGCAAAACAGTATACATAAAATACCTCTTTGGCTGCAAATATTATTTTCAAGCCATGCTAGAGCAAATTGCTCCCTCCTCTCTCTCTCTTTCTCTTTTAGAATAAAATAACAAACCATATAATAATAATAATGAAAAGATTTATCCTAACTTAAATGACTGGTTTTGGGAGATCAAGTTGCAGAACCAGAATCCATAACTCTGCGGGATTTACAGTCCCTTTTGTGGTGATAAAGGCAAAATTGTTCACAGCCCTTCCCTTAATGTAAAAAGCCTGCCTTCTGCTCCTCGGCCAAGTCTCTTGCCACCAAGAAACTGTGCTTTTGTTGGAAGAGCTGAGCACAAATGATGGCAAAGAGCCTGAAGGGCAGAACTTCAAAGTAGTCTGTGGCTACCCCCATCATGGCAGTGGTGGAAGGAAGAAGAAAGCCCCTTCCATTTGTAATGCATGTTCCACCCTTTCACTTATTTAGGAACCACAGTGCCTTTCCTCCATTGCCTCCCTCTGGAGTTGCACAGAAGCAAGATTTGCCACTAATCTTTAGCAAATGTGCTCCTGAAAACAAAATGGTTTGTTAACATGCAGATGGACCCAGGGTTTTTTAGTCCAGGTACTGAATCCATGAGGGTGGTAGATCGGCCCTTTCACTGCCTTCCATCATCTTCTGTGCCACCAGCAGTGTCATATATGTGCTGAGCATGAAAATCAGGATTCACAGCCCATCTCACACACAGTCAGGCCAGCATCTTCCCTGTCTGGAGAGCATCATTGCCAGCATGTTCCTACTCCATGAATTAACCTATAGCTTAATTAATATTAATCTGTTAATTAGTCTTCAGCTAATTTAATCTTCCCATCATCCATGTTTACTCTATGGAGCAATGGGCGAACTCATGACCAGACACTCCAAAGAAGTGGGGTGTCATCCACCAGGGCTGTGCATTCCAACAATGCTGACCAGAAGGCATTCATCTCACACACAGATGAAACCACAGCCCTCTTGTGACCTAAGGATGTGTTATGTTCCACTCCAAAACACTGAGCTGTACTCAGCAGCACCTTTTGAACAACCTGCATGGAGATTTGATCCAAAAGCCCAAGGGACCTGCACTTTCTGGGTGTATCAGCAGGATCCTGCAAAGATATAACAAATTTTGTGAGTTAGTTCATGAATAGTGAATGTGCAGTCCCAAGATCTTAAAAAGGTTTTTTCTAACTCAGTCCTTCCTCCTGTTTCTTACCTTGGGTAATACTTGCCACCCGCTCTGAACCTCTGCCTTACAGTAGCCTTCCAGTGGCTATGGAGGCTGACAAGAAAGCTGGAGAGGGGCTTTTGACAAGGGCAGGTAGGGATAGGACAAAGAGGAATGGATTCAAACTGACGGAGGGGAGATTGAGATGAGATGTGAGGAAGAAGCTCTTCCCTGTGAGGGTGGTGAGGCCCTGGTACAGGTTGCCCAGAGAAGCTGTGGCTGCCCCATCCCTGGCAGTGTTCAAGGCCAGGCTGGACGGGGCTTGGAGCAACCTGGTCTAGTGGAAGGTGTCCCTGCCTGTGGGAGGGGGGTGGACCTAGATGGTCTTTAAGGTCCCTTTCAACCAAACCATCCTATCATTCTATAATCTCTAATTATAAGTCTTCCCTGGGTTTTTTTCTTCTATCAGCATCTTAAATGTATGACTTTAATGAGAATCCAAGATCACATGAATGATAAAGATGAGTCTTTTATCCCAGAGAGGCAACAGACCATAACACATGGAATGAAGCTGAAGTGGTTCAATCTGCACCCTTTAGATCCATGCTGAGCAGCTGGAACTGGTACATCTGGTAGATATCCAGGGAGAACCTGATTAAATTATAGACAGCTCAGAGTGCAAGGAATAGCAGGGAGAGTGTCTATTCACTCTAACCAGACAGCTACTTTCAAAGCACTAGAAAGAACTTCATACATAGTAAGAGATTATCTTCATATCCCTTTCTCTATGGTGTGCAGTGTCTCTTGTAGGCACAGTTGACCATGTTTCACCCACAGTGATATATGGTGCTGATAAGATTGGCCTCTGATTATGAGGAATAGAAAAGGTCATTGCCTGTAACCTCTTGCTATCTCTATAAGATGGTCTATGGTTAACAGATACAATAATTTGTGTCTCAGTGTCTTTGTATAAAGGAAGGTCTGTCCATTTACCTGCCACAAATTCAAACATGATCAAATTCTCTTCTTAAGCCTCAGTCTTTGCTGTTCTGGAAAATGATATCCTACAGGGAAACGAGAATTTTCAGTCAAAAATTTTCAGGCATTAAGGTATGGTCTACAAATTCCCATGTGGCAAAAAAAAATATTCCTAGAACTCCAAAATGTTTAACATGTTTTTTTTTTTCTCACTGTGCTAAGAAATCCCACAAAACAAGTATTTTTGTTTTCTTTTGATCTCTGGCTGGTTTTTTTTTATTCTTTTTTTTATTATTATTATTCATCCATTATTCATGCAGCTGTACTAAATATTTAAAAAATATAGGACATAAAATGATTATATTTACTATTTATTACTTGACAGTAGAATTTTGTTCTTATGCCCACACCTGAACTTACCAAGCATTGAAGGAAATTCTTGTGAGATATGTACTAGCTTAAAAGTTATAATATCCCCAAACTGAAAATCAGTTCATACAACCTCATTTGAAACCATCTGTTTCAGGGCCTTCACAGTAGCAATACAGAACTGGCATTCAATATTTAATTGAATGGGATGGTCTCTCTCTAGTGACTGGACCAAACAGAGGCAATAAGATAGCTACTGCTACCAGTGTAGGTTTTATTGTATTCAGTGTTTTGGTTGCTACTCACAACGAACACTAAGGCATGTCATCAAGGAAGATGGAGCACAGCTACTGGGGTTCACCATAAGTTGAGAATTCTCCACCACCAAACACAGGAAATTTCCTGCTGGTATTCCAGCAGGAACATGCAAAGAATTAAGCTGGACTTTGTGTTGTTCACCCAGCAGGTCTGTGAGAGTGGATTTTCTGTGGGAGGTGAAAACAAAGTAAGGAACCCAGAAGAGGTGTTTTTCACCCTTCTTAAATGAATGAGTCTATATAGGTCTGATAACAGAATATGTAATGAGCTAAATGCTCCCAGAATAAAAAGCAACATCACTGGAGTGATCTCACCGGGACTGTCAGAAGCCCAGTGAATCCTTCATTGGACATTTCATATTGATAGGTTGTTTAGTAGGTAGCTGGTAGGTTCAGTGGCCAGCAATGCAAAGACAAAGTTGGGAAGATCTGGCCCCATTGCCAATTCAGACTTGAGGCTGTGTTTAATAACACATTTGGAATTAATGCTCTGGCTGTTGTATAAGAAAACCTCCTTTTAGATGGGATTCCTGATATTTTTATTCACTTGATGAAAGTGAGGACAATGCATCCCAAAATAATAATGCTGTTTGAATACAGTGCTTGAAAACTACCTGTGAAAGTCTGTCAGTGGCAAAAGGAAAAGATGCAACTAAAGAGACTCCAGCCTTATTATTAAATATTTCTACATCTCTTCAGACAAAGCACAAGCCTCTTTGAAATGGTATTTTTTTCAGTCATCCCCCATTAAACATGGCAAATGTATTTATGGTCCTATCAAAGTCAGACTCTCACTCCCATCCATGGCTTACAACTCTACCTCTCTGTTCAAACATCCTGGAATGGTTCGGAGAGATGAGATATGCCCTTGGTCTCTGGCATGGGAAAAAGACAATTTCCCATTGAGTATTAAGGCATTTTTCAGCTAGCAGTGAAAATTAATGTCACATTAAGAGTGAAACTATGTGTGTTGAGCTGATTAAATCTAACCTCAGGAGGCTCCAAAATAGACTCAGTCTTCTAGAGCTTTTGACACCACCACCACCAGACATTTCCCCCATTCACAAGTACATTTTTCACAAAGGAGACCTTTTTTTTTCTGCTCTTTTTCTCTCTTTTCCCTCTCTTATATGTATTAACAAGGCTTGAATTGTGTTGCATGCTGAACAGAACAGACCTCCTTCATCCAGGCAGAATAACCTGGGGGCTATTCAGAGCAGTGTATAGAGAAATCTATTCTTTTCCAGAGGCAGCTCTAAAGATTAGGTGAGGAATGGAATTTGAGTCAGGATGCTCATGTTCACAACTACGAGGATGCCTGAAGTGTCAGAGAGGGTGTACTAGGAGGCTGTTAGCTGCACTGAAAGACACACCAAAACACAAAGTTTGGGTCAGGCCAAGCTGGTTCTGCACAGGAAGTATTTCTCACCTCCCAGCCCTTATGTGTCAGATCTGGAGAAGGAAGGGCCCTTTAGCACAGTGAGAATCACACTTACATAGGAGAGAGCACACATGACCACATGATGCTGCAAGGGGATCTGCATTATCTGCGGCTGCAGAAGGTGCCTTCAAGCTTTGAATGGTTTTGCAATGAAAGACAGAGCCTATTAAGAGATCACATCTCTTTCCTTGCTGAGTCATTTGATTGCATATCATCAGCTTAATTTCCAGTGAGGGTTTTAATGCATTTGCTCTTACCTATTGAGACTGCAGGTTTCTCACAGTAGGAATGGCCACGGTTTCCCTGCATGAGACGAAAAGGAGAGTGGTTCATTACTCAAACATGCATTACCTCTTCCTGACATATAGTCACTGGAGAATACACACCATCATGTCAAAGAAAGAATCACTTCTGTCCCTCAGAGAACAGACCTGTTTCTTGAGCTCCAGGCAAGCATAGACGTCTACGTATTTCCCCGCACAGTCTGGAGGAAGGAGGTTGAAATCCAGGACTAAACAGACTGGAAACCTGATCTCTTTTGGGGGGACAAATATCACTTTTTTTCCCCCACCAGCCCATGAAATGTGTCTTTTTTAATTTCCTGTAATTTAATTAAGAGAGGAATTTACATTCATTAAAAGTTTATCGGCTCTGTAGCTCTTTATGCAATCCAGTCAAAGGGAGTGAATGAAGGTTCTGTAAAGCTCTCTGTCTATCCAAAATAACCTTTATTTCAGCCCCACCACCACATATTCCTAAACAAACACTGAAGCTGCATCTTTCATTTTTTAAACAAGGCTTCCCCTGCTTTCCCTGCCTTCCCTCCATAGGCAGCTGAATTTCTCTCCTGCTTGTGAGCAGAGGAGAGCAGGAAGTGGGAGGGGGAGAAACATGTCTGGAGGGCTGATCCATGGGGCAATAGCTAATAAATTCTCAGTGTGTCAGACAATAGGAGCCATGTCCTAGGGTAATGCTTGGTGATTAGTTGATTGATACCAAACACAAAACAGAGATCTGCAGGAACACTGAACACCTCTGATGCAAAATGAGCATTAGCTTCTCATCATTACCAAACCTTGCTTTTTGAGCTATTTTTAAGATATGGCTCACAAAACAGTGCAAAAAACATCCAAGGATGGAATTTATCCCTGGAGGAGCAGCTGTAAAATCCTACCCAGCCCACCTTTAGCATTCCCCACATCACCCTCCATGCATGTATGCCAGGGCCAGTTGACACAGGAGCAAGGGCAAGGTGTACGGATTTGTCCCCAGTGATACTATCTACATCTGTACTGGTGAATGAAAAAAGGAACAATACTGAGCACTGACTTTCAACTGTCTACTAGCAACCTTCCAGACAGTTCCTGGGCAATGTCTGGGGTTAGCAAGGCCAGGAGCCATTCCCCACAGGCATTTGGGATGTGGCCATCCTGTTGTGGAAGGTAGTGGAATTTGATGGTATGCACGTGCTACTCTGTGCCCATTGGCCTCTGGACCAGACAACGGTTCCAATAGCACTTAATTTGCCATTACCAGTGTAGCTCTGCAGCCTGAGAAGCAGGAAGGTCAGAGTGATTGTCAGCGGCTGGGTGGCTGGTGTTCCAAAGCTCCAGGGGCTCAGTGAATGCATCTAAGCTGCTGAATAGCTTACCACTTTAGTTCTTATAGGTTCTCATCCTAAAGTCATCCCTACTGCATGGATGTAAGTTCATTTGCAGGATCTCTTTTGTCATGACTCCACCAATTCCCTTTAAGAGGAAACCTGAGTATTGCTCTTCACCTTCAAACACCTCCACATAGAGCCATTTCCTATCACATGCCATGCAGCACACATACTCCTTTCCATGCTAGAAACACACAGCTGTAGGTGACACAGTCCTCACGAAAGACGATAATTTTTTCTTAGGATCACTATGTCAGTACCTAAAAGGCTCATGGCCTTTCATGTGGAATTAGGAAACAGTCAGCCTGCTGTACATAGAGCTGACCTTGAACAAGAATCTGGGCTATTCCACATTCCTTACCTTGGACTTGATATCTTCTGCAGTGTAGATAACTTCATGATCTTGGGAAAATAACTGTCTCAGTTCTTTTTCTTTTTAAGGATACATCTTTTTTTATTTTTTTTTTTTTTTACCTAGCTGGCTCAGCCTTTCTGTTCTTCAGGAAATGGAGGGAGACAGTGGCATTACCTATAATTTATGATTCAATAACGATAAACCCATGCAAGTAAGAGAGTGCATGGGAGCTGAGTTAGTACCCAAGGTGGAAGGTGCTTACATCTAACAGGGCAGCTGCTTACCCCATGGCACTATGTTTAGATTATGTGATTTAAGACATGGTCTGCCATGTTTCACCTTAACAATAACGGGCTTAATCACTTGCTCGAGAAGAGCAAAGTGGTATTCAAGGCTTATGTTCTGTGCCATCTGGAATCTGCCTGGAGGTGGAACATTTCTAAGTCTGACCTCATCACCTCCTCCTTCCCCTAAGGTCTTGATTTTCACAGGAGATATGAAACCAAGGGCAGAGATTCATATTTATTACAACATACCTGGTGTCCTGTCACCAGTGGAAGGTCACATACACCATACAATGGACATGCTCCTAACTAAGCTTACACTCAGATACTGCTGCCTCCTTGAGTCCTGTCTATATGGTCAATTGCTGCATCTTTGCAAAGACCTTTACTTCATAATCTAGACTGATAGGACAGCAGCAGAAGCATCTGAGACATTTGTCTATTTTCCTTGCTGATCAAATTATTTATGTATTTTGTGCCATATTCACAAAATGAGTGGGAGTGAGTTAGTAGTTCACATGCACTATATCCAAAGGAAAGTAATTGGTAGTCCTTGTTAGGAAGTCCTTCCTCAATTTTGTCTGCTATTCAGGTACAAATCCCCCTGGAAGTATCAGGAGTTTCATCTTAGCAGAGACTGAGCAAATACACGGTGCAGTGCAGACAGACCTCATCCCAGAGTTGACAGGGAGAGCCGTGGAACCACAAGCTGAGGTCAGGTGTGATTTGCTCCCTGAACTACACGAAGCACCACTGAGCTGGACAAACAAACTCTCCACTAGCCAGTGGTCCGAAGTGCTGTCAAAAAACTGCAAGCTGATCCATTTAGCAAATATCACACTCCTATAGTGGCTACATCTGGAGACAACAGATGAGGAGCCCTGTGTGAATGTTTTAGATTTAATCCTCATTTGGTGCTAGATGCAGCTACAGTGCTAAGGGATTGATAGTGGAAACGGAGACCTTAATTTTTGGGTCACATCGGTAGCTTGATCCAGAGAGATGCAGGAGAGCCCTAGCCTGCAGCAGACAAATTCTTAGTAAGTCATATTGTTTTGGTTAGCAGACTGATTCTTTTAAAATGACATTAAAGAAAGGTAAATAAAAAGAATTCTTAACTTGTCAATGACTGAAGCTTTTTCCTTGTAAGAATCAAGTGTAACCCTTCTGCACCATTTTGCTGTTGCCAGGGTGCTCATCCCTAGGGCTCAGTTTGCAAAACGCCATGCACCAACGCTGGTCAACTACTGTGCCAGCATTCACCCCTCAAACATCCCCAAAATGAGTGTTCTTGTACATCACTTCTTGCCTTTTATCCTCCTTCTCCTGCAAGCCTTTTCTGGGGGGCTGAGAAGAGCAGACCCTGGGGACCTTCCACCCCATGCCACGAGGCATGGATGGTCTTTCTCCAACACCTCAAACAGCACTGCACGACCTCTCACCTAGGTGACCTCCCCCTGGAGCAGAGGCACCAATTCACACATACTTTCCCACATTCAGCCCTGTGGATCTTTACTCCTTATTTAATTTTCAGGGAATCAAAAGGGCTGTGTGTGCCTCCTGTCCTGGCACAGTCTGCCTGCCTTTCTCAAGGCTCCCCCCAAACCACTTGCCTCTTCTCACAACATGAGGTAAGTCAGGGCCTGCACACTATTTTAGCACAAGCCAGGGTACTTCCAAGGCATTCCAGAAATAGCACCAGAAGGGAACAGTACCTGCTCTTCAGAGCCAGTGAGGGGCCTTCCCTCCCCTTCTCCTTACTCTGTGGTTACACGCAGCAGAGTGACTCTCTTAAAAACGGTGCTGTATAAAGGTGAATTCAAAGATTTTTTTTTACTTGGCCTGGCCTGAGCTCCAAATAAAGATGTCCTCAGCCAAAGCCCTGCTGCTGCAGGGGGACTGGGGAGGGTATCACGTGAACCTCTTCTTGCATTTCACATGGCTGCATCCGCCCAGGGCTGCACAAAGATACACGCATTATGCGCACACATCATGACTATCTCCAGTATGTTAGCATTTCTCTTTACTCAGATCTCCCATATTTTAGATGCAGGTTTCAAGATGCTCCTGGGTACTACACAAGTACTGACTAGTGCCCATAGCTAGATCTCCTCTGATATCTTGCCAGCTGTTTATGAGATCTATTGTATCACTGGAAATTTATGGCAGGACTGTTTTGGGGAGCAGGTAGCTTCTTGACACATTTCTTTAGAAATCCCTAGTAATTTTTATGTGTCATCTTGAAGAGATTTCCAGGAACTCAGGGAACCAAGAGCCAATCAGGCAGGTCACGAGTGCCACCAGAAAGGCACCAGAGAGAAAGATTGAGTCATTATGTGTTTGTCTCTCACTCCGGCATGCCAAGGAAATATTTCTGCTTCAAACAGCACAAACGGATGAGAACTGAGTCCCCATTTCTGCCTCTCCCCTTAGGCACCCCATTCATTTCAGATCAGGCATTCAGATCATGCATCATTCAAGAAGGATGCTCCTTAGATCTCCCTCTCTTGACCAGAAAGTGCACTGTGGAAGTGACACCACACAACATCCCTCAGGAAGCAGAGACAGACTTGAAGATGAGCCTAAAGATGAGATCATGTCACAAAGTTGGCTTTTCCCATGCAGTCATCCTGATTCTTTGTACACCATCCTGCCCCTTTACTCTACTCTGAGACCTCAGTTGGAGTATTGAGTGCAGTTCTGGTGTCCTCAACATAAAAAGGACATGGAACTGTTGGAACAAGTCCAAAGGAAGGCCACGAGGATGATCAGGGAACTGGAGCACCTCCCAAATTGAGGACAGGCTGAAAAAGTTGGGGCTGTTCAGCCTGGAGAAGAGAAGGCTGCATGGAGACCTCATAGCAGCCTTCCAGTATCTGAAGGGGGACTATAGGTATGCTGGGGAGGGACTCTTCATTAGGGACTGTAGTGATAGGACAAGGGGTAATGGGTTAAAACTTAAACAGGGGAAGTTTAGATTGGATATAAGGAGGAAGTTCTTTCCTGTTAGGGTGGTGAGGCACTGGAATGGGTTGCCCGGGAGGTTGTGAATGCTCCATCCCTGGCAGTGTTCAAGACCATGTTGGACGAGGCCTTGGGTGATATGGTTTAGTGTGAGGTGTCCCTGCCCATGGCAGGGGGGGTTGGAACTAGATGATCTTAAGGTCCTTTCCAACCCTAACGATTCTATGATTCTATGAAAGGACTGTCAGTCTGCAAAGCCCCAGAGCACCTAACTCACTTTCTTATCTCCTGCCACCCTGAGCTGAGCTCTTGGCCATAAAAAATACCTCTTCTGTGAGACTGTTTCTCATTTTCTCCCATTTCTCCCTTCCTTCATATATTGTGTGACTGGATATGAATTAATGTCCCTACTTCGGGGGAAAAAAAAACAAACCCACAAAAAAAACCCTCCTCCCAAAAAAGAAAAAAAAAGAACCACCTTAAACAAAGAAAAAAAAACCAAACTCCCCTCTACCCCCCTGCTTAAAAAAAAAAAAAAAAACAACAAAACCACCCCCATAAAAAAATCCACTATTTCCCCCAAAAATCCAACCAAACTCAACAAAAAAGTCATCATCCCTGAATAAGAAAAGGAAGGCTGAACACCATGCCCTAAATGGGCAGATGCTCTGTGCAGGCAAGGGGCGCAGCTCAACTGAAAGGGAACACAGAAACTTTCAGCTAATAGTGTCCTTGTGTCCCTTTTCCTTGTGTGACACTATACAAACATGGACTTCCCAGCTCATGGCACAGGGGATTGGAATTAGGTAATCTTTAGTGTCCCTTCCAACCCAAACCATTCTATGATTCTCTAATTCTATGTATGTGTCTATGTATGTCCTACTGCAGGACTTACTGCTGTGCATTCCAGAGTCTCATAGGTGTTCCCTGCAGTTCGCCGTAGAGGGTAGCATCCCACAGAAATACTGCAAATACCATTGTTGCACTAAATGCTGTTCAGGCACAAAATTATTTGGGGGAAACTCATAGTGAATTATAGGCTGCCTGAGCAGAGAGATTAAATTTGGAAAACAGCTAAAAATTTGGAGGGAAAATGAAGCAAGAAGGGCCGGGCCAAGGGATTTTGCTCACAGTCTTAGAAGTGCAGACATCTAAGGTGTGATGGTATAGCAAATCTTTGCCTACACCTCCTTTTGCTTGCCTGCTCAGCTCTCCCTCTGGCACTTAGGGAGAGTAGGAGAAAACCTGGAACAGCGGTGGGTTCTACTTTACATCCTTATGTCTTCCTTCCTTTTTTCAACCAATTGGTAGAGCAGAGCAGAGGCTTCAGTGGC
Source organism: Pezoporus wallicus (assembly GCF_028554395.1). Lineage (NCBI taxonomy): Eukaryota > Metazoa > Chordata > Aves > Psittaciformes > Psittacidae > Pezoporus > Pezoporus wallicus. The sequence goes on along the minus strand of NW_026637044.1, from coordinate 1,421,372 downwards.
ATGAGAAGTTGTAGTGGAATCCCGAGAAAAACAAATTGGTATTTCCAATGCCATATTGCCTTGTGGATTACATCAAAGCTTGAAGATTTTCCTTCTTTCCCACCCCCTGAGGTGATCCTACTAATCCTCACTAAGATGACAGCAGGTCACCCCCATTACCAGTTCACCTTTTGATCCACAGTGCTTAACAATACCCCAATACTTTTTCCAGAAACAGAAATCAGAAATATGCAAAGTATCTCCCATCATGCACAGGCCTTACTGATGCCTTTCCCTGTGGTCAGAGGGTGGGGAGGATATCTGTTAGCCCTTCTGCAGAGCAGCAAAGCCTCAGTGTTTCACCTGTGCAAATAACCCCTGCACCACCCCCAGGGACCAGGACGACAAGTTAAAAATGGAGCATGCAATTTGGCTCCTGAACATCTGTATTCCAAGCAGCAGTGAAAGACAGAATGGTGGATCTCCAAAATAGCCTCTGCTTGGCTAAACAGCCCCACTGCCAACTGATGGCTGTTTGTCTGTTTTCATTTGTACAGCCCTCAAACCTAATAAACACCTCAGACATGAAAAGAAAACACAAGAAACAACAAGGGTAAGAAAAACCAGGCCATTGACTGCCTTTTTAAATAGATCGTCATGGAGCTAAGAGACCAGACCTCATTCCAAGTACATTCCTGTGCTAACATGAATTCATAGACTATTCCTGTGTGATCATTTGGCAGGGACATGATGCTGTCACTCTGCATCCATCTCTTTGCAGGGCCAATCCTGCCTGTGGTCTGTCCGGAAGCTGACAGCATCCACAGAATAGTGCGACATTTGAATTTTTCAGACAACATTTATTTATTTTTATTACATGACTGATTCCTTTATTACTGGCTTTTAACCGAAGCCAGCCCATAATCATTGTTTCTTTGAAGCACTTACAGAATGAAAAATATTATACCTGGGCTAGGAATAATGTTTTCCTTCCCTTTCCCTTCCTCCTCTCTCTCCTCTCCAGTGTCCATGTATTCTTCCTGATTTTCCTGAAACTGCCCTTTCCTTCAAAATCCCACCTGTCATCAGCCTGCCTAATCAGCATTTTGGATCCAACACATCTTCCACCAACATGTCCTGAGGCAGCAAGACCCACAGATGACTTTGCACAAGCGTCAGCATGGACTTGTAGAGTGCGACAAAAGAAAAAGGTATATAAGGAAAAAAAGTGCTACTGAAATGTCTTGTTTATTGGCACGTGTTGCCCAAAGGTGTTGAAAAGACTACTTAATGATTGTGCTCCTCAACCTATCACTGTGGTCTTTCATTTCATCCACTTGACACACACGTTGTGCATAAGCACACAAGAAAACAGCCAAATTCCAGTACAGAGCGTTGGAAATCAAAATGAGAAATTATTTACTGCATGGGTAGGGTCCGCAGGGTAATGCCTTTTTCTATGGTTTCCTGATGTCTATCAATCATAAGTGCCTGTTGTCTCTTGACTCTCACTCACCTCTTTTCTTTCTGAAATCCTACAGACCACCTCTTCCTTTTTAATGGCCCTTCTAAACTGTCTCATGCTTCAAAGAGGCAATATTTCCTAGGTTTTTCAGGGAGAATCAGTGACTGACCGGCTTCATCTCACTGCGGCTTCTGGCAAAAGAAAAATTAGATGGGACTTGAAAGTCCCAGTACTCTGCCTTGGTTTTGGAAGCAACCACCACAGCCATCAGAATGAGAAATATGAGAAAATGTTCCAACAAACCCTTTTAAAATAACACATGAAAAAATCTTTGATAAGCACTAGATTAGTGATGGAGCCTTAGGTCTTGGCAGACAGTGGTCATAACAGCATGACTAGCACCAAGGAGCAGGACCAAAGTCCTCTTTAGTTCACTGTTTTGCCTTCAGCAGTACATACCATCCATGCTGGGGGGGGGAGGGGGGAGGAAGGAGGGAATGGGGGGAGAAAAAGAGGGGAAAAAAACACAACTAAACAAAAACCCAACAAACCCACACTTCTTGAACCTTTCTTAGTTTTACATTCTCATCTTCCAGCAGGTCATGTTTGAAGGAATTTACTGTTGCTCCCTGGATATTTTTCTGCAAAAAAGAAAACTGCAAAGGTATTTGAAGTCATGTAGGACATCAGGACCTCAGATCACATTTGCAGATGTCTTCATGGCTCCCCTGAGCATTACCAATATGCTATTCAGAATGAGATGAAAAAGTCTAATATTTCCTTTTTGGGGACACAAAGCCCAGGATTTGATTGATTTTCCATGGGTAGCTGGAAACTAGGAATTTCTTCATAAGTATGTGCCTGTATTTTTGCATGTCCCCAAGTATCTGAGCTGTTAATAAGTCAGAGAACAATCTAATTTTCCTGTGATGCCACATGTAGGCAATGCAAAGACACTTTTTAACCAGTTCCAGGTGACTGAGTGATTGGATCCTGTGTCCTTTGACCTTATTGCCATTGGCACTAACTAGCTCCAGTTAATATAGTTTTTCCATTTTCTACTTTTGTCAAAAATAGGTAATGGATATGACCCAAAGGGATCGTTTCATGTAATTATTAAGCCTCCACTTTTTATAAATAGCTTTGGGGGTGGTGGTCTGAATTTCCTAAAATGAAGCACACCCCTGGGAAGCAGGGGTGTTATCTCCCCACAGAACTCAGGAGCTGGGTAATTTCATGGGTCAGGGGCTGGAGCTCAGAGAACCAAGGGGGAAAGGGCAGAGGAAAGCATGGTGCCTGCTCTGACTCCAGTATATTGCTGCATAAATGAGATATGAAAGGCTCCCAGCTCCAAATCTTCTCAGTATTTCTATCCAAGAGAAACAGGCCTCTGTTCTGTAAAGCAGCTGAACACCGTCTTAGCTCTAAACATGGGATCTCAGATCCTTTCAGCAAATATCTTAAGTAAGTTTCTTTTCTTCACTATGCTATAATTTTGTTGATTTGAGCTATGTCGCTTGGCCAGCCAGAGAGGGGAGTTGACTGTGAAGCTTTTTCAGTTAGTCCAGGCACAACACTACTGAAATGCAAGTTATTTCATTCATAGGAATATGCCACATATCTGCTCCATAAAGTGTATGGGATGCCTAAGGACAGAAGACCTCTTCTTCAACAAATATGCTAAAAATCAAAGAGAAAGAAAAGACGTGCACAATTGCTGAGAAAAAAAAAAAAATCATAATGTATCTATCTCTACAGGATGCTACTGCTCCTCAGGGTTTTTCTGCCTTCCTATTGAAGGTTAATGCTCCCACAATAATTGTATCAGTGCCTCTCTGTGTGATATAAATGTCTCTTGAGCAAGTTTATCTTCATTCTGAAGAGTATAAGGAGTTTCACACAGTCTTTTGTTAAGTGGTGGGAAGCAACCCCTCCAGCAGTACCAACAACAGCAAAAAACAGGAATGGCAAAATCTTCTGAGACTACAGCTCAAGGGAGCTCATCTTATTATGTAAGATTTTATTCAGGAATATCCCTTCAAAAAAACCAAAACCCTTCCCATACCCAAAAGCCCAGCCAGAGCTTTCAAAACGTCTGACAACTGTTCTGGGCACAATCAGATATAGCTATGTCTGGTAATGGCTTTCAGGTTGGGCAATGAAAAAGAAAAAGGACTGTAAGGACTGACTAGGTATCAAAAGAATATGCTTATTAGCATCAACAGGGAAGTCAACATCTGGAAAAAACTCTATAGCTGAGCAGGTGTGTGTATGATGCCTGTGTTTCGGACAATGTGGTTTCTAGCTAGGAGATATCCCCCAGAAACCACTTGAAAATTGAACAAACAGAAGCATCTCCTCTTTCCATTAGTATTAATGGCCCAGACATTACCCAATTTGAAGTGGAAGCCGGGGCTGATTAAGGGCCTGATCATCAGAGCTTTAATGGAAAAAGAGGAGCACAACCTCTCCGTAATCAGGGATTGGGAGACATCAAATCAGCCTGGGGCAGCAGTAGTGAAGGATGAAGCAGGTTTCTGTACTGGAAAGTTTTCTGCTTGGAAAGTCTGTTGTCCAAATATTTTGATACCAAATCATAACTAAGCTGCCTGCTGCCAGAATCATGTACTCTGATGTGAGCTGTTCACAAATGACTAAACCAGGGAAAATGAGACAAATACACTGGGTGGGGAATTTGAGAGCTTGGGGGCTGGTACCCAGCTCTGACGCTGCTTCTCTGGGTGGCCTTGTAAGCGTGTCTCCTTTGAAGTGATGCAGGAGGAAAATATTCCTCCTTTGTTATTCCTGTGTTCAGACAAATTTTTACAGTGTGTGCAGACCATCTCCTAGCCCACGTGTACATTTACACAGCCAGGCACAAGGAACACTGGGGATTGTTATTATTATATGGCTAATGATATCCATTACCTTCCAGGCATGAATCAAATCTGGAAGCAGTAAGGTCCCGATTTGGAAATTTCTGTAAAATAAGAACCTACTGTTTTCACCTGATCTTATCTGGACTCCCCGGAGACCACTAGATTAGCAATTAAACATGCAACTGGAAAATGGACTTGGAGCCAACAGAAGGGAATGTCCTTCCTTGCTGGAGAGAAGTGAGTAATATTATTAAAAGTCCCAGAATACCCTTTGTGCTGTTTGTCACTTTCTTTTTCACATTCAAGGAAAATAAACAAGTGCGCTCAGATATGAGGACAATGTCAAGTTAAATTAAATTGTTGGGGCTCTCCAGTACTGAGGTGGGGTTATTAATTTTTGTCTGTCCATAGAAAGAAAAAAAGGTAGCATAGGAGAATAAACAAACCAAAGCAAAGCAAAATATGGAAGCTTTAAACTCTCTTTCTCTTCTCAGTCCCACAGCATGTTCAGCACTCCAACAACCCCTCCACAGCTGTAGTTCCCAGTCCTGCCTAATGTCCCACCGGCATCTCACACATCTACAACCCATCATCGGCTTTGCTTTCTATCAGCAAAGGCAACCTGTGAGCTCTGCTCAGTCCAACGCCATGAGGGAGGACTTAAACATCCTCCTAACCTTTTCAGACATTGAAAATTCAACAGCCTGACATATTTTAAGGTGATATTTAGGACTCTGATAACAGAAAAAAATGTTGGTGTAAGATAACTCCAGTCTTACAGTGCAAGTTGAAAGCACTGCAAGAGCTTTCAATTTTTTGTTAATAATATGATGACCATTTCTGCTACTACTAATTAGAATAAACAATTTATTTATAGTTCTAGTGATTATGCCATAGATACTGTTTCTTTTCTTTACCTGATAATTAGATATATATTTGCTTTTTCTTTCACAGCATTATTTTCTTATCACATTTTCTTAAAACATCTTTTCATTAAACTAGCTGTTTTGGTTTTGTGAATATTACAAAAAAGAGGCAGAACAACTGGAAGAGTGAAAGTCCTTTAGAAACATGACTTTTCAAAGAAATAAATGACAATGCTGATGGGTGCATCTGGAGCTCCAAAATTCTCTGCTTTTTTTTTCCCTCTTCATTTGTTCATTCTGTCTTTGTGGTTCACACAGTAGGAAGCTTGGTCTCTAAAGGCAATTAGGGCAGGCTTGTTTGCACTCTCACTGCAGAAAGAAAACTCCTACAGTCTGTTCCAAAGGAGCTAATGCACTTACTCCAAAGGGAAGCTTGTTAGCAAAGACAAGAATGCAGTGTGGCAATAAACAGGCATCTACATCAGAAGGTTAAAGAGTGTCTAAGGGTGGTTCCAAGAGCTGTAAGCTCATCATACGTACTGTCACACATACATGTATAAGCAATCCCTGACATGGATCTGATGTGATCAGCCCTGCCAACATGTTCTTGAGCACTTTTGGAGTTCAGGTGGTCCAGGGACCATTCCCAGTAAGCCTTTTGAATGTGGCCCTCCTCTCCTGGAGGCTAAGGGAAGCTAATGGTATGGACATGCCAGCTGATCTCAAAGTTAGATAATCAGCCCGTCTCATTTTGTTTGTAAGCATAGATTTGAATTACCTTGGAAGAAAATGGAAAGCAACGCAAATGTCTGCTTAGTCCCACAGGAAGACACACCAGATTTGTGGTAGTACAAAAGGAGAACATAGAGAACACAGGCCGTTGCTCACTGAACAAACAGGGAAAACAAGAGCTGTTGAGTACTTTTGCAAAACTGCATGAGTCCTTCCAGACAATTCCTCCTCCATGGGCTCTTGATATCCTGACTGAAAGTGTGGTAGGCAGATGGGCTGTTTTATCTATATGGTGTCCTGCATCCATCATGGCAGATTCACAGACCAGGGATTCAACATCTCAAAGGTTTTCAGCACAGCTACCAGTGGAAACACCTGCCACTTCTGTGTTTGAAACAGAGTTCCTCTTGCTTCATCCATCTTCACAGTGTTTATGTCTGCATCCTGTTGAAATCAGCGTTTCCAGAAGCACTGTTCTTACTATAGCAGTTGAACCTAATTCCCTTGTAGAAGTCTATCAATTTTTATTTTACCTCAATTAATTCAATGTTTTCCTATTCTGGTTTATTATTAGATGGAAAAGGGTATATAAGCCTGTAAGGCCAGGACTGCTCCTTCTGCTCTTAACCTTTCCTCTTGCTGGCAAAGCATCAGAGTTCACTGAAATGCTATTTTCCTCCTCAGAAGCCTTCTTTCTTAATAAATTCAGCTTTCTGTTATGCTCTGGGGCTGTCTCCACCTCAGCCATTCAGGGGACCCTTCTGGAGAAGCACTCTCAGCCCTTTGCTCCCTGTCTGAGCACAAAGCATGGCTCCAAACCAAAGGACAATGTGGAATCAAAAAGGTTTACGCAACTAGACGAGTTGCCAGAAAGCAATCTGAGGAAAAGTTGTTTTGCCTCTTCATTATTGTTATTATGGTGTTTTGGCAGTAAAAACAAGAGCGAGCAACCAAAAGTTAACTTACACTTCAAGAAGTTTGAGATAAACATTTTAATCTCTTGGGGCTGCTGGAGGTTTCACAATCTCCGCAGCAAACTCTAAACTTGTGCTGATGATTCAATTTGTCTATCTACTTTTCAACAAATTAGGGATTACTCCTAAGAGCCCAGCAATAAGAATCTGAGGAAAACAGCCCTGAAGTAATGCTTGGGTTTCAATTTCAGAAGTGGGACAAATCTGAGGAGAAATAAAGGTGGTTCCCTTCATGTAGGTTTTCTGTCCAGTTTCTTGTTCTCTCTTTAATGTGTTTCTTGACTTTTGAGAACTGTGTATGAAAAAATGAAGGTCCTGCAGTTGCCTTCATGAGGAGGAACATTTCTTTGCACTTCTGCTTCACATCTCATGATATGATGTGATGTTGGCATCAGTAATCCATCCCTGACAGAAGTCATTCCCATTGCTTTGCTGTTAACCTGTACCTACATGAGGTGGTCATGGCTGTAAAATTCTTCATTCAATGACACCCTTCATTTAGGTACCTCTGTGGCAGGTGAGCTTTACAATTATGACCATTTTAACTATCAAGGTCATTGAAACCTGTGCTGAGTAGGATTTTCCAGAGTGCCTCACAGTGTATTTTTACGCCACCTGGCCTGTGGCCAAATCTGCTGCTTTGGCTGCCCCTCATCTGCTCTACAAGGTTATCGCTACCAATCCTTTCCAAACTGCCCACAATTCTTTCCTCATTCTCTTCACCAGGAATTACCATGTTCTCAGATGTGGTGCCATAACTGTGCTCTAATTGCTTCCAAACACAGTCCTGACAAAATTGCCTGGGTTTAAACCACAGCAAAAATAGCAAAATTCTCTTCTAAAGTTTCTAACTTAACCTAGATAATTTTGTCATGATTGAATGAGGGTCTGACCACATGTGTGGTTGTGCTGGAAGATGTGAAGGAATAATGGCCATGAGCTCAGAAAAGTGACTTTTGCATCCATCTGAGCTGCAACTTCATTGCAACTTAAGACAGCTGGAGTATCTCGCAGTGCTGTTTAAGGATGCTTGACTTCAGTCACAGTACTATCAGATGAGGAAATGATGTACCCATAGCTGTAAAAGCCATTGCTTCTGCCCATAGACTGTAGAAGAACTCTGGACTCTGCCCTCAAAGCATCCTTAAAATTAGGTTACAGGGGTTGTCTACACACTTGCTCCAGCACAAGTCTCAACTCATTCCCCAGAAAAGCCACAGACTGTATTCATATACTAACTGGTATCGCCAAAAGAAATGTTTGAATAAATTATATGTAGTACAATCATTGGTACAGGTTTTAATACTGGGAAAATGTTTCCCTCATGGCATCTGACTATTGCATGAAATGAATTTTCAGTCATGTTCTCAGTAGAAAGCTGTCCATAATATGAATGTCACCATCACTATTTGATATCTGTGACAGTATCACTGGGAAAGAAAGGGAAAATGAGCAAGGAGGTATCATTTGCCTCACTGCCAGGCCTGGCCCCTTTCTCCTAATGAAATAAACCCCTCACCGCAGGGATATGCTTAAGTCACAAACTTTTGAAGTTTCTTTCTGCACTGGAGCTTCAGGAGATATGGAGGAAGCCATTCTTTGAAATTATTTAGTCTGTGCATTTACCTGGTGTTCAGCTTTAAAATATAAATATATACAGACTATTGACTGAATTGTTCCTCTCCTGACCTGAGGGTTACAGGGCTCACTACATGTGCACTTGAGTATCAGATCAAAGCAGTGAACTCAGACAACGGTTACTTTGAAAACCAACACCACAGAGATCCTCACAGAGATATAAGAAGTCTTGAGGTATCAAGTGCCCATAGCTTGGTGCAAATGGTTGCATCTAAAGAATGACAATGGAAAAATCAGATCAATTCAAGATAGAAACAAATTATGATAAATATACGATGATCATCAATCCATGAGAATAATTAGTAATTGACCAATGTCTTATCCTATAGGCTCTATATGCAGCTGAGTCGCACAAGCAAAACTCCAATACAATCAATGGAATTACATCATCTGTGAGTGTCTAGTTTCTCCTGTTGTATCTGATTCAACTGGACTATTTTTAGCCTTTTGCTAACGTCCAGAAACCCCTGCTGACAATCTGCACTGCCACCTTGTGTGATTCTGGCATTTACTCGGGCTTCCTTCAAAATCTTTCTCCGTTTCCGCTGAGTATCCCTCTCTTTCAACCACAGATTGTTCATCTGATAATGAAATGATTTAATTATGCCCCAAAAGCTCATACTATTCACCGTTGTCTCAGTCTCTCAAATGGACAGCCCTAAACAGGGCTCTGATATCATCCCCTCCTCTACTGTCTGAGCGTGGAGGGTTCAGGCTCACAGACATAGTTTTTACCAGAACTCATATCCCATCTGCTTGTTCTCTCTGTACCCCTTGGCTTGTTCTTTGTCTTGACCTGGGGCTAATCAGATTTGGAATGAAAGATACAAATTTAGGAATCGTTCTGCCTTATACACCTGAGTCCTCATCTCTTGCTTGCCTCCTCTTGTGCCTGTTCACTTACAATCCCCAGTTACAGGTCAGGGAGCTTGTCCATGCACAGTGTGTAAAATCTTACAAAAAGAACTGCCTGCATGGGAACAGATAGCTCTGGGATGTCACTGGGGTCTTACACATTCAGCTCATTCTGCAGGATTTTCTTTCAATGAACACACTCATAATGTGTCTTAATAAGGAACTTAATAGCTTTGAGATTTCTTTGGGTCTCTCAGAATAAACTGAAATTGTGTTAAAAAGTTCAGAAAGCTTGGAAGAGAAAGATGGACATCTATAGCCACACTCTGCTCATGATTTCACATAAAATTGCCTGAGAAAACTACTCTAAACCTGCCCACTATCCTCCCCTAGACTTTTCATACATACACACAGGCATACATGGGTAAGTGTGTGCAGGTACATGTGCATGTATACTGTATCCAGAGATGAGTGTGCTTTTGGTAGTTCTGTAACCACAGAGTTCAAATCTTTCATTGTGTTTTGTTTTCCTTTCTGAAAGAATAAAAATCATGGAGATGTAAGAGGAGAAACAATCTTACACAGGTAGAGGGAGTATTAATTTTTTTTATCAATCTAGTAGTGTTTTCCCTTTTCTAGCTTCCAAGACTCTCTAACACGTCGTTAGTGAGCTACATCTTGGACTTCAGGCACTCACTGGGCTTCTGTTCACCTCTCACTCCCAGGTCCTGCACCTTCTGTATTTCCTGGAGAAAGTGACAAAAAAAGCAGACTAAAAAATCCAGGCCCCAAAATACGAGCTTGTGAATGTTTTCCTTTTCCATTTTTATTTTACTTGTATGAAAAGAATGTCAGTGTTGGCTCTGCAAAGGAGACCTAGAAGACAAGTGAATGGCCAACATGCTGTGTTTGAATGTCATTCAAAAAATCCATTGCTATGCTAGAAAACGTTATGCATTTCTGCTCTCTTCAGCCATTGCTAAAGTTTATGATCTTACCTCTTATCACCTTCATCATTACTGCCATCACTAGGGCATGGCTTATCTATACACAAAACCACTCATGTTCTGGGAGAAGATAAATATCATATATTCACTCCCTTCAACAGATAAGGGGTACGGCACATGTGTTCAAAGACACAATTTGAGGAGCAAAGCTATATCATCCATCTTTCATCTTGTGCCACCTTAACGGCTATGCGAAATATCGTTCAATTTCCTGGTGCTCACTCTTTTGCCCAGTCCATTTTTGCATCCCCAAGGACACAGCCATTCTTCATCAACATGGCCTGGATGGTGCTTGTGGAAGGAAGTGGAAACATCAGCTTCTTTCAGTTGTTTTTCCATTAAATCTTCTCTTAGGTATATAAGCACGTCAGTCTACATTCAAGTGAGCATCTCTGGAGTGCTGCTGTAGACAATGAAGACTGTGGCAATAGAGAGAATTAGCAGTCTTCGGTCATCTCAGTCTAAATAATCTAGGATGGTTTAGACCAGGTCAGGTGAATCACACTTCAAAAACACCTATTGTTCTTTTTCACCTACAAAGAAAGTGTTAAGGTGTTTATCTGAGATATTATTGGTGGTTGAAGGGAGGTTAAGGGAGCCCCACCCAGTGTCACAAACCTAAACCCTATCCAGAAACATTTCTTCTCCTTCCTTCAAGGAGATAAACCATGTTTGCACATGTGATTTTTTTCATGACATTTTGGTACCAGTTCTGTCATCAAAAAGTACATGTTGAAGAAGGAAACTCAAAGTGCATTGTATGTCATAAGTAGCAGGGAGTGAGGTTGACAGGGAAATTTATTCCCTAACTCCCAGGTAGCACAGTTGGTGTCCCCAGTTTGCTGCTGACCTTCTTCTGCACACCTTATTATCTCCAGCAGCTGTAGCCAGACAGGCTTGAAAGGACTTCTGACAGGCAAAGCCTGCACCCTGTCTTTCTGTTCTCCCTTGATAATCTGTTTTCCCAAGTGGCTACCTGTTTTATCTGTGATAAACCAGGCCTTAAATGTCATGTTCCAGCAACAAAGCCATCCCCAGCAATCCCAAAGGATGTCTCAGCATCTTGGCAGTCTCCCTACCTTGCACTTTGGGCTTTGGGAGACACAGTAAACTTTGCCTTTACTCATATGTTTGATCTCAAATTTATGTACCCTGATTCCTAGCTATGGAGCTGAGATCGAGGCCCAGATTGTAATTCTGGCATGTTTATAAAACATGAAATTGAAAGTGAATTGAAACTAGTATGGAACAGAGTGTAATTGTTTTCAAGCTAACTGAAACCTGGCTCACAGCAATTTAGTTAAATGCAGTAAGATCTCAACTAGAGGAACAGAAGCCTAATAAGAACCTAATTAAGGTGATCCTCACAGTGCTTTCAAATATGATTATAGGCAGAGCTGGGCTTTTTCAGATCTAGTGGGAGCATGTGGCTACGGTACCACTCTCAGCTGTTGCCTATTCTCTCATCTGGAAGGTACAACCATGCAGCTGTCTGACATCAAAGGATCTACTCCACCACGTAGCACACACCGCATCCAATTTAAAACAAAGCTGGATGTGAGTCTTTACTGAACTTGCATTGACGTGATTCGGAGAAGTTTGCATGCCTGGTTTAGCTGCTGAAGCTGTATTAAGAAGATAACATATGAGATGGGTAACACAGTTTTAAAACTGATCCAGAATGGGATTCTCTTGGATATCTCCACTTTATCCAGTTATCCCAAGCCTCCCCATAATGAAGTTCCACTCAATCCAGGCAAAGGAACAATTGATCTCCTAAAGCAAGTGCCTAGTACAGGTCTCTTCTATCCTTGAAAGTGTCCTTTTCCCCTGGCTAGAAAATTTTGAGGTTAAATCACATATTGTGATTTTGAGTCCATCCATATTCATATCACCATCTGAGCTACAGAATTCACACTTCTTCATAAACAGTTGAGAAAAGGGCATTTTTGCATCATAAATGCCCAGTTTAGGGCAAGAGAAACAAGGAGATCACAACTCCAGGTGTTCCAATGGGAGCTTGGCATGACTAAATCAGATGTAGACCTTGGCATTAGTAAAAGGAGTTCCCCTGTTAGCTTAATGGGACATTTTCCAGGAGCTTCAAAGAGATGCATGGAGACTGATAACAATTTTGGTGACAGAAGTCACTCTTGTTCCAAAAGCCATTTGAAAAGAACCATCTCCACAGGTCCTCAGCCGTCTAAGGTAACTCAACTAAGCTGTCCTGGATATAACTACCAGCCTTAGCAGGTATCATGCTAACTGTAACCCTAAATACACAGGCAAGATGTCAAACACTGTGTGCTGGGGAAGTGAGCAACATCAACAAGGAGTTACTACATGATGATATTGTGGATGCAAGTTTTTGTTTCTTCACTGAATAGCTGTGAAACAACATCCTTATTAGTGTAATACTACTCAAGGTCATGGGGATTGGCCAGGTCACCACTACTGAATACAGAGTAAAAAGAAAACAGTGGTCCTAAGAACTTGTCATGTAAGTGAACACAAGCCACAAGGCAAGGGTTTATTTTGGCCCATGACTTTATTGTAAGGATCTGAATGTAGTAACTGACAGTTCAAATGAAAACAAAAAGGAGAAGACTAGAGCTGGAAGAATGTTTGAAAGAAATGGAGGACCTGGATCAGGGGAAAAAAAACACAGAATTGCCAAGGTCGGGTGCACTAGCGAAATAAAATCCATGTGTCTGAAAACAAATACTGCAGCCTGGCTGCCATGCAGAAGAACTCACAGCCACTGACTGATGAAAAAAAAATAATAAAAAAATGAAAAAAACAGAGAAAAAAAAAAATCCCTTTCTGGAGGAGGCTGGTATGTGCACAGCACTATCATAAGAGAATCTATCTTAACTCTGCCCTCCCTTTCATAAGGAAAGTTCATATACACTTAGGCAAACCAAAAAGGAAACTCTACCATACTAAAGACTCTTTCTTGCCAGACTTAACTTTTGTACATCTTCCAGATGAGACAGGAAGGGATGCTCATTGCTTCCCCATGGATTCCTGCAATCATGCAGAATTTTGGACATACTGAACTACTCTTTCCATCCCTCGGGAAATTCTAATCAAAGGATTAGTCAGTTTTGCTATCACAAGTGTAAAATAACTCCTTTTGCCTCATCTATGATGGAAGTGGAACAGATGTTGGAGATGTTGAAATTGGCCCCTTGGAACAGGGACAATGAAGCAAGACACCTACCTACCAGTTGTCCACTCTATTGTTCAGGGAAACAGGTAAAGACTATGTAAATATTCATAGCAACTAAAAATTAAGTCATTCTATTTCACAATCAATAGTTTTTTGGTTCATATTTGTCAGCTGATGCATAGCAAGTCCTTAAGCTGCAGTAGCTGGTCACTGAAAGTTCTCTGTCCTACAGCCGTGAGATATGTAGGTTATATTTTGTAGATTCTACTTTTTTCTTACTCAATACAGGTTAGGGTACAAACTGAGGTAACTGATTTTTGTTACTGGAAGAAGTAGTTGAATTTCATTGATCTGGTTCTTGCTCCTGGACTCCAGGTTGGCTGCAAACTACATTTTGGCCATGCAAAACCAACAGCATCAGTCCAGTGAAAAAACCACGCAGTGATAACCACCCTAGGAACAAACAGATTTTTGCATAAGTGGTTAAATGTTAGAATTAGTTGAGTACTATATTAATTTATGATATCTGTTATCACTATTTACAGCCAGACCAACTTTAAGTCTGGTTTTCCCTGGCCATTCCCTTCTTTTCTGCCCAGATGGGATTTGAAGCCATTTTCTCAGAAAGCTCAAATCTGTCCTGTAAAAATCTGGTTTACAGAACATATTTATAAATGTAGAGAAGCCCTGTTTATGACTTTCTGAATGGCTGTGGTGTAGCAAAAGGGAATATTACAAATGCTGAAGGTTTCGGTAATTTGAACAGCACATACTAATACCGTGGAAACCAATTCCAGGCAGCATGCTAATTAAGCTACACAAATCCCTTGCACAAAAGAGTGAAGTTGATTGTTTTACATGACCAGTCACAATATGCCAGCTCAGAAATTAGCATAAACAGACTTTGAACAAGACTGGAAGTTGAATAATCCATTAAAAACTGGATTTGAGCAAACAACGATTGCTTTATTCTCCTTTGCACAGAAGTAGGATGTATGTCTAACATGGGGATTTCCCCTGGCTCAGACCTGAATTAATCAAAGATTCCAGATCAATTATTTGTTCTTGCTAAAGGAAATAGAAATGAGGGAAGAAGAGTTGTGTCCAAGTTTGCACTAGGTGCCAGTCATATGATCAAGATGTGAATCTATCAAGTGTTCTTTAGGCATGATCCTATAGGACTCATCCCCTCCTGGCATTTTGATTTTTTTTTTTTTGCATCAAACATTTCTTAGTGTCCTTACAATGTGTAATGCCTGCATCAGGCAGATAAGACTGAGAGATGAAGAGCCACTATATTGGTTTTCCAGACGGAAACTATTTCTTCTATAAACTCTGAGTTACAATTATGAATAATCAAAGTGTGTGATGTACAAGGCTTATCCCCTATTTTTCTACATCAATATTTGCTTGAATTTTATTAAAGCCTTAGCACTCTGTGATTGGGATCATGTAACGCAGATTGGAAACTGAACTCATTGCACTCTTGCTGTGTGCCTGCCACTGGAGGTGAATGTTTCCTGCCTTACACATTAATACCATGCCAGTCATGCCTGATTACATATTACTGCTTCAAGCAGAAAAAGTGTAGAACAAAGTGATTGCCTTAATCATCAGAAAGGCAGTTTCTGTAAAGAAAGAACAGAAAAAAAACCTCATTGTTTATTCAGGAATGATTTTCCTCTTCAATGTCATTCTGGCTTTCTACACATTTCCTCCAGAATTAGGGACAGCTGACTTCTGTAAATGCTAAAGCTGAGGGACAGAGCTAGGAGTTCACTAATACAGACTGGCATCTTGAGGGACCATGTCCCTAATGAATCCCTAATGAAGTTTCACAGACAGGAAAAAACGTGTCACAACCAATCTTTTGTCCTAGGTGGTTCCCAAGATGCCCTAGGAGAACAGACAGGGAGAAAATGCTTTTGTTTTGTTCTCATCTGGCCACTCATGTCAGTGCCTTTAAAAGGCTCCTTTTAACCACAAATTGTCTGGTCTATCTAAATTGAGCTCAAAAGGTCATGATGCAGTCTTTATCTTGACGAGTACATGGATGACATCCAAGGCAAGATACTAAACCAAGGAGACTCAGCATCAGTTGATGTCCCAGTGACCAAACCATTGTCAGGCTCTGTCCTTCCTTTTTCTGCTCCACTCTTCTTAGACTTTGGAAAAGAAGGAATTCATGGAGGTTTCTGAATCATTAATGAGGTCAAGGATGAAGTCAAAGGAAAATGTGTTTACTGTATTCTTAACCAGCCATCCAATTCTATACTTATTAAGAACTCTTGTTAACCAGTTTTCTTGAATAAAGTGAATGCAGAAGACCTAATGAGTGAAGGTAAAGACAAATGTGTTTTCAATATGGAGAGCAGTGTTCTAGAGAAAACCTTGTGTAATCCTTCACTAAATATTTAAATCTTTACAATGCAGCTCAAGGAGGGCAATACAGCTGCTTTGCTCAGGTCTATTCCTGCTGCTATTCCTGTCTGCCAGGTGAGAGGATAACAAGCCTCCTCACAGCAATCTCAAGCACAGAGATTATGTCCACTCTCAATGTCTCTTTACACATTTGATTTTTTTTCCCCTGAAAGAGAGAGACCATTCTGTTTGGATAGAAAGCAGAGTGAAGGAAAAGTTCAAGAAAATATTCCTTTCCTACTTCAATTCACAAACAATCAGAGAGAGGCAACAGAAAATACTCTGCAGTTGCATGACACCCTTGTTCAACCCCTCTTCTAATGAATTCTCGATTGTCTCCATTGAACGAAACCTTGTAGCAGGGGAGTTTCAATGGTGTTCATCATTTGGTTGAAACACTCACAAAGGCTGTAAAAGCTGTCTCCAGTCTGTATGTGGGTTCCTCGATAACCAGCTACTATCTGAAAATGTTAATCTAATCTGACTTTTGCTTTCATCTTAAATTCCATCACAAACTGAGAAAATTTCCCCCCATCCCATGGAAAGTTTGTAAAAAGCATTACAGGGTCACTAAAATATTTGGTTTACATAAATTGGTATCAGCCAGCCAAAAGAAAAATTGAAATTTTGGGGGGAAAAAATCTCAACCCTCCTTACAGTAGGGAATGAAGTAGAATATAGAGGGATATTTAGTAAGGCTTTGCCATAGAGATCTGCACTTTCCTGCTGACATTAATGGACAGCTTCACACTACACTCAGCAAAATCCATATTATGCCATCAGCTGTTTATACCTATGGCACGTGAAGAGAATGTGATACAGAGATCCTCAGATTAGCAGAGACCCACACGTCACCGCCTGGAGCCATGCAAACTGGCAAGCCTGGAACTGGAAGTTCAGGGCCACATCCATGCCGTGCTGTACCAGTTAGTTATATTGCTCCTGGAGCTTTGCGACTGACTGTGGAGTCAGGACAGGTGTCTCTGAGCCAGTTCCAGAGTTCAGACACTTAGAGGCTGCTCATTTAACTATCTGTTTATGGTATAGACACATGCTGAGCTCAAATGTGCCATAGGAATGGGGAGGTGTGACGATCCCAACATCAATTTCATTAAAAACCTAAGCTCTCTTTTATGTTCAAATAGTAAAATGCTCCTTAACTAAAATACCTCTGATACAAAAGACCAGTAAAAGGAGATAAAACCTATATTTTTAAAAAAAGTATCAAGAAATAATATCAAACTCATGCACCATTTCTAGGGATCTAGAAAGGACATTGGAGTGAGTACTGGAATGATTCCCTCCACAGAAACCATTATTAGTCAATTAATAGTCGACTCCAGGCTTAAATCTGCATCCCCAAGTGTTCACTGAGGACAAACCCATCAGCTCATGCAATAAGTAAAACAGGAATAGTTCTTCATGGTTTATTTAACAACCACAGCAACAGCAGGAGTCAAATTTCAAGAGACTGCAATGAATCTGCAGAGTAAACTTAGTATAACAAATAGACTGTCAGGAACCATAACCCACCAATTGATAGAAGAAGAGGAAAGACTTCAGACAGATTTTCTAAAGCGATTACTTAGTCCTTTTTTTTTTTTTCTGACTGTCAGACTGGTGACACTTGAAAGGATTTCTAGGGACAGATTTTCAGAACTTTCTAAAAACCAGGTCTTATTAAACACCTTTAAATAGTGATTTAAATGTAAATCCTAGGGGGCATTAATTCAGGTTAAGAAGGAAAATAAAATGTGTTAACCATGCAACAATCACAGGTGATTCATAAAATAACACCACTTAACGCTGTTGCACAAGTTAATGCCAGCTGCTAAGCAATACACTGTTCACATTTTTTGCCCAGGACCAGGACTTACAGCTGGGGTCTGGGAGATGGGTACATAATAAGTTTATTGGAACAGATTCTCCAGTTCTCTATGTCAGCTACGATTAGTAGCCATGGGTCTGACCTCAGTCCACAGAGTTTTATGTTTTTAGCCATTGCCTGCATGATACAGATAGGCCGTCCATGCCGTTATTTATTTGTGACTGAAAACAAGGCATGGGAGAACATGCCAGTGAGAATGCTGTGTTCCCACAGCTTCTTGCGTAAATATTTCTCTTTTGTCAGCAATAAAAGGTCTGGGATGCTGATGCAGAAGATAAGAGTGCAGCTGTGCCAGCTCTGCAGAGCTGAAGCAGATGGAGTGTGTGTATGTGCTCAGCTCCACTAAAGGAGAGATACAGGAAAGAAGTCGCTTCTACAAGTGCAATTTGCACTTTGGAGCAGTAGTTATTTTCCACTGGCTTTCGTCAAGAGGCCTGACCTCTCTTGCACTTCAAGACCCAGTAAGTAATGTTATGTCCTCTTCTTAAAAAGGCCTGATCTGATCCAGCTCACTGTTTAAATGCCTTTTTCAGTCCCAGAATGAAACATCTGGAGCCATAGGGTTTTTTAAGAGAGAAAAAAATGGGCTCCACTCCATAGGATGCTGATGATGGTAGAGGGAAGAAGACCTCCAATGCCTTGTTTTGGTACTGTTATCCAGCTTGGAAGAGGTCTAATTCAGTGCTCAGACTGGCTCACACCAGTTATTGCAGAGCTTCTTCCAGCTGCATGTGAAGTATGTGATGTTGGCATACATGAAAGCCTAGATGACAACCTTGCATGTCCACAAAGACCTGCAGCCAACAAGACTATCTAAACATGCACAAAAGTCTGTATGCAAGCATACTTAGCAAATATGTGTTTACATGCATAGGATCAGCTGTGTATTTAAACAAGCAGATGCACAAAAGCATGTACAGATCGGTGCGAGTACATGTTTACATCTGTATCCAAATTTGTGGTTAACGTAATAATACCATATTTGTTCAAGTGATACTGTCCCAATTTACCCTGGTCCTTATAACATGACTAGTCTTGCAATATGTGTTTTATTATGCCACTTATCATGGTGCGAGAATGTCTGCAGTTCATCCAACTAAAATTGTCTGAGTACACAAGCACATACATGTATGTACACATGTGGACACACGTGTACACAGGTATATATTTCTGTGTACCTAAGGGCATATACTGGATCTCTCACAGCTACACCCTCTCTTCATCTATCGATATATTTGTACATCCTTATTGTCTACAGATAAATAAACACATATTTATGGTTTTCTTATGAGAATAAAAAATAATCAATTTTTAAAAGCTGGAATAGTATAACATGATTAAAAATGCTAATTATAAAATTATGTGTTTTATATACTTTTTCTATAAAGAAATATCCATCCTTCATTCAATTATACAGTTATTTAGAAAAATATTGACACTTATTTCTGATGTTTTCCCAAAGCTGACAATGAAAACAGCTCTTCCTTCTAGTCAGTTCTGCTTTATATCTCTCATGCTCTGAGTGGAGATTTCACTTACTAGAATCTCAAGGGATGTAAGTTATTTTGAAATAAACTTACTGTTTCCATTATTTTTTAAAATAAGAAGAAAGAAAAATAAAAAGATGAAAGAACACTGTATCTGATCTTGATGAGTATTTGGCCCATATAAACTAGTCAGATTTACTCTACATGGATATGTGGCAATTCAGTTATGCCAAAATCAAATATTGTACCACACCCAGCTTTCTTCATTATGTATTGTCTCTGATGTTTGATTGAAGAAAGGTATTTTTTCATTGATGCTCTGGCTTTATTCTTCTGCAATGTACTGATGTGATATTTTTACATCTTGCAAAATGTAAATAACGTTTTCCTGTTTCCATTCAATATGCTCTAGCAGGTTTTGGGTTCATGAGAAACAGACTTGTTCTATATATCGACACAACTGTAAAAAAAAAAAAAAGTTGTAAAATATGACTAAGGGGAGCAAGATGCTAAGCCTTTAAAGCTGGATTCTTATCTTGCTGACATCTGTATAAATCCAGAATGCTTTAGAGATACACCAAGTCAACAGGAAGGTCCTTGGGACTTTTCCTTTTTGCTAGTGTCTTTCTGGGTGGCCTCTTATGCAAAAAACTTCATGTTTCTGATTCTCTTTCCAAACTCTACGTATTTTGAGAGTGTTATATCAGTCTGGTCCAGAAGATACTATATCATATATGGTGGTTCTGTGCATATATACTTGGTGCCCAGGACCAAGAAAGGAATGTCTTTAGAGGTTTCTGTGTGAGCCACCTCAGTGAAGATGGCTCACCTGAATGGAGATGGTTAATGTAAAAGGAGCAGTGACCCATACATGCTATTTCTCCTGCTGTTCTTCTCTCTCATAATGTCTGATACAGCAAGGTCATGCAAAGACCAGGAAGTCCCAGGGCCTTCAACTACATATCTCCCCCCTACACCTAGCAAGAGCAATCGTGGATCTGTCCCTGCTTTCCCAAAATCCTGTGGGACTCATAATATTCTCATTCTCCACAAAGTAATCGTGTAGGAACTCAAGGTATCACTCACTGTTACAGGGTGCTCACCATGGAACTGACATGGCTGAAACCCATGCAAAATAATCCCAAAGTGAGTTGATACTGGAAATGCAGACCAGATACCAGATTGCAGGCATCTGGTGAGCATCAAATCTCCAGACATGGAAAAAGGGGTTGAATCAGCCTATAGCTTCCCTGTGTTTTCTTCTTTCCTGATCAGCTGCTCAGCTAAGTCTTCCTTAGGGCTTTTCAATAGTCGTCAGTGCACCACAGTGGCTCACAACAGACTCTGGATGTAGATTCAGAGAAAATCTCTTCCCCTAGCCCAAAACTTTTCTCCCATCTTCAGCAGAGAATCATATTTCCTTTCATATTCACATTTCAATTAGTCAAGACTGGTCTACATATTTTTCAAATAGTAACTACAGTAGCTGGTGATCACACTAGTGGATGTAGGAAAAGGTAAACAAAATATTTAAGAATAACATGGGCAGGTCTTCAGACTTCTCTACTATTTCCGAAAAGAAATTTTTTTTGTCAATGGTCTTTTTAGGTTGTCTTCCTGCTTTTAACACAAAATTTAGTTTTCTCTCTACCACTCCCCCCCTGCCCCGTGATTCAATTTATGAGATAGTATTGAGGACAATCACTGACATATCTTTATGAAGAAAGGCTGACACAGTAATTTCTGACAATGGAAAACTGTCTTAGTTTTCTCAATGGACAGGTCTCAAAGCTAAACTACATCTCCCTGTATTCAGCTGTCCTCATTTACACGTTTGACCATTACGAATGATGGGAATTGTTGTCTGTCCTGTGGGTCCAGCCCATGGGGAAGCATGGGAACATATGTGCTTCAGTGTCCTTCAGGCTCTGCAGCCACATTTGCTTCTTGGTCAGATTATTTTGGTGTTAGATTTTTTAACAAGCAAATGAAAATACTATTCTTTTCCCATTTTCCTGAGAAAAAGTTAATTTGTTGTTCATTCTTAATAACTCGTTATATAAATTTATTTCTTTTTTCCTTTTCCTTACTCTTATCCAATTGAATAGGAAAATTCCTCAGCACAGGCATTCCCTCAGGACCAGAAACCCTGAAATGATTAAAGGACAGCCCTTTACTCCTCACCACTCGAATTTAATTGGTTTCTCATGCAACACACCAAACCTTTTTCTCCAGATCATCTAAAGCTCTACAAGATTTCTTCTGGACTCAAAAGGAACCATGAAACCTGGTGACAAAATTAGAAGTCACAGGAGGAAAAAAATAACAGAGGAAAAGCATTCTTCAGCTCTGGCAGAACTGGGAGAATTAAGCCCATGAAATTCTGTTTACTCGGGACAGGGATACAAGGCACACTTTTTTTTTCCCCTTTTTTTTCCCCCTGAGGAAACCAAAGAACAGTTTTAAAAATACCAAACCTTCAGCATTTTCACTTAATTACAGAGTAGGAGCTGGTGAGGGCAAAGCATGGTTTCTTTTCGTGCTGCTGGCTGCATTTTTTAATGGCTGTTGTTTCATTTTAATGTTTTAGCTTCAGATTTTGTTTTGTTTTTTCTGGTTTGCCTTCTATTTTGGGCACGTTCTGCAGAAACTCTGTCCTTCAGTTTGGAGAGCTATTGGAGCTATCACTCATTTCATTGTCTGAATGATGTAGAGACTCACGTAATGCATCCAAGGCAATGGCTGGAGTGTGCACAGGTTAAACACCTAGACTGGGGAGGGGGACCAGTACAAATATCTGAAATAGGCGGTTTTCAAGCCCCTGGTGAGATACTGCAATTCCTCAATACTCTTTTTGTATATGTGTAACTGAAAATAAATCCTTGTGCATGTAAGCCTGTCTCAACATCTTTCCTACAAGTCATAGCTGTATTTCACATGGCTGTATTTGTGCAAAGCCAATACAGATGGACTTGCCCAGACGCTGGGGAACCAGGTGCCAGAAAAGAAACTGCAGCATCTGCTCACTATGGGTGCAGAGGGGCTGGGGTGGGATTGGTGGTGTGAAAATCAATGGTGGACATGTAACCATTCACATCTTTCTCAAGTTGCGCAGGATCATCAGCAGAGCTCCACATTGGCCTGGAGCAGTGGCGGTCACTAAGAATGAATTGCATTCAGCACCCCTGTTGCTCCTTTTTCCCTATCTGTTCAACTCCTGAACAACAAAAAACTCAGGGAGATCAACCAAAATCACCTACAAAATCCACACTAGATCCTTTCTCTTTGCCCTGCAGATGTATATTGTTCTGGATTCCTTCCAACAGGATGACCCCTGAAATGTAAAACTTTAAATAATTTCTCAAAAAAAAAATAAAATATATTTGTACAGGCGGCTTACATGCCACTTTGAAAGAAAATCCCTTCTTAGACATTTTATGGTTGTCCAAGAGCTTTAGATTTTCATATGCTTTTGCTTTTCAATAAAAAAAAAAAAAAAGAGTAAGAGTGAGGAAAAAAAATCAAAGCCTTTTAATCCCATAAAATATATTCATTAAATACAGGAATGTTTTAAATGTCTTAATAACATGTCTGTGTCTTGAATTCTTGGAATCTTAAAGAAACTACCTAGCTAAGTGGAAATGTAAATAAAGGCTATTTGCAGCTAAGAAAATGAATGGCATTTTGCATTACCCAGCAATCCCAGATAGCTAGGCCTGGCTATTACCACCTTCTTTGATTGCTCAGCCAGACCATAGAGTTCCCTGCTAGCCAAGAGCTGTCCCCCCTACTGTGGTTGCAACAACCTCCTAGAGATGATCGTAGCTGTCAATTTATGTTATGCAGCCATCAAATGCTCCAGTGACAAAATATAGCCAGGCTTCAGGATGAAGGAACCCAATAGTTAAAGGATCTGCTTTTCCAGGCATTCCCTTTTGCAGTCCTAGCACCTCTACCACACTCCATATAGTTTCACTTATTTTTTATCTCATTCAGCAACAGCATGAGAGGGAGAAAGGGGAAATAAGAGGGAAAGGGGAACAGATCTACAGCTTTGTTTTTCCTTTCTGTAAGGCTCAGTGCTTCCAACAATGAACATTAATGTAATAAACAGCTCATGCAGGCCCCCAGTCAGTTCCCACAGCTGTTTCCAGACATCTTATTTTGCTGATCTCAAGAAATAGCCTGAGAGTAGGCTCAAAGTGACAATTAGCATGTAATAACCATTAATAATACTACTATTTTAGTTCCCTAATGACCAGAACTCATTTTGCCAGGCAACAGAAAAGCTGTGAGGACCAGATTCTGATCATCTGCCCAACATGCCTAACTCAGCTTCTATGGTTCCATAGGGCAAGAGAATACTAAGTCATTTGGCCAGTGGCATGATTTTACCTAACATCAGACCACAGTGAGGCCACAACCTTTGCTAATTCCTGATCAACAGTCATAAATAGATGTTCAGAGGCTGCTGCTGTGATGACTAGACCAGGTGGAACACATTAGTCTATAAAGCCCATCAATTCCTGTTGACTACATCAAGATGAACAGTAAACACCTGATACTAGACTCTCAATGTTTAGATAAATCAAGTTAGATAAATCACCATTTCTACCCAGGACTACCAGACCTGGTCTCCTCTCCAGCCACGGGAGCGGAATTGATGAATGCTCTGTAACAGGATGTAGATTGATGTAACTGTCAAGAAAGAAAACATGAGGTCCTAGAGAGCCTGAAATCTCAAAACAAAAAGAAACAGGAGGTAGAAGAAAGGGAGATGACCTGTTTTGTTTAAATTCAATGGGAAATCTGAGACAGGAATTCAGATGAAGGCATTATAGACCGTTTTCAGTAAATTGTCTAGAAAAAAGTACAAAACCCATACATTTTTCCAAAGATGTGTTCCTAGTAGAGAAATATGTCAGTTTTGCAGAGGAAGAGAAGGGAAAGGAAGAGGGAAGGAAAGGGGCAAGGCAAGGCAAGACAAAAGAAAAAAAAAAGAAAAAAAGAGGAGAGGAGAGGAGAGGAGAGGGGAAGGGAAGGGAAGGGAAGGGAAGGGAAGGGAAGGGAAGGGGACCAGCAGTACTACTTTACAGCTTCTGAGATAGTGCCGTATCAGCTTGATCCACCATAACTGATACAAGGCCTGCAGTCAGTTTTCATAGAATCATAGAATCGTAGAAGAGAGTCATATCATACTGAAGGGAAGAGATTCCCCCGTGATAAGGGATGTATCCAATTCAAGAACTCAATGCAGCACTTCATGGGTTGCCTAGCAAACCAAACTAGACATCCACTTGAGACACAGGCTTCTCCGTAGATATAATTGAGATTTAACCAACAAAGGAGATAAGACACAAAACTTGCATTTTCTAGTACACACACAAAAACTACACTCCCAAATGAGGCTGGGGTTGCACTTATGTCATTACAGCAATTGAAGGCAAGGAGCAGAGACTTGAAGTATGGGTGGCTTGTTTGCAGCATAATAAACTGTTGTCCCTTCTAATTAAATGTAATAAAACCAGTCATTTGTGTGAGAAGATTTTTCAAAATTTAAATCTTCAAATTCTCAGCTCCTAAAACAGTATCACAGTGCCCCTAGCTCTTAAATTAACTAGAATTATGGTCTACTTTGGACCATACAAATGCAGACTAAAGGGAAGAAGATATAAAAGAGCTATTGTCCACTCTCAAATATCAGCTAGATCCCAGGAATCTCCACTAGTAGCCAAGCTGTCTGCTCTTTAAACACTTTGAGATGGCTACTTCACATCCCTGTTCACAAAAGCATGATCTTATTGACATAGAAGATGTTGCAGGAACCTAATTCTACCTACTTAGTACAAGAATACTGATATAAAGGGAATTATATGGAGAGTAAAGACCCATCTGGCAAGAGTAAGAGGAGAGTAAGAGGAGCAGAACTGAGCCCTTCACTGAGAATCCAGCTCAAATTAGATGTCTAAGTCTAAAAAGCTTGGCTAATAGCACTGGGAGGTTACTAAAGCAGTCAGGCCTTGCAAATAATAACAGAATTCTGATAATATACACAATAATAAATAATTCCTGCCCCACCAACCTGCAGGAGATTATATACTTTACCCCTTGCTCCTGACAGTGGCCGTAAGCCATAAATGAGTTTAAATGATCCCTCTAAAATCAGATCCTTGATAACTGTGTCTTTAAGTCTAGTGGAGCTATCACTGGAATAATATTTCTGCCAACAGGGGACAGAACACCGGGTTCTGGTTGCAGTGCTGTTTGCTTTGTGAGGATCTGCTGGGTGACTGGCCCCATTGTTCAATACTGAGGCGGATACTCTGAGTCACTTCTTGTAGAAAATCTGTTTTCTATAAGAACTGACATCCCTATGAGTCATTTACCTTTGTTACCAGTTGGAACCAAAGAGATGATGGAGGACAGGGTACTGAAAGCTGGCTTCTTCTGGAAGATAGTGAATTTGGTCTTCAGCACAGTCCAAAACAAGAGGAACTCCAGAAGACACAAACAAGCCCTGTGCTGATGGACCGGATTTGGGCTAGTTTCTTCTGCCCCAAAAATAGAGAAGAGCTATTATGAGTTGCTAGAGGAAAACAAGCCTCAGAGACAGCCCTAAAACCCAAACTAGGCCATGGGTGTAACCCCCTTTCTTGTGGAGACTAGCTTGTACTCCTGACCTTCAGTTTCTCCATGGACGTCATACTCAGATGAACAGACTTTAAATATAACGTGTCACGTTATGTGTCCAGCATGACACTCTGAATTGGCTCCTATCACACTGTCTCCTCTAGTTAGTCTGGGACGTCATATGTTTACAAGACAGAACTACAGTTTCTCTTCCACTGCATGACTGCATGTGTCCAATTCCAGTCTGATCTCCTGGATCCAATGCCTGCATTCCTGAAGCAGAGAAAGACCACGGCATTGCACAGTTGGCTTTGACCCACAGCAAGTCACCTGGCCTTTCTTACATCTGCAGCCTGACTTTGCAAAGACCCTAAGTCCCCACTGTGAGATGACCTGAAATGGTTACCATCCTCCCCAGCTCCCCAGACATGTTTCCACCTTGTCTCCAGACATGGTCCTCCTACAAAGGATCTCACCTTAGGAGATCTTCTCTTTGAAAAGATGCTCACGACAAACAAGGAATAAGTGATAAGCTACTTTGGCCAAGATTTTAAGAAATTACTGTAAGTGAGGGCTGCCTTGTTTTCACTCTTCTTTGCTTAATCCTCACCTTTCAGGTTGGATGTGAACAGATACAGAGCCTGCACAGACCACTCTGGATTGTTTGGACATTACCCCTTCTTTTTCCTCCAAATTACAGACATGCAGTCCAGGACAAAATCTAACCCATTTCTAGGAACAAAAAAAAAAAAAAAAACAAACAAAAAAAACCAACATTTCTGCTGTAACATCCACCTGATTTCTCAGCTCTGCACTGAGTTCTGAACATGGAAATGCCTGCATTCACAGTCTGGGTCTAGATGTGGCTTCAGAAAATTGTCTGAGAAAATATAATGAGTCCAAGCCACAGCGCTAAGATCTGGACTCATCTGCTTAGATCTGTTCATCTGCAGGAGCAAAATTGCTGCAAGGCACTTGCTGACTGAAACTGCGCTTGGTGTAGAGAAAAACAGCCTTGCAATGATTAAAACCACTTGTGCTGAGCCACTGAGGAAATCAAACTGCATCCATGGCCTTTTGGGGCTTGACTTCGTATGACATGAACTCTGCCTTGCTGAAGTCTTTTTCCACCTGGTCTCCTAAGGACATGCAGGTATGTGCTGGCTGTAACCTGATACATGTAGGAATGACTCTCTCTCCTCTTGCTGCATCCCTCGCATCTTCCACCCCACATGCCAATAGCAGCTAAACTTAAGTTAAACTCCCAGAAGCTTCTATGGGGCTTAATGAAAATCAGCATCCAAATAAAGCCAACAGGCTTGACAACATCTCCTGTCCAGAAAAAAAAGCTGTGATGAGAGTTCCAGCTTTATTAATGACCAGCAGGATCACACAGAGGAAGATTTATGGAGTCTCCAACAAAGATAAATTGGTCTTCTTGGTTGGAAGAATTCACGTCCAGCCCCAGAGTAGCCTCTGGTGCTCTACAACATAGAAACTCACACGTGGCCTCCTGTATTATTCAGTGAAAAAAATCAACCAGCTTTGAAACACACTGGGAAGCTGACATCCACTGCACATAAAATGTCTTTATTTATTATGCGTGGAACAATTTTTGGTCAGCTAGTGGTTTTGAGCTGTGAGACAACTAGTGACACATTTTCAGGCATTTTGCTTGGATCCTTGACAGGTGAAAGATCTTCTTAACTAAAAGAAGCCTTAGTTTTAATAAAAGCAAACAGAAGGCAGGGGAGGGATAAAGTAGCTATATACTCACCTAACTACAAGGTCCAAGGTTTGAAGAAACCTAGGTTTAACCAGTTTGTTCTTAGTGGATTTCCATTATCCACTGCCAATTCTGCCTTGAAATAAAGGTCATTACAAGCACTGACAAGTATGACCATCTTGTCCCTAAAATAGGTTTAGCTGGATTTCTGTGGTATATGATTAACACTCTATGAGAAAGTCAATTTCTGCAGAAAACATTAAAGAACCATCAAGCAGCAAGAAATTCCTGTAAAGTTTTCCATAAAAATATTTATCAGGATATGTGCCACCTGCAAAATTGAGAACTGAAGATACAGCTTTCTGGAGATGTCACATATGTTGTTCCCAGAAGGGAGATTTTATGTTCCTGATGATGACAACATTTTGCTATCAGATAACTCCTCTGTGCCTGAGCTGTAGAAATGGTAGGGAAAGGATTAATGTGGTTTGGCATTCATCAATAAAAGGGGAAGAAGCGTTTGGAAAGTAGGGCTATTTTCAGGCTAAAAGCTGAATTGTGAGCTATATGAGCAACGTAGAATTATACACAACATATACCAGTGAGTGGATTTTGTGTGCCTCTGTAATTTACTGTCATCTCATTGATGTGGTCAGATTGGAGTATTATTTGTAGGCATATTACAGATCTTCGCTGGCTTTAAGGAAAGGAAACATTTACATTGGCCAGACATTTGGGATAATAAATCAAAAACTCAGCAATCCATTAAAACAATGTAGATAGGAACCTGAAGGCAATTTTCTGCAGAAATTTCGGAACCACCGTTAGAGAGAGATTAAGCAACAGAAGGGTAGGGAACTTGAGGTACTGATGGTGCTATTTCAAAGCCTTCTTTGCACGGACAGAAAGGAACTTCTCTTGCCGTGCGTGGGTGCAGAGGCTGTCCTGTCACCTGCTGAGTTCCTGTCCCTCAAAACAACGTGGATGGGACACCCTCAAATGGCAGAAAGTCTTTTTCACCATCTTCCATGCTCTGCCCATTGCAGTAGGACAATGGAGATGTCAGGTGATCAGGGGTTTCAAACTGTGTAGGAAAGCCTTGTCATGAAATCAGGTGTCCAAAAATCTTGACTGAAATGGCCTTGAGACTGGGGAAAGGGAAGCCCAGACTCCTACCAGGTGACTTGATAAAGTTTAGAGTGCGCCAAAATGTACAGCCAAGCCAGATAATTCAGCTGTGGTGAGACAGTAGAAGATGGACCAGCAGTTCTCTATAGCAGCTTTTAGTCCAAAAAAAACACCACCACCTGCGCCTGTGTCTGTGTAATCGGAAACCATTCTGAGCTGGGATAGTGGTACAAGAGAACTTGCCTGTTTGAAGTCTGACCTTATAAATTATTTACAATGAGCCTGGACCATTTTTACACCTTCCAGGCCAACATTTTGAGGCCCCAGGAACTGAGAGTGGAAATTGCATGACTGATGTGCTGGAGATTCTCATGGTCATTATTTTTAAATCATCTGTGTGTGGTGCAGTCTTTACCTCAGTTTAGTATGAGTCAGCTGGAATCAGCTACTCCATTATGTTATACAAAAGCTCTTATTTTCTCTCAAAACTCTGGCAATGAACATACCAGAGCGCTGTCAGCTTCCTTGGCTCTAAGTGATAACTGAACTACATAGTGCCAGAAGTAAAACACATTACAAAAATGTGCTATGGGAAAGAAAGAAGCTATAAAAAGTTTTAGAGGTACAACACATGGCACTGAGGCAGAAGGGAAATAGACATGTCTTTTAAACTGAACAGACTGACAGGAGATTCAGAAGTGCCAGAAACAGTGATGCTACTGTTGAAAGAAACCAAACGCCACATGCAGTTGAAGCTTAATGGATAAAATTCAGTGTTTCCAGTGCTGAGTTAAAATCCATAAGAGAAGTACATAAGGTAAATTCTTAAATCAATTATAGACTAAGCCCTTGATCTCCTCACAGAGGGTAATTATCAGAAGTGCAAAAAAGATAAAGCAATTGAGGAAGAATTTGAAGATGCTTTTTTGAGAATAGAGAATTTCCCAGCACACTGTGGAATGCCACCTGATGACTGATGCTTTTTGAAGGGTTCCTATTATGAAGGGAAGGGGGAAGGAAGGAAATGTGGGAGTTAGAACCTTGTGCTTATTAATAAGACTCAAGGAAGCTAAATAAATGTCAATAAAGAGCAAATAATCTATTATTTAGAGGAAAGGAAATTCTGGGAGAAAATCTATGTAGATTGAATCACTGATGTAGAATAAAACTCTGATCTGCATTCATCACTGCTAAATTATGGAGTACATTTAATGAAGCATGATACCCTTTGTACTTGTTCAACAGAAAATAAGGGGGGGAGGAGGAATTGCTCTTAGAAAGTGATGGCAGGCTCACAGGGGACATGCAGATGTACAGAGAAATACCTCAGTGTATTTGAAGTCCTAGGATCTATCAGCACTTCGCAGAGGCTAAAATGTGAAACCACATGAACATCTGTGATGTCACATCAGACAACATTTGTGAAAAAATTGCCATGATAAAAGTAAGAAAAAAATTGATGTCCTCAGTGGACAAACTGAACAGAAACTCTTCTAGCTGATGAAATAAATAGGAGTGATTCATTTTTTTGACCCAGGAAAAAGGTAAAAGGTGACAAAATCTTTTGCTGTGGTAGTGTGTTTAGATGGGAATGGGCTCAGGGATGCTCTGGGTGCTCTGGCACTGGATGGTGTTAAATTTGTGGTGAGACAGAAATAAGCCTAGGCTGACTTGACCTCAAAGACTTTGATGAAGTATCAGGTAAGGCACAACAATCTCAAAACACATGACCATAAAGATCTTATATATATATAAGTAGCACAAATGTCAGTAAATTAATGTTTGGCCAATACCAAGACACATTCTAATAACCTGTTAAATGAATATGGAAATGCTTTTTGGTATAAAAAAAATAAGTTGTAGTAATAGTGTTTTGTCACTCTCCTAGACACAAGTTCTTTAACTCTTCCAATTGCTTGCTTCTGCTGGGAAATGAGAGGCCAGGTTATGAGGGACAGCAAAGAGATTGCCAGTAAGTCTTTTCCTCTTTATGACTATTTCTTTGCTTTTGCTTATGATGCACATTAGAATTGTTTCTTTTGCCAAGATAAAATCATTTCAAAAGAAAACTAACATTTCTGAGTCCTAGGACCTGGTACAATAAGAGCACTCCCCATCACCAGCCCAGAGCATTCAAGGATGTTCTTGGATTTGGAGAAGGCTGAGGTTCTTAATGAATCCTTTGCCTCAGTCTTCCCTGGCAAATGCTCTGACCACACCACCCAAGTCTTGGAAGGCAGATGCAGGGACTGTGAGAATGAAGACCTTAGGCCCACTATAGGAGAGGATCCGGTTCGAGACCCTCTTAAGAACCTGAACATATACAAGTCCATGGGATCTGATGAAATCAGGTCCTAAAGGTGATGGCGAATGAAGTTGCTATGTCCATTTGAAAAATCATGGCAATCAGGTGAAGTTCCCGAAGACTGGAAAAAAGAAACTATAACCCCCATTTTCAAGAAGGGGAAAATGGATGACCTGGGGTATTACAGACCAGTCAGTCTTACCTCTGTGCCTGGCAAAATCTTGGAGCAGTTTCTCCTGGAAGGCATGCTAAGGCACATGAAAATCAACAAGGTGCTTGGTGACAGCCAGCATGGCTTCACTAAGGGGAAATCCTGCCTGACCAATTTGGTGGCCTTCTGTGATAGGGCTACAGAACTGATGGACAGGGGTAGAGCAGTTGACGTCATCTACCTGGACTTGTGCAAAGCGTTCAACACTGTCCCACATCGCATCCTTGCCTCTAAACTGGAGAGACACCAATTTGATGGATGGACCACTCGGTGGATAAAGAACTGGTTGGATGGCATCATGCAAAGAGTTCTGGTCAACGGCTCAATGTCCAGCTGGAGACCAGTAATGACTGGTGTCCCTCAGGGATCAGTGTTGGAGCTGGTCTTGTTCAACGTCTTTGTCGCTGACATGGACAGTGGGATTGAGTGTGCCCTCAGCAAGTTTGCCGATGACACCAAGCTGTGTGGTTCAGTTGATACGCTGGAGGGAAGGAATGCCATCCAGAGGGACCTTGACACGCTTGTGAGGAGGGCTGATGCCAATCTCATGAAGTTTAACCATGCCAAGTGCAAGGTTCTACACCTGGGTTGGAGCAATCACAGGCACAGTTACAGGTTGGGCAGAGAAGAGATTCAGAGCAGCCCTACAGACAAGGACTTGGGGGTGTTGGTTGATGAGAAAATGTACATGATCTGGCTTCAGTGTGCACTCACAGCCCAGAAAGCCAACTGTATTCTGGGCTGCATCAAAAGCAGCATGACCAGCAGGTCAAAGGAGGTGATCCTGCCCCTCTACTCTGCTCTTGTGAGACCTCACCTGAAGTATTGTGTGCAGTTCTGGTGTCCTCAACATAAAAAGGACATGGAACTGTTGGAACAAGTCCAGAGGAGGGCCACGAGGACGATCAGGGGACTGGAGCACCTCCCCTATGAAGACAGGCTGAGAAAGTTGGGGCTGTTCAGCCTGGAGAAGAGAAGGCTGCATGGAGACCTCATAGCAGCCTTCCAGTATCTGAAGGGGGCCTATAGGGATGCTGGGGAGGAATTCTTCATTAGAGACTGTAGTGATAGGACAAGGGGTAACGGGTTAAAACTTAAATAGGGGAAGTTTAGATTGGATATAAGGAAGAGGTTCTTTACTGTTAGGGTGGTGAGGCACTGGAATGGGTTGTCCAAGGAAGCTGTGAATGCTCCATCCCTGGCAATGTTCAAAGCCAGGTTTGTCGTGGTTTAAACCCAGTCAGGCAATTCGTTCACTCACTTCCCCTCACCTCTTGCCCTCCCCCTACTCCTGGAGGGACGGAGAGTCAAAAAGAATGCAACTCCCACAGGTTGAGATAAGAACAGTTTAGTAACTAAGGTATAAATCACTACGGCTATCACCAATGAAGATAATGATAAAGGAAATAACAAGGGAAGAGAATACAACACCTCACCACCAGCCAACCGATAACTCACCCCCCAGGCCCAACCAAGCACCGACCCATACCTCCTCCAATCCTGCAGTCTACCAGCCCTTCCGGGTAACTCTCCATTACATACTGGGCATGACGTGCCGTGGTATGGAATACCTCTTTGGTCAGTTTGGGTCAGGTGTCCTGTCTCTGCTTCCTCCTGGCTTCCCCTCCTCCCTGGCAGAGCATGAGGCTCACAAAGCCAAACCAAAACATCACTGTCAGCTCTGTTCCCGAGCCGAAAGTCAAAACACTGCTCTGCACCAGCTACCAAGAAGGAGAAACATGACTGCTACTGCTGAACCCAGGACAAGCTTGGACAGAGCCTTGGGTGACTTGGTTTAGTGTGAGGTGTCCCTGCCCATGGCAGGGGGTTTGGAACTAGATGATCTTAAGGTCCTTTCCAACCGTAACTATTCTATGACTCTATGGTTCTATGATTCTATGCTGCAAGAGGAGACATGTGTTTACATGGCCATACGTCACACCTCAGTAATGAACACTGAACATTGCTGGTTACTTTGGTCAATGATGTTGTCCTAACGAGCTCTAAATCAGTAATTTACTCAGTAGAACTCCTAACGAGTTCTAAATCAGTAATTTACTTGTCAGTTATTGTTATGACAGACTGGAAAAGACAGATACAGGGAATTGTTTCTTTAACAGACTCTGGCATAGTCCAGCTGGAATGGCCTATTCCATCAGGTGCAGCTTATGCTACGTAGAAGAAGTAATACTAAAATCAGTCAAGATGAATTCTGACAGATATTTTGGCTTTGATTTTGGAATAACTCAGATTAATGGACGTCTGAGAACAGAATTGCTACCTGCAAAAGCAGTGCACTGCATAGAATAAAAGATGATGCATTAAACTTAGTAGCGATGAACACAGTTAACTCTTTCAAGGCTACATATAAAAAGGAAAATTGTCTCAGCATGCAAGTAAAAGAAGATGCTTTAACAGCCTGTTTCAGCTTTGGAAATATCTTTCAGTGTTAGAACATTTTTATTGGTTGGAAGGGAGCCTAGCTTAAACTAACACACTTATTTAGACCTTTCATCAGTGTCTTGAAAGATTTTCAGGCACTTAGAAATTCATGTAGTTCTCAGAAGAGTAGGAAAAAAGAAATAGTCCTATGAGGACCTATCTTATGAAGGTCTTATTCAACCTCTAAGTAGCTAAAAAGTAAGAGAGAAATTTTGATAGCCCATGAATGTTTCCAACTTCGAGCCAAAAATTTGGGCTCTTATGGCTGTAGCATGGTCTTGCCACACCCTGAAAAAGACAGAAGACATCAGTCATTAAAAGGCTGTTAGAGGTGTATACTCACACAAATAAGCCCTACTGAGCTTATCACTAGGCCAAGACCTAGTAGTTCTGGACTAGTCTGCTTTATTGCAAAGCAAAGTATTTGCAGTGTGTCCAACCTCCATGAACCGGCTTCTTCATTTGCCAGCAATCAGGGATTGATTTAGTCTCTTCAACCATTCATACAGCAATTCTTTTATGACTCCTCTGCGCCATTTAAAGAGAGGTCCATATATTTTTCCCAGAAAAGTTGACAAAAACATGATCTATTCATTCTTATGAAGAATAAACTCTCCCTTGAGAGCTGTTAACAACCATCTCTTAAAAGTTTCTTTTTTGTCCTTGTTCTTTAACCCCTCAGGTCTGATCAACCCAGCATCCCAGTCTTGAAGCTGTCTCAGTTTCCCATAACTCTTAAACATATCTTAGGGCAGATTCTCAGCTGAACTAAATCAGTTTGCCTCCACTGACCTCAAAGAACTAAGAAAAAAGATATTAGCTCAATATCTCTCATCCAAAAGGTTCTGTTGATTTACACCCACAGAGGTCTGAATCAATATCTCTCAAACACCTGAACTGCTTCTGTAATAGATCTTTGGCTGCTTTCAAAATCCAGCATCCTCTAGGAGTATCTCCTAGTAAACCTGAGCAGCAGAACTGGGTCAGAAAGAAAATCAAGGCTAACCTTGAAAACAAATACCTTTAATGGAATTAATTTTGGAGTGCTTTCTGCAAAGGAGTATAAAACTCCTCCTCTTTCTCAAAACTTATTTAAGGTCTTTTTTTCTCCCCTGCTGGTATTGTAGGATTCCTGCATGCAACATTCCTTAGAAAAACCCTGTGTATATAGCAACAAATTCAGCTGTCCTGTGCACTCCCCTTCTTAATTGGGGTGTACAGGTACAAATTCCATTGACTTTAGCAGGATCCTTCTTTGAAACCCTTGAAGTATCAGCCTTTTGGTTAATCCTGCCCAGCATCGATTTTTCCTTTTATACAGTAAACGTGCGTTGACTTACGCATCTTGGAGACAGAAGCAAGCAAGGAATAGAGGGATGAAGGGAGGGATCGGTTTTACTGCTGCTATAGTTGAAGTGTGAAATGCTTTCTGAAGATACTACCATCTGTTTCTGTGGCATTTCTCTCTCATGTGGGGCTGCGCTTCATTTCCACTGTAGCTTCAGGAGACCACCATAGGAATGCTTTTCTTTTTGCTAATGACAGTGCTAAATAAACAAAGGAATATATCAATCAGCTACTTGGACCCGTCATTTTGGTATCCTGCTTCAGCCATTGTCTTATCAAGCACTTTATAATGGCTGTAAATCAGAATGTTTATCAGAAAAAAAGTATTAATAATGAATCTGTGTTTTGTTTTACCCAAAAGAGGCATGGAGGTCACAAAAGAGAAAAAAGAAAATCCACCTTGTTGTAAGATGCAGCTTGATAAATTCCTGAGGAAATTTAAATTACAGGCTACACTATAATCTCTGAACTCAGTGATCCAGGAGGCTCCTTCTAATCATGAGTTTGAAGCAGGTGAAAATCTCCACAGGTCTTGGCAGTCAGTTCTATTTCACTGCAGGAAGACTTCCAGCCTTGCGCCGACACAGCTGTGCAGCAGTACAGAAATTTCTGAGGATTAAAATGTTCCTTAGTTTGCATCTGAAATCCTCTTAGAGAAGCAGAATGTCAGGGATAAGAAAGTGAAAGTGTCATGCCCATTCCTCCACAGGGCCATATCCTCATATCCTAGGCTTGAGACAAGAACTCAGGAAAACAAGCTTTAAGGCTTGACTCTGCCAAAGTGTCCTGGGTTCAGCAGTAGCAGTCATTTTCCTCCTTCTTAGTAGCTGGTGCAGTGCTGTGGTTTTGACTTTCAGCCTAGGAACAGCACTCGTAACACCGATGTTTTTAGTTGCTGCTCAGTAATGTTTACTCTGACCAAGGACTTTGTGAGCCTCATGCTCTGCCAGGGAGGAGGGGAAGCCGGGAGGAAGCAGAGACAGGACACCAGACCCAAACTAGCCAAAGAGTTATTCCATACCACAGCATGTTATGCCCACTATATAAACTGGGGGCAGTTATCTGGAAGGGTTAAGTTCACTGCTTGGTCAGTTGGGGTATCGGTCAGTGGGTGGTGAGCGGTTGTATGCTCTTCCCTTGTTGTTTCCCTTATTATTATTACTGGTAGCAGCAGCAGTGGTTTGTGTTATACCTTAGTTACTGGACTGTTCTTATCTCAACCCATGGGAGTTACATTCTTTTGATTCTCCTCCCCATCCCTCTGGGAGTGGGGAGAGGAAGGGGGACTGAGAGAGCGACTCTGTGGTTCTGAGTTACTGACTGGACTTAAACCACGACACAAAGACCTGACCTAGGTCATCATCAGTCATAGCAGGTGATTAAACTTTTTTTTTTTACTCCTATAGTGGGAAGAGAGATTTTAGGTTTTGAGTTAACAAGTAAGAGATAAGACACAGACAGGCAGGAGGGAAGGAAAGGGGGAGGAAGCTATGAGGGATAGTTTGAAGAGAAAAGAAAACAGTATATAAATTCACTTCCCACACAGATATCTAGCATATCTCCAAGACCAGAACTCTGTGTCATGGGGCAAGGGGTATCTCCCAAGCAGAAAAGCATACATGGAGTCATGGGGAGGGGAGAAGTGATGCCATAACTGCATGTGACACCTGGGGCAGCTGGCACCTTTCTTCAAAGCTCATACATGTATTGCATGAACAGCCCTCTCCACACAACTGTCTTTATGTCGCAGATTACACAGACAGTTTAAAGTCAATAGAACCACTAGATCAGCTAATGCAAACTCCTTCATAGAAACATCAGATGAAAACACTATGGAAGGGTTACAACAGTGACATCCAGGGTCAGCATCAGATGAGTGTGGGTTTCATGCTGAGCATGTCTATGGCACCCTCAGGTCTGCAGCACCTCAACAGTTATAGACTGGAAACCTGTGAAAAATATCTGACAACAAAGCTCCTAGCCATATGAAATCAAAGAGAATCAAAAGTAATGTCCAGGTGCTAATTATCTCTGTTTTACGGTATGGACCAGAGTGACTGCTTCCTTCTGAAGGAAAACTGTCCTTTCTTTCCATATTAAAGCAAGCCCGTGTAAAGACCAGTAAGAAAAGCAAGAGACCATCATCAAGGACAAAAGTTTTAAAGGAAACACGGAGGAAATTGAGGTTATTTTGAAACACTCATGTCTATGGAAAAGGCTCCATTTGGGTGGCAGTGATACTGCTGAGATACACCCAAGATGCTAGAGACTGGCATGAAAGCAGAAGAGCCAGTCCACGCTACAAGATGTTTGCAGCAAGAAACAGAAAAACACATATAAACTGGATGTGGGGTTCAGATAAGCATCAATACAGTGAAAAAAAAAAAAAAAAAAAAGACATTTATTTGAGAAGTTTATGTCCCCAGTTTTAAAACTGGGACTAGCTTAAACAGGCACGAAACTGTGCTAAATGTTCTCTGACTGCACACAATCAACCACCAAGGTCCTCTACAGCAAGTTTGCCTCCTTTACAGACATGATGTCAAGCCACAGTGTAAATCAACACATAAAATGAAAAGGAATGTTTTATCTCTGGCAGTGGCCAGAAACAGATGACTACAGAAGCCACAGAATTAAGGTGAGCACAGGATGAAAGTCTGAAATCCAGGAGTTTCCTAAACTGGATCTGGTGCCTTTCCATTTAACAGCCCTGCATGAGTTTTGTTTTCTTAGGTTTGCTTACCTGTTGAAACCCTTTAAACATTTAGCATCCACATTGTCTTCAACAAAAAGATTTTTAGCTTAGCTATGCATCATATGAAAAATTATCTCCTTGGCTTCTTCAGAACCTGTTACTCAGTGCTTTTATTTGCTTTCAAAAGTGCTGGTAGTGCAAAAGATAATGAGAAATACTGCCCTAGTCACCTTCCTTATGACATTCAGGACTTTATTAAGCACAGTGCATTCCACACCTTGTGCAACTTTCCATCACCCAGCTGGATAACAGGCAAGTTTTGTGGGTATATTTCATGGTCTCCTAATAAACTGGTTATATTCAGGTGGGCTTTCTAGCTGGGACTGAGACTATGTTTGCAGAAATACAATATGGAAAGTCAGAAGAACAAGGTTTAAGTAAAGTTTTGTGTCTTGACTGTGTGAACAGAAATAGCCACAACTGTAAATGCAGGACAACTAATATATGGATAGATCCTCATCTCTTTCAGCTCACCATAAAACTTCCACTGACCTGCATGCTGAACAAAAGAAGTATGAATTGCAAAAGTGTGCATGGGTTTGATTTAAAGCAGGAATTCTGTCATAAAAAATTATGTCAATATCTCAAGATCTTGCCTCCCATTTCCCTGTTATCCTCACCGCATCAGCGGCTGAACTGCAGGGTCCCACTCCAGTGGGTGGAGGTCATTATTCAGATGTCAGACACATGAAAACTTCTCATCTTGTTCTATGAAATCAATGATGTGATAAATTAATTTAGACTCTTTCTTTGGCTGGAGGGAAGGAGACTTGTTGAAAGAAGAAAACTGGACTCTGATGTTTTATTTTGTGGTCGTTGAGGTTTCTGTGCTTGTTTTATACAAAATAAGATTCAAGATTTTCGTACAAAAGTTTGCAATATGTAGATAGCGCATCCAAAGCACATGTTTAGATAACAGAACAGACTGATTTTTTATTTTCTTATCCTTATTCTCTTTTCCTACTATGAAAAGAGACAGTAAGAACTTAAGGATATGCGTTAGTAGCAACACAACACACACGCATGGTAAAATACTCACCCCTTTTTAACAGCCTTTTCAATGCCTGAAGGCCAAACTACACATTTCCAAACTTTCAGAAATCTCATGGAGATCCTTTCTTGTAGGAGCAAAGTTAGAAGAAATTCAGTTTCAAACCTGTGTCCTGAGAAAAGAGCTGCCATTACTTTAATTCTTTCTACATCTCTTGAACAGAGTCCGAGCCACCTAGCATAAGAAGAGTTCTGAATTATCAGTTCTGGGATAGTATCCTCTGTTTTGCTGTGTTCTGGGTCCTGCAGTTTCAGCAGAAGCTTATCAAACTTAAGATGTTTGGAACATGCCGGCCCCAGTGAATGGCCATATCCCAGTGTGTTGTTGCCTAGTTAGAAAAATTTTCTGTTCTCATCAGGACAGCCTTCCTCTGCCAAGCTGTGCATGGAAGGCTAGCTGCTCCCTTATGGATGCTCTAGAAAAACTCCCTCTGTTTCTGTGACAGAACAAATTAAACCTACAGCAAAGGGAATTGCATAATAGCTGTAGGTCTACTGACTGGACAAGAACTGCCAAAGATATCGCTACAATTACCCACACTTGGCAGCCTAAGATGAGGGGATTATATTTCTTCCAGACCTCCCACTGAAACATGCAGCAACCCCACACGAGGCTGTGTTTTTAATTGCGAATCCTTTGAAGCCATTCATCTTACCACAAATGAACTCTGACTTTATTATTACTTGTGAAAGGACAGGGCAAGGAAGGAAAATATGACAATGACAAAGCTCTTCTTTGTATTTTGGCCTTATGGCACCCTCAAGTACCAAAAAATGTCAATTACCAATACAGTTCAGCTGGAATTGCTGTGAAAGGACTCATTTGCTAACCATGATAATTATGGCAGTGACACTGGGAAAGTCAAGCACTTCATGGTGCACAGTGCCCTCGAGGAGCAAACAGAACACTCTCATCTGTCGCAGGTGCACAATCAGATGGTTGCATCTCATGTCTTGGACTTTCTTTACAATCAACAGAAAAAAGTCAGGTGGGTCCTTGATGTAGGTGTCTGCTTTAGGAGAACATGCCAAGGCTATACCAGTTCCCTTGACTAATACAGATGTTTAGTATTGGGAATCTAGTGATACCAGAGATGCTCCAGGGTATTCTAACCAAATTCCAGCTGCTCCTCCAAGAGAATGTAAGGTTTTCATACATGTTGTGTCATATCTGCCAGTCTCATGTGGAGGTCTCAGATTTTCTAGGAAGCGTCAAATGCCAAAAACTACCTATGCTTATGGAACTGTATTGAGTTCATTCATCCTTCAATGACATCTATGTCTGATGTTACTTTGGAAGTTCAGAGACCATCATTAATGAAGTGGACAGTGAGAGTCTCTTAGTCAACGTGTTAGAGTTATGCATAATACATACTTTTATTCTAACAATTGTCCAAACAAATTAGATGATACACTGCAGGCTGTCAATAAAGAATGCTTAGTATGAAACAATCTTGCATTGGGAACAAAGAAAGACAAGAAAGTGAGGCTCCCCATTCACAGTTTTTTTTGTTTTTTTAAATTAGATTGTACACTAATAGATGTCAAGAAATAACTATCTGTATATGAATTTCACATAAGGATAAAGGCTAGTTAAATATAAAGGATAAAGTCAGTTCTTAGCACCAGTGTTGTTCTTCTCTACTGCTTAAAGTACAATGAACCTTTTGGAATTCTTACCATCATCTCACCTTTACAGAGGGTTTACCATTTAAAAGCCATAACAGTCAAGATTAAAAGATGAACAGAAATAACCAGGCAACCAGCTTTCCCTTCAAATAAGTAAGAACACGGGTTCTGTACTGAGATGCCTTTGGGAACCCAGTCTGGATTTATTTCAGCATCTGATCTGTCTTGTTTCAGCCTAGACAGTTTCTTCTAGACCTGACTCCATAGAACTTACAGATGGTCAAAGCTAGAATGGGATCGTGGGAGGGAAGATGAAACAAAGGCTGTGTTTTGGACATTATACCTGGAAGACACCAAGTATGGGGACTATCAGCTGACTCTGCTTGCAAGTTTAGCACCAGCTTGCTACATAGACACCCTTAATGAAAGTGCCAGAGACCAAAAAGTTAGGAAATACATGTAAATGTGCCACCTCGAAGTCACCAACTGTATGTCTGACCATGTTTGAATGATTGGCTGTTCACTGCTGACCCCATGCTCTTTGCTTGTTCTAGGATGGACTACGAGATACTACTCAACAAGCCCATGGCCTTTCTGTATTTAAAAATGTCCAGAAGGGTCCAGCTTGCCCTTAGTTGAGTCTCCAATCTCACAGAAACTCTTTTTTGGAGAAAGGAAAGCCCAGATTCTTTCACTGACTGTTGTGATCATTTGGATTTGATTAAACCTTGTGTCAAAGACTTAAGCCAGCATCTACTTGAGGAATAGTGACTTAATCCCTCTGTGTTTCAAGTGCCCAGCTGAGGAATGAGGGTGATACTACACTATTCAGGATTTCATCAGAGATCGTGTTACCAAGCCCATGTTTTTGCAGCACCTAACTCAGCAAAGCCACTGGGTACTAATGTAATGCAAACAGCTACTTGCAATGAAGAATGATAAATAGTTTGTTGTCTGTCTTTCTTTTCCAGGAGCTGTTTATTCAATTCTAAATAGTTAAGTAAAAATACTTAAAAGAAACAACAGACATATAACAAGAGTCAGACAGCTATTTCAACCAAAAGGTTTAATGCCAAATCTGAATCTGTCAGTCTATCATTGTTTCTCACTTGACTAATCCAAACCCCCATCAAAGCCTGTTCAAAGTCTCCCACTGACTTTTATGGGGTTTGGATCAGCTGTTTTGCAACTTTCCCACAGCAAACAGAACTGGCATGATGAAAGAAATGTGAAGAGACAGGAGAAACACACAGACCAAAGCTAGACATCAAACATCTCCTAATCAGAAGGCAACTTTATCCTATGGAATCACCAAAAAAAAAAAAAAAAAAAAAGGAAAAAAAAGAATTATTTTTGGATATGAACAGATTCTGAAAGACAGAATAGAGCCTGCAGCCCATTGACTAGTAAGTGAGGAGGGCTCTGTGCAGTTCTTCCCCTAAGGTAATCACAGGGCTCATTTCTATTAAATGAAAGCCTGTATTTATAGCAGTTACCAGGATCAACCAAGGAGGAGCTCTTAGCATTCAACTTCACTTGCTGTCTGGTGACTTCAGTACAGATCTTCTCCAGGACCTTGGTCACATCTGCCAAACTTTTGTAGGCTTCTCATATACCTTGAGTATGGGTATACCTTGGGCAGAGGGACACAGGATGCTCATTTGTGAGCAACCAAATCCCATGCCATATATCTCAGAGGGACCCATAGTAATTTCTATGTGTGTTTAAGACAGCTGGCTGGAGCTGTGAGCCACCAGTTCAGGAACTGCAGCCAAATACACACACAAAGGATCAATCACCTTTCTTTATAACAGAATAGAACCTGAAGGGAGTAAATGTATCAGCTGCTCTACGCATTCCTCAGTGAAAGATGGAAACCCAGCTAAAGCATTAATTAAGTTTCTTCTGGTCATCCTGTAGCATTGGAAGGTCACACATGTAATGCAAGCTGGTTATTTTGGAACTCATTACTTAATAAAGATGAATTACTCACAGAACTGGAATCTGGTGGTTTCTGAGGGATCAGTGACCAGAGCCTGATAACAGTCCTTATAGGAAAATGGAAGTGTCTCAACCCATCATTTATATCCTTGGTATTTCTGAAAGGCCTCTTATGTCTGGCCTGCAAAGATTAATGAGCAAAACTGATTTAGAGGAGGAAAAGCAAATGAAAAATGTACAAGAGCTCTGGGAGTTTTTATTTAGATTTCTAAAGGGTGTGATTTCACAAGGACAGATGGCAAAGCA
The DNA here is from genome assembly GCF_028554395.1 of Pezoporus wallicus. Lineage (NCBI taxonomy): Eukaryota > Metazoa > Chordata > Aves > Psittaciformes > Psittacidae > Pezoporus > Pezoporus wallicus. The sequence goes on along the minus strand of NW_026637044.1, from coordinate 1,378,539 downwards.
AAAAGAGATAGAGTCAGGAAATCAATATAAAAAGGAAAGGAAAGAAGGAAAGGAAAGGAAAGGAAAGGAAAGGAAAGGAAAGGAAAGGAAAGGAAAGGAAAGGAAAGGAAAGGAAAGGAAAGGAAAGGAAAGGAAAGGAAAGGAAAGGAAAGGAAAGGAAAGGAAAGGAAAGGAAAGGAAAGGAAAGGAAAGGAAAGGAAAGGAAAGGAAAGGAAAGGAAAGGAAAGGAAGAGAAGAAAAGAAAAGAAAAAAGAAAAAAGAAAAGAAAAGAAAAGAAAAGAAAAGAAAAGAAAAGAAAAGAAAAGAAAAGAAAAGAAAAGAAAAGAAAAGAAAAGAAAAGAAAAGAAAAGAAAAGAAAAGAAAAGAAAAGAAGTAGAAGTGGGAGGTACACAGAGTAAAAATAATGTTTAAGAGCCTAGAGGATTCCTGTCTGCGAAGACACACTTAAAAGAGTTTTTAAAGTGTATTTGAAGGAAAAGGTTTTTGGGTAGAAGGAGTAAAACTATGTCTTACAATACAGAAAAGACAAAGCTGCACAGTAGCACTGGAGAAAAAGTTAGAAAATATTTTGCACTGTGATGGAGTGAAAAAGCTTAACCTGTTCCTTTTATCAAAAAGATGATTTGGTCTGTTGAACTTTCAGCTGAGAAAGATCAGTTGAGAAGCTGTTCTGCACAACATTAACAAGGTTGTTACTGAACTCAGTGAAGGACTCATCAGGAGAAACTCTGCCCTGTGTTGAAGCAGGGTTAGGATTATTGATCTAGTGGTTCCATTGATTTTAAACCTTCTGGAAAGTTTGCAGTCTACTGTGATCAAAACTGCTTTATGAACTGAAAATGGGAGTTAGTCACACCTTGAGGGCAGCCTATAAACTCTGAGGCTGGGACTCCAAGGAAGATGAATGATCACCTTGTTATAAAAATCTAGCCAATCTGTTTTAATTGATTTTTATTATAATTAATATTGAGAGACAATAAGCAAGCAGCGCTGGGTGCGCCGGGGAGTCTTCACTCACACACTGGGAACTTCTGGGGATAGTCTCCTATACTTTTTGGTTTCTCGGGCTTCTTGGGCTTCAGCCAATCCTGTTGTCTTCTTTTCCCAGGCGTCTTCAGCCAATCCTGTTGTCTTCTTTTCCCGGGCTTCTCCACCTGTTGTTGGGGTCTTGTCTCTGGGTGAAGAAATATTATGTCTATCACAAGTCTGACCGCCATCTTAGCCCCCATAAATTCCACTCCTTATGTGTTTGTTTGTTCAGCGCACAGATTTCACAATGTTCTGTAACAGGACATATCTCTAAGTTACCTACCTCCCTCCTTTTCTAAGAACATTCATGCAATTTAAACAATGAACAAAACATTTCTTTGCACAATATTGCAGTTGAGCCAGGGGAATTATTCCCTTCTTTCTTCTTCCTCCTCACTGTGGTATTGACAGGGACACTTATCATCCTCTTTGCACATAGCACAATGATCACAAGGGATTCCAACTCCACACAAAGTGCAATGATCACTAGGACCCCTGAGTTGCTGACACGAATCACTCTGATGTAACTCACAACCTGAAGAAGTAAGATTACAATATAAAGGGATTTAAAGTAACTACTTGTACTTCCAACAACCAGACCAAGGGAGTGCATGCAAAGAGTTTTGCTCACCCAGCAGAGGAGAATATCTTAAAACCCATTAATATCTTCAGTTGCAGGAGTCTGACAATTTTGAGAATCCCAGAGTAATAACTCACCAGCTGGATCATCCTTCCTTTCTTCAACCCTTAGCATCAACTGGTTTCTCTGTCTCCCTTTTTTCCTCCAGACCAGTTTTATCTGACATAATATTTACACTTCCATCACAAACATATTTTTTTCTTTAAGAAAGTGTTGGGATTTGTACCAAATATTCCCTTTTCTTTCCTTACATCAAAAAGCAGAAACGGAGCGCAACTCGCATTTCAGTTCTGCAGATGTGCTGTCTGAAAATGAAAACCATCTCACAAACAGGGACACTTTTCAATTGCAATGAATTTTGCATATTGGATGAGGAAAAGGAGAGTGTAAAAATAAGAGCAGAGGTTGATTTCTGAGACAAAACCATGTAAAAGTGCACATACAGAAGAATCCAACTAGAGTGGTGCTGCAGCAATCAATAAGAAGAATGTGATTCTGAGAAGGACAAGGCTCAGCAGAATAAAAGAATACTTGTAGCTAAAGGGCCTGTACCCATATTAGTTTTCCATTATATGGTGCAGGGAGACAAATGTCAGTAGAGTCACCCAGATGTGATTCTGGATTAGCAAACTCTAGAAAGTGTATGTGTATATACATTGCACAGCAACCATGCAAAAACTCCATGGGAGGCTGGTGTTCCAGTCGGCAGTCAGTGACCGTCTCCACTGCAATTACCATTGGTACAGAGAGGCAGAATGGACCAAAACAAGACAGAGTGCTCTAATGAACTTGTTGAGTGAATGTACATCCTTCCTTGGCCAGCTCTTCAGGTAGAGCCTGGCAAGCATAGAAGGATGTAGAGAAGTCTGTTAGTCTGCTTGCATTAGTTTCTGATCAGTGTGAGTAAAGTAAAGTGAAGTAAAGCTAGTTTTCATGTATTTTCTTTTGCCACACACTATATCTAATTTCTTAATTCTGCTTTTTTTACCTCTACCCCAAATTTAACACTGGCATCAAAAATGTGATTATTGTTCTTCTAATCATCAAAAAACACTTTGTCCTTGTTTAGGTTGAACACTAACATGAACCCTGAGCATCATCAACAATGGAATGTTTTCAGACATTACCAATTTTCATGACTATCTATTAGTGAATCAAAGTGCACTTGCATTGGGCTAGGACGACACGTAAATGAACACGATTGTAGAATTCTAGAATGGTTTGGGATGGAAGGGACCTTAAAGATCATCCATTTCCAACACTCCTGCCATGGGCAGGAACAATTTCCACTACGTCAGGTTGCTCCAAGCCCTGTCTAACCTGGCCTTGAACGCTGCCAGGGATGGGGCATGATCTGTTAAAAAATCTCAAAGGATGATGGCAATCTCTCATGAAGTGCTAACTTCATATCTTATGACCTTGTGGACATGCCTCTGCAGCTTCATGGGTTTGGTTATTCCTTTCTCACTGATACAGAGTCTTACTGCACCAAGCACTCCCTGTTTATGTTAAAACAAAATCTTTTTTTCCTTCCTATCTTTGAATGAATCAGATAAGAAAAAACTCCAAAGAGAGTTCAGGATGGGAAAGATGAGTCCAAGATGGTCAGAAATTTCCAGACCTACAATACTCCTACAAACATCTGTCATGCTTTAAAAAAGCACAATATTTAACATTGCTGTCAGAACACAAAAAATGAAAGTTGTTGCAAATCACCTTAAAATCACAGGAATCCTCCCAGGGAGTGAGGAGGCTGGAGCTAGGAAAACATGACTTTATTTGTCTTGCCAGTGGGGGAGGCTGTGGTGTGGTTAGGAGCCATATTCATGGCAGCTAGCAGAGACAGAGGAGTGTTTTCCTTCCTGAACTCCTGGAATAACTCTTCTGCGACATTAAACAACTGGGACAAAGTGAATCCTCTGGTCAGTGGGATTGCTGAGCTGTTTGGGTTTATTTATCGTATTGCCTGACCTTCTGCTAAGCTTTATCCTTTATCATGGCTAAGGCACAGCTGTGTGGTGAACTATGACCACATCCACAGAACCACAGCTACCATTTTAAGATCTACAACTACCAACTACAACTTAAGATCTTAAGTTTAGTCCTGCAAACAGGACCTCCTGCCTCTTGAGCTGTGGAGCAACTGAAGGCAAAGGTATGTTGAGAAAGTAGGCTTAAGCACTTTGACTCTAAGTGTGATCTGCACCAGAGCCTGTAAATTTTTAGAAGTGATGCCTTGCACTCACGTATGTTGCAATCCAGAACAGGCTGAATTCGTGCCAGTTTGGAGTATTTGAAGAATTGTTCATCTTTATCTTCATTCTTTGGTATAAAATAACCTAAGAACTGATTCAATAAACAGATTCACGCAGAGGTCCAACAGTAGCTGGTGATGTTTAAACTCTATGTGAAATCAAGGAAATGTTTTGTTGAAGTAGTTTTTCTTTCAAATGAGATGGGCATGCAAATCTTAACAAAGTTAAGCAAAGTAAGCTCTTTGGACTGCAGCTGAAGGTGTAGAGCTCCAGGGACTTTTTCTACTAAACTTTTGAGGATGAATAAGTATGATGGAGTTGGTAAACCCACAGGAATAACTATCTTCTTGGGTTTTACACCATTATGAGCACAAAAAAGAACTAACATATGCTGACTTGTTACACAGCTTCCTTCCCTCACTCTCATAACCTCTGCTCCCACTGTCCACTGGAAACAAGAACAAACTGGACAATGGCTCTTGGTTTAAGCTAGGCATGTTTACCATTTCAGATTCAGCAAGATACAGCTTGTCCTCAGGTTAACCTTAAATGAGACTCCCACCATAGTAACATTTTTTTAAGGGCTCAAAAAGGAAGCAAACTTAATGAACTTCTAATAGTTTGTCTTCTGATGACATTCAGTGGAAAGAGAAATCAGTGCAATGTCTACCATATAAAACTATTATATGACATGAAGGTAGAAAATACAGATTGAAGATACTGAGTGATGCAGAAAAAAACATCTCTCCCTCTGCATTGGTTTCTTCTCCATTCCTTGGAGATTTTTTGTGTATTGAAAAAGCTCAGAAATCTTCATATTCAAGAAGGGACTCATTGTTAAGTTTTATGTAGCCTAAACGCCTGCATGGACCTTCTACTGTTCATCACATCAAGTGCAGTAAACATGACCTGTTTGAAAACAGACAGGTTTTTGTTTTGACATGTGAACAAATGGATTAGTATTCATTCTTCAGGGAGATGGGGAAAAGGGGGAAAGGGCATGCAAGCAAGCTGTGACTAGAAAGACCATCCATATGTCTGCAAAGTGATTCCATTGGCACAAATCCTGTGTTTTGAAGTGGAAGGACCAAACTGTGACTACCAGAGTGAACCAGGCAAAACATGTTTGCTCCTCTATTCAACTGTTTGTTACAAGTCTGAAAACTGCAGTTAGGAAAATCCAGTCAAGGTTAGTGACTGGATTCAGTATCCTTTCTCTGACAGGGGGCAGTGAGGAAACCACAGAAGAAACGAGGCGAGGCTAGATCTGCGTTTCCCATGGTTGTATCTTACATGTTTAGCGAGGTCAGGAGTTTAGGACTGCCTAAAACACTAGATTTATGTTCCAGAAATTTCTCTAATCCCTTTTTAATCCCACCTATGCAGTAGCTTTCCATAACACTCTGCCATTCAGCTAGACATCTGAAATCCTGCAGACTTTCCTCCTGTCATTTCTGGGGATATCTCTCCACTCTGAGCCCATTGGCTGCATTTTGCCTTCAATCTTTAAAGCAGTCTTGCAGAGATCTTACCCTTTGGCCCTGGATCTGGTCCTCCATCTATTTTTATAAACTGAAAGTCACTTATCTCCATTATCCTCAGATTGAAGTCTGACAAATAATTGAATTCCTCACTGCTCCTAAAAGGAATAGTCCTCCCCCCATTTTTTGTGCCACCAGTATGGCAGTACAGTGAGCCAGATCAGGGAATTGCTCTGGCTGAAAACTAACCAGCTAACTCAGTCTATCTCACTACATAGCACTGCAAGGACTCATAAAGGTACAAGGCGAAAGAATGAGAGTACTTCATTAAGAAAAAGAGAGAGGGCAAACTCATGTTTTTCTTCAGTAAGAAGCACATCCTTGCATTGTGAGACTGCACGCTGAAACCATTTCCCTGCCTCCATTACCTCTTTTCCATCATGACTTTTTTAGTAAGTCCAAAGGACATGGACTTCCAAGCCTTTCCAACCCGGAATCCACAAAGCCACCAGCTGTTTGCAGCCTGAAGGTCAATGTTCTCTAAACAACATAGTTTTAGTCAGCAACCGGAAAACAACCTTGTATCAAAAATTACTGTGGGAAGCTACCACTGCATGTGGGGCCCTAGCACTCTGACATGCTGCTCTATGCCCCAGAAGCTTCCCATCACTCATTTTTATTTCAGTGCTAAAGAATGTGGTTGGTCCGTGCCTTTACAGCTCAGATAGCCTGTTCCAGTTGCAACCCATGCCTGCCGCAGCTGTCAGTCACTGCTGAAATCAGGGTGGTGTCCACTGGTTAGGCAAAGTTGTGCTTTCTTTCTTTTGTATGGAAGGGCACCTTGCCACCATTTTTATTTCTATTTCAGACAATGACTTCTTTCTGAGCACCTCAGCAGGAATCATCAGAAGCCACTGCCCTGCACAAAAGAAGAACGTGGCCAGTCATTTTTTCCAGGAACCGCAGAAGCCCAGATACCACCAGTGAACAGCCTCTGGGTGGAGAAGTGGTTCTCAGCTCCTGCAGAGCTCTGCACTCTCTGGCTTCTCTATGGTAGTAAGTTAAATACGCACGGACCGTGCTTGGAGGCCAACTGGCAGTAAGGTCTCTGTGTGAATGTTCTTAAGCTCTGTTACTCCCCCAGAAAGGGATTTCTGCTTCCAAACTGCCTTTTGTAAGCAGTTCCTGGCCTGTGCAAAACTAGGAGAATAGCACAGGCTAAGAGCTGCTCCCAGTGTACATTTGTATGTTTGTATACAAGCACCCCAATGGGAGGGGAGAGAACCTAGCTGTAGGACTCCTGTTGTGATGTTGGCAGCTGACTTCAGGGCTCTTGGGACATTTTATATACCAGTTAATACTGACTCAGAACCAGAAAGTATCAGCTTTTCTGAGAGGGAGGAGGGACTGACTGACTGGAATTATTTACATTTCAGCCCATGTTGCTGAAGAAAGTACAAAAGGTGATTCTTGTACTCCAGGACTACAGAAAATAACACTAATGTGCCAAAGGACAACAGTTTCCTCTCTTCCGTGCTGCACGTTTATCTCGTCTTGTTTTAAGGGACTGTCACGTACACCGTCTGGAATAGTTCAGTAGCATGTACCATCACGTATCATTCAGAGGTAGATTGCGTGACATTCTAGCCAGTGACCACAGACAAGCTAGAAAGCTATTCTTTCATCCAGTCATAGCTATATAAATGTTCAAGGTCTACCCTACCTTGTTGAATGCTCTTTTTCTAAAACAGTGGAAAAAGAAGCCGTTAATTTAATATGTTTTGTCCCGCCTGCCTTAGCTCTGACTCTGAAAATAGCATAAACTTTCTTCCAGAGGTTCATGCTATACTGCCTGCTCTAGCAGGAGAGCTTAAATGTTTAATTTATATTTAACAATTAAGGGAGGATTAATCTCTCCTAAGGTCAAAAGTCTAAAAGGCAGTTTTTCCAGTCTTAAGAGAGTCATCTAAGATAGGTCAAGTTAACTGTCTTCTGAAGATGCCTTTTTCCCTATTTAATCATGAAGGAAGCCAAGGTGATGAACTTGGAATTAAATACCTAATGCCTGCATATCTACCTTAGTGAAATAGACCTCTCTGTGCATATGCACAGTAGCTGGCATTATGAATCATACTAGAGCCCTGTTTTTTCCCTAGGACTTCAACAAATTATTTAAATACTTAAAAATACCAGGAACTGGGCACTTCATAGCTCCTGTCTTGGGGTTTTGACGGTCTTTGGGCCACATTTTCTCAAGTTTGGTGCAGGAGGACTGTGCAACCCCAACACAGTTCTGATGGACAATTAACATCAAGATGTGAGGCAGTGCTTCAGAAATGACCACATAGGATAGGAAAAGTAAAAACACAGACAGAAGAGTAAATTGGACCATAGCATTTTACTTAATCTTGAGATTAAATAAGACAAGATGAATCTCAGTTGATATGTCCTATAAACAAGATGAATCTCAGTTGATATGTCCTATAAACAAAGCAATACTGTTAAACAATTTCGTATCTTCTGCAGCTTTCCCAGGCTAGGTGGGTGATAGACCCCCACCAAGAGATGGGACAAACAAACCTTGCAGAATATATTTTTTCCTGCCATCTAAGACCTTTGCATTGGCCCATATCTGCCAGGAATATTTGCTGGGTGAATGAAGACACCTATGTTCATACAATAAGAAACAGCTTTTCCCTCTGGGCAGCTGTGGAGGTTCTTTTCGCAGGATCTCTTTCAACCTGCATTCCTACTAAAGGAAACTGTTATTTTCTTTCTCCCTCTGACATGGTATTGCCTCTCTAACTTTGCAGTGCCATGGACCAGTCAGGATTGGTTGGTGGAGCACAGCCCAAGGAAAACAGCAGATGCTCTGCAGAGTTGCTCCAAAAGCAGAGGCAAAAGGAATTACATTGTGATTGCAAGAGACATGGCAGCTGTAATAAAGCAGAGAAATGTGCTCTGTCTCTCAGATACAGCTATTTTCCTTGCTCTTGATAAGATTTCAGATATTTTTTTTTAACACAGATATGAAAACTATACCAGTAGTTGCACTTGAGCCATTCACTTTTCCTGTAGTGTTCATAGTCCATACACAGAAATAGGCTTCTCAAAGACACAGAAGAAATACAAAAAATGAATCAGATCCCTGAACATCCTACAAATTCCTCTTCCTAATCCTGCAAATTCCTATTTCTCCCCACAGACTATAAAAAAGCCCTAGTCATTAGTTATTAGCTCAGATAGAATGACTTGTAGATGTCTGAAGTTGGATTAAATTAGTCCCACCTGTAGTCTCAGATGTGTAACCATCCCTTAGCACCAGTGGAGAAAGAAAGGTCCCTACCAAGCAACTCACCTGAGTTGACTTAAAAAACTATCTTAGGATGGTTGACTTAAAAGCCTATCTTAAGATTCAAAGGATGAATACCTTTTAGAAGCACCTTCTCCATGAGCTGGCTTTTAAGAATCTTTCTGTAGCTATATCTGGATAAACAACTACTTGGACAGTTCTAGTTATGAACCTCTTGCCCTATGTACTTTCCCAGTCCTACCAATGCCATGATCAAGAAACATGAAAAGATATAAAAATAGCTACATGAAAAAGCCCCTGGGATGACCATGGGCAGGGATGGACTATTTTGTCAGGGGTGATTAATGCTTTGAATATATTATATTTGAGTGCATACTAACGAATGTCCTGTTCTTTCCATCCCAAGGGGCATGATTTAATTCTTAGAATATAGTGTCCCAGCCAGAAAAATGGTTAGTCACCCCAGAGCAAACCAGCATGCAAATTGTGTGCACAACCAGGAGACAAGGACACAAGCAAAACAAATGGTGTGCCAACATATTATGCTTAGTCCAGCAAAGTGAACATTGAGTGAGAATATAAATACATGGGAGAACTCCCACCAGGAAAGGAGTTATTCATTTATTCTGAAAGTCATTACTAGCACAGGAAAAGAGGTTAAAGATTGACCCAGCATAAACTTAGGCTAGAAGGCAGAAGGCAATTTTGAGTGACTGGAGCAGTTTGGTTCCACCCTAGGTGATACTGGGTCACAATGTGACCAATGAATAACTTCCTACTTCTGAAACAGGGTCTTGAGAGCATTTAGCTGACACATGGGAGAGAGGCAGACTTTATTTTGTTTGGATAAAACTTCTGGAGATCTATAAATCAAAAATAATATCCACGCTATTTGGATATGGTTAAACAAATCTTGTGTTTAGTCATAAAACAAACTAGATTTTGGTCAATCTCTACCAGCTGCATTGCATCTTATTTTACCAACAGAATTCAAGAACAGTACATATTTATGTGTCTTTAAGTACATTCTTGCTCCTTGCAGAGGAAGATACAGAAGAGTTTAGCCTCCAGCTCAGCAGACCCAGATGTAAAACCCTGGCTGGAACCCCTTGTGTCCTTGATCGAGTTCCCTTTGTCTTTTATCAACCTTATCTACCTGTACAGACATGGCCATGAGAAAGGCATAGGTCAAAATTTTCTGAAGGGTTTGAAGCTTTCAATCTAACATTGAAATAACAAAGCTACCTTCTCAATTCTAGGGGACTTAGACATATAACTGTCTTGTAGGATCTGTCTTCTCTCTGTATCCATTTTGGCCATTTTTCTTATAGGATTGAAAGCAGGAGCACACAAATCCATGCACCTGCCCACATATGCTACCTGCCAATCAGCATATAACAGAGGACTCTCACGAAAGCCAGTTTGTGCTATTAACTCAGCCTCAGCTGCATCCTATTCCTACCATTTTGTTACGAATTTCAAATATTCCCAGGCATGCAAAAGTCTTGATAGCAGCCTGCTTAGAGTTCCTTGTTGATTCTTCCAGTGCTTCTTTACTTTAGCTCCTGTTTGTATTGTCCAGGACAATATGACCAAAAGGGAAGACAAACCTGATGCTTTAAAAAAATGCTGTTGTGTATGCTGCAAGAGAACCTGGGATTCATCTAAATGGTGAGCTTGAGGTGCAAGAAGATCTGATATGGCTGAATGCTATAGATAGCAAAGAGCAGCTTGTATCAGTGCAGCTTCAGGTAAAAGACAAAATAAGAGTGCAGACATCCATTTTACCCAAATCATTACCTGAGATTCAGTACATCGGACCTCAGACAGAGACGCTGGGATTCAGCTTCAGATTCATGCACCATATTCCAGGCTTGCTCTTACAGCTTTATATTGTCAGTGGTGGAAAACCAGCCCTTCTAGGCATGATTTATCTGATCTATGTCAGATGTCTACTTTACGGAGACATAAGAAATGATAGCAAACAACCCCAATATCTCAAGTTAAAACCCCCACCAGAATATGTAAAGGGAGGGAGTCATGCTTAAATAAATGAGCAGACAAAAGGGGGAAACTTGTTACTGGCAATGTTCTGCTTGAAAGATTTCTTTTCTCATTACTACATTTTAAAGTTATTACATTTTAAAATGTAATAATGAGTAATGAGAAATTGGAGGAAGGACAAAACTGTTGGTAGCTTTATACATTATGAAACCACCACCCACAGGAAATATGAATTATATTTCATACTTATTCTGAGAATGGACCACTTTGTGACCCTGTGGCTGGTTCTCATTCTTCTAGATGAATTCCTGTCTAGGTTTTTACTTTACTGGATACCCATTAAAATAGCATTTATAGTTCAGTTAAGAAAAAAAAGTACCTCTATTAATTTTTAAACTACCTTCTACCACCCCCAATCCCTTCCAACAGATTTAATAAAAAATTAAAAAAAAAAAAAGAAGAAAAAGCTGCTTTACTGCAAGGATAGTTAAACTTTAGCTGCAAAAGAAAACTGAACCACAGTTCATCTATGAAAAGACAAACATAAAATAAAGTGCTGTAGCAATTAGTATGTCAGATTCTTTTTTAAGATGTCTGTAGTTGCCCATGGTTCTCTAGGTCAGATTATGCCAAGCGAGGGTCTTGAGAAGAACTGGTCTAACTTTCAGTTGTTAATGAGGATAGTTTAGAGGGATTTGATCCATTTCCATTCAACTTCTCTATGCCACAATTTGCTAATTCTGGAAAAGTACATTTGCTTGTAGTTTCCAAACATTTAGAAACAGTGGCTGGATGTCCAGTCTGCAGGACCATGGGTACTGGTCGCAGGCAGTTGGTCTACGTGTACCCAAGTTTTAACACATCAACAGCCTCCCTGCATGTGTGATAGATGATGCATGCACACATATTTCTGCGAAGATTTTCATAGCTATAAGTACAGGAATCCTAAGTGCAATTCCCAGCATTATGAGATGAGAATGGCAGTGCGTGGTTGCATATTCACCCCTTCTTTAAATCAGATGGCAACCGCAACTACTGTTATGAAAAGCTGCAGCGGTAAATGCTTACTGCACTTACCTTGAAAATCACACCTTACCTCTTCATCCAGTGCAGGTAAATTTGGGATTAATTGTACCTTCCTGTAAGCAGCTAAAAGCAAAGCATCTAGTTTGTCTGTGTCAAGTTCTGAAGTGAACTTTGTATTCATTTCAGTCCCACTAAATGTTTCCAATTACTGTGAAACAGTATTTTCAGGATCTTCATTACTAAAATGAATTAATCTTTGTTGCAACTGAACCAAATCTCGTTTGTTTTCATCATTTCTTATTTTGTCTTGAAATGAAAATAGCAAGTTTTGACCTGCTCTAGTATCTCTTGCTTTTGTATTTAAACTTTGTTTCCCAATCACCATCAAATGTGACCACTGTAAATACCATGACTTATAATTCCTGCTATGGAAATCTTCAGCTAAGAGGGTTTTCTGTTTTGAAATGCCTTGTGTTTCAGTCTCTTTACTACAGGATAATTTGAAGTGACATTAACTCATCTCAGTTCCCTTCCATACATGTTACTTGTTCCTATAATAGCTTGAATGTTACCAAATGTTGACAATATTTATTTATTCCCATTTTCTGTAAGCTGTATAAGGCAAACCCAATGTTGTATGGTGTATATAAGCCTAACTGTTGCAGCAGATGGATATTCAAGAAGCTTTAACATATTCAGTGACCTTGATAGAGTACAACCATCTTCCAAGAGGTGCCAGAAACTGTGCAGGACCATGAATTCAGCGTGGATTTGGTATCTCAGAAAGAGCATTTGTACATGACTGCATATCTGCAATTCTAGGTTCAACCTACACAGACTTTGAGGTATTTCTCTTCTGGCGTACAAGATGGCACTGAGATCTGCCTCGTCTGGGGGAACCAGCTCACACCTCAGCTGAATTGCTATGTCAAGTTTCAGGTTATGCACTTCAAGGAACACATAATGGACTAACAGGGAAAAAAAGGTAATGATCAAAGTTTCAGTCTGACTGAAAAGTCTGGGTTTATTCAACATTTGGAAGAGAGAACTGAAATGAGATATCCTTTGAGTTTTTTTGTACCTGCCTTTAAGCATAAATTTTGAACTTCAGTCCTATCTCCATTTTCTTTTTCTGAGCAGTTTAGAGCAACACTTGCTCCTTTCCTTGCAACTAGTATCTTCAAAGTCCATTGAGGAATGCACATTTTGCAGCTTGTCTGTGCCAAGCCATCAGTCCAAAACCCATTGCTGCCTCCCCTAGAAGGAATAATTCTGCTCCCTGGAGTCAGTGTAGGCTGTGATCCTCTAGGATCTCCTTTGTTTTCTTTACCATTTTTCCTTCTCATCCCTATTCTCCTCTAGATAATCCATTTCTAAAAAAAACAACTCCACATATGGTTGACTAATTGTCATTCTTGCTTTTAATAAAAAGAGCAATTACTTTACATTTATCCAGTAAAAAGTTGTCTGTGATTCCCCCATATTTCAATTCCAACTTCAACAGTATAGGAAAAATAAATTATACATAGAAAAAATGGCATATGCATCTGGGCACAAGGGGAAGAACAAAACTTATTGATGAAGCAAGTACTAGATTATCCTAAAATAAAAAAAAAAACAAGGGATGATGCTGAAACTGAAATAGACTGCGCTGAGCACATCCTGCCAGGAAGGAAAAAAGTGCAAAACACCCTAGATTTCATTCTGCAGGGTGCTGAGCATGCTTAGCTCTCTCTGGAAGTAATGGGAAAGTACATGGGCCTAACACAGCTCTCTGCTGACAGTAACTCAGAAAATCCTTGTTATCTTGATTCAGTAGCTCTATCCACATTCCAACTGTTGTCTCTTTTGGGACATTACTCTGAGCATGCATTCACTGTGATCAATCCACTGACTTCAGTTTTATATATGTGAAATTAGAACAGAACTGGAATAAAGCCTTTATAAAAATCTTTTGAGCACACAGTTCTGCTACTGGGCCCCCATTCAATGACCATGTCATTTTGAGGAAAATTCATCATCTTGGAAGAGTGTGCAGCATTTAATTGTAGTGAAAAACAATGGAGCACATTACTTTGGACTCCTCAATCCTTGTCTGGACTTCTCTGTCTTTGAACATATTTTTGCCTTCGTTTCACTGATGTTTGCAAAAGTATTTAAGAGTGTTTTCCTGTGCTTGCAAATTGGTTTAGGTTCAAATTACCCTTGTCTAAATTCTCCTAAACACAATGAGAAAATTACTCACTCATCGGGTGTTCATTACGTACCCTGTGGTTTGGGGTTTGCTTTAGTAAACCGTCTAACTATTTTCAAGGTGTTTTTTAACCTGATTAGATTTATGCATCTGCATTACTTAAGAAACAATTCCACATACATGGAAGAGCAAATGAATGCTAGCAGTCATTCTCTAAATACCCTTTTAGGACAATCAGAAAAGTGTTAATCAATATTCTCCTGGAAATATATAAAAAGCAACCCTTTATACAACCATGACATGAAGGAAAGAAATCCACACAGTCAACACTGCACTCTTTCTTGTAAAGACCTTGTCAGGCTGATAAGTTGCTGTAATGGCACGGAGGAAGGAGGAATATAATTCTGGGAAAAGGAGTGAATAGTAGAAGGTTTGTATATAATAACGTAATTGAAATACATTATAAATAGGAATGAGCAACAGATAATTTTGTCTGTATCCAGATCATCGTAACAGCATAAAATAACTGCTTGTATTTTGATAAGGCTGTTAAAAATCTGAAGAGAGTAACAACAGCAATATTTCTTTTTTAAATACCTAATTTTTTGATAGCCCATTACAAAACTCTGCCCATAGCAAAAGCGCAATAGGACACTAAGACGATCAGGAGGGCAGCTAACAAAGTTTGAATGGAACTAATGAAGTCTGGATGGAACTAAGGTCAGGCTTTGCAGTGTCTGGTGGGTGAAGGGAGTGGTTCATCAAAGACATCCATCAAACTCTGACAGAGCCAGAGCCTTGCACTTACATGGCCTGCCTCTTCCATGTTTAGAAAGTGTGAAACACTTCTGAATTGAGCTTTGCTTCACACTCTGTTCCTACAGCTTCTTTTTAAAATCAGCCCACAATTAATGCAATTAGTGTAACAGAGGAAAGGTTGCTTAGAAGATTTAAATACCAGGAGCCCTCTGGATGGACTTTGACTCACTAGTGAACATGACAGGGAAAGTTTCCCTCTATGATGCTATAATGGTGAGATAAACATTTTCCTCTTTGACTTTCTGGATTTATTGCCTCCAGGGTGTTGGAATATGTTTTAGAGTAAAGTCCCAAAAGCAGGTTTATGCTGCAGCAATTCCAATGGTTTGGGGTTTGTTGGGAAAGGTGATGCTAATTAAAAGGATAAACAAAAATACATAGCCTTCCCAAATGTGGCAAAATATTTTATGATCACAGTTGGTCAGAGTGCATTCTTTATGAGCCCACAATGTGCTTGACATTGTGCGAGGCATATCTGCCGGCAGAGTAACAGCCTATTACAATTAACAGATCACAGTTCAGCTCCAACAGTTGACCTCTGTGCTTCAGGTCAAAGCATTTTAGATCACTTTCTACAATGGCTTGAATTTTGCATTAAACAAAACAAGAAAACAAAAAACTGAGGAAGTTTATCATTGAGAAAGATGGCTTGAAGCAAGAGTAAGTCCTGTAGAAACTTTAAGAGCAGAGGACCATGTTCTTAAGTAACAAAGCAGGATTAGTGGGAAACATGGAGCAAGGATCTGTGAGGAGGGCTAAGATGACCTTGTGTCATTGGTCCCAACATCTCTATCCCACCCTCTAAGTGCTCCAGAAGAAAGAGTTCTCCCCGTTGTTACCCTGTTCACCCAGCCCACACACAAAACTGCTCATCCCCCTACCAAAGGTAAAAGAAGAGCCATAGAATCCTAAAATGGTTTGGGTAAAGCTCTTCCTGTTACAACCTTCCACTAGACCAAGTTGCTCAAAGACCTGTTCAACCTGGCCTTGAACACTGCCAGGGATGGGGCTGTCACAGCTTCTCTGGGCATCCTGTGCCAGGGCCTCACCACCCTCACAGGGAAGAACTTCCAGATATCTAACCTAAATCTACTCTCTATCCTTTTCCTCAGTAAATCTGCACATTCTGAGACCCACAAGGCCTTTTAAATAGCTGCTGCCCTCCTCCAAAGGGGACCTGGAGCTGAGCAACATGCAACTGGCTTATCCATCCCATGAGCTGTAAGGATCCTACAGTTATCACTAAACCTGCTGCAGGGCACAAGTGGTCAAAACAGAGTTCTTTGGAAATGTCAAGAAAATAGAAAACCCTCTATTTATAAACGCTTTTAAAAGTGATTTCCTCCATTACCCTTCAGTGGAGTTTCACTAAACCTCTGGGTTTTTCTCCCTTGCCTGTGCAGTCAGAGTAGGAGCATAAAGGAAAGCATTTCATTTCTGCATGATACATTTCTGTTTAAAAGGAAAAAAAAATCCCAGGGGCATTAGCCTGTACCATACTCATGGTAAGATTTTGCTTACTCTTAAGTGCTTCTTACCTTGGGGACTGTTGGCTAATAACAGACCATACATTCATTCATTTCTGATAAGGCAACTGTGCTCTTTCTTCTTCATCATCCTCAGCAGGGAAGGCGATGCCATAGGCCATAAACTTCCTAGTATTTCACAAGAACCCTGGGATTTCAAAACTGCTTGTCACAATATTGTAACAGCTTTGCAGCTATAGCAGGCTTGGCAGGAGTCACAACACTTGATGCTGGTCAGACAGAAACACATGCTCCATCATATAAGTCAAGTGATTTGTTGGTATATCACCTGAAATTGCAACAGGCAAAGAGCATGGACAACAGCCATACTCCATTCAGTTACTGTATGACAGAGGCCCTCTCTAATATGTATCATGTATGTAACTGTTCAGGTAACATCTCACAACATTTACTCCAGAGAAATTGCTATAGTCTTTACATTTCTGTATCTTTGGCATGGTTTCCCTCAGAAAATCCAACCACTTAACTGCCTAGAATAGTTGCTTAAGAACAGAGGCAGGAAGAGCACCTCTTCCCCTAAAATACAGGTCGTTTCATTCCAGATTACATTTTGCCCTTCATGCAAGCCCATGTATTTTCAAATGACCTCACCAGTGAAGGTTCCTTGAAATCCAAGACATCCTTATCTATGAACTCTCCTGCCTTTGAACTCAATGAACCAACGGAGTGGAAAAATATTTTCTTTTTATCAGTTTTCAGTGTTTGGCCTCCACAGCATTGTCCTTAACCCTTGTCGTTATTTAGGAGTTGCATATGATATAGGAGTGTGGGGAGGAAAGACAAGGGTTACTACAATAAAGTAATGCACTAACTTCTCTGCTGGGTTCATCGCTGTAACTCTGCTGAAGGCTTTCTCATAAAATGAGCAAAACAAATCTCTAAGGAGAATCACATTTGAAGGTCTAAATGAGGCCTCCAGTCTGGTATATATCACCCTTTCTGGTGGCTGCTGCTGGTCCCTGCTTTCATCTCTTTTCAACAGCTGAGTTTGCAAAAACTTGGCATTTTCCCAGATTTCTTGGGGCTTGTCCACATGGAAAGGCAGATTGAAGTAGCCCCAGAATCACAACTCTGGTGACTGAAATTTGGTGCCTGGTGCCAACTGAGATCCACTTAAGGGATCTTAAGGGATTTTCTCAGCATGAGAAAATAACGCTGATAAGAACAGACCTAAATTCATCAAAAGATAAAAATTACCTACTAAGGCATCCACAGAAGGCCTTCTATGTCAGTTCCAAAAGACAGATAATCACAATAATTTCAATTCTTATGTTTAATATCCTCATAAAAAAAGCCCATCATGACTTTGTAATTATGTATCCAACAACGCAGTTTGTGGACTTGGATATATTACCAGCTTGTTTTGGACAGGGATTTTTTCTTTTCCCCCAAGACATATCAAATCCTGTTTCCCAGAAAATTAGGTCAGAAGGTATCCCTGGAAGTACA
The DNA here is from genome assembly GCF_028554395.1 of Pezoporus wallicus. NCBI lineage: Eukaryota > Metazoa > Chordata > Aves > Psittaciformes > Psittacidae > Pezoporus > Pezoporus wallicus. The sequence goes on along the minus strand of NW_026637044.1, from coordinate 1,360,782 downwards.
TGGTCAACACCAAATGAAGGCCAAGTCTAATAAGCCCTTCCCACCATATCTACCTCTCTGTTCTAAACTCGTAGTGACAGAAGCTATGTGGTCCTCTCCTCAGTTTTGGTATTTCATTATTCTTTTGTTAGAATGTTTTCCTGATCTTGAATTCAAATCTTCTTTATTACAGCTGAAGTCCATTGTCCATCATTCACACTGAGAAACATGGTGATGGGACTATTTCAAACACATCATTTAAATACTTTCATGCTCTTCTGATCCCAGACAAAATCAGACTCACAAAAATCTTGTTCAGCCAAAAAATACACAGAGGTATTTTGACAGGAAAGGCATCACAGCAATACTGCATTTATTACAGAAAGAAAAATAACCCCAAAACAAAAAAAACAAAGAAACCCATACAAAACCAAACAAACGAGGAAAAAAAAAAATAAAAAAAAACCCAACAACTCTGAAGTAATATCAGCCTAGTGACTTTATGAGTTCCTAGGGTTAAACTCTAGAAGTATAATCTCTTAATATACAGCACTAAAACAACCTTAAGTCTGCCTTATATGAGCAGTAAGCATCTACTTCTGTTTAAGGTGTGTTTTGAGTTTAAGGTGTCCCTTCCCTTTCATTACCTTCCCTTCTCTTTTTCCTTCTCTTCATTTCCCTCCTATAACAGTCTTCTTGTCAGGGAAACCTTTTACAGTTAGACTTTCTCAAAAGTCTTCCCATCACATACACTCACAATTTCCATCTGGGTGAACTTGAGTTGCTGAAATCAACATTGCAAATATAGGTGACCACTAAAAAAAAATACTAAAAAATATGTTTAAGCAAATTTCATTATAGGATTGGGATTTTGGGCTTCTCTAATTTTCTTTTATAACATAGTTCTAAATTAGGCTTTCTCCACTCAAACTCAGCAGACCACATTGCAGTGGCATGATTACAGCTTATTCATCCTTCAAAATAAATAAATTTTATTTAACTTTGGCATGTATATAAGGAAACAATTTCTGCTTTAATCAAAAGAGACAGAAAAAGAAAAGGAGACCTTCAAACAACAGAAGTTACAAACTTCTTTTTCCTGCAGTTCCATCCTATAGTTTCTTTAGTGACTTATTTTACGTTGCAGCCCCTCACTTGGGAGTGGGTCTTGTCTGGATTTTTTCCTCTCCACTCAGGCAACCTATTTTCACAAATCTGACAATGACTTAATATTTACAGGACTTTCATGTACCTGTTAATTTATTTAAAATTGAGCAACAGGTTCAAAAGTTACTGGGGCAGGGACTGAGGGACCTGACAAGCAGACAGATGGATGGGGAAAACCACAATTTGAATAGAATTAAATGCATGCAAAATTATTTAAAAAAATGTGATAATCGCGATTGTTTTGCTGAGGAAGGATAATTGATACATATTTTTCTTGTATTCATGAATGCTCTAAGGAATTCCCCCTTCTTTCTTTTAACAAGTCCTTGCCAGTCTTTGCCATTTATGAGTCCTTGCCTCATTTTTTTGATCCATCAGCAAAGTAATGGCAATAGGATTCTTTCATCAGAGTATAAATGTCCCCACCATCCTTGGGTTTCACTAATCATACCGATTTTTTCACAGCAGCCTCTCACACAAGCATATATAGAACACCACTGGAACTGCACAGCTTCCAAGACTGAGTGCTGTGTTTTGCTGAAATAGTGAAATGCAATACCAACTGCTAGATATAAAACAGAGATGTCGGGGTTTGAATTGCCTCATTTAGCTGTCTAGAAATTACGTATCTCCTCTAAAGCAGTCATCCAGGCTCCCTCTAGAGTTCACAAAGAGAGATCAGCTTCTCCACACAGCAGCCCATCCGATGCAAGGGTAGGTTTGTAGGGTGAGTCTCCCTCTGGTACAATACCTACATAACAAGTTCAGACTAGATGCCAGTATTTAAATGTTTAAATTTAAGTGAGTTGAATCCCATTTACTACAAGTAAACACCGTAAAACCCTATAAAACAGGGTATCAGAGATACTGTGAAACCTAACGTTGAGAAATCAGTGGCTTGGCCAATCGATTATCCAAGCCTGTTGGACCTGTACCTTATTCAGGCAAGGGTAGAGAAATGGCTGGCAAAACTGCTGTTGCGTACGCAAGTAACCAGTTCAAATATGAGACTTAGTGATGAATCTGGAGCATTTTCTGGATTCAGGCCAGAGCCTTAATCACAAAGTGGTCCATCCCTAGGAAACTAAGTCATGAGTGTTCCTCTTAAGTGGAACGGATGAGTATATTTATTTAAAAAACAGGCAAAGAGTGACATCAGGATAGCATTCATGCCTTACTCAACCTTGCAAGTGTATTTCCTCTTAGAACAATGAGTCACTTTTGGATCACGACCATAGATGTTCCTCTCAGGTAGGCTACAGAGAGGTGTCATGTTAGGTATGCAGGAACTTCATACATCCAGTGTCTCCAGCACTAAAAACCTTCCTTGGACAAGAAATCAAAATGCATCATTGTCTACTAGCACACAGAAGCCTCAGCTGCAAGAAGGTTGGAAGATTCCCACATTAACTCACTGGGTAACATAAATTGGGCATTATGCTAAGATGGTCAACAGATAGTAAGGAACGGGGGGGGGGGGGGGGGGGGGGGGGGGGGGGGGGGGGGGGGGGGGGGGGGGGGGGGGGGGGGGGGGTGGGGGGTTGGGGTTATAGGGTTTTCTAATACAGAATCATTGCTTTAAGAAATCAGGCTAAAAGCTACGGTAGATAAAAACTGGAATAAAATAAAATAGTTTTCACAGAAGCTGTCACACAAGATTCACTGAACTGAATATTGGTTGTCTAAAATATAAGCTTATCCTTTCTGCAAATTGTTCAGACTACATGCTCAAAGGTATTGCCAAAGCATTATGCCTCACCTTCTACAAATGTTGACTCTCTCCACCGACTCAAGAGCCTAGAGTTACATCTGCCACTTTAACTGGAGACATAACTTTTGGACATAATCTCAAGTGAGATAGACTCATCTTTGTGTAGTAGCATCACATCAGTGACTGAAGACCAAAAAGACTCCTCCTTTGTTGGTTTTAAATCTGTTAGTAAACATAATGTCTTCTTTTCCACCTTCAGGAATGCTGTGGCTGTTGCAGGAGAAAGAGCTGACCAGCTTTTCATTTGTGGTTAATTCCATGTGAAGAAATCAAGCCATACAGAGACCACACCTTCACTTTAGATGCCTGAATCTCAGATTGAATGTCACTTCTAATTTTAGCTATCTTAATATGCAAGTTGAATCCCTCTTTGTCCTACGGGAAGTCTTCCAGGAAGGGGGTTTCTTAGTTTTTTGGGTTTAAAGTCATTCAAAATCCTAAAGAAGGGGCTTAGTTTCTTGGCTGACCTTTGTGTTCTAGGAAGATAAATGACCTGAATAACCTCCATACTCATTCAGTAAGTTGGTGGCAATTCTCTGCCGTCTCTGACCATAACTCAATCCAATACAAACAAGTTTTTCTCTACCATTTAATACAGCTTCCCTCTTCTTTCTGGAATTTTTTTACATAATGCATAAGGAAATATATATGACTCTGTATTCAAGTAATAATCTAAACTTCTGCTTTCACTATACCTAATGGAGTTCATTTGGGACCCACTGCCCCTGGATGGACAGAGACCAACTCTTTCACTGTGGCCCAAATCTGCTCAAGGCCAATTTATACTCACCAGTGACAAAACTGTTCTTTAGCTCACACAACACTTTTCCCTTCCACCTCTCACTGACTCCCCTTGTCTCATCTCAAACCCACAAAGGTTTATGGTCTAGCCTGAGATGTTCTGCTTGACAGCCACAGTTCCGGTACTCACTAGCTTAAACAAGTTTTTTAGAGCTGCCTCCTTGGATGCACTTGTGCGTGCTGGTGGACTCTACCCTCAGGAAGGCAATGAAATGCAGATTTTTAGCAAACAGTGCAGATTTTTAGCAACCAGCACAGATTTTTAACAACCAGCACAGATTTTCAGCAACCAGCACTTGGACAAGTGGTTTAGTGAATTGCTAGACACTGATTCACCTCTTCTGGAAATGGCTTAATTCCAACCAGTTGAACATCTCCAGGCAAAGCTTAGTTAAAAATTGCTGTCATCTCCTAGAAACATTGGACCAACTTTCTATTTCAAGACTCTTCTGTCCATGCAGCATTTTCCCTACTGACTGCCTTCTGGGTGTTTTCAAGACTATCTCCTGGGAATAAGGATCTTGATCATTATCATCTTCTGCAATCAGAAACTCTCTTGAAGTTAATAAGCATGCAGTGTCTTCAACTGGAGTCTGAGCAACAGCAAGGGACAGACAGTAAAAATGGGATTAATTTCACCAAATTTCAGCTATTGACTTGTCTAGCTGAGACTAATCTAGTCTCCCCCTAGAGTCATCAGAGAAAGAAGACAACACTCTCTTTCATTCCCACCCAAAGATAAGCATCTGAAATATCCTATGAAAGTATCTTTAAATGGCTGAATTTAAAGAGATAAGTATTACTATATGTTGGCCAATCTTTGTATTATTTTCTGTACTCCAGGAAATCTCTTTCCTCTCAGCTAAATATTTGTTCCTCTCTGAAAGTTAGGCATGTAGCAATCTTTCTTTTACGTTTGACACGTTTCCCCCTCACGCACATTTCTGGCATGGTGAATTTGGGGTTTTCTCTCTATTCCCTGCTCTCTACCAATACTATTTGACATAAATAAGGTTCTGTTTGTCCTTATTTTCTTCTTGCCACTGGACATGTATAAGTTTATACAAATGGATGTTCACATGAGAATAAAATCTAGGCATATGCACCTGGAATCTAGACATGACTCAGTTTACCACATTATTTGGCAAAGGAGAAGGAGGAGAGAAGAAATCCCAGAGAAGTATGTTTAGCCTTGTTCCAGTCTTCAGAACCAACCCAAAACATCTCCATTTAAAACTTTCCACTGAAAAAATATCAACTGCAATATATAAGCAAACTAATAGATGCAACTGCACAGCACATGGGGCAATGACATTGCTCTTGCACAAGAAGGCTCTGAAATGTTAACATTTGTTTTCCTCTCAAACTGGAACAAAGTCAACATATTTAAACTTTCCTGGAGGGAAACATTTCAGATTAGAAAGGTCAACTTTTCATCTCAACACGCAAGATTGACATCAACAGACCGATGAAATGCTTCCCTTTCATTTCACATTACCCATTGAGTCAAGCTAACGCCACATAGAAGATGTTGCTTTGGGTCTCTCATTCTGCTATGAGCCCTCTGGACCCAGTTCTTTGGCAGGGCTCCTTCTCCAATGATGCGTAGCATTTTTTGCTTTCTTTTCTTTGTTGCCCCAAATGGCCGGAGCTCAGACAATAGCACAGTGCTGCCAATATGATTAAAAATTTTCTGTGACTTTATGCATATAATAACGGGATACAGTACTGGCTTCTTGCCTAATTCTGACCATCCACAGTCTTCTGCTATGAACAGCTGCCATCTCACTGAAAGATCAATTTCCCTGTACCAGAGGGATTCGGTGGTTTGAACACATTTCTATAGTCTACAATTACAGTGCTGCAAGGCACTCCAAAAGGCTCCCTTAAATCCAGTGTCCCACCTGCTAGCCTGATGTGGATATATTGAATAGCACAGGATACCTCAGAAAGTACTGCCTACATTTTGGAAAATGAATTCTGCTGCTGCTGTGAATGGATGTTATTTAGGATATTATTTAGGATAAACAACGAATAAAACCTGCTCTAGACAAAGAGAGGGAAAATTTGATTTAGACAGGAGAGGAAGTAATGCTTGAGCTGCAGCTGCATGAATCTTTTGTGGCTTCTTCCCTTCCTCACCCTACTTTCACAAAACAGGTCCCTTGTCTCTTTATTGACCCTCTCATTATTGACTCACGTGGAAAAGGACTCTATTTGTCTCATTGCTTCTGGCAGGGCAAGGGACACAAATCCATCCTTTTTTAGCTGTTCCGGCATTAATGAGCATTTATTCATTTACATTTACTGGGAGATGATTGGCTTATGAAGTCCTGTGACACCTGCAGCTTTTTTCATTATCTCCTTTAACTCTCCCACCCGTTCTCTGATATGTGAAATAATTATATCCTGAAAATGTGAAACCAGAAGATATTTCACTGCTTGGTTCACTAGATACAGACCAAGCACCATGTGGGGTGCTCTAAACAGCTTTTACTGGACTGGTTCAACCTCTGGTCAATGCTGGGTGTCCAGCTTTTCCACAGACCTTCATGGACATGGCAAAGTATCACCTAAATGACTTCCTGCCACAAAAGAGTCTTTGAAAAAGGCTTCACTTCAGTGAACCAAAACTGCAAAAATTTAATGACTTACTCAAGTCTTGGGACAGGACACGATTTTTAAATCCAAGCTTGCAAAAACACAAACAAAATTATAATCTATCAAGTGAAAACTCAGTGGAGAGAAGGGGAGATAGTCTCCTGCTACAATGGTCAAACAATATACTTTTTAATTAAAATCTACCATAAGATCCAATCTGGTGCTCAAAAGAACCAATAAATGTGTAAGTTGTATGACTGGCCACAGATTAGGTTCCCTGCCTGTGCTCCAGCATCACTTCAGCATCACTGAATCATTAGAAAAATAGATATGGAAGGCACCTTACAGCATCATCTGACCACCCCTCAAGCTAAGAGCAACCCTACCTCAGCTATCCCCAAACAGATGTATTTTTTTCTCCATAACATCCTAAACTTAGATTACTACTTACCTCTTAGGCAGAAGAGGATAAATTTCCACCAGCTGAGAAGCTGAAAGACTGTCTCTCAACTAGGATCACATGCAGAAAATTGGAGAAAAGAAGGAGAAAGCATGAATCTCCACTAGTCCTCAACATGCTCAGTTATAACATTAAGACTGATACTTCAAATACAATACACGTACTTATTGTTTTCACAATCCTGCACACAGAGAATGAGCCCAGAACACACTGGCAAAGACAGTTCTTTGAGAATAGATCTGTCTTTGAGATGTGAGAGTTTGTGTGAAAAGTCCTCATCTTTTTGAAAGGTAGGACCTTGTTTCTGACTACATAAATGCTGAAAGAACAGGGATTCTTGCTTTGGAAATTTTATTATAAAATGAAATTTAATTTTTCACTCACTTCTGCTAAAGTAGCACTATTTATAACTAAGAAAAAGCTTTTAATAGAGAAGCTGGAAAATGTTCCTAAACTGTAAATATCTAAAATCCTGGAAAAAAAGTAAATGTTCCAAAGGCTGGTGTGTTTCTTTTCTTTTCATTCTTTCCTTTTTTTTTTTTTTTTACTTTCCATTCTGGTCCCTTATTCTTATGCTTGGCTGAGTTACCTTGTTGAAACATGCAAGAGCCAACTTCCACTATTTCCTCATGCAGCAAAAAATGTTTATGGGCTGTAACCATACAGTATCCTGGTGTATTTCATAGATGGCCTTTAGGTACACAGTTCATGCAAGTGTAGAGCAAACTAAAGGAACATGAGGATGTCTCCAAATTCTGCCTGAAGAAAGCAAGTTTAAGGAAAATCCTAATTCACAGCTGTCAGGTGTGAAAAACAAGAGTCTTCAGGAGTAATATTAAAAACATTTGCATTTCACACATATTAAACAAAATGTTTTCTGTTTCTCATTATTTTATAACATTTCTATCTCTGCTGAAGGAAAGAAAAAATTCACAGCTTTTACTCAAAGTCTGTTTTCACAGTACAGAGACTTTCAGGAATTGTACTGCGACCCAACTGCTTTTTAATACATGATTTTTAAAGTAGTGAAAAACATAAAAACAAGAACTCTAAGAACAATAGGAAGTGCTGAATAACATTCGAGGTCCATTTTAAGAAGGCACTTCTGCCAGGAAAATTAATTTGTTTGTAAAATATTATCTTCCTAACCGTTGACTAACTACTTCTATCTACTGAAGGGGATGGATCCTTGAATCCCCTTAAGGCTCACAGATTCCTACGGGTACACGACTGGAGCTGGTTTATTATGGGTACAAGACTGGAGCTGGAGTATTCCTAATAAAATCTTTGGTGTTTCTTTATTAAAAAATGTATTGTCCTTTTGAAATGGAAGAAGTTGGTGGAAATATAGCAATTTGGAAAAGGTGCTGCTGGATGGAGGGGATATTTTGTCAGATGTGAACTTCTCCTATAGCCAATCAAGGCACTCATGAAATGCACAGGTTCAAACCCTTGTATTAAAGGATAGAAAACCAGCCTCTCTGGGCAGGGAACAGGGTTCTTCTTGATTTTTACCAGGTGTTCTTAAGCTCTGCGCGTGTAGGATGAAATGCACACACAGAAACGTATATGAGTATTTCCACTGCTATATGCAGTTACAAGGGGCATCTCACTCCCATGAAAATTGACTCCAAAGCTTGGTTCAGTAATGTAGATAGTTAAAAAACTCATGCATCCTCCTTCAGTGTGTTTTGCCCAGATTTGGTTCATAACATGCTAACCCATCCCCAGCTCAGTTTCCTTGTTTAACAAAGTTGTGAATACTCTCAAGAAAGACTCCTTATGCCCAAATGAAAAAGTTACGAATGTAATAAATAGTATATTGGTGTGGATGGGGATGAGGGTTGTTGGAGGCTTTGTTTGCTCTTTGGGGTGGGGGGGGGGGTATGAGATTTTATTTAGATGCTCTAAAAACTACTCGCAGTGCTGAAGAGATCAGAAAAGTGCATGAAATTTCTCATTTGGAAACTCCCAGCCAGCTGGCAGGTGTGTGTCAGTGACGGTACAAAGGCAGAAAAACTTCTCAGCTTTTTCAATTTAAATATTCCTAATTAATGCTGTAACAAATGATTTTGTAATCGTTCTACTTATTTTGGCTAAAGGAGCTCATTAACTTAATTTTTTTATCCATCACAATTCTTTCGTTCCCAGCTAGCAGACAAAAAAGGAACACAAGATGAGCCATTTCTCTGTCCGTGTCTCTAACTGAGAAAGTTAAGAGGACCACTGGTTGAAAAAGAATGAGAAAATATTGCTGTCCAGGCTAAGCAATCAGAAATCAGAGAGGAATAGGTGGTTTTTGGCTGGAGAATGTAACTTCATTAGAACTGAGCATGCAGATCCTGTTTCAGTCCAAGAACTCTGTAGAAAAAAAAATAAAATAGATTTCCATTTTTTATATATACCATTATTAGTTCACTTATTTCTGGATAACCTGTCTCTTAACATCTTTCTTGACTCCTAATTGCAAATCAAGAACCTACAAGGGCCTGTTCCCAGGATGTGAAGTGCTCAGTTCAACATATATCCTCATAAATGTCATCTGGACATTTACGGATTAATTTTCAAGGCACCATCGCGATTCAGTAAATAATCTTTTCAATAGGGATTGGAATAAAAAAGTTTGAGGTTTAGTTTAGTAAAAGAAAAAAGAAAAATTATAAGCTACTCCACATAAAAGTTTGAAGGTTGCGCAGTTTTGCTCCAAATTGGAAAACAAACAATGAACATCAACCCCATCTTCCTTCAAGAAGACAATTGCCTTTCTCCCCATTTTTCAGTTCTAAAAGTCCTTCTGGAAGCTTGAAGGACAATGTCTCTGAAGAACTTAATTTTATTTTAGAGATACTTAGTGAAGGGCTCCTGTCAGTTAACACTGAAGTGATTGAAAGTTTGAGGTCTGACTTAGCTGAAAGACTTTGGTTCTTGGTTCAGTGGAGAGATATGGATACCCCTGAAAGGAATTTTGTCTCATCATAGGATGAGCTGCCTTTATTTTGATAAAGGAACCAAATAGCCACCTTTGAAAGGGGGGAAAGGGGAGTGGTGCTATTTGTCTAGCTAAATATAGGCATTTGCAAGGTGAAGTGTCTTTACCTGAATTGGTCACTCAGGGCTCCCTCTGAGAGACCTGGAGTCCATTACCCCATTTTTCTCACTTCCTAAAAGCTGACCTCTGAAAAGATGAATCACAACCCTGCATTCCTGTTTTAAACTATGGAAAAAAAATCAGTGCCCTCACAGGTGGATTCATGCATCCCAAGTGTTCATGCATAGACCATGGGAAGCTCCTATGCATCACAGATATCTGACTTTCATAAAGCTGGAGTGGGATATGGTCTGCCATAAGCAATATGGTGTGAATCCCACAGAAAATCTTACGTTACACTGCATTTCTTAGAATAGCAGTTATGAATTAAAAGGGAAAAAAAAAAAAAGTCCAAAATAAATAAATAAAGAAAAAGAAGATGAAAGAAAGAAAAAAATCTCAAAGAAACCACAAGTGTCAGGGTACAACTAGACTATATGGTCCCCCCATGAAAGAAAAGTTTATTTTAACATAGCATTCTTGACCAGGAACTGGATAGGGCTGTTTAGAGCAAAGATGAGTTTAAAAACTGTTTTTGAGAAAAAAAATTAATGTTTACATTGTTGGAGAACCGAAACAAGCTTCCAGGGTAAAGAGGAAGGGTCTGGGCTTTAAGTGTTTTTTATTCTGATTAGAAACATTAGTCTTGTGGGAAGATCTTGCTGAGTGCACAAAATTCCTCTGCCACTCATTACAGGAAGAAGTAACTGGTATCTTAGATATTGCAGGTTCTCATGACGTTCCAACAGAGAACAAAGGGAGACAGCAACTGGACACACGGATGCTGTCTCAGAGAGAATAAAATGGAATAAGATACCTGAGAAAAAAGAAAGGGGAAGGGGCGGAAGATGGGAAAGTGGAAAGAGAAAAGGAAGGGGATGAAGAAGAAGGGAAAGGAATGGGAAAGGAAAAGGACCTGTGAGATTTAGATTGTCTCTTACATTGGCATTTCTATGTGATGTTTAGCAGATTCCCATACCGTTAAACAAGACCATTACTGTTTTTCTTCCCACACTGTCTCATTTCAAAGTAAAGATGTCAGATCCCTCTCTTTCCCTCTTGCTCTGTTTTTTGTCTTTGCATTTTACATTACTGAATTTGCATTTTACATTACTGAATTACTTTTTTGCTTAGGGACAGCTCTTCCAGGTGATGACTATCACTCTGAATTCTTCTGTGAGTTCTCTCCTTCCAAATTTGGTGTTGCATTATATTTTAGATGTTTAATTTGCTCAGAAAAATGCTAAATTAGTGTCTCCTGCAAGCAGATTATTTGATCTTCTGTCCTGGTTTGTAGCAAACCTGCATTAAGTTGTCATTACAATTATCTTCAATCCAGTGGGAATATTTAAGTGCCAAAAAATACAAATTTTAACGAATGATTTAGACTCTAAGTAAAATTCATCTTCCCTAAGTTGAGTGCCTAAAAGACAGTTGAAAAATGCTGAGCTGGTAACACTAGATTATCTTCATTGTCAGGGGAAAGAAATAGGCACCTGCAGAGCACAATTTGTCGCATCTTAAGATCAGTGTCTAAATTGGCTGAGATTAATTACTTCAAGACAGACACTCCTTTATATCTACCTAGGGGTGACTGGCTCAGAAACAAATGCCCAACACACATCTAATATAGGGAAGATTAATACTACTTTAATATTTCCCAGTTTGCTTATGATAGTTCCATAAAAGGCAGCGCCAAATGCTTTGTTAGAACCAAAACATAACACAGTCTTCTATTTCTCCCTGATCCCATTATCTTGTCAAAACTGAAAGTATTGACAAGTAGTTTGACATGATTTGTTCTTGACAGATCACTAGTGGTTGTTTTTCATCACCAAATTAGTTCATGAATTTATGATGAATTCATTCCAGTATCTTCCCAAAACCTGAAGCTGGACAATATCATCAGCACCTTTCATAGTCCTCCTTTTTTTTTGCCTCTGCATAAACATCAGTTGTATCTCTGCCTTCAGTCAACTGAGATTTCTGTCTAATCTAATCGATTAAAGTACTCCTTATCTAACTGTCTTCTTATAATATCTTCTTTTATAATCCTCTAGAAAAAAAAAAGAAAAATTGGGTTTTTGAAGACTCTTATCAGAAAAACACTGGGCTTTTATGCAAATAAAATGCAAAGAGGCCTCAGAATATTTCAGTCTTCTGGATTCTCATTTCAGGGGAGTAATAAGCTTATCCTAACTGCTTATTTTCTTATTTCTTATATATCCACAGATTCTTCCCTAGCATTTTTATTTTGGGGATGTATGAGGACACACACCATATAAATGGAAATTCACTTTTCAGCTCTAGCATTCCCATTTGTATCCTAAAACGCTTTCATAACTCAAATATGTTCAATCATGTAACTTTGCTCCCACTCCAAGTATCTCTGGATACTCTAATTCCCACACTAAAAGGTTTTTAAAAAGAAGGAGAAAAAAAGTATTTCTGCCCCAGAGACAAACTTTCTAATGCTTCTCAAAACTTGTTTACCATTGTCTTCAAACTGCTTCACGTGAATGCTCATGACAGAGATTTGTAAACCTGCAAAAGAATCTAAAAATGACATGGCAGATTTTACACTGGACTCTAAATGGATTTTTGCTCAAGACTCCACATCAAAATGATTTAATGAAACAGAAGAGTGCAACAGCAGATTTCTATTACGTTGCTATTTCAGGGTCTTGGCGGTCATATTACTAGGTATAGTGCAGACAGGCAGAAAGACACTTCCAACTTTAAATTATTTTTACACTGCACAAGATCAAATCAGCTAGCATTCTTCTGTGCTTAACAACTTTGAGCTGAGGTACAAGAAATTCAAGTGATTAACTGCAAGTATCTCTTTCCTACTGTGAATGTACCAATATTTAAAGGGTGGCTTAACAAGAAGATGGAGACTCCTTTTTTACAAGGAGTCACATGGAAAAATGGGGGGCTCTGGGCAGAACTTACTCCTGGGGAGATTCTGAGTGAACACAAGAAGAAAATGTTCCACCACGAGAACAATCAGCCATTGGAATAATCTCCCCAGGGCAGTAGTGACTCCCCAGCGGTGGACACTGTTAAGATTGGGTCGGATAGGGTGCTGGGCCATCTAGTCAGAACCATGCTTTGCCTGGAAAGGTTGGACCAGATGATCCTTGGGGTCCCTTCCAACCTGGGATTGCAGTATTCTATGACTGTATGTTTCTATGAATGTCCTTCTCTGAGTACATCATAGAAGTCCTGAAGACGTTAGCTATTATTCCCCTATAAATGAAGAGGAGGTTGCTACTGTCTCCCAGTCTTGGGAAAAAAAAAATAAAAAATTGTTTCATTTTCTCCTCCTAGACTGTGTTTAAAATCTCTGGAGTTTTCTGCTGGATTTCCTCCAGGCATTTTCTGCTTTGCTTGAGTGTTATCCTGCAATCTTTCCCTAAGAGCAGGTACTCCACTCAGATTGAGAGTCAAAGACCATTGGGACCAGCTTTAGTATCTCACTTAGCTAATGATAGCTTGGGGGTGCCAAAGCAGGACTCAAAGCACTCAGTAATCATCTATGGGAAGCCCAGAGCATCCGGTTGCCCCTTGAGAGATTCCTAAATGTCCTGGGTTCAGCAGTAGCAGTCATTTTTCTCTTTCTTGGTAGCTGGTGCAGTGTTGTGTTTTGACTTCCAGCCTGGGAACAGTGCTGGTGATACCGATGTTGTCGGTTGTTGCTAAGTGATGTTTACCCTGACCAAGGACTTTGTGAGGCTCATGCTCTGCCAGGGAGGAGGGGAAGCCGGGAGGAAGCAGAGACAGGACACCTGACCCAGGCTAGCCAAAGAGGTATTCCATACCACAGCACTTCATGCCCGGGGTGGGGGGTAACTGGGAGTTACCCGGAAGGACAGGGGCTTCCGGGTGGGACTCGTTTCTTGGCCAGTGGTATTGTATTCTCTTCCCTTGTTGTTTTCTCTTATCATTGTTGTCGTTGGTAGTAGCGGTGGTGATTTGTGTTGTACATTGGTTGCTGGACTGTTCTTGTCTCAACCTGTGGGAGTTGCACCCTTTCGATCCTCCTCCCCATTCCTCCAGGAGTGGGGAAGGGGAGAGCCCTGGGGTGGGGGGGCTCTCGATTGCTCTCAGCCCGGCACCACTCACTGGGAGTGAGTGAACAAGCTGTCTGGCTAGGGTTTAAACCACGACACCAATGTGGTGCCACTTCTGTGCTACTGTGTTGGAAGAGGATCTCCTACTGAAGATCCTACTTTTTGAACTAGAAACCACACTCTGAAGACTGTTGAATTTCATGTGAGCAAGTCCAGAGGAGGCCACAAAGATGCTCCGAAAGCTGGAGTGCCTCTGCTATGAAGACAGGCTGAGAGAGCTGGGCTTGTTCAGCCTGGAGAAGAGAAGGCTCAAGGTAAGACTTTACAACAATTTCTATACTTAAAAGTCCTATTTTATATATAAAAATCAGAACTCGGAGAGATTAAATTACAGACCTTCCTTAGTATGTAGGGTTCAAGTTCATCTTTCCTGATTTTAAAGGCGGAAGCAATTTTATTTAACCTTAGGGTCTTGAGTCAGTTTGCTCAACACAGGTGCTCTGTTACACCCAAGATGCCTTGGACACCAGTAGCGTTGGCAGATATAATAGGCTGTCGTGGTTTAAACCCAGTCAGACAACTTGTTCACTCACCCCCCCCTTTCTTTCCCTCCCCCTACTCCCGGAGGGACGGAGAGGAGAATCGAAAAGAATGCAACTCCCAGGGTTGAGATAAGAACAGTCCAGTAACTAAGGTATAACACAAATCACTACTGCTACCACCAATAATAATAATGATAAAGGAAATAACAAGGGAAGAGAATACAACATTTCACCACCAGCCGACCGATAACTCGCTCCCCCCAAGCACTGACGGGTACCTCCTCCAACCCTGCAGTCCCAGCCCTTCCGGGTAACTCTCCATTACATCCTGGGCATGACATGCTGTGGTATGGAATACTTCTTTGGCTAGCTTGGGTCAGGTATCCTGTGTTTGCTTCCTCCCAGCTTCCCCTCCTCCCTGGCAGAGCATGAGGCTCACAAAGACCTTGGCCAAACCAAAACATCATTGTTATCAGCTCTGTTCCCAAGCCAAAAGTCAAAACACAGCACTGCACCAGCTACCAAGAAGGAGAAAAATGACTGCTACTGCTGAACCCAGGACATAGGCATATACAGCATCCCACTTTCTTGAGTAAAGTACATCCATTTCTCAAAAGTTACAATTTTATCCCCATTCTGGAGATAAATTTTGACAAAATAAAGGCAATTTTCTTTGGTGCCAACATGTTCCAGAACAGGTTTTGGCTGACTGTCATCATCTGACACTCAGTGGAAGCAAGACTGCCAAGTGCTGGCTTTCTGAACACTTTCAGCTTGGAATTGGTGTGGGAGGGGAGCAGATGTGCTGTTTTGGTTCCTCTCTGCAAAGTGCACCTTCAGCACAAAAGCAAGCCAGCCTTCTCATGAACCTAGCCCCAGCTGAGACAACTGGTAATGTTCTTCTTCTTATGCCTCTGTCATTTTCCTAGTTTCTTTATTTTTATTCAGGAGGAAAACAGGAAGAATGGCAAACTTTGGGGAAATTTTTAACAAAGATGCAAGAGGACCGTTTTTCATTGCATTCATTTTGCAGGAGAAAAAAATCTTTGCTTCATTAGCTAAGAAAATAAACCCAGAGTTATTTTATGAAGAGAAAAATGGACAGAATTATGACCTAACCACAAAGTTTCACTGTGTTTCTTCTAGTGTGCAAGTGCTGGTATTTTTGCTTTATTGCTGTACCACAGCATGCTTTATTTCAGAGTTTATGTTACAGGACAGTAAGAAAACAGCCCATAATCATGTGTTGCTTAGAATAATTGAATACTTCATTGAGTCTGCAGTGACTGACACTGAAAATATACAGGCGGGGTTTTTTCCTTTGTCTGTCTCCAATATTTCCCAATGCAGCCTGGAAGCTTCAATCAGAGATGACTTATAAAAAGCCATCCACTTTGATAAAGTAGACTTTGTAAGGACTGAAAGACCAGACAAGCCTTTTCTCTGTTCATGAAAGAAAGGCATTCCGAAGTTCGAGAGCTGGAAACAAAAGCCATGTGAGCTGAACGCCAAAATGCAGCTAAACCTTTTTCTAGCAGTGAGACAGATATGAGAAGTAATAGATTTTTAGACACTTAAGCCTCCATATTGAGAGGTAAAGCCTTGTTCTCAATTAGATGCTTTTCACACACCTCAAAAAGAGCGGGCTATCAGTGCTGTGGTAATCAGGGGAAATACTTCAGGCTTGGATAGCAGGGGCAAGTAATACAAACAGGCTCCATGACTCTCAGGACACTTCTCAAGACCATCTCCAGCATTTGTGGGAGCAGACATAATACTAACATTGCCTGTTTCAAAGAGCAGGAGCCAGGGTCAGACTGGTCTTACCAAAACACTGGGAAAATGAAGAAAAGAATGACTCCTGAAACTCCAGCTTTTAATACTGCTGGGCTATCCTACCCCTCCAAGACCTGACTTTCCAGCTAGGCAGCCAGAGGGGTTCACTCATGGTATGGGGCAGACCCAGAGGAACTGACTGCACATAGTCCATGGGCTGCTGGAAGAGAGGCAGTGAAGATGAACAGGGGCATGTGGGACGAGGAGCACGTCTGTGCTCACAGTTCTCCAAAGATCAGTCTTTCAGAGAGCTAGGGACCTGGTCAGAGGCAGAGCTTGCCATCTGTGTGACTGGAAAAAAAACCTTCTGTTGTTTTGTTTGGGTATTTTTTTCTAACAGCAGAATTGCTCATCCAGTTCAGATTAAAAATCCACCTGCTGGAGTACCCTAGCTCCAACAGCACTCATAATGAATAGTGACTGAACAATGTGCTGTACTGGCAACTATTAGTAGCACTGCTACTACCATAATAACAGTGCTGACATGTACTGAGGGTTTCCCACATACCTTCCCAGCCCTCAGTAACTGCTCAGTAACTCAAGTTACTCCTCAGTAACTCCTCAGAGATCTCCGAGGGCACAGATGTCACATTAATGTTTAAAAGTCCTGATTTTTTTTCCTTTTGCTAATTCATTAAATCACATTTTGAATCCTTGCAAACAAGATCCTGTGCAAGGAGTTTCATAGCTTCAATGCCCGCTTGTGAAAATCCATCTCCTTTTGTTTGCTTTGCACCTACCCTGAAATTTTCAATCTTTATATTAGGAGAGATACCAGATCAGTTGGATGGGGCTTTGTGCAGCCTGATCTAGTGGACTGTGTCCCTGCCCATGGCAGAGGGATTGAAAGTGGATGATCTTTAAGGTCCCTTCCAGCCCAAACTATTCTATGACTATTTCCCAGTGGCCCTCTTCATGATTTTCACAGATCTATGTCCTACCTATCACTCTCCTCTTCTTCACTACCCTCTTTTCTAGGTTGCAAAGTCCAAGCCTACAGCAAGCGTGTGCTGACAAACCAGGATTCAACCCAGTAGCATAAAAATTACCAGGGCTTGAAGTCACTGACATTTGCAGTCAGTGTTTTCCTAGGCAGAGAGGCAGTTCGGTTCAGGACAAAGGTTGAAGATTTTCCTAGACTGTTTGCAGAATCAAATGAAATATTTAATTCAATGCACCAAGCACAGGCATCCTAGCAAGCTGCAGCTTTCTGTTGTCTCCAGTGTGCAGCAGCAAGCTTAAACAGCCTCACAAAGAGAGCTTGTTTCCTAGTTGCCAGCTCTGCAGGTTTCAGGCCATCACCTTTGAACACTTATCAGAGCTGAAATGGACTGTGAACTCCAGGGCAAGCTCACCCCAAGGCTGTTCATGAGAGTTGCTCACATGCTCCCCAAATGCTCAGCCAAACAGACTTATCAGAGATAAATAGAGATTTATGAGGGTGAGACGCCATATACTGGTTTATGGTCCCAGGGAACAGGTAACGAGCTCAGGAACTGTCAAGAAAAAAAATAGATCCCTCATCATTCCCCTATCTGACTCAGCAAGGAGCTCTCTTAAGTTAGTGATAAGGTGATTCTAGCTTCTTTCATCCCACTTACACAGGCTCTTTGCATGCTGACTCTGAGCACATTACAGCCACTGCAGCAGAGTCTGCTAACTCAGTTTCATATCTGCGATCAAAAAAAAATAAGTACTACTTACAAAGAACACCTTGCCCATCAGCAACTGGATGCAATCGAAGTTTAGAGGGTCCCTGCAGCTGTAGTGTGCTGTGGTTTTGATGATGTTGGAAGGGAGAAGGTGTCCCATTCTGCAATATGTGGGCAGCTCTTTTTCAGGCTCTCTCATCCACAAACTCTAGAAGTCTGAGAAGCTAGTCAGGCCCCCATTATAGCCAGACTTCTCCAGCTGTTTCAACTCCATGACGGTCCATCAAAGCTGCCTCAACCCCTGCCAGCAAAGTATCTGGCCCACTTATTTACATGCATGACTCCATGGTGCAGCTGGCAACTGTGAAAGGGCTCATTTGGAAGGCAGCGTGGCTGGGATCAACATCACTTAAGTGATAATCTGCTAATCAGAACTTCTTCTGTTGAAGTAATGCTCCCATCTAGTCATTCCATGCTGGCAGTTTTCTTCTGCAAAGCTTGCCAAGTTTTTTCAGCCCCTGGTAGTTTTTCTTGCTTACCTCTGAACTGAAGTTTGCTCGTGGTTCTGACTGTAGGCTGGATGGCAACATGAAGAAAGGACAATTTGATTCAAGCTCAGAGACATCCAGGCTGTCATGCACATCACAGGAGAGAGGGAAAATAATCTTTAAACAGAGTAAAAGAAGACCTTGTGCATATGGAAAAATTATGCAGGGTCGAGACATTCGATTCTCCCTTAGGGTGGGAATGAGATTGCTCAGTGGTGTTCAGAAATCACTGAAATAGCTAAACTGTGATGAGCAGCAGGGAGGGTAACTACATGTGAAATATAATGTAAAACCTCTCAACTCACATCACTATTTTGGAAGATGGAGCTGGTAAATCAAAGAATACTCTCCCTAGGAAGGAAATCAGAGAGTGCAAGCCAGAAGTGTCATTGGCTGCTGCTCTGCAAAGCAGATAAAGCCGTGGTGAATGACCTGAAGGCAAATCAGTCGCTAGCATGGGGAAAAACCTCACCTGGGAAAGAGATGAGTTGCAGTGTTTACCCCATTCCTTCTTGTGCTCGCCTACCTATCAGAGTTTTTTTTTTCACAGCAGAAGGGTGAAGAATCAGAGTAGACAGTGCTGAATGCTGATGACTTCTGCCCAGCTGAAAGACTGAGGGACTGACACAAAACAGTGCAAGTTAGAGCTGTGTTTCCCAGCCCTACCCTTGCTTCAGATCTCATCCTCCAATCTCCATCCTTCCCACGTCCATCTGGGCTCATAGCACCAGCTCAGACCAGGCCAACAGCAAGGAGAGCAACAGAAGGAGAGTAAGAATAAAACCCAGGATGCTTTGCAGAGCCTATCTGTCCCACCTTCAGTTCAACAAAGGCTGGCATTTTCAGGGCTGCTTAGAAGAAGAGAGAGAGACAACCACATCCCCTCGCTGTTCCAAAAATGCAACTAAATGGAAACCAAGCCCATTGCTTAGGAAGGTGGTCCATGCACACCTTCAGTCTTGTTTCATGGAATTGCTTGGAAAATCTTAAAAAGGACTGAATCAAACCTGTTTCATAATGAAAAATTGAAGAGTACAGCTTTTTTTCAGCTGAAGGTCACTCCCTGAAGCCACTGGCTACTGTCTCTGCTGCTGGTTTCTTTGGTAGCCCAACTGCTAATTTACCTGGCTTGCTTAAATTAGAAAATGCCTATGGATCTGACTGTTCTCAGGGGAGAACTCTTCTTCACCTCCAGTACTCCTTTGTCTGCTTTAATGCAAGCCCTCAGCCCCACACACCTCATCTCCCTCTTCTCCCAAAGCAGAGTTTTGGGAGAAGAGTTCTCCCAAAGAGTTCCCAAGTTTGGGAGAAGAGTTCTCCCAGAGTTTGGGAGAAGCTCTTCCTACTTTACACAGCAGTAAGAAGTTTTGATCTTCCTACTGCTACACTTTCTGCATCTTCTCATGCAGGGCAACAAACCCCATGGAGATGACTCACTACCACCTACCCAGACCAGAGCCCAAAGCACGACCCAAAAACCTCCTCTCTCATCACTCTAGCTGTTGGTGGCTGTATGCACCACTTCCCATGTTTGGCGCAATTTCTATGTACACAGGTAGAGGTACCCTGCTGACTGGAGATATGCAAGGTCTTGGTTGTACATTTCCAATTGGAAAGAGTTACCACTGAGAATAAAGGCCATAGGTGAAGTCAACACAGATGACTCATCCCATGAATTGCAGGTTCATCAGACATTCATCCGATCTCATGGTCCCCCTGAATACATAAACCTTTTAGCATGTTTGAAGGCCCTGGGTAATAGCTCAGGAATGGACACAAGCATAAAAGAAGATGGACATGGCTGCTATAGCACCTCGTAAACCATTACCACAGTATGTTATAAGAGGTGTCCAGGCTC
This sequence comes from Pezoporus wallicus, assembly GCF_028554395.1. NCBI lineage: Eukaryota > Metazoa > Chordata > Aves > Psittaciformes > Psittacidae > Pezoporus > Pezoporus wallicus. Next base: position 1,340,403 of record NW_026637044.1, on the reverse strand, counting down.
TTTAGTCCACTTTTGACTACAGATCACAAGCAGTCCTACATACTCCTACCTAGAGAGATAAAAAGCCTTTGCAGAGAAAAGTAAGCTACTTTTTAGAATTTATCCTTAGATTTCTCCCATAAATATAAAAATCTTTTTTTGCCCAATATTAATATTTTTACTTAAGTTGATTTCCTATTACATGAAGACAGGGAAGCAGGAGGAATCAAAACAAAACAGAAAACTGCTGAAAACCGAAACATTGTTCTAGGAAGTGTTTTAGCAGTTTAGACTCTCACCTCCAGTTCGTCATGATCGTTCATTGGTTGTTCACTCAGGCTGCATGAGAAAAACAAGCGTATTTTCCTGTCCCATACCTCCCTTGCAGGGCAGCCCTGATCCTGGAGTGCTAAATGCTGATGAAGAAAGTCAGAACAAGTACCACAAAGCAAATTACAGCTTAAAAAATAAAAAAGGGGATGTTTTTCTTACATTTTGAGTGATTAACCTATGGTTGATGCTGTCTTTCAAAGAAAGGACAGGGAGAATGTAATCTGCCATCCCTGGAAGCCTTGACACCAAGATGGGCTGGCTTTCTGGAGCATATATTCCAGGGAAAACCCACTTTGAAGCTGACAGTGGTGCTGACTGAAAGGCTGTGAGTGGAGCAGTAGGAGAGAGCAGGGCAGAAACCCACTTATATCTAACAGCCTGCCCACCCATCTACTTGACAAAAACGCCCAAAACTTGTCTCACTTCATCCAACTGCATCGCTCCCACTGGTGATAATGATGGGCAGATGCATACCTAGTCTGGTGAAAGTCCAAATATAACATATGCAGCAGAAACTGCTAGTTAAAAAAGAAAAAAACCACCTTTCTTCAGTTTACCTAATTGGGTCTGTGTTTTGCCTGGAGCTACCGAGTGAGAACGTCTCTAATACTGTTTTCAGTGTTGTGGCACCTCTTAGGGGTCACTCTTCTTGAGCCCGCCTCCACAGACTTATTTCTGACATCTTCCTCTCTTTCACCCCTTTTCTCACACCTCTTCATTGATGATGTGGGTGCTGCTGTCCCCCCTGCAAGGCAACTTCAACTGAGACGCTGGTTTTGGAACTGAATATCCAGCCTTGCCCTTCCTTTCCCACAAGGCAGATCTTCAGTCAAGACTATCCAAGGCACAAGGAGCAGGAGATTTGAAGCAAGACAGTCTCATCCAGGTCACAGAGGCATTTGACAACAAGGATGCAGAGGTCCTGGTCACCACTGGCAATAACAATATGGGCTGCTCACTATGGTAACATTGCACCAAGGCTAAAATGAAGCACCAGGAGCCAAACCATGGAGGGACTCATGACTTACTCTCAGGACCCTTGTATGTATTTTAATTTTGCTTTGACAGAGATTTTCACCTTTGATTTTGTCCGTAAGACCCAGAGCAGATGTTTCCCCTAAAGAGCCAGCAGGGAAGCCATCACACACTTCTTTCAGAGTCATCACAGCCAAGAGTTACAACTTCAGCCTTGTGCAAATAGCACTAGGTGTGAAGTATCAGGCCTTGTTTTTACTCCTTTTCTCTGCTCACATTGAAAGAAAGCAGTGACATCAAAACTCTCTTCTTTGCAATCCAGACAAAACATACAGCAAATATAGCCAGAAATCCACGGTGGCCATTTTGCCCAATGCACAAACTTAATTTAGCCAAAGTTCCTTCTTGTATATTTTGGCCTTGACTTTGCCAACAAAACATGAGCAATAGCCAGGAGGAAACAAGGCAGGAAAGGCCTCTTACCCTCTGCAGCACTTGGTCATTGGACCTGCTTCTTACACAGTGTGGGGTTTTTGCTTTGTGGCTGCCAGCACCAGCCATGTCAGACCTTTGCCTTCCCAGTCAATGGCTTTGGTTGATGTAAGTCGTGATGTTTTGCTGAACCTGAGTGACCCAGGAGAAAAAGAACAGGAGGCTTTTTATCCAGGATGGGATTCCAGCTCCTGCAGAAGGGAAGTGTTCACCCAGCTGGGAAGAAAACAATCCAGGGAGAGTATAAGTTTATTATCATTAGGCTGTGTAAAAGTTAGCTACAAAATAAAGCCAGTTCCCAATAGCAATCATTTCTGGCAAAAACCTTAGCCCATTCAAACTGGGTGCTATTTTTTGGGGGGTGGGAGTTTGCTGTTTTACATCAGTACAAGGATATAAACACTTGGAAAGTTTTGTTGTAATAAGTTGGAGAAACTAATTTCATCCCATGCCATCCCCAAGGGTCTCCTTAAAATAGCAACATTACAAAAGCTTCTTTCAGCACCGCATTCCTTCTTGGTTCAATATACACACGTCCATGGATGCAACCTGAAAGAAAACCAAAACAAAACTTAGTTGTCCAAACTGCCTTTGCCTTGATGAGAAAGAAGCCTGGGACCTCATAACAGCCTTCCAACACCCAAACTGGACCTACAAGGAATCTGGAGAGGGACATTTTACAGGGGCATGTAGTGTCATGACAAGGGGGAATGGCTTTAAACTGACAGAGGGGAGATTGAGATGAGATGTGAGGAACAAGTTCTTCCCTGTGAGGGTGGTGAGGCCCTGGCACAGGTCGCCCAGAGAAGCTGTGGCTGTCGCATCCCTGGAAGTGCTCAGGGCCAGGTTGGATGGGGCTTGGAGCAACCTGGTCTAGTGGAAGGTGTCCCTGCCCATGGCAGGGGGTTGGAACTGGATGAGCTTAAAGGTGTCTTCCAACCCAAACCATTCTATGATTCTGTGACTGATCTGCTAAGGAGAATGTCCTTAGCATTAGTCACCTGGTGGGAAGACTTCCAAGCAGGGATCTCACAAACGCATCATCCCAAACAAAAGCATGCATCTGGAAATGCAGAATACATAATCTTGCCCTCAAAAGACTGTAGAGAGAGAAAGGATCCTCTTGTAACCAGGGCAGAGAGAATATACAGTGTTTGGGGATGGTGGGTGTTGAGAAAATAATTTTTCCTGAGGCACCTGCTCAAAAAAAACCCCTACAGTAGTAGAGCTGTTTCTTGTCTGACCTTTTATAAATCACAATTTCCAAGAATATCAAGGCCTAAAACTGCAGGGCCCAATTCTCTGCACCTCATGAGTCAGACAGCTCCTTCTTATGTAGGAAAAAGACTTAAGAGGTTGTTGTAGGGTCATGTGAATGGTGAAGATGCTCACAAGTCCACCTCTGGTACAGGGAGTCCATGGACATGTTTTACCATGACTTTAGAAGACAACCGTATGAACCACCAGTGTAGTCCTGCTCTTCAGCTGTGTCTTGCATTCCTGCTCTACCCAGAGGATAGAGAAGAAGGTGATGAGTGGAACAGGGTGGCATCCAGGAGATGCCAGGAGACTTCTGTGGATCTGACCTCATTCACAGCAGTGGCAAAAATCTATGAGTGATGCTGAGCTGTGAACTAAGCTTTAATTCTTACAGCTGCATCTGAGAGAGGGATGAAGGTGTGGGGCAGTACCTTGTCCATCTTCACTTGTGCCTTGCTTCAAGTGGCCGGGAGGAGGATTACAGCTACTGCTTGGGGAAACCCATCTGTAGACCAGGCTGCAGTGCCATCCCTCCAAAGAATAGCTGTGGCCCACGCACCTCCCATCCTCCCAGGAGGGAACAGGCAGGGAAAAATGAATTATACCCTGACTGCTGTACCTGGCAGGGGGCTGTCTTTGGATCTAGGGAGTCCTGAGGTGTGAGTTTATTTTGCTTGTAGATAAAGGGAATGCGGGAAAACACCCCTCGTAGCCTTTGTGAACATGAGAGCAAGATGTGGCCAGAGTCAGATTTCTCTGCCATATTTCTTGGGCAAGCTTTAAACAGAAAAATCTCCTCTTGTGCAGATTCAGCAATTAGGTAGTAATCTGCCTTTAATCATTAAATTAATAAATACCAGCCCCAAGGCATCCCCAGTCCAGTCCCATAATCCATACATGAGGGACCAGATAGAGACAGGGGACCAAAATCTGGATGTAGACATTCCCTAAACCTTATCAGCACCTCCTCCTCCTGGTAGGAGCAGGAGGTGAGGGCATTTTAATATACAAGGCTTTTGCCTGCTTCTCCCGTCTCTCCAAGAGAAAAAACAGCAAGGGAGCTGCGATGGGGCCCCTGAAACTTTGCAGTGGATTTTTTTTCTCCTTCTCAGAATGACTATAGAGCCCTGAGTACATATTTGCTCAGTCCACCCCACACTTAAGCACACAGAAGGCTCCCCTGAGGATAGGGGCTCTCCTCCCATTCCATCCCCCAAGTTGGGCACACTGGGCTGACATGAGCCATACCCATACCCAATAAACAAACCCCAGAAGAGCTGGAAATACTTGCCTGGAGATTCCCCAAGGAATCCCTCCCAAACCACTACACACCCCCCACCCATTCTTCAACCCCTCTCCTTGGTAAGTATCTTTGTAATATATTCCACGCTGCAAGAGCTTGAAATATCTGGGAGATGTGAATGGGGTGGGGTGAGGATGGCTTTATGGCTTTTAAATCTCCCTTCTTCAGCATCCCTCTCCCCATCTCCCCCCTCCACATCTCTCCCTTTCGGCTTTCCCTCCTTTCTCTATCCCCATCTCCCCCTCTTCCCCGCATCCTCTCCCTAACTAGAGGCCCGTGTCCCCCGACAGCTGGAGGGAAGGGGATGGGGCAGGAATGGGCCGGGGTGGAATGGGTGGGAGGGATGCAGGACTGACCCCGTACTTCCCAGTCCTGGCACCACCAACCAATGGGGGCCCGGCCGAGGAGGGGTGTTACACCGGCCCCGCTCCTCCCGCAACCGGGGAGACCCGCCGGGGCTGGCGGGCAGAGGCAGAGGAGGAGGAGGAAGAGGTGGAGGAAAAGATTGCATCAAGAGCAGAACTTCCCTCCCCGTCACCCCCCCTTACAGGAAGCCCTACTCTACCTTCGCCTTGGAAAGAGCCCCTTTTCATAAAATTAGCTGAAGGCACCTATTCACGGCCATGGGGTTGTGAGAAAAAAAAAATGAAAAGGAGGGGAAAAAAAAAAGGCACGCAACAAACGAACTGTAGAGTTTGGTTGTGGTTTTTTTTTTTCTTTTTCCTGTTTTTTTTTTTTTCCTCTGCTCCAAAAAATAAGACAGAAATGCACACAGCTCCACTCTGCGAAAACTTGATGTTTTTACCGTCTGCTCTCTGACAGACCTAGAGAGGAGGTTGGCGCGCTTTTTTCTTTATTATTACTTTTTCTTTCTTTTCCCTTCCTTGCTTCCGTTCAGCTCCTCTAAAAGAACCGCTGCTTCTGCGCGGAAAAATAAGCCGAAAAAACATCAAATCACGGAGGAGAAAAAAAAAAAAGGCAAGGGTGGGGAGGAGGGAGGGGGGGACGGACACACATAAAAAGAAGATAAAGGAAGAAAAATTAAGGGGGAGGGGAAGAAAAAAAACTAAAACACCACCACGACTCGATTTCCAAAGTTCCCCAAGGAGCCAGCCCGGAGCGCAGAGCCCCGCGTCCGCCTGCGTGTGTGTCTGCTAGCGTGCTGCATCCGTGTGATTTACAGCCCCCTCCCCTCATCGGTTCTCCTCCCACGTCTTAAAAATGATAAGGGGATGGTTGCTGTAGCTTGCTTTCGGCTCTTGAACAAAACCTCTGGCTGCTTGGCTTTGGGGAGAATGGGGGGGGGGGGGGGAGGAGGGCGTTCCTACACGTATAAATCTTTTTTTTTTTCCTTTCTTCTTAGTTTTATGAATGAAAGCGGCCGGCTGAGCTGGGAGTAACATCCCTGCCCTGAAACTCCTCAAAATCCGTGAAATCCAGGCGGGTAGCAGCGGAGGAAGGGGAGGCAGCGGAGCGGTGGCTCCCCCGGGTACTGGGGGGGGGGGCTCGGCAGCGACATGATCCCCGTCCCGGGCAGCCCCGGGAGAACCCCGAGAGGCTGCGGGCTCCTCTGCCGGGTTTCTGAGGGCTTGTCCTGGGCATGGGACGGAGGACGCGTGTGCGCGAGTGGAAAATGCGTATATATACATACATACATATAACACAGTAACAATAATAATAAAACAAAATCCCGAGGATTTCAGAACATTTCGCGAAGTAAGTGAAAAACGTTTCTGCCGAGGGAAGAAAAAAACCAAAAATAAACTACTTAAAGGGGGTGGCGAAGGAGGGGGAGCGATATTTCAGCCCTATGCTTTCATGCCGTACTCAATCGGCTTTTTGAAACTGCAGATCCTTTGAGACAGAGAAGGGAGAGTGAAGCAAAAAAATAAACCACCCCTATTCGTAACTAAAACGCACTGCAACCTTGAAGGCTGGCAGAATAAACCTATTGTGGAGCTGAAACGCGCCGGGATATGCAAGGGAAAAGCCCCCAGAGTACCACTGTTTGCGAAAAGGTAATTGCTAAGTGAAAATATTTCCAAGCTTTTGCTTTTTGTAACTTTCGACTTTGCCGTTTGTTTGCATGCCGAAAAAAAAGGCGAAAGAAAAAAAACAACAAAGCGCTTTCCCCTCCACACACACCCCCAAACCCCTCTGAAACTAAAAGATAAAATTACTGGATCTAAAAATAAAGCAGTGGTTAAAAGCCTCCCCCACCCTCTCCAATCTCCCACCCCTTCCACCCCTCTCTCGCCTTCTCCCTCCCTCCCTCCCTCTCTCTCCCTCTTTCTGTGTGTTTGCGTTTGACAAAGAAATTATTTGAACTTCCCACTGCCTCATAAAAAGGAAACAGAAGAGCAGTTTTGACATATGGATGTGATTTTTTCTGCTACGAGACAGATGCACACGGAAAACAAACAGCACCAGGGGCTGCAGCTCTGAAGGGAGCGAAGTTGCTCTGCTTCACATGGGCTCCTCGGCTGCGTTTCGGGAGCTGCCCAGATCTCCAGCCATGAGAAAACGGAGCAAAAGACCGGGGTTTCTTGTCATGTGCCTTTCTGGCTAAAACTGTGGAAACAAACAAACAATCAAACAACACACAAATTCTGGAAGGGGGGCGGGAGGGAAGGAGAAGGAGAAGGAGAAATCATCTGCAACGCTGGAAGACCTCTCGTCCTCCTACTTCCCTGAGCAAGCTTGGATGCTGGAAGAAGCCTCTTGGATATGGGATCATATCTGGTTTATCACAGTCTGGGTTTGATCCTCTGCTGCTCCGTCCTGAGTTCAGTCTACGCTCTGGTGAGTCCCTCAATCTTTCGCGTTCATATTCTTGAACGATCTTGCACGGCTGTTTCCTTGATGAGTAATTTACTGTATCAAGCATTTAGAAGGCAGAGTGCTGGGTTTGCTTTTTTATTTTTTTCAGCCCTGTGGCTTATTTCGCTGGCAGATAGTGTGTGCAGTTGGTCTCAGAGTTGCTGTACCAGATGAAATTAAAATGTCTGTATGTCTGTGTTTCCAAAAGAGTTTGAATCACTTTTAAACCACTCCAGACAGGAACGCGTGCAGTTTGACAGGAGTCTAGGGACACCATTTAGGGGATCATTTAAAAGACACCTGTGGGTAAAGGGCAACTTTCCTTTCCTTTTCTTTTTTTCTTTTTTTTTTTTTTCATCCACCACCCCTCCCCAAGACACCAAATTTAATTTTAATTCAATCTTCTTAATCTGCAAATCTGCTTAATCTCAGCGAAACAGTACCTTCCTCTTTGGGATTAAATTTGGAGAGGACCTTACAGTGCAGGGCTTGCAGACAGTTTACACTCAGGAACATGAAAGTAGTATTAACCCTTTAGTACTTGTCGCTGTTTTCACCTGTTCGTGCACACACTAGGAGAGAATATTTTTCCAGAGGTAGCAAAGGGCTGAAGTTTGTAAAAAATGCCTTGGTGCTAGCAGTGGGGAATGGGCTAAGAGCTACAGACCCCCTCTGCAGCCCAAAGTGGTCTCCAAAGGCTTTCTGCAGAAGTGAAGGGGAATGTGATACGGAATTGGCCACCACATATTAACCCACAGATGGGCATGCTGCTCTGACATGTGCTTTCCTTGCTTTTTCCATCCCTGGTACCACCACTGTTGTTATGATTTCTCAGTGCCTTTTGGTTTAGGAAGGGGCATGACCACCATCTAAAGTGGTGTCTGCTTTCCACGAGGGATGGAGATGTGTTTGGAAGAGAGTAGGCTCATCCTGACCCTGGCTACAGCCAGGTCTTCCCTGACCCTCCAGGAACCATCACCCTGGGCGCTGTCCCCTTTGTTTGTGACCTTGTGCAGGGCTGGTAGGGGGGTATTGCCACCATACACCCAGCATCATGCTAAAGGGAAACATCTCATCAATAAATGAGAAGAAACAGCCCCTTGGAAAACTATCACCGTTGCAGTCCATCCTTGCCTTGCTGTATTTCTAAGCACAAATAAACCTTGAAAAACCCAAAGAAAATTGGGGAAACTGGGAGGACCACTTGTAGATTTGTTTTTACTGCAGTTGAGGTTTTTCCCCTGTTCTGGGGTGGGATTAACATCGCCATGACCACATCTGAATTTGGGGATATATCACGAGAGTGTAAGTCCTGCAGCACCTGCTACCTCCACCTCCACAGCCCTGCTGCCACTGAAGTCAGCACCAAAATTCCTGCTAGATTTGGTGTCTTTGTTGGTAATGGTGAAAATAAGGTTCATGAAACAGACAGATTAGAGCTCAGCAAACTTTAGGACCCAGAAAAGACAGGAAAGGCTTCAGAGTGCGTCTCCAGTCCCATTCTCGGTTTACTCCTCTCTCTCAGTACATCCCAGTACCTCCAAGAAGGTGCTGAGGAACAGACAGCGAACCAAGCATCATCCATCTCGCATTCCCAGTGGCTATTCTCTTTTTGACACCCCCCTCACAACAGACACTTTCAGATCACAAGCCATTTGCTCAGCAGCACTGGTAAGCAACTGGATCACAGCTGAACATGCCCAGTGCACCACTTCAGGGTGAGATGGACCTGGGCATAAATCTAGAATAGAACAATATAATCACAAAGGGACAAGAAAGCAGGGAACTTCACTGGGAAGGCTAGGCAAGGAGTGCACAAGAGTATTTGCTCTTTTGCATTTCCAAAATCCTGATACCCTCCTGTACTGGTATAGGGTCCTGCCGCAAGAAACCCCATTGAGTTTAATAAAGCCCAGACTGAAGTGCATGTTTCAGACACTTCCCATGCTTTTCAAACTCAGTACTGACAGCTAGAAGACTTGTCAAAAGGTTTGAAAAGTTGTCCTGACAATTCAGGGGCTGAAATGTTGTGTGTCCCTTCTGGCATCCCCTTAAGCAGAATAAGTAGTTCAGCCCATGTCACCCCACTGTACACCCACTTGCGAGGCAAGGAACAACTTGCAGGATGCCTAAAGCCCTGTTTATTTTTGCTGCAGTTGTTTCTTTTCCAAACTAACTTGATTTTTAAATGAACTCTGAAAACACTGAATAGTGTTGACTGCATATTTCAGCAAGGTGATGTCTTGATAGCTACGCTGTAAGAAGGGTCGTATATATATTGATATTTGGCTAGCAGGTCTGAGTGTGTTTTATGTGTTGCTATCAACAGAAGTCACCGAGTGCCTCATTCTTAGAAGCAACAAGCAAAAATCAATGAGAGTAGCTGCAGAACGATGGGGATGCAGGGACTTAATTTAGAGACAGGCTCTGTGGCAGCTTTGGGTTAAGCTAAAAGTGGTACCCAATCATTTACTTCCCCAGCAAAGCAAATCAAAGCTGTGTTGTGAGTTTGAGTCAGGAGGATTTCCACAGACTGAGGCAGACGCTGCTCAGAGCTTCAGGGCACAATTCACATGTCTGAGGCTGGAAGACTCAAGTCTTGAGAACGGTGGCCCTAATTGCTGCGGTCTTTGCAGCTGGGTCGTTTTGCGCTTGAGAGTTGGTGATGCCGAGATGGGGCAGAGAATTATGCATCCCAGACCTGAAGCTGTCACTCCCATTATGCTTTTTGTTTGCCAGCAAAGATGACAGTAAAGGAACTTTCCAAAGCAAAAATGCTGAAGTAGGGCTTGGAAATGGTTTCTTTGATTGCCTGTGCCACTGATACATCATGGGGCAGGATGCTGGCACTGAATCACTTCTCCACAGCATGCAGGCTGTGTGTCCCTACATTCACTGTAAACCAGGGTGGGGGAAAAAAATGCTGTGGGAATGAGTCCTCAGAGTTAAAAGTATCTGCAGAAATTGTGGCCCCCTCCATGAGCCTGCGGCCGCACAAAATCCATACCTAGATCAAGATCTCTGTCTTGAGCTGTTGAGGGGCAGCTGAGAGGCACGGATGGCTGTCTTTGATGTGGGGAGAAGTACTGGGTGAAGATTTGCTCTCCTCCAACTACCCAGAGAATTGCCATGTGGATAACATGATTAACACCTGTTTGAACAGTAAGGGGAATTTCACCTGTCAGTTGAGTGCTTTGAACCTGAAATCTTGTGAGGTGAGGGTGTAAGTTTGGGTTAATTCTGCTGTTTGGTCCAAGGGCTGGGGAAGCAAGATTGTCCTGAGCCAGATAACTCTGTAAACATGGGCTCGAAAGTATGATGTGTGCAAAAGGAGCTTTAAAAGTAGGGTTTGACATCAGCAGAGCAAGGGAGAAGTTAACATGTAGGCACTATGATTTTATCAGAAAGGTGCTGTCTTGCAGAAAAACCTCCCTATGTCCTAGTCCCACTCCCAGGCAAAACCTCCATGGACTGGTCTGCTGAGCCTTCCGTTTCCACTTTGTTTCCTTCTATTGTCCTTCTCAGCCTGGCAGTCCCTAACCTAGCAATCATTAGGGAAGGTATTCTGCATAATAATGATGACAATGAGGACAATGATTATGACGATGACGATTATGATGATGATCATCGTCCACAAGTCATCTGCAGAGCCTTGAATCAGAATAGCTCCGTTTTGGGAAACAGGTATGATGAGCCTGAGCTGGCTGCAATCTGCTGAGCAAAACAGGACACGGGAGCAGATCCATGACAGATATGAAAGGGGTAGCAAAAGGGACCCTCCTTTACTGTGTGTGGGTCTTGCTTTTCAGCAGTGCTCAGCACCTTGTAGAAGGTGCTGCACATTAGGGGGATGCTTTTTGGCAGCAGAACGGTCTCAACGCCTTTCTGTTTGCTGCAGCCTGTGGTTCCCCAGCCCTGGCCCCACTCAGGCTGCTTGGGCAAAGCTGAAGCTTCCCTCCAGTTTTTGCAGAGAAGCTGTAGCACTCTCCCAGAAATTCAAGTGGTATCATTAGGGGATTTGAAACCTTTGCTTGCAGATGCGCATCAATATAACCCAAATAAAATACAAGCTCAGCCAGGTCACCTGGAGGAAGCTCCCAGCCTCTATTCCCAAGAAAGCTGCATTCACAGCAGCATTGGTGTTAATCTCTGCTAGGAAAGTCCAGAATAAATCAAAAAGTTCATTCCAGAGTGATACTTAGGTCACTAACCAGCCAAGACCCCAGTGCTCGGGCAGCAAAGCAGCTACATTAAGGAGGTGCTGATCAGTGTTTCACTCTTTCATTTGTTCCTTTGATCAGACCTACATCTTCAAGAGAAGGATTGGAAGTTGAATAATTTATATCTGGAAGGGAAAGAGAATCATATTCTGATGCAGAATATGTCCCATAATAAAAAAGAATAGTATTAATAAAAAAAATCTGCAAATCCCAACTAGCTATCTAACTCCATTAACTGAGGACGGGTTCCAAGCGCAGGGAAGCAATGTCTGAAATTTTCATTTCTCCACACACACTTGGAGCATGCCCATCCCTACCCCGTGTATTTATGAAAGATACCATTTTTGTTATTGTACTTTGGGATTAGCAGATATCCCCTAACTATAAAATACTCAACCACAAAATATAAAGCAAACAAGCGTCTGCATCAGGGTAATGCATGGGCTGTGATTTCATCCAGCGCAGGCCAAAAAAAGTTCAGCTGCCTGGTGGCAAGTCTGACCTGAGCAGGCTGGGTTTGGTGTGAGCTTCTCGCCTTGGGAAGAGGAAAAGCAATCGGGCAACTGTGCACGCAGGGGTGTCAAGGCTGGAGGAAATGAAATCCGAGGTGTGCCTTTCAGGTCCAGGCAGTTGTTGTTTGGTTTCTGGCCTCCTAGAAATAGCCCCAGAGTGGTGCTTTGAGCTCAGTGGGATTATTCTGGCTGGGGTGGTGTGTCTGCAGTCCCTGAGAGGGGTACTCCCAGCCCAGACAGCTCAAGCAGAGACAGCTGCTGCTTCTGCCACTGTCACCCTGCGCTCCCATGTCCCTTTGAAAAACGATGCTGAGAGTCACCCCACAGCTGTGCATCTCATCTTGCCTATCTTCCTGGGCTGTGTGTACTGATAAGTGACTAGGCTGTAAAGATGCTGGCTGAAGGATTTCCCTCTGCTTGGGAATGCACTGCTCAGCCCCTCCATCAGTCCCTGGTTTGTAAAGTTACTGGGGGCACAGACACCACACATCACACAGAAACAACACCCTCTCCATTGCAGCTATTATGGGCAGCTTCTGACCAAGCAATGTGGGGTGAGGTGGTAAAGCACCTTTTATGGAACTCAGATATAGGGCTGGGGAAATCCAGCTCCCTGGGTTTGGTGGCAGAGCTATGGCTCCAGCTAAACCCTGCAGTCCTTGAATTTCCCTTGTTCCTGAAGACCAAAAGGAAGAAATAGCGGAGCCAGACTATGGTTGCCTTCGATTTAATCCCCTCCCAGGAACCATCCCTCATTATTGCTGAGCATCTCCGTCCTCATCCCGCACTGCTGGGAGAGGGCAAAGAAGTACAGCATGTATTTAGGTACAACCAGACTGTGCAGCTCTCTCACTCCAGGGCTGTCACTGGACTAGTCTCAGTCATTTTAGCTCTGAGCCCTCCGAAGTCCCTCACCCTCTGACACTGTCTGGATCAAAGAGAGAAGCCGGCAGGGATCCCCCATCCTTTTTGATGGGCTGTTCCTCTGCAAAAGGTCAAGCATAGAAGGGTTTGTCTGTCTGCTCAGCTCCTGCTGTAACTGAAATTTTGGTGTCTCTCAATTAATAACCACTATTAAAAAAAAAAAAGTATTCCTTAGGGCAAGCCCTGACTGAATGGAAGAACTCAAGAGAATCAGTCTATGTTAAAGATTAGACCATATCAAAGATATTTAGCTCCAACATGGAGAATTTGCTTTCTCCAACTGTATCAACAGAGATCTCGACCCATAAAACTTCAAACTTCACTAGGCCTTGTGAGGGCTGCTCTACTAAAGATGATCTTTGTGTTGGTGGCAATAAATAAACTACCCTCAGGGCTGAAACTCAGCCAGCAGAATACCTGCCTTGTTGGACTGAGCTTTGCTGTCTTGTGTCATGAGAAGAAAACATCCAAACTCATGCTTGATGTACCTGGCTTGTAATTAATCCCTTTATTTCCAGAGGACAGACTGACCCTTGCCAGTGATTAGAGGGGCTTTGTGTTTTAGGGTTTTCCTTTCTCTTTGGAGGCTCAGCTTGGACTGACCTCTAGCAACCTGATTTTCAAGAAAGGAAAATTTTGGACTGACAGCATCATCTTAACAGATTGTACTTTGATCCTCCTGTAACACAAATCCCTCCGACAGCATTCAGGTGATGATTCAGTTGTTGAAATCTTCTGCAAGGCTGGCCTGTCTTTCTGGCTGTATTGTTTTCATTTTATCCAGCAAAGAAGAAAGTGGACTTCTCTGCCCCTTTTCTCTCTCACCTCTCCAGCATCCCTCGTTCAATTTATTTTAGCAGCACAGGGGCTGTGTTCCTGTCTCCCTTCTTCCCTCTTGACCATGTGCACCCTTCCATGAGCCGATTCAACTCACTGAGCTTGCACAAAACTAACACAAGATAGAAAAAAGAAAATAAATGTAGAAGGTTTGTAGCTGGGTCAGTGAATGGCATCTGCACAACAAAGGCTTGGATGAATCCCCAAGTCACAGGAGGGAGACACTGGGTCACAGAAGTAGGGTAAACATGGGAGCAGCCAGCAATGTGCATAGGTTTGCCCTGACACAATAGTTGTATAGTTGTATTTTGCTGGCATAAAATCCCCCAGATCCTCCCTTTCACAGTCCCACATTGCATTGTACGTCTCCCACTCCTTGGCAATAAATACACATACCGCAATGTAAGCTCAGTGTAGGCTTTGTGCTCCCTCTGAACCTCCCCTCCATCAGCCACACCATCTGATCAATAGCACACTTGGAAGAGTTCTCATCTGAGCAGATGAGTCCTGCACGTAGTGCCAAGTGGCGGTGCAGGATAAAAAAGGTCAGGGGTATTAGATATGACCACAGTCTTCAGATTTTTTTGGGAAAAATGAGTTTAGGCTTGTAGACATGAGGTGTGCTGTGCCACTTGGCTTCAGGGCCAGTGGACAGGACCCAGGCATTGTATTTAGAAGTGCAGACATCAACAGGGACTTACAAGACTCAGAGAGTACAAGCTGAGAGACAACACAGTTGGTACTCAGTGACTGCTTCCTGTTGTTTGCAGGGACAGTGAAATGGTCAAGCCAAACATTTCCCCTATGTCCAAACCAAGGCAGGTGTTGAGCCAGGCAGGACAAGGCATCCTGCCCTAGCCCACCTCTCTGACCCTGTCGAGGTGCAGAACAAATGAACCTTCAAAGTCCAAAGGCGCTTGGTGTCTTTGAGTCTCTCTACCGTAATGACCTTAAGTTTCAGCCACCTGTCAGATAAGGACTGATCATCAAAAGTAGACCTGGCCTTTTGGAAAAGCCCCCCTCCTAGATCAGTGTCTGGGGCAAGGGCTGGAGACAGGAGTTGCTGTCTCAGCATGCAAGGCAGGCTGGTTATCTCATTTTTCACAAGGCTGCCCTGCTGCTAATCAGGGTTCCTTGATGTTATCTTTACTTCAGCCTCCCTTCCCCTCTCTGCAAGCATTTCAGTGTATGTATCTGCTTGGTCTTGCCACACTGAAAGCAAGAAGCAGCCTCAATTGCACCTGTAAAGGCTGATTTGAAAGTCATTGGCTGTCCTTAGAAAACCTTCTGTCCTCTTCACTGAACTTTGAGACCTAAATATCTTTTTTCTGTATGTTTTCACAGAAAAGTGAGTGGTTTGCAAATCCTAGCTCATGCCTGCTGTGCTTCAAGGGAGGAGGCACTTTGTAAGGAGCAGGAGATGGTGGGAAGCTACCACTTCTTGGGCACATAGTAGAGGACAAACATTGAATTAACCAAGATTCAGTGGGGTCTGGGGGACTCTGCTGCTGTTCAGGACTACTAGTAAGTCATTTAATCATCATCTTACTACTTTGATCTATTCACCTGGTTTATATGCCTTGAGCTCTCAAGGGATTGCAGCATCTCAGGAGAGCACCAGGCCCATCCCCTACACCATCGATGGGAATGGTGCTGGTAGCAGGCATGGAGTGGGACATTTTTTAACTGAGGAGGAAAAGGAGGGTATCAGAAGATGGAAGGACCCTGGCCCTGCTGTCTGGGAAAGGCTGGGACTGCTGGACCCGGGAGAATTGTTTGAATCTCATCTTATTCACACTTCCCTGTCCTGTGCTGCTCCCCTGCTCCATCTCCCTATTGCATAGACAGCCTGTTCTGTCATTTCTGTTGCTTTCTTTCACAAGTCTAGGGAGAAAGCAATAGTTGTTTTGACCAGCCTGGAAGGCACATGGTGATACCTCCCTGCAGGCACATGGAAGCTCACCAAAAGACAAAGTTTATGCACAAGCTCGCTCATACCCAGACTATATCACTGCCATTTCCCTTACCCACAAGACCTGAGAATAGACTCCAAGATACTTGAGGGGCCAGTGGCTCCTGAGACTGTTCAGCCATAGGAAACAGTAGGCTGACCTATAGAGTTACTAATTTATTGATCTTGAAACATGTTAGGCTGTGCCTGATCTCCTCTAGGAGCAAATACCCAGTAGCCTCTTTTGTTTTGCAAAGATACAAATAAAATTTCAGAACTCAGTGAAAACCACAGGACTGATTTCCATGAACTTCACATACTCTTTCCATTTATCCCACTTTCACTGCCTACACCCCTGCCTTGCTTCAATGTTAGCTTGACTTTCTTCTTGACTCCTACATCCCAAACCATTTCTCCTTTCAGACCCTGAGCTAAAGTAGCTTTGAAACACCGGCTATGGCGAGTGATTGCAAGGAAATGACCTCTTTCTCCTGGATGCACTCAAAGAGTAAGATCAATAAAGCAGCATTACGTAGAGTATCTATTTCATGGTCAGCAATTTCACTCAGCTCAGTAAAAATGCAGCAAAAAAAAGATTAAAATAAAAGCAGGAGGGAGCTGATAATAGATGGGACTGCAAAGAGATGACCAACACATGAAGCTTCAAAAGCTAAAATTGCTGGCTTATCAAGAGCCATCAGCTTGTGAAGCCTTTTAACATCCCGTAGCTGTTAACATCCCTGAAGTTTTCTCTGAGCTTGTGTTTTCTTCCAGTACCCTTGAGGTTACACTCACTGATTGACTTCCTCTAAAATGGCCTTTTCAGTAAGGAGAGGAGACAAAGAATTGAGATTTCACTCTTTCCGTTGACTTTCTGTGTGTTTTCAGCCATTTCTTGCTCTCTATGTGCAGCAAAGGCACAGAGGACTTGTGGGGCGTGCAGAGGAGTCTGCATTTTGAGACATGCTTTATTCTTATTGTTCCGTTGACTTTCTGTGTGTTTTCAGCCATTTCTTGCTCTCTATGTGCAGCAAAGGCACAGAGGACTTGTGGGGAGTGCAGAGGAGTCTGCATTTGGAGACATGCTTTATTCTTATTGTTCCGTTGACTTTCTGTGTGTTTTCAGCCATTTCTTGCTCTCTATGTGCAGCAAAGGCACAGAGGACTTGTGGGGAGTGCAGAGGAGTCTGCATTTGGAGACATGCTTTATTCTTATTGTTCCTCTCTGAAAAGGATAAAAGAGGGAAAGGTGGCTCTATAGGCACTAAGGTGGAAATGTTTTCTCAGCCTAAATAGCCGTGGTTGCTAAAGCGCACACCCGTAGGTGGTCAGAGGGTCTGATGTACTGTATATAGTGCAGACGTGACTTATTTTCACTCATAATAAATGACCAGGACTGTTTACTCAGGCTAGCCACTGGATGAGGACAAAGCAGGATAGGTCTGATTTCCCTTGCTTGGCTTTAGATGTCAGCAATGGATGCTCATGCACCTTGGAGCTGCCCCATATCCTCGAGGGACCTGCTCAGCTGCAGAGCATCCCACCACAGACAATCTGTGGCTACACCCCACAAAACCTGGGTGGGCATCAAAGTCTTATTTCCTCAGCTGGCAAAGCTGTTATGTATGTGTGTATATACAAATGAGCATGTGAGTATAACTGTACAGCTCTGACTCATGCCGTAGCATTGTTAAACAGCCTTGGATCATCCCACCATATGATCACACTGCAGAGTACCAACTTCATCCCCAATTCATTTCTCACCACGACTGGTGTTTCTCCATCAGGCTTTCACCACCACAATGAAGCATGTTTGTTGTTGTTTTGGGGTTTTTTTGTTTCATTCCTGGGATCAGATTTTCTCTCTGATTTGCCTTAGCCTCATCACAGAAACCACAAATCTCAAGGGGTCAGAGCCTTCTGCTGGCGTAAATCAGTGGTGTTCCTGTGGAGTGAAGAAAGGCCAAGAGAATCTCATCTGATGTCAATCAGTGTCACTACAGGGAAATACGGAGAGCTGGAACGTAAATTGGAGAAGCCCAACTGGCACATGCTGGTCCTGGTCTCCTGGCCCTGGGCTGCATCTGGACGGGAAAAGAGAGGATTCTGCAGATTGAGACACCAGGGCCAGATGACAATCCCCAGTTTCCAGATGCTTCTCCAAACTGTGTTCAGCCATGCTTCAGTAGCTTCTTTTGTGGCTGGCTGCCTTGCACAATGAATGCCTTCCTGAAAGCATTTAAACAAGAGCAGTTTGGGGGGGATCTGAAAGGAGGGAGTGTCACTCTTATTTCTGGCTATGATGACAGTGGGGAGGGATGCTGACAGACCGGATTTTTCAAACCACAGGACAAGGATTAATTCAGCTACAGATTTGTGTCCATTCTTAAAGAATACCAAATCATGATATCTGAATCTCTGAGACTTGAGCAAATTTAACATCAGTGCTTAAAGCAGACTGTGCAATACGTAATTGTTTTTCCTTTACTCCCACCAAAATTTTTATACTGGTTTTCCCCTTGCATCTCTTGGTGTCATTGGCAATGTTGGTCTGATCAACAAACTGAACTTTAAGTGCCTTTTGCTTGTATTTTGTAGAACTGGAAGTGGGAAATCAAGCCATTCAAATTTACAGCTACTGTGTACTTGTAGTTTACTCTGCCATCAGCAAAAAATTACTCAGGCTTATAGAGAAGCAGGGGGAGGGAGAGTGCTTCAGCTGCTGAAAATGGAACAGAGCCAGCTCTTGTTTTGCACCCAGGTAAGGATCCAGCCGTAGTTCTTTGCCAGCAAGTCTGAACACAAAGAGGGTCTCCGTGAGGGTCAATGCGGGCATATGCTTGGCTGACCTGACTCAGCACTTCCCAGGGCAATAAGGGCTCTTAGTTAGCCAGGTAAGCAGAAAAGTGGCCAAGTCAGATGACTGGCTTGAACAGAGGGACAGTCAGTGGACTGACTGCCATCCTGCGAGCAGAGCTGGGTGGAGGAGAGGTCTGAGGTGGAGTAGGAGCAGACAGCCCAGGTGAATCCCTGCATCCTCCCATTTGCCAGTTTTCCTGTTTCTGCTGACATGGAGGTGAATCACCCATCCCTTCTGTATTTACTATTCACCCAAATCTGCTGCGTAATAGCAGTCAGCATTGTCACTGGGACCGCGCATGGGTGAGTGTCCATAGGACATGCACAGAGACCATGGGCATGCAACTAACTCCTTTCCCTGCTACAGTCACATCCAAGGCATCAACAGCTCCAAAACAGGGACTCCCACCACCATCCACCACCTGGTATCCCTGGAGTGTTGGGATGCTTCTACTCCCACAAAAGGTGAATGGATGCCCATTGCAACATGCCCCAGCGCTGATTTGGCTTCTTTCAATGGTCACAGCCTATGCTTTTCACTGTGGGGACCTTTCTCCCTCCCCTCCATTTCTTGCTGAGGCATTAATGGCCACTACAGCTTTTCTCCCTGCCATGCCTTCCCCTGTGGCTGCCTTCAGTTCCAGGTGAGCCGCATGTCAAGCCCTCCAGTGTCTCCTTTCCATGCCCAGCAAAAGGAGGAGATGAGGGGGATGCCAGTGCTGACTGGCTGGAGCTGGGAGGACGTCATGCGCAGAGCTGCCTGTACCACACTGAGGGCTTAATGTGCCGTAATCACAGAGCTGGCCTTGTTGTAACAGCACCCTGACCATGCACAGCTCCCAGCTGCCTCTGGCAGCTCCCACACTCCCTGCCCACAGTTGCTGCTGGTGGTTTTTTTGGCATGGGTTGCTCCCCCAGACTCCCCAGGCAAAGAGAAAAGGGGTCTGCAGGGAGGAGAGGAGGGAGCAGGGAGTGGGGTTGTGTCCTATCTCAGGTACCAATGGTGCTGACCCCATCAGTTGTGAATCAAGACATTAATCAATGTTATGGGGCTTAGGATAGGGTCAGATACCTGTGGTTTGAGGCGTGCTGGCAGGACTCAGCATTGCCGGAGTCATAATACCACACACTGCTCATGAAAGAGCAAAGCTGTGACGTTCCAGGAGGCAGGGACTGAGGACGGAAAGGGGGAAGTGGCTGCTGATGGAGGTGGGAAAGGAAAAGGTGAAAGAGAGAAAGAAAGAGAGAAAGAAGGAGAGCGAGAAAGAAAGAAAGAGAAAGAGAAAGAAAGTGAGAAAGAGAAAGAAAGAGAAAGAAAGAAAGAAAGAAAGAAAGAAAAAGAAAGAGAGAAAGAAAAGAAAGAAAGAAAGAAAGAGAAAGAAAGAAAGAAAAGAAAGAAAACCACAAAACAACAACAACAACAAAAAAAAACACACAACCAAAAACAAACCAACAAAAAATCCCCAAACCCACCTTCTCCAGGGTTTCCTGGTTGCTTTGCTGACAGGAGTATGAGAAGAGGGCTGCCTGCTTTATAGTCTTCCTGCTGAGCCTTTGACTTCCCTCTTGCACCCTCTGTTCAGGGAGTTTGCTGCACATCCCTTCCCACAAATGCTAGCAAGAAAGTGACGGTATGAGAGCATGAAGATTAATTACACCAATCAGGCAGGAGAAGCGGCAGAGGAGGGTCAGAAGGCAGGAGCCTAAAGGCTGGGCCAGGGGCATGGGAGAGAAATAAACGGGATTCCTCTTCCTGGGAGCTTCAGACCAGAGGAGACAGAGCCCCTACCCCCAGGATTGAGGCTTCTTTGCTTTCCAAGGCATCATGGAACAGGCTCTCAGATGTGTCTGGCTTTCAGAATATATAAGGTGTTATAAAGCTTTATAAAAGCTGCCAGGACTTCAGGTTTGGGTCCACCCAGGCAGTTTGCAGACCTTTCAATCCTGGTTTCTCCCCACCCTTGACAAGACACAATGGGTGAATTCACAGAATGGGAAAAGATCACAGGATCTGCTATGACAAGGCATAGGAAGACAGAGGGGTACCAGCCAGAGTGCAGCCACATCTGGGGCCTGCCCTCAGAGAAGCACACTGTGGTCCCCAGCATCACAGCTCCCATCCAACCCTCTTTCCTCCCAGTCCCTGAAAACACAAGCAGGAGAGCTGGCCCAGCCATGCGCAGCACTAAGGGGAAAGGAACCGTAACACCATGCTGCAAGTGCACAAGGCTGGGGGAGTGGAGAGTATAAAGAAAAAAGAGGGGTCTGTGTTTGTGATCAAGACCTGAGCTTGCTGTGAGGGATCTGTGGGAACACCTATGTCAAGTTTTTTTCCCTTCTGTCTATGATGCCTGGAGGGAGGTAGGAGTCCCCATAGCAAGCATGACATTGGCCATAACACTGTCAGACTTGCTCGGAAGTAAGATGAGATGGCTCTCGCTTTTGGAGGCCATAGCCTCTCCATCTCCAAGGGAGGGAGATAATCTGGTTTTCTTCCATAGACAGCAGAGATTCAGCAAGGAGAGAGATGCAATAGCAGGCACCTAAACGGATAAGACACCATGACATCACTGCTTTCTCCCCTGCACTCTGTCTGTCTACCAGGTCCCATCAGTGCAGACTGACAGATGCTGCTTCTGCTTGTGGTCTAGACAGCCATCAGCCACCCCCAAAGAGGAAGTGCTAGGCAAAGCCCAAGCCTGTTGGCTTAGAGTTGCATCATTCTCCTCTTTTTTTTTTCTTTTTGCTGTTCTTTACCTGTTTCTGGTTTCATAGATTTATTATTGCATCTTTTAACCATGGTGGGCTTTCAGGCATCCTCCCTAGTTTTAAGACAGTAATGCTGCATTTGTGGAATCGTGGTTAGCAACATCAGCAGGATGTTTTCAAAGGCTTCCTGGTTTCCATGAACATTGTCTGCTCTGAATTTGTCTTGGCAGTTGATGACAACAATAGACCTTGTAAGTCTTTTCCCCTCTGTCATGTAGAAAGAAACCTCTTCAGCCTCTGCAATCCAATGGACATCTGATTTTCCTCCTAATGAAAGAGGGTTGCAGGTAGCACCCATGGTGCAGCGAAGGAGACCCTGCCTTAGCAACCCATTTGAATAATTATAGGTGGAAAATAATAACAAAATTATGACAGTGGTTTAAAATGTTATGAGCTTTTTGAATAGGGAAAATTTTTATTTTTCTTCCTTTCTCTCCCCTTATTCTGGCACTTTGGAGTTAATCATCTCCAGCTTCCTTCTGCTGCCATGGCAGGTAAATGCTTCCTTTTATTTTACATGTGATCTGTGTATCCCCCAGTATATGACTCCAGAAGGTAAGGCTCAAAGAAAACCAGACTTATAAAACACCAGATAAAGGAGTGGGAATTCACAGTCCTGGTACATGGCTTGCTACCCTTGTCCTTAAAGGGTAGGGGAAAATGAGTCAGTCTTCCTGCATGTCCTTCAGCAGTTCACCTTCTCGAAGGAGTTGACAAAGTAGACATCTAAAGAGTTTTGGGGGAGTTACTGAAAGTAAAAGCTCTTTTGTTGTTTTCCACTTTCATCATCTAGCCAGTCACTCTGTGGTAGAGGAAGGTGTCAGGGCAACTTAAAAGAAAATAATCTCCTCTGTTTTCACTCCTCTGGGGATTTCTTTTTTTTGTATTATGAGCAGGTGTTGAAAGGAAATTGGTTTCATTTGGTCAGTGTTTTGGGGAACTGTGCCCATGGTCTTTTGTTACACTTGTGATGCTCAGCATTAGGATGTTGACGTTGATGTTTTCATGTTTAAATTTGGGAAATGCACCTTTGGAAAGAACAAAATCCTGCATTTTGTGCACCAATTTAAGAAGAAAAAAAAAAAAGAGTCCTAAATGTGACTGAAAGAGGACAGTCACAGTAAGAACCACAGAGCCGTAAGTGTGGTCCCTGGGGAATGCAGACTGTTTTGGATGAAGTGAGCACAGGTATTGCAGGTAGCTGTGTGAGCATCTCATGGGGATATTAAGGAAGCTTCTTTCTTCTCCAAATGCTCCTATTTCCTCTTGGCTGTGTTGGAGCTGGGAGCCTTGAAAGGCAGTGACTGCCTCGTGTTCTGGTCCAGGTTCGTCCCCCCTTCCTTCAGGCATCTGGGCAGGAGACTCCTCTTGCATGCTCTGAGGTGTCTAGGTCTGTCTACCTGGGCTTTGTAGTCTGAGTTTGTCCTGGAGCTCCAGCCAGCTCAGTGATGAGCCTGGGAAGAGATTTGGTTCACGCTACATAGGCAATGAAGGCTCAATTCATTTCCCTTCATGTAGCCATACAGAGGCACCCAGGGCATCTTGAGTCTGCCAAGGTCAGGTAGACATGGCACAGGACCAGCAGGAAGCCATGGAGCAGGAGCTGGAGGCCAAGTGAGGTACTGCAGAGCATCATGTTGTACTTGACACCTTGTTTCTTGCCACTGAGCAGCCTTTGGCAAAGCAAGGTTTGGGATTTTCCTCTCTGTGGTCAGTGGAGCAAGACAGAGACCTGGAAAAGATGCATTCACCCCTCACAAGCAGAGTCTGTCTTTCTCTGTTGACTAAGCTGGAGGGACTTATCCTAGGACAGCTCAAGTATATGTGGTGGATTTTGGCCTAAGTGATCATGCTAAACTAATTTCTGGACAGTTCCAATTTCTGGTCAAAACCTGCAGCTGCTGTAGTAATGCAAGCAGTTGTTACTAATAAAAATCCCTCCAAGACTGCAGCAAGGCTGTGAATTTTATCCTTCTTTTCTGTCCAGAATATGGGGCTTCAAATCTGTATTTTAAGTAAAGTTTTTACAGTGCTTTTGCTGGGGAAAATGGCCAGAAAACAGACATTTATCTGCTTGTAAATAAAACTATTAAGTCAAAAACCAGAAGGAAACTATCCACTTGAAAGGAGACTTCTGAGACAATCATGGCAAGTTCCTGTCCCTGCCATCTGTTTGCATTTTAATGTAATGCTGAAGTTGGTACAATTGCATGGACTCCTATCCTCTTCAGGAACACCTAAAACCCCAGACAGTACCTGTGTTTCAGCCCATACCTGCCTGGTTTTGAGTCTGCATCTGCAGTCCTCAGTTTCATTGGCAGTGATGAACACTGAGAGGTTTGTGAAAGGGACAAAAATCCCAAAGCCTTTCATTAATAGATACGCGGTTTTGATACAAGGTCCACACCTCCACCAAAAAAATGACAAAGAGCTTACAAATAACAAAAAAGGTTGATAGCCGCCACTCAGTCAACAGTTTCTACATTTCTGTGGCCAAGTGAACAGTTGGACACCAATATCACCTTCAGACCACCATGATTTAATCTTCTGATCTTTACTCAAAAATGCTGGTGTTTACTCTGGTTCTGTAGCTTATCTGGGGATCACTTGCCAAGACATTGTCAACCACTGACTGTTGCTGACCATGGCATGGGAAAAGCAGCTGGGATGGAGACAGAGTGTGCTTCTGGCCTCTCTTGAGCCACAGACTAGCAGGTGGGATTAATCTTATCTAGCCTTTTAAAAATTATTTCATAGAATCACAGAGTGGTTTGGATTGGAAGGGACCTTAAAGCCCATCCAGTTCCAATCCCTGCCACGGGCAGGGACACTTTCCTCTAGACCAGATTGCTCCAAGCCTTGTCCAGCCTGGCCTTGAACACTGCCAGCAATGGGGCAGCCACAGCTTCTCTGGGCAACCTGTGCCAGGGCCTCACCACCCTCACAGGGAAGGACTTCTTCCTCAGATCTGAAATAAATCTCTGTAAGGTTGAAGCCATTCCCTCTTGTCCTGTCCCTTCCTGCCCTTGTCAAAAGCCCCTCTCCAACTTTCTTGTGGGCCCCTTTAGGCGCACTGGAAGCTGCTCTAAAGTGTCCCCAGAGCCTTCTCTTCTCCCAGCTGAACAAGCCCAGCTCTCTCAGCCTGTCTCCAGTGCAGAGATGCTCCAGCCCTCAGAGCACCTTTGGGGCCTCATCTGGACTCACTGCAACAGCTCCACAACCTTCTTATTTTGAGGGCCAGAAAATTTCTTGATGTTCCTTCTACAGTCAGTCAGACCTCTCCTCTCACCCCATGTAAGGTGGTTGCTCCTGCTTTTCTCTGTGGTCTATAGAAAGAGCTTTGAATAACATACAGTGTTAGATGTTTAACCTTTATATGACTGAGGATGAAGATGGCTCTGCACCAGAATAACCTGGCTCTGCCAATCACCCTGAGGTGACTTTGAGAAGCCCCTTCCTTTTTTGGTTCTTCTATCCTTTGCCCAACTTGTTTCTTTAGGCTTGGCTTTCAACCCATCCAGGTACAAACTGAAATCTGAGGAAGTTATCACCGAAACAGCTTTACACCTTAATTTCTGGGCCCTGAGCCATAAGTTCCTCAGAGGAGAGATACATTTTGCTGCAAGCTTGTGGAAAGATAAGCACAACAGCAGCAGACTTTTATCTGTGGCCTCAAAATGTGTTTGTCCTACTGATACTAACATAAATCTCTAGCCTGTGACTCCCACAGGAGTCACTAATAGAGATCTGTTGGCTTTAGAATGGTGGCTGCTTT
Source organism: Pezoporus wallicus (assembly GCF_028554395.1). Lineage (NCBI taxonomy): Eukaryota > Metazoa > Chordata > Aves > Psittaciformes > Psittacidae > Pezoporus > Pezoporus wallicus. Next base: position 1,315,394 of record NW_026637044.1, on the reverse strand, counting down.
TGGTGTGGGCAAGCAGCCAAAACCAACATCTTCTTGTCCTCCCCCTCCAAGATCTATTGTGTGAATCTAGTATCTTATTTCAGAGAGGCATCTTTATTTTCAGTTTTGAAGGATCCTCAGCAGGGAGGGGAGCACATATATCGGGAGATGTGCACCTCATGGGCACTTTGGCTATGCCAGCTCCTGTTCAAACGTGGTTGATGCTAGCAGAGCAGTAGTGGATGATATGAGGGGAAAATGAGCATGGGGGCTGGTGTTCCTCAGTCTCTGTCTGCCCCTGTAAAGGATGGAGTCTGGCCAGAGAAGATTTCTGCTTTCTCATTGCCTCTGCTGCAAATCAACCCAGGATGGGAGGGAGGAAGGGTGTAGAAAAATCAGAGTTAATCAATTTGAGAGATCATTACAATGGGAACTGTGCATGACAGCTTTGTGGTTTCAGCAGTCGCTCCGAAATAACCATCTTCCCTCTCCCCCTGCATCTGAGTGCTCATGGATATTGTTTCATACTCCCGGTCAACTGAGTAGGATAAGCTGAGTTTGTGCAGGGTATTAATTTGTTTCCTCCAAAACTGTCTCCTGCCTCATTTCTCATGAAAAAGTCTATGAAACTTTAGTATGTTTAGGAAGTGTAGCCTCTGTTAGCCTTTGGATAAAATAACCATCTCTCATGCCATTTTTTAACATGCAAATGCACACCTCATATGCAGAACTCTTTGCCATAAGAGTGCATTATGAACAGAGGTAGAGAAGAATTCAAGTATGGACATAAAAATGGATAGAAGTACCATTAATATAACATTAATAACATTTTTGGGATATACTATGATTCTTCAGCACGTAAGCCAGTCTGCTCTAAATAAAGGCCAAGAATTTTCTTCCAGTGGAAGACTAATAGCTGTGTGCCACAAAATTTCTTTCGCCTTCATCTGAAGCAGGTGATGTTGGCCAGAATCAAAGGCAGGATATTAGAATTCAAGATCAAGGGTATCACAACCAAGCATGGTTTTGCAGTTCCTTAAGGCAGAGGTCAGACACCTGTCAACTCCCAGGCAACAAAAGCAGAGCATTTAATGTGATGTAGTCCTGAGAGTTCAAAGACTCCAGCACATTCCAGAACTCTTTAAAGAAGAAAAATGCTTTGCTCATGGGAGAAGGTTAAAGACTAGTCCACTCCATTGACACACCAAACTTGTGAGCTAGCACTTGGGTCTCTGCATTGAATAACCCCTCAATGGATTGCCCTCCCATAAGAAAGTCTGGTTTGTTCATACCTTCAATCATTACAAGTCCTCCATGCCACAACATCTTGCAGCAATTAATCTAACTACATTTTGCATGAGTATCTCAAACCTGCTACTCCTTGGCTTTAACAGAAGTCCCACAACTGCTTTGTCACTCCACAATTCTTGCAGCCAAACACAGCCAATGCTATTAGGAACCATTCTTCTCCCTCCCTAGAAAGACTCAGTAGGCTTAAGAGGGCTCCCCACACCACATGATGTTCCTAGCCTGTATCCACCTACCTGCCAGCACAGCCTCCATCAAGTTGTTGAGGACACATTAGAAGATTTTTGGCTCAAAGGTTATGCATCTGCCCTAAGTACTGCTTTTGGTTATTGTTGCTGAGCAGTCTTGTCATTCTTAGATGACAGAGTCCAGGAATAATGATTTCTCATACATCCAGTGGAGGAGATGCCTTTGTCCCACTCTGGCAGCCCCATGAGGGTAGCCAAGCCCCATCAGCCTGGATACTCTGAGGTGGCCAAGAGCAACACGGACCTCATGATCTGTGACATGGGGGAGAGAAGATGTCTAGTCTAGAGAAGATCAAGGAGACACATGATTACAGCCTTCCAAGACATAAAAGGCTTCTGCGTAAAGGAATGAAGATTAAAAAAATGTTCCCTATGTCCCTCAGGGACAGGATTTAATGACCTTAGATTAATGTAAAGGAAATCACATTGAATGTCAGGAAAAGCTTTCTAACAGAGAATAGTTGGGCAGGGAAGCACATTACCTCATGAAGGGAGAGAGAGTGTCTACCACTGAGAGTTTCTAAAACAGCTCCAGCACCTCACCAAAGCAATTACAACCAGACTTATTTTACATATGGTTAAGAAAACTATGATTAGATTTAGATTACATATTATGTAGATTTAGACGAGATCTTAAGAAGAAGTCGTTCCCTTTTGGGAAGGGAAGGGTTGCCCAGAGTAGCTGTGGCTGCCCCATCCCTGGTACTGTTCAAGGCCAGGCTGGATAGGGCTTGGAGCAACCTGGTCTGGTGGAAGGTACCCCTGCCCATGGCAGGGGGTTGGAACTGCATGATCTTTAAGCTCCCTTCCAACCCAAACCATTCTGTGACTCTATGATAAACTCTATGATAAAATAAGACACAGTCCTTCCCACCAGTTCTAACAATTCAGTTGTGACATGGTTTTCCCAAAGACCACCCAACCTACAGTCTCCACCTTCCTCTGTACCCAAGATCTGTTTATTTTACTTTCCTACTCTTAAGGCAACTTCCCAACAGAGGATATATTGAAGAAACCTGATCAGGATCTTCAAAACCCCAAGACAATCCCCTCTGCACACAGTTGTCTTTCAGGGAAGGAGAGGAGGAAGCTAACAACACGTCCTAAATGATTCACTACATTTTTAATGTGTTTCTGAAGGTTTGGGTTTTTTTTGCAGATGATGGTGATGATTGGAGGATAAGATGAGCTGGCTTGCTATTTTAATGGCCCCATCACAGAATGGCAGTCCTCTAGGACAGGGAAGCCCTGTCAGCCTGAGTAGAGCTGTCTAATGGAGTAAAACATTGTTGTGTGAGTCTTTCTAAATGTTCTTGTCTGAAAGCCGGTATCTGGGCTGTCAACAAAACCTTCCTTTCTCAATCAGAACAAAAGCAATTTGCCTCCAGCCCGGCTGGGTTTCCTTTGTTATGCAAGTGCCAGTGGTCTTCGAGTTTTAACTGTGTAATTACATTCTCCACAGCTGGCTTCAGTTCAATGGGTTTCTTATTCACAGACCATGGCTTCCAGGCACTTGCACAGCACGCCAATACCTTGAAGAACCCTCAGTGTCCCAGAATCCATGTATGTGCATGGAGGGTGCAATCCGTGGGGCAGATTCCCAAGTATGCCCAGACCCAAGTGCAAGGCTGGGCTAATATGAGGCGGTTGTCCATGGGAATGACCAAGCTGACAGCTGCTTTGCATCACTGGAGCCCTGCAAAATAGCTAATGCAGGCCAGCCAAATCAGTCTGTGTAATCTTCACTGTGTTTACTGTATTGGTGGTGCTTTATGGCATGTTTGTATCTGCTTCATGTTCTGACTTTCTGGGTAAGTGTATAATGTCCCTGCAGAGCACAGGCATGTGGGAAACTGGTTCGTGAACACAGCAGGGACTTGGGCCAGCTTCTGTTTGTGCTCAAAGCAGGTGATACATGAGGAAATCTGTATCCTCTGAATCCAGACCTGATTGCCAGGTGTTGCTGATCTGTGTTCTCCAGACGTAGAAGTGGATCTGCAGAATCAAGCCTTCTAAAAGTGCTGCAGGTTCAGACCCCTGAAACATTAGATATTTTATAAAAACTGCGGGCCACTGTCACCTGCATATGAATTCACACAACTGGGAGAACCAGACTCCTCTGAACTGGTGTCAGTTCTGCTCCCTCATGGAAATAGCACCTGCCATGCTTCTGAGTAGTCCCGTCCAACATCTGTCTGGTTATGTACTGAATAAGTACATAGGCAGCACAAGCGACGTATCTTTTCAATTTAATAAATGTTCCCGCTCCTCTTTCCCTCTTTTTTTAAGGGTTATTATTTCTCCTTCCTCCTGTTTTACCCAGGAAAGTTTGGGATGCTGCCTTTCACAGAGTTCCCAGGAGGTAGAGCAGATCAGTTTTTAGTTCTATTTCTTTTCCTTCTACTGCTGGTTTGTCTAATAGTGTAAAGCACCTAAAAGAGGTGGAAGACTGGAAGGAAACAGATACATTTGCTAATACCCAGAAAGGTGGGAAATAAAGGCAGGCATCTGACCATGTATTTCTGTCTATCTTCCAGGAAAGATATTATTTTCTTGTAAAAGTCATCAGGTTGGTAAAACTTTCAGCAGTGCCATTTTTGTGCTACACTCTTTAAAATTCATAGCCACACCAGCTCTGCACCATGGCCTGTGGCAGCTGCAGGAGGAAGTGGGGTAAATGCTGTCCCAGCAAGTCTGCAGCCTTCAAAACCCCTGGGTTTTCTTACTTGTTCATGAAGCACTTATTGAGCAATTTAGAATTACGCAAAGTAGGTCTGCTACAAGACATATTGCATGCAGGTACACAGCATGCACCCCAAGAGCCCATTATCAGCGTTCAGCTCACACAGCATACCAGGAATTCAGGAAGGATCAGGGAAATAAGTGTGTTCAGCAAAAAACAGGTATTTTGGTCTCAATTTCATGCAGAGCTTTGTGAGTCCCAGGACTCAAAACATCCCATGATGGGCTCAATAAGAAAGGTTTTGTTTGACAGGCTTCATGCTCCAAGGTGTATCTTTTCCTCCTTATCATAGAGCTTCCTTCAAAGACAAGGGCAATGACACTCCTCTGTCATTGAGAAGGCTAGAGTAAAGGCTGAGAGGGGGCTCTTTGGCTTGCAGTTGTGAACCAATAGAAAAAATACAGCTGCTCTTAGTGGGACATGATCTGTCCCCCTTGTGTGCCATAAGTAGAATAGATAAGAGATTAGTCAGTGATGATAGGACTCCAATTTGGCAGACGCAGCTCAAGCAAGTTCCCTCCCTCTCACACATGAGAGGGCATGAATACAGCAAAGACAAGGACATGAGCAGAGCAAGGACAGGGTGTGTCTAGGACATGGATGTTGTGGGGAGGCTGAACCCCCTTGAACAGGATGCCCCAGGATGAATGCAATCCCCTCAGCCTGAAGCTGTTCCTCTGCCTGGTCCTTTCTCCATTTACACCCGCCACATGGGGGAGATCCAGGATCCCCCAGAGGCAGCTGCTGGAGAAAGGATGGAGCCCTGCTCTTGAACTCAAGTGATGAGCAGTGGAGGACCCACAGCATCAACTGGATGGACAGCCTCCCTGAACCCCTCCCCATAAGCTCGTCATGTTTTCCCCTATCAACAGAAAGGAGCTGGGATAAATCTCCTGAGGAAGGTCCAAGGGACCACATTAGAAGGGGAACCCCTGATGACGGAGACGCTGGGTCTTGCTCTCCTGGTGGCATAGCAGGGTTTTTGTCTGGGTATCACTGCATCATTTTCTGATGGCAGGATTCTGATCTGTGTTGAGGAGTCTCTTTGGTGCATATTTAAGTAGCCGGTAAAATATTTATGAAGCAAGATTGATCTGCTCTGTGGGCCCTCAAGGGCAGGGAGGGCAGGGCAGAAGAAGCAGAGGGAGTGCTATGACTGCAGAGTCTGCCACGGTTTTCTTAAGAAATACACCCTCAAAACTCCAAGGAAATATTTTCTTTAAACACAAACGCTCCCACACAAGTGTGGGCAGCCCAGACACTAGAACAAAGTTAATGGTTCAAACCAAACCTGACTCACTGGAAAGATTTCCTGTGTATCTGATACACGGTTAAGTGAGAGGTCCACATGTCAGTAATCACCACAGGCAGTGGTGTGGGGACCCTGCAACACCAGCTCACTAGAGCAGGTCCAGTCAGTAGCCATAGCAGGGAAGATGCAAGACCATGAGGACCACCCCAGACTTGTGTCTGGTTGGAGTTATGTCTCATTTAATTGCAAAATTATTTGGTCCTTTTTCTGCACAAACACCCCCCACCTCACCCTCTTTTGGCTGGGATGGGCACATGCATTGGTGTCTTTTCATCAGTCTGTGGTTCATCCCTAAGGGCTTTCCTCCCGAAGGGAGAGGAGGTGGAAAGGAAGAGGGGACTGTGCTATCTTCCAAGCTGAGGCACTTCTGCTTTTTCTGGATGTCAGAAAGATAAGCACTTCTCTCTGAGCTGGTCACTCCAGCCCACACATCCACAGGCCATGAAGGCAATAGCCAGCTGTAAAAACCTTTCCTAACTTGAACTGCCTTCATCCAGCACTGATTTTTCTCAGCTGGCTGAAAGCACCCTGCAGAGACTAGCCCAGATGAAACATCTTTCAGATAATTTTCAGGTACTTCCAGTATCTGATGTAGGAAGGAGGAAACCCTATTGATATCCTCACTGTGTTCACACTGCATCCAGCACAACACAACCCAATACTCCCTGGGGGCCTCCCAAAACACACAGAAAACACAGTAATTGCCTGTCCTGCTGTACTGGTGTAGTATTCCAGGTACATTTGCTCCACACCTCTGAAGAGGGAAGACTCATACCCGAGAGAGCAGCAGGAAGAATGACTGATCTGCACAGCTTTCTTTATGAAGAGCAGCCCTGCAGCTCAGCAAACGTTCCTGACTCCCCTCTCTGTAGGTGGCCAAGAGCAGATGGCTTTGGAAACATACAACAGGTCAAACGTAATGCAATGCTTCCTTTCAATACCCAAACCATACAAAGTTCAGGGACTTCCTAAGCAAGACATTTTTCCCATGGACATACCAGACCTGAGTGGCTTTTTTGTTTATTTGTGTTTTTAATCTCTCTGGCCTTTCCTTTTAGCATCCACAGTGTTTCGCATCAAGTTTTCCAACTTTATCAGAACTCATGCAGAGCTTTGCTGATCATCAAATCAGACTGGTGGTATAAGATGGACACTGCTGATTTCTATAGTTGGCTTTACCACAGATTTACTGGGGGCTCTTAGGCACACCCTTCTTTTCCCTAGGCAGCCAGGGCACCTCTGTGTGTAGGCTCTGGAAACATCCTGTCTTCTAACAGTCTAGATGGTCCTTCAGAACTGTGCCCTTTCCCACCACATTCCCCGCTGTGCCTAGATCTGTCACTTAGCTCTATTTGATTTTCTGAACTAAACAGCCCAAATTCGTTTCACCTGGAATAAGTAGTGTGGCTGAGCTAAGTTAGCACTCCAAGCACATCTGGATTCTTCAGAAGGCAGAGCAGAAAGACAGCATCAACAAATACCTTTTGATTCCTCTAAGGTCTGAGGAATGGATAACTATTACTATCCTGTCCCACAGTGATGGTTTGAAGCGGGGCATGCAAAAGTTCAGACAGCAGATAATGATGTGTGGGACTTGTTGCCACAGCGTACTCTGAAGAGGACTTCATGGTCCTGTGGTGGAGCCCATCTTTCTCCACCAGCTATGTTCTTGACACAGACTTCCCCAAAGGGTGGGCTGAACTGGTTTGGAAGGACGTGGTGTGTCCTTGGTACTGTGGAGGTAAACCTGCCACCCCATCCTGATTTCAGCTTCTCATTTTTTTTCACATGAAACTGTATGGTGCCCACACTACACACACTGGCTCCAAGAGACCCAGCCAGTCCACGGACCATGGATCTTATTTATGTGCTTTGCTGCACAAGTCCCGCAGATGTCAGAGGGTCACGGGGCCATGAGACCTGGGTTTGGGAAGGGAAAGAAGGAAACAGAGGAAGATGGTCTGGCCCGGGGTCCTCTGCTATCGCCAAGCTGGCTGTCACAATAGCAGCACTGTTGCCTCGTAGGCTGGCTGAGTGATGGGATTTCGCAGGGCTGTAAATCACTTTCCTGGCAGCCCTGTTCTCCTGCCCGTATTGAAAAGGCTTAGGTTTCCCTCCTGCAGGAGTGATGGCAAGCTTGGCAAGCTCGGGGAAGGGGGCGGAGGCCAGGTGCTGGAAACATTCAGTGGGGGCATCCCCAATCACATACGTCTGAAATCTGACCCTGGCAGGGAAGTCGATGCGGTTCAACTGACTTCAGGACCTTGCTTCGCTGTGCTGGTGCCAGAACAAACAGCTGCATTGAGGATTCCTGGGCCATTAACAGTGGCCATCCACACTGGGAATGCTTTCTCCTGCCTCTCCAGGAAGGAGGGAGGGAGGCACCACATGCTGGCTTGTGCAGCTCCCAGATGCTCGCAGGCATGAGCGTGCACAATGTCATTTGCACCAGGAACTTGTTTTAGGCATGGGGGGGGTGGGGATGGATGCACGCATCCTGAGTGATGTGTGGATGCAGGCAGGCTAACAAATGTCTAGACACAAATGTCCAGACACTGAGGCTCAGCAGGACATTGAAACCCTCTCATAGACGAGCACCAGCACCTAGTGGTCTGGACACACAGCTCTACAAAGGCCCCAGTGTGTGAAAAGCAGGTATGTGGTGGAGAAGGCTTTCCACCTGCTAGGAAAAGCTGTGCAATATGGCTGAAATGGGGGTAGTGGTGTCTTCTGGAGGGACCTCCTGCCATGCCTGTGTCCCTGTATCCATGAGCTGAATGCAGTCCCAGGGATCCTCTGACTTAGCTGCACTAAGTACTTGGGAACAGGATACAATACTAAGAGGTGACAGGTCCGAGAGAGGAGGTGCAAACAGCCCTGAGAGCATAAATGTCTTCCAGTTAAGGCTGTGTTATTAGCTTCATCTGATGACCCCTGGACAAGAAGGAAGGATAAAGGATGGAGGACAAGAGCATAAAGCATCCAGTGCTTCAGGTTTCTGCCTTGCAGTAAATGGGAGAGAGCGTTCACACTTCAAGCACAGTCCAGCCCAAGTAGAAGGTGGGGGTGGGTGGCAAAGGAGAGGTGGGTAGTGGTGGCCTGGAGAGGCAGAGAGCAGGCAGAAATCTGAATGGGGATGAAATGACTCACTGAAAGAGGAAGGCAAATTTGATGTATTGAGTGATGGTGATACTTGTGCGATGTTAAGAAAGATGCTGTAATCTGTCAGTCGAGTTTCTGTTTTCTACGGGGTACTTTGATGCAATTCACAGCTGTGTTTTTTGTTGGAGGGGTGTACTCAAGGAGAAGATCATGTCCTTGGAAAGTCAGAGGCATTGCTTGGGCTCTCACAGGGATTGAAGAAGAGCCCTCACTCACAGCATGGGCTGTAGATCTGTGTCTCTGTTCACCCATCTCTCCATTGCCTCCCTGCTAACCTCGCGTGCGCTGAGCCCACATGCACACAAGTGATAGTATCAAGAGAGGAAGCTAGAAAACCCGCGGTGATTCTGGTTGCACTGCATGAAAAGTCCATTTGCTGGTAGAGAGCTTGTGTTCTCGAACACGCTGTCTACACCCACATGCACGCACACAGGCACATAATCTATGCACAGTGCTCACTCTGCATAAAGAGATGTGTAAAGTAGATCAAAGAAATGCTGTCCTAAAACTGTCTCTTTTCCCCAAAACGTTTTTCTCCACTTAGTCTGGTGAAGATCCCACCCAGTGAGTGTCTCTCTTGTGCTGATGCCATGTGTCATCCTTGGGGTTCCCCTACACCAGCGCAAAGGGGAAAGGCTCCCTGCATGGTGTGTGCTCATCAAAATGCCCTTTGTATCAGCCATGTGTTGCAACACAGGCTTTGTTCCTCTCTGGGTTTTGCACTAGCAGAGTGAATTAATAGTTCCACACTTTTTGCAGTGGTGAAAGGACATGGTGTCACAGTGCCTCAGCCACCAGCAATAATCCCCTGTAGGCTCGTTCTTTGTCCCTGGAGCAGATATATGCACGTAGCCAGCAGCTCCCTTACCTGCAGGTGACTGCTCAAGCCCAACAATGAAGCAGGAAACAGGTCTCTGGCATGTGAGATCATGTCATAGGGGGGGAGGAAGGAATTAACGCAATGGGGCTGTCTAGGACACAACGCCCTACTGGCCATAAAGCCCCAGCACTGGTTGAAATGTGGCATGGTGACTCCCAGGCCACATGCAGTTGGGAGAGACATGGTCCAAGAGCAGGTAAGAAATGCATATGAGAACTGATGGATTTTCTAACCCCTGTACAGGGAAACTCAGACTACATAAAGGCCTTCTGAGCAGTTTAAGATGTGGATGGTGGGCTGCAACCCAACAGAGCCCCTGCTTCATTTTGCACGCAGAAAGGGGGTGCCATGGTCACTGGGGCAGTGGTAAGGCTCTTACTCACTTTGCATTACTGCTTTATCATAAGCTGCCTGTGGGATCTTGGGCAGATGCACAGCACTACCAGCAGACATCACCTCTGGCAAGCTTCATCTGGCATGCAGTGGGGAGGAAGAGGTGCTTCAGCTCTGGGCTTTGATCGGAGGTATACAGCCTTGTGTTCAGAGGGGCTTTGATAGAAGATCCAGATTGTCAGTGTTTCCAAGAGGTACATTCCCAGTGCCTGGTTGTGTCCACCATGCAGTCAGAGAAAGCCATCAAGGTTCTACTTTTTGTCCCCCTTTCTGTTGCACAGGTCAAAGGGAGAAAGCAAAACTTGCTAAATGGCTGCTGCGAAGGTGCAAGCTGTTCTGAACAACCAGCTGTCTCCCAATTACCCCAGGACCACTAAAGGTGTGTCTGTGACCTGTGATAGCCCCCAAAAGCCAGGGCAGATCAAGCACCTGCGTTTCCGAAGCTATAGCCAGAACATAGAAAATAGGGCTGTGCTACAGCAGCTACTGCAGCTGATCTGGTAGGAAACCAGAGTGGGTGTAGAGATGATATATGATCTGGTGCCAAGCCTGCCAAGACAAAATCACCACCTTCAAACCTTTCTCGTACATTTGAAATAGTTCTCTGAGGTTTGGGAGATGCTGATGCAATGGCAGTCCCAAAATCAGAGCTGGCTGCTCTCCAGGCATCTGCTCTGGAGGCGCCAAAGTGTAAAAGAGAAAAGGGAGAGGAGCGACACCAAGATGAAGGGGCAGAAATGTTTTCCAAAGCCCTTCAAGTGTGTGTGTGTGTGTCTGTCTGTCTCCCTGTCTGTGTGCCACCTGTGGGGCAGCTGTGCAACATCATTGGCAGCCCCAGATTATCACAGATAATCCCTGTATTTCTTGTTTCTGCACTTAACAGTTATTATTGGTGGACTCAGAGTTGAATGTCTGGCACAATCCTGCTCTCCTGTGGGTCCCAGGGCAGAAGCTTTCTATGACATAGCTGTGCTGGGGCAGGATTACTACAGTCTCTTTCAGACAGCACCACCCTGCTTCCCTGCACCCATCCCTGTGGCCAGCCCTGACCCCCAAGGGAGAGAAGCGCTCCTGTGGAGAGGCAGTCACTCCATTCTGCAGGCAGACCCCAGCTCTCTGCCTGCTTTTGCATTATTTATTATTGGCCATAGGTGGCAGCAAATGTCTCAAAGCATCCCGCTGTGTTGGCTGGCTGCAGATGGGAGCTGCAGGAACAAAGGCACAAGCCAGGGAAATTTCTCCATCCCTTTGCTGTATGAGCATGGTCTCTTCTCCAAAAGGAGAGGGGAGCAGAGATGCAGGTCACCAGCTGTTTCACACCGTGGGATCTCCAGCCGAGCAGGTCTAGTGGTCACTGGCAAGCAATCCCTGGATCTCCTCCAGGAGATGTTGGGATGCTCCAGGGTGCTGGGATGAACTGGGGGACTGTGAGAGAGCCAGGCCTGGTAAGACCCTCAGTATTGCTCAACAGGAACAGTCCTGAAGATGACCAAGACCTGTCGTGACAGGACAAGAGACAATGTTTTTAAACTGAGAGAGGGTAGATTTAGACATAAGGAAGAAATTTTTCTTATGAGGATGGTGAGACACTGAAACAGGTTCCAGAATCCAGAATCTGGATGGTTCCAGAATCCAGAGCAGCTGTGGATGTTCCATCATTAGGAGTGTTCAAAATCAGGTTTGATGAGGCTGTGAATAACCTGATCTGAAACACATCCCTGCCCATCACAGGGGTGTGGACGATCATACACAGCCCCAGGATGGGGAATGTCCTGCAACAGGGCAGGAGGGACAGCAGCAGAGAAACAGCCCTGGTTTTGTTCCTTTTGCCAGTGTAAAATGCAGCCATTGAGTCTAGGTGTAGAAAAAGATGACAAAACTGAGGGCTTTCCATCTATAGATCTACATAGCCACTTCTACATCAAGGCACCACCTCTCTATCAAGACAACTTTAACTTTACCAACTCCCATTTTCCAGCAAGATGACAATCGTTCCTGCTCTGCAAGAACTTAGAAAAGCCAAACACCATCAGGCCAAAAGTCTACCCAGCCCCATGCCCTGTTTCCCATAAAGAATACTCTCAGGTGCTTGGAGAAAGGAATAAAAGACAGCTTTTGGCAGTGTTCCTTCCCCTTCTCCTGCCCCAGCTGCCATTTTGAGGCTGCGAGCTCTGGAGGTTGCTTGGAGGCTCATGCTGTTTCACAGCCATTCCTCCATTCAGTTATTATTTGCCTCAGCAGGAGTTCCCTGTGTCCTCCTTTCAGAGTGGAACCATCTTTTTCCATCAAGTCCCACACATCCCAGCCTGGTGAAGACACCTTTCTCCTCTGTAGTGTCAAGGAGGAAACTAATGATAGACCTGAAGTCCATCTGTCTTCATCCCATGCAGGTACTAGACTTGCTGGGGGAGGCAGGCTGGGTCCCCTGTCATAGCACTAACTTCACATTTGGATATGGGTTTAAGCTCCTGCCTTGGACAGGCTTGCCGGATGGCCTTGATGGTGTCACTTAGCCTTCCTCTACATCTTGGTTTCTTCACTGTAAGAGACAAGGTCCTAATCCTACTTTACCTCTGATGGCAGCTGTGCAAGGGTTGGATGTATCTGTGCATCTCACTGACCCTAGTGTTTCAAACTATATTATCTAGGCAGTGAAGCAAACACCTTCCCAGTCACCTCACCACCAAGGAGAAAGTTTTGCACAAACTGCTGTTTGCTGGATTACTGGATTCTCTCCCTCCAGCTCTTTGCTCTGCATTTCGTTATCCAGGGTCCAGACCCATGGCTGTTCTCCAGAGCCTGGAACACTGTTTCTCTGCCAGGTCCCATTCTCTTTGCAATCCTTCAATTATCATTTCAGGAGTATAATCACCCAGGCAAGAGAGAGAGCAGGAGGGAGAGACAGACTGAGCAGGAGCGTGAGTTCCCCCATATGTTTCCCTCTAGAAGCGCAGAAGAGGAATGCTGTAGTTGTATAGGTTGGCTCCTGCAATTAGCACCGCCTGTGTAATTAGACCAAGATAGATGGTGCTGGCAAGGAAACACATCATCAGTCTAATTTCAAATTGTTATAAAACCAGTGGATGGAAAATGGAGAGCGTTCATTTGTTTTCAATTGAGAAAAGCGCAGGGTGAAGGTTGGTCTGCAGCTCCACCTCTTGCACACACGCGCACGCTCACACGTGGCTAAGTGGAACCAGAAGGGATCGGCGAACATACAGCTCTGACAAATCCTTTGCCTCCTCGGGACACAGAGATACTGAGGATCCAGGGCATAGTGTCAAAACCCAAATCAAAACTTTCTTTGCTGCATCCTTTATTTGTCTGCACTCTCTGTTTATTTACTCGTTTTTCTGCTCCACATCTTCTGATTAGCATTTCCAAAGGAGGTTGAGCTCCTTTGAGTATGCCAATTTTGCATACTCTTTTTAAACCAGAATTTTACGTTCTGAACAGTGAAAGAAGGTGCTCATTGGCATGGTCTGTGTCAGAGGAGAAAAGAGATTTCAGTTCCTAGCTGTTCTCTTGAGCGGCATGTCTACACAGAATTCACCTTCCCTTGATCCATTGATCTATCTTCTTTTAATTCATCTCTTTACCAGCTTTACAGCCTTTTTCCCTTCTAGCAGTGCTCCTCATCATCACTCTCCTTTGTCTCTCCTCTCCCACCAAGCTCATCAAGCTCTTCCATTCCACCCTTTTCTGTCCCCAGCTGCATCAGGATGATGTCTCTTACAGTGCCAGGGGGTGCTGCTGCATTCGTGTCCTGTGATGGGATAAGTCTGGCTGTCTCTGCCATTACTGCATGGCTCAAGGGGAGGGAGGGGACAAATTTGGGGTCGAAAAATTAGAATCCCCCTCTTTCCGTAGAAAACAGTACTGTGATTGTCTCAGCCTAGATTTTTGCTCCTGGTTAGACATCAGACCCCTGTGCTGACTAAAACTTATGCATGTCAGGGCCAAAGGCAAGACTCTGAGATTGTGTACTTCAAGTAGGATGTTGCCTTTTAAAGCACAGCAATCAACTTTGTGATGAAATGCCTCCAGCTCAGCAGGACATCTTCCCAGAATCAGGAGAGACACTCAGTGTCCTGTCCTGGCACTGGGGAACCATATGCAGCCTCTTGGAACACAATCCCACTCGGGCAGACCGCTTGTCTCTAAGTTTTGTTGCAGACTCCAAACTCCTGCCAGGTCCAAGTTCACACGTGCCAAGTTCACTTAACCTTTTGTGCTCACCAGGAGACAACATGTGGGACGATAGGGAATGGGTAGCATCTTTTTAAATAGCTCATAGTTACTTACCATCCTCTCTTTTAGAAGCCTCTGGATGTTGGTGTGGAAAAGCAGTGTGCATGTCTGGGCCTGGCAGGTTGGTGCAAAAAGAGCAGGCAAGTCTATTTGGGACCCAGATGAGTCTGTGCAGTTGCTTAGTTTTATTTCTGTCATGGTAAAAGCAAAATATCAAAATGGGTGGATGCCATTCAGTGTCTCCTTGAGGATTCCTCCCTAATCCAGGCAAGACATGAGCTCACGATCTCCAGGCCAGGCTGGTTCTCCTCACTCCACTAGTAACAGACTGAGCTGCATGCCCAGAAGATCTGGATGTGGATGCTTTCGTCTGTATTTTCCTAGAAGCTGTTGACTTTAAACCCAAATACCAGCAGAAAGCCCAAAGATGAAAGTTCATGCCTGTCCTTGGGGAGAAATCCATCTGGATTCAAATAGTACTATCTCGGTTGCCCCATTGCCGGGAATAGTTGGGATCAACTTGCCACAGCACTAGTCAGGAACACATTAATCATGATCTGTAGATAACCACTGTCTGTTTTGGAGGCAGAGAGGAGGGTAAGCGATTGTTGGTTTATTTTCAGCCGAGTATTTCTGGAATGAAAATTGCATGGGTTCTGGCTTTTGCTAGCATATATTATTGCATACATACAAACCCACACTCAGGCATTGCAGCCCTTAGAGCACTTTCTTCACTGCAAAAAGGCTGAGCAAGTTGTTGGTTAGCAAGGACACCCATTAGTGTGAGACATGGTCAAGCATACGTTTTCCTGAGGGCAGTTTAAGACCAGATGTCACTCTTGGCCATCTAATTGCTGTCTTTCTTGACAAGGGACCGCATCATTTTGCGTCCAGCTGGCCAGCCTTCTAAAATGGGAGACATTGGGATACACCAAATAATGCCAGTGGTGTTTTACTAAGGAAGGATTTTCCATCTAAGCCAACAGCTTGAAGGCTATTTGTAGATAAGAAGACATTCTCTCCCACAATGTGGAGAGGTACCAAGAATTAGGATCTAGTCTGCTAAGCTTTTCCCAGTAGTCAGTGAAGGCTCCTCCAATGTAAGCAATGATTTAGGATGGACTGAATCATCCTCCAGAGCCCAACCTTTGTCTTTTGCGGTGCACGGGAGCTGCCACAAAACTCTACTCCTAATTTAGGTGCGGTACATAAAGTTAGATGAGAAGTATCCACGTTGTGGGAATGGTGTTTTTAGATGGAAACATTAAAGTTACATGCAAACCAGAAGACCAAATTTACACAGGAGAATTATGTTCCTACCAGTAAAACCTTCCTGGTTCCTCAAGGTACTGGATCACTCTTTCTCAGCTCCTGAGCTATGTGCTACACAGCATGATCCCATATTTCCCACACACATCCCCAGCATTCACATGACATCATTCTTCTGCCATTTCAAATTGTTCAGAAAGTCTTACAAAGTGCCCCAGTTGAAAGTATTTCTCACAGTATGTGGACCTGTGGGACCAATAGGGACCATTAGCATGGTTCATGCCAACTAGGTGGACTAATGCCACCAAGAACAACAATCTCCTTGCCATGTTCCTCTTCCGAGGCTTCAAGAGAGAAGACCAAATCTTTCAGCATGGATGGAATCACCATCACATTTGGTGTGGGGAAGCAAAGTGCTCTTGGACCAATGCCTACAGTGAATAGTGTTGCTATCAGTTTTCCTTCTCAGTTCCTACCGAAAAGGATAAGCTAGTGCCAGAGGATGGGTGAAAGGGAGGGGGCAGATAGTGGGACGGGAAACATGTCCATTCTCTGCTCAGGTACTGTAAAAACCTAATGAGATCCTGAGCACCTCATGTGTCTCTGGAAACCTGAGGAGTATCCTCTCCTGCATGAGCAGTGAAAACTGTTCCATTTTGTTTTCATCCCTCTTCCATCTGATTTACTAAGTTTGGCCCTGCTTATAACTAAAGACATTTGGCTTCTGTGTCAGGCTGTCTGTCGACCATGTTGATAGAAGTGGTTTCCTGTTGCAGGTCTTTGTTTTGAGTGACCAGCTTCCCAGATGGCAGAGCCCACGTTTCCCCTTCTCTCTTTCTGAGGCCTGTTTCCCTTCTCGTTACCTGCCAATTAGGACTCATTACCCACTGGGGACAGCTGCTTTGGGAGTTAGAAGACCGTGACTAGAGGACTGAGTGTCTTGTGTCAGTAACTGTAGGACATCATTGCTCTTGCTGTACTGTTCTCACAAGGAGGACAGAGGGCTTGCTCAGCTGAACCCAGCTGGGGTCTTTTTACCCCAGTTCCTGTCTCCAAAGAGGCCAAAACCCAGACTTTTCAGAGGAAATTGGAAGAAACACTGTTGTGAATAGATGTGGTATAATATTCCTCCCTCTCCTTCATCTGGGTTTATTTTCTAATCTCTGACTCCTGAATAAAAGCCACACATGTGCACACACATGTATTTTCCTTTAAAACTGTAATTTTCAAGCATCTTGGAATCTTCTGGGAAACTTTAAGCAAATCTGACTTCTACTTGAGGTTTTAAAGCCAGCCATTGCCTGCAAGGTCTGTAAAAATCAGCTATCAGTTAGAGGAAAGGAATCGAACCAGTTGGTGATCTTGCAAACTTGAAGCTGAACCTTACATTCAGCTTTATTAACCAACAAAACATCCAGAGTCCCTGAAATGCCAGGTTGAAGAAAACTAGCATATACTTCATTCATGATTGATGCAATGATCTGTTAGCATAAGGTATTCTTAGCTACCAAAGCCAAAAGGCTTTTATGTATATCTCAAGGCAGAATTTCTCTCCATTATTCCAGCAGAAAAGCCCCTTTCTCACAGTTAAGATGGGGCATCTCTTTTTCAGAAGACATCCACTCTGCTTTTCCAAATGGAGAATAGTCTGTGCCCTGTGCTAAAATTAAGGCACAGACACATGTATATACATCAACAAAGAGTCACAGGACTGGGTGTGCACCAAAATGCACAGTGCTCCACTGAGTATTTCTATCTGGGGAAACAGTAATTTGATATTTGCACGTGCTGATATCCATATCTGTCTAGATGTTAGTGGACACAAATCATGTATTGTGATTGTGAGAACACTGGTATTCTGAACCAGTCTCTCAGTAAGAGATCCTACCCCAGCATAGTCCAGTTGACGTCAGTGGGGTGGCTTGATTTACATTGCCTGAAATCTGGGCCCATTTGCTGTGTCTCTAGTTGGTTCACTGGGGCTGCCAATGATGGGAGAATTCGCGTCATTCAGCTGTGGTAGGCATTGACAAATAGCATGAAGGACTCAAAAGAAATACAGCACTGGTTTTCCCAGCTTCAGTGTGAGACACAGAAAAGAGAAGATTAAATGGATGATGTTGTGTTTCTACATGTGTACTAGATTTGCTTGGGTTTGGGTAGCTCTAGACCAGCCCTGGAAATATGATGCATAAATATCCCTTTTTTTCAGCGACGTGAGACAAGGAGTTCAACTTTAGGTTTGCCTGAGATGACTATATCAGGGGTCAGCTTGCTCTGTGTGTGACCAAGGCATTGGAGGGCACTTTGAGATCTTGAGGGGAGTGGTAGCTGACTGGAAGGATGGAATCAGCCTGGGGCAACAAGCTGATTGTCCTGGTGTCTCTTACATGCCTGGAAATAGGGGCAATGAACCCAAGCTGAGGAACCATGAAAGGTCAGCAGAACCATGGGGCCACAACTTTGGCATCAGTGTTGACACAGTCTGGCCTAAAGTGCCAAACAACACAGACAGAAGCTGAAGGTTAGGGTCAGAGATGGTTGCATATGACCACCACAGAGTAGGGTTCCAAGCAAACAGGATCACTCCAAACACTGATTGAGTGGGTCACCTGCTGATTGCTGGGAAAGCAGTCGAGTGAAGAGCATTTTGTCAGTAAAGCAGAAAATGGAGAGAATAAGGTTTTAGGCTAGTGATGACAAATTGCATGCATCGTAGTTCCAAAAAAGGAGCAGCGGCCTTTGTCAGGGCAATAATGAGCCCAGAGCTCCTGGCAGCATCTTTAAAGAAATGTCTACAAGGCACAATCAAGAATATTCCCTGATGGCAGAGCTGGAGGATTTCCAGGGCCAAAGAACTTACTCCTTTTGCCTCCGATAGCTAAGTTTCCCTTTCCTCATCTTCCCACCAATAATAGCAGTTCACCTGGTTGGTGAAAGGTTGGACCAGATGATCCTTGAAGTTCCTTCCAACGTAGCATTCTAAGATTCTATGACCTGTAGAGTACAAATGTAGGCCTAACCTGCCTGACTTCAGGTTTCCTTTCACTGTTTTGTTTCCCATTTGCATATAATCATGACCCCAGAGTCCTGGTTCAGTCTCATCTTCTTGCTCCATCTCATACCTTTCCAATATCCTCCTGATTCCAACAAAATTCTTTCCCCTCTGCTTCTTGTTGGCACAGTTTTATCCTCCAAATCAGGATGTGAGCAGGCACTGTTTGTCGTAATCTCTCAACCAACCTCACCCCACCAAGAATCTGTTTTCAAACGGACAAAAACTCATTAGCTCTTTTATAGCCTTGTTGATGCACACTGGTGGCTGAGTTGTTTCTGAATCTGAAGCAAGTTTCTGGAAGAGCTTTCAACAGCAGAGAATTGAGGTGCTGGGGAGGTTAAACTGTGAGATATTTTTAGGGTTTTTGGTTTGTTTTTTTTTTTTTTTGTCTTCTTATAAATAATGATAATCTGCTTTTGTACATGCTGAAACAATCAAGTGTAGCAGGGAGGTTTGGCTGTGATGGAGAGACAAGCAAGTCGTTTGTCCTGAGACAGGAGACAAGGTGTCAAGTTCAAGCATCACCACCATTTGCAGGAGAGCCTGGTGATTACCAAAGTGGATTTTGCACAGGGCAAACAGCAGCAGGAAAAAAAACAAATCTGAGTTCCAGCCAGGTGATCTGCTATTCCCCACCACAGAGCTCTGCCTCTGACAGACAGAGTACTGGAAGGAAAACTTTGTTGAAACACTTGTTAAGGAAGCTATCTGGAACATCTGTCCCTGTATAAGCCACATCTGTTGTCTTTATAAACTCTGAGAGCGGTGGTTAACAGAAAAAAAAACAACACCACCCCCCCAAAAAAAAAAAAAAAACACACAAAAAATAAGAAAGGGAATGGTATTCTAAACAGCTATTCTGAGACTTACAGATGGAGAGGATGCAAAGATGCAGGAGGAAGGAGAGCAATTCACCCACCTCACTTTGAGTGGCAAGGGTGGGAACCACTCCCTCTGAGCTCATATCCCAGGCTCCCTTTATAGCCAGTGAGGAAAAACAGGCACTTTTAAGGCATGATTCATGTGCCCTGTTTACATGTCTACTTTAAGAGGAGATAAATCACGCCTGGTACTCCTGTCAACAAAACGACATCTCTAGTAAACTAAACACTGCCAGTGCCAGGACACCAGTTGGGACTTTTCCTTGGTATTAAATTCCTCTCACCTTCAGCATTGGGTGGCTCCATCCCAGTAGCATGTTAGGGATGGTACTTATCCTGCTGCTGACCCATGCCCAGGAATACTCTGAGAAAGCCTAAGCCGAAGGTGTGCCAGGGACCAAGCAGACCATTGTCCTGATGCCTGCCTCAGAGCCAGAGGGGTTCCCCAGCAATAACTCATTCACTAATGAACACAAATACCATCTATTTTAAGCAGATCTCCGCTGACGCTGAAGAGAGCCCAAGGTGACTAGTTCCAGTGGAGACATCTGCATTTAGTCAGCTAAATCCTTTCTAAATGTTATTTTAAAAGACTGTTGGCAATTTATACTTGTCTGATACTTTTTTTTCCAAAGCACAGTAACAACTGGGAAGACAAGTGTGAAAGCGAGTAGAGGAAAATAATACATGCACAAACACTCACAGATACATGCATTCTACAATGATCCTTGTGCTTTGCACTCCTAAAGGCATATTTAGATAGATTACTTTTAAAAGCATCAAGCCAGATTATCTAGAGAAATGTATTCTGATTTTCCAAGGGACCTTTAGGACCCAGCTGTCTGAAGATGCTGTGATTCTCTACTGTATTTAAACAAGCACTTCTTGAAACTTCCAGTGTCCTGGGATATGTGATGTGGCCAGGCTAAGATGGGGAGTGAGCCTTTCAGCTGAAATTGTTCTCACTTAGAATCTCACCCTGGCAGAATTATGTATTTCTTCTTGCTCTCATTTCTCTATTAACTTCAATTTTATCCTGTAATGTGGTTCAGCCCTTTTGCACAGGTGTTGCTTCTCTTGGGAATAAGTCATTTCCCCTTCTAAAGCATATATGCATTGGATCATACCAAACTCAGTTCAGCCACCTTTGCGTTCTGGGCTGTGAGATGCACCCAGTTGGCCAACTGCCAGTCATGGTGGCCTTGATGCTTGGGAATGGACAAGTACAGCAATGAAGTTACAGCAGAGGTGGTCCTTCTCCATGACAACATTGTGTCATGGAAGCACCACTTTGCCTCAATATGGAAGCTCTGCCACGTTGAAGAGGAAGGTGGAAAGCAATCTGCTGCTTCACTAATTTCCTCTTTACAGTCAGTACTGCTGTGCTGTTGATAAAAAGACCATCCTTTATCACCATGATTAAAAGGGGTTGCAGATCTCAAGAGACTGCTGAACCCCAGAGAGAAATGGAAACAACATTTCTAAGATCTAAGATCTAAGATCCAACAGGTGCTTGGAATAATTATTTGCTAGTACTTCAAATCAGAGAATAGCGCAGGACATTACTGTACTAACCACTAATTAAAATTGCAAGCACCCTGCTGAAGTCGCAAGATGCATTGTAGCAGCTGGTTAGAAGATTTCCCTCAGCATATTTTTTTCCCAGCGGAAAATGGTTTCTTGATGAAATGGGAATGTTCATTGAAAAGGAAAAAAATTCTTCCCCCCCCCCCCCCCCCCCCCCCGGTAAAAAACATAAAATTCTGTCTTCTTAATTCACAAAAGGCAAAAATTTAAGCCTAGGAAAAAATCAGCTACTGAAGACAGACATATTTGGCTAATATTTGTATGCGTATATTTGTTTTCTATGATGAAAACACACAAGTACGAAAAAACAGCAACATTCTTACTGGTGCCAATTTCTTTTCTTGCAAAACTAATTGTTCTTTAATTTGCTCTGTGCTTTTTTCTTTATGGCCAAAATCCACAGTCCCACCAGGAAAGGAAAACAAAGGAAGACCCCAGAGTCCTGGCAGCAAGTCCTGTGTGTGTTAGAGCACTTTACCTAGATCCAAACCAGTGATCCCTTATGAACTGGCCTTCCAGCTCCTAGGAATGATATAATACTTTGGCATCCTTTTGATAGGGTTTTCTCTTGGGAATCTTTTCTGAAGTTGCCACCATGTAGTGCTTAGAATTGCTGCTGAAGGTGAAAGAACATGCCAGTGTTAATGCTGTTATTGACGTTTTTGCGTTGGAAAGAGTCTGAGGATGCAAAGAATATGAGAAACTTTGCACAGTATTCATGCAGACACCCAAAGTGTGGGAAGCTCTCTGCATCCTTGTAGATAATGGAGATCTTATTCATGCTGTCCATGCATGTGAGGCACTATTTAGGTTCACCTAAAAATAGACATTTAAAATAGAGTTGATCAATCAAAGTATCCGTTTCTCCTCATTAGCTTCAAAGGAAGTGCAGAGCTTGAATGGAAGTATCTGAGCTTTTGGCACTCAAAATTGCATGGATCCCAGTAAAGTTCTAGAAGTATCTGTAACTGAGAGTATCTACCTTCCTTTTCATGTTGTATCCCACCAGGCATTGCGTACCCTTGTTATAGCAGCTTCAATTTCTTCATATTCTTTCATGCAAATGTGCTTTTGGCATGAGAAGGAAGAAAACTTTTCTCAAATCCAGACTTATGTCACTACCTTGTTTCCCAAGTCCCTTCCACCATTTTTGGAAACCTATAACAATCCCTTATTTTTGCCTACTTTTATTGCTTCAACTTTTGTCAACTGTGTAATTTTACACGGTTGCTTACTTGATATAAGATCCATCATGTTTGCCCATTGGGGCTTATACAGCAGGGTATATTATTTCTTCAGATAGCCTACCTTACCCCACTTCTTGTGCTTTTCATGGAGACCTGCCTAAGCCTGATTTTGCCTCTGTTTATGGTTAGTCTGGAGCATCACCGTCCACTGAAATCAGTCACTTGGGTCATAGATGGGTCAAATGAACATTGACTCATGGAGCAAAGGCATCACACAATCTGCAGACAGGGCTGAGAACAGACATACCTATGAGGCAAAGGTGCCCAGGGACATCTGTCTTGCGTCTCATAGCAAAAGATGAAAGGTATTTTCTGAGCAAATTCAACAGAAAGACAAATAAGACATCTAGAATGCTTCAAAGGTTTACCAAACTAAGGAATTTGTTGTTACAAGAGAGGTATGGAAACCAAGAGCTGCCATCAGATCCAGGGAAGTGGACATTTGAAGAGATAGCAAGTATTTCCAATATTACCATTAAAACCAGCAAGTTGGAGTGGAGGGAATTAGGGCTGGAGAGAATCTTTAACCTCAGCCTGCAAGTTTCTAATGATGAAGGGTTGGAAACCACCTGTTGAAAATATCTACCCCAGAATGACAATTTCACGTTATCTCTCAGTTTTCCCAAAACATCTGCAGGTGGCTTCCAGTTTTATCCAGTCTTCAGTGATCTCTATACTCCTAGCTGGCCTAGTTTGCCGTGCTGGAGGGCAAGGCTGAGGGGTGCCTGGACAGGCAAAGGGTCCATCACACCCAGCCTGCTCCCCTGATCTGGATCTGCTCTACCCATCTGGGTAAACTCCAGAACAGGGAGAGAAGAGGCTGTCTCTCTTCCCCAGGCAACATCTGACTATCACAAATCATTACAGTCAAATAAACAACATCACATTTTAGTCCAACCGAGAAGCGCACATAAGCCCAGGAGTTACCGAGACCCCAATTTAGGATGCCATTCAGTGAAAATAGGCCTGATGGCTCAGTGCCTGCAACTACCAGCAAGTGCTGGGAGCTCACCAGTGGGCAGTGGGAGCATGGCGATGTCATGGAGGAAGATCAATGTGTTGGAGCTGCAGTGGAGCTGGAGAATAGGGTGGGAAAACCCAGAGGGGCAAGACATGTCAAGACTGTAATAATAATATGGTTTTCCACTATGACCCCTTTTAACTCTATTTTCTGCCAGAGTAAATGCTATGGGTTTCACACACACACAAAAAAACAAACAAAACCCACCAAAAACCAGGATCACCTTGGAAATCTTGGCACAAGCTAGGAGCAATTTTCTGCTCTTTTCTTCTTCCAGGGAACAGGCTGGACCAGGCTACTCTGCTGGGAGATCATAGAATCATAGAATGGTTTAGGTTAGAAGGGACCTTAAAGATCATCTGGTTCCAACCCCCCTGCCACAGTCAGGGACACCTTTTACTAGACCAGATTGCTCAAAGCCTCATCCAACCTAGCCTTCAACCATTCCATTCAAGCTGGCTCCACATAGGCATAGTGTGGACATTTTTTGCTGGGGCGGGCTGCAGTGGGGTTGACAGTCAGACAATGCCTGGGGTCATATGACTACTTACCGCTTAGAGACTTGATCTTCAGTCCATGCTGTAGAGTCATACGAGGTGCCATAAGGACTTCCACCCCACTCACTTTATTTTGGGCCAAAATGTGGGCTCACAAAAAGTTGCTCAACAAGAAGACTTTTTTCTTTTGTGAGAATTGATTGTTGCAGAGTGATTCTTCAGATACAACAAGTCCCTGTGGACTTCAGAGCATAGGATTTGAGTGCCTTTGGGTTTTTTTCCCATCTAGTTTGGGATTAATCTGGGCCATATTCATTAACTGATACACTGAGTGCAGCTGCTGTCCTGGATGCTGCTGCAGAGACTTCTTAGTTTCCTGGTCAGCTGGTTGAAAGACTGATGTCAATGTGACAAGCTTTTGCTGACACTGCTTCTGATCTCCTACAAAGAAAACACACCTTCAAACTAAAAACAGGTGTTTGGGTTGTTTTGGTTTTTTTATTGCTACTAGAAACTACCTTGATTTGAAGGAGTTTTGCTGTCACAGTGGTCTCAGTTGATTTCATGAATACATTGGAGACAAGAGAAACCTGTTTTTCCTGGAAAGCTGAGTACCATGAGAGTGCTCTGCAGCTGCTCTCCAGGAACGACAGCTTGTTGGTGTCAGCATCCTCTGGTGCAACAGCTACAGGATCCATAAGGCTCTGACTGCTTGAGCAGTTGTATTTTGCTGTCTGTTCTTATTGAACAGACTCACAACGAGGAGGACCAGCCCATTCCTGTCTTCTCCAGTAGGTAATTATCCACACGCAAAAGGCATCAGCCTACTCTAATGGTTTGGCTGAATATTCAGCAAGTCCTGGGCAAGCATCTGGGCTCCCAGATGAATGGGAGGGAATTTCCTTCAGGAAAAAAAAAAAAAAAGGCAAATTCACATCTGCAGAAACCTGAATGTGGGCTGGAATGTTTCCTCTGTTCCTGCAGGAGCTTTCTCCCACCATCCTAGGACTAGGACCCAGAATGGATCCATGCTCCCAGGACCTCTTGGAGTCCTAAGAAATCTATACTCCTGCAGTCATAGAGCTGTTTCCAGCTCTCTGTTTTCAAGTCCCAGATATTTGCAAGATATGCTGAGATGACTTTCTTTGCTGGCTGTGGGTTTCTTTGCTTGGGACCTTTGCTTCCAGAGATGCTAATGGGAGATACTGTCAGGTATTGTGATAGGCAGTCTGTTAGTCATCTGGGTAAAAATGTGACTGTTACATACATACATACTGCTACATACAGTAACTTCAGTATGAGATCTTCCTTTCCATTACACCAGATGGTCTTTGTGGCACATCTTAGGTGGAATACGAGATGTAGACTTGCTAATGATCATAAAGCCTTCAGGAGTCCACTAAGATAAAATGTTTGAAGTGCACAGACATACAATGATTTTCCTTAAGCTATAAAAGAAGACAGTGTCAGAGAAGGGGTTTCACCCCTGCTGTACAGTGGGGAAAAGAGGGGAAGCTCACCCAGCATAGCAAGGAATAGAAACCAAGTTGCCAGTGTTCTAGTGTAGGACAGTCCTCAATGGATAGTCCTAATTCACCCTGTGCACATCTGCTGTGACACTCTCAGTCACAGTGATGAAGGGCAAGTGCACTGTGATGGCACAGGGGCTGATTCCCCCAAGAGCCTTCTCCAACATGCTGCACTCTGCAAAGCCTCCTAGGACAATGAAGCAGATGATGTATTACTGCAGAAAAAGCTGGGAAGACCTGAGAGTGCCTCTAATGTGACTGCAGAGGAGAGCCAAATCCTTGTGTACTCTGCACAGCTTTCCTGGCACCAGCCAAGGAATGCTGGCATGCCAGCTCCTCCAGAGCTATTAGTGGTGCTGTGTGCTCCAGGGCTGCAGAGAATACGTGCACTGTGTTGCAGTCGCCCTGGAGATCCCACTAGGGCACACTCTTCCATGCCACCAGCCTCAGAGCTCTACTGCACCAGGGTAGGGCTAGGGTTTCAGCCCTGAGGGTGGGAGTGGTTTTGGCTGGCCAGAAATTCAGGTCCTCTCCAATTCTTGCAACCCTCCTCCCGTCCCAACCTCCCTTCCTGCTCTGAAGGTTTGTTTGCACTTGCCTACGTGCAGCTGAGGAGAAGTTCAGGCTAGCATCAAAGCAACAAGATTATGTGCAGCTGGATATGAAGGGCTGGCCACCCCAAACACCCTGCACAAACCACAGCAATTCACATGCCCTCTCCTGCTAGGAGTCTGTAGCTTGTACTGGCTCTCCCCAAGGTCATTTAGATACTGGACCTGAATCCACAACACTATCTAAACTCTCAAGCATTCCTCTAGGTACCTGCAGATCTTGGTTCCACTGTAGCTCTGAACCTGTGTCTTGTGAGAAGAACTTACAGTGAAGGGTGAGTCTCCATGTACCAAAGATATTTTCAACAGAGGCCAAATCAGCCTAGCCCAGACTTCACAGCTTCCTGCTTTTGGACCCTGCAGTTCTGACTTCAACCCTGAAAAATCCATGGCTACTGCTATAAGTTTATTTATAAACTGGAAAGGTTCCTGAGTCTGGGTTCATGACTGCCTTAGAAACTAAATGCCAAGCATCATTCCTTGGATGCTTTTCACCTGAGTGAAAGAGCCCTCTCCCTCGCTCAGCCATTGTGCATCAGGCATCATTCCCACATGACAGTTTGGATGCAGCCATTCTTTTTTAGAAAGTGCAAGATTTTGACTGCAAGGATGTGGATTGTCCTATGCACCTCAGGGGCAGAGGATGGTGCAGGACGGTTTGCTTCACCACACAGACACATAGCATCTTTTCTAAGTGCAATTGTCTGCCACTTGGCTAAAGAACACCTCTGCCCTAGACAACATAGAATCATAGAATCGTGATCAGTATCCTTCCTGTGGCTGCAGAGATGCTCAGACACATGGATAGCCAACAGCCAAGCCTTAACAGGCCCACTTATTTGGGTGATATTTAGTTTGAGAGGTGATCTCTTGCCCTCTGGAAATGCTTATTTCTCTGTACTGACCTCTAAATTTAGGTGATATGAAGACCATTGATGCATATTTATGGGACCACATAGGCACAGCAGCCTGACATCTACCGTGCCAGCTGCCCCCACTGACAGCCTATTTTCCTGACCAAATCCATGCTGGCATTTGTCCTTGCTATGGCTTAACCCTGTGTTGCTATCAGTCACTAGTACCTGACCTCAGCTGCCAGACATGCTGCTCAGCATGTCCCACACAGGAGGGTATGTGAAGATGTACCTCAGAGAGAACAGATACTGCTGTTTTGCTGTGAGCTATATGAGCCACTAAGGTGTCTCTGCTTTCGGTGGCTGCTGGCACACGGAGTGCAGAGAGGGGAGATGGCATTCAGCCCATACCTGCCTTGCCCACAGCCTTGGCACAGCATACGCAGGGCACAAATTCCTCATCATTCTGTGGTCCATATGCGGTAGCATCCCACCAGCAGACGTGACCTGGCACAAGTAAATCCCAAACCCTAGTACTGGGACAGGAGACTGAGGGATGTGGTATTGACCAGTTGCAGCAGAAACATCTGAGGAGCATCCAGTAAGCCCCTGTATGGACATCAAAGATGGGAAAAATGAATTTAGCTTCCAGCTGACTTCTTCCTCAAATAGGAGAGAAGAACAGAGGGTTGCACCAAGCCAGCTCCCCGTAGTCTCTGATATATCTACGTGTGTCTCTGGCTGAGGTTGGATACATCTGCATGTTTGGCACTGAGAGAGCAAAATGCACACAGGGCTCTGAAAAGGAGGAGGTTAGTCTGACCTAAAGGCTTTGTGGTGTCCCAGGTCTCTAAGCTGCAGGGCACAAAAAAGAAATCAATTACAGCCTGGAGCAGCTGCATTAGAAATTCAGTCAAGCCTTTGAGCAAAACAGGCTGATGATTTGCCAATGGAAGGCTGTGGAGGAGCAATTCAGACTGCAGAAGCTGTTTTCTCGTTCTCATTGCAAGGAGAGGTCCCCCCCTGACACCAATGGAAGCGAGCTTCATGTTTTACAGCTTGTTACCGCTCATTGTATCAGTCTGCTCTGAAATCTGTCTTTTCCTCTCCTGCCACCACCCCCACTCCTGGTGAGACATATATCCACGGAAAAGATAGAGGTAGTCAAAACAGATAATGGTAGGAAATGTGAGAAGGCTTGCTGTGCCTGGGAGAAACTGAGGCAGTAAAGATGTCACTTCCACTTACTTTTCAAACTCCCAATGATGCAGATGTAGTTACCTAAAAAGCTTAGATTTGCAAAGGTATGTAGGTACTGAACATATTCAGAGTTCAATGCCAAATTAGTAAGACAAGATTATTTGGGACCCCCCAGCTGAGTTGTTTGTTTTTTCCTGTTGGCAAATGCTGTGCCCTGTAGGTGGTAAGTTGTGATTCATTAGCTATAACAAGGAGCATGTGCCCCCAAGTCCTGGCCCTATTCCTTTAAGTGACCTTATATGTTGCCTGAACTTGTACTTAGCTCCACATCTTATTGGCTGGCAATATTGGGCCATTCTAGACTTAAGAACTATGAGGAACATGGGAGGGCTACAAGGGCAGGTGGGATATAAGGGGATTCCAGTGCTGAAGAGGAGATGTTCTCAGTGTAGTACCTTTATATGGAGATCTAGTCCATGAAGTCAGCAGACCCTAGAGCATGATGTACTTCAATTTATAGCCTGGCATTGCTCTTTGTCACTCTACCTCTTTTGTCCAGATCAACCTCCCTTATTTCTAGATGCTCCTCAGCACTGTCTTGAGTTTTTCAGTGGTCCAACAGTAGTGTTACAGTTCTATGATATTTTTGCCTTGGGCCACACATCACACTACAAGCCAGGAGGACTGGCCAAACTCTAAAAACAGTGTTCTCCTCCCCACCCCTACACTCCAAAACCATCCAGCATTATTTAGTCAACAAAGGGTTTTAAATACCTAATTGATCTTCAGGTAAGTAACTCCCACTCTCACTCTCTGACTTCATATTCAGGACAGGTCTCACTCAGGTGCAGAGCAGGGTATTGCAACCTCCAGCTCTTGAGAGGGTTTTTGCAAGTCACATACACACACGCACACTTGCACACACCAATGCAGGAAAGGTTTGTTTTGGCTTGATTTGAAAAAGATATTCGTATCTGTGGTATTGGATAAGTATATGCAATATGTTATTTCTATATGTGAATCTCTATTTTGCCTAATATTGAGCATCTAAAGTGAGGTGTGACAGTGGCACATCAATCATTAGTACTCATGGATCAAACTCATCAGAATGTTTTTTGCTTGTATTACTACTTAATAGAGGTAATAATTCTTACTACTTAATAGCAGGTGTTTACTCATAAACCTTGCTTATAATTGTTGCCTTAAATGCCTTTCAATTAGACACTCCACTGGGAGTCTCATTCTTCAGCATTAATAATACTGACCTGGTTTCAAACAAGCAAATTTAGTTAGCTGTGAAATAAAGAAAACCCCATTTCTATGAAGTTTGGAGAGTTGAATAAAGACTGTCAGCATCCTCCTCCCAGGCACACTCCCATGAGGTATATTGTGTTTTAGAACCCCGGGCTCTTTTGCTGCTGGTGTGAGAAATAAAAGTACTCTTTTTCTAGAGCTCTTATTTCATGACTTGAAACAGATCTTTCTCCTGCACTTCTTATCAGTACTTTCCACCGTGGGAGGATGACAAGGGAATATGTGTCAGAGTCCGTTAAAACAAATCTGTTCGCATTGTTGGCCCAGCTGACTGCAACCATCTGTCTCATCTGAGGAAAATTCTGAGTACTTGAGCAAAAGACTGAACTTCAACTCCCTCATCCAGGGAGGGTATTCCTAGAAACAATTTTAAAAATTGAAAAAAAAAAAAAAACATGAAAAAAACAAACCAGTGCCTGAAGCTTTGAGAACCAGAGAGAAAACTGAAAGAGGGAATTGTTTTTAAGAGGTGCAAAAGGGGAGACAAAGGGGAAGGAGGTGGAATCTCCTGTGAAGAATCGAGTAAAATGCATCTGTTACTCTGAGTGGTGTCCTCTGTCACATAACTGAAACACACTTTCTTAAATAATTTTGGGACCAGAGGTCCTGTACTCAGATGATCCTCCTTGTATCTGTGAATAAAAGGAAAAAGGTGTCCATTTTAACAAGAGAACCCCTTATGTAGCCCTTTTGGACTCTTGTTCTGCAAGACAAAATCATAAAATCATAGAACCATGGAATGGTTTGGGTTGGAAGGGACCTTAAAGCTCACCCAGTTCCAACCCCCTGCCACAGGCAAGGACACCTTCCACCAGACCAGGTTGCTCCAAGCTCCGTCCAACCTGGCCTTGAGCACTGCCAGGGATGGGGCAGCCGCAGCTTCTCTGGGCAACCTGTGCCAGGGCCTCACCACCCTCACAGGGAAGAACTTCTTCCTCAGATCTCATCTAAATCTCCCCTCTTCCAATTTAAATTAAATGTAAAAGGGAAAAGAAAGGGCAAAAATCAAGCTTCGTATCCTTGATAATTGTGAAACAATCATTGTAGATAGCAAGGTATGAAACTAAAACAAACCATCTGCTGTCAAAGAACAAGGCAAAATGAGGGAGTAGCCAGCATTGTAGCTAGGCTTACATGCTAGGAAATGTGGGGGTTTACAGCACATTTCTTTTTCTCATCCCTTGAAGATGAGAGGAAGGAATAGGTGTGAGCAAAGACAAATCACAATATCAGAGTGACCTCTACTTTGTTTCATTGTCATTCGCTATTTCAACAAGTGAGTGGAGCATAGACACAGGGTTCCATCAACAAAGAAGGGGACCTCCAAGTTTCAGGAGCAATCTTGCATCTCTCCAGCAGCTCAGAGAGCACAGACCTGCTTTTCTACCTTAAGCCTGCAGACCCTGCCTTGGTCTAGGCAGAGGGGACAGTCCTTGAGTTCAGTTGGTCTCAGGCTTGGAAATCCAGCTGTAAAGGGTTTGTCTCATTCCACAGAGAGATCTGGAGATATGTGGACACCTTCAGTTTAGAAGTGACAAGGATGATAAAGGTCCTCTTCTATAGCTGTCATGGTATCACTCCATCTCAAAGAAATATTTCCCTATATGGTCACAAATGCATGCAGTCATCCATGTTAATTTCTTCTGGCATGAATTATCATGAATATGAAAGTTGTGCTTTGCCCAGGTAGATTTTCTTCCCACTCTTCTTGTTCTGTTTGAATGACAAGGCTTCCCCAAGGCAAAGTGAGAGCAAATAGGATTGGAAGGGCATCAAGGAGACCAACTTAGACTGTACTATTCACCAAGAAACAGTGACAGAATGTGACATTCCCAGTTCTGCCCAGCATCTTTCCCTGATGACATTTCCTATTTCCATTCACTGGTGTTTCTCTTTTTACAGCAGTCATGGGAGAACCATGCTGAGACCTGGTCTCTATTATTCATGGGCTGAGAGGACGGATTTATGATTGAGGGCAGGACTATATCCTACTCTTTACAGGGCAATGAGGCACTGCAAAACAGGAAGGAAAGCTTCTCAAAATCATATAGATGCCTCCTAGACATGGAAGGTCTGGGTCTGAGGATAGGATGAAGAGTGGGGACCAGCCGGC
Organism: Pezoporus wallicus; assembly: GCF_028554395.1. Lineage (NCBI taxonomy): Eukaryota > Metazoa > Chordata > Aves > Psittaciformes > Psittacidae > Pezoporus > Pezoporus wallicus. Next base: position 1,283,937 of record NW_026637044.1, on the reverse strand, counting down.
TTAGTGAGGACAGCTGTGGGAAGGGCTGAGACAGTCCTGAACACAGCATGAGGTTATTCAGCTTTCTGTATCTGCAGTGCCGGGTCCTTGAGACCAACTAGCCAGAACAGAGACATCCTGCCATTCTGGAGCAGGCCGTGGTTTGGGTGATGTGGTCAAGGGATTAAATCAAAACCACCAACTTCATTTACCCTCTGGGAGACTGGGAAAAGCAAGTAGAGGGCAGAGCAGCTTGTGCACTAACCTCTCAGTGCTTCCCCAGCTTGTGGCTAGAGTCCTATTTCATCAGGATCCACCAAGCTCTGCCTTCCCCTTCACATCAACTCCTTTTCTCCACATCCTCTTCTTCATCGGGGTGCTTCTTGGGTCTCTGCATCCTTTCACCCTTCTGTCTTCAAGCTCTCCTGATCTGATTGTCCCATTCTGGTGTTTATAAGCTCAGTCTTTAAAAGAAGTAAGACGTCTTTTGAGATTGATTCCCATCTTCTGTAAGTAGGATGAGGTGAGGGGCAGAATCACACCTTGCTTCAAGTGGCAGGAAAGCAACCCAGAGAGATCAGCTCAGCTCAACACTCACCTGCCCAAGCTCTCACAACTGAATTCCTGCCATGCTGCATCATCATTATGGGTGATATTGGGCAACCACAGTAGAGCTCAGGGATAAAAACAGGAGCTCCTGTTAGTCTCATGTCTGGTCCCACAACAGGTGAGTAAATCTGATGCTTATTCCTCCAAGACTTACACACTTTGCTGCTGTCATACCCTCACATTAGCATGCACTGAGCAAAGATCTGCAGCTGGTAGAAGGGAAAAGACATCAGTCCCACTGCAGCAGCCCACACAAGCTGCAGACCCAGCAGCAGAAGTGGCTTCAGATCTGCTTTCTCCTGCTTAGGCCTGGCCTGTCCATGAGTCCAGAGTCTCCTGCTACAAAACAACCTGCCTTCTGCCATCCTTTTCACCACTCTGGTGTTCTGAGCAAACCACAGCTCCATAGCTTTTGCGATTAGCTGCTGGCAGTGGATCATGTCTCTGCTGCTTTCACTGCTGTATCTCTGGCTGGGCCAGCTGGTACTTTGGCTTTATTTCTAAATCTTTCCAGCATTAACCTGAAAGGAAATACATTTCAAACCACATTATTTTCCCCCACCTAATGTTGGAAATAATGCCTATTCAGTTAAATTAAATCCCTCAGGGCAGAACAAGTACCACTCCCTGCTTGCCTCCCTCAGTTAGCTCCTCTTTGCAACAAATTGCCCCGCAATGGTCTTAGTTGTCATCTCCTTTTTTCTTTATGGTTTTTATGCCAAGGCACTGACAACATGCAGGCAGAAGGTAAGAAGCGCAGAGGTAGCAGGAAATTAAGAAAGGGAATTAGATTATTTGGGCAGCGGGCAAATCCAGCACTGCCCAAATCAGAAAAGAGTAAACACAGTTTATCTGTATTTACCCTACACTGTTTCTCCACAAGGGAAATGCTGTAAGCCGTTGCTGAAATATGAAGTGCGAGACCCATACAGTCCAAGCACAAGCCCAGAGGAGCTTTTAGAGGGCAAGGGATGTGTTTTGCCTGAAATGCCAGTTTCCAGAGTCAAGTGGTGGGGTCATGATCTCCTTCTGAACCCAACAAGGAGTTCTGCTTACCAGGGAGCATTTGTCCTGAGTGTCTGCAAAAGCCAGCATGCAAATCCAGCAAATCACAAGCATACCTGTATTTCTTCTGTGAAAAACAGCCAGGCACAGAGCACAGTTAATCACCAGTTGAGTTACAGCCTGACAGATCCTACTTTGCTATAGGACTGGCAGCAGACCCAGTAACAGAGATTGCATAGGGTACATTTTGTCCAAGAGAGCGCATACAAATCCCTAGTCCTTCCATACTTGCCAGGGTTCATCTGGACCTGAGTAAATCAGCAGGAGCCAGTGGCCAGGAGATGCAGGTTTTGAGCAAACACTCATTTACAAAGTATAGGAAATCAGAGAAAACAAACTAGGTATCTAAGCCCAATCATAAAATAATCAAGAGAATCCATCCTCTCTCATCTAAAGGAAGGCATTTCCATTTACTAAAAAAAAAAAACCACCCAGGGATGGGAATCTCAGCTGTACGCCATCCCATGTTGCCACCCCACTACTGACCAACCTCATGCAATGCCTTGTGTTGCCAGCCACCTCCACACTGCCACCTTTTCCTGCTTCTGAGCAATCCCCCATTGCCACGAGCTCCTGACTGACACAGTTTTGGCTCAGCCCATGGTGATGGCTACATCAGCTCCTGCCAAAGGCAGATGAATCCCTACTCTATGGCATTTAGTCATGAATCCTTGTCTGCATGCCTAGCATCAACACCGCATTGTCTCCAGCCCAGCCTGATGCTCTGATATCAGCAGAGGTATGCTCACCTGTAGCAGGTGCAGGCATTGTGTTAGATTAGATTAATCTTCTAATTCTAATAGCTATCTTGACCCTTACAGAGTTTAGGAGAGGAGTTGTTCCTTTAGCAAGGCCGGAATAAAGCTCTAATTTTATTTCCTTCCCACTCATACCCTCAGCTCAACTGCTGTCTCTGTTACAGAAAATGGACTTGGTTTATGATTTTCTATTGATTCATTTGGTGTTTCAGTTGACCCCTTCACCCAGGCACTGTTAGAGAAAAAACATAAGTTTTGTCATACTCCGCGAAGGTGACTAAATGATGGTCTCTGTGTCCCCACACCAGTCCATCAGGTTCACTCCACAAAAAGACAGCAGTACCATCACACCTTCCAGAGGTGATCACCAGAATCAGCAGGGCTGGTTTGGAGTGTGACCTGCACGGTCAGATCCAGCAATGTCCCACCCTGTTCCCCCACCCTTGGGACCCACCTCCCTTTTCCACCAACACTGATGCTTTCATTTTCACCTTTTCCTTCTTTTCCCAGTTTCCCTTCCTGCCTGCACCCTCTTTCTGCTTCACACCCAGCAATTACCTTGTCTACTGCTGTCCAAGATGGGGATCACCAGCCACCCCTTACCTTGGGCCTGTCAAGCAGCTGTGATGCTCTCAACCCCAACCAAGGAATCTGTTTGCCTTCAGATATTTGTTGAGATGCTGCCAGGGAAGTTTCACAAAAAGGATAGTGTTATTTCTGAAAATGAGTCCCATAAACAAGGATGAATATGACCTCCCCGTTGAGATTTGGGGTTTACTTTAGCGGCTGGGAGATTAGCCAATGAAATGGAAATACTAGAAAACATTATCATAATACCCCATGGCCTCCTCTGGGGGCAAGGGAAGGGGGGGATGAGGGGAGGGAAAGCTGAACCAAAACTGATTTAACAGCCTCTAGATAGCATTGTCATTCTACCCTTCCCTGCTTGGCCTGCTTCCTGCTCTGCATTTCTGCTTTCTCTGAAAAAGGGGGAGAAAAAAACACACTTTTTTTTTTTTTTCCTGGCAAAAAACAGCGCTGGGAAACTGAGAGGTGACGACCATTGAGAAAGAGTAGCAGATGGGCTTTGATCACAAAGCTGAGGAAGCCAGAAAGGAGCCCCATCTCTTCCCGCTGTAGCTAGTCTGAAGCAGCAGGACTGAAGTGTAAAGCTGGCACTTAGCTGTGAGGTGCCCAGCCTGAATAACTTGTATATAACTTCCAGCTTGTATAAACATGATGCCAAGTAATCTCAGCACAGGAACTTACACTGAAAAAATTTATGTGAGGACTCATGAGAAGGAATTTGCTGTCAGTTCTTTTAGAGTGATTAACTTCTGCAGGGGCACAATGACCTTGATCTCATACTTCGAAATAGATGAATATGGGAGATACACCTACCTGTGACACTACTTCTGACCTACCTCAGATGCTTTTCTTGCTTCTAGAGCTCACACCAGCTAAAGCTCTGCAATTAAACACCACAAATCTCAGTCTTGTTAGTGGTACCAATTACTGCAGTTGTCAGCTGCCTAAAGGGGAAAAAAAGGGGAAGGGGGAGAGGAGAGAGAATCCCCACAGCTGATCTGATTTATTTTAGGTGGTGGTTTGAGGATGGAATGAATTTCAGCTGATCTGTGTTTCTAAATACTTGGTGACTATAAGGGGAACTCTGGTAGATACTTCAGACTGGTAAATCTTATCCTGAATATTTCCAGTTGGCCGACAAGGCAGGCATTGTATTGATAAGTACATGTGGTGTTTGTTCTTTTCTGTTGGTTAATCAGTAGCTACAGAGTGAAAAATTTGGGGCTGCAGATAAGTAGGCTTATAGCAGGTTTTTTTTGTTAAAGGTGAGTGAAATATTGAATATGTAAGCCTTTGCAAGTTGTGGCTGCAGTGCTCAGCCAAATGAAGCACTTCTAGCACCTCTTATCTACTGCTTCATGGTCCTGAGCAGCAGGTGTAGAGAATGCAGATTGTGCTGAACATGTAAAATCAGACCAAACCCTGGATGTATGTTTATGTTCCTGCATGCTCAGAATGCACAAGCTTTCTTTGGATTTAGAAAAATAGCCTATAGGTTTATATGAAAACAGCCTTATTCAGTCAATCTTCTGTCAAAACAGACAATCCTTAGAAGCTGCTAGTTTAGGATGTTTAGGGAAAGAGACAGCTTTTACAGATGTCACTTTCCAGCTTTTGGTGATCAGCAGTTTAAGATTGCTGATCACTGAAAATTTCTGCATCAGAAAGTTTGCATCCAAGCTACATTTTTTAACAGCTACTGATGGATATTTTTCTTTATTAATTTGTCTAATCCTATTTTGAATTCACTGTTATGATTGGCTTACATGCATTTTCCTATTCCTTTTAGACCTTCTCTTCATCTTGTGCCTCACAGGTTTCAAATTCTGCAAATCTGTGACTGCTCAGCTTTGCACCATTGAGTGTTTTACAGACGTATCTCTGGCCACATTTCTCCCAGTGCAAGGGATCTAAATCCACTCCAAAGTAGTGACTGCTTCACTAGCATTAGCTCCCACCTGTTACGAATGCCTACAGCCTGTACCACAGCACGTCTGAAAATGAAGCCACTTATTTCTCTGCCTAGGGACATTCAGATTCCAAGAAGTTGGCATTCATGATTGCTAATTACTTTAGCAATCCCAATGTCCCACGGTATTTCTGGATCAGGTGTTGAGACTGTTTGTTAAAGAAAAAGTTTTGCTGAGCCAGATCCAAGTAAGTCTAATATCATGAGTGCATCTGTGTTGTAAAGAAAATGTTCTTGTGGCTTTCTTTTAACTTTTGACAGCCAGGATGAAAGGATGAGTAAGGCAGCATTGCCTAAAGATTGGAATATCCAGAGCAAGAAAATCAGATGCATGGGAAAAAGTGCTATTGAACAGTCAAAAGTGTTCTCATAGCCAACAACTCCTAAGCTGCTCTATGGTTTTCAGCTGTGATTCTCTGCTCTATCCTAACTCCTGTCCCTTGAACCCAAGTCTGAGTCATTTTGGTATCTCATCTGGCAGCATATGGCTCAATCCTCTGCCCCTGGAGAGCTTAGAGCTTGGCTAATGCATTGAAATGCCTTAGAAGAAGGTTTAACAGGGGATAGAGGCAGGGGCCACAGAGATGTTTCTAGGGCTGGAGCACTTCTTCTAAGGAGACAAGCTGAGGAAGCTGGGGTTGTTCATCCTGGAGAGAAGGCTCCAGGGAGACTTTAGAGCGGTGCCTAAAGGGGCCAACAAGAATGCTGGAGAGGGGCTTTTGACAAAGGCAGGCAGGGACAGGACAAGAGAGAATGGTTTTAAACTTACAGACAGGAGATTAAGATGAGATCTGAGGAATAAATTCCTCACTATGAGGATGGTGAAACATTAGAACAGGTTGCTCAGGGAAGTTGTGAATGCTCCATCATTAGAAGTGTTCAAGGTCAGGTTGGATGGGGCTTTGAGCAACCTTTTCTAGTGGAAGGTGTCCCTGCCCTTGGCAGGGTGATTGGAATCAGATGGCTCTTAAAGTCCCTTCCAACTCAATCATTCTATGATTCAGGACCAAAGGAGCAGCATTGCCAGACTGCATAGTTTTCCTAAGTCTCTTGAGAATAGGTGTCTCCTTCAAGTTGCAGGACCAAATGAAAATCTATTCTTGTTCATATAGCTGTTTACAGACATGTTTTAGCCTTTTTGACCCAGGAGAAACACAGAAAGATAGGTCCTAAACATACCTCTTAGCATTTGAACAAGGTCTGGGGGAGGGGAGAGAATGAGGAGTTGCGTTTGGTTTTGTTGTTTTTTTTAAGGGTCTGGCAGGTTTTCTAAATTTAAGACTAGTAACCAGGGCTCAGGAAAGCTGAGGAGCCTTTGGGTCCTGAGGATTGGGTTCAGAGCTCTGGCCCGGCCATTCTGCCCAGTTCCGACAGTGCTCGGTGACTTTATCTCCCTTTCTGGGAAGTAAAACTTATTTTCTGTCCTGGCCTGGAGACCATATGTCCTTCTGGCTGGGAGCGGCCCTACTCTCAAAGCACAGCCAAAGGAGCCGGAGGATTAAGCATGCAAAGGATGAATCATTTGAAATGCCTAAGGTCAGATTCTACTCTGGCCACTGTAAATCCAGACTATAACTCCCCCAGCTTTGGTGGAATCACTCAAGGTTTGTGCAGATATAAATGACAGCAGAATTTGACCCAGAGGCTTCATGTTTCTAATAAGAGTTTAAATGTGGGATGTTGCCTTAAATATGGACAGGCCAAACATCTGGAAAAGGATGGCTTTGTTTTGGATTAATGTTAATGCAGTTCTGAAACCAACTCCCACTTCTGGAGGATTTTTAGTGTGGATTTTTTCCAGGGACATGAAAAACTAACTTCTGTTTTGCTCGGAGTCCCCTTATCAGATCTAGCTCTCCATCTGTGTGTCCACTGCTGCACCAGCTGCTTAAACATACACTGTCCCTCTCCATAGGAGCACTCTGGGAAATTGTATCTGAGTTTACTTCTAAGCTGGATTTCATTAACCCTCCTTATGTCATTTGTAATAAGTCTTGCTCGAGAACTGCTTTGCCTTCAGCTGGTTTATCTTACTTGCTTTCCAAAACGAATTAACTTGAGTGAAGTGACCTTAGTTCTGAATAGCAGCATTCTGGGGGAGTACAGCAAAATGTCATAACCCCCCTTCAAGTCTTCCTTCAGAGGAATTGAAATGAGCAGCCAGCTCCATAAGCAGGCTCTACAACCCATCAACAGGTTTCCCTCTCATCTATAGATCACAGCTGTCTACACAAGGTTTTGTAATCTTTCCTTTGCCTGCCTGTACTATGCATTGAGGTTTAAGTCTGCTTCATCCATCAGGATGTGAAGCACTACCCTAGGTTTTGCATTGCACATTTACAGTGGCCAGTCCCGCCAGCACAGTCAATATAAGAAAATAAAAGAAAAATAAAAGTTGCTTTCTATAAACCAGTATTGCAGCCCTTGCTTACGTTATGCTTTTGTGAGTGAGTGTGCTAAATTCTCTACAAATCCAGAGGCAACATCTCCTCTCATTGCATGTATAGCCTGATTAATCAAACCAGACACGTATTAGGGAAACCGAGGCAATGAGAAGAGTGGTCATAGTGCGTTATCAACATCCTTAATTCAGGAGCCCTACAAAGTGTTACACATGGTTATTCTTTGCTTTGAAGTGTTTTGGGGCAATCTTGTGTATGAGGATTTCTCCCAGAGACACTCTGCCATGACTGGCAGAGTTCCAGGGATGGACCCAAACCTCAAAGGTTTCACAGGGGTGGTCAGGTGCTGAAGGTCAGAGCCTGAAAAGGAGGATTGACACTAGATCAATATAGCCCCCAACTTTCCTCACTCCCTTACATGATGCAAATCACAAAGCACCTGCAGGGTATGATCAGCATCACCCATTCTGGTGGTGATGGAAATCTAGGGCAAAAAATGAATGTGGGAGAAGGTTAAGTATACAGCTTTTTTAGGGGAGGGTGGGGAAGCAGAAAAGAACAAAGGCAGTATCACCTCAGTGTACCTGGGATGGGTACAGTGAAATGTTCATGCATTCCTGACAAAGTGACATGCAAGAAGTCTTCCTAATCTCAGGTTCTATCTGGCAGTGGGACCCGTCATGGATTCCTGAGCAGGACATACAGGCTAAGTGCCCAAGAAGCACAGCAGAAAATTAAAGCAGCCATATTGCATTAGATCAAAGCTCTATACTCTATAACATTTGTAGAACAAGCCTTCCCCATGGTGGTGGCCCCAGATTACTGAGGCCAGCCATTCCTGATGGGAACGTGCCAGCCTTATGAAGCAAGATTGTTTTTCTCTTTTTTGATGAGCAGTGAGTGCCTTTGAGAGCCAAGTATATCTCATATCAGGGAGAAACAAACAGAGGGGGGTAAAACAGGACCCTACCTGCCCCCCCTTTTCTTGTTCCTTGCCCTCTAGAGATCTTACAGGATGAGAAACTTAATTCTCCCAGGATGGTGCACACGGTTTTCTCAGAGCCTCCGTCTTTGGGGGGCAGCTGCTGTCAGCTCACAGGCCTGCCTGGGACAGCCCTCTCTGCACATGTTCTTGGACTTACAGAGGTTGAAGGCCTGCCTGCATGCAGAGATGGAAATAGCGCTGCATTGATGGTGGCAGGTTGCAATTTTTAAGTGGAAGAAAGGAGTCCTTGCTACAATATTATTTACTAGGATATTTTTCCCTCTTAGACAGTAGTCTTGTCCCTGCAAGCTGGGGCATGCCAGCCCAGAAATTGCTGGTTTCTTGTGTATGCATGTGTATGATGTGAATAATTGCAGCGTGTGCTTCCTTTGCCATGTACACGGATGATTCCATGTGGCATCTTGTAAGAGGTGTTGCTTGGGACACTGACGGCTGAGCAAACAGAGATACACATAGAGTAAGGCTGGTGGAGGGAACTGCTGATGCAAAGGAGGTTATGCATTCAGGTCATTTGCATTATCTAAAAAGTTTGTGTCCTGCTGCTCTTCACATGCTGAGGTTTGACCTCATTTCTCCCCATCACTGCAGGTGGATGCTGATGATGTCATTACCAAAGAGGAGCAGATCTTCCTACTGCTAAAAGCCAAGGCTAAGTGTGAACGACACCTCAAAGCCAAGGTCCCCAAGGTGCATGGTGAGTGTTCCCACAGCAATTCAGACTGCATGGCTGGGGCTGGGCCCAGGCTCCTCTCTGCTCAAATGCAGCCCTTCCCCTTAGTCCCACACACAGAGCATATAGGTAGGTAGCTGAAGAAGGCTCAATATATTTTTTTCAGGTTAGGCTATCTTTAACACAAGGTGTTGTGAAACAAAACTGTCACAGCCTCTTTCTTCTCCTCCAGAGCTCCAGATGCCAAGGGGTCAGGAGGGTGAAAGAGTCTTAGTCATGGGTTTACAGCCCTTATTGCTATACCCACAGCCCACTTACCATCACCAGGCAGAGTATGGGAGATAGCGTCCACCATCAGTTCTCCCAAGATCCTTTGCAGTGTGACACCAGTGGTACGGGACACAAAGCATTCTTCCAACAACACTTCTTTGTTTCCCTCTGACATACTCTCTCTATTCTCCTCAAATAGGCCTAAGCTCGGCTAAGCCATTTTCTCCCACTTCCTTTCTATTTTGAGCTGCAAAATCGTTACCAGATGTAAAGCTGGAGGGAGAAGGAAGGGAGAAAGCTCTCTCATGTGGGTAGCAAAGTAATCATCTCCTATTGGGTTCTTTCATCAATTTCAGATGTGCTAATTATTGGCACCAGGTCTGTGTGCTGAGCCATCCTGCACCCACTCAGCTACTCCTGGGTGGGCATGCTGTCCCATCTCCCTCTGTTGCCTGGCTGACGAAGACAAGCTAGAGTGTTTCCCACTTCCACTGTTGCATCTTAGAGATCTCTTTTCTACAGCCAGCGCTCTGGGAGTACTTAGAGACACCACCAGCAGAAGGAGGGTTTCCTAAAGCTAGCTGTGATTTCAGAGCAGAGTTGCCTGCCCACCTGGTGTCCCTCTCCTGTTGCAAATGACAAAAGGACAGCAAGAGGCCATAAAAGCCCAGCTTTCATTTTATTCCAGGCCTCCTGCTTTGCATCAACCAAAACCTCAAGCCACATCCTCAGTTGCTTCTTTGTCCTGTCCACCCAATGCCCAATTAACACCTCATTAAAAAACATATGTGCAAAGGCATTTCCTTCTGTTGTACTATAGACCACCTACCTACCTTGGCATCTGGTGATGTCCACCAGCTGGTCTTGCTCTCACACCCTATTTTCTAATTCTTTTCTATATGACTGTTAGCCTTTAGCATTTATCTTCTTAATTGTCATGAGCGGTTTTGGTAGGGTTGGGGAGATGCATGTGACTGACAAGCAGACTTCGGGCTCTTTACCATGGTCAAGTTTGGTAGAGCAGAGGAATCATAGCACTGGGCTTTGCAAATATGCCTTTGTTCCTGTTTTGAGACCTGGTTCTGTGATTGAGGCCGGCATTAGCTCTGCCTTTGACTGGAACAGAAAGAAATCTAATATATTTTTATTTAGATATCTCATGAACCCAAGTCATGGCTTTGGAAAAAGCTATTCTGAGCTGCTCAGGCAATAGAACTCAGGCTCATTGATGCATTCTCTGTTGCAAATCTCTGCCTAATCCCAAAGAGCACAGCCAAGAGCAGGAATCACCTTGATGTCAATAATCACAGCAGTAATACAGCTTTAAAGAGTCAAAGCAATCATTAGCTTTACATCAAAGTAGTTAGATCGAATTCATCTGTAAGTGGTCTGCTAATCCAAAGGCACAATGAATTCTCATTAAGCCTTTCCCCAGAAACAGTTTAAGATGTTGTGAAACTGAAAGTGGCAGCGCCTCTGCAACACCCCCAAAATTCACTCTGGTACTTCACAAACAAGGTATCAAGTTGCCAGACCATTTCTGAGGTGGTCTAGAGTTGGCTATCACAGACAGAGGATTCTGCAATTTGCAAATGATCTTCCCACTATGCAGAAGAGCTGTCATCCACTGATTTTTAAGCTACAGATGCCTTTGGATACATGAAATGATAATGTTATATGGATATTTGAGAACAGACTAACTTGATCATTTTGAGGTGTATCTGCTCTTTCATGCTGCAGGAGTCAAAGGAGATGGATAGTTTTAGATCCTCTTGTGGGGTGGGGAGTGACAGAACAAAAAGCTTTAATCTGTACTGTGTTAGCTTTAATGTAATTAATTGTCTGGCTAAGGCTCAGAAGCTTTGTTTTTGCACAAAGGCTTCAGAGCCCAGGGTGAAAAGTGATTAGGTCCAGTCTTTTCCTCCTTTGATGGTATGGAAACTGGGGCCTGGTTTTGATTTGTGTTAATCATCCAGGGACATATGGGTCTGCCCTTCTCAGCCAGATGGAGGACCTCATCCTATTGCCTCTTCCCTTGGTACAGACCCAAAAGAAAAAGCCTATTAAGAGCAACATTGTCTTTACAAATAAGATGCACCAGCCCCCACCTGCAGACAATATTTATGGGGGCCAAGTTGTTGCTACTTGGAGCAATATAAACCTTGGGCAGCCACCCCAAGCTTTCAGTGTCCTGTGATATCACTTGGAGTGTTTCTAAAGAGCACCCATTTGGGTGGCAGGAGGACTCTTCTAACTGCCACGGAGAACTTGAGCTGTGTTTTACACCACCAGGTCCCCTATCTGTCTTGTCTTTGGATTTCTAGTGGGGTAGGACACAGCTGTCCCTCACAATGTATTTGTATTTTGGATCTGCAAGACCTAGCCTTTCCTGGAAGGAAAAGAAGGGATTCTGCAGGCCGGGAGCTGTGCCCAGGTTCATTTGACCCTCAGTTTAATAATAGTGGCAGCCTATGGCATTGATGTTCTACTATATCTGTAACAAGTCTACCTATTGGCAATGAGACTGATGGTCTCCATGTGAGAGGCACAAAGGGCCTTGTCTCCTTGAAAGATCTTCTGGATAGTATGTAGCTATGCTCCTTCCTGTCTTGACAGCTCATAGGGAGCAGTGCACCCCTTGGCCTGAAACAACAGAATCACAGAATCATTTAGGTTGGAAAAGACGTCTAAGATCATCAGCACCAACCATTAACCTGGCACTGCCAAGTCCACCACTAAAACATGTCCCTAAGCACCACATCTATGCTTCTCTTAAATTCCTCCAGGGTGGTGACCCCACCACTGCCCTGGACAGACTGTTCTGATGCTTGCCAACCCTTTCAGGGAGTAAAATGTCCCTAATATCAAACACAAACCTCCCCTGGCACAACTTGAGGCCACTTCCTCTTGTTCTGTCGCTTGTAACCTGGGAGAAGAGACTGATCCCCACCTCACTACAACCTCCCTTCAGGTAGCTGTAGAGAGTGATGAGGTCTCCCCTGAGCCTCCTTTTCTCCAGATTAAACAGCCCCAGTTCCCTCAGCCATTCCTCATCACATTTGTGCTCCACATCCTTCACCAGCTTCCTTGCCCTTTATCGGATATGTTCCAGCACCTCAATGTCTTCCTTGTTGTGAGGGTCCAGAAGTGAACACAGTATTTCAAGTGTGGCCTTGAATTAGTCCTGCCCAGGGGATGTATGATCACAAGCTAACAACATGGAGGCTCCTTGGAGGGATTGTTTCCTCCCTGTAGACTTCAAGGTTCAGTTATCAAAGGTTGGTGAGAGCCTAACTAGAATGCAGCAGGTGCAGAGCTGGACAAGGAGAGAAGGGGAGGTCTGGGTAATTCATCTGTCTTTTACATTGGAAAAGGAACTTCACAGGTCTTCACATGTTATGTCTCTTTTTTTTTTTTTCCATTTTTTCTGGTTGGTTTGTTTGTTTTTTTTTAATATTTTCTGAGGGGTTGGGCTAGATGATCTCCAGAGGTCCTTCCAGCTGTCACGATTCTGTGATGTTGTATCCAGTCATCTTGCATGTTCAAGTCTGTGCTTGGTTTGTCATTCCAAAGAAGGAAAAAGGACAAGCCCACAGTGAGGCAGTAGTTTTGGGAAGATCATAAGGAAAGCTCATCACACAGTCATCAAAAGAAGAGACTTGTCCAGCCTTTCTTACATAATCGTTTCTGGTGAGGGAAAATACTCACATTCAGCTCTGCTTGGGGGAATCTAAATATATATTGTTATTTCCCAGAAACAATAATTTACTGCCTAGCATGTCAAACGTAAAAAAGGAGATTGAATTCCCTTCCATTAGTTCTGCTTCCCTATGTCTGAAAGTACCAAAAAGCACTTGTGCAAGAACTGTATCTCAGCTGCCCAGCCTCAGAATCTGCTTGTAGAGCCAGTATCTTCTGGGACTACTGTAGCAGCCTTCAACATGGAGCAACTTTAAATCTGGGACAACTCTGTGTACAGCCCAGCGGTGTAGGATGTTTGGGAAAGGAGAAAACTCCTGCCTAAAACCCCTGGCCCAAGTCAACAAGGAGTGCTTTGGAGTCGAGAGTCCTATCTCTCCAGGAAAGCTCTTAACCACAGAGGTTACAGGAAAAGAGGCCTTTGCGCCATGGCTGTTTTAGAGTTGCTTTGTGTTGAACACTTATGCAAGCTCTGCAACAAGTGAAGACATTTGTTCAGCCTGAGATCTGTGTTTCATGCCTCTGCTCTGGGGTTTTGTCCTGCACCCCTCAGTGTTCAGTGTTACGGCTTGTGGATAGTCAGAAGAGGACTTTGAGAGACACATCCATTGCTATGGGCACGCATGCATACTTTCCTCTCATGGCTCTCTTAAACTATGAGAAATAGGCACGTGCATGTCTGCAGACAGCCTCTGCTTCTCCTCGAGCCTTCTGGGGACCTCTTCCTGCAAACCTGCTCTCATCAACACTTTGAGTTCATACCTGGATTTGAACAAGACTGAATAAAGCACTGTTCTGCCAGCTCAAAGGCAGCCAGATGGAAGGGGTGAAGGGGCAGCAGTAATGTCTCTCCTCTCAGACAAAAGGAAAATGGAGTCCCATGGACTCCTAACTGCATGTCATGTCTTGAACTGGTTCTGCAGGGCATCTTGATGACAAATGAAAGGAGTGACTTCAGTATAAGCCGGTATGGTTAAGACAGTATGTCTAACAGGGACTAAGCAGAACTCAGGTTATGCTAAGAGAGGTGCTGAGGACCTGTGTGTGTACACAGAGGTCAGTTTTCTTATCATCAAGAAGAATGCCTTCATTTGCTATTTCAGACTCCCTTTAGCATGCAAGTATGAGCGGGCCAGTGGTGCAACTGACTGACCTGAGAAGCAGCCTTCTTGGAGGAGGCTTCCTGATCTGGATCATAATGCAGCCACATCAACAGAGCCATCACAGGGAAAGGAGCAGTGCCAGGAAAGAAAGGTGTTGGTGTTAGCAGTACTGCATTGAGCATTACATGCTGAATGAATATCAAGAGGTTTTGAAAAGCCAAACAGATTTATTTCCCATTGCCTCCTCTCCTTGCTCCCATGCAGGCCCACTTTACCTCAAGGGGTGTATGAATCCACTTAGTGCAATCAGATCTTGTCCTGCACTCACCCATGTCTATTCCTGTTCATCAGAAGTTGCCAGATACCACCTGGCAGAGGGCTGCTTGGATCCTGCCTCTGCCTGGGTGTGATCGCAGCCCAGTGTGATGATTTATTCCATTCCATGGCTAATTGATCTGTGTTTTAGGAAGCTGTGAGGGAATTTGGGACACCTTGATTATTATTTTTTTATGTTTTTAGATAGAAATATCATGTAAGCTGGCATGAAAGCCTGTTAGGGCTTGTGACCTCATTCTTGGGATCTGACACACAGGGATATTCAACGCCTCGCCTCCAATCTCAAAGGAGAGTCTGTGGCAGATCCAAGATTTGGATGCTCATCTACTTCCTCTTCAGCCAGGGCACAAGCCACAAACCACATTTCCTTTTGTCCTGGAATTCAAGGTGAGGCTACAAAGATTCAAATCCAGGTGGACAGAAACTGACAAAAATCTTTGGATAAATCCCACTTGACTGAAACTCAAAACTTTCATCATCGTTCTCACTTTAAAGCCTCCAGGTTTGTTTTGAAATAAGGAAAGTGCATTAGAAATTTCCTGCAGTGCAGTGGGTACCTGGGTTCTCTTCCTCTTTTGTACATCTCATTGCTGAGTACATTTCATGGACCACTTCTTTTCCTGGTATGAACTGGCAGATTCCTATTGAGTTTAGTGAGGGCATTGATTTATCTCAGATTCACTGATTTCTCACACAGTTCAGCTCTGCAACTTATTTCTCCTTCCCTTCCTCCCTCTCCACCCCCTATTCATTCAACCACTATTTTACAAAGGGAAAATTAAAATTTCAGACATATCCATGGGCCTTAATGAATGAGGTAGCCTGGATCAGCACTGAACCTCCATTTTTGTACTGTTATTTGCTGTTCACTCTTCTGCCTTGCAGCTACCAACTCCTAATGCTTTTACTTGGCAATCACAGACTAGAAATGGCTACACAGATTAACACAAGAGGACGCACCATGGGAGGGACCTGTGTGTACAGAAACCCTCCTTGCCCCCAAGAGGGAAAATGAGATTTTGAGGAGGTTTCTGTACATCATTCTTCCGTCACAGACTTGGATTTGGCATAGAACATGCACTAGAACTGGTTATTTGAGTGGAAAATGTGATCCTGGCTGTGCATGGACTTCATGAACTCTTCACCAGGAAGCAGCCAGCCCAGAAGAGATAAGTACTTTGAATAAAGCTCCACCATCCTCTGGAAGCAGGAAGACCTTGGTCTCCCATCTGTTCCACTTAGCGTTGTCCTTTTCCCTTTGCTGGTTTTAACTTTCTCAGTTTTATAAAGTCCACAATTTTCCTCAGCCTGCACAATTATTAGCAAGTGCCATGTCCCTCAGAGTGCAGTGCCAAAAGACAGCTGTTTCCAGCGCAGTTCCTACCAGAGTGGCCAGGGAGTGGTTATGTTGTTCTGCTGATCAGCCTGCACCTTCACAAGCTTGACCAACACTGGCTTTGTCTTTGTGCCATAGAGCTGATCTTTAATGTACCTCCAGCTACTAAAAATGGCCATAATACCCAGTATAATAAATAAATATAAAAATATAATAAAACTAGAACTGCATATTGTGAAGAAAAAATAGAGTTGATTGGGAGTATGGAGAGTGTAGTGTTGTCCACCCACCCTGTAGAGACTGGAAAGAGACGTTTATTGGAAGGAGGTTTCCAGAGTCTGGAAAGAATGTTCACTGTCATGTGTTTAACTTTCATTTGATTCCTGCCCTATGCAATTAGCTGTCAAAAGTAGTATTCAGATATCTTATCTGCTATTATGGTTCAGCATATTTTGTTCACTTGAAATAAACCAGATGCAATTTATTTAGATATGTGTCTGAGATGCATCTCAAGAGCTGAATTAGGGACTAAGGAGCATCAGAGTGAGTAATAGACATGCCAAGTGTTTTTGGAGAGTGGAAACATGTGGTTACTATATGTATGATTCATAGCAGTGTTGGTAGTCCAAAAGAAAGTCCTAGCAAATAAAAACATAAAAATTTAATACAATTCTAAACTTTTCTTTAGCAATAATGAATTCCTGTTCCTGTGTAAAGATTCAGAATTCCTTTTTTTTCTTTTTTTTTTTCTCCCTTTAAAAAGGTTAACTTTTCGCTTTAGACTAGCTAACGGAGGGTGAGCTTCCTCTTGTACCCCTACCATAGATTATGTAGACAGTGTCATCTGTCCCCTGCCCACCTCCCAGGCGTATCCCTGAGCCTAAGAACCTGCCATGGACTCTGATCCATGGGATGGCATGGGTACAGCCCCACACGAACCTGTGCCATGGGGAGACAGGGCTGAGCCACTCCGGTGTGATTCCATGCACCCCTCTCTCAGGATATGTGCGTCATCTGCTGCTTTTGGCTAAGGCAGTGAGGGACACAGACCCAAAATATTAAAACAAAAGAAAAACACACCAAAACCAACTCAAACCTGTCCCCACAAGCATTTGGCTTCCTTTCCTCTTTTCTTTCCTCTTTTTTTCTCCTCTTTTTTTCTTTAAATTTAGTCTCTAGATGAAAGCCTTTTGGAAAGAACAGGAAACCCTAAAATTTCTTTTCTATGTACACAAATATTACATTTCAGGCATAGTGGGCAGCCTGATGCCACCCCAAAGTTAAACCTGGAAGGGGATGAAGTGAAATTCCCAGCCATATGCCATCAGACCTGCTTTTTTTTTCTTTTTTCTTTTCCTTTTTTTTCACCCATGAATTAAAAGCCTGTCTTTCCCTGGTTTGGAAAAGGAGATGGGACATTTTGTGGGGGAAGAAAGATTTTTACACAAACCTGTTATTAGTAAAGGCCATCAGCAATCCTTTCTCAGAGTCCTAGGTGTTCCAGCTTGCTTCAAGATGCCTTGTTTTTATAGTAAATAAACCTATTTGCTAGGGAGAGGGTTTTATTTTTAGTTGAGAAGCTGTGTGTATTTACCTAAGGTACATGGGTTGTGCAACTGAGTTTATGGCTTAATTGTCCCTAAAGGACCTATACCCAAGCCCAGGCTCTCTTTGGGCTTGCAGAAGCAGAGGATCTGCTCCTGGTTTTCTCTCCAGAGGCTCAAGCACCACCCCCTGATCATCCAGCCTGCCAGGGTCTCCTCAGGGGTTCTGAGTAGCCTCAGGTGGCTTAGAAGTTAAGGGGGACAAAGGCATCCAGGGCACTCAGGATTTGCCCTAAACACCCAGACCACTATAAAACCATATCTCTTCCTGCTCTTTCTATCTTGTTTCTGCTATTGTTTTTTGTTTTGTTTTGGTAGGTTTTGGAGGGCTTTTTTTCCTTCTCTTTCTACCCTGTTTTTTTCTCTCAGTCCTTGTGGCTCTACGGTGTAGGGCCAGAACATTGGCCTAAATTCTGTCATGCAAACATCAAACCACCCCTTGTTAGCACGCTTCCAGCACAGCTTTGGCCTGGGACAGCCGTCACTGCTCCATTGGACACTGTGTGGGGGACAGCATGGACCAGGAGACCTTTCAGGATAGTAAAACAGACAAGACTGTGAGGGGGAAGTTCAGATTCATGGCATCTGTGGTTCTAGGATGAATCAAAGAAGCACGGAACCCTACAGAGAGATGTCTTCTTCCATCCAACCCATCTACCACAGCTACCATTCAAGACAGAAGACTATGATGACTTTCAAGGCCTTGCAGCTCTTCACAGATGGCTGCTTGCCAGTCATGCTTGAATTAGAGCTAGCAAGAGATAGAAACTACCAACAGCTGGCCTCTACCTGCAAAGGTTTATAGGTCAAGGACTTCCAATCCCATTAAGAAATGCCTACTAGGTAGCCATATAAGTCTTGCAATGCAAAGGAGGAACAGGTCTCGGGAGATTTCCCCTGTAACGGCTGATCATGCAAGGGGTGTTCTGCCCACTGAGCACTGCTACACAGACCAGCAAAGGTCTCTGAGTAGTAATAAGCAGAACCTGTATCCACCTATCATCCATCATCCCTCCATCCCTCCATCCCCTCTCTCTCCTTACCCTCCCCTCAGCAGGTCAGCACACAGAACCCATACGCAGAGAGAAGTTTAGAGCTGCGTGCACTGGCACAGGACACACTGCACACAACTCCACTGTATGTCCCCAGCTACCCACGCAAATGCCCTTGGATGCAAGGGAGCATCTTTCCCCAGAATAACATATCCTCCCCCCAGTTGCATAGCACAGGTCAACAACACCACACACCTATACATATGTGTGTGCAGGTGCTCATACACACATGCTCTGACAGCCAATGCATCTGCAACACCAAATACCCCTATACAGAGCCACTGGTCCTCCAAGCCTCCCTTTCTCCCCTTCCTGTCCCAAAATGCTGGGTCATTTTTTCAGTTGCTTCTCCCTGCCTGTTTCCAATCCTCCAAATGTCCTTCCCGTAATAGAGTGACCACAATTGCACACCATATTCCAAATGTGGTCTCCCTGGTGCCTTGCATGGTGCCAGAATAAGTTGGGCTGATTTATATTCCATACCCCTAGATAAACACCTCAAGACCGTGTTTGCATTTATCCAGCTGCCAAGCAGCCTCACAGATGATTTTAATGTGTTCTCCACATGCATGTACCACTTTCACAGAAATTGGAATTGAGTCTGGGGGAGAAAGAAAGGAGGGAGGAGGCAAGGGAAAAGTAGCAGGCAGGAGAGAATAGCCTTCATTACATCCTGGGGATGCAGTCTGAGCAAGTGAGCAGACATGGCCAAAATATGCCTTTCCTTTCCTCTCCCACCAAAACAACCTGGGATTTCTGACAAGGCTCAGATGGGGAAGCAGAAATGAAGAAAAAACAAAATAAGAGATGTATGTGATGCAGCCCTTTCGGAAAGCACTCTGTGCCCGGGCTTCAAAAGGCAAGTCCCACAGCAAAGTCATCAAACAGAGCATTTGCTTACTCCATCCTGAATATCATATTGGTTTCTGATAATGACTACATTTCCATGCCCCGAGACTTCAACCCTCAAGGTCTAAGGAGAGTTGCAAGGCACATCTGTTCTAAAACTACAGTAATCTGTGCTGCTGTAACTACTCTGTAGGATGGTGTTACTGTAAGGCAGTGTTCATGACAGTCCAAGCAATGGTGAGATGAATGGGTACCCTACAACAGTAACCTTCAGACACCTCAGGAACTGAGACGCACACCCTGCCTGGAATATTTTACACTCTAGTCTTAGACAATGGGCAAAGATGGTCTGTGATATATGGTATGCACATGCAGAGAAGTAAATCAGATTTTCTGACCTATATCTGATAGGTATACATCCTATTGCGATTGATTTTAGAGGAACTTGCCACTCAGTGCACTTCAATGAGGCACTGGTAACTTCTACTTAGATGGTGAATTGACACCACATGTCTCATCTTCTCAGAGTTCTTATTTCATGGTGGTGGTATGTTCTCTGCATCCTTGCTCAAGCACAGCCCTGGGAAGGCAGTGGATGAAGGCAGCATTTAGCACCATCTCTCCCAACACATGTCCCTCAGAGAGAAGTCTGTATTTTGATGAGGGATTTGTTGCCTGAACCCTTGGGGCTGCCTTCAGCTGAAGCTGAGGATTTGAACAAGCTGGATTGATGGGCTGAGAAGGGAAAAACAACCTTATAGGAAATGCTTCGGGAAACTAGAGAGCCTTACTGGTGCAGGGCTATGGTGGTGGAAAGAGAGGCTCAGCTCTGCCATGGCTTAGTTTGTCTTGAGGAAGCAATGAGCTGGGTGTCTCAAGGGATGAGTGCAGAATTACACTGGGAGGTCTGTTGGCATCTTTGTAATGGGATGGAAGGACACAATAATCTGGACTGGTTTAGAATTTCTTCTGCCCTTGGAAGTAACTGTCTCTGGTGTAAGATGGTTTCTGAGACCTGGAGGAAAGGTAGATAGTCAGCCTGAAAACTGAGATGGTTTTAGGAAGCACAAGTGACTATGCTGATCATAACACAGCAGCATACACGATACTGAAGTAAAATGAAGATGCACTGACCTGTCCTAGCACAAGGATGGCAGAGAAAGTTGCAAGTGACATGGTGCTCTCCTCCCAGCCCCATTCATGCCACATCCTCCCTTTGCTTTAATGATACCATTTAAAAATCACTGAGGGAAATGGAACTTACTGGCCTCAGCACAAACATTACCCATGTGAAGGATAGAAACTTCTTTTAATTTCCAGCATAAGCTTTGTTCACTGCCAGTTTACATCTCGTTATTTTTGCATCCTTTTGCACTTCTGTAGCTCATGTCCATTCATAGTGCTTAGCAGTATTATGAGAAAAACCTTCTTTCTCATTCTCTCTTGTTGGATTAAGCAGACCGAGACTTTAATTCTCCTCTAGGGCATCAAAAAAATCTTTCCACCCTACCAGTCTTTCCAAATTGCCGGAAGACTTCTTTCCTTCCTTTCCAGCAAAGGAACTTAGCATCTTTTCCCTAGAGAGGTTATTTTGTTTCATCAGTAGCAAGGACATCTTGGGACTTGTGAAACCTCTTCTAGCAGCTCCTAAGGGATGAAAAAGCACAATAAGTCTTAAAAGACAAACTTTTAATTCCTGCCTCAGCAGCTTTTACCAACTCATTTACCTGCCTGTGATAGGCTTGTAGTCAGGGACTGTGTTGGTCACTGATACTCACTTTCTCCATGAGTACAATTGCTCTGTCTCCCTGAATTTGTATCAAACCATGGAGACAGAAGGGGAGACACCAGGATGAGCCATCTGCAAAGCTTCTAGAAAAGAAAAAGTTTTTGCATCGCTTCCAGCTGCTGGTGTTGTCCGACAAAACTAATTTCTTCAGCACTAAAGTGGTCAGTCATGTCCTCTAAACAATGAGAAACCCTGGTGCAATTCCCACCTTCCCTGTCTCCATCCATGAGAGTTATGGCTCTGAATTTAGAGGAGCTTCACTGGCGTACATAAATGCCTGAGAAAATGTTGCCTGAATGACTGATACACATCCAAGATGCTTGGGATGTGGGATATGTGTGAGATTTTCTTGTTTTCTTGAAAGTTTATAAATTCCTTCTGACTTACATCTTCAGTGAATCCTACTGTTTCTTCCAAAGAAAGAAATGTTTTGCATTCCCAGTTTGCTTAGAACATGTGGCTCTGTGTCCCAAACCTACTCACCTGTATCAACCCAAACAGCATATTTGAACCTTCAAATTATTTTTCACCTAAAAAAGAAATTTTTGAGAGCTTTTCTATTGGCAGTTAGGATGAACTGGAACCCTTCTGATTATCTATGCTTCTAAATATTGTTAAGTGTCCCAGGAGAGAATGACTTGTATTTAGCATGCCAAAAGCACACTACTTGCAGGTGGTGCATTTTTTTTTTCTAATGACAGCTTATAAAAAAAGGTTGTAAATTTTTTTAAATTTTATTTTATAACATAACCATCAGGAAAAATTGTCAGCTTTCAGATTCTTTTTATTGCTTTCCTGAAACTCCTCACCATTTTTCAGATTTCTTTTTGTAACTCAGCATAGATTTCTTTTGAGAAATGACCAGGGGAAAAGAAAAACAACAGAGAGAAGCCAAGTTGTTAGTACTGTTAATGTTTTTCTAAACCAATAAAAAAATGTTGGAAATATTTGGGAAAACAAAAAGAAAAGTCTTGTTTGGATTCCAGCACAATACCAATGAAATATATGGTATTTTCCCTCCTCATTGTATAATCAGCTCAGTTATTAAGTGACCTCTAGAGTGAGTAAAATAGGAGAAACTTGGAGGCAGAAGGTGCAGAATTTGTTCCCAGTAGTCTCAAACTGGTGAAATTAATGATAAAGGTGCCACATGGCTGGGTGGACCAGAGGAGACAAGGTGAGGGAGTAAGCAAGGGATGTTGGGAGTCATAGAATGATAAACTGGTTTGGGTTGGAAGGGACCTTAAAGCTCATCTAGTTCCAACCCCATTGCCACAGGCAGGGACACCTTCCAATAGTCCAGGTTGCTCAAAGCCCTGTCCAGCCTGGCCTTGAGTTGTTCCAGGGATGGGACATTTACCACCCTCGAGGCAACCTGTTCCAGTGCTTCACCACCCTCACTGTAAAAAATGTCTTCCTCATACCTAGTCTGAATAAATGCTCTTTTAGTTTAAAGCTATTACTCCTTGTCTTGTCAGAAGGTTGATGATTTGTCTCCTTAGATGGAAAAATAGAGGTATTGGAGGAAGGAGTGAGAGAAGGACAGTGGGGCTACTGTATGGGACAACAGGCATGTACAGAGGGGAGAAAAAGCTTTTGGCTGTGTTAAAATTCAGGAAAGCGGATCGAGCAGTCAGAAAGCATGGCTGGTCCAATATTTCCATTTTGAAAAATGTTTTCCAAGGGTTTCAATCAGTCTAGAAACTTTTCAATTCTTTCTGCAACCAGGAGATCCAGAGGCACCTGACTTGACCTGTTGATGTTCTCTCCAGCTTCCCCCTACTACAAACTAGTAGTTGTCAGTCCTTCTTCCCAACCCAGTTCCTCTCCCCTTGCCTTACCTATGGCACCCTGGATTGGCAAGAAACAGCCATGCTGTACCTAATTTTAAGTTATGCATGTGCCAGTTGGCTAGTCAGTTGGCAAAGACTGGTTGCCAGGTGGCAGGTGCCAAATGTTCACCTGCTCTTTACTGATCATCTATCACCATGAAATTGGCAGGCTGAGATCTCTTACCCCTCCTTCAAATCTGGCTGAAATGTGTTTTCCAAGAACAGAGTGGGGAGAGAGAGCTAGGGGATGACAGAGAGATGGAGAGCAGGCTACAGAGGTTTTTCTGTGTTGCAACAGTTCATGATAACAATGACAGATTCATTTGCAACTTTCTTGGATGGTTTCTGAAGATCAATTCCCACCAAATCCTAATCAGGTTAAATGAATCAATTCCATGGGTCAATACACAGGCAATAAAATATTTCAGATGCAATAAGAGGCAGCAAACCTGATTTTTTTTTTTTTTTTCCAAATTTTTGGGGGCAGCTGATGGCTTCCCAAATTTTCCACATGATAAAACACCAGTCCAGAGGTGTCCTCTGCTTTTTGCAAGGACTGTGGGGATCAAAGTACCCCAAAAGAAACAATTGTATATTCTGTTATCCAGAAAGCATTGTTTTCCTTTGAATGAGTCCATTTCAAATGTGTGTGTGAATGTTTACGCTGTAAGGAAGGTGTACACATCAGATACTTTTCCACATTAATATTTTCTGGACAAATATTGCAGTATGATACTAAATGAAACTACTTACAAGTGAAGGCTGACCTTTGTAAGCTATTCTGAAGATCGTAGAAAAGTGCAAGGTTTTTCTCTCAGTATTTCAGAGCATGACATTTTCTCCTCAGTGTTGTTTCCCCCCAGCATTCATTTTCAAGTTTACCCACATCTATTTATTTGTAAAAGGAATTGGTTTTATTTTAGGTAAGACCACTTTGAGTGCTAAATTAAATTTTCATTTACTTTCTTGTCTGCAAAAAAAAACCTCAGAGACAATAACATTTTGTCCTAATCCAAATTCTGTAGGCTACTTTTTTTTCCTTTTTGTTTTGATCCTTTCAGAGAACTGGAAAATAAATAAACCAGTTTTCACAGTGTAAGTAATCCTGCAACATAATGAGCCAAAGGGAAGGGCTTTCCTGGTTTCCATGAATAGGAAATCTAGTATTATTCTTCCTCTAATGTGACTGGAAGTGGAGCAAATGCAATAAGCTTCTTCCTCTTTTTTATGAAAACAATACAGAGGTATTTAGCTCCCCTATCCTCACTCCCAGTTAAAGTTTTAGAAGATAGGCAGTGATTAGTTGGGTCCTCTTTATCAGCACTAAGTTAAACATAAGAAATCAGCTCTTCAGAGTTTTTCTGTTGTTTTTCATACCCTGAAATACCAGCAAACTGAATTGATCACTGTCAGCTCTGACCCTAGAGGGTACAATACCAGCCAAAGGTCTTTAAATCAATCCTGGATCTTGCTTAATCTTGTGAAAATGCATTCATTATAAAGGATAAATTGCACTTTGATTGAAAGATTGCTAAGGCACTAGCTTTGATACTAATGAAACATGTTGAGATCTTGGTCATGTTTATCATTTCTTTTCAAGCCGAGCTCTTGTGCAGATAAGAGCGGTCCATTTCATTTTATTTTTCATTCATGTATAATTCCTCTCTGTCAGACACTTTATAGGCTGTTGATAAATTCCTTCATCGGCTGCCATGGGTACAGGGGGCAGAGGCAGTTCTGAAAACAGACCTCGGGTAGATTCACTATTTTTTGCTCTTCACTTCAAATCCTCTACTGCAGCTGGGTTTTAATTGGTAGGTGCAGCTATTGCAGGCCAACACAAAGGCATATGTAAACACCAGGTTAAGCTTGGTTGCATAGTCCTGCCTGCCCATGTTGAATGTCTGCATCTGAACTGGAACTTGCACCCTTTTGGAACTGGAAGCTTACGGACAAAAAGCTGCAGAAATGGGTGGTTGACGAGCTGGAAGGATAAAACAGGTGGAGAACAGGGTTTGAGTTCCCTCTTTTTAAAGCAATGTTGAAAATGAGGTCAAGTTCCACAGTTTTTTGAGATGCCTGGAGGATTTCTCAACACTTCTAAATGTGGGTATGTTCTGGCTTTGTCCCTTGCAGAAAGAATGAACAGACAATGAGGAAGATGAGACTGATGCGAGGGTGGGCACTCATCTCCCAGGGGAGTCTGTCTCCATCACTGGTATCTCAGCTGCTTCAGAAGCTGGTGGCAAATCGCACGGGCTGCAGAGCTCCTTGAAGACGCTCTTAGCCCGCATAGGACATAACCTGGAGGCCTTGAATGATCAGCTAGTACCTCATTTGTGAAGAGAGAAGCAAAGCTTCTCATAATTATGGGTCATTAAAAGACCTGCTTGATTTTTTCTTATGTTCTGGATAATTGCAAAATTACAATATGTACTTATATACCTGCCAATTTTCAAAAAAGAAAAAAGAGGTTTGGGGAAAAAGGGTAGACATGGGGAAGCTGGGAAAGCTCAGCCATGTCACCCTGTTCTTGGCGGCAGGCAACTGGTCAATTAGTGTGCATGCACTGCCAGCCAGTTAGCATGGGCACAGCTCCAAATCGATCAGTACATGATTGCACTGCATCTTGCACAATGAGGAAAATAGAGGTAGAGGTACAATGGCAAAGTCCTAAGCAAAAAGGCTGTCAGATGGGAAAAGATGCAAATCTTTACGAAACAGAAATTCCATTGTTTCACACCTTATGAGGCAAGGTAATGGAATATTCTCTATTTATGATTAGAAATAGTGCTACAGACACCTCTCTATAGATTCTTGCTAGTCTTAGTGTTAATTAAAAGAACAACCAAATTCAGGCACACAAGCACATCTGAGAAAGCAGCACATCTGAGAAAGCAGCAGAACACTGTGGTATAGCATAGCACCAGCTGATGCAAATAATGAGTTAAAAATACAGCTGAATTTGGATTAATGGCATGTAGATATTAAATCACAGCCCTCCCACTCCATGTGCATGAGTACCTTCCCTGAACTGGTACCTCTGAGGCTCACAGTAATGTAGCCACAGCATAATCCATCTCCTTGCTAGTGTAGGCTCAGATATGTGCTGCCATATCAAGGCTATACATAACCAAACTTGCCTGGGTTTTTCCATGTTTCCCATCAGTCTACAGAGTCCTGACTGTTTAGGTCCTCTTGTTCTCCACTCTGCTGTCCTGCCTCATTTTCATTTCTTCCAGCCCACAAGGGAAAGCAGCTTTCCAAAATCTTTGACCACTCTCATCAGGTATTATCCCATAGAATTCTAGAATCCCAGGTTGGAAGGGACTTCAAGAATCATCTCATCCAACCTTTTGGCAAAGCATGATCTAGACTGGATGGCCCAGCACCCTGTCCAGCCGAATCTTAAAAGTGTCCAATGTTGGGGAACCTGTCCTTCTGAAATAAACCTTGTGAGAAGTTGTACCTTCTGGAGCTAAACACTGAGAAGAAAATTGTACTGAGGACTAAGAGCGGTTTTCTTGAACTGAGTGACAGTATTGATGGCTTTTTCAAGGACAGCCCTCTCCAAACAGCAGGACTCTGGAGGTCCAGTGACTCCTCTGTATCTTTGTGTCTCTTCCACAGATGGCTTCTGTCTTCCTGAGTGGGATGGTATCGTCTGCTGGCCTGAAGGTGTGCCAGGCAAAGTGGTGGCTATGCCATGTCCTGAGTACATCTATGACTTCAATCACAAAGGTATGTGTTGACCTTAGTGTCAGCAAAGCCTGATAAGCTGCAACAAAAGGAGGCCTGGGAATCAGAAAATTAAAATCCTCTTTAGCATCCCTGTTTTATGACATGGTGACTCCCACCCAGTCAGGAGTAAGCCAGAGAAAGGGAAGTAAAGAAACAGCCATTATGGTTTTATGCTGAAAGAAAAGCTGTTTTAACCTAGACAGTGACAAGTTTCCCACCTGCCCAACCCAGACTGTAATGGGGTTAGGCACTGATTGGGGTGTCTAATTAGGGTTATAAGCACCAATTGCAAGCTTACCACTTGGTAGTCTTGCAGCATTACAAATCTGTATTTGTTTGACACTGCAAACTGCATACCAATAGAAACCTGCAAGATATTCTTCCAATTTATATTCCTCACGCGTTTGTTAATTCTAGCCCCTGATCTCTGCCCAGACCCCTATGGTGGGTTTCTGAGAACAGCGCCAGTAACCAGAACATGTGAATTCCTCCCCATCTCACTTTCCCTCAGGCAGCACATTTCTTGGCTTGCTTGTGGTGCCGCAAAGTCTGTGCATGTTTTCAGAAGCAATTGAAGTACACTCGCTCCTCAGTGTATTTTCAAAGCTAAAGCATTCTCTTTTCTCAGGGAAAGCTGTGCACCCAAAGGCTGAAAAATTAGGGAATTAAGACTATATGCTCTGCAGAGTACTGATGCTCTTTTCAGAAAACAAGTAATGATATTCCAGTGCACCGCAGTTGCTCATAGTCTGTCCTGACTTTTCTAGAAGGGTCCGTGAGCTGAGCCAGCTTAACCCCTGGCTGATGACCTCTCACAGAGGGACTGAACATGCACTTCACACTAGAGGCCAGGAGAAACAGGCAATCCATCCTTTTTCTCTTCACAGTCCAACATGGCACAGGTTCCACACTGCACTGATATCCACTGGTCAAATGAGCTAGTGTGCAAGTCAAAGTAAGACTGACTGATTAAGGTGCAGAGGTCTCTATGCGCTCTCTCTCTGTAGTCACAGGACAGACAGATCTGTTGACTGGTTTCATGACTATCAACTGTGATGTGTAACTTCTTACACACAGTTCATGAAATGATACCCACCAGCCTAAAACTCTGCACATGGATGCTTTCATCTGTCAGCTGAAACCTAAAATGAAACTTCGCCTTCTCTTCTTTCATCATCATCATGTGGAGGGTAACCATATTAAATCTATCTTAAGGTGTACTGAATCTGTAAAAAAAAAGAGCAGCATAATATAGGTTACTGCTTATTTTCATAGGAAGAGCTGCAACTCTGAGGATGATTTTGTGCTTTGGGACTTTTTAAAGCATCTCTCCTTGGTTTGTAGACCCTATATCTTAACCTAAACTGAGTGCAACTTTTTATTAGCTCTCTGGTGTTTCTCAGCTAGAAAATTGATAAAGTTGCCAAGGAGATGGAAACTATGTTCTTGCAGCTGAGCTTCAAAGCAGGCAGGAGGCATCAAGGTTGATAGGAACCACCACTGGAAGAAGCTTTTCCTGCTCTACCAGGTCTAGTCCTGTTTACTCTGTTTCTCATTTCTCTCCCAAAGGCCATGCTTATCGCCGGTGTGACCTGAACGGGAGCTGGGAGCTGGTCCCAGGCAACAACCGCACCTGGGCAAACTACAGTGAATGTGCCAAGTTTCTCACCAATGAGACGAGGGAAAGGGTAGGCAACTGCATTTGTGTGTGGAGCATGAAGTGTTGGCCTCATCCATGGCTAACACTAGGAGCATTTCTCATTTAAAACCCTTGATGAGCTATAATTTGCTGCCTCCTCTTGGAAACTACGTCTGAGCTTGCCAAAGCCACATCTTTGTTTTGATGCAGAATTATTTGAATTTGAAATTGTCCTCAAAGCCAAAAAGGCTTCTTCCACCTGCCATGATCCCATTTTAAAGAGATCTTGGGGAAACTTGAAACGAGCTCAGAAACACTAAGAAGTGGTTGGAGCTTGTTCCATGCATTGCAACTTCCTCTTCCCCACCAGGCAATAATTTTGCTACCAGGTTGTTACCAATAATTCCAATGTTTATGCGCTTGTCTGTGCTAGGAGGTGTACAAACACAGCCAAGAAAAAGTGTCAGTCAAACCGGTAGCAATCCTGTTTCTGTAGGTGATTAATAGTGAACCTCTTGGTTGAGAGGTATAGATGAAGGATCATAGGTTTTTACATAGTCTGTTCATTGGAGATGGGTAGCAAAAAAATCCTTTGCTAAAGCAAATTAACATATAAGAACGGATCTTGAACTAATTCTGGTGTCGTCACAATTTTGAAACAGGGACACCAGTCCAAAGTTAGAGAAAGGATTCCTAGCACATGGAGGAAAAAGAAAAGGAGGGGGAGGGGGGGCAAGGAGGTGTTGCCTATCAGTACATCAGAGCTATGTGCCTTATTTTTACATAAATTCAGGTCATTGGCAAAATAATAGCTGGCAGGAATTTCCTACCTCTCTGTCTGTGTCTGAGCCCAGCTGGGACTCTGTGGTACTACTGAATGCCTCCCAAGCTGGGTGCATCACAGAAGCAATTCCATGCTAACGTGACAGCAAAGCTGTCAGTGGAGTCACCTAAGAGGATGTGACCTCATTTCTCAGAGAAAGACATTTCTACCCACATGAGGTTGCCGCTCTATTTCTGTAATTTGAAAAGAATTTAGCAGAAACCTTTGTTTTCTCAATGGTATTTGAAAGATGTCCTCCTTGGATATGGCATTAGGGAGTGATCATTTGCAGCACGGGTTATTTTCAGACAGCAGAAGATAAAGATCCAACCACAAGCTTCACAGTGGGGAGCAGGCTTGAGGTTGATACACAGTCCCTTTGGGAGAATGTTCTTAATTTTAAATCCAACCACAGCACAGAAATTTTTTTGCCTTTTTGGTTTTTTTCTCAGCAGTGAAGCAACATATGAATGAAATTGTTTAGTGAGGAAAGATGTTATTTGAACATCTGCATGCTTTATATCACACAGTCAAGGAACAGACAAGGTTGTGTACACCAGGTACTTAACAGCAAAGCATGTTGTCTCAGTGGCAGACAACATTGACATTTAGATCAAGTTTGCTGGGACTTAAATTTTCCCAGTCCATATAGTGAAAACAACTATTTTAGCCCCAAGAGATTTCTGGGAAGTTTCTGGAGTAGGAGTTGGAGTCATTAAAATCTTGCTCACACTAACAGCATTAGATATGGACCTATTGGAGAGGGTCTAGAGGAGGGCCACAAAAATGATCAGAAGGCTGGAGCACGTCTCCTGTGAGGAAAGGCAGAGAGGGTGGGAATTGTTCAGCCTGGAGAAGAGAAGGCTCTGAGGACCTGTTGCAATAGGATGAGGATTAATGCTTTTAAACTAGAAGAGGGAAAATTCAGGATGGATGTGAGGAAGAAATTTCCTACATTGAGGGTGGTAAAATACTGGCACAGGTTGCCCAGAGAGGTGGTAGATGCACAGTCCCTGAAGACATTCAAGGCCGGACTGGATGTGATTCTGAGCAACCTGATCTAGTTGAAGATGTCCCTGCTCATTGTAGAGGTGTGGGACTTGATGACCTTTGAAGGTCCCTTCCAATCCAAACTATCTTATGATTTTATGATTCTAAGTTGCACAACTTCTTAAACTCTCTGAAGTCATTGTCTCCCCTGTTCAACCCCTCTCAGCCATATCCTGAATTGGGAGTTTTCTGCTGCAGACTTCTCCTTCCAAGCAACTCTCCTAGACTTCCCTTAGGGAAAAGAGGTCCATTCTTTTAAATGTTCCACGCTGGCAGCTAGGACTTGGTCAAGGTAAAACTGCAGGAGAAGGGCACGGGGAAGAAGAGAGTTGTCCATTTTTTACTAGCATAGGGAGGAAATACAGACCACCACCCACAGGCTGCTAAAAAGGCTGAAAGCAGTCTGTTGCCCTGGGTTTCATGTACCTATCTCTGTCTGTGTCTCCTGAGTGGTCACTGCACAGATAAGGAACATGGACTGTGCTTCCTAATGGACAGATATTTGGTGAGGTGTCATGATGCAGAAAACTGCATTTTTACACTCAGCATCTGCTCTTACTTGGAAAATTACTGCTTCTCATAGAATTGTAGAATGGTTTGGGTTGGAAGGGACCTTAAAGCTCATCCAGTTCTAAACCACCCTTCCATGGACAGGGACACCTTCCACCAGACCAGGTTGCTCCAAGCTCTGTCCAACCTGGCCTTGGACACTGCCAGGGATGGGGCAGCCACAGCTTCTCTGGGCAACCTGTGCCAGGGCCTCACCACCCTCACAGGGAAGAATTTCTTCCTCAGATCTCATCTCAGTCTCCGCTCTGTCAGGTTAAAGCCATTCCCCCTTGTCCCATCACTCCTTGTTCTATCTCTACCTGTCCCTGTCAAAAGCCCCTCTTCCAGCTTTCTTGTAGGCCCCTTTAGGCACTGGAAGCTGCACTAAGATGTGCCTGGAGGCTCTCTTCTCCAGGCTGAACAAGTCCAGCTCTCTCAGCCTGTCTCTCAGCATAGGAAAGGTGCTCCAGCCCTCAGAGCATCTTTGTGGCTTCCTCTGGACTTGCTTCAACAGGTCCACATCCTTCTTGTGCTTCCTCAGTTTTGGAATTGTATCTTATTAACAAATGCTTTCCAACAGCATATATTACTCACTATGATAATCATTATTAACCTTGTATTTGCAAGACGTTGCTTTCCTCAGTCCAGCCGTGCACTCATCTCATAGTGACATAGCTGCATGTGGTCATGTAGTTGCCTTGTTTTACCATACAGGTGGCTTCATTTTAGTAACAAGTGAAGCAATGCATACACGCTGTGGGTCTCTTGGGGCTCCTGGAATGAAAAGCACTCTGGAAATAAAACAAAAAGAAAAGGAATAACCATCTTTTATTTCTCATTTGGGTGATGACTTCCAGAGAGCGAGGAAGGCCTCTTGTCTTTCACACCCAAGAGTGGCTCTGAAGCACTGGTATTAATAAACCTTCCTTTGATTATTTTTCTTTTTGAAGTAAATATGTTAAGAGATGTCAGAATTGGAGAATTTGGCAAGATAGACTAGTCGTCTTTAGAGGGAGATTGTTTTCTATTATTATGTCTTCCCCTGGGGAACAGCATCTTTGCATCACCAGTAACAGCTGCATTTAACCAACGTTATGAAAGGAGATTGTGGGCTGACTCCCAAGTAGGACAGCATCTGAACAGATGCAACCAGAGGAACTTGTAAGAAACTATGCATTAGAAAGCGTTAGGAAAAATGTCTGTCTGTTACGAGATATATATATATCTGCATTACTATCCCTAGTAATAGGCCTATATTTATAGATAGGCATATGTACAGATACACACCCTTAATAAAACCCATGTCCATGCGCACACGCACACATATATATGTCCATGTATGTTTGTTTAAGTGTGTAGTTTTCTCATTTTAGCCACTGTGGGATAATTATCAGATTGACCAAAGCAGCAAACCTACGGCCCCAGGGCGAGTTTGCATCTTTCTCTACCTTTTCCTGAACCATATCAGTAGGATTATTTCACACAGAGCAGCATGGAAACTGCGTTCTGAAATTAGCAAAGTATGCTAAAGCCATCAGAGCCAGGAGAATTACAGCTCACAACTGCCCAGCGAGCAATTGCTCTTGGGCTGTTTTCTAAGGGAAAATTAGCACTGCTAAAGGATGCGGGATTGACAGCACTGAAGATTGATGTCCTCTCTTTAGCCAGGAAAGCAGGTAGGTTGCAGCTAGCTATTGAAGTGTGTTTCCCAAAATAGCTTGCAGATAGCATTAATCTTGATGCAAACAACCATGTCCCCCACATGGCCTGTAGAAGACAATTGTTTAGCAAGGATTAGTAAGAAGCTTTGTGGAAAGGTGTTTTAGCAGCA
This sequence comes from Pezoporus wallicus, assembly GCF_028554395.1. Taxonomy (NCBI): domain Eukaryota; kingdom Metazoa; phylum Chordata; class Aves; order Psittaciformes; family Psittacidae; genus Pezoporus; species Pezoporus wallicus. The sequence goes on along the minus strand of NW_026637044.1, from coordinate 1,251,388 downwards.
TGTCATGGGAAGACAAGACAGTTTTCTTTGTGTCTTTGGGCAGTGCTGAAAGCCACCACTACACCACAGTCTGTATATATTCTACCATATTCTTCCTTTAAGATAACACTTCACCAGTGCAGCAAAGATGGTGGAAAATCTTGTTCTCCAACTACTTCTCCAGGAGACATATATGGGCATCCCCCATCCTAAATACACCCTGTATCTTCAGAAAGTCTCCCTGCCTCTGAACAGATAAGATGAGAGATCTGTGGCTTACCACCACAGCACCCTTTGTTTATTTTCCATCAGTGTTTAAAGCGAGAAGGTGGGACAAGGGAAGGAAAGGGAATGTTTATCTGTCTCCTGTGTGTTTCACATTGCTGAACCACAAGCTGCTGAACACTGGGAGAGGTATACAGCTATACAGCATCGCTACATAACCACTAGATGACAGACACGTAGGTGTGTGTGTATGTATATTCTATATGTATTCTGTATTTGATCTGTACTTAAACATCTGTTCATGGGCATGTAGAAGACTGAGAGCACAGGTAAAAGGACCTTTGGTCTGGCCCAGATTAGCCATTCACTTACCGCTTTCATAGGTTCCCTTAAAAATGGGAGGGCTACCTGTGTTCTTAAGAGTTCCTCAGTCTTTGGATAAAACGTGGCATACATGGAAAGTCTTGGTATGCCCCTGTCATGAAGAAGCAGCTTTTGGGCATTTCTCTCCAAAACCCATAGTAACACTTTGACTACAGCCCCCTTCCACGCATCCCAGCCAATAGCAGCACCTTTCAGCATGGTAATTTTTCTCATCTCCTTTTCAGACATTACAGGAGTAATGGCATATTTTGCTCAATAAGCAGAAATTTCCTTCATTCCCATATCCCCCAAAACAACACTAATGCCAAACACGGGGGTTTTTTTAAACAACTCAAACCCAGCCTGTTTTCAAGGATGAGCTTAAGGGCAAGCGTGACCTACATCTGCTGAAATCATGGGGAAAGGAAATACAAGCCAGCAACTTGGGAGGTTAGCTCAGCTTGGAAACCACCAGTCTAGCAAGATGGACCATCCTAAGATCTAACCTCACTGCACCAATCCTGTCTTCATCTGCTACTGCTTGTTTAGATCATGGTGGGTTTACTGCTTCTAGGGAAATCAGAAAGGCCTCAAGATTCCATGGCATGTCAAACACAATGGGAAAGACACAGCATGTTGCAGGGCTGCTTTATCTAAACACCATTGTTCAAACCAAAAATCCTCTACACTTGGCCTTTGTTCTTGGAGCTCTCTGGGGTCCTTTTAAAAGCAAACAACTTTGTGTAGCCTCAAACTGATGGCATAAAACTTGTTTACATAGTTTATACTGAGTTATACAGACGAAATGCCATCAGTGTCGTACATTTGCACCATGAAAGATGGGCAGATGTTTTAAGTATTTGTAGGAATAAAAAAAAAAAAGCATCTTCAAGATGTGTTCATTTTTACAAGCAGCCCTGTAATTCACTCCTTATATCATGCCTATACTTTTAGTCTAGAGGCTTTGGAAATCACTGACTGTTTCATGCCTTTAGCAAAATACCCCTTCTCCCTGCCATTAAGCTTTTTTTTTTAATCATGTCTATTGTAAAAAAAAAAAAAAAGACAAGAAAATAATGAATAAAGCTACTGACAGAGTCTTTCTGGCATTGCTTATCAGTCAAAGCAGAAAAATGCTTCCCCTGTTAATTTCAAACATGTCATTAGCAACATCTGAATCAGCAGCTTTGTAAAACTTTGCAGGTACTTGATCTGGAAAGCCCTTACATATGCTTCCATCCTTATATACTGCTAATCCCACCCTTCAGTATAGCCTGCCAACCCCTCAAAAGACCACTGGATCCATTTCAGCTTCACAACATAAATGTTGCAGAATCTTGCTTTTGTCTAACAAAGGGGAAAGGAAAAGGATGAAAGGAGAAAGTTGGATACAGGGCACAGTGCAGTGCTACTCAAAATGGAGTTTGCCATCAGTCATCTAGAAAATATGTCTCAGTCACCCGTGTCCCTCTCTGTGCCACTCAAAGGAAACAGGAGATATGAAGAGCAAAGCCCTGAAGTTTTCAGACATGCTGAAACATAGGTGTCATTTACACCCAGAGTTAAATGAGGTGTCCTAGGGTGTATAAGACAATTACAAGAGAACTGCAGATACCACACCGGACCTAGAGGAAACACATTCCCTTATGTAAAAGAGGCTTGAAGCCAGACAGGACACTTGGGTATCTAAAATGACACGTGTAAAGACAATTTAATTGAGTCCTAAGTGTTGCAAGATCTCTTACCTGAGACTCAAATGGATGGGACTTGCTGTATAAATGTAAACACTTCCATTTGAGTTAGCCATTCTGGACAATGCTTGTGACAACCTAGACAGTACAGCTGATGGCTGAGGTCACCATCCTCTCGTTAAAATAGAAGCACCTCTTTCTTACAGCTGCTGGGCCCTTAGGTGGCCAGCTCTGATGGAGCCATCATCATAGACACCTAAATTAGAGGACCACATCCACTTTATAAGCTCATATAACCATAATAGAATTTGAGGGAGCAGAAATACCATTCACACAGAAGGTCCTACACCTGGTTGCAATGCAAGATAAAATCACAGCCATGGTTTCACAATGGACAGGGCCTCAAAAGTCCCATGCGTGGTGCTCTGATGTAGCTTTGACCTGTCCTGCAGCAGAAAGCAGTTTTCTTTTGGATTCAGATCAATGCAAATTATCTCCCTATTGGTGGAAGTGGGCAAATTAGGAGTCAGATTGAGCCCCAAGCACAGTATGAAAATGTCAGAGCCAACTACTCTGAGGGTCACACATCTGGAAGATGTCCAAACCTCAGGGAGTGGAGAATGCAAGGATCCTTGTGGGAGGGGACCACATCCAGCCCATGGATACCCATGGTGGCTAGGTTTTGTTTATTTTGGTTTTTCCATGCACTGAGTTCATGCAGAAGCCATTTTTAGCTCTATATTGGTTTCCTATTCTCCTAAAGCTGCCAGGCTGTTGTGAAGTTTCTACCCTGAGGTCAGGCTGGTGGAAAGCTGAGGGGCAAAGGGGAGCAGAGAGGAAGTCTCCCACCAGACCAAGAGGGAGGGGGGAAAGGGAGATCTTGTTACAGGTCAATACAGCTGAAATAGTACTTAATGTTTTTTGCAGCTTGGTTTATTGTGAGTCTCTTGAGTTATGGCTGGATCGAGATTAGGAAGTCAGGACCAGGTGGGCTAGCTCACTGCAGAAAGATCATTTCACCTGGCTGTATAAGACAAATGGCTGTGGTTTGGTGGAGCTTTGCAATGTGTGAACAGAGACGATGAGGGCAATGAAGTGCCCTGAGAATGTGCAGTGCCTGAGGGCACCACAGAGCATGACCTAGAGAGGTCATGGTGCATGACTTGTTCACAAATCACTTTTCCAACCCCAAAACCAGCTCACCCACAACAGGGGACCTCATCCTGCCCATCATCCTTCAGGATCAACCACGACTAGCTCAGCCTTGTGAAGGGAAGGTTTACAGAGCACTGTTTTGCAAGCTCTGTTGGCAGGGGAAGTGGACAAGTTGGGTACTCCTTAGGGAGATGGCAAGTGCAATAAGCACAGGAAAAAATGAAGAAACAGGAAGAAATGCGAGGGGGATCAGATCCATCCCACAACTTTCCCACACCTTCCCCATATTATGCTATTCCCAGTGTCGTATTATGCTCTCTTTATAAGAGCAAGTAGTGGTAGGACAAGGGGGAATGGCTTTAAAAGGACAGAGGGGAGATTTAGATCGAACTTTTTAAACCGGGGTCTCATGGTGTGGGATTTTTGCAGGGTGGGTTGCTTCCTCCAGAAGATCTGTGGACGACCACTGATGCTCAGTCTATCTTCAGGGGGGATTTATAAGATAAATCAGGTAGAGCTCCTGCTGTGTCAGGATGGTCTAGTAAGTAGTGTGCTGTCCTGAGACTGTGGTGGTCCAGGTTGTGCCCGTGGCTTGGCCATGCATGACCTTTATGGTCTTCTGTGAATTATTTAAATTGCCATCCATCTCAGCTCCAAAGAGAGGGTTCTCAGACCATGGAGGTGGTTGTTTCAGCTGGCAGATGACTCAATATTTTGTTACCTGGAGGACCTTTCCTGATTCAGCATTGTGGTTTCCACCAAGCTGGGACCTCCGTCGTGCTAGGAGATGAATGAGACCTGGAATTGCCTTTAGAGAGTTGTGGTGGGTTTTTTTTTCCTCCTGGGTAAATTCAAGTCTCACCATTCCTGAGGATGAACGCTCCTGGGAACTAGCAAGCATGAGCTGCCCTCCAAGGGGCTTCTCTATGCAGCCTTTTGAAGAACCTCAACCTTTTGCTTCTGAGGCTTTTCCCAAGGACCTAAGCCCCCATCCAAAAAATCACATTCCCTGAAGGCTCCCCATCATGACGCAGGGTAAGATTTGAGGCATCTATCTATGCAAGCAGGCACACCAGCATGCATGCCTGCATGCATGTGTATGTCTTGGCAGTTCTGACTCAATATCCTTTCAAAAAGAGGCCCTGTGGTTAATCAGAGGAATTAACCACAGCCTCTGAAAACGTCCTGCCAGCCAATCAGCAGGGCCTTCCCAAGACCATTGCTGCTACAACGGTGTCATTGTCCGATGGGAGCATGGATCTTTCTGGTTAAATTTCTGAATGGGTCTCAGGGACACTTTTGTTCAGCTGGGCATAGTAACACCTCACAACTAATGAGCTACAAAGAATCCTAAACCTGGAGAGGATTTTTTATTTGATTTTAAATTTTCACCATTTTCCAGTTCAACAAGGATTCCTGCTTGGCAGTGCTTAGAAGGGAAGGAGCTTTTTTTTTTCCCTAAAGCTCTCAAATCTGCTTACAGTGGCTTTTTAGTGCCTGCTGCCTGCACAGATATATAGAAATATATATATAAATACACACATACGCACGCACTAGGTTAATATTGCCAAGTGCACCACTCTACCAGTGGAAACCACAGAGAAACAGTCACATATCTGGGGATTCTGATGTAATAGGGCTGAGGTTTCACATTCCAGGGCAGCATTTCTAGCTTCAAATACAAATCAGAGCTGTCATTCACAGTTCAGCATTACTAATGTTATTGTAACCCAGTGGGTGGGGTGAGGGAAAAGTGGGAGGAGGAAGAGGAAGCAAAGAGAAAGATGCTGAATTTGTTGGTTTCTTTGGGTTTTATTTCTAATTTTAGATGATGAAAGGCAGTACAAGCTTGGATGGTGGCAGATGTTTTAACCCTTTTCAGGCAGATATTCAGTAATCCCTGAGTTAAGCTGTATGCCCCAGCACAGGATGAAGAAAAACATCTCAGTATTTAATGGAAACCTTAGGATTTCTAAGGCCAACTCTAAAATAAAAGGGGGCCAAGAGAACTAAACCCTGCTACACGATTAATTACTATGAGCTCTGCTGTGACAGGACCATTTCCAATGGGGCTTTGGCAAGCTAATTTTTTGTCTGGTTTGGATAACTGCAGTCACTGGCTGCTTCTGATTTAAAAAACAAAAAAAAGATGAACACAGGTGATTTCTTCTCATATCCTGCAGCCAAAATATATCCTCGCCATGTTTTCTGTGGTGGGTTGATACACTCCACCAGCATGGACATCGGTCATTCAGCAATGGTATGGCATAGCCTTATGACTAAATTTTAAAGTTCCATAAAAATCCCAGGTCAGTGGGCATTTTGTTCAAGCAAAAGTTGCCAAGTGATCTCTGGATTTGGCTGAGAGTTTGTAAAGCGCTTTGGGTTCCTTTGGGATGAAAATGCTGTAAAACTCCCAGGCATGGGATTAACCCAACTCCATCACTTGTCCCTTGCAAAAATCCTGTCTCCCCACAGTCATTAGGAAAAATGAATACTGCTTTCAAAGCTGATCTTACATGAAAAAGGTGACAAGACGTATGACTGCCAAAGGTTACCCAGACCCCGAGCTGTAAGCCCCTAGCAAGTATGATAGCCTGAATCTCTGTGCTGCTACCATGGTTGTGTTACGATGCAGTAGGACGCGTTCTAATGTGACGCTATTTTTTCCATCATTTGTACTGCAGGAGGTCTTTGATCGCCTCTATTTGATTTATACTGTTGGATACTCCATCTCTCTGGGATCCCTCACAGTTGCTGTCCTTATCCTGGGATACTTCAGGTAGGCGGCTCTGTTTCTACCTAAGTGAGTTCTCACTAGACTGGAAAGGCCTCTGGCTTTCCTAAAACTGGGGTGGCCTGTGCTTCTTCAGCAAGCCACAAGAGGTTGCATCTGTGCTTTGGGCTGTGTTAGTGGCACATAGGTCAAACTTCTTGGGGGATGGTGGGTGGGATGTCTGAACTTCTTCCTTTTGCCTGAAATTGAGTTTTCTAGACCCTTTCTGTTGCAAAGGCAAAGAGAGGCAACTTCAGGAAGAGGCGTTTCTCACTTGGAAGAGTATCTGGGGTTTTCTGTCTGTATTACCCCTTCAGATGACTGGCTTAGATTTAAATGGCTAATGTTTAGATAACTAAGGTTTCATAAGGGAAATTCCACTCTAAACCCCCATATTCATGAAGGGTAGATCAGTTGAATGGGATCCCATCCAAAAATGACCGCTCACCCTCCTAACTCTGATTGTCTGCCATCCCTTTCCATCACCCCTACCAGGTGATGTAGACCCCTAGATACATCTTGAGCCCACGCCACCCTTTCCTCAAGCCTACTTGTTGCATCTTCTTGCAGCTGCAGAGACCATAGGATGTAATGAATGAAAGGAGTTGCTCATGGCTAGTAGTTTGTCCTTTGAGAAACCATACCTCATGAGCTGCAGATAGAGCGGGTGCTGACCCTCTATCCCCTGAGTCCCAGATTGCTTCCCTTCTGTGGCTGGCAGTTTCTTCTCCTAGCAGACAGCAGGACCCAGACAACAGCTGTGAAGAGAAATTCTCCACACAGCAAACAGCCACATGGTGTCTGCAGATAGATAGGCTCAGCAGCTCCCATCGTGCAAGTTCAAGCTAAGCCCCAGACACATACCAGTGGGAATAAAATGTGTGGCCTTTGGCACTGAATGTGCTCAGGCATCTCTGTGAACAAATGGAGGTCAAGGGAATTTACTTGTACAGCAGAGCATCCCAGCACCTGAATCCGTGACACGCTAGAGCCAAAGGGGACTGCAGATCCCTCCTGGAGACACTTCACGTGATGTAGTCCCAGAACCCATCCCTGCCACCACCACCTTCCTGTCCTCTCAACCCATTCCCTTCTGTTTCATTTCTGACTGGACAGTGGCAGGTTGTTCAACTATTTAGTATTCATGTATGGAAGAGTACTCCTAGTTTCAGGAGACATACTCTGTCTTTATTCATGTAGTCAGAGCTCTCCATTTACAGCCCAGACTACATAGGCAACTGTGCTAAAATGTCTTTGTCCCAGGGATCAAAGCAGCAGCAGGGACCAAGCCAGATTTTATTCCAGGTAACACATAATCCAGAAATTCAGTGATCACCTTTCAAATGCAGGGAACAAAGCCCATCTTCTTTTGAGCTTTGACTTTTTATTTCCATTTTTGGAGCTGGGGATTTAAGGGGGCATGAATTTATTCCTGCACGGTTAGCCAGGCAACTGAGGTCTAGAGGACAGAAGGGGACTTCAACAGGTCAGTTAATTCTTTCTTCTCCCCAAAGGCATGGCTACTGTTTCTAAAACACACCTCATAAATACGAGCCTAACCCATTCACTTCTTACCATCTGGCTTTTCCCCGGAAAGGATCTTAAAGCGCTTTACAATCAGCATTTGGGGTCATTGCTGCCATTGCTGGGGTGGAGCCCAGAAATGGCTCAACATGACCAAGCAAAGGACAGCATCTCTAACTGAAACAAGAAGGCAGCTGAGCACCCTATAGTAACTATTATAGTTGCTACTAAATTTGGAGTGGGCACAAATACTAGCAGTTTACACGAACCTCTGCAAGGTTTTTAGTGGCCACAAGGACTGTAGCCTTTGTAGTTCATTTCCTCTGTGAAGTTTTTAAATGCAGGGTTTGACTCAGAAGGGTGTATTTGTTGGAGGGATGGATTTAACAGTGAAAGGGACGCACACAGAATACACACTTTAGTAATGGTGACCACGGTGCATGTATGCTGCCTTCTGTCTATACATCTTGGAAAATGACTGCATGTCTGGTGCACACTCACTGCATGTACACTGAGCACCAGGGTCGTGCCTGCCATTCACACATTGCACAGCTATTGTTGGCTCACTGAACACACATTGCACACCAGATGTACGTTCCCTGGATGTACCCTGCACACTGGATGCATGCTAACTGCACATACCCTACACATCAGCCGCAAATCCACTGCATTTGTCCTGGTGTTCACCAGATGTGCTGACACTGCACATGTGCTTCATACAAATGCATCTCTCACTGCCTTCAGGTGCATGCACACTGCACACACACTACACTCCAGATTTGCATACACTGAGTATGGACTGCATACCACATACCCTCCTCCAGCTGCATGTGCACTGCACACACACCATTCTCCAGATGTAGACTCAATGCCCATGCTGCCCACTGCATGCATGTTCATTACCCATGCCCAACACAGGCAAAATGCAGCCCTATTTCTCTGCAAGATTTCGCAGCCAGAAATAAAGGAGTTTAAATGAGTACAGGCACAGAATTGTCCTAATGCAAAGCCAGCAGCAGTGTGCTGCAGCCAAAACCCTGGAGATATTAATTCATTTACCAACCCCATGGGTGAACTGTGAGCACAGGGTAGCAGTGGCACTAGCACTGCTTCCCATGGTGCCACAGTGCTGATGAGAGGAGCTGGGGTTCTTCAGAAGCAGAGGTGATCCCTGAGACAGTCCAACAGATGGTCTAAAATACTCCAATCCTTCTCTGTCTTCTCCTCCAGACGTTTGCACTGCACTAGAAACTACATCCACATGCACCTGTTTGTCTCCTTCATGCTGAGAGCCGTGAGCATCTTTGTGAAGGACGCAGTCTTGTACTCTGGGTCAGCTTTGGAGGAGATGGAAAGGATCTCAGAGGAAGACTTAAAATCCATTACTGAAGCACCTCCAGCAGATAAATCACAGTTTGTGAGTATCACCGGAGCAGACTGCTCGCCAGGCTTTGTTCCTCTGTCCTCTCTGTTGAACACCTGGCCACTTTCATGTGGATTTTCCACCCTACTGAGGAACACTAGCTCCTCCTTTCCCTCATTCTCCATAACCTCTCTCCATCCCTTCCCACTCCCTCTCAAAGAAGGGTGGCTTTACCCCACTGTGCCAGAAGGACAGGAGAGCCTTGAGTTGCAGTCAGGGTTTTCCTCTCATGAAAGCAAAGGATTCCAGGTCACTGAGGAGTGAGAGGTCAGCTTATGAATCTATTAAAGATTAGTATGTCCTGGGAGTCTCTACCAGGTCTCCTATCTTGCTGCTTAGGTCTGTTCAGAAAACACCTTGACACTGTGGTTGAAATCACCTTGGAGGACCAGTCACCAAAGCCTACAGCAGCCATCTAGTGTCTTCAGAGTCACTGAGGAAAGACAGGCAGCCTGGAGGACCCTGTCTTGAACATCCTCAACAGGATGGGATGACTCACCTTCAGCATGGTGCCCATATCTCTCCATGAGCTGAGGAGGGATTCATATTTCCAAGTGATGTGACTTGCACCAGGTCACCCAGACCAAGGCTACAGCCCTCTCCTCCCTAACATAGACAAGAGACAGAGGGAAAAGATGAAACACAGCTGCCTTTGAAAGTGTGTGTGACCCTCACCACTGGGATTAGGAGAGAGTAGGATGAGGTCAACATCTCCACAAGTGCCTTGTAGTCCTACACCTCCCAACTCACCTGCTATTGGACACACAGTGTCAAGCTGTGGGGAAGCTTTATTCTCAGTTGGTCATGTCTTCTGTTCTTACACTGATTTTTCCGCCTTGTGAAAGCCCTAGAACAGAATTTTCTGATTTTTTTCCCTTTCTCCATCTTGTTTTCCATCCCATTTTTGTAAATGATGGTTTTATGCAGAACAAGAATTTTACACCATATTCCTCACTTAACCATGTCTTTCTGTGGTCATTGCAGGTAGGCTGTAAAGTAGCAGTTACCTTCTTCCTTTACTTCCTGGCAACCAATTACTACTGGATTCTGGTGGAAGGGCTCTATCTCCACAGCCTCATCTTCATGGCATTTTTCTCAGAGAAGAAGTATCTTTGGGGATTCACATTATTTGGCTGGGGTAAGTTATGGCTGCTCCTTACAGCTGATCTGTAAGAAGCTTGTTGGAGGCGTCTTTGAAGCAGATAGTACATATACTAAATATACAAGAGGGGAGAGAGGCAGGGTAAGCACCAGAGACGCAATGACTCTTGCAAGGACAGGTTAGCTCTCTTGTGAAACTGTTATCATTTCTAAATTGTCGTATTTAAACCGTGGCACTTCCAGGATTTCTGGAAGGATCAGCCCAAACTTGGAGTAACAATATATCTTGCCATTCTTCCAGGGCAGCAAATGTCTGCATGTGACAGCTGATTGTAGTGCACCTTCTTAGTTATCTTCATCACTGCCAAGTGCCTTCTGCTGAGAAACAGGCACTGGGCTGGAGGGGCAGAAAGTTGCATGAGGCTGTGAGCATCTGCTCCCAGTGGCAGACCTAAGCTCTGATTTCCTGCCTCATATCTCAGTTGCTTTAAAAAGCTCCTGAGGTTTCATGAGTGTTGGAACACTGGGAGAAACCTGCAATCCATGGGGAAGACTTTTCTTTTTCCTTTTCTTTTAACCTGGGCATCTTTTCCCTGGAGTAAAGAAAAAGGAGCGGGATGTGGGTGTAGGGAGGGTGCTCATTAGCAAAATATTTTGTGGGCACAAACATTTCAGACAAGAATGTGCTTTCTGTTCACTTCTGGCATTAGCCTTGGCTAGCAAGGAGTTATGAGGTGCTGGTAAGCTGAGAACAATATAACAACTGCCCACAGTTGTCTGAAGTGTGTGGACTATAAGGGAGAACAGGAAATGTATTACGAAATCCTTGAGGATATAACTAAAAACAATGGGGTGTAGGCCTACAAAGGACTTTACAGCAGGAAAGAACTGTTCAGAGGTGTCTACGGTTGTCTCTAAACTGTATGGCACAGGACCACTTCCCCAGAAAAGACCAAAATGTGCTTGGCCACATCCTGACTGCATTTTAGGGCAAGATTAATGTGTGCACCACACCATCCACATTCCAGAATATGATTTCTTCTGGAAGAAAACCAGTCTCTAACAGTGGAGTTCTGAGCAAACCAGTTAGTGCAGAACTGAGTTCATGGAGAACTGGAGGGTTTTGTTTTGGGAGAGCAAGCAAAGGATTCAGTAACACAGGGCAGTCTAGCCTGCAGGACTCTCTTCAGCTTTCCTCTTTCCAAAGTGTCACATGGGCAAGAAGGGGACCAGAAGCTCCTTGCTAACCTCATGTTCAGCTGGTGTATAGGTCAAAAACTGGTGGTGCTGTCATATGATAAAGATGGGAGGTGTAAATATGAGTCCCAAAGTGGACATCCATTTCTCAGGCAAAGTCTAGTCCCAACCAGTTGGTAGGTACCCGTAGAGTACTGAAGCACAAAAGGGTCACAGGGAGCCTCAGAGGGTGCAATGAAGGCTGAATAGATTGGGATTTAAAATCCCTATTTTCACAATTTCTGTAGAAATCTGGGGGCATGAAGTATATGGATGGTGGAAACCCTTGCCACCTTGGAAGTTGAAATAGACAATCTTTCCAGGTCCCATCTGACACAAACCGTTCTATGATTCTGTGTGTGATTCTGTGATTCTGTGAAATATTTTGGAGACAGGGCATTTCTTACTGCAGTTGCAGAGAGGACTTTAGATGTCACCTCTTTTTTTAAAACAAACAAAAAACAAATCCAGAAAAACCCCAAACTCATCCTCTCCAAACCTTCAAGGTACATAAAATTTGCTTCTCAGAAAACGGCATTAAACTGTACAGAGCAGACATAAAAAAGCAATTCCCTAGAGCAAATTCTGGAGAAGAGGGAAACAGCTGGAAAATAATGCCTTATGTTTAACAAGAAAAACCAACTTGATGTGGCTTGTAATGCAGCCAAAGGAAAACAGTCTAACAGGCATGGTTTTCTCTCATTAATTCCTCCAGCCACAGCCAGAGTATAATTGTTTTATCAGAGCAACCACAAAGCTGAAGTCACACCTGTCACAACACCAATCATCCATGTGCTTCCAAAAGTTTGAGGCTGCTCAGTTTAAATTCCTCTGGAATGAGAAAATAGGATCCCTCCAGTTGCATTCAGTTTTGCTTTGTTTTGATTAGCATGATAATGTAGACACACACACCCGCACAGATGTACTGTTTTGATAGCTTTTGGGCACTTGAAAGGGCAACCCAATCCAAGACCCACTGGAGACAGTGGAAGAACTCCAGTTCCCTGCAGTGGGCACTGGATCCTGCCCATACCACAGAAATGAGTAACAGGGAATCAGTGATAAATAATAATAACCTTCCTCATAGGTACAGAAAAGACAAGTTTGCCCCAAAAGCTCTGATTTTTTTGTTTGTTTGCTTGCATAACAATAAGCAGCATGCATTTATCCTGCCTGGAAATTTACAAGGTGGGAGCAAGGAGCAAAAATCACCCTACAACACCTTATTTCCAGACTACTGAAGAAACCAGAACATATAGTTACTCTCTGATGTCACACCCAAAGATTTCTGTTGAGTCTTTTCCATACATATCCTCACTGGCACAAGGAAGCACAGCTCCTTAAAAGTCTGCAGCACCCTTCTTGCAAGGGAGACACTGATGACTGAAAGGAATTTGTTCCTTGCCAGCACCCAGAAAAAATAAATAAATAACGGTATTATGGGCAACAATAAATTCCCCAGCAGACTTCAAGTTCCCTGCAGCTGTTTTATGAAGGAAGCCTAAGAAGCATGACCAATACCTAGAAAACCCAAGCTGATTCCACTGGCATTTTTCCTTCACACCATGTTAATTCACTGCCATTGGCTGGACTGCACTGGCTTGCAGCTACGGTGCAAATGAGGATTGCAGGAAGACCTGAAAAGACAGATATATCGATGTGGTACTGTTAGAGGTGCTCAGGTTCAAAAACCCCATGATGGTGAACCCTGAATGTTTACCTGAGCAGAAATCATCCTTGACTGAAAGCATTCATACCTAACAGGATAAGAGGCAAAAAAGGATATTACTAGCTCTATTTAATATTAAGAAACTGTGACACAGGGAGGCAGAAAAAAACACATGCATTGTTCCTCAGAGAGGTTTTCAAATAGCAGGGAACTGAGATGAGATTTTTGTAGACCTACATAAGGTCTTTATTCATAAGCTTTCTTCTAGCAGTCGCTTTGCAGCCGCCTCCCTTACTCACAGCTTTGACACACGCATGTTAAGCCACTTTTCCAGCTATTAGCAGACATGTACACAAGAAAAGCAACAAAGGAAAGCAAGGGGTTGGAATGGCCACCAGACTTTGCCCAGCTTGAGGTTTGCATTTTCCAGCTGCTGGGGAGATACCTGACTTTATAGCACCTGCATTGTACACACTGTGTGTATTGACTGGAAATGCACAGCGCATACAATGTGGATTCTGTAGAAGTCATTCACAGCATCACCGCCCGGTGGGGGTCATCCTGTGTCACACTGGTCGTGCACATGGGGTACTTAAGTGCAAGGGGGCACGCATCCATCCACAACTGCATCTGTCCGCTCACAGCTACCCAGGAGATCACAGGCTTTTTGGAGACTTGCTTTCCCTTCTCTGGTGAGGTGGCCAGATGCATTTAAACATGAATTACCTTCCTGCTCACAGAGCTGCACCCTCTCAGTTTTCTTGCTGTTTCCAGACATCCTTGGATGTCTGGCTTTGAGGACTTCAGTCCTGATTTGGGGGTTAATGATTCTCCCATCAATGAGTGCTATGAGTGCTCAGCAGGAGGGACTGTCAATCTTGGGGCATCAGAGACCAGAACTTTCAAATGGAGAACCAGAAAGACAGTTGTCACCCTCTGAAAGTAAAAGATGTGCCGGAGGCAAAGCTAAACCTTCTGAATCTTCATGTTGTAAGACTAGCTTACCACAGTGGGAGAATTAGATCTAGAAATTACCTGACAGCCCAAGCACTCCATGATATGTTGGTGTAGAAAGAATCTAAACATGAGGCAGAGGAAAAGGAGGGAGAGGATTCATACCACTTTTTGTGAATTGAAAAATGTTCAGGATTGTTAACACTGCAAAAGAACGATGTAAGGGACCCAGAAAGACAAACGTAGCAATAAAACCGGTGCCAGGAATTCACTTGGTGTGTTTTGCAGAAAATATCAAGGATCCTTTTCCTAAGCTTGCCTGAACGAAATGATGCGGCAGCACACAGGGATTTTTTTTTAGGAGTAAACCCACAATAAACCCACATATAGGGATTTTTTTAGGAGTAATTATTTTCTTCTGTATATTTTATTGTCACTAGGAACCTTGAACACAGCACAGGGTTAGTATGAATGGGGACAGTATCTCTTCTGAAGTGCAGGACAGGCTAGAGAGGAACAAGCACATGTCAAACACATCCAAATCTCTGAAACAGTCTTTCAAACTTAGAGCTTCACAGTAGTGGGTGAACATCTACTGTCTTGCAGGTGGGCAGCAGGCATGTCAGCTTCTCAACACAGCCAGTTTCTCAGTTGATATAAACTGGAATATCATCAATGGTATCAGCACTTAAGCCTTTGATATCTCAGCCAGTAGCCTGGAGCATGCACGTATTTTTCATAGATAGGAGATTAACAGTAAGGAGGAAACAGGCAGTGCTTGTTACAATAAATCATCACCCTCCCCAAGCCCTAGGCTTCAGCACACTCAAGGGTTCCCAGTGCAATAGGTTAAGTATTTTCTTTCCAATGCCAGCCATTGCAGGGGACTGTAGAGAAGGGTACATTCCTTATAAATGTATCTTTGTAGGCAGCAGTGCTGCAGTGGTCCTGAGTGAGGCTCTGTGTTTAATTATTTATGCTTTCTTATATTACCATGGCATGTAAAGTTTGAACCAAGATAACGGCGCCGTTGTCCATGTGTGTACGAGACAAGCATCCCTGCTCCACACCCCAGCTCAGGAAAGCGCTCGTGGTCAGGAAAGCCTTTAAGCACCCTAATGAGACTTAAGTGCATGCTGAAAGTTAAGCGTGTGCTTATGCATGCCGAGCCCCAACTAGCTTAGACTGTGAACAGCATATTTACAGTCATCAGTGATAAATGTCGCCTTTATTTATTTTTTATTTTTTTTCTCACCTGAAAGGGGCTATTCTTCTTGAGTTTGTGGAAGCTACTGTGGATTTGATCCTGCCTTGTAAGGGAAGCCAGTAGGGGACTCAGTTGTACAAATAAAGCAGAACTGGACCCTAAAAAAATAAATAGAAGATTGCATTTGGTTATTGGTGATTCTTCACCTTTTCACGGGGAAAAGATGAAGCCCGGTGTAACTGTGCTGAAATAAAGATGGTTCATTTGGGAGTGAAAGTTTGACTGGTATATTCTGCAAACATTACTCTAAATTCTAGCATTTAGCTGCTTCATGCAGCAAGTCTCTCACTCTTAACAAGCTTCTAATCCATCCAGCCCTGTGCTGGGAGAAACGTTCTGAGCGTGACTCCAGATACACCTTTCTTTGATGTCAGGGGAAGGGAACAAATACCTTGGGAAAGGTGTGCTGCATTAAACCCTTCTCTGCTTCAAAAGGAATGAGTGGGCTAGAGCAGGTATCAGTTACCCAGGTTCAAGCACTGCAGGTTGTGTACCTGTAAAGTAGCATTAGAGAAAGGCACGGGACATGATGATTTATCCTGTCATGTCCATGACCATCCCAGGCGAGACCACACGGCTATCTCCCAAACACAAACCAGGAGGTAGCTTAAGCCTGGACCACTCCTGGGATTTTGGAGAACTGTTTCAAAAGCCAGGAGAGTTCAGTGGGGTGGACATGCGCAGACTATGACATTTGCCTTCCAGAAAATGTTCCCTGCCACTGTTTGGTTTACCATTTGGCCTACAGAAGAGACATAACACCAAGACCCAGCTTTCTCGGCCTAATTATGCTTAAATATTTAAAATTGATTCTTCCACCTTCCTCTCTCCCACTCCACCTACGCTTATGGTAATGGACCCCTCCAGTCCCCCTTCTCACCCTGCTTGACCTGTGTTTTTTTGCAGGACTCCCTGCTGTATTTGTTACAGCATGGGCCAGCGTGAGAGCCACTCTAGCCGACACAGAGTAAGTTGCATTGTGTTTTCTTTTCTCTCTTTTACGCATTACTCTTTTGCGGGGCTTTTGGCAAAGCCAGAATCGATTCCTACCATGAAGTTAACAAACTTCTGGGGGTGAGTGTGGCAGGAAAGGACAAAGTGGGTGCAACTTTCCCAGCTCTCCTTTCATTTTACAGAATGTGATAAATGTGAACACTTGCAGCTGTTATCCCTGGGGCTAAAAGGTACTGCTTCACAGCTAGGCAGGGACAGGATGGGGATCTTTAAAATCCTGAATGAATGGGAATGAAGCTGAGAGATAACAGGCTTAGCACAGTGTTGATGAGGTGGGGAAACTGTATTCCTCCCTGCAGGAGGTGTGGATGCCAGCATATCCTTAGGTTTAAAAAGCATTTGTACAAATTCATGGAAGATAAATTCCTCTAGAAGTCTTAGTTATTCTGTAATTGTCTGGCTCAGGAAGCCATCCTGAACAGCAAATTATTGGAAGAAAAAGCTAGAAAAACATTACTACCTGCTTAGGCAGAACTGCTGTTCCATCTTAAATATCAGCTTCTGGGTACTGTCAGAAACAAGATACAGATCAGCTGCTTCTTTAGTTCTACACATGCACCCTCATGGCTTCGTATTCTTACAGTGCTGAATGAAGGTTGCATAGCATCCAACCCTCAAACCCCCAAACAATCACATTTTCTCCCCATGATGCACAGGCTTGACCACACAACGGGTTTCACCAGCCCATGATCCACCAGCAAAAGTGTGGGGTCCCCAGGTAGCTTTTCAAATGTCTTCCGCTAGGAGGACACTGGTTTCCAAATGGGATATCAGCTCCAGGCTTGGAAGGATGGAATAGCACAGCTACTGAGGTCTGACGCATCTGCACTGGCAGAGCCTTATCCTCGTCTTTCAGTCAGCACTGGTGGTTTCTCTGCCCCTGCCTCTCGCTTTCCTTGAATAGCTGCCTGGGCAGTATTTGGCCAGTGAAATGAAAACTGCAGCTTCCCTGTGGGGGCCGTCTGGCTCGGATAAAGAAAAGCCTGTGGCACTCCTCTCTCCGTGGTTGGAGAGAATTCAGAGTAATTAACACTGAGTGACCTTATTTAATAGCTGCTGGAAACTCCTGGGAGGAAATAGTGTTCAGCCCCTTCTTGGCAGAGGGAATCGCCCAATATCCATGCCACCAACAGTTTGCCCTTCCAGTCTTCACTTGGATAAGGGCTAAAGATGAAAAAGAGATAAAGGCTTTTGTGAGGCACGGCTGGGTCTCATTGCAAGAGCAGGGCTGAAGGAAACCCAGGAACTGAATGTAGAACCACAATGTTGTCCCCACCACTGTGTCTTCAGACAGGACCCATGCAACATGGTTCTGTTTTATTTCAAGGGGTAATATTTGGCCATTTCAGCCTCTTGTTTTCACGAAGATTGTAGTTATTTACAGTAAGAAGGTGAAGAAGTGGAAAAGGGTGGGTTCCTGCCCAGAAGCAGGAGCAAGCCTTTATGGCTGTGAAAAGAGCTGTTCCACCATCTGGAGAGCATAACTGTAAATGCGTCTATTAGTGATTTCAGTTTTGTACATTATAACAGCAGGAGAAAGGCCTAATTTCAAAGCCGTGACAACTGAAGGCAGGGATAGAGCTAAGTCCTTCCACCACATCATGCTTTGGAGGAGCCCATTCTTTCAGGGTGGATTTATCCAACAAGACGCTTGACTCTATTGCTCTTTGTAACTAATGGTTTCCTGATGGAATGTCAATCTTTTCTCAGGTGTTGGGACTTGAGTGCTGGCAATTTAAAATGGATTATTCAGGTGCCCATCCTGGCAGCTATCGTGGTGAGTACTGTGTGATTGCAAGGAGTGGAAGCAGTGCCTTTGGTTGATGCAGGCCCAGTGGGAAGAGTTGAGCCAGACTGCCCTACTCTAATCACCCTGTTAACACAACTCCTGCCTTAATACCATGGAGTCTCTATATATCCAGTTCAAGGGATTTATATTTGACCTGCCTCTAAGTTTGATGGCTGCATACTGCAGAGGGCTTATGAGCAACTTCAAGTTTTGCTTAGGGGAGAAGAATGACACAGGAGTAAGATGCTAAAATCATTAGTTAAACACATATTCAAACCAATATTCCCAACCCATATGATATGGGGGGAACCCCTCAGGGTTCATAACATGTTCTCAGCAGGAATCTCCAGTTGGAAGAACTGGAATTTGAGTTCCATACCTAGACCAAACCTTTTCCACCGTCATGCTTCAGTGTCATCAGATTGTCTCAGACAATCTTTCTGAACTGATAAAAGCTTTGGATAACTCAAAGGTGGGGATGGAAATTAAACCATCTCAGCTATGATTGGACATGATGATAATCACTGATGGAGGATTACTTCAGTCCCCACCCAACAACCAGAGGGAACAGAAAGGATGTAAGTAACATTACGCAGACAAAGGACTGAGATCTCACAAGCTGAAGAACTCACAAAGGTAATTAGATGGGTAGTGTGCATTTGCAAGAGCAGGGTCCTAATTAGCTAGAGAACTTGCTTTCATAATTTCCTTTAAATACCCTTTCTTCCCCCTCAGTCTCTGTGGTTCTCCATTACTCTATCTTCTGATGGTTACATGAGAGCATGCAGAAAAGCTTGTCCACTCCCACACATCCTAGGTCCTCTTTACATTCATCCATGAATCTCCCTACAGTCTTCAGAGGGTTTTGCATCGAGCTGTATATAATTCCTTGCAACTCACACATCAGGAAGCCTTAGAAGATGATCAGTGTGGATGAGAGAAAAATCAGACCATCTGCATATAAACAGCAGGAAAGTTTCTGAGGTGAACGTGCTCATACATGTGATTAGGTGAGCTGCTTTGGAGTTGGGGGGCTTTTTTCTTCATCAGAATTTCCTTTTGGTGGAAATTCTCCACCTGGCTCTAGCAAATAGTTCTGCACCTTGGAAGAAACGAATCACCAAGCCCACATTGTAGTCACTGGAAATGAAATAGTAGGATGGAGAACAAAGTTCAGATAGTTCAACTAGATGAATGCCAGCAACCCCATTGCATTTAATTTAAAGCCCAATTAGCAGAGGAGAAAGAGCTCAATTAAGGCTTGTCCTTGTAAAAACAATGTTTCTCCACGAGGCTCTGCTGTGCTTGTACCCTGGCTATTTGCAAATGCAGCTATTTATCATGCAAAAATATTCTGTGGGTTGTTTCTGTTTAATTTCTGTGGGTTCATATTGTTCACTTGGCTGCCTTTTCAATTCCCACACTAGCTTGTCGTATGTTGCTGGACTAACTTCAGCATTTTCTGGATGTAGTGCAGAGAATTTGGAGGCTGAGGGGCTTAAAATCCATCCATTCTGCTGGTAGCTTTGATGTTATTCAGTAGTCTGGATTTCTTTTGAAACTTAGCACTTTTCAGGAAGTCAGAGGAGTTTCCCTCTTGACTGTGATACAGTTGGACATCTTCAATTTAGCCAACAAATGCAGAACAAAATCCCACTTTTGAGCTTCTGAAGCTAGAAAAACTCATATGAGAAACAAAGCCTGCCCTTTTTTTTCTTTTCTTTCCCTTTCAGATTGATTTCCAATGAAAATTAATTAAATGCCCTAGGCTGTATGCCTCTCTGCCTGTCAGTCTATCCATCTTTTCCCTATAGCTTTTGTGCCAGTCAGTAAATTCCAACCAAATGTAACGAAGGGAATGGGGTTGCATGGATGTTAAATTCCCAAAAACCGCATGAAAACAGTTGAGTAGATATGGGAGAGAAATTCTACTAATGCCCCTTCAAGGGAATGGGTGTAGTACAACCTCACCTCCTTTTTAACACAGAGGAGAGCTGTTCAAAATGAACTTGCACCTCGTTAAAGGAGAAGGAATCCAACCACAGAAGACAAAGCCATAGTAAACCAGGCCGTGTTCATTCAGTGGCTCAGGGAACTACTTGTTTTAATAGTGAGGATAATTAAACATTGGAACAACTTAGCAATGGTTGTGGTAGGATCTCCGTCATGGAAACACTGAAACCCAGATCTGCTATAACTCAAAGAAAAATTAATACAAGGAGGTCTTATGGACTGCGTTTTGCAGATCAGACTAGAAGTTCACAATGGTCCCTTCTGGCATAAAACTATGAGCCTGTGTGTGACATGGCAAGTTGTTTCCTTGAAATGCCACTATACTGGCATCTGAGAAGTCAAATGACTGCTGCAAGCTTCAAAAGAAACCCATAGGCATCAGCATTAGCCCAGCAACATGGATCAGCCCAGTGGACAGTTACACAATTGTTCTATTTATGGCCTTCCATAGTCCCAAAAACAGGATAGTCTAGGGCAGCAGCAGATGTAAATCCAGCCCTAGTGAAACCAGTCTCTGAAGAGCTCCAAAAAGCTGAGAATCCCTCAAACATGTCCTCATTTCCCCCCTCTGGTGTCAGTGAAGCCATAAAATGGCGCCATTGCCTTTTGCAGCACAGGTCACCATGAGCATGTTCCTGTAGGACTGGATTAGCTCAGTTGAGCAGCTGGCCACAAGATGGGCTCGTAGAGGTGGCTCCCTGAGTAGGAAATAGGTATTACTTACTGTCCTTATCCAGTCCATACTAAACACTCCTCCAGAGGAACAGTTAGCAGTGCATATAGAACCGAAGTTTTACAGTTCTATTGCCTTTCTGCATTCTTGATCTGTAGTGTCTTGTTAGGGCTACTCCATGTCTTTGTCATGGTGCAGTTTGCTTACTCTTCTTTCCTTTTGCACAAGAAAATATGGAAAGGCATCTTACTAATGCTTCTTTTAGCCAGAGGGTATCTAATTCTCAGGTGGGCTACAAGAGACAAATATAACCGTATTTCAGTCTGCTCCTTAGCTAAGTTTGAGAGATTTACAAGGCTATGAAAATGACCCATATTTCTGTATGGAGTTTTTTAAAAAGGTGGTGTGAAAAATACTGACAGTTGTCTGTAGTCCAGGCCTCAAAATGCCTGATAAGCACTGCCTTATATACTGATATCATGTCCCGTTACCAGGTGTCTGCCAGGCTAGCTAGCACAGATGTAGGTGTATCCATGTGAGATGCCCACACTTTGTCAGAGACAGCTATTCCTTTCTCTCTCTCAACCATTCAGGTTGAACACAGATGACTAGATCCCATCAAACCATTTGTGGTCTTTCCTGGGGAGCTCATCCCTTCCACAGGACAAGCTCCCCCAGAAGGAGCTTTTCACACAGCATGATCAGGTCACTGCCACAGCCCCTTCACTCATCTTGGGGAAAGCACTGACTGAACAGCCTTACCATTGACTGCATCTTTATTAACAGTTATCCTTTCTTTGTTGTGTTGTTTCTTTTTCCCACCTCTTCCAGGTAAATTTTATTCTTTTTATCAATATTATCAGAGTCCTAGCAACCAAGCTACGAGAGACAAATGCAGGGAGGTGTGACTCAAGACAACAGTACAGGTGAGTCACATACCCTTTCCACTTTTGGGGAGATGTCAAAGTCTTTGTTTCACCCCTTGACTAGAGAAGGAGGCTAGGGTGACTAGTTAAGAGTGTCTACACTGTAGACACCTAAAATAAGGTGAAACGAATGCTGTCTTCCAAGTCTGGTAATGCAGAATGAATCAACAGCAGTTCAGACATCTCCTAAACCTTTCAAATACAACCTGGGGGACCTGCCTTGTAGTTTAAAGAAATGAATTCAGTCTTCAGCCAATTTGGCCTTGAAACAAAAGTTCAAAAATAAAAGCATTGTGTTTGCCATTGGAGTCCCTAAAACTTGTGTCAGTTTATTTATTTTTTTCATTTCTCTCCTGTACTTTGTAAAACTTGGTCTGTTTGTTAAATCTGCATTTCAGTGCATGTTTCATTGCCTTTGCTGAAAGGAAAAAAGGATTCCTGACTCTTTGCTGGAAACCTGGCATATCCCTGCTTGTTTTATTTTCCTTTGTTCTGCCAGCTCTTCTCTCTTGATAATTTAGGATATTTGTAGCATGGTCAAAACTGCACAGAAAAAGCAGATTGTTGAGACACCTTGGCTGTTTGTTTGCTCCCAAGGCTTCTTGTAATCTCCTGAACTTGACTGACGAGCATGACCAGCAAAGGCAGGAAGTGGGGGCAGAAAGATTTGGGATGCAAACCATGAGCTCATTGCTACCATCTCACTCTCCAAACACAAGACGTTTCATTTGAAGCAGCAATGAGATTTGGCAGGAAAACACCTCTCTATTTTGCTTTGCTGCCCTGTCAGGGCTCTGATTTATCTATTTGTTTATTTCCTCCTGGCTGAAGCTTGCTCTTAATTATGGTTTGGATGCAACCTTCTCCTTTTAATATGATAATTCCCTCAGCGGTTTCCAGTTGCTGGACAGAGGAGGTACCAGATCTTTCTGGTAATGATGTTCACCCTTCTCAGTCATTGCCTGCACTTGGTGACTTGCTGTAACTCTTGGCAGAATGTTTACTCCTTCAATTAATATCACTTCCAGGCAAGGCTGGTTCCGTCGGGAGCAAACGCAGCCAAGTACTCAGGGTTGCACTGTACCTTCCCCCAGTCCCCAGCACAGGTCCTCTGCTGAGGTGGATCTGCTTCTTTAAAAAGGGGCTTTCCAAGTGAGATGGCAGTCCAAAGCACCTCCTGAGAGTGTTCACCATGCTCACCCCGTAGCGCACTGTCCTCTTCCCCTTGATATCTAGAGGAATTCTGCTCCTAGATGCACTTACCTCTCCACCAGCCCTGCTCTTTACAGGAGGCACTAACCCAGGGTGGACCTTCGTGTCTTGCCTCAATAAACAGGCTCAATCACAGAATCACAAAGTGGTTGAGGTTGGAAGATATCTCTGGAGGTCATGTAGCCAAAGCCTCCCTGCTCCAGCATTGTCAGTTACTGTAGGTTGTAGAGGACCATGTCCAGTTGTCATAAGCTGAAGCAGACCAGCATTTACAGACAAACTGACTTTAGGGAAAACAACTAAAAGAGGGTAAATTTAGACTAGGTATAAAGGAAGAAGTTCTTCCCTGTGAGGGTGGTGAGCCTCTGGCACAGGCTGCCCAGAGAAGCTGTGGCTGCCCCATCCCTGGCAGTGCTCAAGGCCAGGTTGGATGGGGCTTGGAGCAACCTGGTCTAGTGGAAGGTGTCCCTGCCCATGGCAGGGGGTTGGAACTGGATGAGCTTTAAGGTCCCTTCCAATCTAAACCACTCCATGATTCTATGATGACAAGGGTATTTAGTGCCAGTCAGAGGCTGAGTGCTGGAAGCAGCAGCGCAAATTTCTTTCCAGTCACATTTCCACCCTGTACCCATGATCCTGAGCCAAAGACAGGGATAGTCTGAGGCTGAAAAAGACATCTCAGAGTCTTAATCTCCAGTACATATAGCATCACATGGGGACATGTATGTGCAGAAGGTTAGACTAGCACATCAACACATGCCTGAGGATGGACTGGGTTGTGTCACATGCCATAAGAGAAGTAAGTTTGAAACTTCAGGGGGACACAGTGCCTGTGTAAATGTAAGATATCCAAACCTTGTCAAGAGGACATGTAAGCAGGTATGAAATTATGTTCAACTTGTGCCCAGGGTATGAGGTGGACAAGTTTGACTGGGAGGTATACTCCACCCACTAATTTCCTCTGTGTCTTTCTCTCTTCTTATTGCTATAGGAAGCTGCTGAAATCTACCCTCGTCCTTATGCCTCTGTTTGGCGTTCACTATATTGTTTTCATGGCTATGCCATACACAGATGTGTCAGGGATTCTTTGGCAAGTTCAAATGCACTATGAAATGCTGTTCAACTCTTTCCAGGTACTGTAACTGTTAAACTATGGGGAAGAACTGAAAGAATTTCAGTGGGGTGGGAAGAGAAATGAAAGTGTAAGGTTGTCATTGGAAGCAGGGCTGTTTCTACAGTACACCAGATTTCATTCACAAGGTGATTTGACAGTATTTTAGCATCAACTATGTTCTATATTTGCTAAACACAACATATAAAGGCTCAGTGTGTTCAACAAAAAAATGTTCCTGCTGAAAGATAACTTGCCCCACAGAATAAATCCCTTTAAATCCAGGTTAGACGTAAACTGGTAGAGATCCACAGAGACATGTTGTTTCAAATTAGCTTCCATTTTGCTTGTCCCAAAGTTGTCTTTCAGTCCTGTGAATGGATTCCTCAGTTTTAGGTTTGAGCAAAAGGCAGGTTCAGTTACAGTACCAGTCCTCTACAAGACACAGCAGCAAGAATACATAACCCTCTACAAGCAAAGCAGTGTTTGATTGTTACTGCACACCTTTCCCTGAGAGATGAATTTCTGGTTCATATGCTACTATCGTCATGGTTGACCAGTGTGGATGATGAAATGTGGACAGCTGGTCTGGCCAGGTGATGGTTTAGCGAAACTGCAAGAGAGATGGGGAGCAAGCTTACATTCATGTGCTTCCACAATCCCTGTTGGGTGTAGATAGGATGAAACAGTAGGTTACCTCAACAAGATCTGGGTAAGCTATCGGCCAACACAAAGATGTAGATGGTTTGCTCACATCTGAATTCCTTTGCTGATCCCATTAAGTCCATTCTACTTCACACACAGGCTACCCCACTTACAGCCAGAGCTGGAAAAGCCCCATCAGAACCACCTTCCACTCTGACATCCTGCAGCAGGATAAGCTACATGTAAAACACTAGAAATATTTATACAATAGTTTGTAAACATGCCCAATGAGGTAGATGCCACCAACTTCCCAGGCACCCATCAGCATCTTGCAACCTCTGCAGTAGGTCTGGGGGTGAAAATAGTCCCATGGCTAAGCCATGACCCAGAGGGCTTATATAGTCTATCTACTTTGTCAATAGTCTGAAGGAAAATGTCTATGTCGATCTGTCTCTCATGTGCTATTGAACAATGCAAGGTTTCTTACACATATTATATACTGCATACTGTGGATGTCATTGATTTCAGAGGAACACAGAGATGCTGGGCAGTGTCATCAGAAAAGAAATATTCACATGCAGCAAGATTAACATTAGTATGTTGTTTCTTCTTCCTTCTAGGGATTTTTTGTTGCCATCATATACTGTTTTTGCAATGGAGAGGTATGTCACCAGCTTCTTAATTATTTCTCTCCTTTGTTACATTAGTTTCACACACATATGGTAAGGCAGATGCACATCAGCATCTCCTCACTTATTTTAGAGACACAACATTGTTTTGCTCTCAATGAAAGATATGTCAGTACACATAGAAAGTTCATATCCTTGGTTTTGACATATAAGATATCCAGGTCAATATGTCACCAATAAATAACCTACTGGAAGTAGCTAATGGAGGGGAAAAAAAATGTGGTTTTCCTTTTCCTAGCATAAGTGCTGTTTAGTGTTGCTTAATTTGAGATCTGTGGCAGGAAGAAAAGTGGATCAATAGAGTAGCTGCCTAACCAGCAAGCTCTTTTGATTGTCCAGGCTTTTCTGACCTTTTTTCTATTTCCAAAGTGATAATGCTTTAATGTCTTTTTTTTTTTCACTAATTCCCTCTGTTCCTGCCAACTAAGAAACTAGATGGTCAGTGGCTGTACACTGAGAAAGAACAGAATGTGGCCCAGCATAAGACTGGTCCAGCATAAGGCTGGCTTGGCCTAAGTTTATGGATTTTAAGGCTAAATGAAACTACAAATACGCTGCTTAAGTTTTACAGCATAAAACTAAGATAAAATATCTACCATAACGGGAGCTGATCATGTCCCTTAACCCTGGGAGAGAGTTAACACATATTTCAGTTAGATGTTTTCAGCTATTCAAGCTTTCCAATGTCAAATATTTCATTTGGAAAGGGCAGATTGAATGTGAATTTAGTGTTCCTTCCAATTTCACTCCCCAGAATGTTTCTCACCCGTGCTGTCTGCGGATACTACCTCCTCCTGCTCCCATCTGCTCCTACTTATGCTTTTTTATCCCCTTTTGCTTCTCAGGTCCAAGCAGAAATTAAGAAGTCATGGAGCAGGTGGACATTAGCACTTGACTTTAAAAGGAAAGCACGAAGTGGGAGCACAACCTACAGTTATGGACCAATGGTTTCCCACACCAGCATCACAAATGTAGCCACAAGAGGAGCACTTGCCCTCCATCTCAATACAAGACTTATACCAGGGACCCTCAATGGACACCGGAATTTGCCAGGTTATGTAAAAAATGGCTCCATTTCTGAAAACTCCATGCCTTCTTCTGGACCAGAGCAGTACAACAAAGATGAGGAGTACCTGAATGGCTCTGGCCTTTACGATGGAGACAGACCTACAGTACTTGTTGAAGAAGAAAGAGAGACAGTGATGTAAAGAGAGAAAGAGATAAAAGAAGCAAAAGGATGGAAAAGGTTCCTGGAGAGCATTTAGTGGGCAAAAGAGTATCAGGCCACGCATTGGATGCCAAGGGTTTCCATACAGTTTCTCTGTTCTATGGAACGAGAAGTTAAGTTATATGGGAAAAAAAATGTGAGCCACCAATGTGGCCAGCTGTCGATCACATACATATTCTCAAGTGATCTAAGTCTCTCTGGTGTTAGCAGAAGCAGGGCTGTCTAGATCCACAGCCTTGCTACTGTTGAACAACTGAGATACTGGGAGTTCATGAAGGAGGGTTGTATAGCAGCAATGTGGTCCTTGGATCTCTTGGAGAGTGTGGGCAGCTGAGGAGGACAGGACTCACCCAGTAAAACAAGAGTCTTGCAGAGAGTGTACAGTGCCATCTTCTTGTGAGGGTACAAGCCACCCTGAGTATCAGTGTCTTCAGTTTGGTTTGCTGTTTCCCTATAAAGTCTGCCTGGTAACACACACAACACTGATCAAGACCTATTGCGGGGTCATAGCTGCCCACCCTTTCAGATAAGCACTCAATGCAGACAGCTCAGTACCACTGGTCGCATGTTCTTCACTTCGGCAATCTCACTCCTCGGCAAAATGCTCCTCTAAGGTGAGCAGGGTTAACAGCTCAAGGTTGCTGAATGCAGGCAGACAATGCTGTTCTCCTCTCCCTGACCTGAGTCCCAGTAGCAAGCCAGAAACCAGTGCAGTTTCAGGATGGAAAATGTGCTTGTCAGAATGTGTGACATTTCTGTTCTTCCAGATGTAGCAGAGAGAGGGGCCCACCGAGTGTGTTGAGGCAGGGTGGGGAATTTGCAGTTCTTGGGTATATGTGCCTATGTGTGTGTGGCTAAAATCAGTTGAGAGGGTAGCTAACTCAGCCCTCCCTTTTTGTGGGTGCTCATGGAAACAGGCTTCAGTCAGTTTTTAAACCTCTAAATTGCTTCTTGTTCCGCCCTCTGAATTTCCTGTTTCTTACTAGCCAAAACCCTTATTAGGAGAAAGACTCCATCAACAGTCTGCCTGTGTCACCCAGCAGCACAAGCTGTGGATACAGCCAGACAAACCTAAGCTCATGAGATCCAAAGGCAATATTTGCTTGATAAAAGCACAGGAATTGCTCATGGATGGTTACTTTTGAACATCTAAACTTTCTTATTCTTTGCATTTTGATCACACACACATGTCTGTGCACCAGCTCAGAGTCTTAGCTGACGTTAACAAGTCTAACTTCAACCAGATAAGGCTATTGCTCAGATGAGGAAAGTTATTGCACAAGGAAATGCCTTCTTCTTACAGGAGACAAAGGCCAGGAAGATTTTGTCACCATGCAGTTTCCCTTGCTGGCGATTTTTTCAGGGTGTACCAAAAGGTTGGTCTCTGATACAGATAATCTTTAGCAGCAATGAAGAGGTACAGTCCTTGTTGGCCAACCGTGTGCTCTGTTGGAGCTGCCACACCAGCAGATCATCTAGCGAAGGGTCTCTGACATTTTCCAAGCATGATACAAGATTGCCCAGAAGTGGGAAATTAGTGACAGTGACCAAACTTCCTGCTGCAGTACGTGCTTCCCCAAAGGAAGGACTCTTGCTGAGCCAGCCTGGATCCTCAATTCAGCCCCTGTCATAACACCACTATTCGCTTGTTTCAGTCTGAGTCAGCTCCTCATGGTGCTTTTTTTTTTTTTCTTATTTCTCTTTTTCCTCTTAGCAAGTTTCTAGTAACTGAAATATTTCAACCACACCTGACTGTTACTCAAATGGAATAGGAAAGAGGTATTGGGCAAGTCTGCAGAAATCCTCTGGGACATAGGTGGGGCCAATGGGATAATCTACCTTCTATCCTGATGCTTTAGATACTGCTGCTGAGTCACGTCAACCAGAACTTCTGAGATGCATCCAGTCAATGCAATCAGCTGGTCTTCTGAGAGCAAATTACTAACTTCCCCAAAACTCTGAAGGAGGTCAGGAAGAGCAGTGGGACCTTGACTCTGTATCCCACATCTTTAGACAACCTCTCAGGTTAGGGCCTGATCCAAACCCCAGTAAAGTCAAGGAGAAAACCTCTTCCCTTCAATATCTCTGAGTTTTGGATTCAGACATGGTAGGGTATGTGGTGGATAAGAGGCAGTCCTCTGTCAGACACTGAAACTCCAGCTACAAACATACATGAGCAGGTCTTTAAAAGCCAGTATTTATCTGTGACAGTCTATTCTTTTGTGTCATTAAAGTAGGTCAAATATCATCAAAAACGTTTTACACCAAATGGCAGGTATTTAAATGTAAGGTTTTCAAAGAATAATCATTCATGCTCAACAATTGTTGTTGTTGTTATTCCTATAATAATACTAGCAATAGTATTACAGAGAAATTAAGTAATCTTGCAAGAGAAGTCAACTCTAGTGAAAGTGTGGCATGAGGAGCTAACCAGCTCCTCAGAAATCTGGGTCAGCCCAGCTACGCTCACTGCTCACCTCTTTCCCCACAGATGCTGGTACGGCTTCTGGAGGCAATCAGAGCGGGCAGAAGTTATTAATAGTTGGCTGTCAGAGTGTGTACAGCTGTGTTATTTAGCATCCCATGTGGCTGAACCACCAATGAGAGAGAAGAACACTGAATATGCTGGCTCTGGCTTTCCAGCTTTCCAGAACTACGTTGTGCTTAAATCCTGCCAAGTAGATGGAATGACCCTCCGGATTTTTTTCACTTAAAGAGATTTCTTAGTATCATTTCATTGTTGGAACAAAGGAAAAAAAAAAAAGCCAAACCAAACCCCCCCCACCAGTGACTCACTATTTGCTTGTATTTGTTGTTTAGAATTCAATATTAATAACATGTTTAGCAATCACTCAGCAAAGTTCAGTGAATACGCAAAAGCCATAAAATTATTTATTAACAAATACAACACCCCTTTTAGAATGCAGCCCTCACTGAAATGCATTTGTCACTTGTTTAGAATAAATGTCAGAAATGTTGTTAAGTGGAGATAAAAATTACATGCACAAGGGATGTACAGGGGAAGAAATACTTTCTTAATCCTTTCAGTTACAAATCATGCATATTAGATTTTTATTTTTTCTCCTGGGTGTTCATGAGCAATATGCATGTAAAAATTTAGAAAATGCTGATAGCAAAACAGGGGAATAACTGTCATTAAGGCCCAGCAGACTTTGTGTTTGTCAAAGCCTGTTCCTATCATTTCTGGGCTGATAACAAACTGTTGATCGAGTATATAGCATGATCTATTATCTGGATATTCAAGGACATCCTTCACTGCTTTTAGTGAGGAAGGGGTTAGACCTGTGATGTCTAAAAACAGAGAAGAAACCACAGTTTGCCCCGGAAGGGCAAGCAAAATGATCCTGCTGGCATTTATCCAAAGCCTCTAGATTCAGACTGGGCTCCCCTTTGCTTTCTCCATCACCAGGAGATGTGGGCATTTCTCAAGGACAGTTTATGCCCATCCAAAGGTCTGAGTCCACCTGGGGTGGCAGTTCCTTTCCTGTCTGATTTACTAATGCAAACATACTCCAAAGGCCACAGAAAACAAAAACATGGTGAGGTGAGGGTGCATTTGTCTGTGATCCATCAAGGTACCACTGCAAACTTGGACAGGGTTTGTGACCTACATCCTGGTTGAGATTCAGCATCGGATTGTGGAGCAGAGAGAGCGTATTGCTTTGAAGTCAGTGTACAGCGAACACATAGGCAGAGAGACTTTCTCAAGTTCACTTCAAGGAGGTCCACAGGAGTTGGTTGCCTGTATTTTTCTAATTTTCCCTCCTCCATGGTGTCAGATTTGTGGCCTTTTTCCTCCCATCTTGTAAAGCAGCTGGCAATGCTCAGGAGTGTTTAGACCCCCCCAGCTTCCCTTAGCCTGATGGGCTGGTACAAGCCAAGCTGTGTACTGCAATATCCCAGCTGACTGGCTCACACGGGAGGAATTTCCTTGCCCAGTAACACCGATGCCACAGAATTGTTGGGCTTGGGCAAGGGAATCTCCATCCTTGGCAGGTTCTTCTCATTCTACCAGCCCAGCACCTCTTCTGTTCTCATCCACAGCAGCATAGTCTATTTTTCTTTGTGAATCCTTCTTACTTGATCTACCTCCTCTTTGGATGGACACAGAGCTGTTAAATGTTCCTCAGCCTTGTGTTTCTTAAGGATTACTTTTGGCAGCAGCCTTGTCATTTTTACTTTGCCTGGATATGTGCAGGCAAATGTTTTTACACCTTCTATATACTGCTTGGTCTAGGTTCAGATGAGATCATGTCTTGTCCTTTTCCTCACCCCTCCTCAACTCTTCTTGTCTGATACATATTAAAGCCAAATTAGTTCACAAAGATCTCCTGAAATTGAACTCTTCAGCCAGGGATTGGCTTGGTTTATCTGTTTATGGGCAACTGGCTGAAGGTTGTAGAACATCCACAGTGCTGGAAACAATTTACCATTTTTTTAAAACATAAAAATATATTCAGAGGAAAGTTTTTATGGGATGTTTTCAGGTTGGTTTGGGGGTTTGTTTTTTTCTTACAAACTCAATGCCTCGTTTAAAAGTTCAGGTTTTGATGTTTCAGAAAGTTAAGAAACCTCATTTAAAGGTTGGGTTCTCTTGTTTTTTCACTGGTTAATTTTTCTACACACCTAGAAAGCTTCAAGCATACTGATGATGAGGAGAGTGATCAGCATATCTCTTAATTCATCTGAATCTCTCACTATGGTCAATGACTCTTTCATCTGAGATAGGACTGCATGAAATAAGAGAAAGCACTTTAAGAGTTGACCTTTAAGGGAGAGTTTGTATGAACCTGTGAAGTCTGTCAATGTGCTTCATTGCTTCTTATTTGGTGTATGTGCTTTTTTATATGTGTTGGTGCCCATGAGTTTGCTAAAATCCTATCTGTGCCTTGTTATGGAAAGTTATGCAGCAGTACTGTGGTTCACAGCCTCTCTTTCTGGCCTTATCTGAATTTTATAACATTTTGGCTGTAACAGGAAGCAAAAGGATAAAAAAATCTGGGGCAGTATTTTCCAAACTTGGGGGGTAATGCTCTTCAACTTTTCATCCTGTGCCACAAACAGGCATTGCACTGATGGTTGCAAGATGCTCAGCAGGTGAGGAAGCTTTAAAGACCATAGGCAGGTTAATGTAGATCTTCACCATGCCACTGCCTTGCTGACAGCACCTGCTAGGGAAGAGACCATGTTGCACCCTCAGGAAGGTCTTGGAAAATTGACATTTTTCAATGAGCTTCATGCTGGAACAGATTTGCTGTTTGATTTTTTGTAGTTATTATTTTTACTGCTATTGCTGATGGGCTGCCACATTCTGCAGAGTAAACAAAGGATATATATCATATCCCTGGCCAGCTACAGAGCTTTTCAAGCATCCAGTGTGATTCTTCAGAGTAGATTTTATATCCCATTCCTCTAGGGTGTCTTGAAATGAGAAAAATATTAAATTGTAAAGAAAATGAGTTTGTGACAGACCCTTGAAATAAATTTCCATCATGACTGGCCATGGCTGTCTGGATTTACCTGGAAAACAAGATAATTCACAAAATGTAAGACAAAAATAAAGAGCACGTCGCTCCCTGTGGATATTCACTTGGAGGTTATTCTCCTGGTTTTGCCTATGGAAGTGAAAGGCTGAACCTGCCAGACAGCAAATAATGTTGACCCAAAGGAACATTTTGGTTTGAGGCAGCAAATCCTGCCATCTCTATAAAAATTAGTTTTTATATGGGCTTCTCCTGTTCCACCAAAACTATTTTTGTGGCCTCTCATAAAATCAAAACTCAAGCTTAGCTCTTAGATAATGGTGGGAGAGCAAAAGAATGCAGAGATGAGTTGTTATAAAGACACATAAATAACTGAACAACATGAAAACATAATTCGACCACTTTGATTAAAAACAAGAAAAAAATAGCCTGAGAAATCCAGATTGATTTTGCTTTCATTCATGAAGAACAAAAAATGCGAGTTGGCATTTCTTGTGTTGCTTCGGGGGTATTTTCACTCAGTAGTGCTCAGCTGGCCAGAAAGTTTGAGCCAGAAATCTGTTTTTAGCGTTTGCATGTCCTTTTTAACCTCTCTGTAGGAAATCTTCCACAGGCCAGTGTGAATGAATTGTGATAGAGAGACATGCATGGAAATGAGACTCAGAACTCACCTTTGCCTATGACCACCTACTGGTCATTTAAAGTTCAGAGACATCAAGCAATCTTGTGCTGAGGTAGAAATATTGCTCACCCACTTAATTTAGTGTTTAAATTAATTTAGTGGTTAAATTTTCTGTCTATACATAAGCTTTGCAATAGGCAAAGGGTGTTTTTTTAGTCAGCATTAAAAAGCATCTTCATTGGCAGCTCTTTGGTCCATAGAAGGTTTTGAATACTTAAGAGCAGGTATATTCTACTGAGAATCAGCAGTTGAAGCTAGGACTGAGATGTTACCTTTTAGCAATGCTAGCACTCCCACATACCTACTTCAGCTGTAGCATTAGGCTTATGGTGGACCATCAGCCATTTTAGATCTTTGAGGCTGCTTTTCTCCACAGAAAGAGCACAAAAAGGACACCAGCAGGGTGGATACCCCTACTCTCTATATAGATCCCAAATTCAGATTGGTTAGAATTTTTCTCCATACTTAACTTCTTTTTTCCAAACTGGCTCTACAAAACAACCCAAAAAAAACTTTTTTAAAAACTTCAGCTAAGTATTTTGTTTTCAGTTTTAACTGGATGCAAATTCACAGTTTTTTTATGGCTAGAAGCCAATCTCAACTCTCAGTTTCAAAACTAATTCAGAGCATCATGACGGGAACGTGATTTGCTGAGATCAGCTGCATAGTGCTCTGCTCTCATCATACCCATCATACCAGGTTCAGAGCACAGATACTCAGGGTGGAAGGTCACCCTGTCGAAACAGTCTCTTTTTTTTTGGGTGAATTTATATAAAAAGGGCACAGAGCAAGATAAAGACTTGCTGTCTTTAAGCCACTCTTAAGAAGGATTATAAACAATAAAATAGTAATTCTGAGTTATCATTTGATTATTTCATCAGGTTCTGTTGAGTGCTCTGATGGGATCTGTTCAGTGTCTGGCTTTCTGGCTTCTCACAAGTAGACAGAGTTCTCTGTGGTGGACAGAATAGCTATAATAAGTGGACAGAGTCATTCAAAGCTGGTCTCTAGGGCAGGATAGTTAGAAACAGACCTGATGTTGATTTTATATTCATTGGCAGAAGGCAGGAGATACTCCACTGAAGTTAATCGAGTTAACTCAGTCCGATGCCAAGGCAAAACAGATCTGAATCTAAACCACAGTTCAAGACTCATGTACAATTTGCATAATGGAATTAAAATAAAGCTTCCAACTCTAGCTACAGAAATACTCTGCTGAGAATGAGAGACCAGGCTTGCTGTTTGGGATTAAATAAAAGAACACCCAAGGCATCTGCTGTCACACAGAACAATCCTGGTTTATCTGTTCCTGTCCAGATCAGCCTGTTCACCCCCCTGCCATACACTGTGGTTATTTAGCCACGCTCAGTTGTTGTCATTGTCAGGGAATTTTCTTAGCCACTTCTTTTTTTTCTTTTTCCTTTTCTTTTCTTTTTTCTTTTTTTTTCTTTTCTTTTTTCTTTTCTTTTCTTTTCTTTTTTCTTTTCTTTTCTTGTTTTTTCTTTTCTTTTCTTTTTCTTTTCTTTCCTTTTCTTTTCTTTTCTTTTCTTTTTCTTTTCTTTCTTTTCTTTTTCTTTTCTTTTCTTTTCTCTTTTCTTTTCTTTTCTCTTTTCTTTTCTTTTTTCTCTTTTCCTTTCCTTTTCTTTTTCCTTTCCTTTCCTTTCCTTTTTCCTTTCCTTTCCTTTCCTACTTGCATGTGAACTTAGATCCTCCAAGTTTCATACTGTATTCCAAGTTTAAACTAGCTCCACAGTATAAAAAGTTCAAGATAGTATCATCATTTTGCCAGAACTTGGGAGGCAAGTGGGGAAAAGAATGTCACAGGGGAACATTAAAAAAAAATATTAAATAAGGTTCCTCTGAAACCTTTCCCACAGACCAGGGAAAGGTTTGCTAACCTTCAAATGAACTTGCTCATGTTTTGCTCATAGAAGATCTCAAGCCATTCAGTATGACCTGCAAAGCTCACACAATGCTTTTCCACTGTCTTCAGAGGGCTTGTGGTTAGAGGTGGTACACTGCTGTTAAATATTGTTGTTTAATTTAAGATGAATATTCTGATTTCCTCATGTGGTTTCTGCATCCTTCTCTAGGTTGGTCCGTTAGTGCGGCTGCTTCAGGGCACACTTGCAAGACTGTACCTTGAACTCCCTTTGCATAAGTGGCATGTAGTCATTATTGCACCCACATGTGCCCATCTCCTCTCTGATGGAATCTCTTGATGGCATCAGCACTGACGGGCAATGATGCTGTTTTGTAAGAGTGCCAAAGGCAACATTTGCAGCAACAGAGTGAAACAAGCTTTGTCCTTATTCGGAATGAATTTGCAAGACTCCAGTGAGGGAGGGCAGGTCTGGAAATCAGCTCAGAGTCTGGCAGGGGCCAGGAACAAAAGAAAAAGTTATGGAAGAGCTGACCCAGATGATCAGAAGTAATTAGGAAGTTTAATAAATCTGTCTTCTTTTCAGGCAGACCTCCCTATCCAGTACAGTTCTGACAGAGGTAGACTTCATTGCACAATTACACTTTCTCCTAAAAGGGTGATGTCTTGAGAGAACAAATGAGGAGAATGTAACAAAGCCAGTATGACTTTCTCTTCTTTTCCTCACTGGCACTTTTTCCATCTTTTTCACCTGAAAAAAATGGAGTACATTAGAACAACCTCAAAGTGAGAACCTGGAATTCAGAATCATTCCACCTGGGTCTCACAGAATAACTTTTGTCTATAACCATAGCAATTGTTTTCTTGGCACATTAACTAAGGAATTTGATGGTATTTTATTATCTTTCTCAGACTGAAGTTTAATGATTCTGGGGTAGTGATGTGGTGTGCAACAACACAGATATGCTGGCATCAATTTAGGATTAAAACCTGACCCCATGAAAATCAACACCAAAATGTCTGTTGATTTCAATGGAGCGGGTTTCACCCATAAATTCTGAAGAGGAAAAGGGTAATTATTCAAATAAATTACCTCTCTTGTTCCCAAACCTTTCTTGCAACCCGTATTTCAGGGTATCTTTTTGCTGAAGTCAATAGATAAGAAAAGCAAGGCCAGAAAGCAGACATCAAGAGGTAGAAGATGGTCTGAGTGGCAGTCTTCTTTCTTGAAATGCTTCACAAGTGACATTAGGCTTTTGTACTGGTATCAGCTTCTACACATGGGTATTTAGGATGTGGTAGATATTTGGCTAGAAAAAGGCATGGGATTAAAATGTTTGAGATGGATGGGATCAGTGTGCACTGGTCTTCCAAAATGCCTGGGCCTGCATCCTCTGAAATAGAGATACAATATCCCCTCAGAAGACTGTTTAAAACAAGCTTAAATGAAGGGTGTTCGCCAAACAGGCAGACCCTGGATACCTAAAACAGACGACAAAGCAATGACTTCATCAGAGAAGCAGCACCTATTTAAACCAGAGCATTATGAGAGGCATGAGCCCTTCTAAATATAGAGCTGGGTGCTTCTCACCAGGCCAAGCTTTTACTTTTTTATTTTTGTCTGTCTAAATTAATCATTCTTCCTTGAGAGCTACTGGAAGGAAGGAACAAGAAGCCACTTGTTGTTAGAGGTAAAATATTTTAAAGGACATGTAAGAGGTTGAGCTGGTTGGAGAGGAAAGTCAGTCGGTTGCAGAAGAGGAAGGACAGGCATAGAGGAAAGTACTGTCACCCAAACCCATGCCCTTGGCCCATCCCCATGTTCAGAAACATTATGTCGATCTCTTGCCATCTGCGTAAGCTGAGGTATGCATGAAAAGACAGACCTGCTGCTAAAACTCATTGCTTCATCTCAACAACTTCAGGGTGACGCACCCAGTCATGGTGGTTACCAGAGGTGATGGGGTCTGGACATTAGAAAAACGCCTCAGCCATTCCCACCAGTCTTCCAAGCTGTGCCCAGGGAGTCTGCTTTCAATATATTGGCTCCTTTTCTTCTTGTCTGAGCAGGAGTGAAAGGAGCTGGGGTGTGTTCTTCCCCCTCCAACACGAGTGCTTTCGCTGAAGTGGTTTTAAGACCTTGTTTCACTTCAGAAGAGGGAGAAAACTGAAAAAAAATAAAGGACAAAAACTGTGATTTCTTTCATGTGTTACAGGGAAATTACCTTGTGTGTGTCGTCAGGCAGGCATTTGGTTTACATTCCTCCACTTCTGCTTCCTGTATGGACCAAAGTAACAAGCAGAAAATGACAAACCACAGGTGTATGTAAAAGGGAATTAAAATAAAAAGAAACCTTTATGGATTCTCATGTGGTATTTCTTCTGTGTCTTTTCCTGTGTATAGAACTCAGAGCCTCAAAAATCCTTCAGAGGCACCCTTGGATGGAGGTGGGTTAGGTGTACCTCTAGGTTCGTGAGAAAGAAGCTCCATGAGCTCCTCCAGTTCATTATGAATACAGAAACATGGGAGTGTTCTATGTCTATAGAAATCCTTTGGGAAGACCTCACACTGGGTGGCTTAAATACCCACTTAAGCTTGTGGTTTTCAGGAGCTCTAGGAATAAGCCTGGTCAGCTCCCATCCATGCTTCTGCTGGGCAGCACCTTCTGGAAACATGGTAATTCAACCTTCTTCTTCCTGGTTTAGCTCTAACAGTTAAATAAGGAAGCTGATATACTGAAGTTAAAATCTGAGGGTTTTCCTCCCACAGTTTAGTCATGACATTTCTTTTGATGGAAGAGTGTACTTTGCACAGGAGGAAGCATAAGGCAAAAGCACTCCCTACCCCAACATTGAACACATTGTACACATTCTGTGGGTTGTGTACCACCACTCCAGTAGCAGTCACATTCCAGCAATATTTTCAGGAAAGCCAACCAATGACTACAGATGGAAACAGGGTGTAGAAATTTTCAGTTTCACAAATGCTTGCTCCAGATGGAGCTCTGTGGGTCTTGGCTGAGAAAGAGATGGGCTACTGTACAGATCGAGTGTCTCGATCCCTTTCACTGACTTCAATGTCAACATCAGATAACATCTAGGAGAGAGAGCAACCACACTGCAGAAGGTGTTCACCCTTACAGATCTCCTCACCCTTATCCCAGGTGGCTTGTCTACAATGCCACTTCTGTGTGATGCAGGAGAAGGTCTGATTCCTATCTCATTCCCCTTGTTTACACACAAGCAAGCTTTGCTCACAGGTTCTAACCTGACCTCTGGATCTTGCTAGAAATAGGCTGGGTATAGTCCAAATCATTTCTTTCAGCCAGGGTTTCTTCCACCTGAATGGAGAAGACAGGATAGAGCACATTGCACCCCCTCCACCTCCAGGTGTCCTGGCCCTCAGTTCTTCCCCAGCACAGCATGGATGACTTCAGACCCAATACAAGCTGGTAAATGACCAACCACTTGGACAACAGTTGCTTGGGTGATGCAGTTCAGTGAGTCTGAGCCTTCCCTTCATCTCCTATTAAGACTAAGTGTTTCCCACATCCTTTGCATTAACTTTCACTGGAGTAAAAGAGTTCATGACACGTCTGGCAATGGCCCTAAACGTCAGCTGGAGAATGCAAAAGAAAATTGCAGAAAAATAAAACAGTGGCAAAAGGCCAGTTGGACAAATCAGCCTTTTCTCTCTCTCTAGTCCCAAAGCATGGTGCTTTCTAAATCTATTGGTCTAATGTGGTCACAGTGGCTATTTTGAAGGATGCTCTCATGCCACCTGGTACACTCACAGTATCAGCATCATGAGAGGCGCCTTGTTCCATTCTCAGCTATGCGATGCCTTTATCCAGCTTGGCACAAACAACGCAGGGTAGTTTCCTGGAGCACTGCCCTCACAGAGAGAGAAGGCTGTAACTGGACATGAGCAAATTCTGCTGCTCATGAGTATGAAACACAATCATAGTCAAACCTGACTGATGGAGACCTTTACAGAATGTCATCCCCACTTGACTGGACTGCTCAGTAGCTTCAAACACTCTTTGGAATTCATTTCTCTTTCTTTCCCCTCTCATTTAGCCATTCCAAAGCTAATTGGTCTCAGAGTCCACAACTAAGCAGTCAAATTTTGTTATGCAAAAGGCCTAAATTCATGGTGACTGTTGCTTCGTGTAGTCCTGTGTGAGACTGGGACTCCTCTACACTGTACAAACAAATGGTGAATTAAACCAGCTGATGCCAGCTGTGCACACCCTGCACTGCTGGTTACACAGCACCAAGCTGCTTTCTTCCCAGACATCATGAGCCAGAGAAAATATGACTTTATGAACCATCCCATTCTGGGGTAGCACGGGTAACAGGTTGGGCTGGGCTGCTTATGGGGACAGGTGAAACAAGAGCAGCATGGGATATTGGCAGCTCCTATGTTGATCTTATGCAGGATATCTAGTTAGGCAGAACCATTTTGCCTGTGAAGCAGAAAGGAAGATGGTGCACAACTGCAGGGGAACATCAGCACAGCATGATGTTTTCCTGCAGTAGTGAAGGAGCTGGCAGAACAAAGGATGACAGAGTACATTCTTCCTGGAGCTGGGCTGAGCCACAAAGGTAACCTTATCCCAGTGACCACCTAAGCATATCCCTAGATACTTAGCCATTCTACTCTCACCCATGCTGCCAGGAGTCTTTTTGATAAGAAGGTTCCTCTTCAACTCTTTTCTGCATTTTGAGCCAACAGTTCAACCCAGAGAAGGGCAGATGAGAGCTAAATGCCCTTAAACGCAACCTAGGTGAACCTGGACAGGGAAGTAGTGATGCTGAATCAAGGAAAGACAGATAAACAAGTGAGATCTAGCTAGACATAAAAACATACATTTCACCCACCATGAGAAAAAGAATTCAGCTCACTGCTAGCTGTCGATTCCAAAATCCAATTGTCGGTTCCAAATCTCTTCAGTTCTCTCTCAAAGAACAAAAACTTTATAAAGAATTTTCCATTTCTCCACTGAATGCCACAAAGATTAACAAGTAATATTAGCTCCACTGA
This sequence comes from Pezoporus wallicus, assembly GCF_028554395.1. Classification (NCBI taxonomy): domain Eukaryota; kingdom Metazoa; phylum Chordata; class Aves; order Psittaciformes; family Psittacidae; genus Pezoporus; species Pezoporus wallicus. The sequence continues at coordinate 1,211,610 of NW_026637044.1, read as the reverse complement.
AGTACCTTCATCTGCCCATGGAAAATAGAGGACATCTAAGCAGCCAAACTTTGAGCAAGAAATTAAATCCAAACTATGTCTGTTTGGAAGCAATATCCCTTTGGAGAAGAGAAGGATTGATATCTGCCAAAGTGCTAACAGATGGTTTTTATACGCAGTACCGTATAAATTTTCTGTAGGAGGAACACTGGATGCAGCAATGCTGAATGATTTATCTGAAGCGGCAGGTGTATTGCAAACTGCGTTTCAAGCTGGTTTGTGTGTGTATGGTGAGGAAGGAGGGCTTCATCGAGTGGTAAATTGTGGCCATCTATGCAGTAGGATGTGAGCCAACTAGGCTATTCCATGAGTCTATCTTGAGTATATTTATCAGTTCCAGCAACAAAATAGCTCATGTAATACTTGTTGAATGTGCTTTATGGCCTGCTTGGGAGATAGATTAGTAGTGAAATCACCGTTATAAAGCAGAAACCTGTAATTCTGATTTTTAAAGGTGGCTCATTCCTACTTATGCACAGTTCCCACTAGTTTGAGAAGGAATTAAATGAACAGTCCCTTCCAACCTTAAATTTTAAGCTTGATTTTGCAAGATTTCTGCCCATGTCTCCCCCAATATTGCTGCAGTCCTTCCTCTATCCTGAAGGAATAAGCAGTCCTGGAGGACATCTTAGCTCCCCAGAAGCTGAACCAAGCAGCCCTCATTAACTTTTTCAGAGAAACCATGGTGTTATTCTGGATACAAAGCCAGTCTATCAAGCAATGAAATCTCGAACTTTTGGGGGCCACAAACTGAAAGGCTCATCTAGCACATGAGATCTCCCCTGTGGGAGAGCCCAGGAGTTAGGCTGTAGCTGACAAATCATTCCTACTCAACTGCAGGAATTACTTTTCACCCATTACAGATCCAGACAAGACAAGACCAAGCCTCTGGTCTTTCTCCCTTACCACAACCTTGTAGTCTAGATCTGAGTGGTCAGAAGTGAATATCAACAATTTCCATCAGTCACTGGTGTTGTAGGACAGGAACGAAACCCTGATACTGAAAACACGCAAGATGACAGCCTTCCAAGTAGAAAGGAGGGAATCATGTCTGCATGAGAGAGATATCACTGACCAGATGCAAAACCAATTCTTCCTCATGACGTGGCTCCTACCTAACAGCAGATAATTGCAGATACACTGTGAGTTCAATTAGAAGACAGTATCTGCAGAGAAAGTGCTAAAGGAACCTGAGACGGGACCAAGAAAGATTCAGCTTGCAAGTCCCTTAACATGAGAGTCCTGGAAGCTTTGAAGGAACCTGAGATGGGACCAAGAAAGATTCAGTTTGCAAGTGAAGTCCCTTAACATGAGAGTCCTGGAAGCTTTGTAATACTGAGGTGAGATGAAGGGAGCAGGAGAAAGTATGCAAAGAAATAAGTGAATAAACGACCAGGATGAGTCTGCTGGAACAAGAAATGTTTTTGGCAAACATGAGCTTCTCCAGAATGTCAAGCATTATTTATTCACTTATGCCTAAACCCGAGGAACATCTTGTTTAAATCACACACAACGGCATGGCCAGACCCTGCACGCAAGTAAATCAGCGTAATGTCACTGAGCTCCAAGAGATGATGTTGATTTACACAGGCATATCACAACTTCAGTTGGTAGGAAGGTACTTAGGCTGCCAGCCAGGATATGGTGTAGGAAAAAAGGGAGAAGATAAAAAGTGGAAAAGGTCTGTGGCATGAAGCAAGGTCCTTGCTGGTGAATGTAATCATGGTAAAAGAGGTTAAAGTGAAATCTTGCTGAAACTCTTCCCACCTGCTTCTGCTACAGTCAGCACATGAACAGCTCCTGAATGCAGTCTGGGGACTTTTCTCCCATTTCACAACATGTAAAAGACGTGTCTCTACCCCAAAGCTCTTCTGCTGCCCATGAAGGAAGGTTGCAGTGGGGTAGATACACCTGGAGGCATTCCCAGGTGGTACATCTAGTAGATGGAGCTTAGGGGTATCAGTGAGTTTCATAGCTCTCATAAGGATTTTCCTTTATGTTTGCCCCTCCTCATTTTAATACCCCTACTTCCTAGAGGTGTAGTTGGATTAGGCACAGTCTGAAATTCCTCCACCTTTTATTTTAACCTGCATCTTCATGCTGATGCTTGAGCTCCTGCAGCTTTAGTACTAGGAGAGGCAGGTGCAGGTATCTCACGAGCTCCTCCATGTCAGTGGTCTTTGCCACATGCTTCAATTTGTTCCCTTCCCTAATAAAATTCCAGACCTTACCCTCCCTTTCCTGAAGGAACCAAGGCAAAGGGGGTTGCACAGCTGCCTGCTCTAAGTGGGGGGAGCGTTTGGAGAAATAAGCATCACATTACAGTTTGTATTAATAAACCAGCAGCCAGTATTTCATTACTAAATGGATTTTTTTCTTCTTATTCCAAATTACGTAGTGCCATATCCAGACTCTGATGCTCTCTGTACTTCCCTGATCTGTATCTTCATTGTAAAACCTTGCTTTCCCAAATTGAGGGTGCTGCTGTTTCTAGTTACCTACAGAGAAACAATAGTTACTGCTATGAATTATGCCCTGGAAGCGCAGAAGGAACATCTGGAAAAGGGGACACCAGACCACAGAATTTAGGGGATATTGGGGACTGCTGCAGGTGACCCCTGGTGTGTAAAATTACTCACAAACTCATCGGATGCTGCTTAAAAATTAGCCAGTTTGCCTGTGCTCTCGATAACTGCTTTGGATCAACAATCCAGAGTCAAGTCTATAAAACATGATCTCCTATTTTGTTTTGGGGAAGAAAAAGATCATGTTATATTTGACTTCAGGTTAGACTTGAACCATGTTTAGTTTTTCTCCGCAGCCATGAGGACTGGAAATTTAATTTTGGTTTTGAAAGAAAGCTGGCTTCTCTGGTAACCACAGGACTTTCGGAGTGGAGTCCTGAGAGGAAAATGCCAGCTCTTGGGAAACCTGCAAATTCACAAGAACCAGCAATGCTGTCTGAGAGTCATTTGGGGGAGTGTCTGGCAAGAAAAAGATGAAGGAAAAGAAGACACGAGTCTAATCCAGAGGGATCCATTCAATCCAATGCAATTATTCTTGTTTATTATTGTGTACATTTTTCTGGTCAGCTCCTATCTGCCAGCGTGATGCCACTGAGTCCTAATCTGCACAATGAGGAAAACACATCTTTGTTGCATTCTGAATCATTTCCCTAGACAAAAGCATCGGGTTTTTTTTTTCAGAATGGGTTCTTAAGTTTCTGCAAAGAAATCAAAAGTTAAACATCTGGAATGCGGCAAAAGTCATGCTGAAAATATATCTTTCCCTCAGTCCCCCAGCAAATTACAGCAATGGTCGGAGGTTTTGCCTTCTCTTGTATTCAGCTGAGTCCTGTCTTGTTCATTCACCCTCCCACCACATCTTCCCTGATGTTGCTATGGGTCTGGGGTAAAGGCATTTCATAAATCTTTATGTGATGTGAGATCATCTCTGCATTCAGCCTAAAAGTAGAAATGGACCCAAAATTAATTCCACACTAAAAAGGTACTTCTGAGCCTCAGTGGCAGAAGGTCTACTTTATCTTGAGTGCTTCCCCAAAATGGGCCCACAGGAAAGCTGGAGAAGGGCTTTTGACAAGGGCAGGTAGGGACAGGACAAGGGGGAATGGATTTAAACTGACAGAGGGGAGACTGAGATGAGATGTGAGGAAGAAGTTCTTCCCTGTGAGGGTGGTGAGGCCCTGGCACAGGCTGCCCAGAGAAGCTGTGGCTGCCCCATCCCTGGCAGTGTCCGAGGCCAGGCTGGACGGGGCTTGGAGCAACCTGGTCTAGTGGAAGGTGTCCCTGCCCTTGGAGTGGGGCTGGAACTAGATGGTCTTTATGGCGCTTTCCTACCATAGGATTCTATTGTAGAGAGGAGACCACATAAGAGGTTTTCAGCACAGCAGGGCATCAATATTCAGTTCAAATTATTGAAGTGGTCTCATACATAGAGTGCTTAAAATGATCTTACTGTAAGGCTTATTAAGTCTGATCAGTAGAATTATTATTAATGTATAACCATCTCCTTCCTCTGTGTCACAGTGAAGATGCAAGAGGAACAGTCTGACAGAGAAAGAGAGAAAAGCAAGCTCAGCAGAGGAATTATTTAGGGAAAGCTTTAAATGGGAGCCATGGAACACAGAAGGTACCTCTGCTTTACAATCAAGCTCCCTGCTTTGAGCCATCAGAAAGAGATGCCACCCAAACTGAGCCTTTCAGGGACCTTCCAGACCTGCTCCAGGGCTTCATCTCTGTGAGCTCAGGTGCCTTGAAGGATCTTGCTAGACATCTACTGATTTTTCATCATGGGGGGAGTCAGATCTCAGGACAACTGGTGTCTCAATGTATTGAAGATATCAGGAACAGAAAAGAGACCTGGAGACTCAAGTCGTTTGCTTATTTTTGCACTTGAAGCACAGTGTGATTACAGAAGCCAGCTTCAGTCAACCTGGACCATACCGTCTCTGGTTCCTGTCATGCAAACCCCAGCATGAGAGCCAGCCAGTCTTACAGGGTTAACAATTTTAGATCAGCCAGTTTTTCTGAATGTTTTCACTTGAGTAAGGCCATTTCTCTTCATAGGCAAGTTTTTGAGACAGTTATCCATTTAGACTCAAACCACACTAACCTTCTCTTGTGGTTGTTCTGAGCCAGCCAAATCCCCTTGTACAGGATGTTATAGCTTGTACTCATATCTGTACTATCTCTGCAGTTACTCTCTCTTATCTAAGCTTGTTATTGGTTTCCTCGCTACCGCTGAGTCTGATTTTCAGCTCCCTTTGACTTGCAGCTATTGTTTTGCTCGTCGTACTTTCTGTACTTTTGCCCACAGTTCTGTGTGGGATGGGTTTCCAAAAATGCCTCTTGTGATATTGAAACAAAGAGAATCATCACTCCAGATATACAGTGCAGACCTTGAAATTATAATCCCCACATCTCCACATTGCTTTTGAGAGGCTGAAGAAAGAGTTTCCCATGCTGACACATGTATTATCACCCCAGATTTACATTCATGCATTGCTAAAATGAATGGGGTGATCTGCCCCTCTCCACACTTCTGTTGCCACAAAAGTCCTGGCATGGGGGTGGATGAATTGTGGGAGTTTTGGTTCAGTGGCTGAGTTGAAAACTAAGGGAAAAGGGGAAGGAGGAGAGAGGAAATTCAACAGGCAAGATAAAAAAAATATTTTTGACAATTACTTACTTCTGAACTTTCCATTTGGGGTCAATCAGAGAAGTTTTATTTGACACAATAACTGGAGTTATTTAGCCCTGCTGCTGCTGATGCCTCAGCTTTGAATTTAAAGCCACTTCGTAATGGAGTATTCTGCTCCCATAAGGCAAAAGCTGAAAAGTTTTATTTTTCAGTGTCAAAGCTACACAGCAGTTTGTCCTCAACCCCATGGGGTGTCCCTGTGGGGACGTATTTTTCCCTGCCAGGGCAAAAAAATTACATTCTTATTCATGTGTGCATGGGGCTTTTTTTCTGCTCAGGGTGTCTGATGCAGTACGAAAGCTGTCTCACCAGCTGCCAGAGCAATATGCTTTTAGCTTGAATTTGTGCATGGATGCTTTGAAACTTGCAAATTCAGAAAGAGCTTGTGTGGGCACACAATTCCTGCTGAGACACCACTGCAGGACTGTACGTCGTGTGTCATGCGAAGTGCCAGATGAGCACACAGGGCTTGGCACACAGAACTGAGACACAGTAACATGTTCCATGTCTCCTACAGATGCAAATTATCTCCCAGAAAGCAGTCCACCACAGCTTAAGATGTAGATGGTACACTTCATTGCCTGTAGAGACCAGATTCAGAGGGGCACAGGTAGGTGGTAACCCATGACTCACCATCAAGGCCATTCCTACTTGGACCAATGCTGAAACTGGCCTCTAGAGGATCCACACAACGTATGGGTTTTATGGGGAGCTCAGGGACTCAGGCTTCCAGTCCTGCTTTGTGTTCTGCTCAAGCAGCCATTAATTACCCCATTTCTCTAACAGTCCCAGACCAGGAGGTAGCAGGGATGCAGAAAACCACATTCTGCGCTTCTCTATGACTGATCCTAGCATAGCTTTTGTTCTTCATGCATATGAATCCAGTTATCCTATGTCTCATATCCCTGAGTGACAACCTTATTGCACAACCCCAAAGAAGAGAGAACAGAAGAAGAGAGAGAAGAGAGGAGAGGAGAAAGGAGAAAGGAGAAAGGAGAAAGGAGAAAGGAGAAAGGAGAAAGGAGAAAGAAAGGAGGAAGGAGGAGGGAGAAGAAAGGAAAAGAAAGGAGAAAGGGGAAAGGAGAAAGGAAAGGTGAATCAATTCTTTTTCCTTGTCCATGAACCTTTTTCTGGTTGGGTGAACACTAATAAAAGTCCACTTGCCTGGATGCTGTTCACAAAGTTTGGTAAGCAGTATAGAGTCTGGAGATGGCAGTCATAATTTGCTGGTTCATATACCATCATGCATTTCACATGGATTTGCTGGTTCACAGACCAGAGTAAGTGGGAAATGCCAAGAAGCCTTCAAAATGTTGTATGCAAAGGACAGGGAGATTTGTGAGGGGTTTCTTCTCCCAGCCATACACATTGCATGGGCACATACTGCAGTGCCCTGTATTTCTGAATACTTCCATACTTTCTATGTCAATTCCTTCCCCTCCCTGTTTGTCCCTCAGGCTTCCTGCTTTTCTACACTCATATCCCATTTCTTTAGCTTCTAGGTAAACCCCAGATCCCCACCAAAAAATCTAACCCAAGATTATTGCCTTCTAGGAAGAGAAATCTCTGGCCACTGAAAAGTTAAGTTCTATGCCCTCACACATTTCAGCATCCCTTTGGGACAGCACGGCCTGCTTGTTCGTTTTTCACAAGGTCTCAAGTCTTTCTCAATACTGATAGTTAAACTACTTGGGATAAACCAAAATATTCCACAAATTGCTTGTAGCTTTTTCGTCCATCAACTGTTTTTATTTTACAGTCTCTGTAAAGAGAATTGGTATCAAGATGAGGACATTCATATCTTGTATTAGTTCAGGAGAACTACATAGCTTTGAAGCATATGATGCTGCTGGGTGAGAAGGTGAATCCTAGGGAACTGGGATTCTCAGCCAACAGTCCTCAGCACTTTTATATCATTGGAAGGAAAAGTACTTCTGAAGAAGCTTGCCTGGATGATCTGAATGGACTTTACAAGCTGTATTCTTTCAACACAGACACACAGACATGTGGGCTGTGGTAGACAGTGTGTTACTTGTGCAAAATTGCCAAGAAAAAAAGAAATATAAGAGGCCTAGATGCAAGTTTGTAGGATCTTATAACCTCCCTAGTCCTGCCATAGCCTCTGTGGGTAACCCCTATCTCTTGCACCTTGGGTCCTCAGTGGTGAATGAGGCTGCCGCGCAGCCAGGCTTGGGAGAGGCCAGAGGCTAATGGTGCAAGAGCCATCCCCAAGTTGTTTATTGAGTACTTAGCACCAGTGAATCACAACTCAGATAGATGCTGGGAAGTGGAAGAGAAAGCAGTCTGAATCTCTTACAGAAAGCAACAAAACAAGCCTCCAGTTATTGAAGTTCCTTCTAAATGACCTTTACAGAGTAATGAACTTAATTTACCTCAGAAGGATGAGCTGTTTCTAATGTGATTCAAAGCTACTGCCACAGGGATTACTGCCAAGGCAACTGCATGCATGGGTAATTTGGTAATTCCCTCCACTGCCTGCCTATGAGCAAAGTCTATGTGAAGACTCTGAATGCCACAGAGGTGTGCGGCATTGCAGACTAATTGCATATTTTACTATACCACTCACCTACCAAAGATGCCAGCTCCAAGCAACTGAGAGAATTCAATAGGTCTCTGTGTGATGGTAAAAAATATATATATAAATCAGCTTTATTGAATGCATCCAGCTTGGGTTCAGGGGTTAATGAAAGTCAGATGAAGATGCCAGCCCTTTGATGTGCTGCTGGCTGTGAGGCAGCTTCTCAACCAAAACCCTAGTGAGTGTCACGACAGAGGCATTTTTTGCAAGAGGCAAAAAGCTGCGAGTAACTGGAAGGACTGGTTTGCAAAAACAATTTGATTGGAAAATAAGGCTTGAGTTTCTTTCAGTTCTAAACTGACCACAAAGAGTGCACTCAGTTAAAAGCCAGGATGATTCCTAACAGAGGTTCATTTACAATGATGTCATAGAGTACTATAAAAAACTGAGAAACAATTTTTATTATTATCAATATTATTACTTCAAGTACGGCGTAAACCTCTGTGACTTTAAATAAGTGCAATTCTGGGAACTTCAGCTACAGAATTGACTCAGATTTTAATATGACTTGTACTCTTACAGAAGATTTATTATCATCAAAAGCAATGTAACAAGAGTCTGGGCAGAGATGACTGTGAAGCTGGAAGGACAATGGCATATAAAAGGTTAGATTTGAAGATCTCATTAGCCCATCTTGCTTTAAAACCTACAAATCTATAAGAGGCTGTTTGGAGGTTCTTACAGAGCCATTACACTATTTCTTCCTATATTCTCTGCCCAGACAACTCTTTTACAACAGGTGATAAACAACCAGCCTTCATTATCATTTGATTATATTACCCTTTGGATCAAATCCAATTATATGAGCATCTTCCTTCTCCAAACATCTCTGATTAGTTTATACCCTCTGAAATTATTCATTTCCTTAACTAATGTCCTCTTCCCTGGTAAACACTATATATTTACATACATCTCCAGTCTCATTAGCTTTGCACAGGCCAGAAGACACTTGTCCACCATCCAGCTTTAAGCAGATGCCAGGAGATTGCTCTCTGGGGCAAAGTGAAATGATTTTGCTGTCATTCTCAATGCTTTGTATATCTTTCTAAACAGCTCCCTCTATATACCTCTCTGTGCTTTTGATAATGTGTATTTCTCTATCCTTACCATGTTTATATGAAGCCTATTCCATAGAGGAGATTTCCAAAAACATGGGAACAGTTAAAAGACCTAAATCCATATGAAATCCTATAGAATTTGTTGCTTATTTTGCACTGCTGAGATTGCCCCAGAAAAGGTTTTAATGATGACATTGCCCCACATCCCTTTTTTCCTCATATGTATCAACCTACCAAGCTGTTGTATGAGCGCCAAATACTCTTGTTTCCATCAGGACACACCAGGTTAACTGAAACAGGTGAAGCAAACTCAATCTAAGTTTACTGTATTATCTCTTCTCAGCCAGGAACTGAACCCTGGAAAATATCCTGGGTCTAATCTCTTTATGACAGAGGCTAAAGAGTCTTTGTTCCCCTGTCTTGTTCCAGCTCAACCTCCCTCTAACTCTAGAAGCTGCCTAGGTGCCATCACCAAGTAAAGAACCAAAGCTGGGAGCCCAGGAGCCAAGTATGTGCTGTTGATGGGGATTTGCCATGACTGATGAACTCCAGCAGGATATGTAGGTGGATGGATTTTTCTCTGAAGAAGGTCATCAGCCTGGCCAGAGGCATGGCTCTGGTTTTCCCCTGGAGTAGGGAAAAGCACACCAAGGTCAGAGAAGCACTCCTGAAGGTTGCATCAAGTCCAGCATTCTGGTGGCACTTCAGTGAGGAATTGCCCATACATTAGCAATGTCCCAGCATGGTTTATACATTGCCTGCAAAGCCTTTACTATCACCCTGGGGCTACCCAGCTCCCGTCTGTACATCTATTATAGCTCCACATTGATTTATAAATGCTTTCTTCTCTCTTGGCTGAAACCATCACCAGAGGAAAAGGCCTTTTCTTGCAGACATCTCATTTCTGCCTTGTCTTTTTAGGCGCAAACTGGGGAGGTAGGAAATTCTCCCATAGCTTCCAGACTTGGAACAAGCTGGAAAGCTGGAAACAAGCGCACAATGCTAATGTTCTAAAGAAGCTCAGATTCAAAGTCCTTCAAGGAGAGTTTGGTGAACACCGTGGCAGCATATGAAGTGACCTGTGCCCTGGGTGCACAAGCACTGAAGACTCCAGAGACCTCTGAAGTAGTGCTGAAGGACTATGGAAGGAGTCAAACCTAATGCAGACCTGGACACGTTGCCCTGTGAGACCTATGCCCAGAACAGTGTCTCTCTATGGTCCAGGACAGTGCTAGTTGGCCTGGGCCAAAACCATGGCAGATTATGCCAATATTTGCATAGTATCTTCTATTTAATATCTTCATAAATGACCTGGACAATGGGATCAAGTGTACCACAGTAAAGCACTCTGCAAACAGCTAATGGAAAGTGCAACAGAAGAGCAGAATAGCTTAAGGACTCATGCAGGCAGCTTCATAATATCTCAGCTTATCACAGCCAGGAATAACACTCTTCTTTTTCCCCAAGGGGGGGGGGGGAATTCTAATGCTTTTTCATTATAAAATATATCGTGGCCAAAAAAAAAAAAAAAAAAAAGGAAGAGGAATAAGGATTAATTGCATGATCTTGTGTATCCTGGGGAGTTTTCAGATAAAGAACAGAGAAAAATGTTCAGAGCAAATGAAGAGCCAATTAATGGGTAATTTGTTTGTATCATTTAGCAAGTCCTGCTGAGCACCTGGGGGATGCTATTGCAAGGGAAGCCAGGGACTAGTTCTCCTAGATGTAAGCAGATTAGCTTTCCTTTTTCTAAACCTCATGCATTTTGTATTACTTCCACAGGAGGAGAGATCACAGGTTCATGTCCCTAACTTCACCTTGCCTGACAGAACTAATTCATCTTATACATCTGTCAGGAGGCAATGGAAAAGAGGTCTGTTTGTTAGGTAAGGTCAGCCTCCCACTGATATCCTGGGATTCATCTTGGGGTTGAATTCTCCCCTGCATAAAGAGACAGACACAAGGAAGTCATCCTACCTATCTTACAGTCAGGGGGCAGGTCCCAGACACATCTGTTGTCTCCCTCCCTCCCTCTCCATCGTATCTCCATTAGTGTATCATATATATCAATGTTTTTATATCTATCAGCTCCAAAACAACCCTCCTGCCTGAGCCCAAATGTTCCCCACAGACTGTTGTTAGTTCTTCAAGGCATGAAAGTGCTAACTTTCAGTTGAATAACTGATATTTTTTATTGTCCTGAAACCCCAGGCACAATCTGAATCCTTCATGTTCTCCTGCACATACTGTACTAGATGCTGTATGAATCCAGAGAAGAAAGACACCACTACCCCCAGGGTTGCTGAGCTCCAACAGCTTAATGCACTTGTGACAATACAATGACTGTAAATAGCAATATGGGTATTATAACCACCCTATTTTCCACCCTATTGATAAGTCTCTACACAGTAAGGACTCTTGGCTCTCTGCATTTCCTCTCTTAGTAAATTATGTTTTCCTGGACCCCTTCCATGGTGACAAATTGCATGAAGCCCCATAGGCACGTTCTCTTGTTTAATCAGAAGGCTAAGTGGACTCAGATGCCTGGCCTGAACTCAAATTATGACGCCTGTCAGCAGTTGATGTGCTGCTTTCCTAACAGTCAGCTCTCACTTCTTGACACATTGCCGGAATCTGGTAAAGCAGCAGTGCCTCCTGAAAACATTTGTTACACCCCCAGCAAGAAGCACCCCAAGTGACAAGTATGAGTCATTAGATGGAAGATCAGCAGACAGAAATGAATGCCTTTCTCAGTGAAAAAGAGCATCAAAACAAAAGAAAATTAATAAAAATGAAAAGCAGGGGTCTAATGTACTCACTGAGTAATTATAGCAACAAAAGCACGCACCAAGCTAAGAGCTTCTGTGGAAGGAAAAGCTGAATACTGAGAGTCCAAGCCTATTTGCTGCAGATTTCGATTCTGCTCCATTTGCATGTAGGACATATAACCTGCCCAGAACTCCCCACGTAAGAAGAAACCACATCGAGGCAAGTTTCCTGCATTTCCCCAGAGACTTTAGAAGCCTTTCAGATGCCCAAAATATGGGCTAGCTGGTAGCATTCTGCAGTCTTCCTGCAACCCAGTGTCCACCCACAGAGGGGTGAGAGCATAGAGACAGAGGGAAGCATGTGGCGACCATTTGCAGTTTCACCTGCAGATTCATCTCCTCACTGAATTTGCAATTTTCATTTGCAAATCTCAGGAATTTCCTCTGCTTTGATAATGCTGTAAGAAACCACTTGGATTTATGAGTTCCAATTTAGAAAGCATAGTGTTACTAATCCAGTGATTATAATCCCCTTAAACTGACCCTGGATTAATCATGGGAAAAAAAGATAAAAAGGTGAATGGATTTTTTTTTTTTTTTTGGTGTAGTTTTAAAACAGAGTTTCTAGCTATTAAATGTACTATTACATCTTTTTCATTCTGTGGCAAACTTCACTGTCCTGTCTTTATTCTAACTATGTTAATAACATCCTAATAGTACCTCAAAGGTGAGGAAGTTATATTAGTTGCTCTCACTTCCTGTTTGGCACTATTGTTTTATGTTGCTATACACTGTGAAACACCATATCTCACCCAAAAAATCCTGCCAGTTTTCAAAAAGCTGCCATGTCTCTAAAAGAGCCCTTATTATCTGAGCTTCCTACCAGCACAAGTCAACCAAGCCTTTTCCTTTAAGCAGGTATCCCACATCTCAGGTTATTCAAGAGAAATGTCAGCCTTTATTTCAAATCTGTTTAACACTAAAAAATAAAATAATTCTGCAGCCACACTGAAATTCACTCAGGACAAGGTGTTCTGCTGGTGTGGAAAATAAACTAGCTGACTTCATCTCAGGAGGAAGCTGTGGTGCTGGAGCGTGTCCGTGTGTACCAGGACACATCATTACCCGATTAATGGCTAGAAAATGACATCTTGCAGAGCTAGAGATGGAATCTCTGCTGAGTTCCAGGGCGTTCATCTAGTGGGTTTCTCTCTCATCTGGCAACAATCCATAAATTGCCCTTGGGGAGAGCCTTTCCGCTAGCGTCAACAAGCAGTGTGTCCCGTCTTGCCCAGTAGAGTCAGGCTCATCTGAAAAAGTCAAGACGTGTTTTGTGCTACGTAGACAGCATCCAGGACAACTGGGAGTAAATGCCCCTCCTTTCAGGATCTCCAGCTCATGGACATGGAAAGCTAGCTGGGGCGGTAGGAAGAGAAGTGGTAAGAATCAAGGATAGAGGAAGGGGCATCCCAAAGTCCCAGGATACCTGGCTAGCAAAAACACTGCTTTCCCACCAGTTCCTTAACCCTAACAGAAATAATTGAGTGGAACAGACTGGGTTGATTCTTGGAGAGCTGAAGAAAGCAAGTGTGGTTTTGTCAAAGGAACAAAGGTGATCGATGGGGCTGTGGAGACCATTCTCAGAACAGTAAAGCACCATGGATGACAGCACCATGATCAGGAGGGAGCCACAAGGGACTAGCCATTGACTGACTGACGATGACCATTAAATGCTCTTGATCCTTGAGACTAAGTGAGTTTATTCATCCACCCAGGAGTGAGCAGGAAAGCATCAGCTTTTGGGGTGAAGTGAGACACAACCAGCTGAGGACATGAGAATTAGCCTATAAAATATGGCTCTGAATGGAAATTTGAAAAAAAAACAAAACGCGAAAGTCTGCATTCATAAATATGTGCAAGGGAGCTTGGAAGAAAGGCAGGTGCAGAAATCAATTTGTTAGAGAGGAAACAATCTATTTTCAACCTGACACCTTAATATAAGCTCATCTGATGACTAAAACAAAGATACCAATGTGACCTGAGATGCTTTGTCTGCAGGTTCAAGTGACATCCTTGCTAAACTCCTCCAGGCGTAGTAACCCAGGAGAGAGCTTTATGGGTCAGTAGTCCCCTGAAACTCCAGAGCTTCCTCCTCCAGAAGCTCTGTGTCTCTGCCATAAATTACATCAGTAATGTCACTTCAGATTTGGTGGAGCATCACTATTCAAGAAGCTTTCAGCTGTAACAGTACAACTACATGCTGGACATGCTGTTCTTAAAAAAAACAAAAAAAAAAACCAACCAACCAAACGACACTGAAAAAACCCCACCACTGCCAAAAAAAAAAAAAAAAAAAATCACCATGTAATTTTATGATATGCCAGTTGTATTTTCAGGATAAAAATGTACCTTGTAAATTGAAGGGAACCTATTTGATGTAAAATCTAGTGGAGGCAAGTTGATGAAGCTTTTCCCTGAGGGTGTTGTGTCCAACCTCAGGCAACTGCATCTCAGATACTGTAAAGTGAAAAGCAACCAGTGTCTTCTCTCCTTGAGGGCTTCAGAGTATGAGAGGAAAATGTGTTCAAAATACGTTGCCGTTTCCACAGTAATCTCTAGTTTCCAGCACTGCCCTCATTGTGATAGCTGTATTTTGTGTATTCATAGCATTGTTTTGAAATGAGAGTGCTTCTTTCTAATTCAGTTTGTTTATGTTTGCCTGTGAATGTGGACTAAGAAAATTCACAGATGTAGCATGCCATATCTGTTCTAGAAAAGAAAGCACATGCAGATGTCTTTTGTGATGGGAATGGAGACTTTCAGAGTAATTAAAAGCAATCCTTAATATACAAAACAGCCTCATTTAAGAATGAGTTCTTTTCTTGCAATTAGCCCCACAAAAATTAAAAAAAGAAAACCACACTTGCATTCACCACTCATTTAATTGGGAGCCTTTTTTTAAATGCAAGTTGTTTTGCTGCTACGTTTTCTAGATCCAAGTGTTCTGATTCTCTGCAATTACAAACAATTACTTGATTAGATGTGAGGCAGACCTAGCCTTTTACTGGTATCACAGCTTTCATGATTCACATGGTTAAAATGAGTTAAACAACATTAATCACTTCAGATTAGATACTCAGAGCAGGAAAAATTGACCAAGTTACCTTGACTTTAGTAAAGTTGCACAGAATTATATTAGGCTGAAAATCCAGTACGGGTACGATGGCATGATTAAAAATCAGATGGTACATAAAAAATCAGAGGCTGTTTGGACTGCTGTGTTTAGCCTTTGCCCTCCTTGAATTTGCCTCATTGTTTATTATCAGAATTATATCATTAACATTATTGGATTACCAGATAAAGTCCTCTCTTGCAATGAGCTGTAATAGCTAAACCATCTGTTTGTAAGTATTAAATCAACGTGCTGAGTCATATATCTACATTTGAGCATCCAGACCATTACAGAGACATTACAATATCTCCTTTAACCTTTCCAATGATCTAAAATTTGTTGTTCTTTAGTCATGGCACTCATAAGACAAAAAAGGCCTTTCCTGGGCCCATGGAGAGAAGCCCAGGTGATGGGTGTATAAACAGCACATTTCCATGACTAAACCTCACCCATCCATTGCTGGAGAAACCCCAGGTTGTGGTGGAACCCAGTTTGGTGTGGTGGCACCCACACAAAGTGGTGTCTCATGAATTCCCCTGAGGCTGCTGTCTAAATATCTCCAAAGAGTAATTCAGGGTGGAAATATGGAAAGCATGGGAAACAGGGAAAGCATTCATGTTCCGGTTTGTCTCCTGGAGAGTTCTACCTGTCTGTCCAGGTGTCCTGCTGAGAAAGGCATCCATCCTGGCCTGGAGGATTAAACTGGCATTTCTACAGTCATGTCATTATCATCTGACCTGCTACTGAAAGGCAGCCACCTCTGGAGGGAGAAAAATACAACTAGTTCAATAATCCACAACCAACTTCACCCAGGGCTTTGGGTGGAGGAGCAAAATGAAGTGACAAGCTGCGAAATACTGACCAAAAAGGTAAGATGAAATTGCACTCAGTGGGAAATATAAGTCTTGCTTTCAGCTGGACTTGCTGGGATGAATGAGCTGGGATGAATGAGCTGGGAAAATTTAGCCTTTTCTGTTTTCTATTTATACTAATGAGGTATTCAAACTATTTTTGCTTGTGTTTTAGGGATGTCTTTTTTTAATTAAGTCAGGTTTTGGAGCCTTTTTGCCTTGGGGTTCTTGAGTTCTTTAGCTTTTTGCCTGTCTTAGTCAAGGGGACTTTTCATTCCTCCCCATATTGGTTTCCCAACAGTAAGGAAGGACTAACCAGCCCACAAGGTCCTATCCCACCTGTCACAAGCAAAAGTACCACCATCCTTTTCAAAACTGACTGAGCTCCATGCGATGAGTGGCCGCAATCTGTCCTTGGTTGCTTTTCACTGAACCTGTTCCAAAACATCCATTTCCTACACTTTAGAGACCTTCTAATTGCACCCCTGAATTGATCTGTTTATCTTCATTTGCCTTTGTTTTGTCATTGTCCCTGGACTTAAATAACTTTTCTTTCTCACTGATCTTTGTATTAAAAACCACAGCAATTATATCACCACCCTGTACTGGTTTTGCTAATCAAAACTGATGTCTTCCTCAGTTTAGACCTCTTCTTTTTTTACCAGATCTTATATTGTCAACTCTGTGCACCATTCCCACTTCAAAGGCATCTTCCTTGACCACACAAGACAGTGAGAACGAGACACAGGAGCCCCAGACACTTCTTTCTCATGGGACCTGTGTTTGACAGAAAGATGCAGTCCAGCAATGACTAGACTACACAGATTGCCCCAAAACTTCTTCGGACCAGACAGAACCTGGTCCATCTCAGTCTTTTATGTCCCACCATCATTAAAAAAACAATACACAGGCAATCTCACCACGCCAAGCCTGAGCTATGGCCCAGCACAAGGACTCCAACCACACTTACATGGCTGTCCAGAAGCCATGGTGATATTTCTTCATGGCTCATCGTCTACAGCAGAGTGGAAAATGCCAACAAGCACATGTAAACAAGGCCTCCCAGTGGTGCCTCAGCTGCTCCTTCAGCCTGGCTGTTCACAGGCGTTTCATCCCATACCTGCCTTCACACAGAGCCAAGCATGGACCATTGGCAGTGGGTACACTACTTGGGTTGTAAAGGTCAAGTTAGCCAGTGGCCACGAATCTTCATTATTGGGAAAGTATTCTTTCCTGGCTTTCTTTCCCTTTTTCTGCATAACAAGATTTGCCAAGGCTCTATCCTGCCCACAGTGTTTCCAGGGGCTCCATACAGTAAACAGGCATACTCAAGATCTATCAAGCTGTATTCTAATTCAAGCAGTCAAGATCTTTTCAGCTCCTTCCAAACTGAATCACATCACACTTCATTCTTCCCTCCTGGGCAGCCCTGGCTCTCTCCCCTTTTCTTTCCCTCTCTTTTGCCTCATGTTCTCTGCAGAAGGGAAGAAACATCTGTTCCTCCCCTGTTTACAGCTTCAATGACACTCTGCTTCATGTTTTTCTCTTGGCCAAACCTATACCACTTCACACACACACAAAAATACGGTCAAGCATGTTTTTCTAAACAGGACAAAAAGTACAAATATTGTCCTTGGAGACACACAAGCACATGAAAACACGAGACAAGGTCAGTTGTTAATCCCGTAATTACGCCTCCTGCTCCTTAAGAACAGTATTGTCTTCAAACTCACTGGGGATGGGCACTGTGGCTGGGGAGATGCTAGCAGGAGTTGGAAGTCAGCTGTGAGGAATTAAAAAATCAGCAGAGGCAGGAAGAGCTAATAAGCTTTCCACAGAGGTCTTGTGGTTTTAGGCACTGGCCCCAGTTCAGCTCAGCACATGCTGTGCTCAGCACGTGCTTTGCTGCAAAGCAGAGGAGTTTGGGACACTTAACAGCATATTGTGATTTCTGCAAGCACTTTGCAGACATGCCCTCTCTGAAATTTCCTTCAATACCTGTCCTTTGCATCTTTTCCATTTCACAGACAGACCATTGCTTCAGATAAAGACAAGCTCTATGTCCTCTCTTAGTCCTCAATGCATCTGGCCAGCTTGATATGGGATCGACCAAGCCCTTACACTGGGAGAAAAAGGTCTGGGTTGTAAGTGGAGCTGCCACTGAATCAGAGCTGTGGTTAGAGAGGTCTCAAACATCAGGGAGAGTCCTTGATTAAACCCATAGCAGTCAGGGAGCATTTCCACATTCTTTCAAGTGCTGCCTAGACCTGCTGGTACCAAAAGACCATCTTCATTAAAATGCAAACCAAGGGTGTACCCTGAAGCTTTTGCCCCAACATCCACTGGCAGATACTACTCATAGGTCCTGATCAGAGTACAAATGTACAGCTTATCTTCCCTCAGCTATGCTGAAGTACCTGCCCATGGGTATCTAAAGGGCCTCAGCAACTTACCTTGAACTCCCTCTAGATTTGAGGGGGTATGACTGTTTAGGTGAAACCCAGCAAGAATTTGCAGTTGTTAAAAGTTCCTGTTTGTGAGGGTGAAGGGGTTTGTCCATGCTAGGACTTCCTCCAAACTACTCTCTTAAAACTGCTTACTCTGCAGGAAACAAATACTTTAGCAATCCTTTCTTTCTCCTGGCTCATTTTCCTCCACAATTCCTCTTGCACGAACAACTAAATGGAACAAATTCATAGACCTTTTTTTTCCTAAGGCAACAAGGGACCGTTAGATCATTCGAGATTAATTTCCCATATAACACAGTGTTACAATACAGGGTTTTCCTTCAGCAATCAGTTGAATCCCTCCTATCTGTTTTTCATCAGAGAGGCACTGTTTAGTGCTTCCTGGGAGACCTCCTCTCTTTTTCCTAGTATTTGACACGACTAATCTCTTTGGCAATCCTTGTAGATGACTGTGAAACAGACCTCTCTTCCCAAACTTTTCTGAGCTTCTGGAGCCCCAGAAAGTTGTTTCTGTAGTGCTGAGGGCATGACAGCTCTGTGAAAGGGAGGTGCAGTTCAGATTCAATGAGTTTGGTCCATGCATTGAACAAGCATGGGATGGAAACAAGAAGTTCTACATGGGCAAAGTAGAGGCCTGTGCTCCTGATTACAAAAAGGGACACATGGAGGAGAAAGAAAGTGCAAAATCTCATTGGAAATCAAAAAAAAATTGGAGAAGGCAGTAAGATGGTGTACACATATATAGGTCCACGCATATGTCACACACAGACAACCCCTGCCAGGTCCCCCTCTAAACACTTATCTAGTCTGGGTGTCCCTTTCTTATAAAAAAACCCTACAATAACAAACCAGAAGCAGGGATGATGTGATTTCATCTCCCCCTGCTTTTGAACTGTTTTCAGCGAACTATGTTTGTTTGTTTATTTTACTCTTCCGAGTGCATTTTAAGGTGGTTTTTTTACGGGGGCTTGGATTTCAAAAGGCCTCAACAGATCCCCCTTTAAAACCAGACCATTAGTTCCCTCCCAGCTCCCCACCCTCGCCCTCTGTGGAAGAATATAAATATACAAATTAGTAGAAAATCTAAACAAACATACTTGTTATTCTGGTTTAAACTCTTCAGGAATATGTTAAATTCTTCATGCACAGTGCAAGCAGCAGCCTGACTAATGCTATGCATGCACTAGTCTCAGGGTGTTCCTCTTGAGATCACTGTGATGTCGTATGTGGGCTTTGATGCATGCATTTGAGGGAGCAAAGGGGTGTGTGCATGGGCCTGCGGGTGAAGAAGAGAACACAAAAATGACCCATGTTCATCTCTGTCACTGGCACAGCACAATAAAAAGGCTGAGGCAGTCAGAAAATCCCATTTTAGGGGCTTGGTGTGGGCAGCAGAGAGAAACCCCAAAAGGTCTGATCCAGTCCTTGTTGGCGTCAAAGCAAAAGTCACCCTTTGGTTTTCGTCAACTCCAAAGCAAGCCCTCAGGACATGGGTCCACAGTCCAGGAAAAATGGGAAACAGGTTGCAGGAACCAAAAATGATTGGGGGGGGGTGGGGATAAAAAAAAAAACACAAAACAAACAAACAAAAAAAAAAACAAACCAACAATCAAACAAATAAGAAAAAAAAAAAATTATCATCTGTTTGAAGCATTAACCCTCACTCAACTGTAATACCTTAATTCCCACAGATCCCACTGATCTTCTTGGCTCAGTCCTTCCCTCACACTAAATATGCCTGTATGTCATTCACACAGACCCTCTCCCCTCTGTCTTAACCCCCAACCCATGTCCTCCCTACCTGGATGCTCATCCATGTCTGTCCTTGGTGGTCCTCCACTGCTGCAGATGGAGCATCACACTTCACTCATAAAAGAGAAATAGCAATATGTTTGTTGATGTAAAACAGGGATTTGACAAAGATTGTTAGTAAATAGGATAGTGGTTTAACAAGATTCGATGGCCAGGTGCACTTGAGTATTTACTGCATAGAGTGCAGTGTCAGGCAAAACTGTCAGGGAGACCCTCCTGCTGAGTCGTAAGGTTCAGAAAGGACCCTTGAGCTCTAAATTCCTTCTCAGAGAAGAGTCTAGATGTGGCTGGATCGAGACTTAGTCTCAGACTTGGTTAAAACTTAATCCCAGATTTGGTTAAATCTGGGGATTCCTATATCCATCCAGCCATGATTGTGCCAGCCCTGCTACAGCTCAGGTTCAAAGTGTGCCTGCCTGAGAAGGATACCCAAAGCTCAGGGCTTGAGAAGAGCTCCAGCTGTTCTGTGAAGATGGCTTGGCGAAGAGCACAGCCTGTTTCTACCGTGATCCCTCCTACTGGAGGGACACAGGAGAAGCACGGTCTGCTTCTTCCCTGGAAGGAAGATGGGAAGATGGCTTCTTTCCATCCTTGGAGATCTTGACTTTTTCAGCCACCATCCCAGAAAGCTCCCTTCCTGGTAGCACTCCCTGCCCACTGAGGAGTGCCAGGAAATAATGATTAATTAATGTTCATGCTTCATGAGTGTGAACAGTGTAAATCCTGTCAGTTCACAGCTCTTTGCTCACATTTCCTTATGATCCTCGAATCCAAGATATCTATGAGTCCCTGGGAAAGAAATGAAACACCTAAAACATCTCCTCTTAGACTGGGTAGCCTCCATTCTTTATAGTTTTATATCCATTCCCTTTTTAACTGCTTTCTGCCCCAGGATCCTCAGTATCCAGGAAAATGGATGTGTCTCTACTGCTCTTCCACTACCCATGTTCTCTGAAAAGGCCCCTTGTCCATGTTAACTGCCATATACAGAGTGTGTGAGCTGATGGAGAAAGCCAGAACAGCTGGTACTCACGAGCTGACACACAGTGGTGCAGGGGGAGGTAGATGTGGGCTCCTGACCTAGACAGGCAGCAGTTCAGCCGGGTTAATTTCTATATAAACACTTCTGTTTATGTAGTGGTTTCACCTAAAAGGCCCAATTTCATAGGTATGTTTGTGGATTGGTAACTATATCTACCTAAAATCTATCAAAAGAAGTGTGGTGGTTTTCTCCTCAAAAAAAAAAAAAATTAAAAAAAAAATAAATTTAAATGAAGTGGCCTTCAGTGCTGCCCAGGCTCTAATTGCAATGGCTTTGCTGAGTCCATAGCTCTGACCAGCCAGCCAAGCCTGCAGTGGAATAGAGCCTATCAAGGCAGAGCCTTTCAGATCTGCTTCTGCCTTAGGCCTGTCAGCACACCTGTCCTTGGCATGGTAACCTGGAGCTCCATCCACTCTTGAGACAACTGTGATACAGCTGAGGGAGGATGCCCCCACCCCAGACCAAGGACATCATACATGGATGTTTACGGGCACATGCTATGAATTTCTCAACACAGAAAAAATTCATGAGTACAAGCAGGTCAGCTGTCTTTTCTTGGACCTTTTGTTTCAGCTTCTCTGCAGACTCAGGGTTGGCATCTAAGGCCCTATTTCAGAATGAAATCTGAGGTGGATCCTCTGCAAGTCATTTCTGACCTGGGAGTCTCATGGTGCACCACCTCCCTAGGACTATTCATTGTGTTTACCTGTGTAGCAGCCCATGATTTAAGCAAGCAGGAGGAAAGAGGAGGAAAATGACCAAATGACAACTGCAGCTAGTCTTTAAAGTGTATCTGTGAGGTGGAGCTATAGAAACTAGAGATGAATAAACCATTTTAGGCAAAGGAATCATGCAAGCCATGACACACAGAGTAATATAACCAAGGAAGCTGTTGGAACAAAGAATTGACAGTCTGAAGTAGGATGTATACTAATGAAAAGTCCTAAAGGTTCCTGTATTCCCTTTTGAAGGTCCTCAGATGGAAATAACTGTGTGCACAGTAAATGCATCACTTTGAAGACCTGCAGAACTTTCTGTATATGCTCTGAGCAAGCTCCCAGTGAATGTGTGCTTGATTAAGCAACTGCTTCTCCAAGAAGAGAAGATATGTGAAGAGAAAAGGAGGACACAACAAAGAAAACAAAAATGCAGGGTACTTTTACCTGTTCTGCAGCTTGGGGCACCATTAGAAGAGTGCAAATGGTTTTCTAGGCAGAAAACTGTCCTACCACTTGTTTCTGGGGGCTTTTCTTCGTGTCCTTTTGTCATGAAGAGCACTTTCCTATTGCAGAAGACAAGGCTTACCCAGTCAAACAGGCATCTCTGTGAGACATGGTTGCCTTGGGCTCCCTCTCCACTGAAGGGACGTGTACTCAGCCATGGGTGTGATTCATCTCACCCAAAGAAGACATTGAAAACAGATCAAATATGTGGTGTCCTAAGAATTACACATTTCTTTATTGCCTACAGAAGAAGTCTATGTTGACAAGCTCAGCTGGAAATATCTAGACTGAGATGAGATCAAGTTGATCCCCAGTGACCAAGATCTGCTGAGGTCTGTCTTTCAAATCTCACACCTTTGAGAACCTGAATGCTGTGACAGCTGAAGGATAATCCACATTCCACTCCAGCTTTGCAGATCAGTTCAGGCTGAACAAAACTCATCCCCTTGGGGCAGCTTTTGAAGAAAAGCAAACTGCCAGCATACATTCTTTTCCTATCAAATGCCAGGGTATCCAGCAGATAAAAAGGACCCTGTCTTTATTATATTATAAAGATACATTAGATAAGCCTGGTGAGATGATCACCTCTGGAGATTGTTCCTGCAAGCAAGACCCTTTAGAAGGCTGGAGGATTTTTGCTAGTGGTGTTGGAAGAGGATTTGAACCCTGACCTAACAGAAATAGACCCATTGCTAGTCCCACAAACCCTACAATGCTATATAAAGCTTACAGTTTTTAAAGCTGGAAGCCAGGGAGATGAAGGCTTCATGTGTCTCTTCTCAGTAGACACAAACCAAGGAGAGTAAAACCTATGGCAGAATGAAGGAATTGCCATGGGCTTGTGAAATTGGGCATTTTGTTTTTTTTTTTTTGTTCCATCTTAATAAATTTGGTGTGAAGTGAAATAGAATTACTTGGCTCCACTGCTGTTCCGGCCGGTTTATTTATTTTTATAAGCCTAATATGAAACCCAAGTCCAATTATGACCTCCTTCCATGTGCTCTCCCCTCCAGCCTCCACCCAGAATAAATCACAGACCTGGTCTTTATAACAAGAATGTGAAACCACAACTCTGCTCCCCTAAACTGAAAAAAAAACCAAAAACCAAAAACCAAACCTACCAAATAAAAAATTTTAAAAAGCTGGCATGAGCCAATCGAGCAGGGGAAAAATGCTGACAAAATTAGCACAAATGGTACCAATTAACATCTCCAGCCTTTGCCAACCACTAAATCATCCATATAGAAACTAACTTCACACCTCATCTTGCTGCTGGGGATGTAAATGCAAGTCCAGCGTGCTAGCTGAAATCCCAGCAAGTCCAGCCTGCTAGCTGAAATCCCAGCAACTCCAATTTTCCCCTTTCCAGGTCTAGCAAGAAGTCTGCACGTTTGCTTGCTGGAAGCAACAGTTTCACCCTTTCCAGTGCAATCCAGAAAAGTGATGATCCTCTCCTCCAGCATCATTAACACTTCAGCTTGGATCCTGAAAACCTTTCCATGCAAAGGCTGGTGAGCTTGTGTGCACACAAGGAGCTCCACATCTGTGGAGGGACTAACGGAAATCAAATGCCCAATGAATGGATGAAAATATAGCTGTGAAGGACATAGGCCAAGGAGGCTTTTAACTGACTTTCAGTGAACTGAACTTCTACTGAACTTGGCAGGGTGCAAACACAGATTAGGACTGGCTCTGCAAAAGGCAGATGCATCAAAGAAACTACAAGAAGGTATCAGTCAACATCAAAAGCAGTATTTAGTCTCATATCCAGCAGCCCAGCTGCAGTCTGTCTACTGGATCTAGGCAAAGGATACTTTTGAGGATTAATTTCATGAAATAGGTACAAAACACTTGCAGGACAAGGAATTCAGGCACAGAGCAAGCATGCAGAGAGAATGAAAGAAACCCACAGTTGCAAATAATTTGGTTACCAAATGTGAGCTACTGCACAGTGTCTGAGCTATGATCTCCCCCTTTAGCAGATGCAAAGCAACTCAAAGCAGGTCCTCTCTCACAGAAAGAGTGAGAAATTGCTCATCTTCTCCAGGAGAAATGGGTGTCCATGATGGAGGTCATTCCAAAGCTGCAGATGTGTGATAACTTATTAAGCTCAAGATAAAGTGTACCTGGAGCAATGCCTATACACATATAATAGAATCATAGAATCCCAAGTTGGAAAGGACCTCAAGGGTCACCTGGTCCAACCTTTCTAGGCAAAGCATGATCTAGACTAGACGGCCCAGCACTCTACCCATCTGAACCATAAAAGTGTCCAGCATTGGGGAATACACCACTTTCCTGGTGAGATCATTCCAGTGGCTGGTTGTTCTCATGGTGAAAAATTTTTCTCTTGTGTTCAGTTGGGATCTCCCCAGGAGCAGGTTGTACCCATCACCCCTTGTTTTTTCCATGTGATTCCTTGTAAAAAAAGAGTCTTCATCTTCTCTGTAGCCATCCTTTAAATACTGGAACATGGTAATAAGGTCTCCCCTGAGCCCTCTTTTGTCAGGGCTGAATAACCCCAGCTCTCTCAGCCTTTTCTCACGTGGCTTCCTAGTCCTTGGATCATCTTTGTTGCCCTTCTCTCCAGCTTGTCCATGTCTTTTTAGTATAGCAGGGAATAAGAACTACCTACACAGTTTTCCATCAACGTTCCTAGACACTATCCAGTCTCCTGGGAATTCCCTTCTGATTCTTAATGTTGTGTGGAAGATCCTCACATGAAAAATCAGAAGATCATGAAAATATGGTATAAAGCCAAGAATCAACAAGTTAAGTCTAATGAAGCATGAGTGAAAAAATATACTGGAAAACCAGCTGTCCAAGATGGGCACTTTCTAGCTCACAGGTGAACCCAAACAAGATGCTTTCCTGTATACATTTTTTTTTGGTGTACAACCAGGTGGTCAGGCCAGTCAACACAGGTTTATGAAAGATTGCTCCTGCTTGACCAACCAGATCTTCTTTTATGACAAGGTGACCTGCTTAGAGGGTGAGGGAAAGACTTTGGATTTTGTCTACCTAGACTTTAGTAAAGCATTTATCATCACCTCCCTCCTGAATAAACTTCTTCATGACTACTCATGGCTTGGGTGGGCGGACACTTCACTGGGTAAAAAAAAAGGCTGGATGTCCTGGCCCAAAGAGTGGTAGTGAATGGAGCTGAATCCACTTGGTACCCTGGTTCCCCAGGCCTTGTTTAGTATCTTTATCAATGATCTGTACATGGGGATTGAATGCACCCTCAGTCAGTTTGCAGACAACACCCAGTTGGGCAGGACTGTTGATGCACTTGAGGGCAGAAAGACTCTACAGAGGGATCTGGATAGGCTGGATTGATGGGACAAGGCCAACTGTATGAGGTACATCAAGGCTCAATGCCAGGTCCTTCACATAAGTCAGAATAACTCAAACAATGCCACATGTTTGTGGAAGAGTGACTGGAAAGCTTCTGGAGGGAAAAGACTGGAGCTGTTGACTGAAAGTTTGGTGAATATGTGCCATCAGTGTGGCCAGGTGGCCAGGAAGGCCAGTACCATCCTGGCCTGCAGCAGCAATAGTGTGTGGCCAGTAGGACCAGGGCAGTGATCATCCCCCTGGTGAAGCCACACCTCAAATCCTGTGTTCAGTTTTGGGCCCCTCACTGCAAGACAGAGATTGAGTTGCTTGAGCAGGTGCAGAGAATAATAAAGAAGCTGGTGAAGAGCCTAGAGCACAAGTGTGATAAGGAACGGCTGAGGGACCTGGGGTTGTTCAGTCTGGAGAAGAGAAGGCTCAGGGGGGGGCCTTATCAATCTCCACAACTACCTGAAAGGAGGTTGTAGCAAGATGGGGGTTGCTCTCTTCTCCCAAGTGACAAGGGATAGGACAAGAGGAAATAGCCTCAAGCTGCACCAGGGGAGGTTTGCATTGGATATTAGGAAAAATTTCTTCCCCAAAAGGGTTGTCAATCACTGGAGCAGGCTGTCCAGGGAGTGGTGGAGTCACCATAAAAGGCATGTTGATGTGTCACTTAGAGACATGGTTTAGTGATGGCCTTGGCAATGCTAGGTTAACAGTTGGATTCAATGATCTTACAGATCTATTCCAAACTCAATTATTCTGTGATTCTACAGAAGATGTCCATTTTTCTTCTTCTCCCACGTCTTTCAAATAACATGTGAAAAACAGAGGGCCTGACTGTAATGGAAATACCCTGACATTTTTTTCTGTATGGGAAGAGGTGTTAATCCCACTG
Source organism: Pezoporus wallicus (assembly GCF_028554395.1). Classification (NCBI taxonomy): domain Eukaryota; kingdom Metazoa; phylum Chordata; class Aves; order Psittaciformes; family Psittacidae; genus Pezoporus; species Pezoporus wallicus. The sequence goes on along the minus strand of NW_026637044.1, from coordinate 1,185,121 downwards.
TCCTGGCTAAATTCCGGTTTGAGCAACTTCATCCTGTTAAAATCTCCCATCTGTTGCACAGGGATGTGGTGTCCTCCCAGGGCTGTGGATAACTCACCACTTAGAGAGCTGTCTTCACACATGGTCATTCTTTGGAATCCATTGATTCTGCATTACCTAAATTTTGCGAAGTTGGCCACAGGTCTCCTACATACCTTGGGGATAGAGACTGGGCATCAGATTTATTTTGCCTAATTCATGCTTCCTAAAAGAGAGCCCCATGAGCTGAGATTTAGGTCACAATTTCATATCTCTCAGCTTAGAGGGTACACGGAGGTGCCCACAGGTCTTATGTTACCCTAGGGAGTCTCAAATGGCACTGGGGAACTCTGTTTTGACAGCTGAATTAAATCCTAATAATCTAAATTCCTTTTCCAGTCAATGGCAAGCAAAGGTCAATGTCATTTATTGAGGGAGAAATATCTTGAGCCTCGGTCCTCCCTCCTGAGTACTGTAAAGCTGTAAAGTGTCTCAGATGACATTAGCCATCAATGCTTAGAAACTGAATCATTGCCTCTAATATCACTGATACTGTCACTAATTGTAGCTTATATTCCATGCACCAGGAGATGTCCTACTGACATACAAAATTAGCTCTCTGCAGCTGGAGATGAATCCCACCTGGGTCAAAGCCAGACCTTTAGGTTTTCTGCAGAGTCAGCACGGATGGGGATGTACTATGAGGAGGTGTTTTGCGCACCATTTAAGTTTCCAAGTCAGACATGTTGGCTGAAACCACCTTTGTGGGCATTTAAGCTAAGATGGCTCACTGCTCTGAAGATCTGAAGAGCGCTCACTTGGACCACAAATGTTGCTCAGCTCTGGAACAGTATCCATGTGAAGATGCAGCCAGAAAGTGAGCTATACTAGCTGGACTGACAAGAGTACATCTGACCATGTCCTGAAGTACAAAAGCTGCATGGTATCCCTCTCCCTTATCCTGGGGAACTACTGCAATATTCTATTTTTTCATTGCTGGCTCAAAGAGAGAAGAAAAAGTCAACAATTCATGGTGAAAAAGGGAATATACTGTAACCACTGCATTAATGTGCAAATATTTAACTGCTGTTTTAAAGCGGATATAGCTTTTACAGGACAAAACACCCAAAATAAGGAGGAAACGGAAGATTTTCAACTTTAGTGGAGGGAAATTTTCCATGCGTTGCCAACACATCCTTCCCAAGCTAAGAAACCCATTTGTGGTGGCAAACCCAGCCTTCAGTGATGGGCCTCATAACTCATTCGTTCCTGGCTACATATACACCTTACCAACAGATTTCCTATTGTCTGAGGCAGCTCCATCTTTCAGTGAGGTGAGGGCTGAAAAAGAAAACCAGTGGCTGCTCCGCAAGCAAATACTGTGACTTTCTTTATGACCCCCTTGGGGGTCATGACCATGGCATTTCCCCTCCCCTCCCCATACCAGCTCTGCCTCGGCCCTAGGAGATGAAGCCAAACTGTTGCCAGAGAGAATATCACAGCAGGTTGTTGAAATTAAGAAAAATAAATGCTGAAACTTTTTTATTACTCATTTTCTTTTTGCTGGTGTCCCAGTAAATGCTTAATTTACAGCCTGGTATCCACCCTCTTAGAAAATCAGTTTGAGTCTGTTTGTCAGTGAAAGAAAATGCCTGTCATTCTTCTTGCTGGGATTATTCAAAGATGCTGAGTTGCAGGTCTGCATCCTGGACTGCTGTGGCTACTTGAGTGAAGAAAGGAGAGAAAAGGTAATAAAACAGATGGCAGCATCACTTTTTAAAGTAGTTCAGGCTGGCAGTTATATTGGTGTCAGGCAGTTGGTTGGAGACACAATACATAGTTCAGAGCCGCTTTCCACTTAACGCTTGACGGGACCAAGGCTTAAGGTCACTGTCTCCCTGTTCCAGTCAGCAGGTACGGTCAGGTTTGTGTGCAACTCTTTCATAGCAAAAGAAAAGAGGAATATGTGAAATCTTGAAAGAAAATGACCTCCCCCAAGGGTCCCTGGCACATGTGAAAATTTTTATTTTCTCCTTTTCTTTGAAAGCTGAAGCTTTCTCTTGGATAAAAATCTCCAGATCTAGAATTATTTTCTGCAAAATGAAAATCTGCTTTATACAGTCAGCAGACCTACAGACTCTTAATAGCAAGTTTGCAGTGACAAACAGCAAAGAGAGCCCATTCATAAGCAAACTTACTTTGGAGGAAAATCAGTCAAAACTGGTGTATCAGCAAAGCTGGAGGAAGAGCTGTATTGCCCTAATTTTGCTGACCAGCTTTTGTAACAAGTACAGCTGAAAATGAATGGCTGCTACTGAATCCTCTTCATGCTTCAGTGAAAAAGATCTACCCTCAAGCAATTACTAGCCAACTTGGCTGAATAAGAGAAGAACCTGCAGGAAATTATTTACAGGCAGCAAAGGCAGCAAAATTTGGCTGTAAATTATTCCTGAGCCCTACTTTACCTCTTCTTAAGGTTTTTCCTGAGGCTTGTCAGTTTACTAAATTTACCAATCCAGATGTGAAACTGAGCCTTGGGAATTCCCACCTAGCAATATTGCAATTACACAACTGGCTCAAGGACATCAGTTCTCCAAACTGGGCAGAGCACTGGTTCAAGGACTGTCCCAGAACTATCCTGTTAAGTCTTATCACACACCCTGGCACAGTTTTTGCCTAAGCTATCAAGCACAGGGTTACACAGGCCAAGGACTGTCCCCAGTTGTGAGTGGGGATGAGGCTGTCTTGTTTCATGGGAGGGAAGATGTTATCATAGAATCACAGTATGCTTTGGGTTGGAAAGAACCTTTAAAGGTCATGTAGTTCCAACCCCTCCTGCCATGGGCAGAGACACATTCCACCAGACCAGGTTACTCTAAGCCATGTCCGACCTGACTTTGAATGTTTCTAGGCATGGTGCATCTACTACCTCTCTGTGCAACCTGTGACAGTGTTTCACCACCCCATTATAAAATTTTTTTCCTTATATGTAGTCTGAATCTACCCTCTTTCAATTTAAAACCATTACCCCCTGTCTTATCACAATAGTGCCTGCTAAAAACGTTGTCCCAGACTTTCTTATTGGGCTCCTTTAGGTACTGGAAGGCTGCTCTGATATCTCTCTGGAGCCTTCTCTTGGCTGAACAAGCTCAGCTTTCAGTCTGTCTCCATAGCAGAGCTGCCCCAACCCTTGGATCACCTCCGTGCCTTCCTCTGGACTCACTCCAACAGCCCCACCTCCTCCTTGTGATGAGGCCCCAGAGCTGGACATAGTGTTCTGGGTGAGATCTCACCAGACCAGAGGAGAAAGGGAAGAATGCCCTCACTCAGCTTGCTGGTCACAATGCTGGTGATGCAGCTCAGGACACGGTTGGTTTCTGGACTGTGAGTGCACAATGCTGGCTGTGAGCTTCTTATCCACCAGTGCTCCAAAGTCCTTCTCTCCAGGGCTGCAGTGCTGTTAGCTGTTAGAATATCAGTTACACTGTACTATGAACCCCCTGGACCATGAATAGGTCCTTTGTACTTTCCAATGTAGCTTGCATGCATGTATATACACTTAAGAGCCTGGACTAGATGATTTCTCAAGACACTCTTGAACCACATTCAGAGGTTTTACTGTGGACTTTTTTCATCAGCAGCCTGTCCCCTGTAATCACAGCAGGTTAGTCAGCTCAGTGTTCCATCAATCAAGTAGTCACAAACAGCTTATCTAATTGCTACCCACTGATGCATCTTAGGTGAAAATACCCTTTGAGATGTTCGTCATCCTCCAGCCAGCCTGTTATAGGCTTTATTCTCCTATAATGGACTTTATTAACTCAATTCATTATGTTATAAATGATGGAATTCTCCTACAATTAGTATCTCATAGGAATTGAGCCTCCTCTGTGCAATCCATGAGAGTTCTTCAATCTCAGCAATGAAGAACAGAGCTACACGGGAAAAGAGATTGCAGTTAGGACTATGTTATTTGTAAGAAAACTGGCACCGAACCAGGCACCCAAAAAGCTCAATAATAAAATAAACTAAGATAGATGCAAATAGAAACATGAGGAACCCAACTCCCTCTTTTCAGCATGGGTAGCCCAGAGCCTTATGGTCAACAGCCCTATTAACTGTCCATAGCCAAAATACATATTCTTGGCTAATCCTAGGTTGCTGTATGTCTCTGCTCTTGAGCTGCTATTTCCACTGACAAAACCCAGGCTGTGGCATTTATAAATCTCCCAGGGCATTTGCAGTCCAGCAGCTGCTGTGAGAAGCTTGAAATAGGTCAGCTGAAACGTCTGCTGCATCTTATCTTGTATCTGTATTATACTTTGAGATTTTCTGTGACAATTGCTCTGCTCTCAGCAGAGTCAACTCAGTTTCTCCAATGCAGCAACTTTCATTGCCTAACAAATCATATCTATGCAGAACTTCTTAGATTTGTAGAGTAAAATAGGCTTGAAGGAAACTGTGCATGCCTCTGGTCCAGCCTCTGCCCAAAACAGAGTAGGTTGCTTGGGACTTTGAAGTTGAGTATTGATTATCTCCAAGGACAAAGGTCCCAAAAGACTCTCTATGTGCCTGTTCCAGTATTTGACCACTATTGCGGTGTAAAACATTTTCCCAGTATCTAATCTGAATATTCCTTCTTGCAGTTCATCTTGTTCATCTTGTCCTTTTCATCTACTATAACCTTCCCAGAACAGCCTGGCTGTATCTCTACACCATCAAGTAATTGTTAGGACATAAGCATCTCTATCCTGTCATCTCTTCTCCAGGCAGAACAAACCCAGATCCCTCAGCCTTTCCAGTGCACCAGTTCTCCAACCATCGTGGTAGCCCTTCACTGGACACTCTCTAGTATATCTGTGGGGAGTCCCAAACTGCGCAGTGCTCCAGATGTGGTCCCACAAGTACTAAACAGGGGAAGGATCATTTGCCTGCATTTGCTGGATGCAGTCTTGCTGGTGCAGCACAGTATGGGGTTAACTTTCTTTGCCCCAAGGGCAATGCTGACCCACATTCACCTCCTTTTATACCACCACCACCTCATTCTTTTCCATAAACCTGTTTTCCGGCTCACCTGGCAGCCAGTTTGTACTGTTTGGTGTTACAAATAGTATAATTACTCATGTCGGGTTTTTTTCCTCAGAAATTTTACTGAAATTGACTCATCAATAATTCCTTCATTCATTTCTCTCTCACTTTTTAAAGATAAGTACTGCATCACACCTTTTCTTATCTTCAAGTACCTCATCCATCTTGCATGTGCTCACTAGAACAGTCATTACAAGCTCTGCAATTCCACCATCTCTTAAAATATTTAAGGATGAAGCAAAGGTAGCCAATTTGAAATTCACTCATGCTTTTGAGTGTTGAAACTGGCTCCTTCTCTAATCTACGCTGAGACATCACCCCCTTATCCCTGGTGTTAATACTGCTTTCTGGTCACAGCCGATATTTTTTTAGGATAGACTGCACAAAAAGGGCACTTCGCCCTTCTCAGCACATCCATTAACCTCTCTTCTGCACCACTGGATACAGAACCAGTTGTCTCTCAGATCTTCACTGAATTATGGCAGAACATACAGAACCCTACTAGCAACTACAAAAGTGAATATGTTTGTGGTATTCCTTTGGGGGAGACACATGTCCCTCTACTTCATGAGGTGTCCTGCTTTCTGAATTTGTCCCTACATGTTCACGCAACACATACTACAGAGCTATTCTTAGCCAATGCTGCACCAAATGATTGTGGTTGAAAGAGGCAGCGCTCAGTCTCCATGACAGATGGGACACTTTAAGTATCAAGATTTAAGGTACCAAGGCTTCACTGAATTCTTTTGTATGTTCTCTTCCCCTTCCTTCTTCCCTGGAGTAGAGATATAATTTATCAATGCAGTATGTAATTAGTAACACAGCTGAGGAGATTTGGGGTATATGAGCTACATCACGGCAATGTTCCCTTGAGCAGAGCTCCTTCCATCCCTTTCAAGTCCAACTGCTTCATTCCCGTCTTGGTTATTCACACAGCTTTGGAAATTCCCATGGCTCTGGTCACCAAAATGCACAACTCAGCAGAAAGCTTCTGGAGTGGGTCGCACCGTTCTGTTTGTCCATGCATTGCAAAGGTCCCCGTGCTGCCAGTGAGCAGTACATTGTCAGTCCTGAATTTATTCTAGGTCTGCCTGTCAGTGGGGAAAAAGCCTGGCATGCACGTGTGTACACGGACACAATTGAAATGCATGGGACAGCAAGGTGCTCAGAAAAGACTTGTCTGAAAGCAGAGAGGGGCAGGCTAGCAGCACATCAAACCCAGGGCAGCATAGCGAGACACCAGCTTGAGACATGACGGAGCTTCTACAGTGAACCTCAGATGAGACAAACTTTTAGGCACAACCCCCAAACTTTCCATCCAAGACCCTTCATAAGAAAGAAACATCCTTGCAGTCAAAATTCATTATCCTGCAACCTCACGACACACCAGCTGCCACCTGGGAACAGGCTTCTTCAGTTAATTACTTCCAATTGCAATGCTCCTTGTTCTGCTTCTCACTCTATGTTGCCCTAATACAGATGTGTGGAGTGAGATAGATATGTTTTTCACTGTGCTTTCATGCACATGCAAATGTTAGTACATCTCCACTCACAAAGATGTTCAGCAGCCTCTAAGGAGCTGTTGGGAGGTTTCCAGAGCCAAACAAGCAAGTGACTGTGACTGAAGACATCTGACAGAGCTTGAATATTGAGAAAAGGACTCATTTTAAACTTGAAGGGATCACTAAAACTCAACTGCTCAAGAAAGATGAGAAAATTGAGCTAATGGTTTGGGCACTTCATGAGCAATTTTCCTCGTCTCACAAGCAATTCATCATTTCAGAAAAAGTATTTCTATCAGAAAGAAAAAACATTGTTTTCCAGCAAATGTGGCTCAGGGGTTGGGATTCTCAAATCTTACTGGATGAGCTATTAATGCTTTGCTGTGAGTGTGGGCCTGCTTCTCCTTTCTTTGCACTCTCATACACACATGTGTAATGACTCAGCACCACAGTGGTGGGCTCTTACAGATCCAGAAGATGAATGCAGAGATCCAGACCCCAAAATAAGCCATGCTTACTGCCAGTCACATCTGTGTGTCTCCCAGGAAAACTACTGTGCGACTCTTGATTTAGTGATGAGATTTTGTCTGTCTCTTCACCTTCCCAATTGGTTATTGTAAACCACACATAAGTCAAACTGTTTGTGCTCCTCTAAATGAACTTGTGCTTGTTTTCTTCTCCTTGAAACCTGTATCTCAGATGCCCTTGCAAAAGATATGCTGGGGTGCCTAGCTCTTTGGGTTCTGGGCCTGGTTTGCAGGATGTAGAATATGATTGTTTTCGAAAATCAAATGTACAGCAGGCTTGTGGTTGCTCTACAGCATGTCAAACTGACTGCATTTACCAGATGTACATTTAGTGCCATCCAACATACCTTAGTAGTTCCTCTTTGTATTCCATCCACCTATACAAAAGGGCACGGATCTCCCATAAGTCCTGTGTCATATTTGGTGGGCCCTATAGATGTTTAAGGTACCTCAGGGCATCTTAAATTGCCTCCCATTGCCCTTGTGTGGACAACAGAAACGAGTCCTGAAGATCTGCTAGCAAGAGACCTCTTGCTGTCTACTAGTGATGGGGGGTTGGCTTCCATGTGGTGTCTGAAGCAGGAGCATGACTGCTAATCTTCATACTCTGTTTACCTCCATTTACAGGTCAGATAAATCGTGGTGACTTCTGACTGATTTGCACCTAGAGTCCTCCCCCACCACTGCATTGACTTTAATTGCTGTAGAGTAGGCTACATTCACTCAATTAGAGATTTATTCTACTTCTACTTATTCTACTGCTGTGACTAGGTCTGCTGCTTCCACTGTGGCTCAGAAGAGGCATACCCCTAATAAAACCAATCACTGAGAGTTTTGACACAGGACCAGGGAGGGCATAGTCAAATTTGATGTTATTTACTGCAAAAGGAAAGCAACTGCATGCAGCTCCAATTAAGCTGTCATAGTCGTGGGAAAGAAGAGTCACATGTTCTGCTCCAAGTCAGAGACAAAATCTTCAAGCATTGTCATCAGCAACAGAGCGAACTGGGAATCATTTTTCCCTCCTGCTGGCTCCTCTTTGATGCTTCCATGAGACAGCAGCGTGGAAGCCTGGTGGAAACCTCTCTGCTTGCTGCAGATGGTAAATTAGATATCTTTAAAATGCAGCTGGAGCTGCAAATTTGGGATAGCCAGTCTACTGGCTGCATTTTGGTTATGTTAAATATCATTTGTCACTCCTTAGTATCCCAGGATTATTCCTTTCCAGGCTTGAGCTGGCTGCTTTATCATCCACTGCAGACAACGCATTAGCTAGTTTTAACAGCAGTTGCTTTCAATTTGGGAATTTCCTTCTGTGAGGGGTAATGAAAATGTATTTATAGTAGCAAAGTGTCAGATGGTACAACCAGCCTCACATCTTCAGCAGAGTAAGTCCACTTTACCCTATGGAGATCTAGTCTTCCTTAGGCTATTGTGAGTACTTTTCTCCCCTTCAGTTAAAATATTAAAAACTCTGAATTCCAGCTCGTCTAACCTTCCTCATTAGTGACATTCCAGTTCGTTCCACTGGTGCTGTTTTGACCATTAGGGAAATGAAGCATTGGAAAAGGTTGTCCAGAAGGGTTGTGCAGTCCCCATCCATGTAGGTTCTCAAGACCTAACTGAACAAAGCCCTGCAGAACCTGGTCTGACCTAGGAACTGACCCTGCACTGTGCAGGATGTTGGACTAGAGACCTCCTTTCTGAAGCCTGAATTATTCCATTACCCCTACGTGCTTGTTTTGTGAATGCTGTCCTGCATCAACCTCCATCCAACACCTCTCCCAACATCCCTTGACCTCCTGCCCTGCCGATTATCTTCCACTCAAGCACAGGCTTGATTTTAAGCACACAGGGAGCTTCAAAGCAAGAACATTTTCTTAATGCCTCATTTTTACTCCAAAGAGACCAAAACCTGAAATTGCTCAGCAGCCACTGGGTCAGGTCATCAGCTATTTATGGGGCTGGCTGTGAAGTCTTTAATAGCCAGATCAATCAGCCAGGGTACCATCTACCTGCAGAATCAGCATCTCACACGCCATCACTCCGTACCCAAGTGGAACAATAGCAGAAAAGTTTCTGGGTGGTCCCTCCTATAAGACACTCTAACTGATAGGAAGAAAAGCTGCCAAGCTTTGGGAAAGCACAGACCCTGCAGGAAGCTGTTGAAGCCTCTGTGGTTCATACACATGCCAGCTGAATTTATGTCCTGGGTGAATGGGATTTATTACAGCAGTGGCAGTGACTAGGTTCAGAAAGACAGTGGTGCAACTCACATACCTCCTTCACAGAGGGGGGGAAGACCAACATGCCACACACTCAATGGCCAGTACCCTGGGGAAAGCTGACACTTTTCTCATGGGCAGTGGGATAAGGAATATGAAATGAAGGAAAAAGTGTGAAGCACACCTTGGGTTGCTCTGCTTGACAGCCTGTCCTGAGAGCTATCTCAAACCTCAGCAGTGTCCCACAGGTCTGCACCTGAGGTTAGGTTTCCATAGCCAGCTACATCGCCGTCTCATCTCACTGAGTAATGAGCCATCTCTCTGAAGAGATGAATAGGTTATTGCAGGGACTTGCCAGTGGCAAAGTTAACAGATCATGCAGAGTCAGGGTGCTGGAATACCCTGCCATTCCTGTGCTGTGCTACCTGGCTTCTGCACAAGCAATGGGCAAGTGGCAGACATAGCAGAGAAGTTGCAGCAACATCAGAGCTAACCACAAGCCAGACCACTCACAGCATACTGTCACACTGGGTTTTTTGATGTGTGTTCCTCTCCATTCTTGTCTGAAATAGTGATGAATTTGAACTTGCCTGATGTTCAGAGCTTCATAGGATTCAGCAGTACGGTGGCCTTGGGAACCCTCCACCCTAGTACCAACACATCCTACTTTGTATCTTACCTATTATGTGCCTTTTCACACTGCCAGATAAATGCTGGTGCAAGATAAACCTCTCTTTTGATGTACCTGCCAGTACTCAGTGCCCAAAGGCCAGCTAAAACCATACCAAAGAGCTCACAAGACACTTGCAACAGGAATTGCATCAGCAATCACGAAAGCTCCTTTCAACCCAATTAGCCGAATCCATCCTTTGCCCTGCGATGCTCACCATGCTACTATCTGGAGCCACTTGTTCATCCTGCACCCTCTACTTCATGTCTTCTCTCCAATGAGTTGTCACTCATACTGCCTCCAAAACAAGGCTGTGAAGCAAGATGAACACAACTTTGCCCTCACAGCTTCCTTCTGCTTTGACATTTATTTTACTTATTGCCTTTAGCACCATGAGCAATGTATAGACTGTCACTGGAGGAAGAGGGGAGATCACTCAATACTCTCCTCTTTCTTTTTGCTCTGACTGAAAGCCACCCATGTGGATTTTAAGACTGCTAATTTCCCTTCAGCTCTGCAAGCTATCAATTGCCTATGCCCATATGAATATTGTTCTCTCAAAGAGGGAAATAATTAGAACTGAGGGAAAAAAAAAAGGAAAAAAAAAGACTGAAAGGAGAGCTACACAGTCTCAAAGGAATTAATTTGAAAACAGGCATCCCCCTCCAGGGCTTGGAGTCTGTCCCAGATACAAAAGCAGGGACTGGAAGCCTACCACCCAACAGGACAGTGGCCTGGGTTTTGCAGCACCCTAAGAGGAATGCTGTGACTCTTGGACTGGTGAGCTTTGTTCTGAGATCCCAGGCTGCATCCCAAGGCTCAGGAAGGGGGAAGACAAGGGGTGCTGGGGAAACCACCAGATTTTAAGCCAGAGAAAGCAAGACAATTGGAAAGCACTGTGTTGTCTAGTGTAGGAGACTCAAAGAGTCTCTGTCAAAGACTGCACATCCACAACCTCAGATGTTCATTAAAATATTCTGCTAAATCATCAGCATATGCTCACTGCCAGTAGAAGCTTGCTATGCACCTGAAAAATAGCTTCTTTTGCTTCATCATTCTCCAAGCTTACAGATACAGCAATGATGCTGAGATAAGTCATCCTGTATCGTAGAATCATAGAATGGTTTGGAAAGGATCTTAAAGATCACTCAGTTCCAAACCCCTCCTGCCATGGGCAGGGACACCTTCCACTAGACCAGGTTGCTCCAAGCCCCTGTGTCCAACCTGGCCTTGAACACTGCCAGGGATGGAGCAGCCACAGCTTCTCCGGGCAACCTGTGCCAGGGCCTCACCACCCTCACAAATAAGAATTTCTTTCTAATTATCTAATTTAAACTACCTTTCTTCTGTGTAAAGCCATTACACCTTGTTCTATAGCTTCACTTCCTTGTAAAAAGTCCCTTTCCCCCAAAGCAGTCTGCTCTTTTGTCTCCCCATTTTTGGCTTTCCCTATTGAATGATCAACAGTCTATGCCTGACTTGGAAGTACTTCCTTGACCAGATGTGGACTTCTGTGGAGCTCCCACAATAGACATAACCTGTTTCTTTGTCTTCCTGCTTGAGGCAATCTAAGCACCCATTATCCAGGAAAGAGTTTCCTCTGTGACCAAAGTGCTGAGAAAATATCTGGTAAGGACCATACTTGCTATTGGTGGAGCATCACAGCTTTATGTCCTGGGTGGGCACAAAAGAGTCCATTCACCCAGAGGATGCTATCCATCCAAAATGCAGGCACTGTTATTCACTCAAAACATCATCCCTTACCCTGAAAGACTTAGAAAGTGGCATTTGTCTCATCTGCCTTTGAGAGAAGGATATAATTGTCTAAATAGGCACATTATGCCAATTATGGTATGTTGGGATGTTTGCAACATCTTCATGGGACTGTAGATGGATACCTCAAATGTCTCTGGATGCCTTGTTTTGGCGATTGAATCAAGCCCCACATATCTGTGGGGTAACATCTTTCTCTTTGCCAATCAGGCTGGCCTCATCCTAACATCAGGGGAGGGAAATAAGTGCTTTTAGAGTGTTATTAATTAGTCTTATTTTCAGATGTTGACATTAGGATGAGACCAATCTTATTCCTCACTCTATGATCCTACTGACTCAAACTCTGCTAACAAGAAAGGGAGCAGGGTTCATCATCACTGATGGAAAGGTCTCTATTGCACATCTTCCTTTACCTCAACAAACACCAACCCTGACTTCCAAACCACATCCTTAAGGAGAACCCCTTCTGCCATTAATTTCTATGTCATCCTACGCATTACACAGCTACTGGCTCAGGACAGGTTTCACTGTGAATGCTCCATCCGTGGCAGTGTTCAAGGCCAGGTTGGACAGAGCCTTGGGTGGCATGCTTTAGTGTGATGTGTTCCTGCCCATGGCGGGGGGGGGGGGGGAACTAGATGACCTTAAGGTCCTTTCCAACCCTAACTATTCTATGATTCTATTCTATGATTTCCAGAGGTAAATGGTGATCAGAGTGGCATTCAGATTTTCTCTACCCCGATCGATACGTTCTTTGCAGACTTCCCAGAAATCTATTTTTGCTTTACAATGGTCCCAAATGTTATGATTCATTTTAGGATGAAGTAAATGTGGGATTTTTCCCAGGACTGTGACTGGGAAAGGGTGGGAGGAGAGAGTTAAAATGGTGGGGTTTGGGTTTTTTTGTTTCTGTCACCAGAAATTCTGATTTTAGGTCAACACTTCCTCTTTTCCAGCTGAAAACATGTTTTCAACCTGAGGAGTTTTCAAGCAGAGTGAGCAGCTTGTGTAGCCTGGTCCATCTGGCATTTTACCGTAACTGAAGTGAATGGCTGGCATATCTGGTACTAAGACAGAAAAGCCTCTTGCAAGGAATGTGCATGGAGAGATTTTTATTCCTGGTAATAAAATAAAATTAAAAAAAAAAAAAAACCCTTTGAAATTTCTCAAATGCCAGCTCCACTGTAGAAGCTGCTGTGCCACCATAAAACAGAGCAGGCTTCTCACGAGGTGGAAAACAACTAAAAGCAGAAGTACATATTACTCTCTCCTGCTAAAAGAAAATAATCTCAGCCTGCAACAGATTTATTCTGGGAAGTTGTTGCATAGGAGAAAAATAGTAAGAAATGAGAGAAGAGAAAAAGAGAAGAAGAAAAGAAGTGGGATAATACACTGAGATGACTGAAGTGTTCCTGAATACTTCTACTTTCACCTTAGCCACTGTCTTCATGATGCTGGAAACCTGGAGAACATCCTCATCTTTCTTCTGTTCTCCAGATGAGGAGTCCCAGATTATTTAAGTCTCTCTTTATGGAGAAATATATCCATCCTCTTGAACACTGTAGCTCTCTTGTTTGTTCTTCTTGTTCCACTGCATGTGTGTACACTCTGCTCCACCTGTAGAAACCGAAACTGTGCGTAGCAGTGGTGGCAGGACATCTCATAGCAGTAATTGAGGACATATGTTCTACCTTATGTTCTTCTCTTATTTGTCTAAGATGGTCATGAAAGCCTCCAGTGATGGATGTTTCCCCAGCTAGTCAGTTTAAGGTTTCACCTATTTATTGTTGTGTAGTGTTTCCTAGTGTTTTCCTACCTCATCTTTCCTTACTGCAGGTTTGGACAGCTACTTACCAGGAGGTATAAGTAACAAATCATTCTTTCCATCACTGCAGCTGCCCCCTAGGTGTTTGAAGACCATTTCTATGCCTCATTCTTATATCATCTTTTCTATACAAACCAGACCTTCAGTTTTTACTCCTGCTTCAAGTTTTCTCTTCTTTGGAATCTTTTCTGAAGCAGGATGCTTCACAACTGTGCAGCACTTTGGATTCCATGTATTGTCATATATTATGTGTAGTTTTGCATTTTAATTGTTCATTTGCCCCAAGATGAAAGTAGACTAAAATTACAGTAATTCAAATAAATAATCTTAAATAAATAATCTTAAATAATCTTACCCCACATTTTCCGAATAGTAATGGTCGATATAGGACAGTGGGGAAACCAGAGACATAGGACCAACAGTCAGTAGGAAAAGTAACTCCATTAACCAGCTAGTTCAGCCTCTGATTCCATGTTTAGGGCACAGATTTTCATTGCTGTAGGTTCTACACCTCCACTGAAAAACTATGGTCCCTTTCCCCTCAGTGACTCTGCATGCAAAATACAACATATCACCTCATCTCATCACCTGAAGAACAGAAACAGCTAAACACATCAGCCCAGCTGAGAGAGAATAGATTTGCTGATCAGACCACAGGACTAGAAAAATGGCAGAGGCTAATGATTTATTGTTATTTAGCATCTCCTGACTTCAGAGAGAAAATAACCCACTTTTCCTTTTCATCATCAGACTTTGGGAGTGTTTTCCCATCGCCTTCCAGTTGACTCTCCCTTCTCTCCTGAGGAATCCACAACAGTAATAATCTATTTTGTTTCAAGTTGTTTTAAGGCTTGGAGCTTTCTGAAGAATTTAATTTTTTATCTTGTAAATAAGGTACTTGGCAGAAAGAAAAGATCTGCAGCAGCCCATTTCAACACAAAGCAAGAGCAGCACATCTTACATTTTAGACCTTTCTGTATCACTGCCAGTTCATGTGGCTCATAAAACCAGGGCTCCACATGACAGCACCAGTACTCAGTCTGCATCAGTTTCATCCCTGGAGAGGAGTGTTAAGGCAGAAGACTTCTGCTCCACACCAAGGCAGCCTCAGAAGCACTTCTGAACTACACACAGCTGACAAGTGCAATCCACCCTTCAGTGTGGGCCATTATACTGATTGCAGAGTGAAGTCAACCTAAAAAGTCCTTCAATTACCAGGTGTCTGCCTGTGGGAGATCAAAGTGCTAATTGTCTCAACAGGTTGGAAGTGTCACAGGCAGCAGCTTTTGCAGCCAATCTGTTCTATTGAGCCCTCCTGAGTTTTGATGGTGAGCTTAAATGGTGGTATCTTGGGCCAGAGCCCCTGCTGGGGTGCTGGAGAAGGATTCAGTTTCTCATTGATGGCTCTGGGCTTTGGGGATAGGAAAGAATATCCCCCATATCAAGCCATAGTCAAATATAATTTTCTAAGCACTGAGTTCAGCTCTCCATTCATATTCATGGGTGCTTTGATGTAAGACAAACAGCTCAGTGACAGCTGCAAGGTCCAAGATGACCTCAGATTTGTTACACTTATCACTGGTTTAATCACAGTTTGTAGGATACTTGAATCAATCGATAGCTGCTGTCATCAGCTCCCATCATCTTCTCAGAGCTCATCAAAGATAGCACAAGTGCTAGGCTTTGAGTGTAAATAACGGTCTGGTCACATAGTGTCTGTAATAAATATCAACCATTACAAATCATCTTTTAGCTGAAATAGATATATATTCCCAACCATGAAAAAAGAGAGTATTTATTTGGAAGCTTTAGTCTCTTTCCGCATCTACAAACTGTCAGATAACACATAAAAATGTCTATCAGTTCACCTGTTATTCATAAAATAATTTATGAGAACTGGACTCTCACCCACAAAGTGCTTTTTTATTGCCATTTCATGAGAAGTATTCAGCATTTGACCTGTTTTGAGTGGCATCATTGACCCCTTCCCATCAACCCTGCTCTTGCAATAAGTAAGTATTAATACTTAGACTATGGTGAGATTGTAATGGCTGTCCACTAAACCTTAGCAACTAGCTAAGGCTCTGCCCTGCCAGTCTTATAAAGAAACTACAGAAATATATTTGTATTTCAACTCTTTTTGCTGCCCCAAGTTCAAATTGCTGCATTTTGAGTGTCTTCTACCACATCATTACCTCCATTTAATCAGAAGAAAAAAGACGTTATAACATTTCTTCATAGTGAATATTATCTTCTTCCTTGTCATGGCCCACTGAAGTTAACACAACTGGTTCTAGAGGAATGATGTCAGAACCTGGTGCAATATCATTATGCAATCAGTTATATTCACACTGAACCATATTCAACCCAGATGAAAGTAACATTACTTCAGAGAACGAGTTCTCAGAGAACAGCCTAGTCTATGAATACAGATGAAGACCTGGCCAGGCAATATCTGTAATATAGAACAGCTGTTCTAAAAAGAATGTTTTACTTGAAAGAAAGTGACGGAGCAAAGAGTAAATGCATTGAGCAGAGCCTGACTTGAGGCTGCTGCATTCATCTACACAGAAGCCAAAAATCTTTCAAAATTGGTCTTGATGGGGAAACCACTGAACATTTTCACTCATTCATAAAATGAACAAATTTCTTTCGGGCTTGGGACCCTCTGAGAAATAGCTTCTCCTGTTCCAAACACTGACTTCATTCTGTACAGGCAGTTATAGTAATACAGCAGTCAAGAAAAATACAGATCCATCATGTTCGAATAAATGGGGAGAACCCCACGCTGAAGCAGAGGGATGCCCGAAAAAGGCTGTGACCCTGTGGGAAGCCCACCCTGGAGCAGGCTCCTGGCAGGACCTGTGGTCCCATAGAGAGAGGAGCCCATGATGGACTAGGGTTGCTGGCAGGACCTGTGACCCCACAGGGGAGCCACACTGGAGCAGTCTGTTCCTGAAGGACTGCAGCCTGTGGAAGGGATCCACGGTGGAGCAGTTCATGCAGAACTGCAGCGTATGGCAAAGGCTCCCTTTGCAGCAGTTCGTGGAGGACTGGAGGACTGTCTTACATGGAAGGCACCTCAAGCTGGAGGAGGGTAAGAGTGTGAGGAGTCCTCCCCTAAGGAGGAAGGAGCAGCAGAAGCAATGTGTGGTGAACTGACAACAACCTCCATTTCCTTATCCCTACACCACTGGGTGGAGAGGAGGTAAAGAATTTGGGAGTGAAGTTGAGCCCAGGAAGAAGGGACGGATGAGGGGGAAGGTGGTTTAAGATTTAGTTTTTATTTCTCATTATCCTACTCTGATTTGATTGGTAATAAACTAAACTAATTTCCCCAAGTCAAGTCTGGTTTGCCCATGATGGCAACTGCTGAGTTATCTCCCTACCCTTATCTCTATCCACAAGTCTTTCATTATATTTCCTCTCCCCTGTCTAGCTGAGAAGGGGAGTCATAGAGCAGCTGGGTGGGCACCTGGTGTCCAGCCAGGATCAATATACCACAATAGGTCAGGAGTGGAGCCCATGATTTTTTCTACCATAGGCACAGCTTTGGACAGGCAAAGAGCAAGTTTGGCTGTGCTGGAGCTTCCCTCTTCAAAAAGCTTTTAAAAAAAAACACAGGGAGGAAGCCCCAGGAGATGGGAAACAAAGAGCCGTGTTTGCAATAGAAGCAATAAAGCAAAGAGCTGCAAAGCCATTTCAATCTAATTTCCACCCTGAACTACCCCACTCTAGCTCTGCCTACGGTCAGCAATCACAGCAGCAAAGACATATTTTGCAGCTTTCCCAGTTGGTGAAGCAGAACAAGGAGGCACGTAATGGAAATCTCCTGACTGTCCCATTGTGTGTCTCCATCACCCAGTGTTCAACAGGTCATTGGAGAGAAAGAATCAATGGAAACAGCTGCTGTCCACTCTCTAAAGAGACCATCATAAATAACGCACATTTATTTATGGTGGTTTGGCTTTTATTGCCTCCTCTATTAAAATAAAACTCGACCCTGTATTGGATTTGTCATTTAAGATACGCCCCAAGAATTGCTGTTTGGATTGTGAATTTATATTCCATGGAAGAATCACTGTCTAGAGAGAAAACAGATAGGTAAAAATTGCTTACTTCTGAGTACAGTGATGTATTAAAGAATGTTGTAAACTGGCGCAATATTCTGCAAGTAGTCAAATTGTGGGGTTTGGCAAATTTCTGCATGATCTACTGTGCAAGCAAAAGATTAGAATTCAGAGTAATGAATTTTGCACCATTAGCTCCTAACACAATCAACTCTTTACCTGACTTTCCTACATCTTCATTTATAGATGCAAACACTGAGGCAAAGTGATCTACCCCTCACTGACATCAAATTGAATTCAACCACCACAACTCTTCATGCCAGAGTAGTTTAGCAAAACAGCGAAGCACTGCTCTGTTAGAGCATGGGGCTGCTGAGTCAGCAACTCTTAGAAAGGTTCAGTTTGATTATTGAGCAGGTTCCTGGAAAGGAGGTCATCCAGAGCTCAAAATGAGTGGTTTATACTATGGAAAAATACCCCAGAGCATCCTTTCAAGTGCATTAAATCCATAGCAAGGAATTCAGTGGTAGTATAGTTCTTCCCACTGTCTCCAAGCCCTGTTTTTATACAACTTGGGGGTCATCAGCAGACCTTAATCTTCATTTAATGCACCAAAATGACAAAAAAAAAGAAGTTCTTGTCTCCTTCCCATCTGGTGCTGTTGCTGAAGAGGTGGGAATGAGCAGAAAGTCCAGCAAACCCAGACTGCTGTGGCCAAGGAAGATGTTCAGAAGGTTGCCATCAGCTTGTCTGTCTGCTGGTAGCTGATAGAGGAGATCCTGGCACTCCTGCTGCTGGAGACACCCTTGGGGCATTCTGATGAGCTCTAAAATTGTTTTCTTCCCCTCCAATTAATTAAACAGCTATCTATGACATCCAGAGCAGCAACATTTTTAATCAGCCATCTGCTCTTCCTCCCTGAAGCAATAAGATCTTGTCCTGTTACAGATAGGGTAATGCAATCGCAGAGAGACAGTATTGCTCAATTGGACAAACATATTACTGTCGTGTGTTTTGCCTCTTCTCTCCCTCCTTTCTGTTCTTTCAATCCCTTCTGCTCATTCTAGATGATTTCTCCTTATTCTAATTGCTTTTTCAGGTTTCTCTGCTTTCTCTCCTCTCCTTTGCTTTTTCTTATTCACTTTTTTCCCAGTTCATTAAGGTATTTCAACCTACACTCTTCTAGTTCCTGCTGGCATTTCCCATTTCTCCTCCACAGTCATTAAACATCTCTGCACTCCCAACACCTCTTTTCTCTGCTCGGCTTCTCTAGGCAATTTCTTTCCCATATTCCCTGAGTCACACAGTGCAACCTCCCAAGGGAATCCTGCTCACACTGGGCAGTGTGGGTGAGTATTAATTACTATATGGAGCAAAGCCAAAAGCATGATAACCTGGGCACCTGTAGGCAAGGGTCCCCGTTGCCTATAGGAAGGGTATAGCGCTCTTTTAGATGACCTGGGTCATCTTGCCTGTTTTGCATCTCCTGCTGCAGCCAAGTATCTCCCCTAAGTCCTGCATCACAGTGTTTTATTTCAGCTAATCTTGTGTCTGAGGATCAAGACTAAAACCAGGAGTATTCAGGTTCCTGTCATGGTTCATTTCCGTCCTTGCCCTTCTCATCTCAGGTTTTCAAAGGGCCAGCAAGCTTGTGGGGAGTGACTATGAGAGTTATGCTGTTAGACTGGTGTTCCTACATCTCATATTATTATTATTCCCAGAAGGAGCCTACTGATAGCTCTCCCAAAGACCTAATTTCTTGCATCACCGACTACATGACTTCATGAACATTTCATTTCCAAGTTTCCTGTCACTTTAAAGGGTACTTTTTGTCCTCATTCACATGCTAAAGGGCTTAAAAACAAGTATTCTACAAGAGTAATACCCATCAGACATGTTAAGAACACCATTCAGAAATGTTATTTAAAAACCAAGATGAGAGAGAAGAACTGATTCAAGAGTCTTTAAATGTCAAGACTAACAGCTTGGGTTTATTCACAACCTTCTCTCTAAGCAAGTGGTAGCTTTGGAAGAAATTGATGTGTCTATTCTCTCCCATTGTGAGTTAGTGATGCAATGTCATGGTAGTGCTTTTGACACCACAAAGTTTTATGCAAAAATGACACATTGCTAGAAGACTGTGAAGGGGAGAAGAAAAGCCTGGAGAGGATGTACAGATGGACAGCATCCTCCCAAGGCTGATTCATCAGCACAGCATAATGAAGGAAGTGTTTAAGAAATCTCAGCTAACAGTAAATGTTACTGTTCATTGCATACAATTCAGTACATCCCCACATAGTGTGCATGGCCCTTAAATGGCCCTTTTAACTTACCAACTTGTTTATTTATATATTTTATAGACACGAGACTGTCAATATGCCCAAAGTCTAGTACAGACAGGAAGACTAGCAGTAGGGTCCTGAGCTCCCCATGTCAGATGAAATGAAAGCTTTAACAAAAGTCCCCAAAACATAGCCTGAGTTAGGCCAACCAGATTTTTTCATTCCTGGAAAGAGAAGAGATGCTAAGAAATTAAACAGATATTTCAATGAAGAAACAAAGTCCTTTAGCCTTTTCTCCACATCCTGACCTTAGACATATTTCAATCCATTTGCAGTTTCTGTCATAGAATTCTGCTTAGAATTTCCCCCTGCAGGGAAAGGCAGAAAGGAACCCCTCCATTTTATACATTAAGAATACAGAAAAAAGGGATATTAAATCTGTGTTTACTTTGCCTGTTATGACCAGACGTGATTTTTACATGGGGAACGTATGGACCAACTGCTGTGGGTTGCTATGCAGGTAGGGGTCTGGGCTGATAGGAGTGGCAAAACCATACATCTGCGGGAAAACTTCTGCCTGATGCATTACAGCTAGACCCAAATAATATTTGCCTCTCTAGGCTGGCTTTAGTGGAGCTGAGAAGTTTTGTAATTCACTGGCACTCAAGCCTGAATTTAGGGTTTTAACAATTTAAAATCAGAAGACAAATTCAACATGTGTTTCAGCAGGGGTTAGTATTCCCCCACCCTTATCCTATCAGCTTTCTCAGCTACTGCAGCATTAAAAATCATATCCAGACTGCAGAGGAAATCATGCTGATCATCATATGCTGGACCTTAATTCATATAAAGTGTGAAGTTAGGTGCGGAAAGATTGTCAAGAACTTAGTTTCTCAGGAAGCAAGAAAAATACTTGTGGAAATATGTTGATAACAGTAAAAGAAAGGAGAGAAAGTTGAAACAGGAAGGAAAGGGGGACTCAGAGAACAAAGGTGAAACATGATCAATTAAAATTTCCCTGGGGAGCCCCAACTGCTCTTTCCCTGCGGTAGAAATTGGAGCTAGAGGCTGCCTTTTAGCTGCAAGCCTTGGCTTTCCTTCAGCTCCCTCTATGCAGCCCTTGTCCAATTTATTGCACTTGTGGAACTGATTAGCCCAGAAAGGAACAACCATCTTGAAAAGGGTTATTTGAAACTCCAGCAATAATCACTTTATTCTGAATTCCTCTATGACTCCAAGAGGGCAATTGTAGGTCTCAGAGTAGGAAAGAAGCGCTGCATATACTAATAGCATCAACACAAAGCAGTCTCACCAGGTGATACAGTTCAGTGATTTGGGCATATGGAAGAAAAAGGTCAGTCATTTTACTAGAAATAAGACTGGGGGTATGATAAGTACATATGGAGCTCTAAAAACATAACCCAGTGCTTCTGCTGAAAATAAGCCTTGCCTTTACTGCTTGGGCTGTTAGGCACACACAGGTAACACCGCATGTGCGCCATCACACTGGAGTAGTAAATCCCAAGCACCAGAAAATGCACCCCCTTTCCTTTCTTGTGAAGCGTCCCCATATTGAAAGCCCTAAGAATGAGGAGGACAAAGGAAACACAGATAAACCAGAATACTCCAGCAGAGAGACCTTTCATGGTCCATGGGCACCACTTTATAGAGTATCTCACAGCCAGCAGTAGCTCTGGAGACTACAGAGACCGTGTATGGCAACCCAACTTTGAGAATATGGACTATGTTTAGGGTGAGGGGAACCAGGAAGAATTCTGGTCACCTTCTGTCCACATCTGTTGGGTCCTGCTCTCCACACCATTTCAGAAAAACCCATGAATAAGGATACGACGATAGGTGATTCAAAGCCTGGCTCTTTAGCTTTGCTGGAGATGCAGAGATGATGCCCACAACCAGGACTGAGTCCAAGAAGTGGGTTCTTCTGTTAACTCCTGTGCCATTTCTCCAGCTGGGATTGACATTTATCTGTCCCAGTGAGTGGTTTTACTACGTGAATGAGTTCATTACACTCTCCTCGAACCATGTGCTTCGTGTTTGTTTTGCAAACACCATTGACTTTACAAACCCTTGCTGAAATTGCATTGTGGTATCCAATGCTCTTCAGTTGTTCTGGTGTGAACATCAGTCTTTGCAGGGTTCAGTGAGGTTTTCCTTCTCCATGGCATTTCCCTGTGTTCACCATCTGCACACCCTCTGTAAACCCATGTCTATTCTAGCATCAGAAACAAGCCTGTAGCCAAAGCTAGAAATTATCATTTTACTTCCTTCACTGAAGGAAAAATAGTGGGAAGAAAGCTCTGGCCCTCATTGCTATTGACAGACAGCGTGTTGCTCTGAATAACAAAATTCAGAATAAAAACAACATTAAAAAGAGGGGAGTAAAGAGAAGGGAGGGAGAGAAAATTACCATGATTGACTGGAGTGATAAAAATAAGCCCAACTTAATTTGAAACTTGGCCTGCCTTTGTGTCATGCCTGCACAGAAATTCATATCCTGGATTCACTCCAGATCCAGCCCAGGTTTGTTTGAAATGCAACCCAGTCCTGCCCAGGATTTGGCCAGATTATTGTGGAACTGCACAAATTTGCCTTGGACTACTTAGGTTTTGGCCAAAGTTCGACTTGAAAGCAACTCCAATCTCTGAGGACGTGAGGAAGGTTACTTCAGATGGGAGAGCAAATCCACCTGCTGCAAGCCAAATGATGAGCCCATCCAGATCTATTTTCATTTGAGCAGGTATAGTGGGAGATAAAGGAAAGGGAGTTGGTTTCAGTCCCCACATGGCAAAACTATGGCATACTCCTTTACAAGAAGTTAATTATTTTCACAAAGCCTCACATGCTTTCCATTGGCACAGCTCTGCACTCTACCCTTCTCTCTTTGAGTTGCCATAGCTCCTTGATTAATTCTGTCACAAGAGCTTGAGCAGCTCCAAGTAGGGGAAGTTAAACCGGTAGGATTTCATAAACACTTTCTAAGGCCCACAAATCTTTCACTGGAGCTCAAAGGGAAATTAATTTGTTCCTTAGGATAATCTTAGGATAAACGCCATTTTGGAAGACTTTCTGGTTTTTTATGAAACAGGGCTGGGCAGAGACACAGGTCAGTCTTATAGGCCAAAGGATTGTTGTGGAAGCCCATAAGCCATTCTAATTGCATTAAAACACCTGCCTTCAAAAATAAATCCAAGATGCAGGACCAGACACTTAAAATTTAGGAAATCCCAGAACTAAGGTCACCACGCAATAATTCTGAGCAAATAGGGATTTTTTGTTTATTTGCTTGCAAAAGCTAAAAAATATATTAGCTTCAAATGAAAAGATTAATTGTTTGCCTGGGGGAAGGGATTAGAATCAATCGCTTGAAATGAAATGGATTAATGAGATTAAAGAAAAAAAAGAAGTCTTCATGACTTCATTCGAGATCAGCTTGGAACAAAAGCTGACATATTGCAGAGTTACCAAATCCTCTCAATATGATGTCTTGATTCAGCTTTGAAACAGCAGCGTTGCTTCCTCCTGAGGTTTTCAGTTTGAAATGACAGAAAAATCATCAGAATTTTTACTTGTCCAGTGCGATCCCATGCCCTTTCTTTCATTCACCCACACAGACTACAGCTTCCAGCCAATTTGCTAATTACATCCTAAAGACATGTGGGTTTAATTGCCAGCATCAATCTTTCATGTGAGTATGTATCACAGCTTAACTGAACAAGAAGATTGTATGCTCCTCTGGCCCAACTTTTGCGGCTCATCACCTATTTTTTGTCTAGAGTGGAAGAGGCTTGCTGGAGAAGAAACTGACAGAAGTGTGCCTTCTTATCTTTGTTTGACGTTGTGACCCATATTTTTGCCACTGACCCATCAACACTGAAGATTGAAGAGTTGGTTTTTTTCCCTGGCATCCCTGCAGCACTTGTTACATTCATGCCTGGGCATTTTCAAAATAGGAATCTATCACAGCAACACTCAAGAGCAGAAAGAATACCACTGCAGCATCCTACAAAACCAATGCCAATACAGTAAGCTTGAGACTACCAGCTAGCTTGCAGCAGAGGAGAAAGGGAAATCTGCAGGTGCTTCAGGAGGGATTTCTCTCTGAAATTAAGATACCTTAGAATTTCCTGTCAAATCAGTCCTTGTAGGCTCCCTCAGTAATCAGTCTGCTATTCTAGAGAACAAATATATCATTTCCATGAGAAATATATCTTATGATGAGAAGAATGACCTCAGGACATGACTGTTTTCTCCAGTAACCCAGTCAAAGTAGGCCCAGCTCAGACTCAGATGTTCATCTTAAGAAAGACAAATATACTCCTCCAGAATCTTTTATTTTAGAGCACTTAGCTTTGTGTAGCGCTTTTTGATGTCAAAGGTACAGCAGCCATCAGCTGCCCCTGTGAGCCCTCAGCACTTTTGCAAACCAATCTGCTATTTCAGATAAGGCACTGAGATTTCTTAGTTGCCATGGTTAGGTGCTTAAAATCAGGTGAAAGGACCAGGCAGAGCTTAGTGTTCACTTAACAACTGTCTATTGTTAAGGGGGCACAAATGTGGGAGCATTCAACATAACCTAGGATTGTCTCTCCTCTCTAAACAGGCTTTAGCCTTGTCCATCCATCTCCTCCCATCTCCTTCACCAAATGAGGCAGAGATGGTCCTTTACTTGCCTCAATGCCTCATGTGATAAATATTTTCCAGGTGTCTACAGGGTGAACAACACTTGAAGCCACGGCTCTTCTGGCCTTCAGGTATACACAGTAAGTCCTTCCATGTCCCACCTCCCTGTCCTGATCCCCAGGAGACACCTATAAATGTTTCCTTAAAATGAACTTGAATTCATAAGCCTGTTAAGTATAACAAGTATATACACATTTATATATATATGTACACATAAATATTAGTTTGTAGCATGGTTTCATCACATCCTTGTTTCATATAGCCTCAGTCCATAGTAAGACCAGAGCCTTGTTGCATTAAGAGATGTTATACGTAGCCTAGAATCACAGAATAGTTTAAATTTGGAGCCATGGAGGTCATCTAATCCAGTCTCTTGCTCTCTTGCCCAGAGCTGGACATGCTATCTAAGATACTTCAGGCAGCAGTTCTTGCTCCAGAGAGTCTGTGTAGGGAAGACAATAGTGAAAGGGAGTATCCTCCCCTATAAACAGAGCAGAAACATGGGTGAACTTTGTGACCTGCCTGCAGGTCCACTGCCCATTTGGAGGGGTAATGCTAGTGCACCATCTTAGTTGTAAAATTCTCCTTTTGTTGTGCAGGAGATACAGCCAGACTGCCTGCCTTTCATTACACAGGCAAGGACAGCTTATTAGGTAAAAATCGTGTATTTTATTAGACCTAATAATATAGCTGGGAAAAAAAAAAAAAAGTTGAATTTACAGATACAAAAAATTCTTTTCAGATCCGTAAAAGTAGCAAATGTCACAGCTTAATTCAAGTTGACAACTTGGCTTAATAAGCTATGGATCCCTTAGACCATCTGACAGAAAAGATACTACATGCTAAGAAGGGCAGGGAGCATCATGGGGAGAGGTGGCAGCTGGCTATCCTCCTTGGGGAAGGAAGACGGAAGAAATTCATGTGCATGAAGCAAAGCTCATTTGACGTAGGAGGGAGATGACAAGTCAAACTGCAAAGGTTTGTGTCTAGATTCTTCATGAGAAGATGTTTTGCATCTGACAGAGGTCAGAGTCCATGCATATTTGCATGAGAAATGTTCCCTCAAAGGTCATGGGTTGTTTCTGTTCCCTTTAGATAGGGTTGGCTCATTCTCCTGCCTGTCACCACACAAGATTCAAAAGCATAGTGTCTGGAAATAGCATCTCTTCACCATGGCCATGTGCCATGTATACAGTCGTAAAGATTTGGGATTTGGCCCCAGGCACTTCACCATTTCTATAGACTGCCAAGGTAGGAAGACTGAGGTAGTTCCACTCATTTTTGACATCACTGGTTGCTGCTGACCTTTAGGGAGGTTCTTCCCTCTTCTCCATCAGGACCTGATGAAGGCCTTCAGAAAGCTTAGATCACTTCTTAAAAGCAATTCAGCCTCTTGGCAGGGAGATTTCCTTCTAGGCATGGACTGTGAGGGCTGAAAATATTTTTACAGCTACAATACGCTGAATGACTCCAATCGAGAGAGACCATGTGCTCTCTAAGCAGACCCAAACAAGAGAATAATCATCATTCTAGAGAACAAAAGGTCAAAGGAAGGCAATGATGTGAGATCTTAGGCTGGAAAAACAGACCCTTCATCATGAAAGAATCAGGGCAGCAAACATGTCACACACGTTGGGAGGGAACAAGCCTTTCTGACACCAAAGGCAATGTTCTCTATCACATGGAAACAATAGCTCAGTCCTGTGTGAAGGCATCTGTTTCAGTTCACGGGAATTGGATTTTTCTCACTCTCCATGGGTTCAACCCCTTGTTTTGGGGTTGGTTTTTTTTGCTTGTTTCTTTTCTGGTGAGACCATCCTGCAACTCATACACAGCTGAACACCTGAAAGGGATGCTCCAGCAGCAACGGGGATACAACCCTTGGTCTAGGAAATCTTAACCCTCCTGTTTCACCCCATCTAGTCTTGGGAATTCTAGGTCCCCAACTGTTAGCACAAGATTTCTCCCCTCCCCAAGAGTCTTGGAAATGCTACACCTTGCAATGATTCCCCCATTTTTAGCAAGTTTAATAATAACATTTCCTGGCAATCATATAAGCCATCTGGAACAAGAGACACCTCGCAACCAGAAAGCAGAGAACAGCTTGATTGTCTGTTAACTATTAATCTTTTATTTTTTTCATTACTAGGAAGGGTGGGGATTGGAATGCTGTATTTATCAGCCTGCTGATGGCCCTGGCTTGGGTTGCTCACCTCCCACATGCTTCACACTTCAGTAGACAGTGAAATGTCTCAATCACCTACCTGTTTCTTTTTGCAATTCTTTCAGCAGGGAAAGCATCAGCTTTCTGATCCCTCTTATAACCTGGTGTTACCTTGGGCACAGGCAGCTAATGGTACGTCCAGTATCCCCACAAGAGTAGCTGCTGCCATGATGGCAGTGACACTTTTGATGTCTCCCCACTCTAGTAGCAAGGAGGATATAGCTTGGCTGAACCAGATTTCAGGAGCTACAGCCATCTCCTTTCTTTCCACTGCTGGGATTCAAGTGCACCAAGCTGCCCTTCATCCGGTACATCCACGTGATGTAATGAAGCCCAGGAGCTGAGCTCATGAGAAAAATTGTGTTAAGCACCATGGTTTGGCACCCTTCCTTATGAGAGGTCAGCAGAAAGATCCTCTCCCCAGAGGTGTGTGATGAGGGAGAGGAGTGTAGGCAAGGAGAGGAATAAAGTCTGTACTGTTGGCTGATCTCTGTTTTCCTCCATATACACAGAGCAATCTGCTAATTCTGGAAGAGGTTACACAAAAGAATCTGGTGCTGGGGTTCTGCCCTGCCATGACATCCTCACATCTCCTGGCTCTCTATTCATCCCACCCATTACACACCCACCAGACAGAGTTCACAGAGTGGTTAAGAGTACATTCAGAGGGCAACTGACTGCTACGTTGCATCAGCTCCAGATACACTAAAGCATCCTTCATTACAGGGGATAAACCTCCCTATATATGCAGTCTTGGGGAAATACCTTTTTCTGGATCCAATCAAGACCTTGACAGCCTCCTTCCAGTCATGTTGCACCACCAGCAGAAAAACAAAAAGAAAAATATGTCCAGAGGAGCAATAGAAATGGCTCCCTAACTGGATATAGCAATGCAGTTCCAGCCTGGGTTTGTAAAGTCAATGGTTTTTGCAAAGCAAACGTTAAACACATGGTTCAGGAAGAGCGCAACGAATCCATTAAATGAGTTCAACCCACCCATTGGGAGAGATAAATGTCAACCCCAGTGGGGAAACAATGACACAGGAGTTAACAGAAGAACCCACATCTGGTTCTCAATCCTCGTTTTGGGCATCATCTCCTCGTCTCCAGCAAACCTCGCAGGGTTCTCTGCTGGATGTTTTCCCTCTGGACAGCCCAAGGGTATGTGCTTCTTGCCCTCACCACAACCCTTCTGCTCACCCTAGGTTCAAACATTTAGACTGCCCGCTGCTTTGTTTTCTTCTGGAAGAAGGTGAAGAGAAAACATGGGGAGAGATCAGCATGCCCATTGTGAAATACTGAGGTATTAACACAGGAGCAATACCAATGAAGGAGCCACATGAAAGAGAGAGAAGAAACTGTGTTGTTGCAACTCACAAGATCCTTTGGCTCTGCTGGAAAGCAGAGTAATGACATCACATCCCATGAATTCCTTCTTGCTGATTATTTATTTGCAAACACATTTTCTAGCCAAGATAAAGCTGGGTGACAAATGGAATCAATCCTCTGACCCCAAATGACTCAGAAATATGTGGGTAAAAATACAGCTCTGTTTTTAACTATGACATCTATTTTAGGAGAGTGGCTGTTGAGCAGCACTGAGGGTTCCACCACACAAACGAGCAGAGCAACCATATGTTAATAATAACCATTAACTCTGTTCAGTCCACAGAGTGGCCTGGAGGAAGACATGTAGCATAAGAGACCATTCAACTGAGGCATAGAGTGGGAAACCAGTTTGCCCAAGACCACACAGTCTGGAAATGGCCACTTCTCTGACCTCGAGGGCAAATGGTTGACTTTGCTGAAGCAGAATTCAATCATTAGTGATTGCTTATGAAAAATCCCATTTTTAATTAAAAACAGGCACAAATTTGCTGTTGATGTTTTTATTAGCTGTGTTGTTCAGCCATGGAACAGAAATAAAGCACATGGAAAGCTTAGAAGCAAGATAATTTCTTTTATTAGACAAAACTCAGGTAAGCTTTCCTGCCTGAGAGTTTCTCTCCACCTCAGTGAAAATTCCCATGGAACATATACATTTAGATCAAAATTGGCTTTTGATTCTTTTTCACTGAAAATACACAAGTGAAATCCCATCTATGCAGCTGGAAAAAAAATGAAAATATAAAAAAAAAAAAAAAAAAGGAAGAAAAAAGAATAATTTTACCAGAATTGAAGGAAAAAAAGACACCAGGAGAGGAGGGAAAGGAGAAGGTCTAACCAACAAGTAGAAATTTTCCCCTGAGCCTCTTGCCGAAAAGGAATGTTTCATTTCTGTTTAAAAGCCTTCCAAGCAGGTCTGCTCTTAATATATACAGCTTGCAGTTTGCCCCACAAAACTAATAGTCATGCCAGGGCTCCTCTTCTCACAACATCTGTTCACAATGGTCCAGCTGCGTCAAGAAGCTGTGAGGCTTGTCTTTTTTGGAAACCCATCCTGCAGTGAGCCCTTTCCTGGCTGTGACTTATGCCAGCTGGGATGCAGGGACCAGTGGCAGAGACACAGGACAGGGAGGAGGAAGGTCTTATGTTCCATATCGTCTTTCTCTGAGGAGTTATGAGAGTTGATTACAACTTGTGAATGTCAAAGTAGAGCAAGAGAGCAAAGCTCAGGTGAAGTATCATTGAGTCACTGGTGCTCTTGTGGTGATTAATTTGGCTGGGGGTGGTGCTCCAGCCTTCCCAGCGTTTTCCTTCTCTGTTAATACCATATTCTCGAAAGATACTACAACTAGGATACACATTTCAGCTTTCTTTTGCTATCAAATTAACTCTTCAAGGTAATTTATATTTAGATTAGATATTAGGAAGAAACTCTTTGTGAGGGTGGTGAGGCACTGGCACAGGCTGCCCAGAGAAGCTGTGGCTGCCCCATCCCTGGCAGTGTTCAAGGCCAGGTTGGACAGGGCTTGGAGCAACCTGGTCTAGTGGAAGGTGTCCCTGCCCTTGCCGGAAGTTGGAACTGGGTGAGCTTTAAGGTCCCTTCCAAGCCAAACCAGTCTGTGACTCTATGATTCTATGATTTAGATAAGCCTACTCAGAAGCCCACTCAGTAAAATGTATGTCCTTCCAGGAGCAATCTAAGTACCGAATTGAGTCCAGATTTGAGCTCACCCATTATCAGTGTTGTTTATACAGGTGGTCAGTGTCAGGCACAGGGTTAGCTTGAACCCTCTGGCGGGAAGGGAGCAAGAACTCGCTCATCACCTTGCCAAAATTTCTCTGAAAAAGCTCAGCACAGCCAGGAGTCAGTTACAAGAGGAACTCACCCTGACACGTCCTAGTCCACCACCTGAGCACATCACAGACACCCCAAGATGGTTTCAGCTCCAAATTTCTGCAGGGTAGATGCTAACTGCATAGCTCCCATGAAGAGAGTCAGGAAATGTTAGAGGCTAATTCATACATCCTACTTGAAGCACTTGAGCTAGGTTGAAAGAAATCACACCTTTGGTTTCATTAGATATAATGACTAAATTTCAGTAAGGGAATTCCAGAGTGGTGTAGCTCAGGAAGAGGTGTCTGTCTTGTCAACATCCAGCTTTAGTGATGATGGATCCCACCCACTGCCTGTGATCTATAGGGCCAGCAGTGCAGGCAGAAAGCGTATAGACTGCAGGACTCAGCTAGACTGTACCCTACTCCAGCCTGCTATGTATTTTGTGGTGTAGACATTCCTTCCATCCGGCACTTGAGAGAAGGAGGAGGGGGCGTCAAGATGGGGAAAGCAGAACAGCCCTGGGCACCACTCAAGAGGTCCCATTCCAACAATATGTGGAGTCTGTCATACAGGAGGCAATCATCAGCCTCAGTTATCACTCGCTCACACTCTCATCACTTCTCTTCTTTTCAAGTTGTAGAGAACCAAGTAGGGAACACATCTTGCCTCCAAATTTTTTGTGTTAGAACCAGGGTACATTACATCCAATGCAGATGTCTTTTCAGAAATGAAAATCTGCTGTGGTTGGAAGACTCTGCGCCTCTTTTGCAGCCTGCATCCATTATCAGATTCAAATTCCTCTCCTTTATTGTTGGGTTTGGGTGCAAGCAGGATCCAAGATCAAACACAAAGGGTCCAGAAAAACGTTTTTTTCCTGTTCCTCCAATTTCTTTGTGTTTGACAAAGGCAATTGGCAACATCACTCACAGAGATGGTATCAGAATTGTCCTATTCAAAATACTGTGCCTTAAGAAGAGGGACAGGGATGACAAGGTACCACAGTCGTGTCAGGGATGCAGGCACTGGCATGGACCTTCCTGTTATGTCACATATGGTCTTGCACCTGCTTGTTTGCAGTTACCTAAACCCAACCAGGAAGGATTAACCAAACGAGCTACATCAAATTCAGTTCAGTTACAGACACTGATTGGCAATTCTTGAATAAGTGCTGATAGGGTGTCTTAGGCAGGCTGTCTCTCATGAAGGCAAATCCCTGTTCCTCTTCTTCCATGTGCTTTTTATGTCCCCCTGGCTTTAATTGGTTCAGTCAAAAGATTCACACATGAATAATTGGTCTGGTTCCCTTTTCTGCCAAAGCTTGCCCACAAGACTTCAGACAAGTCTGAGCACTCATTTTTAAAATTATAGGTGCCTAAAGATGTATGTCTACTGGGGTCAACACATGCTTAGGTGGTTTTGTTCCTTTCTTTTTTCCCCTTTGGCTGAGTTTAGATAACTTCATTACCTAAATATGAAAGGTAAAACCATTGTAGTCAAGAAGAGATTTAAAAAATGTAGATGCTGCCAGCTGACCTTTTACTCAGTACATAGCAGAAGCACTTTTCAGAGTTCACCTCATGCTAAATGTAAAAGAAGTACCCGCTGAGTGTAATGTTAGGTTTATATATAAAAATAAAAATAATTTTAAAAAATTTTAAAAATCTCCACCATCTCTTTAGATCCACAAGCAAAATCAAGACTGGATTTAGCCTTCCATTCAAAGAGTAGCAGCAGGGAGAAAGAGGGTGAAAACAAGACCCATTTGGAAAGCATGAGAGGCTTTTAAAACCCAAAAATTCCCTCCTAGATTTGGACTTTCAGGAGATGCAAGTTGTGCCCTTGTCATTGTTAGCATCAGCACCACACATTTTCCACAGGTGTTCGTGACAAACCATGAAAGTGATGTGACAAAGATTATTGCTTGTCTGACGTAGTCAGGGAAATCTCTCCATGACAGATTAATTGGCTCTGTGATTGATAGGAAAAGAAAACACACTCAAAGGAAAAAGGGAGATTGGCTGGCCTGTGAATCAGCCTGAAGGATTGTTTATTCCAAGTTTAAAGTGGCAAAATCTGCCTCAAGCTGCTTGCTCTCAAAGCCCAGCACTGATATAATCTTTGCAAATGCCGGTATAAAACCACCAAGTGTCCAAAATAACCTGGACACCAGTCCAAGCCCACTTCCCACTGAGACACAGACCAAGACCTTTCAGGTTTTGCCAGACCATAATACTATATAATTTCCCATAGCTAAAAAAATAACCCAGTATCGGAGCAGGGTCTCTGAGGATTGCTACTCTTGAAGCTGTATCATCTTCAAAAATCATGGCAATGGGAGGGGAGATGAACCCTGCTTTATGAACCCGCCAGCCGGATTCCTGCTGCACTTGGTACGTCATAGATAATTTGATTCTATGAACTGATTTTAATACGATAAGCCTCTTAATTTTCCCCCTGGAAGGCATCCTTAAGAACATGGACGTACCACACATTGACTCCCACTCTCCTCTACCAACTTAAAGACCAGAAAATTAAGGATTTTTATGGCATTGCCACAAAAGCAATAGGGAGTTACTCAGCTAAGTGCCTAGCAGGACTGAGCCCTCTCTACAGAACAAGGAATTAAGTCATGAGTAAC
Organism: Pezoporus wallicus; assembly: GCF_028554395.1. NCBI lineage: Eukaryota > Metazoa > Chordata > Aves > Psittaciformes > Psittacidae > Pezoporus > Pezoporus wallicus. The sequence continues at coordinate 1,152,355 of NW_026637044.1, read as the reverse complement.
CACAGACAGACCTTTACACTGACTGCTAGGAATGACTTTCCTGATTTATCTTGTCTTTTTGTTCTTTTATTTTGTATTATTTTCCTCCCTAGGAACAGGTCATTTTACGCAAACCCATGAATCATGACCGGAGTGTATTTTTGTGGGTGAGAAAGTGATTGCTCTAAGATGATTCAGCAATCCCTGATATGCAAATCCCACTCTCACCCATAATTAACCCATCTGCCTGTAAAGAGTTCAACAACTTGAACGACTGTATAAAGAAATTATCCTCCTGGCTACTGAAGTCAGTCTCCTCTGTCAGGGGAGGAGAGGCAATGATCATTTCCATTTCAGCAGCATTTCTGCATATGAGCAAGCTGTCGTTTTGGCTATTTTCTTCTAAGCTAACTTGTTGCTCTGGAAAAAAGAGTGACATTAATAACAATAACATGGCATCAAACATCATGGTGCTGTCACTACATGCCTTCAGCTTCTGTAACACAGTCACTTTTCACTGTCCCAGAAAATAACCACTTGAAGACTTCACCATTAGGTTGTTTTTTTAACTCCCTGCTTGTTCAAAGAGTGGACGTCCTCTACCCTCAGTGTCCCCTTTATGTAATGAGGACTGTTGATACCCAAACTGATATGACATTTCATTTATCTGGGTTTTTTTGTTTTTTCTGAGACTTTAAAGTCAATGTGATGCAAATTCATTGACCAGTGTTACAAAGAAGCTTATCCCTGACTAAGTCAGAGATAATTACTCTCAGCAGCTTTGGTGGTGTCTACACCAGTGATATCTGAGACCAGATATGTTTATGGCATAGGGAGGAGTTACAAAGGAGTTGAACCTCTTTTTGTGTGACTGTTCGTTGAAGATCTGGGCTCAAACATTACAATTCCAAATTTTGCCTGCTCCAGCAGAAAAAAAAAAAAAATTAGAAAGGTTCCTGAACTCTTCTGATCAAACCATGGCTTGGGAAAGGGAGGCTGTCCAAGAGGTTTTAGGCTACTTCTCCCTTCCACAGGCCTTTCACAGAGCATGGGAATCAATGTCAGACAAGGGACTTCTTCATACCACAGTACGAAGGACTATGATCATCATTTCACCCTGAGGTGATGCACTGTGTAGTCCCACCAGAACATCAGAACAGCCAAAGGACTGATGTCTGCAAAGCAGAATGAGGAACAGCAGGAGTGAAAGCCTGGGAGAAAAATATAGGTTCATGGAGATCCCTCAATCCAACCTTTCATGTCACTTACTTTAAATACAGGTTCTCTCTGGTGCCAGGTTTTTTTGTTTTGTTTAGTTTTTTCCCAAGAGCTGCAATGTTGTTTCTGCTGGTTTTCTAAATGATCAGTGTTACTATTAGAATGAACTTTTTGACAAATGTGTCCCCTTTGAGGACATCCTTCAAGAAGAATGTAAAGCAAAAGCAGCAATTTTTGTTCTCCTGCACTAACACTTTCCCTATCTTCCGCCAGTGTAAAAAAAATGAAAACATTTTTCTTGAAGCCCATTTGGAAGAATGGGGTACTTGGAGTTAAATTCTCTCCTAAAATTCATAAGCACACTTCAAGAAAGCCCAACTGATGTCATGGGGAAAAAAAAAAAGCTAAATTATATGAAAAAAGGCATTCCTTTCAAGCTGCTTCAGGAAATAAGCTTATCTTAAAGCAGATTTTGCTAGTTAGCAGCTGAGTGGCTAATATTTCTGTCATCACTGCAACCATTTTAGGAAAAATGTCTGTGTCAAATTATGAATTTAATTTTACTTTGTGAACACTGTTCATGACTGCAGTTTTCCTGCTGGAGCAGAAGCCTCCATTTTGTAGCCAAGGAGAATGATAAAAAAAAATATTTGTTTCCAGAAATAGATAACATTGAAGTATTTGATACTTCTACTGAACCCAAGCAGAGGAGATTAACTGTGAAACATAGACATTCAAGGAATAAAACATACAAGCTCTGCATAGGATAATATGCATCTCAATTTTAAAATTAGTTTTGACATGGAATTGAATAAGAAATTTTAGACAAATAGGAATCCACTAGAAAAGATGGGGGCAAATATGTGAGAGAGAGCCCTGGAGAGAGATTCCTGAAAAACTGAGAATGAGGTGATGAACTAATTACAATTGCCCTTCTTTATTACTACTGAGCATGAATTAGGATTATTAAAATGCAGCAGTAATGAGAGGAGTGTATGATGACTTTGCTTTTGAGTCTCTCCACTTAGAGGCTGGGCTGTTAAGCAGCATTTACAGGATACAACACCAACGGCTCAAACTGCAGATGAAAACACATTTTGATTCTAAATTATTTCTGACCTGTGCAGGGTGTGGGCAAAAAAGGAGACAATATAAGGGCAGAAAATAATATTTTTTGTGATTGCAGCTTTCCTTCTGCAGCAGAAGCCTCCATTTTGTAGCCAAGGAGAATGATAAAAACCCTTGGCTACAAAAGTGTATCCAAGAATAACCCTTTGGTTTTACACAGGACTAGGAAATCAACGTGCAAACACATGGTGAAGGGTGAAGCAGATTTACACTGCCTGTCCTGCAAACTACTTCACAAACACTGGAGGTTCCCAGAAGAGAAGAAACTCTGCCTTGAGTTGTCACCAAGGCTATTCAACATCTCCTAAATTGCATCTAATACCCAGAATCATTTTCATATGTTCCTCAGTATGAGCCTGTTTGTGATTGTAGTCAGAAGAATGGAATTGTTGTGATGCTGGTGGGAGGAAGAGGGGAATAGATGGAAGCAATTCCATCAGCAGGATTTGTGCTAATGGCAGGGAGACATCAATTGCTGTGTTTAGTGCATTTTTCCTATTTAATGGGACTGGAGGTAATAGAGAACAAGCGCAGGTTCAACTAATATAATTTTGAAAGGTAATGGGAACAATAATGTTATCATCAATAAAGCCTGAAATGGCACAGCATTATTAAGGGAATCTAAAATGCAAGTTGCAATCTTTCATATCTCAACTCACTGTGACAGTTTATTTGAAGGCTAACAATTACAGGCTCCCGTTGCTCATCAGTTATAATAACAGGCAGACCTTGTGCAAAACTGTTGTCAGCAGAGCCCATCCCAGACCACTTAACCATGGTCAGAAATGCAGCTAAGACTTCTTTATTTGATTTTAACTTTCCAAAATACAAGAACAAATGATAGGAGTAAGATAAAGAACCAGGATGGATGTGAATTGAGGACATGCATTTACTCTGACTGTGAACCATCTCTCCAATGCACGCAAATAAGAGCTTAATCCCCATTTAAAGCTGGGTTCAGTACACTACTGAGTGGACAACTAATGATCCACTGAGGAGGATTGGTGAAGTGTCTAGAGACAGCTCCACATAAATGCAAAACTGTGCAAACAGACACACAGATTTCTGTGACAAAATACAGTCTTTATAGCATTGACAAACGTTTTTGCAAGTATCAGCAAGCCTGCAAATATTTGCAAGCCATGAAGAGCAAACCATGATATAATACATACGAGTCAATCCATGAAGGCCGTATGTTTGTAATTCGACTTTTGTTCCATTCCAATAGCTCTGCTGCTTGGCACCAAATTTTCATAAAAGTCAAGCCATGAATCAGCAGAATTAATACAAGCAATGATCATGGGTCACTAAATGTGTGTTAATTTGTCAACCAGCAATAATTTTGTTATGTGTGTCCAAACACTAAAAAGAGGGTATTTGAAACTGGCATTAGAAAATTTCCTGGGGGAACTCAGCAAAATATATCTAATATTTGTAAAGCTCTTTTGGGGTTGTGGAGCAGCACCCTAATTTACCTGTCACAAAAAGAGACCTCTTCAAATTGTGGACATGTTTTGAAGAACATCCCCATAAACCTGAAGCTAGTTCATGTTCTGTACAAGTCCATTGTCTTCTAAGGAGCAGCCACAGAAAGCTGGGTCTGGGGCATTTAACAGGTTATTTATGTTTGTTATTTTTATTGGTCTTTATCTCTACAGGATCTTTCCCTAAAGAAGCATTGTGTGCTCATTCAACCCTTTCTCAAGCTAGGAAAGCAAATCATGAGGATGGGATTCACCTTACCCTGTGTGAGCCCTCTCTATGACACACCCTTTCTCAGTTAGTTGAGGGGGTCCCTCTGTAGCCAGTGGGGAGGTAAAGGGGCACAATGCAATTATCTAGGAGCAACCATTATCTACCCAACGGTTTGCTCCAAGACAAGCCATGGGAAAAAGTATGCTTAGGTGGAGGTTTACACCCTAAAAAACCTGTCCTTTCTTGGCTTGCTTTTCTCCTCCCCCTGTATACCCAGGATTAATGAGAGAGAGTTGGACTATGGGTGGCCTTTCTTCACTGGAGTCTCTTGCTCTCGGAGCATGGATACGGTATTGAGGACATAGGAATCCTACCACGACTCATGGCTTGAAGATGGTGAAGAAGCAACACTAGACTCTTTCCAGGGAATTTCCCATGAGATGCAGGTGCAGTGACACAGGGCAAGGGGACATGAACAAGCTGGTGTCACTCTGAGTGAATGTTTCTTGGCAGGTTTAAAAAAGCAGCTGAGAGATTTGCAAAGTGAAATCTTATCTAGAAGTACGCACAGAGACAAAATTAGGAGGGTATCCCATGATGTCATTTCGAACAACTAGTTTTCTGGCTGACACAGAGGCAAACAAATCCCCGAGTCCAAGTCTGCACATGAAACCTCTTGAAGGCGTATGCTGTTATTCCTTTGCTCTCTTATCCTTCCCTCCATTACAGCAGCTCTGCCCAGACTCCATAAACATCCAGGCGGCAATCAATGAGGTGTGAATATTTAGCTTATAAAGTTGCTCAAGTGTGAAGGATATTCATTCAAAGAGGTTGGGAAAGCAGAAGCGTAAAGTTATTTCTAGGCTTACTGTCACTGCCTTGCTGCTCTTTTGGATGCTCCTGAACTGTATCAATGCACCCAATTAGCCAAAGGAGTCATGTAGGGGCTCTGAAGTGAAGGCCCATCAGACACGCTGCACTGGGAATGAACCCTTGTGCTTGGAAAGTGAAAATTACACTCATCATTGAATTTTGTTTCGTGCACTTGGAAGTGCTGCACATACCACCAGCAGTTTGGAAACCTCTGGCTGAATCAGGAGATCAAGCTGCCCATCTGCACTAGGAAGTAAGATGTACTGGGGCAATCTTTGGTCCTGTATGCCATCCATCACAGCCATCAGCTTGTACAACACATCCTACACCCCCATTATTACTCTATTTTCATGTGCAGACCATGGTGTCTGGATGCTGACTGCCCACTGCAAGTTTCACTTCACCCACATGAAACTCAAGGCCATGTCTGGGAGTTGCCCATGAAAACTGTACTTGACCTAAGCCAAAACAAAACCTGATGCTGCTGTAGCAATATAGCAATATAGATTGCAAATATAGTGATATTTCCTTTAAATGTGGAAAAACTGAGAGAACTGATTTTGTTCAGCTTGGAGAAAAGAATGCTAAGGGGAGACCTTATCACCAAGTCCCAATGTCTAAAAGGTGGCTACAAAGAAGATAGAGACTCCCTTTTTACAAGCAGTCACATGGAAAAGTGGAGGACTGATGGGCACAAGTTACACCTGGGGAGAATCCAGTTGGATACAAGAGGAAAATTTTTCACAGTGAGAACAATCAACCATTGGAATAATCATATAATAGCTTGGGTTGGAAGGGACTTTAAAGTTCATCCAGTTCCACCCCCCTGCCATGGGCAGGGACACCTTTCACTAGACCAGGTTGCTCCAAGCCCCATCCAACCTGGCCTTGAACACTGCCAGGGATGGGGCAGCCACAGCTTCTCTGGGCAACCTGTGCCAGGGCCTCACCACCCTCACAGTGAAGAATAATAATCTCCCTAGGAAAACGTGGGACTCCTCAACACTTGGCACTTTTAAGATGCAGCTGGACAGGGTGCTGGGCCATTTAGTCTTGCCTTGCCTAGAAAGGTTGGGCCAGATGATCCTTGAGGTCTGTTCCGACCTTGGATTCTAGGATTTTATGACAGCTGGGGCCGAGAGAACAAGTGATGTGTACAGCTGAAATTGGTACAGCCAAACTCTCTTTTCCTCAAAAAAAAAGGTTGGCTTCCTGTACATAGCATAGGAGGGGTTGTTCTTCATACATCCTATGCCCTTCTCCAACATGTCTAGTCGATCACAAGTTGGCATGGACCAAAACTGTGTTGCCAAGCATGCTAACTATTAAGCACCAGTTTTGTCTAGCTTACAAGTATTTGCTAGAAGTGGTTGCTACCAGAATATTTTACACTTCATTATGTGAATAGTCCTAGTGAATTCCCAAGGGCTTCTTACAGAGTCTAAAACCAAAGAAGAGAACAAATGCCAAAAAAAAAGACTTTGCTCATTATGTATTGTGCTGTGATTTGGATTTTCTGTCAGGCTTCTTGGAGTGGGAAACTTCCAGTTTGAGGGGAAAAAAAAAAAAAAGAAAAAAAAGTTTGAAATATTACCATGTTTTGAAAAAGCAGAAAGGAGAGAAAGGTTAAGATGTGTTGCCACTGAAGAGGTAAATTTTGGGATCTATTTTCAGTCCTGTCATGAATACTAGATCAGGGCTACTAATGAGCATAAATCTGGTAGTAGGAAGAAAAGTAACATTGGGATCTACAAATAGAAGCTGGATTTAGAAAGAACAGGATTCATCCTGGACAGTTTTAGCCATCAAAAGGTCGCATATTGTCTAAGCTTCTTATCTAATGCCTCCCCCAGAATGAGAAATGGCCTTCAGAAGGCAACCCAAGCCATCTTTGCTGTGCACTAATCTTAGAGCAGAACAAGCTGTGACCTGCTTTCTGCCTATTGACTTCAGAGGGAGCCTAAAAAGCTGATGTTGACTGGATGCCACATATTTAAGCACCTGTATTTAATGGAAGTAAATCCCACACAGAGAGACCAACCAGCTGCTTCCTTCTCCGGGGTCTCTCAGCACTTCTGTTGAGTCCTCTCTCTGTCGCATCTCAGTCACAGACATACCCCAACATCTCAGCTGGAGGCTGCTCCTTGCTGTGGAACCACAGAATAGCAGAACACAGGGGGCTGGCATGAGGATGCCAAAGCCTGCAGTGCCATGAAATCACTCCAGAGGGCAAAACGGGGTCATGCTCTGGATGATATGAACCATCCAAAATCTGCATTAAGCATTTTAGATTGCTCCCTTTGCTGGGCCTGCACAGTCTGAAGACAGGAGGGAAAAGGTGGAACAACCCAGTGGCTGGTCCATCACCCCTCACAGCTCCAGCGGGAGCCCAAGCCCCATGGGAGGAAGTGGAAGGGATTCCAAGGGCAGAGTGGCACTCTTTGGGTGAGGGCTGCTTCTCATAAGTCCTGAAAGGCAGGGAGAGGGAAGAACCTAAATGAAAGCGTGATCCTGCCTGCACCTAAGACTAAACAAGTGCTGATCTTGGCCGTAGCTGTTCTCGGGCTGTCAGCACCTTGACAAGGCACCTCTGTAACCTCTGGGATGATGTATCCCTAAGGAGCATGTTTATGACATTCAGTCTATATGTAAATCTGCTTTTGTTTGCATCAAGGAGCCTTTATGCCCGTCTGGGCTGAAGAAGGAGGAAAGGTTAGCCTGTAATGAAGCAACAAGCCCCATTTGAAACAGTGCCTGTTTCATCTTACCCAGGGCTTCAGACAATTATACAGGCTCTTTGCAAACCATTCCTGCAACCTTTTGCTCTTGGCAGTGGAGGGACGACTGTTGGCAGCAGGAACAAGTTCTGTTCCCCTTTCTTCAGGGATGAACATTTCCAAGGTAAAGTCAAATTTAAGGAGAAGTGTGGCTCGTCAAGCCACAGAATGAGCCAGTTGATTTGGGGCAGACAAAGCCCTTCTATAGGGAAAAACTTCACTTTTCTGGCAAAAATTTCTGCAACACTTTAGAATCCCACAGCTTTGGAAAGCTGGTGAGCATGAATGTGCAATTAGCAGAGGACAGGGGAGAGAAGGAGCCCAAGAAGCTGTTCCAAGGAGCTATAAAATTTGATAAAGACTGGGAGCTCTGGGAGGCTTTAAGAGTGCCGTCCCCTTCAGGAACAGCTGATTGGCTTTATTGAAATTGCAGTTTATATGGTGGCAGCACCCAGAGTCCCACAGCAAGTTGAAGAGGAGGAAGGAAAAGGAAAGCACACTGCATTAGCCAATAGACATTTGAGGTCTGATGTAAGGAAAGCAAAGGAAGAATTTTTGTCCTCCCTATATAAATTTGGGAATTAAAGTCCAGAGAGGTATTCTTTCCCATGTGGGTAATGACCACAGATTGAATCCAAATCACCTGAAACTCTGCTCAGTGCCATTCTCAGAAACCCTGTTTCCTTCTCATCTATGACTTTTAAGAGAGGAAGAAGATGAATGCAAGAAAAATCGCCCTCTAAAGGAAAAAAAAAAATAAATAATCTTTTTAAAGGTGTGAGACTGGGACTAACTTTGTCTTTTCTTTAGAGTGAGACATAACTACACACTAGGGCTATAGTGGATTTGCTTTGTCCGGTTCAGCAGAACCTGCTGTGTCTGAAATCACAAACAGGATGTGAAGTGATAATTAAAAGACAGTTTCAACAAGCTTTGCTCCCTGCAATTGCTGTTCCCTTCTCAGAAACTGCTCCCTTGATAGGAGCAAGCCCATTTCCTTCCTAATTGAGTTTAAACACAGCATTCTCCCTCACATTGGGATCTGCAAAGCATTTATATTGCATAGCCATCTAGGCCATTTCATCGCTAACGAGCTCCATGGTCATGCTAATAGGGGCCCTCAGACTGTTCCAGAGCAGAAACTGTTCCCAGTAGACAGTATGAACAAGACAACCTTATTGTGTGTGTGTTTTGAGAGGCAAATCTATGAGAAGAGTCTGCCAGCATGGGCAAGAGCTGTGCCATGGCATAGGCAGCATGCCAGGCGTGTACACATTTATGTAGGCGTTTACAAATGCACGCACACATAACTCCACACATAGATTTTGTCACATTACACTTTTCATCTCATTGGCACGAGACAGCTCCGGAGAATATGTCTGGAGAATATGTCTAGAGAATATGAAGAATACATCCAGAGAAATTTTTACAGAGATAGATACCTGTTTTCTGCTCTCTGAGATCTCAGAAAAGCCCTGGGACATGCAGCCTTACCAGAGAAGCCTATCCACAAGGAAAGGTATCAACAACAGGCTGCCACACTAACAATTCAGCAAATCACCTGAGAGACATATTAAAAAGTTCTTTGGTTTCTTCTTGCAAATTGGACTTTCCACAGTGAAAAGCAAACATGTTTCGGAAAGTGTTATCCACAAAGACACCAATTTTTCACTGAAAATATCCAGTGCTGGCTGTGTTTTTGAGGTTGAGTACAGGAGGATTACCATCTCCTTCACCAGTCCAATATCAAAGATGTGGCAACCCTTAATGAATCAGGACATAATAGAAGATATCAAACTAGATGTGAGGAAGAAATATTTTTTATGATGAGGGAGGTGAAACACTGGCGCAGGTTGCCCAGAGAAGCTGTGGCTGCCCCATCCCTGGAAACATTCAAGGCCAAGTTAGATGGTATTTCGAGCAACCTGGTCTAGTTGAATATGTCCCTGCTCATGGAAGGGGGGTTGGGCTAGATGACTTTAAAGGTCCCTTCCAACCCAAATCATTCTATGATTCTATGAGGAGCTAGACCTGTGGAAGGAAGATGGGGATGTGGGAACATCCTACTCTGCAAGCACTACATATATGAGCTGTCTTGCCTTCGCTTTTGTTATGAACCAGCCAAGGGTGTAGGTGTGCAAAATGGCATAACCCAGAGCAGACTCAGCCTGTAGTTGCATTGGGCTGGGGCTGTAGGTTAATACATCAGTATCACCTCCAGTTACTGGGCCTCATTATCCTCTCTTGTTTCTGTAATTCAAGTATAATTCCAGGGAAACCGAACAGAGACTCAAGTATAGGAAGCTGTTCGAGACTGATCAGGATCATTTTTAAAGTCCCTTGCTACAGAAATGTCATAGCATTTCTTTAGCTTCAAGTCTAGACCTTTTCTATTTCTGCCGTGTTGTTTTGAACATAAAACCAGAGTGTAATAACCAAGGGAAGACTATACTGTCCCATTTTACATTTATGGTCTCCTGGCTGCCCTCCAAGTAAGCACAAATGTGTCGAATCTCAAAATAACAATCTGCAAGCTCCCACTTTATTTTTTATGGCCACTGAACATGGAGCAGATGACTTCATTGATTTAATCGCAATGGTGCACAAATACAGATAACAAAATAATTGAGCAAAACCCTGTAGAAAGCAAGCAAATCAATCATGCATGGCATGACGCGAATTGAGACAAAAAGTGCAAAACGCTGCGGAGTATCACACCATGCTTAAGATAAAAGAGCCCTCTCGGGTCACATACTTCCCCTGTCATAGGCAAGACTCCTGCAGAAGTAATTCAATTGTAGTTTACACAAATCTAATTTATATTTATTGCAATTTAGATTTACAATAAAAATACAGAAGCGACCTCCAGCAGTGTGAAGAAGTGGAAAGTGAATTTAGACACTTTCAAAGTACACCCTCAGTGCAATTTTTTCATAGCGATGGTAAGTAATCCTCTGGAAACAGGTCGGTTATCCCTTGAAATGTGGGATTTGGGTGCCATCTCTAAATTTCTCTGAGTGCTTTCTTAAATACTGATACTGGGGAAAAAATGAGAATTAAGTCCTTGAAACTAAGAGTCACCACATTATACAGTCTGGTGTTGGACTCACTGGATGACATCTCCACATTCTGCAGCAGTCCAAATCATCTATGGGTTATTTATGATCTTGCTAATCAAAGTCAACAGATACACAGTCTTTATTAACTTCTGTTTTCTCTCTGTGCAGTTTCTATCACTAGTGTGGTACTTTGATGCTCTCTTTGCAAAAATGCAAATTATTACAAACAGCAAAGTCTGTGCTGCCTTTATGCTCTCTTATCTCCCTTAGGCGGTGCTTTACATACAGTATTTTGTAAAGGCTGGTTTCCTAAAGGGGATTATGCCTTCACTGAAAAGTTCCTTGTGATGGTGAGACTTAAACGTCCTGATGCATATCTGACACACATGAATAGCTGAAAGTTGTTGGGACATTGACAGAAGCAGAGAAACCTCAAAACTACATGCCTACAGGCAGAAGTAAAGGAGACAGGAAGGAGAGAAAAAAGGGATAGCATATTTAATATAGAGACTAATCTTCTTTTCACATCCAATGCAAAATAAACCCATGGAACATGATGTTTTCAACATGCATCTTGGGCTGCAAGTGACAACCTGGAGAATGCCAGGGAAAATGTGAAGGAAGAGAGAGAAAACAGAGTGTGAGAACTGCTCCGGCTCTTCCTGAACACTGGGGGATTCAGAAAGGGCTGAAAACCACAGCAAAGAGCCAAAGATGAGGAAAGCCACAAGCACACTGTGAGCACAGCCAGCTCCCCTCAAAGCCAATTAGCAGCACTGGAAGGTAATTGTAGAGTGAAATGCCTGCCATGTGCCATAAGACCCAAGCTTTCCACTGCAGCCTTTTCCAAAAAAAAAATTAAGAAAAAGAAAATTAAAAAAAAGGAAAACCCAAACAAGATGAGCATGCAGGGAAAGAAAACAGATTGAGTCAGGCCTTGAACCATCACTAAGCCAAGAGGACAAGCAGTCCACATTGAAGAAGGTCATCAGAGATGGAAGGACTAGAAAGAAAGATGAAGGTATAAAGCTTCAGCAAAATTTGTGTCTAGAATGGTCCTTAAAGCTCACCCAGTTCCAACCCCCTGCCATAGACAGGGACACCTTGCACTAGACCAGGTTGCTCCAAGCCCCGTCCAACCTGGCCTTGAACACTGCCAGGGATGGGGCAGCCACAGCTTCTCTGGGCAACCTGTGCCAGCGCCTCACCACCCTCACAGGGAAAAACTTCTTCCTCAGATCTCATCTCAATCTCCCCTCTGTCCTTTTAAAAGCCATTTCCCCTTGTACTTTCCCTAGGATTGGCCCTTGTCAAAAGCCCCTCTCCAGCTTTCTTGTAGGTGCCTTTTAGGAAAGCTTATAAAAAAGCATGAAACAGGCTTGTTATGGCTTAACACATAGATACCTTCATCTTAAAACATCAGTAAATCTTTAATCTTCAGTAAAGCCAAGCCTTCTTTCCAGAAACTAATTTCAACCTTGATGTGGGAAGAAAGAGACGAAGAACAAAAGGGAATCAATACTTATCTCATAGGCCACAAAGCAAGAAAACAGTTCATTTCAATTACTTTTTAAGTGCAACTGCATGAGTCAGGGCTCTGAGCTGTCCTGATTGCGTCAGCACCCAGCTCCCTTTCTCCAGTGGAAAAATCCCACCAAGAACATATGCTCTGTTGCAGCCCTGGCACCTTGGGACCAAAGCAGAAACAATCAGGACCATTAAACAAAGGTCAGGAGGACTGCAATGGTGGAGATCAATGAAAGAGAGTGGGAGGAGGCTGGGTAGGTGACCAGGATGACATAGGTACAGATCAAAGCCAAACAGGGACCTTCTACTATGGGGAGGATGGAGCTGGTGGGGAAGTCAGGGATGGCTTGGAAAAAAGTAGCTTTGTCCTGGCTCCTGATAACAGTGTGCACAGAGGTACAACAGGAGCATTATTCCAACCAGGAAAAGAAAAATTTAAAATAAAATAAAAAAAAGGAGAAATAAAAATAAATGTGCTTGCTTTCCATGACACTCTTAAAATAAGGAACACCATTCATTACTTATTTTAAGTGCAGGGTGTTGTTGTCTGTAGTATAATACCTCCACGCCACAGTGTGCTAACTCTTGTTTTACTAGGAGCCACTACATTTCGTCAGTCTCCTTAGGATATTATAGATAGAGGATTGTTTTTTAAAATAAAGATACCCTGTGAAAAAGCCAGTTTGTTTGGCTAAGCACTAAAAAGTCCTTAAATGCTGCAGCCATGGTTATTATTGCTATTTCTAAAACAGCAGGGCCACAAGTTTCCCAAGTGTGTCTTTCATCTGCCCAGTTTGAGGTCTTGCAGGACCTGGAGGACCTAAGCATTAGCTCAGAGCAATAAGTCTATGCATGTCCTGGCAGAGGGAAATCTATTTCATGCCCATGCTGCTGCAGCTGCATCGTACATGTGTGCTGCACAGCCCTATGGTTCCAGTCCCTATCCCTAAGGGACTCAGCTCCAAGGGGCTGATGTCTGCTGTCCACCAGCCCATTTGATCCCATGCAAGGAAAGAGCACCAGTCTAGGAGAGAATTGATGGCTGAAGCCATTGAGGTGCTCAGCTCAGCCGGCAAGCAAGCAGTTTTCTAAGGCATGGTACAGAAGCACAGCCCCACTCAGTCCCCCACTGACAAACCCCGTTACAGGAGCCAGACCAGAGATTCTTATTGCCACCTGGGAGTAAAATTATTCCATGTTCCATCAAGAATCTTCCAGAGGCACCAAAGGCATTAGTCAAGCTTTCTGCCTGCAAAAGCCAGGGCAGAGCCACAAGCAAAAGGAGAAGGTGAACCACCTTCTCCATTGCTCATGGAGTGGACCTTCAAGCCCCACCTTAACAGCTTAAGTTGGAAGATGTGAAGCCACAGATCTGGGGCTTGACACATTAATCATCCCCTGCTGAACATCATGCACCAGTTTCACTTTGTTTTTTATCACCATAATAAAACCTCCCCATCCTATCAGACTGAAGAGGGATTTGCAGGCACATAATAATCGGACCCTCTGTTGAGGCAGGACTCCTGAGTGGGAGAAACTTGGCAAAGACAAATGCAAAATCCAGCATCAGACTCTGAGCCAATTCCAGGATATTAAAATAGAAATAGTAATACGCCTAAATTTAGCTTCCTGTCTCCAAATGTTGAAGTTATGGGGCTTGATGGAACAATATAGGCTGTAACAGTGCACTTCAGAGGGCTATGGTTTTGGCTAGATTTTAAGGGAAAGAACCTTATTTCATCACCGGCCATGTGTATTCCTGTCTGTGTTACCCACTGCCCAGTTCCAGCCGCTTTGAAGAGCAGGGCTGAAGCTCTCAAAGTTTTTGGGTTCTTGAAACACTTCTGAAAACAGGTGGTCAGCTCAGGGGGAAAGAAAATTGCATCCCCCTGGGAGGGAAGTCTGCAGGAGGGCTCAGCCCTGATCAAACATCAGGAAAGGGGGATTTTAAACACGGACTTCAAGTCCACAACAAACCGGGCAGTCTGGGTTTTGCTGTTGGTGGAGCTATTTTCTTTAAAAAGAAAAGTAAAATGACAGCAGTAAACAGCCACACGGGAGATGTTGTAGAGAAGTATCTGCAAAGATAAAATGAGATTTCCAGCTCCATCAGGGAGCATTTTTTGTCTGGAATCATATAATTGTAGCTGGTTGTATTTGGGTTGTAAGAGACCTTAAAGACCATCCTATTCTGACTCCTCTGCCATAGGTAAGGACATCTTCCAGTAGACCAGGGATGCCAACACAGTTGGGTAAGTGAGGAGAAAAGGCTGGGACAGTCCATGCAGGATTGCGCGGGGATGCCTTCCCCATCCTGCTCTAGCAGATACCTGTATTTCTGGTCCCACACTCTTCTCATAGCAGCACATAAGCCAGATGGTGCACTCAACAGGGGTGGAAGGGCCAAATCCACCGTCATGGGAGGAATGGAGAGAAGGGGAATGCCTGCATCCACTGACATGCCCAGCACACCCACAAAAATCTGCCTCCAGCAGGTAGATCCCCACACCATGGGAGATGTCAGCCTTGCCACCCTTTTCCTAGGACAACCACAGCCCCCAATCCACCATGACTAGGATGCTCAGCCAGTGCAGCCCATGTCCCCTCTCAGCCTGCCTGCTCGCTGCCCGATATATGGCTGCTCCCTCTTTACACTGGGTTAATCCCTCCTCTTTCTGCCCAGAGCTTGCAAACTCGACCATTCGACCCACCATCCTCCAGTCAGGGGTAAAGGACATTTATGCATGCAACCTGACATGTAAACCAAAAAAAGTCACTCAGAGGCAGAACAGCAAAAGGAGGAAATTGCTGTATAGATCCCTAATTAGATAAAAGTGTCATAGCTGCATGTAGCTGGAGAGGGAAGGTAGGTCTGTGAAGGATAGAAAGGAGCCCCAGAGATCAGAGTATTTCAGACGAACCACTAGAGGGGCTCTGAGCAGTTTAGCAGGCATATCAGAGAAAAGGGTGTAAGAAAGCCAAAAACCCCACTTTAATTAAAAATTCAGCATTGGGCAGGTTGGTCACAGCCAAGACAGCTCATGAAGGGTGGCTATCCCCAGGGTTGGCCTCCTTCTCCTTAAATCTGATTGCTTCTTGCAGGTGTTCATAGGCAAGGAAAGATGCCAGGGTGGGGAGATGGGGGTGACTTTTTGCAGTCAGTCATGCTGGGCAGAGCTGGGGTTTGTGCATGGTGAGTGTTTCAAGACACCAAACAAACCCTCACATTATGCTCTGATTTGGTCCAACTCCCCTGGGTAAAGTGAGAGCAGCATAATGTTTGTGACTGATCAAAGCAAAAGCTAAAACCTACTAAAAGAGCAAAGCCATCTGACAGTCCCTGTCATATCCCAACCATCATCTGCCATCAAAGCAGTCTGTCCCAGAATATACTCAAATATATGAAGCAGGTGGAAGCTGAAATCTCCTTGGCTTCTTAACATGGAAGTCAATTTCAGTCACAGAGACAAGGCTGCAGTAACAACCCCTCTCCCAGTGCAGCTATTTACAAACCATGCACTCTAAATAGCAGTCAGGTATTCAGGCAGGAGGTATGTCAAACCATCTTCGTATTTTTAAGATTTCTAGGGGCATGCAGCACCCTTTGACTGTGGTTTTCAGAGCATCACAACGCCTTGGCCCTTGGAGGGTGTCGGAGGGGTGATGGGAGTGTTGCTTGAGAAGGAATAACAAGGACATGTGTGTGCATTTCGCGCTTAGCAGAGGATCATATTCAGTGCTGAGCATGGCCCTGGACTCACTGTCGGAGCTATCTTAATAGCATCCACAGACTGTTTTTCTGGCTCATGTTACAAATACGTTCATGCCATGCCACAGCACTTAACAGGCAGGAAAAATGATCTGCCTTTCCCAGTCCAGTGGCAACCCAGTCCTGCTGTCTTAACCCTTCACGTGTCTTGGGAGTGCTGGAGCAGGAAAAATCACATGAGACTTGACCAAAAAAGCCCAATCCTGCACCGAGTGGGGTGGACAGAAAACCTTCCCTGAGCTTTCAGTGGAGCACGGGTGAGTAAGGGAGACTCCCCCACCAGTTTGGAGATTGTCAGTGAGTGGGAAAATCATTTTGATGATTTTGGCAGTGAGGAAGGCAAGGCAAATTTTCCCGGTTGTTACCAGGCCACAGAACTGTGGATGGAGGATGGTCAGAGCAAGCCCATGGAAAGAAGTCTCCGAAGTTGGAAGGAGGAATCCTGGTGTGAAAAAGGCTGCAGTTTACAATGCTTTTGTCATGTAAAGCTGCTTGCATTTCTGCAAACAGGAGCTGGACTTTGCCACCCTCTCAGCTCATGGAGGCCCTAGAGTCTGTGACCACAATTGTACCCCGTCGTACACTGAGCCATCCCAGTCTCATGGTCTCCCAGACCAGGTAACATGCTCCTGGCACCTTACTACATTGTCCAAGCATACCCAGAGCAGGGACTGAAGGACAAGAAACAGGAAAGGCTAAAAAATACTAGCCAGTGAGCAGTTTAAAGAGGCAGACATTCAGAAAGAGTCGTCCCAAAAACCAACAATACCCCAGGTATCTGTGTGAGTCAAGCAATGCTCTGTCAAATGCACAGCCAAGGCAGGGTAGAATGTGAGCTTCTCAGAAGGGATTTTCTGGGGAAAGAGCAGATTCCACCCTCAGGAAGATGTCTTGACATCATGACACAGGGTTAACCAGTTATTAAGCAGTGTGAAGTGGGAGAAAAGATGGGAGTTGGATTCACATAAGCAGCTAGTCACCTACCTTAAGTCAATGAAGCCTTGGGGACATATCCCTCCCACTGATTTTAGGCAAGTGTGAGATAGCATCATCTTCTCCAAGTACTACATATCTAAAAGTTTGGCATTGACATCTGAGCAAGATGGGAACTCTGTAGCAACTGATGTCTCCAAAGGGAAACTGGTCTGACCTATCTTAGATACATACCCAACTATAGAGTGAACTGCTTTCTGGAAGTACCCCTTTCTGTCCAGAATCTGTAAGGGAGTAATGATGTCTGGCTCACTGTTAGCTGTCAAAAATCTATCAATGCCTAAATGGGCCTGTGAATTTTGCTGAATTCTGATCTCAAGGCCATGGGATGCAAAGGGACCTGTAGATCTAGACCATGACTTCATACAACTGCATAAAGATCGATCAGAGGGATTGGAAATATATATTCAACATATAATATAATTTCAGCCTGCTCTACCTGAAAAAGGAGAGATTCTCGCAGGGGAGCACACACGAATACATGTTCTTCATTGAACTTCTTCCACCCTTTGATTCCTCAGCTCTTTATCATGGTAATTCATCTCTATGACTCCCAAAGCACCATGAGGTTTTCTCTGAGTTATGTGCCCTCTGACTAAGGGAGAAGCTCACCTTGGTCTTGTGTCAGCTGTTTTTGCTCTGAAATCATAGCTAGAAGCTGCAATCATTGAAGATAAACCCATAAATCAAGTGAGGAACCCTTAGCACTGGCTTTCTTGAATAATCTGTGAATCATTATAGACCACTTTGACTTATGGGGGCTTTGCAACAAGGGAAAGCGCTCCTTGTCCTGTTGAGTTTTGGATACCTGCCAAGACCCAAGCTGAGCACATTGAGGAGTTCAAATGTGGTAGAGAAGGTTAAAAGATGGTCATGTCCTAGTTGAGAAAGATATACAATAGCAGATGGTATCTGATATTTCAGAGATGCTTTCATGTGAAATTCAACAACAGAACAAACCCCTAATGGTGGTGAAAACCAGAAAGGTCCAAAGTAGTAATTTTGCACAGAATTATTCTTTCGATGGCAAGCCTAATTCAATTATTAGAACAGCTTCACTAAAGAAATACAGATTCTCTATCGAGACGATATATCCTGGAGATAAAAGAGGATGTAATAATCTCACTCCCATTTGGTTACAACCACATGGCATGACATATGTTCCTCGCCATATGATGGGAGATTAGTTACGGGTGGATTCAAGTGCTATCTAAGACATGACCCTGTTTGCATTCTCTAAACTGGGACCAGATGCTTTTAGGGGCTTTTTTTTTTTTAGAGGTATGATGTGGCCTCTCTCCAAGTTAGAGTTGGGTATCACAGCATCAAGAATAACTCAGGCTGGAAGGGACTTGAAGAGGTCTCTACTCCATCTCCTGCAGGGTGAAGAGGTCTCTAGTCCATACAAAACTGCAGGGTGAAATTCAAAGGTTTTTTCTTCCACCTCCCTGAATCCCACCTTTGATGAAACAAGTCTTCTAAGTTTGGACGGTGCAGGAGTGCAGTCTCTGCTCCTCATGAATCCTAGTGTGCTTGCAGCAGGTCGTCTATCTGTTGCCTTTGCGATGCATCCCTGATCTTAAAACTAAATCCACATATGGCATCAGAAAATACTTGAAGATCCCAATAGATCCCACCATAGTTAACAAGGTCACATGTATTTAGAGGTCTGCAGCTTATCGGGAGAGGTAATTTCTTTCTTATACTTGATGATATAAAAAGCATTCAATAACATAATCCCTTTATCAAACCAAAGAAGGCAGAGTCTAAATGAAAAATAAGTGATAAACAATAGCTCCATGTTCGACCTAATTATTTAATCACTTGGATAGCAAGAGGAAAAAAGATAGCAAGGAATGTGGAGTGGAAGTGAATTTTAACAAGTAGGTAATTGGCAGTTTATTCATTTTCAGGGGTTGCTATTCCACCACATTCAGGTCAGAAAAGAGTTTTTGTTGTCTCTTTATGCATTCTCAGGTAGGTGATGCAGCATTGCTGCCAGATGCTTTTTCATCATTATTGTTGGTCATTTGTCTCCACTGGGGCAGGAGCCCTGCAGAAATCCTGCTCATCCTACCAAACTGTAGCTGCGCTCCCTAAGTGCATCTCATGTGCCTCTCATGTGCCAATGTTTATGCTTACTTTATGCCAATGCCCACTTACTTTCAAGAAGCCCATATCATTGAATCACAGAATCATGGAATCCTAGAATGCACTCTGCATAAAATGCAGAAAGATTTCTTTAGTTGGCATAGGACCATTATTAAGATCCTGGGGGGCTAAGGCTGAAGGATGACACCTATTCACTTTTTCCCTGCTGCTAAAATGACAGATTTTAAATCAAACTATTTAAAGACAAACTGTTATTCATTTTTATCTAGCAAAGGGAAAACATTCCACATACCGATTCTTAAACAATTGGGAGCTTATGGGGATTATGAGGGACAATGCATTTAGTTCTGCCATTGAGAACCAGTGATGAAATGCAGAGGTAAAAAAAGTTCAAAAGCCACTTCTATTTTGAATTGACAAATTGCAGGTAATTGACTGGAACTGATCTTCTTTAGTGGCAAAGACACCACCTCTTGCCTGGGAAGGGTATATTATTGTCATCTCTCTTACAAAGCTGTTCCTCAAGTGTAGGGAAGGTTTAAGTAGCTGTCTAGCTAAATAAAAGAGAGGACATGTAAGAACTATGCTTGAAAGTCTGTTTGCCCAGCTGTCTCCTTTGCAGCACTTTACAACCTAAATACAAAGCTCAATAGTGTCAGGATCAGGACTCCGGGCTGACAGAGAAACAAAGAGGGAAAGGGAGAAACAGAAATAAAAAGCTTGAAAATCAACCTAAATACAAGTGATTTTGACAGCAAAGCTAGTGTTGCCTAGCTTTGCCCTCAGCTGTTTAACTAACAGACATAGCAAAGATGAAGCCCTCCACTTGGTTTTCTGGGTTGCCAAGAGGTCCAAACAAATCCTCCTTTTCTCTATGATCTTCACCTAGCCCCACTTGCTCCTCCAAAAGCCACAGGATGCTACAAGGAGGGACCTGCAGGGGGAAAGATTCCAAATGAAGAGCAAGAGAAAGGACTGATGAACAAAAACTCAGAGCATGGCTTTCTCACCAAGGTTGTACGTGGTGTTTGACCTGTCTTGCATGACCATGCTCATAAACATCCCTTTTCATCCTGGTCTGGAAAGCCGTGGTAGACCCAGTCCACCTCCAAGGTGCCAGGGCAAGCAGCGAGCATCAGTATGAAGCACAAATGTTTGCCAAGGAGTGTGGGATTTGTGGGGAACAGGCAGTGGAAAAGAAGATGAGATAGCCTTACGCAAGTGGAAGAAGAATATCATTAAGAAATAAAGAGCCGCCAATGGAAGTAGAGGGGAATGTTTAAAAAAAGGGGGGAGGGGAAAAGTAATCAAAAGGCCTAAACATCCCCAGGTTGGTTGAGAAACTCAGCATAAAGACAGCTTTTTTGGGAAAGAAAGACAAAGTGCTACCTTTTCTGGAATTCAGGGATACAGACGTCTCTTTTTGGGAATTGTTTACACCTGGACGCTAGGGAGTGGACTGAACAGCCAAGAAAGACTGAGGTAACTTTGAAAAAATCTGTGTTGGGACTGTGGGTTTTGTTTTATATTATTTGTTTATTTAAATACTTTTTTCTTTTCAAATGAAGCAGCTAGTGTTTGAAGACATTGAGCTTGATGGGATCAAGGTACATTTTTAGGTTAGTGGTAGCACTATTTATCATTTTTAAGACAAATTTGATTACCCTGGTGGGAATTCATGTCTTCAGGGAAAGCTGCCCAGTTGTCATATTAATCATTGCCTTTAGTGTTTTCATTAGGGTTTTGGTTTTTTGGTTTAGTAGGGGATGTTCTTTTTTTTTTTCCCCTTTCAATTTAGCTTTCAGTTGCCCCAGGGCTTTGGCCTGGTAACCTTTGCAGAGTGTTTTTCCTTCAGTCCCTTTCTAACCTATGAATTTTATGAAGGCTGTTAATTCGTAGCACTGCCGTTGCTAAAGATCTGTCACTCCTTCCACTGGTGGAGCATCAGTGTTCAAGGGATTCTTTCTTGCAAGAAGAAATAAAAAAGAAAAAATTGCAGAGTGAAAACTGACATTTACAGTTTCAACACCAGAGCATATTATGTTGGTATTCTTCCAAAGGCATTATGGGGCACTGTTGCGATCTTCTATTTTGATAGCATCTCAATACCTATGTCACATCCCAAGACTGCCCTGTGTTTGGTGAAGGAACCCTGAGTATTTCTTACTCCAGCCATTTTGCTCAGGTATTATGAGGCTCATGGAAGCAGTTGTCTCAGTGAAGTTCATGGATTACTGGAAAGGGTGAAGATATTCCAGTCTGAGCTTGTGGAAGATTTTGGCTTCCATCCTGTGACTCCTTCAACACAAAACCCTACCAGTGAAAGTACTCAATCTGTAGGGCAATACATAGTGGGACATTGTGTATAAACCATCCCGAAGAGACTGTTGGTGGGTTCAGATGTGTGTTTCCCAGCTGTGTTGTAGTTCAGTCCCGATGTCTTGGTCCTGCTGCAACCTTACTGTGTCCTGCTGTTTTTCAAAGATCAGACAACGGAGTCTGATCCAGTCCATAAAACATGATCATCTCCAGGTGACCTAATCCACTAATGTCAGTAAGACATGGTCACCCAAGTAAACTGAGATAGCTGGAGAAAAGAATGACCTTTTATTGGGTGATTCATGCTATGTACCCAAATACCATCTTAGGATGAGATGAACCAGTGGAGGATCTTGCCTCTTTCCCATGATGAGTGAAGGTGCCCAGATCTCTTCTTTGGAAAAGACAAAAAGAAGATAAAATCCCAGGTTAAAAGGATCCTTCCTACAGTCTGCCATCCTCACTGAGAAAAACATTAGATTTGAGCAGTAAGGAAGTTCTAGATAACAGTTTTACAGCTGGAGCAGCATTTTGATTGAAATCACAACATATTGAAGGAATGCTGGAAAATATCACTGAGAAAATATTGAAACAGGTTGCTTCTATTTTTCCATTTTGCTTCAATGATACTTCAAATGCTTCCTTTTGATAAGGAAGTATCCTCCTTCTATCCCATTTATCATTGTGATTCACTCAGCTTTGACTTGTAATTGAAGAGCTGCTTCTTTCAAGATCATGCTATATTTCTTATATTTCTCTTTATCACAAACTATAGTTATGGTATTTTCAAAACAAAAGTATTCTGTATTGCCAAAGTGAAGCAATTCAACATTATCT
The DNA here is from genome assembly GCF_028554395.1 of Pezoporus wallicus. Lineage (NCBI taxonomy): Eukaryota > Metazoa > Chordata > Aves > Psittaciformes > Psittacidae > Pezoporus > Pezoporus wallicus. The sequence continues at coordinate 1,130,069 of NW_026637044.1, read as the reverse complement.
CAGCAGACTAGGTCAGCATTATCAAAATGAAATACTTAGATACTCTTGGAGGTCAGCATTTTGTAGTATCTTTCCTGTAAGACATTAGCCTCTTTGGAACACAAACCAGTGGTAAAAAATGTTTAAATACCCAATAATACAAAAGTCTCTTTCTCACTTAGGGCTAGTTAGAAACTAATGACATTTGGGGGGAGTATAGGGCAATTTGCAGTAGCGTAGACAAAGGGGGAAAAGAAAGAATGGAATCTGTCATAATGGCCTCAATTCTCATTAATATCTGAAATACAAAAAATAGTTGGGAACTGCTGCAGTCAATAAGATTTGAGCCCCATTCTACTTACAAGATTTAAGGATCCCAGGAAGACCTCCACCCCCACTAAAATACCTGTCTGGAGCATTAAGTTTGTGATGTAGCTGGCTTCAGGTCTCTGCAGGGATAGGAAAGGAGCCCTTGTGCCAGGGGGATTCCTCTCCTCTTCCCATTCCCTAATCACACTGGGGTCAGCCCCATGAGAAGGGCAGACCCACACCTAACACCATACAAGGGGCTGGAAGAAGTGACAGTTCTCCATCTCTGCCTACCATGGCCTCTTTTCCCCATGTTCTCAACCTTGGAGCATGAAATCGAAGGGTTGCAGAGAAATACATGGTCGTGAACTGGGAATGCATAAACCCCAGTACTGGGCAGGGAGTGGGTCAAAGGAGAACAGAGGACACCAAACCCTCAGCCCCCTTAAGTACATCCCATGGTCTATGCAGAAACACATACCTGGGGGTGAATTAGATCCCATTTTTGGAGGAGCTGGACCCTCTATCATGACATCAGATGGACACTGATTTAGGGAGGTTTCTGACTTGAGCATCTCCATTAGGTGGCTACCACTGATGAGGTGAGCATCTAGCTGCAACAGGAGGGACCAACAGTGCCACAGTGTCAGCTGGGCCATTCCCCCATGCTTCACCCCCCCTCCCTGAAATGAGAACAGGAAAACAGTCAGTAAAAGTTAACTAGTGGACATATTTAAGAGAAATTAGAGGAAATGGACCCTCATCCTGTGCATTCACACCTGCCAAAGTCTGCAAAACTGAGTCCCGTGGCCAGATTTAGAAAGGGAGCAGAGAATTTAATGGCAAATAACACAATTAAGCAAAAACGACAGCACACCCCACAGTCAACAGTAGTGAGGCTTATGTTTCTGCTTGCATAGCTGAAAGAGTCTCTGTGACAGAGGGCAGAAATGCATGAGGCATCCCTCTAAATATCTCAGTTACATTTTCAGACATGCAATAATTACCACTACAAATATAGCAACAAGGGCACCCAGGAGACCCAGGGCATGGCAACACACGCAAGGCTTTGCAGAGGTAAAATCTGTTACTCTCCACCTAAGCTGCCTGAAGTTCCTATCTAATTAATCTAAATTTTATCCTTAGACCAGCCCACTTTGTGAAATGTTACAGAGAAGAAAATTAGAAGTTTCTATCCCTGAGCGATGAGCAGGTGCCTCATGCAACAAAGAGTATAAGGGAACAAAGACTGTGACATGAACCTCCTTGTTACAGCACTTGTCTGAGAAGAGTTTTGGGTGCTGGTCCCTTTTTCCAGAAGGTTTCTGAGAGCCACCTAAGTTGAAATAACCACTCTGCAGCTCTGCTCCATTCACGGTCTAAGTGCTGGGGTGTCTGATGGTTTCCATCATGAGCAAAGGTTCAAAGTCAGCTCACAGGAGCAAACTGATCCTGAAAAACATTGGTGCTTCAGGCTGGCAGTTACAGAAGTTGTAGGAGGCAGCAAAACCTTAAGCTGAGAAAGACAAACTGTCTCAGCAAGCCTAAGCCTGGGACCTCAGAGACCTGTTTCCTCTTCCCAGTACCTCTCCCAGCTTGTGGACCTGCCTCATCACCACCTCATCCCTCCGTTTCCTCACTCAAAAGCCTGTGCAGCACATTTGCAGATACAAGACATCTTCAGAGAGATGCTCAAGCCACTTTTTCATTACTTGCATGAAGTTTGAAAGCAGTTTTCCCTTCTCAAGAGGATCTCCTCACATAGACAGAATATTTGCACTTTTAAATGCAGCAGCAGCATCTGCCACCCACTACAAAAATCCTATTATCTGCCATAAGGTGATGTCCTTAACGGCTGTTGCTGAAAAAATTCTGTGGAACTCAGATTGCTAAATCATAGGCATGAAAACATCCTACACCCAGTCTTTTCTGGGGTAACTTCAAAGACTCTGGCAATGTTGGAACAAAACTGGTGATGAAAAAAAGGCGTTTTTTTCTATCTTCTGACCCCTTGGTTTGAGGTCCAGGCATGGGTTTAGAGGAATAACAGCAAAAAGAAAACAAGAAGGAAGTTTTCAGCAAGTACTCCCATTTAACACAAAGCAGTAGATTTCACACCCCACTGTCAGCAGCAGTGTTTTCCCTTCCATTTCTTCTCACTGAAGCTGCCCATAGGTCTGAGACATGCCTCATTAGCTGCAAGCATCTATTATCACCATGCTGCTAGCTAAATCAAATTACATTCTTCAGTTTCTGCTGTGAGAACAGAAAATTTGTTATGCTTTTACCTACTCTTTAAGTACCAAATCCTGGTTTCAGAAGAGCCAAGCTCTGAAGTTCAGAGTGGGGCCACAAGAATGGTCAGTGGTACCAAGCAGTTCCCAGATGGGGAACAATTGTAGAGGCTGGCACTTTTCAGCCCATGAAAGTGATGACTTAAGAAAGACATTAAGATGTCTACAAAACCACAGTAATGCAGAAAGGGTATCTGCTCTTTGTCTCTTCCAGAACAAGCCATCTACCCCAGTGCCTCATTGTTTTCAGGACAGGAAACTCCCTTTAGGAGTTCTCACTGGTGGACCTGAAATCCCCCCTTGCAAGACAGGCCATGACTTCCTATTTTCATGAATGGTGCCATGATTGCTTTCAGATTGCTGAAAGTGTGAACAAAACTAGAAAGAAACTGGATCTCCATCTATACAGCAGGATGCAGAAAAAGTCCAGAAATAACCAGAAATAAAACCAAAGGGGAAACTCAGTAAAATCACTGCACCATATTGCCATGTGCTGCAGTTTTTAGCTCCATCAGAGTTACTGGAGTCCCAGCAGTCAGCACCAGCTGGGATTTTGACCCAACACAGAGCCCAGGTGTTAATCCTCTTGCCCAAAGACCGACGCAGGCTAAGGAGATAAAAGCTGGATTGCTTGCGGTATTTTGGACAAATTTCCAACCAAACTGTTTTCAGGATTCAGCCCACATTGGAACAGGGAGACAGATTGTCTAACCATGGAAAATTTTCCCATTTCCAGAATATAATATCATATAAAATGATGACATTTAGAATGAGGTCTGGTTATTTAAAGTCTCTTCTTTCAACACTGGACTGGAGATGTCTCACAAGATCCAGGTACCACTCACATCATGCTTAATGTTTGTGTGTGACTTAAATGATTCATTTGTTTCAGACAAGCAGATGTGTTTCCAGCATCCCTTGAGAACTAATTTGCATGTGTTGGCATGTCCCATGTCAGATATCCAGGTAAGTTTTTTAATTGCATGCTCGTGAAAGTGAGGCTAGAAATTGAAATGTCATCTGCTACTTGATACTGATTTCTTGACAGATATTTCCCTCTTAACATATTTCATATGGCTATGAAAAATTGCAAGAAAGTATCCACAGTGTTTTTTAGTAAACTGAACAGGATTTGTTATTTCCATTTTTCCTAATGGCCAAAGGACTCCTTTCTCCAGTGCTTTCTCCTTGATTTCCTTCCAAATTGCTGACACTTTGCTGGTATCGAGATGTCCAGATGCCTTTTTTCTTACCATGGATCTGCCAGGTGAGACTCCCTGCTCTGCAGTGTTGATATGTATATGAACTACAAATTTCCCCTGAATTTTATGGTTTACATGGTATCGTAGTGTTGAATCTAGTAAATCACACATCACCTCATCTGGTATTTCTGCTTCCCAGAGTGTTTCGCAACTCAGGGAACCAAAAGTGATTGCTCAGCAGGTTCTGAAAAGATTCTGACTGGATTGCTCAGAGCTTGAACCCCACAGAGACGGTTCCAAACTTGACCAAACGGGCTTATGAAGAGCAAGGTGTCTGGGGAATCTCATGTCCTGATAGCAAAAAGATGGCAGAAACCTGCATCTGGACTCTCCTTTCCACAGCACAGACATAGGCTGAGAACATGAAGCTGTTGCATTAACAAGGATCTAAACAGGTCAAGACCAAAAGGTAAGAGCTCCCACCTGGTTTTCAGAGAAGAGGGTTAAATGCTGGGCATGCCCCATAAGCATTACCATAGTGCTCTCCTGTCCACAGACCAATGTTTTCATGCAGGTATTTTGTATGCAGTAGCATACAACATGCTGTTACAAAGCTGATTCCTGCCTTGCTATCTGTAGGTCTGCTCACTCCACAGAAGTTTGGTGGAAGGGGTCAGAGCTTGTACGATGAGTGGCCACCTCCTCAACACCACTCCAAAATCCTGGTGTGGCCAAGAGCCACCTGCAGAGCTGGGCTGGGCTAACAGTGATCCTGCAGAGAAGCAGCAATAGCAACCCAAGCCCCCATACATGGACCCTCGTACTGTCAGTCTGTCATGTAAATGCAAAGCATCTGACTCAAAACCATCAGATAAACATGCCTTTTTTACTGCATTTGAGTCTCCACCAATGTAATACAAAAAATACAACCCAAAATCTGGATCAGAATAAGGAAAAACGTTTGAAACTTACAAGAGTCCTTGTCACCCTGAATGTATACAAGAAACAGAGATCATCTTATTTTTATTCATTTGACAGCAAGTAATTTTTTCCAAATGGATGATTTTTAAGTAGCTGTCACAATCCCAAATTAACTCACAATGTATGATCTATAAAACTGGGCAGATAAATCATTCAAGAGCCCCAGCCACAGTCTCAATAGAAAGAGAAATGAATCCACAATTTTTTTTTATCGATGAATTCTGAGATCCGGTGAGATGAGAAGTAGCCAAAAATACCACTGTCCTGACAGCTAAATAAATATATTCCTCCTTTTCCAGTTACCAAAATTCAGATGGGATTTTGTTTTCTTTGTAACCTTGTTAATTTACCATTAAAAATCACTGCCAATCATGACAACATCATGAAAAGCCTGAATACTGACTGAATTCGAAAAGATCACAAAACGAGAAGCATTTACAATGTGCTGGAGTGAATCCTACTTTGCAAAGTGAAAAAAACATTCACCAATGAGGTTTTACCATTTTTATGAGTGTGTAGATGATGGGAGGTGTGGGAGGCGGTAATGCTGTGGATTGTCACTCACTTCTCAGTCCCTTAATACCAAGGAGGAGGGTGACGGGGTGATGAGTTGCAGAGAGGTTTCGCTGTGGGCTTTATCAGCACAGACCCTGAAGGATGCAGATCCAAAGCTGCCTTCCCAGGATCCACTCCAAGTCCTCACACAACTGGCAAACTGGGGCTATGAACGGTTGCATGGTGCCTTCCAGTTTAGTCTCCCTAAGCTGTTGAGTGATGGCAGTGGAAATCAGAATGGCCAAATTCTTACAGTGTTTGTTCCTGTCTCAGCAGGAGAAAGAGTTGAAATACTGGAGTTTTCCATTCCTGAAGAGGTCAAAAATCTCTGCTGAGACATCTGAGTAGTTTTGTTTTAAGGGGGAAACCATAATTATCTGGCTCAACCTGAACTCACGGTGCAAAGGACAGGTCTCTTACTTCACAACTCCTGGGGGCTTTCTTCTCCCCAAAGGACAAGGTTGTTTAGGTTGAGTTGGCTTGGCTTTTTATCATTGTCATTGCATTCATGAATTATGGCATCTTAGCCGGAGAAGAGACCACAATACATCACAGATGACGAAGTCTAGTCAGGCCCATCCAAGAGAACAAGGGATGAGCCATGGAAGTAACAGCTCCAAGAAGTATCCATGCACATTGACCCAAAAATGTATCACTTTTCTTCCTGGAGGTGATTTGGAAAGAGCAAGGGGTTTCGGTTAAAACAGTGTTTCTTCAAAATATGTTTTGATAGAAAATATCCAGTGTTTGTGTATAATCGGCAAAATCCATGCAGACACTTGTCCCAGTGTTGGGATGAAATACTTGTCACTGCCTGTTGATGGCAAATTAAAACGGAGGTCAACAGCTTCTGTTCTGACATTCCAAAAATATGGGCCAACAGTCAAAACCAGCCCTGGTCATCCTGATTATGCTGCGGTCATATAAAAAGTAGCCAGAAATTCAGTAGCAAGCAGGAACATCTTTTTTCTCATGTGTTTGGTTTTTTTGGATGAGAAAATTCATCCAGGAAACCAGACTTGTGCAAACAAACCTTGCTATCCCCAGACACCCCTTTCCTTCTTCTGGCCAACCTTTCAAGTGATCTGAATATCTAGGTTGATGTTGAGAAGCTTTCCAGAGCTCCACGTACCCTGGAACTTAAGTCAAGGAGGTGGTGGGCTCTCAGTGCTGGAGGAGTGCAAAGCCCTGGGCAGCGGTGAAGGCAGGTGACATGCAGGAGCAGCGATGTTGTTCGCATCCAGCCCTCACTACTTTCAGCTAACAGGACTTTACATGGCCCCAGACCACTGCATTTTCCAGGGCCAAATCAGTACCAAAACTGACAAAAATCCATCGCATTATGGTTCGAATTTGGAGATCATCATCTCAGACTGTTGACCTGTTCAGGAGACACATCCCACTTTTTCCTCATTGTAACTCCAGCACTTTCCTCTGAATTATCTGGTGTAAACCCAGTATTTCTTTCCTTGTTCCCCACTGTGAAAGCTTGTCCCTGTGCTTTTATATTCCAGAGCAGAAGAAGAAAATTTAGATACTTCTGCAGTAAGAGCACTGCAAAGTAACTTCCTCAATAACTGTGCCAAGACCTCTGTATGAAGAATATCATCTTCACTGAAGAAGAGATTGGGCATTGGCCCTTGTGCAGTCAACTTCACCTGGTCTTCAGCAAGGGAGAGGTCACAGCAATGTGACTTAAATGAGTATGATCTAAGCCCAAGAGCTGGGATGCTGCAGACAGACCCCCCCCAGCCAGGAAATAATCTGTGAATCTCCCCTGCCTGATTTGGCAAAAAATATTCTGGATGCTGAGAGATTTGCTCATCTTCTACCAATAGCAAGAAGAGAAGGACCATGTGCAAACCCTTTTGTACATCCTTCTTGCAGTGAATCAAAAGGGAATCACTCCTAGCAAGGAGACTTCTTGCAAAGGGACCAGCTCACCAAGGTTGCCCTTTCCTGAGCGTCTTCACAGATAGCAGGGGAATAAGAGAAGGGACAAATTTCAGAGCATTTGCAGTCCAAGCCTTTGGTGCCCTGCTCCACCAGGACTTCACAGCTTTTCTGAGGCCATCAGGACACAGGTAGCAAGGTGGCTGGAGCCTGCGAGCCTTGCAGTGTTTTTCAGTTCCAACCTGGAATGAAGAGGAGGGAGGAGGGAAACTGAATGAAAATAAATAATTTCTGGCTCCTCTGAATCAAAGCCTGTTACAATCAAAACAGCCCTTCGCTGCAGGCAATGCCCTGGGGCCTCGTTCATCAGAAATTATATGTGTGCTACAAGCCACAGGGAAAGTCTCTTCAACAGAGAAGACCCTTCTGGTGTCAAAGGGAGCTGGGGATGCTTTTAATATTCTGTCTCTGGCCTGGAGATTATGAGGACTCTTTGCCTGTGTCCAAATGAGAGCAAGTTAATTCTCCAGCTCTTGCTGCAGGGCTCATATCAGACTCTGTCCATGGGAATGACAGGCTGCCCAAAGGGAAAAGGGTATAAGAAATAAGAATTTGGGGGATAAATTGAAAAGGGAAGTGGACAAGGGAGCATTGAGGGAGGCTGGCTGCAGAAACCCTCGCACAAAGGCAGGCAAGCAGCCCTGATTTTATTTTTTAATTAGAGTGGTGCAGCACCACAGATTTCAGGGGAATTATTCCCGATTTACAGCAATATAAATGAGACTAAAAGCAGGTCCTCTGCTTCTGGGAAGCTTATGCACTAAATGTCATCCATCAGCCCCTATGTGTGTGTGCATGTGTGTGCATGCACATGTAAACATGCATATATATATGCACAAGAATATAGCAGTTAAAACGAGAAATCAAAAGTCCTGCTATGACAGGATGAAGATGCCTGGGATTGCAGCCTCAAAAGTCATTGATTTATGTTGAATATCTAGACTAGATATTTTCCTCTTTTCGAGATACAAGCTCCAGTTTTCCTAGAAGTCATCCATCAGCTGTCTGTTCAGGGTTGCTTTTATCACAATAAAAATGTGAATAACTGTATGTTATTGTGAATAACTGTAACACCACTTCTTGTAGCAGGGATGTCATTTGGAGTAAGAGCTGTGTCCTGGTGCTCCAGGGGATCCCAAGTGCAGCTCCTTTCCCATCATGTGCCAGGCTGTATGCCCACAGCTGGTGGTGAATCTGCATATAAAGTCATGTCACAAGTAGAACAGAGCAGGGATTTAGCTAATGTCACAAACCCCCAGGTGCAGCTTGCTCTCTAGAAATTTCAGGAAAACCTCCTTGACACATTGGTTTTGATAAGAGGTTGTAGAAGAGAGAATACATAGGCCAGATTTGGCTACTTGGTATTTCTATTTCCCTTTTCTTTCATACACTGTGTTGATAATATAAAGACATTATTTCTTTCAGCCTGAATACAGCCAAGGTCTTGTGTTTATAGAGTTTGCATATATCTGTGTATATAGAGTTTGCTTCTCTTCAATGGGCAAGTCATATTCTGCAGTTTCTCTCTTTCTTACTCCTCACGTAACCTCACAGAGATGTAAATTCAGTCAGACCCCCAATTACAGTAAAGGGAACACTGTATGCAAAGAAGTGCAAGACAATAAGCAGGGAGATGAAGCTAATGATGTCCAGAGGTGCCTTCCAATCCCAGTTAGTCTGTGATTTGCCATCAGTGTAAAACAAAGCTACGAGTGATACCACACTGACCAAGGGACAGTCATTGCCTGCGCAGAATCTCTCAGGAAAGAAATGAACAAAAAACCATTTCCTATTGGATTCTCCAGCAACAAGGACATTAAAATGGAATCAATTGGATGTTAACATTGTGATCTGGAAGCAAAAATGCAATAAAAAGAGAAGCTGAGAACAAGCAAGGTGGGAACTGGAGACTGAATAACCTTTAAGTCAGTTACAATAGTCCCCCTTGTCTTGAAGCTGGAGTCTGGCCAGCAAGGTCCTGAACAAGAAACTGCTCATTCCCTGTGTGACATATATTATTTCCTTACTTGGTTTTATTAATGTGGCAATAAATTCATATATCCTACGTGACTGGAATGGTCTGGGGTCTTGCTTGTTATTACAGCTACCACTTAAAATTGCTGGTGCAAGATGAAGAAAGAGTTATAGACAGATGTCTCACCATCTACTCAATACACAGATTGAAAAGATGACCCAACCCAATGAAGATATGAAAGGTGAAAATATTTAATTTCTTAATTTATTGTTTGCAGTATGCACTTTAGTCTATGTAACATCTGTAGTGATCTGTGATGAGAGAGCTATTCTTCAACACATACCAAACAGGATATTCCTGTCCAGATTTAGATTTCTACAGGGCAGACTTCTGTGTCTACGCTGTTTTGTGACTCCCTTTACATACACTGGGAAAAAAAAAAAAAGAAAGATTCTGCTATGGTATGTTTCACAAGACTTATTTTAAAGACCTGCCTTGGTGTGAAACAACACTGCCTTCACATTGCCTGTGAAGATGTGGTGTAAAGAATACTTGTACAAGCAACTCTCCACAGTTTCTAAATCAGTTCATACCTGAAACAGACTTACATGGGGGCATCAAAACTGAGTGATCAAACAAAATTTCAGAAGAACCAAACAGAGAAGTTAATTCACTAATAATTTGATGGTTTGACTCCAGCAACTAAAACCATCCTGATAATACTCACAAGTGACCCCGTGTGTTACAGAGAGCAACAAATGTCACAGAACTGAAAAAAATACATCCTATTCATGCTTGAAAAGCAGATGACCTGCAAAATAAGTCCAGCCCAAATTGCAGAGCACAAGACTGCTACACACATCACCTACACACAGACATTTGTAGCAAGGAGAGCAGAGTTGTGAAGTATCGTTGCCTCCTCTCCCAGATCTCTTGATAGTGATTGGATCACCTGCAAAACACACTGTGTAGCCAGAGATTTAGGTAGGACTGATTTAAAAGGTTAAATTTTTTAGCTGTTGGTAAACCCTGACCTAAAATGAGTGTTTGATGAAACTCCCTAGTTGTACGCAAACTTCTCAGAATCAATAAACTGAGCCATGCTAAAGAGTGGCCTCAGAAAGGAGAACCCCATTCACCCAAACTGCCACTTGTCCTCTGTATATCCTCTGCAAGGACCTCCTTCCCCACCAGCTGTGAAGAGCCCACCAGCTCTCTCCTCTGCATGGTGACCAGACCTGCCAGTGAGCAGCAGAGGATCCCAGCCCATGCAGCAAGGCATGACGATGAACAAAAAGAAGGGCCCCATCTAATATATCGCAACAGCCCACTGCAGCTCCATCCAGGGCTGCTGCCATTGCTCTACAAGTAAATTATCTGAGTGCCGATATCACAGACCATCCATCTAATGAGAGTCACAGAATCACAGAATCTTAGAATCACAGAGTGCTTTGGGTTGGAAGGGACCTGAAAGATCATCTAGTTCCAACTCCCTGCCATAAAGTACAGCTGCAGATAAGGCTGATAAGACATTTTGCCTCCTTTTCCTGTCAAAGCTGAGCCTGGTGAGGTAAACAGCATCAAAAAAAATCACTGCCCATGCTGCTACGCCTTGTGAATAGCTAGTATTGATTATGGCTAGTTGGTACTGATGATGGTCAGGGCAGGACCCTAGCTAAGATACATGCAGGTGTCCCCAGGAAGCCTAAGAAGTGGCCTCCAGAGTTAGTTAGGTCTCTAAAATTTAGGAATTTGCATGTATTACCGTGAATCCCAATAGCTTTGAGCTGCCTTAGCCCCCAGAATAAGCAAGACCATGGGGAGACAGCACATGGGAGGATGGCACTGTCAGATGTGTCCAGGTGCCTAAGCGTGTCTAAGCGCTAGCAAGTTACCTTCCTACCCATCAATGCTGAGCCAGCTTTTCTTTGAAACCCATGGATTTGGGTGAATGACTGCTGGGAAGGAAGGAGTTGCTGCCAAAGATGGTTAAAAAGTTATTGAGCTCATCTAACTTCAAAATGGATATTGTTGAGGCAGCAGACAGGGCAGGCTTGGTGTTGTGAGCACCTTTATGCTGAAACCAGCATGTCCTACTGGTCCTTGGTCCTGGGTTTAAGAAGGAATTGAGGGGGAAATGACCCCAGAGCATAGACAATTTGGCCACTTGAGGATTTAATGATATAAATTAAGAAAGAAACCTGGTCCAGAAGTCAAGGTAATGAACTGAGAGACACAGGGCTCCTTACCCTTTTCTGTTGCATCCTCACAAATGCTCAGGATACTTCTCTGCATTTCAGCTTTGTTCCCTGCCTTTGTTCCCTTTTTCCCTGCTCAGTTTGTATGTCCCCTAAGGCTGTTGAGTTACAGTAACAACAGCCCCCCTGTCTTGTTTGGGCACCCCACCTGCTATCCTGCTAGTTGTAATTCTAATAAGGTATATATATCCTTACAATAATATCGTATCATGTAATACATCATTATATATTATACCATTATTCTAAAAATAATTATGTACTGCACAAGCATGCAGCACTGTGCCAAAATGTTGGCTTTTGGGTTTCCCCCAGTATTTTAATGACACTCTGAGTCATACTGGAGTTTCATTTAAAGCAAATTGCGCTATTAGTGCACATTGTCTTCTTCTCACTTGCTAAGTAGAGCTGTCACAATGCTCTGAGCTCAACAGCCTTTTGTCCTGAAGCATAGCTGCGTTTTAGCACAGGGAACCATTCCTGGCAAAGGTTTGGTGCTCAAGCTTTGCTTTGCCTTTTCTGCTTTTCCAAGTGAAACTTAATCTGCAATCTTCTCTGCTACTTAAAGGATATTATTTGGTGGATGTGGTTTCCAACGTATAGCTCAGCACATGATTTAGGACCTGATCCAAAAGGCAGCAAAAGCCACAGAAAAACTCCTATGAACAACTTTAGCGAGCTTGGAGCGAGCCAGGGGATTGTAAAGGAAAACCTCTCTGGGCGTTGCTGCAACTTCCCATCCACCAAGAGTAGCCACAGTCTTTCACTCACACTGACAGGATTAGGGAGAGCGAAATACCTTACAGGAGCTATTTTTAACCTCCACATGGCAGGAGAGAGTGAGTATTTTCTTGTATTTTCCAACTCCAGACTCATCTGTCGTAAAGACCCACTCCAAATAGAAAGAGGAGTCGCCAGCTTTATCTTGGAGTCACCAGTCCGTTGCAAGCACAAAGGAAGGTCAGATTATTTCAGTCCCATCTCTGTCTCTGTAGTCACATACCAGCACGTGCGTTCTTTGCTTTGCAGATCTGCCAGTTATATATGCAGAGACATGCTGGCTGTAGTGATGCCTGGGGACTGGTTTCAAGTGCTGTTGTAGCCCAGTGGAGATCCTGTCAACCTGCCAGCTTCAGCATGGATGACAGTGAAGTTCTGACTCTGGAGATGAGGACTTAAACACATGAATTTATGTAACTGAAAGAGAGGAGATTTTAGATGAGATCTGAGGAAGAAGTTCTTCCCTGTGAGGGTGGTGAGGCCCTGGCACAGGTTGCCCAGAGAAGCTGTGGCTGCCCCATCCCTGGCAGTGTTCAAGGCCAGGTTGGACACAGGGGCTTGGAGCAACCTGGTCTAGTGGAAGGTGTCCCTGCCTGTGGCAGGGGGTTGGAACTGGATGAGCTTTAAGGTCCCTTCCAACCCAAACCATTCTGTGATTCTGTGATGATTTTGTCCTTGCACCTGTCTGGACCAGAGCATTCACTCCTCTGAACTTCTTCAAGACGCATCTTTTCTGGCATTTTAGGAGCTCTTCAGCTAATTGTCAATAAGATGCAAACCAGTTGGAATAACATGGGCTTTTGTGTCACCACAGACCCTCTGTTACCCAAGCGTCCTAATGAAGCTGGCTGATATTACAGAGAAAACCTACTACTTTCTGAACAGGTAGTTGGAGGCTGGGAGAGATATCCCAGCATGTCTCAAATGCTTCTGGACACTTATGCTGAGGCAATTGCACCTTGTCTCTGAAGACTAGCTTAAAATATCTTACTGCAATTCAAACTATGGTTTCCCATAGTCCCATACCAAGCAATACTGTTATAGTAACACTGAAGGTTCAGGGCAGGTAGATCAGGGACTTTGCACAGGGGACTGAGTGACTTTCTCATAAAAAGAAAATCTCTATCTTGAACTCCATTTAGTAAATAGGTTATGCTAACACCTTCATCCTTTGTTTTTTCACGAATTTTGCCTAGAGTCACTTGCTGCCAGGGTTGTGTCATAGCAGGATGATTGCAACACGCTGGCAAAAATAAGATCTTCCTCCCATTTTCTGCCACAAACTTCTCACTGCCAGAGGGACAGAAAACTGATCAAGAAAGATCTTGAGTACTGCAGTGTCGAGCTAGGCACAAGCCTGTCTGGACTCAGCTGCAAGCATTGGACTTAGTGATGTTTAGGCAACAGCAGGATTGGATACATGTAGGTACAGACAAGTCAAATCCACTCTGGCATTAGCTTTGCCCTGTGAGTGGAAGGATGCCTTTAAGGCTTTCATGGGTTTCATATCAGTGTCCTCCTTTCCAGTCCTCTGCTGATAAAGGAGAGGGAGATCATCCACACAGGTCACGCACCCTCACTTTTCTTCACGCTAGCTGCTGTGCTGGCCCAGTCTAGGATCATTTTGATGCATAACAGAGTTTAGCGTTAGTAGACATCTCCAGCACCTGTCAGTACTCTGGACCTTCTCTACAGCCAACAGATACACGGAGAGCAGAGCCAGCAGGGTTCCTGAAATAACTCATCCCTCTTTAAACTGATGTCTAAAATAGGCCAGATGTATCACACCTTTGGGCTGTTTATTTTTCTTTGTGGAGTATAAACAGAGCACAGGGTGACAGCTCAGCTGGACATAGAAGCCTGTGGACATCTCCAGAGAGGTGATGTGGGTTACACAGACTGACACACTAGATTTATGCAAGCCATTTCCTTCAGAAGAGACTTTTTCATTATTATTACTTCTGTACTAGACTGAGAGGCACACCAGTTAATGGTGAGCATGCTGGAAGAGATATAATACTTTGTGCTTCAGGGCTTGCATCAGCCTTGGACTTCCAGAAACCAAGATGGGATTTAATCCAAGATGCAAAGCATTTTTCTTCCAGTGCCTCATGTCCTGTCAAAGACACAGAAACACAGGTCCGGATCCTCTCTCATCCCAGGTAAATCAAACTTCATGTTGAAAGGCCTGAGCTGACTTGGGGAATGGAAAAACCCTGATGATGCCCAGTGCTGTGGCTGATTTATTCATACAAAGAGTCTGGTTTCTTCTGGTTTTCCCTGTCCATGGGACCACTTGCCATGGACAACAGCATCTGAAACTTTACAGGTCTCCAGACACAAGATCTCACAATTTTAAGAGGCAGGAACAGCCCTAGACTCTGCGTGAAGGGTTCTCAGGTTTCCATTTTAATCAAGCTCTTCTGTATTCCTGGAAAATCTATTTCTACTCCAAGAGGAATACAGGATTTATTTGCCAAATGCCCAAAGGTACAATTCAGCGTTGAACTATTACCCACAGCGTTTCACTTTAACAAGATGCTGCAGTAGTTTGAGCAGCAGAGCAAAGAGAAAGAATAAATCCAGACTTTGGTAATACTCCATTTGATTGTGGTAATCTTGTAATGCAGGACTGCATTAAAAAAAACCTGAGGCATTTTGGAAACCTGAACTCTACTGAGAAGATCAGCAGAGTCAGGAATATACATCTTTAAGAACTGTTTTCCACCTCTGTTTGATGCAGCCTGAGCAGTGATGATACTTCCTACCGGTCCTGCATGCAGCGATGTCCCCATACGTGAGCTGCTCCTTTCAGGAATGCTGATATAATAATGATGGACATTTGCTGATGCTGTTCTTCATCCAAATCTTGGAGATGGCAGATCCGTGCAGTGAAGCAGCGTGTGACAGGAGACCATGTCTGCAAAGTCATTATTAGGCTGTCTCTCATTGTGCCACTCCTAATGTCTGCTTAATGCCTCCAACTGCAGAGTCACCAGTGAGAGTGAGACCCGGCAGTGTGCACTTGCAGCCCAGAAACCACCCATGTCATGGGCTGCATCACCAGCAGCGTGACCGGCAAGTCGAGCGAGAGGAGTCTCCTCCTCTACTCTGCTCTGGTGAGACCCCACCTGCAGTCCTGCATCCAGTTCTGGGGCACCCAACATAAGAAGGACATGGAGCTGTCGGGGTGAGTTCAAAGGAGGCCAGAAGACTCTCTGAGGGCTGGAGCACCTCCGCTCTGGAGACAGGCTGAGAGAGCTGGGCTTGTTCAGCCTGGAGAGGAGAAGGCTCCGGGGACACCCTAGAGCAGCTTCCAGTGCCTAGAGGGGTGAACAAGAAAGCTGGAGGGCAGGTTTTTGATAGGGCAGATAGGAACAGGACAAGGGGGAATGGCTTTAAACTTTAAAAAGGGGTCAGTTTAAAGCCATTATCTATTATTAGATAGAGATAAGATCTGAGGAAGCAGTTCTTCCCTGTGAGGGTGGTGAGGCCCTGGCACAGGCTGCCCAGAGAAGCTGTGGCTGCCCCATCCCTGGCAGTGTTCAAGGCCAGGCTGGATGGGGCTTGGAGCAACCTGGTCTGGTGGAAGGTGTCCCTGCCCATGGTTGCCCAGTTGGAACTGGATGGGCTTTAAGGTCCCTTCCAACCCAAACCATTCTGTGATTCTATGATCCAGTTACCATCACTTCTGGAAACCTGATCACCCACAGCCTGGAACAGCTGCATACATGCAACCAAGAGCCATCTGCAAAACCAGTAAAGGCTTTCCCCACTTTGTGTTAGATTCTTCTGCACTGTCCCCACCTGCCTCACTCTGCATGGCTCACACCATCAGAGAGTAGTCCTGGGTTCTGGCTACTTCCACCCAGCATTCCGTCCTGGCCCTGAAACTGGGAATAACACAACAAACCAGCTCCTTCAGCCAGCAGCTGTGTTTGCTGGGACCCTTCTCTCCATCAGCTCCTCTCTAATGTGACGGGGGAGATATTGAGGGGGAAATCCCCCAAAAGCCAGGAGCAAAACAGTGTTATCTCCTGGGTGCCAGCTCCTGGCAGTACAAATGAACATGATGCACTTCTCAAATAGTCTCCCTCCCTAGGAAATGTCACTGTCTCCAAACATGAAACCACTCACAGCACGCAAATCCCTCTCCCAAGGGAGGAAGGATTCTCCTGTTCCTCTCCTCCCTTCTCTGCAGGAGGCTCCTCTCTGTCCCGTCTGGGCTAGGCAAGGGAGATGTTGCTTGCTGCCCTCTCTTGGCTTCAGATGGCTTTCATGTATCTCACAGAAAATCTCAGCTTTCTATCCATGCAAGCCTTTCCAGAATAGGCGTAACAGGGCAATAGCACCACAAGGACTCGGGAAAGCACCCATCTCTCTCCCAAACCTTCTGCAAATCTCAGGGCCAGGCTTAATTTCTGATGCAGGACACAAATAGAGCACGAATGAGGAGGGGCTGGGTACTGGAGGTTTTTCCTCTAAACCAGACTCAGGGAACTGATGCCTGACCCCAAAAAGAGCCAGCTCAGCAGACACCCTGAAGGAAGACTCAAGCAGCAAAGTGCTCACAATGAGGTATGAGCTTGGAATCAAAATAATAAGATTAATTCTTTTCACCTCCCTGTGGTTTATCAGGATCCTTCATCACCACAGATCCAGTCATGCCCTAATGCAGGGAATGCTCATGTGGTAGAGCATGGCAGAGGCTGGTGGGACTGCAGTGCACTGAAAATTGTCTGGAAGAAGATTTATTTTATTGTTGTTTTTTTTCTAGGATGCCTTCATGTGGGATGAAGGCCGGAGCTGATCCTACTGCATGGCTTTATTCTCCCTTTCCTGTGCCTTACCAGCCCTGGCTGGACAGAGTGTGTGTCCCCAGTGCGGTGTCCAACATTGGCAGGCACATCATCGGGCAGAACAGCCATTCACTCTCCCTCCAGGTTTCAGAATGTCACAGGAATATAATTAGGGGCACTTGGCAGCCTCTCTCGTGACTCCTCAAGGGTCTCTTTATCAGACCAGTGCAGGGCTGGTGGATTGCAATGTATCAGTGAGCTCAGCCGTCCCCAGCACAGCTTGCTGCTTCTTGGGACGTGCAGCATCGCTGAGCTCACAGCCGATTGACAGGGATTTATATTTCAACCATAAAACTTATGTGGGCATTTCCCCCCACCCCTCAGAGCCTCCACCAACCACAGATTGAAAAGTGCAGCATTTAATATTCTCTCTGATGCTAATTCCATGGTGAAGATGGAAAATTCAATAATTTCTACGTGCTGTAAATTCAGCTAAACATATTCCACATTCCAGCCGTGGGGAGGAAAGCTCCCTGCCTCCCGCCTTCCCCTTCTCCTCTCCTTTCTTGCTCTCCCTTTTTCCCTGTTTCTGTTTAGCTCCATTTCATTCCCCCTCTGCAACCAAAACAGCTCCATCTGCAGGGATCCAATAGCCAGAACTGATTTAATAAATAGATTATTTTTATTTATTAAAGAATCAGCTGAGAGGATGAAGGAATCGCTATATCCCAGTGTGCCCCTGCATTAAATCTAGGGGTAGATTCATCCCTGTTGCCAAAGGCAGCACAGCTGATGCACCCAAAGTCTGCCCATTTCACCCTCTTTTGGTTTTTTGGTGTGAATGGCTCCATCTTCAAAAACGCAGCTCCGTGAAGGACAGGTCCTGTCCTAGGACATAAAACATGAAAGAGAAACCCCTTTTTCTCCCCATCTTTCTGGAAAAAAAAATAATTTGGACACAAAAAAAAATATAGAAAGTTTCACCAGACTAAAACAAATATAAAAGAAAAAGAAAAAAGAAAAAAAAATCAATTAAATTCTAAGCTCTTCCCTTTAGCTGGGCATTTGATGCTTCCTAGGATTTCTGTTGCTAACCTGCTCAGAGTGAAGTTCAATCATTATCTGAAAGCAGCTGGCTTTCATCTTGCAGTCGTTATTTCTCCTGATGCCAAAGTTGGTCAGAGCCAGCAGCTTATGTGAAGGTTGTTTAAACCTCTGCAAGATTTGGATCAGCTGAATCATGCCTGCGCCTGGGTCACTGGATAAGAGGGTGCACAGGCTTCCTAATATTGTCTTTGCCACAGCAAATGCAAATGACCGATACCATATTTTCCACTAATTCACCCAGCATTGAAATATGGGTCCCAAATGTTTGTCTCTTTTTATTGCATTTGTCATAGAATTACAGAAGCACAGACTGGCTTGGGTTGGGAAGGACCTTAAAGCCCATCCAGTTCCAACCCCCTGCCATGGACAGGGACACCTTCCACTAGACCAGGTTGCTCCAAGCCCCGTCCAACCTGGCTTTGAACACTGCCAGGGATGGGGCAGCCACAGCTTCTCTGGGCAACCTGTGACAGGGCCTCACCACCCTCACAATAAATAAATTCTTCCTTCCATCTAGTCTAAATCTTCTTTCAGTTTTACCCAGTTTTGCCTCCATCTGATGATATTCTGGATCTTTATCAAACTGATTGTCATGGAAGAAGTTGCTTATCCATCACTCTTGCTGCTTCCAAAGGCATGGGAATCTTCTCAGCCAGCACTAGGGACTGAAGTCCAAACACCATAAAGACCAAAGACGGGACAATGCAGTCAGCACTAGAGACTTTATCCCTGGTGGTGGAAACCTTGTGCGTGGATCTACAGCATACACTATCAGCTGTCACAGTATCTGAACAAATGAGAAGACCTGTGCAAAAGACACAAATGCTAAAATGCAAATTTAAAAAATCCCTATAGCAATTATTTATTTACTATATTAATATTTGAGTTCCAGGCTCACAATTTTTGTCTCAAGCTTGGCAACACCACAGCTGAAATATATGCCAAAAATACAATCTGCGTTTCTTCACTTATGCCATTTACTTTGTCTTGAAACTTCACAAACCAGCAAGACTTGCCTTATGTTAGGATTTATCCCAACTCCAATGGGGAACCATAGAACAGAAAAAAATATCTTTCCATAGAAAAGAGAAATCAAACCAGAGCTGTTTCTCTCCCTCTCAGCCCATCACAATTACATGTGAGACAATGACTGATACCTTGTTCCACCAGTGGACTTGACAAGTATGGAGTCACCTAACAAGAGCACATGGGCTTTTGTAAAGCAGCTTTTGTCACTATAAAGAAATTAATTTTCATTCTGGGCATATCAATTCTTTTAATAAATTTCACCTTTCCATAGCCATGGATTTTTATTTTTTTCCCAAAGGCCAGCCCTAAGGACTTCAACCATCTCATCCCAGGACTAACACAAGCCATGGGAACTGACCTTGCCTTTTCCCAAACAGCTTATCACTAATGTCTGAACCTGAACACATCCTTCCTGGCTGCTTTTAAAGCATACTCCAATATTTAGTGCTAGTGTTTCACTTGCATATTAATGCCTCAAATTTTATTACCCCATGATCATAAAACCCCAGCTGCTGATCACAGCCCAAGCCTTCGTTATTTTACCCTGCTGAATTCCTGGGACTAAGTCCAGTGTTGCTTAGTATAGCTAGTCACTCACTCAGCGTGAGGAGACAGCCCTCTACAGATTGTTGGCTAAATTCATTTACTCACATGAAATATTTCACTCAGCTGCCAGCAAGCCGTTTTCCTCCTGCAGCCAAAATCTTCAGGGAAGGCAGCATGGTCAGACAACAGGATGCAGGGATTGGACATACTAATGGCCAGGTCAGCCTTCAAGTACAGCTTTGCAAGACTTGTTCTATTTGGGGCACAGGATTTCCCCTTTCTCTTATCTTTTTGCTGTTCTTGCTGAGCAAGAGAGAACTTTCAAGACCGTGCTTTAGGAGCAAGAGGGAAAGAGAAGGGGCCAAGTCCAGTTCTGTGGTTTCATGAGGTTTCTCTAAATTCTGGCTTAGGATGCACCAGCATTTGATGGCGTTTCCCTTATAACCTGCCCTTCTGTTCTCCCTGCCATTTTAATTAGACATATCATGCCCCCCAGCTACTCCCCCACCTTCAAGGTGACCTGTCCCTGTCCTCTGCCACAGACAGCCCTGCTCCACCCCGAGGACATCCCTGATTTCAGAGCAATGGAGGGATCAGCACCAGGAGAACCGGAAGAGCCTGTTCACTGCATTTGCTGGTTCAATTCCCAACAGCAATCAGACCAGCACGAAGGTTGGCATTTCACAGCAGCTGCAACCGTGGAAGGAAAGAAATGCAGCCTTTTGCCCTCCATTAAAGTGATAATTCTTAACAGACCCTTTAGTAAACTCCTGCACCTGCTAATCAGTTAATTACACAATTCAATTGACTGTAAATTGAGTTGTCCTGCAGCTAAGGAGAAATGACAAACACAGTGTTTGTTATTGAGTTGGAGCTGCATCCTTTAGGATGGGGCAGTGCAGGCTGGTAGCAAGAGGGGTTTATGGTGGGGAACATCTGGGGACAATCAGTACAGAGGTGGTAGAGGCCAAGGGGGAAATCCAGGTGAGATAAAAGGAGTGGTCTTTGGAGCCTGAAGGGAGATGTGGTGGGAACACCCTGTACTGGCATGCTGGATGACCCCACACCATCTGCCCCATCTCCTAGTGCTTTGGAACAAAGCGATGTGGACTCTTTGGTCCCAGTGCTATGGACAAAAGCTTCTCAGGATGACACAAGGGACATGTAGTCTTAACAGCTCAGCCCTTCCCATGACATCAGCTATCATCAGAGGGATGGTGATAGACAAAAGCATGGCATGGTCCCTCTCCTCACCTGCTTCCTGGGTCACCTCCCCTGCCATGTTCCTGGAGACATCTTCCTGCACCCTGCTCCCAGCCTTTGCCTTGAGGTTGGGCAGCTCCACGAAAATCATTACTCAGACTTCATTCTGGAGCTCCTCTCTCTGACAGAGAGGACAGAGAAAGGGGTCTGGATTTGTCCTGGATTGCAAGGTGGTGATGTGAACTCACCTTCTTATCACTGTCTTTGATGTGCTGCAGAGATCCTAAACAGGCCACACATTGAAACTCCCCCTTCATCCTTTCACCCCATTGCTCTTTGCTCTCCCCACCCAAAGAGGAGCCCTGGGCTGGTGATGCCCAGGTAAATCCTAAATGCAGAACCATTCTGAACAACCTGGTTTAGTGGAAGATGTCCCTGCACATGGCAGGAAAGTTGGAACTTGATGATCTTTAAGGTCCCTTCCAGCCCAAACCGTCCCATGATTCTATGATTCTGCTGCATGCAGCAAGCTCTGATTTCCTCCAGACTGGTCCTTCAGTCCTCTTGCTGGTCCCTGAGGAATGCAGCACTTACCAGTGTGTGGCTGAATTGCATTGTACTGACTCTAAGAAAGGTCTTGAAGTGGTGAGAGATGCTTATGTAGCTGACTGTGATCCAGCAGTGTGGCTTCTCCTGCATCAGACTGAGGTCAAACCATTGACTTCAAACAAGCCACATGAATGAGTGGGAGAAGATACAGCTGCTGCCAGCCCAGGCTGTGGGAGGAGGTATGACCCAGAAGCAGGATGGGCTGGTGGTCAGGACATTAGGAGAGGACTCTGGAAACTTCTTTTGGATTCATCACTTTG
Source organism: Pezoporus wallicus (assembly GCF_028554395.1). NCBI lineage: Eukaryota > Metazoa > Chordata > Aves > Psittaciformes > Psittacidae > Pezoporus > Pezoporus wallicus. Next base: position 1,108,233 of record NW_026637044.1, on the reverse strand, counting down.
CCTCCAGTCCTTTCATGTGACAAGACAGATCCTTGGGAGATCAGGAGGTGCCAACCTCCCACTAAAGCCCACAGAAATTAGGCCCCAGAATGCCTGAGATGGCTGAGCTCCCTCTGCGAGCTCGCCATCTCCAAAAGGACGTCACACAACAGCTTGACTTGGAATAGGCACCTGAAGATCAAAATACTAAGCCTTGGAAGGGAATATGGTACACAAGCTGGTGGAGAAACAACCACAGGGGTCAGCAAGCTACTCAGAAAGCAGTTTCTTCTGCAGTTCACAGCTCCCTCCTCTTGTGTATGGATAAATGGCTGTGATTACTGGAACTGCTGCTTCTGATCCATCTCTGATAACTTGGCACATATCTAACTAAAACACGGGGCTGATACTCAGCTTTTCCACACTGCCAGTTTTAGTGAAGAGGGGCAATTCAGGCTCATCAAAGCATAAGCCAGTCAGAAAATACAAGCTGTATCCTAGACAGAAAGTGGCCGGGGAACTGAAGGAGATGTTGTCTTCAGATTGGACCCAAGAGGGCCAGAAGGAGAGTAAGATATGGACCAGAACTTGCTGGCAGATGTTTCTTGCCACTGGAGACGCATCCGAGAGAAGGTGCAGCCCTGGGGCTAAATGAGGCATCTTGTGCTCATGTTTTACAGTGTGGATTTTTCAAGAGCATGCAGCTTTCTCAGCACTTTCTTTATGCAGGAATCTGAGCTTCAAAGGCAGCCTCTGAGCTCCTCCCCTGGGTCAGAGGCACAGCAGGTCCCATTGGGGCAGTAAGAAAATGCATGAAAGATCATGCATATGGGGAAAGGAATGAAGGGAAGGAGAAGGAGAGGGAGAAGGAGAAAGGGGAGAGCATTAAGGTCCCCATCATGTTTTGCCTTCCAGCCCTTCCACTGCCTGGTGCTGGTGAACTGTTGTAGTTGTTGAGAGCTTGTGGAGGGAGAGTTATTTCACACCAATACCGAGGGCTTTTACATACCAGCGATGAGACCCTGACCAGGAGTGCCCATTCAGCAGGGAGACAATACAAGCAGCGGAGCACTGGAGAACTTCTGCATGGGGACATGGGTCATTTTGCTCTTTCTTTGTTGCTGGGACATTGTCGATGTATCTCTAGATACAGCCAGTCTTCAGTAGCTCATAGACTGGTGTTCATTGCTCAAACACGGCGTGAAGGGAGATGGAGTGGGTCTAATTTCCAAGATAGAAGTATATCAGTAGGTGCACTCTTTCCTTTTCTGTATTTTGTGTGATCACTGGAGATTTAATTGCACTGAGGGGTCAGATTAAACCCCAAGCCCAGGAATGATTAAAGACAGAAGCTCTGTAGGAACGTATTAAAGGCAGGAAGTTCTTCAAACCTCATTTCTTCTCTGTACCAGCATAATTTCTGACATGCCAAGGCCTGTGAGTGCCACCACTGCTACTGAGCACAGGAAAGCCAAAAGATTGTTATTTATATCAGGCTTTTAAAAAAGATTGCTTTCCCTCCACTACTGTCTTCTCAGCTGTCCCTACAGCTCCAATCAGATGCTGTATAACTAGAGAGGAGGCTTTGCATCTGGAAGGTTTGTTAAGCAGAAAGTCTGGCTTACTGTCCTTAAGTTCCTGTGAAAAAAACTAAGGGAAAAAAGTGACAGTGATTTAATTTTAATTTCTTGCTTCTGAATTTTATCAAAGAAATTGATTGTAAAAACCATGTGTGAGCTGATGGATCAGACTGACGGCTCTCTGGGGTTTTCTTTCTCTTTGGGTGGTTTAAAAGAAGATTAAAAATACAAGTTTCAGCTCATTTCGTTTGGTTCCAGCCAGCTGTGGGGAGAGGATGGGGGGGGAAGGAAATTATCCAGCTTAAAAAAAATCTCCCTTGTAAGGAACAAGCGTGCCACAAAAATTTCCAGTTTGAAGTACAGTCACTTTTATGAATAATAGGGAATTTTTAGGTATTGGAGCCTTAAACACGGTGCACCTGGTCTTGGCTTCTTCACAAGCTTCCTTCCCATACAGAAACAAAAAGGTCAGGGGCTGCTGCTGTTCCTGTCCCCTTTGGCCACATCCCAGCCACCTGTGAGGAGCTCTCAAGGTTGGGTGCCCACCTGGGTCTCTGGGACTCCATATGAATGCTGGAAAGGCATATGGGAGGATTGCTCCAAATGGTTATCCCAAAAGGTTGTCCCAGGAAGGGGGAAGAAGGTGACACCAATCAGCAATGGAAACCTTTACACTGGAGAAGAAAGGGGTTTGAGCTTTCAAACATGTGAAGGTCTGCAACATCTTCCCAATGGGGATGGATTTGCAGGTAGGATTTGAATTGTTTGCTCTCAAGGGTTCACAGTACTTGTCACCAATGACCTCTATTCCTACAGAAAAGGGAAACAAGTTGTCTTAGTCTGGCACATTGAGAACAATAACTAACAATTAATACAGAGCTGATTTATAGCAAAGAGTCTGGGGCCAGGTAAAAAAGATTAATAGCCATGTTCATTAAGATTATTTCCACTGATGTTAATTAAATTGACTGATGTTGAACAAGAACTTCAGCTACTTTGTTAGGTCAGCCTCTCTTTGGCAGATAAGATCTTGAGTACAGGGCATGACTCTTAATTGTTTAATACGTCTATGAGTGCTCTGTGGGGATTTACAAGGAATTAATTTCAAAGGGAGAACTCTATGGTTTGACCCTTTTTGGTAGAATTCTGCCACTGCAGTGTATTAATAATAAATAGATATTAATCCACCTCTTCCTGCCAAAGCATTCAGGAGAGTGAAGAATGCTGAAAACCCTGAGTCCAGATAAAACCCAGAAGAAAGAACAGGCAGGGCATTCACCCCAAAATACTGCTTCCCCCCCCTCAAAATGCACCATTACATAGGCTTCTGTAGCCAGCTCACTATGTTCTAATTCAGTTAACAATACGAAAATATAGTTCTCAGCTGATTACAAGTAAAATTCAAGGGCACTTGAAATTTTCTTTATATAGTGCTTTATACTACCATAAAAAAAAAACAAACAAAAAAAAAACCAACCACGACATTACATTCCGACTGAGCACTTTACACTTGGCTAATGTGTTCTCACTGAAGGTCATTTTTAATGCATTCATATTGATTTGACAGGAATCTCCATGTTGCCACCCCAATTAAGAAGGGTTATCCAAAAGGTTGATGGGGAGAGCACAGGGGTTGCTTGGAACTAGAATCATTAAAGTCAGGTAGAAAAAATAGGAAACAAATAAAACCAGCAGCCCACATGCCTTTCACCTGAGAAGTGTCATGCCACATGGAGGCTTCATATTGCACAAAAGAAGATTCATGGGGCAAATTTAGCAACAGAAGAGGAAAGAAGGAAAAAGGCTTGTTGAGTGAAACACAGCTCAAAGGTGCTGGCAGGAGGAGCAGGTCCTGGTTTCATTTCACATGATAAAACTAGAGATGTCGCAGCTTTGTTCCCTCCTCCCATGGCCTTCTGCCCTGGGACAGACAGGACATCAAGGGGAAAGGAATAGAATCACCACCTTGCTCTTCTTTTTGGAATTCTGGCAACAAAATCTGGACTCTACCAGGTTAACTTGACTACTTTGGCAAGTGTGGATCACCTACCCATGGTGAGGCCAGCCACACTCAGAAAGGAGACAGGAAGTAAAGCCAACCTTTCCACTGGGTAGGGAAAAGTTTACCTGTTTTGTGACCAATATGTCAGCATAGGTTCTTATGTAACATAAAAACCACACATGATGAGGGAAAGAAAGGTTGAACATCTCAGGCCCACAACTGGTTTGGTGGTAGGATGGTTTCTACCCAGTCACTTGACAGGCCACATCCCTGTGGCAGGGCAAGACACACAAGCAAACTGTGGCTTCAGATACATTTCGACAGTGTTGAAAGGCTCTTTCTTATTCTCATTGTCAAGGTGCAATGTGCGCATATTTGTGCAAAATGTAAAGTGCAGTGCTTCACACCCAGCTTGGTGCATCACACATTACTCAACACATTACACACAGCTCAGTGCATTATCATAGAATCATAGAATGGTTTGGGTTGGAAGGAACCTTTAAAGTTCATCCAGTTCCAACCCCCTGCCACAGGCAGGGACACCTTCCACCAGACCAGGTTGCTCCAAGCCCCATCCAACCTGGCCTTGAACACTGCCAGGGATGGGGCAGCCACAGCTTCTCTGGGCAACCTGTGCCAGGGCCTCACCACCCTCACAGGGAAGAACTTCTTCCTCAGATCCCATCTAAATTTCCCCTCTGTCAGTTTAAAGCCACACCCCTTGTCCTGTCCCTACTTGCCCTTGTCAAAAGCCCATCTCCAGCTTTCTTGTGGGCCCCTTTAGGCACTGGAAGCTGCTTCTTCTCCAGGCTGAACCAGCCCAGCTCTCTCAGCCTGTCTCCATAGCAGAGGTGCTGCAGCCCTCGGAGCATCTTAGTAGTCTCCTCTGGGCTCACCCTAACAACTCCACATCCTTCTTGTGTTGGGGTCCCCAGTGATGGACACAGTACATATCCAGTACACGGAGCACAACACATTGCACATAGCTCAGGGCATCGTGCACAGCTCAGAGTATCACACCCGGCACTTCATCCTGGGAAAACCAGTCCCATCGTACCCCTCTCCCCACCTCTCGGTGCTGTCCAGGGTGCTGAAACAGCGGCCCTGCTCCGAGAAAGCTCCCCTGGGATGAGCCTCAGCCAGGAGGCTAGGAGAGGGGGGGCTGTGAGCATCTCACAGGGATCCTGTCATCTCAGCCAGATAGCACAGATGCTTAAAATAAGACCGAACCTTGAGCCATAAAATGGCTGAGAGATTCTCGATGGAGAGGGACAGACGTCTCAAGGGGAAATACAGCCTTTCCCCCTCCTCTTCCCATTAATTACAGGTTTGCAAGGGCTTACTCCCCCATATTGTCTATCTTACTTGAAGATGCGTAAGGTGGATCCAGGCCCTGTTTTGACAAATGCTGTTGGCTTCCATCAGGGGAAACTCAATTAAGACAGGAGAAAAGGATTATGTATCCTTCATTTTAATTAAAACTTTCTGGAAATGGAAACTTTCCCCTAAGGAAAACAGTCCAAGAATTTCAGGGGAAAAAAATAAGAGAAAATTAAAACCAAAACCAAACCAAACCAAACCAAACAAACAAACAAAAAGGACAACTTGTAGGTGTTAAAATAGCTACCGCTTATCTCAGTGGGTGAGATGATGTCTCTGGAGGGCTTCACAGACAAATTAGTTCAAGCCTTGCTACTGAAAAGCCAGCTATAAAGACTTCAAAGGGTTGGCTCCTGGCTGGGCAGCTTCACAGGGACATTTTCTACTGCACAGTGAGGACAGGCAGGGAACAGCCCGTTCAATGGCAGCTCCCCGCTGTTAGCACCAACCCACCCTCCGTGGCTTTGCTGTTGGCTTGGTGGGCACACAGCAGAGCCAGAGGGAACCATGTTTCCTTGCTACACAGCCAACTATAGACAAAAGGGAGCTGGAGCAAGATAAATTGTCCCATTGAAATGGCTTCAGCGGCATCCCAGAGGCCCAGCTGGAGTCCCAAGCCAAGCTGATGGCACAGGCTGCAGACCAAGAGCTGCTGCAGGCAAACCAGAGAGAGGATAAGCCATCAGCATGGGCAGCAGAGAAGGTGAGGAGATGCTGCGGCTCACACCTGGCAGAGCATGGCCCAATCCTGCTCTGAATAAAACCCAGTAAGCACAGGAGTGGCATCAGGCCCTCCGGGCATCCTCTGCAGGAGGCTGCAGAGCTCCACACTGACAATGAAGGCAAGCTGCTGGTAAGGAGCTTGCAGTGATCATGACTCTGAGTGGAACAGCAGGTAGACTAACAAGTACTGGGGGACACCACTCTGGAAGCAGGGAGAGAAGCCTCTAAAAGAGTCTGGCACCATATGTGGTGTCTGAGGATAGGTGGGGTATGATTAGGTGGCCTAGAGATGTCCCTTTCAATCTAAACTATCCTCTCACTGTCCCACCTGCCTTCCAAGCACCATCCCAAGCTAAGGGGGTCTCCAGAGGTCCTGGGTCTTGTGTCACCACATGGTCTGGAAGTCTCAGATACTCTCAAGCATCTCAAATGGCTCCAAGTGTCTATGTGTGGGCATCTGAATCATGCCCCACATCTCCAGAGCTGGATGGATGCCTGCAGCCAAAGTGCCACCAGGAGCAAGGCAGGGCAGAGTGACAGCATCCCCTTTTGCAGTGCCTTCCCTTCAGTGATGCAGAGGAGGTTACACCAAGGACAAGACTGAGCACCAAGTGCAAGAACATTTCCAGCACCCCCAGTAGCCCACAAGCTGGTGATTTAGCTCCATAAGGAAGGAGGAAGTTCCAGTAGAGACATGAACTGAATCTCCATCCCCAGCACCACTTGACAAACAGCCCCTGTGTCTCTCTGCTGTGGTTTCACATGAAAATGCTTTTACATGGCAGGTCAGCTCTGCAGAGCAAGGGAGGTGTTTTAGGAATTCTGATCATGGCAAGGGAATGAGGCTCCTCAGGCTGAGAAATGCCACAGGGAGGGTCCCATTCCTAATTAGAAGTCATTAATGAAGATCAAAGGTCTGGCAGGACCCAGGCAGTGCTGCAGACTACCAGTGAGCTGGAGCTTTTCTTGCAAAGCTGGAAATCAAGCATATCCCAGCCATGTCCTCACTTCAGACATCTCTGTGTGTCAGTACATCTGTACCCCGGGGTCTGGTGTCAGTGGCAGGCAACCGCACCAAGACCTTATCCACTGAATCATGGAATGGTTTGGGAGGAATGGTTGGAAGGGATCTTTAAAGGTTATATAGTCCAACCCTCCTGCCATGGACAGGGGCATCTTCAACTCGACCAGGTTGCTCAGAAGCCTTTCATTCTGCACCACCCCTGAGACAAGGATGACAATGAAGATATCATCTCCTTCCCACCTCACCCTTAGTGATCCTTCAAGCTAAGCCTCCAATCCCAGCAGAATCCCTCACCCCTTGTCCTGCAAACCAGCTTCTTCCTCCTGACACCTCCCGGCTCTGAAGGTGATTGACGGTGTCAGAAACATGGAGGGAGATTTTAAGATGGAAGAGGACTCTGTGCCTTGTGCTTGCATTGCACCCAGGACCAAAGTGATACAGGACTTGCTCCAAGACCTCCTCAACTCTCATTTTCTCATTGTGCAAAAGCTAAGCTACAGCAAAGAGCTGAGCACATCTCTCACAAGCCGCTTTCCACTCTGCCTTGCAGAGAATCTTGGGGAATCCAAGCATAAAGTCACTGTCCATTGCAAGGCAGCTAGCTCTGGAATCCCCTGCATTTCCAGGATACACAAAGTGACTGTGGGGAGGAGGGAAATTAAGCTGAAATAAATACATTAAAGCCAGCATGAGGGGATTGGCATGCTGCTTGAATTAGTGTGGAGGGTAAATGTAAACAACTGGGGAAATGTGCCTGAAGTTAATTTTTAGGACCTAATGGGATTTTGCTTGGACTATAGTCAAGAATGAAAGGCCTTCAATGGCAAAATAAGGCACTTTGCATGAATTAGCAGTTATGACATTAGTGGAGCTGGCTTTTTTTGGCTGCTGATTGTGCATATGTGTACGTGCGTGCACACCTGCATGGAGGACTTAGGATTTGTTTTATTTATTGTATAGAGCTTGTTTACAGAAGTTGTAACAGAAGGGGAGAATCTTGATCCAAATACTTAAAAGCCAGGACTCTTGGGCTCTGCCTAGCACAATATGGGGGAGGAGCATGGAGGGAGAGACAAGGACAAGTCACCAACCTCTTTCTATTGCCAGGGAGTGAAATCTTCCTTCTGGAGAGAGGTGAGTTGGGAAATGTAACTCCCCAGGACAGAATGGCTTCTCTAGAAGAAGGGATGAGGTTTCTGGGGAAGAGAAGCAATCTGAAATGACAGCCGTGGAGCTTGAGAGAACAATTAATTTCATCTTTAGAATTAGTATTTAGCCAAACAACATGAAACTCTCATCCTGGAAAACACAGAGAGATTGTCTATAATACCTATATCACACAGCATATGGGAGTCAAAATCATAGAATCATAGAATCCCAGGCTGGTTTGGGTTAAAAGGGACCTTAAAGCTCATCCAGTTCCAACCCCCTACCACAGGCAGGGACACCTTCCACTAGACCAGGTTGTTCCAAACCTCGTCCAACCTGGCCTTGGACACTACCAGGGATGGGGCAGCCACAGCTTCTCTGGGCAGCCTGTGCCAGGGCCTCACCACCCTCACACGAAGAACTTCTTCCTTAGATCTGGTCCGAATCTCTCTTCTTTTAGTTTAAAACCATTCTTGCTTGCCCTGTCGCCACTGGCCCTACTAAAAAGTCTGTCTCCATGGTGGACAGACAAAACTAAAAATGGTTTATAGCCACTGTGTTTTGGCTTTGGTGGCATTGAAGGTTATGCAACCTACATCTGGGGTCCATCTCCAATGCTGCTGATGGCTGTGCTGTATGAGGGTATTTCTTATTTCAGTATTTCAATAGCAGGACTGTAAAAGCATCAATGTTTTTGAAATGCTGTTTGCAGAAGTGAACTGGCTTTTGCTTGGGAATCTTAACTTTTTCACGATGTTATTTTGTTATCTTCATGAGCAACACTTTACAGTTTTATTGTACAGTTTTTTTTTATTTTCCTCCTCTGCAAATCCTAATGTGATTCAAAACACTTATGCTGTCTTCTCAATTAAAGTACAGGAAATCTGCACCTATTTTACCCACAGCATAAATGCCACCATCCACCAAAAAGGACTTCTCCTGATGTGAATGAAAATTAATGAAATTAATGAAAATTAAGCTGTTAAACTGCTTAATTTTAAAATGTTATAAATTAAAACCAAATGTTCTCATCATGCTTTTACTTTATACACTCCCATAAATTGGATATACATCCACTGACTTTAGTGTCCACTATTTCTGGAGCATTGGAAGCCTCATGTTTCTGAAAGCAGTTCCCTTTTATGAGGTTTGTTGGATCTCTATTCCCTGAGCAATCATGGCATGAAAGTATTACCAGAGCCCCCAGAGTCTCTGCTTTCATTGACGTTTATCTGGGCTAATTTTGAGGAATTAGCCAGATAGCAAAAATTTTGAGGAATTGGCCCAGAAACAAAATCCCCATGTAACAAATGTCAAAATAACTCTAAGATAGAGACTAGAACATGAACAAGGGATGGACTTGTGTTTTCTTATCAAGCAGAGGTTAGGGTTAGATGCACCAAACTTATGGTACCTCACTTCTTAATACTTTTGAAAGTGCTTGTAAAAGGCCATTTTAATAGAGCCATGGGCTTCATCATGCTCAAAGATAACAGTCATAAACCAAATACCTGCACAGCCTAAAAGCATCAGACTTCTAACTGGAGTTTATGAAAGCTCCGGCAGCTTAGCTTCTCTGAAGCTCAATCATGTGAGAAAGTGATAATAGTAATTTATTAAAAATGGAGCTTTCCCTTTACTCATTTCATATTGATTAAGCTGTTCTTTAAAGTCAGTTTTCTTTTAGGCTAATTTACCTTCCCACCTCAGTTCTCACTTTACTTGGAAATGGGATCCAGATGGACAACATTTCAGAGTTTAATTCAAACTCATTAAAGTCAGTGGATTTTTTTTTTCCATGAATTTCAAAAGGCTCTGGCTCTGGCCTCTTTATCACTTTGCAGTAAGATGCCTGGCCACAGTCTCCATCTCCGAAATGCCAATAGCAATTAAAAAAGCAGCAAGAAGGTTAATATTCCTTCTGCTTTTATTATTCCCATAGAATGAAAACAGATTTCTATCCTCAATGGAGGCAATAAAGCCATCCACATTTGATCACTGGGGCATATGAATGTTCAAACGCTGCCTCCTGCCAAACTTCAAGGTCCTTCGTCAGCCAGACTCCTACTGACTTCGGCAAGACTTAGCCAGCATACAAATCAAGGAGAGCTGTATCTTCACTGGGTTTAAGTATGAAACTGCCTTCCAGTATGACTTCCATAGCATTCAGATGAACCATCCAGATTGCTTTAACACAAGCCTGATGCCCAAATACCTGCCTCACTTCTGCCACTGGTGAGTAGATGCACGCCCAGAAGTCCCTGGTTAACGTAGAAAGAAAAGCATTTAGTACTATTTCAGGCCTCCCAGAGACTTCCATGAATTTCCATTAATAAACTTTCTGGACTGCCTTTTTATTTGGCATGATTTGACCACAACTCCAATGGAGACCAACTGAAAAGCTTTTCTCTTGCTTAAACCGAAGTGCTGACAGGCATGGGAAGACCCTTATCCTTACATCTCCAAATGTTTGCCAGAAGTTTTTTGGCACTCTGGAGTTATGCTTCGTGCAGAGACGGACAGGTCCTTAAGAAATTCTGCACATTAGCTGTTCTTCAGTTTTCTGAAGGACAAACTCCCAATAGCCCCAATGCCTCAAGCAACCATTTTGCAAAACATCAAGCCGTGATGACTTCTGCCAAGTACTCCCAGGACATGAACCACCCTCAGCTTTACAAACATGCCATAATTCTCCATTAAATACAGATGAACAGTAAGTACTTCTCTGTTCTTTTTCTTCATCATTATTTTAGTGAACACTAGGTCAAAAGCCTGCAGCCAGGCAGTTGTAAATGAGACATTCCCGGGAAAAAACATGTCAAACCTTTTCTGGTGGTACCTAGGAAGAATGATCTCATCTCATCTTTAGTTTTTCTCCATCCTTCAGATACCCCAGAGAAAAAAGTCATTAATAACAGCATGGCTTTACTATTATTAGTTACATTCATAATATCCAAATGCCTGCAAGTTGTTGTATTATTTAATGCAGCCTCATCCACCACAGATAGACTCTATGAAGAGCTGTGGTAGGTTATTCTGTTGTTGAAAACTGCTTTTACTGGACATTTTCTGCTCTCTAACAGTCATGTAATAAATTCAGCAAGAGTTTTATTAAAACTCTTGGGGTATTTTTCTTTCAAATACCATAATGCAAAGGGGAAAAAAGTCATACAAAGCTGGAAGCAGTTCCTGGCTGAGTTGTTTTAACATAGTTTTTGAAAGAGAGGGCTGTTCAGGGAGACAAGATGACAAGCACTGTTTCAAGAATGGTCTTGCTAGGCCAAGTGAAATGGCTTTAGTTTTCTGTAGTAAAGATGCAATCTTCTGCTGGAGAGGAGAATCAAGGGAGGGGGTTCTACCCCCTGCTCTCATGAGACCCCACCCCTGCAGTCCTCCATCCAGCTCCCGGGCCACCAGCGTAAGAAGGACATGGAGCTGTTGGAGCAAGTCCAGAGGAGGCCACAGAGATGCTCCAAGGGCTGGAGCACCTCTGCTGTGGAGACAGACTGAGAGAGCTGGGCTTGTTCAGCCTGGACAAGAGAAGGCTCTGGGGACAACTTAGAGCAGCTTCCAGTGCCTAAAAGGGCCAACAAGAAAGCTGGAGAGGGGCTTTTAACAAGGGCAGGTATGGAAAGAACAAGGGGGAATGGTTTTAAACTAAAAATGCGTTGATTCAGACTAGATACAAGGAAGAAATTGTTTACAATGAGAATAGTAAAATACTGGCACAGCTTGCCCAAAGAGGTGGCAGATTCCCCATCCCTATAAACCTTCAAGATCAGATTGGATGGGGCTTTTAGCAACCTGATCTAGTTGAGGATGTCCCTGCCCATGGGAGGCCAATTGGGTCTTCCAACCCAAACCATTCTATGATCCTATTACTTCCTTTGCACCTATAACTCCAGGATTTTTCTCTGTCCTGCCTGGCTTTGTGGGACACATTTCTAGGGAAGGATCTAAGTAACTGAAAATAAAGCTTGGCAAAAATGAGATCTTGGAGATCCAAAGAAGCTGAATGGGGAGGCCGTGTTGACTCTGCACAGCACTCAAGAAATGGTTATGGGACACTGATTGCTGTAATGTCCACAATCTGAAAATGCTACCCTCATGGACTTAGGAAGCTCACAGAAGAAATGGGACTTCCTTCTCCTTCCCCCCTTCAGCATGGAGATTGCTGCAGCAGCTCTTGGTGGGATTTACTGTTATTTTCGTACCAAGACTTTAAACAAAGCAACACTGTTGTCTGCCTGGTCCATGGCTAATCAAGCCACAGAAGACTGAAGAAATGCAGTCACAAGAGTATGCTGATGAGATACAGTCGTGGATAAGATGCGCACAATGTCTCTAAGCACAGTTGTCCAGATATAACTTCAGAGCGAAGTACATCCTCACTTATTGATCACCAGCAGTTATAAAGGGCATGGGATTCCCTTATATTTGCCCATGCTGTATTTACCATTGAATTTCAGCAACTTGCTATTGGTTAATACAGACTACTTGTCTGGAAGATCTGGTTTTCTGACTGAATGGGGACATTTTTGTGTTAAGTCCTCCAGATGCTCAGGAAGCTCTGAGGAACCACTCCCAGATACATCAGACAGTGCTGAGAAACTCCGAAATCACAAAACTATCACCATCCAGTAAGCACTGCAATCAATTCATCCTCTTTAAAAGTCTCAACTCATCTGCATGGCTCATGGTGCAGCAGGAGATTGTATGAGGGCCCGGCTGAAGAGCATAATGTAGTCATATTTCACAATTATACTTGTGTGCAATACCCCAGAGGAGAGGGAAATCATCTCTTGGGTCATTTCACCTCTGACTTCCATGGAACCAGAGACAATGTCCAGCTCCCATTTCACCTTTCATCAGTTGACCATTAGGCACCACAGGTATGAAAGAGTGATCAAGAGCAAGTCTCTTCTGATCACTTGGATTTTTTTCTGTCCTATCTTAAATTATATATGTCAAATAGTGGAGCAGTCAGAGATAGACACCCAGGTGGCACAAATCAACACGGCACCCTTTCAGTAGACTAAGGCTGACTGGTACCACTCTTGCGGCAGACAGCATAATAAACAAAAGTCTTCCGAACTGATATCCTCCAGTTGGTCCTCATTTTTCCCTCATAAAAGAGCTGAAAACTTATTTAACTGTTTGGTGGCCCTGGATTGCTCTTTTTGCTGAAGTCAGCAAATTTGCTAAAGGAAAATTTCTCTCTAGGACACACATTTACCAGAGCAAATCTCTGACCAGGTGATGCTTCCTGGGGCTGCTCCTGAATTTCATCTTTCCTCCAAATTAGTGGGAGGAAATGTAAACAGACACACAAATAAATTTACACACATAGCTATAATATAGAAAGAAATATACATACTTAGCAGCACAGATCCCATGCAAAATCTTCCATGACACAGTACTTTTGACTTCACTCCAAGGTGGGGGAAAACCCAAGATTCAGGGAGCCCTTTGGCCCTTGCAGATTTTGCTGCTGGAAAGGGTCCATATCTGCTCCCAACCCAAGGAATGGAAATGTTGACATGTGGAAAGGACAAGGAGGGAAGAAGAGGGAATACCAGGTCATTTTCACCTTCCAGAAACTCTTTTTCCTTTGGTCCAGAAAACGGGAGTGATGGACAACCCATGAATGAATGTTAGAATGGATGGACGATAAGCTCTTTGTCATTTCTTGATCAAACAGGCAAGTTCAAACCTGATGGGTCAGCCACCATCCAGGGGAGTCTAAGCACCCCCTGAAGTGGCAACGCCTTGTGTTACACTGTTCCAAGTTTCAACAAATTCCACTTTTTTCTAAAAGGTCCATTCTTATCATCATGTGGTTACACAAAAAAAATCTGGTTTTCTTTCAGCAGAGTAACAGCTTGCAGGGTTTCAGTGAGAGGCTTAAAAACCAGGAAGAAAACACAAGGTTTTGAAGGCTTCTGGATTTGTGTTTGTGAGTTACTGAAATCTCCCCAAGGGCAGAGTTTTTTTCCTCCCTTTTTCTGAGTGACAGCCAAGCTTTTTGTATGACTGCAGAAAGGGCAGCTTGAAGCAAATTCTCCTTATCCCTAAGACCCCTGAAAAAAAGTCATGAGAGTTGGTGAGAACAGAACCAGCACCTAAAAATTTTCTCTGTCCTCCTTCCCCCAGGCTGCATTATCCATGGAGGGACAGAGAAGGAAGGAGAAAAACTAATGCAAGCTGTAAAAGTAAAGCTCAGTCTTAACTAATGCACCTTGGTCCTGAGCTGTGACCCTCCCCATCCAGCCCCAGCCTTGCACTCGCAGTGACTCCCAGCACAACTCCCAGCCAGAGCTCTCCTGCAAAGCCCATGGCTCCAGTCACAGTCCCGTTGTGCCTGAAACAACTTCAACACGTGGCTGGCACCTTGGCAGAGTGTAATGGAAATAAATCCAGCAGCTGCAGCCAGCCAAGAGAAGCTAATGAACTTCCAGACAGGAAAATTATATTGGGATTCTGACGTACTTTTTTTTCTCCTGCCCCATTCTTTCATTGTTCACCTCTTCCAGCCAACATTGCAGGAATTGCCTTGAGAAGTTTTTGCATGCCTGTGCCAGCAGGAAGTGGAAAATTTTGGCAGTGGAACATCACACTGCAGTCTTTGCTGTGCACAGCCCATGGGATTTGCCCCAGCACCTGCTTCAAATTCCCAGGCACAGCAACGAGCCCCAGGCAGGGGAGGACATAGTCCTGATGAGATCAGAGGCCGTAGCATCACAAGACAAGTCCTGGATGCAGAGCTGCTTCCCACCTGTCTTCTCCCCAGCTGCTTTTCTACCTCTGGTCACAGCATTAAAGTCCAAGAGGAAGACGTTACTTAGAGCTGGAGCAATAGGGGCAGGTGTCCTCTTCTCTGCTCATGCTGTGTAATTAATGGTCAGTGTGGGGCTTGTGTGCCTTTAGCCATTGTAAGATCATAGAATCAAAGCATGGTTTGGGTTGGAAGGAACCTTTAAAGTTCATCCAGTTCCAACCCCCTGCCATGAGCAGGGACACCTTCCACTAGACCAGGTTGTTCCAAGCCCCGTCCAACCTGGCCTTGAACACTGCCACGAATGGGGCAGCCACAGCTTCTCTGGGCAACCTGTGCCAGGGCCTCACCACCCTCACAGGGAAGAACTTCTTCCTCAGATCTCACCTCAATCTCCCCTCTGTCAGTTTAAAGCCATTCCCCCTTGTCCTGTCCCTACCTGAGCCCTTGTCAGAAGCCCCTATAGGTCATCTCAAATGTAAGTGCCACCACCTGCCCCTGCCATTGCAAAGGGTCACCTGCCATTGCCACAGGTCTCCCAGAGGTACCAAATCCCATTCATTAGCCATGTCCAGAGCATCTCAGACAACCAAGCATTTCCTCAGCATCCTATGTGTTTAAGGAACAAAATCCTGTCCTACAGTTTCTGCTTAATTTTCTAAGATGACTTTGCAGAAGAAAAGTTTGCAGAAACCTGCTTTGGAGGCTTGGAGACCATTGAGTCATGACAGCAGCCCAGAAGAGGGGTTTGTTTCCTTTCTTTACCAGAAGCAACAATGGTCCTAATTCTCCAGTGAGTTCAGCTCATGGTACAGGCAGCAGAAGCCCTCAACTTGGGAAAAGTCTAGCCAGGGACATCACAAAAGGATTTTTCAGCAGCTGTCAGGAAAAATGGGCATTTCCTTTTATGTTTCTGCAGCAGCTGGACACTTGAAAGTATGACCTTGTCCATGGGTGTGGAGCACTGCAGAAACGTAGCCTAAAGGGATGAGGACTTGGGATGAAGCCTTCCCTCCATCATCCCAGCAGGTAGGACCCTGGAATCTGCTGACTCAAGAGCCCCACGCCAACGCAATTGCTCTGGATCACTCCTGCTTCGTGTCACACAGGCATCAATGGCTCCTTCAAAATCTGTCCCTCCCTGCTGCCTTTTATTCTGATCAAGCGCATGGTATGCCCAGTTTCTCATAAGACAAACAGAGGGGTGTCAAGACAACTGTCTGCTAAGGCACTCTCCAACGCCGGAGCGCAAAGAGCACAGAAGGGAATCCAATTAAAAGATGCAGGAGGTGGCATTTCTAATGAGAGAAGAAAGATACATCATAATTTTAAAAAGGCCATTATATTGGCTCAGGATAAACCAGTTTAAGTGACCAGGAGAGTCCTGCAGGGATGTATTTGACATCTTCAATTCTGCAGCACAACAGTGCTTTTTACCCTTGCCGATAAAAGGCAGTGAAGCCATCATGCTCCAAATCAACCAAATAAAAACTGATTTTCCTACAGATGCAAGTTATTAACAAGAAAGGTTGGCAGAGCAGCAGAAACAGCAGATGGTATTTGCAGAGAAGGAGCTAGACTTGCCCAACAGAAGGCAAAGCAAAGATGGAGAACATGGAGGCAGCAGGAATAGGATGAGGCATGGGTTGGTTGAGCTTTGTTTAGTTTTTTAACCAGTAAATATGTAGTAACTCACCATGTGTCTGCGAAAAACCCAACAGCAACTTGAAGCACAAACTGGTTCATACCAAATAAATGGGCATTCATCTACTCCCCATCTCCCCTCTGAGCAAGGAAGGACATGAATGACTCAGCACCAATTCAGCTTTTTACCCCATCTGCCCAGTTTTTCCAAAGCCCTGCTCATATCCCAGGAGTCTTCACTGGGACCTCCAGGCTGCCACCATCGCCAGCATGCAGGGCAATGTGGCCTCCAGGCCTTCAACCACTTTCCAGCTGATGATAGACCTAGAAAGGATCTAGACCTGTGGTGTGGAGGAGTTAAAGACTGAAGAAAAGGATTCTCCTTGGGAAGTGGTTATCCAGTGCTGCACTGATGTTTCCTGTGTCTCACCTTTGCTGTATTTGGGGCTGAGGCTGGACAACCAATGCTGCCATCAAGGCCCAGTACCATCAATGGACAACCATGGTCTCAAGAAACTGCAAGAGCAAGATAAAGTCCAGGAGTGAGGACACCAACCCACGTGTGGCCATGGGTGAATTGGTTCCCTCTTACGAGACACCACATCAGCAAGGGCAGAGTCCCTAGGTATCATTTCGGGACTTTCTGTCCAGCCTTCGCCTTCTTCAGGACTGGGTCTTTTTACACTGCTTCCTTCTCCTGAGTCTGCCTAGCCCATCCTTGCTCCTTCTCTGTTCTTTACCTCTGTAGCTGCTCTCCAGGTGCAGATTTCCGTATGTCCCAGCTCCAACCAACTATGCCACTAGCCAGGAGAGCTTTCCCCACCCCTGGACGCCATCCCAGTTTGCATGGAGACCTTCAGCTCTTCCCACTGGAATGGAGCAGCTCCTCAGTCCCAGCACTTGGTCCAACAAAGCAAGTTGGAAAGAAACTTCACCTCAGGGATGCCTATGCTCATGAGAGATTGGTGCAAGTCAGCTCAAGGTGTGCATCAAGGCAATACAGTGGAAATCACATTAATCCCTGACTCCCATCCATAAGTCCAAAGAGCTGTAATTCGATTTACAAATATCATGTCTAAAATAAATTAAACTAAAACAAATTCAGACTTCTTTGATTCTGAGGGCTCATCTACCCAGAGACACTGGGGAAAATTAATCTGAGTTAAGGTCTACAGTGGATTAGTTAGACTGTATTAAAACCCTGCGAGGACATTCTTACTCAGAACTAAAGTGGCTTAATTTGATTTAGAGAAATTCACTTCCAAAGCCTGTAACCATTGCACGGGTGGTAAATCAAGATGCACTTAATTATGCATAGAGGGCTGGTGCAGCTCATTAGTGATGCTCCTGAGGTGTACAGGGAGGTAAGCTGATGCGGTCCATTGTCCAACAGGAGATCATTTCTCAGGTCCTCCAGGCAACCAAGGTGTGATATAAAATTACAGGTAACTCAGGTGCCTTGCCAACCAGCAGCTTTTACCCCGTGCAAGCTGCAATGCCCTTGGAGGGCTCTGCAATCAACTCTTCATGGCCTGTAGCTCAAGGGCCTTAACCAAAACAGGATGTCTCCAAACAAATCACAGAGAGGAGGCAGAGCAAATGCACTTAATACCCCAGGAAATCAGACAGCAGTCCCCTGCCAAGAAGCCAGCTGCACTGCCAGCCAGGAGCATTCTCCTCCCACCAGGAGCAGCAGCCCATCACCACTGGAGAGGGGCTCAACGGGTCTTTTCTGTCCTCAGAAGCCCTGTAGCAGCTCTTCCTTCCCCAAAGGAGACCTCACTGCTGGGGTGCCATGCTTGAGGTGGGCAGGGTTCAACTGCCCCCCAAAAGGCCACAGATTGTACTCTAGATCCTTCATGCCATAGGAAGGACAGTGACAGGAGTTCTCTTTATGATTCATCATCGCTTTTCTGAGGCTTAGGGAATCCATCCCTTTGCACCCTGTGTGCAATGCTGGGCTGGTCAGGGTGGCTAATGCCAACCCTGGAAAAACTCCTTTGTTTCTCAAACACAGCCCTTGGCCAAAATAGTTTGTAAAGTGAGGAAGCTCCCAGTACATAGGAAAGACATTCTCTATTGTCCTCCAATCACAAAGTACAAGTGTGTAGGGCTATCATCAGTTAACCACGAGCCACAGGATTCCTCTCTTTTCCTTCATGTCCCTCCTCCAGTCACCCTGAATTGCCTTTGAAACACCTCACTCCTCCCAGCCCCTGGGCACCACAAACACAACTCAAGTTCAGATAAGGCTTTCAAAGACTGACAAGTCTCCAAATAAAACCACAGAGCAAAGGGGGGTTGCAAAAACTAAATGGGGAAAACTCATAGACGCAAACAGAGGCATTAAAAAACTAACAAATAACACAAGCACCTGCCGCAAAAGGAGAAACAGGGGAAGGGTACTGGCGATCAACTGGACTTCATCATTATGGCAGCTCTTCTCTGATTCATAACTCCAGTCCCATTTTACCTCCAACATAGCCCAAGACTGGGACTTGAATATACCTCTGTGCATGAGACATGAAGAACGGGACAGCAGCATCCCTCCATCACGTGTCTCTTAGGATGTAGAGGAGTAAAAACTGAGTTTCCCCAGTCATAGGAAGAATCTGCAGCTATTTCTATTATGTTTTTCAGGTAGAGATGTAACCTGGTGGGGGAAAGAAAATACATGGTACCTAACAAGCCATGACACAGTAAATCAGTCAAGAACTCCTTAATTATTTAAGAACTGCTTAATTATTTAAGTCAAGAAATGCTTAATTCAAGTCAAGACCTGCTTAATTATTTAAGAAAAAAAGCCTCATTTGGGAGAGTAACACTTGACAAACAGAACACCCTTAATGAGAGGTGGATGCAGCTCCCCAGTGATGGAGGAA
This sequence comes from Pezoporus wallicus, assembly GCF_028554395.1. Taxonomy (NCBI): domain Eukaryota; kingdom Metazoa; phylum Chordata; class Aves; order Psittaciformes; family Psittacidae; genus Pezoporus; species Pezoporus wallicus. Next base: position 1,089,095 of record NW_026637044.1, on the reverse strand, counting down.
ACAGAAATATGACCTCCAAAATAAGCCGACTTTGCAAAACAGTAACACATTCGTTTCTGTTATTTCATGAATTGTAAAAATGAAACGCCTTCTGCAAGCAAAACAGAAAGCAAGAGACAAGGGCAATGAGCCAGCTGTTGATGCTCTTCTGCTTCTGCCAATGCTAAAACAACGCTCCATAAAAAAGTACCAGGTTGTCAGGTGATCTCCCCATCACTGAGCACCCAAGACCCTATCACCCTCCCTGGACATCAGTGGGAAAACACTGGACATCATCCATGTGCCTCAGACAGCTCTGGCATGGTCATCCATCAGGGCTGGAGGCCATACAGCCACACACCCGTCAGAAGCAGCATTGGACCCTAAATTTGCAAGTCCCCACATACACAACCTGAAATAAAGTCTCTCACAACTTAGAGCAGAAGCTGGTGGTCACTTAGGACAAGCACGTGGCTGTTGGTCCATTATCACCCTCCTCTAAAATGAGTTTGCCACCTTGGCTCAGGCCGTATTTAATTTATATCATTTGCATTATATTTAATTCTCCTGTCACTGAATACTGGCTGTATAACACGGCATAACATTCTGGTAAATAACATTTGCATTACACCCTAAGAAACAGTCCTTATCTGAAGTTTCTAACCCATAATACTCTCTCTTCTTTAATGTTTTTTGATGCAACCTGATCTAGTGGAAGGTGTCCCTGCCCATGGCAGGAGGTTGGAACTGGATGAGCTTTAAGGTGCCTTCCAACCCAAACCATTCTGGGAGTCTGTGTTGGCACTGGCCTCCTTGTTGGAGCGCTGCTAGAGCACATGGAGTGACAGCCACTGAGGGCTCTCTAAAGAAACAGCAAATCAGGCACTTAAAATATTCATGAACACTGTGCTGGACACAGGCTGCTCTAAGAAATAGCTTTCATCTTCTGACGGCAGGTGGGAGAAAGATGCATTATGTGAACTACCTTTTAAATGACATTCCACTTTCCCAAATCCACATCCACCACCCAGCCTCATGTTCAAACACATGCACCAAGACATCCAGTCCTGGTGAGACTGGGACACTGGGATTCAGCCGCTTCCTCTGTTTGGGGTTTTGTCTAACCCAAACAAAGCCAGGTTTGCTTGAACCATCTGCAGAGGATCTGCAGTCTTGGATTTGCCCTTCAGTGCAAGGGGATGAAGATCAAAAGGAGCTCAGAGCACAAGAAGGGATGGGTGGGCTAATTATGAACTTAGGGTCCTTAAGGGAAAAGTTTATCTCAGAAGACCCCAAATGGCTTCTGGAAAAAAAACAACATTGGAATAAGTGTTCTAGTGGAGATGACTTAGGGCATTAGCAAATCACAGAGTGCGCATCTCAGCTTCAAAATGGCATTTTGTTTGGCCCAACATGATTTTTTAATTTCATTTCATCCTGGAGACTGCTGTGAGTTTGGTTTGGATAAAAAAAAAAAAAGAACCATGAACTCCCCACAAAACAGAAAAAAAGTTAATGTTTCCTACCCACTTCTATTATGTAGCCACGAAAGACTGCTTTTGAAGGATCCCAGGCTCACTTGAAAATTTGCCCATGAAATATTCACAGTTTATTTGAAAACAGGCTCTTGCTGAAAGAATAGGGCAGAAATGTGACATCTGAAACGTACCGCAAGCACTTTGAGGGTAAATATTCACATTGCACCCACAGTTCTGCGCTGTGGGCACGGGGGATGACAAACACTGTCCCACAGCCAGAGCAAGGTCCTCCAGAAAGGTCACCCTCTGCGGAAAAGGACTGTTTCCACAGCAGAGCACGTTGCAAGGGCTGCTCAAGCCACAGTGAGGCCACCCTGTGAAAATATTATGTCAATATTGAAGAGTTTTGCAGTTTGTCATCTGCTGTTAAAGGAGGTGCAGGATATGTGGTCTCACAGGCTGTGCCAGTCTCCAGACCCAGGCCACCAGTCTGCTTTCCATGGGCAATGATCCTATTCGTAGAATCACAGAATACAATCATAGAACGGTTTGCATTGGAAGGAACCTTTAAAGACCATCTAGTCTTTAAAGACCAAACAGTTCTGCCACAGGCAGAGACACCTTCCACTAGACCAAATTGCTCCAAGCCCCTGTGTCCAGCCTGGCCTTGAACACTGCCAGGGATGGGGCAGCCACAGCTTCTCTGGGCAACCTGTGCCAGGGCCTCACCACCCTCACAGGGAAGAACTTCTTCCTCACATCTCAGCTACATCTCCCCTCTGTCAGTTTAAAGCCATTCCCCCTTGTCCTGTCCCTACCTGCTCTTGTCAGAAGTCCCCCTCCAGATTTTTCTTCTTTTCTTTCTCCAGCTCTTGGAGCATCTTTGTGGCCTCTTCTGGGCTCGCTCCAACAGTTCCACATCCCTCTTGTGTTGGGGGCCCCAGAGCTGGATGCAGGACTGCATGAGGAGTTTTGTGCTGGTCACGCTGCTGGTGATGCAGCCCAGCACATGGCTGGTTTCTGGGCTGCAAGGGCACACTGTTGGGTCATGTCCATTTTTTCATCCACCAGTACCCCAAGTCCTTCTCCTTGGCTGTACCAGAGGATAAGTCCATGGGCAGCTTGGAAACTCCGTCCCGCTGACCAGGAAGAAGTATTCTCCCCTCCTCTTTCTTAACATCGGCCCTTTTACCCTCCTGTGCTAAAATTTAACTCCAAAATGTATCTGGGGCATTTAACAGCTTTCACACATCGATCTATCCCCATGTGCGCTCCCCTTCTGTCCCTGCTCCACTAGTATCTTGCTCAACCTCTAGCCAGAGTCTGCATCCAAGATTCTCACAGGTGGGCAAGAGCAATACAATGGGATTGTTCACATGGAAACAGGTTACCAAAGAAGCTAAGCAAGCAATGGCTTTGCTGAGCTGCACAGAGCAGGACTCCCTCTGCCTCCAAACACTCCATCAGGCACTACCAAAGGTGCCAGGCAGAAAACAGTCCTCCAGGGTCAACCAAGATCATGAGAAGGGGCAAGGAGAAGATAAACAGGGACAGATGCAACCCAAGACCACAGCAGATACACGGAGTGAAACTGGGCAGAGAAGGGCCAGATTTCCAGGTGGAAATTCAACCTGTTATTAAGAATTGATGAGCACAACCAAGACAAACCCTAACCTCCAGAGCCAAGAGCTTGAACTTGCTCTGAGAGCTGTGCCTGCTGCTACAATTAATAAAATCTTTGTAAATAATAAAACAACTTACCTATGTATTATATACATAACACACAAACACATAGAAACCAGAGACCACTAACAACTAGAACATGTATGTTGAGGAATGTTCAGTGTAATGAACTTGGGTGGCCAAAAATCCAGGCTGGGGAACAAAACCCAGTTCCCTGCAAGGAAAGGTAAAACCTGGGAAGAATTTGGACACCACCAAGTTAGATACCTATGAGGGGATCTTTGCTTTGGCTTTGTGCTGGAGCAGCATACAACCATTTTGTGCTGCTGGGGCTCAGCTCAGCATCAGGATGGGAGGAATGGCCTCTGAGCAGCCCTAGAGCTGCCAGAGTGGAGCTCACGATGCTTCTCCCCAGCTACATTTGTATTCACAGCTCGTTCACTTGCTTTCCATTAATATATACATAGATACATGCATCCTATAAAATATTAAGTCATAATCAAGATAGCCTGCTATCTGAAAGAGCCCGGGCAGCTGAATTACACTGCATTAATAGATGTGTTCATCTTCAGATCTGAGACGGTAGAAACTCTGATTTTCTTTCTCTTTTAGCATCCCCAGCTCATAAATTCAATTTTCCTCCAGGCCATTCACAGCCGGATGCTGAGATTGATGTGTGTGTGCCTGATTGACTCCTGCTGACTCTAAGAGATATTCCAGCTGCTATCAAGAGCTCCAGGCTGAAACTTTCTGTAGAATCAAATAGGTTGGAAAAGACCTTGAAAACTATCAAGTCCAACCTTTACCCCAGGACTGACCACTAAACCATGCCACTAAATGATGTCGCAAATGCAAGGCCCAGATCCCAGACCCATGCCAGGACCCACATCTCATGATGGGGTCCCAGTCCCATACCAGGATAAGTGATGTTTCACTGCAAGGCTTCACTAGAAAGAGCCTGATCCTGCTGTTCCTCCCCACTACTCTCTTCCAAGTACAAGCCCAGCCCCTCGTGTCCCACTTTGGGTGATGTGGCCCACCAGGAAGGGGGTGTCCATGCTCCATTTTGGATATGGGTAGCTATTTACAGGCGTGCTCCCCACAGGACTCAAAGCAGCTGGGTGCCCTGCATGGCTGAGAAATGCTGGTTTAAAGGTTTACAGAAAATGAGGTGCTTATCGGAACAAGGGAGAAGAATCTGCCTCCTCAGCAAAGCAAGTAAGACTCAGGGCAGGTATTTTCCAGCCAGAAGAGACCACAGCTGGGTCAGTGCTTCTGATGGCTGCAGGGATGCTCCCAAAAGCGTGATGATGTCAGGCTCCCATGCACTGGCTTGAGGTCTGTGGAACCCATTATCCATCTGAAAACAGCTGGGTTTGCGAACCCAGGGGTCCAGGGCTCATCCCAGCTGAATTTAAGGCTGGAATCACAGACTGGTTTGGGTTGGAAGGGACCTTAAAGACCATTCAGTTCCAACCCCCCTGCCATGGGCTGGGAGGGACACCTTCCACATGGAAAACGGAAAAGTCAATACACTTTATTTTGGCTTATCCTAGAAGGAGATGCATGCTTATTTTTCATTTCCAAATGACATTTTCACAAAGAGCTGACGGCGAAAATGAGCCCTTCAAAACTCTTTTCCTTGCATGAGAAAAGCAGCTTTTAATTGTTTAAATGCTTTACAGGGTTGAAACACTGCTGCAAATGAGCTCAAGAAATGTCAGCCCATGCAGGCCTGAGAAGGGTGCTTGCTGCTGGGTGGAGCACAGGTTTGCTCCGGGAAGCTGGGCTGGCAATCAGCAACAGTTTAAGGAGAATTAAAGTCATGGAGGAAAAACCCATCTGCTTCTCACTGTTGCAGAGCAGATGAAGGATTCTCCCCCTTTACCCTGCTCTGGTGAGACCCCCCTGCAGGCCTGCATCCAGCTCTGCAGCCCCAACTTAAGAAGGACGTGGAGCTGTTGGAGTGAGTCCAGAGGGGCTACAGAGGTGCTCCGAGGGCTGGAGCACCTCTGCTATGGAGACAGGCTGAGAGAGCTGGGCTGGTTCAGCCTGGAGAAGGCTCTGGGGAGACCTTAGAGCAGCTTCCAGTGCCTAAAGGGGCTAGCAAGAAAGTTGGAGAGGGGCTTTTGACAAGGGCAGGTAGGGACAGGACAAGGGGGAATGGCTTTAAACTGACAGAGGGGAGATTGAGATGAGATCTGAGGAAGAAGTTCTTCCCTGTGAGGGTGGTGAGGCCCTGGCACAGGCTGCCCAGAGAAGCTGTGGCTGCCCCATCCCTGGCAGTGTTCAAGGCCAGGTTGGACACAGGGGCTTGGAGCAACCTGGTCTGGTGGAAGGTGTCTCTGCCTGTGGCAGCGGGTTGGAAGCTTTAAGGTCCCTTCCAACCCAAACTACTCTGTGATTCTATGATTCTATGATAACTGTTCCCTGCACATTGTGTTCATATTCATACGGGACATGTATTTCAAAGCAGAGGTCATCAGCCTGGGTTCAGAGGGAAAGGTGGCATTGCTACCACGCAGCCAGACGGACAGAGGAGCAGGGTCCAGGTACTGGGATTGGATGCAGAGTGGTTTTATGCATAGATATTTGCTGACATCTACAGGGCGCTTCACAGAGATGAGGCTGTAGCTGCTTGGAGGATGCATATTCACACTCTCCAGTTTCCTTCCCAGTGGAAAAATGCACTTTAAGGTGTGTGACAGCCCCAGGTCATTACTAACTAACTACAAACACCGGTGATCACCAAACACTCATCTTGACCCACAGTTTCACTGCCATGTTGGAGACCATCACAAGCTGGGTCCTTTTCTTTTTTAAGCATCTTTGAAGCATCACCACATGCTCTGCCCAGTGCCAAGGATATCCCTGTGGAGCAGATGCACCCCCATTTTCTATGATGAACCCACAATGCAATGTTACCTGGACAGGAGCACCCACGACATGCAGCACCCACCTGTGTCTATGTGGCACCTTCACACCTATGATCTTGGCTTTCTTGCCCACAAACAGGGGTAGAGGGCACTTGGCTGCCTCCTGCCCAGGGTAAAATAGAGCAAAAATAAGTAAAAATAAGACAAAAATGACACTCGGGAAGATGGCTGGGCTTTCACTCCTAGTGTTTTCCCACTAGAGAGCCCAGAGGGAATTCACAGCCACACATCAACAGTTCAAGCACAGTGGTGGATACTCACTGGTCAGGTGGGTACTGATCTCCCCTTGCTCCATTGGTTTCCATCTCTTTGTTGTCCTCATGTACCACGGAAGGGCCCCTCTGAGGGGTGACAGGCTGAGGGGAGGTTGCAGCAGGGATGGCTGCAAACACCAGGAACCAGCACACCAAGGGAGAGGGGAGGCAGCTAGGGATGGAGGCTTTAAGAAGCCATTTGTGCATGGAAATTGGAGGATCAAGAGAGAATTTCACCAGCTCTTCGCTCCTTGCCCTTCATCTGGAATCAGGAAGGGGGCTCTTACAGGTGGAAAGCCCCTGAAACTCACTCATCACATGCAACCACACAGCAGTTTCGCAGTAGCAGCAGACCTGGCAGAGGGACAAGCATTGATCAGTCTGTATTTAGCATGGCTGGGATTGATTGTGTTCTGTGTGGAGACCTGGTCCAGCTGGGGATAATCTGAGATGGCCACTCCAGCCACCAAGCCTCCAGCAGGCTCAGGGGCAGAAATGTCACTCCCCTCCAAGGCAGGCTGCTGCCACATGAAGAACCTCTCCCCCTCCAGCAGCTCTTTTCAACAAGCATTTAAAAGCAGCAGGATGTGTGCATTGACAGGAAGTTATTTTTATCACAGGTGAACTCTTCTGTCAATGCTGCTGTCAAAGCCATATGCCCCAGATGTCTTACCTCAAGATAAGAACACTTTGAACCAAGCACAGAGGATTCAGGACCCCGTACAATCAGGCCTGACCAAGGTACCCAGCCTTTAAGACTTCCCAGAAGCACAGCAAAGGTTCCTGGGAAAAGTGCAGGGTCAGCTTTGCAGCATCCCACTCCCTTGCTTCTTCCAGCCACATCGGGTTGGCATCACCCCACATCATAGCCCAGGAGTTGTGCTTAGAACTGCTGTAGCTACAAGCTCAGCCACCTCAAAGCCCACTGCTGCTCATCCCAGGGAAGCAAAGGGGCCAGGGACTATCAAACAGTGGTCTTAAGTCCCCACAGACATAAGAGAGATGAGGTGAGCTTTGCTGACAAGAAGCTCCCCATGACCCAGCAGTGTTCACTTGCAGCCCAGAAACCAACCGTGTCCTGGGCTGCATCACCAGCAGCGTGACCAGCAGGTCGAGGGAGGAGATTCTCCCTTTCTACTCTGCTCCGGTGAGACCCCACCTGCAGCCCTGCATCCAGCTCTGGGGCAACAACACAAGAAGGACATGGAGCTGTTGGGGTGAGTTCAGAGGAGGCCACAAAGATGCTCCACGGGCTGAAGCACCTTTGTTGTGGAGACAGGGTGAGAGAGCTGGGCTTGTTCAGCCTGGAGAAGAGAAGGCTCCAGGGAGACCTCTGAGCAGCTTCCAGTGCCTAAAGGGGCCAACAAAAAAGCTGGAGATGGGCTTTTAACAAGGGCAGATAGGGACAGGACAAGGGGGAATGGCTTTAAACTGACAGAGGGGAGATTGAGATGGGCTAATATGAGGAAGTTCTTCCCTGTGAGGGTGAGGAGGCACCGGTACAGGTTGGCCAAAGAAGCTGAGGCTGCCTCATCCCTGGAAGTGCTCAAGGATTCTATGAGCTGCCTCTACCCAGTCCTCTGCAGAACAAGTGACAACTTCTTCCACTGTGAGACTGTTTTATTATTAAAAGATTTGTTAACAACAAACTTTGTCAATTACAAAACATACAGAAGTGGTGTATCTACAGAGACACACTGCACCGCCCAGGAGGGTCAGGAAACTTCAAGGAACAGATCGTAAATTAACATCAAGCAGCGATTGGGTCCGAAGCCACTCAGCCACTTCCACGAGAGATATCCTGCACATGTTGGGTCTGACCATGGATGCTCCCAAATACACACAGCCAGCTCTCTAGAGAAGACACCTCTTTGTTCCCCAGCTGGCAGTTAACACCAGCTCTTCCACAGAAAGAAGCACCTTGAAAAAGGCATCTTTGTTCAGGAAGAGGAGAACCAGTTCTCCGGGAAATGGTCATGGCTCTGGCTCTCTAAGGGCTGGTGAGCAGCATGTCCCAACAAGGTGCCTCTACCCGAGAGCAACAGGATCAGCATCGCTGGCAGATCCCAAGCCCGACGCTGCCTGATGGACCTCCTCAGTCAGAGTCACTTCCCTCCTGCTTTGCTGACCCAACAGCAGATGCCAGCTCCTCCTCCTGCCCTTTCAACCGCTCTCCTGCAAGTGAAAAACATCAGTGGCTTAGTGATAAACCGGCTGTACTGGGGATCCTACAAGGTGGAGGACATGAATCCCCGAGCCCACAGACCATCCCCCCAGTCATGCAAGCCAAGCATGCATGCAGCCTTAGGGAAGCTAGTGGGACCAACAGCTTCCCAGACCCTTTTGGGAAGACCACCAAACTCTGCCAGTGCCTCCCTGGCCCAACAGCAAGACACCAAGCTCCCAGCAAGCATCGTGTAATGCCTCTGGAACAAATGGTGACCCCCACGTACACCATCCCTCCGCCACCATAACGCACTTATTAGCTCAGCAATGGCTCTCTGCGTCCTCTTCTCCAGCTTCTCCAGTTTCTTGGCTACATCTCGCTTCAAATCCCTGGAGAGGGAAGAGACAATGTCAGAACAAATCCTCACCCCAGGGAAATGTGAAATCAAGGGCTACATTACACCCTTCCCAGTGGAAGAGAAACTCATTCTCTCTCCTGTGAGCACCATGGAGCAGAGTATCTCCCCCATCAGGAGAACACTCTGATGGGCAAACCACTCAATGCCCTAGCATTCCTTGTCGATGAGTCCACCATGGTGACAAGCATCCCAGAGGGATCAGCAGAGCCGCCTCGTGGAAGCAGGAAAAGTGAAGACAGTCCCATGCTTTGAATCTTCCTCAAAGCAGGGCTGGGTTTCCCGCTTCTAGCGGTTTTAACCCAACCTGGACAACCTCGAGCTGGTAATAACCCAGCACTGATGCCAACAACCTTTCACCCACAGCAGGGCTCTGGCAGGCACTCACCAGTCTGGTTTCCTGGGGGCCAGGTTTGCCAAATCCTAGGGAAGAAGAGGAGACACCCAGTGAGAGCTGCAGGCAAGGTTCAAGCCTGGACACAGACAGATACACCCAGCACAGAATGGCTTGCAATATACGTACCACCTCATCGATGATGGGCTCTGGCTTGGCAGCCTCCAGCTGGTCCTTCACCTTGTCTTCCACTAGATGGGGGAACAAGACCAGCATGAGCGCAGGGTGCAGCAGCAGGACACCAAGAGGACAAGGCACAGGGAAACCCACCAGAACTCTTGACTTGGTTCACAAAAGCCCATTTGAACATCTCTGCCCTAAGAGCATGGCACATACAAGTGAGTACAAGCAGGATGTGTACTCGCACCACCCAAACCCTTTCAGAGACTCCCAAAAATCACCTGGAAATGATGCAAACTCAACAACCATTAAATGCCACAAATACCAACAGAAGCAAGAGGTCGCCTGCTCGGTTCCAGCCTTCTTTCCATAAAACCTGCAGGGACCAGCTGCTCCGCAAGTGGCATTTGACTCACTGTGACTCATTTACAAGGCCACCACCTGAGACAACCTGGGGAAATCAAGCTCCAACCCAAACCATACAAAAAGATACCAAGGATAATGGCAAAGCTTGCATGGCAAACAGCCCTCCATCCTTCAACACTGTGCCTGCACAAGGAGGGGGTGTGGGGACCAGGGAGAGCACATCCCTGTGGCAGGAATCTTGGTCCAGCAAGCAGATATGCCCAAGGCACATTTAATATGAAATACTGTGAGCTTCGGCCCTTCTGTCCTTCTCCCTCCCACAAAGTGCCCAAGGACAGACAGGCTGGATGCTCCAGACACAGGAACGGCAGCCAATGGGGACTGCAGCTCCAAAGAAGGGCTTGCTGAGAGGGCGAGTTTTACTGGAAACAGCCAAAATTCCTGTTCCCAATTCCAAATGACACTCCAGGGAACAATCGGGGGAAGTTTTAAACTTTTACAAAGGTACCAAGAAAGCAGAGTGTCAGCAGATCTCTGCTATGCTCCCAGAGGCAGCCTTTTGATTTAGGGCATTTTTAAAAAGATCTATTTCAGGAGGACTTAATATTTCAAGATCAAGGGAAGATCTACCCTTTGCTTCCCTCTCAAGAGCTGGGCTGAGGTTCAGTGTTAGGAAATAGCAGACTGAACACCCTGGACTCATGACTAATATTTGTTTAAAGATAAACAAAAAACAGCCAGAGTCTCCTTTAGCACCCTCCAGCGAGAGCTCAGCTCCCCTGAGTGTCAACCCTTTGGTTTGGGGCTGGACCCGGTGTGCTCAGACACACACCCCACTTGTGCAACACAGGGTGTGCAGTCCTCACAGGTGAGAGGATGATGAGGCAACATGGGCCGCAAGCATCACACTCACCCAGCAGCAGTGGGAGAGCTCCTGGCACTCCCACCATGGCTGCTCAGACATGCCATCACCCTCCAGGGCTGCAGACAGTCATCTCCTAGGACCTAAACACCTCACCAGCAAGCTACCAACAGAATACATCCAGTGGCTTTTGCACCTTCAGCTGAAGTGATCAGGAGCAGAGAGTTTTCCAAGCCTCCTGACTTTTAGAAAGGAAGGGTACAACCCATCCACTCTACAGCATGCTGGCTGGATGCAAAGTCCCATGCTGGTTTATTTTGTCCTCACAATGGCAAGTGTTGCCTCATTCTCTCTGGTGTGGGAGACTGGTGAATGGGAAGGAGATGGGATGTGCAGTCAGTGAATCCCTGCAAAGGGCTCTGCGTGAGGTAGGGGATTCTCCCCCTCTGCTCTTGTGAGAGCCCCCTGCAATCCTGTGTCCAGATCTGGGACTCCAATATAAGGACATGGAGCTGTTGGAGCAAGTCCAGAGGTGGCCATGGAGATGCTCCAAGGACTGGAGCACCTCTGCTATGGAGACAGGCTGAAAGAGCTGGGCTTGGTCAGCCTGGAGAACAGAAGGCTCTGGGGACAACTTAGAGCAGCTTCCAGTGCCTAAAGGGGCTAATAAGAGTGCTGGAGATGGGCTTTTGACAAGGGTAGGTAGGGACAGGACAAGGGGGAATGGCTTTAAATTGACAGAGGGAAGACTTATATGAGACCTGAGGAAGAAGTTCTTCCCTGTGAGGCTGGTGAGACCCTGGCACAGGTTGCCCAGAGAAGCTGTGGCTGCCCCATCCCTGGCAGTGTTCAAGGCCAGGTCGGACGGGGCTTGGAGCAACCTGGTCTAATGGAAGGTGTCCCTGCCCATGGCAGGGGGCTGGAACTCGAAGGTCTTTAAGGTCCCTTCTAACCCAAACCAGTCTGATTATATGATCTGCCTTGTCTGAAAGCCGCCAGAAGAGAGTAAAGCACAGGGAACCTCACCATGGCACCACCTCTGGCAATGCTTCTGCTGTTGTCCTTCCTTGTGTCACCTCCCATGCACCCCCTTGCACCCACCTGAGGCTGGCTTGGCTGGCGGCATCTTCCTCTTCTTAAGCTCCTCATCTTCAGGATCGTAGTTTCGTAGTTTGAGCTCCCTGGGGAGGAAGGGAAGAGCACAGAGCAGTGAGACACATCCTTGCCACGCTAGACCATGGGCTCTCAATAGTGAGGGGCATATCTGCAATAGCAGCTGCAGGCAGTGGCCAGGAGTTGGCAGCAACCCGTGCTTGTCAGAAAAGACAGGGTCATGCCAGAGCTCAGCAGGATAAAGGTGATGTCTTGGCAAGCCAAGCAGAGGCGGCTAGTAATGGACACAAGTGGTTTTGCAAAGCTCTGAACTTCAGCCCAGCTCCCTTCTAGGTCTCAACCCAATGACAGACTCAGTATGGGAACACGAGAGATCCACAACCAGGGGAAAAAATTATCCCAGGAGGGTACATAGGAAGGACAGGGAAAAAAAGAGTATTTGGGGTACAAGGCGGTTACTCAGTCACCAGAGAGGCTTCTGCAATACTACAAACACACAGTGCAAATAAGGGGAGCAAATTCAGGTTCCTGAGCAAATGGGTGGTGGAGCTGACAGAGACAGGAATGATGATACCCAAACCTCACAGAAGTCTGCCCAGAGAAGCTGTGGCTTTCCAGGCATCCCTGGCAGTGTTCAAGGTCAGGCTGGATGGGGCTTGGAGCAACTTGGTCTAGTGGAAGGTATCCCTGCCCATGGCAGGGGGCTGGAACTGGATGAGCTTTAAGGGTCCACTCTAGGATTTTATAATTCTACGTTCACCCATCCTTACACCTCCTTCCACAAGAGCTCAAAGTCAGCAGTCAGCCCCCTCCACAGGGCACACACCTCCCTGATACCCAGATGTTAACTCTCCCCCTATTCAAGTTCCTTCTATACTTCTCCCAAATAATTTAGGCCTCAAATGGACAACCATTAGATAGTCATGCGAGCTCTCAAGTTGATTCCTCCCTGAGGTCAAAACCTAGAAGCTTCAAGCAGAGGTATTTCCACAACTAGAGCCCTGAGGATCCAGCTCACAGAACCCATCCCACCTCCAACTGCTTACACATGCCTACAACACGCTCTGCAGACCAATGGATCTTAATAACAGTACACTAGCCTAATAACAGTACACTAGCCCACAGTGCAAATTAAGTAGATTAAATTCATTTAACACTGTTGATGAGCTTAATCAGTTTAAACAGAAACTGAGGCACTTGCTGCCCAGCAGTGCTTCTGCCCCAGATGTCAGCAAAGCCTTCAGCAGCAATGAGGGCAGTTGTGTTGCTGCAAAGGAGGATGCAGAGAGCTCCGATGCAAACACAGCAGAAGGCGCTTTGATCAGGAAGGAAAATCAACAGTTCAGTATTACCATTTTTCTCCCAGCAGACAGGTAATACCTGGGGCCATCTCCCTGCTAGTTTACTGATGGAGAAGCAAGTGAGAACTAGCCAACCCAAGGGCTTATAGTCAAAGCAAAGAATGACTAAAGGTGAAGAATTTACAGTGCAAGAGAGGCAGGAAGAGGAAGGTCAGCAGCCAGATGGCCATGCATGTGTGGGAACCACAAAAACCAAACAACTTTGGTAGTTCCTGGAGCACAACAGGAAAGTCCTACCCTTCCCATGCCATGCCATCCCCTCTCCAGCAGCTGAATCTATTTGCAAAGTGTCCGACCCACACCATGGCTGGTGCCACAGTTATGGTGGAAGGACATGAATGGAGCTCAGCAAGATAAATGCAACCAGCAGACTGGAAAACAGAGCCCAGGCAGATTAGAAGACTTGCAGACACTTCTCATGTCTTCAAGCCCAGGTCCCCCGAGCCTTTGCATCAATGCAACACCATGAAACAGGAACACCTTTCCCCAGCAGTGGGAGAAAGGATGCTCAAAAGAAGCACAGGAGAGATAAGCATGTAGCTGCAATACCTTCCCCAGGCCAAGAGCACCACTACCTCATGAAGACAAGCTGCTGTGCAGAGTTTCACATGTATTTTTACACACACATGCCCTGGAAGGAGGGATTTATCAAATTAACCTGTACTGACCACCACCAATCCCCAGCCAGAAAGGCAGCTCTTTTCAGGAAGGTTGATCTTGGAGGATCAAGCAATTGCTTTCTTGCAGAAGGAGATGCCAACCCCAGGCACACAGGAATCACCGTTATTCTGTGATTTTACAGACAATCTCCAATTGGCAGGATTCTGTTTCCAACCTGGGAAGTTGGGGGAGGAAGAGGAGCAGTTCCTTCATTCAGGAGGCAACAGGACATCAGGCTGTGATGTCTCACATCTGACCAAAGGCTCGCTCATGCATGTTGGAGGGGATTTATATGGCAAAGTGGTAGACCCTGCAGAACACAAACTTTCAACATCTCCCAGACTTCCTGATCTCCTCAGCTTACTACATTTAGAAGGATTTGCAGCTAAAAGGGAACCAGAGACTCCCTAGGGTCAGACAACCCAAAACAAGAGAGTTATGAGCTAAACAAGCTGTTCCTTTTGGTCCAGCAAAACATTGCCATTACATCGTGACAAGCAATGTTTCAAAATCATTAGGTGTCCCTGTTCATGTCGGGGGGTTGGAGCTAGGTCATCTTTAAGGTCCCTTTCAACCCAAACCATTCTGTTATTCTATGATTCTGCACATGCAGCGGGAGCTGCGGCTGCTTGGCCACAGCCAGGCCAGCAGAGCGCTAAGAGGTCTCCTGTTTGAAGCAGAAGATCCCAGATCCCACATTTCATAGGGCACACATGCTGGAGGTCTGGTTCCTGGTAAAAGAAGGGAGACCAGCCCTTCATTATATTATTGCAGGGCTTTGGCACCACTTGAGGATCACACAAGGAAGAGGAACTGGGAGTTTAAGCCTGCTCCCCGACACTCTTCCCACCCAGAAAGCCCTACCTTGGCTTGCAAACAAAAGCCTTGCAGTGCAGCACTGCTCATGCTTGCTGGAAGTTCATCCACAAGATTAAAGAAAATAAAACCACAATGCACAACTTGGCAGGCTGTACCACAGATGGGGACGAGCAGTGGCATTGGCCCGGCAGAAGGGGAAGCAGCTGATGAGCAATGGTGAAGAGGAGAAGGGCTGCAAAGCTGCACACAGCTCCCTCTGTGCCTGGCACCAGTGCTTTCAGCTCCTTATTAAACCCGTGTGCTGGGTTCAAACCGCGAGCACTGGGAGAAAACAAACAAAAACTGATCCCTTTAATTAACTGGGTGAGGTGAGAGCAGCTTCTGCACCTGCCTCTGGTACTTCTCGGTGCCCAGTGATCCCACAGCAGCCTCCTTGGGGGGCTCAGGGACTTAACAGCAAGGTCACACTCACATCATCTCCCCCCTCTTCTGTGCACAGGAGGTTGTAAAGACAGAGAGATGAGAAGCAGGGAGGTGCTATCCTGAGTAACTTGAAAGCAGGCAAGGGTTAACTATATATATATACATATATTTATATTTAGAAGTTGCTGATCTTCTGCAGAGGTGAGTTAAATAAAGCTCAGGTACCAGCAGTTCCTCCAGTGCTGCGTTCCAAGAAGACAGCTGGTGCACTTCACAACTGATGAATTATCCGAGTTCCCATGAAAACAAAAATAACACCAAAATTAACATCAGGCTCTGCAGCAGAACGGGAACATAGGAGCCAGGTTAGGGAGCACAGCTCCTGGTGATGGAGGGCACATCATGGTGAAGCACCAGCACTAACATGCTCATAGAAAGGGGCTGAGCACCCAGAGAAGAGCTGTGTTTGACCCATTTGACTTTAGGGTGAAATCAAGTTCATGCATGGTCAAATACCAGATTTTACCACCATCTCCTTGTAAGTGATGGAGGATGTGCCCAACCCAGATGATCTCCTACTCCTTGAGCACCTTGTGGAGTGTCTTCCAGACCACTGCAGCCCAAACAAGGCAGGACAGTTAGCAATGGAGGTGGTTATACCATTACAACTGGTGGTGAGGGCAGGTCTGCGTTAGAAGCTCCTAGAACCACATGAGGATTTGGGCAGCTGCAGCAATTACAGAGGGACACTATGGACACAGCCTTCCAGCATCTCCTAAAGGCCTGTCAGGAGTGACATGTTCCCTGTTTTGCATCAGGAATGCCTCAAATCCAATTTCCACTCAGGCCTGGAGCTCCTTGCTGGGGAAGAAGAGGAGACCTTAAGTTTTCTTTGAAGCAGGCAGGTTGGAAACAGCATGGCATGCAGGGTATGCACAGAATGCAAACAGCTATCTCAATGCAAAACACAGGACACTTAAAAGCTTCCTGACAGCTTGTTTTTTGCTTTACTCCTCCAGCCCCAAGGGCTTTATGGAACAAAGAGTTTCCCCAATTGATGAATGGATCTTTTTAAGACTTCTGGTGAAGAGCCCACACACTGATGTCCTTGCATCAGGAGCACAGGGAATGGGTTTGCCAAGAAACCCTGTAACAACAATTTCTTAGGTGTCACAGCATGCTCACTCCCACAGTTATTATCAGAAAACAGTCACCAGGAGCTGCACTGACTAGAGTGCTTAAAGGGCACCTTCCTGGTCTTACCTCTCCAAGGTTGAGGAAAGCTGCCTAGGACATCTCAGTACAGTTTTCTTAGTGCTTCCGGAGGTGAAAGACGCAAGTGGACCTCAGCAGGACAGGTACTAGCAGAAGGCTAGTGTCCAGCAGCATCTGCAGACCCTGCCTACTCTGCCCAGGATCAGAGGTGGGTGCCCCTCCACAGCTCTTCACCTTTCAATCTTCCTCAAGCCCTTCACATCACTCTTGTGCTCCTCAGCCCTAGGCACCTGATGAAGCTAGGTGAAAAAGATGCTTCCCCTGCTGCATCACCAAAATTAAGAGGTTTCAAACACCAAGGCTCATAGATCACTATTACTGAAGTGCCCTTCCATTCTTTGGAAGCAGTTTAGGGACGACTACACTGGGTGTTCTCAAACCTATCTTAGCAACTTCAGGCAACTTCTCTTCCAAAACCCTGGAGAAATATCATCTGGTATGAGAATTTCCTGCCCTTTGACCTTCTCAAGCTGCTCCAGAGACCCCGTATTCAGAGCCTTCCATTTTTCTGACCGTTATTCCAACTTGCTTGGAACCAAATGTCCTGAGCAACCATTTCCACATTGTTCTTTAAAGAGGAGCCAGCACAACAATTCCATTTTATTTTTCTGCATCTCCAGAATTCACTGACTCCTGGGGGTCCTGGGAAGCCACACTCAAACATGTAAACGAGTTACTGCTGCAGAAGATATGGCAAAGTTTGAAATCCTTGAAGGCGTAGTGGTTTGGTGGACCCTTCTCTGCTCCACCATGTGCTCCGTGAGTGCAAGAAGGTTTGAAGGAGCTGGGACAAGGCAGCCCGACAACCAAGAACAGCAAAGCAGGAGACTTCTGCAGCAGCCCAGGAGGTTTGGGACTAAAGCTGGAGGGAGCCCATATTAGACTCTGGCCAAGCTACTGAAGAACCTGAAAGGAGCAGGGATGCTGGGATACCTGGAGACCATGCAGCAAAGATGTCCCTTGGGGCATCACTCAGATGCTCTTCAGCAGCAGCACACTTCTCCTCAAAATGCCTCTTCCCTTTTCTGCTTCCAATTGCAAACCAAATAGCAGACATCATTTTCAAGCTTTTTCTATAGGTTCCTAACTTTTTTTTTTCCAGGGAAAATTCATTGTATAGCGAGTTTAACTGACTGAAAAACATAAACTCTCTCCTACCATCTTTAGATTCCATGGAAAGAATGAGATTAAGAGCATTTGGACACAGATTTCAGGCTTGGATTCTTATATTCTTTTTGCTCCCTTCAGTCACTCCCTCCCCAACCTGCTGCAATTCTCTGCAAAGTCACCTAGTATATAGTGGGTGCTGCATGATCACCAATGGGTACTGATGGAACTCTGCAGCACCATCACTCTTTAAGGCTACTGCAAGACTTGCTATACAACACCCATCATTCCTGGCACAGACTTAATTTAATAGAACCACAGAATGGTTTGGGGTGGAAGGGACCTTAAAGTTCATCCAGTTCCAACCCCCTGCCACAGGCAGGGGCACCTTTCCACTAGACCAGGTTGCTCCAAGCCCCGTCCAACCTGGCCTTGAACACTGCCAGGGATGGGGCAGCCACAGCTTCGCTGGGCAAAGGTCCTCACTGTGCCAGAGCCTCACCACTCTCACAGGGAAGAACTTTCTCCCCAGTTCTCATCTAAACCTCCCCCCTGTCAGTTTAAAGCCATTCCCCATTGTCCTGTCCCTACATGCCCCTGTAGAAAGTCCCTCTCCAGACTTTTTGTCAGTCCCCTTCAGGTATTTCACAACCTCCCCCCCTTTTTTTTTTTTGCACTCTGCTTTCCTACCAGCTGGTCCCCTTGCAGGCAGCTTTGACATCTGGGTGCACCACCTCCTGCCACAAGCTTCTTGGAGGCTCCCATACGGGCAGGCTGGCTTTGAGAACAAGGTCCATCCATCTCCAGGGTGTCTTTTTGTGTACAATGACTTTTCAGCAACCAAGACAGACACCAAGACAGCTGCATCTGCTACAGCTTGGAAACCAAGCAATTACTTTCACATCCGAACACACACGTTACCACGTTAGTCAAGGCTCAACTCTTTGCAACACCCACTCTTGCAGTAAAATGGGGTCCTCTCTAACACCAAGGTCCAGAGCTGTTGTTTGATCAAGAGGACGAAGTTATTGCTTTCCTTCCTAGATTCGTCACCCAAGGCAGAAAAAGAGCAAGCAACAAGCAGAGGCAGAGACCCATCAGGACACACCCTCCAAGGAGCAATCTCTTCTCACTGGTAGAGGGCTGCTCCTGCTCAAATAGCTGAGCATGTCAGAACACATCCTCCTCCCCAAGCTGCCAAAAGGCACTCGAGGAATGCCAAAGAAACAACGTCCTGTATTAACACCATGAGCCCCAGAAACTTGCCAAGGCAGCTGGTTTCTCAGGATGCGCTTCTTGAGGGAGCAAGGATGGGGAGAGATATATCCCTGAGTGCTGCTGCAAAGGAAGCTCTTCAGGTGCAGGCAGGCGCCACAAGGCTGTCAGGCCTCCTATGCTGCTTTTCCAGGCAGCTGAGCACATTCAAAGCAAACAAACAACTTGTGCCTGCTTTACAACCAGTAAACACTATCAGGACAAAACCCATACTTGATCTGCAGCGTGGGACCCAGGCTGGCGACACAGCACCAGGATCTGGCTGTAGGATGAGAGGAAATGGCTTCAAGTTGTGCCAGGGGAGGTTTAGATTGGATGTAAGGAAAATTTCTTCACTGAAAAGGTTGTCAAGCATTGGAAGAGGCTGCCCAGGGAGGTGGTGGAATCACCACCCTCAGAGGAATTTAAGACTTGTAGATGTGGCGCTTGGGAACATGGTTTAGTGGTGGACTTTGCAGTGTCTGGTTAATGGTTGGACTCAATGATCTTGAAGATCTTTTCCAACCTAAACAATTCTATGATTCTATATGCAAAGTGCCTGCAGCACCCAGCTATGCTCCTTCGCATGCTGGCACAAGAGCATACTTTGCCCATGCTCTTTTACAGGGTTTCTACTACTGAAGAAGAGTGGACTGCTGGGAAGATGTTGGGAACTCAGAGCCAGTTGTTGGGTGGGAAGGGCCAAGGTTTCACCTTTGGGTGCTCACACTTGCACGCTGTTGCTAGGGAACAGGTAGAGGGACACCCAACCTGTCCAAGGCAAAGGCAGAATCATCAGGCACTCATGGAACACAGCAACAGCCTCGGTGAGGAGAGTGCAGCCAGGCTTTGGACCAGCTGAAGCTCCATGGGGCTTTCCCTACAAAAGCAAATCATGTTCTGGATATCTCCCCCAGAGTTACAGATACAGCTGTAATGAGAGGGAAGGTCCACAGCATCCTTACTGCTCTGGAGAAGGGCTCTGTGCTGCATCAAAACGTGGACAAGCACCTTCAGGATGGAGCTAAGATCCTGCCAGCTCCCGTGTCTCTGCAGCCAGGTGAATTCAGCCATCTAAACTCCTGTCCCCCCCCTTCTCCAGCACTGAGCAAAAGATACAATGCTACACAGCCTTGCCCATGCCCACCTCCTCTTCTATGGGCGAAGCACTTCCTCAGCAAAGGGAACAAACACGGTCCAGATGGTCCCTGGAGATGCACAGTGGGGATGGAGCCTGACACACTGCAGTGTCCATCAGGACACACCACTAGCGGTAACAGGTTCAGCTGTCCATGCAGATGTTGATCAGATATGCCACATGTACCAAACCCAGCCTACCTGCAAACACTGATGTCTCCGGTATTTGATTTCATTCTATTTATTATTGTTAAACTCTTCATTAAGCTCTCCACGCTCCAGGATGTGAGGAAGCACGTCCACACAGCAATCTCTGCCACTGCCTTGGCCATCCAGCCAAGCTAAAGCAAACACTGAGGAGACTCACCACTGTATTTTCTTTTGTGCAGAGAAAATAAAGTGGGTTTGACCTGCCCCGTGACATTCTTCCCATGAGAGGGGAGAGATCTCGTTTCCCAACCCTGCCTCCCCCAGCTCCTCCCAGAAATTCATCTCTGCAAGCGGCACAGTACAGAGCTGTAATTTCACAGGATGACTAAGTGTCGAAACACGGGCAGCTGATTAGCAGCAGCTCACTGAAGCTTAATTTCTAGTTAAATTGAAGAGTTGAAGATTGTCGTGTGTGTGTGTGTGTGTGTGTGTGTGTGTGTGTGTGTGTGGCCTTCCTCTCCAAGCCCTACCTTGGATTTTTATTTACACTTTTAACATCCCTGATGAGTCTGCTTGCATAACTACAGCCCAACACCTCTCTGCTCCCTATGGGGCAGCAATGCCAGCCTTGGCTTTACGCAGAGCTCGCCTTGCCGATCCCCATGTCCCAGACTGCTTTTCCCTGCGGGAATGGGGCGGAAGGGCCGAAGTCCACCCACACCCTGTTCCTTACAAAGGCAGATCGCAGGCTGCGCCGCAGCGGAAGGTGTTTCCTGGTCAGTGGGCTAAAGCAAAACTGGTTACAAAAACATAAATAACCCCAGCTCTTCGCAATTACAAAGATACAAACTCCCCTGAGAGCTCAGATCAGAGATAGCCCAAGCTGAAACTGCTGCGAGGTTTTCGCAAGGGGCTTCGTCAGCACTTGTTCCTGTGGTGGTGGCTTGCAGTGAAAGATAAAAACAAGGAAGAAAAAAGAGAAAAGAAAAAAGGGGGTGAGGGGGATGGGGATATTTGAGTCAATCAGAAAACAAAACAGGAAGCTGCCAAAAAGCGTGTCGCCCCATAGGCAGAGGAAAGTATTAGTTAACGCAGCACCCAGCAGTTCTGTCCTTTGTATAGGGAATAAAGGATGGTCTCAGGCTGGTGCAGAAGGTGCAGCTGCAGGGATGCAAGAGGAACCAGCCTGCAGCAAAAGCCCCAGGCTGCTGTTTGCCTCTCAGGGCAGGCAGTGCACCTAAATCCTGCACACAGGCCACAGGATTATTTACTGAACCACTAGATTTCCCCTCCCCACGTGGTGCTCGTGGTGGTTTTTAGCTTGAGAAAGCAGCACAGCTATTGAGGTGCTTGTTTAGGTGCAAGTGGTTTACAGGGAAGGCAGATTTCATTTACCAGGGACCCCTCCTTTCCCAGATCCAGGGTAAATGCCAGCAGATTATCCCTGCTCACCTGCCACCAGCAAACAGGACATTAGTGCAAAGCAGTTCCCTTTTTCAAAGGGCTCAGAAAGTTCATATACACTATTGGGAAATAAAAATATTATCAGCTCACCAGCTTTCTAGATCTTAACACAGATCCGATTCCGGCAACAGAAAAAGGACATGCAACAAGTACGGCAAAAGCCAAGAATCATCTCAGCCAAATTTGTGATTCAAACATTTCCTGCAGAGCAGATCTTGCTCTAATTTGCCTTGCAAAGTTACGCTTGGATCCCAACAGAACATGCTGTAGTTGGATAGATGGACAAAGATACAGACTCCTCCAGGAAAATCAACCTGGAAAGCAGACTTTTCGCCCCAAAAGCTGCCTCCCAAAGGCACCACTCCCACATGTTTCAAGAGAAGCCCTGGCCCACACCTGTGGGGAGTTTCATGCACCAGTACAGAGCTGGCTGGAGATGGGAGCTCCTACTCACCACCTCTGTTCTTTACATTCCACCTTGGTGAAATTTCAAGGGCATTACCCTCAGGCAGGGGAAGGCTTTTTACTGAACCTGCCATAAGATGAGAGCTCATGAACAAGTGCTCATGGAAAAAGTGATTTACCAACTTGACAGCAGTGACGCTGAAGACTCAGTAAGAAACCACATCACCTCCGATATGCTCCAGTAGTAGATAAAAAGTATCAATCCCCAGCCTGGAAGTCAGTCACAATAGAAAACCAAATTATTTTCATAGATTTAGAGGACCAATTCATAATTTCAGTTTCAGAGCAGCAATGCACTGCTGTTAGCCTAATGATGCCAGCTTACACAGTGGTAAAGACAGCCCAGGCCTGATGCATCTTGCCAGTGGGCCACCACATGCTGCATCACCTCACCACACAGTGTATCAAGTGGCAGGACTGGAAAGCAAGAGCTGTTTATTCATTATTCATCATCATTCCCTTGATGAAGCTCCTGTTTCAGCTTCAGCCCAGACCTCATGCCTCTTCTGACACAAAACCCAAACCTACAAACCAAGTTCAGTCTCAGTGATGACACTCAAGAAGCACTCCCAGCACCAAACCCACGTGGACTGTTATAAAGGATGTATTTTCTGCCAGGAGATATCATATAACCCAAAAATGGTCAGGGTGGGAAGGAACCTTAAAGCTCATCCAGTTCCAACCCCCTACCATAGGCAGGGACACCTTCCACTAGACCAGGCTCCTTCAAGCCCCTGTGTCCAACCTGGCCTTGAACACTGCCAGGGATGGGGCAGCCACAGCTTCTTTGGCCAACCTGTGCCAAGGCCTCACCACCCTCACAGGGAAGAACTTCTTCCTCAGATCCCATCTCAATCTCCCCTCTGTCAGTTTAAAGCCATTCCCCCTTGTCCAGTCCATACCTGCCCTTGTCAAAAGGCCCTCTCCAGCTTTCTTGTCAGCCCCTTTAGGCACTCGAAGCTGCTCTAAGGTCTACCCAGAGCCTTCTCTTCTCCAGGCTGAAAAAGCCCAGCTCTCTCAGACTATCTCCATAGGAGAAGTGCTCCAGCCCTTGGAGCATTTTTGTGGCCTCCTCTGGACTCACTGCAACACCTCCACATCCTTCTTACGCTGGTGGCCCCACAGCCAGACACAGGCCTGCAAGGGGAGCCTCATGACAGCGGAGCAGAGGAACCTGCTCCCTCAGCCTGTTGGCCACAATCTTTTTCACGCAGTTATTCCCCAGAAGCAGCAAGAATTTTGCACTGCTTTCTCACATGTGCTCATCCGCAGCATCATCTCTACAGCACACATCCCACAGAGGAGGTTTCTAGCAGTAAAACAATGAGAAAAGGTCATGTCCCACATCTTCAAACCAAACTACCCCCTCATCGTCTCCAAAGGAGACCTGATGGCATTTTTACCGGCAGGAAACCAACTGCACAGTCAGCTGGTCGTGCCAGGAGCCACACTGTGCTCCGTTAAGTTTTGTGTTCACGTTTTCCGGTGACAAGACAGAACAGCAGTGGGCCACAGTTAAACAGCCACGTGTACCCTGTGGGCCGCTGTTCATGGAAAATAATAACCTCCACACTTCAAACAACACATGTGCAGGGGTCAGAGGTACAGCAATAGATGGCAAATCCAAGGCAGCCTAAATGCTCCAGACACCTCTGATGGTAACACCTTCCCTTGCTACCCCCAAGAACACTGTAGGTCAGCCACAGGCTTTTCCCCTTTATGCCCCCATTTCAGATCATTTTCATGAGCATGAGATCAAACTGACACTTAAAAACAAAACTAAATCACGTGTTAGAAGCCAAGGAAAGATCCTAATTAGCCAACGACAGCAGTGTCTGAACTACACATACAAGAGAGACAAGTGGGAATAAATAAATAATTACTTGTGCTTGACAGTCTCCTCTTCTTCATCTTCTCTAGGACGCTTGTTCTCACATTCACCGCTGTCCTTATTCTGAAAGGAGAAGTTGATCTGTTAGGCCCT
Source organism: Pezoporus wallicus (assembly GCF_028554395.1). NCBI lineage: Eukaryota > Metazoa > Chordata > Aves > Psittaciformes > Psittacidae > Pezoporus > Pezoporus wallicus. The sequence continues at coordinate 1,065,229 of NW_026637044.1, read as the reverse complement.
GGCCTCTCTGGAAATGATGGAAAGCAAACGGCAGCCCCGAAACCTTCCCGCAGGGCACAAGGCAAACAGCAAGTTGTGCTTTGAAATTACTTTTCAATTACAACACCTTTAAAATTAAGCCTGTTTTCCTTTTTCTCCCTTTAGTATTCTGCCTGTACAGAGAGCACGATAAACAAATATAAGAACCGGCAGCATGGCAAATTTAATTTTCCTCTCAGAGGCAATCACACCACTCAGTGCTGATATCCCCCTTATTACCGGTAACTGCATCAATTCAGAGAGCAAACAGCAAGTTGCAATCAATAACAAGGTTCAGAAACCTCATTGCATGTCTGAATTACCACCTCACATTAGCAGCAGAGGAAAAGGAGATCAGGGCACTGAGCAAAATGGAGAACTGCTGGCAGCTAAGACACCTTACTGAGCCACTGTGGCAGGGACCTGAAGTTAAACCCCGCATTTCTGGATCCAGAAGAAAGAATGGATATTATTGCACTGGTTAAAGGGAAGACAGAAGAGGTAATACAAGTTGAGGAAGTGAGCAAGCCCATGTTTGGCTGGCTGGCAATGCAGCCCATCACCTACAAAGGCACATATCAGGAGGCTTCGCACAGGTCCCTTTTTTTTCTCCTAAGTAATCATTTTGGACATTTTAACAGGTTGCAAAACAAGGCAGCAGTAATTAAACAGCGATCAGCACAACAAAGGGTCTAATTTCAGCTCCAGAGACACTGTGTGGTAACACAAATCAAATTTGTCTTTAATACAGTGCTACAGTATTGTAAAAAGGCTCATTTTGCATCACCCAGACACTGGTACTAATGCCTTACTAGTTAAGTTACCAATTATATCCATTATCCAAACAGGCACAGATATCAAACATTAATAATAATGCGCTGGAAAGGGGGTTCTTTGGTTTTCACACAGATTAAGTAATTTCATCCAGACACTGAAAAAAGTATAGTCCACAGCAAACACATCTGCCCTTATTTTGAAGTGTATATCACTATAGCAAATGCAATGAATGAACAACTTCCTTGGAAAGTGTTGCTTTTCTGATTTGCCAGTCATAGAATCATAGCATCACAGAATGGCTTGGGTTGGAAGGGACCTTAAAGCTCATCCATTTCCAACCCCCCGCCACAGGTAGGGACACCTTCCACTAGACCAGGTTGCTCCAAGCTCTGTCCAGCCTGGCCTTGAACACTGCCAGGGATGGGGCAGCCACAGCTTCCTGGGGCAACCCACAAATAAAAAGCAAAATGTGGCAGCTCTAGCAGACAGTAGATGAAGTCTTTATTTCCTTGAACATGACCAGTTCCAGGAGAAGTATTACCCAGTTTAACAGGTAATAAATACACAGCATTTGTAGTGTCTGGCTATGATTCACATCATCGCAAATGCACAGGGGCTGCTTCACCAGTATTCATCTACCTTTCAACAGGAACAGCTCAGACACCACAGAAACTATTTTCAAGAAACATCCTTCTATCACACTGCAAAGGTTACTGGTGCTTTGTACCCAGTTCAGAGATGAAGCCCTGTAGGTCAGCCTGTTCAAAGTCTTTTTTTCAACCCTGAAATACGTTCACATCTTGCTTTGAAAAACTGGGTTTGACTAGAACACAACCAACATCACTTTCAGCTCTGAAATGACTTTGATTAGTTACTTTTTGTTTCAAAAGCTTCACTGGGGAGTTCAGATAACTAACACCAATTTCAGGATACCGAATTTATTTGCCAGCTAAACTTATTCCTAACCTCTGAAAGGACCAGAATGGTTTCTCTAGTGAACAGCTTGCTTACCATGTGTATCTTGACTACACGAACTTTAAAAGTCCATTCTGCAACCTGGGTTAAAAATTAGATTACATGCAAACAGGGAGGCGATCCCGGAAATAGCTCTGTTTCAGGCTCATCAGTGACTGGAGTTGTTCAGGTTCAGTTCCTGATCAAAGGGCAATAAAAATGGTCCTGTCCTTTCAGAAAGAAAATAAAAGATAATCATCATTCCTAAACCAAAGATTCAGTACAGTTTTAACTCCCTGTTTGCAATTTTAGTTTTATTTTTAACTCCATATTAACCTTGTGACACTTGCACAGACATTTTTGTTCAATAAAGACCATGAGCTTGGCTGGGGAAGAGCACACACAGCCTGCTGTAACTTTGTGGTGTCAGCTTAGCTCTGGGTAATTTTTAGACACCCTTCAGTCCACACATTATTCAAAGCTGTGGGAAGTGCCTTCCTGCACTCAAAGTCCCTTCTCATTCCTTTCATATCTTCCTACTTTTAATGCATGCACGTACAGCCTGCATTCCCCTCATTCTTGCTAGAGTTTTACCTAGGAGGGTGATAAGCAGGTTCAGAAATCCTAAAGAGATATTTAGCAGAAATACATCGAGCCATGGCTGTTTTTCACACTGCAAGCCTGAAAATCCTTCTTTTCCCTGTATGCTGAAATAATTTTGATACTGAAATCCTACCACTTTTCTAGAGCTTGCCTAAATTCCAGTTTATTCTCCTTTGCCACTCAAATATTTTCTAAAGTCTTGACCATATTCCTAGAAAAATTGAGCACACCACAAGCAAACGCAACTTCATGCAATAAGCCCCATAATGACTTCAGCCATGGACTTTTTCTCTGCTACAGCTCTCCCTGTAGCACCTCAGATGGTACACAGCAGGCACACTGCCCTTTGGCAAGGCAAGGATGGGTGAGAGAGTCTCCCTGGGGATGTCCAGAGCTGGAAAGAACAAGATATGGTCCATCCTATACTTCAGCAGCAAGGAGCACAGGATAATGAGGACTGCAGTACCCACAGTCCTGTGTCCAGCTCTGTGGCCCCCCAACATAAGAAGGATGTGAAAATGTTGGAGCGAGCCCAGACAAGACCACCAGATGTAGTGGAAGGTGTACCTGCGCATGGCAGCAGGTTGGAACTGCATCAGCTTTAAGACTCCCTCCAGCCCAAACCATTCCGTGATTCTATGCTGCACAGTTCAAAGAGATGGTGTAACTCAGGCTGCTCATCACCAACACAAATGCCCTTTAAATTATATACCTTGCCATCACCTGCTGCTAATCAGGACCCACCAGGTAGATCAGTGTGCAAGTACAACACCAGAAGAGTTTTGAAATGGATGTCTGCAGTCAGGCATCCCAGCAAGTGAAATTAATGCTGGTTCCCTGTTTGTAAAATGGTCTGCAAACAAGAGTTCAGTTTTGTGAGCAGCGTGACAAAAAGCCCCAGCCACTGGGCAGAGACAACACATGCTGAAGAGACCATAAACCTCCAGCAGCATTGGGAACGCTTGCAGCTCTGCAGAGTTCATCATCAAATCTACAAAAGATGTGGTTCTAAAGCAATATTTAATGGATGCAACAGAGGAGGAGTGCAGCTCCTCTTCTGATTGCTGAGCTTTTTGCTTGCATTTCCAGCCATGCTGCACTGCCTTCCCCCTGCACACACTGCCTGCCCACAGCTTACCAAGAGGGTTTCCTGTGCTGCCTTCAAGCACTTTAACTCACGTGAGCTGAAGGAAGTCAAAGTTTTAAGATGACAGTCGCTTACTGGCGATACTGCAGGAGGGAGCAGTCACAGGTTTCTAAATATACATACAAATTATAGCTCATTCAAAATACTTCTTGATGCATTTATGCTCATGCAGGCAGCAAGTGGGGAGCACAGCCAGCAGCAGCCAGCCATCCAGGCTTTGTAGAAGACCTCTCCTTTGCTTTCCACGCTTCCTCACCCAAAATGCTGAGGTTTCTCACTGTGTAAGAAAGCTGAACTTCCAATTAGTCCAGCAAAGACAGGAAACTAAAAGCATCTGCACAAGGACAGTAGGAGATAGAAAGGACTCACTTAATGGTCACAGCAGGTTGGTCTGTATTTCCCCTTCAACAGAGATCATTCATGCACACCATCATCTAGCAATGACAGTAGCTTTGGCTAGCAATAGAAAAGTTTTAGAGCTGCAAACTTTACCTCCATGCCCTGCACTCTCAAGGCGTGTACATTCAGAGCACACTCTGAAATTATATTTAAAATTAACACCTTAGGCTGAACAAATACAGCTGAGTTCTGAAGCAAATACCTACCAGAAACCCCTGGGGTATGAACAAAGAGCTGGAGCAGAGCTGAAATACCTTATAATGCTACCATCCTCATGCGCAGACAGAGCATCAATTGCAGGATTGTGTATGTGCTCACCCACTTCAGTGCAAAGGCAGCCAGAGCAGCTGATACCACTATAAATCAACACTGTAAATTAACCAGGCTAAGATATGAAGCATCCTTGTTTAGAGGAACTTGCCTGAGCATAGCTGAGAGATGGTGGTACTCAGAGAGCCACTGATAACTGCAGGGAAAAGAGTGAAATCATGTTTGCTTGATAATTCTGCTTAGCACAGAGTTGGATGATTAACTGCCCTTGCAGAGAGAAGCAACAGGGGTTTGCAACCAACATCTCCTTCCTCCTGTGCACAACCAGCCATGCAGGTAACGGCTGAACCAATGAGGAACAGTTTCCCTCTCCAGCCACTCCTGTAGGGGCAGAACCTGAAACCACATGCCAGACACGCCTGTGGGGAGGACGCTGTGCCTCCTCAGGAGCAAGGGACTGTAGAAAAGCAGATCCCATTACCCTGATCATTTATTGATATGGAGACAGCCTCTGAAACACACAACTTATCTTACAGCCCCTTGTTTCACCGCTGCCCCATCCCTCTCTTCGACCCTCTCTGCTCATACAGAATTTATCCTCATGATTTTGACACAGCAGTAATGTCCTGTGGTCCTCCACTTTGCTTTGATTTTTCACCTTAAGATTTGTCCCTTCATCATCAAGTATTCCTGTTCAACAGTTGTGTCACAACTTTCATTTCTTAACTCAGGAAAGGACGGATTCCTCCCCAGAACAGCACTTGCCCTAATTACCGATCCATCCTTCAAGTGTTTTAATGCGTTTCCTTTTGCTTGCTGGTGGTCACTTCCCACAGCTGCACAGCAGCAATTCAACTCTCGCTACTTTTCAGTTGAACTTAATTTTATCACCTTTCAAACATTAAGGCCACAAAGGGAACTGAAAATAACCCCTCTACCATTCCACTCTCGCTCTAGTGATTCCTCTTTCCAAGGCACCCTGTGGCACGGTGTTTATTATTAGCTGTAAGTCAGAAGATCAGAGACATATGTACAAGTCTACAAATCTGCCTACAAACAAAGTCATTCCCATCCTTCAGTCTCTGGAAGGAGATACTCCAAAGATAATCTCCCAGCCTTAAAAAGCTTGCTGGCCTGCAGTCTCCTACCTGTTTTAATTTGCAGACGTTGCAGCTGGCAACCCCTGGCTTACAACTACCAACCTGAAGAGTTTTGCTCCATGGACTCCCGCTCTTCACAAAGTCCGAGATGAAAAGAGTCTAATTTGCTGCCTCTTCAAGGCGTAAATCCAAGAAGATTTGCATCACGTTGTTCAAAGAAGGGTGTCTGTTGCCTCTTTGCAACACCCACAAGACCCATAGCAGGCTTTATATGGGATCAGTGAAAGCCTTGTGCTCCTAGTTGAACACATACGAGGAATTGGATGATACCTGTAAGGTTCAGAACCTCGGTCCTGCAAACCTGGGTTGCAAGCCACATTATTTGCTCAGCATTAACAGCATTAGTTTGCTTCCATTTTAGCCAGCAGCAGGCAGAGAGGAGAATATATCCCACAGCTCAGCATTCAGAGATGGACAATGACAACTTAGCAAAAAACACTTTGTAAGCATGGCTGAGTGTTTATACATAGCAGAAGGCAGCAAAGAGGAAGGTTTATGGGTCATTATTAGGGAGATGAGTCCATACCCTGTCACCACCCACAACCCACAGTCCTGCCAGGCAGAAGTTTCATTTGCCTGCTGAAGAACAACTGGATTTGATCAAGTTCCCATTGCAAAATATCAGGTTCCTCCAGCATTTGGGGGAAAGCACCATATTTCGTGTTCTACCACTTCCCAGTCTTCAGGCAGGTCGTACCATATAGCAGGAGGTAAGCCTTGATCATCAACAGAGAGGAATGTGGGCACAGAAACCATCTTTATCATGTCTCTCGGCATGCAGCCAAACTTTGCATATGAAATTACAAAACATGAGACGTATTTTACCAGCAGTAAAGCAAACTCCTACCCATCATGTGCTTCCCTGCATGTGGAGCAGGTCTTGGCTACCTGCGAGAAGTATCTGCTCTGGGGAATATGACTTTTTGAGGAATATAAAACTTTCCCAGGGCATCAGCACATTATCATGATTCTTTTCTTTGCTAGTAGGAGCCTGCCCAGCTACTTGGTGCCTTCCATTGTAATAACAAGGGACGCAGCTCACTTTGCATCACATTCAAAGATTTAAAAAGCCAAAAGATACGTTTAAGTCACCTCATCTGACTTTCAGCGCCTCTGATCTGGGAAGTACTCCAAGCTCAGGAGGGATGCATCCCAACAAAGGCAAGAATGCCAGGAGGTCTGCATGGATGAACAAGTAGCTTCTGGACAAACTCCAGCATGAAAAGGAAACCTACAGGCAGTAGGACAGGTAGTAGGATAGGAATATGAAGAAATTGTCCAAGCAGTCAGGGATCAGATTAGGAAAACTAAAGCCTTGCAAAATTAAATCTGGCTAGGCACATCAAGGGCAACAGGATAAACTTCTGCAGGTACACTGGTGATAAAGGAAGATGTGGGAAAATGTGAGCCTTCTCTGAAAGCAATTGAGAGACCTGGTTACCCAGGACATGAAGAAGGCCTCACAGTACTCCCCCCGCCCTGCAATCCTGCATCCAGCTCTGAAGCCCCTGACATAAGAAAGATGTGGAGCTGTTGGAGCAAGTCCAGAAGAGGCCACAAAGATGCTCTGAGGGCTGGAGCACTATGGAAACAGGCTGAGAGAGATGGGCTTGTTCAGCCTGGAGAAGAGAAGGCTCCAGGGAGACCTTAGAGCAGCTTCCAGTGCCTGAAGAGGCCAACAAGAAAGCTGGAGAGGGGCTTTTGACAAGGACCTGTAGGGACAGGACAAGGGAGAATAGCTTTAAACTGACATAGGGGAGATTTAGATGAGACATTAGGAAGAAGTTCTTCCCTGTGAGGCTGGTGAGGCCCTGGCACATGTTGCCCAGAGAAGCTGTGGCTGCCCAATCCCTGGCAGCGTTCAAGGCCAGGCTGGATGGGGCTTGGAGCAACCTGGTCTTGTGGAAGGTGTCCCTGCCCATGGCATGTGGTAGAAATGGATAAGCTTTAAGGTCCCTTCCAACTCAAGCCATTCTAAGTCTCAGCCAGTTATCCCTTCACTGTAGCAATCCAGATCTGAAAAAAAATCAGCTTTTCTAAGAAAAGGGAAAGGACAGAACCTTTTCCTGAAGACAGCAGGTAGAGCTGTCCCTCCTTTCTTTAGCAGCTTCACTTAAAGCCCATACAATGCTATTTCCAGTTGTTGGTTCCTGCAACCACTCACTTCCACATTCTTTACCTGGTACATTTAAAGTATACAAACATTTGTGCACTACAGTCAAGGACACTTCTCAAATCTTTTTGATAAGCCACCAGATTAATGTGGCTCTCCCTTCCTACCCCCACCCAATCAGTGATTTTTTAAGATGTCTCCAAATGCACACACATGAACCAGGACAATGCGGAGGGAACACCATCCCTTACCTGATACATGAGCCCAAGAACCAGCATCCTTCTAAGCACTGCTGGATTCCTGGAAATGAGCCCATTTTATGGATAAGCCCCATCTTTTCCCCATGCAGGTGTATAGAGCATACATCCACACACCCTGAAGCCCCTTTTTGCTCAGAAGGGCTCATACTTACTACAAACAGAAGACAATCGCTACTCAGACCTCACCAGCCTTCAGACTTTGAGTCAGCTGCCATTAAGCCAGCAGAAAATCTACACATATTTCCAAGTGACTAATAGAAAGATTGGGTGCACAGGCCCCAGAAAGCAACACTTCTGCTGCCACATGACGATTCCCCGTTGACAGCTATTAAGCTATCGGTTACCCATTTCAGAGTTGTAATTTTTAACCAGCATGTTGTGCAATACTAACCCTTCACTAAATCAAATTTACATGACAAAAATGACACTCCTTTTTCCTTGCTCTTAGTTAAAAGAATTGCAAATCAGCCTTTTCATCATTCTGATCAACGCTAACAGCAGTTGAACTGGCTTCGCATTTATTTTAAAAAGTGTTTTATTACCACTCTTCCAGTTCTTTGGAATTTATCCAGTATTCTGAAAAGATTTAAATCAAAACGCAGCAGGCCAGCAACCTCTTTGGCTGATTATTTTACGATTCCTAGGTGCAAATTACCTACAACTGCTGATTTTAAGTGTTTTCACTAGCTGACTAATATCTTCTCATCACCGCTGGTCTGGAAGGCAGCTCATCATTCCCATATGACACAAGTGTGTCACTTAACTCCTTCCCAAATACACTTCATAAACTGAAGGTTGTATTTGTTTCCTTCTTTTCTCTCCACTGTCTTTTAAAACTCCTGCCTGAAGAAGGCCACCCTTTAATCAAGGTTGCCCTTTATCCAACATTACAATAACCAAATTGCCATGTTTCAGTATATGCCTAAATCTTCCAACTCACTTTTCCATTCCTCCCCAGCTTTAGCAGAGCTGCTCTTTTGAATCCCCCAGGCTACTCAGCTGGCCCTGCATGACTGTATTAAATGCAACCCAGCCACAGCTAGCCATCCCCTGGCAACCCCTAAAGTCAACAAAATGACCTGACAGCTTCTCCTCTTCCCAGGAACTAATACCAACTTATTTTCCTTGGGGATTGACCAGAATACTAAAGATCTCCTTATCTTCCATTTAGAGCTTAGAGGATGGTCACATTACCAGTCAAGTGCTTCTTTGGCACAAATAACTGTCTCTTTCTGAGGAGTTAAAGAGAGGTCAGTGCTGGAACAAAGAAAGTTTGATCTCTCCAGCTACTCTCTGACAGCTGAGCTGTAGCTGCTCCTATCCCCACTTACTGGCTGCCGAGAGCCAGCCACGGGGAGCCCATGCAAGGCGAAGTACTAGTGTTCAAAAAGATCAGCCCCTACAACAGCCTGTCCTCATATATCTGACAACTGGGAAGCTCCCAGGTCATAGAGTCTGATTTTCTGCACAACAAGCAGGCAGCTTCATCCAGATAACGAGCATTCACCCTGTTTGGTGGTTATGTTCACCATTTCCCTCAGCATTCCTTTGTTCTGACGCATACGTGGCAATCAGATCAGCTACGAGGTGAGGCCAGAGTCACGGTTCCTTGGTCCGAGCATGGCACGTACTAGTACTTTTTGCTTCCCACCTGGCCAGGATTTAAGCTTAGATGTCCTTGACATCTGGCAAGGCACTGCTGTGCAGCCCTGCTCTCACCTCACTGCTCTTTCAAGATGTTTAATGCCAGAATGCAAAAAGCTGTAGCACGAAATGTCACCAAGTAGCTAAAGGTTTCTATTAGCAATAAAGCATGTTTTTAAACCAACAGTTTAAATTCTCTAAATAGCCAACAAAAGGACCTCATAATCAGGTTTCACAGCAAAAAGTTCTGAACATAAAAACATCATTAAAGTATACTCAGTACCCGAAATCCACCGATATTTTTCAAAAGCTGTTTGGAATCCATTTACTCATAGCATCCCTTGTGGTAATTGTATAAAAACATGATTTTTTAAGAGCCGGAACTTCTGTGTCCCTGCTGCTTATTCCTTATTGAAGCCCTAATCCTGGTTCACTCATAGCTGGTTACTATGGAAATGGTTAAATCAGAGCCTGAACAGCGTGACTTCCCATGAGGAACAAACACAAGGAACAAAACCGCCCCTGAAAAATCAAACACCTTGGTTTATGTTCATGCCACCAAAAAAATAACCTCACATTTCCAAAAGGAAAGGTATTTTTAACACTATCTTTTTTTTTTTTTAATAGTTGGGGTTTTTATATAATAAACAAGCACAACTATTTCTTTCCTTCAAATAACCCAAAATGACGCCAAGTGGTTGCGGTTTCCTGTTTTAAATACCTATTATCATGATTTCAGAACCTGAAAACGTCGCAAGCACTGCTCTTACACAGCAAATATGAGAATGTTACTGGCAGCAAGTTGCTGTCCCCCAGTGAAATTAGTGACACAGATACTTCCCTGAGGTCAGAGCCTCACTCTTCAGTGAAGACAATGTATATGTGAAAATACATGAGTTTCTATTAAACACAGAAAGTTTGAGGGAGAGGAAATAGGAGCTTTTGAGCAGAACAAACAAGACATTTCAAAGCCAGAATACTTTTTTTAGGCAACAAAGAGCTGGAAAAGCCATGAATAAGCTTCTCCATCCCAATATAGTAGAAACATCACTAATCCCTTTACATGTAGGGCATTGTCAAAGCAAAATCCAAGCTGCACAGAACACAAACACTGGGGGCTGGGGACAGAACCCCTGAGCTCACATAGCCCATAGGTTCCCTCTAAGAGCTTTGCCCAACACACTACAGAAGAACACCACTTTACACCAAATTTCCTTGGCATCACCCATTTTGGACAATTTCTTACCATTCTTTTCCAGGCCCTGAATAAGTTTAAGATTACATTTCACCCTCCATCCTCACCCTGGTATTTCTCATGACACTGATTCAATTGGGTCACTGCAGTTCACACTGGCACAGGATGCTGCTGCTCCAACACTGTTACCAATTCTTTTAACAATTGGTATATGCATGTGCTGGTGTTGCCTGCTTTAGGTGGCTGTTAGAGGTGCCCTGCCACTAACCTCAAACCCAGTGTGAATAATGAGTCTTGTCCCAACCCTTGTGCCCAGCATCTCCCGTAAATCCTCCTTATTAATCCAAAATGTTAATTCAGGGCTTTCCTTCAAACTCACCCTCTGCAGTGAAGCCGCAGCCGTGGCTGGCAAAACACTCCATGCTGCTAAGAAATACCATAACCCTTCACTGGGAAGCAGCAGGGAGACTGACTGTGCCGGCAGGGAAACGCTGACATGGTGAGAGAGAATGGACAGAGCTGCTGATTTGAAAAAGCACCTAATAATTAACATTTGGGAGGTAAAGTGCTGCTTTTCTGAAGTCTGAGTCTGAAGTTGCTTCTCCAAAGGAAATATGCACAAGCAAAGCCGCTGCCTTAAATGGAGCAAATGCACACAAGAGACTAGCTCCTAATCTGCAAAGATGCATGACCAGCAGCAGGTCGAGGGAGGGGATTCTCCCCTTCTACTACACTATGGTGTCCAGTTCTGGGGCTTGGAGGGCATCTCTGCTATGGAGACAGGCTGGAGAAGAGAAGGCTCCAGGGACACCTTAGAGCAGCTTCTAGTGCCTAAAGGGGCCAGCAAGAAAGATGGAGAGGGGCTTTTGACAAGGGCAGGTAGGGACAGGACAAGGGGGAATGGCTTTAAACTGACAGAGGGGAGATTGAGATGAGATGTGAGGAAGAAATTCTTCCTTGTGAGGGTGGTGATGCCCTGGCACAGGTTGCCCAGAGAAGCTGTGGCTGCCCCATCCCTGGCAGTGTTCAAGGCCAGGTTGGACGGGGCTTGGAGCAACCTGATCTAGTGGAAGATGTCCCTGCCTCTGGTAGGGGGCTGGAACTGGATGAGCTTTGAGGTCCCTTCTTACACAAACCATTCCAGGATTCTATGACTATCCATCCTTGAAACGGAAGGACAAATGTGCTTGAAGATGGGCAGTAAAGTGTCACTCCTCAGCACCCACTAAAACCACTACTGTTAGCAGCAGTGGAAAATTCTGGGGGGTTTGCAGGCTGCGGTCAGAGCACTGACACTTTCTGAGAAGGTACAGCCAGACCTCCTGCAAAAGTGGTGCTGGCAGCAGGCAGAGCAGACCATTACAGCTTGTTCTCCCAACAACAAAACTCCTTTATTTGAATTTGACAGGTTAATGTGCTTGCAAGAGTCATCCCATCCTCCAGTACAAGCTGTTGATTTAGTGGACACAACACTCGGGAATCGGCTGATTCTCTACCAAAAAAGGGGGTTTAACTCAAGAATGAATTCTGTTTGTGCCAGAGAAACAGTGTGCCTGCTTTAACTCCCATCATATCTTCGCTAAGTCACATAACTCTCTTCTACTAGCCAGGAAAAAATAAAACACAGCTTTATAAGAAAAAAACACCTGTTGGTCATATTCAAGCTGAGCAGCCACCACTGCAGACAGGGACAATGTTCCACTTATGTTCTTGTTCTCCTCTGGGGTGGGAGGGAAGAGAGGGCAGCCTGGCTTGGCTGGATTTCGGAAGCCTTTCAGCGAGTTAATATGTCACTCCTGTGGCTCTCAGATAAAAGCAGAAAAAAACCCAAATGCTACACATGGCCAGTTTCATTTCTCTGAGGGAGGAAAAAAAAAAAGAGAAAAACTACAACCAGGTTGGCGCTTACACACCAGGACATTGCTGAAAGGTTAACGGTTTACTGCAGCCAACAAGCTCTACACTTGAATCCTCCCCATACCATATTCATATACATATATATATATATATATATATATGCGTGTGTGTGTGTGTGTATATATATAAAGTTAGATAAACTACTGAGAGATTCTCAAATGTAAATCACAGCTTCACATGCACCAATTACGCAGCACTGCTTGGACACCAGGCAAACCCAACTGCATTTTTGGAGCTGATGATTAACCTATTTTCTGGAGGTCTCTTTTTCCTATTCATAAACTAAACAAACAAGCCCGCTGAAAAGCAATGCCAGCCAACCGTAACAGCACGGCTGCTGCTCTCCAGCTACAGGCCGTGGATTTCAGCATCTTTGTGGGCAACACGGACAGTGGGATAGAGCATCCTCAGCAAGTCCATTGATAACACTGAGCTGTGTGGTGCAGCCAACAGCCTGGAGGGAAGGAATGCCATCCAGAGGGACCTGGACAGGCTGCAGAGGTGGGACAGCGCAAACCTTCTGAAGTTCAACACGGCAAGTGCAAGGTTGTGCACATGGGTCAGGGTAATCCCAAGCACAAATACAGGCTGGGGGAGACTGGATTGAGGAGAGCAGCCCTGAGGAGGACTTGGGGATGTTGGTCCATGAGAAACTCCACATGACCCAGTACTGTGCGCTTCCAGCCCAGAAACCAACTGTGTCCCTTCCAAACCAAACTATTCTAGGATTCTCTGATCATCTGTTGCTTTCTTGCATTCCACTTTGTTCTCCCAGGCAGAAAGATGCTGGGGAAACCTGTGTACTGATGGAGATCACCAAGCCCATCCAGTCTTCATGAGTATTTTAAGTTATTTGCTTGGAGGTTACAAGGGAACAAAACTTCACAAATAAATTCCTCTACAACTAACAGCAACCTTATGTTCATGTAGCAAACAAGTGGCCCAGCAGCACACAGCCATTCATTCGGGTTTTTTACAACACTCATTATTTCAGCAACGAGATTTTAATTTCCCCATCGTGAAACTGGGATGGTTTGAAACCACCGGAGAGGGATGCTGCGAGGCTAACTGAACACACAGGCTTGGCAAATAGCTCAACAGTTTCACAGACAGTGCAACTACAGTCCAGACCAAAGTGACTGGGCGTCACTGGGAGAGGTGGCATTAACAACTGCAGTTTCTTTTCCGCGATTCACCCAAGGTTATGGCCACAGGGGACTTCAAGACATGCACCAAACCAGCCAAGAACAAAAGCCTTGATTGAAAAACAAAATAGTTTCTCTCAGAAACAGACACAAATCCTCCTTTGTACCTTTCCTTCTCCATATGCTGCAATCCTCCGCTGGGCTGTGGTGGATCACAGAATCATTCAGGTTGGAAAAGACCATTGAGATCACTGAGTCTAACCGTTAAGGAGCACTGCCAAGGCCACCACTAAGCCACGACGCTAAGTGCCACATCTACACGTCTTTTAAATACCACCAGGACTGGTGACTCCACCACTTCCCTGGGCAGCCTGTTCCAATGCTTGACAACCCTTTAGTGAAGACTTATTTTCCTAATATCCAATCTAAACCTCCCCTGCTGCAACTTGAGGCCATTTCCTCTTGTACTATCCCCTCTTACTTGGGAGAAGAGACCAACTGCCCCTAGCTACAATCTCCTTTTAGATACTGCAGAGAGTGATAAGGTCCCCCCGGAGCCTTCTCTTCTTCCAGGCCAAAATACCTCAGTTCCCTCAGCCACTCCTCCCAAGACTTGTGCTCCAGATCTTTCACCAGCTTCTTCCTCTTCTTTGGGTACACTCCAGCCCCTTAATGTCTTTCTTACAGTTTGGGGCCCAAAACTGAACACAGTATTCAAAGTGTGGCCTCACCAGTGCTGAGTACAGCAGGGCAGTCACTAACCTAGTCCTGCTGGCCACATTATTTTGGATTTAAAAACCATTTCTCTCCTGATGGCAGGAGAGGGGCAGCACCAAGCCACCTACATCCATCCAAAGCACCTACAGAGCTTCAGTTAACATTTCAGCATTGGGTTGAAAATTCAGCTCGGGGACTAACATTTTTCAGCTAAGGACAAGTATTTTCAAACTTTGTAACTTTAGCTCCCCAAATTGAGCAGTAACAAAGATCTCTGCCTGGTGCTGGAACCCCAAGTCCTGACTTGCTTCAGACTCATTTCAGGGCAGAACAGCGTTATTTCACTTTTGCAAAGAGCCTGAAGCATACAGAAGAAGATGACAAAGTGCTCAAAAGCTGAGCTTTGCGTTATTTTTTTTGGAAAACACTAAATATGAGTCTCTATTTTAATTTTTTCTTTAAAGCCTCTGACAACCTTTATGAATGTTTAGTTGTTCATTCAGACATCACCTGAGATGCTGAAACACCTGCAGTGTGGTAACAGCACACCAGCAATTCAGACAATGGACCCAACAGCGAACACAGCACTGACAAACAGCATGGAAATTTAGTCTAAGTACCCAAAATGGAAAATGGGCTGAACAGAGGAAACAGCTAACGGGAGGCACCATTAAGGGCTCTTCAATAAGAGGTCACCAAGAAGCTCAGCTACTTGTCTCCTTGAGAAATTCCATAGTGCCATGGCCAGAACTGCTGCACGTACCTCCAAGGAAAGAGCATTATGCTCTGAATGTTCACACAGTGGTGTCTCCCTTCATAAAGGGAAGTAGCAGTGCCTCACTGTATGAAGCAGAATGAGTTCAGACATAGAATCCTAAGATGGTTTGGGTTGGAAGGAAACTCAAAGCTCATCCAGTTCCAACCCCCTACCATGGGCAGGGACACCTCCCACTAGACCAGGCTCCTCCAAGCCCCTGTGTCCAACCTGGCCTTGAACACTGCCAGGGATGGGGCAGCCACAGCTTCTCTGCTCAACCTCTGCCAGGGCCTCACCACCCTCACAGGGAAGAACTTCTTCCTCACATCTCATCTAAATCTCCCGTCTGTCAGTTTAAAGCCATTCCCCCTTGTTCTGTCCATACCTGCCCTTATCAAAAGCCCCTCTCCAGCTTTCTTGTTGGCCCCTTTAGGCACTGGAAGCTGCTCAGAGGTCTCCCCAGAGCCTTCTCTTCTCCAGCCTGAACAAGCCCAGTTCTCTCAGCCTGTCTCCATAGCAGAGGTGCTCCAGCCCTCACAGCATCTTTGTGGCCTCTTCTGGACTCACTCCAACAGCTCCAAATCCTTCTTATGTTGGGAGCCCCTGAACTGGACACAGGACAGCAGTACACGCTCACAGGATACACACCACAGCTCCAACAGACATGATGTCCCATAGTCAGGTCTAATTTCCACCTCTCTGGAAAAGCTCTAGGGCAGGAAGGAGAGTAACACTGTGGGTAGAGGAAAGGAGCCCTGCACGTTCCCTCAGAAAAAAAAAAAAAAGAAAAAAGGCATAACACAGCTTTTGCCAGCCAGCCTTGTCTCCAAATTCCTCACACACCCACAACAAAGCAGAAATTAGATGGGAAAGAAGGAAGTCTCCTCTTCCACCTGCATCGAAGTGTGAGACTGCAAGTGGGAATGGGCACAGAGGGACTCCCAGAATCAAGCGCAGCCTGATTAACACTCAAATCGTGCGGAACAAAATGTTTTACCCGTCCATCTGCTCAGCGCCTGTGCTGAGTAACCCTGACCTCACAACATTTGATGCATTTTGCTGACGAGGTTAATTATGTCATTCTCCAACTGCTGTCTTTTGGACAGGGGAGAGTTAGAGACTGTAAAGCTTTTGTGCCGCTGGTTACTAATTGCTGCTGGTCACAGGACAGGAGGGATTCCCCCAGCTCCCAGCAGCTCTGCAGGTCCCTACCTGACTCGTAGGAGGTTGGCAGCTTCCTGCTGCACTTTATCCATCAGAGTAACACAGATGGGTGCACTGAAGTAAAGCAAGTTTGGGAGACACCAGCATCTCCCAAGGGTGAACAGAGCACTGCATCACAGAAAGTGCTTGCGGGTAAACCTGTTTAAAGTGCTTTTCAAATTCATATAATCAAGCATTTAACTGATTTAATTGGAGGGGCTTTTGACAAGGGCATGTTGGGAAAGGACAAGGGGGAATGGCTTTAAAAGGACAGAGGGGAAATTTAGATGAGATGAGATGAGATGTGAGGAAGAAGTTCTTCCCTGTGAGGCTGGTGAGGCCCTGGCACAGGTTGCCCAGAGAAGCTGTGGCTGCCTCATCCCTGGCAGTGTCCAAGGCCAGGTTGCACACAGGGGCTTGGAGCAACCTGGTCTAGTGGAAGGTGTCCCTGCCTCTGGCAGGGGGTTGGAACTAGATGAGCTTTAAGGTCCTTTCCAGCCCAAACCATTCCCTGATTCTATTATTATCCCAGATGCCTCTGTGCTAGCTCAATGTGCTATTACTCAAAATAATCCCATCACACTCCATTATTTATACCTGTGTGCTGATTGTCACAAGCTTAAAAATAAATACCTCTCACCTAGCCTCCCAGTCTGTCAGCCCCAGCCCTGGCCCCATGAGCAGCCTGCTTTTGGCTGGCCTGGCTGGCACTGCCATCCTGCTGCCTGTCCCATCCAAGGTGATCATGTCAGAGCCCTGCTGCATCTTCATCCTCCGTCCATCTCCACCAGCCACACCTTCCCATTGCCTCACCTCGCCCCATAGGCTCCCTGGGCTCACCTCGCCCCATAGGAAACCACTTCAAGGACTCACTCTCCCACAAAAATTAAACCAAACCAACCAAACAAAAGGGGAAAGAAGTAAAATAAAAGCCAGTTAGCTTCCTGAACCAGTTCATGGCAGGGTCACATGCATGCCAGTGCAGGCAGCTACAGACAGGATGCGGCCACAGTAGAATCCACTCAGATGGGTGCAAAAGGTTGTTCAACTCCAGCCTATCGCCACAGGCTCACACATACACAAAAGCCAGTGCTTAAACCAAAGTCTGGCCACCCTTCTCCCACCCCTCCTGTTCACAAGGCCTCCCTGTGAACCAGGAACTTAAACAGAGAGAAACCAAGTGCTTCCTTTTTCCTGCTGGGTTCATTGTAACCTGGCTGGGTTTATTTTAACCTCAGCTCACCAGAGGAGGGGCAGAGAGAGCAGCAAAAGCAGGATCACTGTCTTCCCTGGTAGTGCACGCTTATGTCTGTGTGGCAGCATCTTGGGAACTACAGCTGAAGCAAAATACTTGTATTTATTTGGCTCCCTTGCATAAAACCTGTCAAAGCGCACATGGAGGAGACAGCTGTGACTGTCACTGTTTCCAGTGATTACAGCAGGGAGCTGTGAATGAGCAGACACTAATTCAAGCCTTGACTATAACCACCAAATGTGCACATCCTTAGAAGAAACAAAGAGACCCACCTTTCTACAGAAGCACGAACAGCTCCTCATTTCACAGAACTGTCATCAGCAATGCACAGCCTAAATGTGATTCACCTGAAACCTCCACTTCTAGCTCCCACCTTTTGTGTTGAGCAGAGCACTGGGTTAAGTAATGAGATTCTGGCACTCCTCTACCACCGTATTTTCCAGCCTTTCCCCTTCCTAACCACATAGTCACAAAAGGTTTCCAGAGCTTAAAGAAAACAGAAAACAAAACACGTATTTCACACAATCGGCTTCCAAGCCAAAGCAGCCCACAAGACAAAGTGAGTGCTTAAGAATATACCGCTCTTCGCATTTTATTGTCAACAGATTTCCCTGTGGGTACCAATCAAGCAACACACCAGAGCTGGGACCTCACTACAGGCATTAAGAAACACCCGCATCTCCAGCAAACTTTGGATCCAAATTAACATCCCAGTCCCCTTGATCCCATCTTCCCCACCACCACAGATCCTGCCATACACCAACACAGCTCTGGAGAACCTTCTTGTTTCAAAGTCAACAATGGTGTGGCACCAGAGAAAAAAGTCTCAAGGAACCTTTCACAAGGTTTGATGACCGACTGCTCCTGGCCGCCCACTGAGAGCCTCTTTACGTGTCACTGATGGGAGCACAATCATTTTGTCTGCAGGCTTCCATCTCCAGCCACTTGAGCAGCACTGTGATGGCTTATTACTTTCCTAATAAAGCCTGAATAGGAATGAAGCCTTTGTAGCTCTAAAGTGTGTGTTTTATTCTCGCTGCAATAACTTTAATACGGTCTGTTTCCACAGCAACTGTTTTCTCAGCCACTTGGTACTCTGCTTTCAGGAACGCAAGGCTGGTTTGCTCCACCAAGATAAAAAACAAGCAGAAAAGAACAAAACTGAGCGCAGCAGCAAGCCAAACTGCCAGGCCACACACCGGTCAGTCTTCAACAGGAGAGACGTTTCGGTCAGAGTCCAGCAGTGTTTGCAGACTGACTGATTCTTCGAGACAGCCTGGAAAACCTGGCAGAAAAGCTCCTTGTCCACAGCGGTGGCAGGAAAACACAGCACAAAGCTGCACTGCAAAGGAAACAAGCAGCTCTGTGCCCTTCCTCCCCCACCTACCTCTCTCTTGCCAGCACAGGCAGGCGTGGAGGAGCAGGGAAGCGATCTGGCTGCAAAGTGAAAGCAACATTAAACAAAAGGTTGGGCTGCAGCCAAAGCCATTTTTTCCCCCCAGCGCAATGCATGATACAGCCACAAAAGCTTTAGCGCCGGTGCAGGGATGCAGAGCGAAGGAGCAGGTGGGAGACCCTTCCTTGCCACACAAACACAGCTCAACGGATGTACAAGCCTCAGAGGTTCCTGCTTTTTTGGCCTCATTCAGGGCTTTTTGGCCAACGAAGCATGAGAAACAGCTATGCAGCTATTACACTTGTTAGGTTATTGCATTATGAAGGCTCAGTGCAGAGAAAAGCAGCTTCCCTGCTGAGCCGAGTCCCCACATCAGCAGCTGCCTCCCACCTGATGATCTTGGTTTTGCTGACAGACACTTTTGGAAAATGAGCAGCACCCCCTTGAACCTCTGGATAGTCTGTTTTAAAAGAAGAGGAGAACCTGGGTCTTCCACTGGGAGATTACCTAGTAGTGGATCCTGTTATTCAGCTGCAGCAATCAAATGCTGTCCCAGAATTTAAGAGCAGCAAGTGCAAAAGGACAAAAAAGCCTGTACATACAGAACACAGCTGCACGATAAGGTCTGTCTATGAGTGTAAATGCTAAATACTACCTCAGCGAGGACTTTTTCCATACAACCGTTCCTAAGTGACAGGAAAAAGTATTACACCACCCACTTCACAAATGAAGAAAGGGAAGGAAGGCTGCAAGGACAGAGAAGGTGGAATCTTAATGCAGGAACTCATAACAGATATAGATACACATGTACATGCTCTTTATTATATGGGCAATACATGCCTACAACAAGCCTTTCCACAGAAGCCAACAGCACAACCATCTGCTCATCTCCCTTGGAAATTCAAATGCTACAGACAAAGGATGCTTTTTAAGCCACTTTATACTTCACGGTGCTGGTTTCGTGGTATTTCAAAGCAGAGGTCTCATTATTTGGATTATTTATTGTTCTCTGGTATTATTTTTTTATACCTAAATGCAACTGAACATTTTTTGAGAGTTCTCCTTAAGCTATTCTGACAGAGAACCTGAGCAAGCAGAAACAAGGCATCCGCTTTTTGCTTCTTTTTAGGTGCCTCTATCACCTTGGCACAAAATCCCCAGCAGTCCCAAGCACCCAGATTTTTACAGCACGGGCCAGGGCCAAATATCAGTTTCTCCACACTCACAGGCACTCCTGTTGTTCACCTCTGTGCCTTGTTTCACACGAAGCAGTACGAACAACAGGAAGCTGCCACATAATCAGCACAAAGCTAGCTGCATCCCAACAGATGCAGGGAAGACAATAAAATTAAAGGAAGAGCAGCATGTCTTGTCATTAGGGCTGCACAAGCTCACACAAGCTGCATTAGCTGCAAGAAATGGGTGAAATTTGGGTGCTTACAGAATAGATTTTCTCATTTCAGCTTGTCCCTAACTTTTGGCAAACACCTTCTGGCTTTAGATGCTTCGCATCATCCTCACTACCAGCCTGGATCGCACATTCAAGGTGGTGTGCTGCCCTTCACTGCCTCTCATCATTCTACTAAAGGTCACTTGATTTTTGCTTATTAACAATATCCTTTGAAGCTGTCCTAAATTCTCTCACGAATGGGTTTGCTGCTTAGATCAGCTTTGGATCCCCATTTCTGCACCACGTTTGCAGCTTAAGGAGCGTGCCTGAAAGTTCACACAGACGCTCCTTTTCCCTGTTGGCACTTGTATTTCAAATTACTTTCTTCCAGATGAAAATACATTACCCTTGAAAGGGTCATGCTTTACACTAGACGATCTGAGGAGTGGGATGATTTGCATTTGCTGTATTTATGGAACTGAGGGCAACAGGAAAACAAATGTCAAGCCCCAGTTAAAAAAACAAAAAAAGACAAAAAACCAAAAGGATGCTGGAAGTTGTCAAAGGAAATAGAACCAAATCTGAATAAAGGAAAAGCTTTTAAAAGCTTCAAAAATAGAATCTGAAAGGGAATCAAATGCTTACATGGGAGGAAAAGCTTCAAACTGACCTTTAACTACACTGTTCAACAAGCAGCACCTTGAATGGTATCACAATTTACAAAGCCGAAGAGCTCAGACCACACTAATGTTGCCTTCCCAGTAACAACCACTGTATGTTTCATTCAATAAGAGATGCCAAGCAAAATTCCCGCAGGAATTGTTGTAGGTTCAGGCCTGCTCTCCTGTGGATTTGACTCCTGGGTATGTTCTCCAAGGTTTAATAAAACAGGAACCCCAATCAAAATGGTTTCCACAGTTCAACTTCACAGCAAATCTCCCAAATCGGTTCCTTAATAGCTCATAACAGCTGAGCTCACACTAAACCTTTCAGTAGGGTGTAAAAAAGAAAATCAGCTACCATTGATACTCAAACACTTTTCCTGAAGCTTGGAAAGGCCTCATAGCTACAGGGTATCAGCCCTCCATCGCCCCAGCATGAAACCAGTCAATGGGGCCAGCAGCTAGGAAGGAGAGACACAATCCCTCCAGCACCGCTTCCTTGGAAAAACAAGGTTCTTCTATTAAAAAATACAAAGCTACTCACAACAGGTAATTAAAAAATGTAAAGAACAAGCAGTGATAGAGGCAAGCTTATCCATTTGAAGGCTAAATGAGATTTCCCCAATGGAGAGCTTACACACCATCTGTATCGCTACCGCAAGTCATACCTCCAGCTCTGCATTACCCTTCGGAGCAACTACTCATTCGGCACGAGCGTGTTATCAGCAACGGATGAAAAGAGGCTTCGTGTCAGTTATTATTTCCACAGAGCCCATCCTAAGGCCTCAGCAAAAAAGCAGCCCAGACAGCACAGCTGGGGCTTCCGAGTGGTAGATTAAAGGAGCTGAGGTTTTAGCACTGGCTAATTTGGGCTGAAAATGAGTGCTTAATCTTTTTCTATAGGTACAGGTGAAAAGAGAAAAATTATGTAAAAACCCTCTGTCCATTATAATGGCGATGCAGAAGTCACTCAAAATTAATGAGCATCAGGAAAAAAAAAAAAAAAAAATCAGATCTCAAACTTTCTGCTGGTTTCTCCTAGGAAAGCTAGCCCTCTGTTTACAAAATACACTCCTGACAGGGTTTATTATATCGCAGTGGTTCTGTACTGAAAGGAGGAAAACATCTGGCATGGTCTTTTCAAAGGTTTTTGCCTCCAAGTGCCAACTTCTGCTAGGCTGATCCATTGGCAGTCCGACAAGTGGCAACAGTCCCTGCTGGCAATGGCAAAAGCAATATGAAAAAGAGGGTCTGAGTTAAGCTAGTTCTGCCTACAGCATCTGCCTGTACAAGTCTTAGCCTAAGGAACAGCATCTCAAATATCTCTCTCAGCCTATCTCTATAGCAGAGGAGCAGAGGTGCTCCAGCATTTGGAACATCTTCGTGGCCTCCTCTGGGCTCACTCCCAACAGCTCCACAGCCTTCTTGTGTTGGAAGCCCTAGAGCTGGACAAAGGACTGCAGGGGGCAGGTCTCACAAGAGCACAGCAGAGAGATTCCCCTCCCTCAACCTGCTGGTCACACTGCTGGTGAGGCAGCCCAGGACATGGTTGGCTTTCTGGGCTGCAGATGCACACTCCTGGGTCACATATTGCATCTCAAGCTTCCCTCCCTTCTACTTAGTCAGTGCAATTTGCTTTACATCTCCCCACAGTTCACCCTTTCCCACTCTGAAATGCTTCCTTGCCATGTCAAGCACGCTGGCCCATCCTTCCTGCACTGCTGAGCCTCAGACAGAACAGAGCAGCCCATTAAAGAGCCAACCAAAACAAGAAAGGATTGCTCCACATGTCTTCCTAGCACTGAGCCGCTCCATCAGATGAGTCCAGCTCTGCAGCCTACCCTTCCATCTCCAGCCTGCTGCCATCCAAATCCTCCCTGCACGCATTGGCACTTCACTGCCTTTTTGTCTTTACATCAGCCACAAGCTGTATTATTGAAACAGGGGGAAACAAACTACCCTGAAACCCTAGAAACTGGCAGGGAAAGGTCAGAAGTGGATGCAGAGCTCCTCTCAACATTTTAACTGCATTCAGCATCTCACAGCCTTAGCCAGCACACCTTCAACCTCTCCACTTGCAGTCTTGCAAAGGTGAGTTTGGGAAATTTCCTCTGAAAACCGTCCTCTCCCTTGTCATCCAAATTAACCCAGCAGTAATGTGCCATGGCCCTGTCACGCCATCGGCAGCCATGAAGTATTTCCTCTCATTTCAATAGCAGCCACACACAAGATTATTTCAATAGCTGCATCAAAGGAACAGACCCAGGTTACAAGCAGCACCCGAGAAAACAGCTCCTCTACTCAGATATCTATTGCTAAAAATAAGTAGCTGTGGAAAAAGTACTTAGCTCCTTGAAAGAAAGATAATGTACGTACTACTTTATTTCACTACTATTATACTTCTCTGGTGCTATCCAGAGGAAAACCTATCAAATCCTATACTAAATATACATACACGTATTTTTAACTAAAATAAAATTCATCCCTAAATCATTTGTAGACGACACACACACACACTGCACGGGGATACATGAACCAACTAAAGAGCCCGTGACCTTTCCATCTCCCACCCTTTTTTATCAGCACAGTTTTCCTTATCACGGACGGATCCCCAAATCAGTTGAGCTTGAGCTTTTGCAGAGACCTCAATATTTTTAAGATGCAAGCTCCAATTTACAAGGTGTTTACAGCCGCATCACAGGATGTGCCTGCTGGAAGAACTGACATTACATGGTGATTTTAACAGGACTTTTAGCAAGGTAAACTTCAGTACACACCACAGCCAAGCAAAGACTTCATCCAAGTCCAAACCGGGCAGATGGGAACGCATCAGAGAACCAGTTTCAAGGGCAACCTGCAGACAAGCATTTCATAAATACATAAATACAAGTAACAGTTAATTATCAACTTGCTCAGCAGAAAGCTGCAGTTACGGAAATACAGCTTCTTGTGGATTAAGAAGAGGACTTGAAACAAAATTCCTGTTTCCAGATAGGAAGGGACAATGGCTCCTCATACACCAGCCAGTGGGGATCAACAGAGCTATCTCATGACTTCTTATCTCAGACAAGGACTTCCTTACTGCTCCAAACACTGTTTTGGACTCAACCCTCCATTAAGCAGATAAATCTCCCCAAAAGCTTCAGTCCAATCTGTGGGAGAATGATTTTATAGTTGAGGTGGTACAAGTGGTGTCAGCTTTTCACAGGAAACACCATGCTGCTGAGCACCTTATTTTAAGCCAGAAAACTGCAAATTGCCATTGAAACTTTGCACACGTCTCCATCCTGAAAATACCCATGGCTTTGCATACCTCACTGCTGGTCAAACTGCTCCAGCAAGCACTGGCAAGACCTCAGCATGTGCAAACAGAGTCACCTCCAGCCAGGTACCTTCAAAAGGTTCAGGAGACCTTGCTCTCCCATTTTAGATTAGACCTTAGGAAGAAGTTCTTCCCTGTGAGGGTGGTGAGGCCCTGGCACAGGTTGCCCAGAGAAGCTGTGGCTGCCCCATCCCTGGCAGTGCACAGGGCCAGGCACAACGGGGCTTGGAGCAACCTGATCTAATGGAAGGTGTCCCTGCCTGTGGCACCGGCTTGGAACTGGATGAGCTTTAATGTCCTTTTCAACCCAAACCATTCTGGGATTCTATGTTTCTACTTCTACTTCTAAAGTGTATAGTTAGGTGACAGTCAGAAACTGTTAAACTAAAGACAGCTGTGCTAAACTGAACCTTAAATTGGGTTAAAGGTTTTCTTCAACTAAAAAAAAAAAAATAAAAGTCTTCCTGAGAAACACACACAGAACATTTTAATCTGATTTCCAGCATTAAGCAAGGAAAAAAAAAAAAAAAAAAGAGAAGATAAGCAAGGCTTTACCACATGATACTGTGAGGATGAGCCTCAACACCGTCATGAGCATCAGCACAAGAACCCTTGGGCACAGAGTGAGCTACGGACCAGTCCAGCCCTCACACAGCTTCTACTGCCCATACTCAAGTCATTTGCAAAATAAAAGCCATATGAAGAATCCCATTTTTTAGCTCTTAACCCCAATGCCTTCATTTTGGAGATGTCTGCACAGCCTGTCCCACTTCTCCCCACAGCAGGACCTAGGGAGCTAGAACTATTTGCTTCCTAAAACACACACAGAAAAACAACCTTAAACTTGAAAAGATCTATGTCACCGCAGGAGCTTTCATAAGGCTCCCTGCAAAAACTTGGTGGGGTTTTCCTGTTAATAAAAGGTAGCAATGAAAACATGAGCTAAGCACCAGTTTCATAAGCAACCAGCTTCAGAAACGCTTTTTTATATATCATAAACTGGCAGAAAATATGCACAGCCACATTAAGAGACTATGGCACTTCCATATGTGGCTCCTCTCCTCTGGCACAGCAGAAAGCTTACCTCCAAGGTTGCTCCCACATGACTTTCCAATGGCTTCCAGATAACAGGATCCTGTGGAGTTGTTTTATTGGGGTTTTTATTTTTGTATTTCCTTTTTTCGGTTCCAGATTTTTGGGGGCATACAAAACAGGGAGATATGATCTTTCACAAAATCATAGAATGGCTTGGTTTGGAAAGGACCTTAATATCACCCAGTTCCAACCCCCTGTCATAGACAGGGACACCTTCCACTAGACCAGGTTGCTCCAAGCCCTGTCCAGCCTGGCCTCAAACACTGCCAGGGATGGGGCAGCCACAGTTTCTTTGGGCAACCTGTGCCAGGGACTCACCACCCTCACAGGGAAGAACTTCTTCCCCAGATCTCATCTAAATCTCCCCTCTGTCAGTTTTAGCCATTACCCCTTGTCCTATCACTACAGCCCTAATGAAGAATCCCTCTCTGGCATCCTTCTAGTCACCCTTGAGATACTGGAAGGCTGCTCAGAGGTCTCCCAGGACCCTTCTCTTCTCCAGGCTGAACAGCCCCAACTTTCTCAGCCTGCCTTCATACGGGAGGTGCTCCAGCCCATTTATCTTTGTGGCCTCTTCTGGACTCATTCCAACAGTTCCATGTCATTCATATATCAGGGACACCAGAGTTGGACACAGTACTGGAAGTGGGGTCTCATAAGAGCAGAATAGAAGGGCAGGATGACCTCCTTCGACCTGCTGGTCATGATTCTTTTGAAGAAACTCAAAAGAAACTGTACTCACAGAAACTGTAAAAATGCCCAAAGGAAAAAGAAAAACAATATCCTGGCTGAGCCTGCATGGATCAGGCTTATCCCAAAGAAATAAAAACATTCAGATAATAGCCTGACACCCTGGTTGCTCAGAAGCATCATGTGAATGAAGCCTTAGGGGTCAGACATTTCAGTTCCATACTGGCAACTCCAAGACAAGCAGCCCTTTAGCTCTTCGGCCACTGCAGCAGCCCTCAGGGCTTGTAAGCTTAGTAAGCAACTACTGCAAGGTATTTGGGGGAGGAAAAAAGAAGAGAGGAAAGCTTGCAAACCAAGATAACAGTTACACAATCCAAAACTGTATTTGTTTTGCCGGAACAGGAAGTAATATTCAATATGCCAACAAGTCAGTCTGCAATGTAATGTCTTGCTACTGAAAGGCAATGTTATTTAAATTTAGGAAGGAAACAGCCTCTCTGATACTGTACCTGATCCCTGACATTGCAAACTGTGCTGATGCCAAGGCTGTACACTGAGGTTGAGAGCTTACAGACTGTTCTAAGAATCTTTATACAAGCAAGCAGTGACTGAAGTTTCTCAAATGTAAATTACACCCAGAAGTCAAACACTTTTTATTGAGTAAAAGCCCATTTGCTGTCAATCAATAAAAGGTGGCACGACAGGTCAGGTAAGCAAAGCAGAAAGCACAAGATCATCCTCTGCGTTTTTATGTGTCTGGGTATTAATTACCCCACGTTTCCTCACTGATTTGCGAAAAGATAAGCATCACCTTCCCAGGAAAACCGAGCACACAGCACAACTTGTAGAGAAGTCCTGAGCTAAAGGAGGCTCCTTGCTGCCTCTCCAGTACCTCCTCATCAAACAGAAACATAACTGGAAGTGCAGCAACTTCCCTCCTGCAAACCCCAGCAGCAGCTTTTCACAGCAGCAGGAGAGGATCCTCTCTTCTTCTCAACCATCATGCCCTCTGGCAGGGTTTGAGCTGCCACAGAAGACTTGGGAAAGACCTGACTGGCTAGCTGCTGAGAGCAGCTGCAGGTGAAATCGCTCAGAAGGAAATCCAGCAACAGCTGGCAGACAGGTTGTAAAATGACATCTGAGCAATGAGACAACAGTATGTGTGCTGGGCAGAATCACCAGCAGGTTGAGTGAGGGGATTCTCCCTCTCTGCTCTGCTCTGGTGAGAGCCCACGTGCAGTCCTGCATCCAGCTCTGAGGCCTCCAACATGAGAAGGAAGTGGAGCTGTTGGAGCGAGCCCAGAGGAGGCCATGATGATGCTCTGAGGGCTGGAGCACCTCTGCTATGGAGACAGGCTGAGAGAGCTGGGCTTGTTCAGCCTGGAGGAGGCTCCTGTGGAAAGGTCTCAGGTGAGACCAATAGAACTGGAAAAAGCAGACAAGCTTTTGACTGTTGAAGACAGGCTTGTGTAACCAAAGTGAGAACATGGGGGGGGGGGGGGGGAACACGAAATAAATGCCAGTGCTGTAGACTCACAAGTGCCCACATCCTGATCCGCTCTCAGCAAAAGGGCATCCCAGCACTCAGAGAGGCACCAGGAAAAGTCACCAAGATGATTCAGAGAGATTTGTGTACAAAGACAGACTTCACAGACCACAGCCTGGATCTGAAAGGGAGACCAAGCATGCTATAAACTCATAAACAAGAACATGGAGTGATTATTTTATTTCTCACAAGGGCTGTGTGAGAGAGCACCCAAGGCAACTTTCATTTAACGGGTTTTAAACCAAAGGAAGTAGTTTTGTCATTAAATGGTGGAACTCTGTCTCAGGAAGCTGCAAAAGCCAAGAGTAAAAACGGATTTAGAGAGGCTTCAAAAAACTTACCAGGACAGGTCTACCGGGAGCTTTACCCTCAAAGGCGCAGCTCACTGGTACTGTGTGTGAGATGCTATTTGTGTTAAACAACAGCCGCATTAGCTTTCACAGGGACCATGTCAGAAAATCTCACCCCAAATTAAGAAAAAAAACCCTGCAGCAATAACGCAGATGAGAACTGCACTCCATGCATGACTCCCTCCACAACATCTCACTCCTTCTCAATTTGCTAGATGGGACAGAAAATAAAGGGAAGAGCTTTTCTTTTAGAAGAAGCTTTTCTTTTCCATGTTTTTTTCTTCCCAGTAAGAGTCATCACGGGGCTGTATCCCACTCTCCCGCTTCATAAAGCTCAGCTCCCTGATTATAACGTACATCTCAAGACAAGAACCACAGCAGAACACACTTGGCCTGCTCACCAAACCACGGCTCCCTTTAGTGGCCCCAGGAGAAAGTCCCTCAGTGGAGGGAATGAACACCTTCCCACACTAGTAGACCATACTAAACTCGATCAACAAATTCCAGATATCGTGGTGGAAGAGGAGTAGAGCTAGCGCCGCCCTACTAGCCCAAGAGGAGAACCAAGCGATGCCAGGATGTGCAGAGACACACTGGAGCATGGCCACCTTCCTCAGCAGACACTGCCAAGATATTAATGTCCAAGTTTGTCAAGTTTACTCCATCCCCAATTGAAAAAAATAAAATAAAAATTCCATTTTAATGTTCTGAGCTCAGCATCTGCAGAGGCAACAAGGACACCAGGGAAAACAACCACAGTATTTTGGGTGAAAATCCAAGCAATTGCAAAACTTTTCAGATAAATTTAATAAGCAATCCCAGATATTTTGCCGTCAGCAGCACCTTCCGCAACACAAGGTTTACAATAACCACAGTGAATTCCCCCAGGGCTGAGCAAGGAGCCTGCCGCACCATTCACAGCACACACATCCAAGAAGAAAATCACCATTTACGGACCCTGGCTTTGGCAACACAGCCAGTTCCTCAGTATCCTCAGGCCTGCACTACAGGCAATGAGGTCTCAGCATCTCATGGATGAGAAACTGAAGGCCCAGAAAGCACCAGAGAAATGTAACATGTTACTAGTTAACCCTGGGGTGAAGCTCTTTTCATCCTCACTACCAAACCGAGGCTGTGGCCTGGATGCCAGATGTGATGCAAACATAGCCAACTGGGGAGATAGCGTGGAAAAATCAAGTGGCTTAACCACACAATGGGAGAAGGGGTTAGCAAAGGCCAGGGATGGCAAAGCCATAACTCAGGCAAAGCCAGAGGAAGCCCGAGGACAGGCCATACAGGCCCTGGGGTCATACAGAGCCCACACAAACCCCTAGACAAGACAAAGGAGGCTCAGGATCATCACATAAATCCCAAGCCTCCTCCTCCAGCACACACACCCTGCTTTTTCTGGCACTCCTCTCACCCCACATCCCCTTCCCCACAGCAGGGGACCCCCTCTACCTCACTACTCTTCCCTCGTCCTCTCTCCGCCCCACAGCCTGCTCCCCATTGCTTCCTCACACATCCCACCAGACACCAGCCATCCTTCCCCCTTGGCCCCATAAACCCCCAGTGCTCCATAACCTGAACCCCTCGTTATGCCCAGCCTGGGGGCTCCAGACCCCTCAGCACCCCTGAACCACCCACCTACCCTCAGATGCTCCTGTCCCTGCCCAATCTTCCTCACTCCTCTAAACTTAGTCTCCACACCCTCCGCCCCCCACATCACAAACAACTACAGACCCACTGGAGATCCTCTGAACCCCACATCCCTTCTCCCCCTCCCTCAAACCACCAAGCGCACCTCAGACCACACACACACACACACACACACACACACACACACACACACACACACACACACACACACAGGCCCACTTCAGACCTTCACACCCCTCCACCTCCCACCCCACAAACCACTCACCGCCACCCCCTCACCGACCTGCAGCGTGCGCTGCCTCAGAGCCCGCAGCCTCTCCTGCCGCCGCCGCGCTTCCTCCTCCAGCCTCCCGAAGACCAGGTCCGCCGCATCCTCCTCCGCCTCCACACCACCGCCGGGCGCCGCCATCTTTCCCCTTCACCTTATGCTCCGTACAACCAGCAGCGCGCATGCGCCCATCGAGCGCCGAGCGCATCCAACCTACCGAGCGCCGAGCGCGTCGATCGCCGAGCCTCGGCTGTGGGGCGCAACGGGGGGAGTGTCACATAAAAGCATTAAAAATAAATGGGATTTAACAAATAAAAGGCAAAATAGTCCCAAATCATCCTCTTGTGACATTGCTACGCTTATTCCCCCTCTCTCCTAGGGCGCGCAAGGCTCAATTGGGTTGATTGGAGGGCATGATTATTGGAAGGGGGTATTTTACATTTCCCGTCCCGCCTTTCACCTTCGGGAGGGAGAAGGTAAAAGGAGGGGTGGGAAAGGGTAACCCTCCCAGCATCAGGTACCTGGGGGGGGCCTTGTCACCGCCCCCCCGTACCTGGGGGAGGGCCCGTCGATGGTGGGGGGGGCGGAGCTGCCCGTGCCGTGCCGTACCGAGCCGTGCCGGCCCGGCATGGCTTCCCGGGAGCGGCTCTACGAGCTTTGGATGCTCTACTTCGCAAAGGTGAGGTCGGCACCGGAGGACCCCAGGCACACCCCAGTTCTTCTCCCCACCTCGGAGGGGGGGGGTGGGGGGGCAGCACCTCTTTTAACCCCCATCACCCCGCTGCCTGCATTCCCCTTCCATAGGGGAAAGGGGAAAGCTAAACCCCGTCTACACCCCCCCTGCCGGCACCTCCTCCCTGTATCACCCCTGACTTGGGGGGGCACCACGTTCCCTCCGTACCCCCCACTGCGGCATCCCGTGATCCCCCCAGCCCATTCTCCCCATTTGGGGGTCACTGTAACCTCCATCCTGCACCCGACTGCCGCATCCTTAGGGCCGCGACCGCGTGTCCGTCCCCCCCCCGGCCCCCCCCCCCCCCCCCGGATCCCCGTTGCCATATCCCGGAGTGACACCCTCCCGTGGCACACCCCGTACCCCGAGTTCCGAGATCCGGGACTCCGCCACCGCATCCCATCAATCACGGGGGGATTTGGGGGGTCCACACATCCCCTTACACCCGGCCGGGTGGGTTTGGGGGGGTCCTTTCCCCTTCCGGGTCCCCGCACCCTTGCCCAGCAGCAGGTGCGGCCGCGGTGACATTGGAGCAGCAGCAGGGGGGAAAGGGGGGTTCCCTGTACAGGGGGGAGCCCCTCGGCACCACCGCCTGCTCTGTCCTGTCCTCCCCATCCTATTTCTCTCTGCTGGGGCAGGTCCCACAGGCAGCGGTCCTGGAGAATGGGGGGTTCTGACCGGCAGCGTGGGGGACCCTCTGTATCCACCTCCAAAGCCCCTTATGCTTTGTTTTCTCCTTAAGTATCCGTGCGTCCAGGTTTGGGGAAGGGTACTTGGGGGGGAACCTGGAGGAAAGGATCACACAGCCCCCTGCGTCTCCCCCAGCTCCTATGCCATGGGCTGGGGTGTCCATCTCAGGGAGATTGGGGTGAAGGGTATTATTTCTTCCCCAGAACCCTGCCGTGTTCCCAGCACATGGCAGGGGGCTTCCAAGAGGGATGGGGACCCTGGTCCCACCTGGGGACAGGGACAGCGGTTGTGTCCATCTCCTCCCCTGGCACCACCATGTCCCCCCAGGACCCCTGGGGGGCTTGTACAAGGGGCACGTGCCACTTTGGAGTGTTCACACTCGCCAAGGGACAGGCACCAACCACACTCTCAGGTGCATGTGATGGTGCAGGGACAGACATGTGCCATGCCACACTGTCAGGGTGTGTGTACGTGGTTACATGTGGGCAGATGCCATGCCATTGGCATGTTCATGCTCACCCAGGTTCAGTTGTTGTGCTGTTTGGGTGTGAGGGGTTGTGTAGGGGTGGGTGGTATGTCCTTGTCTGACCATGGTCATACAGGGACATGGATGTACATGGGGGATACGTGCTATGCCTTCAGGTGTGTGTGGTGGTATGGGGGTATGGGACATGCTTTTGGGGTGTTCACACTTGCCCAGGGACAGATGCTGCACTGTTGGTGTGTGCATGGTTGTATAGGGACGTGCCTTCAGATGTGCATGCTTGTACAGGGATGAGTGACATATCCTTCGGTGCCTGTGATCATACAGGGACACATGCCACACTGTTGGGTGTTCGCACTTGCACAGGGATGGGTGCTGCACTGTTGGGGGCTGTGTGGTCATACAGGGACTCGTGCCATGCCATCAGGTGTGCATGGTCATATGGGGATGCTTGCCATGCCATCGCAATCTGCATGGTTGTACAGGGGACACATCATGCTGTCAGAGTGTGTGTGATTATACAGGGGCACGTGCCATGCTGTTTGGGTGTGCATGGTCGCATGAGGAGACATGCCACACCATCAGAGTGTGCATGGTTGTACAGGGGACACATGGCACACTGCTGGGTGTGCATGGTCCTGTGGGGACATGTGTCATGCTGTCAGGGTGTGCATGAACATACGTGGCATGCTCTTGGGCGCACATGGTCATACAGGGACATGTGCCACACCATTGGGGTGTGCATGGCCTTATGGGGACACCCTTGCATAGCAAGCATGCCGCATTGTCAGGGTGTGCACAGTCAGAGCCACACAAGAGGAACCAAGGCTGAGATGAGACCTCGGTGTCACCTCCCCAGCCAGGTCCTGTGCAAAGCTGCCCTGGCCTTCCCCATGGTGATGTCCCCAAGCACCAGGTGAGGACAAGGCTGCTGGGCCGTGTCCCTGTCCCACATCAACCTCTCCCTGTCTCACTGCTGGGTTTATTTTGAGGTTTGAATACAGCTGGTGATGACACTGGTCTGAGTGTCACCTCAAGGGCAGCGTTCCCCATCATCGCAGCCCTCCCCAGCTGGTGGGATCAGAGAAGGGCTGTACACTGGGAGTGCGGCTGTTATCTCTCATGGCTTTAAAATAGGGCAGAGCTCATGTCACGGCTCCACCGCTGCTGGCAGGGGACAGGGGTATCCCCAGGGATGTCGTGTGAGGTGGCCGTGCCACAGCAAGGATGGTGCTGGCTGTGTTGTCCTACACCATCCAAAGGAGATGGCAGGAACCCCAGGGGGTCCCACCACCAGGACCCCTGATGCCCCCCCATGGGACTTGATGGCAGGGAGATGACAACCTGGTGGCTTTGCCACTGTCACTACTGGGCAGGAGTCCGGAGCTGCCGGCAGCAGTGCTGGCAAGGGATGGAGGTGCCGGCATGACATTCCCAGGCAGCACCGCGCCAGCCGAGCCTAGAAGCCACCCAACAGGCTCTGCCAGCCGGCAACCGGCTGGGACAGGCACTGGCAGCGGAGGCAGCCACTGGCAGGGTCCTGGTGAGCACTGCACCGAGATGGGATAGGATGCTGGCTCCAGATGGGTGCAAGGGGGGGGATACTGGGGAGGAGGGATGCTGAGAACTGGCAAAGTCAGGACAGCCCAGCTTTGGTTGCACTGATGGGAGTGGGGGGGACACAGGCAGGATTTGGCTTGTGGTTTTTGCACGATCTGGTTATCCATGGTGTTTGCGACCCACCGGGATGGAGCTTCATGCCCATGCCATATGCCAGCTCCAGCAGTGGTACCCATCATCCCGTGTGCACTATGGTCACTACCATGTCCTTGGCTGCATCCCTGGCATATCCCAGTGCTGCTGTTGGGTGCATGGGGTTGGGGGCAACTGTTAGTACCCCAAACAAGTGCCAGGCAGCCAGCCGCGGTGGGAGGAAGCGCCGTTGGGGCGGCGGGTGACTTGGCATTTCCTGATCCTGTGGGGTTTGTTGTGTTTTTGGGTGCTTTGCACAAGAGCAAAGCGAGGCGGTGGTGAGAAAGGGAGGGGGGAACGTGTAGAATAGCTGCATCCCCCGTCCTGGTGCGGCTGCACCGACGCAGCTCACCCAGGATCATGGATGGCCATGGTGGCCAGGTAACAGGGTCTGGTTGGGGGGTAGGTGGGGGGACACCCCACACCCGGCTCACCCCACTGGGTGCTTGCAGCTGAGCGGTACCCAGTGGTAAATGGGGGAGTCTGGGAGGAAATGGGTGACATAGGGTTGAACGAATGAGACAGTGGGGGAGCTGGGTTGTGGGGGGATGCTGCTGAGGGGATCATGAGGTCTCCTTGGGGACCCCCACGTTGCGGAGGTGCCGACAGTACCTGAAGGAGTGATGGGGCTCCCCATGTCATGGGGGAGTTGGGGATGGGGAGGCAAGTCTCTGTGGGGACCAGGATGTCCCCAGGCAGGGACAGCCCCTGCCTGGGCTGAGGACAGCTGAGGGTGCTGCATGGGGGTGCATGGGGACGTGGGTCACCCCAAGGTGCTCCACGGGGGTGCTTGGGGACATGGATGACCCCAAGGGGCTGCACTGGGCTGCATGGGTCACCCCAAAGTTCTTTACTGAGGTGCTCAGGGACATGGGTGGCCCCAAGGGGCTGTGTTGGGGTTCTCTGGAACCTGGGTCACCACGAGAGGCTATACTGCGGTGCTCTGGGCAATGGGTGACTCTAAGGTGTTGTGTTGGCACACATGGGTGACCCCAAGGGTCTACAATGCAGTGCTGAGGGCTTTGGGTGACCCCCAAGGGGCTGCATTGGGGTGCTCAGGGCTATGGTTGATCCCAGGGTGCTGCACTGGGGTGCTCAGGGCCATGGGTGACCCCCGTGGGCACTGTGTGGGAGGTGCCCGGCCCCGGGGTGCGGTGACAGCCGGGGTGAATCAGGCCATTGCACAACCACCGGGCTGGCTGTTGTTGTGTCAGGCAGTGCTGGCTGCCTGTGCCTGGCTCTGCCACCTGATTGGCTGGCAGCTGTCTGTAGGGGCAGGTGTTCTGAGTGCTGATTGGTCGGCAGGTCCCAGGGATGAGGTGTTCTGTGCAGGTCATTGGCTAGCAGTGGTCTTTAAAGGCTGGCGGTTCATACTGCTGATTGGCCAGTTGTTGTCTATGGGGCAGGTGGTCTTTGTATTGATTGATCAGGAGCTTAACAGGTTGTGCCGATTGGTCAGCAAGTCCACAGGTTGTACTGCTTTGAGTGCTGATTGGTCAGCAGCTCTACAGGTTGTACTTTTCTGATTGCCCATTGGCTGAAATGACCAAGTTGGGGCTTGACCACTCTAGCTGCTGATTGGCTGATACCTCCGGTGGCGGTGGTCACTGTGGGATCTGATTGGCCAGTGGCTCCCCACCCTTGCAGAAGGACCTCTCATACCTGCAGCAGTGGCTGGAAGTGTTTGTCATGAACTTCGAGAAGATCATTGCCCTGCCGTCGCTGGAGCCGCGGAGGTGAGACCACCCCAGCACCCTTGGGTGACACCCTGCGATGGGGGGGAGGAGGTGACATCCACAGCTAAATTGGGGGTTGCCATGGCGGCAGCTCGTCCGCTCCCAGTGGTTTTCAGCCATCCGGTCTGAGGCTTCTGGAGGGGTTGATGGTGGAGGGGGCTGTGGGGTCACATCCTGCCACCCTGGGTTGTCCCTGTCACAGGCCAGAGGAGTCGGTGTCAGAGATCCCAGTGCTGCCGCGGGAGGTGCTGCAGGTGCTGAGCCAGCGGCTGGGGCAGTGCGTGGCCCAGGTCCCACGGGAGGAGGGTGCCGGGGCCAGCCTGGGGCAGGCGCTGCTCCTCCTCAAGTTCTTCATCATCATCTGCAGGTGGGTGACACCCCTCCATCGACACCCCTGGTGGGGAACCGGCTTGCCTCTGTCCCCACCGCACACACAGATATTCCTGGTTTCAGTCCTCCAGCACTGTAGGATGAGCCCCAGGTGCTGGGGGGACATGGAGGGGAGCCCCGTATCTCTGGGGTCTGGGCTGCCCCAAGTCTTTCCTGAAGGGATCGATCTGGTGTCACTCTGGTCCTAGACTGCCATGGACCACTACAGTGCCTTCCTGGATATGCATCAGCATCCTTGCAAAACACACCACCCCCCCACTGAAGTGTAGCATCCTGCTCCAAACTGCATACTCCCCCCAGAATGTAGCATCCCCCCCAAAAAGAGCATCATTCCCACCCACATAAAGAGCATCATCCACACCTAAGTGTATCACTCCCCATCTGAAGTACCTCCCATCACCCCAAAACATAGTATTTATCCCCCTCCCAAAGTGCATCCCGCTCTCCTTGGCTCTGCCGCCTCTGTCCAGCTGACATAAGGTGACCCCAATGCATGAACCTCTTAATGTGTTAAATCCCACCTCCTACCCCCCGACCTTTTGCAGGAACCTGGAAAACATCCAAGCGGACAAAACTCCTGGTTTCATCCCAGAGGTGCTGAAGCTGCTGCGGGTCTGTGCAATCAAGGTGACACAGGGAGACAGGAGAACGACACAGGGAGAACCCCTGCCCTAGTTCTGGGGGGGACTCAGACAGAGGAGGGGTTTCTGGGGGGAAGGTTTAATTCTGCTCTGTTTTTCTGGCAGCTGAAGACTATCCAGGAGGATGAGCAGAGCAGGATGCAGCTGGAGAACGGGATGCTCTATGCCCTGCATCTCTGCGAGTGCTTCTTCGACCCCTACCAGACTTGGAGGCGGCAGCTGAGAGGGTGAGTGGGGATGCCCCCCCTCCACCCCAAAATCCCCCTCATTTTTCCCCCACACCTCACACCTCTCTTTCCAGGGAAATCATCAGTGCGAAGGAGAAGAGTAAATACAAGTTTGCCCCGGCCCCTTTGCCCCCTGAGTTTGGCACCTTCTTCCAAGGTAAAAGGGGGTCCTACCCCCACTATCACCCACTGCAGCTGGGCTTGCATGCTCCAGCAATGGGATCTGGAGGCACATAGAGGGTCAGTGTTGGGATCCATGGGTGTACAGAGCATCCAGGGGCATACCGTGCATGGAATGGGATCCAGGAGCACATATAGGGTCCATGGGGGCATATAATATTCAGAGGTAGGTATGTGATTCAAGGGCAAATAGAGGATTCTATACCTGACCCTGATTATTCTATACCTGTCCGTGCAAATATGGGAGCTTATACTTGCCCCAGGACGTCCTCTACCTGTCCCTGCAAACGTAGGATCCAACATCTTATACATGCCCCTGGATCAGTATTGATTCAAGGACAAATATAGAATCCTATACCTGCTCTGGGACCCTGTATGTGCTTGTAGGGAAGGTCAAGTATAGGATCCTATGTTTGCCCCAGGATCAGGATGTGATTCAGGAGCCTATATCTGACCCCAGGACCATTATATGATTGGGTTAGACCTGGGTGATCTTAAGGTCTTTTCCAACCTTAACCATTCTATGATTCCACCATTGAAGGGCAAATATAGGAGCCTATACCTGCACCCCAGAATCCCAGGAGGCATATATAGGATCCTGAAGCAGGGGTTAAGTCCTCAACAACCTGGGGAGACTGCAAAAATTAATGCAAAAGGGACTTTTTCCTGGGGAAGCCCCCCCTAAAAAAAACCGCCTGGGGCAAAGGCATTGCAGAAAAACACCTAAAACTCCCAAGACACCCAACTGCCTGGAAATCCCCAAACTGAACCCTGTTTTTGAACAAAACCCCTCATATTTATTAGGACAAAATAACCTTCCCTGGTGCGACCAGAGCTGCAGAACACTTGAGCATCCTCATCAACAGCGTCCAGCACTCACATGGGCTGACTTTTGGGGTGGATTTGGATAGAAAAGGGATTTTTTTCCCTATTTTGGGGGATTTTTGGCTGCTTACTCTCTGAAGTAAATATTTCCCTTCTCATCCTCGCAGAGAGTTTCCAAGTTGGAGAGCAGCTCCCTGAAACACTCCAGCTCCGGCTTATCCATCTTTTGGGGGCCATCCTCTCCGGATCCAAGGTAGCACTGGGAAGTAGATGGGGAGGACTTGGGATAATCATCCAAGTGATAAGCCCCAAAGTTTTATTTATTCTAAGCAAGATAAACACTGGGATTAAACCGCTTCATTTTCAAAAGCCTTTAAAAACCATTATTCAAAATCCCAGCCCTAAATTCAGTGGGTTTACCTTTAAAGCAAATAAATGAAAGTGGGGTTTGAGTTGAAGCTGCTGGTTCATCACCGATGGGGTGGCAGATGAGAACTTCTTGTCTGAATAAATTTGAGCAGAAATAGGTTGTAATTAACCCAGTACTTAAAAATCAGGATTTAATTAATAGCTCCGAAAGTCACTTTAAATTCATTTGCACGCACCCAGGAGCAGGGTGCAGTGAGATGGGTAAAGCCTGCAGCGCTGGAGATGTTGAGATGAGCATTAATAGCTTTAAAAAGGGGGTTTATATTGCAATAGGCACCATAAAAGCCCCTCTCCCCCCATCATCCCGACAGCCCAACGCGCTGCGGGCCATCACGCCGTCGGCGGTGGAGGTACTGCTGGGGGTGCTGCAGCGGGGAGGTGGGGGACCCCCCCCCGTCCCCGGGTTGCTGGAGCTGGCGTTACGCAGCGTGGTGGCCGTGGTCCACGTGCTGCATGGCAGCAGTCCTGGCGCCGGCCCTGTGCCCTTGCGTGTCCTCCTGGATGGTTACTTCAGGGTGCTCAATTCAGACCTGCCTGTCGCTTCCTTGGCGCCGGAGGCAGCCGGTGGCCTCATCGCTCTCCGCGTGCTCATGCTGGGTAGGTGGCTGGGGATGGGGATGGGGACGGGGACATGGGATGGGTGCTGAGCCATCCTAACTTCACTGTAGATGCCATCCCGGCCATGCTTCACTGTGAGGACCGACCAGTCCTCCAGGCTGTCTTTCTCAGCAACAACTGCTTCGAGCACATCATTCGGCTCCTCCAAAACAGCAAGGTACCAGCGTTCCCACTTGGTGACACTAGGATTGGGAATGCTCATCTCCATCCTCACCCTTCTTGCTTCTAAACGATGCTGGGACAGGGTGACTGTGCTGCAGTGGCAACCGTGGGGTGGGGACCCTCCATAACCCCCTTCCCTCTTTGCCCCACCCCTTACCGGGTGCTGTTCCTGGAGCTGACACCCACTTCGTGTCCCACAGCTCTACCTCGGCAGCTCACGAGCGGCAAATGAAACCCAGGACAAGGTCCCCACACAGCCACCAGACAGGAATGGGCTCCAGCAGGTATCATGTGAGGCCACCCCATAACCAAACCTCCAGGTATGGTGTCCCGTCAATCCCATGGCTCAGCGGACTCACCACCCCCTTGTCCCTGTAGGTCTCCAACGGCAACTCCGATGCCATCGCGGTCCATGCTGTTGGGGTGCTCACCGCCATCATGAGCAACTCTCCCTCGGCCAAGGTGGGCAGCGGACCAGAGGCAGGGAGGACACCCCAAAAGCGGATGGGTTTGGGCATTTTCACTTTGTTAGGTGGGCTGGGGTGAAAGCAGCCTGTGGTGGGGTTCAGCAAGGGGTCCTACGTGCCTGTGTGCTTGCAGGAGGTGTTCAAGGAGCGCATCGGCTATGCCCACCTCTACGAGGTATTGAGGAGCCAAGGTCAGCCCACCCAACACCTGCTTCAGGAGCTCCTCAACATGGTGAGTATCCCACTTCTTCACGCTGAACAAAGCCCTCAGCGCTCGTGGTTTGTGGCAGATCTTGGCCCCCAACAGCCCCATTCCTTGCCCTCCAGTTCTCTCTACCCTGCTAGTTTCCAATGAGCTTCCTCCTGAAGGGTCTTGGGGCCATCTTTAGCTTGAAGTTATGCTCACTTTAGTGTACTTTTGAGCCCTTTCTGTTGTACTGCTGCTTGCTCCGGTACTGCTGGATGTGCAAGGTCTCCAAAGTGCTTGATTCATGGGGGGTTCCAAAGTGCTTGATGCACAGTGGTCTCTGATGCATGACAGTCTCCAAGACCCTTGGTGCATGGGTCTCCAAAACTCCTGACCCATGAGTCTCTCCAAGATGCTTGATGAAAGGGGTTCTCCAAGACTTTTGATGCATGAGGGTCTCTGATACATTTGATGCACAGGAGTCCCCAAGGGGCTTGATGCACCAGGTCTCTGCTGCCAGCCCAGAGCAGCCGGGGGGAGGATCCATCCCTCTCCACAAGGTGGAGGTAGCTGTACCAACCGACTCTTGTGTTTTGGCAGGCAGTGGAGGGCGACCACAGCTCCTTCCCTGTGCGCCCCATCCGCAACGAGCAGCCGCTGCTCATCCTGCTGGCCTGGCTGCCGGCTCTGGTGTGCCGGGAGCTGCAGATCTTCCTGTCGGGCTGGCTGCGGCGGCTCTGCGAAGCCTCCCTGCCCAGTCGCCTCACCTGTGTCAAGGCGGGCATGGTGGGCTCCCTGCTGGCTGCCCTGGCCACCGAGCCAGCGCTGCCCACTGCCTGCTCTGAAAACTTGCTGGAGCTGCTGCGGGCATTGGGCAGCCTCTCCATTCGCCCTGGAGAGCTGCGGCAGCTGCTGCGCCTGCTGCGGCGTGAGCCAGGTCAAGGACCACATCCCTACGTGGAGCCCGTCATCCGGGCGCTCTCAGGGATGGCACGGGTCGAGGGACCTCCCCGGGCACTGCAGTGCTTCGACCTGACACCCGGCATGGCGGGGATCATGGTGCCTACCATCCAGAAGTGGCCTGGCAGTGCCTTCGCCTTCCACGCCTGGTTGTGCCTGAGTGAGGAGGAGCCCGAGCCACCCGTGAGGCCAAAGAGGAGGCAGCTCTACAGGTGATGCTCAATGGAGGGACCAGGGAAACTAAGGTGAGGACGAGGAGGGGCAGCACCACCATCCTCACCATGTTCCTTCCCTACCAGCTTCTTCACAGCTGGCGGGACAGGCTTTGAGGCATTCTTCACCGCCGGCGGCGTGTTGGTGGTGGCTGTCTGCACCAAGAAAGACTACATGACAGTGGCATTGCCAGAATTCGCCTTCAATGACTCGGCTTGGGTGAGCATCACCCCAATCCCTGTCCCTGTCTTCATCCCCATCCCCATTAATGGGGCAACAAGGACCCCAGGATGCCTGATGCCCCTCCTTGTCCACCCAGCACTGCGTTGACATTGTCCACGTTGCTGGACGCCGGCCCTTTGGCCAGAACATTGTCAGCATCTATGCCGATGGGCACCTGCGGAAAACAGCACAGCTCCGCTTTCCTTCCCTCCATGAGGTAGGAGACCCCACAACACCCCGACAGACCGCTCCCCATGGCATGGAGCTGGGGTTTGAGCACAGCTCATCTCCCTTCCAGTCCTTCACCTCCTGCTGCATTGGCTCTGCGGGACACCGGACCACCACCACCACTGCCACCACCGCAAACCACCCACCAGCTTCCCATGGGCCGGAGCTGGTCTTCCCCCAGCACCCTGCACTCGGCCGCTCCCAGTCTGTCCCCGCCGCACTGGGACCCCATGCTTGGACCCCTACTCAGCCTCCCACTGAGGGGGTGGTGGCCACCACAGCAGCCGGGAGCCAGGACACTGAGTGGGGCAGCCCCACCTCCCTGGAGGGTCACCTCGGCTCCGTGGCTATCTTCTGTGAGGCTCTGCAGCAAGCCCAGGTCAAGACACTCTTCTGCACAGGTATGTCAGGATGTGACTGGGGGAAGTGTGGTGCTGGTGCCCAGCAGGGTTTTCTCCACCATGCCCCAGCTCATCCCAATCCTCTTCCCTCAGGACCAAACGTCACATCACCATTTACACTGGAAGGTGACTTGGCGGAGCTCAGCAGCAAGCTCTTGCTGTACTACACCCCACAGGTGAGGAGAGCAACCCCTTTGGTGATGAGGACAGTGTAGGCACACCCTTAGCCATAAGTGACATCTCTAGGAGCATGAGGATGCTCTTATGGTGCTCTCTTCTAGGCCTGCAGGAACAACATCTGCCTGGACCTCTCTCCAAGCCATGTCCTGGATGGAAGGCTGACAGGGCACAAGGTGGTCAACTGGGACGTCAAGGTATGTTGGGTAAGGGTGGCACATCCTGGCTCATCAACCCTATGGCATGGAGGCAATTGGGTCCTTTCTCAGGTAGAAGGCCAGGGCAGGACCTCCGCAGGGTCTTGGCTAGCCATAGTGGTTCCCCTGGACTCTACAGGGACTCTGCCACATGGTATTGAGTCCACCAAGGACCTGCATGACCATAGGTCCCCTAAGGATCTGCCTGCCCCATAGACCCTCAGGCTGGGCACCATTGGTGGTGCCAGGGAGCAGGTGCTTTTTGGGGACCTGTTTCAGGTTTGTGCTGTAGGATGGGTCTGGGCACACCATGATCTTTGCTAGCCACAGGGCCTGGCTCTCCTCGGCTTGGGCTGAGCC
This sequence comes from Pezoporus wallicus, assembly GCF_028554395.1. NCBI lineage: Eukaryota > Metazoa > Chordata > Aves > Psittaciformes > Psittacidae > Pezoporus > Pezoporus wallicus. The sequence goes on along the minus strand of NW_026637044.1, from coordinate 1,023,038 downwards.
TGTGAGCAGGCAGGATGGACCCCAGCTGCACATGTAACCTCCTGTTCTACGCTGCCATCACCGCACAGCACCCAGCAAAGCCTCTCACCTCCCTCTGGCAGGACGTGGTCAACTGTGTCGGTGGGATGGGTGTGCTGCTGCCCCTGCTCGAGCAAGTGGTGTCCAAGAGGGAAGAGCCAGAGGATGAGCAGGAGACCAGTGACCTGGTGGGGCCAGAGCTGACGTCCTCCAGGAATGCCCAGGGCATGCTTATCCCACTGGGCAAGTCCTCAGGTGAGGACCTTGGGGGATGTGGAGCAGGAACCGTCTTGCTCAGGTGGCTGGAGGTAACCCTGCTGTTAAGTAAGTGCTGCCTGGACTAAGCTGGTGTCTTAGGTCTTGCTAGAGGCAACCAAGAATGATGGGTAATGGAGAAAGTGTTGACATCTTTTAATGTTGCTATGCCCCAATTAGTCATAAACGAGCAGTTCTGGGAAGATGAGGGTGACTTCACCCTCCTTACCTCCAGTTTGCCTTTGCGTAGAGTCTCTGATGTCTGTAGAACTGGGTTCATGCCAGAGCCTTCTGCATAGGTGAAATGTGCTCTCTCCCAGTACCCCGAGCTTATTTCCAAGCTCAGAACAATAGAGGTCTCCACTTGCATAAATGTGGGGGAAAAGAGAGAACAGGCTGAAAATTTTGCAGAGAAACATTAATGGTGGGGGTCTCCAGGATGCTCTTCGCAGGCAGATACAGGCAGCGCTGTAGAATGGTGTTTGCGTGGGCACAGGGCTCACAGCTACTGGTGGGGCTCTGCCCTGTGCCTTGCAGAGAGCAGGCTGGAGAGGAACACTGTGGCCGCGTTCCTGCTGCTGGTGAAAAACTTCATCCAGAACCACCCCGTGAACCAGGAGAGCCTGGTGCAGTGCCACGGGCCGGCCATCATCGGGGCACTGCTGCAGAAGGTGTGGTGGGCTACTGAGGGCTCCATTCCGTTGTCCCCAGTACCATTCCCCAAAGGGGATGCCGGGGCTGCAAGCCTCACCTCTCACCCATGGCAGGTCTCCAGCCCACTGCTGGACATGAGCACACTGATGGCCTCACAGATTCTCATGGAGCAGGTGGCCTCCGAGGGCAGCGGGCTCCTGCTGCACCTCCTCTACCAGCATCTCCTCTTCGACTTCCGCATCTGGAGCAACAGCGACTTCGCCGTCCGCTTAGGTGGGAACCGGTTGTGCTTGGGGTGTTCTCCATCCCAACGGGCCTCCATGGCTACTCACAGCTTCCCCCTGCAGGTCACATCCAGTATCTGGCCAGTGTTGTCAAGGACTACAAGCAGCGCATCCGCAAGAAGTATGGGGTGCAGTACATCCTTGACTCCATCCGAACATACTATGGGTGAGCTGCCACTTGTAGTCAGGACCTCCATATGCTGTTGTGGTGGTGGGCTTCACCCCTTGGAGCTATAGCTGGGGGTAGACACCATTTTTGGGGTAATATTCCCCATGCAAGCACCTTTCTCAGTGTGGGAGCATGGTGGTGGGTGCAGGACCCTCCACTCCCCATGGCCATGCCCCATGCCAAGGCTCCACTCAGAGATTTCAGGGCTCATCCAGCCCCAAAATCCACCCCCAGCATCTCTCCAGCAGCAATGGAGAGCAGCATGGTGGCTCCTGCAGCAGGCTGACGCCCTTTTCTTATCTGGCCCAATGTGTTTCTGCGCACCAGTAGTAGTGAGGGTGCTCACATCCCACAGAGACCCAAATGTGTGGGGTGGACATTTCCCAGTGGGCAGGATTGGTTAGAAGGGATGTCCACAGTGGGCTGTCACAAAGCATCTTGGACTTCATGATGGGATTTGGGATCATGCTGGCAGTGGGTGACAAGGGGCAGTTGCGTACATCCCCAGAGGTGATGCCCATGTATGTCCATCCATCAGCACCTCCAGGGAGAAGACCACAGCCACCGATGACATCAAGACAGTGCAAACATCCCTCTTCAGCCTGGTGAAAGATTTCTTCTGCAGAAGCTTCTCTGGGGAGGAGATGCAGAGCTTGCTGAGCTATGTGGCCGGGGCTCAGGATGAGCAGCAGGTACAGCACCAAGCCACCCTGGTCCCTAAACACCTCCGTGTGCTGTGAGCTGGCCCAACACTTCGCAGCAGGTGGGGAGAAGCTGCTGAGGTCCCAGTGGGGTGCATGGAGAGCGGTGGACAATCAGCCCCATGTCCTGCAGGTCTGCGGGGCACTGGAGGTAATCCACAGCCTGTTGAAGGGCTCACCTGCCCAGGAGCAGCTCTTTGCCTTCCTCTTTGAGCCAGGCCATGTGGAGGTCCTCTTCTCACTGCTAGTGCAGAAGAAATTCTCTGATGAAGTGCGAGAGAGGGTTTTCAAGGTAAGGAAGGTCCCCAGTGCCAACCTCTTGCTCAGTGGCCAGTGGTACAGTGGCCACATTTCTCCGTCTCACCAGGTCCTCTACAAGATGCTGAAGTACGAGAAGGTCCCTGAGCGCAGCAAAAGCCGCCTGAAGCTGAAGGACATCGGGTACCATGGCCTCATCGCCTGCCTCAGTGACATCCCTGGCTCCATGCTGCTCTTCCGCTGCCTCTCGGAGCAGGTCCTCGGGGCAGGTACTATGTGCCCTACTAAAACCAGGCTAGCCCTGACTACCCATCCCAAACACATGCCATGGGGTCATCATGGTGGCTTCCCAAGAGGCTCAGCTACTGTTGGGACTGGGGACCTTTGGTGCTTCTGGGGACAGAAGGAGGTGTCGCACCACTGTGCTCTCTCTCCTTGTCCATAGACCCTCCCAACTACAAGGACCTAGTGGCTGTGGTTTACCTGTCCCACCGGGCTGAGTTGACCGTCCGGCTCGACATCTGCCGCAAGGTGAGCAGGGCAAGGAGCGCAAGGGGCTGTGGCTGGGTTGTCATCCTGGGGCTGAGTTTCCTGGGCACTCAGCCATGCCCAAACTCAGGGGCCATGGGGATGGTGGTAACGCCTCATGCACAGAGTTGCCAGCACCTGGACGTATCAGCATGGAGATGGTGCAGCCTCAGCACCCCGTGATAGTTATGGAGGATCTGAGGTGCTCATGACCAAGCATCCTGTCCCTTGGAGGAGCCAACCCCCAAGAGGCAAGCAGGAGCTGGGGCAACAACATCAGGTCTCCCCCTTTTCTTTCTCTTGCAGCTCTTCCACTTGATCTATGCGCAGCAGGACATGGTGAAGCAGCTGGCGAGGATGGCTGGCTGGCAGGACACACTCACCAAGCTCTATGTCAAGGAGTCCTACGAGTCCCGCCAGCACAGCCTGAGCAATGGGAGCAATGGGGGCTGCCTGGAGCTCCTCCGCCTCTCAGACCCTTCTGGCAAGGATGGGGCAAGCCCACCACCAGCTGAGCTGCAGGAGCTGGATGTTTTCCTGCCTCTGGGCTATGAGGCCTCAGACCAGGAGCTCTCTGAGGGCTTCTCTGACCACTCCATCTCCCCAAGTGGCCGCACTAAGTCCTTCCACTCCTACAACTTCAGGTCTTTTGACTCCTCCGACCGGACTAGCCGCTCATCCTCCAATCCTGGTGATGGTCCTCCCTTTGATGGTGTCTACCACCCGCTCTCGCCTTTCTCCACCTCACCATTTGACCTGGGGCTCGACCTGGCCAGCACCAGCTCCATCGCCACAGCTGAGAGTGGCACTCAGACCCCTGCCAGCGGCCCTGGCACACCGTCACCCCTGGAGAGCTTCAAGCCCTTCCCAGGGATGCGAGCGCGCAAGAGTTCCAGCCTCTCAAATGTCCTGGATGAGAGCAGCTACCAGGACATGCTGCCCAGTGACAACATTTCCAACACCAGCAACCCCCAGGTGAGCCCCAGACCATCGTGCCCACCACCCTGGACTATGCTGGAAACAGAAGCTCTCACCCTTCCTCTCTGTTGGCAGCAAACACCTGAGGAGGAGCTGTGCAACCTCTTGACCAACATCATCTTCTCGGTGACATGGCGTGGTGTGGAGGGCTGGGATGACATGGCATGGAGGGAGCGCGGGCAGGTCTTCTCCGTCCTCACCAAGCTGGGGACGGCGTGCGAGCTGGTGCGGCCTCCCGATGAGATCAAGCGCAGGTGAGTCCTGTGCAGGTCTGGATGGGTGCGTGCCGAGGGAGGACCACCCTACAGAGCTGCCTGCTCTTCCGCAGCCTGCTGGAGATGATGCTGGAGTCAGCACTGACAGATCTGAAGGAGTCAGGGCCAGCCACCCTGCCCGGTCTCACCCACAATGCCCTCAAGCTGCTAAGGCTGCTCCAGGACTTCTTGTTCTCCGAGGGACACAACAACCAGGCCCTGTGGAGCGAGAAGGTGCATGGGCACGAGCAGGGGTTCCTTATCCCAAACCCGAGCTCTGAACCCTAATGCTAACCCCTAAGTGCTGATGTTAGCCCTAACCCTAAACCCTGCCCCTACCTGCAGCACTTGAACCTAACCTTAGAAAATAATCCTAAACCGCAAGCCTAACCCATAACCAGTAAATCAAGCCCTAACCCTAAAGCTTAGCCCTAGCCCTACACCCTTGCCATAAACCTGACACTAACTCTAAACCTTAACCCTAACCCTGCAACTTTACTGTGAAGCCCAATGCTATATCCTAGCCCTAACCCCTAATTCTAACCTTTAACCCCACTCCTTCAACCTTACCATAAACCCAGATCCAATACTCTAATCCTATGTGCTAAACTCTAACCCTAAACCCCATCCCTAACTCTTAACCTGTAAATCTAACCCTAGCCCTTGCTGTAAATGCTCATCTTACACTATTGCTATAAAGCCTAAACCTGATCTTAAACCCTAACCTCTACATCCTTACTGTAAACTCAAAACCTTAGCCCTATGTTCTAATCTATAACCCTAAACCTACCTCATAACTATACCTCCTGAATCCAAATCCTAAACCTTAAGACTATATCCTTGCTGTAAATCTTGGCCCTAACCCCAATTCTATACCCTAGCCTTAACCCAAATCTCCACCCTTAACCCTAACCCTACACTCTTACAGGCAACCAAAATCTTAATCCTATACCCTAAACTGTAAGATGAATTTATAATTTACAAATCTAACCATACCTCCTAAATCCTAACCTACACCTTAACCTTACATCCTTGCTGTAAACTTCAACCCTAATCCCAGTCCTACACCCTACCTCTAACCCCAGTCGTAACCTTTAACCCTATCCCTCCACCCTTACCATAAACCCCTAAAACCCTATATGTAACCCTGATGCTAGACCCGAACTGATTTGTCATTAGGCCCTTGAGTCGGGATTCTAACCTACCCCTATGCTCTAATCCTGACCCCTACCCATAACCCAAACCCATGTCAAGCAAAGCCCCCCCCATGACGGGGACAGACCTGGTGGCTTTGCACCCACCCAGCCAGAGAGGTGGGGGGTGCGTGGCCGGGTGTGGGTCTCACTGTGCCCCCCCAGATCTACGAGGGGGTGAGCAGTCTGCTGGACAAACTGGGCGTCTGGTACCACCTGGCCAATGGCACCTCTGACCTCAAGGAGATGGCCCAGACGGGTCTACGCATCCTCGTGGGCTACATCATGCTGCAAGACCCCCAGGTGGGTCACCCTGTCCTGGGGTGAGACCCCAGCCCTTGATGCAGGGCAGCTGGCCCCATCTGATGGCCGTGTCCTCCCCAGTTGCACTCGCTGGCGTATGTGAAGCTGCACAGCCTCCTGCAGACCTCCTCGGCTCCCAGAAAGGATGAAGCTTGCTACCTCCTGGGCAAGCTGGAGACCCCACTGCGGCGCTCACTAGAGGCCAAGTCAGAGACCTTCTCCTGGTTGGTGCCCATCGTCCGTACGCTGATGGACCAGTGCTATGAGACCCTGCAGCTGCAGCTCTTCCTGCCCTCGCTGCCTCCCACCAATGGCAGCCCCACTTTCTATGAGGACTTCCAGCTCTTCTGCACCACACCGGAGTGGAGAGGCTTCATCGAGAAGCACGTGGGTCCCGTGGGGCATGGGGTGGCATCACTATCGCAGGAATACTCTCGCAGGCTTAGAGATGGGTCTGTGCTGTGGCAGGGTTCCCATGTCACCACCAGAGTGGGATAGCCTGCAGGGGTGGCCTCCAGGGCAGGGATGCTTGTAGCCTGGAGGATGGTTGGTGGGTGCCCAGCCCTGCAAACACCTCACCTCTTGTCCCGGTTCTATTGGTAGGTGCAGCCCACCATGGCCCAGTTTGAGATGGACACCTTTGCCAAGAGCCACGACCACATGTCCAATTTCTGGAATGCCTGCTATGATGCTATGATGAGCAGCTCGCAGCGACGGGAACAGGAGAAGGCAGCCAGTGGCAAGATGTTCCAGGTATTGCCTGTTCCTCTCCCCTGGGATATCACCCTGGGAATGTGCTTCTGGGGGCATGTGCTTCTGGGGACATGCTTCTTACCCCGAAGATATCATCCAGGAGATGTGCTCCTTGCTCTGGGGTTGTCATCCTAGCAACATGCTCTTCTCCCTGAATAAACAATCCTGGGGATTGTGCTCCTCATCTCAAGGAATGTCATCCTGGGGACATCCTCCTCACCCTGGGGACATGGTCCTTGGAACATGCTCCTCATCCTGGGAGTATCATCCCAGGGACGTGCTTGTCAACCCAGGGACATTGTTTCATGTGCAACTCACCCTGGGTGTGTGCTTCTTACTCCAGGGTCATCACCCAGGGGTCATAGGGATGTGCTCCTCACCCTAGGGACATTCATTTTGGGGATGTGCTTTTCACCCTGGGGATGTCATCATGGGGAGATCTTCCTCACTCTGGGGACGTTGTCCTCAGGATGCACTCCTCATTCCAGGGACATTGTTCTGGGGACATGCTCCTCACCCCAGGGACATCATCCTGGGGATGTGTTCCTCAGTCTGGGGATGTCATCCTAGAGACATTCTTTCCCAGGGACATGCTTGTCAGCCTGGAAACATTGATCCTGGGGATGTGCTCTTCATCACGGGGACATGTTCCCTACCCTGGGGACACTGCCCTCAGGAAGTGCTCCTCATCCTGGGGACGTTTTTATAGGGATGTGCTTCTCATCCGAGGAACATCATCCCAGAGATGTGCCCATCATCCTAGGGATGTGCCTATCATCCTAGGGGTGTGCTCTTTACCCGAAGTATATCATCCTGGGGATATCCTCCTTGCCTTGGGGACAACACCCCATGGACATGCTCCTTACCTTGGGGATGTCCCCAAGCCCCAGCTCTGCTGTCACTTCACTCTCCTGCTCCCTTGGCAGGAGCTGGTGCTGGAGCCAGTGGCAAAGCGCTCCAAGGTGGAAAACATTCGACATGCCAACGTGCTCAAGCAGGCCAACAACCACCACAGCACCGTGCTGAAGCAGTGGCGGTCCCTGTGTCGCCTCCTCACCTCTCCCCGCTCCGCCTGGGCTGACCGGTGAGCCCCAACCTGAGTCCCCATAGAGGGGTGCCATGGCTGGGCGTCCCCAGGGTGCCTCACCTTCACCTGCCTGCAGGAACCCACCGGAGGTCCGCTGGAAGCTGTCAAGTGCTGAGACCTACTCCAGGATGAGGCTGAAACTGGTGCCCAACCTGAATTTTGACCAACACTTGGAGGCCAGTGCCCTACGGGACAACTTGGGTGAGGCTGATGAGAGTGGGGCACCCAGGGGTCCCCATATGCCACAGGCAAGGGGGTGCCAGCGTTGGCTGTACATGGTGGGGTTGAGCTGGAAGCTGTCATGGACCCTGTTGGGATTGGGGGGTGTGATGGGGTCCTTCACAGGACTTGTCCCCCAGCTGTGAGGGGGGCCTCCTGACCCCCTCCTCATTGCAGGAGCTGACCACCTCCACAACCCTGCTGAGTCCCTCCCGCTTGCCATGGCCAAGGAGGCCAAGGTGAGCGAGCTGGAGGACGACCAACTGGCAGAGGAGGACCTCCCCGTCCTGGACAGCCAGTGAGTGTTCCCATTCCCTGCAATGGTGTTGGCTCAACCAGACTGGGAGTGTCACCAGTGGGGTGTCCTCACCCCCCTGGGTGTCACCCAGGGCTGAGCCCAAGGAGCAGAACCAGCGGGAGAAGCTGGTGGTCTCAGAGGACTGCGAGCTCATCACGACGGTGGCTGTCATACCCGGGCGCCTGGAGGTGACAACCCAGCACATCTACTTCTATGACGGCAGCAGCGAGAAGGAGGAGACGGAGGGAGGTAACAGCATGTGCTAACTGGGTGGTTCCTGCAGCAAGGCGGGGTGAGGACCCCCCTTACCCATCCGATCACCCCAGAAGCCCATCACACTGGGTGCTGGTTGTTTGGGGGGTGGGCTCCTCCCATTCCCAGGGCAATGCTGGCCCCAGTCACTGCCTCGGGAGTGGGGGTCTGGGTGGATGGTGGCACCCATGGGGCTCTGTGTTCGCGTCTCGGCAGGGATCGGCTATGACTTCAAGCGCCCCTTGTCCCACCTCCGGGAGGTCCACCTGCGCCGCTACAACCTGCGCCGCTCCGCACTGGAGCTCTTCTTCATTGACCAGGCCAACTACTTCCTCAACTTCAGAAAAAAGGTGGTGGCAACCTTCCTGCTGCCCCAAACCCCTCCTGGGGCCTCAGCACTGCCCAGGCTCCAGGCACTCCATGTCCTCCCCTCCATCCGCACAGGTGAGGAACAAGGTGTACTCCTGCATCCTTGGCCTGCGTCCCCCCAGCCAGATCTACTTTGGCAGCCGGTCGCCTCAGGAGCTGCTGAAAGCCTCAGGGCTCACACAGGTACCAGCCCTGCCTTGCCCACCTCCACCCCATCTCTCTCCTTCTTCTTGGCAAAGGGGGGGATGCCCATGGACCAGGGATGGCCATGGGACTAGAGATGGCCATAGGCTAGGGATGACCATAGGATGGGGAATGGTCATGGGACTGGGCATTGCCACAGAATGGGAATGGCTGTAGGACCAGAGATGGGCACAGAGTGGGAATGGCTTTGGAGCCAGGGATGGCCATGGAATAGGAGTGGCTGTGGGATCAGTGATGGTGGACCAGAGATGGTCATGGCATGGGGATGACCACAGTACCAGGGACAGTCTGGGACTAGGGATGGCCATGGGACCAGCACAGCCATGGGGTGGGAGTGTCTGCCCCATCTTCTGCCTCTGCCAACCCATCTTGGACACCCTTGCTTCACCCTAGAAATGGGTCCTGAGGGAGATCTCCAACTTCGAGTACCTCATGCAGCTGAACACAATCGCAGGGCGCACCTACAATGACCTCTCCCAATACCCTGTGGTGAGCCCCATCTCCCCCCACTGTCCCCCAGTGATCCCATGTCCCCCTCCAGCCTCACCCACCTCCCACCCCCTGCAGTTCCCCTGGATCCTGCGGGATTACGTCTCAGAGACCCTTGACCTCACCAACCCGGCAGTGTTCCGGGACCTATCCAAGCCCATTGGAGTGGCCAATGAGCGGCATGCCCAGGAGGTGAAGGAAAAGTGAGTACCCCACAAATGAGGGATGGGGGTGCAGGGAGTGTTTGGCTGGCTCCTGGTGGACCCCCTTCCACCTCGCCCCCAGGTACGAGAGCTTTGAGGACCCCACAGGCACGGTGGACAAGTTCCACTACGGCACGCACTACTCCAACGCAGCAGGGGTCATGCACTACCTGATCCGCACCGAGCCTTTCACCACCCTCCACATCCAGCTGCAGAGTGGCAGGTGGGTGCCCAGCGGGTGCCTCCCGGGGAGGGGACATCAGTGAGGATGAGCAGGCTCCAACCAGTTGTCCTGTGCTACCAGGTTTGACTGCTCAGACCGTCAGTTCCACTCGGTGCCAGCAGCATGGCAAGCCCGCATGGAGAACCCTGTGGACGTCAAGGAGCTCATCCCAGAGTTCTTCTACTTCCCAGAGTTCCTGGAGAACATGAACGGTGAGGGGCACCCATCATCCCCACCATGGGAACAGCACCCATGGGGGCGCTGCAGGGATAAGCATCCCTCACCCCCTGCCTGCTCTGCCTGCAGGCTTCGACCTGGGCTGCCTGCAGCTCTCCAACGAGAAGGTGGGCGATGTGGTGCTGCCCCGGTGGGCACGCTCCCGTGAGGACTTCATCCATCAGCACCGCAAAGCCCTGGTGAGGTGGCGGAGCTCACCCAGCCCGTCCTCTGCTCCCATCCTTGGGGGAGTCGCTGCAGGGGGTGGTGGGCATTTGTGGCCCATCCTGATGCGGCCCATCCTGATGTGGCCCATCCTTGGACAGGAGTCGGAGTATGTCTCAGCCCATCTCCACGAATGGATCGACCTCATTTTTGGGTATAAGCAACGAGGCCCGGCTGCAGTGGAGGCCCTCAACGTCTTCTACTACTGCACATATGAAGGTGAGCCATGGGGCAAGTAGATGGGGGGAGCACCTGCAAGGTGTCCCCCGCATGACTGTCCCCATCCCCAGGGGCTGTGGACCTGGATGCCATCGCTGACGAGACACAGAGGAAGGCTCTGGAGGGCATCATCAGCAACTTTGGGCAGACGCCCTGCCAGCTGCTCAAGGTAGCTTATACCCCCACCCCAAAACACCAGCCCCTTTCGGGAGGCCACCCCCCTTCTCATGGGTACCCTTGGCCCTCCAGGAGCCCCATCCTGCCCGGCTCTCAGCAGAGAGTGCTGCCCGGAGCCTGGCCCGTCTTGACACCCGCTCACCCAATGTCTTTGAGAACCTGGACCAGCTCAAGTCCTTCTTTGTGGAGGTGAGGACAGCCCTAGGGGAAGGCTGGCTAGGACTGGGGTGGGGGGGTGTGGCCAGGAGAGCACCCACCAGGTGCTGTCTCCCTGCAGGGCATCAGCGATGGGGTGGCCCTGGTGCAGGCTGTGGTCCCCAAGAACCAGGCACACTCCTTCATCACTCAGGGATCACCTGACGTCCTGGTGAGTGCAGGGGAACTGAGGCATGGGTGCATGCTGCTAGCCTGGGGGGAGACTGGGACCAAACCCCCGGAGGGCTCTAGTGGTGGGAGCTATGTCACCTCCCTCTCCATCTCTGCCTAGGTCACCGTGAGTGCCAACGGCTTGCTGGGGACCCATAACTGGTTACCCTATGACAAAAACATCTCCAACTACTTCAGCTTCACCAAAGACCCCACTGTCTCCAATGCAAAGTGAGTTGGGCACTTGGTACCCGGCGAGGGTCCCCAGAGGTGCCACCAGCCCACTCATTGCTCTGCCCCTGTCCCATGTCCTTCCCCACCAGGACCCAGCGCTTCCTGCAGGGCCCCTTCGCCCCTGGCGCAGACCTCTGCTCCAGGACACTGGCTGTGTCTCCCGATGGGAAGCTGCTTTTCAGTGGGGGACACTGGGACAACAGCCTCTGTGTCACCTCGCTGGCCAAAGGGAAGGTCGTTGGGCACATCACGCGGCACATAGGTATGTCCTCCTCCAGTGGTGAAGGTCTGATGTTGCCCTGATGGGTTTGTAGCACCATGGGGGAAAGCAAGGACATGTGAGAGGGTAGGGGATATCTCCCAGTGCCTCCCATCTTCTGCAGACAGTCCAGGCTCTGTCTCAGTCGCAGGATGGGATTAGGGTTAGCAGCATCTCCACCCCCCAAAATACATCTTGATGCTATCCCCTGGGGTCAGGGGGCCAAGCATGGTGGGATGGGATGAGCACCTCACAGTGTCCCTCTGGGTATCATAGATGTTGTTACCTGCCTGGCACTTGACCTCTGTGGCATCTACCTCATTTCTGGGTCCCGGGACACCACCTGCATGGTGTGGCAGGTCCTGCAGCAGGTAGGATGTTGATCCTTACCTCATGTTCCAGCCATGATGGGGTAGGGAGCCCTACCCCATGCTCCAGCCACAGAGCTCGTGGTGGCACTGCCACCAGGTCACTGAGGCCCTCGTGTCCCCAATGCCAGGGTGGGTTTTCCAGTGGCTTGGCTCCCAAACCCGTCCAGGTCCTGTACGGTCATGATGCCGAGGTGACATGCGTGGCCATCAGCACCGAGCTGGATATGGCAGTGTCAGGATCCAAGGTGAGCTGGGGTGGGCAGCAGCATGGGTGGCAGGGTGAGCAGTGCCACCATCATCATTACCTTGTGTCCCCTTAGGATGGCACCATCATCATCCACACCATCCGCCGGGGTCTCTTCATCCGGTCCTTGCGGCCCCCCGGCGAGAGCTCGCCACCCACCATCCTCTCCCACTTGGCTGTGGGGCCGGAAGGGCAGGTGGTGGCCCAGACCGCTGTGGGTCAGCGAGCCTGCTTGAAGGTATGGCCAAGTGTCACTGCATCCTCCCTGTCGTCACAATCAGCGTGTGTGCTCCCCCCGACTTTGCGCTGTCTTTCAGGACAGGTTCGCGCTGCACCTCTACTCCGTGAATGGGAAGCACCTCTCCTCCGTCCCGCTGGATGAGGAGGTGACAGCCATGTGCCTGACAGAGGACTTTGTGGTGCTGGGGACCATGCAGTGCGGGCTGGAGATCCGTGACCTCCAGAGGTGAAGGCTACCGCCCGCCTTGTCCCACTCCAACCACCTCCTTAGGGTGCCCGGTGGGATCGAGGGGTCCCATCCCATCACTTGTCTTCTCACAGCCTGAGGGCAGCCGTGGCCCCTGTGCCCATGCGGGTGCCCATCCACAGCGTGTCCGTCACCAAGGAGAAGAGTCACATCTTGGTGGGGTTGGAGGATGGGAAGCTCATCGTGGTGGGGGCTGGGCAGCCCGCAGAGGTGAGCGTGGACCCCCAGTGGTGATAGGACTAGGAGGGTTGTACCTCAGTGTCCCCTGGGTGCTGCTGGGCTGGAGATCTCTCTTTGTCCTCCTTGGTCTCCAGAGCAGAAGTGGACAGGGGTGGGGTGGGGAGATACGGAGGAGGAGATATGGTAAAGGGAGGAAATGGAGAAAGAGGTGGATTATAGGGAAGGGGATGGAGATGGAGGTGGAGAAGGGGACGGTGGTGGATGGTGATGACGATGGGGTTGGGAAAGGGACCCAGGTGCAGATGGGAAGGGTGATGGGAGAAGGGATGGGGATAAGAATGCGGATGTGGAAGGGGAAGGGGATAAGTGGGGGTGAAGCAAAGGATGGGGGTTTGAAGGGGCTGTGTGATGAGAAAGGGTGGGAGCGATGGATATTTGGAAGAGGATGGAGAAGGGGATGAGGATAGGGATGGAAAAAATGGGGATGGAGAAGGGGTTGGACATTTGGGAGGTGACAGTGATGGAGAAGAGGATGGGGAAGGAGAAAAGGATAAGGATGGAGAACGGGATGGAGGTTTGGGAGGTGATGGGGATGGAGAAGGCAATGAGGATGGATAAAGGGTATGGGGATGGGGAAGGGGACAGGGTGTGGGTGCTCATCCCCTCTCATCCAGGTGCGACCAGGCCAGTTCCACCGGCGGCTGTGGCGCTCCACGCGGCGCATCTCCCAGGTCTCTGCCGGGGAGACAGAGTACCACCCTGCCGAGGGCAAGGCCTAGGCTGGCACCCAACACCCGCCCAGGGCGCCTGGCACACAGACAGGGGTGCCCCTGCACCCGCAGAGCCGGGGGGCCGGTGAGCCCCGCACTGCCCGCAGGCTGCCTGCTCAGCCCATCGCCCGTGGCCTTATCCAGCTCCCGGTGGGGTGGGGGGCGCAGGATTGCCCCCCCAGTTTTAGGGGGACGTGTCCCTCCATCCTACAGAAGGATGGGGGAGGGGAGTCGGCGGTGGGGACCCCTCGCTGGGAAGGGGGGTACCACGTTCCCCCCACCATTCCGCTGGCCAGGAGCCGGCCAGTGTGTTCTCTCTTCCCCCCTTTTTTTGTTGTTTTGTTGGTTTCTTTTCTATCCATTTTTAGACCTTTTACAGAAAAAGAAATTAATAATAATATATCTATGGGAAATAAATGCGTGCAAGGCCCCTGTCTGCCCTGAGCCGGATGGGGGAGTGACACCCCCTCTGTGGTATCCCACGTTCCCATGTGACCCCCTCTTCCATGTATCCCACTCTCTGGTGTGTGTGTCCCACCCTGGGGTGTTTTGAAGCCCTTTCTGCCTTCACCATATACTGAGGCCATCCCAGCACAGCCTGTGCTCCAGGCTGGAGACCAGCAGGGCCCCATGGCAGCAGGACCCAGGCAGGCTGGGACATGGGGGACACACATGTCATGAGTGCAGGGGAGCGCAGGAGCCCATGGGGCTCAGCAGCCGTGTACCCATGTGTGACAAGTGTAAGGGGTCCCAGTAACCCTGTACCTACGTCATGGGTGTAGGGGGTCTCATCAGCTGTGTACCCATGTGTCAGGAGTGGTGGTGGGTCTCAGCAGCCGTGCATCCATATGGCAGAGCTGGGGAAAGGGGGGCTTTGTCTCATCAGCCGTGTACCCATGAGTGCAGGGGGTCCCAGCAGCCAGGCACCCGTGTGGATGAGTGTAGGGGGAGGGGGCCTCAGCAGCTGTGCACCCATGTGTCACAAGTGTGGGGTGGTCTCAGCAGCCACGCAGCCATGTGGTGTGAGCATGGAGGTCTCAGCACCTGCGTCAGCCGCCATAAGCACACGTGTCATGAGCATGGGGGGTCTCAGCTGCCATGTACCCACATGGCACAAGGGTGGGATGTCTCGGGAGCTGTGCACTGCACAGGGTGCTCTCAGCAGCCGCGTACCAGCAAGTCATGAGCACGAGGGGTGTCTCAGCACCCCCGTGCATCCCCATCTCGCAGGACTGAGCTCTCAGCAGCCATGCACCCACGTGTCACAAGCACAGGGGGGTTGTTTCTCAGCAGCCCTGTGCATACGCAGCCACCTTTCCTCGATCACCCCCCGCACACACAGAGGCTCCCTAACCGGTCGCTGTCCCCACGGAGCTGGCAGCCTGTCCCCGTGCTGTCCCAGGGAGACCGAGCGTCCCCGGCCGCGGCGCCCGTGTCCTCCCCTGCTCCGCCCCCCCGGGGGGGCCCCATGGCCGGCAGCGACCTCTGTCCCCGGCCGAGGCTGGCTGCGATGCCCGTGGCATCACGTGGAGCGGGCACCAGCGGGGCCACCGAGCCACCGGAGCCGAGCCCGGAGCAGCCGCAGCGCCGGGTGGAGGAGGGATGGACGGACGGAGAGACAGGTGGGACAGGGCAGGGGAGGGATGGGTGCTCAGGGTGCCGGCGGCACCTTCACCTCGGAGAGCCTGTGCTGGGTGCCCTGGGTGTCGGTGGGGACACCAAGGTCCCACTGCTGTCCCCACGTCCCGGTCCAAGTGGCACAGGCAGCCTAGGTGGCACAGGCTCACGTGCCCCACGTAGCCCGGTTCCCAGTGGCCTGTGCCAGCCGTCCGTGTTCCCAGTGTCCCCATCCCAGTGACCCAGTACCTACATAGGATGATCCTAGCGTGGGTGCAGGGTTTTTAATGGAGGGGATGTACACTGGGTACAGGTGTGGGGGGTGCTTGGCTGGGTGCGGGGCTGGCTTTGGGGTGGGTGCAGGTCAGGCTCCCTCTTTCCCCCACTCTGTGCCCCCTCTCCGCAGCACCAGCACGTGGCTGGGAGCCCCCCTGCAGCAGTTGCCCACCCCGGCGCTGACCCTGGACCAGGTGACGATGCGGCGCAACGCCGAGCGCATGCGGGAGCGCTGCCAGGCCCTGGGCCTGCGCCTGCGCCCCCACGTCAAGACCCACAAGACCCTGTGAGTGTGTCCCCAGTATCTGCCCCAGCACCCCCCAACATCTGCCCACCCTCTTCCCCAGCAGCCCCCCCAGCATCTCCCCATTCTAACCCCCAACATCCCGCTGGTATTCCCCACCTTTCCCACCAATATCTCCCCACCCTTCCTTCAAAATCCTCCCCTGGCATCCCCCCAGAGCCCCTCAACATTCCCTCCACCTTCCCCAGCAGCATCTTCCCATCCTCCTCCCTAAAATCCCCCTCCAGTATCTCTGCACCATTCTCCTCACCTTCCCCACCTGCATCATCCTGATCCTCTTCCCGGAAATCCCCCACCAGCATCCCCCAACTTCGCCCCAGCATTTCCCCCACCTTCCCCACCAGCATCTCCACATCTTCCTCCCCTAAAATCCCCCTTCAGCATCCCCAAAAGATCTCCCTTAGCATTTCCCCATCATCCCTCCAGCGTCCCCCATCTTCTCTCCTAGTATCCCCCAGGAATCCTCCCCAGCAACCCTCCATCCTTCCCCAAGATTTCCCATCCAACA
Organism: Pezoporus wallicus; assembly: GCF_028554395.1. Taxonomy (NCBI): domain Eukaryota; kingdom Metazoa; phylum Chordata; class Aves; order Psittaciformes; family Psittacidae; genus Pezoporus; species Pezoporus wallicus. The sequence goes on along the minus strand of NW_026637044.1, from coordinate 1,006,893 downwards.
TCCCCCTTAATATCCCCCCTAGCATCTCCCTAGCATCTTCCCCATATATCCTCCAGTATCCTCCCAGTATCCCACCCAGCATCCCCCATTGTCACCCCCAGCATCCCCCATCCTGCCCCCAGCATCTCCCCTCTTCTCCCCCCACTATCCCTCCCAGTACCCCCCAGTCACCCCAGCAGCAACCCCATCCTCTCCCCACTTTCCCCCCTGGTACCGCCTTAGCATCCCCCTCTCACCTTCCCACCACGTCCCCCAGCGAGGGTGCTGAGCTGGCCACCGGCGGCACGCGACGCGGCATCGTGGTGTCCACCTTGGCCGAGGCCCAGTTCTTCGCAGCGGGGGGCTTCGATGACATCCTGTATGCTTACCCGCTGCCAGGGGGGCGGCTGGAGGAATGTGCTGCCCTGGCCCAGCGCCTCGAGGCCTTCCAGCTCCTCCTTGACAGCCCCCAGGCCTTGGCCCTGCTGCGCCAGTGCCCGCTGCCCCCCGGCAAGCGCTGGCTCGTCTGGCTCAAGCTTGACTGTGGGAATGGCCGGGGTAGGTGGCACCCCGTGTACCCCAGCAATACCCTGGGTGAGGGCGTGCTGACATAACCCAGGAGAGACACTTCCTCTGCAAGTGTGCTTTCACCCGGGCACCAGCCCCTGGGATGCTCGATGGGGTGGGATGCTCCCCAACAACTGAAACAGAATGGGGCATTTAAGACACTCTTCCCCCAGAATAGTACTCAAGGATGTGCTATGGGGCAGAGGTGGCCCAAAGCCCCATGAAGAAGAAGTTCTTCCCTGTGAGGGTGGTGAGGCCCTGGCACAGGTTGCCCAGAGAAGCTGTGGCTGCCCCATCCCTGGCAGTGTTCAAGGCCAGGTTGGATGGGGCTTGGAGCAACCTGGTCTAGTGGAAGGTGTCCCTGCCTCTGGCAGGGGGCTGGAAGTAGATGAGCTTTAAGGTCCTCTCCAACCCAATTCCACACTGGTATTTTTCTGGTTTAATTCCTCCCCACACCCCCCATTTTCCCCCACACCCAGGATGTCCCATGGTGGGGATGCCCCATGTCCCCTCCCCATCCCTGCCATCCCTCCCAACACAGGGTTCTTCCCAAGCCGCCCATCCCAGCACCCACATCGAGACCCTCCTTGCACCCTGCAGTCGGTGTGCGCCCCACAGACCCCAGCGCCATGGCCCTGGCCCGGGCCATCGCCGAGGAGGCACCGGAGGAGGTGACACTGGTTGGGGTCTATGCTCACTGTGGGAACACGTACGGCTGCCGCGACGTCCAGGCTGTCCAAGCCATCTCCAGAGCCACCACCAGCGCCGTGCTCGACTTCGTCACCGCGTGAGTGCCCAAACCCAGGGACCGGCAGAGTTAAGGGGTATTCTGCAGGGGGGGATGTCTCCATCCACACCACAGATGTGTCTCCAACCCCATAAAGCCCCGATGCCTGGTTGTAAATGCAAATCACCCCCATAAAAGGTGCCCTACAAAGCTCCCCCGGGGAGCTGGAGGAGGATGTTGGCGGCTCCAGTCACCTTTGATGTGGCTTTGGTGGCGGGTTGTGACCTGTGTCATTGTCCCCCTCCTCCTTGTCACCCTTTTGTCCCAGCGGGGTTCTGCATCCTGGAGGGAATTGCTGCCAGATGGTTCCTGCTGAGGAGGTGGGGCGAGGTCAGTGGGGTCCCCTGGGACCCCCATCACTCCCTACACAGGGATGTGCTCCCCAGTCCCACCCCAGCCAGTTGCGGCACTGGTTTGTGATAAGGAAACTGAGGCACGCAGGGAAACCTCCTTCCTCCCAATCCCTCCTCATCCCCAAAGTTGTGGGGGCTGCTCTGGCATAGCTGGGGCTCCCAGGTACATCTTGGGCTGGCCCCAAGCATATCTGGTGGGTGCTGTAGCACATCTAGAGGGGTCCAGAAACATCAGGAAGGGGTCCCAGACACATTAGGACAGGTGCCCTGGCATATCAGGGACGGAGGGGAGACCTGCCTCGAGTGGGGTTCTCTGGCACATCTGGCTGGCTCCCCAGTACATCTTGGGATCTTCCTGGCACACAGTGGGGCAGCTCTGCCAAATCTGGATGGCTCCCTTGAACATCTGGGGGGCTCCCTGGCACATCTGGGGCTCCTTGAGTCATCACCACTTCTGGTCCTGCTCCCCATGGTGCCTGAGGGTGCTGTCCCCCAGGGCACTCAGCAGGTCCCATGTGCCCGCAGGCTGCGGCAGGCGGGGGTGCCGTGTCCCCAGGCCAGCATTGGCTCCACACCATCCTGCAGCCACCCGGTGCCAGAGATGGCCCAGCTCACCGAGGTCCACCCAGGCAACTACCTCCTCTATGGTGGGTCAGGACTGCCCTTCCCAGCCCTGGTGTGACCCCCCTGAGGTGGGATGCACCCCAGCCTGACCCGGGCGCCGTCTCCTCCCAGACCTCCAGCAGACGCTGCTGGGCTCCTGTCTGCCGGAGGAGGTGGCCATCCGCGTCCTCACCAGGGTCGTCGGTCACTACCCGCACCGCAACCAGCTGCTGGTGGACTGCGGGTGGGCCGCCCTCAGCCTCCATGGCCGCGACCAGTCTCCTGCGGGCTGCGCCGCCATCGAGGGGCACCCCGAGCTCCGGTGAGCACTATGGCGGGACATGGGGGGAGCAGATAAGGGTGGGGATATGACGGCGTGTCCCCACAGGCTGGTGGGGCTGACGCAGGAGCACGGGCAGGTGGGAGCCGTCGATGGACAGTTGGATTTTGGGCGCTACCCGCTGGGCAGCATCCTGGCTCTTATCCCATTCCATGTGAGTATCGATCCCATCATGCCCCGCCATGCCCTGCCACGGCTCAACATTCCCACCCACCACAGGCCTGTGCCACCGCCGCCATGCACCCGGTCTATTACGTCCATGCTGAGGGGAAGGTGGTGGAGCTCTGGCGCCCCGTCCGCGGCTGGTAGGGAGGAGAGTGGGGAGCTGAACCCACACCGAGACCCTGCGCCTATGCCAGGATGCTGCATCCGTACCACAGCGCTGCACCCGCGCCAGCATCCTGCACCCGTGCCAAGGTCCTGCTACTCCCACACCGATATCCTGCACCCACACTGGGGTCCGGCATCCACGTGTGGTGCTGCACCCACACAGAGCCCCTGCACCCACCCCAGGGTGCTGCACCCCAATACCACATCAATAAAGCTGCTTTTCCCACTTCCAGACATTTTTGTCCCTGGGCAAGAAGGGGGCGAGCGGTGAGGGGGACACTCAGAGTAACCGGTGCAAAGCGGCCCGCTCCGGCTCTGTTTGGGCCGGGCCGGTCCCCGTGGGGCCGGTACCCGCCGGGCTGGCCGGGCCGGGACCCGAACCTGCAGCGACCCGAACCCAGCCGAGCCGGGAGGGGAGGAGCCCAGCACGGAGCCCCCCGCCCCTCGGCTCGCAGCCAATGGCGGAGCGCCCCGCCCGGCCCGGCTCGGGTCGGGGGGAGCCGCGCCCAGCCCCGCCGAGCGGACCGGAGGGAGCCGAGCGGAGCCGGACCGGACCGAAGGGAGCCGAACCGAGGCGGATCGAAGCGAGCAGAGCCGGAGCGGATCGGAGCGGTCCGGAGCAGATCGGCTCAGCTCGGCTCGTAGCCCCCTGGGCCGGGCCCGGGTCTCCGCGATGCGGCGGGGCCGTGCGGTGCTGCCGGGGCCGGGGCCGGGGCCGGTGCTGCTGCTGCTGCTGCTGCTCTGCTCGGTGCGGGCGGGACTGGGCGGGATGGGATCGGACCGGGACCGGAGCGGTGCGGGAAGGGACTCCCGGGTACCGCTCCGGGACCCGCCGGTGCCCAGCTTCACTTCACTTTCGTTGTGTTTCTTTTTGGCTTGTTTTATTGTATTTGTGGTTATTTTAGTTTTGTTCGTTTGGGTTTAGTTTATTTAATTTGGTTTTATTTTATTTTACTTTATTCCATTCTATTTTACCTGATTTAATTTTATTTTTATTCATCCCGTTTCACTTTATTTCATCTTATTTCGTTTTCTTTCTTTTTAGTTCACCTCAACCTATTTTATTTCATGATTCTTTTTATTTTTTACGTGACTATTTACTTTTCTTTTTTCATTATTATTTTCACGTGACTTTCCAAATCCATTTATTTCCATTTATTCTTTTTTCTCTTTATTTTTTTACTTATTTCTCAGTTCTTCATCCCAACCCAGTCTATTTTATCCTCCCCCTCTTCCCAAAAAGTGGTACCCGTGACCCCCCCCCCCCCCCCCCAGCACCCCTTTACTCCCCCATCCCGAGTGGGACCACGGGGTGCCCCAAGACCCCAACCCGGGGTGGGGAGCACAGCAGAGGTTTGGGAGGGCTCCTGGTTCTCCCCACCCGGAGCAGGAAGGGGGCAGATCCTGATGCCGCCCCCCCTCCCCCGTAGGTTCCGGGTCGCGGCGAGGAGTGCGGGAGGCGGACGGCGGCGGGGGGGTGCTGCACCCCGTGCCCCCCCGGGTTCGGTGTCTCGGAGCCCTGCGGCCACGCTGACACCCGCTGCCAGCCCTGCGCACACAGTGAGTACCCCGCGGCCCCCCCGCACCCAAACCCACCCCAGCACCCACCCGCACCCTCTCCCCCCCCCCAGACCAGACCTTCTCTGCGGTGAGCAGCGCGGAGGAGCCCTGCCGGCCCTGCACCCTCTGCCCGCTGCCCCCCGCGAGGCCCTGCACCCCTGCCGGCGACACCCTCTGCACCCGTGAGTAGCACCCGGGTACCCTGCTGTGTGTGTGTGCCAGCATGGGGTGGCTGTGCCTCAGTTTCCCCTCTGAAGGGGACACTGAGGCAGCGGCTGGGCAAACGGAGCTCCCCTGACCTTTTGGGGGTCTCCATCCGAACCCCACAGATGAGGAGCTGGTGACACGGGGGCCCTCGCCTGCCACCCCGGAGCTTGCGTTGCCACCACCGGAGGCCAGCGGCGAGGACATCATCCCCGTGTACTGCTCCCTCCTGGCCGCCGTCGTGGTGGGGCTCCTGGCCTACGTGGCCTTCAAGTGGTAGGTTTGGGGGGCACACGGGACAGAGATGGGGAGAGCAAGACCCCGGCATCCCGGGTGACCTCGCCCCCGGCCGCGGGCAGCTGGCGCACATGCAGGCAGAAGCAGCAGCTGGCCAAGGCGCGGGCAGGGGACGTGGGGACGTGCCCCGAGGGGGAGAAGCTCCACAGCGACAGCGGGGTCTTCCTGGACACCCACAGCCTGCAGGAGCCTCACCAGCCCGGCAAGGGTGAGCACCCGCCACCCACAGCACGTCTGTCCCCAGTGCCATTAGGATGGGGTTGAGGAGCACCATGGGTGGGGGTCAGGGTGCACCTGTCCCCATGGAGCATCTGGATGGGGTTGGGATGCTGTTGGGAGCACCACCTTGGCCCAGGGAGCATCCATATGGGTTTGAGGTGCCACCATGGCCTGTGGAGCACCTGTATGGGGTTGGGGTGCACCTAAACCCCAGGGAGCACCCATGTGGGGTTGGGAAGCATCCCTACCTTGGGGTTCACCTGAGTGGGTTGGGGAGCATCCATGCCCCAGGGAACATCCATACTTTGGGAGCATCTGCACAGGTTCTGGGGGACACTCACACCCCAAGGAGCACCCAGGTGGGGCTGGGATACACACACACTCCAGGGAGCATCCTGATGGGGTGAGGGTGCATGTTTGCACCAGGGAGCACACAAATGGGGGCAAGGAGCACCCATGCTCTGGGAAGGACCAAGATGAGGTTGAGTAGCACTCAGATGGGGTCAGAGAGCATCCAAACGAAGCTGGGGAGCACCCATGTCCTGAGAAACACCCAGATGGGGTTGTGTAGCATCCATGGCATGGGGAGCACCCAAATGGGGTTGGGGAGCACCAAAATGGGAACTGAGGAGCACCCATATCCCAGGGAGCACCCAGATGGGGTTGTGTAGCATCCATGGCATGGGGAGCACCCAGATGGGGTTGAGGTGCACCCACGCCCTGGTACATCTCTCTCCTGAGAGCTGGCGGCACCTCCAGCACAGAAACGCCTCTGGGTGTTGGGCAGGGATTTGAGGTGCCAGCTCTGCCCCCTCACTCCCTCGCAGCCCCCTACCCGGAGGGGCACCCTTTCAGCGCAGTGCCGCCGCAGCGCCAGGAGGAGCTGGAGCGGCTGCTGGAGAGCGGGGGTCCTGGCCGGGACTGGCGCAGCCTGGCCGCACGCCTGGGCTTCAGCCCCGAAGCCATCGGCACCTTCGGCCGGGGCCGGGCGCCCACCCGCACCCTGCTCAGCGCCTGGGCCAGCACCGAGGGCGCCACGCTGGAGACCCTGTGCCAGGCACTGGGTGCCATCGGCCGGCAGGACGCGGCGCGGTGCCTGGCGGGACCCGAGGATGCCACCTCTGCCGTGTGACCAAGGACACCGGGGCACCGACGACTTCTCCTGCCAGAGCTCTTTGGGGTTTTCTATGAGTGGGTTTTGTACTTTTCTAGGGGGGGTTGGGGGTGGGATGGGGACAGGGAAGTGATTTGGTGGCCCCAAGATGGTGGCTGTGGGTGGTGGTGGAGGGTGGGAGGTGAGGGACGCGGCTGGTCCTTACGTGGGCACATTAAATGTGTCACTTGTGTGTCACCAGGATGGGTGTCCTCAGTGTCCGTGTGTCCCCATAAGCGCGTGTCCATGGGATGTGCCCCTTCAGGTGTTCACACGTCCCCTGGTGTCCATGTGTCCTCAAGCTTCCAATTGTCCCTGGGTGTCTGTGTGTCCCCATCAGCGCCTGTTCCCATTACATGTGTCCTCAGATGTCCATGTGTGTCCACAAGTGCATCTCCATGGGATGTGTTCCCTTCAGGTGTCCATGTGTGTTTTCAAGCATCCATGTGTCCCCAAGTTTCTGTGTGTCTCTCACAAGCACATGCCCCTGGGATGTGTCCCCTCTGGTGCCTTTGTGTACCCACAAGCGTGTGTCCCCAAGCTATGTGTCCCCACCTATCTATGTGTCCCCACACAGGTCTCACACCTGTCCCCATAAGGACAACAGGGGGGTGGGTGGCACTGGTGGGGGGGATGCCACCACCAAACACCTCAGGAGTGGCACTGGGGGACACTGTTTGACAGAAAAGAGCTATTTCAGCCCCAAAACACACATGGGCATCCCTGCCCTGAACTGGGTCACCCCAAAACCCCATCCTGTTTCTCCCCTGGGGATGCTAACGCTGCTGGGGGGGTCTAACCTACCGGTGCCACTGGTAGGTTCCTCCCCACCCCCGGCCATGCCAAACCTCTTTTGGGTCCGGGGCCGGTGTTGATTTTTTGTCATTTTTAATTTTTATTTAATTTTTTTTTCCTTTTTTTTTTTCCTTTTTTTTTTTACATAAAAAGTTTCGTAAAAATTGGATAAAGTAAAATGATTGAAGCAGTAAAATCAATCTTATCAACATAGCACGAGGCCTGCCGCAAACCCCGGGGCAGCCCCGCTCCGCACTATTTACAAGGAGAAGAGATTAAACCTCGCGGAACCAAAAGTAAAACCGAGGAACCAACCAAGAAACGAAATAAAAAGCCAAGAAGTAAGAAACCCCCAAACTATCCTTACAAAGTGTTCCCGTGGGATCGGCACATCTTGGGCTAGAAGCGGGGGGGGTAGGGGGGGGGGAAGGGAAAACAAAGGAAAAATTATCCATATATTCACATACAGGTTAAAATATAATACAGAGGTTGGTGGTGCGCCCGATGGCAGCGCCGGGGTGAGGGAGCCGGCTCGGACCCGGCAGTATGAACCACTCCCGCCGCAGGGAACCGAGTTTATTTCCTTTCTCTGATGAAAATCAAAGCGAAATCAAAGGAGGAAATGCACAGGTTGGTGTTTAATGGGGTGAATCCTGGCGGAGTTGGGGTATCCTGGGGCTCGGCGCGGCCGAGGCGGAGCTTACTCCAGGTCCGTGTCCTCTTTGGGTTTGTAGATGGCCCCGAACTTCTGCATGTATTTCTTGATGTACTCCTTCGTCTTGTGTTTCACGTTCTCGTTGCACTCCAGGTCCTCCGGGTTCTTGCAGTATTTCAGCTCCTTGTTCATGACTCCGTGAGTCAGCTGCAGGGGAGAGGAAGGCAGGGAATACACACCGCTATTCCCAATAATGCACATCCTGGGGACTCCCTAAACTATTCTGTTACCATCCCCTACATTCTGCTATTATTCCCCAACTATTCACCATTATTCCCTAATATTCGTTATTATTCCCTAAACATTTCCTATTATTGCCCAATATTCCCCATGTATTTCCTGATATTCCTCAAATATTGGCTATTAGTCCCCAGCTATTCCCCAAGTTATTTTGCTATTATTTCCCAACTATTTGCTACTTTCCCAAGTATTCCCCAAATATTTGCTATTATTGTATCTATTTCCCCAAAATATTCCCTAAATATTTCCCATTAGTCCCCATTTTTTTCCCCAAATATTCCCAATATTCCCCACATGTCCCCAGTATTGCCTAAATATTTCCTACTGTTCCCCTAATATTTTTTCCCAAATATTCCCCCAATATTCCCTAAATATTATGCAAATACCTGCTATTTTCACCAAATACTCCAATATTCCTTAAGCATTTCCTATTAATCGCCAAATATTCCCCCCAATATTCCCTAAATATTGCCAAAATACTTGCTGTTTTCACTAAATACTCCAATATTCCCCAAGCATTTCCTATTATTCCCCAAATAGTCCCCTAATATTTCCTATTATTCCCAAATACTTGCTTATTTTCCCCACAAATATTCCCCAAATATTTCCTATTATTCCCAAAACTATTTTGTTATAATTCCCCAAATGTTACCTACTTCCCCCTCCAATATTCCCTATTATTCCCCAAACATCAGCCGATTCCCCCAACACCACTATGTTCCTTCCCTTATCCTCCCAGACGCGTGGCAGAAGGGGCGACACAGCCTCCCCAGGGATGAAGGGGCCATCCCCACGTGTCCCCACGTGTCCCCACCTTGCGCGCCAGATGTTTGAAGTCCTCGGTGGTGGTGATGCGCCCCACCTTGCAGTCGGGTTTGCGGTACGGGTTCAGGCACTGCACGATGAACTGCGACATCTGCGCCAGAGGAGAACAGGATCTGGCCCTGACCGCGCTCACCAGCCCCAGGGCAAAGTGGCCCCGAGGACCCAGTGACCCCCTGGATGGTGACAGACACCCCCCCCCCCAGCACTGGGGACACTCACTTCTTTCCTGAACACCTCCTTGCTCTTCTTGGCCAGCTCGCTTGATGTGTCCGCTTCCGCTGTCTTGGGCTTCTTGGAAGACTAGAATGGAGGGAAGGAAGAAGAGGATGCTCGATTCTGCCCGGAGCGAGCCAGGATCATCCATCCCTGTCCCCACTTTGAGCACAGTAATCCTCCTGCCCAACCCTGCCCCACAGACAGGCAGGCAGCTCACACTTCCCTGCCTTGTCCCAGTGAACTTCCCGCCCAGTGCCAACACGCACCGGTCCTGGTCCTGGTAGACTTCCCAGCCCGGTCCCAGCATGCTTTCCAGCAGCACTCTCTTTAGCCTAATCCAGGCACCCTTCCAAGCCTGGTCCCGGTGAGCTTCCCCTCCCACTGCCGGCATGCTTTCCACCCCAGTCCTAGCACACTTCCAAGTCCATTCCCAACAAAATTCCCAGCCCAGTCCCAGTGAGCTTCCCAGCCCAATGCTCACATGCTCTCCAGCCCAATCCAGGCACACTTCCCAACCTGCCCCTGGTAAGCTTCCCAGCCAAGTCCCAGTGTTCTTCCCTACCCAGTCCTGACATGCTTCCCAACTCAGTGCCAGTGTACTTCCTGGCCGGATGCTGGCATGCTCCTTACCTCAATCCAGGCATGGTTCCCAGCCTGCTCCCCATGAGCTTCCCAGCCCAGTGGCGGTGTACTCCCCACCCTGATCCTGGCATGCTTCCTAGCCCAGTGCTCCAGCCCAGTACCAGCACACTTCCCAGCCTGATCCTGGGACGCTCTCCGGCCCGGTGCCAGCACACCCAGGGCACTCCCCAGCCCAGTCCCAGCGCGCTTCCCAGCGTGCTCCAGCCACACTGCTGGGCTGGGAGCACAACCCCCTGGGAGATGCAGGGCCCACTCCTCGCCCTTGTTTTCTTTGGGGAAAAAAAGCTTGAAAAAGGGTGTGAGCTGGTCCTGGGGAGCAGGGCTGTTCTGGAGGGGGTGGGGGGAGTGGCAGCCCTACTGTGGGGGGAATTATCTTTACCTGGAGATAAGGGGGAAACATAGGCTGTCCCCTCCCCATTCATCTCCAAATTACCAGCACAACAATCATTTGCAGGGATGGATCCAGCCCAGCTGCACACCCAGGTGAGGGGAACACTGCCCTAACCCCCCTCTGTGGGCTGATGGAGCAACATGTATTCATTCCATTAACCAAGGCCATGGCTCCAGCAGAACTGGCGCGGGCACGCAAGCACACCAGTGGAACCTCGTGCTGAAAGCACTGCAATGGTTGGGACTCTGCCAGCGAGGATTTACAGTGGATTTTAGAATCATGGAATGGTTTGTGTTGGAAGGGATGTTCAGAAGTCATCTAGTCCAACCCTCCTGCAGTGACAACTGGATCAGTAACCTAGAGGCACATCCAGTCTGGCTTTGAACATCTCCAGGGATGGTGTATCTACCACCTCTCCTTAGCTACAGACGATCATGGAAGGATAAAGGTGAATTTTACAGGGATTTCTGACTGTTCCTCTAAGTACTAATCCCACAGAGCACAAACATGGCTGGCTTAATTTGCTGCCTGCGTTAACAGAGTGGAAATTGCAGCGGCTGCACCCCAGCGAGCATCCACTCATGCCAGCCCTGTGGGCTTTGTCTTCCAGCCCTGCGACCTTCTCAGCTTCTAAGAAACTGGAAAGCAGGATCTCTCCTCTGGCGCTGTTTTTCAGGAGAGGTTTGTGTACGGCAGGTTATCCTGACTTGGATTTTAAAGATGGAGACAGCAAACCAGCTTGTTAAAGGCTTGAAAAGCTGGGGGAGATTTGCTCTTTGGAGGTGGCTTTTAACTAAAAAACACCATTTTTTAAAGTACTTAACACTGAAAAAAGCAGGATCCAGCCATCTCACCCCTTTCAAATCCCAAAGACATGCCTGGCTGAGGCTGGAGGGCAGAGCTGCAGAATCCCGTGAGCAAACCACTGTGGGGTTTAAATCAACCCTTGACAGGGAGGTTTTACTGCCCAGGGCTGTCCTGAGCAAGCGATGGTGTGTCTCTGGGCTGGCTGCACATCAAAGCTCCTCGCTCCCGGCCCCGGGCTCAGGCAGCAACATCAAAAGGCCAGTGATAGGGAGCAGATGGCTCCCTGCTGGCTCCCAGCATGGCACCGGCTCCGGCGCTAGCACAGTGGCGGCATCATCAAGCCCTGCCACCTTCCATCACCAAGACCTTCACCATCCCCGGGACCTTCTCCATCACCAGGCCCTTCTGCATCTCCCCAGCATCTCCAGCACACCCCAGTTTCTCTTAATTCCCCTAAGACAGCACAAAGGAGGAGTGATTTTCTATGCGGGGGTTAGTTTGGTAATAGTGAGACTGAGATTATCAAAGGACTTCAGCCTCTGTGGACATGACCACAGTGCTTCCCCTATAGCTCCTCCAAAGCATTCCCCTAATCCAGGGCCACGATGCCCGCTAGGAAAACTGTAACACAGAGAAAGCCCCCAAAATTGTGGTATTCATATTGATCAGCCCTGCTCGGGATTAAAAGCTGGGGATAGAGAAGCCAGCAAAAATGTAAGGGAAAAACCAGCCTGAAAAAACAGCATTGGTGGGAGAAAACCTGGGAAAAACCAGCCATGGTGGGAGAAGAGCAAGAAACAAATAAGGAGACACTAACACATCCATGCAATAAATCTGGGCTTTTTCCATCTTTTTTTTTCCAGCCCTGTGTTAGTGTCAGCCTCCCTGAGTGCTCCTTGGGCCCCCCTCCCATGAAACCCCTTTTCCAAGGGAGAAAACAGGGAAATAATGAGCATGGCTTCACGCACCTCTTGTGCCTTTCCATCAAAATCCTTGTATCAGCGTGTGAGCACCAGGCAAGCTCACCCACCACTGACACCAGGCGTGGCGATGCCGGGGCTTGGAGGGTATCAAGAAGGGAGCAGATGATGCTCGGAAGAGGGCTCTGGAGGAAATAAAATACCCCAGGCACCACCACTGCAAGGATTTTGCCGGTGCCACGCAGCCGGGGGACACCAGGAATAGCAGCAGCAGCTGTCAAGATGGTCGGAGCCACAATGCCGGTGGGTTTAATCCCTCATGGAAAAGGTGCGGGGTGAGGAGGAGGCGTGTAAAAAAATCCTGGGAATGTGGTTGTGATTTCAGGGTGGAAGCATCGTTACGGAGGCGGCAGTGAGCGAGCTAAGACCACAGGGGAATTCAATGTTATTTCCATGAGTGGGAAAAACCCAACCTTCAGGCCATCCTGGCTGAGAAGAAACAAGATTTAAAGCTCTACACTGAGTAAGAACCACATCACCATAAGGTCAGCCAACGCTGTGCGGTCCATCTTAATCTAGGAATGAGGTATTGATGGCTTCAGAGAAGTTTTTCACCGGAAAACAGGGATTTGGTGTTTTGAGTGAGCAGCAAAAGACTCAGGGCAGACATGAGCTGGCTGCATCTGCCCTAAGGTGAAGCCCTTCAAGCACTGCTCCACTCCTCAGCACTCTTTTTTACCCTTAAAGTTTTGAATCTGGCACATAAACACTTGCCTGCACTTATAGAAGCATCTTTCCTTGCTCCCTCTGCAGCTTCAGCACTGCTGAGATCCTCTACAGTCCATAGCAAAAAGACTCCCAAGCTGCAAAGCTGCAGCACAACTCTCTTTTCTCACTCAGAAGAGGCCAACCTTCTTCTCAGCATCCCAAGGAAGTTTCCCAGTATCTCCAGGCTGGTCCATACCACTACGTTTTAGCTCGTACAGCTAGAGCAGCACATCCTTCCATGGGGATGCAATTTATAGCTATTAAGAAAACCTCGCCTTAAAGCCTAAAATGAAGGTCTCTGATTAACAGGATCTCATGTGCTCCTTTGCATGCTGATATCCTTCAACAGCAATCTGTAACCCAAACCCAGAAGCAACAAGTGCAAATAAACCACGATCAACTCAAGGCAAACGCAGGGTAAACCCTTCCCACAGAAGCAAAACGTGCTGCAGAAAACATGCTAATGAAGAATATTTGTTGCTCTTTCAGCTTGAGTCATCTGGGGCGCTCATGAAGCTGCACAAGGGCAGGTTTTAATGCTCTTCCTGAGCACAATGAAAGGAGGCATTAGCCAGAGCAGCGCAGCACAGGGTTGCTGCACACTACTAAGCCTGAAGCTTGCCAAAGGGATCTATCAACCCGCAGCACCCCCAGGACACTCGCATTTTTATGGATCCTTGAGGTGCTGCGACTATTGGCTCCTTTTCCTGCTGGGCAGCGAATGCTGGTGGGGTACGTGTAATGCTGACCCAACCTCAGCAACAGCCCTGGCATTTGCTGCTCCTGCTCCACAGCACAGGATTGTCCCCATGGTCTGTTTCTCCTTCCTGACCCTGCACTTACCTTCATGGGGTTTTCATCATAAGTTGGGGTCCCAAGGTCCATTTCAGCTTCATGTTCAAGGCTGGCATCATCACCTGGGCTGTCCCAGGTAGGAGGATCCCACTGGGTTTGCCTGGAGGAAGACAGACGGACAGACAGACCACTGTCACCCTCTTTAAAGTAACTGGTACCTGCTTATTGATTGTCCCATCAACTGGGACATCTGATCTCCATCAGTCATCAAAACTCTTCTACATGGGTGTAACACATGGCCCCATTTTGCTATTAATGATAAGCTGAGTAGGCTTCTGAGTTGGAGAAGGCTAAAGCCAAGCAAGAACTTCAAAAGGGAATTTGCACTATTTTTCTATTACTGGTGACAATGTGGAATCAAGGAAAGCTCATCACGGGCAGGAAATAAAGAATGTTGGCAATTCTAGCATGAAAGATGGGAGACATCACAGCAAAGACCCTGGGAAATGTTTTCTTGCAGAGCAAGGGTCAGCCCTTGGCACCTGAAGCCAAATGTACAGCCACAGGTATTTCACTGTGGAACGAACACACACCAAAGATCAAGAGAAAGGCCACAGGAATGAGCAGGAGTTTGAAAGGATGGATGAGTGGATGCCAGGAAGCTCAGGCATACACTAGAAGAGGCTAAACGTACAAGAGCTCTTTGGCTCCCTGTGCGCATGAAGCACCATTTCTGCAGAATATCTCAAACTCTAGCCCTGAAGCCACCATCATACTCACCTTGTTATTATGTTCACCTCATTACCATGCTTACCTCGTTACCACATGGTAGTAGTAGATCTTCCCCTCGGGATCTCGGGCTGTTTTCCAGTTGGGTGGGAGGACGATCGTTTTGGGTTTTGGAGGGGACGGTGGAGGCAAGTCCAGGAGGTTATTGGTCACCACTAGCTCTGGCTAAGAACAGCACAAAAGGGACAAAGAATAAAACATGAGTCGTTGTGACAGAGGTCAGAACAGCCCAGACAGCTCATTCCAACACAACAAAGACTCTATTGAAGGTAAGCCTTAAGAACAACACTAGTGTTTGCCCAAGAAGCAGCAAGGACATTATCTCCCCCTAGTTCTTCATCAAATACTGCAATTATCCACTTGACCACATCCTGAGCTTGTAATAACAGCCACTTTGCTACCTGTGCTTTTAAATTCTCTGTGGTGGATGCCAAAACCACCAGTTCTGATAGAAGTGTTTCAGCACCAAAAGCAGGTCGTGGAACTTCCACATGGCCACCCATACACAGCCTTCTCCTGATGCGCTGAAAGCAAGCCTGAACACAAGAAGATCTGGGCTCAAAGCACCCAATAATGTGTCTGATGCCCACATTCAGCCTGGAGGACAGCATCCCAAAGAGTACCAGCATGCTGCCATATGGGAAACTCCTCTGGCTAGTACCACTACCTTAACAGCATCCAGAAGCTACGGGGAATCATAGCTCTGCATGACTCCCAAAGCCAGACCAAAGCAGATGTAGAGGAACATTCCCCATCCCTTTTGACCCTCCAAGCCCTACCTGCTGGATGGGCTGAGGCTGCCCAGCTGCGACAATGGTTGTTACTGCTGTTGGTGGCTGCACTATGACTCCCTGTGGATGAGCTGTGTAAATCTGTTGGCCTTGAATGTACTGGAGACCTGGCTGGGCGTAACTCTGAAAAGGAGCATGAGGAATCATCAATCAGGTTGCTTTACCAAACAAAACCCCTTTTTAGAGGACACAGTACAGCTTCCCTTGCTGGAAATCAGATAGTGAAAGCAAGAAGAGAGTAACAGTACTCGAGGACTACTGGAAGATAATATCCAAGCCAAATCAAGTATCCCAGAGTCGTACAATTGCCTACATCTTGATTTCAGGAAGAATTAGGCATTGGCAAGACACTTGTTAGCGAAGAAAAAGCAGAAGGATAAAGCACTTTAGCGTGGCCATTTGGAGCTCCAGGCTGAGCCTGATGGAAGAGGACATGTAATTCAGAGAAAACAGATAAAGAAGGTTGATCTGTTGGGTATTTTGCTTGGTTCAAGTCATACAAGAGCTGGCAGCTCCAGACCCCACTTCCAAAAGCCAACAGAAGGCGAGCTCACACCTCCATGTTGTACTGCTTACTTGGTCAGTGACAGTGGAAGCTCTTACCCAGAAATATCCATTCACCAGAATCAACAATCAAAAAGAAACGAACTTTTATAAACAGATTAAAAAAAATCTCAACAAGACATAAACTCCTGCTTGAACCTAACAACTATATATTATATAAAATATATATTATACATATATCCAATATAGATATAATGGATGCCCCATCCCTCGAATTGTTCAAGGCCAGACTGGACAGGGCTTTGAGCAAATGGGTCTAGTGGAAGGTGTCCCTGCCCACGGCAGGGGGTTGGAACTGGATGAGCTTTAACATCCCTTCCAACCCAAACCATCTGGGATCCTATGTTTTTATGAATATATAGTGTTTGTACACAAAAAATACCTAAATGTGCTTTTCTCATATTCTGAGATGGGAAGTTATGCGAGAAGTGCTACTGCAGCTTAGTATCAGCACAAAGTAGGGTGCTCTAATATTAAGAGCACTGGCAAAGAGTGAGAAAACAGTGCTTTTCCTGGCTGCAGGATGGTACCCTTTGTTTTGCAGGCCTTGCCTGAAATGGAAATTACCTGCACAATAGGTGGGGTCGTCTGTGAGTAGGGGGATGTCACACCATAAACCGTCTGACAAGTCTGTCCTTGGTAATAAATGGCTGGTTGGGACTGGGCTGGTGAGTACTGCTGTTGGACAGCTACAGTCTGCTGGCTGGAATCCCAGACCCCATAGCTCTGGCTCTGCACTGGTCCTGACGTGGCCACAGGCAGGACGGCCACATTGGGTTCTTGATGGACCACGGTATCGCTTTGTGCTACATACTGCGGAGTTGTAACCTCCATCGTTGTTGCTACATGTTGGACTACTGGTACCGGCTGAGAAGTTGTGAGGGCTGGTTCCACCGTGTGCCCAACCAAAGTCTGCGGGTGCTCATACGCCGCTGGCGAGCACATGGAATCCATGGTGGGTGTGGGCAGCAGCACCTTGCCAGCGTTGGGGTTGCTGGGATCTACATAGGCTTGCATGGGGTAGCCAGGTGGGTAGCCAATAAAGCTGTGGTGGGGCGTGCTGTAGCCCATGGAGTCGTAGGGCAGGGGGGATGTCATTCCCAGGTTTTGCAGTTGCTGTTGCTGTTTCTGGGCTTCCCGCTGGGCAACCTCCTGCTCAAACAGTTTCCTGCGCTCCTCCGTGGACAGCTTGTTGCGATCCTTAAGCCGGACTTTCTTCTTCGAAGATGCTGGCGTGTCATACCTGGGAGGAACAGAAAAGGTTTTGTGAGACCCCAGAAAACTGCAGGCCCAGGGCTCCAGCAGCAAAAAGGCCACCACTGACAGTGGTAGACCTGGGGGAGACCAAATGCCCAAGAGAAAAACATCAATTGCTAAAAACATTCATTTGTTTTCAGCTGCTTGACCAACCATACATAGCAACTCCTCAAGCAAGGAGCCAGGGCAGAAGATGAGCTAGGTAGCACTGGATTTATCAACTTAGGTTGGTGCTGAAGCTAACAGAGACACAAAAATGCAGCAGAAGTTGTCTGAGGGACTGGCTAGGCACCACTGAGGTACCCAGAGAGGGGAGGTAACATCTCCAGGGCCAAGAGGGAACCTGAGGAGAGGGTAGAATAAGCAAGATGTCTCCCAAAAGGGCTGAGTGTCTGTGACCCTCTGCCACAGTTTTCCAAGGCAGGACCAACACAGAAGGTTTTGGAAGAGGCTCTCCGAACAGAAGGTACAGATTACACCACAGCACCTGCACCTCCCAGACTAGGGCAGCACCCCACCTTTCTTGTTTAAGGACCACACTGGAGCTGCAGACACAGGCATGTTTGTGAAGAACAAATAGCACATTTCTGTTTAGAGCATGCTATTTACTAGACCGCAGATCCAGCTTAAAAAATAATGAAAGTGTGGATGGGTTTTTTTAAATTCTTTTTTACAAATAAGGATTTTCATCCCAAGACGCAGAGCAGCTGGAGGGATTTTTCCAAGGAGTTAAAGAAAAAAAGCCTAAGGACTTTGATCAGACCTCAACCAAGGAAAATTTCAGATCAAAGGTGGGTATTTTGAGAAGTTATGAGTGTGTTAAAACAGGGATTATGACCAAAAATGCTTTGCAGCCCTAATATAATGGATTCTACAAAGCATCCAGCATATTGTCTATACAGTCACTCAACGTTCATGCGTTCCATTTACATATCAAAAGCACACTGCTACCAACACATACATTTAAGATGTATCCTGGCGTTCCCAGAGTAGCTGCAAGGATCCGTTAATGTGAACCTTATTGACGTGAAGGGTTCAATTTCAATAATTAAAGCATTTCCTGGCACTGCCTGGAGAGTTTACACGAGAAGCAGCCAGCGTGAAGGGACGGACAGAAGAAAACTGAGGGCTTAGAATTGTAGAATGGTTTGGGCTGGTTTAGTGTCGAGCATGCCAGCGATACTTGGGTATTTATTCCTCTCTTCACCTATTATTTTGTCTTATTAAACCCTTCATGGAACAAATACAAAGGGGACAGTCGAGTAGAGAGAAGGATGCCAGCACCTCAGTCCTTCCGCCTGTGGGCACCACTCACCGACAAGGACATGGCCACAGGAGGGAAGAGCCAGAGTGGGCAACTCCTTGCCCACCAAATAGGTTGCTCTGTTTAACACAAAAAAATACACTATTTATTACATTCTTCTTCGTATCTCTCAACACACCGCTGCTACTCAGCTCCATGTCCATCCCCAGACCTCAGTGGTGTTTCCGTCCTCCAAATGGCTAATTACAGTAGTATAGATTTACATCCAATTTTTTTTTAACCCAGATGTTTTAAACTTTCCCAGCACAGCTCAGTAAGAGGACAGAAGTTTCCTCGCCTGGCTGACTCACCACCAATTGTTCCCTAATTAGTAAGTGGCTTTAGATCCTATTTAAGAGGGACAGCAGAAAACTGACTTCTTTAAAGGAAATTCCTTGGTATTCTTACTGCCTTTAACATGATTTGAGGTCTCCCTGTAATGCAAGACATGAAATGCTTTCCTTCTCTTAAGAAGCAACTTTTGAGGGAGGAAAATGGGTATCTGCTAACAAGCAGCTGCTAATTCATGCATTGCCTTGGGCCAGCCCTGCCACAACTGCCACCTCTATCATTCCTCTGGCCTCAGGAGGGTTTGGCTCTGCCCAGCCAAATGCTCCTAGGGCCCTAGGGAATAACCCTGGGAGCCAGCACAGGCTCAGGCACTCTAAAAGCAATGGTCTGAACCTACAGGAAAAGGAGCTTTGGGTGGCTGCCAGGGTCACTGAACCGATCTGATTCTCACTTCAGATATGGGAGAACAGCTAATAGCTAAAAATATTTTCTCTTATTGCTTGCTCCTTGAACTGGCCAACTCACTAAGACAAAAGGTGTCTGTATTTCAGTTATCTAGCCCTTGCTTTTCTAAACACGCATCCCACCAGACCTGGTTAGCAGAAGTATTTAACGTAGAAGGGCACAACTCATGCTAACACAACACAAAATGGTTACTTTTATTTTCTACTTTATATTCAGCATCTGTGCGCACTGCAACCTGAAATATTTTACACCTTCACTGGAGCTTACAGACTCTGTGCCTGCCTTCCCTAGACAACCCATGTTTAAAAAGCCTTTTTGTAATAAGATGTAAGCAAATTTGAAGTCCCCACGTTCCCTTGTATCCATCACTTGCAGGGTAGGTGGGAATCCATGGGGCAACAGAGCACCCACAAGAAAGAAACACAAAGTAAAAATCACAGAATCCTCGAATGGTTTGGGTCTGAAGGGAACCAATATTCAGTTTCAACCCCCTGCCAAGGGCAGGGACACCTTCCACCAGACCAGGTTGCTCCAAGCCCTGTCCAAGCTGGCCTTGGACACTGCCAGGGATGGGGCAGCCACAGCTTCTCTGGGCAACCTGTGCCAGGGCCTCACCACCCTCACAGGGAAGAACTTCTTCCTCATCTTCCTCATCTTCTTCTCATCTCAGTCTCCCCTCTGTCAGTTTAAAGCCATTCCCCCTTGTCCTGTCCCCACCTGCCCTTGTCAAAGGCCCCTCTCCAGCTTTCTTGTCAGCCCCTTTAGGCACTGGAAGCTCCTGTAAGGTGTCCCCAGAGCCTTCCCTTGCACTCACTGATTTTGGGGGATATTAATTTGGTCAAGGAAGTTGTTTTGGTTTAGAAATCCTGTTTGACTTATGCACTGATAGCTTTTCTATATGCTTAGGCTTCTTCTAAGTTCAAGTCTAGAATAATCCCCAAACATACTCAGGAGAGGGGATGTAGAAGGGAATAGATTTTGATGGATTCAGAAGACCTCTTTGCATTAGGAGGGCTACATCCCTTGTTCCTGTGTGAGAGCTGGATATAATTCCTGTCAACATCCATCTAATTCCCAGAACATGACTGAAGACAATGATTATCCAAGAGGAAAGGCCACCTAACAGCAAGAGGCCAGGGAATGCATCTCACCATGCAAACAGGATTCTTCCAGGTAAAAAATTCCCTTACCCATCCTGGGTGTTTCCAGAGATCACCAGGACCATTTTTCCCAGTGTTCTGACCCAGGACTATCACAGATTCAACACTCCCAGTCTGGCAGTCAGCGCTGCCACCACTGCTGCCAGACAACTTGCCTGTCCTCCGGCCTCTTTGTTCCTCGCTCATACGCTGAGGACGGAGGGGACATCGAGTCCCTCCGTCTCTTCTTCTCTTTACTCTGGCTCTGCCTCTCAGGATCGCGCTCTCTGCTCAGGATGGGGTTCTTCGGAGCAGGAGTCTGGTCCTTGGGGCCGGCTGTCTCTCTCCCACGGTCAGCTGCTGAGGAGCATGGATAAAAGGGAGAGAACTGCTGTAATGCAGAGTATTTCTAGCTCCTTCTTCCTGCAGTTTCAGTGGCTTCTGTTAGTCATAGAATCACAGGATCCTAGAATCTGAGGATGGAAGGGACCTCAAGGGATCACCTGGTCCAACATTTCTAGGCAAAGCATAACTCAGACTAGATGGCCCAGCAGCATGTACAGCCCAGTCTTAACAGAGTCCAATGCTGAGGAGTCACCACTTCCCTGGGGAGGTTATTCCAATGGCTGATTGCTCTCATAGTGAAAATTTTTCTTCTTGTGTCCAGCAGGAATTCCCCCAATAACAGAGCAGTAGTCAACAGAGTCTCCATTCAAACAAGTTACAGACCGTCCCATATCAGCCTCAGGGCTACATTTCCCAACACCCACTGCTAAGATTATCTTTCCTATTTAAAGGAACTGTTTTCAAGGAGTAGGAACACACAGGCAGAACATCTCTTGACATCCCAGACTGGGAAAATTAAGTAGTTTCATAGGAGCAGAACAATACACAGCAAAATGTGAATACATACCACTGCTCTCCTTTTCTGCTTGACTCTTCTTCGGGATCCGGTACACTTCCTGCAAAGCAAACAAGCAGGGTCAGCATTACACCTACCCACAAGAACAATCCCAATATCTACAGGGCTGCAAGAATTGTAACACAGCACTAATAATTTAACAATTCAATTATAATTTTAAACAGTAAAATCGTGTTTCTGGACACAAAGTTCTGGTTTTAGGTAAATCATTACAGTGCTTTCTATATATTGCCTCTGATCAGCATTTTGTGTTTGATAAATCATAGAATCATAGAATGGAATGGTTTCAGTTGGACTGGAAGCTGTGGCTGCCCCATCCCTGGCAGTGTTCAAGGCCAGGTTGGATGCAGCTTTTGAGCAACCTGGTCTAGTGGAAGGTGTCCCTGCCCATGGCAGGGGGTGGGAACTGGATGAGCTTTAAGGTCCCTTCCAACCCAAAAAATTCTGTGATTTTATGGTTCTTTTTTCTATCCAGGAAAAGCAGCATTTTTCTACGCAGGAAAATCATGCCTGAGCATCAGGCATGGGGACAACGCATGGAAGAAACGTGTCCCAGATAACCTACCAAAGAAACTCACTTTCCCCATCCTTTAAGCAGCCCCCAGGTGCCTGGATGCTTTTTATACCACCTTTTAGCTAAGAAAAATACACACATCTAAGAAAAAGATATCAAGCCCCATGTTTTGGCCTAAGAAAATACATTTTCCTTTGGTGAAAAAATGGAAGTACAATAAATCCCACTGTGGTCTGTTCACAAGACAAAACCACTTCAAAAGTGCTGCTGAAAGTTAAAAATCATTTCGGCCAAGATTCTAATTTTTAAAAAAATACTTATTCCATGGAGCCTGAACACAACACCATGAACACTTGCAGTTTGAAGCATCTACAAATATGCTACCGTATGTACTGTGGGCTATTCCAGTACCAAGAGGCACTAGGAGCCCATAAATAGGCCCTTTTTTAATTGTTCTTATTTATTTACATGTTTGACATAGATCAAAAAAGGCAGAAGTAAGAAAATGGGATAAGGAGAGCCCGGAGCAGAGGTGCGGGATGCAGAGGCGTTGCTAGTGCTCTCTTTTCCTTGGAAATCCTCTCCTTTCTGCACCACCAGCGTGCTGCCATGCCCACCTAGCTCAATCCAAGCCACGACCCCTTCAGCTACAGGGCAGCAGATCCACAGAGACAGGGGAAGGAACGGGGAGCTGTTGAGACCACCTGCATGCTCATGAGCACTGAGGGCCTGAAGCAACACAGTGGAAGTTTGTCGATGACACCAAGCTGTGTGGTTCGGTTGATACGCTGGAGGGAAGGAACGCCATCCAGAGGGACCTTGACACGCTTGTGAGGTGGGCTGATGCCAACCTCATGAAGTTTAACCATGACAAGTGCAAGGTCCTGCACCTGGGTCAGAGCAATCCCAGGCACAGCTACAGGTTGGGCAGAGAAGAGATTGAGAGCAGCCCTGCAGAGAAGGACTTGGGGGTGTTGCTTGATGAGAAAACGAACATGAGCTGGCTTCAGTGTGCGCTCACAGCCCAGAAAGCCAACCGTATCCTGGGCTGCATCAAAAGCAGCATGACCAGCAGGTCGAAGGAGGTGATCCTCTCCCTCTACTCTGCTCTTGTGAGACCTCACCTGGAGTATTGTGTGCAGTTCTGGTGTTCTCAACATAAAAAGGACATGGAACTGTTGGAACAAGTCCAGAGGAGAGCTATGAGGATGATCAGGGGGCTGGAGCACCTCCCGTATGAAGACAGACTGAGAAAGTTGGGGCTGTTCAGCCTGGAGAAGAGAAGGCTGCATGGAGACCTCATAGCAGCCTTCCAGTATCTGAAGGGGGGCTATAAGGGTGCTGGGGATGGACTCTTCATTAGGGACTGTAGTGATAGGAGAAGGGGTAACGGGTTAAAACTTAAACAGGGGAAGTATAGATTGGATATAAGGAGGCAGTTCTTTACTGTGAGGGTGGTGAGGCACTGGAACAGGCTGCCCAAAGAAGTTGTGAATGCTCCATCCCTGGCAGTGCTCAAGGCCAGGCTGGATAGAGTCTTGGGTGAGATGGTTTAGTGTGACCCTGGCCCTGGCAGGGGGGTTGGAACTGGATGATCCTACGGTCCTTTCCAACCCTAACTGTTCTAAGATTCTGTGATGCACACCCAACGCACCTCTGCACCTCCAAGAGCCCCAAACCCAGCTTTTGCTGGGCCACCAAGCCCCTGCCTACTTTTGATCCCCGTTTGCACTATATCCTACCCCCAGCACTGTTAAAACACACTCAGGCTAATACTCATGACTTGTAGCATTTGTGATCTTCTAGCATCTAAATTAACTGACTCTCCCAAAGCCAAAACCTCAGCAATGCTACCTCCCCAAGTCCATGACCATCAGACCCTCTGAACAGCGTTAATTCTTCATACTCCATGTGATGCCACATTTACCGACTGCACCTCACAGGAAAAACACTGAGGACCTTCCCTAAGGCACTAAAATACCCTTTAATCTGGGTCATGGATAAGGCAGAGAGGAGAAAAAGATGTACTGAAATGTTAGTGGAGGAGTGAATGAAGGCTGCTTCTAGCTGTGTATTTAAAGCTTCCCTAGAGTCAGACATACAAAGCTCTACCTCGACTTGACTCTCAACCTTATATATTGCTTATCTTCTACACAAAATCCCCTTTGATTTTTTACAGCTAAATGGAAATTAAATGATTTATTAAATTAATTGATTGGTGTCTCTTCTGGGCTGCCCAGCTGCTCCCGACTGCATCCCTCACTAGCTACATATCCACCTCCACCACAAGATTTAACAAGAGATCCCAGGTTTGAGAATGGCCCTCTTAATGTGTTAGGAAAAAATGCACCCTGTGGGCTAAGAAACTATGCTTTCCTTTGGTGAAATAAATGAAAGTATAAGATACCCCACTGTGGTCTTTGCTCACAAGACAAAACCACTTCAAAAGTGCTGATGATGGTTATAGAAAAGAAGTTAGTTTAGCCAAGATTTTTAGTTTTTTAAATACTCATTTTACTTTTTCATGGCATATGAACACAACACAGCAAACACGTGCAGTCTGAAGCAGCTGCAGATACATATGCTGTGATGAGAGCCCGTAAACACGCCCTTTTTAAATTGTTACTTATTTATTTACATGTTTGCTATGGATCAAAAGACCCCAAATCTAGTGTGTTTTTTAACTAAATGCAAAGAAGGCAGCAGTTCACTGTTTGAGGTGGGGAGGGATGCACAAAGACCCAGTTGGGATAATAAAGCCAATATAATGTTATTTACTCGCCATCCGGTGGCAGGGATAGTTTTGCCTCTTACTGGCTTGTGTGGGAAGGAGCAGACCACGAGGGCAGCTTCTGCAGACCCAAATCACCCGCAAACAACAGGTTTTCTGTATTTATTTTTCTTTCTCTCACATCACTCCAAAAAACTCATTCTCAGACACACCACAAAGCAGCATGCTCAAAAAAACACCCCATATCTGGCCCAAGGGCTGGTCCCATCAGCAGTGAAGATGGTGTGAGGAGGAGCGGGACAAGTGGGTGCATGGACAGCGGGATCAAGTGCACCCTCAGCAAGTTTGCAGACAACACTGAGCTGTGTGGTGCAGATGACATGCTGGAAGGAAGGGATGTCATCCAGAGGGGCCCAGAAAGGCTGGAGAGGTGGGACAGTGCAAACTGGAAGCTGTCCCTGCCCTTGGCAGAGGGGTGGAACTGGATGAACTTTTAAGGTCCTTTCCAACCCAAACTGTTCTATGATTCTGAGATTCTACGATGGATGAACCAGCCAGGACAGCTAAAGGACAAGGCAGCAGGCAACTGTAAGGAAGAGCTAAACTGGAGTACGTTTCTCAGCTCCTAAGAGATTTGTCCCATTAAACAGGAGGATGTGCAATGGAAAAATAGTGAAAAAAAGGGTCAGTGGGAATAGAACAAGGACAGGGGCCATTCTGCAGTAAGTGGATTTGATAAACACAGCACTGCTCACTCCAGCCATGCATTGCTTCAGCTGCAGCAGAAGAGTCAAAGTGCAACTAAGAAATACAGCAATTTCAGCTCAACAGAGATGATTAAGTCTAATCTTCGAGGTCAATGATGGTTGAATGTGCAAGGAGAAAGAAAGCATCTGTCCTCCTTAGGTAGGAGGATGCATCTTCCTCTGAAAGATGCAGCTGCGCCAACAGCAACAGGAGGCATTGAGGGAGAAAATGGCAGGATCCACCCCATCAAACTGTACTGCCCTAACAAGGGTCCAAGGGGCTCAAAATGTAAGACAATTATGAAGCAGAGAAAAAGCAACGTCTTGCTGGAGTGCAGCTACAGATCTACTCAAGGGGCTGCAGAGCCTCTAGCATCAGTCTGATGAAGATGGGAGGCAGCAGAGCCTTTGAAGCAGGAACAAAAGGAGGAGTATGTCAAAATCGCTCCATGAAAACCAGATGGTGGTCAAACCAGACGCAAGCCAGGGGGAACTCCGAAGAAAAGCCTATTTTATTTTTGGAAACGGAAGCTGCTGGCTTTGAGCGTGCATAACTACTAAATCAATGCAACCGCCGCTAACAGAGTCCAAATGGCTCTCTACCTTCCAGAACAGTTTTTAATGAGTTGCACAAAAAATTAAATACAGAAAGAAAAGCAGTGTAAGTCTGTTACGAACAAAAAGAGAAGAACTAAAAACTAAAAATCCCCCAGGATTTAGGCTGTCCAGCTGCAGACACAAAACCATCCATGGCTTGGGAGAAGCAAAAGAGCTGCAGAACAGTCTCAAGACTCAAAGCGGTAGGAACGGAAGACTGTGCCTAAGAAAATGCTCTCCAGATGTCTGCCCCTTAGCTGCTTATTATTTTAGATTTAATGGGACTAAACTGGAGAAGACCAATGGACACCAACAATGGGCACAGGGAAACAATGATGCAACTGGATGGAGGCTGTGTTTGTGCCAACAGATGCACAGCTGGCAAAGGGGTGATCGCTCTTCTACAGCAATCCAGCAACACACCCGTGCTTCAAAACCTCTGTCACCCAAACAGGGAGCAGGCATGCTTCTCCTAAGGCCAAGGGGATTACTCGGGAAAGCCGGCTGTAGCTCACCAAAGCTCGCCACATTTGGCAGGGCTTAAATGCTCTAAGCCAAGACAGCCTGCAGACCATGTTGTCTCACCTAACTCTGCTCTGTAGTTTCCTCAACTTAAGTCATTGATTTGCTGAAGAAATGCCATGCAATCGAATCTGTCCTCTACCAGGCTGGATACCCAATGCTCCACCAGCCAGAGCTGGATCTCCTCTTCCTTGCTTCCCTCCCTCCTTCCCTCTGCAGCTCCCCACACCTTCTGCATGAGCACAAAGCTCCAGCATGATGCCAAGGGAAGGAAGAGAGCAAAAGAAAGGACTAATGCCACGACATCCCTGCTTGAAGGCCAAAAAAACCCACCACAAACAACAGCCTGGCTGCTCACCAGTGCCTATTGTTTTTGCAAACTATTTCTTGCTGTAAGTTGTAACAAACTATAAGCCTCCTAATTAGAGCACATGATGTACATGGGCCAGCAGTGTGCGCCTGCAGCCCAGAAAGCCAAGCGTATCCTGGGCTGCATCAAAGCAGCGTGACCAGCAGGTCGAAGGAGGTGATCCTGCCCCTCTACTCTGCTCTTGTGAGACCTCACTTGGAGTACTGTGTGCAGTTCTGGTGTCCTCAACATAAAAAGGACATGGAACTGTTGGAACAAGTCCAGAGGAGGGCCACGAGGATGATCGGGGCACTGGAGCACCTCCCGTATGAAGACAGGCTGAGAAAGTTGGGGCTGTTCAGCCTGGAGAAGAGAAGGCTGTGTGGAGACCTCATAGCAGCCTTCCAGTATCTGAAGGGGGGCTATAGGGATGCTGGGGAGGGACTCTTCATTGGAGACTGTAGTGATAAGACAAGGGGTAATGGGTTAAAACTTAAACAGGGGAAGTTTAGGTTGGATATAAGAAGAAAATTATTTCCTGTTAGGGTGGTGAGGCACTGGAATGGGTTGCCCAGGGAGGCTGTGAATGCTCCATTCCTAGCAGTGTTCAAGACCAGGTTGGACGAGGCCTTGGGTGATATGATTTAGTGTAAGGTGTCCCTGCCCATGGCAGGGGGGTTGGAATCAGATGATCTTAAGGTCCTTTCCAACCCTAACTATTCTATGATTCTACGATTCTATGTGTGTGCTGGAGCAGGAGCCAGTCACTCCAGGACGGCTTGTCTAGGAAAAGGGACAGGCAAGAGCAGCTTCACAGGGCTATCCTATCAAGATGTATCAGACGTGATTTGTAAAGACCATCTCAGAGGAAGACAAAGGCTCAGTTTGCCTGGGTCACCCAAGCTCTGGTATCTCTATCTCTGTTCAAGCTGATGATTAAGTTCACAGAATGGGAGTTTTCACTGCAAAAAAAGAAGGTCCACCTTGGCCAAAGTTGAGGTAACACTTCAGGCTTGAACTCCCAAATCACTGCTAAATACCTGTGAGGCTACAACTGTCCAACCAAAACCTTTTAAACCCAAAATACTTGGCTCTTTCAAAAGGTTTTTCTGAAATTAAAAAGGTCTCCTCCAACTCACAAGGGCAAGGACTGGGGATCCCCACAACTACACAACTATAACTCCTGCCTGCTGCCTCACCACAAGATGAGGGCATTGTCTGCCCATCCTCTGCCCTCAAGGAGTGGAGGAAGATGCCAAAAACTCAGTTCTATCTGCAGCAGAGCAGTGCCCAAACTACACTAGCACAGTGGAACATTCTGCAGCAGCCAGCACCGCCATGCTGGTTGCGTTCACACAGCATTAGTCAGTTGGCAGAGCATGCAGGTTCTCTATAGGACATATTTCAGATGTGCAATGGGTCATCACAGGAAGCCTACAACTTGGGTAACAGAGCTGCAGGACCCCAAGGCCCTGCTTCAACATAAATGGTGAGGAAACCCCAACAGCCAGACAACCCTGAAACACCAATGCTATTAAAGCACATGCTACACTTGAAGCCAAACTTACTCTCTTGTCCATCAGCCTTAGCTACTGAAATGTCAGACATCAAAAGGATGGTGAGAAAAGTTTACTACGCATTGTAAGCTGACCTTAAAACTTGTTCCTGTGATGCCAGGAGGGTAGAGCACCAGGTCTGTTTGCCATAGTACCATGTGTTGCCTCCATCATGGGTCTGGCTGTACAGATCAGCCCACGGAGCCTTACCTGAGTGCAATCCTCTGGCTGGAGTGAGCTTAGGTGCCTGGAAGAATCACATTGAACCACCACCTGTGTACACCAACCAGCCCTTGCCACTCAGAGTGAGTTTTCAGCATGGGAGAAGATATGCACTGCTTCCTCGGAGGGCAGGAACAGCATGCACAAGCCCAGGCTGAAAACTTACCCCACTGGGGAGTGTGAGTGTGTGCTGTGATGGGTATGTAGCAGTGGCCAACACTCCTCATGGGTAAGGAGTCAGAGTGTATGAGCCCTGTAAGCTGAGGACTTAAAAGTCCTGTGTATAGAGGTATAGAAAAAGATAGCTCACTTAATCCTTTCATGCCAGGAGTTGGGATTTTCCCGGAGCGACGTCCATTGCCGGCAATGGACACACCAAAATAACGTCGGCATCAATGAGTTAACCACCTCTGTCCTCTTTTCACCTATTATATTGCTCATGCATCATCCAGCTTCCCAACCATCTTCCCGTTTCTTCACCGTATGCACGCTATGTCCTCTCCCTTCTTCAGCACGGAGTTGAAAATGGAGTTGAGAAAAGGAGACACATGGTCAGCTCCTTGCTGCCCTGAGAAGCTAGATGGAAATGGTTGAAATTACAAGGGGGTCATCAGCAGGACTGGAGAGGACATAGCTTAAGTTATGAGTTTTCAGACCCTCCCACCCCCCCCATCCAATGCCAGTTATTGCAGATGTTCCACCACTCAAAACAGCTTTTAAAAAGCTTGGAAGTGCTGGAAAAGGCCCCTGGCTTTTATGCCGCTGGGGTGACTGGGTTCTAAAGCATTCCATCTAAAGCAATGCTCTGCCAGCTTAGTCTTTTCTTTTAGACATCAGCCACCTCTAGGCTGGGCTATGGTGGCACCTGGCATCTTAACAGGTGAGAATCGGACAGAAGCAGTTAACTCTTAGTGCCATGACAACGTCTAGGACAGAATGAAGCCCCAGGTCACAGTTTCCCCAAAAATGCTTTGTGTGAGAAAAATGAGTTTTCACAGACCCATGTCATGATTCTGCTTTTTGGGGTTGGATTTGCTGGGATTACTACAAAGCTAAAGCTTGTGAGATACAACCCCACCCCCACAACCAGATATGCGTGCTGCATCAGGTTATTAGCATCCTTTATAAAGACCTGAAGTTAATTAGCAAGTACACAGAGATGTGAATCCACACCTTAAATAGCAACACTGACGAGTTGCGCGACCAAACTCTAGATAGCCAAGGCTGAGCTCCTCCAAGCTCAAAAGAAAACACAAGCCCTGGTGATAAAATGACACCCTAAGATCAAGTTTGGTCTCAGACCACCATTTCGGAGGAGTCACTCATTTGGTGAAGCTTTACACTGGTTTACAACATATTTTCTGTGCTGTTTCAAGTCTAGCCACCACAGCACATCATCCTGGAAGGGAACCAACATAAAACTGAGGCTGGGTAGTCCAGAGCAAAACTATCTGCAAAGCAGTGTAGGACTAAGACTTGACTTAGCTTTCAGTTTACACAATCCCAGGTACTAGCAACTGATGAAAAGGATGCTGTTTCAATTTAACCATAAATTCAACCTGACAGTGTCACTTCAGTAAAGAAAACCATGAGGCCCACACAAATTTTAAGAGTCTACAAATTGAAATCTAGCCAACAATCAGCAAATATCTGATTTTTCTGAAAAATTCAGAGATGAAGGTAAGATTTCTTTTAAGCCTTACGTAACTCTCTAGATATGTTTTTATAAATGCTGATGTTTGTAGCTATGGCTGCTGAACAGTACAAAGCTTGCTGCGGTCTCCATCTGCATATGACGTCGTAGTATGCATAACACCCACCATTTTTATTAGCCTCCTCTAAATAATTACTCATTATCAAATTCGATCGGTAAATCAACTCTTTAGCTACATGCTGCATCATGAAAAGTAAATTTGCTTAAAAACCACTTCCAGTGATTAAAATTGGACAGACACTTGACTAAGAAAAGGGCAAAAGATCCTCCACGACCTTTTCCATCAAACCCACACCATGCCAGAAGCACGGCAATGTCTTTGATTCCTTTGCTGGATCCTCAGCAAAAGAGGATTACAAATAAGTGTAAGTTTTTACACTTATTAAAGTGTAAAAGCAACTTCAAGGTTCCCACCCTTGCTGCTCTCAAATATAAGGAATATAATCCTACAAAAGCAGCAGATGGGCAAGGGGTTTCCAAAGACATAAAGACACCCCAGGAAATGCCTGAACTGTTGAGTATTGAGCTACTGGAACATCATCCTATGGCCCATCAAAAGAGCTGCCAGCTGAAGACTGAGTGGCCAAGTTGGCCACCTATGCTGCACAGGGCCACACACCTGATTCTGGAGGAGAGATGGCGGATTGCAGCCACCGAGCTCTTCTCTTAAAGAGGATATGTGCTTGAGGAAGACCTTGATGGGATCGAAACCATGAGTATCTGCATACTCTAGCAGTCTTTAAAGGCCCAAATAACACCCACAAATCTGAGTATTTACCTGGTCTAAAAACCAACTGCAAACAACATCAGGTTAACCCATACAACTACTATTGAGAGAACATGATATGGCCAGCAGACCAGGATCTGGAGGCTCTATACACTGCAGATGAACAGCAGATGTTAACAGGGCAGGAAATGCTGATGATGTTGTGGTAACTGAAGTAAGGAGTAGATAGGCCATCAATTTGTTTCAACATTGACAGATACTGGGCCACTTCAACCAAAAATGCTTGTGGCATTTCACAGAATGGTTTGGGTTGGAAGAGAATCTCAATTCCTCAGAGCTGCCCTCCCCCTGAACAGCCTAAAAAATAACTTCATGACTAAGGTGTCTTTGTGGCATGCCTAAACTGAATTATCTGCTGTTTTCAGCCTGCAATACACCGATGCCTGGAAATCTACCCAAAGTCATGTACGGGGCAGTTTGCAACAAAAGGAGATACACAGAAAGCACTCAGAGAAGCCCTTCTGCGTAGGAAAGGCAATCTGAGTTATCAACCATTTACCAACAGGACAACTCAATCCCGTTTTTACTGAACTGCAAACAGCTCTGCATTTTCCTTAGCAAGAGCGGAGGTGGTGTAGCTGCAGATAGGTGCCTCTTACCTTGAGCTCCTTCCAGCTGTCAAGCAGCCTGGTAGCCAAATCGCTCACATCCACAATTTTGTCAGTCTGTTCTTGGCTCCTCTCACTCTCAACGTCAGATACGCCTTCCTCTTCGTCTTGAGATGGCGTTTCCATCGTGATGGGCTCTTCCAGCTTTGCACCATTGCTCTCTTTGATCTCTGCTTCAGGTTCAATCTCCAGCTCTGCAGCTTGGGGTTTGCTGCTCTCCACTGGCACATCAATGACAGCTTTGATGTCCTGCTGCTGATGCTCCTCTGACACCTCCATCGGGGCACTCTCCAGCTGGTCCAGGTCCTCTTTGCCCTCCTTCCCTTCCAGCTCACTGGTTGTATCTGAGATGGCACTGTCCATGCTGTTTTCACTTATAATTTTCAGCCTCCGAAATACCAGCTTCTTGGGGGTGTCCGTGTCACCTTCCCCACTCTGCTTGGTGGAAAGATCTGGCGTGTTGAGCGGTGTGTGAGCCCGTGAAGTGTTCTCACTTGAGTAGCCATCCCCTTCGCTGAGCTGTGGGACAGCAGTCTTGGTCTGAGCCCAGCGCTGAATAATGGGAAGCACTTTGCTCTCCTCCAGCATGTTCTTGGTAGGTATAGGCAGGAGCTCTAGTGTCTTCATAATCTAATTGCAAAGAAAAAAATCACATTGTTAGAGCCACCAGAATTTAAAGCCATCTCTAAACTGGAACGATTTCTTTTTCTTAACAAAAAGGTAACTGAAATATCAAAATGATGGCAACAAGGCATGGGTAAGAAATAATGATGCCCCTCCTCAAGGCTAAACTACAGCAGTGAACTGCTGCTGAGAGCAAATAAACCATAAGCATGTGGAAAAGAGTGAGCATTTAGCAATTAAACTAATTTAGCAATCAGTTGCAATTAAACCTATTTCAAAGAGCTCAAGCACTTACTAGTGGCCATACACATTCCTAGGACAATCAATACAACAATGCAGCATTTAGATGTGCTATATGGAACAAAACCTGATCAGAAATGTCAGGATAGATCAGCACTCAGAACAGCTTGACCAAAAAAAAGCCTGCAAACTGGTTGCAAACAAGTGAGAAAAGCTTTTTCTTCACTTAACAGTGGCGCCATATACGGCAGAAGAAGCTGGAGTGTTACCGGTGTTAGTGGAAAGGAGACAGTCTGCTGCTCATGGAGCTAAACCTTAAGCACAAAGAGATATGAACAACTGGGGACCTCCAAACCACAAGACAAGGCGAGCATCTCCGATATTGATGGCACTTCTAGATTATTAAACTGCGCCAAAATATAAGGCTGCCACTAGCAGCCTTAACAATGAAGTTGAAGTGCTTGAATCTATTCCAGGGGAAAACAGAGTCTAACCTTAACCTGACCACGGACTTCTCCAAAGCCAGAAGTCAAAGATGAGCTGGAGACGAGCCACCTTGCAGCTCTGCAATGCCATGGCACCTGTATGTCAGGGAGCAAGGAGGATAGGCACTGTATGTACAAAAATCCAGACTTGAGACTCCCTCAGAGCAACAGTTCCAACATGTATAAAGTAGGATGGATCCTATCTACCCCAAAGAAGAAAATACTGCAGTCCCAAAGAGGAACAGCTACCTTCTAAAAGCAGTTACTGCAACAGATTAAGTCAGCCCCTGTAGACTTGGTCTCAAAATATCTTTCTGCAGACTCAGGAGCAGTGCCTCTCCATACAGCAAGATGGAAGTGATGCACTGCAGCAAGAGGGACGTTCACTCAGTGGCTGTCAAGCACTTCTGCTTTGGCTAGAAGTACTGAAAAGCCACATCGCATGAGCGGGAGAGAAAACTGGAGGCACCTGCCAAATCCACGCCTTGCATACAACATGCATGGACCATCAACAACAACATGCTCTTCACAGCACAATGGAGATGAAGTAAGGGTAGGTCTACTCAAACTCTGTAAGTCAACAAGCTCTAACTTACTGTCAGAGATCCCAAGCCCCACGCACTGAAGTTTTCCAGGTATTAACAGTCAAAACTTTGTCTTAGTAAGGACAGATAAAGACTAGGAGGTGGAACTGGTGGCATTCCACTAGGACATACTGCAGAGCAAACAGATCTGCTGTCCTTCTAACCATCAGCAGCACAGAGAGAAGTACAGAAGCCATCTTACTAGGTCTGATAGTGATCTGGGCTCCAAGAATCTTCAGGTATCCTCATCCCACTCGAAGAGCTGAAAGCTCAGAAAAGCACACATAGGAAACTCTCCATCTTGTGACACCAACAGTGCCCATTTTAATAAGGGATCACCTGAACCGAAGTGGCTCCGAGGACTGAAGCACCTCTGCTATGGAGGCAGGCTGAAGAGAGCTGGGCTTGTTCAGCCTGGAGAAGAGAAAGCTCTGGGGACACCTTACAGGAGCTTCCAGTGCCTAAAGGGGCTGACAAGAAAGCTGGAGAGGGGCTTTCAACGAGGGCAGGTAGGGACAGGACAAAGGGGAATGGCTTTAAACTGACAGAGGGGAGACTGAGATGAGATGTGAGGAAGAAGTTCTCCCCTGTGAGGGTGGTGAGTCCCTGGCACAGGTTGCCCAGAGAAGCTGTGGCTGCCCCATCCCTGGCAGTGTCCAAGGCCAGCTTGGACAGGGCTTGGAGCAACCTGGTCTAGTGGAAGGTGTCCTTGCCCATGGCAAGGCGTCAGAAATGGGTGATCTTTTAAGTCCATTCCAACCCAAACCACTCTAGGATCATTCAAGGATTAAGCCACAGTGTTAAAGAGGAGAAAGGCATGAGTAGGAGACAACTCATCCAGAAATGCAAAGTACCAGCTTAGAGAAAAATCATGCTGGCCTAAGGAAGCTGGGTTGGGAAGGACTACTTCTGAAAACCAAGGAAGTCAGCAGGAGTAGAGGTACCCTGAGCTCTACAGCTCACACAGCTTCTGCTGCCTTGCTCGTGATGTGTGTCTGTGTGTACCTCTCCAAACTGCATAGCAGCCTTCTTGCAGAAGTGTCTTTATTAAGGGAACTTCCAGATGTATTTTTGCATGCAACAGCGAAGCGTGTATAGAAAACAGAAATACACAAGCTCCACTTCAGACTGTCAATACCTCAAATTCCCTGTGTGGTTCAGTACAGAATTAAACAGTAATGGCAATGGTCTTTATTTAAGTTTGTCTCATGTTGCTAACTCAGAACTCTAAGAAAAACCACAGGAGCAAATTATTTCCATATATGTCAAGGATCTCCCTTAAAGCACAAGTTTTAAGGCTGTAGTTCTGAGGATACCAAAGTTTGTTTTCATGAACACCTGGCATATAATACATACATTTTAAAAAAATAATAAAATCACCATGCTTCTGAGTAATTATTAAAGCTGTGAGGGAAAGCTTCAAACCCAAGGGAACTACTGACCTCCAGCTGCAACTTCAGGTTGTTAGCACTGCTTCCTCTTCCATCGCCCAGCTCCGTCATCCAAATCCAGAGGAGAGATAAGCCATGACACTCCAGGAAGGACTTCAGGCAGGACTGCGAGTGCGTATTCTGGATGAGCCACAGTAAGAGAGTCCATGGGAATGGCCAGAGACTTACAGGCAAAACCCGCTTTGATTTCCCCAGACTAACATGGCTAACTGCTCAACTGGGCTTATGTTACCTGTCAAACTCATCACAGAAGCCAGAACTACACACCAGCCAAGACCAGCGCGCATCTAACATCGTTTAAGTGGCCATAACTACTGGGTTAGGAGCAGTAACGCAGACAGCAGAACTGTTACAACAATTACCTAATGGACAGCTCAGACTGGGGAGTAAAACTTAATGATAAGGGATGGCACAGAAACCCAGCTGCGGCTCATCTGCGGTCAGATAGAGGTTAAAATGCAGGGTGATCTTGGAGAGGAGACAACTACAATTTTAAGCTGACAAACTATTCATTTACTCTCTAAGCCCTTACATATAAAGAATTCATTTACTTCTAGAAATGGGCATTTTGCATCACCATCCAGGCCAAGTTCCACCAAACATAAAATGAACAAAAGGTGGAAATCACATGTGATCTATCAAGCAGAACTGCTTGTCTCACACATGGGCTGCTGGCACCTTTCTCCCACTTTCCCTCTCTTCATCCACCAAGAGCTCTAAGGACATAGCTTAAAGAGGATGTAGGTCTCCCCGCTTCAGCTGGATCTTCCTCACCTGGATGAGTTTGAGGCAGGTGAGCTTCTGCTCCAGCGTTTCAATCCGAACCATCAGCCGAGATAAACTGAGAACTTGGTTCTTATCAGAGAGACCCTCTCCATTCTCCAGCAGCGCTTCCAGCTCCCCGTCCACCTACCACGGCCAAAGAGAAACAACTCTCAGGTCATACCAGGCTTGTGCTAACCCTACGTGATGGTAGACACAATCTTCGAGAGCCAAGAGAAGCCTCTCCCGAGCAATTTGCCCATATGGAAAAGAAGCCTGGCTTTAATTTGACTCAGCACGGTTGGGTTTCTTTTATCTGGCCTATTATGGTGGTTTGTTCTGCCGAGCACATATGCCAAAGGCAGGAATCCCTAGACTCCAACATCCATTTTCCCAAAAGAATAGCATGATTTAGATGTATACATCTAATACTGCATAGAGGAAATTCCAGGGGTACACACCAAAATACTTCCAGTGGCAAGTTTATCTTTTCATGTAGGAAAACAGATGTGTACTATGAGATTATCCTTAATTGCCAATAGATTTACTTCTTTAAATACCTAATGGGTATTTATGCTCTTTACAACCAGAGGCACATTCCTCTCCATGCAGACTGAAATATGATCATTCATAATTTACCTTACTCCTCGGTGCCACTAATTAGCATTTTAAGATACCTCATAAAGGGCTTATAAATAACTTTTTGGCTTCCTGACGCTCCAATACAGTAAATAAAAATGAAGCTAGCATTTTTATAGGCAGCTTCTCCCAAAAGAGCAGGTAACAAATCTTATCTGTAGGAACAGTTTTGCATCTCCAAGGACAGAACTACTACACCTTGTAGGAGGCAAAAAGAGCCCACAAAGGACAAACTCCATTAGATTGCATTGCTCAAACTTCTCTGCACAGTTTCCTACATCTACCATGTGAATCCATCCCTGCAATTCAGTATGGGGAGTTAGTTCATAGAACCACTTGGGAAGGATTACACGCATGAAAAGCTATAAAAAGACTAGAAAACCAGTCTGGATTTAAGTTACATATTTCATTCACATCCATCTGCAAACACAACTATAACTGAAGCCAGCACAAATGCGACACATGTTCATACAAGTTTCTCCTGGAAGCTGCCTTGCCCCTAGGCCACAGCAGTTAAGAGGTTCAAATTTCACATCCCAGCGTGGAGATGGCAAACATCTGTGCCCTCTCAGCTGTCAAATTTCAGGTAACATCCTGAAAAGTGAAGTTGGCATTGCCTGCCTTTCACCAACATTCAGAAATCATGCAATACAAACCAGATTTTTCAAACCAGGTAGAATTCTGTATGCTTTTTAGTAGCCCACAGTACTGATGACCAGATACTGTACCTGGGAAAGTCCCTCTCTAGTGGGACTTGCTGCTAAGTAACCCAGAGAAAGAAACAGATTTAACTAAAGCTCCAAGAAAACACAAGTACTGAGGGCACCTGTGATACAGTGATACAAACACATCTATGGAAAAGACAGAGCCTTAACACCATCATGAGTCACCAATCACAGAAGATGACTGCAGAGGTGAGCTGAAGACTCTCATACAGAAAATGAAGCCCGGAGTCAGCCCTTTGTAGCTGCTGCTCTTAGACATGAATAAGAACATGCATAGGAGGGAGACTCAGACTCACCGAGTCCTTCTTGCGGGAGCGCTCCTTTTTCATCTTCCCTCCAGCAGCTCGGATGCTGACCCTGTTCTCTCCTCCCAGGTAACCCCGGCAGTTGGCTGAGCCACAGAAACATTTCTGAGCTTCTTTGCTATAGGTGGGCATAAGCAACAGAGCAGTTTAATAACACATCAACCCCATCCACAGCAAGTTATTTTCCCTTACTCTTCAGTGCATCCTCAGAAGAAAGTGACAGCAACTTCCCTGCATGGCAAGGCTTTTGAGGCCACAGAAAACTCAAACTAAGTCTTTATTTCTTACATAGCTATGGTGACCCCGGATTGTCTCAGCTGGAAACCAAAGTCTGCTTTACTTCTAGGCTCTTTATAGGTCAAGAACCATGAATCAGAAACAAAAAGTTGGGGCTCTTGGGTCTGCCAACTTCTTACCACACACTGAAATCAATACATTATTTTTCCTAAAGAATATGTAATCAGGATTATACATCCATTAGGAAAAAGGCTTGCAATTTATACTCAACACAGAATAAAGATTCTCAGAAGTAGTTAAGATTCAGTAGTGAGATTCAGGCAATAGATATGCTCCCCATATACAGCCATGAGAGCAGAAGACATAAATTATATTACCTTCAGGCAGTATTTCTACAAAGCCTCTGTATTTTCTACTTGACACACCATAAATTTTAAACTACATACCACAGTTGCTTGGGAGAATGGTTGTTTTGGAGGTTTTTTTGGTAAGGGGGGTTGTGGGTTATGGGGCGGGGGGTTTATGTGCATAATCCACTGGAGGAACATGGCTTTGCAGCAGTAAGAACCAGGGAAGAAAACTGCAGGACCTTCTACAAAGCAGAACCTGAGCTCAGGAAGGACACCCAGAAGATCAGAGCTGGAAAATTCCATTGAGACAAGACTAAGCTCACTGAACTCAAATACACACGGTATCAGAGTGGGCCAATATAGCAAAATGATTCTCCATCAGAGAGACCCTAACAGGGCCACAATACTAAACCCGGCTTTGAGCAACCTGGTCTAGTGCAAGGTGTCCATGCCCATGGCCAGGGCGGATGAAACTGGAGAAGCTTTAAGGTCTCTTCCAACCCAAAACATTCAATGATTCTCTGATATTCCAATGTGCCTGAAAATTAAAGAGGCCTTGCTGCAAGAGCAACCAGAAAGACTAAGTTTGCCTTCCTTCCTGAAAGTTTGCACTAGGAAAAGTCCATGACAGCATTTGACGCTTTAGCACAAGTAATTTAAAAATACAATTAAAAATTAGTTTCTGATTCTCCTCCTTACAGAAAGGGCCACAGTGTTGCAGGAGACAGGATCCAGAAGGAAAAGGAAGAGACGCTTCTTAAACAACTATATTCAGTAAGAAGCCTAGAGATTATAAAATGGATTTACAATTAATCTCATAGTTACAGGTTGCTTCAAGCTGATCAGATGCTGTTTTGTGCTCACTAAAGAGAGTGAAATACTTCACCATACACCTGGACAAGCAGTAATATGGAAATACTCAGCTCAGGTTTAGAGAAGGGAGCCAAAGCCCACACTGGAGCTTGCACACCTGCACCTCTGGAGTCAGTCAGGAAGAGAGGATGCCCTATCTATTGGGGTTTTACAGCTCTGCAAGTATTTGCAAAGTCATAAAACAGGGGTGGGCGGGGAAGAAGAGGCATTATTTAAGATCACTGCAAAGTCTGGAGCTTGGATAATAAATAATTAGACAAGGGAAAGCAACAGTCAAGATAATTATCTGGGAAATTTCCACTGGGGAGAGATGGTAGGAAGCGGAACAAAAAAGCAATAAAGTGAATTGGAAAAGACAAATCAACAGGAAATTCCTCTCCCAGTCTCCTGTGTTAGAAATGGAAGAAAATTATTCAGGTAGCTTTTTATACAGTTGAATTCCAGTTCATTTCCAGCTGCTCTGTTAGACGCGGCTTTGTAATGATTTGTTTTGGAGCAAGACTGCACCAATGCTCACAAAACCCACTTCCAGCAGCTTAAGCAGAGAGAGATGAAACGTACCCATATCTCTGGAACTGGTAATCAAACGTTAGCTCTGAGCCCGATGGGACTAGTTTGGTGGTGAAAAATCCAACTCTGAGCTGCCCGTTCACAGTCCACTGAAGCAAGGAAAAAACAAGATGACAGCAGTTATTACAAAAGCCAGGGCTGACTCTGGTTTTGCTTTGAATGAACAAGATTAAACCTTCAAACAGCATCACTGATAAATGTAAAGAGCAAAAAAGCAACAAAGAGAGATAAAGGAGAAATGCTTTTCACTCTGAGCTTGCTAAGTCGCAAGGCAGTGGAAGTGAGAAGCCAGCAGCTTTGATCCCACAGTTTACCTTTTGTGTCTCGCAGTTTGGTTCACAGCTGTGGTTCATAAAACGAGAGCAGTTTCCTTTCTGGGTAGCATCGATTATCTGAAAAGAAAAGAAGCAACAAATACAGTGAAACAGGCTCCCTCTCTCTGCACCGCCAGAAACACGAAGCAGTATAGCTATGAACATCACGCAGTTGAAGACAACCCACGTAGAAGTTACCACCCTCTCCTGCTCCAGCTATTGACTTTATATGGTTTGGAGAATGGGTTTTATAGTGATACTAAGTGCCCCCCAAAAAGAAGAGCACTAAGCAGCTGGCACACGGTTCTTAGTAGCACGTTAATGCAGAGTTCTTCAGTTGGGTTGGTATCCCAATTTTTAATCTGTTTCTGACCCTCTGATATGCAGTACAGCGACCATGAGGGCTAGGAAAGCCAAACACCTTTGCCATGCACATCAGACTCAAATAAGAAAGTTGTCTCCTGCATCACTGCATCCTCTTTTTCATAACTGGAAACACTCCCCTGTGCCCCCTTGTGATCACACAGCAATCCCATGGCAGCTACAAAAAATGCTTACTTTGGGGGAAAAAAAAGTATTTTTAGCTCATTTACTGTAAAGCTACCCAGACCCAGAAAGTCTTGACAGAAGAGACAAGCAGAATATGATATTAAATTTCTATTTATAAGCTTTGTTCTCAGCAAGGGAGGGCTCATTGCCCAAGGTAAGCAAGGCTGCGCTCTCTGCATCACAGCTCTGTAATCCCATAGGACTGAAGCAGAGATAAATAATTAAGCACATCTGGTATATAAATATTTCAATGTCACTAATCCTGCACATAGGGACTCCAGCTAAAATCGTCCCAGCTTAACCTAGCTCTGTGAGCAAGGGAAGAAAGGTAACAGGGCTTCTTGGTGTGTTTTCTAGACTTGTTTTGTTGGTCATTCAAGAAGGCTGAATTTGGCTTGAAGCATCTTCCTGTCATGGGACACAGATACAGTTTCTCTCCCACAGAGGTTTGCTCATGTGAAAGTGATGGGCCATACCCCATTCCTTCCCTTGGGAGGACAATTTCTTCTCTCCAAGGACCGGGATGCAGTTAGACTGCCAGATTTCCACTAAACTAGGTTGAAACTGAGCAAAGGGTTAAAAAAAATGATTTAAGAATGTAAGGCATGACAACACAAAGCCAGCCAATGTTTTCTTTGGCTCACCACTCACCTCATCATTTTTCAGGGCCATGAAATAATAGTGAATGTTCTTGTTCCGGGCATATTCCTTCACACGAGCCTTGAACTCCTTGTGATCCAGCACTTCTCCACAGTACTCCAAGACAAAAGTGTTGCTGCAAAGCCCAAGGGAAAAAAAACAAACATCACTCTGCTTTGCCACAAGCAAGAAACACAAAGGAAAAGAAAACAGCCACTGTGGAGATGGGCTCTCTGAACACAACTTGCAGCCTGGTCATCCAGGTGGTGAAGCTACGATTGTTGTATACCTTAATCTCAGGCAATTCTGATTAATTTATTTTCTATGCTATCACAGAGGCAGGTATATCACAGTGAAAAGCCCAGACACAAGAATAAAGCCACCTCTCAAGCGGGGTTCATTTAATAGAAGAGTAAGACCTTGTGGGCCCTGTCAAGAGGACAAAGAGTATTAAGAGAAGGTGCAGGCAGGTGGTTGGCATCAACTGAAATGGAAAACCTGTCTGCACCTTCCTGGTCTGGAGGGTGAAATGAAGGGTCAATAAAACATCCTTTATAGCCACAGGAAAAGTGAATTTAAAAGCAGAGATGGAAGAGAACAAGGAGTTACCTCTATGCTCAGACACAAACCTAACAGGTTGCATTCTGCAGCATAGTCGGGCTCTAAACCCTCTGGTCTATGAAGGCACACTGTAATATATCTTCCTTGCTACCTGTCCTGAGTCTTCCCTTGCTATCTGTCCTAAGTCTTCCCTTGCTAAATATCACCCTGAGCTCCACCTAGACTAGGCCTTAGGTGTTTTGAGCTCACCCCATTTCCTTCCCATCATTAATCCCTCCAGCAGTACTGTGCTGGCCTTCCAGCCCATGTGAATAAATGATACCCA
This sequence comes from Pezoporus wallicus, assembly GCF_028554395.1. NCBI lineage: Eukaryota > Metazoa > Chordata > Aves > Psittaciformes > Psittacidae > Pezoporus > Pezoporus wallicus. Next base: position 965,287 of record NW_026637044.1, on the reverse strand, counting down.
CCTTCACCCATCTCTGTGCCCACCAAATGGTGCTGAAGGACCACATTTTTACAAGGGCACATAGTTACAGACCAAAGGGGAATGGCTTCAAGCTGACAGAAGGGAGATTTAAATGAGACATGAGGAAGAAGTTCTTCCCTGTGAGGGTGGTGAGGCCCTGGCACAGGTTGCCCAGAGAAGCTGTGGCTGCCCCATCTCTGGCAGTGTTCAAGGCCAGTCTGGATGGGGCTTGGAGCAACCTGGTCTGGTGGAAGGTGTGCCTGCCTGTAGCAGGCGGGCTGGAACTGGATGGTCTTTAAGGCGCCTTCCAGCCCAAACCATTCTAGGATTCTATGACATATTTACCCCCTTACCCAAGATGGTCTTCACACAACTACCTCCTTCCCATCTTTCTCAATGTTCCTGATCCTACCCCACCTAGCAGATACAGTGCTTGCTATGGTAAGATGCTCACTATCAGCTGCATTTTTAGTACAACCTTGTCTTCAAAAGAAATTCCTAAACCTTTAAATAAAACTGGATCTGGCATTTCCACACAGGGCAACAGTCCCCATCACTAATACTTCTCTGCGCATGCACTACTTTATAAACAACGGGACCCTCCTCTTGCAAAGGTTACATCCAGCAGCACCAGGGACTCCCCAGATTATGTGGCAAATCTGGAAAAGGAAGAGCCAGAAAACGCTATGAATCTCACCCTCTTCTTAGACACAGTTGCTGTGCAACAGGACAGTGATGGGGAGCGCTCACTCATTTTGACAGGTGCTCAACACTGTCATCTTCTACATAAACATAGTATGAAGGCACTCTTGGTTAAACATATCAGGTTGAGAATGCAGAATTGTTTTCACTGCATTTTAGATAAGCTGGCATACGTCTCCAAAGCAATCAAAACTCTTCCACGTATCTTCCTGTGAATTAGTCTCATATAGTCGATAAGGCAGTAAAAAAACTCTGCTGTAAGACCTAGAGCTTTCTCAAGTGTCACAAGCACTGCTGGATTCCTCAGAACTCTCTGTCTTCAACAGAAGCCAAGAAAAAATTAATTCAGAGTTTCCACGGAAACTTACTATAAACATACAGAGCTACAGAAAATCTTTGCACAATTAAGTTCTAGGCAGATTGTCTTGGTCTCTAAGCTCAGTCCCTGGTGCTCTTGAAGATGAACAGACTCACCATGCCCATCCCACAACCTTTTGAGATGGAAATGAGAGCCTGGTGCAACTCTGGTGCACATCACCTCCTCCCTCATGGCAGGACACTCCAGTGGGTTCATCTACAAAGTATGTCACTCATCTGTGGAAGAGCACAACCAACTTCTGCTCACCTGGCATGGATCTGGGAGGACATCCACACCCACACAACCTGCACACTCAAGTGGTGAGGTCAGAACCTGAGGTAGAAAAAGCCACCTGAGACCTCCTAGCTGTAGGAGCATGGCAGTTCACTGCAGTCGCTTTTACCTTCGGACATCTCTCACCCTGCTCCTTTCTCCCAGCAAACCCCATCTTTGTCTCCTGCTCATCCTGCTCCTCCCGCTGCACCTTGTGCTTCAGGCTCCAACAGCTCTATGAATGCCTCTGCTTTTCTCACTTCTCTCCCGGCCTCACCTAAAGCTCTTTTTACTACTGGGCATATAAGAAAACACCAGGTTGGCAACACACAAGACAACTCCTTGAGTTACTCTGCCCGGTGAGAAGGCACTCCCATCTCAGAGCTGCTCCTTGCACACACACCTGTAGAGTAAAATGTACCTAACACTACTCTTTTTCCCAGCCACACTCACTTTTTGAGTGCAAGCTCCCAAACAGGACCATAACACAAAAAATATCAACGTCCATCCTGCTGCCGACCTAGGAGGGGACCAATGGGGTGAAGCACCACACAGCCCTTGCGTTCAAGTCCCACCAGCTTCCTTGTGCCTTATAGTGTCAGTAAATGAACTGATCCAGGTAAATATCGTCTTGCTTGAGTGAAAGAGAGATGAATCAAACACAGACTCGGATCCGTAAACATGGCTGATGTACTTCCAAGTACAGCCATTAAGTAACAACAGGCTAATGAGGGAGGAAAGATCCCCATAGGGTCTTCCTGTAGTCTGAAGGGGAGAAGAAGGAGGATTTGACAAGAGGGTAATTCTTGCAGAGGTGGGAAGAGCAGAAGAGACACAAATCATTCTGTGATTCTATGAAGCCACAGCAAGACTGTCAGAAACCCTAATGAGAAGAGCAAAACGGGTGTTTTGTGGATTAGTGGATGTGCAGGTCCCAATAACCAAGAGGGACAGAGCACAAGGACAGTATATAAAGCTAGAAGAACCTCAGTAAAGCTACTAATGTCAATGAAACCAAGAAAATGCAAGGAACTTATTTTCCCTTCACAAGGGAGTAAAATAGCAGGAGGATGCCATTCAAAGAGCAAATGCTTACGATGGCAGATCTTTGGCAGCTCTCAGCCCCCAGCCTTTCTTCTCAGTGAGGATCACTTCAACGTCTGCATGCTGTTTCTTCTGGAAGCGCCTGTTGGAGCAGTAGTCACCGTTTGGGCACCTGGAAGAACTAAGAGAAAAAAAATGGAACAAATCAATTCCTAGCAGCACAACAACGATAACTGGAACGGCTCACATGGGAAATAGATACCAAGTAACCACAATAAATTCAGTGTAAAATTTTCAAATGGGTTTCGCTATAAAAAGCATAACCATCTGATTACCAACATGCAAGTGCACACAATTTATTTCTGGAAGGAGGACAAAAACAGTTGGAATGCTAATGTGGCTGTACTTCTATGTCTTATAACCAAAATGGGATGAACTGGCCTCCTCTCCACGTTTTATGGGTTCTTTCCCCAGGATATCCCCTTCTCCTATGTCTACTGCCTGGGCAAGGAAATAGAAAACAAACAGATAATGCCAGATAATTTCTCTCTTTCCATCCCAGCTGTGACAATCTTTCTGCCAGGTAGGTGAATGCCACTAAGCACCCCTTCCCTGCCTCCCTCCCACAGAGCAACAGCTCTTTCTCCTCCTAGCCTCTCCCAGAAGACAAAAGGAAACACCATCTGTAACCTGTTGAGGCTCTGGGGAGAGGAGAGATGCAAAAGGAGAAAAAAAAGAGGAAATAATGAATCACTGTGTTCTGAAATGGTTTGGATTAGAAGAAACCTTAAAGCCCATCCAGTTCCAACCCCCTGCTACGGGCAGGCACACCTTCCACCAGACCAGGTTGCTCCAAGCCCCACCCAGACTGGCCTTGAACACTGCCAGCAATGTGGCAGCCACAGCTTCCCTGGGCAACCTGTGCCAGGGACTCACCACCCTCACAGGGAAGAACTTCTTCCTCACATCTCATCTCAATCTCCCCTCTGTCAGTTTAAAGCCATTCCCCCTTGTCCTGTCCCTACCTGCCTCTGTCAAAAGCCCCTCTCCAGGTTTCTTGCATTCCCTTTCATGCACTGGAAGCTGCTCTAAGGTCCCCCCTGGAGCCTTCTCTTCTCCAGGCTGAACAAGCCCAGCTCTCTCAGCCTATCTCCATAGGAGAGGTTCTCCAACCCTCAGAGCATCTTTGTGGCCTCCTCAGGTCTCAGGTAGAGAGCTTCATTTGCATTCCTGACTCCCTCCAACCATGCTTAGAGGACTAGAGCTAATGCTGAGGAACAGAAGACTCACAGCATTTGTAGCAGTGTTAAACAGGAGGTTGCTATGGCCTAGCCTCCTGCAGATCATCTGAAATCAGATTTAAATATTGGTGTGTAGGCTCTGAAGATGACTCCACACCAGCCAGTGAAAATGAGAGCACACAGCCAGTGCACTGCCACTGCCCAGGGAATCCTCTGTGATTTCAGGGACTCCCAAGTCATCTCACAGACAACACTGCCCAACTCTGGCAACTCCTGAAATGCTGCTTACCACTCTATCATGAGCAGGCGATTGAGACAGTCTTCTCCACAAGCAACCTCCCCCTGAGCTCGCTCTTCTTTGGAAAGTGGAGGGCATTCACACAGCATTCGTTTAATATCCCGGTGAGATTTGTTCTTCTTCCTACGGAAGACAAGTCATTGAAATACAGGTTAGACAGCATCTGGGTAGAAAAATTACTCCTCAATCTTTATCAGTTGCTGTAAGAGGCAATCAATTTATTCTCTAGAAACTGCACATACGGATTGATTACCTTTGGAGAACCACGGGAAGATAGGATACTTGGTTTGTTTTGAGCAGGAAGTGATGAGGTGATGAATCTCTGATCATAAAAGATTTAACTTTTTTCACTTCTGCTCAATGTCCACAATCCAATCTATTTTCAACGTGGATCTGCACGTGCACCTACACCCAAAGGAAGAACTAAAACCCCTTCATTTTGTCACACAAGAAGCCAATTTCCAGAAAATTCAGACCTGATTTTTCTAGACTTTTTTATGTGGTGAGAGGATTTCTCACCACATAACGCAAGTTCTAAGATTTAAACTAAAAGGGTAAACTTTGATGAGCCTCCCAGGAAATGCTATATTCTGTAATGATATATAATACTACACAGACAATCTCCAGAGATCCCTTCCAATCTCAGCTATTCCATGACAGTCCACTTGGTTTCACTGATGCAAAAGTCAGGAGAAAAACTATATTCTAAAATATTAACACATAAACTGAGCTCACATCACATTTTACAGCAGCATCATTCTAATAAAGCAGACTGTAGAGGTTAGCTCTGCTTTAATGTCAAATAAGATGATGAAAAAGGAAAGAAAACTGTAGTTATGGAAAAGGCAGGGCATCAAAGGCATCTACTTATTGATATTTTAGTTGCCATGTGATGATAGGGAAATGGTTCAGAGTGTGGATCCCAACAAGACAAAAAAAGCATGAGGAAAAAAACGTGGACTGAAATAAAGAGCAGGTTTTATCAGCATAGAGGTGGTCCATATTCAGTCTCTGAATCAAAAACATATTTTAAAAAGCACTTATTAAAAAAAAAAAAAATCCAAACATTTTAAGGAACAAAATACGTGGCAAAACCTTGAGTGTTAAGACCACAACACATGAAGCCCAAGAGGGGTATAAATTCAAGCGTCGCCTTGTGCTCGTGCTGCGTGAGGGTGCCCTCGCTGCTGGCGAGCGCTTGGTGTCTGATGGTCCAGCGGGAAACACCGTTACTCAACCACCCCTGAGAAATCATGAGATGAAAAAGGACCATGAGGTTAACTGAAATGGCAAATTAAATAGGCATAAATCATCAGCAGGCCTTGTTGTAGTCTGTGCCAGGAGTAAGAATTGGTTACATGCTCATAAGGAGCTCCTACATACACGTTAAAGCCAATGGAAGCATGGTTTTGACAAGGATGAAGGTAGTTAAGTCCTAAAGCAATACACCTACTAATCACCCCTAAAGCTAGGAAATAGATAATTTTATTTTCCAGGGATCATATCCCATTCAATGTTCCCATGCAAAAGGGAAAAGGCTAATCTGCAGCTAACAGCTATCCTCTGATATTTCAAATGACAGTCTCTTAGATCTAAAATCACTCATCTGAGATGACAAATAATTACATGCAAATAACCAAGGCCTTTGGAAATACGCTTAGTTTGTCCAAAACTTTTCCCACACCCAGATTTCCCTGTGTCTTCAGAGCTGGCATCTGGAGACACTAAACAGACAAGATCTGGTAAGCCCAGATGTGATGCTGCTATACACTCCTCTGGGCTCCAACACAGCTGCACCAAGTTGGTGCTGAACAGTGGGCAATAAAGCAAAAAGCTTGGAAAATAATTTAATCACTCTTACAAACTACCATGGGCACAAATATAACATGTTTACTTGGTGCAGATGCCAGTAATCCCACATGTGCAAGTCCTGCTTGATACTCAAATCAACACTAGAGAAAGGGGATGCTGCAAGACAACTGAGAAGAGGGTATAAATAAATCATCCTTCCCCCACATCCTTCCATCTTTTGCCTCTTTGCATCACCAGGACCTGCCTGGGCCCAACTGGGGGTTTCTGTTTAGGAGAAGAGACCCAAGGTGGATTAAATGCTTGCCCAGTGTCATCTGCTCTATGAGCAGCTTTGGCTCATGCAGGGAACACAACATGCCTCCCTCTCCCTCCAAATATTACCCATCAAAAGCCCACCAAACTCTCACAGAACCAAATGTATGTTAGAAACTGAAATTGCTACAAGCAAGACAAAAAAAGGGTAAAAAAACCCTCAAGTTACCTTTCCGTCAAATACACATTCTCCTCAATAAGGTCAAAGTAACAGGGCATCTTTCCTTGCTTGGCAAACTCCTTCCAACGCTGGGGGTCTCTGAAGTCATCCATGATACACAACCGACCAACCATGGAGGCGTCCTGTGGTGCCAACTCCACTTGCTCCTCCTCCAGTTTTGCCTTCTTCTTCTCCCTTGAGTCCACGTCACTCTCGGAGTCACTCTCCAACTCTGGGCGCCTTTTTTTTGGTGGACCTCGTTCTTTCACATCATTTTTTTCCAAAACCTTCACCTCCTCCTTCTTCTCCCCAACAGGTACCGGCTCCTTGGTCGAATTGCTGCTGATCTCATGTCCCTGCACAGAGCCTTCTTCTTGCTGTCCAGGCATCTGGCTTTTACTTGAGGGACTGGGAAAACGAGGCTTGCAGTCATCATCCCACCGGTCATCTTCTTCGTACTCCTCATGATCCTCCGTTAGAGAATCAGGTACTTGCCCTTGAATTCGTTCACAATTAGCTGCAGAAGGTCTGCTAGCAGACCTCACATCCCAGTAACCATTGCCTTGCCAGTAACTCTGAGAGCCACCATATGCGCCCGAACCCGGCTGGTAAATGTAGCCCGAGTAGCCCCCAAAGCTGCTATCTGGCTGCTGGTAGGTGCTACTGGGCTTCTCTGGCTGGGAAAAGTCCCAGCCCAAGCCACCCAGCTCCTCTGTTGTTTGAAAACCATCCAGCCTGGTGAAGTCTCCACCACCAGTCTGGTTAAGCCCACACCTCCCTTGCCTACTGTCTGGCTTGGAAGAGTTCATCTGGTGCTTATCAGTGCTCTCAAAACTCTCTGACAGGCAAAATGGCTGCTCGTCCTGTTGGCCAATTGGCCTACCAATGGACATCAGCTCCTTCAACATTATTCTCTCATCTGGGTTGGGTTTGCTGTGGGAATCTGTCGTTAGGTCTGCCTGACTTGTACTGTCAACGCCATCACTCTGAGACTGGCACGGATCCATCCGCAGCTCCTCCATCTCCTTCCTGCTGAGCTCGGTAGAAGTTGCTGGACTCTTCTCCATCCCTCTAGGAGAATATCGGCTCTCTACTTGTGGACCACCTTTACTTGCCATAGTCTCTAACCTCTCTTCATAGTAGGGTCTACTCGGCTCTGGTCGCTCATCGTCCCAGTGGTCAGAATAGCGCCGGTTGCCCTGGCTGCTCCGGGAGGAGCCAGGGCTGCTCTCCTCCATAGCAACGGTTGAGTTCTTTGGTACAACCACAACAGACTGCAGCCGTTTCCGTGGTGTTCCATCATCAGAATCCGAGTCCTCCGTGTCACTGTCTTCACTGCCCCCCTCAGTGTCACTATCCCCTGTGTCAGAGTAATCATCATGACCATCAGGAACAAATTCAGTGGCGTTGCCACTACTGTCACATGTTGGGGCTTGACTTACTGTCTCTGTTTCTTCTGCGGTGACAACAACATCACAGGAGGGAAAAAAGGCATCTGGAAAAGCCGAAGCCACTAAAGGCTCATTTCCCTCATCCTTCTCACCCAATACAACAGGACACCGAACTCTTAAATCATCGAACCCAACACCCTCAGTGGAAACAGCACTTTCTTCCACGACCTCTCTGCTGCGGTGCTCCAGCGGCACTTCTGAATAGTACGAATGCTCATCTTTGAATGATGGCTTGCCTTTTGCCAAACCAAGATCAACATGCTGAGTCTCCAACTCAAGCACATCTTCGGTTTCCGAATGCTGGAGCACCTCCTGATGTCCATCCGGCGGTGGCACATCCCATTTGGAAGAGACGCTTTCCTCTGGGATAGGATGATCTGACCTGAGCCTCAGGGAACAGCCATCCTGGGAGAAATCCCTGCTTGAGCTCTCCACTGCCAGGCTAATAGGATGACTATGCTCTTCATCACAGGCAGACTTTGAGAGGTGATCCTCCGTGCTCTCATAGTCGCACGTAACAGTCTGTGGCTCTACCTGCACGTCCAGAAAAGACTCAGATGTAACTTTTAAATCTGCTGGTTCTGCTTCAATTTCAACTTCCGAATGATACAAAGCAGGGGCAGCATCGTCTGAAATGTAGCAAAAAAATGGTTCTTTGGTTTTATCACATGGAGTCGCCTGATCATCCAGCTTCTTAAGCACAGTTTCAGGATGATCTACATTCACAACGGGCAAAGGGGTGACTTCCACTGGCTGCTGCGGGACTGGAGCCTCTGCTTCCCTAAACAGACTGCTGCACTCACTGGACTGGACCTGAGAATTATCCAGCTCTTGCTCTTGAGATGCGTATGTGTTCTCAAACCCATTAGATGGCAAAGGATACGATGGACTTGCCTTCACAACAGACGATACTTCTGACCGACACAGGCTATCATCAGAAGATGGGACAACATCCTCTGTTTTGGAGGCAGTGGAAGTTGCCAAACCTTCAGCCTTATCCTCCGGGGACCCATTTACACTCAGCTTTGTGGGGAAACATGTTCTTAACTGATCGTGTTTTATCTGTAATAGAGTTTCTTGCTCCTTAACACTGCCATAGCATTCATTTCCTGTAAGTTCCTCAGACTTTGAGTTAGCAAAACCCACTTTCGATTCGTCTGCCTTTTTACAAGCAGGCGAATCATTTAACTGGTTTAATGGAGAAAGTGTCTTTTCCCTTTCATTTTTTTTCGCAATGGACACCCTGATCTCATTGCTTTTTAGACAAGAAGTCTCTAAATCTAGAGAATTAGACTGCTGTTTTATTTCTTCGATTGATTCTGTACAACAGAAAGAACTCTTAAACTTATCAGGCTTTGGTGCAGGGGTCTTTGAAGGGGTGGACTTATAACGGGAGGAATTCACATTACTGTCAGGCTTAGAATGGGATGTCCCCTTTCGATAGCCTAGCTCATCAAGGGGAGAGCACCTTTTGGTTACTTCACTTTCTGAAGTCCTTTTTGAATCTCTATCTGTTTTCAAAGAAGACCTTCCTCTCCTCTCCATGTCAGCATAAGATGACTCTACTTTGCTATCCCTGTCCGACTTAGAGTAAGAAGACCTCGAGTCTCTGTAGGAGGAGGAGGAGTAGGATGATGTACGCCTTGAGTCGCTCGATCTGGAATGTGTCCTCCTGTATTCATCCTCTGAGTCCGAACTCTCTCGTGCCCTGCTGTCCGCATATGAACGGGAATATCTCGACCTTTCCCTGTATGGGGAGCTCCGATAGTATCTGCGGTCTGATTCATAGTAATGTGAGCGCTCCGACCTTGAGTAGGAAGAGCTGGTTCGGGAGCCTCGATCAGATCGGGAACGGGAATGAGATCGGCTTCGCCTTCTCTCTCTGTCTGATCGAGAGCGGGAGGACACATACCGTGAATCTCTGTCTGATTTTGAATAGCTCGAGTACTTCTCATCCCTGTCCGACCTGGAGCGCGAGGAGGACTTCCCCACATCATCACTTCTGAGGGATGTGGAGCTCCGCCTGGGATCTCTCTCCTTCTCTGTACTGGATATCTTCAGCTCATGTGACCGTTGGCTGGAGGAGGTCCTCACCGAATCTTCATCGGACTCAGAGCCCTGCACAGTTCCATCAGACTGGGAGAACTTCCTCTTCGACCCCTGCCTCCGGGAGCAGAGGGCAGCACCCTTTGAGCCATCGGAAACCTCATCCTCTTTCCCAATATGGGAATCTTCCTTCTGCGGAGTTATTTCCGTCTGCTCAGGCATGTTTTGAACTACACGTTCTTCCGAACCATGCGATACCACATCCTGCTTGATATCCAGCTCCAGACCTTCCTTAGGCACCACATGGCACAGCTCCCTCAAAGCAGGAACTTCAGCTTCCACGGGCGGTGTCAGCAACAGTGTGGACATCAGCGTTACTGGCAGTTGTGGCAAGACTGCTGCTGCAGGAACAGGCATCGATGCTGCTGGAAACACTGCTGGTGGTGGTGGAGGAGGAGGAGGAGGAGGAGGTGGGGGAGGCGGTGGTGTTGAGGGAAAGTCCGCTGCCAATGCCACCAGTTCTGTTACTGGTGCCACAGCTGCCGGTGGCGGCGGTAGCGTTGTCACTGTAGCTGGTGGAGGTTTTGCTGTGACATTAATTAAGTGTTTTTTAAAATGGATCTTCCCTAATTCTACCTTCGGTTTTGGAGGTGATGACTCCTCAGCTGAACCAGCGGCATCCCCCAGGTCCATTTTAGTTTTGGGGTTAAAGTCAGTCTGAAGGGGTACTGCTGGGGAGTTCTGAGTTTCATTTTGTTTCTCGTTTCCGAGACCAGTCAGAAATCTATTCGGTAAGGTTTTCTTGGTTAAACTAAAGCTGAAAGACACCTTTTGTCTTCCCTGCTCCTCAAGGTTAACCTTTGTTTTGGTGCCTTTGGGCAAAAAACGACTGGAAGCAACGCCTTTAAACACGGGGCCTTTGATAAAGCCAGCTTTCTGCACGGTTTCAGGCTTGCCCTACAAAAGATAAAGAAGATGAAGTTAGAAGAACCGTTTGGGGGGTTTTAACAGTTCTACAGGCATACTAAATAGTTTTCTTTTATCTGGTGAATTTTTCATGACAATAAAACAGAAACTGATACCCTGGGCTGAAGTCTGGGACAGCACAGACATGATGCCTTCTGTGCCTCACTCTCTCTTGAACAAAATCAACTACCCAGCCAATTCCAGTTTGGAGCAAAAAATCCTCTGGGGCCTGGGCTGAGGCTTAACTGACTCATTAATAACCAAATGAGAAGCCCTTTTCTGATATAATTCTTATTTCTTTGAAAAATAGATAGTTTAACATATAAAGTTAAATGAGGAGATAGTACTGCTTTATTTACGCTGTGTCTATGGTCTTGGGCTATAAAATAACCTGTATTTTTAAGATCTAAGTGTGTTTGTTTTCACATTCCAGGAGGCTGCAGCTGGATGCATTTAATTTCAGCATAAATCAGACTATCAAGAATTACAGCAACAATTTTAAGCCCTGTCCTTTCCCGCCTCCCACTGACAGCATTATCTCAGTCATTAGTAATTCCTAATAAGTTTCCAGGCTGAGGCATACTATTAATAGAACAACCTTCAAGAACTCCCATCAGGACCCAGTCATGCATGATGACTCTGTTACCTCAAGGCCAACCAACTGTAATACACTGCTCATGCATCTCACCAGAAGTCTTCTGCTCAGGATCTCGCTCACAACACTGCAGTGAGGACCATGCTACAGAAAGTCTGTTTGCTTTTTATGCTAATAAGCCAAAAGTCATCTTCTCTAGGACATTACACACAAATACAGGCTGAGGGAGACTGGACTGAGAGCAGCCCTGAGGAGAAGGACTTGGGGATGTTGGCTGAAGACAAGCTCACCATGACCTGGCAGAGTGCGCTTTAAGCAACCTGGTCTAGTGTGAGGTGTTCCTGCCCATGGCAGGGGGTTGGGACTGGATGAGCTTTAAGGTCCCTTCCAACCCAAACCATTCTGTGATTCTGTGATTAAGAGCTCAGGATCTCCATCAGGAAAGCTCCCGTGACAGCACTTGTAACTGAATCCTGGCTTTGGAAATGGGGCAAGTGCAGAGCAACAAAGCTCCTTTAACATGGGAACCTCTTACCCTATCCAAGTCTGAGATTAGCAATTTTCAGAGCACAAAACACCATATGTTTACCCTTAGTATTTCTCCAACTATTTTAAGGCTTAAGGTTTGTCTGTGCAAAAGCTGTGTCACAGGAGTGTAGACCCTAAAGACAAGTATCACGGCACCATGGTGAAAGGGTGTTCTTGTCAATAATCTTTATCCCCTTAAATCCAAATTGCATTAGCGTAATTAAATCTTGTGTGAGAAGCATTAAGTCCAATGGAAACAGTTGTAGCCATGTAAAAACCAGTACAGAGCTGGGTTTTACTCCCGTAACTGTTGCATGAACACAACTTTGGCAGCAGCAGCAGTTTTCCTGCAAGCCACTGTGAATTATTACATACTTTGTTAACCTTTAACTTTTGTAAAACAACGCATAGTTGCTCAGGCAAGAGGCACCATAGTAAATTATTAAGTAAGATGCTGGTGGAATGGAAACCCCAACCCATTCTGTTCGCACCCCTGGACATCACATACACAAAAATGTCCTTGTTTCTGAGGAAACGCATGGGCATTTATTTTAATGGTGAAAACCACACCATGGCCTCCACATGACTAGACTTTTGGCTACCAACACAGCACTGTACATGCATTTGATCTTCAGCAGCAGATATTAACTGCATTCTAGAAAAAATGGGTGCAAAAAATAAAAAGTACTCTTTTTAAATGGCTGTTATTTATATGGGTGCATTTTCATGGCTGCTTTAAATGAGGGTCGTGGCTAAAAGGGGACCAAAACAAAGTGACCCTGAAAACAAAGTGTACGTCCACACACTTGCCCAGCTCTGAAACATGCTCCTCTCTCCACAACTGCTTCACAACCATCTCCAGAAAGTCATGCTGAAAATACCATCCCTGTTTTCAAAAGAATCCACACACCAGAAGTGATCCAGAGACTAATACACAAGTATATAAACTAATTCATGGAAGAATAAAAGACAAAATCAAGTGTCCAGCCTGTTTGGTAGGAGCTTCTACATGTCTGAATGCTACCAAGATCACCCTCCCATAGGACACTTGTCTCAGCCTCCTGAAGAGCAAAGGAATAGCGTTTACTTTCTGGGTTTGTGGAGTCAATTATTATCCCTACACGCCCAGAAATTCCCATCTTTTTATCCCAAACTGCGTGTATGTCTTGGGACAATGGAAGAGTAAGAGAGCAGGTTCCTATCTTCAACCATACCTTGATGTCTAATGGAAGAAGTCTCCACAAATCTGCATCCAAATGCTTATCAGACTGGATTCACCAATTATACCAGTTACTTATTTAAATAAAAACATAAATTTATATTTAAGAATATAGTAAATAGAGTGCATCAGCATTCAAGAGTCTTCTGATGAGAACTACTGTGAAATTATTTTGCGTGCAGAATTCCCAGTTATGGAAACATGCCAATGTTTTGATCAGAATGTTTCTAACTTAAAGCACAACAGATCTGAAATCTGAGCTCACGCATGAATAACGGGGTTTGGATACATCCACCTTTACACAAAACACAGCACCTGAAGGCAAAAAAAGGAGCTGTTAAGCTTCCACTCCTCCCCTTTCCATAGTGTATTCAGCAGAGATTATACATTTCAGAACAAATGTTTCACCCTCATGTGCTCACCCTTCCAGGGATTTTTCTTCTTAAATAACACCACGTTTAACAAAACATGACTTAGGAAACTTAACAGGTAGCAATTACTGGTAAAAGCTCCCTACCAGGAGTTCTCCTTCCTTTCATGTTTTACAGAAAGGCCACATTCCCCAAAATGCTGCTGTGAGTATTTTACAGAAAGAAAAAGATGACAGAAGTTCCCTTGCATATTCAGCAGAGCTACACCATTACTGAAGCAGCAGCACCGACCCTGCAGCTCTCAATCCGCTAGGAACATAGGGAGGACACACAGTATGCTCACCAGCACAACCAGAGCAGATATGAATCACAGGATCGTAGAATCCTAGAATGGTTTGGGTTGGAAGAGACCTTAAAGAGCACCCAGTTCCAGCTGGATGAGGCAGGGACACCTTCCACTAGACCAGGCTGCTCCAAGCCCCGTCCAACCTGGCCTTGAACACTGCCAGCAATGCGGCAGCCACAGCTTCCTCTGGGCAACCTGTGCCAGGGCCTCACCACCTTCACAGGGAAGAACTTCTTCCTCAGATCTCATCTCAATCTCTCCTCTGTCAGCTTAAAGCCATCCCCTCTTGTCCTATCACTACGTGCCTTGTAAAATTATTGTCCTACAGCATCAAAAATTATTAGCAGCACTTCTTGCTGTGCCAGGATATTGTAAACTGTGCCAGTCCCTCCAAGTTTTCTCCTTGCCTCTTAAATTCATTGAGACACACACAGCAAAACTAATCATTTTTTACAGGTGAAGTCTTTAAATAATCATCTTCTCACGGTGCAGAAAGCAGCACCTACCTACACTGAATGACTCAAGGACACTGTCACGCTCTATTGCATCCATGTGTAAATGGCAGAGGTGGTACTGAAAGCGTTTCACTTCTTTACTGGATTTAACCACTGGAGTAGAGGCACCCCAGAAAAACATCAGGTTGCTTTATTTAGACACTCAGTCACTCTCCACTCAAGAAATCTTTAGGTCAGACTAACCAGGTTGGGCTAACGCATGTCTCAGGAGCTACATCAAGAAAGGAATCAGTTTTACTCACCTCATTTTCTTCTTCTCTATTGCAATCCAGCCGAGGAAACATGCAAAAGAAAACATAAAAAGAGAGTGTAAACGTCAAGCAGAAACAAGAAACCTAACATCAGAAGTCTGGCACTGCAAATGTGATGGACCCAGGGACGCAGGGTGTGGGTAACAACCACCCCACAAGTAATCCTGCAGCAACACATGTCCCTACCAACATCGCCCAATGGTCAAGCAGACAAAACAACCACCTCTGGCACAGTTTTGAAGATCAGGAATTTCCACCATGAAAATTCTGCAGGGACTTTAACAGAGCAAACCTTTTTTGAGCAAACTGCTGGCTCAGTGTTGTCATCTGAGGGCTTGCAAACCAGCAAGAACCTTAATTGAAGACAGGTAACACAGACATTAATCAGTACTTTGGCAGCCACCCACTCAACAATTGATTAATTTGGAGCATTACGCTGATCCCAACCTAAACTGCCAATGCTGGGCCAACAGCAAACTTCGCTTCCCCAAGTTCTTCACTCAGATAACCATGAGCAAAGTAGCTTCTCCTCCAGAAAAAGAACAAACGAGAACATGACTACTCACTTGCTCCTTCCTTTGCTCAATACCTGGGAGAGTTTCAGTGAGTCTCTCGGCCCCCAGAGGGAAACTACAAAAGCAGATGTACAAGTTTCAGCGGTTACCAATACGCCTTCACCAAGATGTCAACAGCCCACCTGTCTTTATCTGTTATCTCCTCTAACACAAGTCCCAGAGCACTCTCCAGTGCTTTAACATTTACATTTTCACACACACAGCCTTTTCCCCTTCTACCTTATAGACACAGGGGCAGTTTTCAGTCAGACTTCTGCTAGTCCTTATCATCTTTTGAGCCATAATTTGGCACTGTCGTGGTGACACAGTGAAAGATTTCTTGCAGAAAAGGTTCACAGATTTCACTTCAAGCATCAGCTAAGCGACAAGTATCAGTTTCTGGAAAAGAAAGCCAAAGCCTTCAGTTTCTGTGTAACCCAGGCAGGAAACCAAAGTGGCGACGGCGCAAAAATAACCACATATCTCCCCATTTAAATCATCAACAACAGAAAACTCCAAGCAAGTAGCTACAAAGATGTATCACCAGCACTAATATACTCCTGCCTCTATAAAGTCTCACACCCTGTTGATAAAGCTTATTAAGAGGCTATAAATTATACTTACAGGAGGAAGAACAGAGTTTGTTTCCACTGAGGAAACGTGAGCCATGAGTTTAAGCAAGCTCTAGAGTACAAGAGGGCATGCATGTGATTTAATGGGGTTAACCAAGCCATGAATTCAAAATGCTGCTAATGCAGAGGGGGGTCACATGCCCTCTAAGAACGGCACTTTGACATGAATTAGTGCCTAAAAGGAGGTTTCATTTTTAGAATCACATGAAGTGGAGCTTCAGACTTCCAGGAAACTCACTCCTGACAGTCACATATTTTGAGTGTTAAACACACGTGTTTACAGGGGTAAGAACAGCACTGACATCTAGTGTAGCCAGCACCCAACAAAACCCCCAGCATAAAAAAGGATATGGACCTGATAAAATGAATCCAGGAGGCCACAAACATGCTCCAAGGGGGCACCTCTCCAATGGAGACAGGCTGAGAGGGCTGGGCTTCTTCAGCCTGGAGAAGAGAAGGCTCTGGGAGACCTTAAGAGTAGCTTCCAGTGCCTAAAGGGCCCACAAGAAAGCTGGAGAGGGGCTTTTGACAAGGTCCTTAAGGAGAGGATAAGGATGTTAGACAGAGGGGAGACTGAGATCTGAGGAGGAAGTTCTTCCCTGTGAGAGTGGTGAGGCCCTGGCACAGGTTGCCCAGAGAAGCTGTGGCTGCCCCATCCCTGGCAGTGTTCAAGGCCAGGTTGGATGGGGCTTGGAGCAACCTGGTCCAGTGGAAGGTGTCCCTGCCCATGGCAAGGGGTTGGAACTGGATAAGTTTTAAGGTCCCTTCCAACCCAAAGCATTCTATGATTCCATGATTCTATGATATGAACATTGAATTCAATGACCTTAAGAGGGTTTTCCAACCTAAATGATTCTATGATGATTTTCAAGACATCCATAACCAGACATGTTGTGATACAGCACAGAATAAAAACAGATGAAAGCTGGTGGTCCTAAATCAAAAGGAAATAACTGTCTCTTCATACATATGAACACAGATTTAAGTAGCTATGCACTGGGAGACACGTAATGAACTTTAGTATTTAAAATTAATACTAAAATAGAGTAAAGGAGTAACTAATCTCTCTTAATAAGCCATTTTTCCTTGTTGCTGAAACATTGCATAAAATCAGTATTAAGCTAAAAACCAGTGTTAAGTTAAAATACTGGCAAGAACACAAAGTAGAGATCTCCAAAAACTGAAAGCTAAGAATAAAACTTTCTCTTCCAAGAATGCAGTCTACAAAACAGCAGGAATCATAGCACGATCCAGGCCAGCTGTAAGCTCATGTCCTGCTCAAAGCCACGACAGCAGATTTCCAAAGATGTCAGCCTCAGCATCTTCCACCTTGAGACAGTCACTCCATGAAGGCAGCTTGGTAAAGCACCAGCTCCTGCATGGGGGGTCAAAACATGCAAGAAAAATGCAACACACTCAAGGGGAAATAGAGACAGTTGAAATCCTTCAAATCCCAGAGAAAAACTTCTAGGAGAAGGTGAGCTGGACTAAGAAATGGATGATCTTCATAGAATTGCATCATAGAATCACAGATAGGTTTGAGCTGGAATGGACCTTAAAGCTCATGCAGTTACAACCACCCTGCCACGGGCAGGGACACCTTCCACTAGACCAGGATGCTCAAAACCCCATCCAACCTTGCCTTCAACACTCTCATGGGGCATCTTTTGTTCAACATCTTTGTTGCTGACATGGACAGTGGGATTGAGTGCGCCCTCAGCAAGTCTGCTGATGACACCAAGCTGTGTGGTTCAGTTGATACCCTGGAGGGAAGGAATGCCATCCAGAGGGACCTTGACACACTTGTGAGGTGGGCTGATGCCAACCTCATGAAGTTTAACCATGACAAGTGCAAGGTCCTGCACCTGGGTTGGAGCAATCCCAGGCACAGCTACAGGTTGGGCAGAGAAGAGATTCAGAGCAGCCCTGCAGAGAAAGACTTGGGGGTGCTGGTCAATGAGAAAATGAACATGAGCTGGCTTCAGTGTGTGCTCACAGCCCAGAAAGCCAACCATATCTTGGGCTGCATCAAAAGGAGCGTGACCAGCAGGTCGAAGGAGGTGATCCTGCCCCTCTACTCTGCTCTTGTGAGACCTCACTTGGAGTATTGTGTGCAGTTCTGGTGTCCTCAACATAAAAAGGACATGGAACTGTTGGAACAAGTCCAGAGGAGGGCCACGAGGATGATCAGGGGACTGGAGCACCTCCTGTATGAAGACAGGCTGAGGAAGTTGGGGCTGTTCAGCCTGGAGAAGAGAAGGCTGCATGGAGACCTCATAGCAGCCTTCCAGTATCTGAAGGGGGGCTGTAAGGATGCTGGGGAGGGACTCTTCATTAGGGACTGTAGTGACAGGACAAGGCGTAACGGGTTAAAACTTTCACAGGGGAAGTATAGATTAGAGATAAGGAGGAAATTCTTTCCTGTTAGGGTGGTGAGGCACTGGAATGGGTTGTCCAGGGAAGTTGTGAATGCTCCATCCCTGGCAGTGTTCAAGACCAGGTTGGATGAAGCCCTGGGTGAGATGGTTTAGCGTGAGGTGTCCCTGCCCACGGCAGGGGAGTTGGAACTAGATGATCTTAAGGTCCTTTCCAACCCTAACGATTCTATGATTCTATGATTCCACGATCTTGCTGCTCTAAAGCCACTTGGTGTGGGGGAAATTGCTAAAATTGCTCAAATTTTAGCAATTTATTGGTGGCAAATGAGAAATCAAAATATTAGAAGATAGAAAACAGTTAAGAAGCTATAAAATAGAAAACATTGCATGAATTAAACTGGCTTAAAATAAAGTATGTAAGAATGAAGCAGAGATGACATTACTGGTAACTCATCTTCTACAGTCTTGGTCACCTACATGAACAATTTAATGTCTCCTGGACAGAAAAGTAATTCTTCTCACAGTAGGAAGAGCAGTATTCCCTATCCGCAGTGGTACTTCAGTTGTGCTTTTTTCTCCTGAATTACCATTCTGCCTTTCACCAAAATCCACCCCACCTTATCACAGGTGCCCTGGCACAGGTTAAACTCACTAAAGGAGGCAGCTGGCTTGGGTTATGGATCCCAGTTCCATTTACAACCTCTTCCTTCGCCCCAGATCAAAAAACCATATAAATAGATTTCCAGAATTAGTGAACGCACTGCTGTTCGCTTGAAACCTTTTTGCCAAATTCCTCCCACGCTGGGTTTGAAGTTACATAAAATCCCAGCGTTAGAAGCCTAAGGAAGGAGCTGGCACGCAGGAGGCTCGGCACAACAAGAGTGTATGTGAGCTGGGGATCCATCCAAACACACAACCGGGAGGTTTTCCAGCAGGTTTCCAGCCCCTGAGGTTTAGAGCAATCCCACTTGTTTCCCTCTGGCTGCACCTTGCTATCTGCAGGTGCACAAAAGAAAGACTGTTATTAAAATTAGCATTGGATTCATACACTCAGTGGCTCATTTCCATAAATGTTAGGAGAAAGGGATTGTTAAAACATAAAATAAAACTCAAAGCAAACCTGAAGACCATACGAAGAAGTGGATAATAAATTAAACTAAAGAAAATGCCCAAAGCAGGCAGCTGCACCATCCTCCTGTTGGGGCATCTTCCTTAATGTGCCCCTAATATAAAACTTAAAGAACAATCCTGCCCATCCGCCAGTCAGATCTGATTAACTAGTGATGAATATTGATCAGGTGAGAGGAAGATGTCCTTGCACACACCCCACAAATGCACAACTGCACCCGACAGCAACCACGGCAGCAAGTAAACCCCATGTCATACAGAGGTGTCTGTATTTGCAGGGAAGGCTTTTTTAAGGCTACAGACCCACATTTTTACCAAAATTCATTACATTTAAAATTAAACAGCTTTCCTATGCTTATGGAAACATCCCAGTTTTGTCACAGGCATGTTAATAGAAAAATAAGGTTGTATTTTAACTCTGAGGCTCAGCAGCTCCAGCATTTTGTAGATGCTTGAACAGCTTGACATGAATGAGACTTCATGTCATAATCTGAACTACACACAGGGCTTTGGCTTACGCTAAAGAAGCAAACAAAAACCAAAAAGCCCTCAGGTCCCAGAAGTCTAAATAACAAATGCTGGTCTGCATTCAGACAAAACTTGAAGAGCCTCATCTCCCATGTGTTCTCTTTCCATTTTTTTTATTTTCTTTTTCATAAGAGAGAAGAATCTGGAAGCCTAAAGCCACCAGATCTAAACATCTGCAAGCCTAAACCCTGCCATCTTAAAAAGCCTTATCGCAGCAGGCACTCAGCTCACCTTGCTTTAAGCTCACAATGGGGTATTGTGCCAGCATTAGCACAGGTCCATATGAAAGCCTACCTGACTCAGCAATTACCTTTCTTTCTGAAGAAAGGAAAGTGCGACACATCAGCACTCAGCAGAAGAAAATCCCAACCTCCAGACTGTTTCGCTTTGGCCAGAAACATCCTACCAGTGTGGGGATGAGGATGGACTTCCAGAGCTGCTCATGGATCCATCACCACCTTCATCCACAGCGCCAGGGCTAAGCAAACCAGAAGGCAACACAACAAATTAACACCTCAGCTGGAAATTCATGGTTCCGACAAGATCCTAAATATCCAGGCAGATTTCACTGCTGCCCAGCTGGTGATGAACGGCTGGCTGCACCTCTGGGATTCTGCAGATGAAGTTCACTCCCTGCTGCTCTCCTTCAGTTCCTGCCACCCTCAAAACCAAAACAACTTGATAAAAATACCCACAGGGCTGAAGCACTATCTCGCACTTAGGTTTATTAGTCTCTAATGTAGCTGGCTAGAGATAAAAAGTAAGGACAAACACTCTGCAGGCCCTTCGATTAACTGAAACACAGTGCTAATTGCTGTGAACTCTTTGTACAGAACTCTGAGCTTTTAATATCCAAATGGGTCCCTCCTCCCAAAAATACCACATCACAACTGGATAATATAGAACCAGAAAAAAAAAGCAGGGAATCAATAGACAATCCTAATCCTCCCCACAAAAAAAAATATGGACAGAGGAAAGGCTAAAGCACATCCAGGAGGGGAGAAAAGAAACACTAACGGTATCAAACATCTTATTTAAACAGAAGTGTGAAACAAAGTCAAGCTCACCAGAAAATGAGGTCAAGGTAGCTGTAAGCATATACCTGTCCCTGCGGCACACCCCGCAGATCCATCTCTCCCATTCTCTGTGCTTTCCTAAATCAGCATTCCCTGCTTTATACATTTTCTCTGGGTTTGGAATTGTTAAGTTTGGAGCAGGGGAAGAGAAACCATTTCTCCTGCACTGAAATAAGAAAGAACAGAGGATTGAACGTACCAGGAAAACAAGCAGCTGTATACACTAAAACCAAGTATTTCTTCTTTCATCATAAAGATAAGGGCTGAGTGACATCCTGCATAGCCACAGGTATGCCAGAAAGGGATTTTTGTTTTAATGCACGTGACTGGTGGAGTCACCTGCAATCACCAATGAACACTCCCTCCCAATACACCCCTTGAAATGAACTTTATAAATCAAGACAAAATCCCAGACACAAGCCATTTCAACAGCAGGTATGAAGACGACTTAGAAACTAAAGTGCTGCAGCTTCCACCCCAGGCTAGCCTGGGGTCCCATTTCTCATCTGTCTGGAGGAGAGCCACTGAGAACAAATTCAAGAGGCATTACGACACAATATGGAAAACCCAGAGCACTATAAACTTTTACTACAAGCATTTACTCTCTCCACAGCTGGGGAAAATATAAGCTAAAAAAAAAAGAAAAGAAATGGCATGAGCTAATGTGTCTGTTCTTTGCCAGTTGGCAGCACCAGTGAAGGGACTTGTGCCCAAGCTGTGGATTAAGCCTTGGGTTTGGTAGAGCCCATGCAGACCCTTCCCCAGGAAGATTTACCCCTCAGCAACCAAACCCTAAAGAGAAGGGAAAGAATTAAAGAGGGAAAAGGATGATTTTTGAAAGCCATTTGCCTTTGCTGCTCCTCCTTTTGTGAAGGTGGGTCAGAGAAGAGACACTGACAGGAACATGCAAACAGCCACAAACTCAGGTTTTGGGGTTCATTTTTCTTTTTGTATCTACTGTCCAAAGCTTCATTTACCAATTATTTAGTTATTTGCGTGTTAATACTATCAGTGTTTTAGAGAAGCTAAGACCTTCTACTTCAGGAAAATGACTCAGTTAAGAAGAAAACTATCCAGTGTCTCCAGTCTTCTGCTCCAATAAAGGTATGGCAGGACCCTGCTCCTTCCCAGGAATTTCAAACTCACCACCACACACACAGCTCCTGCTCTTCCCTTTCTGCTCAGTGCCAGGGCATGTCTAAAGAAGAAGTCAAGTTGGAAATGATTACAGCAATCCTCATAAGCAATGCTGTTCCCACGGCAGCCAGGCAAGGAGTTTACCCACCAGAGCACTGATACGGCAAGGGAAAGGACAGACTGGAGGAGGAAATGAAAGAGCAATGGTGCCAAAAGAAGAGGGCACAAATCCATGCTAACTTAAAATCAGTTTCTGGCTCAGTACTGTGGGATCATCAGTCCTTGGAAAGCTTCCTCCTCCTCTGGGAGCAGGGAAGGAGAAATTTCATCAGCAGCTTTTAAAGTTAGCATCTTCCCATCAACAAAATTTAAATGGGATCACTCTTCAGGTAACCCCCGTCTCAAAACCCGTCTGAAAAGGCAACAAAAGCAAACATTTCACACATACAAGCTAACCTTAAATTGCATTTCCCCTGCCTGATGCAGTTAATGTCTAAAACATGTACACACCCCTGAGCTGTCTGTCAGTCCAGGGCTGCAGTTGCCCCTGGGGATGGATGAGGCTGGATCTAACACAAAGGCATTTTATCACCTCCAGCTTATCACTTTCAGCAGCCAAGCAGGGGAAGATACAGGGTGGTTTGACACTGCAGGGTAGTTTGACATCAAAGTCTCTGCACAGGGTACTGCCAGGAACACACAGGAGATGCACAAGAAAACTCCAAAATCACATTAAAACCAACAGTCCACAGCAGGCTTCTAAACCGGTGAAGGGCACCCACAGCATCCAAACTAAAACCTTATACCTACGGCAGGGGTTAGGCCAGGCTTAAAAGCTTGGGGTCGGTTTCTAGCTCTGCAACAGCCTGTGTGTGACCCTGAACAAGTCACTGAGGTGGTTATTCCCCCTCCCATACTTTTTTATCTGTCCCCTCCACCCCACACGTATTTATTTCCAGGGTCTTCAGGCCACAGACACTTTCACACACCTATGCACAGTGTTTGCAGCACCAAGGCTGTGACACTGGTTTCAGCACAGGCCTCACCATGGCACAACCATACAACAAAGCATTTCTCCTAACAGCACAAAACCACTCTTAGGATTAAACTTGTGTCACACATCCCAGCTACTCCCATTGCACAGTTCCGGGTACACCAACCCTGCACACCTGAATTGCTCACCAGCACAAGAAGCAGCAAAAACCTTCTAATGTTCTGCTGCAGACAGCAAACACACTCCAAGTTCATTAACAAAAGGAGAGAAAGCAAGTGCCAGCCTTCTGCAAAGCTCCCTCTCATACAGGGCATCTGCAGTAGGGACAGTCACATCTGACTTGACTGTCACAGCACAGCATCCACAGGCTATACCCCAGGAAGATTTCTAGGCTTGGAGGGAAAGGAATTAATAGAATTAGGGAGAAAAAAAAAAAAACAATGCTTTTTAATTTTGCTCAAATTGCCATCCGATGCAGTCAGCAGGCTGCAAAGAGAAAG
Source organism: Pezoporus wallicus (assembly GCF_028554395.1). Classification (NCBI taxonomy): domain Eukaryota; kingdom Metazoa; phylum Chordata; class Aves; order Psittaciformes; family Psittacidae; genus Pezoporus; species Pezoporus wallicus. Next base: position 941,872 of record NW_026637044.1, on the reverse strand, counting down.
TTCAGAACATGCTGAACAAAACTAATTAAGTTAAAAGATATTTGATATCAGGAAAATTATTTCAGCAGTTAAATCCTGAGGAAAAGCAAGTGGCTACACCCAGCTTCCAGGAAATACCAGCTCAAGATATACCAACTCTTCTCTCTGCAGCAAGAGGGGAAGCAGAAAGAGGTGAAGAACCTGAAAGCATTTAAAATAAAAGCAGGAACAAAATAATCAGAAATATCTAAGCTGACTTACGACCATTACTACCAGCAGCCAGCACAGGACTTCACTCTTGGCAGAGAAATCAGCAGCTCAGGCCACCACGTATCTGCTGGACAAGCAGTGACTTTGAGGCTTCATCTGACCAGAGCAATGGCTCTGGGTAATGAGGTCTGTGTGCTAAAAAGAGGAACGACTGACCCCACTGAGCACAAAGCCCTCCCCAGGAAGGCAGGCACAAAGCAGGATGGGTCCTTCCCACTCATCAGGGCTGAAAAGGACCCCCTGGGCAGCCCCAGGCTACGCTGCACCTTCTGCTGCATTTACGGACTGGGTAAAACAAGGAGTTGTATCTCTCTTTCACCTCCCTGGGCTATCAGCAGGAAGAGACCTTCTGCAGGAATCACCACCCTGATGCATCTGCTGGGTTTTCCTTCTATGGGTGCGCAAATTCCTAACCTGACCTTATCAGGGCATCCCCAAGTCTGCATGACAAATACCCGCCCTGGCACTGCGGGTCATCTTTTGTCTCTTAAAATGCCTTGCAAATAAGGATCTTTGTTTCAGACTGCAGGCTGGGGTCAGTGAAGTCTACCTGCTTCATGAGGAGGCTGACCACAGCAGTGGTCCCACTGATGGGAGATGGGAAGGTCTCCCCGGACCCAAAGAGCCTGGTGTCACTGGGTGAGGGGAAAAGATCTGTGCTGCCCATGCAGCTGGATGTGCCCAGTGTGCAGATGATAGTCAACACTGTGACAAAAGCTTCACAGAGGCAAAACCATTCAATTTTGATTACTTTTTCACCTTCAGCCAGTGTAGTGAGGTCACCTTAAAATTCAGACATACATACAGCACCAAATACTCTCATAATTCACCATATTGAAGTCAGCACTAACAAAACACCCCATCCTCACCCCAAACTCACCCCATGCTTCAAAAGAAGGTACTTTCCAATAATCAGGCATCACTAAATTCAGACTTCAAAGGGTCGAAACAGCACCACGCACCCCAACAAAAGCTCAGTGCCACAAATGAAATGCCACAATGCCCCAGCCAAGCTTAAGGTTGCTGCTTTAATATAAAATCCTGAAGGTATTTATTTCTTATGCAATTATAGATGAAGTTAAATTGTCTATTATAAACCTGCCGGGCAGGTTAAGTCGGCAGTGGGAGACATCTTGGGAGCCACTCTCAATTCAGTAAAAGAAAATCAGCCCAAGCTTGCTGCAACACCAACTCCTGGAGAACTGCTTTAAATCAAACTATTTTAGTGAGATTAAACCCAGCCTAACGCAGCAAGAAGGAATGAGAGCTAAGGAGTGAAAACCTGCACCCCGCTATCGCTCTGCAGCATCGCAGCTGGTTGCTGTGGCAATGCTGAACACAAGGTGATGCCAGGCAGGGAAACTAGTGTAGGAGCAGATAAATTCAACCCTCTTCATACCTCTTAACACCAGAAATTTGCAATAAAAGTGCAAGTTGGGAAGTGGCTGTGCGAGAAAAATCCAAGTACCAGACTCCAGAGTTTTTTCTGTTGGATATCTATGTAGAATAAATTCATGTTTGATGTTTTATAGCATCAAACTTTGTAGCAGAAGGCTACAAAATGTTAGTAATAATTGTTTTCTGCTAACCCACAAAGACACACTTCTAATGTGCAGCTGCAAACCTCCGCTGATGCATTTCAAAGAGGAAGGCAATAATGCAGCTTCAATGTGATATTGAGGAAACTCCAAAATCTTTGAGCGATGATGGGTAAGGCCACATTTGAGACTGAAAATGATGCTTCACACTGAACATCGCTCCAACTCCAGCTCCCTCCCCACACCTGGCCTGACCCCTCAACCTCCCACATCGATTGTTCAGGTTAAATTTTGACTCCTGGACTGCACTTGTCTTGAATTGCAGGTCATATCACCCGTCTGGGATGGATTCTAAGGGCAGAAGCTCGCTGGAGAGGGGGAGTTGCAGGGATGGAGCATTACGGAAGTTTACAAAGCAAAAAATGACGGGAAAAGTCAGGAAAAAAGTCAAGAAAAAAAAAAAAAGCCATATTTTTCAGCAACTGAAGTGCAGCATTTCAGCTCCTAATCACTTCCGACAGCACCAAGGAAGCCACACCAAAGCAGCCTGCATGGCTTCACCTGCACAGCACAGCTCGGCTCATTAATAAATCTGAATCACCTAAATAATCAAATGCAGCCAGTGTACTGATTGTGACTAAGGGCACATGCATATGTCAAACATTAACTTTTCTTCATGTTTCTGTTTCTATTAAAAATAGGTGTTTATAAGTCCTCTCTCACTGCCTAAATATACACACAAACAAATTATATTTAGAATTACGTCAACAGCTCTCTACTGCAGGACGTCGAAGGAAGGCTGTCACCTACCCACTTGAAGCCCACTTTCAGGCATTGCAAGGAAAACATTAAATTACAGAAGGAAAAACAGAAACAATTATGCCCAGAGAACCATTGAAAAGCTTTTAAAAAACAGAGATTTCTCCGTCTCTTTTCCCTGTGATCACCGGACTGTAGTATTTAGGAGAGCTGAGTTCATATATTAGCTGTTCTTGCTGGAGTATGTAATTACCTGAGCATGTGTCTGGTGACTAAAGGTACATGGAACGACTCGGAGCTCAAAATATATTCCCTGGGTAGCCTACAGGTGCTAAATTCCCTCATTTTTGAGAAACCCAGCTAATCGAGCATGCCTTCCCACCGAGGCATCCCGAGGCCACAACTTTCCCCGTCCCGTTCAAGCGCATCATTACATCTTTAATTGCTAAACTATAGAGAAGTACTGCCCATATGAAGACCTAAAAAGTTGAAAATCAGAGGAGAAAAGTATTCCTAGCAGGCTCACACCCAGCCAGCTCCTGGAAAAACATATAATTTTCCTATTTATAGGCATTTTGGTTGGCAGAAACCACAGGGACCTCAACTTCTTGAAGCCAAAGTGTGGAGTTTAATTTTCCTCACTTTTTTAATTTCCTCAGAAGCTAAACACTGCAGATCTACCCTGCCTTTGCTCCACACTGACCTTCTGGACCACAAGCAGAAGGAAAAGGTGGAATGACAGAGCAGTGGATGGAAGCTGCAAAAGAACCCAGGGCAGAAGGACAAGTTTCAAAACCCAACAGTGGTGGCACAGTGCTGGGTACCAAAAACCAGGGAGAAGGCAACTTCTCCAAGAGCAAATCTACAGACCTCAGGCTTTGTTTTTAAGAGAACTGGTACTGAAAATGCACTGTAGATGAAGCAGGAAAAAGGCAACAGAAGAGTGGAAGGGGCAGCTCTGCACGGCATTGACATCTCCTTCCTGGAGATATGCAACAATAACCTCACTGAATTCAGTTCCACTGCAAGCAATCAGCCACAGTTCAGGTCCAGTTGGGAACGCTTTTACGACGGCATCAAAAATAATAAACCCAAGTGAGAAACCTGTTTGATAACCTACTGGCTGGCCAGGCGAGCAGGTGAAGTCTCCTCCTGCAACCAAGACAAATTTGGATGTACAAAGAGAATTTTCTTCAAATAAACTGACCTTTCAGAGCCATTAAGGCTTAAGCACAGAGCTGAGAAACCCTCAGGTACACTCAGGCAGAGAGAGCCAAGTCTCTCCCTTCCTACTCTTGATTTCGCACCTCATGGGACCATCATTAGTCTCCTTAGTAAAGGGAAGGACTGTTCAAAGGGAAATGCAGGTATAAAACAGAGCCTTCAAGCCTTTCCCTTCCATTAGCATCTCCCCAGTGGATTAGAACATACTCAAGGACCTGTATTTGGGTATTTAATCACAGCACACTTGCCAGGAGCTTCCACCTTGTGCCAAGGGCACCAGCATTACGCATCGTCTTCCGTAGAGAAAAGCAGAAAATAGAATCTAGGTGTTGACAGGAAGCAAAAAAGAATCAAGTCCTGAAGTGACACGAACTCGGAGCAGCCTGTGTGTCTCTCCAGCTGAAATGCACATTTAAATAAACCCTGTGGGAACAGCCACAACCAAAAACCTTAAGTTTTAAACTGCTGAATCCGTATCAAGTCACATTAACAAAAATCAACAGGGTGCTCAAACACAGTGACCACAAATCCCAACCCCACCAAAACATTCACATGCACCACCAAGCCCCACTGCTGTCCCCAGCCTGCATGGATGCAGGATGGCCATCTTACCCCAAAATGGAGCTAAATTCAAGCTGGGACATCTTCCTGCAGCACAATGAGGAAGCAGCAGTTAAATACATTTCAGCCATAGTGAACGCAAAGAAACCTGCTGCAGCACCTTTAGTCTCCATCGTAGCGTAAACAAATCCTCAGGACTCTCCAAGCAATCCACTTCGCCCCGTGCAACAACCCCACTGATATCACAGTTGTTTGAGAAGATCCTCTGCCCTTGAACAGTGTGGCCAGGGATGAGGTTGGTGTCTTCCTGAAGGAAGCACTCACTTGCTGCAGGTTTGCCTGTATCGACTGCACCAGCACAGCTCCAGTAACAGCACAAAGAGATGAAGTTTTTTCTCCTCGTAGCCCACGATACCATACAAACATCCATTAAGTAGGTCCAGGTCAGCACCGGGCAGCTCCATGGAGAAGCTACAGACCTCGTGTGGAACTTCACGGCTCTGAGCTTCTTGGCTCAGGCTGGCCCAAATTTGACCAGCCAAGAGGCGAGGAAAGCTGGTTTAGCTGGACACTGAAATTCGCAAGAACCCGAGCGCTGGCTGATGAGTGGGACGTGGAGACCAACCAGGTAAAACCAAGCTGGAGACTTTTTGCTAATAGGAAAACTCCAGTAAACACCATCAGCACACATTCAAGTCACCTGTCTTTCAGCTCCTGACTCAGTATCCCACCTCCTGCAGCCAGCATGAAGCTCCAACTCAGTAACAATGATGCCCCATCACTGGCAGTGTTCAAGGTCAGGTTCAACAGGGCTTGGAGCAAGCCAGTAGGAGATGTCCCTGTCCAGGGGATGGACTGGATGACCTTTAAAGGTCCTGTCAAACCCAAACCACTCTATGAATGATTCCTATGAAAGATAAGGATAAGCCTCAAGATTTACTGAGCTCTGCCTGCGTCGTGGGGCTCCGACCAACGCTCTCCAAGCCCCTACATCTTGCAGCAGCTACGAGCTATAGAAAGTAACTCTTCCAAAAACCAAATCGTGCACATCCCTTTTCCTCACACCCCCACAGCAGGTACGGGACCAGGGAATGGCACCACCAGCAGCAAACGTCTTGCAGCCATCATGGGTTTGTTTTCAATTGTGCTCCCCACTGCACTTTGGAAATACCCAGCTGTTTCCTGGGACGTGCTGTGTGGCGCATGCCTCATATCGCAACATCAGAGAGCGAGGAAGGAGACAATGAACCTTGAGGCACCCCCACCTCTGAAGAAAACCATCACTACTGCAAGTAATGCTTCTCTCAAGCTAAAAGCACATGCACTGGGAAAAGCACATCCTAAATAAGACACACATTAACGAAGTGGCCAATGTGACTCAAGACATAGCGAAACGCTGCGCTTCCAGGTGGACACTGGGACACAAGGCTCCTACAACCATGTGAGCACCTCCTGATGGCTTCCAGAGCACCAGCCCCCAACCCCCCCCCCCCCCCCCCCAAAAAAAAAAAAAAAAACAAGAAATTAGTATTTATTTTATAAAGTCACTAGAGAAACCACTCTGGCTTCTTGCAAGAGCCCAGGGTTGCAACACTGAAGACTTTCAGCAGCGGCGCAATATACCCCACACATTAACTGCTCAGTTTGGCCTGATGCCAGGTTTGACACTGAGTGCCACAGACCACCGGTCACCATCACTTAAGTCCTCCACCTCTCACTAATTTCATGAGGCTCAGCAGCAGGTATCATTTTCAGCTGGAACAGCTGCTCCAGGTGGGCACAGCCAGAACCCACAGCATTTGCTCACAAAGGTTTGCTCTCTCGTCCTTGCTCAAAACACACTACTTTTAGCTCTGCTTCCAGTCCAGCCCCTGCACAGAGATGTGCAACATGCCAGGCGTCTGCCTCCTTCCATGCCGGAGCCGGCCACGCGCCGGGGATGCCATTCGCACAAAGTTTACGAATCACCCTAATCCTTCACAGGGAGGTCTACAAACGTAAAAACAGCATTCAGAAACAACAAGGAAAGAGAGGGGTGGGGAAAGAAACCACACCACTGCCAGCGGGTGCTGAATGGCTTGTTCAGAAGGAGCGATAAAACTAGTGGCCGTGGCGTGATGCCGGGGGGAGGTGAGGGAAAATCCCCAGCACAGAGGAGAACCGCAGTTCACCGGCCATTAGGCTGCTCTCCCCCCTTGTGCCCGGCTCCTTCCTCCTGTCAGAAAATGGGGTCAGAGCAGGGGCCGGGCGGGAGCTGTCGGAGGATTCAAAGGGCAAAATAAACACAGGACTCAGTAACTCCTCTGCACGCCGGGAAGAAAATCAATAACAATAGTAATAACAGTAATAACAATAAAGGTGCTGAAAAATCCCCACCCCTCCCTCAGAGACCGGGACACGTCCGCACTCACCACCCGGCCCCCCTCCGCGGGCCGGGAGGCAACGCGCACCCCGACGAGCCGAGGGCCCGGACCTCGCCGCTCCCCCGGGCAGGGGAGCGAGAGCAGGGCAAGAGCGCACCCCCAAACCCCCGGCCACCAGCAGCGCCCGCTGCTCCGTTCCTTCCCCCCACCCCACCAACCCGCCCGGCCTCCGCCCGCCGGCGCCCGGCCGCGGCGCTCACGCAAGGCCGGGGATGCACGGCCTACCCCGGCGGCCCGCCCGCCCGCCGCACACTGCAGAGGGAGGGAAAGGGCAGCGGCGGCGGTGCCGCGGCCCTCCCCGGCCCCGGTGGCTTCCCGCGGGCCGGGCGGCCTGGCTCGGCGCGGCTCGACGCTGCTCGTCCCGGCCCGACGCTGCTCGTCCCGGCCCGTCCGGGCCCGCAGGCCTCAGGCCGCGGCGGCGCGAGGAGGGGTTGTGGCGGCCGCCGGCACGGCCCGCGCTTACTCCGGGGTAGGGTGCTCCGGGTCGTAGAAGTCCCCCATGGTCGGGCGACCGCTGTCGGGGGCAGGCGCGGCCCCTCGGGCGGGCCGGGCCGGGCCGCGCCGCGGGGAGGCCCCTCTCCGCCCTCCGAGCCCGGCGGGGGCTCGGCTCCGCCGCCGTCGCCTCACATCCTCCGCCGGGCCCCGCGCTGCAGCGGCCGCCGGCGGGGCCCCGCCATCCGCGCCGTGCCCTGCCCTGCCCTGCCCGCCGCCCGCCGCCGAGTCCGCCCCGGCCGCCCGGCTCCTCCCCGCCGCGCCGCCGCGTCGCCGCTCCCTGCCCGCCGCTCCGCTCCCCCCGTCGCGGGCACGGGCCGGGACCAGCCGCGGGATCTCCGGGATCTTCCCCCGGGATCACCAGGGCCACACCACACACCGGGATAAGCGCGGGATCGCCGAGATCTCCCAGTATCACCAGGACCGCACCGGGATCAGCCGTGGCACCACCGAGATCTCTTCGGGATCTCCCCCAGGATCCACCAGGACTGCACTGGGATCAGCTGCAGGATCATTGAGATCTCCCCAGGATCACCGTGACTGCACTGGGATCAGACATGGGATCAATGAGATCAACCCAGGATTACCAGGACTACACCAGTGCCAGCCGTGGCACCACTGGGATCTCCTTGGGATCGTACCAGGATTACCTCTGGGACCACCATGACTACACTGGGATTAGCCACATCATCACCAAGATCTCCCTGGGGCCACTGGGACCACACTGGCATCAGCCATGGGTTCACTGAAATCTCCCTGGGATCACCAGGACTACGCTGGGATCAGCCACACAATCAATGAGACCTCCCCAGGATCACTAGGACCACACCAGAATCTCACTGGGATCACCAGGGTAGGATCACCAGCATCCTGGATTATCCATGGCACATGAGGATCAGCCCCATGACACAGGCACCACAGGAATCTGGGATCACCAGCACCGGTGGAATGTCCCATACCAGCAACCTAGGATCACCAGTACCCCTTGATCACCCACACCCCCAGACAATGGCACCACACCTCTGGGATTCCTGGTACCCATGGATCACTGGCACCCCAGGACAACCCCAGGATCTCTCCCAGCATCACAGGTACCCCAGGGATCACACCTAGAACAGACCCAGTAACACACCAAGACACCAGCACTTTATTTCACCAACTTCCCATACCCCAGGGAGATTTCAACGAGACAGTGCCAGAGTACCCCAGGATACCTGCTTGCTTTTGGGCTGTGAGGACCTTCCCACTCACGCAGGAGCCTCCAAACTACATTTGCAGCAGCCAATATTGACATTTCTTCCTCTTCTTTTTTCCCAGATTTGGGACTATGGCGTGGGCAGCAGTGGCACAGGGACCCACGGGGACAGGAGCAGCATCCACGCGGAGGCACAACAGGGAAGCAGAGGAAGGGTAGATGGAGCTCAGTTTGTGTGGAAGAGTTTTCTTGGGAAGTTAATGCTGGGTTGAATTTCCAGAAGCTTGATAAGCCTTTGGAAATTGGTAATTACACGAGAAGGGGATTTCTAGGCTGTTACCCACAGCACTCCTGGGGAGCAGGTGCCGTTGCTGTAACAGGAGTGAGCTGCAACAAATTAAATCAAACAGCTTGGACTAATTAATTTCCCAGAGTTCCGTGTAAATGGGGAGGCAGCGTGTGGAAAACCTTTGACCTGGGATGTGTGAATCCAGGGATGCTCCTGCTGTGGCTGGTGCCAGTTCTAGCAGCAGGGGCTCTTTGTCCTCTGTCCCATCACTCAGTGGGGCTCAGCCAGCATTGCCCAATCGCTCCAAGCCACATGCCAGTGGCTTTTCCAATAATCCTGGTGATTTGCCAGGCTTTGGCCAGGACATTGCTAACAGCCACAGATCACGGGTGCTGCATTTGGGGGTCTTCAGTGTTATTCTTCAAGCTCCCCAAATAATTCTGAAGCTCTCGGGGTTCCACAACCTCCCAGAGGGATAAAGAAGCGAATCCTGCCTGCAGCAGTTCCGAATGCAGACTGGACCCTGCACCCATCAGCTGCAGTGGCGAAGGGCCACCCAAAACACACGGTAGACACAAAAATCACAGCTGACTCTTTTTATTCCTTGAAGAGACAAGAAGTGGAATACCCAAGAAGAAGCCAGACCCTGGAGCTCCTTTAGGCCAAGCCTGCAGCTGGCACAGCATATATATATGTATATATGGGCCCACATCCATATATTGCTCCTCAGAGCCTGTGGTATGGGCATAGAGGGGAGCAACAGGGGAGCTGACACTGATGGCTGCCTGTTGGCAGCAGTAGGAGAAGGTGGGATTCTTTTGGCTGGATATTTGGTACACAAACTCCCCTGGCATGTGCCGAGCTGGAAGCAGCTTCCCACCTCTTCTGAGGAAGAGGAGGACTTCCAGCAGGCCTTCAGCACACTCTGCTTCATGGGCAAAGATAACAGTAGCCTGGCTAAGCAGCACAATATGCCCTGGAGCTTTTCAGTTGCTGGGCACCATGGTCTCACTCTGAGTCCGAATCACCTTCCCGGAAAGTGGTGGGCAAAAAATGCCCTAGTCCTGCTGCATTGGGGTGGGGAGGGTGTCATAAACAAGCGTTGCTATTTGAACCCTTGGCTTGCTGCCTGTCTAAACAGTGGGTTTGATTACCAATAACTGTCAGTCTAGCTGTACAAAAGTTAGGTGGTGGGGTTTTTTTCCTACTGTTTATTGTTGATAAATCTATTTGGATATGAACATGAGGCATCTTTTGAGCTGGTGTTGCTTATGGGTTCCAGGCTGAGCCCAAATCTGCTATGTGACGTGCAGAAACGACATGGTTTTATTCTTCCCAGCAGCTGGGATGAGCCCCGGTTTCTTGCGCATTTGCTCTAGGGATGACATGGTTTTGCTGTACACGTGCTGGCAACAGGAAAGAAAAAAGAATTAGTAATGCGAGCTCAGTTTTCAGGGCAGAATCCCCACCTGTAAAAGACTTATTCCGGAAAAAAAAAAAACAAAAAACAACAAAACAAACAAACCCCAAATCACTTTCCCAGTCTTCCCAAATAGTGAAGGAAAAAGCTGCCCAAAGAAGCCCCATCACACCACCATCATCCTACTGGGGCAGATCCCAGCAGGCTCAAAGGAGGGCACAAGAAACCCTGAGAAATGCTCCTCATGAGCACTGAAGAGTTGTTTTCGAGATGTGTTCCTTAAAAACCCTTACTGATGGTGATGTGCAGCCCTGTTACTGTCCTGATCTTTTTGAAGGTCAGGGCCTCGGTGGTATCTCACAGTGAGCCCTGAAAGAACTCCAAGTGAGAGGTGCTGAGACTGGATTTTAGCATAAGAGCAGCATGGGATGGGGCCTTTACATCAGCCAAAAAACATTTCAAGGAGCTTAGTTACAGAACCAGACTAGCATCTTTCAACAGGCTACAGCCAAAATGACATCCATTCTGGAGGAGTCCTACACCCCACCTGGCAGTGAGGCACAGAATCTCTCTCCCAACACACATTGGCAGGGGTTCATGGAACTGCCCCCCCCCGAGATTACCTTTTGATCAGTTCTCATTTTCGCCTTGTAGAAGGGGACTGAAGCTGGGCAGGCCGGCAGCATTGTCTCCTGCATCTGCTTAAAACTCTCCTGAACATCTTCCTCCTGCCACCAGACAGACAGACCCCACTCCATGTGAAAAACACACATCTGGAGGCATAGGGGTCAACCAATCCCAAGTGCCTCGTTGAATGCCAATACACCAGTATCTCTGAAGCCTCGGAAGTAAGAGGTCCCCTCTTCCTACAACTTTGGTGAGCAGATTTGGGCAGGACTTTGGCCAAAATCCATCTGGAAGTGTAAAGCCCCAAATGGAGTTCCTCCAGCTGTCTTCACACAGCCATGCTCTGCCTGTGACTACCCACAGGACAGTCTCCCTTCCACTGCACAATAATCTTGCAGTGTGAAGGAAGTCTGAGCTTCAGTGTGGTCCTCACTGATCCCAGCTAGCTGATGTCCATGCCCACATTTCTCCAGGGAACCTTCTGGAAGGTGTAAGCACACAGAATAGGAACATGGGTTGAATTAAGTACATTTATTTTGAGTTACCAGCATGTATATAATGTTTTCATTACATATTTGAGGATAGTTCTAGCAGATGCTTAGGCCACTTTCTGTGGTGATTCATGAGTAGCCTCAAGAAGGCGACAGTGGAATTCTGTCATGATAAAAGGCAGGTGGCCAAATAGAATCTAGTTGAGAGTAAAAGATGCACACCCTGGAGAAACGGGCTAGGACAGCAAATGAAGAACCAGCCTGGGAAAGGGAAAATGGTTCTAAGTAGGAAATAAACCTCCAGAGAAAAATTGAGTGGTTGCCTCCCAGTGCCTCAGTGGAGCCAGTGATGCTGGAAAGCTGCAGTGAACTGCCCAGTAAAAGGAGCAAGAGAAACCAGCACTGAGCCACATTAGCAGGGACACTGTTTATCCTTCCCCTGAAGATTTCTGCCTGTAACATCAGCAACTTGACACAGCTGCAGAACATTGCTAAAACGCATGCTTCATTCATCTTTGGGGTTATAATTGATGTGATGACACGAAATCCAGGGTGGGAAGCCATTAAGGGAGTATTTCTGAGTACATTGAGTAACTTGGGTTAATAGAAGTGACTAGTGATGGATCCTCTTTTCCCCAGAGAGGGACATCCTGGACCCAAGCAGTCAGCTGGGGTTTCCCTGTTGACCTCACTGGAGGGTTGGGATTTGGTTTTATGCTCTTTCCTATACAGGTCTGCATCTGTATCTGAAAACTTCCACGGTCAATAGATCACAACATTCTGTTTAAAAGTAAACTCAAAATAACTCCACTATTTTTTTTTCATCACGTTATGTTTGTTACTTATACCCTCAAGGGAAACTAATTCAGTAGGATGGGAAGAACCTATCTCTGATCTTTGAAATGCACCACATACCTTTCTAGAAGGGAAGAAGAAAACTGAGATTTACAGTCAAAATAATCAGACACCTGGAGACAAGAGTTCATTTTCTGTTTTCCTTCTAAAAAATTAAAAGCCATTGGCTAGAAATGGGGCTGTGCATTTAGTAAAGATGTCACACAGCTCACATCCTGATTATTCTCTTTCCCAAACACCTGTAGGTACCCCCTGCACCTGATGAGGATGGGCTTCTGGGAGAGACAGACATGACCTGTCCCCTGTAGCTGTTCTCTGCAATTTGCAGAAGTTAAGCAGCAATAATGGAGATGGGTTACACCTACAAAGGGCTGATTCTCCCTCACAGCCAGGGTGGGATTTCACTCTTTTGTTATACACTCACAGAATCCCAGAATGGTTTGGGTTGGAAGGGACCTTAAAGCTCATCCAGTTCCACCCCCCTGCCACAGGCAGGGACACCTTCCACTAGACCAGGTTGCTCCAAGCCCCATCCAACCTGGCCTTGAACACTGCCAGGGATGGGGCAGCCACAGCTTCTCTGGGCAACCTGTGCCAGGGCCTCACCACCCTCACAGGAAGAACTTCTTCCTCAGATCCCATCTCAATCTCCCCTCTGTCAGTTTAAAGCCATTCCCCCTTGTCCTGTCCCTACCTGCCCTTGTCAAAAGCCCCTCTCCAGCTTTCTTGTTGGCCCCTTTAGGCACTGGAAGCTGCTCCAAGGTCCCCCCAGAGCCTTCTCTTCTCCAGGCTGAACAAGCCCATCTCTCTCAGTCTGTCTCCAGAGCAGAGGTGCTCCAGCCCTCAAAGCACCTTTGTGGCCTCCTCTGGACTCACTCCAACAGGTCATGTTAGACCGAGTGGAGGCGCTGCCACCACATTCCTGTCAAACAGCATGAAGGGTTTGAGCCTGACATTTAACGATGAAGGACAAAACCTGGAATTACTTCGGAGGAGGATAATGCAAAGAAGTGTGGTAAATGAGAAGCTTAAGAGAAATGTGCTTTGTCGGAACTGACAAAAGACCCTGAGCACCCCAAAGTTGTGGTTTCTAAACAGAAGGCTGCCTATGTACCAGTTGCCACAACACAAAACACAATAGTTTAGCTGTACCAACTGGAAACAAGCCTCCCAACTACTCCTTGCACCTCTGGGCAGCGTGCCTGATTCCTGATAGTCAGCAGATGACTGGGTACTTCAGTCACTCTCTCCTATTTTAGCCTCTTCATGGTAAAGCTAATGTGAAAGCAAGATGTATCTCCAGATAGTTGCTCTCTGCATCATAGCAGATAGCATTTCAGTACCAGCCACTCTGCTTGAGAAAGAGGCAGAGACGCCATGTCCTCCTCCTCCTCCCACAGGCTTAGTCGTGCCCTCATTACCATGCCACGTGCAGCTATCAAAGAGAATAAGCAGAGCTGCCAGGAAAGCTCACCAGGCACATGACTCTGTTTATGGGAATCATTCCAGGTCTGATGTTGCCACCAGGCTTCAGAGCTTCCTGCACATCCTTGGGGATAAGGAAAGACTCGTTGTACCAGATCTCAAACTCTGCAAAGCAAAGCAAGGGGCTTTAATGATGGAAAAGACAGGGGTAGATTGCTTCTGTCCATGAATCAGATAGGACTCAGTGCTCGTAAACATTCAGATGGGACCTCAGAACCCAAACATCCTATAGAATCATAGAATAGTTAGGGTTGGAAAGGACCTTAAGATCATCTAGTTCCAACCCCCCTGCTGTGGGCAGGGACACCTCCCACTAAACCATCTCACCCAAGGCTCTGTCCAACCTGGCCTTGAACACCGCCAGGGATGGAGCATTCTTGAGTTTTAACTATTTGGAAAGTTAGTCTAAAAGGACAGGGCACTGTTAGCTGGCATCGGCTGTGCTTAGACAGCTGCTGTCTGTCCCTGCTGCCTGTGATGTGGCCGGATCGTGGTAACCGGCCCTGGGGACAGTCCTCTGGGCTTGTGCAGCCCAAGATGCTGTCCGCAAGGTGGCACTGCTCCTGCACCCTGGAGCCATCCTGCCCGGAGCTGGCCATTTTGGGGGTTCAGCATATTTGGGGTTCAGATTTCAATTCCAAATGCTTTCCCCATCCTGTAATAGCCAGTGATAACACACAGCAGGAATTGTGTCCTTATTAATACTGGGCATTTCCCAGACACCTGCTGTGAAACAGCTGTGCTTTGCTCCACAACTCTGGCATGTTCCCCCATGGAGTGGGAGAGCCTGTAGGCCCTGAAGAGGGCTTTGCTCCACAGCAGGGACCCCGGGAGCTGAGCTGCTTTCTGTGCCAGGAGTCATGAAGGATAAATAAAGGTTAAACACAGAGCCCTGCTCTTGTGCAGCATGGTGGACATGATGCAATAGCACTGACTTTGTCCCCTGGTTTTAGCTCTGAGATGACCTCTTCACTCAGGGATGACCCAGATATTGAGTGAGTCCCTACCTGTGTGCTTAAACAAACAGCAGATATCTGGAGCATGCAAAAACACCAAACCCAGATCCAGTGGAAACCAGTGGCAGAGTTTCTGCACATGTATGATTTTGTCCCTGTCTATCTCCTGGAACAAGTCGGGCATTTTTTCAGCATGGGATGCACTGATGGATACAAGCTGTGCTCTGGCAAGTTTGTAGAAAATCAAATGTTGCTGTGTGCACAGCATCCAAATGTTTGCAAATCTGGCACTTGTATACCTACTGTCTTCCATCAGACAGGACAAATCCAAAACACAGCAGGACTACAATCCTGTTACAGCAGATTAAAATGGAGTGGCCTGCAGTGCAGTGCACCAGAAATCTGCATGCATCACCCTTGGCAGAGGTGTAACTTGTCCCCATGAGGGTGGTGCTCATGAAGAACACGCTAAAATGATCACTCTGCTTCCTGCCAAGGCACCCATGCTGCAACACTAGAACCTGAATCTCACAGGGGTACAATAGGACACATCCATAGTCCAAGCTAAAGCCCTGGCCCAGTGCAGTTCCTTAGCCACCACCTCGACTAAATGAAATCATCCAGCTCAATGTCCAAATGCAGTCAAGCTTTAAGGTCCCTTCTAACCCACAACATTGTGTGATTCTGATTCTAAACTGGAGACTGTTTGGAAACTGCCCTGGCAAGGCAGTACCTGAGATTAGTCTTTTCCGGCATTTGTTCACCAGATCCTGGCAGTACTCAATTTCTGCCTTCAGGTCCTGCAGTTCAGCATAACTAGACCTGTACTCTTCCTTCAGCTCCTTCAGCTTCATGATGAGTAAAAACTCCTTCTCATCAATTATGATGTGTCCTTTCTCATCAACATACTCTCCTGGAGGGTAAGAAAAGGAAATTAAGGTTTCTTATGAGGGTGGAGAGGAATGAAGAGCAGTCATTATACTCTGAACCACACAGTAGTTACCCAGTTATACTGAGGTTAACCACACAACTGACATTTCCTTAGACACGCTTACTACAAATACAATGCTGCTGAAATTTCTGCTGAACTCCTGAACCCTCTCAGACACCAGTCCTCCCTCAACTGAGGCATGTGCAGTTAAACTTTAAGAGGCCAACAAGAAAGCTGGAGAGGGACTTTTTATAAGAGCCTGTAGGGATAGGACAAAGGGGAATGGCTTTAAACTGACAGAGGGGAGATTGAGATGGGATCTGAGGAAGAAGTTCTTCCCTGTGAGGGTGGTGAGGCCCTGGCACAGGTTGCCCAGAGAAGCTGTGGCTGCCCCATCCCTGGCAGTGTTCAAGGCCAGGTTGGACGGGGCTCAGAGCAACCTGGTCTAGTGGAAGGTGTCCCTGCCCATGGCAGGGGGTTGGAACTGGATGAGCTTTAAGGTCCCTTCCAACCCAAACCATTCTGGGATTCTCTGATTCATGAAGAGGAGGGACCAGGCTGCACAGGAAGACAGCCCACTGGAGGGTATCACAGAGAGCTTTTATGCCTCCTACTGAGAAAGCCCACGGGCAGCCATGGTGAGGGTTTTTGTGACGAAGGGCTGGTCAGCCCTTTAGGGACACTTAAGCCAGTGCTACTGTCCTTTGATAAACATCTCTCAGTTTTTATTACCCTCAAATCAGTTTATTCCTGTGGTTTTCAGCAGCCACAATATACCACTAGTTGGTGAGCAAAGGTTCAAGAAAAGCCATGAAAAGACAGACCCTCGCTTTGATCTGATTTTCTTGTCATTTATCCAGGAGAGCTTTGCATATTTCAGACCCTATGGGAAAAGGCCCCTTGGTGATAAAATTCTCTCTAGAGGAAGAGAAATGGAAACCAGCAGAGGAAACTGGGCCCTCATTCTCTCTTATTTCCCACTAATTGCCTGCCATCCATTAAGGGTGTAGTTTCACAGAACTGAATTATTTTGCTGTACTCCCCACATGCAAGGAGCACCATTGCTACTTCCTCACAGAGCACTCTAGACTGCTCTATTACTAAAGCCATTTGTTTCAGATTTCTCCCCCAGCCCAGAGGCTTTTCTTCTCCACTCCTCTGTAGAGTGCAGCAGCACTGACTCTTGGGAGCCCTGCTGCAGGGAGCATGTAACTTGACACACTTCCTAGTCTCATCCAGGCATATTTCACCTAAAAAACATCTTGCCACAGCAAAGTAGGAAGGCACTTATGCCATATTTTGCTCTAGTACCTTGTAGTTTGGGATTTTGACTTTCATAAATCATGGAATGGTTTGGGTCAGAAGGGACCTTAAAGCTCATCCAGTTCCAATCCTCTGCCATGGGCAAGGACACCTTCCCCGTCCAACCTGGCCTTGAACACTGCCAGGGATGGGGCAGCCACAGCTTCTCTGGGCAATCTGTGCCAGGGCCTAATGAAATGAAGCTATAGGAGACGCATTTCAACCAGATAGGGCAAGCGTGCTACCTAGGATTTCTGCACTGTGCTGACCTGCTTTTGTCAGCAGAATGTTGCCTAATCCATCACAGTATGGGGTGAGGAATCAAGCTGACTGCAGCTCACCTCACCAGTGTAAAGCCTGAGTAGCATGATTCAGTGTGGATGAAGGGTGGAGGACTCAGGTGAAGGACTCAGGTAGCAAAACACAAGCTCAGCTCCAGAGCTGGGGCATAAAGCCTGGCCCTGGCAGGCAGCAGTGGTGGTCCAGTGGTCTCACTACCAGAACTGCTTTGAAACCAGCAGCTCCCCTCTTCTGTCACATTCTTGCTGGCCAGTGTCCACTTACCCTGCTGCCACCGCTCCTGCTGCTGATCCTCCAGAGCCTTTTCGATGCTCTCCATCTCAAGCTTGATGGAGTTGATCTTCTGTGTTACTGTACTTCTTCTCTTCTTCCTGTCAAGTAGGATGCATTTGTTCTCTTTAAAGATCCGGCTGATCTCACTTCCATACTCTGCCTTAAACATCTCAAATGCTGCTGGCTTGGGTGGAGGGGAGCTGCAGCAGAATTCAAACAAAAGGCACATAGACATGGGGAGGTCAGTTCTGCCCTGCAGCACAATAGAGTCCATAGCTGCCATAGCTGATGGTATTCCAAGGTGCCCTCAAATGATCCTCAAAGGATCTCACTGTCCTAGCTGCACCCTGGCACCATCTCTGCACCGACCCTCATACGTGTACCCCAGTACTATTCCCAGAAGAATGAGTTATTAACATAGAAACCACATTCCTTAGGAGATGCCTCAGAACTGAGTCTCCCCTGGAAAGTGGACCTTCAAGGTCTGAATTTTCAGAAAAAAGGTAATTACTATCCCTCCCGATTGTTAAACAGAAGTGCCTTTGCTCTTTCCTTGCTGGATTCCCAGCACAGAGCAGTCAGTCACCTCTGCCAACAAACCCCACAGCTGCATGGGCTCTACAATGCCGCCACCCATGGCTTTGAAGTCTTGCCTATTTAGAAAGACTGAATTCAAAGTGACACATGTTGATCCTGACTTTTCTATGAAATGGCTGTGATGCAAAGGCTTTGATGCTCTGAGGGCTGGAGCACCTCTCCTATGAGAGAGCTGGCCTTGTTCAGCTTGGAGAATAGGCAGCCACTCTTTGATTCTATGATGCAAATGTGTTTCCATGAACACCAGCTCTTAGTTCAACACAAACCACACTAGGCAAAAGGAGAGGCCCTCAGGGGAACATCACACTCCCGTGGATGCTGCTCTGTACTGTATAAGGTTGTTCTTGGTGTGCAAGCTGGATCTGGTAGCAGAAGGTAGCCAGAAGTCTCTTCATTCCTCTGTCCAGACTGGTCAAAGCAAAAGTCTGGTTATTGCCTTTCCCTGATTGACCTCTTCAGGGCATTTTTCAGACTTCTCAAAGGCTGCATCAGACAGCTTTCCCTGTCAAACTGCTGGCATGGCAATGTAAACAACCACCACTGGGCAGACTGCCACAGCTACAGCTTTGACAGCCACCTACCAAGCTACCTGAAGCACTCTGGGTGCCTTACACAGCTGCAGCAGCAGCCTTCGCTGCCAGCCACAGGACTTACAGATTAATACTAAAACACATGCAGAGGTCTTGGAGGAACATGATAACATGTTAAGGTGCTTCAGGAGTAAATTCTCCTGGGACACCTTCATTGTGATGCTCTCCCTGGGCAGCAGGAGCAAGAAAGGAATGGTTGTCTACAGCACAAGCAATGCAGGTGCTCACAATACTTAAGAGCTGCATCGCTTGAGAGCTCTCAGCAAGAAAAGATGATTGATGATGAGAAAACCAGTGTCCTGATCTGGTTTGTAGAGGGCCTTGGCTGAACTCCTGTGAGCTAAACCTCATTCTGTTGAGACCATTCTCCTGGAAAGAGTTCTTTGTCTTGGTACCCTTAGCATTTTTCACCCCATCCACTCATCCAGAACAAAATGCAATTCAGTGCTGCCCTCCCATGCTAAATTCTTGCCTTGCTACAAGCAGCTGGTTGGCGCATTGCTCCAGTTTTGGCCATTTTCCACTCTTCTGTTTTAATATGGTACCTCCTGACATGATCTGTGCAGCTATTGACCCATTTTCATGACTATGTGGGGTTTTGTGGCTGCACATGTGGTGCTTCTGCAATTTTACTATTAGCTAAAGGGCAAAGAGTGCTGTAATTCTCAAAGACTTCCCAATTAATCACAGAGCAGGGACACCTTCCACCAGACCAGGCTGCTCCAAGTCCCATCTAACCTGGCCTTGAACACTGCCAGGGATGGGGCAGCCACAGCTTCTCTGGGCAACCTGTGCCAGAGCCTCACCACCCTCACAGGGAAGAACTTCTTCCTCAGATCTCATCTCAATCTTCTCTCTGTCAGTTTAAAGCCATTCCCCCTTGTCCTGTCTCTACAGGCCCCTGTCAAAAGCTCCTCTCCAGCTTTCTTGTCAGCCTCTTCAGGCACTGCTCTAAGGTGTCCCTGGAGCCTTCTCTTCTCCAGGCTGAATAAGCCCATTTCTCTCAGCCTGTCTCCATAGCAGAGGTGCTCCAGCCCTTGGGACATCTTTGTGGCCTTCTCTGGACTTGCTCCAACAGCTCTATGTCCTTCTTATGCTGGGGCCCCAGAGCTGAACATAGTATTCCAGAATCTGTGGGGCCTCTCAAGAACAGAATAGAAGGAGAGAACCCCCTTCCTAGACATGCTGGCCAAGGCAATGTAATAGAGCAACTAGCTAGGGCAGCACTCAAAGCAGATGGAGAAGATAACCATCACCAACATAATTCAGCACACAGGGTGTCCCTACAACCACTGCTGTCCTACAATGTATTAATGAATCCAAGCAAGCAAGATCTCTGAATCCCTCCTCTTTACTTTGAAGCAGATAGCTGTACTAGGGGAACACAATGCAATCACTTCGGTGTAAACAAACCTCTGGCGAAGGGGATATTCTTCCTCACAGGAAAAGCTTACCTGGGCTGCTGGGAATCCTCCACAGGAGATGGCTTTGAGAGCTCTGCATCAATATTTCCTGTATCCTGGTCCCTTGGTACCTCTTTCACGTCCAGATCCTTAGTGGAAAACATGACCTGACTTTTTGATGGTAAATCCCCTTCCACATCTTTCCAAGAAAGATTGCTCCTCATTCCTTCCTTCCTGGGGGGGGGGAGGGGGAGGTGAACCAGATTAATTAAATTTTTCATGAAACCAGACCTTGCTGCGGGTGCTAGCATTGCTGATTCAAAACACTAGCAGTCTGATGAGGCTCCTACAAAAGCCTGCAGTGAAATACCTACTGACAAGCGGTAAGATCAGCTTTGTTCTCCTCACAAGTCCTTACCTCCTAGAGCTGAGAAATTGCCTTGTGTAGCAAGTAATACAGAATATAGCACAGGCTGGACTAGATCTCTAGAGAAGGATCACAAGGACAAGAGTCCCACCCTGTCTGGAGTGAAGCATGCCTGCAGACAGGATAACCCTCTTTACCTTCAGAGGAACCTACAAACCAAATTCCCCAGGATCTGATCTAACCCACATCAAAATCAACTCCAGCTCTCTGTTCTTTTCCCTCAGCTCACCTCCACAAACACCACCAGCCTTATCTGCAGGGGACAGTGTGACTTCAAAGGGGTACAGGAAAGTGTTTGCTAAGTCTCCTTGCATCTCCCTAAAAAACAGAACTGCACAGAGGAGCCCACTGTGTCATGTGGATACTAATGCCTTGACAATTCCTCTCCTCTGTAATACAAGGACTTAGACCAACATAAGAAGGATATGGAGCTGTTGGAGTGAGTGCAGAGGAGGCCACAAACATGCTCTGAGGGCTGGAGCACCTCTGTTGTGAAGACAGGCTGAGAGAGCTGGGCTTGTTCAGCCTGGAGAAGAGAAGGTTCCAGAGGGACCTTAGAGCAGCTTCCAGTGCCTAAAGGGGCTGACAAGAAATCTGGAGAGGGGCTTTTGACAAGGGCAGGTAGGGACAGGACAAGGGGGAATGGCTTTAAACTGACAGAGGGGAGATTGAGATGAGATCTGAGGAAGAAGTTCTTCTCTGTGAGCAGAAAAAGATCCTTTGATTTATAAAAGTAAGGTCCCCTGCATTGGCTGTTTCTACTACTGCTCCCATGGCCAAAAGCCTCCTCTGCGCTCACTCCAACAGGCCCATGTCCTTCTAAGAGTATGGCTGGTGGCCATAAGGACACCAGAAACCCTTACAGCGTTAGAGGAGCCACAAAAGTTTTACATACTTGTTTAAGTCAGCTTCCTCTCTGTCTTTCCCCATGGGTTGCTGCCAATCACACCTTGACCAAACCTGGTCACTGCGATGACACGTTATCAGAGAAAAGAGAGAGCAGTCTGGCTACTTAACTCACCTGAATGTCTCACCATTCCTTCTGGATTTCTTCTTCCTACCATGTCTGGATGAAGGAGCAGTGCTGGTGTCAAAAGCCTGCTCATCCTCTTCGTGCACCAAATGGCCATCCACATCAACTACACCTGCCTGGAAACAGGAAGAAATAAAACATGGACCAGAAAGCATTAGATTTGTAACTTTCTATACCACAAAAGCTATACAGCCCTTGCCCAACAGTTATTCCATCCTGTTGTATCATCTAATATGGAAATCTGTACACATTAGCAAGTATTCCAAGGAAACACATCTGTAAGAAAGAAGTGAGAACTAAAATAAGGCCAAAATCATCCTCAAATTCATATGCTGAATGTTTCAGCCACTTAGAGGGAGAACAACTTAGGTCTAGTGTCCCAAAAGAAATAAAAGCACCCTCAGAAGTCTGGTGAGGCCCTGGCACAGGCTGCCGAGAGAAGTTGTGGCTGCCCCATCCCTGGCAGTGTTCAAGTCCAGGTTGGATGGGGCTTGGAGCAACCTGATCTAGTGGAAGGTGTCTCTGCCCATGGCAGTGGGTTGGAACTGGATGGTCTTTAAGGTCCCGTCCAAGCCAGACCATTCTGTGATTCTATGGTGATTCTTTGATTTCTGAGCTTCGTATTTCAACAGGGAAAAGTTGAGAACTTGAGGCAATTCATGTTAGAACAGCAAAGGAGCCAATTCTAAGATTGATTCTGGGCGAGGCTTGAGCACCAGACATTACCTTATGAAGAGCAGCAATAGTAACAAAGTCATTTTTGTCTATCAGAGCGTACTTGCTTCGTAATCTCGCCTCCACTTCACACTCCTGTTGACTAGGGGAGAAAACAGCCTCTTACCATTGTGTTCAAGGAGGATTATTTCTTATGTCAAGACCTTTGATAATGCCAATATCAGATTTCCAAAGAAAATCATTTTTTACCTGTGATCTCATTCCCAAACACCCCACCTTCCTCCTTCCATCCTTTCCATAGCTACTGTAACCTTTATTTACTTTTCTCTATTTTCTACAAACTCCCTTAGGCCTCGTACATATAGAAGCTTTCTGATGGCTCTTTTAATACTCTACATAACCTTTTAGTGGTCCAGATCAAACCCTGTTACCTCCATTCAGTGCCATCCCCTTCCTTTAACCTAGTGATTTTTCAAACTGAATGATTTTTTTATGGAAAAGCATTATCAGCAGGCTCAAATACACTATACAAGACTAAACATCCTTAAAGAATCTCCAAGTTAAAAACTACTGAACTCCACTGTTTCAGAACAATAAAATGAGCCCCAAGTTAAAAAAAAAACTAATAGGCAAAATTTTATCATGAAACCCATTTTGTTCTCAGGTCCCAAGGAAAGCCTGACTGCACAGTGTGATGATGTACTATAGACACTTGTGCTCACTCAAGTTTCTCAAGGGCATGCAGCTTCTCTACAGCAATATCCCACTGTCACACTTGTGAGTTGCAACCTCTACTGCCCAGCAAGGTCGTACAGCTTGATGGGGCAGGGACTGCGGGGGTTGCCCTAATACCCTTATTCTTCTTTGTTCTCTTCTATTTCATGACATGCAAGCTGCTTGTCCTCATTTTTAGGAGCCTGTCATTCACCTTCCTTCCTTCCGCAACAACTTTCACCATCCACTGGTGACATTTTCAAACAGGCACTTTCTTGCTTTCTCCGATCCCACACCACACATCAGAGAGCACCTCCCTGAAAACAGCCACAGAACCTTCTTATCATGCTCCTGCAATTGTTTTGTGACCTACCTGTGCCACAATCAAAAAAAAACCAAGTAAACCTGATGACTTCTTGAGGCTGCTGTGGTGAGACCACTTTATATCACCTCATCCTACAAGGTCTGCTTTTTCTTTTGATCTGTTTGCAGAATGCCTTATGCAATGGAGATATGCTCCATGATTAGGGATCCCACACAGTTTATACTCAGTGACAGTATATTTGCCAAGAATTTTTAACCAGTGATGTTCATCCTTGAGAGCCCTTGCACATGATGTATGAGCATTAGAAGTTAGAGGTAATAGTCTTGTGCAGACGCCAGCAGAATTTATCCAGAATTGTGTTTTCCATTACAAGGAGGAAATGGCTTTAAACTGTCAGAGGGGAGATTTAGATGAGATATTAGGAAGAAGCTCTTCCCTGTGAGGGTGCTGAGGCACTGGCACAGGTTGCCCAGAGAAGCTGTGGCTGCCCCATCCCTGGCAGTGCTCAAGACCAAGCTGGATGGGGCTTAGAGCAACCTGGTCTGGTGGAAGGTGTCCCTGCCCAGGGCAGGGGGTTGGAACTGGATGAGCTTTAAGGTCCCTTTCAACCCAGACCAGTCTGAGATTCTATGACTCACCCATATCACTGTAACTGTGATACCACAGACAAAAGCCTGGTAGCATTTCTTGAACCTTACTGTGATATGCATCAACCTTGGATATCTTACCTTAAAATCAGTTTGAACTGCCTGAATACCTCCCGGATTTGCCTGAGGTTCACTATCTGAGGAAAAGAGGTATACAGTGACGATGTAAGCAAGCATCTCTAGGCTGTGGTCAGCTGTACTGATTCAAATATTTCAGACTGCAAGTACTCCACTTTCCATTTGCTGGGTGTCCACGCTCATGCAGGATTACCTTTATCCTGAGAGTCAGGCTGGAGGTGGATACATTGCTCACTCTTAGGAGACTTTTAAAGAGAAAGCAATCTGACAGACTACAGTAAATTCCATTTACTGTACAGCCACTGAGGTAATGAATTAATTATAATAATTTTTAAAATTACATAGATGGCATCTACTCACCTTGCAAATTATGATGCTACTTCTCTTTGCACTGCTGGCCAAGACTGCCTGAGTACTTACACCTGCCAGAGCACTATTGTTAGTCCAATAACTCAAGCCATACTACTCTCTGTTTTGGAGATGATGATCAGAGGCATGGACAAATAAATAATGGGCAGTCTGCAGATGAGCAAGAATCTGCCTCCAGCTCTCCCAAGGTCCGAAAGACTGGCCCACACTATGAAACACACAATCTCTGGTCTCAACTCTCTCTAAAAGATTCTTGAGTGTCACTGAAGACACCCTTCCCTGTGTAAAACTCCTTAGTCCTTCCGTGCTTTCCCTGCTCCACATCACATTTTGCAAGTCAGGTAACACACACCTTCATGTATGCCCTTATTCTGCTCCACTCCTGCCCGCTGGAGGGAGAAAACAGGGACTTTGAGAGAAGACAATAATTACATTAAATAAGAGAAAGTGTCTCAAGTCTTCTGTTCAAACTAAAGGGTTATCTGTTTCGAAAACACTCTTCCAGCAACTTCTGCACTCTTGTCACAGTGGCTTCTGCTCACAACCAAACCAAATTTCACAGTAGCTCTGAATGTGCATTTGCATTTCCATCTTCTTTCATTTTGCTTGTTTTCCTGTTTGCCCAGGCAGGAATATTTGTGTCCACAGGATTTCTGCTGCTTTTTTTCACAAGCATTTTGCAGTCACCAGCTAGTTTCAAGTCAAGAAACCCAGCCTTAATGAACCTGTCTCTGAAAGACTGGACAGGTTTTGGCAACACACCTTGCAAAGATTTAGTTTAACACTGGCAGAGCAAATTTTTGTCATTAATTATTTAAAGAAGTTCCAAATAAACCAACTCAAAAGGTTTCAGGACTGAGGAGAAGTCTCCTCAAGCTTCTGAAAAAGCAAAAATTGAATGAAAACAAAGAGACAGTCCTTAACGCACAAAATAAAAAACAAATTAAATTACTATTCTGTAACACTTTCAGGGTTAAAGACAGCCTCTTCAGAAGACATTTCCATTGCTTCTGTCCCAGAGTAAAATGAGATGGAATCAGTATTTATGTGCTTCTCCACTAGAAAGCTACTTACATCAATTTCATCAATGGCTCCTTTTAGGTATCTATGGACTTGAGACTTAATCTCTTCTATCTGGACGTGAGACAGAGGGTCATAAGTCACCAAAGAACGATTTGCCTGAGAAAAAAGGTGAACAACTGAGTATCAGCAAATCACAAAAAGCTAAGCAAGTGTGATGAACACCTGACGTGGCTCTAATGTGCCCAGGGAAGCCTTGTGTTTAATTTCTGATTGCAACTCCACACATCATCCGAGTTGATAGGACATGGGACGTGGGGACATGCTGGAAGCAATGCATCCCCTGCACATTTCAATCACACAACAGGAGGGCTTCGAGAGTCTGAAAAAAATAGGTGGGGTGGCTAGGGACTGAAGCTACAACACAGTCTCACTAGGATCTTCAGAGCTTTGCCCAAACCCCAAAAGACAGTGCTGAAAGCTGAAGGAAGAATACAGTCATGCTGAGTGCTGAGTTAGCTGATCCTACTGCAAAAGAAAAATCTGGACAAAGCTTTAACTAGGTCCCATCTAAGACACTGCAACCTATTCCTTACCAAGCTGTCATGTACGGCCAGTTCCTGCTTCAGAAAAGCAATCTCCTTCTCCAAAGCCTTCACTGTCCCCTAGCAGGAAAACAAAAGGGTGAGCAAATGACTAAATGCTATTGGAGAAAAAAACCTACAGAAAAGCAACATTAAACTGGCTGCTAAAAGATATCATAGCAATACACCAGCTCCCCCAGGGTTTGCTGTCAGGTTTGCATCAGTGAAGTAGCAGCTCTGGAAATCATTTTGCCTTTCATTAGCTTCCAACAGGACAGCTTCTGTTGTGTCCTCGGTGTACTGCCTGCAGAGTCAGACCAAGCCTTCAAAGGAGGGCCACCTGGCTTTTAATTTCACGCTTTCCTGAGCTGGTACTGTAGGGGCCATCACATTCTGGACTATGAGATACTATCTCAAAAGCAAAGAAGTGTGGAGGTTTCCACCCTGACTCTTACCGAACTCAGCAGGAGTTCTGACATTAACTTTAATAGAGGAGAAAGTCACCTGTGATGTATTTGATTGAATTTCTCCATAACATGGAATATCTTCAAGCATTCACTATTTAGAATGTGTTTTCAGAAAGGTGTGGACACACAAGTCACCTTGGGATTCAGGGAGAATTGGATACTGAGCTGCTTTTTAAGTGATTTGTTGAGCACAATAGCTTTCTTAAAGAAAAGTTAAACACTGCTGGATTGGGAGCAGCCCTAAGGAGAAGGACTTGGTGGTGTTGGTCAATGAGAAGCCAACCCAAGCCATTCTAGGATTCTATGATACTCTTTCAGCTACTCTTTCCCACTCCACACATCTCAGATGAAAGGCACTGAAGAGGAAAAGACAGTTTGTTGCACAGCTTCTTCTGGAAGCCGTTGGAGGAAACTCCACAGCTGTTTTTCTGCTTGCCAGTGAGATTAGACCATGAAATAAGGCAGGGCTCTCACGCGCCACATGTGTTATGGATCAGATGGCTGCAAACTTGTTCCTTGGGCCATCAGTAATTCATAGAACATTTACTGCTGCCAGCTCTGTTTCAGCTGTGAAAGTGCACTCAGGACATCTGAAATAGTATCATCATTTTCTGTAAGTTTTTTCCTAGTTTAAACAAGTTTTGTAATTGTGGCAAAAAAGTTCTTTTACCAGCAGCAATGGGGATAATGCTGTGTAAAGCTACAGGTAGGACTGTAGATCATTTCATAGAACTATAGAATGGTTTGGGTTGGAAAGGACCTTAAAATTCATGCAGCTCCAGCCCCTTCCACTAGACCAGGTTGCTCCAAGCCCCATCCAACGTGGCCTTGAACACTGCCAGGGATGGGGCAGCCACAGCTTCTCTGGGCAACCTGTGCCAGGGACTCACCACCCTCACAGGGAAGAACTTCCTCACATCTCATCTCAGTCTCCCCTCTGTCAGTTTAAAGCCATTCCCCCTCATCCTGTTCTTACCTGCCCTTGTCAAAAGCCCCTCTCCAGTTTTCTTATCAGCCCCTTTAGGCACTGGAAGCTGCTCTAAGGTCCCCCTGGAGCCTTCTCCAGGCTGAACAAGCCCAGCTCTCTTGGCCTGTCTCCGTAGGAGAAGTGCCTAGGAATTTCTCCACAGACCATGGGAGTAGCCCAGAACATAGTATCTCTGCTAAAAGGTCAATCTTATCAGAAAAATGAGGGACTTGTATGCATGCACTTGAAAGAATTACCACATGGCAGCGAAGACATGACCATCTGCATGACTGTAACATGTAGCATATTCAAGGTAACTGTAATTAAATACCAATGAAAAAAGGTTTAATACTAATCCATTTCATCAGTTACCTAAATTTAGCAAATGTCAGCACAGCTGATGAGTGGTAATTCATTACACTATCAAATCTCTGTTTTTTAAGGTCATTATCTTCAATATTAATGAACCTGACAAAAATTGCCTTCCTCTCTTCCCCTTCTCTACGTACCTCTTGGTCATATGTCTCATTGAGGACTGGCTCTGTCGTGACCCATTTCATTCTGTTAGCAAACCGAAGAGAAGACAACTGAAAAAGATATTAGCAAGGATAGAATTTTCATAGTCTGTTACTTCTTAACCATATCAGATCCCAGAACACAGAAATAAAAAAGCTATTTAACTGAAGGGAGCAATATAGGATTTCTTATTCTGGGATCATATCTTCTAACGCTCAGTGGCTTCTGTGTGATTAGCCAGCTTCAGATGATGTCTTTGTCCTTTCTGTTCTGCCTGTGGACAGCTCTGTGTGTATCAGAGCAGTGATCTCCAAAATACCCACACCCACTTCTCATAAAAACAAGACTTACATCCCAAAACCTCTAAATCACACATCAATGGCCTTCGAGTTTAACTCCTGCAGTTGTGGTATCCTGAGACTAAACCCCTACCACCTGAAAAACCTCCTCTTGATGCAAAGCATAGTTGATGACTCCTGAGCAATACTGTTCCTAGATGCTATCAGAACACAAGAAGATGATAAAACAACTTTGCCTTGAAAACAACTACCCAACAGATTAATTTGGGTTGGTTTCTTTTGCTACATACAAACATAAATACATACATTTTTCTTGGCAATGAGCAAAGTGATTCCCTTCAAGGATACCACCAGCAGAGCCAGCAGAGATAAAGATGTCACTGTCCCACTCTACTCAGTGCTTGTCAGGCGACTCCTGAAACACTGTGTTCAGTTTTGGCCCCTGCCACACAAAAAAGATGTGGACAGGCCAGAGAGGGTCCAGAGAAGGGCCACAAAGATCATCCAAGGACTGGAAAGCCATGTGAAGAAAGGCTGAGCGAGCTGCACTTGTTCAGCCTACAGAAAAGAAGGCTCATAGGAGACTCTATCATCATGTTCCAGAATTTAAAGGGTGGCTACAAAAAAGATGGAGACTCCCTTTTTACAAGGAGTTTCATGGAAAAGACAAGGGGCAGTGGGCACAAGTTACTCCTGGGGAGATTCCAGTTGCACAGAAGAGGAAAATTTTTCACAATGAGAACAATCAGCCATTGGAATAATCTCCCCAGGGAACTGGTGACTCCCCAGTGCTGGACCCTGTTAAGACTGGGCTGGACCTGGTGCTGGGCCATGTAGCATGGGTCATGCTTTGCCTGTAAAGGTTGAACCAGATGATCCTTGAGGTCCCTTCCAACCTGGGATTGCAGGATTCTGTGATTCTCTGTGTTACAGATGTGGTTAAGTGGATTCAGTTTACACAGTGAGACTTTTCTCAATTTCATTATTTCACAGGTTAAACCCCCCCCAGTGTTAGGAAGATACTCCTACTTCCTGAAGCAGCAGAAAGCCAGCTCAGCTCTGAACCAGTGCAGTCCCACTGACCTCGTTATACTATGTATCATTCAAATGCATTCGTAGAGTTGAACCATCAATAATTACCACTCCTCAGTGTGCTTAGATTTTAGCTGCTTGTGCCTGCTCTATTTTGGGCTCTCATTTCTTCCCCTGGGCCAGTTACCACTCATCTGTTTGCATCACAAAGCAGATTGGTAAGAGCAATCTCTTCTCTGAGCCTTTGAGATAAGATGAATTAGGCAGGATGTTGCTCTGGGACTCCTGCCATAGCCCTCCAGAGACCAGTCTTTAAACCAAGCTACAGCCAGTTGTAACAGTATCAAGAACAAGAGTCGCATTCTGCAGAAATCAGTTTAACTTACAGTGTGTTCCACATGCGCAGCTTCCCCACAGACATTTGCCACTAGGACAGTATTGCAGTTTCTCCCTGGGAAAAATAAAAAAAAATAAATAAAAGAATAATTTTCTAAAAGGCAAATAATATAATTAGGGGGTTCATTGTTTCTTTTTTTTTAATGTATTATGTTCTGTGCTGACTAAAATAAGAGAAAAAAGAGCAACAAAGAACACAGCCAGTTTGTCCTTCTAAAGTTCCCATGGGTCCAGAGACACAGTGGCACAGAATGACTGAAGAATAAAGGCAACAGGCATTTCTCACATGGTGACGATGCAGTAGGAAGACAAGAACACAAACTGTGAAAGCCTGAAATTGAGAAAACTGGAGCAGAGGATTTTGAAATCCCTTGGCCTAAATCTAATAGTGGGGAACCTGGCAGGATGTGGTCCCTGCCTTTCCTAAACACAAGACTCGGCTCAGAAATGCCTTGAACATCACTCTCCTTTCTGATGCCTTTGGTTACACCACACAAACCCCTACAGCCTGTTTTCAACTGCTTTCTCCTCCCATGTCTCCAGCATTCCAGAAGCACAAGCCTGGATTCATGATGTGCCTCAGCTTTGGGTTTATCACCTGCAGCTTGATGCTAATGCAGAAGGGCCTGAAAAGGCTTGTAACATGCTGTTTGGGTTTGTTTGGGTTTTTTGTGGCAGCTTTTTACAGCATTCTAACTAAGGTTTTGTGAATTCCTACTAGTTTGAAGAGTGTGGGCTTTGCACTTTCTCCTGCACCTGCTGTTTTATTTGATGAAGAAAACCAGACATCCTTTGAACAATGGTGAGTTCTGTGTGTTTCTATGTTATGACCGTACAACTAGGAACTGTCGGGGCCTGCTATGATGCACAGCTCTTACCCAGGGAGTCCTTGAGGACGTAAGTGAGCTTGCTCTGCCGGAAGGGGATGTGGTCCCTCTTAGGATCAGCCAGGGCAGTGATGACTTGCTCCAAGAATGACAGAGACTTGTTGATGTACGTGGCCTCCTTCAAAAGCTGTCCTTCAGACTGTAATGCAAGATCAAAAAGCAAAACTTCCACAACACGTACTTCTGGTCTAACTGCAGGAGGGAGCATACTCCTCACTGAGAGTAAAACTCTGTTTGCCTCTGAGGGTAAGGAGCTAATTCAGACCTGATAAATTCATGAGCTAGAGCTTTCTTCAGTTTGAAAACAAGTTTTCAGAGACCTCAATTTTTCATTATAAGTTTGCAAGGACCACTGTCTTTCCCCCAGCAGGGTAAATCATGTTTTGGCATGGGGCTGATGCAGTTTCTACTCTGCTCAATGTAGAATGTCACACAGGACCTGAGAAGCTTTCAGTTGTTGAGCCCTAACACCCTGAGAAACTTTTGATAGTTTACCTGCCGTAACCAGAATTTGCACTGTTGCTGCTGGAATGAAGAGGAAAATCAGAGGCTCTTTGAGAAATTACAGACTCAAATTACATGGGTCTGGGTTGGGTTGGAAAGCAAACGCAGGATAGGAGTCACATGTGGACTTACAAATGATACACAGCAGCTGCAAACAACTGAGCACCTTCTGACATGTTATCATGACTTACAATTTGTCACAGCGTCACCTATTTATCACAGGCTGAATTCTGTTGGGGGGGAAACCTGTAATTTCACCTCCATCTTGTTGATTACTGGGCTCATCACCACAGACTGAAATATTTCTTCCATCACTTACTCCAGACTTGCTCTGTCTCTCTGAGCCTGCCAGATCTATTAAGTTGATCTTAGAGTTAACACATTTGATGTCTGAGAAAAATCTGAAACGAGACTGAGGGAGAAAAGAATATAAACTGTAGACAAAACTGAAATACAGTAAAAACCAGATGTCTAAAGATCCTCAGCCACTGGAGTCCCCAGAAAAACTGCTGAAGCACTTACCTCAATGTAAATAGTAAAGATGCAATGGGACCTGGACGAATGCTTGTTCAGTGCATGCTCTGCTATTACTCTTTTGTTCTCACCCTGCAAATGAAGTCAAAATTCAAACAATGTTTTTAAAATTCTTCATGGGTAGAAATTATAAATCCACACAGTTAAATAAATGGCAATTCAATCTTTGCTCCATACAGACTGTAACTCCAATCAGTTGGTTCACAGAATCACAGAATTGTTAGTGTTGGAAGAGACCTTCCAATCAGCTCATCCAGTTCCAATCCCCTGCCACAGGCAGGGACACCTTCCACTAGACCAGATTGCTCAAAGACCCATCCAACCTGGCCTTGAACACTGCCAGCAATGGGGCAGCCACAGCTTCTCTGGGCAACTGTGCAAGGGCCTCACCTCCCTCACAGGGAAGAACTTCTTCCTCACATCTCACTAAATCTCCCTTATATCAGTTTAAAGCCATTCCCCCTTGTCCTGTCCCTACCTGCCCTTGTAAAAAGCTCCTCTCCAACTTTCTTGTCAGCCCCTTTAGGCACTGAAAGCTGCTCTAAGTTCTCCTCTGAGCCTTCTCTTCTCCAGGCTGAACAATGGTTAGGGCAGTCAGAGTGGGAACTCACCAGGTTTGCCTTGTTTTCTTACTCAAAGGCCTCTCAAAGCACTTCATGGGGGGGGTTGATAAAGGTCACAGTTTACTATAATAATGCCTTTTACTGGAAACTATTTCCACTTTCGATGCTCAGCTCACAGAATTGTGGCTTTTTGAGAAACAGTCAGGCAAGCCTTGCTCAGAGGCAATACCTCCCTGGCTGTTTCAGTTTCTTGAATACTAGAAACCCAAAGCACTCCCCAGGCTTCAAATGTCATAGAAAACTCAAACATACACAATAGCTACAAATCTGTAATGCCTGCTTACAGGAAAAGAAAGTGACATTGAAAATGATGTGGTAACTGTTTGTTAGAAGTGCCAGGCTATCACAGAGCAGTGCTGTCAGGCTGGCAAGACAGAAAAGGAAACAGAAGGCTCTACAGCACAGAAATGCTGCTGTCAATAGGTTTCACAGCCAGAATCTGCCTGGCTCTAAAAGGACGATGACTTTTGAGAGCTGAAAGGTCAGTAACTGGCTCCACGCTAGGCAGTATAAATCCACGAGCAAGAAAGTGAAGAGCTTCAGGTATCAGTACTATCAAGCCCAGTCCACAAATGAAGAATCACAGCATGTGGCCAGGCTCCTCAAAGTCTGGAGCTTTCTCTGTGAACCTCAAACCACAGGCAGAACTCATCTAAGGATGCTGAATGGGTCCCCAGGCCCCACTTGCACTTCTTTTATTAACAGATCTCAAGCTAAGTTACATTATCATTATCCTACTCTTTAAAAAGAAAGAGAGCTCCTGCCAGTCACAGAAGCTGGCTTAGGATACCACAGTCCCATTATTAAAAAGGTAAGTGAAATACTTTGAGGACACCAGGTGGTTCCTGCTATGAATACACTTCCTGCATACAGAACCAATTATTTATTCATGTTTTCCTTAAGAACTAAAGCATCCACAGTAAAAGAAAGATACAGATATAAGTAAGCAAACTCCCTTCACAAATCTAACCACTTGTGTGAACATCCTGCTGTAAAATCTGACTAATGGTACCTATGCCATGATCATCCCAAACTATCTGCCCAAGATGCTACTGCGAAGACTCTTTCCTTGGAACATGGACATAGCTAGGTCAGGCGGTGTGTTTTTTCAAGAAGAAATTCCACTGTAGATCATCTGGTTGGTCTAAAAGGATCCCAAACGTTGGACGCTTTCTACTAAGCCACTCACCAACACCCTTATGTGATAACCAGGGTCATGAAAACAAATCTTTTGGGCTGTCTGGGATCTCAGCCTGCTGATGGGGCCAGTGAGATAAACCTTTTGAAATGAAGGCATTCTGTGGCTGCCTTCTGTATTTTGGTGCTGTCTGAAACCTCCAATGCTACTACGTTCTGTGGTCTCACCCCAGCATGTTTCTTCCATCACTTGACTTGCTCTGGCATAGACTAAAACCAGAATTTCCCCAAGGAGATCTTCCAGAACCTCTGTGCCAGAACATGGGCTACAAGGAGTTACCAACTCTTCTATGCACACAACAAAGGGAACAAAGAGGGCTGAACCTCCCCCCAGCCCTCCTGGCCACCCACCTCCTGCTCTACTGCCTCCTCCCTGTGCTAAGCCAATAAACAATTAGATGAAGTGTAATATTTGTTTTCTCTTGCCTCAAAAAGGAGACTTAGAGCATCTTCTTCGAGGCTAATTTTATGTATAGATAAGCCCTTCACATAAACCCCTTCTGGGCAATCCACAATAGCCATCTGCATGTCACTGCTCCCATCGCTTGTCACGTTGGACAGAAGGTCAAACAAGGTCTCATTGTAGATTTCCAGATAGGATATTCGAACAGTGATGAGTGGATCAGTGGATTGTGCAGTTGCTTTGAAGACCTATACAAAGACAAGGAGTTCGTCAACAGCACTGCTAGTTCACAAACAGAATAATTAGCTATTTATGGTGTCCCAGAAAAGCTATTCATAACTTTCTGAACAGCTATAAGTGCATCCACGTGTGTGTAGCTAATTCCGAACAGGAGTTTCCTGAGGGCTGACAGGGCTAGGTCAACAATTTTAATATGATTTTGCAAAATGGAAGTGATGAAAACAATACTTTTGAATGCCTGCTTACGTTTGAGAAGCAGCAAGTAAACAGGAACAACCTCTGCAAATGACAATAAAGCATAACTACAGAATTCTTTCTGTCTTTGTTTCACAGAATCATCAAATCACTGACTAGTTTGGGTTGGAAGGGAGCTTAAAGCTCATCCACTTCCACCCAACCCTGCCATGGGCAGGGATACCTTCCACTAGACCAGGTTGCTCAAAGACCCATCCAACCTGGCCTTAAACACTGCCAGGGGTAGGGCAGCCACCACTTCTCTGGGCAACCTGTGCAAGGGCCTCACCACCCTCACAGGGAAGAACTTCTTCCTCACATCTCATCTCAATCTCGCTTATCTGAGTTTAAAGCCATTCCCATTGTCCTGTCCCTATATGCCCTTGTCAAAAGCCCCTCTCCAGCTTTCTTGTCAGCCCCTTTAGGCACTGGAAGCTGCTCTAAGGTCTCCCCAGACCTTTCTCTTCTCCAGGGTGGACAAGCCCAGCCCTCTCAGCCTGTCTCCATAGCAGAGGTGCTCCAGCCCGTGGAGCATCTTCGTGTCCTCCTCTGGACTCACTCCAACAGCCCCACGCGCTGCATGTCAGCTGTCTTTGTGGAAGTGGAAAGCATTCTGTGTCACTGCCTAAAGATAAACAGACCTGTCCCCTCAAAGCACTGCTAAGCTTGTGCCTCTGAACAGGGACATATCTATGTAGCAATGGGACTGACAAATCAGCATATTTCCAGCCAACATCATCCCAATGCTCTTAAACGTCATCATTATCAAAGCACAAGGTCATGGTGTAGTTAAACAAATCCAGAAAGTAACTATGTTTTACAGGCTCCTTTAAATCTTTAATGATCTTATCTTACATTAAAAGAATTAAAAAAACCCACTGCTGGAGATAAATTTATAACTTATTCACCATGTTAAAACACTTCTGTGAGTATCAGCAAGAGCTGATACAAGAGATGTCCTGGCTATTTCTTCCAGCTTCTTTTCCCAGTCAGATCCAATACCTGCTGTATAGCTCGTGGTATGATTCCTCGATGCTTGTAATCAGCAGTTGCTCCCATCATGGTGTAAGTTTTACCAGCCCCCGTTTGCCCATAGCACATTATCGTGCCTAGAAAAGATTCAAAAGCAAAAGAATAAACTCTGGAGGTAACCTCTGCATTTCACAAATGGAACATCAACAGGATCTCTCCCTCAGATCAAATCTCCACTTATTGTCAAAATAAGGCCAAGTGCAAGGTCCTACACCCGGGTCAGGGCAATCCCAAGCACAAATAAAGGCTGCAGAAGACTGGATTGTCTCCTAAGGAGAAGGACTTGGGGGTGTTGGTCCATGAGAAGCTCACCATGACCCGGCAGTGTGCACTTGCAGCCCAGAAACCAACCGTGCCCTGGACTGCATCACCAACAGCATGACCAGCAGGTCGAGGGAGGGGATTTTCCCCTTCTAGTCCATGCTAGTGAGATCCCCCCTGCAGCCCTGCATCCAGCTCTGAGGCCCCAACACATGAGAGATGTGGAGCTCTTGGAGCAAGCCCAGAGGAGGCCATGAACATGCTCCAGAGGGCTGGAGCATCTCTGCTATGGAAATAGGCTGAAAGAGCTAAGCTTGTTCAGCCTAGAGAAGAGAAGGCTCCAGTGACACCTTAGAACAGCTTCCAGTGCCTAAAGGGGCCAACAAGAAA
Organism: Pezoporus wallicus; assembly: GCF_028554395.1. Classification (NCBI taxonomy): domain Eukaryota; kingdom Metazoa; phylum Chordata; class Aves; order Psittaciformes; family Psittacidae; genus Pezoporus; species Pezoporus wallicus. Next base: position 906,058 of record NW_026637044.1, on the reverse strand, counting down.
GCTGGAGAGGGGCTTTTGACAAGGGCAAGAAGAAAAGAGGGAATGGCTTTAAACTGACAGAGGAGAGATTGAGACGAGATCTGAGGAAGTTCTTTCCTGTGAGAGTGGTGAGGCCCTGGCTCAGGTTGCTCAGAGAAGCTGTGGCTGCCCCATCCCTGGCAGTGTTGAAGGCCAGGTTGGACAGGGCTTGGAGCAACCTGGCCTAGTGGAAGGTGTCCCTGCCTATGGCAGGGGGTTGGAACTGGATGAGCTTTAAGATCCCTTCCAACCCAAACCAGTCTGTGATTCTATCATTCTATGTTAATAAAAATAGCACCAAGTTACCATTATAACCAATTAAAGCTTCGGACACCAATTTCTTTGCCACTGTCTCATAAAGCTGTTCCTGGGAGGTGTTGTGAAGGATGCCATCCATCCTAAAGCTCCAGCTGGTCTGCCTGCTATTCATAGCTTCTTTCTTGGCATCTTTTTTGAGGCAAATCTCTATGCTCTGAAACCCAAAAAGAGAGGAAGTTAACTTTGATAACCATGAAGAGTTTCAGCAATTGTTGTCCAAAAAGAAAAAATACGCACTGAAGACCTGGAGACCAGGAGGAAATGGAGCACAAAGAGCACTATTGTCATACTGAACCTGATGGTATTTTCTGCTAATGTATATTCTAAAAAAAAAAAAAAAAAAAAGAGAAAGAAAGGTGGCTCAGCTCATCTGTTTACCCCCCAGTGATGTGTCTGATCTTGTGTCCCAGGGAAATTATGAACTAAGCAAGAGAAGATGAAGGGAGGAACTTGCATAAGGGAGGATAGAAACAGACGGTTCCACAGGTTGGAACTGAAGTTACCACTGGGAATTCCTCAAGGATCAGTCAGAGTCCCAGTCATTTTGAGGATTTACTCTAGTCACTGCATCACCAGAAGTGTGCTTTCCGTAGTCACACTTGCTGATACAAAACCACAAGCCTCTGTCAGCGCAGAGGAGAACAGCAAGCAGGACAAAACAAACAACGTGCACCAAAATGTGTGGCCTTAAGGAGTGGAAGAATTCTGCATTTCAGTGGGCAAAACTGAAACCAAATCCCAAACCTTTCACACGTGCAATCTCTTTTTGTCTACCTTGTTATCTGGCCCAAACTTGATCATATCTTGAGCAAAATCAGCTGTTGGCTTGACTCCCACGAATGCGTGGACTCTCTTTCTTACTAGATACATACTAACTAAAGAGGAAAAAAAGGAAAAATCAACACTGTTGCATTCCCTAAAAAGAAATGTAATGTTATTTGTCATGAAAAGGCAAGATACAGAGTAGTCAAGTTTAAAAATAAAGTGTTGACAAATGTTCAATTGCAGTCTCTATTCTTTATGAAAAGCAACTGTGGGCAACCAGTTGCTGAAAATTCTTTCCAGTATTGTTCTGCTCAGAATGCTGAGTGTGGATACAGAGAATTACTGATCATGATTTCCTCTTGTGTACCAGGCACATTAGTGTTTGACAGCACAAGCTTTCCCTCCTCTCAGGCTTGCAAAGAAAATAATTGCAGGAATATGAGAAGCATTTTCTTTTGTCCAGCGTTTTCAGTGTGTGAAGGCACTTGCAGCCTCCTGGTTTGTAGTGCCTGATCATCCAGAACTCGATTTCAGGCTTCTGAGGTTTTGAGTAAGATGTGCTGTAGGTGAAACCATGCCAAAAGGATCTCAACAACACTGCAAAGGGCTGTGCAGTTGTTGGTATGCAAACACTTCCAGTGCTCTGAACAGCAGTTACCTTGTTTACAGTCTGGATTGATTGTGCACTTCCCATATTTTGGAATTAGAACCCCTTATTTATACTAAGCCATAAGAATATTTTGAAGTTCCTCATGAAGACCTGATCTTAGAGTTTCCAGAAGAAAAAGAAAAAATCATGTGCCTGACAACTGATGAAATTCTTATTTTATTCTGAAGGTCAGTGTGAATGCAGGGAGTGGCTGTCAATACCCAGTGACACTAAAGGATCTGCTGACCAAAGCTGCAGGTGGGCTCACAGGATACATCAAGCTGCTTAAAAAGCTGCTTTAAACCCCTGGAACATGCAGATCCTGTGTTTTCCCCCCACGAATTCCTACAGACAGCCTGTGATCAACAGTTGTGTGATAATCTAGGGACAATTTCTAGTTTCAAACAAAATATTTTCTAATTGTTGTATATTAATCACTGTGCTCTCTCCAGCACCTTATCTCCTGTGACTGCTCTAAAAAGAAACGTAGAACTGTGAGTTGGACCAAGACTTCTCTTTATTTAAAACAGAGGTGAGCATTTGCATGACTACCTGGTAAAGGTAATGTGGGCTCCTTGTACTCTTCCCAGGTGATCTCAGTGATTGCAACACATGACTGCTGTGGAATCCAAAATGGTGCTAAGTTTCCATGCTCACAATCTCTTCAGATTGGGAGACAGTCTTCAAATAAACGATCTGTGAAAAAGCACAGTGATAAAGAAGTGCAAGGAAATCCGCATAAGGATCTCCTCTAAATGACACACACATAAAGCTGCCAAGACATTTGCCAGTACTGTGTGAATAAACACTGAAGCAGCACAGGTACAAGCTGAATGGAAGGAGAAATGGAGCTTTAAAGCTGGGAGACAGCATGGAAATGCCGCTCATCTGGTTATCAGGATTGTAAGAGGTCACAAAACTCTGCTATACAAATAGAATGTTACAGTGGTATGTGCCTTATTTCATAGAATAATAGAATAACAGAATCCCAGACTGGTTTGGGTTGGAATTGACCTTAAAGCTCATCCAGTTCCAACCCTCTGCCACGAGCAGGGACACCTTCCACTAGACCAGGTTGCTCCAAACCCCGTCCAGCCTGGCCTTGGACACCATCCCTGGCAGTGTTCAAGGCCAGGTTGGACGGGGCTTGGAGCAACCTGGTCTAGTGGAAGGTGTCCCTGTCCATGGCAGGGGGTTGGAACTGGATGAGCTTTAAGATCTCTTCCAACCCAAAACAGCTTGTGATTCCGTGACTCTCTAACAGGGAACAGAGGTTTGCCAGGGCCAGCCATTCCCACGGCCTTGCTTTCTGGCGCAGGGGCCAAGGCAGGTGATCTGTCAGGGCCTGGGGTAAAGCGGGGAAAGGATCATCCATGTTGTAGAGAGCAAGGCCTGTGGAGACACCACCTGGGGTGGGGGCAACACAGCCTTGCGGGGCGGGGGACGACGACGAGGTCCTGAGAGGGTTGATGCGGACTGTAGGGGCGGCACTGCCGGGGGAGGCGGGTGGCGACAAGGCCCTGCGGAGGGGCTTGCTCCCGGGGCAGCCCCGCCCACACCTACCTGTGTCCCGCCTCGGCCGGGCCGGGGCGAAGGGCGGCCGCAGCGGTGCCAGGGCTGTGTACACCGTTGCCATGGCAGCCACCTCTTCCGCCCGCTTCCGGAAGAGGGTTATGACGGAAGTGGGCGGGGTGGTGGCCGCGCTACGGCGGCCGGGCGTGGACAAGGCGCGGGGGAGGCGAAGCGAGGCGGGGAGTGGTGGTAGTGGTTGGGAAGATGCTGGAGACGGCGGCAGCAGCGGCGGCGGCGGCTGAGCCGGAGCTGGATCCCGAGGACCTGGTGCACTTCTCGGTGGGCGATCTGCCCAGCCGCGGTTATGGCGTGATGGGCGAGATCCGCCGGCAGGGCAAGCTCTGCGACGTGACCCTCAAGGTGCGGCCCGGCCCGGGGGCGCTGGGGGGGGTCCCAGGTCCCCGAGGGGTGCTTGAGGGGCCCTTTGCTGGGGAGAAGGAGGGAGCTGGGGTCCCCTCGGGTGCTTTGATGGGGGAGGTAAGAGGGGAGCTGAGGGCCCCCCCCAGCCACTCTGGGGGGGTATCAGGGGGTGTCTGGTCTCCCCAGCCCCAGGAGGGAACTCTTTGAGGGCCCCTTGGTGAGGGGTGTGCTGGGCAGCTCCAGCCCAGGGTGGGTGCAGGGGTGTGCTGGTGACACCCGGTCCCCGACGCTGCTCCTCATCCTAGGTACAGGGTGGGAGATGGAGCTTCTGTCTCCCTTGGGACCATCGTGGGGTTTTCTAGCAGCTAGGCAGAGTGATTCACTGAAGGGTCTTGTCTGGGGAGGAAACAGAGCACCCCAGCACCTCTGCCACAGTTTGGTGGGGGTACTGGTGCTGAAGGGAGGTCAGACGATGGGTTGGTGCGGATTCATGGACAAGCCTCTCCTCCAAACCTTGGGAGAAGAGCCTTTTTCCTCGGGAAACCTTTATCTTTATAGAACACCCACTTTCCTGCATCAAAGAAATTATATATAACAGGTAAATCCTCAGGGTTGTGTTTCTGGCACTGCGGGGGGGGAGCCTGAAAGGGCTTTGAGAGTGGCCAGTGCCGGGCAGGAGATGCTGGAGTCCTTCAGTCCAGGAGGAGTTTGTTGTGCAGTGGGTGTGCCTGTAGCTCCTTGGATTGCTTGAGTCATCCCAGAGTTGTTCCAGAATTAACTCTGAAGTTTAATTAAATGTGAAGGTGTTTCCCAGCCTACTCATGCTGAAACATCTCACCTACCTCCTGCTGCTGAAGAAGGAGCTGGCGAGGGTTGTGCCTGTCGTGGGGAATGTGGAATTTGGGTGAATCCCTGGGCTATATGAGGGTGCTTCATCCCCGTAGATCAACAATAGCCTCCCGGCTGAAATGCTTGTTGTGAAAAGCATGCCTGTATGCTGATCCTCCTTGGCAGGGGTCATACCATGTAAGACATGGTATTTCACAGAATCGTGGAATGGTTTGGATTGGAAGGGACATTCAAAGCTCATCCAGTTCCAACCCCCTGCCACAGGCAGGGACACCTTCCACTAGACCAGGTTGCTCCAAGCCCCTTCCAACCTGGCCTTGAACACCGCCAGGAATGGGGCAGCCACAGCTTCTCTGGGCAACCTGTGCCAGGGCCTCACCACCCTCACAGGGAAGAACTTCTTCCTCACATCTCATCTCTATCTCCCTCACCATTGTTCACAAAACTCTTCTGAAAAGGTTTCCGTTTCTGTAGATTTTCCACAGCCAAGCGCTTTTTAAATCCTGCTCATCTCCCTTTGTGTATCTTCTGGGGCAGAGTGGGAAAAGTTTTGAAGTCTTGAGGGCACCAGGAGCTATCCAGTGCAGCGGTTGGACTGAATGTGTTGATGGTGCTGCGCTGCTTCATGGGTGAGGGTGCTCTGTTGGCTCTGCTTTCTTTTTTTCCTTTTATTACATTATGTTCCAGAATCTATTTGCTATCTGGGGAGGGCACAGAGCATTTCACCCCTACAAAGGCTTAAAATATATTAAGAAGGATGTCTCTGTTGTTCTTGAAATGAGTCTTAACTTTCTCCACTACTTGCTTAATTCTTTATTATACTGAAGAGAGACCCTGGCAATGACTGGCACTTTTGGTAGAGGGCTGACAGCATGTTTCCCTGTTGGTTCCAACAGTCCTGCTTTCTGTTGTACACATGCAGCCTCAGTATTGATGGTTTGATTCCTTGTGTTGTATCGAGTCATCCTATCAAAATATCCCACTTCTTTGCCACTTCTGCCTCTTGACATCAGGTTTCTCCATCCCATGGCAATAGAATTAATGCAGCCTGATGAATCTGAGCCAGGCCTTCCCTTCTTGTTCAGTACATGGTGCCTCCTCTAGCTGCTGACTGGCTAGAAGTAAATTTTCTTAGCTGGACCTTGGAGTTGGCTTTGAACTGGTGAACCACCTCAAATGCAGCTGACGCAAAGCGTGCTCATCCCTGACTTACATTGGTGAGGCTGTAAACCCAGCACGATGCAGAAGGACCCTGCCACGTGAGTTGTCACGCCGGGATGTCTTTCCAGTGCTTCTTGCCCAAAATGAAGGTAGGAAAAGCACTGAGAAGCATTTAAAGACCGCATCCGAAGGAAACTGTGGTGGGTCCTGGTGCATCTCGCACTGCTGAAGTGAGTTTGTTGCCCTCTTTTCTTTTTTTAATCCTATTAATTTTAAGGCTTAGTGTGCCTAAAAGTGCTAGGATTCCTGGTCACAGCAGAATGCCTTCTGGTGTGACTTTAGGTCACATCAGGAAAAAAGCTACTAAGCACCACTTTGGGCCAGAAGCTGGATTCCCTCTGGTGTAATCAGCAGCTGAAATGGGAGCAAGCAGCTTTGTTGCAGCACAGTTCAGGTTTTTAGCAGCCTCTATACCAATATCACATGGGGTCAGTGGCTGTAAATGATTCTCCCAGCCCACAGAAATGTATAAACAGGCCACAAATTGCTATGAAGTGTTGTCACTCTTGTTTGTTTCAATTATTCCCCTCGTGAGGCCAGGCAAGAATTCATTTAGTAAATAGGAGGGTTGAAATTTGCTCCCCTTCCTCAGAAACCATCTTCCTGCCTGGCTCAGATTCAGCAGGAGACAGTGCTGCCTCAGCAGCGTATGGCAGCTGGGTTTAAATGCGATTAAAAGCAAGAAGTGCTCCCTTGGAGGTCCGATTATCCAAACTCAGCTTAGGGAAATCTGTTGCTGCTTCTCATGATTGCCCATGTGAAAATGAAGATCTAACAGGGCAGTAAGCAAGGTGTTCATCTTTCCAGCGGCTTAGGATGTGTCCATTGAGAGCCAAAGCTCTTCCATGCATGGATATTTGAGCCTAGAGATTTTAAAAGTCCTTTTCTGTTCCTGTCTCTTAAATATCTATGGGTCAGAGCTTTTGAAGATATTCCATTGCAGGCATCTGTCCTTTCAATCATCCTTCATTTGCCCTCTGAAATGTTTAGTTAAATACTAATTTGAGGATGGTTTGATAGAAACACATGTGGATAAACTGGAGGCAGGAGGAAAGCAAGGAGACACACCTTATTCTGTGGTTAGTTCATTTTTCCTTGGTAAGAGTAGGATTTTTGCTTACTAAAGCCAAATTTCTGCTACTGCTCTCTTCTTTAAGGATCGGTAGATTGTGTGTTGGTGACGTCTTGTCTGGTAAAAGAAGGACATGTAGGAAGGGATAGGACAAGGGGAAATGGCTTTAAACTGACAGAGGGGAGATTGAGATGAGATGTGAGGAAGAAGCTCTTCCCTGTGAGGGTGGTGAGGCCCTTGCACAGGTTGCCCAAAGAAGCTGTGGCTGCCCCATCCCTGGCAGTGTTCAAGGCCAGGTTGGACAGGGTTTGGAGCAACCTGGTCTTGTGGAAGGTGTCCCTGCATCCATGGCAAGGGATTGGAACTGGATGAGCTTTAAGGTCCCTTCCAACCCAAATCATTCCATGATTCTATGAAATCAGGACATCCCATGAAACCAGCACAGAAGCAGCCATTCTCCATGCAGCTTTCCATACCCTACATCTGGGGACAAACTGGGGTTTCCAGTGATGCACTGAAGTTTCAGTTATCCACATCTCTTGGGCTTGAAATAGTCTGTGAGGGGCAAAGTCTATATACGTGCTAGGGATGGGTTCAAATTTAACCTGCTGTAGTGAGATCTCTGGGTGTCACCTACTATGGGCCGGATGTTATTGCAGTTTTTGACAGCTGAACTTAGTGAGGTTTGATTTCTGTATCCACCTGGTTTACCCCAGAAGCTGGATATAAAGCATTTTCTTTCAGGCTGTCTTCATGTGAGGAGACTTTTGGGTTGTTTTTTGGCTCTCATGCTCCTCTCCAGTTACCACTCCGCTCTTCCCCAGAGCTCTTTCTTCCCAAGTGCATTTCACCCTTATCATTGCTTTCTGGCGAAACCTAGGAGCCTTTACTTATTTCTGCTATCCCCACTGCTGTTGATTTTACTGTATTGATAGAAATTAATTAGCTTCTTGTTAAGCTCACTGGATGGGAAAAGCTCTGCACTAAAGGTTTGGGTCCTAATTGCTTTGTTTTCCTATACACAGTAGCACAGCAGAACCTTTCCTGCTTATTTTACAGTGGATTTGCAGTCATTTTTTCTGTGTGTGTGTTCTCAAAGGAGTTTAGAGCTAACAAATAAATGCTGCAAAAGGGCAAAGAGTTTCAGTTCCATGATGAGTACAGGTATTTGGGGGTGTTATTCCCTGGAGATCCTAGTCTGCTTTTTAATTGCAGAGAAGCAGCTACTTGGTATTTGTCTTCCTGAGCATTGTTTTTTGAAGACAAATATCCTCTCAAGATGAAAGCTGCTTGGGCAGCTTTGTTTTCTGGAGCTTGCGTGGCTGCTTTAGGCCAAGGTACAAGTGCTCTCTAGGGACATATCAGCAGCTTGCTGGAAGCCTGTGGACTGCACCACTCCATAAAACAGGGAAGCGATACTTATCCTGTTTCTTCATTGACAAATTTGGGAGAGCAAATATCTTTATAGCTCCTGCTTGCTTTCATCCGAGCCAGAAAACTGGGTGCCAGGCTGGCACCTTCAGTCTTGGCTAAACCTGTGTCCAGCAAGAGAACGTTTGTGCCTTTCTGACTCCTCAAAGAGTGAAGTTAACGTGAGCTCCTCTTCTTATTGCTGCTCTTCATTTTGGTTTGGAGCACTTGAATGCCATATTTCCATTACTAACTCCAAGAGTCATTAGAAAAGTGTCTTCAAAAATAATACAACCCTGGCAAGTTAAAATATTCCCAGGCTACGGAAAGGTTATAGTATTTATTTCACATATAATCCAAATTGGACTGACAGGCCATAGTCCTGTTGGCTTTTCTCCCCTTCTAATCACAGCTTTTCCCAAAGCAGACTGTTCACTTGAAACCCTCCAAACTCCAGCAAATGTACTCAAGAGAGCTGCTGCTGCCAAGCAGACGCAGAGGTGGAGGAGCCTCCCTTTGTCCCGCAGTGGCAGATAAGTGGAATTCCAGGCAGCTTAGGCTGAGTGAATAATTTCAGCAGGGTCCTTAAAACCCCTGTGTCTGGCTGCTCTGCGGATGTTTGAGCCTGTTTGTAAGAGATTCTCGAGGAAAATGAGCTTGGTAAGAGAGAATATCTTTGAGGAGGAAAGAGAGTATTTTGCTTATTTGAGGAGCCGGTAGATTTAAAAATCCAGATAGTCTGTTATGTACACTTAAATCTTACACTAAATTTAAGTTGTACAGCAGTAACAAGCTACTTTGGATTATGTCTGGGCTTGTTTTCTCACCTGAGGTCTCAGCTAGCATCAGTGTTTCTCCCCTTATGTAAAAGATGAGTATTTTTAGTGCTTTGCAAAGACGTTAAACCTGACGCGTTAGCACAAACCACACATTTCTGCACTAAGCTTTTTACTCTGTTTCTCTGAGCATGGAAGAAAGGCTTTAGTGTCTGATTTCTAAACCCGCTTGCACAGGTTTTGTTTGCTTTCCCAAAACAGGAGTTGTCCTGCTGTTGCAGGGCATTTAACCTGGTGTCTGGCAGGTACTTATTGCCCAGTTAGGAGCTGGAGGCTGTGGGATGAGTTGAGAGCAGAGGTTGGGCGTTCTCCATGTTGCCATAGGGGTTGTCAGAATATAGGAAAGGTTTGGGGTTACTGTTGTGAAGAGGCTGGGGGAACGTGGCAGGGAGCCTGTGTCTGCAGGGGCCCTCCACTGTTGATTTAACCTCAGCTTCGGTTTTGCCAGTCCCTCAGGAGCAGGAAGGCAGGAAGGGCTGAAGGTGATCCCCTCAGGATGCTTCCTTTCCCCAGTCCCTGTGGGAAATAGAGTTTAGACCAGAGGATGTCTGGCTTAATGGCATCAATCTCTTGGTTTTGCATGAGCTGAGTTTGATCTAAACTCTTTCACGTTTTGTCCAGCTGCTCTTTGGGTGGGTGCAGAGGGAGGGTATTTATTTCAGTGCCTGAATTTTGATACAAGATCTCTTGAGTTTTACTGTTCCTTTATCTTCTTCCTAACAACACTTTGCTACAATGACTTGGACACTACCGTAATTTCTGCTGTGTCCTCTCTTTGACTGAATGCCAATGTCATGTCAGGAATGATGGGGGTGTTTTGAGAAGATCTTTGCAGCAGAAAACTCAAGAGACTTCTCAGCTATGCAGGGTAATGATGCCATGAAGACAATAGATGCCTTTATTCCACCTACACCATTTTTCTCTGGAGAAAGCTTCATTGTACCCTGGAAGTTGTTAGCATTTTGTGGATGTGGGAGTGTAAGGGAGAGTGTGCTTCTTGTTACTGGTTAGGGAACATGTTGAAAGGGAATTCTGTGGTATTTGTGGTCAGCAAGGATGCTTTGCTAGCAGTGGTTTTGTTCTTGTTTCTGGTAAACAGTATCTTTTGCCTTGGAAGGCACCTAAAATTACATATTATAGGTGCCTTTCATTTTATGATGCAGAATAGCACATCATAAAACCATAATGGTTGGACTTGATGATCTTGGAGGTCTTTTCCAATTTAGTTGATTCTATGATTCTATCTTGGAACCCTAGAATGGTTTGAGTTGGAAGGGACCTTTAAAATCATTCAATTCCAATCCCCTTGCCCCAGGCAGGGTATCTTCCACTAGACCAGGTTGCTCCAAGCCCCGTCCAACCTGTCATCCTTGCATAAAGGTGGAAATCTTCTGAAAGGCAGTGTTTTGCTCAGACTGTGAAAGGGATGACAGTCCTGCCCAAAGGACTTGCCCTCAAGCCTCTTTCCAGTTAGCTTGTTGATGTGAAGTTCCTGGGGTATTTCTCTTTTTAGAGCTTATATAAGTAGCTAACTCTGGCTTAGTGATGTGAATATTATTAAGTTTGTGGTGATTTCATTTGGGCCTGAGACAGTCCTGAACTTCAGGCTCACAAAGCAAAAAACAAATCTTTCCAGTGAAAGAAGACTGGAGCACCTCTGCTACGGAGACAGGCTGAGAGAGATGGGCTTGTTCAGCCTGGAGAAGAGAAGGCTTCAGGGAGACCTTAGAGCAGCTTACAGTGCCTAAAGGGGCCAACAAGAAAGCTGGAGAGGGGCTTTTGACAAGGGCAGGTAGGGACAGGACAAGGGGGTATGGATTTAAACCAACAGAGGGGAGATTGAGATGAGATGTGAGGAGGAGTCCCTGTGAGGGTGATGAGTCCCTGGCACAGGTTGCCCAGAGAAGCTGTGGCTGCCCCATCCCTGGCAGTGTTCAAGGCCAGGTTGGATGGGGCGTGGAGCAACCTGGTCTAGTGGAAGGTGTCCCTGCCTGTGGCATGGGGTTGGAAATGGATGAGCTTTAAGACCCCCCCCAGCTCAAGCCAGTCTAGGATTTTATGAAATACACTGATCTATGTTTAACTTGACAGGAGCAACTGATACGGTAACATAGCAGGTACTGCTTTGAAACAATCTATTCCTGCAAACCAGAGCTTCCATCTTCAGCTGAAAGCTGAAATCTGCAACCAAGGCGCTGTTTTACACACGCATCCCATGATGACACAGGGCTCTGGAGATAGGGAACACTTCTTGAAACAGAAGACACAATGATGAATTTAGGTCACATGGGCTGTGTGCTTATCCTCAGAAGTATTTTCCATCTTCTGCAGGAAAAACAGGTATGGTCCTTCACCTGCAGCAAGAAATGTAGTTGTTCCTTCAGGACTTGCCATTAAGTGCTGCTGGTATGAACATAATAATAGCTTCTAGACCAGAAATCTCAATTTATAAATCTCCCTGAGGCCCCTCTATCATTAAACAAGCAAGTTTAAAAAAGCAAAAGGAAACACGGGTTTTATCTTGTCCAGTACGAGGAGATAGTTTCCATTCAGTTGGTAGCAATCACAGTGTGGATTAGCTCTTTGCTGGTGCAGCTCTGTGGGTCTCGATGCTGACAGGGGCCAGTCCCAGTCCTCCCCCTTTCTCCTGCTCTGATGGCAGAAAGTTATTCCCCTTTCCACACAGCTTATTTCAGTTTTATTTCCCTGAACAGCAGGGTTGTGCGAGCACCAGCAACATGGCTTCATCTGTGTTGTCCAGCTGCATCCCACATGTTGATGGGGACCAAGCCGGGGCAGGAAGCTGAGCCCTGTAGGTAACCAGAACTGGTTCAAACCCTGCCTTGCCTGTGCAGGGTCATCCCCAGTGCAGTTAAGCTGTTAAATGGGGTGTTCCCCAAGGTGAAACCTTTTCCTTGATGAAGGGTGAGAACCCCACTGGGGAAACAATCCTGTCCTGTTGAGCTGCTGAGCATCTTGGAACTGGAAGGGTGGTGCTGCTGCCCAGACACAAAGTATTTCATCCCTGTGATGATACAGCTCTCATTAACTCGTTGGGAATCTTGCTGAATGACTATAAATTATTGGTTTTGCAATAACAAGGTGTATTAACAAGGATAATGGGGCCATTTGGTGGAACTGGATGATCTTTAAGGTCCCTTCCAGCCCAAGCCATTTTGTGATTCTATGCTTAATATATCCCACCATGGGAAGCACTGATTGACCTTGTGTTTGGTGGAGAGGGAAGCAGGAGCAGTGCTGGTGAGATGTTCAAAGAGTGGGAAATTCCAGGGCATAGCAGACTGGGGAAATCCCAGCACATGGTATAGATGGCTATCCAACACACAGATCTGTTTTTTGATGCAGCCCAGGACACAGTTGGTTTTCTGGGCTGCAAGCACACACTGCATAATGAGACAAGTAAAACGTGAGACCCATGTCTTTAGCTTTGTTAGTGTTTACCTTTCATTGACAAGCTGGGCCAGGAAAGCCGCTGTGGGCATGGCTCCTGGAGTGGATGAGGCTGGTGGAGTAGCTTCATCCACTGGTAGGAACAGGCCAAGAAGTGCTGGAGCTTGTCGAGCAGGTCTGGCATTTCTGAGCCCCGGGGCTGGAATGTGGACAGGCTGAGCAACAAGTTACTCATTGCGGTCAGCCAGGTTGTGGCTGGTCACACATAAACCTTTCCCCAGCAAGAGGTCCCAAACAAAGAGCTTCAGCACCCAGATCTCCTTATTTACCTATCTGCATCCTGTGCCTCTTAAGCTTCTCTCAATGAGCAGCACCTTGGTCAGGCGCTCGCATGGAGAGACGAACAGAAGCGAAGTTGTTCACATGCACGTGTGCTCGACTTGGCAGTTAGCTGTGTGCAGTAAGGAAATGAAAACCCCACCACTGTGAACACAGGGAGGTTTTGTCAGCTTTCAGGGGTGCACGGGTTCTTGAATCGCTTCCTTCCTCTTGTGGGCTTTTCTCATTAAACTCAGTGTATTTAGAAGTGGTTTTGAACCTCGTGGTAGAGAGGCCAGGCCAGAGTTTGCACTCACTTACAAGAGGCTGTGTAAAGTCAGGGTGGGGAGCCCTGCTCTGCAAACATTCATTATGTAAACAGGGCTGGGGCTTGTGGCCTTGAGCCCCATCCCCTCTTTGACCATGGGTTCCTTTGCAAGTATTAGCAGTCCTGACTCTTTGTGCCAGAGATTCCCTGTCCTGCTACATGCACACAAGGATTCTACCGATGATTCTGTATGTTGAGGGAGCATGGGCTGTGCCTGTACTGTGGTAGAACTCTTGCTGCTGTAGCAGCGGTAGAGCTGCTGTCTTAATTCACATGCTTGTACTTCCCAGCTCGCTGCTATAAATATCTATCCTCGTGCTTTCATTACCTTATTCTTTTCTGCTTCTTCATTCTCTCTCATGGAGTATCATCTTAGCCTTCATCTGCCAAGCAAGCACTCTTATTCCTGCCTTTGTCCCTATCATAGTCTGGTTTCTGCTGGGCTCAGGAGGGCAGGGGCTGGAGATAAAGCATGAGATAAACTAATGACTGAGTTAGCAGAGAAGAGAACAGAGCAGCAGCATATTTGCTGGTATTTGTGGCGCAGCACTTGAGTCATTGAGCTGATGGGATTTTTACTTGTAGTTTTGGGTTAGTAGAAGGGGTTGATGCTGCTTTTTACCCATCCTGAGCTTGCTTTCCTGAGCTGACAATCACAGACTGGTTTGGGTTGGAAGGGACCTTAAAGCTCACCCAGTCCCAACCCCCTGCCACAGGCAGGGACACCTTCCACTAGACCAGGTTGCTCCAAGCCCCATCCAGTCTGGCCTTGAACACTGCCAGGGATGGGGCAGCCACAGCTTCTCTGGGCAACCTGTGCCAGTGTCCAAGTCACCATACAAGTATATATGTGAGGGTTCTTCCCCATGAGCTGCAACAGTCCATACCATTTCACTTGCTGCTTTTGCCCTGGGCATTGAGAACTCTGCAAAATCCAGGACAGTGGGATTAGTGCAGGGTAATCCAGGCACAGTGGAGAGCATGGATTCAAGCACACCTGAGCTCATCAAGACTGACACAAGGCTCTCCAAAAATGGACCTGCCACTACCAGGCTGGAGCAGGTCTTGGAAGCAGTTTGACTGGATGTTTGGAGCATTATTTAAAACTGGGAAGCTCTGGCAGAGCAGACTTGCCCCTGAACCCCAGGCATGCAGTGCCACAAGCTGACCACATTCCAAATGTTTGCAAGTCCTGGCCATCGTACAGGCAGGCACGCACAGCGAGCAGCTGGGTGGTCAGGCTGGTTTTAAAGAAATATCTTCTAACAGCTTTTGTGGCACTTGAATATGCTTTTGTTTAAGAAAAAAAAAATATCTTGCTTGCTTATGCATCTTGTATAGTGCCCAATTCCTCTTTTTTTTTTTTTTTTCTCCATGTGTCAGGAATTCCACTTGCTGAACTCCTAGCAAGTTGTATTTAGAGGGTGTGAGAGCTCTGGGCCTAGAGGGAGAGGCAAGGCACTGTTGGGAACAGTGAAAACCTGAATGCAGGCAACATTTTTGTTAATAAGCTGCCTCGACATGAAAGGGTGATGAAGCTTTTTGTAGAGAAGTAAGGAGGAGAAGAGAAGGGCTTCTTGGATGACCTGAAGAGTAAAGGACTTGCTCTTCCAGCTTGTCCCAGCAAAACAAGCTCAAATGGGAAAATCTTGCTGAAGTGGGGAGAAAGGGCAGTTCTGCACAAGCTGGGATGGGTAGAGACTGGTATGAGTCAGGTTAGCCTGGAAATTAGGGGAGGAAAAAGCTCAGAACCATCAGAGAGAAGTAATTGAAGAGCTGTGTAGTTCAGAAGAGGAGAAAGTATCTGCAGGAATCATAGAATGGCTTGGGTTGGAAAGGACCTTAAGATCATCTCCCTAGTTCCAGCCCCCTACCATGGGCAGGGACACCTCACACTAGACCAGGTTGCGCAAGGCTCTTTCCAACCTGGCCTTGAACGCCACCAAGGATGGAGCATTCACAACTTCCCTGGGCAACCCATTCCAGTGCCTCACCACCATTACAGTAAAGAACTTCTTATATCTAACCTGAACTTCCCCTGTTTTAGTTTGAACCCCTTGTCCTATCACTACAGTCCCTGATGAATATTCCCTCCCCAGCATCCTTATAGCCCCCCTTCAGATACTGGAAGGCTGCTATGAGGTCTCCACACAGCCTTCTCTTCTCCAGGCTGAACAGCCCCAACTTTCTCAGCCTGTCTTTTGTGTAGGAGGTGGGAGGAGTGAGAAGTGGAATTGGAGGTGCAAGAAGGCCCTTCCAAGCCTCACTCTGTATGGATTAGGAAGGATGTAAATGAACGCAGGTATAGCAGAGCTGGTGAAAGTGAACCTGTGGAGATTGAAAGATGAGCTCGTATGAGCTTCTGGGTTATAGTGAAGGTGACTGGCTGTGAGCATAAGCTGAGGGTACAAGAAGAAAAGTGCATGGGATTTAACCTGTAAGTCGATCATCAGCTCAGAGGAAGAGCTAAGGAAGAGGAAATGGGCAGCTGCATCACCCAGCTTTTAGTTCTGCAGAGTAATCACAATGCGTTGCGGTGAGCCTGCATGGCTGCGCTCAGCTTGTCCTGGGATCAGATGGGTGATGTGGGATCTGTGATTGCCAGCTGGTAGGAGAGGGCGTTACCTGAAGCAGTGCTCCGGGGGGAGTATTCTATAGAAGCATAGAATGGTTTGGTTTGCAAGAGACTTTGAAGATCATTTAGATCAAACTCCCTGCTGAGCAAGCCCAGCTGTCTCAGCCTGTCTCCATAGCAGAGGTGCTTCAGCCCTTGGAGCATCTTTGTGGCATCCTCTGGACTTGCTCCAACTCGTGGAGCTCCACAGCTCCATGTCCTTCATGTGCTGGGACTGCAGGTGGGGTCTCACCAGAGCAGAGCAGAGGGAGAAAAACCCCTCCCTCGACCTGCTGGTCACACTGCTGGTGATGCAGCCCAGGACATGGTTGGTTTCTGGCCTGCAAGCGCACACTGCTGGGTCATGGGGAGCTTCTCGTGGACCAACACCCCCACGTCCTTCTCCTCAGGGCTGCTCTCAATCCAGTCTCCTCCAGCCTGTGTTGTGCTTGGCACAGATCTGGGTTTGAAATCCGTGTGTGCAGTTGAATACTGAGTTGATTTGTGTAAACGTGGTTCTGGGGACCTGGCCGTGCTTTGTTAGCAATCTGAAGATGACCCACTCTGTCTTTGCCTAGCTGACCACTTGTGGCTGCTTATATGGCTGGAAAACTGGTTTTAAAAGTTTGAATTTAAAAGACAGTCTGCAGTCCTGTTTGCAAATGGAAATTGCCCAGTTTTCAGCCCTCAGTTACTGCTGGGCTGGCAGAGCTGTGCTACACGAAGTAGTCTGGACCATGTGGTTGGAATCAATGGTGCTGATCTTCCCTCCTTCCCCTTTTCTCTCTTTTTAGGTAGGGGACCATAAATTCAGTGCTCATCGGATCGTGCTAGCGGCTTCCATCCCGTACTTCCACGCCATGTTCACCAATGACATGATGGAGTGCAAGCAGGATGAGATTGTCATGCAGGGGATGGATCCCAGGTAATGTCCCAGTGCACATGAGCCAGGATCTCCAGAGGCATCAGGAGTGCTCTGTGGGCTTCAGTGTTCTGTGTGCAAGGCTTGAAAGCCTACCTGCTCTGTGAATGGCGCTAGAAAAGTTTTTTCTGTTAGTAGGGTCCCGAGATGACTTGAATTCAATGCATTTTCTGCCCTTTCTCCCCCTTTTTTAGTGCACTTGAGGCTCTGATCAATTTTGCCTACAATGGTCACCTGGCCATAGATCAGCAGAACGTGCAGTCTCTGCTGATGGGGGCGAGTTTCCTTCAGCTGCAAAACATCAAAGATGCTTGTTGCACTTTCCTAAGAGAGAGGTAAGGGGTTGTCCTTTGGCTGTGCTTGCTACTCCCCAACAGCAGCAAGGTTTTAGTCATCTGTGACTGGCTTGGGAGTGTCTCCTGCCAGTGTGATAAGGAGCTCTGCATCTCCTAAGACTCATCATTCTCATTCCTTATAACTTATCTGGCTTATGAGATGCTACAGCTGGGACACAATATAGGGCCTTGGCCAGCCACAAGAAATAATACCTAAAGCAAAAGCGAGTGAGCATTTCCCTGTAAGAGTTAACTAGCTGGTTACCCATCACAGTGCTGCGTGACTGCCTCTACTGCTAATGAACCCACCCTTGCAGTAATTACCCTCTCTGCAGTTGCATGTGTAAGAGAGGAGGAACAAAGGGACCCAGCCAAGGAGCTGGCCAGGAAGCTGTGGCAGAACCTTAAATTGGTCCCAGGTTTTTTTCAGTTCCCTTGCTGGTGTTTGGCTGCCAGTCTGTTCCAGCAGCAGGATCTGGAAAACGAAAAGCTGGACTACTCTTTGGAAACGTACCACACGTGTTTTCAGATCGTGCCAGGGAGTCTTACATGTTTAGTTTCCTCAGCCTGATTTCTCCACAGCTGTTCAGCATATTCCATGGTGTGATATTAAACATACCTACCAACTAAATGGAACATCTCAGCCACTTATTTTTCTTCACATCCAAATAGAGGTATCCTAAAACCACAGGATAGGCTGAAAACATATTTTTCTTCTGTATTTAAGATGTCTCAATTTTCAGTCCCCCTGTGCATCCTGAACTTCTGCAGCTAGCTTAAAAGTAAGTTACATAAGACTACAGCATATTCATTTTTCTTGCAAAAGGCATTTTATATGAGATACTGGATATGACAGTTTGAGTCCTGACTAGGTCTAGGTAGTTCTATCTATATGTAGATTAAACAAGGTACTTTGGTTTCTCAGATTTAGCCGCCACAGTTCTCCCAACAATACCAGGAGAAACTGGGTGTCCCACGTTAAATCCTGAATTTGTGTGTGTAGCTGTCACTTTGGTAAATAACAAGAAAATGAGTGGACTCTGGCCGTCCTGAAGAGCTGGAATGTGCACACTCATCTCTCATTCTAGAAGGGAATTAAGACATGGGATGTTTTTAGGCACCTGTGCCTAAAAGTCCACAGTGCTGTAACCAACCCCTGTGTGAGCCCTGAGGGTCACAGAATGCTAGACTGATTCGAGTTAGTAGGGACCTTAAAACTCATCTAGTTCCAGCCCCTTGCCACAAGCAGGGACAGCTTCCACTAGACCAGGTTGCTGAAAGCCAGAGGAAATGACGTTACAAAGCTGTAACAGATGATGTTCTGTAGTACTTAGAAAAGATATAAGATGAGAAAAGATTACTCTTTTTCACAGAAAATTTACTGTGAGGGTGGTGAGGCCCTGGCACAGGTTGCCCAGAGAAGCTGTGGCTGCCCCATCCCTGGCAGTGTTCAAGGCCAGGTTGGATGGGGCTTGGAGCAACAGGGTCTAGTGGAAGGTGTCCCTGCCCATCGCAGGAGGTTGGAACTGGATGAGCCTTAAAGTCCTCTCCTTCATCAGTGAGCTGGAGCTTGCCATTGCTGAAGAGTACACAGCTGTGGCTTTCACTGCATTGTGTACGCTCTGCTTGCATTGCTTCAATGAATCAGTTTGTAATTCCTTTTGTCTTTCCTTTAAACTGATGTTTAACCTCCTCCCCGCTTTCCCAGGCTTCACCCTAAGAATTGTCTGGGAGTGCGGCAGTTTGCAGAGACGATGATGTGTGCGGTGCTCTACGATGCTGCGAACAGCTTCATTCATCAGCACTTTGTGGAGGTATCCATGTCTGAAGAGTTCCTGGCACTGCCTTTTGAAGATGTCCTGGAGCTCGTTTCTAGGGATGAGCTCAATGTGAAGTCTGAAGAGCAGGTGTGTACCTGGTGTGGGTCTCAGCTGAGGCTGATTTTAACCTGAGACTTTCTGGTTGCTTGGAAGTGGAATGGGACATGACCCTTTTCCAGGTCTGAATGAAGCTGAGATGTCCTGGCACACCAGGGACACTAACAGGTGCTTGACAGAGCCAGGTTCTGAGGACCTTCAGCTGTGTCCCTTACTGTCAGTAAGTTGCTGGTCCTGGGGAGAGAGCCCAAGAGTGTAGGCAACAGCAGGAAGCCCTTAGAGCTCATGTTCAAGTCCAGAGGAATGCTTTTGAGGTGTAAGGAATTTGCTGTGAGTGCTGCAGCATTTCGTAACAAATGTTGCACTGGATTTGCCATCAGGAGCCTCCTCTAGACTGGCTTGTTCCTAGAAAAAATAAAAACCCAAACAGAAAGCAGGGCTGAACAGCTTTAGGGTGTTACAGCAGCCTTGAGAATCCATCAGTGGTGGGCTGACAGTTTGCAGGAGAAACAGCCTGTCATCAAGCCAGGAAATCTGTCCTGCCTTTTCCAAGGAGGTTACTAAGGAGGTGACAAATGAAAAGCAGACCTACAGCTATCTCCATGTAGGGTAAGAGAGCGCTTCATTAATCAGGCTGTCTGAAATAGGGAGGGAAGGGAACCTGCTTCACATTCCAGCCACTTCGCTATATCGTACTTCAGATTGGTCTTGCTGTTTTGACCAAGTGGATCCTTTGTGGAGCAGGTAGGAGTCCAAAGAATCATCCCTGGTGACGCTTCCTTGTGCCCCATATGCCACCCCCCCTCTCCAGAAATGGCAGTATTTTACTGCAGTGCAGCTTATCTGCTGGGGACACTGTGCTCAGTGGGAACTCTACCTCAGAAGACAGTGACAGGAGTTGGATGTGGTCACCTGGATGTAAGAGCAGGAGTGTAGAAGGACAACCCAGCTCAGGCTTCAACTGTGAGTATCCTGTGAGCCAAGGAGTACATGTCTCCAGTTAAAGTAGTCACCAGGCTCCTTTGTAGTCTGGAGTCTTCCAAAACAGGGCAGTGAGCGGTGCTCGGAAGAGGTCTGCGCCTCCAGCAGCACCATTCTCTCTTCTTCCCTGGTTTATTTTTTGACACTAAATAAAGAAGGTTTTCATTCTGCCCCACCTCCTGTACTAAAATTCTCTTCCCAGCTTCCTCATCTCCCTGAAAACATTTGTACTAAACATCCCAACCCATGGGACAATAGATCAGTATTATTGCAGGCTAAGTTGGAGGCAGAGAAAGCAATGCCAAGGCCAAGCCACCCAAGTGTCACGCAACAGGAGAGTCCTCTGGTGACTGTAGAATCACATAAAGGTTTGGGTTGGAAGACACCTTAAAACTCATCCAGTTGCACCCCCCTGCCATGGACAGGGATACCTTCCACTAGACCAGGTTGCTCCAAGCCCCATCCAGCGTGGCCTTGAACATTGCCAGGGATGGGGCAGCCACAGCTTCTCTGGGCAGCCTGTGCCAGGGCCTCACCACCCTCACAGGGAAGAACTTCTTCCTCACATCTCATCTCAATCTCCCCTCTGTCAGTTTAAAGCCATTCCCCCTTGTCCTGTCCCTACCTGCCCTTGTCAAAAGCCCCTCTCCATCTTTCTTATTGGCCCCTTCAGGCACTGGAAGCTGCTCTAAGGTGTCCCTGGAGCCTTCTCTTCTCCAGGCTGAACAAGCCCAGCTCTCTCAGCCTGTCTCCATAGTGGAGGTGCCCCAGCCCTCAGAGCATCTTCATAGCCTCCTCTGCACTCATTCCAACAGCTTCACATCCTTCTGGCACTGTATAGAGCATCACTGTTCTGTACTGAAACCACATCACCTGCAATCAAGAGACGATCATTGTCAATATGTGGTTTCTTTTCTATCAGACAACTGGCAGCAGTAGGAACTTGCAGAAATAAAAATAAATTCCAAAACTCCAACTTCCCATGCCTCTTTTTCTGGCAGGTGTTTGAAGCTGCATTAGCTTGGATACGATATGACCGAGACCAGAGAGAGTCGTTCTTACCCGAGCTCCTGTCCAAAATCCGCCTCCCCCTTTGTCGACCTCAGTTTCTCACTGACCGTGTGCAACAAGATGACCTGGTCCGCTGCTGCCACAAATGCAGGTGAGGCTTGGATGTGGGGTTAGAAAACCACCACAGGGGTGGTGCCTGTCAGTGTGATGGAGGTGCAGGAATGTGATTTAGAAGTCTTGGAGACTGAAATTCTCACTTTCTGTGGACAGAGGTCCTCACCGGACAGATCGCAGATAACAGCACAAATCCAAAGCACCCTCCCCAGTTTTAACCTGGCAGTAGGGCCACGTTGCCTTCTAGAAGTACTGGCCATGGTGGGAGCAAGTCAGTTGCTTAAATCTGCGTCTGACTTAAGACAGATTTCTTCGTGTCAGCTGAGCTCTTTAATTATTTGGCTTTGATTTCAGGGATCTGGTTGACGAGGCAAAAGATTATCACCTCATGCCAGAGCGCCGGCCACACCTCCCAGCATTCAAGACCCGTCCTCGGTGCTGTACATCGATTGCAGGACTTATTTATGCTGTCGGAGGACTGAATTCAGCAGGTACCTTGCATATCTGCTCCCCACGGTGGAGAGAGCAGGCTAGCTTGCTGGGGGGGAGGGGTGCTGGGACAATAGGATCGTAGACTTTCTCTTGTGAAGCCTTGAGCAGTTTCTCCCCTGTGCAGCACTTTGACCCTTCCACTGAAAAGCTGAGGGTGGCTATGCCCCTATTTTAACATCTTCCAGCTAAAAATTATGTTTAAGTGAACTTTATTTAGGACAGTGTTCTTAAAGAATCAGTATTTTGAGGGTGGTGACCTTGCCTATAGCAACAAGAACTTGGAGTGTCTGTGTGGTGGTGTTGGGGTGTGGGATCATCATAGAATCACAGAATGGTTTGGTTTGAAAGGGACCTTAAAGCTCATCCAGTTCCACACCCGTACCATGGGCAGGGACACCTTCCACCAAACCAGGTTGCTCCAAGCCCCATCCAACCTGGCCTTGAACCCTACCAGGGAAGGGGCAGCCACAGCTTCTCTGGGCAACCTGTGCCAGGGCCTCACCACCCTCACAGGGAAGAACTTCTTCCTCACATTTCATCTAAATCTCCCCTCTGTCAGTTTAAAGCCATTCCCCATTGTCCTGTCCCTCCTGCCCTTGTCAAAAAGCCCCTCTCCAGCTTTCTTGTTGGCCCCTTTAGGCAGTGGAAGCTGCTCTCAGGTCTCCCTGGAGCCTTCTCCTCTCCAGGCTGACCAAGCCCAGCTCTCTCAGCCTCTCTCCATAGCAGAGGTGCTCCAGCCCTCAGAGCATGTTTGTGCCACTGCAGGTCTCTGCTGCCACTCTGAGGTAGGTCCCACTTCCACAGCCTAGATCTTGTCAAGTGTTACGGCACAGAGCATGGGCGAGCTTTGAACCATTCTGTGATCATTTTGCATTGCAGAGTGCACTTTATGTACATTTTTCAGAGGTGAATAGAGATGTTGCTGGAATATGCCCCTGACTTGACTTTGATGTGGGAGCAGGGAGGCTGGAATATAATGCCTAATAGCTCAGAGTAGGACATACGATGTTTCCCAGGCATTTCCCCAGAGAAGATCAAATTCCTGGTGTCAGCCACATCTTTTGGGTCAGAGCAGCAATCGCTTATCCTTCATTCACCTCTGCTATAGGCAAGCTTGCTAGAACAGTGCTTTAGCAGATCTCCCCCTTTTAATTTGAGTAGCAAATTTTTATGCAGGTGACTCGCTGAACGTGGTGGAAGTCTTTGATCCTATTGCCAACCGCTGGGAGAAGTGCCAGCCGATGACAACAGCCCGGAGCCGAGTTGGGGTAGCAGTGGTGAATGGACTCCTTTATGCCATCGGCGGCTACGATGGTCAGCTGAGGCTGAGCACTGTGGAGGTTTACAACCCAGAGATGGATTCCTGGTCCAAAGTGGAAAGCATGAACAGCAAACGAAGGTATGTGCAGCTTGCTCGGTGGGCCGGGAGCCTTTGAAGGTCGAGGGGAGTTGAAATGAGGTTGCAGGAAGGCTGGAGGTGTTGGGTGGTGTGGGGAAGGAGCAAAAGGAAAAAGGAGGAGTGGAGCAGCATGGAAGCATGTGGGAGTTGCTTGGCCACCTTTGAGGCACTCATGCTGATTCTGGGAACTTCTTGCTGGTAAGAGGGAAACTTTCAGCAGCCCAACAAAATTATTTCAGTACATCACAGCACTGATTTACCAGGAAAGCTGTTAAGACCTCGGTAAGTAAAAGCAGCTGAGCACTGTGGGCTGTAAGCTACAGAGATCTTGGGCTTGGTGGCATCAGGGAGTGAAATCAAGAGTGATGAGATTCTGCTGGTGAAGCATGTAAGGGTTTGAACTGAAGTCCCAAAGGACGTGGTCAGAGCCTCATTTCTTGACATTGTGATACTAGATGGTAGGTGAAGCACTGGCGAGCACCATGTAGAAAACTCCTGTGCTGCTCAGAGTCAGATAAACTTGGTTTACCATCTCTGGACAGCGCTGGCATTTTCTTTCCCTACCAGAAATCATAAGAAAATTACAGCTGGGAAGGAGAAGAGGAGGGAGAAGGCTTTACTGCTAAGCAGAAGGTGTTTGTGTTTGCTGGACAGAGCTGCATGGTTCCCAGCTGCTGTGTGGTTTGGGAGCTTATCCTGCCTCATTTTGAACCCCCCCCTATTTAAGTTGTGTGGTCATCCTGTCGTCCCCACCACTTTCATGTTTAAACATCTTTCAGGGTTTCTGCTGCGGTTTCCTTTGCACTCATGCCTGGTCACTGAGAGTTGTTAAATTGTTCACTTTTCTGCAAGCTTTGCAGCACTTCTTTACCATAAGGGTTTGTCTGTCTTGGTGTTTTGTGGTCTGAGATGTTGATCGCTTGGGAAGAGCACACTGCAAGCGGTTGAGTACATGAAATTCTGTGCACAAGGCTCTGATTTGTAGCAGAACAGCTCAGTTTTTCCATAGGAAGGAGGCTCCCAAGAGCTTTTCCCACAGTGAGAGGCAGTTGCTCTTCCATGATTGGGTTGTTCTGCCTTGCAGTGAAGTGTAACAAGTGTCAGGCACTCTTCGTGCAGATGAAAATGTTGGTTATTGTACAAACTGCTCGACTCCAGCTGTAGTGCTGTGGTTTTATCACAAAGGATTGTGTTGCCAAGCTTTTCCAGGAAGTTTTGACTACATTTCCAAGGTGGGATTCTAGTTTGAAGTGTCCCATTTGCCTCTAAAAGCCAAATATGTGATTTACAAGGTGTAATGACAGGGTTTGGGCACCTTGATTTAAGGAGCTTCACATTTGAGAGCACATCTCCTGAAGCTGTGCAGTGATGTCCCTCATTAGTGTCACCTCCAGCCAGCAGCGGTGGGGAGGTTCTTCATGGGAAGCTGTAATTGCTGAGATTCTGACCCAGGATGTGGATCAAAATTTCTCTCTGTGTTTTGGTTTAGTTCTTTTTGTTGGGAGAATGGGGTGTTCATACGCCACAAGCATTTTTCATGACCTGTGAGGCTTGGAGTTCAGGTGGGATTCAAGTTGAGCAGCTTGGAGGTGAAAGCAGGGGAGAAGGTGGAGGAGGTTTGGTGGGGTGAAGGAGGTGAGGGCAGGCAGTGGGCAAGGCAGGCTGTGCCGATTTAGTGTGTTATAGACTATGGGGCCATCTCACAGTGTCCGCTCTTCATTGCAGTGCTATGGGAACAGTGGTGCTGGATGGTCAGATCTACGTATGTGGTGGATACGATGGAAACTCATCTCTCAACTCCGTGGAGTCCTATTCTCCAGAAACAAACAAGTAAGAGCTCTTTGTGCCCTACAGCTTATCCATCTGTTTGCTGCTAAGATAGTGCTGTGGCACTACTGGTGGTATGGGCTAGAAAAGGAATACAGTGAACAATGCAGAAAAGCCTTGACAGCAGAGCAGCACCCCTCCTTGCAAGAGTTTACTTGGATGCAAGGGAACAAAACCATGGTTTACGTAGGTGGTGAATGGAGAGTTAATAGAACCCAGCCCTAGAAAATCCAGGGGAGTTTAAATAATCCATGTGCCGTGCCTGCAGGAGTCTTGCTAACCTCTCCTCTCTCCTGGCAAGGTGGACAGTAGTGACCCCCATGAGCTCCAACCGCAGTGCCGCTGGAGTCACTGTCTTTGAGGGCCGGATCTACGTGTCGGGAGGGCACGATGGCCTGCAGATCTTCAACAGCGTAAGTCTGCGGGGTGCTGCGGATTCCTACGAGCCTTGGGCAGAGATTCATCTCCAGCAGGTAGCTGGAAGGTCAGGCTGGAGCTGGGACACCTCTGTGCCCTTTCCCTGTGCACCTGAAGTGCCATGGGTGTTTGCACCACCCAGGCCCTTCTTGCTCAGGAGGAAGTGAGATATTCAGGAACCCACTGGGAACTGGACTGGAAGTGCTGCTTTTATTCCCCAAAGCATCGAAAGGATTGACCTAGTGCATTTGACCTAGTCTCCCTGCTTCCTCCACGTTTTAAATCATTTTATCATTGCATCTCTGTACCTTTGAGCTTTGAAGTATCCCATATGTCAGACTTCTACCTTTGTTTTCTGTGCCTGTTTGATGGCTTCAGTTTCAGAAACGTGTTATTATTGAGAGGGCTGGAGCACCTCTGCTATGGAGACAGGCTGAGAGAGCTGGGCTTGGTCAGCCTGGGGAGGAGAAGGCTCCAGGGACACCTTAGAGCAGCTTCCAGTGCCTAAAGGGGCTACAAGAAAGCTGGAGAGGGACTTTTGACAAGGGCAGGTAGGGACAGGACAAGGGGGAATGGCTTTAAACTGACAGAGGTGAGACTGAGACGAGATGTGAGGAACAAGTTCTTCTCTGTGAGAGTGGTGAGGCCCTGGCACAGGTTGCCCAGAGAAGCTGTGGCTGCCCCATCCCTGGCAGTGTTCAAGGCCAGGTTGGATGGGGCTTGGAGCAACCTGGTCTAGTGGAAGGTGTCCCTGCCCGTGGCCAGGGGTTGGAACTGGACGAGTTTTAAGGTGTCTTCCAACCCAAAGCATTCTGTGATTCTTTATCTCTGAAACAAGCCTCACAGCAAGGGGAGCTGGTGGTACGAGGTTAGCTTGTCCTCTTCACCTGCTCTGTGGTTCTGTTTCTTAAAGAAAATGAAACAAAACCAAAAATCCCAAACCCAAACCTGCTGCAGATCAGAAAAGACTCGTTCATGTGTTGAGGAGTGAGAATGCAGGAGCTCTATATAGCTGGGTCTGTCGCTAATGCACTGTCCTTGAACATTTGTAATAAGGGGTTTGCTGGGAGCAGCAATAATTATTTCTGCCTCGCTCAGCACATTGGGGCAGGCTGTCGTCTGCAGCCTCAAGTACCCCAGAGCCAAGAACTACAAATCTTGTCTGAGCACATTCCCTTAACATAAGTTTAGGGCAGTGCTGGAGCCCTTACAGAAGGGATCCATCTAACGGCCTCTCTACAAACGCAAGCGATGCAGAATGGTGTGTTTTTCCCCCTGAGGTCCTAGATAACCATTCCACAAATGTACAGAGAGGAGGTGCTGACCTTTTCTGAACGTGCAGATTTCACTGCACT
Source organism: Pezoporus wallicus (assembly GCF_028554395.1). Taxonomy (NCBI): domain Eukaryota; kingdom Metazoa; phylum Chordata; class Aves; order Psittaciformes; family Psittacidae; genus Pezoporus; species Pezoporus wallicus. The sequence continues at coordinate 879,587 of NW_026637044.1, read as the reverse complement.
TTCCAAAGGAAAGAGGCCCTGCCCTTTGCCACAGGGTGCAGGACATAGGCTTGAACCGCATAATGACTGATGGTCATCCAACATGAGAAACTGGAAAATTTGAACTGTTACAGCTTAAATCTGCTGCCAGGGGAGAGAGACGGTCTCCTTTAGGTTAGGGGACACTTAGGTAGTTGTTAAGCACAGCTTCGACATGCCCCTCTTAGGGTCTGACAGAGCTTTGGCTGGTTCTGCCTTGGGCAGCAACACAATGTGTGCACGAGGAAACTGAATACATTGATACTGAGACAGAATCCTGTGGCAGGTGAACTTTTAATTGACGGATGTCCAATCCTTTTCATGCTGGGGCTCAGATCCTTGTTTAAAACGGCACACAGAAGCTGATGAAAGGGGAGAGAGGTAGAGGGAGAACCTTCAAAGCTGCATTTGCTGTGGTTTCTGTGATATATCAGATGGGGAGAATGATCTGTGCCCCCAGAACTCGCTAGTGAGTTCTTGGGCTGCGGGCAGGGGCAGCGGGATTCTGGAAAAGCTTAATAACAACATGGAAACTGAGTATATGGCACCAAGGAGTAAACTTACGTTCTGTATCAGTTTCCAGTTGTGTGATGAAGCACAGGCTGTGTGCCCACACTGTGCGGTGGGTCTGGAGCGAGGGTCCCCTCACGCCATGTGCTCTCTGTGACTGCAGGTGGAGTACTACAACCACCACACGGGCACCTGGCACCCTGTTGCCAGCATGCTCAACAAGCGCTGCCGCCACGGAGCAGCCTCGCTGGGCAGCAAGATGTTCGTCTGCGGGGGCTACGACGGCTCGGGCTTCCTCAGCATCGCCGAAGTCTACAGCTCCATGGCGGACCAGTGGTACCTGATCGTCCCCATGAACACCCGGAGAAGCCGCGTCTCCCTCGTGGCAAACTGTGGCCGTCTCTATGCGGTGGGGGGGTATGACGGACAGTCCAACCTCAGCTCGGTAGAAATGTATGACCCGGAGACAAACCGCTGGACGTTCATGGCACCGATGGTGTGCCACGAGGGAGGGGTTGGGGTGGGCTGCATACCCCTCCTCACCATCTGAGAAGAAAGGTTTTAATGGGGGCTGTCTTCCTAGCGACAATACGGAGAGGGGTTCAAAGAGCGTTTCATGATGTGATACCCGCAGAGGTGCGTTTCCAGGTGCTCAAGTGTCACTCGCAAACATACACGCACATAAAAACCACTTGACCAGCCGATCCCCACCCTTGGCTTTTTGGGCTGAGGCTCCCCAAAGATCAAACATGTTGGAATACATCTGCATTCTGGTGCGAGCAAGGACCTGCCCGCCTCCCTCCATGCCTGTTAGCCTGCACTCGGAGCTGTGGCCAAGCGAATCCTTCCTCTCGCCGTTGGTTTTCCACATCACCCTGCGGTCTGCTTTCAGCTGCACCTTTGGGAAGGGCTGGGGGAGCAGGAGCAGGCTTAATTGCGACATAAAAACTGCCACTTGAATGACTTAAAAATACATCTGGCTTATTGAGACAGAAAAAAACCACCGGCAGCGCTTCCCAGACCGCATCCAGGCTCTGCCTTTTCTAAGGTGCTTCTTACACAAGACATCGCTGGCTTCCCGGAGCAGAGCTGTGCTTTCTTCAGCTCGATGGGGAAAACTTCTCCACAAGAGCCACATGATGGAGAAACTAGGATGAGGAAAACCAGTCGGTTAAACCATCACATGGTTTTAGCAAGCTTTGGACAAGGAGGCTGAATGTAAACGACACTAAGCAACAGTCATAGGGTTTCAAAATAGGAAACAGGCCAAGGTATTATTTAACTTACAGGATGTCTTTATAATTATTGGATATTGCCGATGTTTCAGAGGCAGTTGGAGCAGAGCATGGCCAGTATCTTTCAGGAAGGGCAAGAAAATTAAGTGTTGAATGTGTAAGCTCTTTGAGCCCACAGTGGGTTTTGTGCCAGGACCAAGATGTGAGGCCGAGCGCTGCCAGGGCCAAAGCAGCAGCATGCAGGCAGCACAGCAGCTCCCTCCCTGCAAAGTCCTTGCCTGCATCAGCTCTTCAGCACGTCTCTTGCATGACTGTGAACCGCCATCCCTCCGGGGCTACCTTCATGCCCATGCCCTCCCATGCCACCCTTCAGCAAAGCCATACCTCTTCCACTGCCACGGGCAGGCAGGGACAGGCAGCTGCCACCCCTGCCTGCTTGGGCAGGAGGAACTTGACACTAATCCCACCGGCAGCAGCAAAGGGATGAGGCTTTCACCCCTTGTCCTGCCCAATCTCAGTGTGTTGGGGGGCTCGGAACCTGTCCCCTGCCCAATTCCAAGCAGGGAGAAGCTGGATGTTCACCCCAGTCCCCAAATCCAGCCCCCCCCACCTTGTTCCTACTTGACTCCCAGTGTCACTCGGGATTTGAACTTTGGGTGTATATGTGGATGTCTATATATTCAGGTACTATGTATATTTTAGGTATATATAATGAACATATCTGGCTATAAATGTGGTTTGTCAGTATGTATCTATTTCTTCCATGTACATCAGCTGCTGGGTTATTCATTTGGGGGTTCCATGCTGCTAAAACTCTTTAAAAAGGAAAAAATAATCAAAAAAGAAACCACCCATGAACACTGGAATGAAAATGAAGTTGCTTTTCAGGCTGTGAGTACCAGAGCTGAAGCTGTGATGGGGTCTTTGCAGATGGGGCACCTCCATCCTCTTGTGGGGAAGGACCACGCAGTGTTTTCTGTCTCTGCTGGCAGTCCCTGACCTTGAGAGCTGCTGGGGGAAGCCATGGGGATTGTGGACCTATGGCCTTGGACCTGCCTCTTCTTTCCACCCCCATAGCATCTTCTCCAGGACGTGTCCTGATGGTCACCTTGTGCAGAGGAGGCTTTGATGTGCGTGCATCAACTCCCCCAGCAGGCCGCTGTCCCACCTTCCATCCCTTCTCCCTCCCAGCATCTCCCAGAGGGCCTTCCTGTCCATAAAGACATGAATATTGCATCAGGCATGCTTGCAGGAGCAGCATCATTAAGACCTGCTGAAGCCGGGGCTGTTGAAGACCCACGGGCTCCCAAGCTGGTCATCAAAGCATGGTGGTCCTAGGGGACTCAGCTGTCCCCCAGCCAGGCTTCTGGGTTTCCTTCCCAGGCATTTCTTTGCTTTCCATTTGTGAATGAACCAAAGGCAAAGGGGAGCTCCTGGCCCTTCAGCCAAGTGTCCATAAAGGCACAGAAAGTTACTGAATTCTGGAGAAATGAGCCCCAGGCTTTCTCTGTGCTGCTTCTCCCCTCTGTGTCCCTACCCCAGGAAGGCACTTCTACTATCCGTTAACCCTTTTTATATTAAATCCAGGAGAAATTCATCCCCTGGCCAGCTGCTGTGGCATTTCCAAGTGGGGTGGGAAGGGTGATGGCGTGATCTCCCTCGGAGGCCAGGCTGTTTAGACAAGTCTGAGCTCTGAGCACAGTGAGAGGGGTTTAAAAACATCCCCGTAACTGTAAAGAAACAGGGAGAGGGGAGGCAGTTCCTTGGTTTTCTTTCCATAGGAGCCGGGAGGATGCCCTCACACCCGGCTCGGGAGGAGCGGGAGCTGGATGCATCCCGGGGTCATCGCTTGTACTGTCACGCTGTAAATGGGGAGTGTACGGAGGGAAGGGGCCGCGGTGGGGGATCAGCCCGGCATCTCCGCCAGGTCCGGGCAGGCACCCACCACGGCACCCGGCCAAGGAAAACACCGGCAACCCGATCCCCTCCCCACGGCAGCGGGGCCCAGTGTTTATCCTGGAGGCGAAGCCGGAGGAGCTGGGGCCCCGCGCAGAGCTGACAGCCGATCCCCGCTCCCGAGCTGCCGGCCGCTTCCCTGGTTCCCTCCGCTTTCCGGGCCGCATGGCGCTGGTGCTGGGAGCCGTGCTGCTGGCCGCGGGTGCCGCCGTGCCTCCGGCGCTGCCGGCTCCCCGTGACCTGGCACGCTCGGTGCTGGAGACCCACGGGCAGGAGCTGCGGCTGCTGAAGATGCTGGGAGTCGCCAGGACGGTAGGAGCGGGGTGGGCAGTTGGGGGGGGGGGGGGGAATGCAGCTCCGGCACCCATCCCGGTGGGCCCCGTTTCCCCATCGGCGCTGGGAAGCCACCAAGGTCCTTGTTCTCCCGGCAGACGTTCGACTGGGGCACCCATTTCAGCATCAACTTCACCGCCCGGCAGCCCGCCTGCCCCAAAAACCTCCCCGACCGCCGCGGGGCCGCCTGCCAAGGCCGGCCGGGCAGGGTAAGCGTGGGACAGGGACCCCGACACATGGAGGGGGACAGAAAGGTGTCCCCAAGGTGCTCAGGGTCTGTGTCCCCAGGTGCAGCGGTGCACGGCCCAGGTCTCTGTCTTTGCCTTCCTGCCCGACGTGCCACTGTCAATGGTGGAGTGCAGCAAGGAGCCGGTGAGGGCTCCGTGTCCCCAAGCCTTTGGTGGGCGCAGTGGTGGGGATGTGTCCGCCCCACTTTGGGGACATGTTTTGGCTGCAGAGTGAAGCTCACCCTTATTTCTCCTCCAACAGCCCAGGGGCAGCACCCAGCCCCACTCCCCCGGCACCCCACGAGCCGTCGGCACCAACCCAGGTCACCCATCATCATCATCATCCTCCTCCTCCTCACAGCCACCAGAGCGTCTCAGGCCCCGCGCTGGCACATCCCTCCTGGGGACGCCCCGCCGCCCCCCATCCCCAGTGCAGCTGGAATAAAGATGTTTTGGGGTCATATGTGTGTGTATGTGGGGCTGACACAGGTTGGAGGGCAAGGGAACACCACACAGAGCTGGGCAACAGAGATGGGGCAACCCCTGGGGTTTGGTGTTGCTGCCCCAACACCAGCAATGGGGTCCCACAACTCCCCCCAAGGGGCTCCCTGGGGGAGCGGGGCCATGTCCCCAGTAGGGACCAGATGTGACAACACCAGCACTTGGGACATGCTCAGGACCCCCCCACGCCGTGTCCCCCCCACAATAACTGCCACTCTGTGGGCTGGGGCCAGGCATTTCCGGAGGGGGGATGTTCCCCAGCCTCCCGGAGCAGGGATAAAAGGGGATGCAGGGGGTGGCCACGGGACAAGGATGCTGAGCTCTTGGGCACTGGTGCTGGTGGTGCTGGGGGGCGCCTGCGCCCTCCCTGCCCCGGCCCCCCTGGCCTACACCCAGGCGCTGGCTCAGGCCGTTGAATCCTACAACCAGCGCCCCGAGGTGCAGAACTCCTTCAGGCTGCTCAGCGCCGACCCCGAGCCCGCCCCGGTGAGTGGCACCACACAGGGACCCCCTCACAATGATTCCCCCCCCCACTTAGTGACCCACACACACGCTTGTGTCCCCACAGGGCCTTGAGCTGACCACACTGCGGATGCTCAACTTCAGCATGATGGAGACGGAGTGCAGCCCCAGCTCCCGCGTGAACCCCGAAGACTGCGACTTCAAGGAGAATGGGGTGAGGATGGGGATGGGGGGAGGACACCCACAGTGGTCCTGGGTGTCTTCAATGGGACCCCTGGGGTGACCTGGGGTGTCATGTCTTACCCCCCAGGTCATCAGGGAGTGCTCAGGGCCAGTGCAGTTCCTGCAGAGCTCCCCTGAGATCGACCTGAGCTGCAATGATGCCTCCTCCAACGTGAGTTTTGGGGGTCAGCACCCACTGACAGTGGGTGGGGGCACCCATGGGTGTCAGGGTCCTTCCTCCCTCCCTCCCCACATCTTGGGGCCTGCCATCCCCAGAAGGGATAACCCGATGTCTCCATCTCACCAGGATAACTCCAGCCCGCAGTGGAGGGTGCAATGGGGGGGTCTTGGGGCACCCATGGGTTGATGGGTGCAGGGCGCTGGGTGCGCGGTCCTGCAGGGGTGGTGGGAGCAGGGACTGGGTGTGGAGAACCGGGTACAGGGATCCTGGGTGCAGGCTCTGGGCTGTGGGGTCCTCACTGTGCGGTCCTGCATGTGGGGTCCTGGGTGCAATGTCCAAGGTGTGGGACGCAGGGTCTGGAGCATCCCGATGACCCCGTTATCCCTTCGGCAGCCGGTCCTGGTCCAGCGTGGCCGGTTTGGGCGCTTCCTGGGCAAGATCCGGCGCTTTAGGCCCAAGATCAGGATCAGCGGCAGAGCCGATTTGACCATCCGCGTGGGCTGAACCAATAAAGGGGCTGTTCATGGTCCGTGTGTGTGAGCTGGCTCCTGGCTGCCTCCTGGGGTGCAGGGGGGGAATTGAGGCACATGGGAAGAGGGCTCCAGTGCCCACATCGTCCCTGTGGGTGGCCCTATACCTCCCAATATCCCCACCTTGGGGATCAAGAGCTTGGACCTGAAGGGACATGGGGTTGACACTGGGGACAGGGCCCAGTTTTGCTCCAGGAAGCCCCCAGGGCACCCGCCTCCCAAAAAAGGCACCATTCCCATCCCTCCCCACATCACTCCCATGGCGTCATTGTCCTCACAGCGGTCTGTACCCCCAAAACGATGGTGATGGTGGTGGGGGAGGCACCAGTGCCATGGGCTACCCATGGAGATACAAGAGGGCTCTACTGCCCACATCGTTCCTATGGGTGATGGAGAACAAGAGAAGGGCCATGGGGCATTCAGCTCCCAGGGGTCCCCGGTGACTGACCCATGCCCTGCTGGGGCACACGGACTGGCCTCAGCTGTGCCACCAGTGCTGTCACAGGCGGTTTTGGATGGGGACATTGGGGCATGGAGACCCCTGCAACCCAAAACTGCCCAGACCATGGTCATGGCTGCAGCCCTGGCTCCCGTGGCCCCTGGGGATGTAACCCCTTGTTCCCCCCCACCCCACATGGGCCAACAGTCCCTTGCGTTTGTGCCCCACACATACCCTATGGGGACCCCATGGCTGGCACAAGCTCCAGGGGGACCCTTTGCTCTTGGAGTGCTGCCTCAGTCCCGAGGAGGCAAGACCCCCCATAAGGCCAGTGCCAGGACGAGGCCTGGGGAGTTGGCAGTGCCGTGGGGCTTAGATGATGCCAGGCCCATGTGTGGGACTCAGCTCCCACCCCAGGACCCTCCTCCATCAGCATCACCCCCCATCCTGTCCCCATGTACCCAGTCCCCAGTGGGGTGATAGCAGCAGGAAAAGGTACAGTGGGGCTGGGAAGCAGCTTTATTTGGGGAAGAGGGGGACACCAAACTGGAAGGGGAGGAGATGGCAGCCCCTCGAGGGGGGCTCATCCCTTGAAGGACTTGAAAATGCCAACACCAGCAGCCACTGTCTTGATGGCTGTTACCAACAGCGGCCAGAAGCGCTTGACCCGGACAGGCTGTGGGGAGAGGGGGTGTCACAGGGTGAGGGGACCCCCACGTCCCCCTCCAGGCCCTGCAGCATCCTGGGATCCCCCAGCTCACGTCTGTGGTGGAGTCTATGCAGGTGACACCGAGCACGGAGCCGCCACGCTGGGGCACGGGTGCAGAGCAGTCCTTGACGAGCTGCGGAGAGCAGGGGCTGAATGCAGGGACATGCAGGGGGGAACGGCCCCAGGTTAGGGACCCCACAGGAGGTGTCACCCCCCCCCAAGAACTCCCCTTGTCTCTCACCCCATCCTCCTTGAACTCGCAGGCCTCGGGGCGGATTCTGGAGCGAGCCGGGCACTGCGTCTCCATGATGGTGAAGTTGAGGTGCTGCAGGGAGCTGAGCTGGATGCTCTGGGATGGGGACAGGGTGACCAGGGAGAAACGACACCCAACCCCAGGCACTCAGAGCCAGTCCAGTGAGGACCATCCCCTGCATCCCGCCCCGCACCTCTAAACCCCTCCCCATGCATAGAACCTGGTGTCCCCCTGATGTCCCCATGGGATGGGGTCAGCACTGGGCAGCCTGAGTCAGGGATCACGGTGGGGGGGTCCCTGTGTGGTGCCACTCACCGCGGCAGGCTCTGGGTCGGCACTGAGCAGCCTGAAGGAGTTCTGCACCTCGGGGCGCTGGTTGTAGGAGTCGACAGCCTGAGCCAGCGCCTGGGTGTAGGCCAGGGGGGCCGGGGCAGGGAGGGCGCAGGCCCCCCCCAGCACCACCAGCACCAGTGCCCAAGAGCTCGGCATCCTTGTCCCGTGGCCACCCCCTGCATCCCCTTTTATCCCTGCTCCGGGAGGCTGGGAAACATCCCCCCTCCGGAAATGCCTGGCCCCAGCCCACAGAGTGGTAGTTATTGTGGGAGGGACACGGCATGGGGGGGTCTTAAGCGTGTCCCAAGTGCTGGCAGTCCCCACTGGGGACACAACCCCACTGCCTTGGAGCCCCTTGTCTGGGCACTGGGGAGACGGTGGGACCAGGGAGCTCCCCCACTCCCTATCGGGGCACAGAGAGGGACAGTGCGGCGCAGGGACCCACAGGACCGGAATGACACTGGGATCGTTGCAGGGATGTTTATTGGAAGCAGAGCGCCTGGGCAGGATCACGGGGCAGGGGGGACGCGACATCACCCGCTCAGGATTTGGGCTTTTTCAGGTTGAGTTTGTCACGGATCCAGACCTTGCTGCACTGGAAGAAGCCCTTGAAACGCTCCTTGATCCTGCCAAAAAGGTTCTTGATGCCGGATTTCTGTATCGGGCCGAGCTGGGAGGAGAAGCAGCGGTGTCAGACCTTGGGGGGATGGCGAGGGGGTCTGGGTGACCCCCAGGGGGGACGTGTCCCACAGCAGCCAGGGAGAGAAGCAAAGCCAAGGGGGTGCAGTGGGGACATCTCCTTACCGTGATGGGCATCTTCTCGCAGGACAGCTCCACCATGGGCTGCTGCTGCTCCAGGAAGGCATAGCCATGGCACCAGCTTACTGCCTGTGGGGAAGCAGAGTGGGACACGGGGAAGACGAGGCCGAGAGGAGCCTGAACCCCGCTCCCCATGCCTCGGGTTCCCTGTTGGGGACCCACAGGATGCAGCCTCACCCCAAACCAGCGGCTCTTGCAGGCAGCGGTGGCCATCCCTGGTGCCCGGCACGAGGTCTCCTCCACGCTGAAGCTCAGCTCCTGCGGGTGCTGCAGGTCTCCAGGCTGGGAGAGGGGACAGGACCCATCAGGGACCCACTTGGTTCAGGGATCCAGCCCCAGGAGGAGCCACATCCAGGCTGGAGATGAGCCAGCCCCATCCTCAGCTTGGGTGGGCAGCATCCCCATAGTAGGTCAGACCCAGCCCCAAAACGGGACGATACAGCCCTGAAAAGGAACGGATCCTGCACCACCGGGGTGCAGTGGGGATGGAGGAGCTCAGCACTCACCCAGCCGGGCCGGGGCTGTGCCTCCTGGAGCCGCAGGACATAGGGAGTGATGACCCTTGTGTTGAGCAGCTCCACAGCTGCCGAGACAGCATCCTCATAGCTCACGGTCCAGAGCCCTGGCAGGGACACTGGGATGGATCCAGCCGATCCCAGTGTGGATCCATCTGGGCCTGGTGTGGTGGCTCTGGCCAGCCCCAGCAACAGCAGCAGTACTTGGCACGGCCTCATCCCGCCTCCTGCCACCCTCTGTGCCGGCAGCCCTTTTATGGGATCTGCCCTGGATGCTCTGGCACGGCCACCACGGGCGTTCCCATGGGCTGACACTTCCCCCTGTAACACTGGGGAATTCCCAGGGGGACAAATCCAGCCAGGAGCCAAGTCCATCCCCCTCTGACACCCATGCCACCACAGCAGCTGGCCCAGCACTGCTCAGCAGAAGAGAGGCCACAGGGTTGAGGTCCCCCCACAATAGGGGTCCCCCATGGGAGCACACTGCATACCCAGGGAGGGTGAAATGAGGACAGGGGTGATGCTGAACCACAACATATGGAGGCACAGGGAGGGTGCTGGTCCTGGGTACCACCATGCCAAGGTGACCACCAAGGAGCTGAGCCGGGTCTGATGGGGACATAGGGTGACACCAGGTTGGGTTTCTCAGGCCCAGTCTCCCATAGGGCTGAATGAAGCCTTTGACACTGTTTTCCACAGTATTATCCTGGAGAAACTGGCTGCTCACAGCTTGGATGGGTAAAGAACTGGTGGATGGCTGGGATTAAAGAGTGGTGGTGAATGGAGCTAAACCCAGTTGGTGGCCAGTCACAAGTGGTGTTCCCCAGGGCTCAGTGTTGGGGCCCAGTCTGTTTAGAGACTTTATCAGTGACCTGGATGAGGGGATCAGGTGCACCCCCAGATGACAGCAAGTTGGCTGGGAGTGTTGATCTGCTGGAGGGTAGGAAGCATCTGGACAGGCCAGATCAATGGGCTGTGGACAATGGTGTGAGGTTCAACAAGGCAAAGTGCCAGGTCCTGTACTTGGTCACGACAACCCCATGCAATGCTCCAGGCTTGGGGAAGAGTGGCTGGAAAGCTGCTCAATGGAAATGGACCTGGGGTGTTGGTCAACAGTTGAACATGAGCAGCTTGTGCCCAGGCAGCCAAGAAGGCCAATGTCATCCTGGCCTGTATCAGTAGTAGCGTAGCCTGGCCCTGCTGGCCATGATCATCCCCCTGTGCTGGGCACTGGTGACGCTGTGCCTCAAATCCTGTGTTCAGTTCTGGGCCCCTCACTACAAGAGAGACACTGAGGTGCTGGAGCAGGTCCAGAGAAGGGCAGTGAAGCTGGTGAAGGGTCTGGAGCACAAGTGTGATGGGGAACAGCTGAGGGACCTGGGGGGGATTTAGTCTGGAGAGAAAGGAGGCTCAGGGGGGACCTTATTGCCCTCTACAATACTACCACTGCCAGAAAGGAGGTTGTAGTCAGGTGAAGTCCATCCTTCAGTCCATCCTTCAACCAGTCTCTTTCCCAAGCAACAAGCAGCAAGAGGACACGGCCTCAAGTTGCACCAGGGGAGGGACAGATTGGATATTACGAGAAATTTCTTCCCCAAAGTGCTGTCAAGCACTGGCACAGGCTGCCCAGGGAGTGGTGGAGGCACCGTCCCTCAAGGGATTTAAAAGACATGTAGATGTGGCACTGATTGACATGATTTAGTGGTGGCCTTGGCAGTGGCATGTTAACAGTTGGACTCGATGTTCTTACAGGTGACCACCACAGAGCTGACCCGGGTTTGGTGGGGACAGAGGGTGACACCCTCTGTTCTCAACCCGATTCTCCCATGAGGCAGGATGAAGAATCCTCCCTGCCCCACGGCCGGGGCTTTCCAGCCCCCGGTGATGTTTTATGGCTGGGCGGTTGAAACATCCGCCAATGAAGACACCTGTAGCTCTCTGCAAACACGGTGGGTTTGACCAAGCACCAGCCTTGGGAGTGGCCGCCCTCTCCGAAGCCAAGCAGGAATCTCCAGGAGCACCTCAAGGGACCGTGCCCGGAAGATGACCCTCTGCTCAACCATCTGCACTGCCATGCACAGCGAGTGGAAGCCCAAAGCCACCCAACAGGCTCAGAGCTGCTTGGCCAGTGAAAGCCGTTGAGTGTGTTCTGCCAGCAGCTTGTAGATGAAGCAGGGACGAGCGCACCCAGGTCACAGCTCGTGGGAAGTCCCCAGGGATGGACACTCGATCACGGATCTATGGGACAGCCCAGCTTGGCCCTGGAAAGATCCAGGTGCAACCAGGTCCAAACTTCCATGGAGAAGGGACCCTATATAGAATTGTCCTGCACCCCATGTTCATCTTGAGAACCTCCAGTGATGGGGACCCCACCATTTCCCTGGGGAGGTTCTTCCAGGGAATGACTCACTGTATAACCTAAATTGAGATGAAACCTCTCACTGTACCCATTGTCCCTTGTCTTCTCCTCATGGCTCCTTGAAAGCCTCCACCACTGGGATAAGGTCCCCATAAGCCTTCTCCAGGGAGAAGAGACTCACCTCCCTCAATCTTCCCCCTAGAGCAGGTTCTCCAGCCCTATGGCCATCATCCTGGCCCTCCTCAGGACCCTCTCCACTCTGTCTGTGCCCTTCTTGACTTGCTGGTGCAGAACTGGATGCATCACTCCATGGGGGGCCTGGAAGATAGCTCCAGAACCAGGCAACTGAGGAGTCAGAAGTGCTCCACTGGACCGCCCGCTTACAAACCAGGATGGAGCTAGTGGACATGAGGTGGTCAGGGCAGCATCGGCTGTGGTGACCACGGGATGGTGAAGCTCAAGATCCTGAGGGGGGAAGCTGGTCAGAAAGCAGGATCACTGCCCTGGACACTTGTAGAGAGCAGAAATTGGGACAATGCTCAATGCAAGAGGCTGGGTCCCACAGGAGGGTGCACCAGGTCAAACTTAGGATTCAGCAGCAACCAAAACCAGTGTCAAGACCTTTAAGTATTGGTTTCAAGTGTCCTGTGTAAACCTCGAGCAGGCTCCACTCTTTCACAACATGAAATCCCGTGAGGCCATTTTGGGAACAAGAAAGGGAAAAGCTTGGAGAGTTTTAGTTGGGGAAATCACATCCCACACAGCTACAGCTGTGCTCTCAGGCCAACTCCTCACCCTGTGCTGGAAGCAGGGGTAAGCAACACCCCCAAAAGCAAACACGAAGGCCCAGAGCTGCAGAAAACACCCTGCTCATAAATCAGTCCCCACTTTATTTGACCACCTCAAGACTGAGCTGCCCCTCCTCATTCCTGGCAACCCACAAATTTATTTGCCTTTTATTAGTTCTCACAGCCGGGCCCTGATCTGTTTGGACATGGACAGAGCAGGAAAGGAAACACGGGGGGTGGGTGAGGCAGAACATGGGTAACTTCTGCTGGTGACAACCTCAACAGCAAAGGGGAGGACACGGCTGCTCCATCAGCCCTGCAGCCTGGAGAGGGCTGCAGGGAAATCCAACCCACAAGAAGCCCTCTAGCCAAAAGGGCTGCACGTGATAGGGCTTTAAGGGGTCTGAGGAAGGAGGAGGGTGATGGAGGAATCAGCATGGGGGCTCAGCCCCTGGAGTTGTAGAGAAGCAACCCCAAGAACACCTCCTGCTCACAGCAGCCTGAGCTCACCCACCCTATCCCCGTATTTTGCTCTCTTGAGACCCTGCTGCAGCCCTGTATCTAGCTTTGGGGCCCCAATGCAAGAAGGACATGGAGCTGTTGGAGCAAGTCCAGAGAAGGCCACAAAGATGTCCCAAGGGCTGGAGCACCTCTGCTGTGGAGACAGGGTGAGAGAGCTGGGCTTGTTCAGCCTGGAGAAGGCTTCAGGGAAACCCTAGAGCAGCTTCCAGTGCCTAAAGGGGCCAGCAAGAAAGCTGGAGAGGGGCTTTTGACAAGGGCAGGAAGGGACAGGACAAGGGGGAATGGCTTTAAACTGACAGAGGGGAGACTGAGATGTGAGGAAGAAGTTCTTCCCTGTGAGGGTGGTGAGGCCCTGCCCAGAGAAGCTGTGGCTGCCCCATCCCTGGCAGTGTTCAAGGCCAGGCTGGACGAGGCTTGGAGAAACCTGGTCTAGTGGAAGGTGTCCATGCCCATGGCAAGGGTTGGAACTGGATGAGCTTTAAGGTCCCTTCCAACCCAAACCATTCCCCCAACACACCGGAACCGGACCCGCCGCCACGCCCGGTGCCTCATGGCTACCACACCGCCTTCAGCGCCCACCGCCGCTGCGCGGCGGAAGTGCCTCCTCCTAAGCCAATGGGCGCTTGCTGCGGTGTATGACGCAGTCAGGCTGCGCCGGCGTACATGCGTGCGGCGCCTCCGTGGCGGCCCGCCGTGCGGCTGGGGCGGGCGAGGTCAGGCGCGGCGGCGGCCGGAGGGCTGGGCTGGGCCGGGCCGGGCCGGGCCGGGCCGGGCCGGGTCGGGTCGGGCCTGCGGCGGGGTGGGGAGAGGCGGGCCCGGGGGCGCTGAGAGCAAGAGCCTGGGGCGGAAGGCTGGGCTCGGGGTGTGGGGCCTCTAAGGGGGATCGACCGGCGGCGGGGCTAGGCCCCGGGCCTGTGAGGTGCGCGGGCAGAGCAGGGGAGGTGGGAGCCCAGGGAAGTGGTGTGGGGAAACCGGGAGCAGCGGGGAGGGGAATCATCAAATCCCAGACTGGTTTGGGCTGGAAGGGACCTTAAAGCTCATCCAGTTCCAACCCCCTGCCATGGGCAGGGACACATTCCACTAGGCCAGGCTCCTCCAAGCTCTGTCCAGCCTGGCCTTGAACACTGCGGGGGACGGGTGAGGCCTAGGCAGGGCTGATGCGGAGCTGGGTGTGCACCAGACCCGCAGCCAGCCGTTCTGAAGTGGCTGCGAGCCACCTTGGGAAGCCACACGAGTTCAGCAGCCCCTAAGGGGATCTGACAGGAGTTTAGCCCCAGCGGGGAAGTGCCTCTGCCACAGCGGTGTTTTGTTTTCATCAGAAACCTTTTATTGCCCCCTTGCATCCAGTATTGCTAATCATAGAATCATAGAGTACTGTGGGTTGGAAGGAACCTTGAAGATCATCCAGTTCCAACCCCTTGCCACAGGCAGGAACACAACCGTTACCAGAATTTGGCCACCACATGTTTATTAACTTTTCCTGTACCCAAAGTGTTTTTCTTCCTTTCACAGCTTTCCTGACATGTGGTGTTGACCCCCAGCCGGTTACCAGCCCCGGCCTTCCACCATGGCCGCCCACTTGGTGCGACGCTGCTGCTGGCGGCACTTCAGTTCCTTCATCTCTCCTTCCTCAGCAGTCCCGGCGTCCCTGCTGGTGCCGGCTGGGAAGGTGGCGGTGGCAAGAGCTCTGCCTCCAGTGCCTCTCGCTTCATTTCATACTTCAAGCCCTTCCAGCTGGGCAGATGGATTCTCAGTCAAAGAACTGGCCGAGGACAACAGAAGTCAAGAGTACAAATTGATCGGGGATCTGGTTGAAACAGCCACGAGTCCTCAGGAGCTCCTGCAGCTGGCTGAACTCCATCCCCTTACTAGCAACCAGGCCTCCCTAATAATTACTCAACTTTCCCGGCTGGCAGCAGAAAAAAAGCTGGAAACAGAGAGTATTGTGCTAGATAAGCGATTCCAGCAGCTTGTCAGCATCATGGATTCCCAGGTGAGTTCCCTCCATGTGGCAGGACCAGTTTGGGGAAGGAATACAAGGTAAAAAGCAGGCAGTGCTCCTGGTAGGGCCCTGAGTGTACAAGTGTTCTGTAGACACCTTGTATTCATCTTTATCCATAATCTGCTTCCGAAACCCCATCTAAGGGTAGCAGAGAGGTGGGATTTGTCTGAAGGCTGCCCATTTAGCTTTGTAATGGGCCGCAATGGTTCTCTGCCACTGTATTTGGATTGAAATTTTTGCTCCTTCTGATTTACTGGTCCTGTGTCATTGTCACCCCAGTTGATCAAAGGGGCTTGCTGAGGTCCTTAAGCCCCCTTGGTGGAGAGGGGATGCCCCAGCGCTGGCAAAGCCAAGCTGTCACACTCCACAGGTGATATGACAAGCGAGGCAGTGTTGGAAACTGCCAAGGGGGGTGTAGCTAGGAATTTTGAGATGTAAAGCAAGCAAACTTGCTGCAGAGATGCTTGTTCTTCTCCAGTGAGCTGTTACTGCAGCCACAGATGTAGATAAGTGAATGTAAGTTGAGCATTGTGTAGATGCAAAAACACTGGTGCAGAGAAACTGAAATTAATTGGCTTGCAACGTCCTTATGTCCACAAGCCAGAGATTTTGAACAGTAGCTGAGGCATGGGGCAGGACAGCGTTGAGGAGGAAGGCTCATAGTGAGGTGAGTTTTGTACATGTGAATGGGGAAAAAAGCTGAAGCATCAGCTGGAGGAGCAGTCTGGTTCTTGTTGTGACCTGAGTGCACTGGGCTACATCATGAGCTCTGCTCCTTTCCCAGCTGCATCCTGATGTGGTTTTGTTCTGTTTTGTTCTACATTTTAGCAGAGCGCTGAAGCAGGGCTCAGGTCATTCTTGTGCCCGAGGTGCTGAACTTCAGGAATTTGCCATGCTGGTGGAAGTGATGGAGTTTGGACAGGCCAGAGAGTTAAAGCCTTTGCCCAAACCCTCATGGTCCCTCCTGCCTGAAATTCAATGTCTCACAGCACTGCCTCACTTCCTTCCTGCACAGCCACACTGCGAAGCAACTCCTCATTTCTGCAGTCATGTTGTAACATTGGGATGTTGTGTCAAGCACAGGTGCAGTGCTCTGTACCAGGGTACCTGGTGCAGTGATGCTTTCTGAAGGGCCCATAAGAAACGATGTTGTGCTAAGGATCAGGTTTGGTTTTATACCAATCAGGAGAGATTTCAGACTGTAATTGCCTTTTAGTGCTGCCTAGCAGCAGTAGAGCACAGCTGGGGAAGCTGAGGCTGGAAACAGCATTCACTGATGAATGCTGAAAGAGGTGAAAGCTGGAAGCCCAATGGCTGGTGGAAAATCATGAGCTTTGCCTCACACTGGGACTGCTGGTGAGGGAGCCAGTGGTGGGCAGGCAGAGTTCAGTGGGCAGAGTATGGACTGGGCAGGTCCTGGTGCTCCAAACAGCTGGTGGGATTCATGCCCAACCTCCTTTCATAGAATCCTAGAATGGTTTGAGTTAGAGCGGACCTTAAAGCTCATCCAGTTCCAACCCCTTGCAACAGGCAGAGACACCTTCCACTAGACCAGGTTGCCCCAAGCCCCGTCCAACCTGGCCTTGAACACTGCCAGGAATGAGGCAGCCACAACTTCTTGGGGCAGCCTGTGCCAGGGCCTCATGCCAGGGCCTTACAGGGAAGATGCTTCTGGGGACACTGGAGAGAAAACAGCTTTCAGGTTAAGTTTAATCTGACATGAGGGGTGGAGGTGAGTTGGAGTCCCATGGTGTTTCCTCCCCGAGGCCCTCAAGTTTCTGCTCCTGAGTTATAACTCTTCCCCACCACTCTTCATTTCACCAGTCACACCACAAGGAAGCGTAAATGCTTTGAGAGAAGGGTGAAGTCTGAGTAAGCATTCCACCCAGCTGGTAGCAAATCTGTATAGCTTCTTTTCTGAGGCAGAGAGAGCTCTCGAAGTGACATGTGTGCTTACTCCTCAGCTCATCCATGCTGGGACCCTTGTGTGGCTTCAGTTTCTGGTATAGGCATTGAGATTTCTCTTCCTCATCAGGGCCTGGGTCGCTTTGGTTTGATTCTGAGCATGCAGGCTACACCTACGAGGGGGTGCAGAGGTTTCCTGCCATGGTGAGGGACAGCTTAGATGTCCTCAGCCTAAGGAGGTCTGTCTTGCCTCCCCCTCATTGCTTCTTCCTATAAAGAGAGCATTGCCTGGTGTTTGGCATGACTGGCAACTCAATACTCTCATGCTGTCTCTGATCAACACCTTTCCCTTACTTCTTTTTGCTGCCAGATTTCTCACGTATGGAATAACACCTTGGTGAGCCTTCTGAAGAGCCTCTACTCCCTGAGGATGGACAGAAACAGTAGGGAGATGCAGTCAGTGGAGCAGGAGGTGCTGTGGCGGCTGCGGCGCTTCACCTTCAAGCATCTTGCCTCCCTGGCAGAGTTCTTGGTTGTCAGGCAGGAGAAGGAGAGCCAGCTGCTGAATGAGATCATCAAGAAGCTGGAGCTGCGTTGGACTGAGCTTGAGGGCACCCGAACCGTGGTGATGCTGATGGGCAGGGTCGGGCACATCTCCCCAGCTCTGATGGACCGGCTGGAGGACAAGGTACGGGCTTGGGCTCTCACTTTCATCTCCATTCTCTTCAGACAGATGACCTCCCTGCAGGTGACGACAGCGGGAAAGTCCCATCACCTTCAGCCCATTGCATGTGGGAACCCTAATTCCACACAGGCTCAGTGCATCCCTGTTCCTCACTGGAGTAGGGAAATGTCCTTTCTTGGGTGAGAACCACTGCAGGAGGCCTGAATGCAGCTGCGTCAAATTCAGTCCTTGTCCAGCCCGTGCTGGGCACTGGCCAAACAGCTGCCACAGCAACATCTGTAGCTCCTGAGCCCCACCGTCCCTCTGCCTGGACCCTGGGGATAAATAAATGCTGCAGACACCAGCATGTGGCGGGGCAGAGTGCTGTAGCTGGATCTGATGGGGTTGTTGGCTTATGCAGAACCCAAATTAATGATGTTGGGTTTGTGTCCTGCAAATGACATGGAAATTACAGTGGAAAGTGGGTGCTGATCCGCCAGTGGGTGCCTTTGCCCTGTCAGTCTTTGCCTGACAGCATGTTATGGATGGAGTGGATGCTGAGGTCCCACCTGCTGCAGGAGGCAGAACCAGCAGCAGGGAGATTCTGGATGAGCTCTGCTGAGAGAAAAAGGGTCTGCTTCCCCTCACACTCCCTCCCAGCTGCTTAGCCTCACTATGTGCTAAATACTTGCTGCTGGTTCCAGTCCCCGTCACCCATGGAGGGGCTCAGCTGGTAGCAGCTCTGTGTGAAGGCTGGATCTGCACCTTGCTTTCCTAGATGTATAATTGTTTAGGTCGGAAGGGATCTTAAAACTAGCCCAGTTCCAACCCCCTGCCACAGGCAGGGACACCTTCCACTAGACCAGGTTGCTCCAAGCCCTGTCCAACCTGGCCTTGAACACTGCCAGGAATGGGGCAGCCACAGCTTCTCTGGGCAACCTGTGCCAGGGCCTCACCACCCTCACACGGAAGAGCTTCTTCCTCAGATCTCATCTCAATCTCCCCTCTGTCAGTTTAAAGCCATTCCCCCTTATCCTTTCCCTACCTGCCCTAGGCAAAAGCCCCTCTCCAGCTTTCTTGTTGGCCCCTTTAGGCACTGCTCTAAGGTGTCCCTGGAGCCTTCTCTTCTCCAGGCTGAACAAGCCCAGCTCTCTCAGCCTGTCTCCATAGCAGAGGTGCTGGAGGCCTCATAGCATCTTTGTGGCCTCTGGACTCACTTGAGCTAGATGCAGGACTCCAGGTACTCAAGTTTTGTGGTTTCCCTTTACATGGCTGTTCCAAACATTTCTTGGCAGGCTCTGGAGCTCGCCGAACAGTTCAACCCCGATGACATCCGGAAAATAACGTTGGCTCTAGCCTACCAGAACCGGCGCTGCGTGCCTCTGCTCCGAGCCATGTCCTACCACCTGATTCAGAAACACTCTGAGCTCAGCCTCAACGTCCTGATGGACCTAATTTTTGCCTATGGTAAGGAGCATGGTTGTGTTGGGACCTGCTGGATGTTACAGGCGGTAGAGTCCAGTTGATTTTGGGCAGATTGCTGCCACAGTCAGATAAAGGTTCATGGGCGTGCATTAGGCTGGACCTAACATACCATCCAGCACAGTAAGGTAGTTCCAGCTCCAAGCACAGGCAGAATGAACCCAAATATGCCATTTTCCATCCAGCATGTTGAAAGGAGGGGATTTGAGATGAGAGTGCACTTTGGAAGAGTGGTCCTTGTGTCAGGGAGCCCCTCTACCCTGCAGTGTACAAACACTAGCAAGACACAGGGGTGGTTACAGCCATCATGGTGATGTTCCTGGCCCCAGGCTAGACCAGAGCCACCAGATACATGATGGTCACACACCCAGCAGGTCTATAAACAGCAGAGTAGCACTGATTGTTAATTTAGCTTAAGATCCTTAGTTCTCTGGCTCCTCTTTCCATGCAATATTACGTGATTCTATTCTCTTACTGCTGGTAGCCAGTGGAAAACACAAACAAGGAGAGATAAAGGAAGCCAGGAGAGTCAAGGAGGAGCCCTCCTTCAGTTGATTGCCCAGCTTCTGGTGGTGGGAACAGCTCTTCTGACAGCCACTGTGGCCTGGACAGCCTTCATAAGTTAGCTATACCCTTAAAGGAATAACCCAGTAGACCTGGCTTTGGAAGGAGCTTGTGCTTCTCTCGTTGATGTAACCAGCTTTGGTAAATTGGTTAATCTGGAACAAGTTTCAAGGAGAGTGGTGGATGCTCCATGTGCTACGTCTTCCAAACCCATGCCAGGTGCCATTCTCAGAAGCAGGGCTGTAGGTCCTTCAGCTAAGGAAGGGCAGCTGGACAGTATATATAAGTCTGGGTCATACACAAAGCTAATCCAGCAGTTCCCCAGCCTTAAAATGTACGAAGTGGGCAACTACAATGGCTGGACATGGTTTGGACAGGTTCTGACAGTGCTGTAGCCACTGCAGGGGAGATGCTTTTGGACAGGACTCTGTGCTGACTTTTCTCTTCAATGCTTGTAGCTGCCACACTGTTGTGAGGGGATGGTTTGTACCTGTCATTGCTGCTGCAGCCGGTCTCGAACCCTGCCTGTGCTCCTCTTGTGGGGACTGTCCCCTCCTGGCTGGTCCACACTGACCCAGGCCCCTCCAGGTCTTGGTGCTCCTGGTTGCTGATCATTGCAGGGTTGAACCTCATGAGGTTTCTGACAGCCTTAGGGAGTTCAGGGCCCTTCTGGCCAGACCAGGATCTGTAGATAGAGACACTGGAGTCAGTCTCTGCTACCAGCAGTATGTGGAGGCTGGAGCCATGAGTTGGCACCAGGACTGGGAGGTAATGAGTGCAGCAGGATGTGGTAGAGACTTGGTCTGACCAGAAAGGATCGGGCCAAGGCAACTGAGGGGGGGGGGGGGGGGGGCCAGTACCACTCTGCTCCAAGTGAGCAGCTTCATGCTTTTCCTTGTGCTGCCACCTCCCGTCCAGGCACAGCTCCCGTACCAGCTCCTTGTAAGTGGCTGCCCCTTTCTCTTTGCTCCTTTAAGGAAAACTGAATTTCCACCAGCCCCAGGTCTTCCAGAAGATAGCGACCGACCTGCAACCCCACATCCCCACCATGACGCCTGTTGAGGTGACGCGCTGCATCAGATCCTTCTCCCTCCTCAAGTGGCTCAGCCTGCCACTGTTTGAGGCCATTGCACAGGTGAGGAGGAGGAGGTATGGGGCGGGTTGGGGAGCTCGCACTGGCACCAGGGCAACCATGACCCACTCCACTTCCTGGAGGTGGGAGCAGTTTTCCATCACCTCTCCCAGGATGCTCTCTGGGATGTCATCACTGTTTTCCCTACCCAGCCAGTGGCTGTAATTGAGTGTGACAGGACTTGATTATCATGTTCTGCTAAAGTCAGCACTGGGGATCCGTATGGAGCTGGGCTGGTCTCAGCTCTGTCTGAGCCTCCAGCCCCAAGTGCCAGCGCTGCTCCTCTGCCCCAGTTTATGTGCTTGCATTTTGCATCTATTCTGGAATATTCCAGAGCTCTGCTTCCACTCACAACTTTCCCTTGTGCCAGGATAAAATCCCAGGGAAGCCCTAAAACATCTTTGCTCTCATTTTCCCATCTTGCCACGGGGCTGTGTGCATCCTTGGCTGACAGTTTCAGTGTTTCCCTGATTTTAGATTGATACAGGACAGACCTAAACCTCTGCTTTTGCCCCTAGTATGCCCTGGACAACACCAAGCAGCTGTCAGTCACCCATCTGTGCGGTATCATCCTGTCTTTTGCTCGCCTGAACTTCCAGCCCAGTGGAAGTGAGGATTTCTTCAACATGGTAACCTTCTTCCTCCTTTCCCCCTCTTCATCAACTCTGTTAGTAGGGAGGCTGCAGATCTCCTTCTAGTACATCCCTGTGTGAAAATGGCTGTTGGGTGGCTTGAGGCAGCTGTAAATGGTGTGGGGAATGGGAAAAGGGAGCCCAGAACTCTGGCTAGGCTGAAAAACCTTCACTGTGCTCCCCTGGCTGTGTGTGGTCAACAGCTGAACCAGTTAGTCTATGACTGGCCCTGCAGGGCTGCTTTTCTGCCAGCCACAAGCAGCATGGGGATGTTCACATGCAGGACTGCAGGTGGGATCTCACCAGAGTGGAGCAGAGGGGAAGAATCCCCTCCTTCGACCTGCTGGTCACGCTGCTGGTGATGCAGCCCAGGATATCAGATATGGGTGTCCCTAATTGGCAGGGCCCTATGTGCCACCACAGGGCAGCCCATCCCTTGTGGCCAGGCCAGCCTGGATAGCAGGAGGTCTCCCTGGGACAGTGAGAAGGACAAGGTGGAGAAGTAGCATCCAGGGCTCCCACTGTCAGCATTAGTCATGGTCCAGTGAAGGGGGATTTTGTAGCAAGTGCAAAACTACTTATTTTTGAGACATCGTAGAAAAGGAAGAGCCCCGGGAGGGTGCAGAGCTCCAGGCTCTTGCTGTGATTCCTGGGCAGACACCGTGACACCACCCATAGAGCCTCAGACCCTTCCAGCTCTGTTGTAGCTGCGGATCCTGATGAGGTTGTCGCCTCCAGCCCTCCTTTTCCTGAACACTGCCTTGTGGCAGGGCTGGCTGCAGTGATGCATTACCCTGCAGTGATGCAGCATCCCGGGCCTGCAAACCACAGCTCGTGAGCTGCACGGACACATTGGAGTGATCTTAATGTCTTCCCTTCTATAGATAACCCAGGGAAGAAGTACTGCTGTAGAGGAGATGGTGCACATTAGTTGCACCATAAGGCCTCAGGGATCTGTCAAGCTGCCAGGCCTGTGTGTTGTCCACAAGACCGAGAATGTCAGCAGCACTGTGCTGAGCTGAGCTGTTTGGTTTCCCTCTCTGCAGGTCCATGAGGTGCTCCAGGGCCAGCTGCACAGCCTGGAGCCTCACCTGCTGACAGATCTGGTGTGGTCACTCTGCGTGCTACAGCAGGCCAAGGCTCCCTACCTGCAGCAAGTGCTGGCACCTGACTTCCACACTCAGATCCAAGGTGAGATAGGCATCTCTGACAGTGGGACAGGGCCCAGGAACCTCAGACCTGGGACAAGAAGTGGGGGTGCTGAGCCTGGTCCATCTAAATTTGAGTTAACAGCTTGTTAACAAGGCCAGGTTGGGTGGGGCTTAGAGCAACCTGGTCTAGTGGAAGGTGTCCCTGCCCATGGCAGGGGGTTGGAACTGGATGAGCTTTAAGGTCCTTTCCAGCCCAAGTGATTTTATAATTCTGTGAACCATGAGGAAATAGATCTCATTAGGGGTGGCTGTAACATATCCCCCACAGCTCCATGCAGGGTTACCCAGGCATGGAAATTGCAGGGCAGCAGCACCAGGAGAGTTGAGCTAATGAGAGCCATGGCCTCCAGCAGCTCCCCTGGGCTGTGCATTTGTGCCTGTGTGTGATGGGGGAGGAGGAGAACAAGACAGTGATAGCCAAGGGAACCTGTCAAGACTGGAGGGCTTTGTATTGCCTCACCAAATGGTGACTGCTGGGGAGGTGCAGCCCTGTCAAATTCGATCCCTGCCTCCTCCGTGGTGGGGACCGGCCAGCCGGCTGCCACAGCAACTTCTGTGGTCTGTGAGCCCCATGTTGCCTTCCCATGGGACACTGGGAACAAAATCACACCACAGACACTGGCCTCTGTGGGGCTGTCCCTGCCAAACAAGGGATTTCTGGCTTTGCCATCTTCCTGCAAGCCCCCCAGCATTTGGCCATTGGTGGACTGTATCTCTATGCCAGTAGGCAGGGAACCGTCATGGGGGGATTGGAACCAGGAATTGCAGTCACACAGGCTACACAGGCCACCAGATGAAGAGCCAGGGCTTTGAGCCGTGTCCGAGCTCTGCTTCTCTCCTCCCACCAGGTGATCAGTCCCTCAAGGCCCAAAACTTACAGCTGAAGCTCGTTCATATCAATGCTGCTGCCAAGCTGGAAAGCCCTGACTATCGGGGGCCATTCCTGCCGCCGGAGATGCTGAACGTGGCAGAGCCAGCAGGGGAGAAGGTGACCCTGCTGCAGAGCAGCCTGCGGGAGGCCTTGGTGGGGGTGCTGGGGAGCCAGGACAACGGGCGCTTTGATGCACGCACCATCTACGGCTGGCAGATCGGTGAGTGCCTCTTCTGCCCCCTCTACAGGCAGCAGCGGGACCCCAGCAGTGGAGGGAGTTGAACTTGAGGGCTCAGATACCGCTACCAGGGTTTAACCCGCCTCATTCTCCAGCCTCATGCCTCCTCATTGCAGCTGCCCTGCCTTGTTTCATCTTTTCCCCCAACTCATGGCAGAGCAGAAACCGCAGCCCGGGGCACAGTTGTGGGGAGCAGATGGAGGAGGAATGCCTTCCTCCTGCAGCCAACCAGCATCGAGGCTGGTGAGAGCCTTCTGGCCCTACTCACCCTTCCTCTGCTTTACCCTGGGCTCTTGCAGCCCACCCCAGGCTCCCCCAGCTCCCTGCTCTCCTGCAGCCCTGTCAAATTCGATCCATGCCTCCTCCATGGCAAGGATTGGCCAAATGGCTGCCACAGCCACTTCTGTGGTCCATGAGCCCCACATCCCCTTCCCCATGGGATGCTGGGCTAAAATCAGGCTATGGACATGTCTTCTGCCTGAGGAGATGCTTGGGAAGCAGACCCCATCCCTGGCTGTATGTGCAGAGGTGCTCCTCAGCTTCAGCAAGGATGGGTTTTCTGGGAAGGGAGTAGCGTGACCTTGCATGCTCTGCATCACCAGTCTTGAGAGACGTGGTGTGTGAGCAGCATCCAGGTGGGATTTCAGGAGTCCTTGTGTTCCCCCCTCTCCATGCAGATGCTGAGATGGTGGTGAACAGCGAAAATAAACCTCTCCCCGTGAAGAATTTTGCTGCTCCCCATCTGCTCTGCCCAGAAGGGACAAACCTGTTGCCATCAGGTGCCAGGAGGTGGGTCTGGGCTCAGCTGTGGCTGCCAGCTGGGCAGGAGCTTGCAGGGGGAAGAGGGAGAAGGAGGGCTCTGCCATTGTGGTGGGGAGGAGCTGCGGGCTCCATGCCTCCTGGACACCACAGCCAGTGATGTGTGCCAAGGATGTGATGCCCAGCTGTGTGCCCCCTTGTTTGGGAGCAGAAGGGGTGGGCACTGGACAGAATTGTGGTAAGGCTGTGCCATCCCCACCCAGGGTAGCATTTTGTAGTGAGGGGCTGCTCTGGCCAGATAACCTGGTGGCAGCACAGCAAGGGAAGGGGGTCACATACAGGTTGTGCCGATGGTTTTCCCTCTGAAGAAAGCCTTTGCCAGGTCTGTCTGCTATGGAGCCTGGCTGCCTGCAGGGCCCTGAGCTGCCTCCTTCCTGCCTGGAAAAGGCAGCATCACCCCATTCAGTTTGCCGTCAGGCACGGATGGTGGATAAATTTCACTTGAGCTGCTGTCCCGGTGCTTCTTGGATAGCTCAGAGGCAGGATAATGGCTCCAGCAGGATAAATCTGTGTCCCGCTGGCACAGGGCAATCAGCAGAGCTGGAGCGGGCCCTTCTGCCATGGCTGCCTTGAGATCTGAGTGCTGCTGCCAGCTCTGCTTATGGTGCCCATGCCCAGCCTTTCATCTCACAGCCTCCCGCTCCCCTTTGCATCTCCTAGGATTGCCTTCCTCCGGTGGGAGTTCCCCAACTTCAGCAACAGAAGCAAGGACCTGCTGGGCCGCTTTGTCATGGCCCGGCGCCACATCCAGGCAGCCGGCTTCGTCGTGGTGGATGTGAGTAGCCGTGGGTAGAGAGGGATCTCTGATTCCATGGAGATGGAGGAGCAGACACCTTCATGGAGGGGGGTCTGGCTTCCCTAACCCCACCACCACCTTCCTGGTGGCTCTGGGTCCTGCAGAACCCCAAGGCCAGCCCCAAGCGCTCCCTGGTGCCCACAGCTCCATGCGGATGGCTCAGCAGGTTGCCCTCCTGCCTGCTGTCACTGGGATTAGCTGCTGTGATCCCCTCCAGGCCACCTGCCAGGCAGCCTGAAGGTGGTGTGGGGGTATTGGTAATCAAGGAGGACAGCAGACAAGGTCTTAGGGTGCTGATCCCCTGCGCTGGAGCCATGGGGTCATGCATTATTTAGCTTTCTGGAGGTAATTATAGCTCTCCTGGCAGGCAGCAAGCACTGCTCTGGTACTGGCTGCTCTGGGGGAGGAGGGAGGGTGGCTCAGCGTGCTCCCAGCATGGGCAGGGAGCCATCCCTCTGCCCCTTGCCCTGCAGAGCCTGGGCTCAGCACTGCCCAAGCTGTGTGGCTCTTTCAAGGCTGGAGGGCCATGCGTCACCCCAGAGCATTATTGTGATCTCCCCTGCCTGTCCGATGCTCTTCCATATGAGAACCCTGAGCTTCAGCCCTTCCCCAGCGTCCTCCTTCCATCTCTCTGAGCTCACTGCCAAACTTTGAGGCTGATGTGAAGTGAGGTTCGAGGTTCACCGCCGCTGTTTCTCTCCAGTCTCTTGCATAATCCCCCACTCTGGCTGGCTGGGAAGGCTCAGGGAGACAGGAGGAGGAGAAGAAGGGAAGTGCTGCTTCCTGCAGCTTCAGCCCTGCTAAATATAGAGGCAGGGGTGGGTGGTGGGATCCCCCCAGACACGGCTGCTCCCTCGTACAGGCTGGCAGAGGCACCACTGAGGAACAACGTGCTGGTGCCAGTGTTCTAACACAGCTTGAACCATCACCCTCCAGCTAGAGAGCAAGTGCTGGGCACGTGAGCCTCTCCCCCAGCTGCATGCCCTCCAAATAAACACTTCATCTGCAGCTCACCAGGCTGGGACAGGCACAAGGAGAAGGATGGGATGGGCTGGCAGCAGGGACATGGAGCCCTGCACGTACTCTGCATCCACATGGAAAACTAAACACGGTTTGGTGCTCAGGTGGTCCCCAAGCCTCACAGTGAAGGTGCTGCCCCACATCCTCCTCTACAAGGGGCAGGGTGGTCAGTGGGGCCGTCCCAGTGCTTTGTGCCATCCCGGCTGCTCACAGAAGCCCCGTTGTTCATTGGTGGTCACGCGGGTTAATTTGGGGACAGTCTTGAATTGTCTGTGGTTCGTTCACTGGGTGCCAATGCCACTGCCGGACGGGACCATTGGGTGCTCTCACCCATCCACATGGCTGCCTCAAGTTCAGTGCCTACCTCTGCTGTGATGGGGACCAGCCTATGAGCTGCCTGTGCCCCATGTCCCAGTGGGAGAGACTCCTTGAGGATGCTGTTGTGCATCTCAGGGCTCTGACTCCATCTCTACTTCGCCCCATCCTGCTGCAGGTGCCCCACTACGAGTTCCTGGACCTGAAGGCGGAGCGGCAGCGGACAGCCTACCTCAAAGACAAGCTCAACAAGGCCCTGGCCAAGGAGATGGCGAGCTAACCCCAGCACTGCCCCGTGGCTCCAGCAGCACCTCTGTGTTGGAAACATGTTTGAATAAACCCATTGCTGTACAGTGCTGCAGGCTGGGTGGGTGGTGGGGGTCAGGGCTGGTTGGTGTCTCTCCTGGTGGCCACACAGCTTGGCCTCTTCCTGGGGAGGGAGACAGCTCCGTGCTGATGCTCAGCAGGATGCCGGTCACACAGCTGTGGCTCAGTGCCCAGAGGAAGCCAGCCTGAGCTGAGCTAAGGATTAAGAGCCATCCTGTCTTCTCTTAGTCCCATTTTATTAGCAGGGCTTTGTCCCCAGGCGGCTGTGCAGTGCCAGAGGGGAGGGAGGATGGGCTGTGACACCTGGTTCAGGTGCTGTGACGCTTCCACCCAGAGCAGTGGGACACATTGAACAGGTGTGGGAGAGCTCTGGTGCCCTGGGAATATGGGAGAGTGTAACTGGGAAGGGTTAGATCCTGCCCAGACGTGGCCTGGTGACTCTGTAGCTTCCCCTTCTACCACAGCACACACACAGCATCCCACAGTACACGTGAACCTGGGTTAGGGGAACAAGGTGGGTCACGAAAACCCTCTGTGCCATGATGCACCGGGTGCCAGGAGTGGCTTTGGGGCTGGATTAGTGACCATCTGCTCTTCCTTGGCACGTCCCTTCCATCTCCTCTGGTTGTGGGGCACAGCCTCGTGTGCGTGTGTGTCCCCGCCTGCAGCACTGTGGGCTGCAGCCCTATGCTGGCTCTGCCTCCCGTGGCAGAGGCCGTGGCGGTTCTGGAGCTGCTGAGTCATGGCTCGGGGCTGCTCCTGGCACCGGCGTCACCGGCATCGCTCCATGCCCGGCACCAGGCGGCCCCCCCTCGCCCTGGGGCTATGCCTCAGTTTCCCCACAGCGTCCTGCGGCAGAGGCTGCCTCTTCCCAAGGGTCACTGGGGGTCTGGGGGCGTCACCTGTCCTACCAGGGCACCGCCATTTATCCATCCGTCAGGATCTCTTCCCTACCGTTTCCAGAGAGAGAGAGGGGTCCCACCACCACCCCCCGCCGTGTTGCCAGGGAGCCATCCTCATCCTCCTCGCCATCACCACGGAGACGAGAGGAGGAGAAGGGCCGTTCCCATGGCGACCGCGCAGGCACCCATCCTACCTCCCCAGCGGTACCCGGGCGCGGGGCGATGCCCTGGGGACACGCAGGGAGGGGACACCGGCGTCCCCCCATCCTCCTGCCACCACCAAACGCACGCATCTACTTTAGGGGGGGAGTGATGCAAACAATCCGATCCCTAGGACACCTCTGGATGCTCATCCCTATATTTTAGGGGGTCAAAATCCATCCTTCACCCCCCTGCTCATCAATCCCACCCCGGGTGGGGAAACTGAGCCGGGGGGGACCCCACTCCCAGTGTGTGTTGTGTGTGTCGTCCCCCCCTCCCCGAGCTGATGCAGGCGGTGACGGGGTGGGCTCTGCCCTCCCCTCCCACCGCCGCAGTGCCTGGCACACACCCCGCTTTCTCCCTGCCGGAGGGATATATAATACAAGGGAAAAAGATACTGGAGAGAGAGAAAAGGCAGGGAAGGAACGGGAGGAAAAAAAACAGGGAAAAAAAATCCTGCTGACATCATCTGGGATGACGGGGCTGATCCGGCCGCCGGCCCCCCCGCCAGAGCCCCACTAATGCTCCGCTCCTGCCGGCGCAGCCGCCTTCGTCCAGCCCGAGCCAAAGGTGGCTGAGCTGGGTGGGCAGGCGGCCGCCCGGGCCGGCCGCCCGGGCTCTGGCATCACCATGCCCGTAGAATCGGTGAAAACCCAAGGGCTGGGGGGATTGGAGAAGGAAAACGGAATGCCGGAGGGATCGGTGGCAGGTGAGGCCGAGGGGAGGCCGCGGGGATGGAGGGATGCGGGATGGAGGGATGGAGCGGGAGGATGGAGGGATGCAATGGAGGAAGGAGCAGGAGGGATGGAAGACACAGGGCCGGCAGCACCACCTGCTCTCGGCAGCCAGCACCGCTGAGGGGCTCCGGTACCGGCACCCCCGGAGCACGGCGGGAGGTGACTTTGGGGACACCCCTTTGGGGACACCTCCCTCTTCACCCCCAGTGCCCAGCCCCGGGCTGTGCCCCCCCCCATTCCCCACACCGGGAGCCCCGCCGGGACGCGGAGAGGGTCTCGGTGCCCCGGGGAGGCTGAGCCCCCCCCCCGCACCATCCCAGCCCACCAGGGACAACTGGGTGGGGAAACTGAGGCACGGGCAATGCAGAGCCGCGGCCCAAGGTCACCCCGCTCCGGCATCCCCTGGGGGGCTGAGGACAGCGGGGGGGGGGGGGGGCGTGTCCCAGTGCCGCCTTCCCCTTGTGCCTCAGTTTCCCCCCCCCCCTTCCCCATGAGCCACATATGGGGGGTACAATGATCCCCCCGAAAAGGGGGTGAGGGGCTGATTTGCGCACGGGGAGGGGGGAAATCAGGGCTTCCCCTCCAAGGGGGCACAAGGTCCTTTGTGTGGATGGGATCACGGGAACCCCAGAACACCCCCAATGGGTATGGGGGGAGCCGGCGGTTGGACAAACAGCAGCAAGGAAGGGTTAAGGTGATCCCAGTATCCCTCATAGGGTAGAGCCACCCCCCGTTAACCCTTTGAGCACCCACCCCCCCCTCCAGCTCCCAAGTGCAGCGCAGCAGGACTGAACCACCCTAGGTCTATGGGGGGGGGAAAGCACCTGCTAAATACCCAGGTGAGGCCCCGCCCCCCCTTCCCAGCATCCCCCGCGGCCGTGCCCCGCCCCCTCACCCCTATATAAAGCCCCCTGGGGGAGCATATGGGGCTTCTGTGTTTGGCGCTGGAGGTGGGTCCTGGTTGCTCTTCCCTATGGGCTTGCCCTTGGGGACCCCAGGTAATGTGGGGAGCACTGCTGGGAAGGGCTTTGGGGTGTTCATGGCAGGGGGAGGATGCTGTGATGCTCCATGCCTGCAGCATTCCCTACCTGGGTAATGAGTGGCTGAGGACCCACACACTCGGTGCATGGGTGGGCACAGAGCTCCCTGCAGGGGTCATGCTGTGAGGTGGGGGTATATGGGGTGTATTATCCCCCCCCCGCCATGAAGAAGTTCCCCTTTCCTTAATACAGTGCTATTCTTCACATGTAGAGAGGGGCTGGAGGGAGCTATTGGTGTCCCCCCCACCCAGTGTTACCCAACCTTGTGGTGACCCCCAAGTGCTCTGGGTGGGGGTCACCCTGTTTTTCCCCCATAGAGGGGGAGGGCACCGTCCTGGAAGGGTGCCCCCCACCCCAGGGTGCCCTGGTACTGACGGGGTTTCCCCCCTCTCTCCACAGCCCCCCCGCCGGCCCCAGGCCCGCCACCGATGCCCACCAAGGAGGAGGCTCGCCCGCAGCCCGAGGGGGCCAGCTGCGACCCCGGCCCCCCTGCTGCTGCCCCCCCCGGCGAGTCCTGCCGGCCCCCCTTGCCCACAGACCCCTTGGACACCCGCATCGTCATGGGGGAGGAGACGCACTCCCCCACCGACCCCGAGCTCCGGGGGGGGGGCCCCCTGCCTGCTGTGCCTTGCCCCTTCCCTGCGCCCACCAAAGATCCCCCCCAGCGCCAAGTGGCTGAGCCCCACTCCGGGAGAACCCCAGCTGCTGCCGCCATGGACCCCGACCTCTTCTTCACGGCCCCCTCCACCCCCATCCGGGTCGGGGGGTCCCGGCTGCTGCCGCCTCCCTCCGAGGAGCAGACGGACGGGGAGAGCGAGGGGCTCTGCTCGCCCCCGACATCCCCCTCCGGGTCCTACATGACGGCCGAGGGGGGCAGCTGGGGGTCCTCCGGCACAGCCAGCACCTCCCCGTCCTGCTCCCCCAACCTGGTGGCCGAGGCCGAAGCACTGGCAGTGGCTGAAGCTGAGGCTGAAGGCATGGTGGAGGTGGAAGCTCTGTCCCCCTGCCTGGAGCACCCCCCTGCCTTCACCCCGCCGTCTCCCGAGGAGGAGGATGAGGAGGAAGATGGACTTTTCGCCCTGCCCGGGGCTGATGATGGTGATGGGCAGACGCTGGAGGACGAAGAGGAGGATGAGGAGTGGGACATGGGGGGTGAGGGGCTGCCCGGTGCGGGCTTGATCCCGGCGGCACTGCTGCCCTTCCGCGGCAGCCTGCTCTTCCAGGCTGAGGCGGTGGAGATCACCCCGCTGCCCGCCGGCACAGCGCTGCTGCCCCTGACCGGCGAGGAGGAAGAGGAGGATGAGGATGATGAGGAGGAAGAAGAAGAGGAGGAGGAGGAAGGTGGCAGCACCTCGGCCTCCTTCCTGCGCTCGCTGTCAGAGACCTCCATCACCGAAGGGGTGGATGAGTCCTTCGCCTTCCGTGATGACACCTCCGCCTCCTCTGACTCGGCCGCTTACGATGGCGAGGAGGACGAGCGGCTCTATGGCACCGAGCGCCACGCCATGGGGGCCGAGGGGGCTCCCCCTGGCACCGTCACTGCGCCCCCCGGCACCAATGCTGCTGGGGACGGCGGCATCGAGCTCCACCTTCACGCCGGGGTGGCCCCTGATGGCAATGGGTCACCAGAGGGGTCCCCGCAGCACAGCAGAGGTGAGGAGCCGGCGAGCATGATGCCCAGTGTGGAGGATGCCGTCAGGGAGGACATCAGTACCATGGAGCCAGGGATGCAGGAGCGGGATGGCAGCGTGACCCCCCCAGCACCCTCTGGGGAAGGCAGCGTGCAGCCAGATGGCGAGACCTTCCTCACGTCTTCCTCTTCCTCCTCAGAGCTGGAGGAAGCATTAACTCTGGAGCACAATGTCCCATGGGAGCCAAACCCTGTTCCCAGGGAGTGTCCCCCACCAGAACCCTCTCAGCTCCCAGAGGAGCCAGCGGCAATGCCGGGTGCTGAGGAGGAGCCAGTGGCAAAGGATGATTCCGTCATGGCAGCACTGGGAGAGGGGCCCAGCATGGAGCCAGGGGAGAGCAGCAGTGTCCTGCAGCCCCCGAGCCTCTGCTCCAGGGTCCCCCAAACTGATGGGGTGCAGCAGGATGATGTGGGACCAGCTAACGGGGAGCCCCAGCGTGGCCCTGGGAGTGATGATGATGATGATGGTGATGATGTTGGTGACAGTGACCATGAGCTTGGCACTGTGAGAGTGGACAGCACCGAGCTGGCAGCCACTGATGGCCATGATGAGCTGGACAGTCTGGCCACCAACCTGGTGACACCCAGCCCTCCAGATGAGCCGGACACCGTGGCCACCAACCTGGTACCACTGGTGACACCCAGCCCACCGGGTGAGCCGGACACTGTCCCCACCAACCTGGTGCCACAGGTGACACCCAGCCTGCCAGATGAGCCAGACACCATGGCCGCCAACCTAGTGCCACTGGTGACACCCACCCCATTGGATGAGCCAGAAACCATGGCCACCAACCTGGTACCACTGGTGACAGCCAGCCCATTGGCTGAGCAGGACACTGTGGCCACCAACCTGGTACCACCGGTGACACCCAGCCTGCCGGATGAGCCAGAGACCACGGCCACTGATCTGGTGCCATTGGTGACACCCAGCCCGGTGGATGAGCCAGAGCCCATGGCCGCTGACCTGGTGCCATTGGTGATACCCAACCTACCAGATGAGCCAGACACCGTAGCCACCAACCTGGTGCCGCTGGTGATGCCTATCCCACTGGATGAGCCGGACACTATGGCCACCAACCTGGTGTCATTGGTGACACCCAGCCTGCTGGATGAGCCAGACACTGCAGCCACTGACATGGCACCATCGGCGACACCAATCCCACTGGCTGAACCGGACACCATGGCCACCAACCTGGTGTCATTGGTGACACCCAGCCTGCTGGATGAGCCAGACGCTGCAGCCACTGACATGGCACCATCGGTGACGCCGATCCCACTGGATGAACCAGACACCATGGCCACCAACCTGGTGTCGTTGGTGACACCCAGCCTGCCGGATGAGCCGGACACTGCAGCCACTGACATGGCACCATCGGTGACGCCGATCCCACTGGATGAACCGGACACCATGGCCACCAACCTGGTGTCGTTGGTGACACCCAGCCTGCCGGATGAGCCGGACACCGCAGCCACTGACATGGTACCACTGGTGACACCGATCCCACCAGATGAGCTGGATACTGTGGCCATTGACGTGGTGCCATTGGTGACACCAGTCCCACTGGATGAGCCGGACACCATGGCCACCAGTCTGGCATCACTGGTGACACCAGTCCCACCGGACGAGCCGGACACTGCATCCACTCACCCTGACCTGGTGCCACCAGTGATGCCCAGTGTTCTGGCACCATCCTCCCCACCACAGGACATGTCCCCCTGCGATGCCAGTGAGGATCTGGTGGATGCGGCAGCCTCAGCCAACGCATCCCTGGAGCCACCAGTGACCACGTGTCCCACGGCACAGGAGACAATGGTGCATCCCCCTGGGAGTACCAGCAAAGCCCCCGAGGAACGGGATGCTCCCACTGCTTCCTCCGAGGATTCCCCCCTGGAGCTGCTGGACACCTCCTGCTCCTGCACCGGCTCCAGTTCCTTCGCAGCTCCCGAGGACCACGCAGGAGAAGCAGCCTCCCCCCCCAGGCCCCCGTCTCCCAAGGAGGATGCAGAGGATGCTGCTGCCCGCCGCTGCTTGGCCCTCTGCCTGCCCACCTTGCCCCCTGCCGCCCCCCCGTTGCTCTTCACCGCTTCGGAGCGGGAGGTGTATGTGGGGGCCCCCCTCGAACTGCTCCAAACACCCGGTGCCTTTTCAGAGAGCGGGGCGGGCTGGCAGTGCCGGGAGGACCGGCAGCGGGTCACTGCCATGCTGCAGGGCTCCTTTGGGGATCTGCCGGCCCCCCGCCTCCCCCCCAGGCCCACAGAGCCCCCCGAGGCATCTGCAGAGCCCCTGGAGGGTCCCCTAAGTGATGGGGCAGCAGAGGAGCCCATGACCCCTCTGCCTGGTGATGCCCCCCCGGGCCAGACTGCTGGGGAAACCGATGCCAAAGTCCTGGGGGAGAGCAGCCCCCCGAGTCCCCCCAGTGAGCCCCTGGCACCCTCCAGGCAGCAGGAGGAAGAGGAGATGATGGTGACAATGGAGGGGACCCCATCCAGCCCCCAGCCCGCTCTGGGTGCCAGCCAAGGGGGGGATGCTCAGCCAGAGCCCTCCCCGGAGCCAGCCAGGGATGCAGCCCCCCAACCCTGCCCCGAGCCCCCCAGCGTGCTGCCAGCCCCCTGCCCTCCGCTCCCCAAACTCAGCCAAGTGCCTCCTCTCGCCGCTGCCCCATCGCCGCCATCGCCACGTCCCGACCCAGCCCGCGGCCCCCGGGACACCTCATCAGGGCTCCCTGCCGGCGAGGAGCGTCTGTCTGTTCTGCTGCCCACCAGGAAGCACCTCGAGGGTAAGAGGCACCCCCAGCACACACCTACCCATTGCTGTGGGGTGGGGTGGGCATCATCCACTGGTGGGCTGCTGGGGGTCCCTTTCAGGAGGTCCCAGGGTGTGTGATGGGGATAAGGAGGCTGGGTTTGACCCCATAAAGGGGATTTTGGGGCATCACCAGCTCAGCCCCCTCAGCCACTCTCTGCTTCCATGAGGTATTGTGGCACAGGGTGGGCATTGCTTGGTGCCATCTGTGGTGGAGTGCTCAGGGTCCTCTTTGTGGGATCCCAGAGTGGGTTCAGCCCCACAGAAGGGATTTGGGGGATACCACCAGCTCGGCCCTACCCTTCCACTCCCATAGGGTACTGTGGGGGACCAGGGTGGACATCACCCATGGTGTGGTGCTGGGGGTCTGCTTTGGGTGGTCACAGGCTGTGTGATGGGGTGAGCAGGCTCAGCCCTACGGGGAGGGAGTTTGGGGGTCAGAACCGGCTCAGTCCCCTCTTGCCCCCCCTGCAGCCCCCCAGCCCTCCCCGCACAAGGAGAAGGAGGCCCGAGGCCGGCAGACAGGGCCGGGCAGCCGGGCTCCCCCCCGGGGGTCGCTGCAGTCGGAGTCGAGCTCCTCCAGCGAGGCAGAGGCTCCGTACCCCTGCCCCGAGATCCAGCGCCTGCGGGAAGCCGCCGGCATCGCCCTGCACCAGGACAAGCAGCCCCTGGCATCCCGCCGCTGTGAGGCCAACCACAAAGGTGAGAGGAGGGTCCCATGGGGCTCCCTCCCCACCGTGTTTTTCTGGGGTCAGAGCATGTCTCCATCCCACCCCTCTGCTTGGCCACAGGGTCCTGTAATGAGTCGGAGAGCAACGATGAGTCCATCCCGGAGCTGGAGGAGCCTGAGGGCTCGGAGCCGCCACCAGCGCAGACACAGGTTGGGGTGATTTTGGGGGCAGGATGTGGGATGTTGGGGCCCCCCCATGGTGCTGGGACTGCTCTCACCCACTGCTCTCTGGCAGGCGCAGCTCACCCACTCACTGGGCACCGGGGAGGAGACAGTCAGCAAGGCAAAGCAGAGCCGGAGCGAGAAGAAGGCCAGGAAGGTGGGATGGGATTGATGGGGTCACCCATGGCACAGGGGTCCTCATCCTATCCCAGGGATTGGAGGCGGGGAAGCCTTGGGGTGTTGGGGGCAAGTCCCCACTTTGGGGGTCTCCAGGTCATGGGGGGTATTGGGGTGATGTGGGGTCCCCTGTCCTGGTAGGGGACTTGGCCTGGCTGCAGCTGGGGGGACAATGGTGTCCCACAACCCTGGGTTTGCTCTTGTCCCAGGGGTTGGGGTGTTGCTGGGGGGCTGGAGCCCTCTTCCTTGGCTGCCCTGGGATGGTGGGACATGAGGTCATCTGTGTGTGTGTGTCCCCAGGCCATGTCCAAGCTGGGGCTGCGGCAGATCCACGGCGTCACCCGCATCACCATCCGCAAGTCCAAGAACATCCTCTTTGTTATCACCAAACCCGATGTCTTCAAGAGCCCCGCGTCTGACATCTACATTGTCTTTGGAGAAGCTAAGGTGAGGGGTGGGGGGTGCCCCCCTTGGGGCTGGCAGGGACATCCCTTTGGGGACGGGTGGGTGATGCTGTGTCCCCGCAGATTGAGGACCTGTCGCAGCAAGTGCACAAGGCGGCGGCAGAGAAGTTCAAGGTGCCGATGGAGCACTCGCCACTGATCACGGAGACGGCCCCGACCCTCACCATCAAGGAGGAGAGCGAGGAGGAGGAGGAGGTGGGTGCTGGGGCAGAGGGGAACCCCCGGTGTCCTGGGGACAGGTCAGGGCTGGGGGCGTGACAGTGGTATTCCCACCTTGCAGGTGGATGAGACGGGACTGGAGGTGAGGGACATTGAGCTGGTGATGGCCCAGGCCAATGTCTCACGCCCCAAAGCCGTGCGGGCGCTTCGGCACAACAACAATGACATTGTCAATGCCATCATGGTGAGTGGCTGGGAAGGGGGGGGACCCCCTGGCACCCCTAGCACGAATTGGGGTGCTGTGGGGTGGTCCCCTCACACTCTGCTCTCTTCCACAGGAGCTGACCATGTAGCGGCCGGCGCTGTCCTGGCCCCCCTGTATAGATGCACAGTTATTACCCCCCTTCTGCCATCCTTCCCCTATACACCCCCATACTTCTCCTCTGCGTCCGTATCGCTCAATAAATGGCCTCATGTATCACTTGGATCGCACCCCGCCTCTCCTCCTGGTGATTGGGGGGGGCTCTGGGCTGTCCTGTGGCTCATGGAGCTGGGGGGAGTACCTGGGGAATTTGGGTGGCTGTACTGGGACAGGTGCCTCTGGGGGTGGGATGGGGTGACAGGAGTCCCAAGATGCTCCTGAAGCCATCTGGGCTTTACCCCTCTCTTGCTAATTAGAGGTGCTCAATGAAGCCAGGCAACCCAGGAGGGCTGAGTGAGGGCTTTCGCAAGGAGACAAGCCATGGCTGGGTGCAGAACTGTATTCACCTGTAGCAACACTCCATACAGAAAACAGACACGTGCGGCCTCCCGGTGCCACTGATGGGGAGAGGAAGGCAGGAAAACCCCCTTGGCTCCCAGAAGGCCACATCCCAGGTTATTCCCAGGTTTAAGTCCCATTGGAGTATTAAAATAACCCACTGCAAATGGTTACAGCTTGTTTTAAACCCCATCATACATAGTCATGCCACAAATAGGGTGTTTTCGCTTCCAAATCTCCTGAAGTTGTTAAACACTTGAACATCCACATGTGCAATTTGGGTTTTAATCTGTAAATCATAGAAAGGCACTAAAACAACTCCAGCCCCACACTGCTGCCTCCTGGGCTTGAGGAAGAGGAGAGGAGGAAGATCTCAGTCCCCAGCACCTAGGGACCCCATGGATGGAGCTGGCACCTTCATCTCCCTTTTCCTCGGCGGATGGCAAAAACACAGGGCAGGAGGAAACCATGAGCTTCTCCATCGCAGCTTGTTTCCAAGGAAGATGCTCTCTTTGATGGGTATGTCCTGGCTAAATCCTTTTTCCTCCTGCTGGAGGATGTGTGCTGGGACCCTTTGCCTTGCTCTTTTCAGCCTTGAAACTGGCAGAGAAAGGGCCAGCTGTATCCCAGCCTGGCACTGGAGTGATGCAGCCTCGTGTACCCCATGAGTCAAGGAGAAAGAAGGATTTGGGCTGTGAGGACCCTCTCTGGAGCAGAATTGGGGTCACTCTGACCCCAGCCTAATGTGGGGTGCAATGGTGACTCCGTGCCAGATCGTACCGGGGGCCAGTGCCTGCGCTCCTGGGACGGGCAGGTAAGGAACGGCCAGAGCAAGGTGGGAAGGGAGGACAGACGGATGAAGGCTGGTCTTTGCCTGGGATGGACAGGAAGGGGGCTGGGGGGAGGGGGCTGCAAGGGCAGAGCAGGGGTTAAAGGCACTGGGGGGTAAGGCCTGATCCCCCAAACTACTGAGCCAGCATCTGCTCTTAGAGCACTCCCAGCTCTGCCAGAGACACCCCTGGGTGCCAGAGCCTATGGCTGAGACCTGGGTGCTGCCTGGGATGCCCCATCCTTCCTCCAGGATAACTAGGGACCACCCCCCTCTCCTCTGGTGCCCGCTGCAAATGGCATCTCTCCCTCTGCATGGGAATCCTGATTAAAAAAATAAGTGTGTTATTTATAACTGTATATAAAACATGTACAACATGAACATCCCCTGCACACCCCCAGTCTTCCTAGGGTGCGCCCACGGTCAGCTCTCCCATCCTGGTGCTGGCCCTCAGGGATAGCAAAGTCCCCAGGGAGCCCTAGAAGCCACCATGCACCCCAGGGTGGCTGCCAGGGAAGACTGAGTTGACGGGAGTTTCATGGGGCAAAGCTTTGTGCTTGGCAGGAAGGGAAGGCTGTCGCAGACACAGGGGTCTGTGGGCACACAGGAATCCGCTGGTGGGGAAAACTTCAGCTGTGTGCCCCCCTCTCCAGCTCCTGGGGACCCCTGAGCAGAGCTGGGGGGATATGGTGGGGTTTTCAGGCCGGGCAGCAGCAGCAGCACAGGCATTGGCAGCTTCTCCTGTGGGGCTGGAGCCAAAATGTTTCGACAACATCAACACCAGGTTTAAATAATTCACATTGTGGTAAACTTCATTCAAAAACAGGGAGAGGAAGAAGAGGAGGAGGAGAGCAGTTATAATAGGGATACCATGTGCAAAACTGTAAACCAGGCAGGAGGCTGTAGGTGACCTATCTCCCCGCTGCAGCGGTAAAACCAAACTGGAGATGGCTGCAGGCTGGGTTCCTGCCTGGGGGTCCTCCATGGTAAGAGGGCACCAGCTGCCCCTTGGAGCTGTGAACGAGGATGGGAGAGTAACTGCATCCTGATGGAGCTCCAAAGCCTCTTCCAGAAGGAGAGTGAGGATCCCGGCGCTGCTGTGGGGTGTCTCCGTCCTCCCCCCGCTCGCTCTCAGGAGGAATCGCGGTCCATGCTGCACCCCAGGGCTTCGATGTCGTTGCTGATGTGCGAGATCATCCGGTCCCACTCGTCCTCCTCGGAAGGGACGGACTGGTCATCCGAACTGCCGGCAGCGCCGTTGCCATTGGTGGTGGAGTTGGAGGTGGTGCTCAGAGTCCGCCTGTACCTCCCAAAGCTGTCTGTGATGATGCCCCGGCCGTCCTTCACCCCGATGGTCTCCAGGAAGTTCTCAAAGTGTTGGCTGTCCTTCTCAGGGATGAAGGGGCGAAGACCTGGAGCCAGGAAGAAAACACGAGGAGGGAACTGTCAGCATCATTTGTATGGCACAGACACCTGGAATGGATTTGCACATAGATTTGCTTGGCTGTCTGAAACACCCCGGGGTTTCTGAGTGTTCCAGCAGAGCCCTGCTGTACTGTTGTGCCTCAGCTCCCCCGAACAGCACAGGGCTCAGCAGAGGAGCATGTTTAGGGGGGAGGGAAGGATGAGGTCTCCTGAGGACTCCAGCTCCCATTTTACACCCCTGAGAATTGCAGCCTAAAAAATCCTGCTAAAGTGGGATTTTCTGATTTCAAGAGGATCGTCTTCCAATTCCTCACCCAAACATATGGCTCGGCTTTACTGAGCTTATTGCTGTCGCTGCAGCAGCCCACGCTGCAGGCTGCACTCAGGAAACATCTGTGCTGTCTCCCTCGTGCCTCCCACCGTGGGGCAGGGTCTCCCTTGAGGGTGGCTGTCACCTGCTGGAAGCAGAGGGGCAGCAGGATACAGGCTAGACACACCACTGATTACCCTTTGAGGATTCTAAATAACCAACTTTTTAATGGTTTTGTTTGTAATTAGAGCTGGGGTGTCCATGTTGCTGACAAGGATGTTGAGCAGCGCCAGTCCCAGTATAACCCCCTGAGGAACATCCCTCGTCACTAGCCTCCACTTGGACATTGAGCTGCTGACCAAAACTCTTTGAGTGTGACTATCCAGCCAGCTCCTTATCCACTGAGTGGTTTATCTGTCAAATCCATGTCCATCCAGTTTAGAGACAAGGATGTTCTGTGGGACAGTGCTGAAATGCCTTGCACAAGTCCAGGTAGATGATGTCAATTGCTCTTCCCTTATCTTCCCAAAATCAAAGCAGGGAGTTTGAGGAAAGAGGCTCTCAGCTTCCTTCTAATGAAGAGGTACAGAAGGGTCCTGCTCCCCTGTCACGGTGCACACCCTCCTTCCAGCACCATGAAGTCCCCTCCAGGGAACACAGATTGAATATGCCTGGATGTGCAGCACATCCACCACCAGAATCGCTTGATGTCAGGCACTGCATGGCTGGCCAAGGACCCAAACATTCTCTCTCTCTCCACCAGTGGGCCCAGAGAATCCTAGTGCCTGGTCTGGAGGCTCCCTCTGCAGAGAGGAAGGAGAGGAGCAACTCAAGCCTATGAGGACGGGGCCTGAGCAAGATGGATTCAGCTGCCTTCAAGAAAGAGGTACCATCAAGGGAGAGACCAATCGAGATGTTGTTCCTTGCTTGGTGACATCCCAAGGAATCTCTGTGCCACCCACAATTACCTCTCTACCCTCTCAGGAGACCCATGCATCAGTGAGTGGTACCGGGCACATCACGAGGGATTGGGAGCACACTGATGCCAGCTCTCACCTTCCACTTGGTCACCCACAATTGATCTCTGGCAGCTGCTACTCACCTAAGAGCAGGAACTTCCTGCTGTCCCCATAGAGCTGCTTCAAGTTGATGCAGAATTCATGGATTGAAGCCCCGTTGCGATATTCGTGCAGGAGCATTGCAAATTGCTGGATCTCTTGGGAAGAGAGTTTAGTGCGGAGCTGCAGAACAGAAGCACAGTGCAACCATCACTGAGATTTTTTAGGAGGAAGAGATGATGTGGAGCCTGTGAATGGTGTTTATCGGGTTTATTGCTAAGAGCTGCACTAACAAACAAGCTCATCCCAACGGAAAAGCAGGACAGGCTGGTGTGACCCACTCTGGAACTGGCAGCTTTCAAACAGGGATAAGCTGTGGGTGTACACAGGGCCTGTGACTCACGAAACGATGGACCTGGCACCCCGTGGATGGTGTAGCATGCCTTTACGTGGTGAGAGGGGACTAAGGGACTGGGGTGCTCCTGCAGAAGGGTGTAAGCCTGCGTTCAGGTCCATGAGGCCTCCAAGTACAACTTGTATGAAAAGGAAGATGAGATCTTCCTGTATCAGCATGAGCTCATGCTTTACACATCAGTGCAATGAAACCAAATCCCAAGAGCACCTGAATGCCTTAAAGGGAAGAAAACCCATTCACGCCAAGGCCCTGCCACCCAAGGACGCCCTACCGTCATCATGTAGTCCTGGAGCAGCTCTGTTGCTGTGGTGCTCAGCTCACTCTCGCTGACTGTCTTAATGTGTGGAGACTGTTGTGTGGAGAAGGAAGAGGGGGAGTTGTCACCCGCATCCAAGGTTTCTGGAA
Organism: Pezoporus wallicus; assembly: GCF_028554395.1. Lineage (NCBI taxonomy): Eukaryota > Metazoa > Chordata > Aves > Psittaciformes > Psittacidae > Pezoporus > Pezoporus wallicus. The sequence continues at coordinate 838,430 of NW_026637044.1, read as the reverse complement.
AGGAACTGAAATGCAAACAGAATGTGAGACTTCCAGATCTACTTGGCACCTTCTGTGTCACTGGTGGTTGTGGCATGGGAGGGCCTGGAAAAGTGGGGAGGCACATGGAGACATGCTCTCTGCAGTCATGCTGGCAGCCTACAGCTCCTGAAGGGCATCTGAAGGCTCCCATACAGCACAGGGTGGGACTTTAACTACATTGGCTTGGTGACCTGCTGAAAACGAAGGCTTATGTGGGGAAATCTCCCCTCCAATTGCTTTCTCTGTTTGGAATGGGGGGGGAAAAAAAGTCAAAGCCCCTTATTTTGTGCTAAATGTTATATTTTCAAATAATACCAGTCAATTTTAAACAACTGGTTTGTGTGTCAGGTTTTCAGCCCACAAACGCTATCAATGTTTTCAGCAATCACTGATTCAGGAGGAAAAAAGTTTCCACAATACAGAAGTTTTGGGAAAACCTTTCTCCCCACTCCAGCTTGGACTTCACCAAGGCAAAGCAGCTGGGCAAGCATCGTACCCATCCCCACTTTGCCAATGCAGGGGACTGGGCATACGCTGCGTACGTGACCTTCTCTGGAAACCCACAATGGTGGAACAATCGAGGCAGGGAGCAGGGCACTGCACACAGTAAAAACACCATCCAGTGTTTCAGCCAGACTGAGCAGAAGCTTTTCAATGTGCAGACAGCAGCAGTTCCTGCTCTGGGGGCTTTAACCCTGGCAGCAAGGCCACACTAATAAGCCTGAGTGCCGAGTGAGCACAGCATGCCATATTTAACTTACAAAGTGCTTGCTTCTGTTTCGTAAGATTCCTTAACATCCACTTTTGTAGAAGAGTCATCTGCAAGGAAAGCATTCGAGACATAGGAGTTTGAGAGGCAGAAACTCTGTGCTTTTCACCAGCCTGTGACCTACACAAATCAATTTCTGACTCGGTTTTCCCAGCTGGAAGGTGAGAAGTCCAGGGCTGGGGCCAGGATGGTGCCAGCGGTGCTGTTGCAGGACGGGACACAGACTCAGCAGAGATGCAGAACCACAAAAGGATTGTTTTATGAACTGCTTCCATCCAACATGAATAGAAAAGCAAGAGGTTTGGGGGGAAAGGATAATGGTTCATGTCCCACAGCCCAGCTGGGGAAACATCTGCAGGAACCAGAGAGTCTCTGTGCCTGTCCAACTCACTCACACTCAGTTAAAGCAGAGGAGAGGGTTGTTTTCAGTTCCTTGCAGGAGAGAAGCCATCAGATCAGCTCTGACCTCAGAGGGTGGCAGGAGAGAGGTGGTGGACGTTGGTGAAAATGAGGAGAGAATCTCAGATGGGCCCGGTAAGAAAAAGGCAAGGGGCAGAGCCCAGTCTTACCACTGTGTAAGGACATGTGCCGTGTTGGTGTGGAGGCCCCATCAAATATTGCTCTGTCCAAGAAGTCTATCGTGGACTCAGTGTAAACAATCTGGAAGACCTGGCTGAGAAGTGAGCACAGCTCCTCAGCAGTCACCTGGGGAAGGGAGCAAAGAAGTGTTGACACAAGGCAAAATGCAGATGCTGCGGTGGCCTTTCTCTTTGGGTTCCTAGGGTGGGTATGCCATGTGGAACAGTGGTGTGTTCTATTTGTAGGGCTGTCCCAGTGAGGACATGGAACCCACTTCTCCAAGAGTCTGGGCACTACCTGACCCACAGGGTCTCCAGGACTGGAGGTACCAAACTTTCACCCTTGTTAGCTACCTCCTGCTGTCCCATAGGGTTTTTCACTGCTAGAGGAGACAAACCCTGGAGATCTACCATCCCTCCAGAGAAGCATCCCAGCCCTCTTCAACCACCCAGACCCACGTGATAGGAGATGGGATGCTCTGTCATCAACCCACAGCTAGTAACACCCAGATTTCATGCTGACATTCTGTCCAACCACTTAGTACAGCCCCCTGGAATTTTGGCTACATAACCTACATCCCAAATAGATGCAGGCACCTCAGAGACCATTAGAGCTGAAAACAAGGTAAGCAAAACTCCACTCTGAAGGCAAAAGTTTCTTGCTATTGAAGCAAGAACACACAGATCAAGATCAGAATCTCTGGATTCAGATACCAGATGAAACAAATTTCCAGGTCAGCAGCAGGAAAATGCCCTGGTTAGCAAAATCCCATTGTGGGAGGATTCAGTTGTCTTCACAGATTTGCTGCTGCTGGTGAAAGCCTGGGGCAGCAGGCACCACCACTAAGGGAAAATCATCTTCCAATCCTCTTATGTCCAAGTCAGGTCTGGGGCAGAGACCAGGTTTTCTCCTCCAGGTAGCACCCTGTGTGCCAGGAAAGCCCAACCCCCAGTCTTGCAACTGGGCCTATGTGTATCACACAATATATAGCCAGGTAAGTACCCAGTCATGTAACAGAGGGGATACTTGGTGAGAGCAGGATGAGGCCACCCTGGGGCTGATGGCTTTCCACCATCCACCTGAGAAGTTGTGGCCACCCCAGTCTAAGAGCCAGAAAACCTCCCCCAGTCCCAGTGTGGTCACAATCTGAGTGTGACTCCAGAAGCAACCCCAACGTGGGGAAGTTTGAATGGAGTGTCTTGAGTCTTACTTTGTTCTCCGTAGCCAGGACCACCAAGCAACAAGCTTCAACAGGAACCACCCCGCTCTCAGACAGCGAGCCTGAAGTAAGTGCTTTGGAGCTCTCGGCACAGAGACTCTGGCTTGGGGAGATCCCAGGGTCCTGAGCTGAAAAAGAGAGAAGTCGTGACGGAAACCTCGAGGCAGGGAAAGAACAAGGAGGAGTCCTCACATGGCAACCTGGACTCTCAACAGGATGCCTGTGGGGAGAGCAAAGCCCCTAGAGCAGGAGCACAGAGTATCCCATGGCCAGGAGAAAGTACCGTGGAGGACAGAGCTCCCAGAAGCTCAGGATCTGCACCTGAACACTGCACAGGGCCAAAGTCTTTAATGCAAAATCTTTAATTTAAAGCCAGTTCTTGACAACTCTGTAAGCCACCAGCCTCAATTCCATGGCTTAGCCAGCTTCAGAAATCCAGCAGCAGAATTACAGCTTTCTAAGTCACTTACTCATCTACTGTATAGCCTGTCCTTTGCTGTCATAGGAGCATAATCCACTAAGTCACTGCCATTACATCTTTTAAGTAGCTCCGCGCTCTCCGGGTGCTCAAGCCCAAAACCACGCAGGTGTGATAAGCACAGAGTTGCTAGGAACAGACTGGAGGCAATCCCCAGGTATTACAAAAGGTGAGGTGTGTCAGAAGTGGTACCACCCCCCTTATTCACCACAGGCATTTAGACATCCAACGTGGTGATGAAATCTTCCCAGCAACAGCCCAAGGGTTGTGAAGAGCAGGACAAGTTCCAGGCACAAATTCAGGCTGGGGGAGACTGGATGGAGAGCAGCCCTGAGGAGAAGGTCCTGGGGAGGCTGGTCGATGAGAAGCTCCCCATGACCCAGCAGTGTGCACTTGCAGCCCAGAAACCAACTGTCCCCTGAGTTGCATCACTAGCAGCGTGACCAGCAGGGCGAGGGAGGGGATTCTTCCCCCTCTGCTCTGGTGAGACACACACACCCCACACACCCCCCCCCAGTTCTGTGTCCAGCTCTGGGGTATCCAGCATAGGAGGAATGTGGAGCTGTTGGAGTGAGTCCAGAGGAGACCACGAAGATGCTCTGAGAGCTGGAGCACCTCTGCTATGGAGAGAGGCTGAGAGAGATGGGCTTGTTCAGCCTGGACAAGAGAAGGGTCCAGGGGGACCTTAGAGCAGCTTCCAGTGCCTAAAGGGGCTGACAAGAAAGCTGGAGAGGGGCTTTTGACAAGGAGCCTGTAGGGACAGGACAAGAGGGAATGGCTTTAAGCTGACAGAGGGGAGATTTAGATGAGATCTGATGAAGAAGTTCTTCCCTTTGAGGGTGATGAGTCCCTGACACAGGCTGCCCAGAGTAGCTGTGGCTGCCCCATCCCTGGCAGTGTTCAAGGCCAGGTTGGATGGAGCTTGGAGAAACCTGGTCTAATGGAAGGTATCCCTGCCCATGGCACGGGTTTGGAACTGTGTGAGCTTTAAGGTCCCTTCCAACCCAAACCACTCTGTGATTCTGTGAAGGGCACCTTGGTCTGTTCTCATCCAACATAACCTTTGTCCTGTTTCTTGTAAGGCTGGCTGCCATCCCCCATGAGCACAACTCTGGCTGTTGTGAGACTCTAGCTTACAACCCCAAAATACAGCAACCCCAAAATATGATGCCACAGCTTGTGCTGGCTACAACCTACCTGTTTTCAGCACAACCAAGTGAGAGGAGTCATCTCGGATGTAGGAAACAGACGCAATGTCATGGATGGGGACCCTGAGGATGAGATCTTCTCCATCCCTCCACACCAGCTTGATGTTGTAGGCAGAGAGGCTGATGACAGCATCATGTTCTTGGGTCAGCTGCCCTGGGAGCTGGTGTGCTCTCTACAAAAAATTTACACTGATTTGCTCAAATGTTTCCTCTGTGGTGATGGGCTGGTAATGAGCTTCCCTCCCATGTTCATAATGCCAGGATGAAGGACACCAATTAGACCAAGACCCAGCCTGAAGGCAGCTACAAAGTCTATTCTATGCTGCACGGAGAGGTGACAGAGTAGGTCACTCAACATGCTAAGTGCTCACCTTCGCATTATCGATCAGATGCAGGATTTCCGTGCGGCTGGAGGGATTCAGGTACCCTGGGATGGATGTGAGTTGACCTAAATACTGGGAAAGGAGAACCAATCCATTACCACAGTACAAACACACAGAGAACAGCCCCAAACACACCAGCTACTGCAAGACACTATCAGCACAGAGCAAAGGGGTGGTAGCCAAAGGCCATATTTAGGACATGCTATGTATGGAGGATCTGTCATGCCCTGAAGACATCATAATGCTCTATATAGTTATATATAGTTCATATATGTATATCTACAACTATATATAGTTACATATATAGTCTACATAAATATATCTATATATATATTCAAGTCCCAGCCAGGCAGATGTTACCTTCACTTCTTTCTCAATGTAGTCATTCAGCAGCACATCTGGTTCGACGCGATCAGGCAGGGACACCACCACTGTATGCAGAGGCCGCCTCTCCGTAACTTTCTCCTGGGCTTTTTTATCTCTCCCTTTTTCGCCCTTCAGGAAGACTCGTTTGAAAGGAGACACTATTCCAGGCTGAGGAGAGAAGGAGAAACACCAGGGCCTTGGGATTAAGGGCAAGAAAGGGAGTTTCTGCAGAGAAATGTAAGGAAACTACAAGAGCAGGTAGGGATAGGACAAGGCGGAATGGCTTTAAACTGACAGAGGGGAGATTGAGATGATATCTGAGGACAAAGTTCTTCCCTGTGAGGGTGGAGAGGCCCTGGCACAGGTTGCCCGGAGAAGCTGTGGCTGCCCCATCCCTTCAGTGTTCAAGGCCAGGTTGGATGGGGCTTGGAGCAACCTGGTCTGGTGGAAGGTGTCCCTGCACGTGGCAGGGGGTTGGAGCTGGATGAGCTTTAAGGTCCCTTCCAACCCAAAGCAGTCTTGGATTCTGTGATTCTATAAAACCATCAGTACTCACTGCCCAGGGCTCCTCCAGCCTGTAAATCTGCACTCACAGCCTGGTTTGACCAGCCTTAACCCCTGAGCAGTCTGGATTTAGAGCTATGATACCACAAGTGCAGGATCGTCCACTGAAAACTCTTTTCCTGGGACATGTCATGAGAACACAAACGCCTGCTACCAAAATGGGATGTTTTACCCCTAAAGTCAGGATGCCCAACCTACTCAGATGAGGAGTGTTAAGAGTCAGCAAGTCATGGCCACATGCCTCCTCCTTGCTCCACATCCATTTTATATTTCACCCAAGCATTTGCAGCAAGCAACTCTATGAAGGATTGTGAAAGGAAAAGGCAGAGATGCTGAAAACTTGTCTGAGGTTTCTGAGGAGACCCACAAAGGTGAGTACATGACACAGGAGATGGTCTTCCCTGGGAAAACCAGCTACTGGCTGTTCCTGAAGCACTGAGTGCTGGATTTGGAAAAACATGGGAGCCAGCATGAGTCCACCTGGCAGCAGCATACACACATGGGCTCCCAGGTATAGAGGGAGACTTGCCACGGTCCTTCCACCTCGGCATGGGGCAGACAGCCCAGAAATGCTGCACACCCAGGGCCCATCACCAACCCGTGTTAGATCCCCACCAAGATCCTCACCAGCCTGCCCCATGGCTAAATGACTGGGAGTGTGCATGGATGTCTCCAATTCAGTTTACCAGCTCCAGTGGATGTTTTGAAGTGGGCAGATCCAGGGCTTGGGATTCTCAGCAGTGTGAAATGGCCACTGCATGGACTGGAGGGGAAAGGCAGAGTTCCTAAGCTCCTCAGTGGATGCCCCATGCATGCTCGGCTCTGGCTGCCCCATCCCAAGGCAGTGATGCTTTCTGCATCCCACTCCTCAGGGCAACCACATCTTGACTTCCCTGATTCTGCACAGGCAGAAAAGATGGTTCCAAGGCAAATTAATTAAATATAAACCAAGTGCTTCTGCTCAGGCAAACACGGAGTGCTCTGCAACCTGAAAGAACAGCACCCTCCAGCAAATTCAACTCATCTCTTGCCACCATCCACTGCAGGACTTTGCCTTAGAAACCACCATCAAGAACTGCTGCAAACCTTTCACCTAAACCACTCGAGCCTTGCCACAGCACATTATAATTGGCAGGGGAACACCATCACGACGTCACCTACTCCCTGCACAGCAGCTAAGGACCATGCTCAGGTGCACGTGTGGGATCTGCTCCCATCAGGCAGCTTCAGCCTCTCCCGTTGCTTTTCTCAGTGCAGACGAGCATGGGTCGGTGTTGGGACCGGCGCTGTTCAACAGCTGTGTCACTGACATGGACACTGGGACTGAGCACCCTCAGCAAGTTTGCTGACGGCACTGAGCTGTGTGGTGCAGTCAACAAACTGGAGGGAAGGGATGGGATCCAGAGGAACCTGGACAGGCTGCAGAGGTGGGACAGTGCCAACCTCATGAGGTTCAATAAGGCCACGTGCAAGGTCCTGCACATGGGACGGGGCAATCCCAAACTCAAATACAGGCTGGGGAAGACTGGATTGAGGAGAGCAGCCCTGAGGAGAAGGACTTGGGGGTGTTGCTCCATGAGAAGCTCCCCATGATTCGACAGTGTGCGCTTGCAGCCCAGAAAGCTAAGCTGGAACTGGATAAGCTTTAAGGTCCTTTCCAACCCAAACCACTCTGTGATTCTATGATTCTATCTACAGGAACAAGACAGGTTAAAGCCAAACCAAAAGAATTTGAAACCGTTGTATTAGGATGGGAAAGTGGGATGGAAAAGCTCCTGGCTGAATAGTATTTACCAGCTCCCAGAGTGAGCCAGGCACCACAAGGACATCAGGGACAGCGCGGCCCTGAAAAATGTCCCTTGGACCAGGGAGATAAAAATAGAGTTTGTAGGACAGAAGGGACAGAAAACAAATCTACACAACGCTGGCCTTGTGAAACAGTTCTGCCTTCACAGCAGCAGGACCAAGACCACCAAGCACTCCAGGTTCTAGGGAAGGCACCCTGTTGAGGGGCTGGGACCATTCCTAGCCTGAGAAAGAAGAAAATCCTGAACACAACAACTCTTTCTTGCCAAGACTGGTACATGGGGGGCTCTGCCTCTCCACCTACAAGAGTATCCAACCCCAAACCTTGTCTGCTGGCACATAAATGTCTCATTCCACCAGCATACTGTAGGAATCAACAGCAGAGATGCAGAAATCTGCTGCCGAGGTCAGGGTTGTGCCACAATGGCCCCAGAATGCCTTCCCCTCCACCAGCCAGGGTCTGGCAGCTCCAGCTCAGTTCACCTCTCCAAGCCAAGGCTGCTGGACCTGTCCCAGTCCATATGGAGCAAACCAAAAGAAACTTGCTTTTCGCTCAAGGACACAGGCAGCCCCTGTAGGGCTGGGAGGATGCAGTGATAGGACCATCCCACGCCCCCTGAGACCAAAGCCCAAATCAAAGCCCAAGGCGTTACCCTGCATGACGCAACGTGAAACAGCAGCTTCTGCATTTCTGGAAGCCAACATAAAACTAGCACCTACCTCGTTCTCCATTGAAGTACCCACCTAATGGGGATCAGAACCAAACAGTGCTGGAGCAGGGCCTTTGGTGGCTTCACTGAAAGCACCTCCGAGGGGCGAGAGAAGCTGCTATTCTCGTCTCAGGGGCTTCCCAAGCTCGCAGCCCATGCTGAAGGGCAGGCAAACCCAGCTCATGGCCAGGAAGTGCAATAACCACAGCTTCCTTCTGTTACACGCAGCAACAGTGACAAAATCAAGTTGCTGGTTAAGAACTAGCAAGGTCTGGCAGCAACAGGGCCAGGCGCAAGGCAAAGTGAGGTGCCGAAGCCCATTTCAGAAAGCTCGATCATGTTCCTGGCTCCCAGACACACTGGCCCGCTTCCTACACCCCTAAACCCCCTGGAACTCCTTGGCATCCTTTAGCCTTTGCCACTACAGCCTGGAGTTGCACCCAGGATGGAAATATCCCCAGCCCACAGGAGTTTTTAACCGTGGTTCTTCCCCTGAGTTTTGGAGCTGTTTTGTTCTCCAAGAGAAGCTGTGGCTGCCCCATCCCTGGCAGTGTTCAAGGCCAGGTTGGGCAGGGCTTTAAGCAACCTGGTCTAGTGGAAGGTGTCCCTGCCCATGGCAGGGGGTTGGAACTGGATGAGCTTCAAGGTCCCTTCCAACCCAAACCATTCTGTGATCCTATGATCTGTTGAGACCAAGGGCTGTGAAGACTTTTCAGGTTCTGTATTTCTAGTCCTTAAGATGCACATTTGAAAAGTAAAGCTTGGAAATGAGGTTACGACTTTTCTGCCTGAGCCAAGGCCTCCCAGGAGGCCCTTCAGGAGAGCGCAAAGTGTTCAAGAGAGCCTTGCAGGGCTCAAACGTGAGCCCGAATCAGGCCCAGAGGATTCATGAAAACAAGTTGCTCATTTCACAAGCAGAGAATCAAATTAAACAGGTGAAGTCAGTGATTTCCCTGATGAAATCTGTGTGCTGAGCAGAGGCAAAAAGGAGGTCAGTTGGAGAAGTGGCACCTGAAGACCTGACAGGCTGCAGCCTGTTGGTGCTTGCACCTTGCAGGTTCTTCCCATCCTGGAGTGCAAGTGAACCTCTCCAGCACGCTGCCTAATTAGTAGGGCTGGTGAAAGAAGGATCTCATTTCTCCTTAAAACCCATAAAATAAGCTTGTTTTCTCCTCCGACTCCTCCTTGCCCACAATATCAACCTCTGAACACAACTTCCCAGCCCACCTTCCTGCACTTCTCTCTGATCCAGAGGCATCTGCAGCAGAACAGCTTGGGCAGCCCATAAAAGCCGCTAGGATGGGGAGAAGGCCTTATCTGGAAAGGACGGGTTCATCTCTGTGCCAGGGAACCAGCCAGGCACTGGCAGCACAGGCAAGAGATGCCAGGAGCTCATTCCCACATGGCTTGCTTCTCAAAAGCATATAAAAGCATCTTGAAGTCAGGAGAAGCAGCAGGGAAGGGGTTGTTACGTGAACACCTTGTGCCAGCCACGACTCAGCATTTCATGCTCCCAGCAGAGGATGGGAAACATAGTCACTCTTTAGGGAAACTTAGGTCAGTTCTCAGGACCTCCCGCTACCAATGCCTCCGAAACTCAGGAGGAAAAAGGTCATTTCATCCATTTAAGGAGGCATTTAAGACTTGGCTAATGCATAGAATCACAGAATGTTTTGGGTTGGAAGGGACCTTAAAGCTCATCCAGTTCCAACCCCCTGCCACGGGCAGAGACACCTTCCACTAGACCAGGTTGCTCCAAGCCCTGTCCAACCTGGCCTTGAACACTGCCAGGGACGGGGCAGCCACAGCTTCTCCGGGCAACCTGTGCCAGGGCCTCACCACCCTCACAGGGAAAAACTTCTTCCTCATCTCATCTCAGTCTCCCTTCTGTCAGTTTAAAGTCATTCCCCCTTTTCCTGTCCCCACCTGCCCTTGACAAAAGTCACATAGGTTTGAATGAGAGACACTGGAGAGGAACCAGAATGGAACACATCCCACCTAGGCCCAGGGCACATGGTACCGGTGAGTGCCAGGGACCAACTGCCACCAAGCTGGTGGCTTGTTGGGCCTGCACACCCAACCATGCATCCTGGCCCCAGCTCCCACTGGGCTTTGGACATCCCAAGAGAGCCGTTTCTGGGAAAAGGGAGGATTTAAACTTCATTTAGATCACCATTGCTCCAGCTGGAGCACCTACAGTTTCAATTTCCTGCTTTCATTCAGAGCCCAGCCTCTTGTATCCATCAAGAAACCGCTGAGGCCTTGCATGGTCACTTTAAATACATTCAAGCCTTTGAGCTGAACAGGAAAGTGAAAGTGCATCCCTCCCTTAGCCGCAGAAACAGCTTCTTAATCCCCTTGAGTGGATTATCTCAAATTTGTAAGGCTAATTCTCCCCCAGCATGTCTGCATGGAGATTAATGGAGCCAGAGCTCTAAACAGCCACTCAGTGCTGCTGCTGGCTGGCAGTGCATCCCCAAGACAGCCTGCATCCCAAATCCAGTTATCCTGTTCCTAAAGGGATGCACAGCACGCTTGCTTTGGGTGAAGGCAGAACTCTCCTAGAGAGCTGCCAGCAGCGCTTCAGGACCGGGCTACGTTTGGGAGCAGATCACAAAGCCAATCTTAAGCATACTGTTGATGTGAAGGCTTCAGCGAAGGGAGTATCTACACAAAGACAGCACGTGATATAGCACTGTGTGAAATAATAAGCCCAAAGGGGCTCTGTGTGAGCTTATTGTCAGTGGCGGACACAAGCAAATGAAGAAAGGACCACAGGGCATATGTAGAAGGACAAGAAGTCACAGGAGGTGCCTGTCATAACAAAATGTAAAACCAAGCAAGAAATAAATCACATTCAGCTTGTTTAGAGAAGATGTGGCAGGTCAGAAATAAACTCCAACCAGATTCCAGCATGGCGATGCCACAGAAACATGGCTTTGTGGGTGCAGAATAGGCTCCCCAGCATCAGCCACCGTGCTCCATAAGCTGAGGGCAATGAGAGCACAGGTGGATTCTGACCTGGGAAAGCCAGACACGCAATGAGTATGTACTCTGTATATTCAAAGTAACGCTGCAAGTGCACAGCCCTGCCAGAAGAAGAGCTTATCATTTATCTTTCTTTGCGCCACAGAGAAGCACTGCAACAGTAATACCTGAAGGGGGAGACCGGGAGTTGTTCAGCCTGGAGAAGAAAGCTGTTTTAAGAGAAAGACCTCAGAGCAGCTTCCAGGGCCTAAAGGGACCAACACGAAAGCTGGAGAGGGGCTTTTGACAAGGGTAGGAAGGGACAGGACAAGGAAGAATGGCTTTAAACTGACAGAGGGGAGATTAAGATGAGATGTGAGGAAGAAGTTCTTCCCTGTGAGGGTGGTGAGGCCCTGGCACAGGTTGCCCAGAGGAGCTGTGGCTGCCCCACCCCTGGCAGTGTTCAAGGCCAGGTTGGATGGGGCTTGGAGCAACCTGGTCTAGTGGAAGGTGTCCCTGCCCATGGCAGGGGGTTGGAACCGGATGAGCTTTAAGGTCTCTTCCAACCCAAACCACTCTGTGATTCTATGAGGTGTTGTTTACTGATGCTCACCAAGACCTCCCCTGGTCCTGGACCAGAACAAGGCAGGAGGACTCAAACACGTACCAGGGGCAGCTAGGGCATTCAGGTAGATGTGACCTTTTCCAGATCACCCTGTCCCTTTAATTAGGTTTGTTTTGACCTGACCAATACTCAAGCTCATCCCCAAAGAAGCCAGTTAGATCTCTGAACTTGCAATGGGATGGTCAAGGAGTTAGCTCCTGTCCTTGCTATGAAGAGGACTGAGCTGCCTTTGACTGCTGTCTACAGCCCAAGGAGCTGAGCACAAGCCAAAACTCACGTTCCACAAGCAGCTCAGCAATGCACACAGCAAAGCCAAGCAGATTTGCAGTTGTCTGACCAGCAGTGGCACCCAGCCCAATGCTGGCAGCCCAGGTTTCTGAGCAGGGATGGGCTGCTGATTCAGCACTAAGGAGCAGGACCCTCTCCACATTTAACTTCAGAGGTAGTTTCATTGAGGAACATCATTTGGTGCTGACGTGTGGTAGGAAAACAGCCTCTGGTAAGACGGGATGGTCCCCACTACCCCAGGTCCCACAAATGCACCATTCAGACCCCACCGTTGCAAGGGAACAATACATCAAGAGCTCAGCAACAGGAGCCATGAAGAACCCCCTCGAAGGTCCATGTGGGATCTATGCTGAAGACCATCTTCTCCAGGCTGAACAAGCCCACCTCTTTCAGCTTGTCTCCACAGCAGAGGTGCTCCAGCCCTCAGAGCATCTTTGTGGCCTCCTCTGGACTCACTCCAACAGCTCCACGTCCTTCTTATGTTGTTGCCCAGAACAGGACTGCAGGTGGGGTCTCACCAGAGCAGAGCAGAGGGGGAGAATCCCCTCCCTTGACCTGCTGGTGATGCAGCCCAGGACATGGTTGGCTTCTGGGCCCAAGCACACACTGCCGGGTCACGGTGAGCTTCTCATGGGTCCCCTTTCTAGTCCTGACAGCCTTCCTCCAACCCATCCAGCAGACAGATCTTCTCTGAGATCAGTCTGGCTGCTCAGAGAGCCTCTAGATCCTACCATCCTGCCCAGCAGCCTTCTGGTGGGACAATCTCCAGGTCCTCACATGGCTCCACATGACCTGGCTTCATCTCCCTGGGCTGGTTCTGCTGGCCCTGGTACCTCTTGCTGCTCCCCATCTCCCTGCAGGCTGACATGGAGCTGACCTCAGTGGCATCAGAGTGAAACAATAAAAAAAAAAATCCCTATTTCACCCAGATTTGACATCACTGTATTTGATTCATAAGCCACTCCTCAACCAAACACATCATCAAATATAAGTGAGGTAGAAACAGACTTTTCCTAAAAAGAGTGAGCCTGGCACCTGAGTGCAGCTTCAAAAACACAAAGAGGGCAGCAGCTCAAGATGAAAGGCAACGGCTGCACAAAGCCCACTTACAAAGCAAGGCTCAGCTCTGTGTTTTCACATCTGGGACCGCCCTGCCAGCTAAGCTGGGCTCCAGCCTCCCTGACAGGATTTTCCTCTAAGGCAAGAGGAAAGGAATTTTCCCCGGCTATTTTTAGCAGAGCCTTGTTCCTCCTGCCGGAGAGATTCCTAAGGCCTGGCTCGGGCCTCCACCCACAGCTTTCATCCCTGGATGCACAGCTGAGCTGATGCATCTGGAAGAGGCCAGAGGCAGAGACACGCAGGAGGCTCGCCCTGACGCAGGCTCGCGGGCTGCAGTGGAGCCTCTGGGCTGAGAATGAGACGGAAAGGCATCAACACAGCCATCAACTAGGAGCAGCCTCCTCTAGGAGCAGCACGCCTCTAAAAGCAGTACTAAGAGCAGCTCAGGAGCTCATGGGCTTGATTTGATCTCTTGCTGCCTCCCTCCCTAATTCCATGAATCTGCCTTTGCAGGACTGGACAGAATTTAAGCCCAGCTGACAGAGGTGAGGTTTAGGTGAGATGCGAGGAAGAAGTTCTTCCCTGTGAGGGTGGTGAGGCCCTGGCACAGGTTGCCCAGAGAAGCTGTGGCTGCCCCATCCCTGGCAGTGTTCAAGGCCAGGCTGGATGGGGCTTGGAGCAACCTGGTCTAGTGAAAGGTGTCTCTGCCCGTGGCAGGCAATTGGAACTGGATGAGCTTTAAGGTCCCTTTGAAACCAAACCAACCTGTGATTGTATGATTTTGTGATCCCTGATTTTCCCAAAACATTTCTATCCAAGGTATCAGCACTAAAAGATCTTGAACACTCGCCTTAAGTTCAAACATTTATTTCACATCCCTAAGGTATTTTTCTATCCAAAACTAAACCTCCAGTGTTTTCTCCTTAAGCCCAGCTTCTAGAGTCACACTGAAGATGGAGCTTCTCACAAACCCCTAAGGAGATAGCTGCTATTTGTCCATCCCCACAGCATCCAAAGGTTTTCGAGCATCAGAACCAGTTCCAGGAGGTCTCTCACACCATTTTGGTGCCTCCTTCAGCTGTGCCAGTCCAGGTCCTGGGTACAGGAAGAAGTGGCATGATAAGCATAGTCTCAAAGGGGTGGTTGTACCAAAGCACTGACTGATGCTGATGGATCTCTGCAGGTTGTTTATGTGGAGTTCCCAGGACCCTGCCAGCTGCAGAGAGGATTTTAAGGAGGGGAAGACCACACTTCCCAGTCCAGCTGCCTCTTCAGACCTTGGAAGCAGACGTGGAAGGCCACGCACACAGAAAAAGATCAATACTCTGCGTCCAGGAGGTGGATGGGCATCACAGGGAGAGCAGGCAGCAGGGTACTGGCAAACAGACACTACCTCAGGCAGTCACAGGTAAGGTGATGCCCTTCACATGAGACCACGCATGTCATGAAGAGGGAAGGGAACAGACGGCAAAGGAGAGGAGGAGGAGCAGCCATAGGAAGGTCTAAGCACAGCTGGGCCCCAGCTGGAGGCTTGTCCTCCAGCACAGCCACTTGAACTTAATTTTTCAGGAGATTATTCCTATTCTTTGCATACTGAAAGAGGAAAGGTGAAACACCCAGACATGCAATTACATAGTTTATGGCTGTCTGCTGGGAGGATGCTTTCACAAGAAAACACCCTTTGCATTGACTCAGCGTAGACATAAACTCCCTGGCAGGTTTTTGTCTAGACTGTCAAATAAGGGATCTGGGATGTTTCTGGCAGTAAGAAACAAGGTCTGGGTTGTTCTAGTGTGTTCTTTGGGATGTGCTGCTATTCATTTCCATTGGTAGAAGGAGCCAAAATCCCTACACTGAGAATGCATGTGTGCAGCTTATGCACCTTGAAGCTTTTCTTTCCTTCTCAGGACACAGACTGTACTGGGAGCAGAGAGGGACCCTTTCCATAAAAAGGAGGGATGTAAAGTGGTGCCAGCTCCTTCAGGAGTCCTAAGAAGAGAGGTGGTTTATACTGTCTCACTGTGCAGCTTGTGGTGTTCAAGGTCACATGCGATTTACAACATGCAAGAGAACAGAGGAGCCGTGTGAGTAACTTGGCTTTGTGTCACACAGCTCAGGTATGACTGCCCAAGCTATTTAAGACACACTAAAAGTGTCTCCTCCCAAACTCAGTCTCCCCCTGTGCACAAAGACCTCTTCACCAGTGCTTTTCATGAACAAAGCCAGCTGAAGATGTCATGTCACTGGTTTCCATGTTATCATCAAGCACCAGTCCCAGGCAAACCCTGCAAGGAACACTTCCCAAGGCGACATCCAGCTCCCTGAGGCAACTGCTCCCCTAAAGCCAGCACTGTTCCAGCTTCAAGGGTGACTCCAGCTTTATTCTTCCAGAATAAAGTCTTCCAGAAAGAGCCCAGCAGGACCTACACAAGGCAGACGGAGCTCATCTGCCTTGGGGAGAAGCATCATTCATTTCCAGCAGTAAAAAAAAAACAACCCTTTATGGGATGGTAGGTCACTAAGGCAGCATCTCGCCACCACCAGCTCTTCATGCTAGCTCAGCTGAGCTCTGAAGATTTTCTGTATTTCCTGCCTCATATGCAAGCTGCTCTCAAAGGAGACTTCACACCTCAAATTAAACCAGGAAAGGTGGCCATTTCCTGCTTTTAATCAAGAAATCACTTTATTATCCTAACAGTGTTACAAAACAAAAGCAGGGAAGCCCAGACATTCACTCAATCCCATGTCCACATCCAGCAGCACAAAGTGCACTGTCGAAGTTGATTTTTAGAGCTTAGTATACTTGCTCTGGTTAAGAAAAGTCTGCTTGGCAAACTCCTAGTGCACAGACACAAGAAGGGTGCGGTATAGCTGACTTCTAGCTAGGTAAACACAAAAAGGTACTTTGGGAGACAAGGAGAAGCTGGTGACCAAGTCTGCAGATGCACACAAGTTCAGTAAGACTAAGCAAAGAATTTGAAGGACTTTATGGAAACACTGCTTCTAAGTATCTCTTCTGAATGGTATTAAAGCCACTAGAACAGGAAAAAGACAAGCAGAATTTTATACAAGTCAAATTAAATTTGCAGAGATGCTTCAAGAAGTCTCTGGTCTCCCTTTTCAAGATCTGGGCTTATCATATATTCCCTACACCCTCAGCTGGCTGGAATCTGATGCAGTCCCAGCACAGGGGTTTAGCCATCCACCAAGTACAGACACAGGAAGTGCTGCCAGCACCAACTCTCAAAGCTGTTTTGAAATGAAGCAGACAGAAGCTACACAAGGGAAACGAGACAACAGCTCTCAGGGACGCAACTGCATATTTCCAAAGGATAGGTGACAAGGCAAGGGTGCCCCAGCCCACCCTGCTCCAGAGTGATACAGCAGCACATATAGCTGCCAGAGTGGAGTTTGGAAGCGAAACAAGACAGCATGGAGCAAAACTTGGGAGTTTTTCCATGCTGAAATTAAGCTTGGCAGGCTCAGGAAGGACCAACGCAGGCTGGCAGGTGGGAAGCAGATGAGAAACCAGAGCAAGAGCCTTGGCCCAACTCAACCGCAGCTGGCAGAGACCTGAAAACCCCCTTCAACTGCATCCGCTGCAGTTCCCCTCAGGAGGAGCAGGATCAAGTGGCTGTCTCCAGCCGAGGTGAGGCAATGCCTTGCCTCAAAGGATGCCAATAGTTCAGGCTTCCCGACCTCAGGCACATATGTAAGACACTTGCCATGGGCCGAGTCCGAAGCCTGGAATTTCACCACCGCTCAGACTGGCTCCTGACACTTCCTCTGTTAAGAGCCAATTTCTTGAGAATATTTATTTACTTAACATTATGCCAATACTTGGATAAAACCAGTGATTTAGGAATCCTTTTACCATTGGTATTCCTGCCCAGAAGAATTCAAACGCAGAGGAGGAAGTCTGAGCTCTCATTACACACTGGAGGGTCAGTCAGGCTCTGACCTTTGTGCTCCGGTTTCAGCTTGGCAGTTCTCTTGGTTTCCATAAATCCTTTCACTGCTTTCCTGACAAAGGTAATTTATTTCAGAGTTACTTTTATTTATTGACAGTGCTCTCTGCCCCGTAAGCAGAGAGGCTGAGCCACCCATGACAACAGCTACGTCCAACCTGGAAGGTTTCCAGACTTTGCTTTTTGCCCACTTCAGCCACCCAGAACAAGAGGAAAGCACATGAGCTCCCCTTACGCTACAGAGCGTAATTAATCCCATTTATTTCAGGCCCTAGTTCTGCTTTTACCTGCCCTTAAAGGCACCAAAAGGCAGTGACACCACGATGGCCAGTGCTGCTCTCCAGTGGCTTTACCTTCCCCTTGGAAACAACAGCAGAACTGATGCAGTGAGTTTCGGTTGTCCTACCTTGCCTCTGAGAAAATCTTGAGTGTTTTAAAAGTATGGCATCAAAATCAAGGCAGGAACCAGCTGTAGTATGAGAACAGAAATGTGAAATAAGTTGGAAATCCGTATGTCAGACTCCCCACAGTCCCTGTGAAGTCCCCCACCTGGGTCGGGCTGGTCCCACAGGCACCAGGTCTCCCAGTTCCTGGGCAGGAAAAGAGGAAAGGGCAGCCCAACACTTCAGCCTGGAGAAATCAGCTGTGTCTAAAGCTAAGTGTAGAGTTTGACTCTCCCTCCATCTCACATCAGAAATGGAAACACAAGTTGTGCAACTAGACCACCCTCCAGCCTCTCAGTCATCCAAATCTGCTTTAAACCCCATTCCTGGCTCACCCCACCAAATGGTTCTAAAGCTCTGCCAGACTCTCAGAGGGGATCTGCCAAGCTGTACGGACCATGGCTGCAGTGCATCTTGTGATGCCACTGGCCTGTCATCACCTCTCTCCTCACAGCTTCCACTGCCAAGCTGCTCACTGAGCTCTACCTCCTCAGTTGGAAGCTCACTCCCCACTGGAGGTATCACTCCAGACACAGGCATGCCACAGCATGGAAACACACAGCAACCAGGTAGCATTCTCAGACTTGGGGGTGAAAATCAGGAAGCTTCTTTGGAAAGAAGAGAAACAGAACAAAGTCATCCAAAACCTAATGAACTGAGGGTTGAAGCACTTCCGCTATGGAAACAGGCTGAGAGAGTTGGGTGTGTTCAGCCTGAAGAGAAGGCTCCAAGGAGATCCTAGAGCAGCTTCCAGCGCCTGAACAGGCTGACAAGAAAGCTGGAGAGGGGCTTTTGATAAGGGCAGGTGGAGATAGGACAAGGGGGAATGGCTTTAAACTGACAGAGGGGAGATGTAGATGAGATGTGAGGAAGAAGTTCTTCCCTGTGAGGGTGGTGAGGCCCTGGCACAGGTTGCCCAGAGAACCTGTGGCTGCCCCATCCCTGGCAGTGTTCAAGGCCAGGTTGGACAGGGCTTGGAGCAGCCTGGTCTAGTGGAAGGTGTCTCTGCCTGTGGCAGCAGGGTTGGAACTGGATGAGCTTTAAGGTCCTTCCAACCCAATGCGATTCTACAATATATCTGGAGAACCGGGCTCTGCTGTGTGCCATGGGTCCACACAGATGAGCCTCTGACTGAAACACCCCACAGGGCAAAGCTTCATATCTACCAGCACAGCTGGGCTGGTAAGCCCCTGTGCAACAAGGCAGCAGATGGGAAACATGGAAACTGCTCAAGTTCAGACAGTCTCTGGGCTAAACAGACACAGTCTTGTCTCAGAGTGCTACTCCTGCATGCCTTCAGCCTTTCCCCAGCACAGAAACAGGCTGCCCCTCTGAAAGGGAAACATTTTCTGCTTTCTGGATGTTACACCCAAATGAGGGAGGCAGAGGCTTAAACAAGGGCTGCAGATTCAGGGACCCCTCACGCTTTTATCTGGGGCTAGAACCAGACTTCTGTGGGGTCACAGCTTCCATCATGGAAAGCTTTACAGAGTGCAAGTTACACTTCTTCAAGATGGTATTATTACTTCAGCCAACATTCTGTGTGAGCAATGCAGTCTGAGGAAGCTTTAGCTTTGTCTGCCATTCTCTAACCAAACAGCAAAGCAAGTATTTACCCAATTACATGGTAGAGTTATTCTGTACCAAGCAAAACCCACAACAGCAAAACTATTTGGACACAGGGACATGAGCCCAGCAAAATATCTGTGTTTCATTAAGCTGCCGAATCTGTCCTTCCCCATGCCGGCCTCTGCAGCAAAGCAGCAGTCTGGGGTACAGTGAAGGTTACCAAAAGCTGAAGGTCCTACATGGGACCATTCACTTCCATGGTTGTGAAGACTCAACCCCTAATAAATGCCCCCTTGCATGGTGCCATGGCCATTTCTTGGCCTGGATGAGCTCCCCAGAGATGACCCCGGCAATGCCCTTGCCACCAGCCCAACTCACTCATGCTGCTCCAGGCTCAAAACCCATAGGAGACACAACCAGGATATGCATGGAGGTGGAAAGTAATAGGGGTGGAGACACCTTGACAGCAAGCAGCAGCAGTGAGGATGCTTTCCTTCTCCTTCCCACAAGCACCCACAAGAAGACAACGTGTTCAAGCTCCATGTGAGCATCAAGCAGGGCTTCCAGAAGAGCTGTATCCCCAAGCCTCAGGGAAGACACCTCACCATCATCCTGGCACTCTATTCGGGCGAGTATTTCTGCACATCCTTGCAGGTGAAAGCAAATACAAACCAAACACACCTCCAGGAGCTGTGGGAAGCGAGAGCAGCCAAGGCAGAGCATCTGATTACACCAGTCTCAGCCAGCTGGAAGGTATTCCCTATGGCTGGAAATCAGGACACACTGTGACTCTGAAGCAGAGCTTTGTCCTCCCCAGTGCCTCCCAGCTCAGGGAACTTGCTTCTAGTCACAGTTGCTATTCACATCCTGGTGCCAGCTGACACAAGGGAGGACGCACAAATGCAGAGGAAGAGGGAGGATGAGCTGGGAGCTGCTGCTGAGGCAGAAACAGTCAGGATCATAGAATCCCACAATGGTTTGAGTTGGAAGGGACCTTAATGCTCATCCAGTTCCAAACCCCTACCACCATAGGCAGGAACACCTTCCACTAGTCCAGGTTGCTCCAAGTTCTGTCCAACCTGGCCTTGAACACTGCCAGGGATGGGGCAGCCACAGCTTCTCTGAGCAACCTGTGCCAGGGCCTCACCACCCTCACAGAGAAGAGCTTCTTCCTCACATCTCATCTCAGTCTTCCCTCTCTCCCCTCTGTCAGTTTAAAGCCATTCCCTTTGTCTGTCCCTACCTGCCCTTGTCAAAAAAAACATTTCAGGTTTGCCTGTGGCCAAGCAGCCAGGAAGAAGCAGAACCCAGGTGGTACCTGGAAGGAGGCAGGCAGCATGCTTCCCACCTCACCTACCTTCCGACTCTTCCCTGCTTCCACCCAGGAAGACATCAAGTTTCTTGGAATTACCCTCCTGATATCAAGCTCTGATGTACCAATGCCGTAGGGACAGAGGAACACTGGGAAAACCAGGAAGGTGCTTGAAATGGGGGTAACCAGAGGCCTGGAGGAACCTCCCTCAGCCTGGACAAGCAGCAGCACCCCTCAAAGTCAGCGTGGTGGATGTATTTATAATGCTGACAGAGGTGACCAGCTCTTTGCCTGTCCAAGTTTAAGATGCAGGAAGTAATGCTATCCAGACTGGGATCAGTCCACAGATGAAGGAGCCATACAGCTGCAAGCACCATGCCACAGAGAACCTGCCATTGGACAGGGTGGGAGCCTAGTGTGGGGAACAGCCTGTGAACCTCAGAAGTCAGCTACAGACATGGCACTGGTTTGGTACATCCACCATCTAAGGAGGGAAGCAAACTGGGAATATATCCCTGTTCCCAGGCATCACACTGATGCCTGCTGGCAGCCCTCACTTGTTTCAGGGACAGCCTCCCCTACCTCAAGGCAGACCACAGCCCTGCCAGCAGACCCTCTTATCTAGTGGCTGCCTGCCAGAGGAAAGGGCTGTCCTGCTCTTACCACAGCACAGCCCAGGGAGTGTGGGAAGCTGGATGGGCAGAAGACAAGCTCCAGAGCCAGTGCCAAGGACAGAGCAGGAGTCAGGGTGGAGGAGAGCAGGGCTACCACTCCCAGCAGCCTCCTCACTGCAGGTCACTGCCCTCAGCCACAAAAACTAAGCATCCTGAAGTCAGGGTCAAGCGCCAGGTCTCAAGTGGCCTCTTAAATTTCCAGGATCCCTATTTTGGGGACCTGAGGGAAAGTATTCTCCCCCATAATCCACTCAGACATATACCCAATCCCTGCAGTACTGCATCCAGCTCTGGGGCCCCAACAGAAGGACATGGAGCTGTTAGAGCAAGTCCAGAGGAAGCAACAAAGATGCTCTGAAGACCGAAGCACCTCTGCTATGGAGACAGGCTGAGAGAGCTGGGCTTAAGCCTGCAGAAGAGAAGGCTCCGGGGACATATCAGAGCAGCTTCCAGTGCCTAAAGGGGCTGACAAGAAAACTGCAGAGGGGCTTTTGACAAGGGCAGGAAGGGACAGGACAAGGGGGAATGGCTTTAAACTGACAGAGGGGAGATTGAGATGAGATCTGAGGAAGGAGTTCTTCCCTGTGAGGGTGGTGAGACCCTGGCACAGGCTGCCCAGAGAAGCTGCAGCTGCCCCATCCCTGCAGCATTCAAGGCCAGGTTGGACGGGGCTTGGAGCAACCTGGTCTAGTGGAAGGTGTCCCTGCCTGTGGCATGGGGTTGGAACTGGATGAACTTTAAGGTCCCTTCCAACACAAACTACTCTGGGATTCTATGATTTCATGCCCATTTCCTCCCTGCTCCACCCCCAAGGCCTGGAACCACAATATACCACCACAGCCACACAACTATCGTACACAAGGGATGATCCCATGTACCACCAGAGTCCCAAAGTTATCCAGATACAAGCAACTTCCTAAGGACAACACTGCCATGAAGCCCTCCTGCAGCACTTGGACCCTCAGAGTAAGCCCGTCCGGAG
The DNA here is from genome assembly GCF_028554395.1 of Pezoporus wallicus. Taxonomy (NCBI): domain Eukaryota; kingdom Metazoa; phylum Chordata; class Aves; order Psittaciformes; family Psittacidae; genus Pezoporus; species Pezoporus wallicus. The sequence continues at coordinate 816,440 of NW_026637044.1, read as the reverse complement.
TAAGCACCATGCAAAGTGCACTCTAAACTGACCCATATCCACATCTCCATGCCCACCAATGTCCACTCTCAGTCCTTCAGCCAGGAGGTGTATACCTCAGACCAGGAGAGGTGCTGCTGGGGATGTCCCATGCCGCAGTTCATAGACTCCTACAATCCCAGGTTGGAAGGGACTCAAAGATCATCTGGTCCAACTTTCTAGGCAAAGCACGACCTAGACTAGATGGCCCAGCACCCTGTCCAGCCAACTCATGTGTCCGGCACTGGGGAGTCACCACTTCCCTGGTGAGATTATTCCAGTAGCTGATTGTTCCCATGGTGAAAAATTTTCCTCTTGTGTCCAACCAAAATCTCCCCAGGAGTAACCTATGCCATCACTCTTCTTCTCCATGTGATTCCTCTTAAAAAGGAAGTCTCTACCTTCTTTGTAACCATAACTTGAGAATAATTAAGCTTAATTTTTTTAACAGCTTTAAAAATTGTTCCTTGCCACAAGCTGTGTGTCACCACAAGGTCCACCAGAACCATCCAAACCTTCCCACCAAGCAGCCAAGGTTCAGCAGCAGCAAGATGCCACCATGCAGCATGGGGCACACCACCTGCACTATTCGAGGCCAGCACACCAGAGGGGCATCTTTCCTGCCCTTCCCCTTTCCCCCAGCTTTTAGCCCACATTTCCCCCTCTCTGGACTTCAAGCCTACCCCCAGTGTGATCCTACCTCCATTCAGCCTCTGCTCCTCCTACTCCATAAGGCAGTTTTGGCTTCCTCCAGAGGCAGGCGGAAGCATGAAGAATAGAAAAAGAGCACCTCCCTGCACACTGTTAACTGGGCCAAAGCCAGCAAGGACAGGATTGTCCCGCCAAGCCCCAAAGCAAGCCAAGAACTGGCACTTCAAAGGAGAGCAGCTGCTAAAACTCAGTCTAGCAGGTGGCTGGCTTCTTCACAAAGCCTTGGATGATGAGACAGATCTTGAAGCTAAAAGCCCATTTCCCAACCCAGAGGCCATCCCTTCAGAGCGAGCAGGAACATCAGATTTACTCTTTATCAAGCTGCTCAGCACAGAGAGACATGTTTAAGTGTGATTAGGGAAATGCTGAGTTGCACTTGGGAATTCTCCCAAGCTTTGTCTGGAAGAGCACTGGGGCTTGTAAGCGGAACTGCTAAAGTTTAATGGGATAAGCAGCAGAATTCCAAGGGATTTCAGAGCACTGTATCCGGATCTTTGGCTGTTCTCACCTACACACGGGGCTCACACAACATAGTGCAGCAGAGATATCTTATACCAGCCATTTCAGAAGAGTCTGTTGTCTGAAAACATCAGCTCAGGTGCACAGTAAGTGATGTTCCAGCTATAGAGAAGGACCAGAGAACACTCTCCAAGCAGGAGAGCCAAGGATAGCCTCATAAGAGGTGTTCTGGCTGAGCTCAGCCAGCTTTGCGGCAGCCAAAGTGGCTGGGGACTTGGGAAAGCAGAGAGCAGGAAGGGCAGCACCTCAGTCAGCAATTCCTAACCATCTGTCCCCAGTACAAGAGCCCTGTGTGCTTAGAGGCTTTGAAAGAGAATGTCACAGCTGGATCCGAGCTGTACTTCAAACCACCTTACTTGAATCAGCAAACACGTAAAGCTAAGTCTGTCAGTGAGGAGAGCTCAGAAGCTGGGCTCCTGTTTTACAAACAAGAGGCAGCCACCACACCAGGCCCATGCTGCAAGAGGTAGCAGTTTGCAGCATGCCAACTCGTCCCCGACACCCCAATGGCAATGCCTGCATGCCCAACTGCACCAGGGCAATGGATGAGGGCAGCCAGACTTACCCTTGCCAAGCCCTTCAAGGACTGAAGTAATTTCCCCTCCCTCCACAGGTTCCCAACCACGGGGACAAGGCACCAACCCTGCTCACTCCCAAGCAGACACCTGGACAGCTTCTGCTGCATTTTCACCACAAGTCACACGAGGCTAGGGACAAGCAAACCACCAGGGACAGAGCAGGTGACAGTGCTCATTGGACACACCTCCTAGGACTCCAAACTCTGCAGTTATCCTGGAAGCAGGTTTTCAGGTTACAACGGCAATTTCTGCACAGGCACAGAGCTCAGAGAAAGGGGCTAAAAGTCTCTCATCACACCCTCTGCATCGTGGCATCAGAGCAAGGCATGAAGTGATCAAGCAGCCACCATGCCAGGAGGCAGTACCTGGAGCTTTATCACAGGGAATCACAGCCCAACTGATAAATCTACTCATCCCGAAATGGCTGGGGATCAGGTCAGGGCTGCTGCATCAAGGTGTGAGACAGAATAGAGCAGGGGGTGACAGGCAGCATACTGGAATGAGTGTCACATGGCTTGGTCCACCTGGAAGTATAGCCATGAGCTCACAACCAACTCAGTGCAGGGTGCAAGTGCATGCAGGTCCTTTTACTAGCCTAAAAATCAAGCTAAACAATACACACAGTGTGTTAGTTACATCAGCACAACTACAGGCTGGAGGAGACTGGACTGAGAGCAGCCCTGAGGAGGGGGACTTGAGGGTGTTGGTCAACGAGAAGCTCACCATAACCCAGCAGTGTGCGCTTGCAGCCCAGAAACCAACCATGTCCTGGGCTGCATCACCAGATGCGTGACCAGCAGGCTGAGGGAGAGGATTCTCCCCCATGTGATCTTGTGAAAGCATCCCACAGTCCTGTGTCCAGCTTTGGAGCTCCTTTTTACAAGGGCATGAAGTGACAGGACAAGAGGAATGGCTTCTAGCTGACAGAAGGGAGACTGAGATGAGATCTGAGGAAGTTCTTCCCTGTGAGGGTGGTGAGGCCCTGGCACAGGCTGCCCAGAGAAGCTGTGGCTGCTCCATCCACAACAGTGTTCAAGGCCAGGTTGGATGGGGTTGGGAGCAACCTGGTCGCAGTAGAAGGTGCCCCTGCCCTTGCAGAGGGGCTGGAACTGAATGAGCTTTAGGGTTCCTTCCGACCCAAACCGTGCTGTGATTCTATGGTTTAAGTGACCTAAATAAGTGAAGTCATACAAGAATCATTCCTGTGGCAATGGAGTCTCAGACAGGAACACAGGCAAGGGGGTTTGTCAACACCCAGCAGTTATTCTGGCATGAACAAAATGGATATTTGGGATAATAAAGGAAGCTCAAGCAACTTCTCCTGCAAGCAGAAAATCCCACAAAGCTGTGATTCAAGTCAATCCCTGAACCCCTCAGTATCTTTTATATTAATGCTGATTACCTGCCCTGCACCATCCAGCTTCAAGAAACAGCTCAGTTTCAGCTATTTACTTCCCCCTCCCCAGAAGCTTCTCAGCTTTCCATACCCCTCCACACACCCCAGTGTGGAACATGACCCTGCGGCCCAAGTCCTCCGGCATGGGGCGAAGCACACTCCAGAGTTACAAGCACAGTTTTGGCAGACATTTCCCAATGATCTGCACAAGAAGGAATTGCTGGACTGGCCAACATCCTCTACATTAACCAGCATTTAAAAACCACAAGGAATTTGGTGCTGCAGACCGAGATCAGCTTTACAAGGAAGAGCCAGCAACTGCTGGAAGAGGCAAACTGAGCCGACAGCAGAGATGTGGAGCACACCTGTGCAGGAAAACTAAGGAATTCTAGGCTAACATCTAACACTGCCCAGAGAATTACTTCAGGAAAGACAGGGAAGCATTCTGCAGTGGATCACCTGTGGCAGCCTAGCAGCTATCGTATGGATTGGAAATGTTGTAAGAGCCTGCACAATGGAGGCCAGCAGGAAAATCGTCTCTACAGGCAAATAACCAGGGTAACCAAGAAATCATAGAATCACAGAACAGTTTGGGTTGAATGGGACATTACAGTTCATCGAGTTCCAGCCCCTGGCCACAGGCAGGGACACCTTCCACCAGACCAGGTTGCTCCAAGCCCCGTCCAACCTGGCCTTGAACACTGCCAGGGATGGGGGCAGCCACAGCTTCTCTGGGTAAGCTGTGCCAGGGCCTCACCATCCTCACAGGGAAGAACTACTTCTTCAGATCTCCTCTAAATCTCCTCTCTGGCAGCTTAAAGCAATTAAAATGTGCCTCCACCCTCCCTCCACCCCTTCTCTTTCCAGGAAGGAGCATGCCAGGAACACCCATCCTCATTCAAGGCAGATCAACTGCTCTCCAACTTCAAGCAGGTTTCCACAGCCCAGCTGACTTCACTGGCAAGCACCATGAAAGCCACACAGCCCAACTAGAGCCAACACACTCTGAATTAACCCATCCTTCCTCCCAGTATTAGTGAGGAATAGGTGTTCTATTCCTAACCTGTTTAAGGGACATCTCTTAAGGACAGCTAAAAGCAGGCTGGGATGTGCTCCATTCTGCCCTTGCTGTGTTCTGACTGGGATGAGGTCCTTGGTGGAAGCCACCAAGAGCAAGCTCCTAGCAGGATTTCCAGGGCTCCAGTTTAATGAGCACAAGCTTTGCCTAAAGCTGGAGTCACCCCAAAGCAGGGCTGGGATTTTCTCCCTAGTCCTGACCAAACCTGCCTCCTACCCCTTCAGAGCATCACTGAAGGAACTCAGATCCCCTGTTTCAGCCTGCTGCTGGAAGAGGGATGGGAACCTGCCATCTAGAATGGTCCAGAGCCTGTAAAAAAAAAAAAATGGGAAGAGTTCCTCCCTGCAGCTGGGAACAGCTGTGGCACAGCAGATGAATATGCCCATCTCCATAGCACCTGCTCCAAGGATTAATCAACCATCTCTGTGATGAAAATCTTTCACCAAACAAGCTCCATAAGCCCAGAGATGCCACCACTGTATGACACTGAGCTCCCCAGCTGCAGCCAATTCCTGTGGGTCACAGTGAGCTCCTCATCCATAGGGATCACCTATCACACAGCAGGGAAACAGCACTGCGGGACTGGAGTGGCTGGATCTAGGGCCACCAGTACATGAGAGACCACAACATGCTGCAGCAGACCCAGAAAAATGGCATCAGGTTAACCCCTGACCTTATTAATGTGGGGTGAACATATTAGTAGAACAGGTTACCCAGAGAGTTCATGGAGTCTTCATCCTCAGAGATAATCAAACCCCAAGAGGACACAGTCTGCTCCCAGCAGGAGGCTGGGTTAGGCCATCTTCACAGGTCCCTACCACCTCAGCTGTCCTGAGGATCTGTGACCACAGGAGCTGGCTACCTCTTCTCATGCTAAGAGATACCAGACAGCAGCACAAAGATCCCAGATTACTCCAGCTGCCACAACAGCACTCTATCTCCAGGGACAAAAGCAAGCAATATTCCTGGAAAATATGATTTTCTAAGGAACCTCCCACACACACAATTTTTTCCCCAAGCAGCAGAAAACATTTCTCAGTAGAGACGAGTTGATTCCACTTGTACAAGGTTATCACATCTTGCCTGCATATTCTAGGTGAGCACTGCTCCTAGCTCTGCAGACACTGCCCACCACAAGTATCAGGTATTTGCTTATATCTACAGCTACTCTACAATTAACTGCAGCCCCAGAAGTGAGCATTCTTCCTGTAGTCCTGCATCCAGCTCTGAAGCTGGCAAACCTCTGCAATGGAAACAGGCTGAGAGAGCTGGGCTTGTTCAGCCTGGAGAAGGCTCCAGAGACACCTGAGAGCAGATTCCAGTGTCTAAAGGGGCCAACAAGAAAGCTGGAGAGGGGCTTTGGATAGGGGGGAATGGCTTTAAACTGACAGAGGGGAGACTGAGAAGACTGAGATGAGATCTGAGGAAGAAGTTCTTCCCTGTGAGGGTGGTGAAGCCCTAGCACAGGTTGCCCAGAGAAGCTGTGGCTGCCCCATCCCTGGCAGTGTTCAAGGCCAGGTTGGACAGGGCTTGGAGCAACCTGGTCTAGTGGAAGATCCCTGCCCATGGCAGGGGGTTGGAACTGGATGGGCTTTAAGGTCCCTTCCAATCCAAACCATTCTGTGATTCAATGATATCATGATTTCTTAAAAACAGGACTGTGACACATCCAAATAATTTCTCTTCCACCTGCACTGCTGATCCTTCCACCCCCCACACAGGTGTGGTTTAACTTCCCAGACACAGCTCTAAGAAACTTGTGTGGTAACTCAGGAATAAAAACCAAAACCAGACAAGAAACCCACATTTAATATTTCTCATTCTGCAAGTATCCTGATCAGTTTGAACTAGAGTTCCAGCAGGAGACTCTGCTGCCACCTTCTGAGATCGCCGTTACTGCAGGTACCCCCAAAACAACTAAAGAGAGCTATTTTCTCCTCCCTTTATGTCACCAAACCATGGGACAGGTTGCTTTCAAAAAGAAGCCACCCCCACCCCAGGGAGCGCTGCTCTCGGCAAGCATCTCAGCCTCAATCCTCAGCTCCGTTACCTCCCCCACACGACATAAAAATAGGTTTAAAGAAGAGAAACTGGAGCAGCCCAGATACAGCCAACGTAGCTGGAGCTTGATGAGCTCTGAGGCGCCTGCAGCACAGTAGCTTTGACTGTAGTTGACTCAATTTAGATATACAAATACGATGCTCGTGTATGCAGCCCAGCCGGTTTAGCACCAGTCAGTAGACAAAACATCCCAGTGCTGTTACAGAACAGTGTTTAAGGCTTGCCTTTAGCTTCCAACCTCGTTTGCAGCCTGAAAAGCACCCGAATCAGCCCCTGACCAATGCAGAGAGACCATAGCAACATGCCTCCTAAGCCCTAAATTCACAGGGAGGGGTATTTTAGTGAGGGAAGCGAGGCTCCAGCCCTCAGGGGAGTCACACCTACTGGAAGATGGTCAGCTCGGACAGGGCCACACATGAAGCCACCACAGGGATAGGAAAAGGCCAAGAGGGGCTCCAGCCACACCTAGGTGGGCTTTCCGAAACAGCTGGCCACAAGTTGTGGGCCACAGAGGACCCAAGGGGCTAGGGTAGGGAGTGAAGGGTCCCAGGGGTGAGGAGATGCCCTTCCGCCTCTGGCTCCAGAGGGGCCTCACAAACCTAAGGCGCCCCAGGGGCAGCCCCCTCTCACCTTTTTGCCTTTCTTGCCCTCCTCCTCCATGTCTCCGGCGGCGGCGGCCCCGGCCCCCCAGGGGGCATCCCCGCAGCAGCCGTGCTCGCTCGGACTCGGTGCGCAGCGGGGCCCAGGTGACCGGGCTCACTGCCTGGCAGCGACCATAGAGCCCGCCGGAGACCCGGCTCCCACTCCCAGCCGCGGCCCGCCCGGAATCGCCTCAGCGCCACCAACAACTTTTCAATCCTGCCGCGTAGCGCGGTGACGTCATACGCCGGCGAGGGTCCGTTTTGAGCTATGGCGGCAGCGGCGGGTAGTGAGGGGGGCGCGGCCTTGCTCCATCCGGCGGCATCCGCTGCCATCCGCCACCGGAACCGCCCCCGTGGACCGGCGATGAAGCGGAGGCGCCCCGGGACAGCGCAGGGCTGGGCGCTTCTCCCTTACAGAGCTCAGTGGCTGCTGCCGTGAGGTGCTGTGGGGCGCGGTGCATGCTGGGAAGGGTAGCTCTCCGTGAGGCCTGACCGATGAGAGCGGGGATCACCGGGCCCGGGGGCCTGCGTGTCCCCGGGGTGAGCAGGGATCACCGGGCCGGGGTAAGGGGGGCTGCGTGACTCAGGGGCCTGGTGGGGCCCAGTTCCCCCTCCGCAAGCCTTCCAGCGTGGGGGGGCCTGGAGTGGTCCCCGCCGTTCCTACAGCGCTTGCCAGAGTAACCCCGGGACGGTTTGAGGCCTCTCCCCGCTCTCTCCGGGGTGGGGTTATAGATATCCCGGACACGCCGTGCCCGAGGGCAGCCCTAGTCTCCGGGTAGGGTGCAGCCACTGAGGCCGGTTCGCCTTCTCCAGTTCCAGGCTCCCACTGGGATGATGAACAGGATGGACGGAGGAGGACACCGGGAGTGAGAAGATGGGTTCAACAGCCATGCGTTGTAGTTAACTGAACTGTAAGTTGGGGTCTGCTGAGGCCTGATCACTTCATAAGGTGCCAGATGAGTCTCAGGATGGCATTCCATGAGAGAGCATTGGCATGGGGTGATGGAGAACCCTTTATCCCACAGGGATTTATGGGCAACCACTCCCTGTGCTGACTGGGGAGCATTTCCTGGGCTCATCCCATTACTGTAATTAGTTGAATTATGTGCAATTATCCAGTTAGGCAATTACACCCTTTAGCCATCAAATAAGAGGCTGAAATCCCACCCGAGAGCTGCACCATGGGACTGTGCCTCTGGGATTTGTGCCCGGAGCAGGTTCAGATGATACCAAGAAGCTGTGAAGTTCCACACACATGCTCTCGGGGATCTAATCCCATTAATTAAAGGTTTAGGCAAAAGCTCTGCCCAGTCCCACTCTGGTCCCAGGAGCCATGCGGATGTGGTGGATTAAACACAGAACTTTCAATTTTTCCTTATCGCAAGTCCAAATCTTCCTTATTTCTTCCATTCCAGGTGGAAAATCTGAGAGATTTTTGTGAAAGCCACCAGGAAAACTGGCTGACAGCCTCGGTAAGGAAGATTTTTATTGCTGGGATTTGCTGGGAATGTTTTTTTGAGTAAAAGTTGAAACTGAGAATGGTGGCAAGCACAGGTTTGCCATGATAAGCGTTGAGCCATGAAATTTGGATTTCAGGGGCTTGGAGTCACCAGAAGAGCTCATTAGCACCATTATCCTCATCCTAATGATTTTCCCTCTTTCCTTCCAGTTGGATGCCAGCATGGGGGTCCCTTTTCTGCTGACCTTCACCTTGGGCACATCATTCCCAGAGCTCCCCAGTTATCCTGAGGGTTTAACTGGGAACACTGGGATGAGAACACAGCTATGTTGACCAGCAGCATCTTAATAAATAACCGGGTTTTCCCGCCTGTGGTGACGTGACCAGTGACCATCCCCCCTGTATCCCCCAAAACCGTGTCCCGAGGGATGGGCGTGGTGGGGAGTTGACAACCCCCAAATTTGGGTGTCTACAAGGATGTCACCCTGGGTGACGATGGGTCCTCACCGCGGCTGCGCGGCAGTTGGCGGTACAGGAAGCCGGCGCAGCTCTGGGGAGAGGGGGAGAAGGGAAGTGGGTGCTGCGGCATGGCGGAGCTGGAGGGTCCCGAATTCGGGAAAGCTGATTTCGTCCTCCTGGATGAGGTGACCATGGAGCAGTTCCTGGAGAACCTGCGCCTGCGGTATGGGGGACACCGGGGAGGGGGGGAACTCAATCTCTGACTCCGCAGGAAGCATCTGGGTGGGGCTGTGCTGTGGCAGGGGGAAACCAAGGCATTGTCCTCCCTGCCCTGGAGCTGGCTGGGGGGGGTTATGGGGCTGGGGGTGGGGAGGGTGGTGGGTGCACATCTATAGGGGCCCCCATGCACTTCCTGCCCACAGGAAGAGTCACTGCCCCATGGCACCGCCCAGCCCCATGGTTGTGGGTAGAGTGGCGGGCTCTACCTCACAGCGTAACACTCATCCCGTGAGCTCCAAGGGGAAGTGTCCTGCCTCATGGCAGGGTGGTCTGCAGGCTGAGCATCCTGCCCCACAACATGGCACCCCACACCACATCATGGTACCCCACAGGATGCTGCCTTGCTGCACAGCACCACACAAGATGTCGTCCCACCCCATGGCTCAGCATCCTGCAGGGTACCACCATGTTCCATGGCACAGCACCTGGCATGGTGCTACCCCACAGCATCATCCTGCCCGACAGCACCCTGCAGGGTGCGACCCTGTGACACAGCACCATCCTGCCCCATGGCACTTGGTGCCATCCCTGCAGCACTACATCTTTCAGTGTGCCTCCCCACAGCACAACACCCCACAGGATGCCTCCCATAGCCTGCCCCATGGCCACTCCTCTGTACAGGTTCTCGCAGGGCCGCATCTATACCTACATCGGGGAGGTGGTGGTGGCGGTGAATCCATACCAGGCACTGGCACTTTACGGGCCACCAATGGTGGAGCGCTACCGTGGCCGCGAACTCTACGAGCGCCCACCTCATCTCTTTGCCCTGGCTGATGCTGCTTACAAGGCCATGAAGCGCCGTGCTAAGGACACCTGCATTGTCATCTCGGGTAGGGGCTGGGGCACCCTTGGATGGGAGCCAACTTTAGGTGGTGGGTGCCCTCACTCAGCTACTTCCTTCCCTGCCAGGTGAGAGCGGGGCAGGCAAGACAGAGGCCAGCAAGTACATCATGCAGTACATAGCTGCCATCACCAACCCCACCCAGCGCGCTGAGGTGGAGAGGTGGGTCCAGCCCCAAGGTGCTGGCAGGAGGTGGGGTGGGTGCTGGGACCCACCAGCCCAGGGCTGGGAGGAGGCCCACAGAGTGGGGAGGTCCATGGTGCCCCATGTCCATAGGGATGGTGTAGAGGGATTGGGGTGTTCTGTGCTCATAGGTTCCGGTTCTGGGGTGCTGCCTACCCATAGGGAAGGTGTGAGGGGACCAGGGGTGTTCTACTCTTGTAGGGTGATTCTGGGGGAACCTGGGGTGTTTCATACCCATAGGGATGTTGTGGGGCAACTGAGGTGTCCCATGTCCATAGGGATGGGGGAAGACAAGGGTGCCCAAAACACAGGGAAGCTGTGGAGAGCTTGGGGGACCCCATCCACACAGGGATGGTGGGGGGGAACTGAGGTGCTCCATGGATATAGTGGTGAGCTGGGATGATCAGGGGTGCGCCATGTGTGTGGGGTGGCCCTGGAGAGCTCTAGGTGTGTCCCATGACCAGAGGGATGGTGTGGGAGGACCAAAGAGTTGCCATGGGGCAGCATGAGGTGACCAGGGTTGCCTCATGCCCATAGAGAAGGTGTGTTGGGACCAGGGATGCCTCGTGCCTGTGGGGTGGTGTGGGGAGCTTGGGGCATCCCAAGGCCATGTGGGTGGTATGTGGGGCCCACAGTCCGTCAGCAATGCTGCAGCTGTGCTGTGCTGCCCCACCAAGGGTTAAGAATGTGCTGCTCAAGTCCAACTGTGTCCTGGAGGCTTTCGGCAATGCCAAGACCAACCGCAACGACAACTCCAGCCGCTTCGGCAAGTACATGGACATCAACTTCGACTTCAAGGGTGACCCCACTGGCGGCCACGTCCACAACTACCTGCTGGAGAAGGTGTGGGGCCTCTGGGTACAGCTGGGTGGGCACTGCTCCCATGGGAACTCTGCTGCCACATGGGATCTGCATGGCACCCACCCCCCTGCTCCCTCTTCTAGTCCCGAGTCCTCCAGCAGCAACCAGGAGAGAGGAACTTCCATGCCTTTTACCAGGTGAGCCAGGGATGGGGTGGGTGGGATGGATGGGATGAGAAGGTTGGATTGGGTCAGATAGGGTCTGTGAGATAGGATCTATGGGATAGGGAAGGGATGGATGAGATGGGATCTGTGGGATGGGGACAGGACAGATGAGAAGGTTGGCAGGGGATGGATGAAATGGATGGGATTTATGAGATGGGATGGATGGGATAAGGTTGGGATGGGTGGTATCTATAGGATGGGGACAGGATGGATATGATGAGAACGTTGGAATGGGATTTGTGGAATGGAATGGGAACAGGATGGATGGCATGAGAAGGTTGGGATTGGGTTGGGATTGATGAGACGGGGCCGATGGGATGGGTTGGGATGGAACAGGATGGGTGGGATGGGGTTGGGAAGGATAAGATGGGATAGAATGGGATGGATGGATGGATGGATGGATAGATGGATGAAATGGGGTGGATGGGGCAGAATGGGATAAGTGAGGTGGGATGGCGGTGGATGGGACAGGTTGGGAAGGATGAGATGGGGACAGACAAATGGCACTGGTGCTGACACCCTCCTTCCCCATAGCTGCTGCTGGGTGCCCCGGCAGCACTCCTGACCTCGCTGCACCTCTGTCGGGACCCCAGCACCTACCGCTACACCCAGGAGGGTGCCCAGGGTGACGTGAGTGGGGCTGGGAGAGGGCCAGGAGGGGACCAGGGAGGGTAGGCAAGGGGGTCCTGGCCCCTCATGCCATCCCCCTGACCTCAGGCCTGCACAGATGACGCATCTGGCTACCGGGCGGTGGAGGAGGCGATGGCCGTGATCGGCTTCTCCCCGGAGGAGATAGGCTCTGTGCGCCGGATCCTGGCTGCCATCCTGCACCTGGTGAGGCCACCACCAGTACATACTGGGCCCTTCTGCACCAGTTTGGCCCCAGACAAACCAGTAGAGCCCCATGCAGATAAGTGTGGCCCAGTGCTACCCAGTACAGACCAGTGCAAACAAGTATGTATGGTTTAAACAAGTAAACCCCTGCAGAAACCAGTGTTGCTCTATGCAGTGCAGCCCAGCCCAGCACAAAGCAGTATAGCTTGATGCAAACCAGCACAGCCCAGTACAAACCTGTACAGTCCAACACAGCCCCGTACAAACCAGTACAGTCCATGGTGCGGGAGTTGCTGGTGCCAGGACATCCCAACCCCTTTCTGGGTGCTGCCAGATGTCTCCCCTCTCTGTCCATCCCCTAACAAGATGTGTCCCTCCCCAGGGCAACCTCAGGTTCACACAGGAGGAGGAGATGACATTGGTGGAGGACACATCAGGGATCTCGGTGCTGGCCGAGCTGACGGCCACGGCCCCTGACAGTCTGCACCGGGTGCTCCTGACCCGCACCGTGGCGGCTGGCGCCGGGGAACTCATCGAGAAGGGCCACAGCCCCAAGGAGGCCGCGTATGCCCGCGATGCCTGTGCCAAGGTAGGGGTGGACTCAGGGTGATGGGGGCCAGCCCAGCCCGTACCAGCACCTTTGGGTGCTCATCACCCTGTCCTTGTCCTCAGGCCATCTATGAGCGGCTCTTCTGCTGGATCGTGGGGCGCATCAACGCTGGCATCGCTGCCCGCGGGTACGATGCGCGTGTGCACGGTAAGAGCACAGTCATTGGCGTGCTCGACATCTACGGCTTTGAGATCTTCGACACCAACAGGTGACGTGGTCCAGAGAGAACATGGGGAGGGACAGGACCTGTGAGGGATGTGGTGTGGGATTAGAGATGGGAAAGACGTGTGGAGGAGATGGGAGACACCTGGGAGGGACACCTGGAGGGGACAGGTATTGGGGAGATGCATGGGGACACCAGGAGGTGACAGGGCACAGAAGAGACACTGGAAAGGGACCCCAAGATTCATGGAAGGGATGGGGCTTGGGAGGGACACAGGAAGGGGACACGACATGGGGGGGCACAGGATGGGGGTGGGACCCAGGGAAGGGACAGGATTTGGGAGTGACTCATGAAGTTGGCAAGGCCCAGGGGAAACAGGGGGAACAGGGCTTGAGAGAAACACATGGGGAGGAAGGATGTCCGAGTTACAGGTACAAGGGGACAGGACCAGGAGGGCCGTGCAGCTCAGGGGTTGCACAGGGGACACTGGGAGCAGGGGGCAGCTGGTGGGGCTGTCCTGACCTTGACTCTCTGCCCACAGCTTCGAGCAGTTCTGCATCAACTACTGCAATGAGAAGCTGCAGCAACTCTTCATTGAGCTGATCCTGCGGCAGGAGCAGGCCGAGTACCAGCGGGAGGGCATCACCTGGCAGAGTGTGAGGGACATGGGGGAGACATGGTGGCATCACCTGCCAGAGCCTGGGGGATAGGGGACATAGGGGGAATGGGAGGGGGACAGGGGGGCATTGCCTGGCAGAGCATGAGGGGTTGGAGGGGGACTGGGGAGCCATGAGGGAACACAGGTGTCATGGGGGAGAGATGGGGGGGCAGTGCTTGGCAGAGCATGAGGAGCTGTTGGGGAGACAGAGGGACATGAAGGGGACATGGGGGACATGGGTAGCATCACTTGTTAGAACATGGGGAGCTCTGGAGACACATGTTGGGGACATGACCTGGCAGAAGGTGAGGGGTTTGAGGGAGACATGAAGGGAACCTGCTGGTCAGCACCTGGCAGAGCATGGTGGGAACACAGGGAGCATAGGGGACACATGGATGCCATCAGCTGTCATGACAAGATTTGGGGTGAGTGGGGCAAATCAGGGTGCTGGGGGGAGCCAATTTGGGGTGCCCACCCCTTTCCCCCCCACTAGATCGAGTACTTCAGCAATGAGCCCATCGTGGAGCTGGTGGAGCAGCCTCACCGTGGCATCCTGGCGCTGCTGGATGAGGCCTGCCTGGCTGCAGGGACTGTCACTGACTCCATCTTCCTTGCCTCCATGGACACCCGCCTGGGCCACCATCCCCACTACACAAGCCGCAAGGTGCTTCGGGGGGGGTCAGGAGCAGTGGGGAGTCTGTGAGTGTGGAGCTGACACCCCCCTGCCCCCCAGCTCTGCCCCACAGACAAGACCATGGAGTTCAACCAGGACTTCCGCATCAAGCACTACGCAGGAGATGTCACGTGAGGGGGAGCTGGCGGGATGTGAGGGGGTCACAGTGGGCTATGGGTGTCATCGTGTAGCCATGGGGCTGTGGAGCACAGTGGAGGGCTTCGGGAGAGCACGGGGAGACCTTTTGGGATCGTGGGGCTGTAAGGTTCTTGGGGGCCTGTGGTTGACCATGGGGCCTTGGACAACTATGGGGGAGAATGGAGGTGGCATATGAGGGTCTATGGGAGGTGGTTTGGGGTCACAGGGACCCTCAGGTTGTGGCAATTGAGGGAACTATGGGGGGAATTGAGAGGGAGTGGGGGAACTATGGGGGTCCACTTGGGATCATGGGACTATAAGGGGTGTTGGGGGATCTAAGGTTGACCATGGGATCTTGAACAACCATGGGGAAACATGGAGGAGGGTCTTGAGAGACTGGGTGGTGATTTGGGGTCATGGGAGACCGTAAGGCTGTGAGGATCATGGAGGACTGGCTGGGGGAGCTAATTGGGGCCATGGGAAAGTGGATGACTATCATGGGTGGCCATGTGGGACCTCAGGAGGGCATGGGAGCCACCTAGGGCCATGGGAGGCCATTTAGGGGGACCGCTGAAGTCCATGGGGCCTGGGAGGCACAGAGGCCCCATGCAGCAGGATGGGCTGTATAGGACATGCCGTGCCATGGGGGCAGCAGGGACAGGGTCAGTGGGCTCTGTGTCCATGAGCACTGAACCCCACAGTCCCCTGGTCTTCGTGGGTGCCCCTAGGGCTACATGTCACCTCTGTTTGGAGCTGGGAGCTGACCCACCCTCAGCCCCAGCATGGTGTCCCTCTCCCTCAGGTACTCAGTGGAAGGGTTCCTGGATAAGAACAAGGATACGCTCTTCCAGGACTTCAAGCGGCTCTTCTACAACAGGTTGGGGACACAGAAGACACAGCTGTGGGGCTGATGGCACAGCTGTGAGGCAGGAGTGGGGTGCCTGGTGCTGCCAGTCCCACACCAATGCCATCCCTCAGTGCGGACCCTGTGCTGCGTGCCATGTGGCCTGACGGCGAGCAGAGCATCACCGAGGTCACCAAGCGCCCGCTGACCACTGGCACACTCTTCAAGAACTCCATTGTGGCCCTGGTGGAAAACCTTGCCTCCAAGGTAGGGGACTGCGGACAGCCAGGCACATCCCTGCACCACTTGACACATCCCTAACCCATCTGGGTATGTCCTGTGGCAGCTGTGTATGACACAAAGGCACACAGGCATGTCCCCAGACAGCCAAGATATTCCTTGAGCCAGCCTGCCATGTACCTGTACAACTGTGACATGTCCCCAGGCCACCCAAGATGTCCTTGATGCAGACAGGCATGTCCGTAGCCAACCAAACTGTCCCCAGCCCAGCCAAGATGTCCCCAGAGCCAGCCAAGATATTCCTGTGACAGCCAGGCATGTCCCTGTACCAAACTGGCATGTCCCCAGGACAGCCAAGATGTCCTTGAGCCAGCCTGGCTTGTCCCTGTGACAGCTTGGCATGTTCCCAAGCTACCCAGGCATGTCCTTGAGGCAGCCAGCCATGTCCCCAGAGCCAGCCAAGGTGTCCCTGTGCCATCCAGGCGTGTCCTCAGGCCGCTGTTCTCTCCTGTCCCCATGTCCAAGGCATTCTCACCCTGTGTGTTACCCTGAGACCCTCAGCCCAGGTCACCCGTGGGCTCAGTGCCACTGGTGGGTGCCACCACAGCACCATCCCCTCGGTGTCCCCGCAGGAGCCCTACTACGTGCGCTGCATCAAGCCCAATGACCAGAAGTCTCCAACGCTTTTTGACGTGGAGCGCTGCCGGCACCAGGTCTCCTACCTGGGGCTGCTGGAGAACGTCCGTGTGCGCCGTGCCGGGTTTGCCTACCGCCAGCCCTACCACCGCTTCCTCCTGCGGTATGGCCAGGCCCAATCCCTGAGACTCCCAGTACCCCCTCCATGTCCCCTCACCCTACTCTGCCCCACAGGTACAAAATGACCTGTGAGTACACGTGGCCCAACCACCTGATGGCCAGTGACCGGGAGGCTACGCAAGCCCTCCTGGAGCAGCACGGCTTCCAGGACGATGTGGCTTACGGCCACACCAAGGTCTTCATCCGCACACCCCGTACCCTCGTCTGCCTCGAGCAGGAGCGGGCGCAGCTCATCCCCATCATTGTCCTGCTGCTGCAGAAGGTGGGTGACATGGGGGTGAGGGGGTTGCCCAGGGCTGCACAGGGTATGGGGCACGGGATGGTTCAGAGCATGGGCAAAGCATGGAAGGGGGCATGGCATGGGCCAAGATGTGGAGCAGGACATGGGCAGGGGATGGGGTGTGCTGGGGGGTCATGACATAGGGCAGGGCATGCAGCATGGGACATGGCACAGGAATGGATATGGTACCTGGAATGGGGTGTGCTGGGGGATATGGCATGGGGCAGGAAGTGGGGCATGGGATATTGGGCATAGTAAAGGGCACAGTAGAGAGTATGGCATTGGGCTCAGCATGGTGTGGGACCTTCTATAGGGTCAGCTATGGGGCAGGATGTGGGGCTGGCGGCACAGGGCACAGCATGGAGCGTTTCCTCAGAGCAGGGCAAGGGCTGCACCAGGGATTTTAGGGGGGACCAGCATTTTGGGGACCTCCTGGAGCCGCGCTCCTGGGGGACCCATATGGCAGCACCCACACTGACAGCCAGCACTGGGCAGGCCTGGCGCGGAGCCCTGGCACGCCGGCGCTGCCGGTACCTGCGGGCAGCCTACACCATCATGGCCTGCTACAAACGGCACAAGGTGAGGGTGTACCTGCGCGAGCTGCTGCAGCGCTTCCAGGCTGTCCGCACCCTTCCTGATTTTGGGAAGAGCGTGGCTTGGCCGGAGCCACCGGCAGTGCTGGCGCACTTCCAGGATGCCAGCCAGCACCTCTTCCGCAGGTACCATCTTAAATCCTGCTCCATTTGTGTGTTGGAATGGGGATGTGGTGATGGGAACAGGGATGTGGGATTGGGGATACGGGATGGAAATGTGGGTTGGGAATGTGGAACTGGGACACAAGATGAGGACTGTGTGACGGAGATTTTGGATGGAGATGTTGGATGGAGTAATGGGATAGGGCCATGTGATGGGGACTGTGGGAGGCGGGGTACAGGATGGGCATTCAGACAGGGGTGGGGATGTGGGATGTGGGCGTGGAACAGGAACATGGGATGGGGACTTAAAACTGGAATGTGGGACAAGGACATAAGATGGCGACATGGGATAGGGACGTGGGAAGGGAATGGAGATCATAGGATGGGGAGGCAGGATGGGGACTCAAATAGGGATGAGGAGGTGGGATGCTTATGTGGGATGAGGGCATGGGACAGGGACATGAGATGGGGATGTGGGATGGGGATGTGAGACAGGGACTTGGACACGGATGGGGGTGTGGAACTGGAATGTAAGATGGATGTGGGCTGGTAATGTGGGCTGGGAAAATGGGAATGGGGATGCAGGACTTAAATGTCGGATGCTGACACAGAACAGGGCCATGACCGTGCTGTGTCCCGCCAATGCAGGTGGCGAGCGTGGCAGATCATCAAGAACATCCCCCCATCAGAGATGGGGCAGATCCGGGCCAAGGTGGCTGCCATGGTGGCACTGGGAGGGCTGCGGGAGGCCTGGGGCTGCCAGCGCAGCTGGGCACGGGATTACCTCTCCTCGGTAAGGGCTGCCAGAGGGTTTGGGATGCCCCACAGAGCACCCTGGGGTGCTCCTCCCCCGTGGTGTCACCCCCTACTCACACCACGGCTCCCACAGCCCAGCGAGAACCCAGCGCTGGCGCTGCTGTTCGCCCGCCGCCTCCAGAGCCTCAAGGACAAGGTGCATTTTGGCTCCGTTCTCTTCTCCTGCCATGTCCGCAAGGTAAGGGATACGGGGGCTCCTGCCTGGCCACCACATCTGTGTCACTCCCCAGTATGTCCCCTCACTTCTCCCTGTCCCTGCAGATAAACCGCTTTGGGAAGAGCCAGGATCGGGCCATCTTGGTGACAGACCAGCATGTCTACAAGCTGGATCCCCGGAAGCGTTACCTGATGATGCGGGCGATACCCCTCAGCACCGTGAGTGTCCCCAGCCACCTTCCCCCAGTGTCCCCAGGGTATGGCAGGGGGAAAAGAGCACCGTGAGGTGTACCTCTGTCCTGGCAAGACGGGGTCAGGGGCACCTGGCGTTCTGGTTGTTCCGACCCCACCCAGAGGGCTGGAGACCCCTCAGTGGTCCCCACAGCCATGCACCGGGACCATTGCATTGGCATGGTCAAGTGTGCTGGGATGGATGGGGTTGGGCTGCTGGCCCCACCACACTGTCCCTACCATGCTGGCTATGCCACACTGTCTGTGCCATGCCGGCCATGCCATGCTCTCCACACAGTGCTGTCCCCACCACCCTGCCTGTTCTCCACACCACATTGGCTGTGCCATGCTGTCTCCACTGTGCTGTCCCATGGCATTGGTGGTGACACAGGGACATGTCCCCCTCTTCCCGCAGGTGACAGGCCTGAGCGTGACAAGCTGCCGGGCGCAGCTGGTGGTGTTCCACACCCAGAGCCAGGAGGACCTGGCCGTGTGCCTGCACAAGATGCAGCCAGCGGGGGACAACCGGGTGGGAGAGCTGGTGGGGGTCCTGCTGGAGCACTGCCGCACGTGAGTCGGGGGGCTCAGGCTGGGGCTGTGGCAGCTCCCCATGCGTGAACCCCCACTGATGACACTGGGACGTTGTTGCAGGACCAAGCGGGAGCTGCAGGTCCGGGTCTCCGACTGCATCCAGCTGAGCTTCCGCGGGCGCCGGCGGCTGCTGACAGTGGAGACACGGCCGGACGCGGCCACCCCAGATTTCAGCAAGAGCCACGATGGCTTCGTGCTTTACTGGCCCGGGAAATGAGGGAGGGCAGCTGGTCCATCACCCCCTGCCCACACTCTGCCCCACCAGCCTCTGCTGCGGCCTCACTGCTGCCCTGTGACCCCCAACCCTGTATCTCCCCCGGGACCATCCCAAAACCTCTGTGTGCACTGGGAATAAAGAGCTGGCTGAGACCCACATAGCCCTCTGAGAGCGGCCAGGACCACTCAGCAGAGCAGGGGGGAAGGAGTGGAGGGTATGGGTGGAGGTGGGATGGACAGGTGGGGTGGGATCTGTGGGATGGAGTGAGATGGAAGGGATCAGATCTCTGGGATGGGGTAAACTAGGATCTATGAGATGGGTTGGGATATGTGGGATGGGATCAGATGGGGTTGGATGGAGTCTCTGGGATGAGGAGGGCTGGGTGTTTGGGGGACAGCTAACAAGCCAGAACTCATCAACCTGTTCAATTAGTGGGGTGCTATAGGAAACTCCACCATTGTCATTCTGACATTAATGGTGTCTCTGGAGCGGATCCAGTGATAGCCTCGTGTGTGAGATCAGGGAATCGCCAGGGGGAATCATGTATGAAGCACGAATTTGAACGTACGTTGTGATAGTGGGGGTAAGCCACAGGAGATGGAGGGTAAAGGGCTAATTAACTTAAACGAGTCGCCCTTGGGAACATCCAGGCCAAGTGCTGGCAGAGGGACAGAGTTTGGGGAGGGGGAGTCCCTGGAGCACCCCCCACCCCGGGCAGAGCCTTCCCCTGTCACCTCAGGGCAGAGCGATGAGTTGGCAAGTCCATCCCTGCTGCATGTGACTGTGCTGACTCCCGGCTTCCGATGCTCCAGCCACCCTTCCCCAAGCCCCAGTGCCAGCTCCGGCCTCCCCCCTCCAGCAGCAGGTCATTACTAATGCCATGGCATTAGGAGATCGGGGTTGGTGATGGCTGATTCCTCCTGTCTTGTTTTGCGGCCAATCCCTTGTGTCTCCTTTTGGCACCTCCTTTCACTCTGCTCCCACGGGCTCGTGTAAAACGGGAACCCGAGGAGGGGGGTGCTGGATCTCCCACCGGCAGCAGCCCCCAAGCTGTCAGATCATCGGTTAAACCCCTAGTTCCTTTGCAGGAGGAAGGTTGAGAGTTTGGTGGGTGCCACAGATGGTGACGAGGGACAAGACCTGTCCTTGCTGGTTGCTTTAGGGACATGAAGGACTTAATTAATCAGCTGTAAACAAGCTCCACCTCTGCCTGGTGTTTCCTAGTGCCACCCATAGACGAAAAGCAGGATTTATGGATGTGGAAGAAGGAGCGGGGGTTCTCCTGTGTTTATGTCACCACCTACTTTCCACCCTCCTGTTTTTTTGGGGGCAGAGTGGGGCTGGCATCCTGTCAGACCCTGTCAGTGGCATTAGCCTGGTGGGAACATCCCTGTGCCGGAAGGAAGGCGCTGTGGGATCACCGAGCTGAGTCATGCTGTGCCAGTCGGGACAAGGTGCAGCAGCTCTCAGCGGGGAGTTGGCTGTGCTGTGGGCCTCAGAGCTGAGGCAGAGGGATGGATGGTGGTCTCCAGGTCAGAGCTGGGCTGGAGAAATAGGGTCTTACCAAAAGTGGGCTGTTTAGGGAATTTGTGTATGGCAGCAGGTGGAAATCCGGTTTGTGAACCGACCTTCCCTGTGGGTGTTTGATAGAAACGCATGCTGCTTTACTGGCAAATAGAAACCTGGTGCCCTGGTCAAAACGGAAGGGAAACGTTCCTCCTTTCTCCAGCACTGAGCTGTGTTCACCTTGAGCTCAAGTGACAGAGGGTGTGGGCAGCCCTCCAGACATCCCCAGCCATCCTTAACCTGGTAGCCACTGGGGTGGATCAAACCCTGGTGTCCACCTAGGCCAGAGCAGAGTGGGGCTGTGGGTCCCTGATTCTCTTCTGCAGCTGTCAGGAAGGTTGGATGAATTCCTGACAGGCCATTGAAGGATCCCAGCTCCCTGCAGTTGGGAAGCACTATGCTTGCTGGCAGCATCATGATCTGAGGGTTCCCAAAACTCTTGCTAAAGGTGCATTTGGGGAGCCCTGTGCTGGCAGCTCCCTCTGTGGTGCTGGGGAGACATAACTCATCACCAGGCGCCTTCCTCAGGGATGCAGCAGTAATTTTATTTCTTAATGAGCATCTTTGGCCATGCCCTGGCTCCAGCTCCTCTCTGGTACGGGCTGCAGGGCCAGACTGTTCCATGCTATCCCGTTTCGTTTCCCTTTCTGCTCTCACTGGGATGAGCTGCTGCTTGGCCAGCCACCAGCGCGGCATCACCCTTTGAAGCTCTGCAAGAGACTTTCCTTTCATTCCAGCGCAGAGCAGGTGCTGGAGTCACTTTAGTTCTGTCTGTCCTGTTTGCTGGTAACTCCTCAGGACCTCATGGCCACTTGCTTCCAGCTTTTACGCCCCAGCTCCAAAGTCTCTGTTGTGTGCCAGATCAGTGCCTCTGCCCAGAGTGTTTGTGCAGGACCCTGCGCCCTGGCTTTGCATTCAGCTGAGGTTCAGTAGGAGCTGGGCAAGATTTGGGGAACCTTAGGGGAGAAACAAGCTCCCAGAAGGCCTCAAGTAGTCCCTTTCACATTGCCAGACCTGCCTTGGGGGCTTCTCCCTGGAGAGCTGCCAGTTGTAGCTCCAGCGTGGGGCTGGGAAGGTGGCTTCA
This sequence comes from Pezoporus wallicus, assembly GCF_028554395.1. NCBI lineage: Eukaryota > Metazoa > Chordata > Aves > Psittaciformes > Psittacidae > Pezoporus > Pezoporus wallicus. Next base: position 794,580 of record NW_026637044.1, on the reverse strand, counting down.
GGTGTCAGGCCAGGCTCTCACCTCTCTCGTGTCCCTCCAGTTTGTCCTGAAGAACTATGGGGAGAACCCAGAGAATTACAATGAGGAGCTGCGGAAGCTGGAGCTGCTCCGGCAGGTAAGCTGGGTTCCCTCCCAGACTGTGGCCCTGGGGTGACCTGCCAGAGCTGAACCCAGGGAGCTGGTTCATCACCTGCCCTGTGCTCAAGGATCCGTATTCTGGCTTCCACCACCTCCCTGGACTGGGAACTGTGCCAGAGTGCTACCATGTCTGCTTCTTTTCCTCACCAGCAGCCCACAGATGAGGCTTTTGGAAACTGGGCTGCATCCTGGCTCCCCAGATTCAAGGTTTCCAAGGAGCATGCTTAAGCTTCTGTTGTGTCCGCTTCCCTGAATATGGGGGGGATTTGTATTGAATAGTTCCCTGTTGGGTGGAAGGAATTGCTTTGTCAGTTGGGCTGGTGCCTGAGGTCTTTGCAGGGAATAAATCAGCTTTTTGCTCTCAACTGTGGAGCCCAAATAGTTGTTTTAGTCACTGGAGTCATCACTTTTGGTGGTTCTGAGCAGGTTAGAGGCAGCCTTGGCCCTGTCCAGCTGGTACCTGAGACATGGGTGGTAAAACTGGCTGGAGATGCCCAGAGCTCTGCCCTGTGCCAGCACCAGTGCTGGTTTTGTAGAGGGGCCATAAACCTGATACATAGGGTGGAGTGGGGGGAACTCATGGTGCAGGCACTGGTGTCATCTCACCAGTGTTTCCAAAGCACAGTGGTGGCCTTCCAGTAGGACTTGATGGGTTTAAGCTCCCTGACTGGCAGCTTAAACACCCATAGCCCAGATCTGGGGAGCTCTGGCCTCTGCCTGTGGGATTAACCTTGAAGCAGGAGGTTGGAAAAATGTTCTGGTGTCTCCTCCTCTTCCCTTCCTTCTCTCAGCTTTGCCATAGCAGCAGGTCCTGTGCCCTGTACAAGACACCCCCTTTTCAGTAATTTCCAAGTTCCCCTCATTTATTTCACCTGCGGGAGCCTGTGCTGGGCAGAGCAGAGGCTTCCTCATGGATCAGTTACTCTGGATCCATAAAGCAGCTTTGTCCAGCCTCAGTTTTAGGTGAACAGACCTGTTCTTCTAGATGTGTTTTGCAGGCCTTTTTTTATAAGGCCAAGCTCCTTCCTCCCAGGACAGCCAGCGAATGCCCAGCTCTGGCCATCCCCACCACAAAGGCTCCTGTCCCAGCCTGTGCATCTCACCACAAATCCAGCAGGCTGCTGTTCCTGTCCAACTGCTCCTGCCCCCATGGTAGCCTTTTCCTCCTCCTTTCTCCCCTCCAGAGTGCCGTCAATGTGCCCAGGGACTTCGAGGGCTGCAGCACACTACGCAAGTACTTCGGCCAACTCCACTACCTGCAGAGCCGCATCCCCATGGGTGCCGAGCAGGAGGCGGCGGTCCCCATTGCATGGTGAGGAGGAGCTGCTTTCCCCAGACCCTCTATCTGGCATGAGGCCTTGGGTGTTGTGGGTGGGAGGATTGGCTCCCAGTGGGAGCTTCCTGAAATGCAGAGGCTGACCCAAAGCAGAGCAGCTGCTCCCCCCGTGTGCATCTGGTATGCTCCTCCGTGAAGTCCAGCAGTGGTACCAGGGGGCGCTGGGGACCCCTTGAGAAATGGCATCCCTCCCTGGAGATCTGGCAAGACATCGAAACAAAGCCATAAGGCAGCACAGCTGGCTCTGAGAATGAAGGCAGAGGCAAGACATCGTCACTGTGCAGGGTGACACTGCTGAGCTCCCCCTGGGTGGCAGAGTTGCTTGGCTGTGTGTAAAAGGTGTATCTGTGCTTTTAAAGCCAAAAGAGTGGAGACTGCTCCTATCAGCTTCCACCTAGATTTGATGCCCAGGGTGATGCCAGACAGGAGGGCCGCATCTCCCAGCTCTCTGAGGGAGAGCAACTTCTGACAAATCCTTTCCCTGGCTGGTGCCCAGGAACACCAGTAACTCCACCTACGGCTGGTAACGAGGTGTCTTTTCTTACAGGACTGAGATCTTCTCAGGCAAGACGGTGACTCATGAGGACATCAAATATGAGCAGGCATGCATCCTCTACAACCTGGGTAAGGGCCTGGAGACCAGCGGCCCTCTTGGTCAGCCCTGGGCATGAGGGATGTCTCCATGCTCCATGTCAGCATTCCTTAGAGTGGCCAAGCAGCAGCATGGCCAGCCTAGTTCCACCAGCAGCTGGGGATCAGCCTGATTGTGCTTCTTCCCCTCGCTGGGTGTGCAGCATCAGAGCTGCATTAGAGGTTGATGCTGGCTTTTGTCCAAGGTCTCCTCTCCTTTCCTTCTACTCTAAGCATGCCCTGCCCATGCACTGCCTTGTGTCTTGGCCAGAGGTTGCAGCAAGGAGGCTGGCAGTGAGCTGCAGCATTGCAAATGCCCTTTCTGGAACAGTTATGTACAAAGCTACCAGGCTTTGTACAGCTCATCCAGCACACCATTGCCTCAAAAGCCAGTAAATGAGTGTAAAAGCACCAAGTCTAACGCTTGTTCCCTCACCCTTGCTGTCATTCACGGACAGTCATGGCTCAGAGGCGGGTTTTGTTAGCCCCAAAGGCAACACTCAGCCCCTGGTTGCTTAACGTAACTGGAAACACTCCCACCCTTGTACTGCAGCTCAGGAGCTGACTGTGTGCTCCCAGCTCACCACACACAGAGCAGAGAGCTTTATTTTAAACCCCAGCCCAAAGCTGTTCCCTCAAGTTAGAATAAACCTTTGTTCAACCAGGAGGGTGTTAAATATTTGCTTTTCCATACTGAGGGTATATTTCCAGCCTGAGACTTTCCTGTGCTGAATAACTTGGGTGTGAAGCCTTCCACACTTCTGCCCTGTGAGAGGAGTATCCCGAGTGCCGCTTCTCTTGTGTCCCGCTGGTGCAGGGAGCTAGCTGGGTTCTGTCAGGTGTCTCTGGCCAATGTGCCACAGGTCCAGGCTTCTCTGGTGCCAGACACCCCATCCCTGGAAGTAGTACAGGGTTGCTGTTGGTGTCTCCTCACCCTTCTGAGCCACCATCCCTCCTCTTTCCACAGGTGCGCTGCACTCCATGCTGGGTGCCATGGACAAGAGAGTGTCGGAGGAGGTAACGGTCCCTGGGGTCTGCCCTAAATGACTTTCCTCTCCTGTGTGGTTACCAGCCACCAGCCAGCAGCATCCCCAGTACTTCTCCTCTGTCATCTGGGTGGTTACAAAGCTGTTGGACACCAGCTCTGGATGTCTGCTGTGACCTAGTATTGTTGTAGAATGTTACAAGGGGACATTCCCTCCTGGCTGTGTCCCTCCATGCATGTTGTTGCTGCCTCTGTTCCAGCAAAGCTCTGTGTTCTTGTTGGCTGGCCTGACCTTCTGAGCACCTGGGGCTGGGAGGGCAGAGATATGTTGCACTTTGGGGCATGCATGACCAGCGAAAAGTGCTGAGTGATTTAAAGATAAAAGGGATTCACTTCAGGTTTATGGCAGCTTCTTTTTGGGGTTCTCAGAGGAGGCAAGAGCAGCATGGGGAACATCTAACTCTGTTGAGCTGGAGTCTATCACCCTAACCCTGCCATGAGAAAGCAGGTGCCTCTTTGTTGGCCTTGTTCAGCCTGGAGAAGAGAAGGCTCCAGGCTGACAAGAAAGCTGGAGAGGAGCTTTTGGCAAGGGTCTGTAGGGATAGGACGATGTGGAATGACTTTAAACTGACAGAGGGGAAATTGAGATGAGATGTGAGGAAGAAGTTCTTCCCTGTGAGGTTGGTGAGGCCCTGGCACAGGTTGCCCAGAGAAGCTGTGGCTGTCCCATCCCTGGCAGTGTTCAAGGCCAGGTTGGACAGGGCTTGGAGCAACCTGGTCTAGTGGAAGTTGTCCCTGCCTATGGCAGGGGGTTGGAACTGGATGAGCTTTAAGATCTCTTCCAACCCAAATCATGCTGTGATTTTCCTGGCTGGCTGAGTCTCCACAAATTCCTCACATCTGGCAGCTTGTGCCTCTGTATATTTGCTAGCTTGGCATGTGAGCAAGAGGGCTATGCAAACCTGACATGTTCTCCCATCCTCTCAGGGCATGAAGGTTTCCTGCACCCATTTCCAGTGTGCTGCCGGGGCCTTCACCTACCTGCGGGATCACTTTCCTCACTCCTACAGCGTAGACATGAGCCACCAGATCCTCAACCTCAACATCAACCTCATGCTGGTAGGAACTGGGTTCTGCCTCCACTGGGGCACTGGTCACACTGGGACAGCTCCTTGCACACATTGAGGGCTGCTGCCCTGTGACCCGGAGATGGGTATTCCTAGCATTGGGTGCTCCCTGTGGAGTCAAAAGTGTTTGGAGCCAGATGAGATGGGATCCAAGTGTCCCAGGAGGGGTTTTATCTGCAGGATTCAGGCTGCTGTAGGCAAGAGGGGCTCCCTCCTGCAGGAGGGAAAGAGATATTGCAAGGTAGCAGGGGAGAGGGAGGGCTCTGGACTGCTCTGCTTGTCCCTGGGCTGCTTGGGCATCCCTTGAGCTGTAGCTCCTGTAGCTCAAGAAAGGGGTTGTAGCTGCTGGGTCCTGCCAGGGTTCCAGCCTGGTACTGGCTTGGATACAGGGGGTGTCCAAGGTGTAGGGGAGAGTGAGTATTCCCCTCTTGTCTGCGACAGGGCCAAGCGCAGGAGTGTCTCCTGGAGAAGTCCATGCTGGACAACAGGAAGAGTTTCCTCGTGGCCCGGATCAGTGCCCAGGTGAGCTCTGGGGAAATCTCTGGCCACTTCTTACTTGGGACTTGCTGTTCCCAGCACAGCCCCAATCCCTCTGCACGTGGGGTTGGTAGTTCAGAGAGAGTGTCCCAGACCCTGCACAGCATCAGTGCAGTCAAACAGCAGTATGGGGTGCTGCTACTGCCTCAGGCTCTGAGCAAAGCTGCTAGCTCCTTAAAGGAGACTGTAAGATACTCCAGAGGAAACTGATCCATCAGGAGGGACCTGGACAAGCTGGAGACGGGGCCAGTGCAAAACTCATGAAGTTCTACAAGGCCAAATGCAAGGTCCTGCACATGCGTTGGGGCAATCCCAAGCACAAACACAGGCTGGGGGAGACTGGATTGAGAGCAGCCCTGAGGAGAAGGACTTGGGGGTGTTGGTCGACAAGAAGCTCACCATGACCCAGCAGTGTGCACTTGCAGCCCAGAAACCAACCATGTCCTGGGCTGCATCACCAGCAGGTCGAGGGAGGGGAATTTCCCCCTCTTCTCCACTCTGGTGAGATCCCTCCTGCAGTCTTGCATCCAGCTCTGGGGCTCGCAATGCAAGAAGGTTGTGGACCTGCTTGAGCAAGTCCAGAGGAGGCTGTGAAGATGCTCCGAGGGCTGGAGCACCTCTGCTGTGGAGACAGGTTGAGAGAGCTGGGCTTGTTCACCCTGGAGAAGAGAAGGCTCCGGGGAGACCCTTCCAGTGCCTAAAGAGGCCAACAAGAAATCTGGAGAGGGGCTTTTGACAAGGGGCTGTAGGAATAGGACAAGGGGGAATGGCTTTAAACTGACAGAAGCGAGATTTAGATGGGATATTAGGAAGAAGTTCTTCCCTGTGAGGGTCGTGAGACACTGGCTCAGGTTGCCCAGAGAAGCTGTTGCAGCCCCATCCCTGGCAGTGTTCAAGGCCAGGCAGGACAGGACTTGCAGCAACCTGGTCTAGTGGAAGGTGTCCCTGCCCGTGGCAGGGGTTTGGAACTGGATGAGTTTTAAGGTCCCTTCCAACCCAAACCAGTCTGCGGTTCTGACTCTCTGTGTGGGGTAGGTTTATTGTGGCAATGTCTTTAGTCCCTGGTTCTGACCTGAAATGCACCCACAAGTTCTCCACCAACCATTTTCCTGCACTGACTGAGTGATCTGAGACCTTGGACACAAATGATGGTGGCAGTGAATCCTCCTTTCCCTTCCTGCTCTGAATTCTACCTGGGGTCTGTCTTTCTGGGACTTTTCCAAACACCCATCCCTCTCTCTGCAGGTGGTGGATTACTACAAGGAGGCCTGCCGGGCGCTGGAAAACTCAGAGACGGCCTCGCTGCTGGGAAAGATCCAGAAGGACTGGAAGAAGCTGGTTCAAATGAAAATCTATTATTTTGCTGCTGTGGCCCATGTAAGTGGGGAGACCAACTGGGGGGCTGCTGGGCTGCAGAGGAACCTGCCCTGTGCTCCCATCCCTGTGGGCTTTTCTTGCTTGTTTCAAAGATATCCCTCGAGTTCTGGAGTTCTGATGCCACTGATTGTGTTTTCTTGCAGCTGCACATGGGAAAACAGGCTGAGGAGCAGCAGAAGTTCGGGGAAAGGGTAAGCAGAGTCGTGTCAGCCCAACCCATCCAGTGTGGGTTCTGGAGTGTGTCACCAGCAATGTTCTGCCTCCTGCAAGCACTTGTGGGTGCTCTTGAAAGCCCCAGTAAGCTATGGGAAGCTGCAGCTCTTGGGTACTGATGGTGGTCTACTGCAAAGCAGGGGCACCTACTTCTGTGCCAGCCCTGATTCTTGGTCTCTGTGCAGGTCATCTACTTCCAGAGCGCTCTGGATAAACTGAACGAAGCCATCAAGCTGGCAAAGGTGCGTTCCTGCTCCATCCAAGAGCAGTAATTGGGTTTTTAAAGGGAGTGAGCTGGGCCCTGGCTCAGGGCAGTGGGATGACAGACTGGAAAGATGAGAATCTCTGTCAGTTTAAAAGCTTTCCTTCTCGTTGGCAAAGCTGTTCCCAGTGTTTCACTTTGCTTCCCTCTGGGACATCCAGCCAAGTCCAAGGCTCTAGTCACTGCCTACAGGGCTTTACCAGGGTTTGGTTTGGTTTGAGTCATTTAGGAGCATGTGGGCAGCTCCAGAAGGGCTGTGGATCAGCCCTGCTTCCTCATTGGGTTCCTCACAGAGCCCCTTGTGTCACTGCTGCAGTGCCAGGGAAACCCATGGCAGGGTATGCTTGTGAAACTGGGGCACAGAGGGTTTGGGGCTGCCCCCAAGCATCTCTGTTCCTCTATGGGGCACAAGGAGAGATGGCTGGTGAGGCTGCTGCTGAGTCCTGGGCACGCAGAACTGTGGTCGGCTGCAGGGAAAGCACTCAACACTCCCTGCCCGTGCCAAGTTGCTTTTATTCCTGCAGGGCCAGCCAGAAACCGTCCAGGAAGCCCTGAGATTCACCATGGATGTGATCGGTGGCAAGTGAGTCCATGCACGGGGCACCCCCAGATGTAAGCTGTGGGTCAGAAATGCCTGGTGGCCAGAGCAGCCCAGGGAGCGCGTCCCCTGATGTGCAGAGCCAAGCATCTTGTGCTGACAGAGACTTGGGATGTGAAGCTGCTCTTTGCTCACCCTGAAGCAACCTCAAAAGAGCTATGGCCTGACCCCACAGGGAGTGAGCTCAGGGAGCTGGGAGTGCCATCTGCTCCTCACCAATGCAGTGTCACTGCTTGTTTCCAGGTACAATTCAGCCAAAAAGGACAATGACTTCATCTACCATGAAGCTGTGCCTGCGCTAGACACGCTGCAGTCTGTGAAAGGTGAGGATGGGCAGTGCCTGTTTCGGTCTGAATCCATGGGGCTCTGGGACCCATGGGACTTTGTGCCATGCTCTCTGTGGATGTGCTGGGAATGAAGGTGTGGAGCAGGAGGGTATGACTTGGGAGTAACTGGCTGCCCGTGAAGGTTTCTGACAGGGCTGTGTTGTATGTTCACCCCCCAGGTGCCCCCTTGGTGAAAGCCCTCCCCGTCAACCCCACGGATCCGGCTGTCACTGGCCCTGATATATTTGCCAAGCTGGTGCCCATGGCTGCCCATGAGGCCTCTTCCCTGTACAGGTGGGTCCCAGGCTGTATAGGTGGGTCACCAGCATGGCTCTGCCAGAGCAGGAGAACCAGCCGGTGGAGCTGGGCATATAGGTCTCCAGCACCAAGACCAACAAGGAGCCCGTGGTTCAGCTCCGTGCCTCTGCTGTCTGAAGGGAGCTGGAGGTGACCAAACCAGCCACAGTGGGTTCCCTGGGGAAGCACTGGCATCCCAGGAGTTGTCCTCATGCCTGGCTCAGGAACTGCCCCAGAGGCCCATATGCAGCAGGCTGAGAGGTGGTTGAGGCTCTGGCCAAGTCCCAAGGGGCTCTTGCAGTTTATGGTGGAGGTTTCCCTGGTCCCGTCGTGTCACTAAAGGATGTTATTTTCTCCTGTCTCAGTGAGGAGAAGGCCAAGCTCCTGCGAGATGTGATGGCCAAAATTGAAGCCAAGAACGAAGTGCTGGAGTAAGTGTGAGCTGCACCCAAACAGGGCCCTGGCCAGTCCCTCCCTGCTGGGGAGTATCCCAGTGATCCCATTGTTGGGTTTCCTACCTCAGAGCCAAAGGGAGTGCAACCATCCCTAATCTGTAACCCTCACACTGAGCACAGTCAAATCCCAGTTTGCCCAGCTCTGGGCAAACCCTGTCCTCCCAGTTCCAGTCCCAGTGATCACTTCCCAGATTCACCTTGCAGCTTTGCTGAGGCATTTGGGGGTGATGCAGCAGTGTTGTGCTCTGAGCTGGCTGTGGTTTGGGATGGGAGGATTTTCAGGGAGGTGGGGGGGGGGGGGGGTGTCTGCCACTACTCAGGGGCTTGTTCTCTTACCTGTAGCCAGTTCATGGACTCCATGCAGCTGGACCCTGAGACCGTGGACAACCTGGACATGTACAGCCACATCCCCCCCATCCTGATGGAGAAATGCGCTGCTCTCAGTGTGCGCCCTGACACTGTCAAGAACCTTGTCCAGTCCATGCAGGGTAAGGACACAGGGACCCACAGAGAGACCAGGGACATCCGGGTTGGCCTGGGGGCAGGCACCCCACTCCATGCCTGGGCTTGGTTTGGGGAACTCCTACCATGATGGCTGATTCTTTGCTGGTATAAATTCGTGAACCCTAAAATGTTTTTCCTGTTGAGCCCTGCTGTGTGGCCAAGGGGGTCAGTGCTCTCTGGAGCCAATGCAGGCAGGCCCTGAGCTCAGCACCCACGTCTTGGGCAGGGTGTCTTTGTCTTTTGTGGTTGCCCACAGCCAGGTTTATTCCTCAGGCTGCCACATCAATGCCTGGCTTTAGGCTCGGAGCAGGCAGGTTTATAGCTGGCAGTGCTTCAGCCCTTTCCCATCCTCCATACCTCTCCCCTTCAGTGCTATCCGGGGTCTTCACCGACGTGGAGGCTTCCCTGAAGGAGATCCGAGACCTCCTTGAGGAGGATGAGGTGCAGGAGCGAAAGCTGCAGGAGCTGCTTGGGAAGGTCCCACCACCCCAGGGGTCGTCCCCACCACCACCATCCCCAGGGCTGGCTGAGGTCAGCAAGGAGTGCTCCAAGTACCTGGAGGTGCATGAGAAGGCCAGCTTCACCAACACCGAGCTCCACAAAGCCATGAACCTCCACATCGGCAACCTTCGCCTGCTCAGCGGGCCGCTGGAGCAAGTCCGGGCCGCGCTGCCCTCACCCACCTTGACTGAAGGTGAGCAGAGCCTCTCACCCTGCACACAGAGCTGGGGGAAGGCAGGTCCCACGCGTGCCTCTCTCTGGGCTCCTCTCCTGTTGCCCTGTGCCTTGTGAGCCGTGCTGGGGACTTCTCCCTCTCAAAAACACATGAAATGGGGTCCTGGTGTGGGAACAGAGACACAGTTCCTGTCCTGGCAGATGCCTGGCTTTACCCTTGGGTGCTGGACCAAGGGCAGGTTGGCTCTGTACCCCTGTGGAGTGTTTCAGCAGGGCTCCAGCACAGTCACTGAGCCCTCCCTGTCCCCCAGATGACAAGCAGGTGCTACAGAACCTGAAGCGAATCCTGGCCAAGGTGCAGGAGATGAGGGACCAGCGGATGTCCCTGGAGCAGCAGCTGCGGGAAATGATCCAGAAGGATGATATCACCACCTCGCTGGTCACCACTGACCGCTCTGAGATGAAGGTTGGTGCCAGTCACTGTGTTTGGGGAAGTCCCATCTTCCTAGAATCACAGACTGGTTTGGGTTGGAAGGGACCTTAAACCTCATCCAATTCCAGCCCCTGGCCACAGGCAGGGACACCTTCCATTAGACCAGGTTGCTCCAAGCCCCATCCAGCCTGGCCTTGAACACTGCCAGGGATGGGGCAGCCACAGCTTCTCTGGGCAACCTGTGCCAGGGCCTCACCACCCTCACACAGAAGAACTTCTTCCTCAGATCTCATCTCAATCTCCTCTCTGTCAGTTTAAAGTCATTCCCCCTTGTCCTGTCCCTACCTGCCCTTGTCAAAAGCCCTTCTCCAGCTTTCTTGTCAGTCCCTTTAGGCACTGGAACCTGCTTTAAGGTCTCTCTGGAGCTTTCTCTTCTGCAGGCTGTGCCACACATCCCAGTCGGGGCTGCAGCAGTAGCTCTGCTCTGGCCCACCCCATCCGTGCAGCCTCTCAGAGCCCCCTCTCTCTTGGCAGAAACTCTTTGAGGAGCAGTTGAAGAAGTACGACCAGATCAAGGTCTACCTGGAGCAGAACCTGGCTGCCCAGGAGAACGTCCTGAAGGCCCTGACGGACGCCAATGTCAAATACGCGGCCGTGCGCAAGGCCCTGGCTGAGGTGGAGCACAAGTGAGTGGTGTGCAGGCCTGGTGGGGGGGTGTTTCTCTGGTGGGGGGTCTCAGTGCCATGGTGGGGTCTTGGTGCACGGGAACAGCCTCTGCCCACCCTGAGGGAGAGCTGCAGGGTCAATGCCAGCTCCTCTGCTCTGCCCTCATCCTGCCTCACGGCTGGGGGCCTCTGGTGGCTGTTTATCCTGCACCCAGCGTCCTTCCCAGCGGCGTGCTGGGGGGTGCCCCAGGCGCAGGGACCCCCAGCATTGGCCTGGTGCTGCACCCTTGCTCATGCTTTCTGCCCTGTCTCCACAGGTGGAACACCACGGTTCAGACCCTGGTGGCCTCTTATGAAGCCTATGAGGATCTGATGAAGAAATCACAGGAGGGGAAGGACTTCTACACCGACCTGGAGGGGAAAGCTGCCAAGCTGCTGGAGAAGGCCCGTGCTGCCTGCCAAGCCGCTGAGGCCAACCGGCAGCAGATCTTGGAGAAGTAAGTGGTGCCGCCGCCGTTGTCATGACACATGTAGGACTGAAGCGGGCTGTAAAGCAGGTGTCGGGGTGCGACACCCCGGGAGGTGGGGAGCACCTTTGGGTGCTGCTGGGTGAGCTGGGCTGGGGCTCGAGGGGTTCACTCTGCTGCAGTGGGCATGCTGGGGGCCTGCAGTGCTGTACTGAACCCCACTGAGCACCCCCTCCGCTGCCTCCTGGCAGGGAGATGAAGAAGCAGCCGCCCCCCCGGCCCACGGCCCCCAAACCCGCCCTGCAGATGAAGCCTCCGGAGCTGGATGCAGGTGGACTGGATGCCATGGACCTGCCACCGCTGGGCTCATTGGTGCTGTCGGACCTGCCCGAGGAGCTGCGCAGCCTGCCCCCTGACGTGCTAGCCGGGCACCTGGCCCACCTGCCACCCCCTGCACTGGCTGCACTCAACCCAGCCCTGACCACCGGGCTGCGGCCCCATGGACCCGAGCCCTTCCTGCCAGGGGCCAGGCTTGCCAGTGCCCCGCTGCAGCCCCTCGCCCGCTTCTCTGGGCCCCCAGCCCTTCCAGGACACTATCGTTTGCCAGCAGCCCCTGCCTCTGCACCAGGCCCCTTTCCCCCTGGCACGGGGGCCCCGGTGCAGCTCTTGCAGCCCACTGCCTCTCAGGCAGCCAGGCTCCCCCCTGGCCCCAGCTCAGCCCCATCCACAGCCCCCCAGCTCTTCCCAGCAGCGCCACTGATGCGAGCCCCAGTGCAGCCTGGCTACGTGGGGCCCCACATGCTTCCCCCACGCTCATCCCCACAGCATGGACCCCTGCCTGGGTCTGCTCCTGCTCCCACAGCATCCTACAGCCTGGGCCAGCCTGGGGTGCCCGTGCCTGGGCCACCTGCAGTGGGGCCAGCCCCTATGGGTGCCCAGCCACCGGTGGGTGGCCCTGAGCTGACCCCAGGTCCCCGGCCAGCCACCACCACGGTGGACAGCATCCAGGCACCCATCTCCAGCTGTCCCCCTGTCCCACGGCTTCCCAGCCAGGGCCCGGCTGTACCCCCAGGCCCCTTCCTCGCCCCGGGGGCCCCCCCTGCCCCCTACCCCTATGCTCAGGGAGGCCCACAGCCCTTCCGGCAGCCAGTGCAGCACCCCTTCCCCCCTGTGCAGCACCCTCACAGCTTTGCCCCCACTGCACAGCTCCAGCCCAGTGCGGAGATGCCGGCTCGGGCCCAGGGCCCACAGCAGTTTCCCCCAGCCCCCTTTCTGCCCCCTGGGAGAGCCACAGTACCGCTGTCCTTCCAGCCACCCCCCAGGCCCACGCTGCCCCCCCAGGCCCAGTTTGCCCAGCAGCCCTTTACTGGCCCTGGGGGGCCCCCGCTGCCTCCCCAGCTTTATCCACTCCCGGGGCAGGACACACTGCAGACTGGGGCCCAGCCCTTCCCCAGGGGCCCCAGCCAGAGCTGCCCCCCGAGGCAGCCCCTGCCCACTGCAATGGGGGGGCTGCAGCCAGTGCCCCCTGGCGCCCCAGGGCTTCCCTTCTGCCCCAGCCCTGCCCCCCCCGGCGGCCAGATGCCCCCTGGGACCATGGCCCTGGGCCCCCCTGCACCCACGCCCCCTGGCCAGGCTGCCCCCCACCATGTCACTCCCTCTCCCAGCCCTGGCCTCAGCCAGGGCCCAGGTGCTGTGGTGGTCCAGGGCACCCTGGTCCCCTCCCCAGCCCCTTCCCCGCAGCCAGCCTTGGCCATGCAGCCCCCAGCACTGGTGCCACAGAGACCCCCACCTGCACTGACGCCAGGGGGGCCTGCGCTCCCCCAGGGCCCTGGTGAGGCCCCATTCCAGCGGCAGAGCTCCTCCACTGATGACCTCCTGTCCTCCAGCCCCGAGAGTCAGCACGGTGGCTCCAAGGCAGCCGTGGGGCAGCCCCTGCTGCAGCCCACCAAGGCAGATGCCAAGGAGGGGCAGAAGCCCAAAGCAGTGCAGCTGATTGAGAACGATCCCTACGAGAAACCAGAGCGAGTGCTGCGGCTGCTGGCGGAGCTGGACCGCTTCCGTGGGCTGGTGGAGCGGCTGGAGCAGCCGGGGCCTGGCGGCGGCACCGAGCTGGACACTGTGTGGAAGGAGCTGCAGGATGCGCAGGAACGCGATGCCCGGCAGCTCTCCATTGCCATTGCCCGCTGCTACTCCATGAAGAACCGGCACCAGGACATCATGCCCTACGACAGGAACCGTGTTGTCCTGCGCTCGGGCAAGGACGACTACATCAATGCCAGCCGGGTGGAGGACCTCTCACCGTACTGCCCCACAGTCATCGCCACCCAGGCCCCACTGCTGGGCACCGCCGCAGACTTCTGGCTGATGATCTACGAGCAGAAGGTCTCCGTCATCGTCATGTTGGTGTCAGAGCAGGAGCTGGACAAGGTACACCTTTCCCTTAGAGGTGGCCAAGGCTGCTGTTGACCTCCTGTCACCATGTGGCGGCTCCAGGCCCCGGCAGGTGACAGGAAAGAACAAGAGGGTCCCTTGGGGAAGTGGCTGCACCTGCTGGGGCATTCTGGTGCTGCCACTGCCCGCTCCTGAGGCCACCCCATTCCCTCCCCACAGCAGAAGGTGCTGCGGTACTTCCCCACCGAGCGGGGCCAGCCCATGGTGCAGGGACCCATCACCCTCGTCCTCACCAGCCTGAAGGTCACCCCCACCCACGTGGAGAGGATGATGACGCTGCAGTATCGTGACCAGAGCCTCAAGCGCACCGTGGTCCACCTCCAGTTCACCTCCTGGCCAGAGCTGTATGGCACTGGAGGGGAAGGGTCCTGCTGTGGGTGGGGGAGTCCCATGGGACCCTCGATTTGCTCCTCAGGGTGGCATCTAGCCTCCCTGGGCGGGTGGGGGGTGAGAGCAGTAAGTGTGTGTGTGTCCCCAGGGGCCTGCCTGACAGCAAGGGGAGCCTCCTGCGCTTCATCCAGGAGGTGCATGGCCACTACCTGCACCAGCGCCCGCTCCACACCCCTGTCGTCGTGCACTGCAGGTGAGCAGGGCCTGGGGTGCTCTTGTGAGGGCTGTGGGGGTGCCCCCTTGGTGGGTCTGTCACAGCCGGGGGTGTCTCTGCAGCTCCGGGGTGGGCCGCACGGGGGCCTTCTGCCTGCTCTACGCAGCCATGCAGGAGGTGGAGGCGGGAAATGGCATCCCCGACCTGGCCCAGATCATCAAGAGGATGCGGCAGCAGCGTAAGCACATGCTCCAGGAGAAGGTAGTGCGGCCGTGGGGTGGGGGCCGTGGGGTGGAGGCCGTGGGCCACTGCCTCACCTGCTCTTCTCCTCCCTGGCAGCTGCACCTCAAGTTCTGCTACGAGGCCGTCCTGCTGCACGCCGAGCAGGTGCTGCTCCGCCACGGGGTGGGTGCTCCTGCTGTCCCCAAGGCCACCAACAACACCTCCCCCAAGGTGGGTGCAGTGGGAATGGGGTGCTGGGGGGGGGGGTTGGAGGGAGCTCTGCTGCTCCCACACTCACAGAGCATCCCCCCTGCCCCAGCTCTACTTTCCCCAGGACTCCCAGGACCTGGTGCTGGGGGGGGATGTGCCCATCAGCTCCATCCAGGCCACCATTGCCAAGCTCAGCGTACGGCCAGGGGGGGCCAGCACTGAGCCTGGGGGGGGCTGGGGGGCAGAGGTGTCCCCTCCAGCCGATGCTGTGGACACAGAGGCACTGACGGCGCTTCCCGATGGCGCAATGGATGGTGTTGGTGCCTCTGAGCCCTGCCCGCCACAGCCACCCCCCCATGAGCCACCCGGTGCCCCCGAGAGCAGCAACCGCACGGCTGAGCCCCCTGGGGGTGTGGCAGTGACCGTGGTGGCCACCCCTGCCGCTGCTCCCCCTTCCTCGTCCTCACTGGAGCTGCTGGCCTCACTCACGCCTGAGGCCTTCACCCTGGACGCCTCCCTCAAGGGCAAGCAGCGGATGAACAAGCAGAACTTCCTGCAGGCACAGCCGGGTGAGGGCCTGCGGGCACCCCGGCCAAGTGATGACCCCCTCAGTATGCTCGACCCTCTCTGGACCCTCAACAAGGCCTGAGGGGGTGGCAGGGTCCCAGACCCCCATATCCCCCTGTTGGGACCCCACTTTGGGACAGGCTCCAAGGGGTGTGCGTGTGGGGTCCTGCCCTGTGCCCCCCCAGCCCCTTATCTCTGTACAGATGTAACTGGCGCTCGCCCCGTTATTTGACTTCAATTCAGACTGACTTTTTCAGCTCTTTGCTACTAAAATAAAGTGAGTTTGATTGGCACGTGCTGACGGCGCGCGGAGGAGGGGGTGCAGCCACGCTCAGGTTAGTTCCATTTACTGGAGGTGTCCTCGTACACGTTACAAAACATGATCCGGTACAAAAAGCGTCCCCTGTACAGAACAAAGCGTACAGCCGGGCTAAGGCCACCCGCGGCGGAGGCGAAGGGCTCCCCGGGGACCCTCCCCCGGCCCTGCTCCCCCGGGGCCCGTGGCGCTGCCTCTACAATCACCAGGGTTCGGTTAACGGACGTCATCGGCATTGATTGACACAAGGGCTGAGAACGGAGGGGAAGGGTCCGGCCCTGGCTCTGCTGGTGGGGCAGCAGCCAGGCCCCTGTTGTGCAGCTGTGGGGGGAGCAGAACTCCTGGCCTGCAGTGATGGAGGAATGCAGGGGTCCCCCATGGCTCTGCCAGCCCGCCCCACTCCCCCAGGCCTGCACGCAGGATGGGGGCAAGGGCTGCCTGCCCGCTCCCAACCTGAGAAAAGCCTCCTCTGGCCCCGCAGCGGGAGGAGGAGGAAGGTGCTATTGCTGCAAACTGGGTGAAGGAGAAGCCAGGAAGGGCAGCCAGGAGGAGGGCCAAGTGCCCCAGGGGGCTGGGTGGAGCGAGGGCCGGCACACTCCTGCAGTAATAAATAAATATATACAGCGTATAAATAAATAGGGCAGGGACAGGCTGGGGCCTCTAAGGCACGTGGAGGCCAAGCCAAGTGCCCAGGCGAGGTTGGACCCAGGACCCGCTGCTGCTGGGCTTGGTGCTGGGGCTCGCCACTAGCCCAGGATGTTCTCTGTATGGGGCTGGCTGGGAACACTGCCCTGCTCCTGCCCCACTGCATGAAGGGCTGGGAACAGCTGGACCCTACTGCAATGAAGCTGGACCCAACATGGCACAGCTACCACAAAGCAACAGGTACTGAGGCTCCCCAGCACCTGCCACTGTTGCTCCGTCTCCCCAACCAGCAGAGCCACTCCACTGCTCCTCATCCCCATTCTGAGCAGGGTGCCAGAGCATCCCCAAACTCCTCTGTGGCCCCAGGACTGTTGCGCATCTGCAGAGCCCACATGGAAGATGCTGGAGCGGGGCAAAGAGGCCCTGCAGGCCATTCGGTGGGAGACAGAGCAGTTTACAAGGTGAGATGGCAACAGAGGCAGGGGCAGCGTGATGGAGCTGGTGTCACTGTCCCCTCAGGTGCCCACCTCTCCCCTCCAGCCAGGCTCCGGCCCATCCTCCTCAGTCCAGTTTCTCCAGTACTGAGGGCACATAGACCAGGCTGAGCTCGCTCCCAAAGTTGCAGACGATGGCAGCGTTCTCCAGCACCAGAATCTGCCGCGCCGGCTGCGACTCATTGCTCTTCCCCAGGTAGACGGTCTGAAGCAGGTCACCATAGCCGATGTCCCAGAAGGAGACGCAGCCCTGGCCACCGGTCACCAGCAGGTTGTCGGAGATGACGCCCAGGCTGGCACCACAGCCCATCTCCTGCATGGAATGAGAGCGCATCAGTGCACTGAGCCCACTGCAGGTATCCAACAGGGCAGGAATTCCCCCGCGAGGGCAGACAGCAGTCTGTGGCCAGCCTATGCCATCGCTGGGAAGAGGCTGTGGAGCCACCAGGGCTTCTGGTTCCATGGGGTCCATGCAAGTGCAGGAGCACCTTTAACCCTTCCCTGGCTACCAACCTGCTGGATTGAATAGAGCTTGATTCCTGAGCTGCGGTCCCAGATGCTGATGACATCATCCAAGCCACTGCTGATGACGCAGGACGTCGTGCAGGTGAGGGACGTGACGTCCCCTCGGTGGGCATACATGTGGCTGACCTTGCTCCCTGTCAGCACGTCCCACAGGCAGATGGCACCATCCTGGCCACCGCTCGCCAGCACCATTGTCTGCAAGGAGACAGCAGAGCCAGGTCAGGAAGCTCAGAGGAGGGCAGCGACCTCTGCAGCACAGCCCAGGGCTTCGGTGTGCCACAGACACAAGAAGGGGCTGAGCACACAGGCCAGTTCTGTATAGAAGCACTTGCTGAGCACCAGCATGGGTACAGCAGAAACAGGGCTTTCCTGCTCCAAACAGGGCAGGGAAGCAAAACCATGTCTAGGCAACAGGTGAGCTGTGTGGGAACCAATCCCATAACGGTTTGGGTTGGAGAGCCATTTAAGTTCATCCAGTTCCAACCACCCTGCCATGGGCAGGGACACCTTCCACTAGACCAGGTTGCTCCAAGCCCCGTCCAACCTGGCCTTGAACACTGCCAGGGATGGGGCAGCCACAGCTTCTCTGGGCAACCTGTGCCAGGGCCTCACCACCCTCACAGGGAAGAACTTCTTCCTCAGATCCCATCTCAGTCTCCCCTCTGTCAGGTTAAATCCATTCCAACTTGTCCAGTCCCTTCCTGCCCTTGTCAAAAGCCCCTCTCCAGCTTGTGGCCCTTTAGGCACTGGAATCTACTCCAAGGTCTCCCTGGAGCCTTCTGTTCTCCAGGCTTGTAAGTCACAAGGCGAGTACGCAGTCGCGGTGCTCAGCAGCACCTCTGCATGCTTGGAGAAGCACACATCAGCTTCCCCAGATGCAAACCAGGAGAGCGATTCCTCTGACTGAAGCAGTGGCTCAGCAGCCAGATGTAAAGGCTGTTCTGCACCTTACCTGGTCAATGTACACGGCTGTGATGGCTCCCGAGTGACCCTGCAGTGTGAATAAACAGCATGAGTCCTCCAGCCGAAACACCTGCAGGGTGGAGGAGGCAGAGGTAAGTGTCCATAGGGCAGCCACGTCCTAGAGCCACACTGCTAATGAAGCATCTGATCCCACTTTATCCTCCTTACTGCTGTCCCCCTCTCCCAGAACTGTAGCCTGTCAGCAATTCAGGACAGTGAGGAAGGGGCAGGGAGCAATGGGGCAATGCCTGTTGGGAAGTGACATGAGCGGCTGAAGGGGACAGCTGCTGCTGGAAGGGATTAGAAGACAGGGGGTACCCCAGAACCCAGACCTGGCTACTCCTGAAGTCACCCAGCCCCAAAGCAAGAGAATCTCTTGCTTTGCTTGGGCAGGCAGCTCACACAGGGCTCTGTCTTTCCACCCCCTCTGAGGGTATCCAGCAGACAGATACAACATGGGAGCTTCAGGAATGCACTAGACTGGCCTCCAACCACCCCACCCCAACTGCTCACCTACCTCTCGCACACACACATCAGCTCCGGCCCCTGCCCACACAGGAGAAGAGCTCATTTCCCACAGTGGCAACGGGATGGAAAAGCACACACACCCCTTCGGTTACAGGGCAAAGCCTTACCCTCAGAGTGTGGTCCTGGCTCCCAGTGACCAGCCGCCCTGCTGCAGCCTTCAGTGCCGTGATCGGCTTCTGGTGGGCACAGGACACGGTGTGGGTGAGCTGACACAGGATGATGTCGCTGCTGCTGAACACCGGTGAGGACGGGATACTGCTCCTGCTTGGGGCTCCTGTGGTGAGACACGCAGGAAATCCTCACTGCAGCGGGTGCAGCCTTACGCTCCAGAAGTAAGAGCACCCAGGCTTTGAGCAACCTGGTCTAGTGGAAGGTGCCCATGCCCACGGCACAGACATGGAACTGGATGAGCTTTGAGGTCCCTTCCAACCCAAACTATTCCAGGATTCTATTCTATGATCTTATGACTGGAATTTAAACCTGGTTCTCCTCCAAGGAGCCGCACACTCAGCACTCTGGCTGGCACCAACAGAAGCTACAGCTGCCCAGTGCTCAGGAAAACCTGAAGTAGGGGTCTCCAACAGCGTCCTCAGCAGCAGAACTCGGCTCTGAAGAGCAGCGGCCCCTACACTATCAGTCTCTGCAAGACTGAGGTCCCTGAAGCCCAAGAGCTCTGCAGTTCCCTGGTCATAGGCAGAACATAGAGCTGTGCACAAGGCTCTCCACACTCCATAGGGAAAAGTAATTTCCACAGGCAGTCCCTTCCTGCAGAGCCTGCTCTACTTCCACATCTACAGCTTGCAGGGCCCAGGACATCCCTCCAGGAATGCAGCCATTCTCCCAGGGTTTCTCTTCCCTCCAGGTGCCTCCAGAACCAAAGCAGCCACTACACTGCAAACTGGTTACACCAAGTTTTGTGTGTGGTGCTTTTGTGTGCGGGGGGTACATGGTGTAGAAGATGTGGGAGGTGAAGGTGATAGGGCAAATACACCTTGCTGAAGGAGAGGTGAGGAATGGGAGAGGAAAGAGGTATGGGTCAGAGCTGACCCTGGAATGGATGTCTCAGCCTCCAGAGCTGTGCACTGGAGAAAACCCACACTTGAGGCACCCTCCCTATATACGGAACTCCCAAAGTATCCCTGTGCTCTCCACAGCATCTGGCTCAGCATCCTGAGGCAGCACAGGGAGTTTTGGAGCAGGGTGCTATTATGAAAGCTGAAGTTGGTGTGAGGTGAAGAAGAGTCAGGTACTGGGAGGCAAGGGGAGAGGAAGAGGCTCGGAGAGCTTGCATGTGCACAGCATGCTCAGGCACTCGCTTACCTCGGAACTGCAGGTGGTTCAAGGATGTGTGTGTGTCTAGCGAAAAGAAATCTAAAGAGCCATTCAACCGGGCAGCAACGATCCTGAGGGAGAAAGGCAGGCACGTGAGGAGAGACCCTTCCCCGCTCCAACAGTGAAAGGAGCCTGGACACCAGACACCAAGGCAGAGCACCAACCATGCAGACTTCCCCTGTGAGGATTCCCTTCCTGACTGCAAGGAAGAGGGCTTGGGAATGATATTAAGCTCAGACTGCAGAATGAACTGGCAGATGGCACTGTCTCTTGATTAACAGCACACGGAAACAAGTGACCCAAAGGTTCAACACCCAGCCCTGAATTATTCTGTATATTCAGCTATGACAAAGACTGAGTATCTGTATGGAGAAGCGGCTGCTGGAACAGAGCTGGACCCAGGAAAGTGTGCTCCACCAGGCCCAGCTTGAGAGGCTGATGCATGGAAAGAAAGGGACTTCTTCCATGAGGGTGGAAGAGAAGCCAGAGCCAGAGAAGAGCTGTGGCTGCCCCATCCCTGGCAGTGTTCAAGGCCAGGTGGGATGGAGCTTAAAGCAACCTGGTCTAGTGGAAGGTGTCCCTGCCTATGGCAAGAGGTTGGAATTGGATGAGCTTTAAGGTCCCTTCCAACCCAAACCAGTCTGGGATTCTGACTTCCCAGCTGAGCCTCTGCCAGCTGGAGCTGTTGGACCTCTTGTGCCAGGAGGCTTAGAGCCGGGGTCCTGCCTTACACCATGCGTTCTCCTCTTGCAGGAGAAGACTGAGCACACCACAATTACCTGTTGTTCAGGAAGACGAGCGCTGTGATGCCAGATTGACCTTCATCATTACTGCTGCGGAGTGTGCCCTCGATAGCATCCCAGACCTGGAAGGAGAAGGGGTTACTGCTGCGATCAAGGTCAGGAGAGCATCATACATCAAGGAGATGTGTGATCCACGTAACAGCCACACACATCCCCCCCAGCTCCCTTAACTGCCTGATTTTAATGAAGGAGCCTGCACCCAGCTCCGTCCTGGCACTAGTAATTACAACACGGGGCTCCCACAACAGGAGGGATGTATGATCACATCATCCTCTTCTTCCTTCTGGTGCTACTTCCACTAAATTGTAACTAATACTTCAAAACCTGCCCACCTTTCTTACCGGGGTCACCAAAGATGCTACTAAACACATGCCCTGTGGCAGCACAGGCTCCGGTTGCATGGCCCCTCATCCCCATCTCCACAATACCCCTCCCTGCTCCTGCTGAATCGCACATCTGCCCTGTTCTGAGCATGATGCAATCTTGTGATGTGGGCTGGAGACAAGATTCGGCAGCAAAATTCAGTCAGTCTTGAGGGAGCTGCTTGGGAGAAGTTATCTGAACTCAAAAGGACAAAGAAACACAATAGAGTGGCCTGTGTCTTTGGTAGGAAGCATTAGAGCCAGGTTAAAAATCACTGACAGATTTACGTCAAAATACATTTGTTTAAAACATCCCAAAACTCACCATTTATTCTGAAGGAAAAATTCTAACCTGATTTCCAAAAATAAAATGAAGATCGAGCTAATTCTGGAAGTTTCTCATTGGAGGAGATCTGAATTTCTGATCAAATTTTGCTTCAAAACCTGTATCATTCCTACAGAATTCCTATTGATTTTACCTTATATTATGACTGACCAGCCACATCACTTACAGACATGGCAAGCTTTAGTGCTCTCTAGAGCACCACTGCTGCAGCAAGCCTTGCTCCTCACCTCCAGCTTCCCGTTACTCCGGCCGGCCACAATCAGATTCCCTTGCAGGTCCAGGCTCCAGACAGAGCTCTCCAAGTCTCCTCCCCAGGAAGGAAGCGGTGAGGCTTTGTCAAATCCCGTAAAAGATTCATCCCCCAGGCTCCTCCTGCGGGCACTGCAGCCTCCCTCCTCGCTCCCACAGCCCAGGGAGCGGGCTCTGCTGCTCCCCGTGCAGAATCCAGCTTGTCCATGCGGGCCTGAGAGGCCTGTGAAGCTCATGGAATTGGAGGAGCCGTGCTCTTCATACGCTTTACCCACCAGGCTGCTGAAGTCATACCCGGCCTCCTTCTGGCGACTGCCCACCGAGCGGAGCCGCGTCTCAGACTCGGCCACCTTCACCTGCTCAGAGAAGTTGGTGTCAATGAGAGATGTGAGGTCTGGCTGGTCACAGAAGAGCGGTGGCTGCGGAGGGCTGAGCATCCTTTTGAGCTGGTGACTGTTCTCAAAAGAGTCGTCCAGACCGTTCTTGCCATCGGGACTGTGATCCCAGCTTTCCTGGTAGTCAAAGATGCCGCTGCTGTCTCGTCGCAACCTAAAACACAGTATTAAGCATCCAGCCCTCCTGCCTCTGCTGATGGAGAGGGCTGGTTTCTCACACAGGGCTTTGCATCAGCTGCTGAGCAGCATGACCCCACTCACCTTGGTTTGGGAATAACAGTGAGGCAGTCACCAGTCTGAGCATCCCACACACGGATCTGGCCCACCAGGCAGCAGCTGACGAGCAGCATCCCATCACTAGCCAGACATTCGATGTCCTGGGAAGGAAGAGCAAGCACAGGTGAGGCCATCGCACCACTGAGGCCTCCGGATCCTGACAACCACCTTCCATGTGGCTGAGGAATTACACAGATGATAAATTATGTCTAAACTCTGTGGCTGACGGAGAAACCTAAGGATATGCCGAGAACATGAGTAGATCTTTGCCTTGCGTCTAGATGTGCTCTAGACTGCTGCAAATCAAACAGATTCTGCCTGTCTCCCCTTTCCCTGACCAAGTACAGCCCAAAGAGACAGCAGAATCAGGAAAGAGGTGCAGCTTCTCTGGAAAACACCATACAGCATTTCAAGCTCTGACCAGATGTCTGAATTCTTTGTTTCATCTCTGAGTAGAAAGAAACATCTTTCCATTCAAGAAAACAGAGTGAACTGAGCAAGCAGCACACTCCCCTGCAAGCCCATGGATGGATGCTTTTAGCAATGGAAACAATATTTAACAGCTCAAACCTACGCACTAACTTCTGGGAAGCAGGAAGAAAGGATCCAATAGGCATTAAATATCAGGAAACTAGAGCTAGCCCAGTGAAGAGGGCTGGATCAGCCCAGCTGACGAGAGCCAAAAGAAAAGGTAGTAACAGCAATTGCAAAAGGCTGGGACCAAGCCCCAGGAAGAAATGGAGAAGTGCTGCAGGAAACTTCATGCTACAATATCCTGAAATACATATGTAGCACCTGGCTGGGTGTTGGCCTCCACTGCTGTGCTGCGCTAAGGCTGCAAAGCGGCTGTGAACTTTGTGGGGTCTGTTGTTTAAATAATAACCCAAGAAAAGAGAAGATGCGTGGCACAAGTCAGTAAAATGCCTTTCTTGTGAAGACCACTCCCGTCCCTACATGGACCTACCATGAGGTGACCCCTGAGCACCAAGGGGACAATCTCTGTCTCGGGTGGGGAGTAGCCATAATCGTCACAGGGCAGGTCCCCCCTCTTCCTCCGGCTGTGTGAGATCCCGTTCTGCCCATAGTTCTTGGGGCAGAACACCTTGTACAGGCAGAAGAGCAGGAGCACCAGGATAATGCCCGAGGCCAGACCCAGAGCAGCCACCCTGGTGGGGAGACAAAGGGAAACAGAGACAAAGAGAAGGTGAGAGAAAAGATCTGATTACTATTCCACAGAGAGACTTTGAAAAATACCATGAAAGTATCACACACACTCCTGGTCCATAGTGATTTGTGCAAATGAAGAGGTTTTTTAATGGCAAAACGACCATTTCCACAAGATCTCAGCTTTCTCAAGAAGTACACAGCAATAAGACTTTAAGAAGACAGGGATGAGGGTAACACACAGCCAGATCGCCAGTTTGGACAGCAAGCTGTGAGTCCGTCCTCTCAGTAGGAAAGGAAGGTCCTTGGGCTGGCGTGGAGTTCTACAAGGCCAAGTGCAAGGTCCTGCACATGGGTCAGGGCAATCCCAAGCACAAACACAGGCTGGGGGAGACTGGATTGAGAGCAGCCCTGAGGAGAAGGACTTGGGAGTGCTGGTCCATAAGAAGCTCCCCATGACCCGTCAGTGTGCACTTGCAGGCCAGAAACCAACCGTGTCCTGGGCTGCATCACCAGCAGCGTGACCACCAGGCTGAGGGAGGGGATTCTCCCCCTCTGCTCTGCTCTGGTGTTCCCTTCCAGCCCTGCATCAAGCTCTGGGGTAACAACATAAGAGGGACTTTTGACAAGGGCAGGTAGGGACAGGACAAGGGGGAATGGCTTTAACCGGACAGAGGGGAGATTGAGATGAGATCTGAGGAAGAAGTTCTTCCCTGCGAGGGTGGTGAGGCCCTGGCACAGGCTGCCCAGAGAAGCTGTGGCTGCCCCATCCCTGGCAGTGTTCAAGGCCAGGTTGGACGGGGCTTGAAGCATCCTGGTCTAGTGGAAGGTGTTCCTGCCCATGGCAGGGGGGTGGAACTGGATGAGCTTTAAGGTCCCTTCGAACCTGGGGTTCTAGAATTCTATGACTTACTTGTAAAGAGTGACATCCTGGTGCCCTTGCAGCTTGGATGAGGCTTGGTCAGGCTGAGCTTGAGCATCCAGCTTTCCGCTGCTTGAGGACAAGAATGGGTGGTAGCGGTTTGCCTCCTGGGGATGCCGCACCTCTAAGGCCTCTTGTGGGTTCAGATACAGCGTGACAGGGATTGCTGGAAGGATGCTGATGTACCTGAGGGAACAGAAAGATGAGAACAGCTTAGGAACAACAAACACAAAACCTCACAAATATCCTAACAGGTAACATAGATCATCCCCTCGCCAGCAGCCAAGGTCTCAGCATGCACTTTCAGAGCAGTGGTTTTAGGTATTCTAAACTGAAGACCTCCTTTGACACCTTTTTCTCTGAAGATATTTCCTAGGTCTTAACCCTTAACTCCATGGGAGAGGTTAAGAGCCACCAGTACAATGAACTACTGATGAGATCAAATGTATCACACAGACTGAAGTAGGGATATAGCCATCTGGTCCAGTTTCCTGTAGGTCAGAAGATCTCACCGAGAAGTTTCATCAGCTCAGACGTCTCTGTTCCTCACACGCATCACCCCCATCGTTCACAGATGACTACCTATTGTTTTACAAAATTCTAACCATCACCTCCAGGGTAAAGGAAGACAACAGGCAGGTTGAACCGCTACCACCTCTTCTTACCTTCATTACACCCAAGGGCACAGAGAGAAACACAACCCTTATTCTCAGACAGACAGCCCTGGAGAGTTTGGTCCCTCTGCACCACAGAGGAGGGCCTTTACACTTCTGGAGTAAGTCACATGGAACACAAATTATCTAACTCAGAAGGATAAAGGACAGATGAAAGAAAAAACGCTTGGGGTCAAGTCCACAATTCAAAGTGCTGCGGCGCTCGATGTCAGCCCACTTGCCTTTTGGCCAGAGTGATGTTGTAGTAGCTGAAGAGGGATGGCCAGTGTCTGAAGGAAAGTTTCCTCCAAATCTCTTCATCCTCTGCTCCCCAGGTAACCTCTGCTTCAGCTCCAAGCTCCGTCTGTCCATTCCCTTTGCCCTCTGGTCCTTGGGCCCAAGTGTGCTGGTTTGTCTCCAGCCTACTCAGGGACTCCAGCCCCGACTTCTGCTCATGCTGCTGTGTCTGGTTTTCCAACAGCTGTATTGGGTCCGATGGGAAGACTGAGAGATCAATCTTGGGGTCCCCAGCAGGTAGGACCCCTCCAGGAACAGGCATCGGAGGCAGACCTGCCTCACCCAAAGGACTTTGTTCGGTGACCTGTGACGTGAGGTAGGTGCGTAGACCAGCAGGATCCGTGTAAACCAGGATTCCAATCCAGATCACCGTCCCAGCCTACAGAGGATGAGCAGAGACAAGCCCATTAGTTAAGGGCCTTCACACTCCGCCTCCAGGCACCTCACCAGTTCTCTGAGCTGATCAACAGCTGATTCCAGCCCAGGGTACACCCTGCACTTAAGTCTTACTCTCAGCAGACACTTACCCTCTAAGAGGATTAGTGATTGTACAAGGGGTAATGGGTTTAAACTTAAACAGGGGATGCTCAGGTTAGATATAAGGAAGAAGTTCTTTACTGTGAGGGTGGTGAGGCACTGGAATGGGTTGCCCAGAGAAGCAGTAAAGGCTCCATCCCTAGCAATGGTCAAGGCCAGGTTGAACAGAACTTTGGGCAACATCATATAGTTTGAGGTATCCCTGGCCACGGCAGGGGCTTGGAACTGGATGAGCTTTAAGTCCTTTCCAACCCAAACCACTCTATGATCCTATGACTGGGAGAGGTTGCACAGACAAAACTGAGCATTACTTTTCTGTGAGCCATCCAACTCAACCTGATGGCAACCCACTTGTCCCACATAAATGAACAGCGGGGAGGAGACTCCTCACTGGTGCTGGGACCAGCACCTCTGCCACCCTCAAATTGGGCTGGAAAGGCTTAATTCAGGTTCTGGGTCTTGAACTCCACCAGACCTACTGCAGCAGCCTTGCTTCACAGACTGATGTGTTAGTTGAATTTAAACTGCCAGCAGCGTTAGCTGACAGTAACAGACTGGACCAGCTTGTGGAGCTGAGGAGTACCCAAATTCTTTCACTTGCATTATAGACATTCAGAACAGGGATGGAGGGGGCAAGCAGGGGCAGTAACTGGTGTAACCACTGCAGTTACACCTGCACAAGGAAAAGCCTCAGCCTGTCACGTAGCAAAATACCTCCATGTCTTTAGTCCACACTACCTGCAGGAACTAAAACCATGATTTCTGCTCTGTAGAAGTCTTCCCTCCCTGCTCATAAGGTCCTTACAAACCCGCTTATATAAAAGCAGATTTTTGTCTCAAAGCAAATATCAGAAAATTATCCACTACCATCATGCAAACAGCAGAGCCCTGCCGCTGATGCGTGCACAGTGATGTGCACCTCTTGAACTGGGTTTACCACAGGGCAGCGTAAGTCTTGCAGTGGAACAAGGATGCGTGACAATGTTGGTCTGTTTTCCCCCCCAAAAGCCTATTTGGTTTGGATTAGTGTGCAGGAAGGGACACCAGCTAACAAACCCCGCACTGCTCACCATGATGAGCCTCTGGGCCAGGCGGGTCCTGGCGAAGAAGTAAATGACGCGCAGCCTCTTTGGCAAGCGGAGGTTCCTGAAAGAGGAGGGCTGCAGGGTGATGGTGTGGGGGGTGGCAGGCCGCATCGCCGGCTGCCGCTCGTAGCGCTGAGAGCGGCTGACAGGCTTCGCTGGGGGCAGGCAGGCTTCTGCTGGCAACCGCTTGTTCAGGTCAGCGAGCTGCAGAGAGAAGAGCAAACGTGGGAGAGCTGCACTAAGGAGATCCCTTGAGAGAAATGTGTGCACAGGCCTATGTCTGACACAGGGTCCCCACTTTCTCCCTCAGGACAATCTGTCCCAGCTTCTCTCCAGCACATAATGTCTTCTTCAAGCAGCCATGGTCATCTGCCACCATGTCTGCTTCCAGCCCACTTCACTGAATCACAGAATGGTTTGGGTTGGAAGGGATCGTAAAGCCCATCCAGTTCCAACCCCCCCACCGTCCACTAGACCAGGTCGCTCCAAGCCCCATCCAACCTGACTTTGAGCACTGCCAGGGATGGGGCAGGCACGGCTTCCCATTTGTCTTATCCCTGCCCTCTAAGGTCTCCCTGGAGCCTTCTCTTCTCCAGGCTGAACAAGCCCAACCTTCTCAGCCTGTCCCCATAGCAGAAGTGCTCTAGCCCTTTGGGCATATTTGTGGCCTCCTCTGGCTTCGCTCCAACAGCTCCAGCTCCTTCTTATGTTGGAGCCCCAGAGCTGGATGCAGGACTGCACGGGGGGGTCTCACAAGAGCAGAGTAGAGGGGGAGAATCCCCTCCCTCAACCTGCTGGTCATGTTGCTGGTGATGCAGCCCAGGACATGCTTGGGTTTTTTACCTCAAATCTGCGTTGTTTATTTACCTGAAGGTATCTTGTTCCCTCAGGTGTCCTGCCCCTAGTACCTGTACATATCTAACCAGCAAGTACTGCCCCAGAACTTTTATGGCTTGGTCTTCTCTGTTTAGTGTGAAAAATCACAGGCTGTGCTTCCTTTATCCTACTCCAACGGCAGAGAAGGAAAACCCAAGGCAAACCCCCATGTTCTTGGCCCTTCCTTACCTCCATACGGCGAATGTCAATGGACAGCACAGTAGTGAAGAAAAACATCTGTAGAAAGAAGTCAGACACGAGGCCAACCACAGCAAAGAGGCAGAATTCCTGCATACGGGACACACAAATTAGCTATGGTGACAACAATAAGTATTCCAACTTCAGAAAAAGGAAAACTCAGCAAACTCTTGCCCAGAGTGCAGGCCTGGGCGTATCTGACTGACAAATTCTGTAATCCATAACTTGTAATAGCTGAGAGTTTCATGCTAGGAATGCCTGTGTGAAAACTCAAGAGTGTATTTACTCGGATTCACACTCATTGTTCTTCGTAGCCATAAAACATCACAGCACCATAAGAAAAACCAGCAGAGGATGTTTTCCCAGTTCACAAACCCATGGCAGGGCTCCAGCCAGAGCTCTCAGCCTCCAGCATTGAGTTTCCTGCCTTTTATCAATAAACCTCCACCCTGATTTAAAATTCCTCTGGGAACACAGGTTGCCCAGGAACCGCATCAATCTCTCTCCAACCATAGACGGACCACGGAAGTCCTGTACCCCTGTGTACTTGTTTGTAGTCATCCTCCAGGGCTCCAACTAAAAAGGTTCTGCTTAAATCACACTTTTGGCTAACGTCTGTTCGATGGGCAAATTTCGCCCCTGGAAAAGAAGTCCCATACCCACCCTCAAGAGTTCTCTAAATAACAAATAGATGGGAAAAAGCCGGTGCTCATGAATTTCCTGTAATGCTCTGCTTTCCCCAGCAGGTGTCACTGCAGAAACAATGACAGAATCCTAGAATCCTAGAATGGTTTGGGTTGGAAAGGACATTCAAAGCTCATCCAGTTCCAATCCCTTGCCACGGGCAGGGACACCTTCCTGCTCCAAGCCCCATCCAACCTGGCCTTGAACATTGCCAGGGATGGGGCAGCCACAGCTTCTCTGGGCAACCTGTACCAGGGCCTCACCACCCTCACAGGGAAGAACTTCTTCCTCAGATCTCATCTCAATCTCCCTTCTGTCAGTTTAAAGCCATTCCCCCTTGTCCTGTCCCTTCCTGCCCTTGCCAAAAGCCCCTCTCCAGCTTTCTTGTTGGCCCCTTTAGGCACTTGAAGCTGCTCTGAGGTCTCCCCAGAGCCTTCTCTTCTCCAGGCTGAACACGCCCAGCTCTCTCAGCCTGTTTCCATAGCAAAGGTGCTCCAGCTCTCGGAGCATCTTTGTGGTTTCCTCTACATTCACTCCAATAGCTACATATCCTTCTTATGTTGGTGGCGGTCATGGTGAGCTTCTCATGAACCAACACCCCTAAGTCGTTCTCCTCAGGGCTGCTCTCAACCTAGTCTCCCCCAGCCAGTTTTTGTGCTTGGAATTGCCCTGATCTAGGTGCAGGACCTCACACTTGGCTTTGTAGAGCTTCATGAGGTTTGCACTGTCCCACTTCCCAAAATAAGGATTAAAAGATTCTGCTCAGCACCAGAAATGCAGTCAGCTCCCAAGTCCCTCTGTAAAACAAATGCACACTCTTGCCCTAATCCCTGTTAGTGCCAAGGGCCATCCCCTCTCCCCACTACACTCAAAACTTCACAGCAACTTAGAATTAAAGTATTTGGAGAAGCAGCTTGTTTCCCTTGAAGGTACAAATTCCTGTCAGGACCCAAAAAAGACCTTGTAAAAATGGGGAGATTAAGAGCTGAACGTAAGCAGGAGTAAAAATGCTTGGGCTAAACAAAAGACTACAGAATCTGGCCCCCACTTGCAGGACAGAGCTGGCAGACACCCACTGCTGTTCACTGCCTGCGCTGGTGCCCCAAGGGTGGCATTCACACTGCCTGCAGACCAAGCCAGGCCACATCCAGCTAAGAGGAAGGAGAGAAGCCGCAGAGATTGATTTTTGTTCTTCTCCTTCATATGTCCATCCCAGCACCTTCCTGGAAGCCAACATCAGTCCAGTGAAATGAAAAGGGTGGCATGACAGGCTACCTAAAACCTTCAAAGAAACCTTGAAGCCTCCCCATCCTGTCCAAACTGTTCTTGAAACATAAGCAATCAACAGATACATCTGACACAGGGTTTTGAAAGCACAAGGCTGAAAACTCAACCCAGATTTCTCTCTGGGAGAAAACCAGAAGGAAAGCAACATCCATCTGGATTTCACCCAGACCTTGGCAAACACAGGCTCCCCCAGTGGCAGGCTCTGCATGGAGAGAGATGAATTCTGTTAATGCTTCCACTTACTCCACACAGAATCAGGC
The DNA here is from genome assembly GCF_028554395.1 of Pezoporus wallicus. Taxonomy (NCBI): domain Eukaryota; kingdom Metazoa; phylum Chordata; class Aves; order Psittaciformes; family Psittacidae; genus Pezoporus; species Pezoporus wallicus. Next base: position 764,364 of record NW_026637044.1, on the reverse strand, counting down.
ACCTGAAGCTGCTACCCTGGAAATCTACAAACTTCTTACACTCGAATACTGCAAACCCTATGGCAAACCCCAAAGTTACTTCAGCGGGTGCAGAATGGGCTGTTGGCGTGTGACCTTCAGAAGAAGGTAGCAAATAAGAGATGGAAAGCACAGGATGAGGGCCTTCAACAGCAACACAGTGCCAGGAGAAGAGGGGTCTCTGCACACATGCAATGCAAGGCAAAAGCATTTCATTGCTGCTCACAGTTATGAGAGAAGGTGTCCCTTCCCCTGGCAGGGGGTTGGAACTGGATGAGCTTTAAGGTTTCTTCCAACCCAGACCATGCTATGATTCTATGAATTAAGTGGATGCACAGTTCTCACCTGAAGCCAAACTATTTTAGGACAAGGACAGCCATGGCAAACATAGAAAATTCCTTTCTGCTACATGAGTTGCACTAGAGTAACTGATTAAAATAAGACCCATTACAGCCCTTGGGGCAGGCGAGAGCCTTCAGCAGAGAAATGCCTCCCTCTTTTGTCATTCCCCATACCAGAGAGCACCTGCATGACCCCAGCACCTCATAGCCTGAGCAAAGGTCCCTGCCAGATTTACGCAGCCTGGCTCTCTTCCTGCCAGATTTCCTTGGACTCTGCGACGTGACTACAGCACATTATCTGTACAGTGTCCTTCACTCTCAAGGACCAAGATAAGGGCTTGTACCAGCCTTCAGCAGAGCAGCTGTTAAGTCTTTTAACAGAGAGCATCCCTGCCGGATTCCTCCTCTGGAGAAAGCAAGCATCCAAGGAAAGACAGGATCATGGGGACAGCAGAGACTGGATTAGCAAAGGGTAGATTTAGATTAGACACTAGGAAGAAGTTCTTCCCTGTGAGGGTGGTGAGGCCCTGGCACAGATTGCCCAGAGAAGCTGCGGCTGCCCCATCCCTGGCAGTGCTCAAGGCCAGGTTGGATGGGGCTGTAAGTGGAAGGTGTCCCTGCCCATAGCAGGGGGTTGGAACCAGGTAAGCTTTAAGATCCCTTCAATCCAAACCCTGTGACTCTATTCTATATCATCACATGTGTCAAAACACTGTCATAGGCAGGAGTACTTTAATAGAGATAACACAGGGGTGGGGGCATTCTGTCACTGCTTCCCATAGTTCTACTGACCCCACCACCTGACTCTGCCTTGTCCCTTTGATCACAACTCCTCTATCTCCTGTCACCAGTGCACTGTGCAAGCTCCTCTCCAGCAGAGAGCAACACGAGATGTGACCTGTCGCGGCAGTGTCCCCATGGCAGGGTTGCTAGCACTACACTCGCTCCACAGACACCGTCAGATTTCACTTTCTGAGGTTAAGCAACATAGCCATGAAACAAGAGGCCAAAAGATACTGATACAGCACATGAATGAGCCCAGTTTAGACCCAAAGGATGGATCGTGTCAATGTCTGAGCTGAGCAGTCTCTGCAATCAGCTTCAAATACAAACAAGATCTGGCCATGACAGATGGCCAGCTGTAGCCTGGGGATTTCCACTAAAGCTCCTCTTTTGCTGTCCTCTTGGGATACTGAGAGAGCAGCTCAGGAACCGCCAAGTTCAACTTGGAATGCTCCAGTCCCACCTGAATGTTTAATCCTCTTAGATTATCCTAGGCTTTAATCTGCAGGCCCTACTGGGGAGTCCCTGATGTTAAAGCAAGGATACACACAACTCACCCCACTCATGAAGGCCACCTACACGGTGGCCAGCGACAACCTAGTGAGGTCCCAGAGTAGCCTCCAGCTTATGCAGACACTGGGTGCTCCTGCCTTTGCTTGCTGACTGCACCTGCTAGGAATTTCCAGAGAGAATGGGCTGACAGCTCCCTGAAGTCTGGATGCAGAGGTGCTATAGCATTAGTGATGAGGATTTGTCTAGGCAGCACTGCCAGTCAGGTGGCCCACCAGGAGCAAGCCCTGTGTGGTCAAGGATCAGAAATCAAATGCCATCAGGCTCCTGATACAACTCAGCAAGCACAGTCCTAAAAAGGGAGCTGTGCAGCAGAGAAAGCAACACACTGTGAGGCAGTAGACCTGGATGCTATTTTCAGTGCAACACAGACCTAACGACATGACCCCTGACAGATCATTCTACCTTGAGGTTTTGGTTTACCCACCCATGAAAACAGAGGCGGTGGTATCAGTGATTGCAAAAACCCATAGATTTGTCAGTCTGGCAAAAGAGCTCCAGGCGGGCTGCCCACCCTAATTTGTAAAGCAGGTATTTTGCAGTAGGGTTTTGTTTTTTCCTTACATCCACTTACAAGGTGCAGCTCATGTGTCTGGGTCACCAGCAACTGGAGCATATCAGTGTTGGCGTGTGATCACTAGTGACTGTTGAGCCAAGCAGCTGCTGAGCAGAGTGAGTGGCCTGGGAGACAGGAATGTGTGTGTTCCTGAGCTACAGAGATGGAGGAGTTGGAAAACAGATAGACGAGGGGCTCCAGGCTAACTGCCAGAGGGACTGTGGGCAACTGAGAGACTCCAGAAAACAGTGCACAAAACAGTGCAAACTGAGACCAATCAATCACACTCACCTGGATGGCAGGGACAAGGGTGAAATACCCGATCAAGATAATCCCAAGCTCTGTTGCCATGTTCTTCATAATCGACCAGCTCTCATTGCTCAAACCTGGAGAAAGAACACCAAAAGGCAGGTAAAAGGAGACTGTTCACTAATAGACAGACATGAGCATAACAAAAAAGGAACCGAATTTTCTTTCTTCAAAATTAGGTATCTACAGACAATAGGCAAAAAGGCACTTTCAGACTAAAACTCCCCTGACCTATTTTGAATATCAAAGTCAAAGAGTTGGATTGCAGGCTCCCAATATCTTTATTCGTGGGATTATTTTGTCCCTGCTATACAAAACAGATGTGAACAGGCTGGAGAGGGTCCAGAGAAGAGCTACAAAAATGATCCAAGGACTGAGAAACTATGCTTTTTCAGCATAAAAAAAGGCTGAGAGAGCTGAGTTCAGCCTACAGAAAAGAAAGCTCAGGGGAGACCTTATCACCATGTTCCAGTATTTAAAGGGTGGCCATGAAGAACATGGAGACTCCCTTTTTACAGGGAGGGAGTTCCATGGAAAAGACAAGGGGTGATGGGCACAAGTTACACCTGGGGAGATTCCAGCTGACACAAGAGGAAAAATTTTCACACAGAGAACAATCAGCCGCTGGAATAATCTCCCAGGGAAGTGGTAACTTCCCAGTGTTGGACACAGCCAAAATTCAGCTAGACAGGGTGCTGGGCCACGCCTTGCCTAGAAAGGTTGGACCAAGGTGATCCTTGAGGTCCCTTCCAACCTGGGATTCTAGGATTCTGTGATTAGCATTAACTAAAGGGAGGTGAGGATGACCCTCAGCTCACAAAACAAATCTCCTGATTTAAGCAGTTAGAGGGGTCTGCACAGGGCAGTACAGGGATTCAGAAGTATAAAGGACTGAGGTTTTGAGCCCTGTTTTTGATCTAGGATACAAACCGTTTGTGGTTTTAAAACTAGGTAGATTTTTCTGGGCATCCCTCTAGAATCTCTCTTCCCTGATGTTTAGAATCATCTTTTAAGTTTGCAAAGTCCATTCAGCCATGGTTTGAGCACACTCAAATCCTTACGCAGGTACAGAGTGCATACATATTAGGGAAGATAGTTTTGTCACAGACTCAGTAGAACTTCTTACGACCTGTGGACTGCCCTTAACAATATTCATGTCACAAGAGGTCAAGGTGCCAAATATCTATACCAGGAGATACAGTTCTCCCTTACCAATGCTTTTTAAACTTGTTCAGCCAATGCTTCAGTCTTTAAAATCAGTGCCCACAATTACAGGTTTCTATTAGCTCTTGGAATTAACAGTACAAAGATTAATAAATACAATTGACATTCCACACACACAGTCCTAGTTTCCTTCATAAACCAGAATTAAGATCATTCCCCATCTCCCAGTCCTTGGTTATCCAAATTTTCTCTCTCTTTAGCCGTTTTCCAGAGCAGAGCCGGCTGCATACCTTGGGCAATGCGTAGCTTCACTTCCAGGTCAACAGGCGTAGAGACAACTGACTTGGTGAGCACCAACACATTCTCTAGGCCAATCACTACAACCAGGTATGGAAATATCTCTCTAGAGGGAAAAGAACCAGAACTGAGAATGAGATCCTGGGTTGAAAAGACAGGAAGAATGCAAGTTAAGCAGCAAACACACATCCCAAAGCCAAGGTCAGGAAACACTATCCAGTGCTCTTAGCCAAATCCCTTCAGATAAAATATTACTCTACGATGAGGTAAGAGTTCTGTATTTCATCTGCTTTGGACAGACATTAACGTTTTTGCAAAGCTGCATCATTTGCTGAAAAATAGCCATTGCAGACCACCACTAAATTAGTCTTTAATGCTTCCCAGGGTTGGGACAGTGCCCTCAGGAAGTCTCTCCAGCGCCTAGTAGAAAGAGCTGCAAATGAAAAAGCAGGGACTTGGAACACCACCGCCAACAGACTCAGTGACAGTTAGCCAGCAGGAGAGCGTGACAACAAGAGGGTAGGGAGCATGGCCCACTGCTGACACTGAAAATCCTGCTAAATCAACAGCTAAGCATTACATTAAACGCAACTTCAAAAGTTAAGAGCTTGGGCAGTGCCTGGTGAAGGTACCCAGTGGGCAAAAGCTTCCATCCCTTGAAGCTGCTCTAAGTAATTGCCTCAGGCAATGAAGGAGACACATGATGACGCACTTCTCTGTTGGGAGGAGAAAGTACATGGAGCTCTGTTCTCCAGTACACCAGGTACCTCGGAAGCCACAACACTGATAACAACACGAAACCTGCATATGCTTATGCATATAAATAAATCCTGACACGGACAGTTACTACCCAAGAGTCAAGAAAACACACTGAAATGGATTTGCCCTTCATGAATATATGCACATACAAAAGTAAGATTACCCAAGGTAACCACCATGAATTTACTCAACTCTTCTTCTCACTCCTAAACTTTTTTCTCTCTTTTGAACGACTGGCAGTCCAAATCAGCGAGAAGAAGCTGTTCTGTGCCAGAACATGGTAGACAGTATATCTCTCCATTTCCCTCCAGCTAAACTTAAGCAAAACTAAAGCTTCCATTGCGGAGGGTACTGGATTTGTGCTGCGCTGGTATGTATGGATCCAAAAGGAGACTGCGTGCCTGCACTCACACCCCTTGGCACATCACTAACAGCCAAGACAGGTAAACGATAGGGTTCCAGAAGAACACCTCCTGCTTCGTGGCATCACCTGCTGTAACCCCAAGGGCCACCTTGCCAAACGCTGGTTTTGATCGCCTCTGGCCATCTGACACGAGCTTCAACAACATTTGCACACATACTGCTGCCAGCAGCCTGCGCCTTACAAGCTCAGCCGGGGAAAAACATCTGTCTGGAACCACTTCTGCTAACTCAGCTACTTCATGCCAGTTGATTCCTTGAACAAACAGCAAGCTGAAACAGCAAGACTGCCACTGAAAGCAAGATCACAGGAAAAATAACCCCAAAACCAAACAACCAAAAAACAAAATCCAAAGAAAAGAAAGCTGGAGAGGAGCTTTTGACAAGGGCCTGTAGGGATAGGACAAGGGGGAACAGCTTTAACCTGATAGAGGGGAGATTGAGATGAGTTGTGAAGAAGAAGCTCCTGGCATGCTCCTTCCTGGAAAGAGAAGGGGCGGAGAGAGGGTGGAGGCACATTTTAATTGATTTACAATGCCAGAGGGGAGATTTAGATGGGATCTAAGAAACAAGCTTTATTTTAATACCTTAGAAAAAACAGCAATGGAAAAGAGCTTATCATAAATACAAGTCCCATGAAAAACAAACACACCCACATCTGGAAGGCTGTGCTGTAAACAAAACAGATCAAAAAGGCTGAAAGCCAGATCAAAGTTGAACCATTCTCTGCACCCTATGCCAGCCAAACCCCAGCGTGCTGCACGGGTGTGTGACACACCAGGAACACTCCGCCTTCCATCAGGAATCAGGGAACTAGAGAGAAAGTGCTCTGGCAGGCACTGAGGAATCAGGAAAAGGTCACCACAAGTGAAAAAACAAACCAAACCTTGTCATCAGACCCCATCAGCATGGAATCCAAGGGTCTTCTGTGTAAATAAAGATGATTTATAAAGTATTGCAAGAATTAAGCAAAGAAATTTTGCTGGAAAATTAGATTATTTTTCTTTTTTTTTAGAAATAAGGACTGAATTAACTCTTGTTATCCTGTAGGATGGATAACTTAGTTTAGCCCTTCTGTATGACAACAGTAAGGGTGACAGTAAACACAGATCTTGATCATCGCTTTACCCATTCCCTTGGAACAGTTCCCATGTATCCACATCCAAATATTGCCTTTTTTCTTGTATTAAAACTACAAACTCCCAGTGGATCGCCTCTGTTTTATTTGTATAGCTCACCGAACAACAGAGTCTTGATCCCTAATTAAGGTTCCAAGGCACAACAGTGGTGAAACCAGAAACAACAACTATTGCATTTTCTGAAGTCAATTATTCATCACACTTTTTAGGCTTCTAGGAGAGGAATTCCTCCATCTAGGACTGGCTCCTGGTAAACTCTCCCCAGCACTCTCTCTGGGGGAGAGACTCACCCCTCAGGGGTCAGACTTTTCAGTGCTCCTGCACCATACAGCTTTAAGGACAGTGATGGCAATAAAAATGAGGGATATTTCCTTAACTACTTATGAAAGGGATCCGAAAGCCGGAAGATTCCAAAAGGAACTTTAATTAATGAGGAATGAACAGTGTAGAACTTGCGTAGGTGAGGTGCCAGTTAAGAGCCTTCTCAAGGGTTTTCAGCTTGACACAAATATAACACGTGGCAGTAACCCCGTAAGTCCCAGATGCCAATTCTGACATGCACAGGAACCCATTAAAAGAAGAGCAGACAACTATCAGTGCTGGATGCGAAGTCACCCTGGCAGCCTCCCAGACACACATACCACAGGTCAGCTCTGCCACCCTTAAAGATTTGCTGAGTATAATGTAACAAACCTCCCTCATCCAGAAGAAAGGTAACAAGTCCTTCTGAATGGCACAGCAAGTCACTGCAGGAGGAAGGTATGGGAGAGCCTATTTAGCTGCCAGGAAATCAAGTTATAAATAAAGTAAACAATTCCTTCTGCTTTAGGCAGAAAAAGCCAACTGCTATGCAATAAAGCATCCCCAGGGAGACTGGGGCCCAGTCAGGTCTATTTGTTGGCCAGCAGAGAAACACATGGTCCTTCAGCCCTGGGAAGCATAATAATTTTGCATAGGAGTGTGTAAAAGAATATCACATAAGCTTATTTTAAAAACACCAGATCTTAAAGATTAAGCACTTAACAGCTGTTTTCAAATTATTTCACCTCCATCTGCCCTTCCTCAGGAAGAGGTCTGTTGCTGGAAACATACCCTCCATTAAGCGTAGGTGTCAAACCAAACAGCGTGCAGAGCCCAACGGACATGAGCAGAGAGCTGAGCACTGTCACCACCGCTGCCAGTGCCAGACCCCACTTCGATTTCACCATGTCAATTTTCCCTGAAATAAAGAATGCAAAGTCTTGGTTACCAAGTAAAAGAAGATAACTTATAAACACAAGAAGGGTTCCTCATCCTGACTTATTTCATCAGGTAGCTTAATACCCTGAACCCAGAAATAATGGTAGTTCAGCCTCAATGAAATGCGGCTCCCAGGCCCTCCCAGTGTGTAAGAAGTACAGTAACAAGGGAAGGACAGAGACATGCACAGCTTGCGGCTCAAACTAGCTCCAGTACAGCACTGCTGAGGCATAAAAAAGGCACTAACCACTGAATGTGGCTTGTTAAAGTCTAAAACCACCACCTCAAAACACGTATTTGATCTGTCTGACAATGAATTAGTCTCTCTAAACTGGAAAAATGTCATTACTAATGGATTTAAAGTTGCCTAAAACAGAAAGCTCCTCAGAAGACATCACAAAGAATACCACCACACTGCTAAGAGGGACAGACTAGCAGAAATCAGATAAACAGGACTATCAATTCTTTCCATGACAGTTCAGGGTACAATTTCAACACCACCTTTCCTGCCGAAACAGGAGGGAACTGCAGGGCACAGACAGGAGTCTCTCTTATCTGTAGGCAGGGAAAGGGCACCGCATCACTGATGCTGCACATAAATTCAGCTGGCAGGTGTGGAGGTGGCTCATTAGCTCGCTCTCCCCTCAGGTCTCTCCACCCCACAAACCTACGTGTGGAGAAGTAGATGTATGCGAAGAGTATAATGTAGGTGGTGACGAGGGGTATCAGCTCAGCAATGCCAATCTCTTCCTTGAAGTGGACATGAACGATGTTCTCCTCTCGCAGCGTGCAGTTAGGGCTGGGATGCAGCAGCTTGAGACGAGAGCGGAGGCTGCTGAGGAACCTGAGCCGGAAAGCGAGCAGGAGGATGTCAATTACACTGTACGCAACAACCAGCACATCATTCCGTGGAGAAACTCAGTGGGTATAGATCAAATAGGAAGAAGCTCCACAGATTCATAGGCTAACAAAGCATGGCTCTCTCTAGGCCTGACTCCTAAAGTCTATTCCTCTGAGGCACAAACTACATGTGCCATATCTCTACTGTGGCAACCTCACAGACCTTGATTTCTATGAAACAGGTAGCTGCGAAAACTCAGCTGGATGCTGGGAACATCAACAAGGGCATCACCAGCAGACGTAAAGATGTCATTGTCCTATTCAGCACTTGTCAGGGCACCCCTGGAATACTGTGTTCAGTTTTGGTCCCCATTATACGAAAAAGATGCGGACAGGTCTCAGGGGAGACCTCATCATCATGTTCGTATTTAAAGAGTGGCCACAAAGAACATGGAGACTCCCTTTTCACAGGGAGGGAGTCACATACAAAAGATGAGGGCTGATGGGCTCCAGTTACTCCTGGAGAGATTCCAATTGGATGCAAGAGGAAAAATTCTCACACTGAGAACAATCAGCCACTGGAATAATCTCCCCAGGGAAGTGGTGACTCCCCAACACTGGACACTGCTAAAATTCGGCTGGACAAGGTGCTGGGCCATGTAGGGTGAGCCATGCTTTCCCTAGAAGGGTTGGACCAGGTGATCCTTGAGGTCCCTTCCAACCTGGGATTCTAGGATTCAATGAAAACTGTCTAAAGCAAGGGCTCATCATCCAAAATCTCGGCCTTGGGGAACAGAATACACTGTAGACTCTATCATCCCCTGAATTTTATGTAATTACAGTTGATGAAAGGTGCTACATGACAGTCCTTGAGGCTGCAGGGTTCTTGCATGGGCAGCAGAAGAGAAAGTTTCAACTACAGTGCTGTCAATTCTATTCTAGGCATCCCTTGGGGAATTCTGTGCAGCACTGAGCAGAGTGTTTCGTCCTCAGATGCACTCAATCCAAGCCAGCTTTGCCAACGTTGCCAAAGGGGTTTCACAGGTGGTACCAGTTCAGTTAGCACTTACTGGAAAGCAAACGACTTGTAGCAGGAACTGGGTCAAAACAGACCTACTGGGCCTTGGCTGCAGCATGGCAGCTCTGTGTGCAGATGAAGCCATCATGGGAGGAACTCCCACTGGCACCTCTGGGCATTATATAGACTTCTTTTTTAGAAGAGAAACTGAGAATGGATAGTATTTCATTGCCCTAAAACACAGCAAGCTTTCTGCCAAAACCAGTGCCCTGTTTTTCTACAGCAATGTTCAGAAGATCCTAAAATACCCTAACCCACAAAAAAAATAGAGATTAAAGAAAAACATATCAATAAACAGAGCAGAGCAAACAGAAAATTAGCCAAGAATTGAACAAGGGATCCCTAACATAAAAATAGCACAGCCAAAGCTCCTTACCTGGAATCATATCGCTGGAGACCCAGGGTGACAGTGTATGATACCACTCGCTTCCTATTGTAGAGGTTCACCCCACTGTACTTCCCAGGGAGTCCAAACAACAGGTCTGCAAACACACAGTATGAATGGAACATTAGGATAACAACAAAATTGACAGGCTGAGTGGAAGATGTCCCTGACAAGACAAGAGGCAACAGGCGCAAATTAAACCACAGGCATTCCCTTCAAGCACAAGAAAAATCTTCCTGCGGCGAAGTTGTCTGTCATCAGCTTCTTCCTGACAGGGCATTCTGTAGCACACAGGTTCTGCCCTCTAATCCTGATCCATAAGTTCTCAACTAGATCATCACTTATTCCTAAGCAAAGCTCCACATGTTCCCCTGCTCACTCATGAAAGGACAATCCTCACCCTTCCAGCCTCTCCTTCCTGAAGAGTCTGTGTCCACGCACAGGAGCGCTCCAGTATTGCCTTGGAAGTATGCAAGGCCAGGTCGAACAGGGCTTAGAGCAACTTCATCTAGTGAAAAGTGTCCTTGCCTGTGGCAGGAGATTGGAACTGAATGAGCTTCAAGATCCCTTCCAACCCAAACCAGTCTGTGATTTTATGATTGTGAGCCACTTCACACCATCTCTGAGCTGGATGAGCTACATGCACCTCCAATTCCTCCTGTTTGCTCCTCCAACTCTGTGTGTTACTGTAAAGGCATGTCAAGAGGCCACCCAATTCGTCTTTCCACAGTGGAGACAGGCATTTCCTTTAAAGATGCAGCCAAAGAAAACCTTGGACACTTGGTTTTGTGCATGTCAGATGTGAAACAGAGGTTCCTGGCAGACCTTGCATTGCAAAAGGCTGTTTAATGTCTCTTCTGCTGATCTTGTGCACCAAAATGCAGACCTTAAAAACCAGGGATAATGATAACACTGACACTGTTCTCAGGAATTCCCAGGATATTGTGGAGCTCTATCTCATTTGTGCATGAGCTCTCAGAGAGGGTCCCTGTGCCTCCAAGCCCCAGTGTGCATACGCTCTGTATGCTCAAAAAGTAACCTTTAAACCAAACCTACTTTAGAGTTACAAACCCCTTTTTCAGACACATCATGTTAAAGGCTTCCTGACATTTACAAAGCTCCTTTAGAAGCAAACGAACAGCGTTTCCTCTGGCCTTATGGTACCACTAAAGTGTATGATCGCAGCCATGGTCAGAGGGTTTTCTTAATTAAGAGAGAAATATACTTTTATGATACTTGGGCTAAATGTGAGCAACTATGAGTGAGCACACAAGAGGCAGCAGGATGAATGTTCATTTACCAGTAATAATGAGGCAGTCTTGACAGACAATAGTATGAGGGACAAAGATGGGCTGGAGCACACAGAGTAAGAGGAACAAAAAGACTTGGACAACTTACCTGCTATTTTTACACCTACAGAAAGGAGTCTGACTGAGACTGTATTGCACAAATACAGAGCTGAGTTCAAATACAGATATAAAATGAGAGATGACATACATTTAGTTGCCTCATTTTGGATGCTGTAACAAAATGCCACTGCATTTGGTAATATTGGCAATCAAGATGTTGGAAGTACCAAGGACAAAACAGCAATGCAAGCTGTAAACATTTCTCAACAGCTTCTTTGGCACTTCAGCATCTTACCTTTGAGAGTAGCTGATGTTTGTAATGTCTTTGGTTCATGCTGGTGGATGGTTTTGATGATATCTGGGTCAGCATTGAATCGCTCACGATCGTTCTGCCAGAAGTTCCCTGGAGACAGTAATAGACAGCCATGTTCGGGGAGCAGATTCCGTAGCTTCTTGAGGCCAGGCAGAAGATCTGTTACCTGAAGGCAAACTTCCTCCAAGCTTTTGACACCAGAACTGAAACACAAACAGAAGTCAGACAATGCCATGTGTGTTGCAACTCTCACAAGCAAAAGGCAAATCTGCCAAAGTGAACTCAAGGACCCCACCACTCCAAGGACCCACACCATCATGCTACTGCTCTTGCTCTTCATAACTAAGGATCAAGAGCCTCAGTTTACAGACGAGGATCTCACTGTAACAGGTGTACAGACTCCAAAGGCCCATTATCTGGGGCCCCCAACATGTGAAGCTGTCGAAGTGAGTCCAGAGGAGGCCACGAAGATGCTCCAAGGGCTGGGGCACCTCTCCTATGGAGACAGGCTGAGAGAGCTGGGCATGTTCAGCCTGGAGAAGGCTCCAGGGACACATTAGAACAGCTTCCAGTGCCTAAAGGGACTGACAAGAAAGCTGGAGAGGGGCTTTTGACAAGGGCAGGAAGGGACAGGACAAGGAGGAATGGCTTTAAACTAACACAGATTTAAATTTAGATGAGATCTGAGGAAGAAGTTCTTCCCTGTGAGGGTGGTGAGGCCCTGGCACAGGTTGCCCAGAGAAGCTGTGGCTGCCCCATCCCTGGCAGTGTTTAAGGCCAGGTTGGATGGGACTTGGAGCAACCTGGTCTAGTGGAAGGTGTCTCTCTCTATAAAAAGGGGTTGGAACTGGAAGAGCTTTAAGGTCCCTTCCAACCTAAATTATTCTGGGATTCTAAGATTCTGGTATTATCAGTTCTCTGCACACTGTCAGGCCACACAGCTTTCCCACTTCAGCCATAATAGGTTCCACATTTATGACACCTCCAGTCTACAGAGAAACTATCCCCCTGGAATTCTTCAAAGACCCTTAACTCCTCTGCATGCTTCTTTCCATATATTCAAAGGGATATTTACAGAAATCTTTACTAACCCTGCTCAGGTGGGTTAAGGTGTACAGAGGCCTCTAAAATGTACAAAGGATTCAATATCTGCAACTGTGTAAAATGTGTTCAGAATTCCTCTCTATTGTATGGAAAAGAAAATGCCTTACAGGTTCAGAAATTAATAGACGTTTAACTGGTATGAAATGGAACTTGTGTTTGTTCCCAAGATTCATTTAAGACAATTACATAACCCTTATCAACTAGTAACTAATACAAGACTCAATTTGGGCTTACAACAGGATCTGACGGTGAAGGTCTGGTGATAAAACCTGTCAGCACGCCATTTGACTAGACAAGGAAAGCTGCCAGTCCAAAAGAAAACACTTCCCTCAACACGACACAGGCAGCTGGTGGGATTTGCACAGGAAGTGTGTATTAAACAGAGATGAATTAAAGACACAAGAGACCAGTCTTCCCTGGCTCCAGTACTGCAGATTACAGAGAAGGTGGCTCCCGAAGAGAAGTAATTTATGGTCCTACTGTAAAATGGCTTCTCTAGAGAAGGTTTTTTTTCTGTAATGACTACATAAAGCAAACATAGAAACCAGACAGTGATGATTTCTGTTATTCCCTTGTGAAAACTCCCTTCAGAATCTATATCCTGTCACTATATGGCAAGATACTTTGAAAAGTCCCAGCTGTCAAAAGAAAATACTAGAATATATGCTCAAATATACTGTGTTTATAAGAACAGAAGATTTCTGAAAAATAATTTCAAGGAACTGATGCAGCAATGCCTCTGATAATAGCTCCAGGAAGAGTAAGACATCTATCGTTTTGTATCTCAGCTTTAGCGAACTCTGAAACCTAACAGTGATCACAGAATCCCAGAATGGTTTGGGCTGGAAAGGACCTCCAAGCTCATCCAGTTCCAAACCCCATGCCATAGGCAAGGACACCTTCCACTAGACCAGGTTGCTACAAGCCCCTTCCAACCTGGCCTTGAACGCTGCCAGGGATGGGGCAGCCACAGCTTCTCTGGGCAACCTGTGCCAGGGCCTCACCACCCTCACAGGGAAGAACTTCTTCCTCAGATCCCATCTCAATCTCCCCTCTGTCAGTTTAAAGCCATTCCCCCTTGTCCTGTCCCTACCTGCCCTTGTCAAAAGCCCCTCTCCAGCTTTCTTGTTGGCCTTTTTAGGCACTGGAGCTGCTTTAAGGTCTCCCTGGAGCCTTCTCTTCTCCAGGCTGAATGAGCCCAGCTCTCTCAGCCTGTCTCCATAGGAGAGGTGATTCAGCCCTTGGAGCATCTCTGTGGCCTCCTTTGGACTTACTCCATCAGTTCCACATTTTTTTCATGTTGGGTGCCCCAGAGCTGGATGCAGGACAGCAGGTGATAACAGTTTATACTGCAGATAAGCCTGTTTACACTCATGCAAGAAGCTAATGCACACAGCCAGTGTCCCTGCCAGTACACTGCTGATGCAGAGTGATACCAAAGAACATGACCTTGAAGCAAACTACAAATTTCATGTCACTTCTGACGTTCCTTCAAACGATGAGTGCTCCAAGTTTCAGCAAGCTTACAGTGGATGACAATATAATTACCTTGTGTTTCCTATTCTTGTCAATAACCTTCAGCTCCTTCTGTACTTTAGTACAAAAGAATGCTTTTTTTTAACATTAAGAAAATCAGCTGCACTTAAGTTTGATACTGAGAAAAGCACCTGACCACAAGGCACTTGATAACACCTTTTGAGATAATTTCAGAATTTATACTGAAGTTAGATGTTTCCTGTAATATCTGAGTCTGTCACCAAAATGGGAGCCTTTTCCCAAGGTTTAGGTCTAAGTGCTCAAGTCTCTTTCTTCTGGTGGCCATGGAAGTTTAATTTTGCCTCCATAATGCATCAGCATTTATCAAGGGCACCACCAAGGAGAGATAAGGACAAGACAACACGTGTCCCAGGAGCAAGCTGTTTCTACCTTGACAATCAGTAATTGGCAACTATATACAGATCACTATCTACAGTGACACGTGATAAAGGAGGAGATGAGGCAGAAACACAGGAAGAATGTCAGCCCCAAGGCTGTGTGAGCTGGTGGGGAAGAGCTCCACGTTTGACATTGTAAATGGCATTCATAAAAAATGAGCACACAGAGAGCAGGTACCTAGCTTGCAAGGGCAGGTTTAAAGGAAAAAGGACAAATCATCACACAGAGCAGTGAAGTGGCCACTCTAAAAAATAAGCACTGAAGGATGCTGCCAAGGAAGTAGGAAGAAGCAGTAAATCTTCCCTACTTGTGTGAGTTGCAGGACAAAGAATGAAGAAAGCTCGGAGCTGAAAAGCTGGGAGATGATCAGACTCTAATCTCCCCATTTGTCACCACACTTCACCTGTTCTTAGCACCATCACTCTCCCTGAATACAGACTGACAAGTAGGAAAGCCCTTCTGCCCTTAGAATTAAGCCCAGCCAGACACTTCACCACAGATGAAGACTTAGAACTCGAAGGAAAACTATTAAAACAAACAAACAAAAAAAAACCAGAGGCAATTTAATGTGTAGAAAATACTTCTTGGTTTATCAAGAGAGAACATGCCAAACTCATCTGAGCTCTTCTAGAAATGCCTCCCTTGTTGCATGGGGAAAGCACAGCAGCTCTCATCTACCTGAGCCCAAAGAAAGCTTTTGTTGCAGCACCACACAGAAAATGCTTTATTTTACAAGAAGACACAAAAATTAGCACAAAAATGGTGATGCGGTAAAAAACCAGGTTAACAGAAAATTGGTGATGGAGCTGCTGAAAGGGGAACCACCAGTACTGAGGAAAACAACATGGAATTTCACACAGGCAGTTCAGAGAACCAGGATTATTATATGTTTTTCTTTATAATCTTGGAAGAAGACACAGAGACGTCTGCCAGTAACACAAAATAAAGAAACCCTGTTGATACAGAAAGAGAATAAAATATCTGAACTGGATCATGTAAGGGCTGGAATAAACTTAATCCCATTTCTATTAACAATACAAAGTGCACCTGGGGACTCTAAAGAACTTCTGCTCTAACCTTCCAGCTCATTAGCTGGAAATGACGAGAGGGACATGGAGATGTTAATCACTTTATAATGTGTAAAAGTGATGTGACCAGCCATGAAAAAAGGACCTGCAGTCTAGTATTTCAGGAAAAGCTTTTCCATGGAAAATAACACACAAATGAGACTTCTCTGAGAATAGTGTGTACAATTCTAACTCCCACAATCAGGAATGATACGTTAAAAACAGTCCCAAAAGGAGCAACCAGTGTGACACCCTGAATACAGAGACAGCCTACTGGAGTAAGCACAGAGTCTTATAAGTTTAGCTTAACAAATGAGGATTTGGGGTGAGGGGTATGAGTTCTCCCTGTAAATATATGAAACAGAGGAAAGCTATTGTACAAAGACTGTGTCAGGACAAAATAAAGCATGTTTAAGCTGGTCTTAAACAGAGCCAAAGTGAAAAGTCAGGAGAACATCCCCAACCATGTGGAAGTCTAGAATCCTAGAATGGTTTGGACATTTTAGGAAGGGACCTTAAAGCTCATCCAGTTCCAAACCCCATGCCACAGGCAGGGACACCTTCCACCAGACCAGGTTGTTCCAAGCTGCATCCAACCTGGCCTTGAACACTGCCAGGGATGGGGCAGCCACAGCTTCTCTGGGCAACCTGTGCCAGGGCCTCACCACCCTCACAGGGAAGAACTTCATCCTCACATCTCATCTCAATCTCCCCCCTGTCAGTTTAAAGCCATTCTCCCTTGTCCTGTCCCTACCTGCCCTTGTCAAAAGCCCATCTCCAGCTTTCTTGTTGACCCCTTTAGGCACTGAAAGCTGCTCTAAGATCTCCCCAGAGCCTTCTCCAGGCTGAACAAGCCCAGCTCTCTCAGCCTGTCTCTATAGCACAGGTGCTCCAGCCTATGAAGAAGAATTCACAAAATGAGTAAGAGTTTCACAATAGACACAGTGGGGTTAAAAGAACTTCCCTTAATAGGAAGTTTGCATGCTTACAGAGGGAAAACACAACGCTACTATTTTTTGTAACATGTATAGCCTTGGCAGCCCCCTTCACACCTCTCTGCCAAGACTCCAACTGGAAGGTTCCTGACAGTTACCAGTGACTAGAGGACAGGCACACTCTTCGTGCAAAAGCTGAACACAGGACAAGGGAGAATGTCTTTAAGCTGAAAGAGTGGAGATTTAAGGTCCCTTCCAACCCAAACCATTCTAGGATTCTATGACTATGATAACCTGCCCTACATGCAGCATTAATACAATGTCACTTATTTGCAGTGACCTCTCATTTTCTTTTAATTTTGAGAATCTTAAATATTCAAAGCTAATAATCAGAACTACGAGGCAGTAATTGAGAAGATGGGTGTGTAAGCCAGTGGGTCAGTCTGCCTTCTACACAACCCGTAATGAATAGTAATTACCTGTCTCTCAGGGCATGGTTTCTAATCTCCTC
This sequence comes from Pezoporus wallicus, assembly GCF_028554395.1. Lineage (NCBI taxonomy): Eukaryota > Metazoa > Chordata > Aves > Psittaciformes > Psittacidae > Pezoporus > Pezoporus wallicus. The sequence goes on along the minus strand of NW_026637044.1, from coordinate 747,252 downwards.
CACTAGCTGGAAGACGCGGGAGAGGGGTGAACGAAATACATCCACAGCAAGGAAGTTCTTCTGCCATGGGGACACAGTAGCTTTCACAAAGATCTGCTGGATGTAGGCCACCGGAGCACCAACATACTGTGGGGAAAACCAGAGGGAGAATGAAAACATACGGTGAGTGGGAAGCTGCTTAGCAGAATTAGACCGCAGCTTGGCAACCTTTCAGGAAGGGGTTTGCCAGACTGTATTTTCCTTTCCCAAATTAGAGGTGAAACATGACAGTAGGAACCTAGCAAGAACAAAAGGAGTCTGTTTCTCAAAAAGGCAAAATGCCACTGGCCATTTTGGCATCGGTCTATTGCAATTCTTTGTGAGGCAGAAGCTCCCAGCTCCTGCTGAATTTGGTACTGGAATGAAAGGCAGGAGCTGGGATTCACTGCCTCTCACAGATGCCTCTCACAACACTGTGGTTCCCCCAACCTGTGGTGACTCGGCCATGTGCCATTTAAATCCTCCTGGTGTCTGCGCCCAGGCTGCTGACCCAGCTCTGGGGACTGCAGTGCTGACATGCTGTGGCAGACAGAGCTTTTGTGTTCTATTAGCTGAACTAGGCAACAAAGCAGAATTATAGAACCATAGGGAAGATTTAATCAGCCAGCAGCAGCCTGAGTTAACAGCACAGTGCAAAAAGCTCTCAGAGGTACCAGCAAGTGCAGAAGGCAGCAAATTATTTCTATCACAGTGAGAGGAGCACACATGGAGAGAGTCGAGAGCTGGAGGCATCAGAAGCATTAAACCGAAAGCTAACTTCTACTTCAGAGAGACACCAGAATGAGAAAGAAAAATGCAGGTTACAAAGGATGAGTTTTGAATTGTTTCCTGGTTTCCTGGACCAGGTTACCAGCCTTCTTGGAAAGCATCAGGATTCCAGTTTGCTCATACAAAAGTTAGCTCTTGACCCTTAACATAAGCATGTAAATCTCACCTGAATGATATGCGTCGGTCAATCAAAAACAAAACCAAACCCCACTTTCAGGTTACACTCACTTCACCAGGTTCTTAAAACATTCCTACGCTCCCTAGGCCACAGCATAGCAGTTCACTCCACAGACAGAGTCTTTGGCTGCCTAAATTCAATTCAAATGAAAAGCTCTTGACTGACCTTAAGAAAATAGCCTGTGTCCTGGAGGTGAAGCCTAGGCTACCTACCCCATCAGGAAAAAAAAAATGTGCTGGATGCAGTATCTTTTAAAGCCAAAGTAGAGGAAACTGCAAGAGCTGAGGAGCTAGACAGTCTGTTTTCCACCTCCAGGCCAGACAGACATTCCCACTCTGACAGATAGGTAGTCAGAGATCTTTGAAGGAGAAGCTGGTTGACAGCCAAAACCCAGATCCCTTCAGAGAAAGCCGGACAACACGAAACCCACCCCTGTAATTACTGGTAGCATCTCCACAGACAGTCACAGCAGTAAATGCCGACCAAATCTTACTCTTGCCCTTTGGAGGAGGAAGCCATGAGCGGCGATGGGAAGCGGGGTCAGCAGGAGGTTTGTCCTGCTGCTCTAGGGAAGCTGTGTGCCTTTATAAGATGTTAGGAAATTGGCACCTGTTATCCCCAAACCCATTTATTAAGCTTATTTAAAACCTAATAATGCTTTTAAAAGTGTGCTACTTGTCTCAGATAATGTTATCCTTGAAAAATGGGCTCTTAAAGAGCATTTCAGAGCTTTTAACTCTTCAATTTTTCCATTTTTCTGATAGAGCACCACTGATACAAAACAATACAGCCTAAACTGAGCAGTTACACAAAGCAACACATCCCCAGAAGTATTTTCCATCGATCCATTAAAGTGCAGGTAACTCAGGAGGGATCTTCCATCGTTTCATTCACTCCACACACCCCCAGCCCCTCAGTGCAGGACTCACCCAGTCGGGACGCTCACTGAGGTCCCCTTGCTGCAGACCTGCGTCTGGAGAGGGTGCAGAGTAATCCTTCACGGGGGTGCTGTACTCCACAGGTCCTGTTCCAGGCAGTGGCAGCTTCAGCAGTGGGTAACTACAGTTAAGATGCAAGCAAGAAACATTGTGGTGTTTTGTTTTGTTTTTTAAATGAGGCTTTTAGACAGAAGAGCTCAAAAAAATGAGCCTACTCCAGCAGAAGCCAACCTCTGCAGGACAGCAGACACAGCTGCAATACAAGAGGGCTTTAGTTCCCATCAGAACTCTTTGACGTGTTTCCTCAACACAAGAGAGAATTGGTCTTTCTCCACTGGAAAGAGACAACTAAAAGTCCTTGGAGAAAAAGAACTGAAGTTCTTACAGGGCCTTATCTGAAGGTTAGCAGCGCTAAGAACATTCAGCACAGCCATGTCTTTACTATTCCATAGCCCACACAAAAATGAGACTTTCACCGCATTTCATCAGGAAACATGGCTGCCTTTCTGACTCAAACACTATACTAATAAACAATTTTTCCTCCTTAACATTTAAACTATTTCCAGTATTTGTCACTGGCTTCATTGGTGCACTCCGAATAGTAGCAATGAGACACCAAAACAACTACAAAGTATTTATCTTCTTGCTCCTTTACTACAATCTTCAGGCAATTGTAGCAGCTACCCACAACAAAGACTACAAACTATTTGAAGGTTGAGAAACTGAGGTTTCAGGGAGTTTAGAACAGTATTTTCAGTTCCAGAGGCTCTCAACACTATAGGTGGTTAAAACTGTATAGAATTGAACTGGTGGAAAAAGCAAGACTGCTGTTACAGAGATAGAGACCAACAAGCTGGAACTGTCAGCACCAGAATGAAGCAGAGAATGCAACTTCTTTGTGCTGTCTGATGCATGGCAATCTATCCAGCCTTATATTTCTGACATATTTTCCTGTTTATAGATGAGCTTTTCTTGCAATAGTGCCAGAATAAATATAAAGGCCTTGGAACTGTTTTCATGCAATACTCTGTGCATTTTGTTAGGGATTACCTTGGATCACCAAAGGCCATGGAAGGTACAAGCTACAGCTGAAGCCAAGCCTTCAAACTAAATAACAAATGGCTGGAAAAGAACAATGAAATCGGAAGCAAAGCTTGTTGGGTTTGCTATTTTATTAGCCTGACAAAAATACACCACCTAATTATTATCATTTCATTGTGCAGTGGAAGGGAAGAGAAAAAGGAGCAATAAAATCTGTTCATAACACATCTGAGAAGAAAATGCCCAACAGAAGCCACAACCTGGAGGTTTCTCTCACAGCAGTAGTTTTAGTCCTGCAAACAACACAGAGCATCTGCTTGTCAAAAATGACCTGCTGAAATCAAAAGCCTGGAGGAGGTTCAGCAATCAGCCTGCATCTGACTGAGACTGAGACATAAATTAAAGTAGTAACAGCAAGTGTATGTGATAAACAAACCAAAATGAATGGAAGAGGTGACTGAGGAAGAAGATTTTTTTCCACTAAATGATTTTGATGCTCATGACTGTGTCCATAAATCTAAGGGAAAATCACTGAACTCTGGAATGGTTTGGGCTGGGAGGGACTTTAAAGCTCATACCCTGCCAAAGGCAGGTACACCTTCTATCAGATCAAGTTGCTCCAAGCTCTGTGCAACCTGGCCTTGAACACTGTCAGGGATGGGGCAGCCACAGCTTCTCTGGGCTACCTGTGCCAGGGCATCACCACCTTCAGGCTGCAGGGGGGGGCAGCTACCAAGACTTCAGTATTTGTTTTTTCCGTTGTTTCATTTTCTGTAGAAAGGAAGAAGCTAATTCCCATCCTGCAGCACAAACCACCTCTCAAAATAATGGACACAGCAACTCACAGCTCCTGAATGGCTATTTCTGAATGACCAAGGGTTTTAATTCTTGTTTTGTTGGGTTTTATTACGTTAGGATTTTCAAACTTGTCCAACAAATCTGGAAGTACATGCAAATGCAATGGGGGAAGGAGAAAATGGCATTTCTTGGAAGACTCAAGGGCAATAAAATGAGAAGAACAAAAGGCAAATTTCTGATGGAAAGAAAAACTATAAAATCAAGAGCTGTCCGTGTATTGCTGAGGACTATATCCTGCTGCAGCCGCTGGCAGACTGGGGCAACCATGACTCCCATATTCCACCATTCTCTTCAGGCATGTGGTCAGGGTACATCTCTTGACAGCTAAATGAACTTCAGTGTTTACCTGCAATTTGATTAAATTGTGAGTATGGAACAGGATTTATGCTGTAGTAAAGGATCTGTATTCTCCCTACGTCTTTTTTAGTCCCTCCCCACAGCAGGCAAAGAAGAGGGCGACATAAGCCAGCATTAGATTTTCTCTACCCAGTCTGAAGTTTTCTGCAAGCCACACTGATTGGCTCCTTCAGCTTCCTCTACACTTCCAGTCTGCTTAGCCAACAAAAGCTATGTTGAGTAAGAATATGGAATTATTTCCATTTCCCCATAAGCTAACAAGTCCTAATTCTAATACTCAGTACTGCTAAAGACAGTGATAAGAATTTTCAGTCATGGCTCTACTCTCACAGGTTATTATCTTCAGCAAGAGCAAGAGCTTTTGTCTTTGGTGATATTGTCTTCAAATTTCAAATGAGGGGAGATCGAGATGAGATCTGAGGAAGAAGTTCTTCCCTGTCAGGGTGATGAAGCCCTGGCACAGGTTGCCCAGAGAAGCTGTGGCTGCCCCATCCCTGGAACTGTTCAAAGTCAGGCTGGATGGGGCTTGGAGCAACTTGTTCTAGTGGAAGGTGTCCCTGCCCGTGGCATGGGATTGGAACTGGATGGGCTTTAAGGTCCCTTCCAACCCAAACCATTCTAGGGTTCTATTCTATGATATTTTACTGAGACTAGAGCAGCTGTGTGGCATTAGAAGACACTGATGTACACCTATCAGGAACAGGGCTGCCTAGCAGATTGTCCAGCACAGAAAAAAAGTTACAGCTTTTTTAATAATCCCTATTTCTAGCAACTACCATTACAGAAAAGGCCCCAGATGAAATGCATGTTTCAAAGATCTAAATAAAAGGTTAAAACAGACCCTGTTGTCCTTACACACTTAATGTTTGGCTCCTATAGTCCCTATTGCAACACGATCTAGGTATTGCAGATTGCTCATGGTGTGGTTTTGCAGCAAAGCTCAGGAATGAGACCTACTGTTGGGACTCTTTTCAAAAGATCCCTCACCTTGAGCCAACAGCAACATGTATTTATGTCCCCACAAGGGAAGAAGGGACATATATTTACTTATATCACAGTGATATATGAATATTCATGTTGATGAAAGGTTTTGAGAATGCCTGATGGAAGAACACGCAAAGTATGTGCTCTGCATTACAACTGTCATTTCAGTAAGATGCTAAAACACTAGTTCTTGAATTTTTTAATCTTATACAGGCATGTGACAGCACCTATCTTGTCAGCGATACCTGAGACAGACTGACAGCAGAGATAAAAAAAGGACAGAGCGAGAAAGGAATCATCCAGTGATAGAACGAAATTCACCAGACCAACTGCTTCAGCCATCACTGTTAGAGCATTTTTCAGGTAAAGAGATACTGTAAAACACCAAACCAGAGCTGCTGTGAGCTGTCAGAAGCACCCTGGCTTCCCACAGACACCAAACACTGCAAGGATTGTGAGATGCAACAAGCCTAGATCGCTTCTATGTGCGCTTCCCACCAAAGCCAACTCCAAATGAGTTTCAGGGAAGTGACTTCTTCAAGGTGCCCTCCAACCCAAACCAACCTATCATTTCTAGCACTCTGGTTTGGTTCTCCTCTCATCCCTCTTTGTTAAGAGATTTTTTTTGACTGTGAGGAAAAGAGATGAACACCAGTATGGAAAGTACAGAGAAAGGAGGGAAGAAAAGTAGGATCTAAAATAGATGACAGGGAAGCTCCAAAGAGGTTTTGGTTTTGAGAAAGGTTCTTTTCAGATGCTCGTGTAACCATGCACCCTGAAACCCTTCTGCAAATCCACAATAATGGGAAAACAGACCATCTACAGGTTGGTATTGCCGAATTCAAGCAAGAGCGTGTTTTAGTTACCAAGCATGGGGCAGGTTCAAGCAAAAAATGTTCATCCAACTACTTTACATATTTTCAAGACAGCTTAGAGGGCCAAGATGGAGAACTGCCAGGTCAGCCCGAGGCAGCTGGCAACTCAAAGAGCTGCAAACCCTACAATTGCATATTCCTCCCCCTCAGAATCAAAAGCAGAGATCACCACCATGCCAGAATACTCTTCAGCTGGTGAATATGTTGGAGAGAGCTGCCAGGTCTTAAGTAACAGGGAAGGTGGTGATATATTGCCTTAAAATAGCTACCACCTCCATTTTGCACACTGCAGAACAAGCTTTTAGCCTGTTTCCAGCCTAAACTACTGCAACGACAGAACAACCTGAAAACCCTCTGCTAATGAATAGGAATGATAGGAAATTTGATAAAGGGTCTTGCCAGAGGGTAGGGAAGGCCGGATATTCGGCAGCAACAGCTCCCTTTTAGCCTTGATAAGTGCACAAACAAAAACCATTCCTGAATAAATGTTTGCTTTGCCTGGTTTCCAACTAACAGGAGCCTCAAAAATCTGCACTGCAAAAGTAAGGATTCCCCTCGCTCTGTGCTGCCTGCTTCCCTTTTTCTTTGAAGCAGAAGAGAGGTCTTGTTACATAGAACTTGCTTCTAGTTTCATCACACAGTCCCACAGGAGACTGTGGATCGGGAACATGAAGAGTCTGACAGCAACTGGCTCCTCTGGTTATCACGCAAGATGGTACAAACCTGTAAGACACTGAAATGTTCTTTTAGAAAGAAGTATGTGCGTGCACGCACAGACTGTGTGGGCTCTGGCTCCAGTCAGTTCCATAATCCTTTAGGAGCAGAACCTAGTGCTTCAGTCAACTAATGAACACCTGCAAAGACTCACCCTGCTTCATTCTCCTAAACCGTCTTCACAGAGCCAACCGATTTTAAAGTCTAACTTCAACTAAAAACTGTTCTTCAGAACTACAGAGAAATTTCAAATTTACCCTGATTACCAGGTTTATAGGTGTCATCTGTTCTTCTCTGAGCTGGGGAAGAGGAACTACTCTTGTGTCAGATTATCTTAAGTGGCACTCTCATTCTACTAGGGAAGAAAAATCCAGATCTTAATGCAGACCCATTTAAGTGGGGTGATGAAAATGAATGTCACCTGCCAAAGGATGTATAGTAAAGCAAGAAGTAACATGCCCAATAACAGTCCTCACTTCAGAGGGAGGGTTTTCTGCTGAACAACCTAACTTGAATTTTCAGACTTGGAATAAAACTACAGAGTAAGAATGAGTCATAGGAATTTTTGCTTTGAATATTAATTAACAGATATGCAATGTCCTCTCTATAGGTGACATTAAGAACAGAGTCTACACAAAATACTTCCAAGGTTGAAGAGAGAATGCATTCACATTACCTGTAGCAGACAGCATGTTGTGAGTGTGCAACCTCACCCTTGACACCTGGCCTTTCAGAACAGGAGAAACACCTGCAAGTTAATTGTTGTCACACCGACTGAGAACTAGGACTGATGTTGGACAAATCATGGCCCATGTGGTTTATTTCAAATCTTAAAAAAAGTTATCTCAACACAGAGACAGACACCTCACGCTTTTACTGAGGTGGAGGTGAGGAAAATGAGTTAATATCTCCTGCAGCAGAATTTTACAAGCTCTGCTTGATGCTGGGTGCATGCAGGTGCAGGAGGCGATGACTGTTTTACCTCTCCCTTTGAAGAGGTTAGGATGCAAGATCTACTGGTCCTTGAACAATACAATGTCTTTACTAGCCATGCTTAAGGATGAAAAATGCAGAATGCTTCCTTTTTGCTCTATTACCTTCTCATTTTGTCCATTCTCTTCTTCCAGGACAGGGACTAAGCAGCTAAGAAATACCGTGATGTCATCAGCTCCTCTGTTGATTCACTGGATCACTTGTGCATCTTCTTGTTATAAAGACCTGTAGTTCCTACTACTTAATTGTTCCACTCTTGTTTCAGACTAATCAGCACTACTATGCAAACAGTGCTGAAGGTCTCTAACCAATCCTGTTGGCCAGAAGCATTGCCTAAATGAGCTTCCACATTGAAGCTGGGCCTAGATTTTTTTCCTTCTTCTTTCTCCAAATTTTAGCATGCTTGTCACTCATTTTTGCAGTGAATGGTTGAGATGAATCAGTAAGATCTGTCCTCAGAAACGGGAATGCTTCTGAAGAGCACAAATTAAATTCCAGAAGTAAATCAGTGCCAAACACCATTACTCAGATTCCCCACGATATGACCGCAGGGAAAAATGCAGATGTGACCCTTTGTGGCCGTCAGTGAGTTCCTCACTCCAGCCAAGAGAAAGCTTCCCCAGGAGGTGGCTATGCAACATCTCCCCAAGTTCCTTCTGAGCAAGTCTTTTCATCACATACAGTAAAATTGTACAGGTTTTGTGGGGGCAGGGTGCCAAGGCCAATGAAAAGACAATAATTTCTTTTTCAATCAGGAAAAATGGTATGAAATAACAGGAATACAGAAGAAACAAAGTCATCTTGATGACTGCTGGTTATCTGTGGGGTGGGGCAGGAAACTTCAAAACCATGTGAGCAGTTACTAGGGAAAACTAATTTGTTGCTAATACATTAACTCTCCCTAGGTTGAAATCCTGAAGCTATGTCACCTGGTGGGCATTTCATAGTATCACAGGATGGTTTGGGTTGGAAGGGACCTTAAAGACCATCACACTGCTGATGATGCAGCCCAGGACACGGTTGGTTTCTGGGCTGCAAGCGCACACTGCTGGGGTATGGGTTGCTTCTCATGGACCAACACCCCTAAGTCCTTCTCCTCAAGGCTGCTCTCAAACCAGTCTCTCCCAGCCCATGTTTGTGCTTGGGATTGCCCTGACGCAGGTGCAGCACCTAGCACTTAGCTTTGTAGAACTCCATGAGGTTCGCACTGTCCCACCTCTTCCTGTCCAGGTCCCTCTGGATCCCATCCCTTCCCTTCAGCATGTCAATCACACCACACAGCTCAGTATTGTTGACAAACTTGCTGAGGGTGCTCGATCCCACTGTCCATGTCACCCACAAAGATGTTGAACACTTCCAGTGCCAACACCGACCCCTGAGCAACACCTCTCATCACTGGTCTCTACCAGCATAAGCAGAATCTCACGTTTCAGCTTGTGCCTATTGTCACTGGGTATCCACTCTCTTTACACCCTCTCTTCATGTATTTATACATGGTGATAAGTTTCCCTGCGCCTTCTCTTCCTTAGGCTGAACAGAGCTCTCTCAGCCTTTCCTCACAAGAGATGCTCCAGCCCCTTCATCATCTTCATGGCCCTCTGCTGGACTTCTCACCTAATACCATGTCCTTTTAACTGGAAGCCCAGCACTGGACCCAGCACTCCAGGTGGGGCCTTACTGGTGGTGTGTGGAAGGGAAGGATCACCTCTCTTGACCTTCTGCAACCTCCCTAATGCAGCCCAGGACACTCTGGACCGCCTCTTGCCCCCCCCCCCCCAGACACATAGCTGGCTTGTATTCCACTTGGTGTCCACCAGGACCTCTGGGCATGCCCTGCAAAGCTGCTTTCCGGAGCACTGACCTCCAGGCTGCACAGACCTCTTATATAAATAAGAGGTTATTCTTCCTTCTACATTTCCTTGCGTTAAGTTTCATGAGGTTCCTCTCTGCCCCGGCAGGCATCTGGTGTATCAGCCACTGTACCCAGTTTTCCACTTCCTAGTTCATGATATATGAAGTCTGTATCATCTGCAAACTTGATGAGGGTGCAGTCCACCCCATCATCCAGGTCAACCATGAAGAAGTCAGACCGCAAGCTCAAACTAAGAGACTTGAAGACCTCAAACCAAAACTAAACTTCCAATAAATATCTTGGAGCGTCCTGTATACTACTATCCTGTCAGAGTTCAGCTTTATCACACAGAAATGCTCCAGTGTAGAAGGTACTGCACTCTGGAAGTTTTGACCCAGTTGGTAATGCCACTTCTCAAACCAGAATTAACACCAGCTCATTACAGAGTATCTCAGAACTGGAACTGAAACAGCCCCAAAAATCACTTCTAAAGAGGGAGCACTTTCACCACACTTCAGGATTTTTTCCCCAAGGTACACTGCTCTCAAAAGGTGCCAGAGAATCACAGAATCATGTGGGTTGGAAAAGACCCTTAAGCTCCCTTAAGAGTCCAACCATTAACCCAGCACAGCCAAGGCCTCCACTAAATGCTCCTTCCTACCACAGGTCTTTTAAATCCCTCCAGGGACAGTGACACTACCACTTCCCTGGGCAGCCTGTTCCAGTGCTTGACAACCTTTTCAGGAAAGAAACTGTCACAGTATTTTTGAAACCTGGTCTCTCCTCAGGCCATTATTTGCTTTTCTAATGAGTTACTGAAACTCATTAAAGAAAACATAAGAGTAATCACTTTACACCTGATGGTGTTTTGGACAAATTTCTGCAGCCTGAAGGTAACCAATTACTGGAGAATGCTCAAATACTTCCACAAATACACAATTACCAGTAGGTACTCTGCCAGAAACGACCTGGGTTGAAGCCCCAGGTACTCAGTGGAAATGCCTCAATACATAGATAACCTTTTAACAGTAGATGTGGATGAAGTCTGTCCTATCCTCAGAAGTGCTCAAAGAAAAATTTACACCTGTATCTGTACAAACACAGGGTGAGCTTTTATAAAAGCAAAGTAGATCACCACATGGGGTTTATTTTGAACAAAGATACTTAGAATTAAAAACCTGAAAACAGAACCTGTATATTCATGTGCCTATCCACAGATCTGAGCACAAAAGTTTTCTCAACTCCAGTAGCAATATTGCCTCATTGGAGACAATTAGGAGACCCACGTAACATTTCTGGGAATGAAATTATAATTCAGTTGCAACTCGTATCCAAATTTCAAGTCCATAAGGAGAGCAGCGAGCTTACAAGAAACACACAACACACATGTGCCAAGACAAAGGCTGAAAAAGAAGAGTACCAGCTGAAGGGAGAACAGAATAGGCAAGTATGGAGAGAAAGATCAACTTTCCTTCTCCCCTTCTTAATTCATGGGTTTGGAGTCCACCACCAGATGTTTGGGGACTCCTTTTACTTTATTTATTGCTTTACTTCACTTTCTACTATTTACTTATTAAACCACATGAAGATACTTCATCCCTGTCTTTTCTTTAGTTCCACTGAAAGGGATGACAAAAATCTATTATGTTTAAAAAACAATAGTAAAAAAATATAAAAGAGCTCCTGGGATAGCTCACTGGACAGGGAAACCCAAGCACATTCATAGCATTGCTATGAAAACCCCACAAAGCAGCAACCCCCTGTGGCAACAAGTCCTTTACATGACTTACCAGCAGGCCAGAATACAGAGACCAGTAAAGAGGATGATGAGGATGGGGTAGGAAGCACACAACAGCCCGTGGTTGTAGAATGCCCGCGATATCCTCTCACGCAGTTTTTCAGTCAGGGTCATCCTCAACTGTCGTCACCTAGCTGCCATCCCGGGATACATCAGGGGGTTGGGCAATTCCAGCATGTGCAACGCTTCAGCCAAGGCACTGTATCCAGCTGGAAATTGAAAAGAAAGCAAGCTCATTAGAAAAACAGAGAAATAGAAGGGAAATAAACATTAGCAACTGGCTTTAGGCAGATTTCCAGCACTATACCTGCTCAGAAGAGGAGGGAGAAACAGACACCACACATCAAGAATTTGTTATGGGCCTACAGGCAATTTGATCATATGACTGGGTTTTGCCTAAGGAAAGAAAGGGCCAAAAACACAAATGGAGAGCAAACAGCAACTGAACAGACATCAGGCACCAGCCATGAGCAACTGCTGGTCAGAGAGGACACGCAGGAACGGAGCTAGGAACCAAACCGTCTGAGAGGAAGGAAGAAAAGGAGCTTAGCAGGAAAAGAATTAAGCAGTACTCCTAGGAGATGCCAAAATGCCAATTAGAAAAGAAGGATTGAGGCTAGCTGTCAGCAACGTGGTCTTAGGGGAAGTGCTTTTGGACACAGGCTGAAGCGCTTTCAGAGCTTTAACTATTAGCAACACACCAGTTACAAGAGACCAGAGCAGGCTTTACAGCTGAGGCAACACAGAGAGAGCTATTTTTGCATGGGGAATGAGGGAGGGAAATGTAAGTAGCCAGAGAACATTACACAGTAAAATAAACTAATGCAGATGCTTCCTGTCAAGGCAGACTTTGACTTGACTGTAAGATTTATGTCTAGCCATTCACCGAGAGCAAACAGAATCACAGATGTCAGAAGTGGTCAGCTTCAGCTTGCAATCTGATTTATAAAGTAGAAAAATGCAATAGAAAGAGCCCTAAGAAAAGGTTAAGATAATACATTACAATAAACCACCACACAAATTCCTAGGAAAGATGGAGAAGAAACCTAACCTCCAACCTTTTCCTTCTTTTTTTACCTTTCTAAATCTCAGGCTAAAAGCAAAGTTGGTTCCCAACAGTGTTGGGAAATGAAAGGGTTCAATGCAAGACTGAGTTTTTCATGCAGTTCAAAGCTACGATTATCCATGGGTTTTATAGTTTTATCTGCAAGGGAATAAACACATTTTTCCTGGCTTCTCCAGAAAAAGACTGGGACAGTAAGAGACCCAAAGCATATCAAATAGGTCATTTTGTCCACAGGAAATCACCATTTATGACTGCATAAAAAAACTGAATACAGGACCTAAACAGAGATGACCTATGAAAAACAGGTGGGCATCTCACATTTAACAACCCACCTTCACCATCTTGAATGCAGACAACATTAGAGAGGAAGGTCCAAGAGGTTCACACAGACAAGAGACCTATGAAGGGGTTTTATACACATCCGGCTTAGGAACTCTGTAAGCCTGAAATGTTTAGAAGCTGGAGGAGGCATCATAGGTGCTGGTTTGTTTTATATTCTTTTTTAAGCAGCCACTTTCAGCTATGTGGGAGCATACAATGGACAACAAACTCTAGAGTACAGCCACCATGCTTTAAATTCCAGATTCAATTATATTTAATGCCCACAGACTGTTTCACAATGGCATACCTATCGCCCCTTCTCTCCCCCATAATACAACTAGAAGTAATCAGGTTATTAGCAACAGAAGCACCAGTCTCTTATCCTAATGACCACCTAATGGAAAACCTGGATAAATATTTTGGCTCATACATTTTAGCAAGGCACTACATCTTTGCACAAGAATCAACATCACTTTCTTAGTGGGCAATTTCAGTTTGCCTGCAGTCCAGCACCAGCATCAACATTCCAGGATTTTGGGAGAGGGGAGGGGTGAGATGTGCCCCTGCTGTCTGGACACCTTGCAATGCACGGGGTAAGGCTGTCAAGCTGGACAGACCACTGTACATCACATTCACATGGAATAGGAAGGGTTTTTCTTATAGTCACACAGAGAACCTAAAACCATAGAACCCTAGAACGGTTTGGGTTGGAAGGGACCTTAAAGCCCATCCAGTTCCAACCCCCTGCCATGGACAGGGACACCTTCCACTAGACCAGGTTGCTCCAAGCCCCGTCCAACCTGGCCTTGGACACTGCCAGGGATGGGGCAGCCACAGCTTCTCTGGGCAACCTGTGCCAGGGCCTCACCACCCTCACAGGGAAGAACTTCTTCCTCAGATCCCGTCTAGATATTCTATGACGTAAACATGTTGTGCCTGGCTTTTTGACAAGCTTTACATTCTAATAGCAATTCTGGTTATTAGCACTGCACTGGGAACAGTTTCTACTAATTGCAATGAGGAAAACTTCGCATTTTCTCGCTTCACCTGTTGTGAAACATCAGCATTCATTAAGAAGAAAACATTAAGCATTCCAAAGCTAATATTTGCTTATTAGTTTTTCAGGAGTTGCATATTAAATTCCGAAATCTTTATTAGCTTTATGCTACAACAGCGCTCGTGAAAGTTAAAAGCAGGAACCATTCCAATTCAAAATAGTTTTTGCAAAGATTAGCTAATGCAAAATAAACCCTCTGATTTTAGGAAAAATGTTAAAGAAGAACCCAGTCAAGAGTATTCTTTTCATTTTGCATGACTGCAAATCCAAGACAAAGTTTGACTGGAAACAAGAGGACATCAGGACTTAACCTTGCAACACAATACCTTGCATTTCAGGTACAAAAGACAGATACTCAGTGAAGTTCAGAGACAGATCACAGGAAACAAAAGCAAACACAAGGGTTGAAAGAAACAGGTTTGGCTTTTAAAATCTCTTAAATTTCAAACTAAGTCAGATATTAAGCAATTGCTCAGGTTCTGTAGTCATTCCTTCCATTCACACAAGCATAAAACATTATCATTGCCAGGATTACACTAATTCAGCTCCACACAAGTATGAGTTCTGGATTGGGAAGAGCACCCTGCACTGAAATTACTCCCCCGCTTCTCCAGAAACATTTCGGCGCAGCCTTGAACACATTTCATGTGAGATGCAACACAATGCTAAGGCCACCAACTTGCCCCAAAGTGGAAATCCAGGGCTGCAGACAGAAAACGTAATTTGAATTATAACAAATACAAGAAATCTAAGTTCAACAAGAAAGGGGTAAGGTCTTGCACCTGGGTAAACACAATCCAAGTGTGCAACACAAGTTAGAATCCGTCCAGCTGGGGAGCAGCTCTGTAGAAAAGGATCCTAGGGGACACAACCACAACAGGAGTGAACAGTGGGCAGTTGTAGCAAAGAAAGCCAACAGGATGCTGGGTAACATCAACAAGGGCATCACCAGCAGAGACAAAGATGTTGTTGTCCCACTCAGCACTTGTCAGGGCACCCCTGGAATGCTGTGTTCCAGTTTTGGTCCCTGCTATACAAAAAAGATACGGACAAGTTGAAGAGGGTACAGAGAAGAGCCACAAAGATGACCCAAGGGCTTGGAAACTGCGAGGAAAGGCTGAGAGAGCCGGGCTTGTTCAGCTTACAGAAAAGAAGGCTCTGGGGAGACCTTATCACCATGTTCCATTATTTAAAGGGTAGCCACGAAGAACACAGAGACTCCCTTTTTACAGAGGGTCACATGAAAAAGACATGGAGTGATGGGCACAAGTTATTCCCAGGGAGATTTCAGTTGGACATAAGAGGAAAATTTTTCACACTGAGAACAATCAGCCAGTGGAATAATCCCTACACAATAGTGGTGACTCCCCCAGTGTTGGACACTGTTAAGATTGGGCTGGACAGGGTGTTAGGCCATCGAGTCTGGGTCATGCTTTGCCTGGAATTGCTGGACCAGGTGATTCTTGAAGTCCTTTCCAACCTGAGATTCTAGAATCCTATGACTAAAACTTGATTATTTTTGCCTGATGCCCCATTACACACCACAGTTCTGTACTTTTTTGGGTGTATTGCACCCTCTGCCACACACACTTGCAGGTGAGTTTCTCAAGTAGCCCAAAACTTCTCTCATACAGAATCCTGCAGCTACAGAACAAGGGCTTCTACCACCTCATCAAGAGAAAGCACAATCATTTATTTACCATTCATTCACAACACAAGACAGGCAGAGAGAATATTAAATGACCACAACACTTATACAACCCCAAGGCTACCTTTTGCCAAGCTGACCCTTACCCTGACCAGAAAGTGGGTTGCTATACACCACTGCATATACTCCACGCTAACTGCTGGCATAAGACAAAGCCACTTTTCAAGAGAACTAATGCACCAGCATCAGCATATAACAGCACCCTATCACATCACCTACTCCCTGCCGCAACCTCAGCATGTACCAGCACAGCGGCTCTTCATCCAAACCCCTTATAAAAACCAAGTCTGGCTCACTGTAATGTCTACCTAGCTGAAGGTAAGTCAGGCATCCTATATCCCACCTGTCCAAGGGCTGAGCAGATGATTCACTTTCTACTTCCAAAGCTTTTCTGTAGTGTGGAGCTTGTGGCAGCCAGCTCTGCACCAGGTAACGCAGCTGCACTGAAGCTGAAACACTGAGAACCTCACAGCTATTGCAGCACAGCAGAGGTTGGCAGGGACCTCTGGAGACCGTGATGGTGATCCAGGGCAGGCTGACCAGGGCCATGCCCAGTCAGGTTTCAAGTATCTCCACTGATAGGAGACCACAGCCTCTCTGCAAGTGGCTACAGCGTTTGAGCAGCTGCCAAGGCGTCCCCCACAGGTCAGTCCCCTGGCACATCATATAAAGCTTCCACACAGGAACACTTGCGCTGCCACTTCCCACACACAGCAGTATTCATTACGCACACATCAGTCTTACCATGATGCTTTTGGTAGCCCAGTCTCTGGTTTTACAAGCTTCACTAAGGTTTAAGAACGATAGTGCAAGATCTCTATGTACATTCAGCAACTCTCTCATCCCCACCTGCAGCAGCACACAAGATTTGCAGCACCTGGACACAGAACCAGAACAGGCTCTTACATTTCCTATACTCACTAAATGAGTGTATGACCAAGACAGTCCAAACCAAGGTTGTATTAAACTATGCCTCAAATGCAAGAAGAAAGAGAAGGCTTATTTCATAGGATTATGGATGCTGTAACGATTATACTTTCTTGGAAAACTCCTGTTGCTGTAGAGTTTGCTGGCTCTACTGCAAATTCCTACAAAAATACCCCCAAAACAAGACTGACCAGCAAAGGAAGAAAAGCAGCATTTCTTCTTGCAGGAAAAACAAACTCAAATTTACAGATGCTGGACAATACTGATTTTCCAAGATAATAGCTTTTATCTTGCTTAACAATAGCTACATGTCCCAAATTCCTTACATTTCTGCCTGAAAGTGTTTTACAGCCTTCACAGAAAGGCTCCCTTTACCACTCAAGTGCAGGAAAAAGCAGCTAAAGCAGCAGCAGCTCAGAGAACACAAGCACATTGTAAGCTTAGAGGAAAAATACCAAAGGTATGACAACTTTACTCTTTATAATAAATAATAACCTGGTTTTTAAAGTACATTCAACATCTTGGTTTTCTATAAAACATTCTTGAACCAGGCCTTTGCAGTAGGTGTCATAAAAACACATGACTGAGCTTGTGAAGAGTGGAGGGGGGAAGGGGGGATTATTAGAAGAAAAAAAATAATCACTGTTTTGTACTAATTTTTCTTGCACTTCCATACATAATTTGCTCCATCTTGCTGTCTACAGCAAAGTCCTGTAGCCAAACTTTTAACATGGATCTTAACCCAGCATTTTCCATTTAAAAAACCAATCTTGGTTAAGCAAAAACAGACCCAGCATGGTCCTTCTGTCCCCCCAAGCCCCTGCCACCAGCCGCAGCATCCCCATTGGGACCTGACATCGCAGGGGCACAAACTGCCTGTGATGTACCTGTTCTTCTTGAGGGAAACAGTGTATCACAACACTGTGACAACCTCGGATCCAACACAGAATTTCTGAAGCCTTCCTGCCAAATCTGTGTTTGGGGAAAGGACAGAGGAGGAATGGAAGGCAAAGAAAGAGCTTATTAAAAATTAGGATTGATAAATCCCACCCTGCTGTTGCCAACAGAGCAGATCAATCTGACTGCTGTTCACGCAGCACCTGAGGGCAAGGCGGGCAATAGGGACCATCAGCAATAATTCACCCTCCCAATACTGCAGTCATTTGCCACATTTCCATCAAACCAACACAGGCTCCCTGGAGACAGCAGAATCAGAGTAGCAACCTTCTGCCCTCACCTTGCATGCTTACGTGCCGTCTCTCCTACATGGCAGCATTTCCACAGCCTTCAGGGGTATATTCACACACACACACGTGGCTACAGGTACTTTACACATTCCTGGGCTACACCCAGAACACAGGAAGTAGAAAATCAAGAGTGATCACTAATACCAGTCTACTGTCTCATTGACAGTCTCCACTTGACCTACAAAGATCTCCCTGACCTCTTTCCAGTCCTCACTCCAGTCGTGATTTCATGACAGTGCCAGAAATTCAGCACCACAAACACCCCCCAAAACCAAGCAAAACCAGAGTTTCCCTGCAGAAGTAGCAAACAGACAGATGCTGCATCAGTCTTGTGCCAGGAAAAAAAACAATGCAGATATTTTCTTGCCCTTTATTGGGCTGTAGAAGTGTTCACAGCCTCCAGATGTTAGAAACTATCACCACTGCAATCCCCTCGGTAAAACAATGGGTGGCAGGTGCTGGAGGAGCTCTCTCATCCCAGCATCAGGAAAAGGAGTAGGAAGAGAGGAATACACCCTGGGAACCCAGTTCTCCCACTCTTCAGCAAGCACGGATTCTCCTCCAATGAGGAGCAGGGATGAAGTGGTGTTCTGAAGACTTCAGAGGTGGGAAAATAAGAAATATGCTCAAGACACTAACCTCTCTTCATAGAAATGCTACACAATCAGCTCTAACATCAAGTTCCTATTCTCCAGTTGCATTCCCATGGGAAGAATAACGTGCTTTGTACTGTGAAAGGACACAGGGGTCACAGGGGAACAGAATACTTCCTATGGGAAAGTCATGACCAGCACACCAACCTCCTGCAGCCTGGTGTCCAGAATGGGTTAATCCTAACACTGTTCTTTCAGAAACAAGGCTCCAGAACAGCTTGCTCTCAGTTGAGTATTCTTCATAAAAGGCTGCTTTTTGTATATAACAAAAGGTAGAAGCTCTTCAATAAATTATATTTCAGGATGCATTCTCTCTATTCCAGCTCTAAGGCCAAAGCAGTATTTAAAGTCTGGACTGAGTTTTTTAACCAGATTTCAATACACAAAACGCACATCTAGCCTGGGATACCCAAACAGACACATCCTCAGCTCAAGCCTCACCTTTCTCTGGTCAGAAACAAGTTAGTTTTGGTAGAGCCAAACCTCCAAGTTGTCAATAGTATAATCTAATAGTACAGTGTCACATTGCCAGGATCAAAGATCCCCAACATCCCCTTCCCTTCTCAGTTATCTTTTCAAAGCTCTCTGCACTGGTCTAAGATTTGGACTGTGGGCTCTAAACTTGCCTGGCAACTCAGTTCCCCTCAGTCAACCCCAAAAAAACAAACAAACCACCAAACCCAGATAAAATCATGCAGCCAGGAACTCGAGAGGTTTAAAGATTGAGGAGTTACACACATCTTGGTTAAAAACCTACACAAATTAACAGGAGCCATTCATTCCATTTTCATCTTTTTGCCAATTTTCCTCTCCCTACAATGTCCATTTATGTTTTGAGAGTTTAAAAACCCAGAAGTTATCTGAAATAGATCCCATACAAGTGGTATTGTTGGCCCCTTTAGGCACTGGAAGCTGCTCTAAGGTTTCCCCAGAGCCTTCTCTTCTCCAGGCTGAACAAGCCCAGCTCTCTCAGCCTCTCTATAGCAGAGGTGCTCCAGACCTCAGGGCATCTTTGTGGCCTCCTCTGGACTCACTCCACATCCTTCTTATGTTGGAGGACTGCACGTGGGGTCTCACCAGAGTGAGAAGAGGGGGAGTTTCCCCCCCCTCAACCTGCTGGTCATGCTGCTGGTGATGCAGCCCAGGACACAGTTGGTTTCTGGGCTGCAGGCGCACAGTGCTGGGTCATGGGAAGCTTCTCATCAACCAACCTCCCCAGGTCCTTCCCCTCAGGGCTGCTCTCGATCCAGTCTCCACCCAACCTTCCATCAGGGCTAGAACCAAGTTACTGGTGTGGATGAAATGACAGAATGCTCCACATGAAGAACCATAAAATACAGAAGTTTGGGATATGTAACCAAAATAGAAAGTATCTAAATTTAGAGAAAAAAAAAGCCCACAACTTCAAAGTTCACTCTTCTTTCTGCCTCCAGCCCCAGGAAGCTTACTAACTTATTAAGTATACTGACAGCCTATCAAAGACAAGAACACACTTCCCTATCTCTTCTTCCTGACCACAAAGCTCTTGCCCAACCTGGTTCTTGTTAACAGCGATGTGGTCTCCACTTAAAATTTACTACACAGCAAGAAACAGGCTCATATGAGGCAATTTCTCCCTTAAAATACAAGTTTAGGCTGGTTTAGCATAATACACCACAATTTCAGAAATAGTATATAACTCACACAGGGCTAGCATGGAGACACACAATAGAAAGTCTGCAAAAGCAGTTAGGATGAGGGTTAATCTATAGATGTGGGATATGCACTACAGAGAGAATGCCCAAATTAAATTCACAGCGCTGGCACTAAGCTTCCAAGCAGATTCTGGACAAAAGACTTTTTCTCTCTAGACTCATTTCTCCCCAGTCTGTGAAAGGAAAGTAAATTATACTGATTCCATTAAAAAAAAACACTGTGAAATATAAAATTAAGAATCACAATTCAAACACTGCTATTGTAAATATGAGGTAGATACACGTCAAACACTTTCATCACAGTTTCACTGGAAGGTGCTTTTCTAATGAGCAGCACGCCAAGCAGCATGTCAGCTGTCAGCCAGGCCAAGTCTCGAAGCCCTCCAGAAAGCAGCTGCTTTATGTGCCAGTGAACTAGTCAGAGAACTTCTAGCTAAGGTGGATGGTTTTCCACAATAACAATCTATAGGTTTCAGCTGTAACTTACTTTTAAAAGCGCAACCACAATGTCATATTTTTGGCAGGCCTTTGGCAACAGAGTACTAACCTCCTACTCTAATGAGATAAGGCATGTACAGAGACAAATCATACTGTAGGGTTTGGCTTTTAATGTAATTCTTGAATTTTTTACTATATAAAATAGACATTTATTTAGAGAAATAGTCCACAGTTCTAACACTTTAATTAAAACTACTTTAAGCATGATCAGGGGGCTGGAGCACCTCCCATATGAAGACAGGTTGAGAAAGTTAGGGATGTTCATCCTGGAGAAGAGAAGGGTGCATGGAGACCTCACAGGAGCCTTCTGGTATCTGAAGGGGGGCTACAAGGATGTCAGAGAGGGACTCTTCATCAGGGACTGTAGTGATAGAAGAAGGAGTAATGGGTTTAAACTTTAACAGGGGAAGTTCAGGTTAGATATAAGGAAAAAGTTTTTTACTGAGGCTGGTTGCCCAGTTGCTGGTTGCCCACTGGAATGGGTTGCCCAAAGAAGAGGTAAATGCTCCATTCCTGGCAGTGTGCAAGGCCAGGTTAAACAGAGCCTTAGCGACACAGTCTATTGTAAAGTGTTCTTGCCCATGGTCAGGGTTTGGAACTGGATGATCTTAAGGTCCTTTCCAACTTAAACCACTGCATGATTCTATGATTCTACCAGGAGTTTTGGAAAGTTTGTAACCTCTCCAGTACCATGCAATACACAAACTTTAAACAACAGTAGTTAGAATGTCTTTTGCGAAAGACTTTTGTAAATGCCTCATAAGCCTTCTCCCCCACTTACTGGCAAAAACTGTGCCAAGCTCTAAAATGGCAATTCCTTCATTTTATTAAAATAGAAAATCAAGTTCAGGACTTGGCATCCATCACATCTTACACTGAACTTCTCCATCAGTAAGATCAACACAAATTCATTATTATTCAGTCAACTAAAGGGTTTTCAAATGTTCTTTTTGTGCTATGGTTAGTTCTGCAGCTGGTACCACTCACTCAAGCTCAGAGCAGGGGTGGTGGCTTTAGTACATTTCTTCATCCCCACAGCAGGGCCATGCTGCGGTGTGATTCCTTACAAGGTTCAACAGGAATAAAAAAGAGCGAAGATTTGACCTCTCATCCATTCAGACAGCATTAGGTCCAATTTCCTTCATGCGTGGCACCACCTCAATGGGATCAGACCTAAGCAGTACTGGAATTAACTCTGTATTTAGAACTCCCAATGAGCAAAGCACAGAGAAGCAGGTTTGGACAGCGGCTCTACTTTTACAAGAAAATCTCATTTGACAGCTAAAGTTGTATCTTTCCACAGATAACAGAGCCTCAAATAAAAACCCACTGCTTTGTATAACAGCAAAGGTAAAAAAGAAAAAGGAGTGTGTGTGGGGGGGAAACCTGCATTAATAAGCATGTTTAAACAAACCAGAAGGGGAATAAGAAAAGGGAGATGTCCGAGGTGACAGAAGCTACCGAGAGGAAGCTCAGAACAAATGCCTGTCACGTAACAAAAATAAAAATCGCAAAGAGTTGAAGACCTGCTGTCGTGGTTTAAACCCAGTCAGGTAATTCGTTCGCTCACTTCCCCCCCTTTCTTGCCCTCCCCCTGCTCTCGGAGGGACAGAGAGGAGAATCAAAAGAATGCAACTCCCACGGGTTGAGATAAGAACAGTCCAGTAACTCAGGTACAACACAAATCACTACTGCTACCACCAATGATAATAATGATAAAGGAAATAACAAGGGAACAGAATACAACACCTCACCACCCGCTGACCGATAACTCGCCCCCCAAGCCCGACCAAGCTCCGACCGATACCTCCTCCAACCCTGCAGTCTCCCAGCCCTTGCGGCTAACTCCCAATTACATCCTGGGCATGACGTGCTGTGGTATGGAATACCTCTTTGGTCAGTTTGGGTCAGGTGTCCTGTCTCTGCTTCCTCACAGCTTCCCCTCCTCCCTGGCAGAGCATGAGGCTCACAAAGTCCTTGGCCAAACCAAAACATCTCTATCAGCTCTGTTCCCGAGCCGAAAGTCAAAACACTGCACTGCACCAGCTACCAAGGAGGAGAAACATGACTGCTACTGCTGAACCCAGGACACCTGCCCAAATGAAGAAAATAAGAGGTTCTTGCACACTGTGTACGAGACCATTGCACAGCAGGTCTAAAAGCAGTCTGAGGAGCTGCTGGGTAGGGGCATTAAGAACGAATAAACGGAAACTCAGACATCATGAGCAGCAAGTCCTGCAGAGAGGCTGTAAGGCCAGCAGATGACCAGGACAGATCTGAATAGAGGGAGAACATAAAGAGAACAGAAAACCATTGAAGAAGAGAAGGAAGGTGTCAGCTTCACAAATCTCTTAGCCTGACTTCCCCAGGAGAATAAATAAGCACGTAGATCAGATCTGAGCCAAGAAGTCTACCTAGACTACTAGAAATGTGTTCCAGAAAACTTCTTAAGGGGACTTTTGTAACACAAGTGTGATTCTTTTAATCAGACAGTCCCACGGGGAACAGTGCTGCTTGACATATTCACAACTTCCCTGGAAAAAAGGTGCAATGTTGATAGAAGTAACACTTTCAGTTGCCTCTTTCATAATGGCAAAGACCAGGCGGACTGAAGAGTTAGCAGAAATAATTCTTCACCAAGTGACCAGGTAGGAAAAATGCCAGATCAAGTTCAATGCCTATGAATGGTACGAGATGCATATGGGAAAAATAATGTTAGGTACGCAGGAATGCATTCTCAACTGGTTCATGAACAAGATCTTGGGGTCCTCATTAATTCTCTGAAAACGTGAACTCAGTGCAGTCAGAAAAAGCAAACTATATATTAGGAATTGTTCAGAATGGAATGGGGAACAAATAGAGATCATTACTTTGGTACATATATCTGTGCTATGCACAGTCCAAGTGCTGTACATAGTTCTGGTCATTCTTCCTCCTCATTCAAAAAGGACAGGCAAAAGAATTAGAAAATGCACAGAGAAGTTCAACAAGGATGATCAAAGATATGGAGAAGCTTCCACAAAATAAAAAAGCAGGGGAAGACTTTTCACTCTGGAAAAGATTTCAGCAGCAAATGGATATAACAGATGTCTCTAACAGAGGAGATCGGAGGAAGCTGAACAAGGAAGGGCTGCCTCTTTCAGACAAGAATAATTCAGCATCAGACAAACCAATAAAGCAGCAGCTCAAAATGAACACTCAGTTAACCTGAGGAAAGCTCTACCCCAGGTCACTGTCCATGTCACAGAGGTTAAAGAAGCAACAAACTTTTGGCTTGAGAAGCCCCTCAGCCACAAGCCACTTCTCCTGAACTGGCTGCCAGGATCCAACGTACTTGTCTTGTTTGTACACTCTTCCCCTGCACTGAATACTGTCCACACTCAGAAACCAGATACTGACTTAAAGAGGCCACCAGGCTGACCCGCAGCTGTCCTTATGCAATGCATCTCACGTGATTCCTCTTGGAAGAATGTGTTTCTTTTTGTTTATCCATGTAGCTGCTTTATGACAAATGGCTAGGGAATCACTTTCTCCTAAAAATACCAAAAGACTGATGCAACACCCACAAGCAATTACGTATCGGGGCTTTTCCATCACATCCAGCTACTGCAAATCCACCTTTTACTTCCATGAGCACTGAGGAATTCCATCAACTTTTCACTCCCTAGCTGTTCAGGAAGTTCCTGACTCCAGCATACAAACAGTAACCAGCAAAGAGCATCGCTGACCTCTTTCTAGGATATACCTTGTCTCTGTGGTGCACTGATCAGACACCTTAAACCCATAATGTAAAATTTCCTAAGCATGGAGAAAATCCATGTCCATAACAGTAATATGAACTCCAAGTGTTAATTATAGGTTATTTACCTTCTTGTATGTCTCAAGCATCATCACTGTAACATGAAGTAGCTGTGCCTACACTTGTACTTCCTCCTGAACACAATGTCAACTGCCTGGCTCCTTCTGTAATCATAACTGCAGACGACATCTCACTGCAGCAATTCCTGCAAGATCTACCAGAGGAGCATACAAACAGCCCACCTGGCACAAAGCTGCAACATGTTCCTCTTTCTACCATGGCTACTGTTTATACTAATGTCCTTTTCCACACCTCTCTGCAAGATCAAGTTTAACATCTGAGCCCATGCCTCTCGTCTGTGATACAAAATATGTACAATGCCTGTGGATGATCTACATGGACTGGTGCAAAGCACTTGATACTGTAACACACAATATCCTTGTCTACGAACTGGAGAGGCATGGATTTGACAGATGGACCACTTGGGGATATGGAATTGGCTGTCATATAGCATATATGGTAGTCATTTCCTGCTTTGGACCATTTACCACTTTATGTCTATTCTACCACTTCAGTCAGGAACAAAAAGCTGGAACCCCCACCATAACCCTTTCAGTCCAGCCTGCTGTTTTAACAAAAGCTCTAGTGGTCCTTGGAACATGCTCATTGAACCATGTCTGCATCCATCATGCCGTGACACCTCCTCAGCTCTTTTGGAGTTTTTTTAAATCTCACCTTCTTGAGAATCTCATTAGGACAAAAATCAAAACCTCACTGACTTTAAGACCCATGGAAGCTTTCAATTCACAGACAGGAACAGAGCTGACATCTTATCCTAGAAAGAAACTTACTTTGCCAAGGAAGTACCTGCGGCAAGCCGGTGCTGGCTGGTACATGTTACCTATAATCTTGCAGATGCTTACAAATCAGCTGCTTACTTGCTGCAGGATTTTGAGGTGTCTGCTACTCCCCGTTCTCTTCTTCCCACCCTTTCACCTACAGAAACCACTCACTCCTCTCCAGTCTTTCAAAACATCACCTATTTTCCATCTCTAAAGAGACGCCTACTAAAGCTTTTAAGGGCCTTTTTTGAGGCTGTACTTTAAGTACACAGACAAAAATATCTCACTTAAATGATTGCTGCAAACCTGCTCTTCATTTATTCTAGTCTGTCATTAGCATTTAGTTGCTCACGAGCTGACTGTGGCCTTCGGTGAGGGTCAAAAGGTATTGAACGCTTCAGTTTCAGTGACACACAGAATCAGAGAATGATATGAGTTGGAAGGGACCTTCAAGCCCATCCAGTTCCAACCTCCTGCAGCAGGCAGGGACACTTTCCACTAGACCAGGTTGCTCCAAGCCCCGTCCAACCTGGCCTTGGACACTGCCAGGGATGGGGCAGCCACAGCTTCTCTGGGCAACCTGTGCCAGAGCCTCACCACCCTCACAGGGAAGAACTTCTTCCTCACATCTCATCTCAATCTCCCCTATGTCAGTTTAAAGCCATTCCCCTTTGTCCTGTCCATACTTGCCCTTGTCAAAAGCCCCTCTTCAGCTTTCTTGTTGGCCCCTTTAGGCAGTGGAGGCTGCTCTAAGGTCTCCCCAGAGCCTTCTCTTCTCCAGGCTGAACAAGCCCAGCTCTCTCAGCCTGTCTCCACAGCAGAGATGATCCAGCTTTCGGAACATCTTCGTGGCCTCCTCTGGACTCACTCCAACAGCTCCACATCCTTTCATTGGGTGCTCCAGAGCTGGATGCAGCACTGCAAGTGGGACTCACTCTTTTTTTTCTCCTCAACAGTTCTGCAGCTGAAATTACTCATTTACCTCATCAACCAAGTATCTGAACTGAGCATGACTTCTTTCCTGATTCTTTATCTATAGCAAAGGCTCCTTTCCCTGCAAAGGATACATTTCATGATTCAAAACTCTCCTTTGGTCCAGAAATAGGAATTAGTGGTTAATAATCTGTATTTAAAACAAAAGCCTATTTAATTTAGGCCCATACATCCTGACTGTATGCTTTTCACTTTTATTTCTCAAATAGATGGTCTCATCTGTATATCTGAATAACACCTTCTACTGCAACTGTTTTTGAAGAGATTGTGCCACTATAAATGCTTAACATCCACACTTCATGCAACAGGAAAGTT
Organism: Pezoporus wallicus; assembly: GCF_028554395.1. Lineage (NCBI taxonomy): Eukaryota > Metazoa > Chordata > Aves > Psittaciformes > Psittacidae > Pezoporus > Pezoporus wallicus. Next base: position 720,737 of record NW_026637044.1, on the reverse strand, counting down.
AAAGCAGGCAATAACATTTTCAGACATGCTTAGAACAGGCAAACGTACTCCTCAAAAAGGCACGTGGCTCGTTTATCAGCCACACCACCACTGCTGATGGCCAGGTAGCCACTGCAACCCTGGGTGCTACCATTGCAGCAGGTTTCTAAAACCCTTCCCAGGTAAACTACATCTATGTAAACATTTCTAGCAAGCTCCTGCAGTTTCCACGTACTGCTCCACCTCCCCATGCGAAGGCACAGTCCTTCCGCTGTGGAGATACCGGTTGCGGCTCCGATTTCAGCAGAGGAAGGGCAGAAAAACTTTTACAGGTACCCTCCTTCTGTTGAAATCTACATTGCCAGAAGGGGCTTGAACCATCTATGTTCATTGCATCTTTTGCATCACTACTAATTCACCACCATTTTCATTGGTTTGGCCATTGCTGTTGGTGACACAGTAGTATTTTTGGTTTACCAAGATCACAGCCTACACTGGGTCAATTTGCCTCCTTGAAGAAAATTTCCCCTTAAAATGCCTCAGAAATCACTTTCGAGTAAGCTGCTCTGTCACATTAAAAACACTCTGCTGCAACAAAGACTGGTAGGACTTTCCTAACCAACTAGAGTTTGAGCAAACCAAGTTTATGCGTTAAGCCCTATTGTTTTCCTGAAAAATATGTTGTGGAAACATATAAACCAAAAGTCTTCCATTTCTGAAGGACTTTGTTGGTATGGTACCAGTTGGGTACAGTCTGACCGCTGTCAAGCAAAGGGTTTTGAAACTTTTGGGTTTTGGCAGATAAAGAGAGATCTACCTGTGGCTTTCTGGGAAAATACACTTCCTTTTCCACAAAGACCCCCTTCTACAACTCCTAGACGTTAAAGCTTTAGTGCTGATTTCACTTTGAAACCTTGATGCTGAGAAGTTTTGGCTGTGTTAGTCACCTACTTAACAGGGATACTCTCACAGGCAGGATGCTCGGAGTGACAGAGATAAGGAGATGAGGAACACAGCTCTGACCACCTAGTCCATGAAACAGAAAGCAAAAATTAGAGATATACATTTCAGCATGTATTTCCATGCACTACCCCCTCAAAAATAAAAGCACCAAACCTTTAATTAGAAAAGTTTCCATCATAAAAGAGTCTGCGTTTTGAGATCTTTCAGGCTTGTAAAGGCACAAGGGAACACAACCACCTGTAAGGTGACTCGCTTGCCCGGGATTGATTTTCAGCAGGTTCTAGGTTACAGAAGCAATATTCGGCAAGGCTGAATTAGCAAACTCACAGGACTCCCCATATCCCAGAAGGAAGCTTTTGTCATCTCTAGCATCACACAGAGCTAAATATTTTTCTTTCTAATACTCACCAGTTAAAAACTCGGGATCAGCAAATCACTAAGCTCTTTCTTCCCAATGAAACAATTCCAAAACTACCCTGTTAGACAACGAGTCTGAAAGTCTGACTCGGACATTGTCTTTTGAAAACAAACCAACTATTATTTCCAAGGCATCTTTATCACAATGGCCCATACAAGATTAATTCAGTTTTTTTACCAAAGCAATACAACCCTCCTCCCCTCCTTGTTCACCACCACGCTCTCACTGAGCTGAAACTCGCTCATTTACTGGCAGGAGCCTTAGAAATTTATTCACCTCCCAAGGAAACCCAGTTATGCAGAAAAGACCCCAGCTATTTTGAAACACCAGGGCTGTGTCCTCGCCTAAGGACACAAATTAAAAGATTCACTTGAAGACAACCACCTTTAAGCCCTCATTCCTCCACCTTCTTTTTGATACTTTGGTTGTGAACAGTAATAGCTTGAATAGTTGAAACAGAAGGCTGCACTGTCACAGAACTGCCCACCAGAAGTTCCTTCAGACCTTTCCTTCTCACCCTTTAACGCACCATATAAGCTTTGAATGAATCATAACACAAGAAATCACAACTAAGGAATGCTTGTAAAGCTCAGTCTACCTCTATCTCCAATCTCGTTTTATACTCAGGACTAACTTCCTCACACCATGGGCCACCAGCTCCTCCTTGCTCATGCAGCACCACACCAGCAGAGGATTGTGCTGCTCATCGCCAGGGCTCCATGCTGCCACAGCACGCTGGAGAAAGCCTTTTGTAAAATGGGAGACAGCTGGCTGCAGCTTCCTGGAAAGCCAAAGCCAGGTCTGTCAGTTCCACGAGCACAGCATACAATGTCAGTTACAGTGAGAACAAAAAAGATGCCCAGGTCAAAAGATCATAGAATCCTTGAATGGTTTGGGTTGGAAGAGGCCTTAAAGCTCATCCAGTTCCAGCCCCTTGCCATAGGCAAGAACACCTTCCACTAGACCAGGTTGCTCCAAGCCCCTATGTCCAACCTGGCCTTGAACACTGCCAGATATGGGGCAGCCACAGCTTCTCTGGGCAACCTGTGCCAGGGCCTCACCACCCTCACGGGGAACAGCTTCCTCACATCTCATCTAAATCTCCCCTCTGCCAGTATAAAACCATTCCCCCTTGTCCTGTCCCTACATGCTCTTGTAAAAGATCTGCTGAAACTGCTGTACTGCTTCCCCTTCCACTTGTTACCTATTGTGTTCCACTATACACAGGTAAAACTATATGTGTGTCAAACTGTACTTATTCTATTTTTTAAGTTCTGCTCATCAGAGAGAGGAAAACAAAACAAAACAGAACTTTTCTGTGCATAGGAATATGAATTCTGACAACTGCCAGACCTAGCAACCCCCTGAATGGAAGTAACATTGAGGACCTCAACAGCTGAATGCAGAGAGCACTTGATATTTCACACATCTCTGAGATTCTGACACTTAAAAAACTATTTTAATGCTCCCGAGACAAAACCTGATTCCTCTTTGCTCTGGAATCATATTCAGACCAATAAGTGGCACTGCAGCGAGTTAAGCTTTGTAACTGGAAATGCCAAGAGGAACTGTTCTCGTGGAAGGACTCGGGGGCCAACAGCACAGCTCTCAGTGTGTCACACATTCAATGAAAATCCCAGGGTGGTTTCCTTCCTCCTGAATTGGAGCCAGGTAATCTCCCTTCTGCATTACACAACAGCTCGTGTAATCCTAAATTTATCACACTAGCACATTGTCATAACAGTTCTGGGCTTCACAAAGAGTGAGATCATGCCTCATCTTTGCCCTTTTCATGAAAGGAAGCTTAATTTGCCTTTCAACAACCCTAGGAAAATAAGCGGACATTGCAGTGAGGAAATTTTGGCACTAGGCAGCAGCTCTTCCCTCAGGATTCTCCCAAACAAACCTACAACTGCACCACTTCGGGATTCAAACAGCTCCTTGCTCAGTGTATCAGAAAATAATCTTGAGATGCTCATTTGGTTTCATGCAAGGAAGCTGACACCTAAATATCAACTCAACTCCACAGAGCAGGGTGATCAGTAGAGCGACAGGTACTTGCAGCACCTCACTGTCACTGCAAAACCAAAGCAGCAGAGCAGTCCTGGTTCTAAAGAGGTTGGTCACAATCTACCAGCGCTCCACACAAACCTGGCACAGTATTTTCCTCCACGTTTCAGTCATCCCTTTCACATACTCAAGTCATTTTTCTCCCTTCTTTTCTACGAAACGTTTTCTCCTGATTCTGCACCAGGTGATTCATTCTTTCCTTCATTCACCTCCTTCACTGGTTCAGTCCCATCCCACCAGCCCCACCAAAACTTTCTACATCCCTTTCAAGCACACTGCCTCCCACTTTCCCCCTCTTCCCTGCTCTCCTCCAGCCCACCAATACCTCAGCCTAATGACTCCCACTTTCCTAAGTAGTAAACACTCTACCTTGATCCCGATTCCTCGGGAACCACCCGGCAGGCAGAGCAGCCGTGACCCTTAGAAGCTCCCATGCACAAGCACCCAACCCCAACCCTCCTTCCCTTCCCACCACCTCCACTTGCTTCTTCCTCCTCAGGCGCCAAGCGGGGAAGGGAATCACTTCATCTGCTTATCTCGGGACAGCACCTTCATCTTTGCTGAAGACAAAAATCGGTATTTGCTCTTTCTGCCAGCACCCTCACTCGATTATCGCTGTTAGAAAACACATTTATAGAACAAAACGCAACCGCAAAGAAGAAACTCACCACCCCCCGCAGCCAAAACACTCATCACCCTCCACAGCCAAACCCAACCGGCACCTGAAGCACCACAGGTTAGGGGGGGAAAACAGGGACCCAGCGGCCCCCTCCTCACCCACCAGCCCCCTCTGCGCACCCCGAATTCCACACAGAAAACACCCACGAGGGGAGGGGAGCCCCCATTCCTGCCTGAGGGGCCTCCCCTCGGGCTTCCCGCCGGGGAGAGGCCTGAAGGCCGCGGTTACCTAAGGAGGAAGGGGGGGGGGGGGGGGGGGGATGCCGGCGATCGTTAACGGACGTTAAAAGGGGGAAAAGGATGGGGAATTGGGGGGAAGGGGAAAGACGCGGTGGCGCGCGCTCTCCCCTCACCCACGCGCGCGCCGCCCCAGGGGAAGGCGCGCGCCCGGGCCCGGCGGGAGCCGAGCTGACGGCGGTGGGCAGAGGAGAAGCGGGGAAGGGTATTTCGGTGTCCAGCGGGGACCGATCACGTTCGCCGGTGCCGCTCACCGCACCGGTGGTTCCTCCTCACCTCCGACCTTTGACCTCCTCGCGGCCGCTCAATCCGTTTTGTTGGTTATTTTCTTTTTCCTTATTTTTCTTTCTGATTTAACCCGGGTTTCGGTTTATTTTAAACCCCTTCTTCCTAACCCTAAACCTTTCCGCTCGGCCGATCGCTCCCGGTCCGGTTCTCCCACCCCCTCCCGCCCTCCCCCCAGTGCCGCCGCCGGGCCCTACGCGCGAACGTACGGGCAGAACGTAGGCCAAACCCCCCGCCTCCTCTAGCCACGCCTCCTCCCCTAGCCACGCCCCCGACAGACAGCCCTCTCCTCTGCCGCTTTGGACACGCCCCTTCTGACCCCTGGCCACGCCCCCCAGCGGGGCGGGCGCACCAGCGGTCATGTGGGGGGGCAGAAGCGGCGAGGTGGCAGCGGGAGCACGTGGAGCGGGGTTGGAGGGAAGAGGGGACAGAGCGGGAGCTGGGGTCACGGCGTCCTGGTGCACAGGGAGGATCGTGGGAGAGGGGCTGACCGCGACCCGGCTGACAAGGAGTTAAGAGCGGAGAGTGGACGCGCACACCGGGCAATGGCGGGGCTGGGGCGCAGGGGCATGCGTAGGAGCCCTGAAGCACAGAGTGGATGTAGCGACTGAAAGGGAGGATTGGGCACCAGGAGACCCGGGGCATCGCGGGTAGAGCGGACCTGGAGGGAGGACCTGTACTGGGAGCCCTGTGGCTCAGTGCAGTGGACGGAGGGGACTCCAGCACCTGGAGCTGTGTGGAATAGGAATGGGCCAGACGCTGGGAACACATGGCTTGGGGTGGGTCAGAGGGCTGCTGCCCTCAAAGGAGAGCAAAAGCAGCAGGATAAGGGAAAGGTGGTACCCAAAGGCCAGGCAATCTTTTCTTTTTGTCCTATGAATGCCCACACTGGTCCTACCAGCTCAGCCCTGGCATGGTGTGGATACCACACAGTGCGGCACCAGGTGCCCACAGGGACAGGGCTTTCCCCATAGCACCAGAGCAGAGTCACTGGCTTCTTTTCCCCACGTGAGGAGGAAGCCATGGGCAGGATGAGATTGCAGCAAAGGACCCGGCAGCTCCAGTGCTGGTAGAGCCAGAGAGGGACAGAGGATGGCAGCCAAGCTGCCACTGCCCAACAGCCAGCCAGGCCCATGCCAGTGCTGCCAGGACTACCATCACCCCTCAGCACAGCTCCTGGCTGCCAAACATCACTTCTGAAATCCTGGGGGAATCCCTGTGAGGAAAGAGGTGGTCCCAGAGAAGAGAGTGGCCCTGAGAGGACAGGTCATAGCTGGAAATGAGTGAGAAGCAGGAAAGGAGCAGAAATGGGACAGGGGAAAGGCAGCCCCTGCGCATTTGTCTCCAGGGGCTGAGTGAGCATCCTCCACAATCCCAGCTTTTACAAGGCCTGTCTTGCAGCTGTCAGGCTCCAGTGCTTTTCAACAGTCTCTGCTGCTGGCAGCCCTGCCTGATACCATCGCATCAAGCCCCCTCCCAAGGGCCTGCATCCCATCCCACCAGTACCAGCCCTGGTAGGCCTTTCCCAGCTTTGCTGCCTGGACAAGGCCCCAGCTGCTCCCACCAAGGCTGAGGGAAAGAAGACCAGAGAGCTTGGTCCAAGTCCCACCTGCTCTATCGGTTGGAATGGAGCATTACACAACCTCTGGACGGCAAACAAAGAGCTGTGGCCCCAAGCACACAGATGTTGGCTGACCCTGCCAAGGCCACCCTGTTCTGCCATCAATCACATCTCTTCCCACAGCTTCAGCTTCAGAGCAAGGTCTTGGTTGGGTCATGGCCTCACCGGGTGGCTCAGCAAAGCTTGGAGCAGGGATGGTTTGGGATCTCTCCAAGGGGAAGCTAATCATACAGGTATTGCTTCAATTACACACCATTATATGCCCATTACAGGTGCATTTTAAGCAGCTGTAGTGCCTGCAGCTCCCATCCCCAAAGTTGTCCCATCCTCCCTTTGCAGATGGTGACCATGCATTGTCCCCCTGGCTCTGCCACCATGTTGAGCTGGCAACGTCAATGCTGGGCTCTGCCGCTCTCCCACAACAGGCAGCCAAGAAACACGTTTTACTTCAGCAAGGCACAGCAGGCATCAGCCTGAGGGTTGGTGTGACTCGGGAGGAGGCCAAGCCACCAGCTTGCTTCTGCCAGGGCAGGATGCAGGGCTTTGAACCCACTGGGAGCGGTATTATGGCAAGGCCAGGCACCATTGGCAGGTGGTTGAAAACAGCAGGAACATGTCCCATATGCAGAGTTGTTACCCAGGCTCTGCAGCTGCAAAGGACCTGGTAGGTCACCCTCATATATCACCAGCGTGCAGGATATTATCTTCCACTACAACCAGAGCATCTACAAGGAGACCTCCAGGTCTGAGCTCTGCTCCAGGGATCCAAATCTATCTCCTCACCTGTGTTCAGATGCCCATTCCTCTCCCCTGCCAAGGAGCCTGCGGGTAGCATTTCCCATGCAGTGATTTATAATTACATGATGACTGTACCCTTTATCTACGATGTTTATTAGCCCCCAGTAATGCTTCACTACAGGCAGGTCATAGACCTGCTAGTCACGATTTGTGCCATGGAAGCAGTGGCTGAGATAGAGGCTCATGTACAAGTGTCCATCCATCACCTAAAGCCAAAGATGAGCTTGGGAAGCTGCATGATACATGGGATGGAAAGGACCTTAAAGCTCATCCAGTTCCAACCCCCTGCCACAGGCAGGGTCACCTTCCACTAGACCAGGTTGCTCCAAGCTCTGTCCAACCTGGCCTTGAACACTGCCAGGGATGGGACAACATGGCATGGGAGTTTCACGTGAAAAGAGGGAAGTAACTTAACAAAGCAAGGGATCAACCAAGCAAGGTCTGGGTCTCACCGCAGCAAGGTGAGGGGCTGTACACACAGCTATTGATTTTTTCAGTCAATGCTGTGGAAGATGCGAGTTGAGCAAATCTTTCTCCTGTGCCAGAGCTGGGAGAAAGGTAAGAATTGCAACACATTCCCAGACCATCCCTGTCTCCACCCTCTCTGTGTCATCTCATTAAACGCCAGCTGGAGGGTGGGGTGATCCCTCCAAGCAGCGGTGCCTGGCACTGCCATGCCATAACACACCGGAAAAGGTGAGGCACGCCCAGCCCAAGGGGCATCCCTCCTGCTTGTATTTACACGCTGTAAGGGCCATTCTGGCAAGTATGTGCACTTTTCTTGGCCTACATATGTTGGGAACAGGGTGGGAGGACAAAGGGATTGCAGCAAGCTCTGGGCAGGCTAATCCCCTCGTTGGCATGCAGTTTAACACACGTTTAAGCTTCCCTCCTGGGTCAGTTTGCTGCACTGCTCCTGGAAGGTGCTGGTGGAGCAGCCGGGCTGGTTTGGTGGCATGTACTGGCCTCCCCAGCCTTGCTCCGCATTGCTTTTGCAGCACTGTGCTGTATCGCAGCATCACAGGACTGCAGCTGACAGCCCTCTAGCAAAAAAAGTGACGTTCTTGTCCTGGATCTTGTACTGGTAGATCTGGACAACATCCTGCTCCCCCGTCAGCTCCAAGGACACTCTCCTAGTTATTTTAATCTGCAAAGGGAAAGGAATAGGAATATCATCCCTTTGACTACCCCAGTCACAGCACCCTCACCCCCCAATGCCTCTTGCTGGCCTGCAGGGAAGAGAAATCAGAACGATTACTGATTAAAAACCTGTCACACCTGCCTGTAACCAGTCCCTTTCTGGCAGCCCCTGACTAGAGAAATAGAGTAACAAGGCCCCAGTGACCCAGCTGCCCTCCCAGCCCAGAAGCAATCACTACAGGCCAGGCTGAGATCCACTGACACAATAGCCTTGTGTCTAGTCAGAACTGGATGAGCTTTAAGGTCCCTTCCAACCCAACCCATTCTGTGATTCTATGACAGTTTGAGGCAGCTTCCCAGGGAATGGGTATTCTTCTTTGCCATCACCATGGGGTGTGATACAGCCTGCACTGCAGCTGCCATATAAACTCCTTCCAGCCTCCACAGATGGGGGAGTCCCCAGGTGGCAGGATGTCCCTGACTACCCCTGTGGGAGCAGTCCCAACCAAAAGAGCCCAGCTGCTCCAGCACATCCTAGTCACTGCAACAAGGCTGCTTGTTAGTCCTTAACCACGCTGCAGCATGGACTGTCTCCCGTGAGGCAGAAAGAACATGTCTCACCCACCCTTGGGCCTGCAGGCAGTGTTTTATGTGACATTACCATGTGCCACCTCTCCATGCTCTCCAATGCATTACCTGCCCGTGAACATCCTTGCAGAAGCCGGTCGCCAGCCCCTTTACCCACAGGATCAGGTCACTGTGATGACACAGGGAGTTCACAACCAGTTCATTTTCCTCATCTTCAGAATCCTCATTGCTGTGAACCAGCACCACAACGTTGCCCTGGAATGAGAGCACCAGGCAGAGATGAGCCCCTGGCTGATTCCTAATCCCTAATCAGGGTAAGGAAGAGGAGACAGCAATGAGAGCTTGTGAAATGCCATGCTAAGCTACTTAGACATCCCCAGCACAGCAGCTGGTTCTGAGCTAAGTCCACAGAGAATATAAACAGCAGATACATATATAAAACTCTGAAACAGGTTGCTATCCTTATACTGTGTGTATATATATATATATATATATCTAACATGCAGCCTAAAAATACATCAAGCCTTTGTTACGAGATAGCTGTCTAGTTAAACCAGTCCATCAGGCCACACTAATGGCAACTGAATGAATTCAGAACAGCTACATAGAGACATGGCTGAATGGATGCAGCCAGAGCTGTAATGCTCAAAGCTTCACAGCTCTCACAAGAAGCAAAATGCACCCCCCAAAGAACCACCAACTCTATTAAAAATACATCCCAAGAGTCTCTGCCTCAGCCCATGCAGGTCACCAAAGACTTAAAATAACATGAAATTCCCAGTCAATTATAATGTACTTTGAAGCTTCAGAACTTTCTTAGACAGAAACAGAAATGTGTTAGTGTGATTTATCATCGTTTTTAGCTGTTTTGGAGGTAAATATTCTCAGCAAGCAGAACATCCCTTGTCAGCATTTACAGCACAAACACCCTGGCACCATATGAAGTGCAGAAGAACAAAACCTGACACCATATACTTTATTTCTCACTCAAGCAGAGAGAGAAGTGGCCAGGGTGGGGGATGCTGCAACATAAATAGCAACGGATGGATGTGACTGTAAAGATTTTTGGCTGCAATGCTCTCTGAAGTTAGCACATAGCTCAGGAGAGCTTTGTAGAAGTGCTGCATTGTTCATATGCCCTTAGAAACCAGCCAGTGCAACACTCAGCAACAGTGAAGACTGGTGGAAGCAAATACCCAGGTGCCTTCTGAGTGGACCTTCATTTCTGTCCCTTGGGAGACTCATCAGCCTCTCGCTACCTTTGTAACCCATTTCCTTCCCTGCTCTCCCACATGTGCACAAACACAGGTGTGAGCAGAGATCTCTAGAGAGTCAGGAGCTATAATAAACACTATTTTGCACCTCAAATCCCTGCTCACACATCAGGCACAGCTCTTCTCTAGGCAGCAACTCCTGGGAAACCAGTTTTAAAGGACCCTACACAGGTACTTCAGGGGCTAACAACTCCCGGTGAGTGGCCCTAGAGCAATAATTGGAATTTCTTGGATGGCCAAAGCCTTTCAAAACCTCATCATGCACAGGTGGAGAAAATAAAAAAGCCAAGCTGTGCTCCAGAGGCTCTTCCGTACGCATAGCATACAGGACACTGTGTGCAGAGGGAGCAGTACCTTCAGCTGGGAGCACACCACAACTCTGCAGTAGTGGATGAAGTCCAGCACGGCCACCGGCGTGGCACCCAGGCTGAGCAGGACACTGAGGTCATCCACCAGCAGCACGGGGCCCTTCCAGGAGTCACTGCTGGCAGGAGTCAGGGACACCTGGACGAAGTCAAACAAGGCTTTGAGGTCAGAAGTGCTCTTGCTGGAAGAGAAGAAGGAGGTTTCAAAGGGTGTGGCCCACACATGCACTGCATGTCCCCCTCAGCCACTGGAACCAACATCTTCCCTCACAGGAAAGAACTTCTTCCTAAAACCTCATCTCAATCTCCCCTCTGTCAGTTTAAAGCCACTCCCCCTTGTCCTGTCCCTACCTGCCCTTGTCAAAAGCCCCTCTCCAGCTTTCTTGTTGGTCCCTTTAGGAACTGGAAGCTGCTCTAAGGTCTCCCCTAGAGAGAGGAGCCTTCTCCAGATTGAACAGGCCCAGCTCTCATCCTGTCTCCATAGCAGAGGTGCTCCAGCCCTTGGAGCATCTTTGTGGCTTCCTCTGGACTTGCTCCAACAGCTCCACATCCTTATGTCAGGGCCCCAGAGCTGGATGCAGCACTGCAGGGGGGGGTCTCACCAGAGCAGAGCAGAGAGGGAAGATCCCCTCTCTCAACCTGCTGGTCATGCTGCTGGTGATGCAGCCCAGGACACAGTTGGTTTCTGGCCTGCAAGTGCACACTGCCGGGTCATGGGGAACTTCTCATCAGCCAACACCCCCAAGTCCTCACCAGGACTACTCTCGATCCCTTCATCACCCAGCCTCTACTGATAGCGGGGGTTGCCCTGACCCAGGTGCAGGACCTTGCACTTAGCCTTGTTGAACAACCAAGAGGTTCTCATGGGCCCATTTCTCAAGCTTGTCCTGAGCTTGATCCTGCCACACTCCAGCAAGCCTCACTCTCCCAGACCCAAAGGGCTACATGGTCCCACAGTACAGGGTCTACAGGGTTTCCGTGCCTGCCCTCACTCTCACTAAAAGCCCATCCACCCCAGCATGAGTTTGAAACAGCAGAGGGCCAGAAGCATCCATGGACACACCAAGTACATGGCAGTCCTTGCCCCGAAGCTGGTATTTGTCAATTTAACAGCCCTCAGTGGATATTTTTCTATCAAATCATCAGGGACATGGAAAAAGTGAAGCGGGTGGAGAAAGTGAAGTGGAAATAAAAATTAAAGCCAGCATGATTAAAGCAGCACTGTTCTTCTGGATGAGAATATAACTCAACACAATTAAAAAAGGAATAAAGCTTCTTGGACTTTTATTTGACACAAACCTGTTTAGTGCTGAAATAGATTTTCTCTAGACCTAAAACATGCTTGGCAATGGGGATAGGGATCGAAATCGCTCTAAAATGCTGGAGAAAGGGGACAGAATCCCTCTTCGAGCAGCAGAGAGAGGCAGGGCCAGGCAAGCACAGCAATGTGCATGGTGATGGCATTTCCCTTTACTTGAGTGTGCAGCAAACAGGTCCTTGGGCCTCAGATGGAAGCCCAAAAAGAGCCTGGTCCAATTGGTCAGGTTTACCTTATAAACTGAAGAGGACTGGGCTGTCCCGACTGCTCCCCCTGCTCTCCAAACCAGAGGTCAAGGCAGGACTTGAGGCCTTCCAAGAAGACAAGCTGTCCCCGTTCTTTGGCAGCTGTCAGACTGACTCCCTCGAGAGAGGAAAACATCATGTTGCAGAGCAAACAGCTTTGAAGAAATGGTGTAAACAGAACCAAGCGATCAACAGCCAATTTTTATCAAGCCTTATCTAAATGCGCTAATAAAGTCAATGCTTCAGTGAGTCTTGTGCAGGGGATGACACAGGCAGGTCTGTTACTTACATACACAGTGGTGTACACATTTGTCCTCCTGCATTTCACCAGGAGATTAACAAAACATCACCACTGAGATTTGGAGTTCAAGCATCCTGGAACTGCTACAGGCTGCCCCAAGGACCCTGCTATGAGCAATTTCTTTGCCCTCCCTTCTTGGGGGGGTGAAAGCCTTTGGTTTTCAGTGTCTCCATTACTGTGGCAATAACACTCCCTGGCACAACACAAGTACCTGAGCAAGGCACAACTCGGATCTAGGGAATGCTGTGGGCCAGGCACCCCAACACTTGCACAAAACCCAGGAGAAAGCAGCACGGCTGGGGTTCCTACCCTACTGGGTAGGCTGGGGTTCCTAACCCTACCTGGGAGAAGGAGGAGAGACTGTGACAAACTGCCTGGGGCCATGTGGTGGTGTGCTTCTTCCACCCCTACAACCCAATCTTTATTTCCTGTAGCTCTGCTCAAGTGATAACCACCAGTGCTGGTCTGCTTGTGATGGCTGCACCTGACTCAAAGTGGATTCAGGGAGACAGGTAACAGCATGATAGCCAATGTGCTGTGCAACTTGGCCCCCTAACCACTGGTCAAGGGCTGACTGGAGCCAAGTTTGCAAAACAAACAACTAACTTCTGCAGCTGGGATGCAAACATGACTATGAATCAATTATCTTGCCCTGTAACTAGTAGGCAGCCCAGGGCCCATGGAGCTCTCCTACACAGCACCTGGCTGCATGCCACGGTCTCCCCTGGAAAAGGTTACTCCTTGAGGTTGAAAGATTCTTTGCCACAACAGATTATCGGTAAGTGACTAACAACATACTACACACTGAAACCTTACGCGATGTAAAAGTTTGTGCATATATAATCCTCTAGACATAAACCACTGACCAAGACTGAGATGAAATCTGAACACCTACACTCCTTTCTCAGAAGGAGTTTAGAAAGCAAGAGGGTCACTTCTGAACCTCATGACTCAATGGGAGGGTCTCCATGTAGTAAACACTCAAAGGTTCCTTGCCATTCAATCTTGTTAAATCACTGTTGGATTTCATAGAATCAGAGTGGTTTGGGTTGGAAGGGACCTTAAAGCTCATTCAGTTCCAACCCCCTGCCACGGGCAGGGACATCTTCCACTAGACCAGGTTGCTCCAAGCCCCATCCAGCCTGGCCTTGAACACTGCCAGGGATGGGGCAGCCACAGCTTCTCTGGGCAACCTGTGCCAGGCCCTCAGCACCCTCACAAGGCAGAACTTCTTTCTAATATCTAAATCTCATTTCTGTGAGCTTAGTATTTATTATTAAACTTTGTCAAATCGCTGTTTTATATCAATAAATATATTGATAGTTCTTTCTTATGAGTGAAGTCTGTTGCTCCACCCACAGCAGGTCATGACTCAAACTCAAGCTGAGATTTCCTCCTTTCAGCCCTGCTTGATCATGAGACTGACCTCGAGAGCCATGTGCTGGGCACATCCAGCTCCAATAGAGAAAGCCCTGGCAGAGCTGCAGCAGAGACGCTGAAGACCCCAACTAGAGACCTAGGTCATGAACTCCTCTCTCATCCTTCTTTCCTTCATCAGTAAAGGCTACTTTTGCCAAGTATTGTATAGATCCTCAGCTTACCAGGTGTCAGTCCACCTTTCAGGGGAAAATTTAGTACCTATTAGTGACAAGATCATACAAAGTTATCTCATGTGCGCTATCTTAGAACCTCAGCCAAACTGTGCATTTCCCACCAGGAAGAAGTGCAAATGTGCTTGGCTTTCTGGTGTGGGTTGCTTCCCACATTTCACAACAGGACTGTTGTTTCTTAAAATGGAACCAAGGAGCATTAATGCCAAGATTCACAGTGTCTCAGCAGCCTGTAAATAGGGCTGTTGCGCAATGCAGCAGGTAGGTGGACAAGATGGTGAGATAGATGGTTTAAAGACAGTTCAGGAAGGTTTAGCTCAATGCAGTATTGCTTGACAGGCAGAACTGGTGAACAGGGAACCAGAAACAAGGATCCTGAGAAAGTAATTCCTATATCCCCTGAAAAAAGATGTCCCTCCAGGATGCTGTGAGGTTCTGAAACCTCTGAAGAGGGTAGCTGAGCGGGACTGGCCAGGAACAGAAGTCCCAGGGCAGGAGCCCTTGCCTTAAGTTAGGACTGGCTTCTGCCTGAATGCTGAAGGAGCACACACCACCAGGAACTTCTTAAGCATCACAGAAAATGCAGATATTTGCTTATTTTCTAAGCAATTGTGCTGGGAGCTGCAGGACATTTAAGCCCAGAGTCTGAGTCGTCCAGCAAGAGGAAGGTTCGAAGCAGCAACTCCCCCATGATGTTAAAGCACTGAACAGAGAGAGCTGTGCTTGGCACTGTCCCAACACCTTCTTTTGAAAAGACCTTGGAAGTTTTCCAAGCATTTCCGAGTCCTCATGACACTCCTGAGAGCCACTGGGCTCTCTCTGCTCCCACACAAGAGGGAAAGGCAGGAAAGCGATGTGTCCACTTCTGCCTACTGCTTTCTACTTCCATATTTCAGCTGCTCGATCTTCCTGTTATTCCAATATGAATATGTAAGTGCCAACATTTTAAAGCTCTTTTCTTCTCTTTATATATATATATACACATATATATAAAATTATTGTAAAGCCACACTTTAAACATCTGATCAGTGAGACAATCCCTACAAAGGGCTGTGCTCAGCTGCTTTGTCAGGGCATTTCCACACGAGGACCTCCAGAGAGGGGGTCTGGGTGGATAAGGAAGAGAGCCTTTACAGCAAGATTAACCCACAGCTCCTGCAAGGCTTATCAGCTGCCACACATTCAGCACTCATGAAAGAAAAGAGATTTCCATTGCTTTCCTTCCCAGCTGAAACTCAAGGAGGAGAGATCCTTTCATCAGAGCTGGTGCCAGAAAACACTGTCTACAGCAATCAGGAAACAATGGATCAGAGGCAACATCTTCCACTGTGGCCAGGGGATACTCTGACAAGCAACCTCAACTAGCAAAGGCTGTCTGACATGTGCCCACCTGAGATACAGTTTTTTAATCAGCCCGGAGCTTGCCCTTCTTTTTCCTGGTCTTCCACACATGCTTCTGGGAGGAAAGTGATCCCACCTGCCATGCAAATCAGGGAAGGAGAGCCTCAGGCATGGCACCAGCCAGCACTTCTGGACATATCCCTTTTGTTTTCAAGCATCTTCTCAATGAACAGCATTAACCAGCAAGCATTGCAGCAAACCCTTGCCTCATCTAATCCAAATTGTCTCCTCTCTTTTCTCCCAGGCAAGCCAGGAGCAGTAATTCCCAGGAATGAGACTCTTGGGGAGTGCAGGACCCTTCGCTCTCCCTGCCATACCTCCCACCAGCCCCAAGCCCAGCAGAGGCAGATGTGGGCTGCAGGCAGAGGGATTTAGCTTTTGCAGGTGATATTTACTCACTAAAAGCATGCCAGAAAGCAGGGCAGGAATGGAGAGCTAAGGGAAGCCTCGTGGGCAACTGCAAACACACACGATGGAAAAATTTCCAGCCAAAGACAGAAGAATCTTTATGCAGCAGGCCAGGAGCAAGGAACGGCTGGCAAATACCTGACATGCCATAAAGTGGGGCTGGGCAGCACCACAGCCTCACAAACCTCATCCCCTTGTGAATTTTTGGAGTCCGCACCCTTGAAATACTTTGCTACAGCAGTGACTAAACTCACTATTAATGTCAATAACTCAGAAACTGATTTTAACTTTGCTTCAGCCATTTCTTCTGGCACACAAAAATTCTCTATACCTCAGATCAGCAAGAAAACTGTTGATGACAGAGAGAAGGGCTGCAGCATGAGAGGAAGGCAGCCAAGGGCAGCGTGCTCATACATAAGACCAGGAATTTGATCTCTTCAGTGTCATGTCACAATGTTCCTGGGTGGACCCAGCAAGTCCAGTCTCATTTTCCAAGTGGGGAACCAGCTCCCAGAGAGACAGCATTGGATGGAGACCTGGATGCACCCCACTGCAGTCATCTTCTACAGCAAACTTCTGCTTGTCTCACAGCTAGTAACCTCTGGAAGCAGCACAGGAAGCATCAGAACAGCTTGAAGACACTGGAAAAAGCACTCAAAATGGCCAACGGCCACCTTCCTGACTGCCATAGACACTACACACATTCCTGCTGCAGAGCCACGGTGCTGCAGAACATCCAAACAGCATGCATTAAGCAGCCCTGAAAGCTTTCATTATCCCACAGCACCACGCTCCATTATGGCTGGGAGCACACAAACATTATCTCTGGCAATCTGTCATGTACCCATCAAGCCCAGAAATGCTTCTGAAACAGCAGCTCAGCATGACTGGAGCTGCGAGCACCATGACGGAGCACAACTGTTCTCATCCATCTGGGATGCTGCCAGCCAGGCAGCGTAGTGGCCCTCCGGCCTGCCAGCAGTGACATCCCTTCAAAACAGAACCACTGCTCACCATGAGCCAATTCATTAGGGAAAGCAAAATATCTGGAAAAGAGAACTAGTAATGGAGCATGTGAGGCAACGGTCATTAGCTCCAACAGCAAACACAGCCAGGGTACAAAGTGTGACCACCTGTGACCAGGCAACTGACCAAGGTCCCTTCTCTAGTACAACTACATGCAGGGGCAAGCAGAGGTGACCAGGTGATGTGTGAGCTCAGTGCTGGGGCAGGAGAGAGGGCAACAGGCAAGAGGGAGACCAAATGGGGATAAGTATGTTTTTCCTTCAAAACAAAACACTGTACAAATGAGGGTGGGAACACCAACCTGGCAAGCAGCCCTTGTGCCATTAGTCTTCCTACCACTGTGGCCCAGCATATTCTCTACAAGGACATAGCAAATAACATTAACTGTACCTCAAAAATAAGTGCAGATGTTCATGAAAAGAGCAGGATTTGCAAAAAAAGGAAAACTGTGAAGCCAGTATTACAGAGGCAGTACAGGCACAAAAATCCAGAGAAGCTTTTTCCTGCAAGTAAAAATACACCACTGCACTTAGCTAACACATAAGGAGGTGGTTCTAGCCTGGTAAGACCCAGCAACACTGTGTGGAAGAGCATGTAAGGCAAGCATTACTTCAACGGTGTGTAAGTACTTAGTATATTTATATATACACCAGGTACTACAAGGACCAGATCTACCAAACATCACTGTAAGGATCACAAATATGACCCTAGTTCCAGGACCCTTCTTCCCAGGCACGGGACCATCCATTTCCAAGCAGAAACAAGAGCATTGCTAAGGTATGAAGTTCTTCCAACTGCAGTCTTTCGGAAGTGCATAATCTCCTGCCAAGAATGATCATGCATGGGAGATTTAACCTAGGAATCACAGAATCACAGCATAGTTTGGTTGTAAAGGACATTCAAAGCTCACCTAGCTCCAACCCCCTGCCATGGGCAGGGACACTTTCCACTAGACCAGGTTGCTCTAAGCCCCATCCAACCTGGCCTTGAACACTGCCAGGGATGGGGCAGCCACAGCTTCTCTGAGCAACCTGTGCCAGTGCCTCATCACCCTCACAGGGACGAACTGCTTCCTCAGATCTCATCTCAGTCTCCCCTCTGGCAGTTTAAATCCATTCCTGCTTGTCCTGTCCCTCCCTGCTCTTGTCAAAAGCCGCTCTCCACCTTTGCTGCTGGCCCCTTTAGGCACTGGAAGCTGCTCTAAAGTCTCCGCAAAGCTCCCCTTGGACAGGTTCTTTGGAGGAACTACAGCCTGGTCCACTGCAACTCTCCAGGCCAACACAGAGAGCCAAGCAGCTTGTCATGAAGGAAGAAGTGGGAAGACAGCGGATGGTAATCTGGCGGGGCATGCAGCTCACCTAACTGCAGCATGACTCAGCTCAGCATGCTGCCCAGAACTGGGGTTTACTGCAGCCATGTAGATGACATCCCTGCTGGTCTTCACTAGAGATCTACAGCAGCAAATTCTTAAGCAAGTTTAAGAGTGACATGACCTTGCTAAAAACCACCTTTACTGAGCCTGATGTGTTCATTTAGGCAAAAAAAAAGGATTAAAGCAAAGACCTTACGAAAACTCAGATATAAATAACTGATGTTACGACCTCCAAATCCTCAGAGCTCAGGAAGAATTCACAATAGACCACACGGGCACCTGTGAAGTTCTAATGTAAGACTGACTCAGACTTGAAACCAACAGGACAGGGACAGCTCACCACAGTGGCAAATTTAATCACCTCTCTGCACTCCCCTGGGCAATCTGTATTGTTCTTCTTACCACCTCCCTTCATGTCAGTAACATTTCTGTTGAAGCATCAGCCAGCAAATGATTTTGATTTGCATTGCACATGTGCTGCAGCTAATCCTCATGTTCTCTCCCTTCTCAGACTCTTCCACAAGGGAGATGACAACGGCACCTATTAAAAGCACACACACAAGCTGTGCACCAGGAAATTTCATCACATTAGGAAACACACCAACAAACATGATTCTGCTTTTAGAGCAGGCAAGGATCCCATACTTAACAGCTGAATCTCCTGCCTACACTGGTGGCTTTGTCCCATTTCCTGTCCCTCTTAAGTTCCCCCCAAGATTTTTTCCTCTCTGCAACACAAAGGGGAGAACTATTCAGTGCTTGAAGAGGCTGGTTTGCTCAGCAGTAGGGAATCTGCTCCACTGGGCAATCACATGTTGAGTATCCGCTGTGAGTTAAAGCTCCACGTGGAAATGCTTTGTTTGCTCAGCCTTCCAATACTTAAAGAGCCCACAAGAAAGCTGGAGAGGGGCTTTTGATAAGGGCAGGTAGGGACAGGACAAGGGGGAATGGCTTTAAACTGCCAGAGGGGAGACTGAGATCTGAGGAAGAAGTTCTTCCCTGTGAGGGTGGTGAGGCCCTGGCACAGGCTGCCCAGAGAAGCTGTGGCTGCCCCATCCCTGGCAGTGTTCAAGGCCAGGTTGAATGGGGCTTAGAGCAACCTGGTCTAGTGGAAGGTGTCCCTGCCCATGGCAGGAGGCTGGAACTAGGTGAGCTTTGAATGTGCCTTCCAACCCAAACCATTCTAGGATTCTATATGATTCTGTTCTTTTATTTAACTTAGGTCTGAGCTCTCAGACCATTGATCTTTTACAGAGTAAAAGCTGAGTAGTAGATAAAATGCAATTGCTTAGCAAGCACCAAAACTCAACCCCCATTTACAGTGGGAAATAAACTGTTATTGCAACACCTGGTCCTTCAGCACCTGTAAGTCTTTATAAGCAGCAGCATTGCTGGGATTTCCAGCAGAACCAGAGGGAGGACTAATTCAAGACCTACCCCTTCAGACCTGGAAGGTCACCTGGACTTCCCAACCAGAGTATTCCACATCTGGGCATTGCAGAAAAACCCGAGAACTGCAGTTTAAAGCCAGAGCTCAGGCTGACTTGCTGATACTGGGAATAACCCTGCCTACTTTGTTTCCCTGTTTCCTCATTTCAGGATACACATAATCCTTGCCTGTCTCACCAAGGGAAATCCATTCGAACACACTCAGCATTTGTGGCTCCTCAGATGGCTCAAACTGATGGCTTGGCCCACAGGCACAAAGAGGCATACAGGTGTTCTTCTGAATCTACAGGAGATTCAGCTGAATGCACTTCATCACAACTTAACCACAGGACAGAGCATAAAGTCAGCTCAGGAGCTCGCATGGCGTACAGCTGGTGCATCCTGCAGGTGCAGAGAGAGGCCCATAGGACACAGACACCATGGCACTGTTCTCCCCAGAGCACTAATGAAACTACATCTACTAGTCTGGGCCTGCCTGGGGAATACTGATCTCCAGAAAACATTTCTAAGCACAAAGAAAGCAAGCAGCCATTCAGCTTTCTGCCCTCTCTAGGGCAGAGCCCAGTGGGGCCCTTGCAGTGAATCTTACAGCTAAGTTTTCGCCCTATGCCACATCCCTTCTCCAGTGAGAAGTGCTCTCCTACTGCAGGAGCACCACTCCTGATGTCCCCATCACGATCTGGAAACATTTGCTCACATGCAATTCCCATTCCTGTTCTCATTTCTTTCCATCCAACAGAAACTCCCTGCACCTGTAATTATTAGCCTACGCAAACAGACTTACCAGCTTCTGTGCTATGATGTTATAGTGACTGAAGGACTGCAGCAGTGCCACAAAGCAAACCTTACAGCCAGCTGGGAGGGAAGACAAAAAGACACGTTATCATTTCAAATTTGCAAGCTGCCATTATCAAAGAACATAATACACAGCAGCCGGGCTACCGATCTGTCTGGAAAGTCCTTGAAGTGAGACAGGTCTCTTGCTCATGGCTGGGCTTTCAATTTTCACCTTTCTATAGGATTTCTACATTAGGGAAAATGTTAAGTTTAAAAGGAAAAGGAAAGAACAAGAAAAAATTACATAGAAAAGTAGAAGGCCCCTTTTCTGTCTCATGCCACCTTGCCCAGGGATCTCCTGGCACTGTTTGCTGGTATTACTGCAAAGAGGCCAATGGCTGACCGTGACATGAACTACTGAAACCAGTGATGTGCCAAAAATCCCCATTTTGGCTCTCAGAGAGCAAGTGACCTTGACTGGAAAAACACACAGAACAAGCAAATTTGACACTTAAACATGATTTTGGAAAACCTAGAATGTGACAACCTGATGTTATGGTTTGTGTATGAACAAAACCATTAGTTGTTTCCCCCTGCCAGAAAGCAGGACATAGATTTCAAGTAGAACAAGCAGCAGAGCAGCAAAGGGATGTGGGGAGACTCTGAGGCAGTGCCTTGGCAGGGCTGTCCCTTTGAGGCATGGATTTGATGGATGAACCACTCAGGGAATAAGGAATTGGCTGGGTGGTCGCAGTCAAAGAGCTGCAGTCAACAGCTCAATGCCCAAGTGCAGGCAAGTGATGAGGGGCATTGGTTAGGGGACTGTTGCTGTTTAACATCTTTGCCAGCATCACAAAGAGGGATTGAGCACCATCACCAAGTTTCCAATGACACCAAGCTGTGTGGTGCAGTCGACACACTAGAGGGAAGGGATGGGATCCAGAGGGACCTGGACAGCAAGAGGTGTGACAGTGACAACATCATGAAGTTCAACATGGCCAAGTGCAAGGTTGTGCACATGGGTCAGGGCAATCCCAAGCACAAATACAGGCTGGGGGAGACTGGATTGAGGAGAGCAGCCCTGAGGAGAAGGACTTGGTGGTGTTGGGTGACAAGAAGCTCACCATGCCCCAGCAGTGTGCACTTACAGCCCAGAAACCAACCATGTCCTGGGCTGCATCACCAGCAGCATGACCAGCAGGTCAAGGGAGGGGATTCTCCACCTCTGCTCCACTCTGCTGAAATCCACCCCACAGCCCTCTGTCCATCTCTGAGGCCCCAATGTAAGAAGGACATGGAGCTGTTGGAGAGAGTCCATAGGAGGCCACAGAAATGCTGAGGGCTGGAGCACTTCTGCTATAGAAACAGGCTGATAGAGCTGGGCTTGTTCAGCCTGAAGAAGAGAAGGCTCTGGGGACACCTTAGAGCAGTTTCCAGTGCCTACATGGGCCCAAAAAGGAAAGCTGGAAACGGGCTTTTGACAAGGGGCTATAGGGATAGGACAAGCAGGAATGGATTTAACCTGACAGAGGGGAGACTGAGTTGGGATGTGAGGAAGAAGTTCTTCCCTGTGAAGCTGGTGAGGCACTGCCACAAGCTGCCCAGAGAAGCTGTGGCTGCCCCATCCCTGGCAGTGTTCAAGGCCAGGTTGGATGGAGCTTGGAACAACCTGGTCTAGTGGAAGGTGTCCCTTCCTGTGGCAGGGGGTGGAACTCAGGGAGCTTTAAGGTCCTTTCCAACCCAAACCAATCTAGAATTTGATGATTTTGAACTGTTCACACTGTCAATAACCTGCTCCCCACAGGTCTTCCTGCAGTTCACACTGTTCCATTAAGTAAAACAATTTTTTTGAAATGGGATAAAGCTATAGCTGAGGATGTGGCAGTTATGGGGGGCAGGATGCTCTCTGCATAGCACTCTGAGCTAAGTTTCAAGTCTTATAGGTACCAGATTTGCTGGGCTTGCTGCTTTGCCAGAAGAAAGCTGGAAAAGTCTGTGAGTCCAGCACCCACTCTGCAGGGGCTGGTAGGTTACTCACAGGTGAAACTGTTAGCAGAAAAGCAATTAGGCAACTTGCCAGGCTCTTTGTTTCTCTACTCACTACCAGCTTATCTATTTGTTAGCTGTTCCTGATAGCTGTAATTACATTATAAAACACCTAGCTAGTGAAGGAATTGCCGTCAGCTCCTACTGTCAAATGCCCCTGCGACTTACAACATTCACTGCACTAATGATGAAACACGGTACACAGACATTATGGGATGTAACGAAAGACACAGAACAATTCTCAAGAACAAGTCAGGACTGGGATCCATAAATCCTGATCCCAAAGCTTTGCACTAATCTGAGGATGTCTCATGCTCTGCAGAACCACCCTCTGCTCACATAGAAACACTTCACGCTGAAGGAACCTCCAAGGAGATGGCAAAGGCAAACCTTTGCCTTGGAGAGTCCTGCTGCTGACATACCTCTGAGGTAGAAGGAGAGGAAATGGTGCACCAGGAAGCTGCCATCTGTTCTGGTGTCTCGCAGAAGTGTGAACTTACCCTGAAAAAGAAACAGTAAAATAACTTAACAGGAACACCAGGCACAAACTGCTCCTGGTTCCATCTTGGTAGACAAGATGTCTGCTCAGGCATGGGAACACTCTGCAGGTTACTAGTCAGAGAAAGAAGAGGACAAGCAGAACTACAGCTACCCAGCCGTTTAAAGAGGTATGCCAGCGATTCCTCCAGACACAGCCCACAGGAAAGCATCAGAAGCTGTTGAGTTCAATGCTTTCCAAAAGACGTGCCACCAGCTGAAAGCCCTTGAGCTATGCTGAGACCACCGTGCTCTGTGCCCACCAAGAACCACCTCCTCACACGAAAACACGCAGCTGGTGCAGAGTACACCAAGTATTCATGCACCTGGTGCTGGACACCATCATCTGAATGGCTGGGAGCCATTTCCACCTCTTTCTGCTTCAAGTGGCATAGATGGCAGGCAGACAACAGCCACCCACTGTTCCCTGTCCATTCTCCTGCTGCCACGGGCAGTATCACCTGAGCATTTAAAATGGCAGCCCTGCTACAGCTGCAGCTTCTCCTGTCCCCAGACCACTCTCCCTGTCCCCTGTTCCAGGGTTACCTCAAACATGCCATGTTCAGAGCAGAAAACCGTATCCTCAGAATATGTGTACTGGAGCAGAGCTCTCTGCCCAAAGTATATACCTTGTTTTGATCACACAGGAAATTAATTCAGTTCATCAGTGCATGCTTGTTATCAGTACCAGCCTCATCAAGGCATTTGTTTCCATTAAAACCTTAGTCAAGATATTTCTTTAATCAATACAAATCATAGAAGGGCTGCTTTTAATCACAAAGAACTTATCAATGCACTTTTTTTTCCAATCTATTAGAAGGAAAAGTCTTTTACAGCAACAAGCAATATACCCATAGGCAATTCACAAGCCATCTATCAGAGTTAACTCCCCACTGCCCAAAACCAAAAGCAGTGTTAATGGAACAGCAAATATTGAACACGGCTGCAGAGAATGCAAAGCAGAAGCCAGGGTAGAGAAGTAGCGCTCTGCCTTAGCCAGAGAGGTCTTTCCCACCCAGAAAAAGGGGTTAGGTTCTGTGGCCATTACAGTAACTAGAGGCACCACCCCAGTGAGCAGCAAACTGAGATGTACCTTCCATGGCCAAGCCTGGAGGAGTCTCTGGGTTCAAACAGCACAAGCTCAAGTGTTCAGAGGTTTATCTTCTGCACAACTCCATCCTCTTCAACATCCCTCTTCCGCACAATGGCCCCCTTCAAGAGCAGACACTGAGTCCCCTCCCCCACCTGCTAACTCTCCAAAGGCTCTCTCCTCTGCAGAACACAGCAGGATGTTATCATTCAGAACACACATTATTTTGCTTTACAAATCTTCCAGTTACAAACCCTTAAATCCTGTCAACCCTCACTTTGCTGTCACACTGCAGGTGCTCAGGTAGCACTCAAACCTCTTCCTTTCTGACACTTCAGATGCCAGTTAAACAGGAGTGGAAGTGTCAAAACCAAGTATCTCCAAAGGCAGCAGCTGCACCAAAGTACAGCTGGTAGAAGGAAAGAGGGAAGAAAGAAGAGAGGGAAGGAGAAAAGCGAGGAAGGGAGGCAACAGATCCAGGAAACTCCTGCATCCTGCTTGTGTGATGGCACATCTCTCCCCCACCCATCCCAATCCTCTTGGCTGATCTATGATTTCAGGAATTCCCACAAGCCTTGGCCTTTGTGTAATCAGTTGGGCAGTGAAGTGTCACTTGACCATACCAGGTATTCTGTCACAGCTAAGGAGGGAGGTACAGACCATACCAGGGACTTCTGTTCTCTGGCCAAGGTGGGAGCTGACAGCAGGGATAATCATAGAATCCCACAATAGTTTGGGTTGAAAGGGAGCTTAAAGCTTATCCTGTTCCAAACCTCTGCCATGGGCAGGGACACCTTCCACTAGACCAGGCTGCTCCAAGCCCCATTCAACCTGGCCTTGAACACTGCCAGGGATGGGGCAGCCCCTTACTTGTTGGCCCCTTTAGGCACTGGAAGATGCTCTAAGGTCTTCCTAGAGCCTTCTCTTCTCCAGGCTGAACAAGCCCAGCTCTCTCAGACTGTCTCCGCAGCAGAGGTGCTCCAGCCTTTAGAGCATTTCCATGGCCTCCTCTGGACTCACTTCAATAGCTCCACGTCCTTCTTATGTTGGAAGCCCCAGAGCTGGATGCAGGACTTCAGGGTGGTTCTCACGAGAGTCCCCTGACAGCCTCAGAATACTCCTTCCCTTGATCATAGCCCAAATGGAATGGTACCACTGTCGCCAGAGTATTATTTATTTCTAGTAACTACCGACTTGGGTTGCATCCAGGATAGAAATCTGATTAACGACTAAAGCCAATTATGTTGTGAACCTATAAAGAGTAGTCCTAAATGAGACCCTATGAGCTCTCTCAGCTCACAGTGGGCAGCAACCAGCATCTCCCTCTGAGGATGCCTCTCAGAAGTCACAAAAGCTCAAGTTTGCTATAATCAGAGGCCTGTCAGTGAAAGACAGGACCTGGGCTGACATTCCTCCACTCCTTGAGACTCAACCCTCACCCACTGAGATATGCTGAGACATTGGACATATTTCACTGACTCTCAAGAGAAATTTTTAACAGCTAGCCTTATGTTGTTAGGTATGTGTGTACAGATTGTTATAGCAATGGCAGTAAATTCTGTTTTCAAACTTTGTAAGATCCACCTCAAAACTGGAAAATATTGCTAAACGGAAACTGTGTACGAATTCCCTCTGTGGTGAAACTTCTAAACCTTTACACGTAAACTGCTGACCAAGTCTAAGACCAAGACTGGATCCAGATACACTTCTGCTCTTTCAGGAGTTTAGAAAGCAAAGGGGTCTGTTTTAAAACTTATGACTCAACATGAGGGTCTTCCCTACCTCTTGTACCTTTGGTCTCTGTATCAGACATTTTTAGTTGGATTTTGCCTTGATTTTTTCTTTATACACTTCATCCACGTAGTAAGTAATAGAGTGAACCTCGCAATCAAATTCTGTTAAGTCATGCCTTTATATATCTTATTAAATTTGCTCTTGCTGATAGTTTTGACAGTCATTCTTTGAGCAATCCAACCCACTAACTTCTCCACAGCCTTTGGCCACAGACCTGCTCCAAAGCCTTTACCAACTCCAGACACAGGCCACAAATACAGGAATGGGGGATCTACCACCCACGCTGACACACGGAGAAAGGCATGCAAAGCCAGCAGGAATCTGCGAGGCTTTCCAAAGTCCATGCAGCTCTTGCACACATCCCCACAGACCAGGCTGATCAAATTGTTTAGCAGCTGGCTGGAAGCAACCAGATCCATGGGGGTCTGGGTGGTGGGAAGCCTTCCCTGGCTGCCAGGGAAAAGGAATGCTGCTGAGGAGCTGGTAAGCCCTGGCCCCACCACCAGGACCTAGTTTGTTGGCAGGGAGAAGACCCACAGCCCCCGATTTTCCACCATGGATGCTCAGTGCAATTTTCTTCCCCCTTCCTCATGTCCTTCTCAAGCCCAGAAAGATGCTGCTGGGGATGAAGCACTTGCAAAGGCAAAGCCTTCTTGTAGTCCCTTCATCCACCTGCCCCAGCCCGTTCCCTCTTGCTGTCAGGCTCTTTCCACCTGCAGGCTACACAGCAGAAGCTGCAGCTACTTGTTGGAAACTGACAAAGTCCTTGGCAGGGCAGTAGCGGGTGT
Organism: Pezoporus wallicus; assembly: GCF_028554395.1. Lineage (NCBI taxonomy): Eukaryota > Metazoa > Chordata > Aves > Psittaciformes > Psittacidae > Pezoporus > Pezoporus wallicus. Next base: position 694,159 of record NW_026637044.1, on the reverse strand, counting down.
CACCAGCATTCAGCAGTGACATGTCAGATACGCCCACACAGGCGGCATCCACCTGCCAGCCCTGCAGTGAAGGCATTTGTCAGCACTTTGAACATGTCATAAGCCAACTGTGGAGATGCAGAAATCAGGATGGTGGAGATGGGAAGAAGAGATTCACAAAGGGCTGATGTTTTTTAAGCACAACAGGATGTTGATTTCCAGCAACTCATGGCCAGATCATAGAATTATAGAATCCCAGAATGGTTTGGGTTGGAAGGGACATTAAAGCCCATCCAGTTCTATCGCCCCTACCATGTGCAGGGACACCTTCCACCAGACCAGGCTGTTCCAAGCTCCATCCAACTTGGCCTTGAACACTGCCAGGGATGGGGCAGCCACAGCTTCTCTGGGCAGCCTGTGCCAGGGCCTCACCACTCTCACAGGGAAGAACTTCCTCACATCCCATCTCAATCTCCCCTGTCAGTTTAAAGCCATTCCCCCTTGTCCTATCCCTACAGCCCCTCATCAAAAGCCCGTTTCCACCTTTCTTTTGGGGCCCCTTTAGGCACTGGAAGCTGCTCCAAGGTCTCCCTAGAGCCTTCTCTTCTCCAGGCTGAACAAGCCTAGCTCTCTCAGCCTGTCTCCATAGAAGTGCTCCAGCCCTCTGAGCACCAAGAACACCCCACCAGTGTTTTCCAGCTGAGGGGAGCACTGCCCTACTCCCACCATAAACTTTATAGGGAAATACAGGGGTAAACTCGGACATAGAAAATAAATTATCATCCCAAACCTGCTTTCACTGTGCTAATACCTATCAGGAAAGAGAGTGATGTAAAACACACTTGTATTTTATTAACTTTTTACCTGAAGTGCCTCACAGACCTTACGCAAGGCAAAGGCATTTAGTGACAGCGTAGATTCCATTACCACAACACCTACATGGGTGAACTGAATTAACTGAGGGGGCTGAAGACAGAGGAACCTCTAGAGCACACCACAGGGCCCGGAGGAGCGCTGGGTACTAATTTTCATCCCCGCTTCTGCTGTTATCCCCCACACGGCAGCGACCGCGCACAGACACACACACCAAGGGGCTGCGGGTAGAAGTCCCGGCCCCTATACAGCGGCGGATACCTGACATTCACCCCTGAGGAGCAGCGGGGAAACAAGACAGAGCGAAGAGGAGGACCCAGCGCCCGTTAACGACGTGGTGGAGGCCTAGGCCACGACCACCACACCGCGCTCCCGCCACCGCCTCACAGTGCCCCGCCTCTCCCGGCATGCACCGCGCGGCTCTCGGACTGCAGCTCCCAGCAGCCCCCGTGAGGGCCCGCACGGTCGCCAAGGCAGCCCCGCTCTTTCCTTCCTCCCTTGCCTCCTCATATCACTCCCTCTCACCGTCTCCGGTCGCTGCGGGGAGGCGTTCAGCAGCTCGTTCAGCTCCGCAAACATGGCAGGAGGGCCGCCACGGGGGGGACACGGAATCTTCCGGCAACGGGGACTAGGGGAGGTCTTGCGGCTCCGCGCATGCGCTGAGCGGAGGCGAACGGCGCCCCCTGCTGGATGGGCGGAGGCAGCGTGAGCGCGGCTTCTGATCCCCTGAGGAGCGCCGCAGAGCGTTTCCTTCTGCTGAGGGGCTCCGGCTGGGCAGCGCCAGCGCCTCCCGGTGCTTTGGGTTCATCCCGCTGCAGGGCTTGGCCTCCCCCATGGTTGCGCTCTGTGAGCACCCTGTCAGCCTGGCCAAGGTGCCTGCGCTGCAGCAGGACCCTCCATCCCAACCGCTAATGGAGGTGCTAAATGGGGCTGGGTCCCAGCACTAACCACCAGTGTCTGGACTCTAGCTGGACTTGCTACCCCTGATCCCTGGCCCAGAGGTGTCCCCCTTTACCCTTTTGCCAGCTTCACACTGGGTTTATATCATAGAATCCCAGAATGGTTTGGGTTGGAAGGGACCTTAAAGCTCACCCAGTTCCAAACCCCTGCCATGGGCAGGGACACCTTCCACTAGACCAGGTTGCTCCAAGCCCCATCCAACCTGGCCTTGAACACTGCCAGGGATGGGGCAGCCACAGCTTCTCTGGGCAACCTGTGCCAGGGCCTCACCACCCTCACAGGGAAGAACTTCTTCCTCAGATGTCGTCTCAATCTCCCCTCTGTCAGTTTAAATCCATTCCCCCTTGTCCTGTCCCTACCTGCCCTTGTCAAAAGCCCCTCTCCAGCTTTCTTGTTGGCCCTTTAGGCACTGGAAGCTGCTCTAAGGTGTCCCTGAAGCCTTCTCCTCTCCAGGCTGAACAAGCCCAGCTCTCTCAGCCTGTCTCCATAGCAGAGGTTCAGATATATTATATGGCAGATATAATATGCCACGGGGCAGTGGGATACTTCAGAGGGGTCCATTACTCTTTTAACATTTCCTATTACATTATTAGCACATTTGAGTGCTACTGGACATTAATTTGGCTCTCTCAAAGAACAAGCCACAGCAGTTCCCAGCTAGCAGCTGAGTTGTAGCAGCAAATTTAACCACAAAAATCCACATTACTTAGCATTGCTTTTTGTCCCTCATAACCAAATTTGCATTTTTTGTCACTTTCCGTTTCATTGCCCCACCTAAGCATTTGTAACCTTTGATTCCCATAATGTAGACACGTATTGCCAGGCAGAGGGGAAATGTGCTGGTGTGCTGGCTGTCCCTGGGGGCCTGGAGGGAGGATGCACCAGCCTGGCACTGTCTTGTCCGCTGCAAGCATTAGGGGGCATCAAACGATGCTAATAAATGGCGAGCATGGAGCAAGAGAGAGGAGATGCCTGTAGTTTAGCGTGAGGCTCTTCAGAACCACGAATTATCACTGCTGAAGGTTTAGGTGGGTTTAAGAGGGCGAATCAATGGGGAAAGGTGACAAGTCCGTGGCAGAGAGATCTCCTGAGGGGAGGAGGAGATAACCTCCTATCAGTAACCACTGACTTGGGAAGTCCCTGGGTTACAAAGTATTGGGGCCTTGGAGAAGAGCTGTGGGGACAGAACTGCTTGCCTTAGCCTTGTTCTTCCCTCACACTCTGGTTAGGATAACTGTTGTACAAAAGGCAGTGGGCTGTATGAATATTTGGTTGAGCCATTGCAGCTGTTCTTCCCTCTTTATTTCCAATCATACAGTGTATGATCTGTACACTCTACTATCCTGTCCTCCATCACTTCTTCAGAGGATTTGGGAATACGCTATCTCAGCCAGGTCCCAGTGCAGTCCCTGGGATATCCCATCTGTAATTTCTCTTCCTCAAGAAGCCCTTTGCTTCCTGTCTTTTAACCAGTTATTTAGCTGTGAAAGGACTTCCTCTCTTACCCTTTGATGGCTTCATTTCTGTAAAAGCTTCAGCTGAAAGCTTCTTTAAAAGTCCAAATCACTTTGCTTTTGTTTTCCTACCCTTTCACAGAGCTGGGAACCTGGGTCTGGTCTCAGGGAGTCCAGTAACCAGCTGAGTCCCCGCTCTGTGTTGGTGCAGCCAGAGCCTTAATTCCTTTGCCACCCTTTGAAATAGTCTGGCTCCTGGCCTTCTAGTTCCCATGGTTTGTCTGCAGAGCCCCGTTCTGCAGCACAGATGCCAGCAAAGGGAGTTCACAGTCAGAGAAGAGCCTGGAGATGTTCCTACCTGGGAGCTCCCCATCAGGCTGCATCTGTGTGCTAGCAAATATGCCATTTTAAAGCCACCTTTTGTCTGCTCTGTCACATTTCTCCCTCTATAGCACTTTTCTTCTAGTTCCTTCAGGAGCAGCAGAGCCCTAAATGCCTTGTAAATGAAAAGTGAAATCCTCTCTTTTTCTCTTTGCAGTGGGAAGGGGACCAAAACCACAGGCAAAGTACAGCTGCATCTCTCAAAACACCTCTTGTCCTTCTTAATATACTCCTTCTCACATTTCATGACTTGTTACTGCGAGAAGGCAGTGAGAATTTCGCCCCTAGAACAGTTGCCCCTTCCCTCCCATCTGCTTCATGCTTATTTGCAGTATTTACAATGCAGCAAACCTTGTAAGTATTGCGTAGTGTAGCCATATGGCATCCATAGGTAACAATGCTACTTACAATTAAGCTCCAATGCTATGTCATACCAGTGGGTAAAAAGCAATTCATGACCAGGAGTAGGAAAAAAAAACCCAACTGAATCAATCAAAACAATTAATCTTGCAGTATTTGAGGTAATTCCCAAAAGCACCACAGGGAAAGTTAACTAAAAGCACTTGGCTTCTCAATGGGGGTGCAGGGAAAATGATTTTTAAGAAGAAGGCACTTTGATTTACCTCCTTTGATTATTCCTTCCTGGTGACAGAGATGCCTGCGTTACTTATTGCTGAGCTTTCCAGGATATTCCCATCCCTTTGGATTTTAATGCACAAATCAAATTACACCACAGCAAAAGGAGCAGACCAAAGCGGGAGGGCTTTCTTGTCTTCCCATAACGCCGTTGTTGCTGATAGAATGCTAACTGCTTTAGTAATGCTTTGAGTCATAAAAGATCATTAGTGCTTTGAGGCCAGAGAAGGTTAATAGGAGAGCAGATGTTGGGCCGAGTCAATGGCTGGGTAAGAAAAGAAACAGGCAAGTTGTCCCTTTAACTCAGCTTGTGTTCGGGGGATAAATTCAGCCCACTCAATGCTGTGACCTTGACACAGCAAAAAGCAGCTGGAAGGAATAATGGATGAGCTCAACCAGGTGCTGGAGTTCTGTAAAGAAATGCATGAGACAGGCTTTGAAAAGAATTTCTAAGCCACTGGGTCCCTCCCTGTGACAGTCAGTGGGAAAGGGAACCTGGAGCGTGGCAGAGCTGTTCTCTGGAGATGGCTCCTGCTATTGTCACTGTTGCTTGGATGTATCACCCTGTTACTTGGACATGTCACCCTGCCATAATGTCACTCCTCACCCCTCTGCCATTAGCAGTGCTCTTTTCTATAGGAAAACTAGGGGGAAACTGGTTTATTTTGGTTGTGCTAGCAATGCAGACATCTGACTTATTTTTGTTTGCCTATGCTTTGCAGATGAGCAGCAAACACCAAAGTGGGTTATGGTGAGCTCCTAAATTCAGCCATCACTTCTTGTGTTTGTGTTTGGCCCTACTCCTCACACCTTTGGAAGCCAGCAGATCTCCCCTGTGCCTGCTGGACTTGAGGGTCAAGTATTATACCAGATGTGGGGGTCAGGTATTAAACCAGCCAGCACACCTCACCATCTTCCTTGGGGACCAGCTCAGAAAAGCAGAGGGTAAAATAGCCCAGTAGCAACCATGGAGAGAAAAATGCTGGCTTCCATGTTCTCATCTCCTTTAGTTTGGCAGCGGTTGGGAAAAGTGCTGCTGGTGAAACAGAATCCCACAGGTACTTACAAAGCCTCTACTCTGTGATTCCCCTAGGCCACAGATCATAGAGTCATAGAATAGTTTCGCTTGGGCTGTAGGGACAAAGCACCAGGGAGGAGACAGGGAAAATAAATATGAATTTTGATGCCTGAGGACATGGTAAAACAGTTGGGACACCTGAGTTGCCTTTAAAAGACACCTACAGAAGAAAAACGCAGAACAGCATCAGTGCGTTTTGCCTTCTCCTTACCCTGGTTGCAGGAAGTCAGATACACTGTTCGGGGTGGAGTTAGTCTCACATCTGAGTATTCATTGTCCTGCAAGGTTTTATGGGGTATTGATACAACTGGGAAGGAAGAAATATAAGCTAAATAGACAAAATAGATAGAAAGGGCAATGACTTTTATTCTTTCCCTTTTAAAATGCTATGTTTTGCCTGTTTGTATCTGTATATACATATATATCCCCTTGTGTGTGTAGCAACTGTTAAAAACATAGAACACTATTACGAATTACCATTCTGTCAGCCCCAGTGAACAGAAGACAAAGCTCATAAACCTGTTCTATAGAGGCAGAGGCAGCAGCTCTGGCTGAGGGATGGAAGAGCAGGCCTGACATTTTTGATGAGAAAAGGAGCAGAAGCATCGCAGGATCACTGAGCATAAGACTGGAGGGACCTGGAGAGGTCGTGTAGATAGAGCAACACCTGCCGCCAGGCAGAATCAGCTTGACTGAAACCTTTCTTGACAGCTGTTTGTCCAACCTGTTCTTAGAAACCCTCAGAGACAGTGACTCTGCATCCTCTCCTGGCATTTCTTTCCGGCACCTCATTACCCCCACTTTATACACTGGCTGCTAATGTCAAATGTAAGCATACTTTGCTGCATTTAACCATGCTTTGTTTGCTGATTGTCTGTGGCTGTGAAGAGTAATTTATTGCATTCATAAAGCAAGTTAAAAAAAAAAAGAAGAAGAGGATTTTTGATTCGATTCTCAGGTCACCTTTAAAATTCCTTTTACCATTTTGAAGCAAAATGCCTGCTGGCTCTCCGTGAGGGGTCTCCAGGCCTTTTCCAGCAGAGACTGAAAAATCCCTGGGAAACATGCTGAAAGCAGCAGGGATGTGGCGGCAAAGTCATCTCAGAGGGGAACTGTTGGGATCCTGAGGATGGTTGCAAGCAAAATGGGATGAAGGCACGCAGAGAAAATGCTGTCCTCCTCTCCCAGATGCAAGTTGTTGGGCTCACTAAAGACACTGCTATCCGCCAGATCCTCTGCCCTTTCAATCCACCATGACCTCCTCATCCTTCACACTTCTTATCTGTGCCTCATTTTGCCCCATCCTCTTTTTCTTCTTGCCTCTCTGATAAGCCCTTTGCAATTCTTCCTTCTCATCCACCCAACTCTCACTCAGCACTCTCCAGCAGCTCCTTTTTTCCTACCCTCTCCTATATCTCACATACAACATCCTCTCAACAGCCTGAGGATGATACAGACAGCTTCAAAGATCCACTTCTCCCCACATCTGTATCCTTGGCCTGAGTCACCATGCAGAAGATAGAGCCCTAAAGCTATGCAAGAATTTCCGTATCTTCTCCCAAATCCTTCCTGAAATCTCCTCTTTTCCAGCATCTGCACAAAACCCCAGCAAGTTTGGCTCATCTTGTGCTAAGCCCCACTGTCTGCCATGCCAGCCAGTATTGTCTCACTGTTTCTTTGTACTCATCTACCCAACAGATTGTCTCCATCTGCTGTCTCTTGCCTTGCAGTTAAATCCTGAGTACTCTAAAGCAAGAACCATATTTTTATGCTTCCTTTTTGTAGCACCCAGCAAAGGGCGAGCTTCATTGAAGACCAAGATTCCCAGGTGCTTGTGCAGAATGACTTCTAATCCATTTAATATATGCAAATTGTATATGTAGATCTAAGCAATATTCCTGAATCAACAATATTGGGGCATGGCAGAAGCAAAAAGCCAGACTTGGCTTACCCTTCTGCCCCACCTCTGTCTGTGCAAAGAAGTGGTACACTGGAAGACACAGAATGGCAGAAACCAGAGCTGAGTGGGATGCAGGGGATCAGCACTCCCAGCGCCTTACCATGTCAGAATCAGCAGTTCTTGTCAGCCTGAGATGGATCTGATCTGCTCTTGGTGACCTCTACAAGGAGAGCTGCCCATCCTCCCCTGCAGTCTGTCCTGTGGTTCTTTCTCATCACAGGTAGGAAATACTTCCTCATGTCTCTCCAAACTATCTTTTCTGGCAAATGAAGTTCATCATTTGACATTCACCCTATTTTGGGGCATCTCCTGGCATTCCACCACAGACCTTGGTTCTTCCCAGCCTTTTTGAAGAAGCCCTTACACCTTTTGAGACTGTTCTCATGGCTCCCTTAGTCATCAGTTCTCTACACTGTTTACCCCATAGAGGCTGTCTTTTCTGGATCTCTCGTCTTGCCCCCCTGCACCTTCTCCTGTGGGCTGCATCTTCCCTGAAGTGGCATGCCCCAAACTGGAGCTGGGCTTGTAAAACCTTATCCATCCCTTGTGCTACCTGATAGGTCTGAGGTGGCTTTAACTGGTTTTCTAAGTACCATAGGATGAAGTTCAGAAAACACCTACCCAGTCTGGGAACGCTATTTATTGCAGTTAACACTCTCCCAGTGGAGAGCACAAAATCTTGCTCATTGTGGTAGGCAGCTGCTTGCAGTTGATATTTTTAAAGACTGGCTTCAGAAAAAAAATAAACAGTGAAACCCTTGAGTTCTCAGCCTCTGTCAGCAGCCATCCTTCTTCTCAGGGTCTGCACCAACACTCCCTTGCTCATTCTCATCCTGTAGTCTTTTCTTCTTCCACTTGAAGAATGATGCTCACTATTTCCATCTCAATTTGTGCTTTGGCCTCTCTGATGTTTCCCCACATGCTTATGCTTCTCTTACAACTGTCCTTAGTAATTTGACCTAGTTCCCACTTTCTATAAATGTTATTTTTTTTCTCTTGAGCCTGAGGTCAGTGAAGAGCTTGTGACAGAGCCAAGCTGGTTCCTACTACATTTCCTACTGGGTTGGCTTGTATGTGTGTTGTTTGCACCATTGCTTTGAAGGACCGCCGGTTTCCTCGGCTCCTTTCACCTTTAAATGTGCCTCCCATGAGATCTTACTTACCCATTCTCCAAGTGCCTCAGGGTCCTTTCTCTTTATTTCCCTTTTCTTCCACGTCCCTTCATGAGGCTTGTGAGCTCGGTCACCCCACACTCGGTCTTGGCCAATTTGCCTCCTGCCTTTAAGTTTCAATTCAGTCTTCAGTCGATGGCTGTGCCCTACTCTCTTCCTCTCTCAGCAGAACCAGTTAACCCAATGTCTCTGCTGGCCAGCGTGGCACAAAGCAGTGACAAACAGGGCCTGCCATGGCTAAAGCCATCCCCAGAGCTTTCCCAGTGTCAGCAAACGCATGCCCAGCTGTTCTTTCCCACACTGAGCATTTCACAGTTTATGAAGCTAAGAGGATTTTGCTTTTCTCCTCTCTTTAAATCCAGCACAGGGGCAGTTTAGTACTGGATTCACTCCCTGTTACAATGAGAATAATGGAGTAATTGCTGTTTCCCATCACAGAATACTCATGATGCTGTCTAGCTATGCAAACACCAGGTAAAAGGTCCTACAAGCCAGGAGGCAGCCCAGCTGCTTGGTGTGTATAAACCCAAGCCAGCAAAGAGATGGTGCTGGAGGGGACATGGGCACAGCGATCCCACCTCACTAGCTCCAGGTATGAGACAAACCTCCAGCTCCTGCTCCCAGGGAAAGCTCCCAGCTGCTCAGGGAAGGACAGCCAAACCCACACGTTTGGGAATGGGAAGAACGGGTCCCAGAGAAGCAGCATCCTGCACCAGGGGTGTTGAGACCGCTTGGGGTGCACACAGCCTGCCAGGACCACAGAGCTGCCGTTCTGACCCCTTCTCCTTCCTTCTCTCTGCCGGCCAGGGCTCGACCGGTGCACTGAGACTCTGGCTGTTTTGTTCCAGGCAGCCGGAGCTCATCAAGAGGAAGAAAGGCGCCTTGTCTTGGGGTTGTGGCTCTAATCCTGTTATGTGTCTGCAAGAGAAAAGAGGATGACCGAGCGAGGAGGACAGACCCGGTGCCGCCGCCAATTCCCATCCCTTTGCACCCCGCATCCTGTGCCAGCCCTTGCCCAGCCACAAAAGGCCGCCTCCCCTCCCTGCAAACTAACCAAGCATTTAAATTTAATAGCGGTCTGCAGCCCCACCGTTTCACAGTGATTAGGCCTTTGATTAAAATACCATGTGTTGCTTGGCTGGCTGGGAAGCAAATTCCACCCCAGGGCCCAGGAAATCAGCTCTGGTGACTGGCACATGGCACAGAGCGGATGCACTTTGCTGTCCCTTCTGCTCTCTCTGTGTCAGACGATGTGCTGACAGGGAGCCTGGCCCCTCTGGTAACCCCAATGCACCCGCGTGTGCAAAACATGCTCCTCCTTCCCTCAGTGCTCTGGCAAAGCCGGAGCAGGAGGAGAGCCTGAGGGCTGGGAACATGCTGTCACCCAGGGGGGGAAACAGAGGCACAGCAAGGAATGCTGGCCCCAGGGCGAGAAGGGGCTCTGGGGTTCATGGGCAGCTGGAGTGAGATGGGGGACAGAAGCTGTGTCTTCATGCAGGAAGCAGGAGCGCACCGGGTAGGTGAGTAGGGTCCGAAACAGGGGGAACAGCAAGGAGGGGAATTACGGGAGTCAGACTGCTACCCTGTAGCAGGGGGACAGGGGGAATAAACACCCTCTGCTCTTTTAATGTGTGTGTTTTGACCAGGAGCATCCTTAGACCTGCTTAAATCCTTGTGACCTGATTTTGCCCTCAATCCGCATCAGTCCCTGCAGCTTGTATGGGTGAGTAGCTGCAGATGAGACTACTGAGGGGTAGTACCCCTCTCCTTGATTCCTTGGTTCCACCTGTTCCTGCTCTTAAACAAGGGGTTATCCCTGAGGAGTTACCACCGCAGCTTTGTGGAGATGCTGTCCCCTACTGCCCACTACACATCAGCCATGTGCTGGGCTCATCTGGAAGGATGAAAAATCAGTGTCCAAGGACAGGAACCCCCAGTTGCCACTTTGCTTATCTGGGACACTCCCAAGGTGGGCACCTCTGTGTTGAGCCAGGGCAGATCCTGATGGATGGGCTGTGCTGGGATGGATGGGCTGTGCCTCACCTCCAAGCAGAAGAAAGAGCAGTCCCTCCAAATTATCCAAAGGGGTGATCCCATCTCCAGGCAGGAGACCTGCCTACTTCTGGACAGCAAAACAGGGATGAGGTTTCTCTGTCTGATCAAGGGAGCAGCATTATGCTGACTGCTTCTTCCCTGCAAAGAATTTCTTCTCTCCCCAGACAGCATCCTGCTGGACCCACAACCACCATGAGGAAGGATCCCAGCCAGGAGGAGATGATTTCCAGAGCCCACCATGCAGCCACACGTTTGCCGGTTGGTCTCACTCTTTGGCTGCTGTTTCCCTGTATTTGGTTCCACCGACTCCCTTCAAGGGCAGCTGGAGAAGCAAGGTGGCCTCCCCTATCCCCACAGTGCCCCTTCCCTCCTCTTCCCCACAGGTATTTCTCACCCACAACCTCATGTCTTTCCCAATTCCTTCCAACATCCCCTTCCTTACACATGGCCATAAACATTTCTACTCCCCTCATTCTTGATACACAAGCATGGGTCCTCTCCCTCCTGTCACAGCAACCCTCATCCCACTCCAGCCCCCTTCCCATCCCGCTCAGGCCCATAGGAAGCTCAGCTTCTGCCCGTGCCAGGACTGCCTTCTTTTCCATGAAGCTTCCTTGGGCATCAGTGTCTCCCCTCCACTCAGCAGAGCTCCTGCTCCCCAATGCATCACTCTCCGCTCAGGCTTGGCTCCAGCCATCTTTTGCTGCTGTGTCTGTGCTGCCCAGGTGCTTTATCCATGGATTTACCTGTCATACAGTTCCATGCTGGAAGGAGAATGGCAAAAAGCATAGCCCCAGTGGTGCTGGTCAGCCACTTGCTCCACTTTGCGTGACCCCCAGGATCATTCGCTGGCTCCCACCACCACCCCTCAGTTTTTAATGTCCCTGAATGAGCTGAAAATTAATCATTTAGCAGCCCACAGAAGGCAACTAAAACATGCTGAGCTGCGGCTTTAGCTCCTACCTGCCCCAGGGAGATCGTTGGCTGCATCCCTAACGTGTGCCACGCTTAATATTGTATGTTGATTAATTGCTTCATTTCCTCTCTCCCGAGGAGCTGTGGGTTTTGGCTTGTGGTTGAATCCATCTCCGGAAGAAATTGGCTCTTGTGGCAAGTGAGACGGAGCCGCAGCCGGAGGGGAGGGCAGTGGGAGGGTGGGGTGCCCTGGGCAGAGACCCCCCTCCACACTCAGTCCCAGGGCAGGGTGAAGGCAATGAGGGCACGGGGCTGCTTCTCATTTACACCAGCAGAAGCAAAGCCAACATTGCCAAAGCTGCTGGGACAGCAGCGCCAGTTTCTTCTCTGAGCAGATGGGAACAAGGAGCTGGGGAGGTGACAACCTTGGGGTGTTTTGGCTGCAGAGCTCAAAATCCCACTGACATCCTGAGCTGCTCCATTGCAAGGAGGCGGCTGTGAGGATGGTGCCAGTGACAGCTTCACCCCCTGTGCACCCATCCCATGATTGGGATGGGGATGGAGCAGCCCCTGTGAGCAGGGAGCAGCCCAGGCACATCCGTCAAACATCCCAGGGGGTCCCCAAGCGTGTCTGGGATGGCAACAACCCACAGGGATCCCGCTCTGGTGGGATGCATTGCGCACCTAGCCCAGCAAAGCTGGGAAGGTCAAGGAGGGGGGACCAGGCACACGCCATTCTCCCTGGGTGATGCTCAGATGGGACCCTTGGGAAGCAGGGAGTGAGGAGATGCGGTCTCTGTGTCAGGAGATCACTGGCGAGAGGCTTAACTTTAAAAAAAAAATGGTTTATTTCAAGATCTTCCTTCCCTTTTTTTTTTTTTTTGTTGTTGTTTTTACTTGTATTTCAAAAAAAGTGGGGCAAAGTACAAAAAAAGTCAGTTGCAGGACAGCAAAGGTTTAGAAATCACAGCGCTGAACTAACCCAAGCGAGATACACGGAGCACGAACCAAACACCCCCACGACGCGGCCAAAGGCCATGTGCGGCCTTTGGCTTTGTTATTATTATTATTAATTAATTTCTGTTTTCCTCTGTACAAAACACATCAAAGCATGCCACGGAGCGGGAAAATGATACCAGACGGGAGATACCAGACAGGGAGGAGGCAGGAGACGTGTACAGCAGGGGACGGGAGGGCTGGCTCCTGCTCTCGCCTTCTCCTTCTCCTGCCCTGCTCACGTCAGGTTGTTCTGCAGGCAGTTGAGCTCGCTGCTGTCCTGCTCCCCTTTGCTGCTGCTGCCGTCGTGCTTGGGCGACATCGAGTTGTGGATGTTAAATGGCTCCTCGTCCTTCAGGCAGGACTTCAGGGAGTCCTGCAGCTTGTGGGGAGCACTGGGGTCATCCTGCCAGGAGAGATGGGGGGGTCAAGAGATGATCATGACATGGGGGACACTGCTGCAATGGAGGGTGTCTGGCAATGAGAACTGGGTGAAGGCACTGGTGTCCCCACTGGCATCCCAGCTGGGGCTTTGTTTCCTTGCAGGCAGTCCCTGGCAGCAGGCAGGGTTGCCCAAGGGTGACTCAAAATGTCCCCCCATGAAATGCATATCTCAGTACATGAGGAGCATAGAGCTCACAGCATGGGGGGAGAGGGTCATAGAATGATAGAATCAGACTGGTTTGGGGTTGGAAGGGACCTTAAAGCTCATCCAGTTCCGACCTCCTGCCACGGGCAGGGACACCTTCCACTAGACCAGGTTGTTCCAAGCCCCATCCAACCTGGCCTTAAACACTGGTGACTCGCTGCCAATCCCCACCACAGATTCCCCACCATGGGGTGCCTCCAGCACCCAAAGCCACTCAAGAGCCATGCTGGCCACAAGAGCCATCCTACCCATCACCTTTCCAAGCCACCTCCACCACCCAGTTTCTCTTCCCATTTCAAGCCTAGCTCATCTCATCATCCCCAGAATCAGTAACTCCCTGAGCAAGCGGCGCTTGGCAGGAGGCCCAAGGGGTTGGATTTATTGCAGTTAATGTACAGCTGTCCCCACCATGCCACTGGCCAGATCCACCTCTTCCCAATGGACACCTCTTCCTGATGTCCCCACACAGCTGCTGGAAGCATCTTCCCCCACGGCTGGGCTGTGCCCAGAGCTTGTCCCACATCCATCGGGAGAGCCACACTGCTGGTGCCGGGGCCAAACTCCAGTGGTGTTTGATAATGTCTGTTCCTGGACAGTCCTGGCGTCACTGTTGGTGCTGGTGGGGTGGGATGAGCTATGGCATGGTGGGCTGTGAGGACAGGATGAGCCATGGTGGTGAGGCACCTACTGGCATTGTAGTGGTTACGGTGCTCCCAGTGTTGCTCTGCAAGTGGCGGACGGATGGAGATACCCAAGGGCCAGTGTCATGCAGCCATGGTCATATGAGGATGGAAACCACCACCTTCTATGCAGTGACGCTATGAGAGGTGCTCAGTCAGTCCGAGGCTTGTGCCATTGGTGCCAGGACAAATCCCATGGGATGAGCACTAAGCTCCATTGCCCAGCAGAGGGGTTGCACTTCATGTCCCCAAAAACCTCTTTCCCAGGGTGTCGACCCCGCTGTCCCCTCCACATCCTCAGTGTGCTGCATCCCAGGTGCGTGTGCCACTGCAGGACCAAGCCCTCCACATCCTGGAGGGGACAAGGGATGGGTCAGAGCCCAGTGAGATGTTGTGGAGTGGCACTGAATGCATCCCGAGGTTCATCCTCTCTGCAGCAGGGAGTGAGCCAGCTCCGGGAGCCTCCTGCCAGGATGGCCAGTGGCAGACGCTATGGCTGCTAAAGGCAGTCGAAAGACAGGGAGAACTGGCGGTGGGTGGGCTAAGACAAAGGCTAGAGGGACCTATGCTCCTCCTCCGGCTCCCGCTCGGCAAAGCCCTTCGCTTCTCTCTGTTCCAATTCGAAAGACAGGAGGTTGGAAGGGCAGCCCTGGGGGATGCCGGCAGCTGCATCCTGACCAAGCCAGCAGCATCCCAGAGTGTTCCATCCTCTGGCATCACCCACCGCTGCTGGCTGTCATCTGCCAGCCCTGCCCCAGCGATGGCACAGCCAGGGAGCATGGTCTGACAGAGCCATATCGCACTGGCTGTCTCCTCCCTGAAAACGCCAGCACAAGCCACCCCACACACAGAGCCAAAGCCACCAGGAACTTGGAGGGAAGGGGATGGGGCAGGGGGACAGTGGGATGACAGCGACCCCCAGCCTGGCTTGGGGCCGGTTTGGGTATTTGGGGCAGGACGTGGCACTGCACGACCTGAAAGTGAAGGGATGGAGTGGTGGCCATGGCAGGACAGGGACAGGAGGGTACAGAGGGATCCGGTGGTGATGCCATCACCCAGGAAGTGCCAGGACCATGGATGGAGGGGGCAGACAAGACATTACTGGGCAGATGGACAAGGGTAGGAGGGGACGGTGCCAAGAAGCCTCCTTACATTTGGGTGGGAGCCCTCGGCGATGGTGGAGAGGGAGAAGTTGTCGTTGTGCAGCTCGGACGGGGTGCGGTATCTAACGTGGGGAGAGGAGAGCACAATGGTGAGATGCCAAGCGCCCCCCATGCCCCAGTGTTCCGGGGTGAACATGGTGTTGGGGGAGATAAATGCTCCCAGCACTGGAAGTCTGCGGGCTAAATGTCCCCAGGAATAGAGGTTTGGGGCTAAATGCCCCCAGCTCTGGGAAGGTGCAGGCAGGCCTAGGCAGGGAAGCAGTGAGGGCAGCCCAGGGCAGGCAGGAGCCACATGGTCCCAGGGCCTGAGAAGGAGACCCATAGGCTGGCAGGGAGCTTTGCTGCTAATTACACTTGGCTCTTCCAAACACTAATTAACAGCTCATTAGGGACCCAGGCGGGCAGGGCCTTCTCCTCCCTGGCTCCAGGGAGGTGGGTGGGAAATGACCCAAACCTCCACCCATGCCAGCCCTGTCACCCACCCCCCAGCCCTGTCCCCAGGGACACAGTGGGGACCATCTCCAGTGGCCCCCAGGCAGTGTAGTGAGCCCAGCCGGTGGCCCCAGCTCCCAGTGAACCAGATTAACTGGTGCCAGTCGGGAGCAGCTTTAAAGGATTAAACACGGAGCAATAGCCACAAGCCATGTCCCCGCAGGGCAGCTTCCAGCTTTGCCACCCACCGTCACCTTGTCCCCGTCAGCACAGGGGGTCCCACAGACACGGGGATGGGACCGCATCTAGCCAGGATGCTGAGCCCACAGAAACTGTTGCAGCTATCAGGGTGCCACCCCCAGTGGTTTGGGACAGTTTTAGGGGTGCCAGGCTGTCCCTATGGCACTCACTTGGTCTTGCGCAGTTTGCTGTTCTCCGTCTTGAGCAGGTAGAGCTTCTTGGCAAAGAAGACGGTGAGCATGAAGAGCAACAGCACCACGAGGGCGGCCGAGCCCACGGCCACGCACATCACTTGGAAATCGGTGACGATGGCCTCGCAGCGCATACCCTTGTGCCACGTGTAGTCCTGTGTGTTGCACCTGCAAGGGGAGGCGGTTAGGGGACCCCCACCCCAAAATGTGGGTCCCAAATGGTGGGGGACACCAGCATCTGTAATGGGGGAGATTATGGGCATCTGATGGGGGGGTGAGGTTAACAGGTCCCTGAGGAGTGTGACCCCTTGGGGTCTGTGCAGGGTGATGCTCGTCTCCCACACCCGTGTTTCCCAGCCCTGCTCAGCCCCAGCAACTGCCCAGTGGGGGCAGTTGGGGACACCCGTGTCCCCCCCATGCAGGCGGGCTCGGTGCCAGCCACACGACACGTGCTGAGCCGTGCAGCACAGCCGGCATCGGCCCTCCCTGGGTGCAATCTGCCAGGGACGATTAGCGCGGCAGCCCCGGAGCCTGCATGGCCCTGACCTAATTCCTGCCCAGTCGCCACTCGGGAGGCAGGGAAAGCCCCTCTGTGTCCCAGGGGAATGGGGCTGCAGGGGCAGAGGGACCTGGATGGGGGTGTACAGGGACAGAGCCTGGGAACAGGGTGCAGGGTGATGGAGAGAGTGGGAATAGGTGCATGGAAATGGAGACTCTGGGGATGGGATATATGGGGATGGAGAGGCCAAGCATGGGGTGCAGGGAGAAGGAGAGCCTACGGATCGGTTGCATGGGGGATTGAGAGCTCAGGGATGGGGTGCATGGAGTTGAAGGGCCCAGGGATGGGGTATGGGTGGTGGAAAGCCCAGGGATGGGATGTGTGAGGATGGAGAGCAAAGGATGAGGTACAGGGGATGGGGAGCCCAGGGATGGGCTACAGTGGTGAATGGAGAGACTGAGAATTGGGTGCATGGGGGACAGAGAGCACAGGAATGGGATGCTTGGACTTGGAGAGCCCCGGGATAGGATATACAGGAACGGAGAGCCAAGGATGAGATGCAAAGGGTTGGAGAACCAAAGATAGGGTGCAGGGGGCTGGAAAGCTAAGGGTAGGATACAGGGAATGGGGAGCCCGGGAATGGGTTGCACTGGGGGATAGAGAGACTGAGGATGGGGTGCATGGGGGACAGAAAACTCAGGGATGGAGCGCATGGAGTTGGAGAACCCAGGAATGGGATGTATGGGAACGGAGAACCCACACAGACCCCCAGGGTCCCCGTCCCTTACCGGCAGAAGGCCCCGTGGCTCTCCACCAGGTAGCACTGGCCGCCATTGTGGCAGTAGCTGGGGACAAGGTCGCAAACGGAGCGGCAGGAGCTGTTGTGCCGCACGTAACCGCTCCGACACTCGGTGCCGTTCTCTGGCTGGCCCCGCTCCCCAGGCCGTGGCCACGCCGTGGGGCTACCCCCCACGACACCGGAGGGCTGTGGTGGGGCCATGTCGCGGTGGCCGTTGGGTCGGGGGTCCCGTGGCACCGGCTGGGCACCGGGTACAGCTGAAGCGGGTGGCCGGTATCCATTCTCGTCCTCCAGCCCCCCGTCTTCCTCCTCATCCTCTTCCTCCTCATCCTCCCCCAGCTCATCCTCCTCATCCCCGTCGGCATAGAAGGAGGTGGTTCGGTAGAAATCAGCTTCGTCGAAGGGTGTGAAGTCGTCATAGAGCTCATGGAGGGCCCATGGCGTGGCTGCCCCATCCTGCTCCCGCTGCCGTGCCGAGCCTGCCGCCCCCCGGCCACCCCCGGGGAAGCCCCCCAGTCCCTCGCCCCCTTCAAACAGGTCGTAGTAGTCGACGTCGATGATCTCCGAGGCCGTCCGGTCGGCGGGCGGCTCGGCCGGGGGCGGGGTGGTGGTGCCGGGCTCCTGCAGCCAGGTCAGATCCGTCCAGCCTCGAGCCCCCTGCGCCGGGGCCGGGCTGGATGCGGCCTCCCGGATCTCCGGGGGACGCCCCGAGTCCCCCGTGGCTGCCGGCACGGGGCTGGGCTCACCGGGCACCGGGATCCGCGGCGCGGCCGAGCCCGCGGCCACCAGCAGCAGGTCGGACTCAGCCGAGTCGGTGGCGAGCTGCGGGCCGGGGGGGCTCGGCGGGGCGGCCGTGAGACCCCCGAGCCCCGCGGGGCTGCGCAGGGAGGCCTGCGTGGGCCTCTCACCGCTCCCCGCCTCCTCGGGGCTGCCGAGCGCCACCGCGGCCCCGTCCCCGGGCCAGGTGACCGCGGCCTGGCCGTCCTCCGCCGGGCCGGTCCTGGGGGGCAAGGCGCTGGCGTCACCCTCGCCCGCGCACCCCGCGCACCCCTCCGGCACCGCCGCCGCGTCCGTGGTGGCTGCTGCGCCCACCCCGGGGGGCTCCAGCTGGGGCCCCGCCGCGGCCCCCCCGGCGCTGGAGCTGTTGCTGGGCCCCCCCAGGGGGTCTCCGCTCACCGGGTCCCACCGCGAGCCTCGCCCCTCGGCCTCGCTGGCGTTTTGGGGGGGCCACTCAGATGCTGGAGGGGGACAAGGAGAGGAAGAGGTGTCAGAGGTGCCCCCCACACCCCTGGCGGGGCGCGTTGTGTCCCCGCCTGCTCGACCTCAACCCCCCCGCACCACGACAAGGCATCTTTTGGGGGGGGGGGGGGTTGCACCCGAGTCTTTTACAGCCTCTCTTGGGGACCAAAGGGACAAACCCTGCAGAAGCCCCCAGCGCTGTGTGTCCCCCCGTACCCATGACAGTCCCATTCATCATCCCCAAACTCTGTGACATCCCCCACCATGACACAGCCCCACCTCCAAGCCAAGCTGCCCCCGGTCCAGACCCCCCAGCTGCCCTGCAAGGGGATCCAGCCCCTCCTCTACTTCCTGCATGTGCACATGCACACCCCGCGCGCATCGTGGGATCCAGCCCCCCCACAATGGGATCCTGCCCCCTGCAACAGGATCTTGCTCCCCCTGCAATGCAATCCAGCCCCCTACAAGGGATCCAGCCGTCCTTCGGTTCCTGTAAGTGCACCCCATACATATAAAAGGGAATCCAGCTCCCTGCAACGGGATCCACCCCTCCATCCCCCGATCCTCCCAAATAGGTCCACCCTTCCTCTGGTTCCTGCATAGGCACCCACTACACACAATGGGATCTATCCACCTCTAAACGGGATCCAGACCCTGCAACAGGATCTAGCCCCCCCCGGCAATGAAATCCAGCCTCCTCACAAGGGATCCAGCCCTCTCTGGTTCCTGCACATGCATCCCATGTATACAGCAAGATCCAGCTCCCCCCTCTTCCCCTAACGGGATCAAGCCCCTGCAAAAGGATCCAGCCCCTCCTGCAAAGGGAACCATGCCTCCTCTGGTTCCTGCAAGTACCCACAACCGGATCCAGCCCCTTCAACGGGATCCGGCCCCTGCAGCAGGATCAATCCAACTGCAAGGGGATCCAGCTCTCTAGAGAGGGATCCAGCTCCCCCCTATCCCCGCAATGGAATCTAGTCCCCTGAGAAGGGGATCCAGCCCTCTCTGGTTCCTGCAAGTGCACTCCATAAATCGCAAGGGGATCCAACCCCTGCAAGGGGAGCCAGTCCCTCCTCTGGCTCCTGCGGATGCACCCCATACATACAAGGGGATCCAGCCCCTCCAACAGAATCAAGCCCGCCGCTACAAGAGTACCCGGCCCCATTACGGGGAGATCCAGCCCTCCCGAAAGGTATCCAGCCCCCGGCAAGAGGATGCAGCCCTTCCCTGGCTCCTGCAGATGCACCCCACACATCCAAGGGGATCCAGCCCCTCCCGCCGTATCAAGCCCCCCCCCCCCCCTGACAAGGGGATCCAGCCCCTGCAAGGGGACAGAGCCCCGGCAAGGGGACACCCCCCCCTTCCCTGCAGAGGAATGCAGCCCCCGCCCGGGACCGCGGAACCCCCGCTGCCGCCTGGGACCCGCCCCCCCCCCCCCCGCCCTCCTACAGGTGACAAGCCCCTGGGCGTCGGACCCGACCCCCCCGGTCCCCGGTGCAAGATCCGGCCCCATGCCGGGGCGCAGCCCCCCCGTGCCCCCTCCCATCCCCATCCCCATGCTCGGTACGTACCGAGGGCGCCGATCGCCAGCAGCAGGGCCAGGGCCCGGGCGGTGCGGGGCCGGGCGGGGGCCATGGCGGCATGGAGGGACCCGCGGCTCCGCCACCGGGGCCGGCACCGGCAGCGGCTCCGCCCGCGCCCCGCGCCCCGCTCCGCGCCTCCCGCCGCTCCGCGCCGCGCCGAGCCGGGGGGGCCGGGGGAGGCGGGAGAGGGCGGGCGGGAGCCGCCGGCTCCGCCCGCGGGACCGGGGATGCCGCCGGCAGCACTGGGACGAGGCAACGGAACCTTCCCGGCGTCCCGGGGGAAACATCCCTGCACCCCCCGCAACAGGAGCCCTTCCCTGAGCCCCCCCCCAACTGCTCCCGCACGGAGGGGGCATCCCTGCCCCGGGACCCCGCTGCACCGGGATCCCTCGCTGACCTCCCAGAAACTGCCCCTGCATCAGGATACAACCCCCAAGAACCGGGATTCCTTACTGACACCCCCACCGCCCCAAATGTGATGTATGGGGGGCATCCCTGCCCCAGCACTGGGACACCTCCCCAGCACTCCCAGCCAGCCCATTGAGCCCCCCAAGCTGCTCCCCCCAAACCCCACCTGCACCAGGATCCCATGTTGACCCGCCCCCCCCCCCCCCTAGATTTGCTGCTGCATGGGGGGGAAGTCCTGTACCAGCACCGGGACACCTCTATCAGCGCCAGCACTTCTCACTGCTCGTGCATGGGGGTACACCTGCACTGTACCATCCGCTCCCGCCCCGAATTCCCCCTCAGCAACAGGGCTCCTCATTAGCACACACACATTCCCCTTCCCAAACGCTTCTCCTTGCTCCCAGCCAGCACAGGCCTCCCCCCGACCCCCCCAAACTGCTTCTGCATGGGGGGGGGGGGGCACAGCCCTGGCAGGTTGGGCTGGGGACTCCCAGCAGCAGCAGGGTGAGGGCACAGCACCAAAATCCATGGTGAGGCTTCACTGCACGAGATTTGGGTGCTGGGCAGGGTCCCCTCCCCAGGCAAATCAGGTCAAGCCCCCCTTGTCCCCAAGTGGGCACCCCACAGCCACGGTGCCACTTCCCAGTGCCAAACTGGTCCAGATGCTACTGGTGCATCCATCACCCATGACTCCCTCCATGTGGGCACCATGACGGGCTGAAGGTGCAGGGAGGGGTGAGGGCACGGGGTGCAGGCAGGGGGCTGTACCCGCTGTGGCAGGGGGTACGGGCAGGGCGCTGCTCCAGGCCGCGGCCCGGTGTGGTGCAGGAGGGCTGAGCCGACACAGCGGCCGGATGGAGCAGGCAGAAAAGAAGCCACGCAGACGTGACCGGCCTAAAAATGGGCCAGGGCGAGCCCAGAGGGGCTGCGGGCAGGCAGCGGGCAGAGGAGGGTGGACAAGCACACACTGGAGAGCCAGGCATGTGCACAGCTGGGGGTACACCCATGGGACCTCCCGGACCCCCCACGCATGGGGGGCACCCTGAGCTGCACGGTGAGGGGGGGTGTGTGTGTGTCAGCCTGGACCCATGCACTGGAGAGTGGCTGTGCCACTGCTGTCCTCTGCACCGTTCACCCGTCCCCACCTCATCCTCACGGGGCTGGGGTGAGCTCCCGGCTGGAAGAGGCTTTCCAAGGTCACCCATGTCCTACTCCACCCACAGCACAGGAATGTGCCAGCCATGGCGGCTCCTGCATCCCGCGGCACAGAAGGATGCTCGGGGCAGGCTTTGGGGAACAGGGGGTGCTCCTGGGCGACCCCATTTCAGTACTTCCCAGTCTCTGTGTGAGACCTACATCAGCTAAGCTGTGACACACGCTCCCCCCATCCACTGTGCACCCCATCCCACCCCAGCCCCCACAGAGGGGCAGCCATGGGGGGGGGGGGTGTGCTGCAGGGGCTGGGGGTGCTGGGCTGTGGGGGAGTGTGGTCCCCTTTTCCCCCCAGCATCAGCAGCCGTGCCTGGCCAAGCTCCCTGCGCTGGGAACAAGCGCTGCTCTGTCCCCTCTCAAAGGGGGATTGAAGGGGCTGCACCTGCTTAATATTCCCCGTGCTTCCGCCCCTGGATGCGTTTCCAAGGGGACCAGCCGAGGGGCCGCTGGGATGGATGGGGGGACACAGCCTTGACAGCCGGGGAAAAGGGTCAGGAAGAGGCATCGGGGTCCCATGTGCTGCCCAGGGATGGGGGTCCCCCCACTGTGTCTGTGCCATCACAGCAAGAGACCAAGGGTGGGATCCTGGGGATGGGATGGTGCTGAGGAAGCCACATGGGGCAGGGAGGTGGAGGCTGGGAAGGGCAGCAGCACCCATCCTGCACCCAACCCTTCCCTGTGAAGAGTGCCAGCACGCCGCAGCGATGGCTCAAGGTGTTTATGCTCAAGAGCTTCTCAAGCCCACGGAAGGTTCCAGTGCCCATGGTAATTCCTGGGGGCAGGAAGCTTGTGGGGTTGGCGGAAGCCCTGAGACCATATGGGCCAAGCCCAGCTCAAGCCTGGAGCAAGTTGCCCAGGACCACATCTGTTTGGGTCTTGGACATCCCCATAACCGGAGGCTGCACCAGCCCTTGGGGCGGCCCATGCTGGTGTCCCATCACCCCAGTGTGCTGAGTGCCGCAAGGAGGAGGGACCTTGCCCGGGATCCCATGGGTGATAAGGGGATGTTGGCACCCCCAGCCTCTGTTAAAGGCTGTTTCCCCCCAGTTCTGGAGGATGGAGCCCATCACATTTCCATGCAGACTATGTTTACACGGGAAGAGCCTCCCCCTGGTGCAGGCTCCGCACCCATCCATGGCTCTGTATTAGGCCCCATCAGTAAACCAAGGTGGGCAAGGGGGAACCAAGGGTCTTGCCCCCCTCTTGTGGGCAGAGCTCAGCTGCAGCAACAGAGAGGGGAGGACCAGGGTGGATGCTGTGCTCCAGGCAGGGACGTGCTGGATGATACGAGCCAGCCAGCCAGTATCATCCAGCTGGGGGGTGAATTTTGGAGCCTCCTGCACCCCCAGGACATGCAGTGGGTGAAGCGTGGCACAGCCTTAATGTATCAGGCTCCATCACTGTGCTTAAATTCAGGAGCAGACAAGGCAGCAGAGCGCAGCACGGGATCCAGAGCCATCTCGTGATTCTGATTCCACCACGTTTCCTACAGACTTGTCTCAGATTTGTCTTTGGCAGAGGCAGGAACAGCAACAGAGGCTTGGGTGAGGGGCTGCAGGACAGAGACAGGCAGTGACTGTGTTTGTTTCAGTTTTACACGAGAAACCGAGCAGCAGCTCCCTCCTCACAGGCTGCTGCCGCCAAGTGCATGTTTTCCTGGGGGAGTTACTGAAAACATTGAAGGAGAATTAAAAGATTATGAAACACAGCCACACGGACGGTCTGACTGGGGCATTTCCAGAGCAAATCAGTGTGAGCTCTGTCCCTCTGTCTGTCCTGGGAGCTGATCTCACTCCAAATCCCTTCTCTGCCCAGCAAAGCGCTGCTCATGGAGTCTTGCACTATACTGTGGTCCCCAAAAACCCATGGAGGGGCTTTGCCCCCCCCCCCCAGCCCTGCTCTGCTTCATGCTGCCTGCACCGTGGGGAGCACTCGGCTCAGCCCTGCATCCCAGCTCATCCTGATGGGCAGCTCCCAGAGTGCACTGGCAGCCATGGGCCAGCCACACACCAGCACATTCCTCCAGTCAAGGGATCTGCTCCAGCACCCAGCTGGGTGCAGATGACAGGTCTGATTACGGTCAGGGACCCCACGGGGACACACAGGCAGGCTGGAGGAGGCACAGACTGAGCTCCTTTGCATCGGCTGAACAGGGGGAATCAGCTTTGTCCCATATGTCATTGTCCCCATCGACCAGAACCCAGGCAGGATAACAGGGGTCGATGGTGGGGGCAGGATAGGCTTTGGCCAGCACTTCTTCACCAGCTTTTCTTTCCCCCATTATCTCTCCCCAGGCTGCTGCCTGAAATCCTCCATCCTCATCCAGGTATGGGAGACATTCAAACCACCCTTTTCCGGATTTTCTTTAAAGTAACAAGTATTGGAAAGGCACAAAGAAATCACAACTTCAGGAAATGTTGAACTGAACAGACAGGACTGAGGCTGGTGGTTCCTGCCCCAGCTCAGGCACTGCTCACCCTGGACACACGAGCTGTTTCCTCTCTCAAAGCATCCTCCACGGTGAGCCTGAGCCCAAGGTCAATCTCAGCCCAGGCAGGCGGGGCTGTAGTGGGACAGCTTTGCCCTTGATTGGGGCTGGCACCTCCCAGGACACGGCTCCAAGGTGACGAGCGCTGATGCGACACCGAGAGCTGGAGGAAGCCGCCGGCTGCTGCAGCTGTGAGACTTAAACCGAACCTTCAGCATCCCCTGTGCTCCTGCAGGCCCAGCTCCCCCGCTGCCTTCAGCCTGAAGCAGGGAACAAACTCACCCACCACACATCAGTCACACCCCAAACTGCTCCCGACACCGCGATGATCTGAAAATTGCTCTAATTCAGAGTCCTCAGAAGAGGAGCTATGTTTAGGATTGCACGAGCAGCTTGGGGAAGGATGCTGGCAGCATCAGGCAGACACACATGGATCCACCACCTCTGTGCGCCCTGCGGTGCTGCAGCTGGTATCGAAAGACAAACTCCTTGACCTGCACAGGGAGCTGGCATGTTTGATTCAAGAGATTCCGTGTCACAGAGACAGAGCCACATCAGCCAAGCAGCCACAGCTGGAAGGGCAGAGCCCCCAGCACATTCTCTCCCTGCAACGGCCATTTTCGAGCCTTGTTCCTCTACAGCTGCAGAGAGAGAAGGTGGGAGAACTTTAATGTGGAATGGAAAACCAGAAAGACTGCTGGGTCTGATGGTTTGGATGAACTTAAAGTTCCTGCAGTTCCAATCTCCTGCCACAGGCAGGGAAACCTTCCACTATACCAGGTTGCTCCAAGCCCTGTCCAGCCTGGCCTTGAACACTGCCAGGGATGGGGCAGCCACAGCTTCTCTGGGCAACCTGTGCCAGGGCCTCACCACCCTCACAGGGAAGAACTTCTTCCTCAGATCTCATCTAAATCTCCCCTCTGTCAGTTTAAAGCCATTCCCCCTTGCCCTGTCCCTTCCTGCCCTTGTCAAAAGCCCCTTTCCAGCTTTCTTGCTGGCCCTTTTAGGCACGGGAAGCTGCTCTAAGGTGTCCCCGGAGCCTTCCCTTCTCCAGACTGAACAAGCCCAGCTCTCTCAGCCTGTTTCCGTAGCAGAGGTGCTCCAGCCCTTAGAGCATCTTTGTGGCCTCCTCTGCACTTGCTCCATCAGCTGCATGTGCCTTCTGTATGGGTTTGCAGGAATCAACTCTGCTGAGCATCCTCCAAGGACAGAGCTGCCTTTCCCCAGTCCCCAGTGCTAGGACAGAGCAAGGCATTTCCACAGACTGGATCCTGCAGGGATATGGTGGCTCTTTCAACTGCACATGAACCGGTGCTCAGGGAGGAGATGCTCCTCACAGAGCTCCCAGCGGCACCTGGGCTGAACCTTGCGCTGTGGAAGTTGCTGGTCCAGTTTTTTGCCTGCTGGATCACCTGGCAGTGGAGCCCTGCTCCTCCCCATGGCACTCAGTCACCTCAGCACCACAGACCTGGGGGAGCCTACCTTGGTGTTTGTGACCGTCAACACTGCCAATCCAGACCTGGTGCTAGAAACCCAGGAGCATACTAGGAAGGCTGCTGGTTTTGATGGAGACTGGGCTGGGGTTATTACACTTCAACTTGGAAGGACAAAAATGAAGAATTTGGGAAAAATAAAATCCAGATAATCACCCCTGGGTTTCCCATTGCAGCCTCCAGGCAACAGCTCCCAGGGATGCCGAGAAGGATCCCTGAGCAGTGGCGGGAGGTTCCAATGGAATTCCCACACAGACAGCACACACGGGCAGGCAGGAGACAGTGCAGACAAAGAGCAACCCTGTTCCTAGAGAGCCAGGCAGGGCACTGGCTCCAGCACACCCAAGCCGTTGGCAGGTCACCCACTGCCACCGACTGTCTGCGGCACATCGGCTCCTACCAGGATTTGGGGGGGGATTAGCCCATGGGATAGGTGCTGTGTCTGGCACTACCTATTGGGGTTACCCACTTTGTTGCTATAAAACCTGTGGAGTCTGAAAAGAGGTTTCCAGCCTTGCCAAATCCTCCGTTTTAAAAGTTTCTTGTGAGAAAGGCACAGGAATTGAACTAAACGCGTTGGAGGCCAACGCACACTTGCACACCAAAACTCTTTAGGTGCCCTATTAAATAAGCCCAGGGGAAAAAAATCCCAAACAGCTTATTAGGAACCACATGGTGGAGCTGGTATGGCTGGTCAGGACACAGCCACAACAGGGAGTTTTAGGATATTATCAGGAAGCCAAGCCAAGTGCAGGCAGGGGGTGTGAATGCCTGCTGCCGTTCCTGGTCCACTGCCCCATTGCTTCTTGTGCCAACGAGGCAACAGTGCCAAGAAAAGAAACCTGCATGTCCCATCCCTGTCTCTGGCACCATCAGGCTGGATGAAGATATAACCTCCTCTTAGCAGCGTGTAGTAACAGGAGGGACAGCTAGTATTTTGAGGAGAGCAGAAAGGTTTGGCACCGAGATGAGCTTCCATACAGCCCAAAAGCACCTTGGCCTCAAAGACGCTACTGCATTGTTGGAGTGGACATTGCACCAGTTTCAAGGGCTACAGGTTAGAGCCCAGTCCTAAATGTGCCTTCCAAGCTTTACTGTGCTCCCATCATAAAGCTGTCAATGGGAATTTGCTCTCTCCAGTCCATCACTGCTCCACACCCCAGCAGCCAAAGTGATCCCAGCCCTTCAGTACTGCTCCCACCCCATCACCAGGACCAGCTGGGGGGATCTAACAGCCATACAGCAAGTGTGGGCCCAAACTGCATCCAGACCACCACCTGGTCAAGGTAACAGCCCAGCCTCAGCCATCTTTGGTGACTGCAAAGCTTTAAAGGCACATCAATAAAAAAAGAAAGCGTTCAACAATTGATGCTATGATTTACCATTCCTTTGTGCTCCTTAGGAAAAAGGTCGAGAGGAGAGGAGGAAAAATGACAATCCCAGGACGAGAAGGGTGCAATCACAAAGGACAAGCCTTGCCCAAGGCACCCGGAGTGCCAAGGCTGAGCTCCTCAGCTTCCCACCTGGCCCCAACACCAGAGCAGCATTATGGAGTCGACCAAGGGAGTGTTTGGCAGAGGACCCCAGCCCCAGGGACTTCTCATGACACCCAAAAAGGGTTCCCCAACTGCAGATGGGGCTTTCATGGGGTGTGCTGGACCTGGAGACACATCTCCACCCCTGTGCTTTTCCTTCTCCAGCTTCAGGGAATTAGGGACTGTGGGTATTACAGGTGGGATGCTCGGGAAGGAGCACCAGTAGCACACTTCCTCAGAGGAAAAGGCTCTTATGTGAAGTAGCAACAGCATTTAGGACATAAACCTAATTGGATTCCTGGTTTCAGTTTAACCAAAAAGGCAAACTACCCTGGCAGCCTCCGGACCCCTGCAGGAGAGGACAAAAGATCTGAACAGGCATCTGAATTAAACAATTAACAGCAAAGCTGGTATGGGAATAGAGGAACAGTGGGATCCTGCTCGGTCAGCATGCCCAACCCTCCTCTATTAAAATCTGCCACTTCAGAGCTCTTCTTTCAAGCGTGTGATTCAACTGGGAACACGAGCCTGAGCGATTGTCCACAGCACAACAGTGGGGAAAGCAGGAATCAAACAGAAATAATCCCATCAGGCCTCGATTGCTGTTTTACCTCGTCCAGATTCATTAAGCTTTTTAAATCTGAAATACCATTTTCCAAAGCAGGGGATTGCCGAGCGCATTGCAAAAGGCCTTTGCTTGCCTGCACTATTTGGTGTCTCCCACCTCGCAGAGTAACAAGATCAGGCTTTGCATTTACTCCATTGTAGTCAAAATGCAGCCCCAAAATAAACCCGTATCATATTAACAAGTCTCAGCTCATCCACAACACACACAGAGGGAAAGGAGACTCCAGACAAAGTGGCGCAAGCTTTGTACAAAAACCATGTTGTTTTTTGATTTATTTCACAAAATTGGGAGGCTGTGTTGCAGGAATAAAACCGGCCCTGTACATAGGATCAGATGAAAAAGTCAGCACAGGTATTATTTATACAGAAACACAACAGTGTCAAGAATTCAGGTACTCTGTAGGATCGCCACTAGTACAGTAAAAAATAGTCTCCATCTGGATCTTTTATATTTGATCACGCTAAAAACAACCTGAGGTTATTCTAAACTGGACTACGGTTTGAACCAGAAAATCCCATGCTCACCCCAAAGACCCTGGAGGGAAAGGTAATGTTGAGGCTGAATTTCCTTTGTGGGAGGTGGAAGGAAGGCAGGCCCTGACTGTTCTCTGCTAGGCACTGTGGATTTTTAGAGGTTGACAGTGGAAAGCATCATTCCTATGTGCTGGAAGTAACAAGGCTGTGGATGATCATCTGAGCATGGAGCCCAGAACTGGTTAATCTGCACTCATGTGCTTGTAAGACCTGGGAAGTTCAACCATTAGCCTTGATGAGTCCATCACCTGAGTGCTCTTCAAAGGAAATCTTTTTGTTTTTAATGGTATAGGTGGTTCTGCAGGTTTCGGATGTATTTGAGAGCTCTCTCTCTGGTCAATCCTCAGGCCACCACCTTGCACTTGACTGCCGAAAGCCACCCTTTAAACAAGCAAGCAGACGCCAGACTTTTTGCAAGGAAACCTGGCAAATGCTCTTATACCAGGAAGAGAGCAAAGAACCCAAACCACAATGGGTAAAAGATTTTCTGCAGTCACTAACGATGAGCGAACAGGCAGCTGTTGTCAGCCTGAAGGTCTGTGTGTGACGGTTTCAATAAGCACTCCTAGATTTGCCTGCTGAAGCTGTTCCCTCACATCTCAACCCCCCAGACCATGGAAGCTCAGTGAGCGGAAGGTAATGTGTGAGCTGTCCTGGAGACGTGACCCACGGTCGCTGACTGCACACCTCAGCTGTCCACAGGAGGTAGTTCTGGCATTTGCATCCCAGCCATCCCAACCCAATCCCAAATGCTAGCACTTCTTTGCTATCTACTTTTTTTTTTTGTTCATTTTAAAAAGTAAAAAGTATATGCTCCAAAAAGAGGGACTAAAAATCATGGGTTTATTCCTCAGTTGGCTACTGTACCAAACTACTCAAGAGGTTCAACTACCACCTTCAAAGGCAAAAGAAAGGTAAAAACTGGAGCAAGAAAACTCCTACCATTGAGTGGTTTTATTCCAATTGATTCACCCCTGGCTTCATTTGCACTGGATCAATATTTTCTTTAATAAGTTAGCGAGGCAGCCCCAGGACTCGGCTACTGTCCTTAATGATGAGATATCTGTAATGAACACAGTGGCATTCCTACACCTTCTGTGCTACAACATGCCCTTATTTTCCTTCTCTGTTCGAACCACTGGTTTGGCATCCAACCTTGATGCTTTGCTCTACCTGGAGAACTCAAAACATTAGATCACAGGTGGAGTGGGCACATGCTACATCCTAAAGCTCAGCTAACGCCTTCACTGTGCAAGCTTGGTTCTTTTTTACCCTCCCCAGGAGAACCCAAAGTTCAAAACACCAAGATGAAAGAAACCAGAGTCGAGCACACCCTGAAAGGCAAGCAGACCAAAGCATAAAGGACTTCCCACCAGCAACATGGCAGCACTACTGGCGTCTTTGATCTGAAGCTTTCCCAAAGCAATGCGGAGTATTGCCAAGTTACAGGTAGTCATAGTGGTGGGCAGATCCTGTGTATAATGTGCTTGTATCTGTGTATGTATATGCACACATACACAACCGGGGCAGGCCAACAGGAGGTGAAAACCTCCTAGGGGAACAGGAGGTAACTGAGGAATTCATTTTTGGTCACCACTATGTTGCTGTAGAAGTTCCTTCTTCCTTGATTGCTTTAGGGAGCAGCTGAGGCTGGTGGGGCTGCTGCTGGAGGTGGAGTCACTCCTTCTGCTGGTGGAGGTGGCTGTGCTGGAGGGGGATCTGTGGCAAAACAGCAGAGAAACAGTGAGCAGGACACCAGGAAGGGCTGAACATGGAAAAGGAACCCAATGCCGATGCCCAGGTGTCTATGTGCCACAGAAGATGTGGCTGTTGGAGGAAAAAGCAACAAGGACTGTCCCCAGAAATGGCCATGACTGCAGCTTCCCAAGGAAGCTTCACTGCATGTTTTATTGCGCTTTTCAACCACTAAGCACTGTGTGGACGCTGTGAAAGAGGGAAAAAAATTCCCATATTTTACAGAAAAGATGACAGCTCAGTAGCTGGCAAAGTTCACATCAAGCAACCTTCAGCTGGAATTAGCATTTCTCATCTCCCACCTCTGTGCTTGAACCGTTAGATTATGGCTCTTTTCTTTAAAAATAGATGCAACAATAGACTTTATATAAACAGAGCCTGCACTTAAGCTCTGAGCAGTGTATGCAGGTTAAAGCAGAGGAATCCACAGATGCAGCAAGTAGGAGGAAAGAAATGAAGGATACAAAAGGCCAGATTTCATGCACAGAGAGGAGATGTTAATGGAACATGACTGACTTGTTCAATAGGGGAGGGGAAAAAAGAAATTAAGATAAGGGAAGAGAGTAAGCAGGAATGTAACCTGACGCAAGATATTCCCAGCGGTAGAGGTTCAGAAAAAAAGGGAGGAAAACCAAGTAAAGCTACAGCACCAAAAGAATAAGGAGCAATGTTTGAACAAAAATAGCATCAGAAGGGAGTATCTCATGCTTATGCTGGTTAACACCAATGAGTCAGTACTCCTCAGCAACTCCCTTCATCTGAGGCTAAAACGGGATGGCTTTTCCCAATTATTTTTTGAGGGAGGCACTACAAGCCATCACAACTTTTGCCTGTTTGGAGACAGTTGTGTGCTGAGGAACATTTCTGGGGTTAAGGCTGCCGTGCTGAAGCAGGCCAGCAGCTTGTCCCAGGCTACAGCTAATACAGACAAATATATTGAGGAATTCAGAGCAGAGCATCCTACACCAGCCACACCAGCTTCTCTTTTGCTTGCTGGCTTTGGCCAAATTCTCACACTCATTTAAGTAACACCCACACAGGAGCTACTGCTTTTTTTGGCTGGCATAAATCAACTTCAGTTTTGGAGGTGTAGGTATTTATAGTGTGTAAAGAACATTCCCAATATACCTTTTGCTTCTGCCTAATTAGGACTTCCTCCTTCTAATATCACAATGCCAAGTTTTCAGCAAGGCACTGTTGAACTGAATTGTATTCTCTCCTCTGCTACGTAAGGATTTAGATACTGTTAATTCCTGAACCTCTACTGTGCATTCTTCCAGAGCAAGTCAGGAGCAATTAGTGATGATGACCACAGAGCCTTACTGTCATTATAAATAAAATAAGGGATGCTATAAATAAAATAAAGGACAATGAAATATGTTTGAATACCTAGAGGGGAGACAAGCACTTAAAGCTTCAAGCACACCTCTGGCACTAGTCTTTGGCTTCCAACATGCAGAGATCCTATTATTCCTGCAGCAGATAAAGGGGTTTCAACTGCAATGAGTTTTCCAGCAACTAGGCAAGAGACAGAAAAAGCCACACCAGGTATATTCAAAATGTTTTCTGCTGGACATCCACTTACACATGCCATTCGGAGCTGCTAGAGGAACACGAGGTCCAATTAAATTTCCTGTCATCGGTGACATGCCAGGTGGGGGGGGACCACCGCCAGCTGGATGGATGTTAGCTGCCACACTTGGCATCATCCGGCCTGGCATGGGTTGTCCGGGTATCATCGAACCGGGCCCTGGAATCTGACCTGCAAGAGCAATGGAGAGACATGATGTGAGACTCATGGAAGTGATTGGAGGAGAAAAACAGAGTCTAGCTGTTCTCTGAGAAGTGAGGAAAAAGTCTTCTGTATGACGGCCAACTCCATACATGCTCCAAACACCTTTTTGTACTCCCCCAAATCAACACATTCCCTTTCAGAAGAGCCCCTTCAGGACCTTGTAATCTCAAACATCAAGAAGCAAGTGGGAGGTAACACAGTCAAACCCCAGAATTTTAAGTAAACCCCCGCTTAAGAGGCATTTGATAACAATCTAAAGAGGGAGTGGAAACAAATTACACTAAAATAATGAAGCATCAAATTAAGAGCATGTGATGAAACAGAGCAGCCACAAACCTTAATGGATTAATTTAATGGGGGAACTGAAATCAGACAGTTAGAAGTTTCAGTGTAGAGAAATTTCTACTCTTAAAAACCCGATTTTAATGCAAGAGAGGGTTCCAGTAAGTCTTTCTTACATATCAGCTCTGTAAGAGACCTTTTATGTTTCAGCTGCACAAAGCACCTGTTAGCATCATCCAGCTTTAGACACCTCCAACTTGTTTATTATTAACTGCTTTAAAACCTCACTTTAAGAGATTATTTTGCATAATCCAATTACATTTACTTTTACACACTTACATGAAGGTACAGTATTTTAGTTAGAAAAGCAGCTATTAGGCATGGATTGTAAAGACTTCTTTTCAGGAGAGCTCATTCCACCCCAAACCTCAGGTGGTTATGTGAAGTAAAATATGGTGACAGAACCCTCAACAAAAAAAAGGCTCTGAACATACATAAAAAGCATTAACAGCCACACCAGTGGTTAAAGCCAAGAAAGTCAGACCTCTGGATTTGTGTCCAAGTCAATACTTCAGCACAAACACTATTTATTAACTCTTAAGCTCAGCTTCGGAACAAGAGCTTTGAATAATATTTTATTAGTATCTGTTACTTCCATTTTATAAGATGTGAGGAAACTGCACCAGCTCATAAGCTATTGCCTGGAATGGGTTGGTTACAGATCTTAGTCAGCATCCTTCAGCCAGAGGCAGGACCACACGGGCCCACAAGCAACTTCACACAGCCACAGAAGACAGAAGACAAAGCAAAGTCTTCACTTTGTCTAAGAGGAAATGGTGGGCTATACCTGAATGGTTGGGAATTTGTGATCTAGAAGAGTAATAATCTGCACTTCAACCCCAGTGATCAAAAGCAAACCCTGCTCCTTCAGAGCTGTCACTGCGTAATGCCTGTACAGAAACTTCTGCCCAAGGGCCACGACTCAGGCTCTCACAGAGGTGAGGTTCACCAGCCATCACAGATCCTTCTCCAGCTCCATCAAAAAGCTAGAGGGACCACTGAAGAACAGTCCAACCATGCAGGAATACCTACTGAACAACAGTTAAAAAAGAAAAAAACAACACAGATAAACTCACTCCACTTCCCTGATGTTTGGTGCCTTTGCTAACCACGTAAGATTGCCCTGCTCAACCACATCCTTCCAGAATATCACAGACTCCAAGAATGGAAGGGACCTTAAAGCTCACCCAGTTCCAACCCCCTGCCACGGGCAGGGACACCTTCCACCAGACCAGGTTGCTCCAAGCCCCAACCAACCTGGCCTTGAACACTGCCAGGGATGGGGCAACCACAGCTTCTCTGGGCAGCCTGTGCCAGGGCCTTACCACCCTCACAGGGAAGAACTTCTTCCTCAGATCTCAGTCTCCCCTCTGGCAGTTTAAAGCCATTCCCCCTTGTCCTGTCCCTACCTGCCCCTGTCAAAAGCCCCTCTCCAGCTTTGTTGTTGGCCCCTTTAGGCACTGGAAGCTGCTCTAAGGTCTCCGCAGAGCCTTCTCTTCTCCAGGCTAAACAGGACCAGCTCTCTCAGCCTGTGTCCATAGCAGAGATGTTTCAGCCCTTTGAGCATCTTCATGGCCTTCTCTGGACTTGCTCCAACAGCTCCATGCGCCTTCTTATGCTGGTGGCCTTAGAGCTGGATGCGGTACTCTGGGTATAAGGCAGTACTTGCTTCTGAAACCAGTGCCACTAAACAGTGCAAAAGAATCCAACACACCACAGCCTGCTGGCTTCATACAGTCCTGGCAGATACTGAAGAATCTTAAATTCACAGGAATTGTGAAGCACTGAACCATGAAAACAGTATTGGAGCTCCAGGTTATACAAGCAAAAGGTCCATGTGCCAACCTGATGCTGCCTGATTACAGGAGCAAGACCAGCATACTGGCAAGCAGCAGATACAAAGCTCTACAGAAACCACTGGACTTCTCAAACATTTAGAAAGGAAAGGAAAAGTTATCCCTGGACACATTCCATCACTGATCAGTGGCCTGCAGCACTCATCATGGCATTTCCATCACTACATATTAGAGTGGCAGCAGCAGCCATCCAGAAAAGCTGTATACATCTGAGCTTTTAATCCTCTTTTGTCATCACTATCAACAAAATATTTTCTGCTTTAGTAATGGGGAATAGGTGGTTTTGAAGAAGCCCCTTGGAATCCTTGCACCTCCAGTCAACAGCTGAAAGGTTTTTTCCTTGCTGAATCTCACAAAGCTTCTGTCAGCCCATTCCTCCAGCCTGCCTCAGACCTCCTGATTGGCAGCCCAGCCCTCAAGTGCATCAGCGGATAATATGCAGATAACTGAAGATTTAAGCAGATGTGGCATGAATTTGCTGCTGCTGGCATCTGTGCATCTGTTTTGGTCCAGCTCACTGCGAGATGAGGACTGGGCAGAAAGAGCATGGCAGGCAACATGAGAACACTGTCACTGAAAGTAACGGCCAGGCATGGGCTGAGACTTAAAGACACAGTGATCTATTAGTATTAGGAGTGGGTCAAGAGCTACAGGACCAGTGCTGTTAAGAAACAAAATGCTGGTGGGTTTTCAAACAGCCCCAGACTGACAATTTGCAGGCTCTTTGTAATCAGCTCTGTGCTAGTGCTGAGTTTCCAACATAAGCATGGCAGGTAGACAAGCAAGCAGCTCTTCACCCCACAAGGCTGCCTGTGTGCAGAAACAAGCCCAAGGGTACATACGGTCTCAGCCTGAAGATCAGCTCTGAAGCACAGCCTGTCAGAGGATGCAGCTGCACAATGGCAGCTGGTAAAGCTCCAGAATTTGGGATTTTCCCCTGATTTACAGGAGACAGCTGTAGAAACTCGGGACATGCCTGATGTTACATGATGACCTGTGGCACTAGAGTCACAGCATATGTTTGCAGCTTGTTGCAGTTGCTGGAGGTTCAGGGTGAAATACTTAAACAAACGTGAAAAAAATCCTGTCTCACCAACAATCTCAATCTGCAAAGAAGAAAAGGTGGATGACATGGCCAGGTCAGTAACTGATACCCTGTTCTCTTCCCTTATGAAACATCATGGCAACAACAACTCAAAGTAGTCACTTTCCAGGAAAAATTTATATTCTGCTCCATTTACCTGAGAAGTCCTCTAAGAGCAGCTTGAACATTCAGAAGCTGCTTTTGCAAATCTAGTCTCTTCCTTTGAGTCTGCAACAGAATATCACTGCAGGCTGGTTTTGTTTCATAGGCAAGCAGGGAATTTGAGGATTTGCCTCACTGTACTGACAGGCTGCGTATTCCTGGTCAGTTTAAAGTCTTCTAGTGCACTCAAAAAACTATTTAACAGAGAAGAGGACTCAGTGTAGGGATGCAGAAACACAACTGATGCCCATCAGGGTACTTGGGAGAAAGTCTGCATAGGGGAAAAGATAACAGCTTATACTTCTCATGATCTTAGACATGCCATGGAAAAAGCAAACAGGAAGCCTTTAGTTTCCTCGAACGCAGAACTGAAAGTGAGCATCACAATTTCTAATACTGCAGATTTAAAAACCTGCTTTCACCGAATTTAAACTGTGGAACTTGCCAACACAAACTGCAGGGGGTATGTCTATTAGTGACTCTGAACACAATAGTCAGAATCATAGAATAGCTAGGGATGGGAAGGACCTTAAGATCATCTAGTTCCAACCCCCCTGCCATGGGCAGGGACACCTCACACTAAACCATCTCACCCAAGGCTCTGCCCAACCTGGCCTTGAACACTGCCAGGGATGGGGCATTCACGACTTCCTTGGACAACCCATTCCAGTGCCTCATCACCCGCACAGTAAAGAATTTCTTCCTTATATCCAATCTAAACTTCCCCTGTTTAAGTTTGCACCCGTTACCCCTTGTCCTGTCACTGGAGTCCCTAATGAAGAGTCCCTCCCCAGCATCCTTGTAGGCCCCCTTCAGATACTGAAAGGCTGCTACGAGGTCTCCACGCAGCCTTCTCTTCTCCAGGCTGAACAGGCCCCACTTTCTCAGCCTATCTTCATACGGGAGGTGCTCCAGTCCCCTGATCATCCTCGTGGCCCTCCTCTGGACTTGTTCCAACAGTTCCACGTCCTTTTTATGTTGAGGACACCAGAACTGCACACAATACTCCAGGTGAGGTCTCACAAGAACAGAGTAGAGGTAGAGAATCCCCTCTTTCGACCTTCTGGTCATGCTCCTTTTGATGTAGCCCAGGATACAGTTGGCTTTCTGGGCTGCGAGCACACACTGAAGCCAGCTCATGCTCATTTTCTCACCAACCAACACCCCCAAGTCCTTCTCCACAGGGCTGTTCTGAATCTCTTCTCTGCCCAACCTGCAGCTGTGCCTGGGATTGCTCTGACCCAGGTGCAGGACCTTGCACTTGTCATGGTTAAACTTCCTGAGGTTGGCATCAGCCCACCTCACAAGCGTGTCAAGGTCCCTCTGGATGGCATTCCTTCCCTCCAGCGTATCAACCGAACCACACAGCTTGGTGTCATCAGCAAACTTGCTGAGGGCGCACTCAGTCCCACTGTCCATGTCACCAACAAAGATGTTGAACAAGACCAGTCCCAACTCCGATCCCTGAGGGACACCACTGTTACTGGTCTCCAGCCGGACACTGAGCCATTGACCACAACTCTTTGCATGGGACCATCCAGCCAGTTCTTTATCCACCGAGTGGCCCACCTGTCAAATTGATGTCTTTCCAGTTTAGAGACAAGGATGTCGTGTGGGACAGTGTTGAACGCTTTGCACAAGTCCAGGTAGATGACATCAACTGCTCTACCCTTGTCCATCAGTCATAAGCAACCCCTAAGCACCAGTGTCAAAATGCTTGAGGAACATGACTGTGGAAGGCTTGATTTGCATTTACCCTGTTTCTTAACAGTCTACAGGAAGCATTTGCAATTTATCAGGTCAAAGGCAGTGATGTCGACCTCTGGGCTGACCCAGGATATGCGCACACTTGAAACCTACTTGTGAAAAGTCAAGTTTGCTGGAGAACAGAGTAACAGAGATGGTGTATCAAGCTTCAGCATTAGAAACTTGTGTCCAGATCTAGCTTAGCTCACACAGCAAGATGAGCACTGCTTCCTCATATGTCCTCATCCTCACACTCCTCCCACGTTTTGATTCCAGTATTTACTCTGACAGGGTACTGCAAAAGAAGAGCAGCCACTTGGTACATCAAGACAACATTACTATGCTCTTAGTAACTCTGCTTGAGTAGGTCTTTAATTTTTCATTAACTCCTATATTTTTCAACCCCCCCAAAAAATAAATGATCACAGCTACAAGGACGTGGAAGAAAAGGCAGACAAGCAGAAGCAGATACTGGGCAACTCAAACTGCTGGGGTCAGAAAGGTGGCAAGGACTGAATCACACCAAAACAGGAAATTGGACATAAAACACCACCCAAAGACACTGAGGGCTTTGTAGCAAAAACAGGAGATATTCACAGCTATGAGGGATGTTGTTCACTGGCAAAATTAAGGTTGATTGGGGAATAAAAATGTAAAAACTGGAAAAACACAGCTGTGTTTCAGCAGACCAGATAGCTGGAAACTGTCAAATTCCCAGCCTGGGAGCTGCCGCTTGACAGGAGCCTCAACCGCTCCATAATTTGGCCATGCTCCCTCTAACACCACATGCCTACAAGATTCTCTCTACACTAATGAAGCGATTAATATTAAAAAAAGCTCTTCTGCAAGACCTGGAGTTGGATCAGCTTTACTGCACACTGAGTGGCTTCACAGGAGGTCTTAAGAGCTTTAACACTGGGAAGTATTTTGTTAGTGAAAGGCTGTCAAACCTGCAGTAACGTGCAGATCCAAGAACGATGTTCTATATTCAAATCAACTACAGCCAAGTTAAAGTCACCATTAAAAAAAGAAAACAACTTAAAAAAAATTGTTTCACAAATTCAAAGTGTGTCATGACTCCAAATCTCATAATGATGCTTGTCGTGAAGCATCCTGCTACCCAGACCAAGGAGTCTATAGAGCTTTTCTTCTCCCTTAAATCTTAGGAGATTTAAAAATAAGCAGCGCTGCCGTTTTTCTGAAGATGACCATAAGCTGAGCAGCTCCTCTGTGTTTGAGTGCAGGGTTGGCTGACCACTTTTTGCCTTCCTGGCATGGTCTGCAACAATTTTATCTACAGATTAGCTCGGAAAGGAACAATCCTATCACAAACCAGAACTCCAAAATGCTGAAGTTCAGCAGTAAAACCAAGCAATACCCAACTAAATGGATTAACCAAGGGGAAATCACTACCACCTCTACGGCAAAAATGAAGTCCTATTTCTATAGAGATAGTAGTTTTTCATTTTATAAGAGATACCGCTTCAAGACAGTGGCTCAAGCATAAAATGTGGAAGTGTGACCTACATACGGGGTGAGCTTAAAAACAGGAGACGCAGGAAGAGATAAAACCAAAAGGTTCAATAAAATGAGATTTAGCAGACTAAAAAAAAAAAAATCCTTTACACATCAGATTGTAGACATTCTCTAATGTATGCTCTGAAGCATTCCGCTATTAGCAAATGCCAACTGCAGATTCACATTACAGGGAAACGGATGAGGAATGGTTTTTAAAAGATCTCCAAGGTATTTATCTCTATTAAATAAGCCTCTACCTCTATTAAATCAGCTACTTGAGGGGTACTGGAGTGGTAAACAGTTTTAGTGTTTTTGTTTCACTGTAGCAGCCAATGGAGCATGTTGCAGAAAGCTTGGAGCCTATTAAATCTTCCTGCACACATCTCCTTATTTACCTTTCAAAGAGGAAATCTGCAAACACAGCCAGTGCTACGTGAAGGGAGTCTCTCCTTCGGCTGCCAACATTTTGGAGAGGAGCAAAGACTTCCTCTGATCTCTGTAAGGGACACGCCCCATTGAAATCTTGCTCTCCTACTACTGAATGAATTGTTTCACAGTCTTGAAACAGAAACGAGAATGGCTCCAGGGAATGCCAGCTAGCTTCTTGCAGTGCAGTGGAGCTGCTCTGCAGAGCTGTGCTCCTTCCCACTGGGAACAGTTTTCAGACGACCCGGAAATCTGTATTTCTAACCAACGTCCTAGACGCATCCCTTCTGTCGGCACGTCCTCTCCACACACACACTGCAGCAGAGAATCTCATAGCCAAGAACTGTGAATAATTAACCACAATAACTCATTTAGCACCGCATCTCGGGGGAGAGGCAGAATTTCCACTTCACTTGCATATTGCATTTCTGTCACTCCCCTCTGGCATGATTCACCGACGATGAAGGCATTGGTGTGCACAAGTCGGATACCTCTGAATGCAGAGGCACACTGTGCTGGGCTTGCAGGGTCCTGACATTCACAACACCTCCCAGCCAAGGGCTCACTGTTATTTTTCCACAACAAAGCACATATGATGGAAGATACTTTGTCAAGAAGCTGCTCAGTGTGTCACAGCAGCAAGGACATCTGTTCTGCAGAGCAGTACTGGTAGCCTTCAAATATTAACACATCTTCAATAATAAATTTTGTAAGGAGTTAAGAGCTGTTCAAACTTACTAGAGAAGCTCTGCAGATGTTAAGATGACCGCGCAGTGCAAGTCACTAAAATATTATCCATCATCTCCAGTGGAACTGCTGTACTGTGGTTGACTCTTATTTAGTATTCCAGTCCATAACACCTATTGCCTGGCCAAGTTTTCATACTGTGAAGAGCATACCAGAGAGCACCCAACGTGACTTTAACGTTTCTGTATTACCAACCACTGTAACCCCTTAGCAATCCTCACAACTACACACATATTACAGCACTGTGGATGAACACTGCAACCCATTTACTACCCATATGACTTTGCTTTCCTTTTATCTGACTACTCCCTGCGTGTCTCCTGCCAGCAAGCTCATTACGTACAATGGATAACAGCAAGCACTGAAAGTTCATGGAAAATATTTGCCAAAAGAAAGTGAACTCAAAATCCTTATCTATACCAAAAAATCCTGGAATTGCAATCAGTCCAACAGGAAACAGCATCCAGCAGCTCAGTTTAAAACCACATTCTTTTGAATATTTCAACCACTGACAGAAAATTTATGCACAATATATTGGGGGAAGAGGTTATTAAAGTTACTCATCCAGCTGCACTGGAAAGTGTATCCTTTCTTCCTTACACCACTTCTGCTTTGGGTCTGGAATTATTTACCAGCTGAAAATCCCCTCTGAAGGGAAGAGTTAATTAATGACAGCTATTAATATACATCTCTCTTCCTCCAAGAATTTCAATAAGTTTCTCATACTACCACGAGTATCATTAGCACAAGGCACTTATTTCACAGATAATGAGAACAGTGCACAACGAGAAATCAATAATGTGCTTCATATGATATAACCAGCAGCAAGACAGGTAACAAAGGAAGAAATCGGGGATTTTATTTTCTATTATAATTACAAGGTTTAGTCTTTCACAGTGGAATCCAATTTTATTTCTCTACTTTGAAAGTCCGCATTCCAGGGGAAAGGAGAGAACAAAATAAGCTCAGTCAAAATGAAGGTGAAGTAAAAATTGTGGGAAAGGAGAGGAGATGTGGGAAAACAATGGGACTTACTGAAATCAGTGCCCATGCCTGAGAACTGCAACACACTTCTGGTCATTGAGTTGACCAGAGTCTCATCACACCCAGGTGCCAAAGGATGAGCTTAATGCAGACAGACTCAGATCACAGGCTTGCACTGGAGAAGCAGGCTGATAACAGAGCCCTGTTTCTAGTTTTCAAATCCCAAACCTTAATCATCATACCACATTGCTTATTACGGCTAGCAAAAAGATAGTAAACCAGAAAGAAAAGCCTTGTGAGGAGCAGCAGAAGCTTCCAAGAAGCCTCTCTGGCTGTGTGTTGTACGCTGACTGGGTAACACCATTGCTTTATGTGGAATCCACCAACAGCTCTCCTCTCTGGAGGAGCTCTCCTGACTGGTACTGGTTTCTCTCTCATTGAACCTGCCTGCAGGTGCTGGCCTCTGGACTGATTTTTGGCTCTTCAGTATGTTCCAGTGAATTCCACGGTCCAGCAGAACCTGGCATGGCCATAACTATGAAAAGCGGCTCACTGCAAGGACTGACCCTCAACTGGAGATGTTCTCCAGCTGCATCCAGAGACTGACATCTAAACTAAAGAACATTTCTCTGGAAAAAGCTTCACTGTTAACTTTAGTTAAGAGATTTGGTTTCACTGCTTCTGCATCGAAAAGAGTGGTAAGCAGGATTTTTTCCCTTCCATTTATAAGTGCCTTTTCATGTCCTTTCATCACTTTTGTTTCCTACCATCTCTTCAGTTTTCATCAATCACCTTAAAGACATCCGACATAGCATTTTGTTCATGGTCTACTGAACCAACATTTACACTTTTAGTCACTATTAAAGTCAGAAACCTGTTAGAAAACCTGTTAGTGAGAACCAAGGTAAAGTCTAGAGTTAAAAACATGCAGCTGAACAGGAAATTGCGCAGGGTATTTCCTTCTCCAGCTTACCCTCAGGGCTATGTTTTGGAAGGTTGCCCACTGACACGTCCCAGTTACTACTAAGCTGTTTGGGGATTTGTCTCAAATGTAACTGAATGGGTCAGTTCTTCCTGCAGAGCTGTTAGACAAACCATCAGGCAGCAACTTGTCTAAGCCTCCAGTAACATCTTTATATGTGAAAGAAGAGTTATACCATGGTATTCATAGAATCATTTCAGTTGGAAAAGACCTTTAAGATCATCAAGTCCAACTGTAATCTAACACTGCTAAGTCCACCACTAAACCATGGCTCGAAGTGCCATCTCAGTGTACTCTGAATAGGGAAGCAGGGTAGGAACAAAACAGTCTCCAAAATCATTGAGGAATAGTCTCTTCATTATCAAGAGCTCTTGAAATTGGCCACCTTAGGGACAGCAGGTTGTTACTGGAAAGAAGCTGAGGTAAGGAAACTGCATCGTCTTACAAAAACATGTCAAGCTGTACACCAATAGTTCTGAAGCTGGAGCTTCATCTATAGGACTAAAAGCAGCAAAAAAGAGCTTTCAGTTTTCATCTTTAAGTGTACCTCAGCCCTCCCTTGCAGGGTGAAATTCATCTCCTCACACACACCAAATTCTGGCAGCTCCACAAAGACTCCAGGAGACTCAAGGGCAGGCACGCAGCAGGGAAACGTGCAGAAGTTCACCAGTTTGTCAAAGGATCCCAAATTAGCAACTGAGCAGCAAAAATTGCTGCTGATCTATGTATGTACAGGTCTGTCATGAAAGGACTGGACTGCTAACGCTCCAAAACATTTAAGTTCAATAAACACACAATTGCCCCAAAAATGTGAAAGTAAGGAAAATACACAGAATACAATAGAAGTTCTGTAGCATTTATCACAGATTCAACATCACTGATGTGGTAAGGGATTATTTTTTAATGTATATAATACACGGGGTGGGGGATGTGCATGTGTTTTGTACACAAAATGCAACTGCTGACTGCTTCAGTATGTCAGTAAGATTTCTGGAGGCTGCAGAATGCAACAGAGGTATTTCCAACAGAGATTCACCCTGTGATGATGTACTGATTTGTCAAGGGAAGTCAAACTGTGGGCATCTTAAAGCTACCTAAATGGAAAATCAGGTCAATCTGTGAATCACTAATCTCTGGGGACCAAAGAATCCTGAAGTTACTGTTTACACATTCCCCCCCTCCCCAGGACTGACTCAAAGTGTTGAACTCGCTTGAGGAAACGGTAAACCTTTCCGTTTTCTCTCCTTGCCCTCAAATTATACAAAACCCCACTGTGAAGCTGAAGAACTTTGGCACTTGTGGACTTCCCAAGCGTTTCTAACGAACTTCCACTGAAGAGCCTATTTTGCTTTCTAGGCAAGATCAGTTGGAGTATGGTAGAAGCAGCAGAGGAGTTTGCACTCAAGCTCCAAAAGGGCCTCTGAATTCTCACCTTCATGAAAGTATCAGACCAGCAAACTGTCAGACTAGGGAGAAGGCAAGATCCTAGTCCTGTACCTGTATAGCATGAGAGCACCAGATGCTTCACTGCCACAGAAGCCTAAATGCTGCACCTCATCCATCAGTCTGCTGCCCTCTAACAGGAGGGGTGGTGGTGGAAAAGTCAATCTATTGATTGACTTTAATAAAATTTGAAAGCGAGAGGTACTGACTAATTACCATAGCACCACACTGCCCACCATACACACTGAAAGGGATCACTGGGGATAGAGGACCTGGATGATTATGATGGGGCTGAAGTAATAAGGTGTTATGTGAATCAAAGATGCGAATATATTAGAAATTAAGTTTTATTAGTCCCCTAGTGAATACAACAATGCATTTAATCTTCTTTCATTCTCGGTCTCAACAGCAGCTTCTAAGTATGAGCTAGTCTAATGATATGCAATGATTCCCCCCTTTAATCCGTTATCAATTTGCCATTTCTCCATTTCACAGAACGTGTCTTCATTCTACTGTTAAGTGAATAGACCCAAGTTGTCAATATAGCACACAACAGACAAATCGCGCTACAACATCTTTTGGATCTCAAAAAAAAAAAAAAAAAGACCATATTTTATCATGCTCCAAATTCAATTTCAGCAAAAAACAGCTCCCAAAGCAATGTCAGCATTTTTCTTCCACAAGTGCACAGCAAAGCCAGGAACTTGCTGGTCCCTTGGAAAGAAGTGTTTGATTAAACATCTAGATCCCCAGCCGATTACCTGCCTGTCCAATTTGCATTAGTCTGCATCTGTTGATTGAATCAAGTTTTATTACTGTGGAGATTCACATAGTTGGATTAGATACCTCATATTTTCAGGGTCATCTGTAAATCTTGCTTGTTTACTATGCACTTTCACTCTTTTCCAAGCCATACCTTAACACCGGCCTTTTCCCAAAATGAAAACTCAAGCTCCTGAATGCTTTCTGTTGCCTGCTTTTGATTATAATAACCCAAATTTTCAGCTTCTTCAGCAGCAGCCTATGCAAAAATCTTCCAAAATATTTTTGACTAATAACTGATCAGATTTGCCTTTGGAGTAGTTTTTGGTCAAGCAGCTGAAAATTGGTAAAAGCTCATCTTCTCCTTCGTTGTGCTCCAGATGGACAATCAGGTTACAAGCCAGGTGGTGCTATTCTATTTTATATTACCCATTCAACAACATTTAACAAGTATAGTAAAGCACCAATTCTAACTCCCATAAACACCTTCTCAGCAAAAGTACAATATTTGGTGGTCCAAACCCCTTTTAATAGTAAAATGCTTTAAAAGTGAGACTCCAAATACTATTAAGCTACTTGGTTACTTAACAGTAGGGTTGTTAGTTTTGTCATTAAGCACAAACAGTTGTTTAAAATAGGTATTTTTTTATGTACAGTGGATGGATGCTCCTCATTCTGATGAGAAACACAGCCACACTGCCACCTAATTTCTCTATCCTGTGGGATTAGGAATATCTCCACCTTTGGAGGTATCAAGAGGAAAAGTCCCTTGCAATCTGATTCAGCTGACCTGGCTCTGAACAGAAGGCAAGACTGGATACTTTCAAGTGATCCCTCTGACCAACATGGTTCAGTGACTCTCACCTGGCATCAAAGAGAGAGGCAGAAGGCAGAAAGCAAAGCCTCAGATAGGGCAGAGAAATACACTAGCATGAGGTGCCCTGACAAAGGAAACTGCTAAAGGAGCTTCCTGCTTCCTCCTCTTGTTCTGGTCCTTTCCCTCTTTTTTTTT
Organism: Pezoporus wallicus; assembly: GCF_028554395.1. NCBI lineage: Eukaryota > Metazoa > Chordata > Aves > Psittaciformes > Psittacidae > Pezoporus > Pezoporus wallicus. The sequence continues at coordinate 649,314 of NW_026637044.1, read as the reverse complement.
TTTTTTTTTTTTTACACAGTTAGGTGTGTCAATGAACTGGAAAATATGAGGGAATGATTGTTTTTGAAGGAGCATCTCTGTTCAGGTCATTTGGCATAAAAAAGTCTAAGAGTATAGAAACAAGTATTTTTTGTACTCAAAAGCAATACTTAGGGGCAGCTCCATGATTTTAATTTAGAGCTTGACTATCTCCAGTGATGGAGACTCCACAGCCTTGCTGGGGAACACGCTCCAGGGTTTGACAACCCTCAGAGGAAATAAACAGTATTTTCCTGTGTCTGGATATAATTTAATGTGTTTCGTGTCCACTGCCCTCTTGCCCTGTCATTGGGCGCTACTGTGAAGAGCCTAGTGCTTTCCTTCATTCCCTCCTTTTGGATGTTCATACCCATTGATAAGATGCCTCCTCCCCAAGCTCCCTCTGCACATCTACGAGGACAAAAGCTGTAAAATGCAGCTGCGGTACAAAGAGTCCTAGTAAACTGTGTTTCTTTTCTGGTTTATAAGCAATGCCATTATAAAACACTATGTAACACAGCCCATCTATTACACCTTGTGCAATCTTACCCAGCAGTACCTCTTCCTCTGATTTTACGCTATCATGAATGGCGATCAACATAAGGGAGTTTTCTCCTCCTTACCTGGCTGTGGTGGGTGAGGTGGTGGCATCTGGTGGTGCATCATAGGGTATGGTGGGGGCTGCTGATGAGGCAGTAAGCCTGGATGTGCTGGTGCCCCAAGGGGGTTCATCCCAGGCCCACTAGAGTGCTGGTGAGGCTGCTGTGGGTTTTGACTGTGCTGCTGCTCCATTTGCTGACGAGCCCTTAATTCAGCATATTTCAGCTGTTCCATGTGAAAATTCTGGCGTTCTGTTAGCAACTGTTGTCTCTGCTGCTCTAACTATATCAAAAATAGGAGGAAAAAGGCAAAGCGAAGTTAGGAACTATACATTTAGACTATGTTTCTGCTAATCAAACACCCATCCTACTGATACCCAACTGCCTGATTTGCAGCAAGTTTTAGTAAAGGGTCCAGGCCATTTTCCCAGCTGGAACAGGCAAACTCACCTTGCTTTGTCCTAAAGTATCTCTCAGTAATACAACACACTACTCAATGAGTACTGTGCAGAGCATTCAGCCTTAAAACAATTCTAGAAGAAATTAAATGTTTTTCTGTCTTCTGCACGTGTTGGTATAAGGGGGCACAGGAAACTAAGATTTTCCAGGGCAAGACCAAAGCAGAATATGCATGCAAAAGCACAAGCTCAGTGGCTATAGGCAGGATCCTACTCCGTGCCTTTACTTTAAATGTAGGACTTGGACATCGTGATAGCCAGGCAGCAATGATTTGCCCTATTGAGTATTATGTAAAAATGCTCATGTAATTTAGGCCAATTAACATAAAACAAGTTAATTTGATTATGAAGCCACATAGACAGTAAGCAAGCCCAAAATGAAAAGACCATAAAAGCTACAGAAAATATTTCTTGCTGTTGGGCATTTTTATGACTGGTCACTGTCTGGTTGAGGAAATGCGTCATTTGACTTACTTAAAAAATCGTAACGCATCTCTACATCTAGTACTCTTAAGCAACTGGACACAGGGATTTGCGTGACTGGTTTACAAATATTTAATGAGTATTTTAAGGTATACTCCATAATTTATCTGAAAAGCAGGTTGCCAAGGAGACTTCCACCTAGCAGAAGTTCTCCAAAAATCCCAAAGCTCCATCAATACTTTGTGTTAGCAGTCTGACTGCTGACAAAGCACGGATGAAAACAGAATACTACAGAGCACACATTCACCAGGAGAACCAGATGGGGAGAGAGCCTAATGAATAATACATGCTACTTGTTGGGGACTGGTTTTCTGCGTGTGGGAACTACAATGTGATTATTCATGCTGCCATGACTCTTTTTTCCTTGACCAATCTGATACGTTAGAGGGAAGAACTTGATAAAACAAAGAGGCACGTACACCAATGGTGTAATCGTTCATGTGTGGAAACAGACTCTGTAGGTGGCAGGCAGTTCAGAGAAAAATTACTGCAAATGACCTGAAACAAAGGCTTAGGCAAGAACTAGGGCTACACCATGCTTTTTATAGTCCTTTTGTATTCCTGCTTTGCTCTCTTCATGGTACCCTATCCTGCTACAGTTGACAAAAAAATCTTTACAAAGTATCTCCAAACGGCAGCCAGTGCCTGCAAATACACCTTGTACTTTGGAAAGCCAGTGGAAAGTTCCCTTCCATACATTCCCTCCTCTCAGGATGAGAAAAGACAGCTGGACAGAGGAAAAAGACACGAGTTATAACACTAGTTAGTCTTAAAACTGGTGCAGAGCCCCGAACACCTGGTTCTGTATTAGATTCTTGCATTTAATAAGGCTCTGGAGACACATCACTGTGGCCTTAAGGCAGCCAACAAGAAAACTGAAGAAGGGCTTTTGACAAGGGCAAGTAGGAATAGGACAAGGCGAAATGGCTTTAACCTGACAGAGGGGAGACTGAGATGAGATCTGAGGAAGAAGTTCTTCCCTGTGAGGGTGGTGAGGACCTGGCACAGGTTGCCCAGAGAAGCTGTGGCTGCCCCATCCCTGGCAGTGTTCAAGGCCAGGCTGGACAGGGCTTGGAGCAACCTGGTCTAGTGGAAGGTGTCCCTGCCCATGGCAGGGGGGTTGGAACTGGATGAACTTGAAGGTCCCTTCCAACCCAAAGTACTCCATGATTCTATGATTTGTTGTAATCATTTCAGAAGCAAGTTTACAGACACAACCTACAGTTGTATCCCCAGGTTAGCATTAAGACAACTGGTAGTAATTTGTGGTAATAACACATTTTCTTGTGGGCTATGTATCAGTAATTTGCTCTGCTCTTCAACTCTCAAAACTCAAGTTATACCTGTAGCAATGTCAGGCAAGAGTGATGCTAGGCACCTTAATGGAGATCAGCATCTATCAGTTTGCCACACAATCGCCCTACATGATGTGATTCAGGAAATCAGTCAAAATTTTAGGTATGTAAGTAATGAATACTACACTCTTGAACATCCTTAAATTTGCAAGAGCATGTTTCTGCACTCTTGTGAAGTGATTCACAATTAGAAGGACTATTACAGGCATCTGATGTATATTCATACAATAACTATTATTGTACCCCACAATTTATTCTTCAGCAAGTAACTCCCTCCCCAAACACAAACAATAAAGCAAGCATTCACCTGCCATTATAAATTTTGGGTCAACAAGGATCTTACCAACAAGGTCCCTGGTTACACACAGAGTTTGCAGCACTTAAACACCGAAGTAAATGTGTTCTGTGTAAAATCTAACACCGTCCAGTCTGCAGCAGAATTCGTTCAACGCTTACAATCGCCTTACCTTTACTACAAATAAAAAACCCAGTGCAGCAAAATACGGACATACACATAGTGTACAGTGGCACCAAGGATATTTTTTGCTTTAATTATTCCACTAAATATCCACAATGACAGGTGAAAGGACTAAATTTAACTACCCGAAAGGCAAGGGAAAAATTGGTATGCACATTTTTAAAAAGGAAAATGTCATCTCCCTCAAAATGGAAAAAACCCTCAACCTGTCACTAATAGAATGTATCCCCCAAAGAAGGAAATCCACAGAGAACCTTTTCAAAATAGTTAGGTCCATTTCTTGAGCTGCCAATCAGTGTCAGAGGCAAACGCAACACTGACATGGCTGAGGATGCTGAGCTATCTAGAAATTTTTGCTGACATTCTGCTACAACAAAAAAAAAAAAACAAAACAAACCAGTTTGTCAAACTCCATCAATGTGATTAAGGGGAAGTTCAGGTTGGACATTAGGAAAAAGTTCTTCACTGAGGGTGGTCAGTCACCGGACGAGGCTCCCCAGGCAAGTGGTTACAGTACCAAGCCTTTCAGAGGTCAAGGAGCATCTGGACAACACTCTTAGTCATACAATTTAGTTTTAGGCAGTCCTGTGAGGAGTAGGGAGGTGGGCTCAATGACGCTAGTAGGTTCCTTCAACCTTGAGATATTTTGATTCTATTAATAACCATGTGAGGATGTAAACTGCATTAAATTCACTTGGTAGGGCAAATGGGAAAATCCCTAGAATTATGAGTATCTGTAACACATCTAGAGTAATTGCCTATTGACAAAATGAAGAAGCTATACAACAGAAAAAAATCAAATAATGACCACCAGCTGATAAAAAATGAAGTTTTGAGTCATCTTCACAGTAGCTGGAGAGAAACTGTTTCTCTGGAAGCCTGTCACATTATATACGAAACAACACCTTGTAACTGATGCGCAGCCCAGGCACTGACAGCCACAGCCATCATCCCTTACTTGTTATACCCTGTTTTTAGGGATATGCAAGTCTCTAGCAAAGTGTCATTAATAGTGCTACAATATAAATACAGCCCTTCTTGGGATGCACCATATACATGCTCTCAGTGTCACCACCTTCTTCAGCTAGCTAGACCTCAATAAAGATCTGAGTCCTGGCTTACAGCCTCGCTAGACTGAAGACAGAAACCAACTTTCTTCTTTAGCTTGCCCAGCTGCGCTTTATCATTACATTTGTCAATTCAGTTTTGTTCCAGGGAGACGTTAGAACAGCTTCCAGAACCTAAAGCGTCTGACAAGAAAGCTGGAGAGGGGCTTTTGACAAGGGCAGGTAGAGACAGGACAAGGGGGAATGGCTTTAAACTGACAGAGGGGAGATTGAGATGAGATCTGAGGAAGAAGTTCTTCCCTGTGAGGGTGGTGAGGCCCTGGCACAGGCTGCCCAGAGAAGCTGTGGCTGCCCCATCCCTGGCAGTATTCAAGCCCAGGTTGGACGAGGCTTGGAGCAACCTGGTATAGTAGAAGCTGTCACTGCCTGTGGCAGAGGGTTGGAACTGGGGAAGCTTTAAGCTCCCTTCCAATCCACACCACTCTATGGTATCATTCATGTGATAAGGCCTACATAAAGGCTCAGCATGAATTCCACGCTCATGCTTAGATGACAGGAGTAAAGATTATGAAGCAGATCTGGGATACCACCAGTTCTCTGCTTATGGTAAAGAGAAGACACTGGATAAAGGAGAGCCTTCAAATGCTACTGTGTACTAATCATGAATTCTACCTGAAGGAGAAAGACCTGCATAAAGGCAAGGAACAGCTGAAGTTGCTAGTTTTTCTGCTGTTAGCATATATAAATCTTTGCAGTGACTGAATTATTCTAGAACCCCTGCTTACCGCCTCCTTCTCTCTGTCCATAATAGTTTCCAACTCCTCAAAATGGCGAAGTTTTATCTCCAGCTTCTTCATCTGTGTTTCCACCAAAAGGGCAACCAAGGATTTGATCTTTCTTTCTTCCACTGCTGCTAGGTGCTGAGGATAAAACACAGGGTTTTGATTTACACACATTTACAAAATAAAGTGCTTTAAAGTGAACAACTCAGTCAACTATGCCTACATCTAGCTTTAGCCATTCTTTTCCACTTCTGGACAGAAAACATGACATTAGATAATCAATCTTATGCTTGGAACCAGAAGCCCTTGGAAGATTGTTTAGCTTTTAATCAAATAAACAGAAGTCAAGTTTTAATACGAGAGGTACTGTGGATGCTCAGTACTCGTGAGCAACCCAGCTTTGCCTTGAACTCTTCTGAGTGCAGCGTGCAGTTTCAGTGGAAATGCAAATGAGGGAGCCACGGTCCATTCTACTGAGTCAGCTGCAGGTCATCCAAAAAGCTTTCACCAAAACACACTCAAGAGACTTACCTGGAACAAACCCACAGCAACAGTGAGATGACTTTTGCATGCCTTTGCCATTCAAATATTCTTTTTGCTCAAGTAAATGTATCTCAAGCTGTGTATCTAGTTGAGCATATTCCCATTATATGTAGCACCAGATCACTAAACCATAAGCTTTCTCAGCACAGCAATTCCACCTTAGGTGAGTAAGAGCGTGCAGAGAAATCTCTACACAGATATTAGAAGGAACTGTCAAAAAAAAAATAATAAATCTCCAGTTTCCTTTTATAACCAGGTTGCACAGTATTTCTATTGCAGAGGAAAGCTGAAGGCAAAGCTGTATTTAAACTGCAAAAGCAAACTGCAGAAAAAGGCAAAGAGATTTTTTTACACAGCTTTAGCTTTACCCCATTTACACATACACACTTCTACATAAATGATACAGAATATATAGATGTCTGTATGCATGTGATACATGAGACAGCCTACAAGTGTTTCACACTCTCCAAGTGTGAAAGGCATGTTAAGGACACCTTTTACTAGGTTTTGTTAGAAGCCTGCTGTTCAAAACCAAAATATGCTCAACACACCCATTGTGCATACTGCTTGGGAGTTTGTGTATGAATAATCAAGGGATGTTTCCCGAACACAGTGTCCAAGCAAAGCCTTCCTGACACATCCAAAGGGTGAGTGGGAAGGAGGGTTGGCTTTTGAGAAGGGGAAGGTAGGAGTTGAGGGATGGAAGGAAAAAAGAAAAAGCTAGATCTTACCCAGCTCAAGCTGCAAACAGCAACTTGTATCTAGCAAGCTGTGCCCCAAGCTTTGGCTAAGAAGTGGGAGAAATACTGAGCTGGAGAATAGAAACATTATAAAATTCCCTGGTATTCCTAATTATAAACATAATTTCTTAAAAATGTATGATACTCTTTCCATCATTAGTATGTTGTGCCATTTGACAGTGTTCTATCATTCTGTGATTCAGCCCGGTAACCCACCAGCAATAAAATAAGTCTTCAGTAGATCTAAATAACACATGTTGTTCAAGACCAGGTTGGACGAGGCCTTGGGTGATATGATTTAGTGTAAGGTGTCCCTGCCCACAGCAGGGGGGTTGGATCTAGATGACCTTCAAGTCCTCTCCAACACTAACTACTCTATGATTCTAAGCTTGATTTTGGCATCAATTAATACCACGCAGTAGATGAAACTCATTTGTATAAGAAGTTGGACAGAAGTATGTTTGTCGACACACACAACCTTCTGGCAGTCATTCTGCCTTGCTTGAGGCACACAATTTTAATAATGAAATCATATTAACATAAAATCAAGCAAGGCATGTGATTAGGAAAGAGACAGGTCTCAAAATACACATTAGAAATCATCATTGACATTTTCTCTAAAGAGACAGAGAGATTTGTCACTTAACCTAGCATTAACCAGTGCTTTCACATGGACAAAGAACAGAAATATTTTTGAGTCGGTCATGACAAGACTAAAGTAACAGTGATTTAAATTGTCTGATAAACACATTGCTGCATCCACCTTAAGTCATAAACAAAGAAAAAGGCAGCTGGTATGTGACATTATCCTGGGAGACAGCAATTCTGAATGACCCCAGTATCACTGAGCCAGCCATTGAACCAGCCCCAGCGGAGAGAGGATACAGAATGACACTTTGGTTTAGGACTTCAGCACAGGAGCCCTAAACACAAGTGCAGCCATGAGTGGCTCTGTGTCTGGGTTTGTTCCTGTTGCCACAATACTGACTCCAGTTCCACTGCTCGGAAGTTATATTTCTGGGTGAATGCTGACCAGCTTGGGAGGAATTGCCCCAAGAAGCTGTGGCTGCCCCATCCCCTGCAGTGTTCAAAGGCAAGGCTGGATGGGACTTGGACCAACCCGGTCTAGTGGAAGGCGTCTCTGCCTCTGCCTCTGAAGGTGTCAGGGAAGTTGGAACTGGGTGAGCCTTAAGGTCCCTTCCAACCGTTATATGACATGATTCTACAATGACTAGCTACTAACCAAGCACACACACATTACAGGCACTTTCACAGAACCTAGCCCATTCCCTGATCACCTTAAACCCAGCTTTTGCTGTGAAATTAGCTAATCAAAGCAAGAGTATGAGTGTGACAACTGGTATGGACACCTGTAAAATTGGACCACCTCTGGAAAACTGATAGCATCCATCTAACTGGAATTCTCAACTGAATTCTCATCCACACGCAACAGTTTAGCTGCAACTGCAACAGGCAAAGAAAACCACACTTTCTTCATTCCCTTTTCCTATGCTGTGAAAAGAGACTAGCCGCTTCACCGAGCTCTTGTTTTGTGAGGCCAAAAGGGGTAAGACTGTCTTTCACACATGAAATAGAACCAAGGTGGCAGATAACAAAAACTTTCTAAATGAAGGCACATAATAGGAAAAAACAAGCCCTGTCATGCATACTTCCCAAGCATGAGATGAAAAAAGTCCTACAGTGAGTTTCTAGAGCAGCAGCAAGAAGGAGCCAATTAAAGACAACTTGATTTGTCTCTAAACAGAAGATAGGATGTAGCTGCTTGCAAAAAGAAAACACGATTTTGGCAACAGGGCCCCTTCTATACCTTAATCTTACTTTTCTAAATCCCTACAACACATGAAAAAAGTGATCAATAACCAAAGGCTTTTCAATTCAGCAGGCAAAGGAAGGTACTTCAGTGGTTGGTGGTTGAATTGAATTGAACTAGGAATAAAGCTGGACAGCAAAGTTTACCACCCATGGAAAAAACTTCTGAACAATCACAGGAGGTTTTGCATCACTGGCAGTTTTGATATGTGTCTTCTAGAAAAGACGCTTTCAATCACAGCTGCCTCAAAACAGGAATTCAGGGAAGTCACGAGGTCAGGTGTTATGCAGGAGGTCAAATTATGACTGATCAAGAGCTCCAGCAGAAGCTCTACAGCTCATTTGCAACTGGAAAAAAGCTAACAGGAACCTGCAGTAGAGATGACATTTTCTATAAGGTGCTACCTACATATAGAAAGGAAAAAATACCTTACAGTGGTTTAGGAGTCTGAGAAGAAAATGAGGAAAGGGGACTTTAATTCTAATATTGTTTGTACAGAAGCCATAACCTGCAAAAATAAATTTAAAATTGTTCCTGTATTTTATATGTAGTAACAGAGTCTCACCCTTAAATGTACCACTTCTCAAACAGCACATCCCTTTGGTGAAACCGCTTATCTCGAAGGAAAAACAACACTTTGAGTGTCTACCTTGAACTCCTGTTTCTCCTGAGAAGCCAGCTGAGATATTCCTCCAGTGTAAAAACTGTAAGGAAAATGACTTCATAACAGCTCTTCACATGACCAGGTCTGGAGTTTATGATGAAGAATCAAATTACTTTCTCAGACAAGATACAGCTCACTGAAAGCTTTAATACTGTCTTGGCTTTTTAAGTGGAGAGATCCCTGTTGAATTTGAATGCTACTCTGAAGTGTGAACATCCTAATTATATTATTTCCTATAACATAAAGCTAAAATTCATCTAGAATATTATTGCCATAATGAAAACCACCATTAGCCAAGTCACTTCTTTCTCTAGCACTTACTACCACAAAGGAAGGAAAGTAGATCATCTTTATTTGGAGCAAGTAGCCTTCCATAAAACAGAGATTAAATCTCATGCCTCCTTATATACATATATAACCCTGCATATAACATGCAGGGGTTTTTTTTTCATCTTGGCTGAAAATACCTGTAAGAAATCTGAAGAGAGACTTTTGATAAAGGCAGGTAATGACAGGAGAAGAGGGAATGGCTTTAAAATGACAAAAGGCAGATTTAGATGGGATGTGAGGAACAAGTTCTTCCCTGTGAGGGTGGGGACGCCCTGGCACAGGTTGCCCAGAGAAGCTGTGGCTGCCCCATCCCTGGCAGGGTTCAAGGCCAGGCTGGATGGGGCCTGGAGCAACCTGGTCTAGTGGAAGGTGTCCCTGCCCACGGCAGGGGTTTGGAACTGGGTGAGCTTTAAGGTCCCTTCCAACCCAAACCACTCTGTGATTCTATGATTCCAAGTCTGATGAACTGAAAGTACATTATTCTTGGTAAGAGAGCTTGGTGCTAGGAGCACTGTAGGTTCAGACACCAAAAGGTGAAGTGATGAACAAGGGAGCCAGTTTGGACTCCACACACCACCAAAATAATGAGCCTGAAGTTTACGTGCAAAGTGGGGTTCTACACAGCAAGGGTGCCTAGCTCTGACATTATGCAATGCTGAATTTATGCAACTTGTGATTTTAGAACCTGGCTCGTAAGGTAGCAACTAAAATTATCCTCAAATCTCATGATGACAACACCTATCATCACACTATCCTCAATACGTATCATGCAGCTGGGAAAAAAAAACAAACTAACGTTGTAAGAGTCAAAGATCACACTGGAAAAGTCAGTATGACACATGCAACACCTTGTTATGTCCACCATTATGTCCCGGAAATCCATAAGGAAACAACCACCATCAATGCTCTGCTTTTGGTACCTATGAAGTAGGTGCTATGGAACATGGCACTGAATTCAAGAGCAATTAAAAACCCCAAACTTCGACTTGAATCAAAAAAAAAAAAAAGAAGAAAAAAAAAAGAGAATGCAGATTTTGAAAAGAGTATTCAGAAAGAACATGAAAGACAACATGCAATTAGCAATAGTAGGGTAAAGAAAAGCTATTAGATAGAGCACTGATTCAAACCACAGCTTATTACAACACTACAGACAAACAAACAGAAGTTTAGTGACAGAAGGACAAGAATGTGCTTTTAACACACAGCTCTTCTGAACAACAACAAAATCATTAAGTTGCCTGTCAAAAAAACTGCAGCAGTAGAATCAATCCCATTGCTCTTGCAGACAAGGAATCCAAGCACAGAAGGTTTGTGTGAAGCCCACAGAGCAGCAGTGGCAAAGCAGAAAAAGTGCAGGTTTTATCACCCAGGACTACACCCTCAGCATTACAGCCAGAGCTACCAAACAGAGAAAAGTCTTTCCAAAAATGATAAATACATCTTTGGGCTATTTCTTAGGTACGTTCATCGATTTCACGATCATAAAAGTAGCTGCCTGAATTAAACTGTACACTATTTTACTTTGGAGTTCAAGCAGAAGAAACTGAAGAAGGCACTTGTGCTCCTTCAAGGTATTAGAAGTTAGAATAAGAAATCACACAGATCTGGAACAAAGGACCATTTTAAGAAGAGTTCTAATGTGAACTGGAAGCAAAGCCAATGGATATTTGTATAAAACAAACCTTTGCTTTGGTGGCAGCTGAGGCAAGGGCAGCAGCTGCAGCTGTAGCTACATTTCCTTCCGAGATTTCATGTTCCACTTTCTTCTTCCCAGCCTCGTTTTCTTTGTCTTTGCTTGCATCAACATTCTCCTTGTTCTCTTCTGCCTCCTTCTCTTCTGAAAGAGATTTCCCAACAAGTCCCTTACGTGCATTCTCCCCTTGTTAACAGTATCGCGTCAGGACAGAAACTGCACTATGTGCACCTTCATTAGTCAAATTAATTCATCCACACACTGTCATATTCCTACGTTATAGTATTGCTACTCGCCGAAATGCTGACAGAGGAACAGCTCTAGTCTAAGAAGATCCAATCCAGCAAATAGGAAAAATTTAAATACTTTTTATTTCCATTCTGTCAATTCATCTCCTGCCATCAGCTTACTTTCATCAGAACATTTCAGCTGCGTTTCCAAATCAATTCCATATTCTATCAAATCCAAAAGCTTCTTGTTCTACCTGGTGCTAAAACACAGAATGCCAAGTTCCAGGAAAAAACAATATATTCATGAGGTACAAAGGAAACATGTTAAGTAAGAATCATCTCTTACGTAGAAAAAAAACCCCAGCACTCAGCCTGTCAAAAAATAAAGGCTCTGCATCCCATTACAGGGAAACTGAGCTAACACATTAACTTCTAAGCACAGAAATGAGCAGTCCCATTTCTTTGCATCAAAAATGATCAAATGGTGTGCAGTAGTCAAAAGAAAGTAATTTATATGACCTACACTCTCTTTGCTACTGCAATTTCTTCACCCAGTCACTACACACAGTGGAAAAAAAGCTCAGATGAGGTCTCAAATGAGTTCAGGCAGGAATTTAGTGCCTGAGCTTAAGCAGTGAAATTAAACTAGAATATTTACTACTGAACTATGAAGCAGCCTGATGCGCAAGAGGAAATATTTCAGCCACAGTTGAGTTTATAGTCTATTCCAACTGCTTTAGAGGAAGGCCATTAAAGCTAACACAGCTTCAGGAACAGCTGGGAACCATTACCTGGCTTAGTGTCTGCAGTCACTTCACTATCTTGCTCTTTTTCTGTATTCCTCTCATTTTCTCCTTCTTGTACTTTATCACCTTCCTCAACTTCATTTTCTGCTTTGTTTTCAACCTAAACGGGATGAAAGATTGTTTGAAGAATGAGAGCTATAGAAGACATTCACTGTTAACTTTGTTTATAGCTTTCAAATTAATTTGTTATCATAAAGGAAGAGATAAAATTTTAAGGGTTGTCTCCTACTTCAGTCCATTTTGACAATCGTAACTGAAATAAGAATAAACAAAGTAGCTGCTACACTGGACAAAGTCTATCAGCTTCAGTAGCCTCAGCCAGCCTGGGCTCATCTGAAGGTACAAGAAATCCTGAACTAAGATGACAGGTAAGAACATGTTCTGCCCCCTGTGCTGCCCCCATTTATTCCAGCAGTTTGTGCATAAGAGCTACATCCTTTCCAGTGTCTGCTCTGTTCATAACTTACACAGTATTAACCTATCCACACTGCTCCAAACTCTGCACAACTCACGGCCACAACAGCCTCCTATGGCAATAAATGCTGCAGTAAGATTACATGTCACAGGAAGGTGCATGTACACCATTCTCCCTAGGAATCGGTGGCAGCAAGCAAGGAGCAGCTTCATGCTTAATACAGCAAGTATCATTTTTCCCTTGGAAATACTCCAGACTGACTTGAACGCTTCTCATTTAGCCTGCTCTACAGAATAATTAATCTTGTTAAACTGTGACCAAGACGTCTATACTTACATCTACCTAGGTGTACCTGGCTATTCACTGGAAAGGCAGAAAAAGAACTACCTGAAAAGAGAATGAGAAATAACATCCCAACTACATTCAGCAGCTGTTAGGCAAGTTTTATCTCATCTGATGAAGCAGGAGACGCAGAAGTATCACCTGTTGCTGCAGACTCAGTAAACACTCACCACCACTTATTTAGCAGGGTGATGTTTTAATTCCAGGGTATTACCTTAGCTCAAGGTCTGAAGCAATCACAGCCAGTGCCATTACTGTACACTAGCTGAAAAGAGATGCTGTGTCTGTAGACATGGGGTTATGAAAAAGCCCAAACAACTGCACTCTTGTAGGCATTACCAACAGCTTGAATTTAATTTCTAAATATCTGGGTTTTATGGGCAGGACGCATCATACCTAACAGCAAGAGTACACAATACACACATGTATAAAGAAGAGCTAGCCCAGACTTCTTGGATTGAGGAGTTTCACTGCCCAGCTCAGCAACTGACACCTTTGTGAGATAGATCTCATCCTCCCACATCCACTAAGCTGCACACGGTCACACAGAGCAGACATGTAACTTGCACTACCATAGGAAAGGTGAGATGCAGCTGGGGCAATAGTTTCATTAAGTTTATCTGTTCAGCTCTGTACACTATACTCAGAAATGGTTGCCAAATACTGCAAGTAACCCAAACTCACACATTTCCTGGAAAGCCCCGATCTTGCCAGAACTGAAAGCTGCATTCTTTGGGAATGCAATCTGTCACATAACAAGCTTTCCTAGGGCAAAACTTTGAAGTGACACTTTAGACCGTTACAAATCACAAACCAGTGTCCTTCTGCAGCTTAAGTCTCCAGTTCATTTGGTGCCACCCAGTTTTCATTTCCTCCTGATCCAACCTTTGTTCCTCAAGACTAGAAAACACCACACCAATATCTCACTGCCAGCTGCCCAGCAAAAGAAATGTCTCTGTATGGTTTGAAACTAAATGACTCCTAAGAAAATGAAGCACTATGGAGACTGAAAATTTTTCCCTGTGGACACATACACTGACCAGCACACTGCTGTCTGCCTTTCTTATCACACATTTCAGAACGCAGTAATTCAGGTTTGTAAGCATTCTAAGTATCTTTTCAGAACCCACGTACTAAGCCAAGCTTACCTTCTCAGGCTGTTGCCCATCTGGCTCCGTTTCCATCTTTTCTTCTTCAGCTCCATCTGAGAAAACAAACAGTATTTAGAATTGCCATAATATTCATTTATCATATTCAACATTTTTCTCAGGGTTAACTAAAATTTTGTGTTCTCTACTAACAGTAGTTTAAAGAAAGGCACAACACTAAGCTCCTGGACGACTAAAAGCTTATTACACTAATTTTAGATTAAAAATCAAATTTACTTGAAAATTGAACTGTTTTTTCTTTTCAGTCCAACAAGCAGGACGAAACATTACATTATCTATGCCCTGCTGAAACCCCCAGTTTACCCATGTAGAGAGAAACAATCAAATATATAAATTTTAGCTACATAAAGGACAGTTCAGTTGCACAGTTCTGCAGTATTCATATCACACAGCAATTTCCATTGGTAAGTCATAGTATTATAAAATGTTTTCCACAATACAGCCAATTTGATTCTGTAGACGGTTGACAGTTACGTGATTTACCTCAATTACAGTGCTGCCAGACTTGTAATTCCTCCTTAGCACAAGATCCCCTGAGCTGCTTTTGATGAAAGGTCTATCTCCAGAGGCACTGTCATGCACTGCAGGTCAACTGATGATTTAAATTCTATTTTGCAGGTGGTGCAAATATCATAATTCTCCAGTGTAGACTTCAAAATAATTATTCAAGACCAGAGTAACATTAAGCACTAGCAAATTTGTTAAAGCACCAACACTATTCTTAAAACACAAAAGATCTCGTTATTTCTGGCCCCAGACAAGAAAGCTGAAGAAGGGCTTTTGACAAGGGCCTGTAGGGATAGAACAAGAGGGAATGGCTTTAACCTGATAGAGGGGATATTTAGATGAGATCTGAGGAAGAAGTTCTTCCCTGTGAGGGTGGTGAGGCCCTGGTACAGGCTGCCCAGAGAAGCTGTGGCTGCCCCATCCCTGGCAGTGTTCAAGGCCAGGTTGGACTGGGCTTGGAGCGACCTGGTCTAGTGGAAGGTGTCCCTGCCTATGGCAGGGGGTTGGAACTGCGGGAGCTTTAAGGTCTCTTCTTAAACTCATTCTGTGAGTTCAAGGAAGGGAACCGTTATCCTCAGCACCGGTTTGAGGTGAAACCCTGCACAATGAAACCTTATTTCACACCCTTCCTACCTGCTGCTCTGCACAAACACGATGTTTATGCCCTGGATAAACATGATGACCAGCTGGTTCGCAGTCCTGTATGGCTCTTTGTGCTGTTCCTCCAAATACATTTCTCCCCAAAGGTCCCTGAAATTGTGTCCAAGCCCTCAGAAATACATGCAAAGCAAGTATTTGAGTCTGAACTGAACAATGAATCTCAAATCAAAGAAACTGGCCCAAAAAGGTGTCATGCTATGGTAGATATTCCTGGACAGTGCTCTCACTCGGACCTTGATTGTTCATTCCCTTGCTTCTTTCTCAGCGGTAATGATAATAACTGTGGGGTTTTACTAAATAATATATCAGTGAAATGACTGAAGTTAAACCCTAACACTTTCTTCACCCTTTCACTAGAAAAAGCTGTATTGCAGCTCCTCTAGAGTCCAACTGCAACTGCCTAGTTAGGTGCTAAACAAGATATGAATCACATCTGAGCAAAGAGGCAGTTGTTGGTTAGATATAAAGCAATAAAAGCACATAAATTACCAGCTGAAAGCTCTGAACTTCCTCTGTATCCAAAAATACAGCCATCCAAACAAATGAGACACAGACTGAGGCTGAACAAACATCTCCTGACAATGTCATCACAGGATAGCCTGCTCCACTCCCAGCTTTTTTAAAAGGAAAAAAAGAGTGGTGAGCTGCATCCTCCAGTGCTAATGCTGAAGAGTGCAATAGCATTGGTAAGCTCTTACTTCTCCCCAGTGGCTTCAGGTACTGCTGACGGATGTTGTAAGATGTGCAAGGCTTTCTGTAAATCACTGAATCCCAGGTTGGAAGAGACCTCAAGGATCATCTGGTCCAACCTTTCTAGGCAAAGCATGACCTAGGCTAGATGGCCCAGCACCCTGTCCAGCTTAATCTTAAATGTCCAACACTGGGGAATCCACCATTTCCCTGGTGAGGTTATTCTAATGGCTGATTGGATTAGGGTCTCTGTGCAGTAACCATTTCCTGGACTGCTCCAGGAGATGAAGCCTCTGCTTACACCATCACCTGAATTTTCATAGGGATCACACAAGACAGCCTCTAGACCAGGGCTCCCATACTGGAGCCATGAACTACTTCCTCATGAAAAAAGAAGACAAATGTGCCAAGCACGTGCTCAGGAGCAGACCTTTACTGAGAGCAGGGTCAGCTCACCTACATCACTGTAGCCCCCAGTTCCAAACTGGTCATCAAAAATCTCCATCTAGACCAAAGCAGTCTTCAGGTTACTCCCCAGAGGTCAAAACAGAAAAGCACAAGTCATTTGGGAAATAGTCTTAAGAAGCTACAAGTATGCAATAAGAGCTGTTTGGATGCTTGGCAGGTCCTCTCACTGCCACAGATGTGTGGGTCCGTACAGCCTCTTATGCTTTCATATTTAGAACCCAAACCGACTTTGCCAACACCCAAATCCTGACCTTGACCACAAGCACCTTTAGAGTGCCCTGTGACCAGGCATGAAAAAACCTTAGCTTCAATACACAATTATGTGCTTCCTGCTATTGCTCATGTTGCTAGTTCTTTTGACTGACTAGACTGAGCTCTTCAAGCTTGTAGCCTCCTATTTACTGTCTGGCATTCAAATAGCTATTACAGAGATATGTGCAGGATTCTGCCAAAACACAGTCAGGTGCCCTTATGCTACAGATTCCTTTTTTGAGAAGCAGCTGACCAGCTATCATCCTATCTGACTTCAGCATCTACAACAGACAACCGGGTAACAGCTTAACTGGCATACAGGGCAGACCAAAATGAAGAAGGAAAAAGTAGTAAAAATATTAATTAAAAAAAAAAAAAGCCACTGGTACCACGAACTGGATGCATGCACCTCGTAAGAGGAGTGTTTCAACAGTAGTTAGCATATTCTTGTGTTTAGGACACGCCTCGTTCTTAGCCCTTGGCTCGTGAAGTTATTCCTTTATAAAGCATTCATTTAAAGTGCTCCTGCTAATGACAGCAGGCCTCTTGAGATAAGAGGATAACAATAAGCATACTGATGTAGAATACCATGAAAGTCCCTGAACAACATACCGCTACTTCCTGATATTTTACATATGGATTGTCTAGAAGTCCAAGAAATCACAATTTATTTCAGTACCCAGCTGTTCTGCAAGAACAGACAAGGGGGAAGCAACAGCACAGTCTTGTACTCCTCAACTAGGATCTCAGTTTCTGTTCTGCAAGAAAAGAAATTCTGGTACATTTTAATGTATGGGGGCATTAAAGAGGAGCTTATTTAGACCATGGACTCCAGCACATGCTGCCATGCCCATATAAAACTGCTGGTGAGAAGACCTGATCCATCTCGAAGCTTCTGAAGACATCAGCTGGTTGTGGGTGCCCATTTACAGTAATCCTAGTTTTCCCAGTTATTCCTATGTGCTACACTGAAGAAAAACAGGTGTAGGAAGTGTTTTGCTTTAATATCAACAGTTCTGTAGAGAAGTTTTTACAGAAGCCCCTCCCATATATAAGAAAAACACACTAACATGCCTGATTGAAAGACAATGGTTTTCCTCTTGGCTTATTTGAAGATAATAAACTTACTTATCTGAAAAATCTGCCACCATAATTCAATTTATGGAGACTGGAGACATACCTCCTCAGAAGTTTTATCTCAGAGTTAGGATTTAGTGATATAATAATGTCACAGGGAAAATCCAGATCGGATTTTTCAGACAGATATTTCAAGCCTAGAAACAGAGCTCCAAACTGAGCTTCAAAGTGTCATCCTTCCTAGTAAATGAAAGAAAGGTTTACAAAGAAAGGAGTTTCTTGCTAAAGGAAAGCATAAAGCAGTGGAGACAAAGTGTAGAACATTCCAAGTGTGCTTGGACCGGTAAAGTGGAAGATCATGAGCTCAACTATGAAAATAGTGCACAAAATACACAAATTTTCATTCTGGTGTGGCTTAGTCCAAACACCAAGAACTTCAGGATTCCTGGTATAGGGATAACAGTGTAACTGAAAAAAGAAGTCTGTAATTTTGTATAAACACCACAAAACTTAATGACAGGGAGAAGTGGAGTATCTCCAAGTTCTGCTTCATATAAAAGTCCAAAACTCCACTGCAACAGGCCAGAGAAGCTCTAGTCTGTGGACAATTTTAAGACAAAACAGGGCAGCCTCTGTCTCTTAAAAACTAATGACTTGATAATTTGTTGACTCTTCCAGAAGAAGAGAACCTGGAGCTCAAGTTCTCCAGTCTAGAATCAGGCTGAGCAGAGAGTCAAGTCTCAGCATCCCATATCAGCAGTGAGCACCTTGACCACCAGGCTACTACCTCATCTGCTGAAGGCTCCTAGTTCAAAGGAGCTCCCACAGAAACATGCAGCTTTCCATTTATCCTCTGAGGGAGAGGAAAAAAAAAACATCCCTAGAAGGTTCTTGCCACACAGTTACACATGATTTGCTCAGGAATGCAAAACTTCACAGGTGACAATATTCCTTGCTAGATTCTGAATCACACTAAGTCACACCTACAAATGCCATACAATAAAGTCCTATAAGACACACATGTCTCTGTTCTACTCAGACACTCCGTTTGTTCTTGTGTCTTTCAGGTAAGACTGCACTGAACTGCCTTTCTATTCTAGGCTCAGTTTCTAATATGGTGAGCTTTGTTTTCCAGTAACAACACATTTCAATGTTCTCCATCTTAAAGGTGAAGTTTTTAAGAAAAGCAGCATCCAGCAACACTTGAGTTGCTGCCACAGTTGAAGACATGAGTGCAGGATGGGTTTATGTAGGTTTACAATGCACTACACATCAAGCACTATCATAGATTCCAAGTGCTTGCTATTAATTCTCTGGAAGTACTGGGACAAGTTTTCTTAAACATTCCTTTTTTATTTCACAGAATCATGGAATGGTTTGTGCTGCGACGGACATTAAAACTCATCCAGTTCCAATCCCCCTGCCATGAGCAGGGACACCTTCCATGACACCAGGCTGCTCTAAGCCCCGTCCAACCTGGCCTTGAACACTGCCAGGGATGAGGCAGCCATAGCTTCTCCAGGCAAATTTGTAGAGCAATTCATAGACCAATGTAAGAGCTGTTAGGCGGCTATTGCTGCGGAGGAGGTTTCAAGACAAACAAGACATCACAGACTTCTCAACCACCTTTTAGAGAAAATTTTCTCAACGAAAAGAAGCATGCAGAGCATCTCACAGTAAGAAGAACTGCGCCTGGACTGCCCCTTGTGTCATAATACATTGAAGGACACTCTGCAAAACAAAGTGTTCTTTCATATTACACAGGGACACATTCAGCTACAGAGAGAGTCAGAAGGTATGTATGTGTGACATTAAGATTATTGCAAACATCCTGATTTAACTTAGCTTTTCTAGTCCTGGCTGTAACAATAAATGTTATTTTAAAACTAGGATGACAACTTTAGGCAGGTTGTAGTCAATGGATTTTGAAAACTGTTTGCTTGTATTAGACACTAAGCCCTTATCTGCAGCGACAGCGCTACAGCTCTGCAGTCCCCACTGGCATTCTGCACCTGTGTACATCAAGAGGAACACAGTGAAATGCTACATGTGTAAGGCAGAAAAGAAAAATTATCAATAATTAGTTTGGGTTACATAAGTTTACCTGGGTTGAAGCAGGTTTTTGTTTCTAAATAGGAGGCTACTGAAAGTACCTCAAAACAATTAACAGTCCTGTAAAAATTAATCTCAAATTCATACATGAAAGAATAAGAAAAATACCCAAACAAACCATTTTTGACTTTCTGCACGAGACGAAATTACTCCTGCCTTTCAGCTAGGTACAAATACAACTGTACTGATTTTCCTGTACGATTTAATGAGATCAATGAAAATACGTAACAGCCAATGCAAAGAGGAACTGATTAGTTGGACCTTTATGTACCTGTTACAAAAGGGGAAGACAATTTCAATGAGAAAGACCCTTTAATCCCTTTTACATGGTACCAACAATGCTCTTTAACCTTATTCTGCAGGTTTGGGATTGTACCTTGCAGGATGTGGTGAATCAAATTAACAATGCTTCTTAAATCAGCAAGAGGCAGATGGTTGCAAGACACCACATGACATCTTTCAAGAGAGAGAAACCACTTGCAGACAATGAAACACTGCCTCTCCATGCCCTTCTTCCAACCTGAAGCTGCAAATATTTTCTGTCTCTATGGAAGCTTGTTCTGTTTTGCATCATCTCCAAGAACACGGAGCCCTGCTTTTTAATACATGAAGAACTTAGAACTGACTTCTGATGAAGCCCAGTGACTTTACAGAGAAGCTAAGCTGACTGTAGGGCAACAAGAAAAAAACCCATACAATATTTCTATCGTAAGAATTTACTGCTTTACCAGCAAACCGACACCTGCAGCACAAGCAGATATGTAACTTCCAGTGTTGTCAGAAGAATAATAAGCAAAATCCCACAGAATGCACAGAATCACTAGCATGACCTTCAGCTCAGCAAACAGTTTAAAGATGCCTGCAGGACATCCTAATCGCCTTTGTTTTCACTAAGGCAATACACACCACCTGTCAGAAGTCAGGCCTGAATATCAATATTTAAGAGGAAATACCCTATAGCTATGGAAAAATCCTGGGTCTCAAAGACAATTATACTATTATTTAAACCATAATTTACATTTTCCACATTAAGCCAGGAATCCACAACCACTGGAGCTTCCTCCGTTTCTGCTTTACACAGCTTGTAGGCATACAGTAACCAGTGGGCATCCACAGAGATGGCTGGAGAGCAGACAGAAAGCTACCACAGCTTTTGTGCGAGCTGTGCGAGTCCATCACAAGAAGAAATTGATGGGCTCAATCCTCCATTGGCACAGAACTAGCTCATGGGTACCTGGATATATGCAAAATGAATCAGGTACTCCGAGTCAATTCGTTTTAGCAATGCTTGCATTATTTCAGAGTTAAAGCACACCCTGGAGACCACAAGAGAAATCACTCTGCCAAAAATGAAAGAAAATAACTTCTCATGTGTCTGTACTACTTCTGTGTAGTTTTTTGGTATGTGTATTTGAGAATGGTACAAAACCATCCATAACATGTTAAATTTAATCATCTGTTTAAGTTGCTTATAGTTGTACTGGTCCCAGTAAATCAGACCACCATTCTCTCAGTGTTCACTGTCACAGATGAGCTACAGCTTGAAGCACTCACATTCGGGTCAGTGGAGACACTTCCAGTGAAATACTTGTTAGAGTAAATCCTAAAATGCACAAGTTACTGCCTCCAACACAGGCACTTCAGAGATTGCCTTGTGCCTCACTCAGTGCACATATTTGCAATCAGTGTAGTTAATCACCTTTGGAAAGCCATTAAGAAAGCACACATCCTCAGTGAAGACTTAATTTGAAATGCCTAAGTACCACAGGTGTACTGAATATTTCTTTTCTCTGGAGCTTAATTGCTAGCCCAAGAGCTGAGATCCCTTCTTTGGTCTCTTCCAGCCATTTTTACTAAAACTGATGCAGAGTAGCTTCCTCTATCATACTCCATGACCTACAGTGGGACACTATCTTAGAAAGCAAAAGACAGTGTCTACCATGCTAACCACAGCATCTAAACCACTTGAGTCTTCTGATAACTCTACTGAAGCATTCCTATATTCATTTAAAAGGAAACAACATTAGATATTACTAAAAAATTGTTCACTATGAGGATGGTGAGGCCCTGGCACAGGTTGTCCAGAGAAGCTGTGGCTGCCCCATCCCTGGCAGTGTTCAAATGCCAGGTTGGACAGGGCTTAGAGTACTGTGGTCTAATGGAAGGTGACCCTGCCTGTGGCAGGGGGCTTGGAAGTGGTTGAGCTTTTAAGGTCCCTTCCAATCCAAACCAGTCTGTGATCTTATGATCATCAAATTTTAGAAAAAACTAACAATGAAGAGTTAAAGTTAAAAAAGAGATTTTTGGATATTAATTTTAAGTTCCTGCAATCTGTTCCAGTCATATTTTCCCCTTTTGCATTCCATATTGCCTATAAACCACCAATTTCAAGAGTTTTTAAATTACTGAGTAGCCTAATAATATTGTTAATTTATATAATTGTATTCCTAAAATATAACAACTGATGAACTTTAATTATGGTATGGAACCTTAAGCAGACATTTTTAGTTCTCCATAGTGACATTTAATGCAAAACCATAGTTCCACTTCAACAGTAGCACCCCACAACATTGTACTTCAGTGCATTAAGCACACCTCTGCCACTGCAAGCTATGGGTTCCCCTGTGCCCTCCAGTGCAAAGCTGTTTTGGAGTTGGAAGGCACCACAGATTGTCAAGTGACCCAGTTCACTCTTACTGAGAAGCTCCCCCAGGGAGAACCATCTGCTCTTGTCCTAATTTATTCCATTAGTCACAGCCCAATACAAATCGCATTAGCTGTAACAGGACAGTATTACTTATAGAACTCACCATATAGCTCATTCAGAAATAATCATGTTATGGTCATCTGCTCTCCAACTCCCCATATAAATGACAACCACTTCAAAATCTCTATTTGCAACTTGGGCGCAAATTCTCCTAGAAGACTCCTACAGACTAGTAATGGTAAAATTCCATGGTCGTGCTGCAGGATTAACAATTAAGACTACAAGTAGTATACACATTACAGAGGTCCATAACATACTACGGTGATGTCTGTACTTGGAGAATATGGAAAAGGGAATAACACCTAGATTTGTTTTATAGCAGACTTGAAAATAAACCCTTTCAACTGAGCTTTGATGCTTGCTGTCAGTTTTTGCACAACAGAGTGCTGTGGAACAGGGAGAAGCAGATATTCCAGGTGCCAGTGCTCCGTTTTCAGCATATGTTTCACATCTTCCTAAAGCACCAAGCTGCCTCACATCAAGTCTGTCTCACCAAGTGTAGAAGTGAAAAAGGTGACAGAAGGATTAAGTGGTCTGTTAACTTCTTCTCTACTTAAGAAATACCTTGATGAGTTATTCAGTACTTTTAAAATTTAGAAGTGTAGTTTTATGGACACTTAGCACCATAAATGCTCTATCTGCATCTTCACCTGCATGACTAGCAGTTGATAACAGCAAACACACCCAGGTCCTTCACAATCCTACTGCACAATTTGGTGCCTGGCTCATGTCTCAAGAGGGGGCAACAGCAGGTCAACTATGAGATGCACAAGCACAGCCCAAATCAAAACTTCCTGTCAGTCTAGTCACTGAATTCACTAAAACAGTGATACACTGAACAAAACAGCAGCCAACAATGCTAGAAAGAAAAAGATCTGCTGACAAGATGGCAGATCTGCACCAAATTGAAGAGATTAAAGTCTTTGGGAAAGTCAGCAGGTACAGAGCAAACTGTCATGTCTACCTCTTCTGCTACCATCACTATTAGCAACGTACTAAGAGTACAAGACTTGGGTGAAAACCTATTACCAAAAGCATGATAACACATTACAGATTCAGCTGCAGCATAAACAGCCGACAGAACTCAAGTTTTACTATAACTGCAGTGATAGAAAGGCAGCACCCTCCAACTACTCTAATACCCATAGAATTAGCATAAAGTGTTCTGCTCTGGTATTTTAGCTCACTGAACTCTGTGCTTCCACAGCAATAGCCTTTCCATGGAGCGAAAGCAAGAAAACAAATCTCTGAAACTAAAGCTAGTCCTGAATTCATTAACTCAGTGTCAAGAGTTACTAATCCTGCAGCAAGCAGAACATGTCACACTCTCCTTACCCACAATGATTTCCATCTCCTATTGGAGCTGAACTTGTGGTTTATTACATGTCAGAAGAAAATCCCTAAGGAACCTCATGTGGAGAAATTTCTGCATTTTGATGGACAGCCTACCGATTTTCTCCGGCTCATCTGGACCTGTTCCAGCAATGCAGCTGCTCTCTAGACCATATGTTGGATCCACCTTCCCAGAGGCTCTTGCTGCTTCCTGTACTTTCTTTACATGAGCTTCAACGAGCTCCAGCGGTACCTCCTCTCTGACACGAGAAAATTCCTCTGGTAAGAGAAAAAAAAACAACAAAAAAGAAATACTGTGAGGGTTTTATGGCAAATTATGATTTTCTCTGATCAATGTGCAGGTACATCTCATGACAGAGGGAATTCTCAAGTATGTAAGTTCCTTCTTTTCACAACAGGTCATTAATTTACTCTCTCAAATGTCACAGGAAGGGGCTTCTTCCCAATTACGTAAAATTGTCTTTTACATGGAAAAAAAAAGGAAAAAAGTGAAAGGAACTATTTCAACAAGTGTGTTTGAGTACACATATAACTACGGCAGATAATTTCACACAAAGAGAAAAGGAAAAAAAAAAGTTTAGCTTTGTTCATCTACCCACAGCTAAACTAATGACAGTGGTCATAGTAACACAACTACTAGGTGGTGCTTGCAAACACTATCAAGAGTCAATAAGCACAAAAGCCATCTTTAGACATTCAGTGGCCTTTAAGAGCTATTCTAGCTGATCTGTAAATTGGCAGTTTCAGTAATAACAGAACACAAAACTGGTTATCAGTAGACCTCTTTTCTACATACGTGTAAACTCATCCAGAACAAACTCTAGAAGAAGTTGATTTTAAAAGTGGACTGAGAGCAAAGTTGTAGAGTAAAGGTAAAAACAATTGCTGGGGCAAATTCATACCTAATGCAGCCTTTGCTGCAGCCGATGCCACCCGGGGATCCACCACTGATGCCAGAAAAGCAACGGTGCTCATCACTGGATTGCCAGACTGGCTGAAGGGGACGGGCTGGTACGCCAGCGGGCCCAGAGACGCGTCGGAGTTCTCCAAATAAGGGTCTTCAATTGGAAGTCTCAGAAAATGGAGAATGCACTCATCTTGGGTACGGCTCCCAACATGCTCCGAGACTTTGTTCCAATCATCTTTGTACATCTCCAGAGCCTGCAAAAGACAACAATCATTGTATATACATTAACTACTCTGGGGAAAAAACCCTTCTTTTTGCAGAAAAATATTTCCAATACTAGTTATTTTGGTGATGGAATAATAAATTGGGATCAGACAACTATTTAAAATTACTTTTTCTGGTAGCAAAATTATTCTTCGTAAGAAGTATGAACATCTGACTGAGACACCGATTAAATTTAAGCTGTGGGGATCATCACATGAGTTTTATGCTGTTATTATATCAAAAAGAATAGTCAGAAGATTTGGGGTTTACTAATATTTGCATAGTTAGTGCTTCCCCATTTTGCTTCAATACGAAAAGCTTTCGAGAGAAGTAAGTTTGCTTATCCTACTAAATCTCACGAATCCTTTCAATTTCCATAACTACTCCCCCTGTTCTTGTGTTCTCTCATTTATGTCTTGGCACACTGAGCTCTCTGGGGCAGGAATGGGGTTTATTTCAATCATGTATACTAGCTATGATGGTGAAGTCCAGTTTTTAGATCCAACAGATGTTATAAAAGAGCATCAAACCAATATTCCAGGAAAAATGAGGAAAGTATATTCTATATCATGAAGCCAGAAGAGATCGGTTCTCCAGCAACTGTTAACAAGTCTTATTTTTGTTATGCATTCAGGTTAATGAGTCATTATTATGTAGATAGGGCACCTGATAAAACAAGAACTTCCCAATTAAATCAAGGATTTTGTAATTCAGCATTTCAGTCATTTTTAAAGTTACTTAAGAACTTCACAAAATACTTCAATAACAGTGAGCTACTCAAGTCCCTGCACTAGTTTTTGAAAAAATAACCTATTAGTATTGTAAAAAACCAAAGTGGTAGCCTAATAGAATATTAAACCTTAAGAAGGGTTTTGGTTTTTTTTCTCCTGAAAACTGTTTAAGTTATGTAAGCACTTGGATAGCATAAAATAAGTGTTTAAGTACCCTGAACTGTTAACTTCTACATTACTGAGATGATTCATGGTCCAGTCACCTAGAAAAAGTAAAAAGCCATTTGGGATCTAGGCCAAATGTGTCAAACTTAAAAACGAGCATGGGATCTGCAATTTACAGGCATAACAGAAATTTTCTGAAAATACTTAATACCAGAGGCCTGAGCAAGGGTGGCAAACACCTCTCTGTTTGAGCTGCAGATCCCATTTTCATTTTTAATATATTTCACTGAGAAGTCATGGTGGTTTTTATTTACCCTGGACTTACCCTACAACAAACAAAGGCAACTGCTTTGCTCACAGCAAGTGAAAGGCATTTTAGCCACAACTGGTGGAAGGAGAACAGAGTTTGAAGTAGGTGTTATCAGACTGCTTGAGAGATCCCTATGGTACACCCTCACTGACTTGCTGGCCATAAGGCAGGCTGCCTTGGACCTTAAGGCACCTGTATGCAGGTATAACGTATTTCAGGAGATACGGACATCCTCCTCCTCCCTATCTAACTACTTATGATAACTGAAATTCCCCAACCAATGTCCATTTAAGCATGAACATTAAGAACAAATGAAGTTAATGGCTTTTCAATACTTGAAATCTTTCTCACAAGGCTGACAACTACCAGAAATTTCAATCTTTGTGGTAAAATGCATGACTCTCCACATGCACAACCTTTCATAGCGTAACGGCAGAATCCAGAGCTGGAATGTATCTGTCAGACATAATGTGGAGAGTACATCCCAATTCATCATTTTGGGAACGAACCAAGGACAGATGATATTGAACAGCCTGGTCCACGCCACAGTAGTCTCTAACTGCCCGTGAACCGTTCTTCTGACTTCTGCCTGATCTTGCTGAAGTGTTTAAAGAAACGAGAAACTGCTTAGTTCACTAGGTCATATTCATGGGGAAATATTTGGTTTGTTCAACTTTAACTTCACTTTCCCTAATTTCATCTCTGTGTTGTAAGGTGTGTGTCACTGCCTACCCATTTTTAATCACACTAGTGTATTAGATCAGCTCTGCTTTTCATGGCCATGCAGGGCTTTCTGCTCATTCTCCTTCACTGCTTGTTATTTTTCTGCTAGACAGCCTAGCTCCCACAATAGTTGTCCTTAATATAAATAGCTGAAAATACACTTAACTATGGAAGAATAGCACTCTGTGGAGATACAGACAAGCAGTGAGGCAGGGAAGATGAATCTGGAAGGAAAACAGTATTTCCTCCCCCAATTTTTTCAGTCAACAGGCAGAAGGAGAGTAATTATTTTAGATAAGATTTATTTTTCAGAACATCACTGCATATATAGTTGCCTAAATCTACCCTGAGGATTTAATTGGACTGAGCTGGCTTGTTACAGCTGAATTACTTATGCTTGAACTGACATACTCTTTACTGATTTATTCATAGGTTAAATCTACAAAGAACGAAGAAAAAAAAGCACCATTATTAATTTAAGCACATTAAATAAAGTTGTACTCTCAAGACTGGTTTTTTTTGTTTGGGTTTGGTGTTTTTTTAAGGTATCTGGATTATTTCATTAGGCTTCATTTGCTATGTATGATCATAAGCTATAAAAGAATTTTAAATAATGCTACTAGTAAGCAAAGCAGCCAACATATCAAAACATTAGCTTTGCTTCTCCATACAAGAATGCCATGAAAGACAATTTAGCTTTTTGTTACAAACTCTTACAAACAAACTTTTTTCCACATGGCAATAGAAAAGTATGAGCTAAACAGGGCATACCAAGCTAACATAAAAAACCCCACCAAAACGCTATTTTGGCTGTTTGACGAACACATTTCTGTGAGCTGTGAAGGCGGAAACAAAGACTGCTGTGCTGAGGCACTTTGGCTAGCTCAGAGAAGAAGCTACTCAACACAAGTTCAACACTGTCAAGCACCATCAAGATCCATTGTCCATGCTTTTCCTCATAAAATTAACTTTTCAATAGGTTTACTGACACGTGTAAAGACAAAAAAAGCCAGCACAATCACGCAACTGCACTCAGTTTTAAGCTCTCTCTTCACATAAAAACAAACGAGCAAAAATAACCCCAAAACTGTAATTCTTAGACCAGAACTCTGAATTACATAAAAGGATAAAAATCAACCACCCACAGTCTACATCAAGAAAATGTCTCTTTAGAAGAAAGCTAGGTAATAATAATTTATTTACAGGAAATTGCAGCACATTAATTATTTCAGGCCAGAGATGATTCTTCTGATGAAGCACTATGAAAAACAATGCTGCCCTGATGTCAGTATGGAAGACTGAACAAACTTCTGTAGCGCACATCTGGGACTCCAAGAGACCTGACAATTACCATGTGGCTCAAAGGCATCAGATTAAGGAATGTAGGGATGAAAACCCGATCAAGTGTGCTAGCAATTGTCTGAGCTCATTTTTACAGTATCTCACATAAGTCATCTCATGTGTATTTTTCGTAGACTTCCCCAAAAAAGCTGATAGACTACATCAAGTGCAGCTCTGTGGCAAAAAGAATGAGTAGATGTATGGGACTAAAGAACTACCAAATAAAGAGCTTCCCTTCTTTGTGGCAGAAGACAGGAAACAGCCTCAACTGTTTCTTAACTATTTAAACTTTAAAAGTTATTTCTTTCCCTCTCTTGCGTGCTGTGGCATAGCCATGAACCTACAAAGATTATCAGAATTTCAAAGTATTTATCTTAGTGGCAGGTAAACCATTACCTGAAGGGCATTCATGCTGTTAGTAACTTCTGTTTAATGAAAAGACCTCTCTGCACTGCAAGATCTGTTCCTGAGTTTATGCAAATGTTCTTAAATACTTAATGTCTTCCTTGTAGGTACAAGTTAGAATTTAAACCTTAAAGTACACGAAGCCCCTCTATTACAAAGATGCTACTGCCAACCCTTTTTGGTAATAACATTCCTGTAACTGTGATAGTCAAAGAGATGATTTTGAGGGAAAGCTATAACCTTTTACCAGTTTAAAAACATAACCACAATGAGACAGGCAGCATTGCCCTTTACATACAGATACTCAACCGCTTTGTTCCTCCAGCTACATCAGTTGAGTCCCAAGAGATTGCTTCCCACTATAAACTCTCCAGCCCTATTCAATTTTCTATAAAAGCATGAAGCTGTCATCTAACTCCACCTCAAAAAAATGACTAATCTATATGTAGGTTTTTAAAGTGTGTAATGATATTCTGCATGTTTTGGTTTCCTAGACTTTGGTTTTGCCCTCATGTACTTACTTCTAGTAGCAGCAATGTCTCTTGCTCGGTCCATTCTCTTCCAGCACTTGCACCTTTACTCTATAAGACAGAAGGGGGGGGGGGGGGGGGGAAGAAGTGAAATACAGGTCTTTAATGCACAGAACTTTTAAGAAATCATTAAGGAGGAATAATCTGTTATTTAATTCAGTCAAACATGGATTTCACAGCCTTCCTACTACAGCTAACCATGTTATCTTGTACAGTGGTTCAATTCACATGATGTACCTATGTAGCTACAGCACGCAGGTGAGTACATTTCTGCACTCTGTGGAGGCTGGGGTCCACAGACCCCACCTTCCCAATACATCTAGGAGAACTGGCAACTCCTCTTTTATTCCGAGCTAAAGCAAAGTGATCTGGTATCCTTTTCTCCTGGCTATCTTTGCTTGCATAAACAGCAAAGAGGATTTTCCTAAATAATAAAGCCCCTTAGGAGCAGTGATGGCATTCTGGTCAGCTTGACTTTGGCCAGGAAAATTACGCAAAGAACAGAGCAGTTTACACAAAGCATCCTTCAGCTCAAAGGACAGCAGCAGATAGACACAACAGAGTATCTAACCTCCTCCGAAGCTGCCATAGAGCTGAAGGATGCTGCTGTCCCATGAGGAGATGGTATTACTTGATTCAGGCACAACTGGGATTCTACCAGATTAAAGGGCACCTTTCCCAGCGGAATAAGGTTTACGTCAGAGTCGCTTTAGCCCACATCAACTTCCAACGCACACATATTTGACTGTGTAAGGTAAATGCTGGTCCCAAAAGCTGTTCATTTATCTGAAAGTTCATCAGTAATTTGGAAAAAAAAAAAATCTTTACAAGTGAGATGAGCTATGTGAAAAGACAGTAATTACAACAAGATACTCTGTATATTCAGCAATCACTGGCTCCAAGGGTTGCTGTTTCCAAATCTATACCTTATGAGATTTCCTGAAAGTTACCAAACTCTTTGTGAAAACTTCCCCTTCTGTGATTCCAGACACCCTGATCCATTCCATGTCAAATAAGAACAAAAGCACCTTCTCAGCTGCTTACAAAAGACCATTATCTAGATTGGATGTCTCTGTGCAGGACCACAGCAAAAGGAGTATTTAGGAGAGGTAAATCTATCCTATCTCAAGATCCATTTCACAAACAATTTACTAACCCAAACAGAACATTAATCAAACTGAATCATCCAGCAGCTGATCAGCTCTCAAACAGGCTTGTATGAAGAGCCAAAAAAGCAACTGCCAGACACAAAACAAAAAGGGAAATCAACTTCTGCAAACAAGTCTGCTGCAGTTCATTGATACAGAAGTTTGTAAATAGAACCAGAGTCTAGAACCAGCAGAAGATTTACAAATTTTTAAATCAATATTTATACCTCCATAAACTAAGCAAAAAAGTCAATCCATAAATGTAATGATGGAACCTGGATTTATAAAAAATGCTTATCTCTAAAACTACTGTGTGCTGGTTTTGTTTGTTTTTTTTGTGGATTTTTTTCCTTTTTTTTTTAAATAGCTCTCTCAGGTGATAAATAAAGTAGAAATAGTATAAATGACAGTGTACAAAGTAATCTTGTGGGTTTCAATAATACTCTCTCAGGAAAATGAGCCAATTACACAGAATTAGCCTCTTGATTAGTGCTTCTCTTAGACTCACACCTAAGAGTGTGTGAGCCCAAGAGAAGCACTGATCAGCAGAACTTTACAGACTACCAAATGGAAGGTGACACTGAAGCAGTAACATGGTATTCCTGCAATACCTCCAAGCACTATCAGGTATCAAACACAGGTATCCAGTAGCAGGAGGTAGGCAAGAGGTTATAGAATTACCAAGGTCACTCAATGGTATCTCAAAACTTTATCTAATACAATACATTGCAGCGACAGTGCTAAAATACCCCCTTGTAGTGATTTTGTGACACCTTTGGTAATCAAGCAATTGTCTAGTTCAACCAGTCTGGAAAACCCTTCTCAGACATGGAAAACAGGATAAAGACCCTGATGGAAAAGTCTGTTTCTGTACTGAATCGATGGACAGTTAGAAGATGAACCATTTAGGTAAAATATGAAGTAACATAACAAGAGTTCAGCATCTGAAGACTGATAGTATTAACCAGTTTGGGGTGGGTACATGTCTTTCTTTCTATAACATCAGATACCCAACACAATCACATATCTTAGTGTCCTACACTGAGATGGAAACAAAATCTAAAACAGGAATCTGTGAGTAACGTAAGTCATCTCAATGTCATCTAGTAGAGGACACTTGAGGAAGAAATCTTAATAGCAGGAGACAGGGAAAAAAATCCCAACATACTTGCCTTTGCTAAAGTCTTTTTTGAGTATATG
The DNA here is from genome assembly GCF_028554395.1 of Pezoporus wallicus. Classification (NCBI taxonomy): domain Eukaryota; kingdom Metazoa; phylum Chordata; class Aves; order Psittaciformes; family Psittacidae; genus Pezoporus; species Pezoporus wallicus. The sequence goes on along the minus strand of NW_026637044.1, from coordinate 617,701 downwards.
TCTGTGCGAAGCCCAAAGTTCTGCAGATCAGTTGGTTTCTCCTTGTTTTTCTCTGGAAAACTCAACATCTGCTGAGCAGCTGGAACCTGTGAATAAACATTAGAAAGATGAAGGGGCAAGAATCAAAAGTTATTCAAGGTTTTCAGACAAGTGTTAAACAGAAGATGGACTGAACAAAGCAGTCAAACATAAATCTACAGAGATGACTTTACATAGATAGCATCACTTGCATACAATGCTAGCAGAGCTTAGAGACTCAAAGTACCTGAAACTCTTAACCTAGCTGGACAAAAGAGAAAAAAAAAAAAAAGGAACATGTCACCAAATCATGCCCAAGTTATTCTGACAAGATGTTAAATGACACTGGCTAGAACATTAGTGCAACCTGTGGGGCTCACCTGCGGAGTGCGGATATGGAGAGGCATGAGTCCAGAGGGTGTATCAGCTAGCACGTTGAAGTGAGGAGTAGGAGGAGGGCCCATTGCCATGGGACGGCTTTCTGGATCCACTTGGTAGTTAATGAGACCCCACTGCTCCAGAAAAGCATGTACTCTATGAAACAATGTGACAAATTAAGATTTTAAGAACTGAAGCCTTGGATTTGCTTGACGCCCCAGAAAGGAGACAGCAAATGGGGGAGTTTATGTTTATGGATCAAACACAGATCCAGAATCTTCTAGAGTCCTTCACTAATCAGAAATAGCAATATAAACCACACAGCATAAGCTCTGTGCAGACTTGACTGCATTTCAGCATGTTGCATAAATCAAAACATGATATTTTTGGTTACAGATAACAGAAAATTAATTAAGTATAGACAAAGAAAGCTAGGGCTGCATGCACAGAACCATCTGCAGACAATGTACAGATTGTATGGGCTGCACAACCATTGACCCGTTTCCCTTGTTTGTCCTTAACTGTTCGTCACTGAACTGACGTTTAGGAAGCTACAGGTTTCTACAGCTCTGCTGCAACTGACAGCTTAAAACTGACAAAACTGAGTTGCAAGAACTGAATTTCTGAAAAAAATCCACATATTTACTGAACAGCAGAACCTAACTCATCACAAATTAAGATCCAAATATCTGCAGGCACGTTTTAGCAAGCAGACAATATTATAAATAAAAAGATTAGTATAAAATAGTCACCTGGTTGCCATAAAAGCAGGGAAACTGCTAATCAACAGTATGATGGCTATTGCCCACACTTATGCTGTCATACTGGCACTCTTTCATTTTTAATGCAGCTCCTACTTCTTTTTATTAAAGCAAAGACAGTGACTGAAAGAGCCATGGCTTTTACCTCATGACAGCACACACATCTCCAGTCAGATTCCTTCTGCAGGCAGTGCTGGTCAAGTACTCTTGAGGGTTTAAGCGATAAGTGTCAATCATGAAGTTGCGGTAAGCCAGGTATCTGGAAGACAATTGGTAAATAGTTCATGTACACTGAAGTCTAGAAGTTTAGGATATGTGTTTTAGGATTTGCCTTCTCCAAACACCTTTCTTACTGACAAGCAAACACCAACAGATAATTTTTATTAATGAAATTTAAGAATCAATAGCAAAAGCAAAAGGTAAGTAGAATTTATTTTTATATACGAATATGACCCATCTCTTCCAGACTGTTTCATTCTGGATTTTATCAGTGCTTGGATTAGCAGTACACTGAGCACACTTAAATTGCAAGTGACACAAGTAGCAGCTGTAGCTTGGTCACTAACCAAATACTTGTGCAACAGACCACTAGCTGTAGAAAAAAAAAAAGGGGGTCTGATCTTCACATGGAAACAGACTAAATAATCCTTGTCAATCCCCGTCAAGAGCCTGGGAGGAAAAAGAGCTGAGCATAAAACCAGAAGTAGTACACCAAACAGAATGCTACTCTTTCTATATGTGGAGTTTTTAAGCCATGAAAAGATCAGTATGGAAAAGTTACAGAATAGCAAATTGGAGAAGACAAGATCTATGAAAAGCAGGAGGCAAGAATCCAGGAACCAGCACTGCACTCCCCACCCAGAGGTGGAACAGTTGAAGCAGAAATGACCTTCATGAGATTACCGTATTTCAGAACACAGGCAAACATGTATTGGGGTTCAGCACATTTCCAGCACTGCAGACATTGCTTCGCAGGCTTTTTCAGTAAATTTCTGGAATTTACCCCAATGCAAGCTGTTCAGAACAAAATAAACTTCCGTAAAATTGCCAGACCTGTTCTTCTGATGAAACAAAACCAACCTGCCAAATACAAGCAAGTATCCTATGCAAAGATGGGTTCAAAACAGCCTATTATAAGCAGATTTCTGCCTTTGGAAAATTCAAGATGTGAATGTCTCATATGTGGTGTGCAAAAACCAGCTGGCAACAAAAAAAATATATGGCTTACAGAGATGGACACCAGTGCTTTTCAAAAGCAAGACATGTTGCTGCACATACACATTCCTGACAAAACCCCACATCTTCATTCTGATAAAATTACACATAAAACTTGATAGAAATAAGTTATGTGACAGGTGCTGGGCTGCTCCACCTTGAATGTCTGGTTGCCAAGAAACAAAAAGAGCTGCTTCCATGGAGCAATATGCAGGAACATTTTCCAATGCGCCTGTACAGGACTGGGTTACCACCTGCTGGACCAAGAACAGTACTTTAAAGTGGTCTTGGCTGTAGAAATTAGTTTAATATTTATTAGCTAAGGTCACATTACTAGGTGAAGAGAAAAGCCTAAAACAGAAACATCCCTGAAGTTTATCCTGACGGGAAACTGTTTTCAACAATGACATGACCCATCAGCTAAAACCTGTCAAGAGCAAGAAAGAGAAGTCAACTAGTATTTAGTTAAAGCCCTTTTTAAGACAGAAACCACCCTCCAGACACTACAGTCAGAAGAACGACCCTGTGTGCACTTTAGAAACACAGTATTTTCATCGGCCTGAAAACTAAGCTGGAGGCAAGACATTTCAATTCAGAAGGATGCTTCTATTTTACTTGAAAAGAAAACACCAAGCCATGAGAACATGCTACTCCTATAATCCCTATATGACAACAAAAATACAAATCTAGGTTAACATCAGGACTGGGAGGAGTCCCTAATTTGCTTCACTTACAGTCAATAACCCGTAGCAGTTTATGGATGACCTATAGGAGACTTGATGTTATGATGTCAGCTGAAAAAAGCAGCATGGGATTACTTGCTATGACCACATCAGTGGCAAGCAATATAAGGAATAATGTATGACAGGAATATAAGGATTCTTTCAGAATTCAATCTGTTTTCAGTCTTAGACACTGAGTCCTAGAACCCCAAAACAAAAACATGCTGTTAGTGTCAAATAAATTTTGAATCAACCAAATTTTGGAAACAAAGTCTGGAAATCAGACTTCCAGAGAAATTGCAGATAAGGACTATGGGCTGAAAATCATTCAGGGTGCAGAGACCCTCAGGAGGCCTCTAAGCCAATCTCCTACTCAAACTATGGTCAGCTATATATTTTCATAGAATCAGAGTGGTTTGGGTTGGAAGGGACTTAAAGCTCATCCAGTTCCAACCTCCTACCATGGGCAGGGACACCTTCCACCAGACCAGGTTGCTCCAAGCCCCATCCATCCAATCTGGCCTTGAACACTGCCAGGGATGGGGCAGCCACAGCTTCTCTGGGCAACTGTGCCAGGGCCTCACTTCTTCCTCACATCTCATCTCAATCTCCCCTCTGTCAGGTTAGAGCCATTCCCCCTTGTCCTATGTCTGAAGGCCCTTGTCAAAAGTCTATATCCAGATTTCTTGTCAGCCTGTTTAGACACTGGAAGCTGCTCTAAGGTGTCCCTGGAGCCTTCTCTTCTTCAGGCTGAACAAGCCCAGCTCTCTCAGGCTGTCTCCATAGCAGAGGTGCTCCAGCCCTTGGAGCAACTTCATGGCCTCCTCTGGACTCACTCCAACAGCTCCACATCCTTCTCAGGTTGGGGGCCCCAGAACATCTTCATGACCAGGTTGCTCAGAGCTCTGTGACCAAGTTTTGATCAGGGTGCTTACGGGTTTCTTCAGAAAGGCCTGAAAGACGCCAAAGAAGAGCACTCCCAACTTCCCAAGGCCCCATCCCAGTGCTTCATCATCTTCAGAATTAAAAATTTTCCTTACGTCTAGATAGGACTTGCCATGTTTCAGTTTCACTTATTTTTGTTCTGCCACACACATAATGAGCCTGGCTCCATCTTCTCAGCAGCCTCCCTGTGCACTGGGCCGCTATTATTAAGGTCTTCCCCAATCTTTCTTTTCTCCAGACTGAAAAAACTTAGTTTTTAATTTCTACGTCAACATTAGATCAGAATCCTCACAAAATAAGTCATGCCTGAAAAGAAGAGATGCAAACACAAGAATGCTGTGAAATTTGCCCTGTCCACCTGCTGAAGAGCAATGCGGTTTATCACAGTCATTAGCTTGAAGTAGAAAGAGAAAAAAAAAAAAAAATCAGTTTGCAAACTCAGCAGTTCATTTTGTTACACTGCTAAGTCAGATCAGAAGTTAACCATGATGCATGAAAAAACCTGCAATACCTCAAGACAATAATCATCTTCCCTTACTATTTAATTTAAACAGCTTCAGGGAAGTTGTTTAAGCTGTTTAAACAGCTGTGTGTGTATAATTTTTGAATTAAGAACATTTAAGTTCTGCAGCAGATACCAGATCCCACAACAAGATGGAATAGGTACAAACTGGACCTAAATTCAACTGAGAGCTCCGTCTGCGTTTAATAGGAATGTAAAGAATTAAAGTGTCACTAGAGGGTTTGGAACAGCTATATAAGAAAAAAAAAAACATACTACTTCTAGCAATGTACAACTCTAGCTCTCCGATTTAAATCGGACTACCTAGTATTTGAGAACACAGTTACATCTCAGGCCTGTGAAGATTAGTTTTCCGAACCTCACTGCACTTTCAGCATTACCCATCAGTTGCTCAGGGAACCATGAAATCAATACAGATAACTGTGCAAAATCCATTCCAGTCTGACACAGCATCCTAAAACAAACTCTGTGATCAGTGCTTACACACAAAACTCCAAATCTCAAAAATACAGCATGGCATAAGAAACAGAGAAAAATACAGATGACTATTAAGCTTCTATAGCATCATGAAGTTTTTGATATGTCTTTGGAAGATGATCATGCCTTGTACCACATGAAGTTCATGAATTTGCTCCAGTATTTCTTGGGAGAAACTTGTTTTAATTTTCCTGGATAACCACTATTAACTATTACTTTGATATTTAAACTTTTACCTCATGTAGTTTGATAATGCACATAAATTATCAAACTACAAGAAGAAGAGGTGGCACAGGTGCTCTTTCCTTCTTTTATGCCCCTACTAATGTAAGCTTAACACATGCACAGCTGAAGTGACAGCAGGACTCCTGGAACTGGAAGCTCCTTTACCTTGCTACACTTTTATAAACGTATATATTCACATGTTCTACTTACATTTCTGGAGTCTTAGACTTGTTTTTTCCATTGAAGAATTCAGGAAGAGCACGACGTTCAATCACATGAATACTGTAACAGAAATATACAATTCAGATTATATACGTAATGTATATACACAATTCAGATTCAAATACAAAATAATCTTTGAGTACTCTGCACATCTTCAAAACACTATTTTAAGAGAGAACATTTATAGAAAGGATTATTTTTAAATTTTTTTTTAAAGAAACTCTAGTATTCTAGCATAGCCCTTTTAAATTTGCCTATTTTATTAAAGAAGTAAAGCTGCATTAAAAAAAGCTTCCAGCTACCTTGTCATGTCCACTGTTGCCACCACAGAGATGATTTAAGGTTGCCTTTTACAAGAACACGTACACCTAACGCAACATGAAGGTTATTCTATTTCATCAGACGTACTTCAGTAGTCTCTCAGCTATGTTTCAGACTGATTTTGCTCTTGGGAACACCATTTGCTACTACAAATGCACGGATCAAAGAGTTTTTAGCCAATCATTATTTACCAGTCACCCCCAAAAGGCACTTGCATGCACTACAGAAGAGTGATCTCATTATAAAACACTATCATTGTCATAACTTTCACAGTAGGGATGTTATTACTGTCAATTTTCTCAGTAGGGATGTATTATTGTACCTTCACTTTATAAGAGAAAGAATTGAAGCACAGAGGCCACACATACCTACCTCACTTTAAAGTAAATCTCAATTAGCTCAAGCTATGCAAGGTTGCCTTTCCTGATCTACACCAGGTCCACAGCTATATGTCTTCACCCAGTTCCCAAATACTTTCTTACCAGTTGTAGTCAAACCAAGATGCATAGCTTGGAATAATGATGTGGTTGGTTTGTTCTGTAACATTATCTTCACCTGGATCAATTGACCGACTTTGATCACCTTTGTTAGGATCTTCATCTTCCTGTATCATGGAAAAAAATACAACAGTGAGTAGGTTGTAAGAGGCACATCTATAAACTCTCAAGTCAGAAAAAAGTTAGCCTGAAACAAGTGCTTTCCAATCCTGTGCAGAATAAACCTTTCCTAGTGCAGTTTCTGGTCAGTGGGGAAAATCTCAGGGACCAGAGAAAGTGTAATCTATGTCATCATAAAAATAATAAATCTTGACAAAACATTACAGAAAGCATAAGGCCAGGATGAAGTTTTTACAGAGCCAGCTCTCAAATCTGAAGACTGTACTTTGCAGTACAGTGAGATCACACTTTGCATCCTGTTTATAAAGTTAAGCATGCTCTATGGGAGAAGACACTGCATTTCAATAATGCAATATACTGCAATCACATGTAATGTGTGTGGAATACTTTGTAAGCTGCCATCCTGGGTCTTGCTGCCACCTCCAGTTACTGACACTGCACCAATTTTTAATATTGTCTAAGTTGGGTTGTATTTTTGGTCACTTTTTCCCCATTAACCTTCTCACTCCTCAAAAAAACATTAAAGGGAATTAGATTCATTACTTCAAGTTTTATTGGCAGACACTTGTTAGCAGTAATAGTTTCACATCTGAAAAACTGCACCTCATTACACTAAGATCTTACGTGGATAAACTCACTTTGATCAATCTTAAAGCCAGTCTCGGATATCTCTCCCTTGTGAAGAGGAGATACTAAATTCAGCTTGTGAGTCTCTATGTGCCTGCATTTGCTTCCATTCAGGAAGTGAACACACAAGTTTGCTCACATAGAGCTTTAAAGACACCAGGGAGCAAAGACAAGGGGGAACTGCTTTAAACTGACACAGGAAGATTAAGTGACATTTTAGGAAAAAGTTCTTCCCTGTGAGGGTGGTGAGGCACTGGCACAGGTTGCTCAGAGAAGCTGTGGCTGCCCCATTCCTGGCAGTGTTTAAGGACAGGTTGGATGGGACTTGGGGCAACCTAGTCTAGTGGAAGGTGTCCCTGTGCATGGCAGGGTCAATGGAACTGGATGAGCTTTAAAGGTCTCTTCTAACCCAAGCTGTTCTATGAGTTCAGTTTCTATCAAACTCAGTAAGAAACAGCAGCTGTTACCTTTCCTCCAGTTGCCACTGTCTCCTCATCCTGTTCATCTGAAAGGCAGAAGCATTGAGAATTACACTAATAAAAAGAGTTGACTGCTCACAAGCCTTTCTAGCAATGCAGGTGGTGCCTAATTGGAAAGAGTATTTCATTTGGTTTGGAAGGGAAGTGAGGAGGAAAGCAAAGAAGACCACACATCATTAAGGCAATCTCATCCTTATGCAGGCACTCAACTATCCAAGACATGAGAACAGATAAGAATACAAAGGAACAATAATCAGAATTATTCCACACTTAGGAATCCATACCTAATTACTGCCCTCCCCAGTGACCTAGACGTAGCCTTGTTTGGTAGGATACGGGACACTGTTCATACCTCTTCTGTCAAAGGCTTAGTAAAACTCAGGGAACCTGTGATTCACCTTGATTCCCAGTAAGAAAAATTCTGCCAGGAAAGAGCTTATGTGTCATATTAAGAAAAGTGCCTACAAGGGAACAGCCTTGCAAATGAAAGAATAAATGTTTCAACTTGAAATACATATGAAAACTGAATTAATTCAGTAAAATAGTAGAATTAGAGACTTGTTTGAAATTGAGAGACATAAAGTATTTCCTCTGTTGGCCTGCAAGCAGGACTTTACTATAAAACCTAGGGAATGGGGTGCTGGAGGGTGGGTGCATTTACCAAGGTCTGCTACTGTTCCTCCTTTCACAGGCGTGTTCTCACTGTCTTTCTTTGGGTTCACTACAAAAGCAAGATTGAAACTCTGATGAATAACCACACAAGATAAAATTACCGAAGTCTAGCATGCTTTCACTATCCTATCAATTAACAGTTTTGCTGGTCATATCTTTGCAGTTCAAGAGTTCATCTGTGCAGGTTGAGTACAACAGAGCGTTTGTTCGATTTCTCTGGAATTCGGTATCTGAATACAAAACAGCTTCTATTCATGCATTTAGTGGACCAAGTACTATACTTTCCCCATCTTCTACAACAGTTCTCACATGCAAGTCCAAACCAGGTAAAAAATCACAAACGGTGTGACACCCAAAACAGTTTGGTGCCAAGGACTTGGTAAAAGTAATTATTTTTCAGATTTATCTTTACTTAAGATGTATTGCACAGATCAGCACTTCTCTGAAAAGGATTAATAACTGAATGCATCTGGCACATTGCTAGAGTTTCCACTCATTTAATGTGCTGCTTATCTGGAGTGTCTGGCATACAAATATTTTCCTCCAGAAAGTTCCACCCCACAAAACAAACTCTGTAAAACTGTGTGACAGCCATCCTAAAACTGGTGAAGCTAACCGTTTAAACAGATTTTTGAAGATGTATTTCCAAAACCAAAAAGAAGGTGAATCTGCTACCCTTCTCAGATAACACATTCAATTCCCTGACTACATAAATTTAGATGGGCACAGATCACCTGGCCCTATGGCCACAAGTATTTCAAAGATTTCACAAAACATGCATGTATTTTTCAGTGCAATTTAAGCAATTGTCTTAACATTCAAAGAATCCAGTGTGTGCATGTTTTACCATTTTTGGGAAGTACCACTTCTTCTATATTAGGTACGGGTGTGGGATCCTCCATGTCCTTTGTAAGATCTTCTTGTTCATCTTCTTCTTTCTGTCCTCTCCTTTTTCCATATAAGGCTGCTTGTCTAAAACAGATCAAACAAATTCTTTTCCAACTGCAACTGTCAGATATTCTCATCTTGATATTATTCTTCAGATATCAGGATTAAAGGACTGGGTCAAAACACTTAGGAAATCATGTACAACAGTTCTCACATGCAAGTCCAAACCATGAACACTGCAGGAGTGGTGCTGGTGGAGTTGATGAAAAATACTCTGTACATTAACAAAATGAAGTAAGTTTTTTTGGTTTTGTTTTTTTGGTGTTTTGTTTTTGTTGTTTGTTTTTTTTTTTCAAAAAAAAAAAAAAAAAGAAGCTATTTTCTATTGTTTCAAGACCAGAGACCGCCACTGTATATAAATCTTGATTCCAACCCAGTGATTCACATTAATTCTTTTAAAAGTTGCAACAAGGGCATCTGCTGCACAGAAGAGGTGACAGACCATTTCAAGGCACACTGTCTTATTTGATGAAAGAGGCTGGCTTGTACGATCAAGTCTGTGTACCAAAAAAGCCATTTTGGGAACAAAAAGCAGAATCACACAAACCTCTCCTCGCAGAATCTAACTTGGGCTTTACATTTGGAACAAAAAAGTAATTCAGATTATCAAGTCATTTTTTTTCTCACATCAAATGATAAAATTTTCAGATTTGTCTTATTAGAGCCTAACAGGTCTGTTAAACAAGACCCGAATATTTATCTCAAAAGTGCTCATGTCCATATCTATACATAAACCCTCATAAACAAGCTTTTATTTGGATATAATAATGACCCTTTTTTCGGTCAAGAGATCAAAATAGCACTGGAAAAAAACCTAAACTGTAGGCCACAAATGCTACTCTGTTAAAGTTGCGTTTGAGAAGTGGACTTGCTATGCAGATAAAATTCAAATAAATGCAGTAATTTATGGAGCTGTATTTCAAGAAGCATACATGTACTGCATGACTGCACTAACAGAACTAGTTTGAGTTATTTTAGAAGCAGCTGAGCAACTTTTCATTTTGTAAATTCTACTCTTGATGCAACAATGAACCCTGTCACTGATAGAGATAAACCAACTTGCACTATATTCTCCTCCACCTGAAGGCAATACATTTCGACAGAAGCTTAAAGAAATTACATATAGTGCACAAGCAGTAGCACTCAAATCTATTGTAGAAATAATTATTCCACTGTAAACTAAGGAGAGCCAAGTGAAAGGGGGCAGAGATCCCTTTGTAACACGTTTTATCAAGAAAAATTGCATCAAGTTACAGGACTTGGACACTCACCCTTTCTTCCCTGTCTTTTTTCTCGACTCCACAGGAGTGGGGGGTGGAGAAGGAGAATGCTTTCTCTTCCTTGTACTTGCTGCTGCTTTTCTGTCTCTCCTCTCCGGACTACGGACAGGCTGTTAGAGAAGTGAAGTAGTTACGTGATCCCAAATACTACAGTTATTGAAATGCTGTAGGCTACACTCTTCCTTAGTATGTCCTACAACAGAGAAGCTAAAAGCAATAATACCACAACACGTACCACATTTTGCTCCAGAATACTTCCAATTGTCAGTGTGAAAACCCCTTCATTTTCTACAGCCATCCCCCAGAAGATGCAACGGCTTTGTACTTAAGAAGTGTGATTTCAGTGGCTTTGTACTTATGTGTGATTTTAAAATAAAGCAAGATTCAAAAATGTATGCACAACTTGTTCAATATATTCTATTCAACAGGAGAGATTTCCCAGCGAGTAACCTGACATAAAGGTTGAATGAACATGTTTTCAGAGTCCTAACTAGCTTCCTGCACTGTGAGGGAGACGAAAATTAGGCAAAATTTCAAGAATTTGGAAATCAAATATGAACAGCTACTGTTTAACACACCCCAGCTCTGTTTATGAGAAAACACAGACCAAGTCCCATCTCTTACCATCCTCAGGAAGGGGGGTGGTGGTGGGGATTAAAGTGCACACTTACATTTCTGAATCAAGGAACTATGTCAGAAGAAAGTTAAACTAGATTATGTTATCACAGGCAACTTAAACCATTCAGCTAGCTTAACTTCAGCAACTTCAAGTCCCAAAATTTTGAGTCACCCATTAAGCAGAGAACCACCTACCTCTTCATTTTTCATGGAGATTCTCTGTCGAAAACTCACTGATTTCCTGTTCTCATCTAGTTCATAATCCTCTTCATTCATCCATTCATTGAATACATCTGTGTCCAAAATCCACTTGGCATGAACCTAAAGAATAGAACAGAAGAACATATTAATATGCTAACGTGTTTGGAAAAAGTAACGCCGCAACTGACCTCACTAGATTAATACTTGCACCTTTGATATCAAGGTCTGAACAACCAAACATTTTGCAATGCTTTTACACATAACACACAAAAAGGATGAACGTGACTGTAACTATGCTGAATGCAATGTCTGCTCCTCAGTCATTTTTAAGCCTTCTGAAGTGTGAGGTCAGTTCTTACGGCTAGGACAAAAGCTCTGCATTAAAAGCATACTTTGGATGCTGAAAATTATCATCAAAATCTTCTAAATATATGGATCACTGTAGCAGATGTGCCACAAAGACCAAAATAATTAGGCAGAGTTGGCCATATCTTGGAAAGAAAAGATTGACAATCTTGACTTAAAATATCCATCTTCAAAGGAAGTTCTAGTTTACACAGCTGAAAATAAATTCTTGAGCTTTAGAATTCTGTAATTTATAATGAGCTTTATGAATTCTATAATCCATCATTTATAGAAGCTGTTTTATCTTACTACATACACTAAGATTTATACACAAAAACCATGAGTTCCAGTTATTTACAGGCAACCACTTGAAGTCGTTTTTGAGCAGATAAGTTATTTTCTGACCAAAGCCGCTCTAACTCTGCTGTTCAGATCAACAGCATACATACAGAACAACATCGTGTGAAACGTACACAGGATTAAGTCCAATAATACAACAATAAAGTAGTAGTTACTGCTGACTGATTTTAAGTGCTCTTTATTCTTCTCTTGCAATGAAATACATCAGACAGGCAAATAATTCCTCTACAAAAAAAAAACTTGATTAGAGAACCTAAATAAGGCCTTGGGTGCTGGTTTGATTGCTCACATATTCAACAGATTGATAAGCACTGACTTTTTGCAGCATTACATCAGTTAAGCGCAGAGTTCCCATTAAATTGAACCTTTCCATAAAAAAAGGAGAGAGATGACGCTCAGGGATTCATAGAATCACAAAGTGGTTTAGGTTGGAAGGGACCTTAAAGCTCATCCAGTTCCAATGCCCTGCCATGGGCAGGGACACCTTCCACCAGACCAGACTGCTCCAAGCCCCAGTCAGCCTGGCCTTGAACACTGCCAGGGATGGGACAGCCACATCTTCTCTGGGCAACCTGTACCAGGGCCTCACCACCCTCACAGGGAAGAGCTTCTTCCTCAGATCTCATCTCAATCTCCCCTCTGCCAGTTTAAAGCCATTCCCCCTTGTCCTGTCCCTACCTGCCCTTCTCAAAAGCCCATCTCCAGATTTCCTGTCGGCCCCTTTAAGTACTGGCAGTTGCTCTGAGGTCCCCTCGGAGCCTTCTCTTCTGCAAGCTGAACAACCCCAGCCCTCTCAGTCTGTCTCCATAGGAGAAGCATGGTATTTTCCCCACTTCCTCTCATCAAATGTTATATAAGGCCATGATGTCTTCTAACAAGCTGTCAGATTTCATCCCAGAAATGGCAACACTGGCAGTAAAGGAAGGACTTAACTTTAATGTAAAACATTACATAACATGTAATACATAAAATGGTAATTTTGGCACTATCAGGGATGCATCAATCTGTCCTTTTCACTCACTTTTTTTTTTTGACCCCCAACAGCATTCCTCCCCAAAGAAATGTTTTAGGCATTTTCATTTAGGCTCTAGTCATATCCTTCTGCTTTACCATATATATGGAAATACAGCCATTGTTACTCAGCAGCACATTAAAACATCTATCTAGCAGCACCTGAGCATGAGCTGTACCAATACAGTAACTCTGGGAAACTGTTTTACGAGAGACTTACCTTCCATGGCTTTTCAGGAATTGGAGGATCCTCGATTTCAGCATCTATTTCATTGGCATGAACCCAAGTGTCATAGCTAATGAGAGGAGGCAAGTGAAAATAAAATTGGTCCCTTGGGCTGTTCATCCAGAGAGATCACCAGCAGGAATATTTATTCAGCCATTATGGGATGTGCACATTTTTAGCTTTCTGATTTTAAAAGCCATCTCCAGCTTAGAATTGCAAATCTACTCTCTAGATTCAGGGGTATAAATGCAGTTTCTGAGTCACCTGTCAAACACTGGCATTAAGTTAATTAACTTGTTTCTATTCTTATGAGTTTAAAGCAAGAGCTACTGGATTCCTAGAAGAAATAAGTATGCATCTTCTCCTTGAATCCTACCACTGTAGAAACAATTTATTATTTACATTCACTTTTCCCCAGCTATTCCCTCAAAAACCTCTTTATAAATACTAAGAAACTACACTCAGAAGCAGCAAAAGCCTTATTTTATAATCTACACTAAGCATGCACTGAACAACTGGGATACATCATATGCAAGAAAAGATGTGTATGTAGCATTCCTCATCTTCATAATGAGATTTGTAATTACATATACACCAAGTCAACACAAACTTAACTACTGATATGAACAGAAATATTTATACATCTGTACGAAGAAAGAAGTTTAAGTGTGACTGTTTGCACTCTTCCACAGAAATATGCATACGGCTCCTGAGAATTCTGTGCATGGACAGCAGGGCAGATTTTAGTACCCTGGAATAGTTATTTAAATAGAAGTCAATGCCAGGTTATCAATCAGATGAGGTTTTCCATAACCTGAACTCAGAAACCAGTTATTACAAATACATTTAAGTTACTAACTGTACATATACTACCTTTTAACATCAACTAGCACAACAAGACAACTTTCTCAAATATGTGCTTTCAACAGTCACTTGTAATTGACCAAAGGCAACCTAAGGAGTGAAACCTCTCCATCCAAGGAAGCCTAACTAGGTGAGAATAGTTAACTCTTTTGGCTTTAAAATCTTACTAACTTTAAGGAAAGGCTCACTCTACCCTTTAAAAGTCTGGTTCAATTTGCAACCTTACCAATGGCTCTGCAGGAAAATACTCTCTTTTCCTAACCTTCACCATCTGCTAGTATCACAAATGGGTTATAAGCCAACAACTAGTCTTTTCAAACTTTGGACATTGAGATAAATGGTAGCGAGACTAAACTACTGCATCCTTATACTCTGTAAGACAACCACTGCCTGTCTCATAATATCAGAGGTGATGTAGAAGCATTCAGAATCAAAACAAGAGGAATGCAGTACTGTATATTTGGTCAAATTTTTAGATGAGCCAGCCTGAGATGGGTCTGAGCCTGTCATGTTCTGCAGACCAAGGAAAGAGCAAAGTTGAAGTCCACACAGCTTGACAATCCCCCTGTGGGTTCACTACCATTAACCACAGAGCACTGCATTCAGCAGAGGTAAAAGGCTCAGTAAGCTAAAGGAGCAGCTTGCTTGAGGATACAGATTTTACTATTTGCAAGTTTTAATCAAGACTTTTCCTTCAACAAAAACTTAAGTAAAATTTGGGGTCTGCCTGCTTCCCCCATTTTACCTGTCTGGAAAAAAGCCCCAGTGTACCAGCACTTGCTTGTCCTTTTTCATCACAGGTCTCAACCATTCATCTGCAAAGGGGGAAGAGATCTAGCATCAGATTCATATTGTAAAGCACATTACACACTATTTTGCTTTCCCATAGCCAGTAATAGTAAAGTTATTGTAATCATCTCTGATAGAAGTCTACTGTAGAACAATTACAACGGCCTGGCCAGAACTAATACACCTGCCTGCATTACCTTTACCATGTCTAAACATGCACGTGCTCTGCATGCATGACAGATGCTGCATTAGTAATTTGGATGCTAACTTTGAGGTGTATGTTACATTAGTAATTTTGATGGTAAGAATTGTTGCAACACATACAGCGATGGGGCAGATACAGTTCCTCCGGGCAACCTGTGTCAGGGCCTCGCCACCCTCACCCAGAAGAGTTTCCCCCTCAGATCTCATCTAAATCTGCCCTCCATCAGTTAAGCCATTCCCCCTTGTCCTATCCCTACCTTCGTCTGTAAAATCTAATCGTTCCTACAGAGAAGTCAACACTTCCATCTAGTGGCCATAAAATGCATGGGCATATCAGAAAATGCGGATTTATGCCGGATTTATGCTCAGACTCAACAGCAATGATCCGCTAGAAAATGAAATGTATTTCAGATAGAAAAAATAAAGAGCAATTTTTTGTTATTTGCTGAAAGATGTAGCTGTTAAATTGCTTTCGAGGAACCTACGTACTTCATATAGAAATTGACTGCATTATAAAAAAGCCCACAATCTTCCTTTATCGGGTCTAAGTGTTACTGTATTAATTCTCACTTACTTTAGCATCTACCTTTCTCATATCTAGCTGATTCTTAATCGTGCTCCACTCAATGTTCTGACTTACACTTATGCACTGGGGGCTACCATGGAAGCAATAAAAAAAAAAAAATAACAGAAATGTTAGTTTTAAACCCCCTACTTTCACTGTGTTTCCTTTTAATTTTAATCTAAGTTACTTTCTAAGTTCTTTCAGACCCTTAGCTTTGCTCTCCTTCAGCCTGCAAGTTAACATCTCAATTTTCAATGCAATCACTGAAGAGCAGTCAGTGTTACACACCTTAATCTGAAGAAGTTGCATCCATTAAAAATATAACTGTTACACCCAGTAGTTATTCGCAGGACAGAGTAATTTTATTTGGAGTTGTTAATCCTAGAAATATCTCTCAAGTGGCTCTCAGGAACAGGCTAGAAACACACCATGTGCAAAAGTTCTTGTAACTGCTAAAAGTATTTAGTCACAAGGCTAATTCCACTTAAAAATTAGAAAGCAACTTTACCATCATCCATTGAGGTAGGACTTGGATAAACATGGTGGGTAGCCTTCGATTTCTCTTCAGTTACTGTTCCCTGTGGGAAAGGGGGAAAAGAAGAAGAAGCTGCATTAAAAACTTTAAACAAATTACCTCAAACTTTTTGGCTGCTTCTTTTTACTCACATCCCATGCAGCCCAGAAGTACTCAGAGCTAACTTCAATGCAACTACAGAGAATACCACCTCTAAAAAATGACAGAAAAAGGCAGTTATTCTGAGACTGCCACCAAATTACTGTCATCTCTTGCTCTTTCTTCTCAAAGCTTTCCTCCTCCTAGCTCCTTCTGTCCAGTTCTCATTGCAAATTGTCTGAATATCAGTCCATACAAACGTATTGGTAAATATTTAGTAAAAAAGCATCTGCAACTTTTTTCCACTAAGTACACATTTTGGTTCAAAACAATTTCTAAATATGACAATGTACATAAAGTATATGAAAAACTGTACTTGGAACAGCTGCCTTAAATAGAACATCCCTAGGATCTGAGAAAGGCTGTATGTCAAGAGACAGACTAAACACCCATTCTTTAAAAAAAGCCTCCTAAACCATAGAACAAAGAGAATAAATCAGAAATACACTAACATGATACCATTGATTGTCAAACTCAAACACACGAATGCTTTTTCTTCTTGCTGTCATTTTCTTGACATATGAGAAGCAACATATGTACTTTTCATGCATATGTTAATATATAAAGTAATTTCTCTACATATGGGTGCAGGCCATAACTATATTCCTTACATCACCATGCAAAAAAAAAAAAAAATTAATTCTGCCATACTGTATCTCTTAAATAACTGAACAGTGTGACCAGTCAAGAAAACCTTGACCTTCCCTTACAAGAACTAAGGATTCTCCCACATGCTGCAGAGACACCTCCAGACTCCATATATAAAAAGTCATTTCCAAGGACAGCAGTTCACAGTCTGCCGGCTCTCTGCAGAGGAACTATGTTTTGGAACAGTTTATGTGAAAGTGTTATTCAAAATTTACATTCCACAAATACTTGACAGATTTATTTAAAGGACTGAAGAGCCCATGGGATAGGTTACAGCCAACAATATGCAAACAATTTACTCAGCAGACAGCACAAAAGGAGGAAAATTAAAAAAAAAAACAACAAAACCAAAAACCAACAACACCATAAAACCATGAAGATGCATTGCATTACAGTAGCAATATCTGGAGACTACTCCAGTATCAGGGGCTAAAGGGCAAGAGTTCCTACACCAACAAGAGTTCATAGAACTGGGTAAAAGGAGAGGAGGTGCTCTGAGCAACAGGAAGAAGGCTGTAAAGTAAGAATTTAGAAGTGTTCAAGGGGAAAGGAATGAGTGAAGAACCACCTGCAAAGTGTTTTAGGAACAATAATGGAAATTCTCCTTTCATCCCCCATGAGCTAAAGATGCTCTAATCTGAGCTTTGTGAATCAGATCAGCAAGTTTCATCTATTTCCTACAGAGCTTTTAAAAACCCAGTACAGAATAGGTGAAAACTCTTAGATGCTTTCTTGACTGAAAACAAAGGGAGGGATAGCTTTGCACTAAAACAGCTTCCTGAAAGATGTAAGTAGTTTTAAGATTTATTCCCTGTCTCTGCTAAACTGAATGTGACTAGAAGCTAAAGACATAACAGGATGTCTTTAGTGACAAAACACTTTTCTTGAGGCCCAGAGATGTAAAGGCTGTATCTCACTCATTACCTGCTTTCAAGTTCCTAATTTATTGTTCTGGCTCTTCTCAGAAGAATCCTTAACACTTAAACAGTAAAAGAAAATCAGAAACAGTAGCAGCACCTTCAGCAGCAGAGAGAACAAATATCTTACTAACATCTCTTTTTATGAGCCCAGAAATCACACCAGCACTGTGCTGGGAGAAGAGATGCAAGTCTCTGCACAGGCTGCAGTCAGAGCAGTGAAGACTTGGAAATAACAGGGAGGAGGGAGCTACAAGTTCCAGGCATAGGGTAGAAAAAAGATAATAGCAGGGTAAAAAACCCCATAGTAATAATCAAAATAGTGAGCAAGCATGGGTAGCAACACAAATATAAGATGGAAATTCAGAAGTAGGGCAAAAGAAGAAAGCCCAGAGCCTAAAATTAGGGATAATTTCTGTTTGCAGTTCTTCACATCCTTTGAGAGACAAAACCACCTGCTTTAAAAGTCCCTTAAATAATTTGTGGATATAGTATGCTTTAAGTTCACTACAGAATTCCTTCATGAAAGGAAAACAATCATTAACTCGTAATTTAAGCAACAGCAAACATTCTGATTCAGCTGAATAATTAACTTGTGAAAAATTATGCAACTGAAATTGAGATGACGGTTCATTATCACAACACAGGAAAAACATTTAATCTGGAAAAGAAAGTTTACTTTGGCTACAGCTGTGAATTGCCATAACACAAAAGGCTATCGGACCATCTTGAGTTCACATTCCTGGATATTTCTCTCAAGACATGTGAAGACTGTTTACATTTTTAACACATGAAACTGTTAATCTTATTCAGCTCATCATTTAGTTTAATAAACTACAATGGCAAGATGCTGACACTCTTGGAAATATGCTGACTCCCTAACAAGAAAGAGACTGCTGTTGCTCATACTCTTTTCAGCACAAGCAAGAAAAAAAGAGCAAGTAAAATAAAGCGAAAAAGGTAGCAATCATGTTAAGATCAAAGCTTCCTTATGCTGTCCCCACAGATCCAGAACAGCTGTATTGCACACTACCTTCTTTGGCCTCACGTTTGGACAAAGACCGAGCTTCTGCTTTGTATAAGCAGGTACTGAGCATTAAATCAGTTCAGGCTTGCAGCCAATTCAGACATGCCGTAAGTACTTTTCACTCAAACAGCAATTTCAGATTTACTTTAAGAACAGAGTTAGGATTCAATCTCCTCGTGAGGATAACTACTACTTGCATTTTACAAACTGTGAACTTTTGGTCTTAAGTGATTTGCTGCTGCTGCCCTGTGTTGTCAGATTCCAGATGTAACTGATACAATGAGGCTAAGCAAACACATTTTATCTTGCAACTGCCAAAATACACTCTTTAAGATACACTATTTAACAATTACCTGGTGACGTTTGACAATATCCTTCAATTTATTAGCCAGCTTCAATTCTATATCTGGAATGAGGTAGATGGTTGGTCTGCTCAGACAGTTGTTCTAGTGGAGAGAACAGAAAGTCAAGCAAGAAGTTAGTTGGCCACCTGGGACAAATAAAAAAATTCCTATCAAAATCACCAATGCTTGAAAGAGCTCAAAAGGAATATGTGTCAGTTTGTGATATAGCATACTAAAAGGAGCTCCAGAAACCCTTCTGATAGCACTCTTTCCTTTTCCTCCTTGCCAAAGTCCTATCCTGATTTCTTTCCGGTCTCCACAGATCTACTGTTAGCTCTAACAAAGACATCATTGCAGACAAAGGGAATGTGACCCAGTACAGCTGTTCTCATGCTCCCGCTTTTATAACATTTTTAATGGAAATGATGTCTTCGATTTCAAATAATTTCTGACAGGCTCTGGGAGACTTCACTTGAGTAGGAATTTAAGTCCCTTGTGTGTCAGCTTTCAAATCTGAATCTGTCCCCTATCACCAAAATGCAGATTCATCCATTTCTACAATATCAACAGGTATATGTTAATTTCATTTTGAATTTTAACACGTACTCTATTGGGCACTGAAACCACCATACAATGGCAAAAGTTTTATCATAAGATTGTTTCTTTTTTCTGTCCTTCCTCCCATTTCTATTTAGAATAAGCACCTGCAAATTACATCTTGATATTATACACTAAGCCTGGGTTTAGAGTTTGAAAGAAAAAAAAAAAAAAAAAGCAAGTGACACCATCTAAAATGTACCCTAACCTGAAAAAAGTCAAAAAGTCACCTGTATAAAGCTGAGTCTCAAGAAACTCAACAACTGAATGGGTATGTACAGAAATAGTTCCTCAATCCTAAGGGTGTTGCTTTCACAGGAAGCCAGAGACACTCAGGATGCTTTCTCCTACCTTACAAAGGGGTGGTTCTCACCCAGTACATATCTGAAGAACACCACTGAAAACATTCTGAAGTTTTCAATGATAACATGGAATTGCGACTAAAATGGGTGGGAGAGGGAGGGAAGAGTATAACATTCTTACAGAAAGCCAGGGTGAAACACTTCCAGTGGGTCACAACTGAGGCACATAAAAACTAGTGAATCCCTTCCCTGAAGAGCAGTTTTATGTATGAGTTTCTTGCCTGCACTAGTGTTTTCTCAATGTTCATAAACATCTCCACATTTCGATCCATTCGGGATGGATTCTGCAGGTCAAACCTCCGCCTGTTAAGGAAAATTATTCAAAAATATTAAATTCAACTCTCCTCCACTTGATAGGCAAGAATCTTTCACGTTCCACATAAAAAACAAGTGTATCATGGTAGCTATGTAAGAACACTTAAAGCACAATCACAAATATTTTTGCTTCACTTGGCAGCCCCCACAAGCAAGAAAAATCACAATGAACCAAATCAACAAAATGCAACTGATTTGTGAAATGTGTAGGGAAAATGAAGGTTGACATTGTCCAACAAAACCCTGTAGCAGGGTCGTGCATTCCACTACAGTCACAAAGGGTAATTAAACAGATAATCAAATGCTCACAATGGATTTCAACAACTAGATGAGAAAATTCATGAACAAGCTCTCACGTTTCTCTTCCTTCTAGTTGCACCCATCCAACAGTCCCAGATTCTAATCCAGGAAAAACACAGCAATTTGTCTGCCTGGTATTTTCTAAACTACTTATCTATTTGAGAACAAGCCACCCCACACCCAACACACAGGTAGCTAATAATCCATGTAAACACTTCATCATCTTTATTGGACTCTGGTATTTTAAAGTTTGCTGCTTCGTTGACAAAGTAATCACAATTCTTGAAATAACAATGCAGATTTAAGTGTCAATCAGAAATGGGGGAGATAACACAAAATCTGAGACTTTCTACTGGGAAGAAGCACAAGAGTCCACCCAAAACATTCTGCTGTATGCATCTGAACAATACACATGTTCAGAATCATGGATGAACCAACTCCAAAGAATTTGGGACAATAACAGCACTAACGTCAGCCCCTTGCCAAGCTCAGCACCTGCAGGTGCCCGTCCTGGCACTATCACACAGGCCAGGGCACTGTAGGAGCCTCTGAAACAGATCCGTGCCTGGCCCTTACGAAATCAGCCTTTTCCAAAGCATGATATGTTTAAATAATCAGATTGTTGACTCTTAGATGTAAAACACTGTCTGGTGCACTTCTGTACCTCTCAAGTTTTGGAAAAAGCTGTTCCTAGAGTCTGAAAATACTCTTAACTGGAGTGTGGAGCTGGTGTTCAGCAGAGGCAATACCAGCAGATGGGATTTCAGCATATAATAAATAGCCAGTACACTTAATAGAGTGAAAAAGCCATGCATGTAACTACCATGCAGTGACTGATATGCTTTTAGTTAACACCCCAACTTAAAAATAGAAGAATTTATTCCAGTGCCCATATCTACTGAGTTTCTTTTAAACACATACTTGTTTCCAGTAACACATCAAATCAATTTTTAAGTTTAAAAATATGCAATGAAGGTAGACCAAAGCAAGACTAATTTTTATCGCAAAACCCATTACCACACAAGGATGGCATCACACCATTGTAACACTACTCAGTTAAAGACACTTCAGGTGGGACCACCATGTTTTTATTCACACGAGGGTCTAGCATTTTCACAAAGAAGCTGCCCACACAGGTGGCACTGTGTAAGTATGCTGCCATGTTGGGCAGCACTAGAAACAGTCACTATTATGACAGTTTCTATGCCAAAACACAACATCGCAGGCTCTTCCCTTCACACTAAGGACACAACAGACAAATTTTAGACAATACCCTGGTATCTTTCAATTTTAAATTAAAGTTATGACCTCTTTAAATAGAGTTGCGCATGCTAAAAAGTTTACACTGGCTTCTAGAAGTAAGGCCAGTCATCAAGAAGTCAGGCAGTTCTCTGCACAACACAATTTAATGAGGTATTTTACACATGTAACACATCGGATTTTAAGAGCCAAGATCAAGTCACTTTTCCAGAATTCAGCTATTGACAGCTTCATAGTCTGTATTCAAGACATACGCTTATCAAAGGTAATGGTTTCAAGGAAGGAATATAAATGCTCAATAAACACAAACTAACCTAGACACTTAATAAAGAGTTCAGTCCCTACAAAACAAAGACACTTAAGGCATGGAAGTCTGACCAAAATTCTTACATTTGGTTGCCTAAAATCTGCATTATGTATTCAGTTAATGGTACATATGTCCCCTTCCTGCCTGCTTTTGAAACCCATAATTTAAGAGAAGCATACAAATACACTAAGAAATCTCGCTTTTTTTTAGTTGCCCATTTAGATAAAATAGTAGCACTAATTCTTCCTATCCATAGTTTAACTGATACCATCTGACAGGTTTTAGCAAACAACTACTTGAATTGCGGTGATAAGACAAGGTATGTCCAGCTGCACTGGGTAAGTGCATTTTTCAGACATACCTATTATGACGAGGAAAGGTACTTCTCCTATAAGACAGATCATTCACAAACAGGTTAAGCAAGAGCGACAATGCATACCATTAAAAAAAAAAAAATCATATTTCAGGCAAAACACCACGTATTATTTGGTTGAGTCAGTGAAGGATACATTCCAAGCTCTAAGTCTGATCTTCAGAGTTAAATTCAAGTATCGTTTCCCTCTACATCCCACATGCACAAACACAAGACACTACCCACACTAGTTTCGAGGAATTGGCAAGAGAGTGAGAAGAGAGGAGGCAATCATATACGAGTTTTGCTGACAAATTTTAACAACTGAAAACTAAATCTGTTGGGGGAAAAAAAAAAAGTTTAAATATTCATAAAGTAGGAGCCATTTAACTCCTTTATCTTAAAGGCAAAGAGGCAGCAAGACATGCCTGAAAGCTATGCCACATAGAACATGACAAACCTGCATCACGTCTTAAGTGCTTGTAATACTGGAGGAAGAAAAACCCTGAGAACAGCTTACTCATACCAGCTTTCTGATGTATCCACCTCAGAACCCGTTTAGCTGATAAAGAGTATAAACAGCTCCAAAAAAAAAAAAAATCAACCACTTCATTTTCACCTTTTAATTTGTTCTTGTAACAGAAACAGAGTCAATTCCAGGAATGCTGTTTACAGGTCTGCACAGCCTCAAATCAGAAACTATTTAAACTTACGTACAAGAACAATTTCTGCTTACTTTTATTTATTGACTTTTCATCCTCACATTTTTTTCAGTGTTCTCAAATACAGTAATTTATGCTACTGCTGTCTTGGAAAGAGGATTATAACTAAGAAACACACAGGTCAAAACACTACTGGGATGCCACACAAATAGTTTAATGTTGGTGTCAATCACTACATGGGCAGCATCTCTAACAACTGACACTCTGCATGTATGGAGGTTGATAAATCGTAAGTTTTCCATTGCTTATTAGTGTCTATGCAGTGCTTCATGTTTTCCTATTATAACTAAACTCTACACTCAATCCAGCAACAAAGACATCTTATAGATGGGAAACAGTGATTCTATGATACTGGTTAACTTTGCAAGTCATACAGCAAGTAACCAGCCAAGAAAAAAGCCTGAAGCTTGTAATTAACTCCCAACCTACAGGCTCAAGACCTTAAACTTGGACAACTTATCTTTAAATTTAGAAGTGTGTGTGGGTGTCTCAAAAAAACTACCATCAGCAAAACAAGAAAAAAAATTTCCTCTTCCCATCTCCAACTCCCTTGCCTACCCAATTCTCCAGAAAGTATTAAACTTTAAGTAGTCTGCATAGGCATTTCATGTGCTTAATTCATGCAAAAGGTGTATAAATCAAAGCTAAAAACTTACCAGCCCTGTTCATTCTTATATTTGTAAGCAGCACCAAGAATGTGGCATAATGTACCTCCAGCTTTGAAATCCATGAAGCACTTTGCCTAGAACCCAACAGAAAAGTGAAAACACAGTGACACTGACTTTTAAGTAATTAAACAAATACATACTTGTTAGCTGAGTTTTAGGCATCTAACTTATCAAATGCACAGTTTTTATTTTTAAATTAATCCCTTCTGGAATTTTACATTCTCCTTTAAGAATGTTTTGAGAAGATTAAATTCATTTGATTTAAATAGAATTCTTCATGTTTGCAAGCAGAACCTGATCTATCTGAAAACTTTGAGTTCTTCCTTATGCAAGCAGCTTGCAGAAAATTCCTTGTATAGCAGTAAATCAGAAATCCAAACTACTCTTTGAACATGCATTTCACAGTCAATTAAACCTAAAATCAGAGGTACCACTTCAGAAGCTCCTCATGTGTATTAAGTAAACCAAACCCAATCATTAGTAATGAACATCTAAAACCCAGTTCCACAGTCACTACAGCTCCTAAAGCTCTCCCTTCCTATCCCTCCTCCTCTACCACAACAAAACGTTGTTTGTGAAAATCTGAGAAGGTCACCATGCAGATCTGCCCTAAAAGACTAAATCCAACTCACTTCTTCCCTAACAATTTTAGCAGAGTACAGCCGAGTCACGTACTCATAAACACGTTCTCCAAATTCAAGAACTGCAGTTCAGACAGGAGCACAAGAAGACTGAAAACCTCTACCAAGTTCCACCAAGTCCTTTCTCTAAAAAGTTATTAAAGGAGCAGGACTGTTTCTTACACAGAAAGGAACAGTTCTCTGATAAATTTTAATTTAGAATTATCTCTGCTGTTTTACAATATTTCTGGTCAGGATGTTTGGACGTGCTCAGGAAAAGTAAGGTGCCGTCAGAGTCATCTTCAAAACTGATGACAACTGGACAGCTCAGCTGAAGCCAGGACCAGAGAAAGGCAACACCATGATCTATTTCAACCATAATCTGCAGAGTACTGACATGTATGAGGTTCACCTTATCAGGCTTGGAACAGGAAGAAAAGTGTGCAACAGCACCGATAAACAAACCATGGATAAAGAAAGCAACACATGACGTGATAACAGAACAAATGAAAACTTGGTTTCTGTCCACCAGGCCTTCTCTTTACAGTAACAGACTGTTATCCGATATGACTGGTAAGTCAATTTGACTAAACCGCAAAAAAAGTGGTTCCTTTTGTTTGTTTTTTAAGTTCTTGTAAATGCAAAAATTCCTTTACAAACATGTACTCGCATCAGACTACTCTGGAACACTTCTTTCTATTGACAACAGCACCAAGCTGCTTTTGGCAACTTTTATATAGGATCAAGAGGACTTTAAATACACCACAAAGATACTCCGAGAGCTGAGCACCTCTGCTATGGAGACAGGCTGAGAGAGCTGGGCTTGTTGAATCTGGGCAGAGTAAGGCTCCGGGGAGATCTTAGAGCATCTTCCAGTGCAGAGGGTTTGGAACTAGATGAGTCTTCAAGATCCTTCCAACACAGACCATTCTAGGATTCTATGAAGTCTGTATCCCTGGCATCGACAAGGAAGGACCCACCTACAGAAGCTCAGCCCCACATGTCCCAGCCCTACCAGAAGCATACAACAGCCACGTCAAGGGGCACTCTTGGGGCTGAGCTCTTCTGATGTTGCTCCATCCAGTGCAAAATGACCAACTATTTACTGAAATAGCAAATTAATCCTATCTTTCCATATGCATACAGACCAAGATTGGTCTATATTGCATTTCTCAGTAAAAATAAACTTGTACAATTCACAAAACAGAACTTGGGGAGGTGTTTAATGACTGTCTGAAGTTACCAGCAGCTTTCTGTAGGCTGCTTTCTTCTGGTACTAGAGAAAGCACAATGTTGGAGACACTGCACAGACACGAACCTTCCTAGCAGTTTTTCTACATAAGGAATGTTTCTGGTCTTGCTTCTTGCTTTTTAGACCAGAACAGGTAATTTTCTTTAAAGAAAGTATTTTATATTACACCTCAGGAGTGTTTCCTAACACAGGATAAACATCAAATTACAGTCTTTGCACTGCTGACAAGCATTTTAAACTCAATCTGCAGGCAAGCAGCTAAAATGCTAGCACGGGATCTAAACGAAACATTGCTTTCCTTGGCTAATGGAAAGCAAAGCAGTTCTGTGTGATATCAAATTCACCAGTGTCCAAGAACAACATAAAAACGATCCTTCATAAGCATTCAACCAGAACAGAACTGCTTCTGGTCCACCATCTGCTTAAAGCCCTGCTGTGCACTGAAAATAATAGAGCTTAGAGCCACCATGCAAGTGCTTGCCAGTTTATGGGCTGCTTGCATTTCAAAGCTGTTCTTAGGAAACTGAAGTCCTCTATGGATGGAGAAGTCTCTGATCAGAAGCTTTAACTAAACCAAAACGTCTTAACATGCTGAATGATTTTACTGCCATAAGACCTGGCTCTGAGAATACAAGCTTTGGTTTACAAACACATAAGCAAATGCTAGCTACTCTAAAAAGAAAACCAAAACCTCAACATGAAGTCAGAAGGCCCACTGACAGCACTAATAGGCAAGTCGCTGTTACTTATCTCCAGCTGTCCAACATACATGTGGTTGTCCAGAATTGACCTTTCCCTTTATGCTGACGTGCCAGACATTTCACACAACTGAATGAAATGACCACAGCAAAGCCCATCTATATTTTGGCAAACAGCCCCATGTACCCAACATGCCCTACTGCAAAACTTTAGGGCTTGCTGCTGCAGCATCGCCTTTATCAAGCTGCCCATCAGCAGCCCACATTAAATCTTTCAGTGACAAGGCCCCACCTCTCTGCATTCCTAGGACAATTCTGGCAGGTCCCGCAGCCTGGCACATGGCTCGGTCATCCCTGGCATCCCTGGCAGCACAAGAAACTGAAGCCACTCTGGCAAATCAGGATTTTATGACATACCCAGGAAGTTCAGCCAAAACTCAACCATGAAAACCAAGATACACATCTCTTAGACGTAAGTCACTTCTTCAAAGTGTCAGCAGACACTAGCAAGA
The DNA here is from genome assembly GCF_028554395.1 of Pezoporus wallicus. Taxonomy (NCBI): domain Eukaryota; kingdom Metazoa; phylum Chordata; class Aves; order Psittaciformes; family Psittacidae; genus Pezoporus; species Pezoporus wallicus. The sequence goes on along the minus strand of NW_026637044.1, from coordinate 590,514 downwards.
CCCTCATTAAACTGTAGTCGTCGCTACTTGCATAAAAGGAAATTGCTTTTAACAGCTAGACAAAACCTGCTTCAAGGAAGAGATGCAGCTATCAATAAATCAGATTCCCTTCACATTTGTGCCCAAAACCATAGAACCGAGGAACGATTTTATAATTAGCTGTTGTGGGAGTTAGTACCTTACTATAAACTTTATTTGAAACATGCAAAATTGCCTTTAAGATTACCCAGCTTTTTATTTTTTGAGCATCATTAAGGTTAGACAATATGTATTTAAATGCAATGATGAGAAGACATGCACGGAAGTTAAGCATGCCTTGATGCAAATGAACAGCCCTTCATTTAATCCAAAACCCTGTGTTGTATGGACTCCTTGCCAAGAGCAGGAGCTTAAACACAGAATTAAGAACCCTCTCTCAAATGCAAAGGCTACTGCATCCACTCGCACCGAGTAAAATGTTTGAACTTTAGTTCAAGAGATTATTTAACCTTTTGTAGCTTCATTCAGTTTCTTTTCTGTGGAAGCCTGCAATAGCTTTTCAATTACTTTTGGAGGTTAACAATGTCACTTAAACACATCCCTTCGCCCTACCTCTCCTCCCCAGTCAGACAAAATCCTGTAAAACTCAAGCATGCAGCATGTCTTCAAAGTGATATGGTGAATAACAGAGCCTCCGCAGCCTGAACCAGCACCCTGAATTACATGTCTAAAAAAATGAACGCTAACCTTGTCTTGAGAGTACATACTGCATTTTCTCCTAAAAACAATACAAAGGAAGACATCCTGATGAGCTGTTTTGTCAGACATAATTGAGAACAGAGAGTTCCAACTGCTGTAAACTTAAACTGAGCAAATTTGATCAGATTAGACCTTCAAAACGGTAAGAATAGTTAAACACAGGAACAACATATTTACAATGCCACTGAAATCTTTATGACCCATTTTTAAGATAAGATAAATTGATTTAACACTCGAGAGCACTCAAATGGTTTATCAACTTGTTGAACACAGGTAGTTTTATGGTCTACACTGCCATATCAAAAGAAAGCACCACAATGTTCACCTCTGTCCCTAAAGCTTTTCCTTACCCCTGAGGTATCCAGTAAACAGAACGGAAGAGATGGTGAACTACATTTTAACAGCATCTCGTGGTGCTTCTGTGAGTGTTCCTAAGCACCAAGTCTTAAGTTTCACCTTAGTGACTTTGGTGACTTTACCCCATAAGTTTGAAAACCCTCTCCTGAGGAACACACACACAAATTCACATTCCTCACAGTACTTAGATAAACAAAACATCTGAAAAAAAAAAAAAACCAACCAAAAACACAAGACCACAAAACCCATGCCATGAAATAATAAAATACACTATTCTGTAAGTGATGGACCAAAGATACAAGTATTTTCAACAGGTTTCAGAACAACTTCAATTTATTATATTGTTATCAGTTACAGGTATTTCCAACTTAGTATGTTCATCTAAAGAGAACCCTAGATTGCACCTTAGATTCCCAGTAAGCATTCTGCAGGCAAAAATAAACAAAGACCATCCTGCTGACATCCACAATGCTTACACACACATTTATGACAGTTGTCTTGGACCACAAAACCTACCCTGAATCAGCCAGCTGGACGCTTCACACCATGCTGCAGTCCCTGCACTTCACAACTGAAATCCCTTTGTTACTTTGCCCTTACCATTTGCCGCATCCCTCTTCCCTCTATCAGTTGTTTATGCTTCACGCTCAAGTGGCCAGAATTATTTTTGGGGTTGGCACAGTTCCAAGCACAATGGGACTGATCTTTGACCACCATCACCGGGGTAGCACTGCTAACGATGGGCCAAGTTTGAATTTTAAATAAGCAACCTGTAAAAATGTTTCTGCATACCAATATCCTGAGTGACTAGAAAACTGTCCCAGACTGATTAGGTAACAATGTGCTACTAGAGAATACCATGAAGCCATTTCTCTGTGTTTCAGTTTGAACAGAAATGCCCAGCAGAAACTTGTTTGCTTTGGGAAGCATATATAATTCAGTCAGTCTACAATGCATCAGTCCAAACAGATTTTACTTAAAATTTACAAGCTTACATTTAGTACAAATTAAAACATTTCCACAGTATTCAGGAAATCATTTCCAAATGTAAGGAAAATCAGCTAGTTTACAGTGAAAATCTGTTTTTAAGGAGCATGATATTTCATCCCTTCCAGAGGATGCATCATCCAAAGCCTCAGACAAAGCACTGATCTCCCCATCACCTGGAAGCAAGCAGCAGCCCCAATACAGGAGGAAGAACAAAATACGCTGCGGTAACAGCAGTGGGTTAACCCAAATACTCACAGGAAGCTTTGTGAAGGCAGGATTGGTGACATGTTTTCCAAAGGCATCTTCCTGGAATTGCAGCAGCTGCACCACCAGGCCAGCCAGTGTTTTATTGGTAGGAGCATCTGCTTGAACATACTGAAAGACAAAAAAAACAAAAACAAACACTTACTTAGGATAAAGGATAATAAAACATTAAGACTGGTTTACTAATTCTCCAGACTTTAACAGTTGCACAGCACAGTTTTAAGATTTAAGGATCACTGCATGGCTGGGAAGTGGGTGTGCATACACGGAAGGAGCAGCAAACGCATTTTTCTAGCTTTAGTCTTAAAATATAGCACGTATCTGTAAATCATCATCAGCTCACCACAGCCAGAGCTGTTATACAGGTAGAGATTAACTACTTCAATCTGATTTGTAGCTCCTAATAAAGAAACAGACTAACTCTGGCCCACACATACACAAAGCTTTCTACAGCAACTTTACAAGCTCCTTCCGTAATCAACTAATACGTTAATCCTTAAAGCATCCATTTGGTACTATATAGCATGTCACGTACAAAGAAAAAACCTGATCTGGGTAACTACATTTGCAACGCTTTGTGACAACTTAAGCTCTTCCCAAGGTTGTACTTCTAACAAAACACATACAGATATATGTATATAGAAAGGAAATCACAGCATGGAATATAAAAAAAAAATATCATACCACGGCTGCTGAGTTTTCATTACTCTTAATATAACTGTATTAACTTACTGGCTGTAATCTCACCATGCCAGAAGAATTCCAGGAGTAGAAGAAACATTACTTGTTCACCTAGAATATGGGACAATATCAGCTACCTCAGTAGTTTACCTTGCTAACACTCTGAGCCATAAAGCTTTGGCTCTACCCTCAAATCAGACTCTTCTAAAGCCCCTTATTTTTTTTCTTTTTTGAGAGGCAGAACCCTCAAAAGTTTAAAGCAGTGGTCTTAAATAGCAGGCAGATCTAACTAGGCTTTCCAAAGCACCATCTACACAGCATATTACACTTTTCCATCAGAATTGGATGATATCTGACCATCTCAAGATCCAAGTTCCTTCAGTACTTGTTAAGAGACAAATAGTAGAGAAATTAAATCTCTACAACTCACAGGATAAGAATACCTTTAAGGCTCTCCAGGTGTCCTGCCCTGTGCACAAAACCTAACATAGAAATATCAGCCTATAAAGAACAAAAGGTTTACTTTCCAAAACTGGATTTTCATTTTAGCACTTTCCCTTCTCCTAGGGAGGAAAAGCAGGCAACTGTGGCAATTTTATCCAATTAATAACTGCTATCAATTCTCACCAGCTACTACAGAGATATGAAGCAGAAGTAACAGTCTTTCTTCCTGTTAGAACTCAGTTAAGACAAAGACTTTTGTTCCTAAGTATGTAAAAACCCTCTAGACCCTCAGACTCCTCTCAGCTAGCATCTACTCTCTTTATAGCCTTTGGACTAGAAGCTCTGGATGCTGCAGCTGAAATCACCAGAGCAGTTTAGGCCATCTTTTGTTGAATTACCAATTTTAGACAGGATTGGCAAAATGGAGCATGTGATTCACTCAGATGCTCCCATTAATCCAGCAGCTTCCCTAAAAAATCCCTCCCAGCCTCTGCATTAACTCGCCAGGTGCTGCAGCTCAGCAGGAAGGTGCCATTCTCTGCCTTTGTTACCAGTGCTAAAATTCTCCACCAGGGAGGCACAGAATCATACTTAAATCCTACTGCTAACTTTGCCAGAACCCTTTTTATCATTGTCCTAAGGGTTTGCTAAACTAAGAAGGATGATTACCAATGTGCACATGCTGCTGTGTATTTTTGTATCTGTTAAAACAAGATTTCTCATGTTGTTTTTTGTATAGCTTAAAAGTGGCTATCACACCCAGGATGTGCACACACGTAGTGAATCTCCCATCATTTTGCACATTCAGCATCTGCATCACCACTACCTTATGCAAGTCTGAATAATACTTTGAGATTTTAGCTCAGTTACGCCAATTAGAATGCACTCTAAATTAAAAGGTGAAGGCAAAACAGTTCTCTGCCAAAATACAGATTTAGGTTTCACACAAATGTGAAAACAAAAGCATAGCAGACCAAGCGCCAGACTTCATATTAAATAATACTATTTCTATTAACGAGACAGCTTTGGTCTTGAACGCATTCACATGCCATACCTATTACACACGCTCCAAAAGCAAAACCACTGGTTCCCACTTAAGCCCAGATATTTGAGACTGTCTACTCACCTCACTGTAATGCTTTCTCTAAATACCTATCTGGAAAGGTGTGGGGTTTTTTTTTCCCCAGTAAAACAACACACTGCAGCAGTAAACCTTTAGTTTCACATGGGAGGCACACTCCACAAGATTATAAAAAAAAAAGGAAATTGCTTTTGCATATCTTCTCTGAAGCTACAGTCTTTATTTTGGCAACAATGAATAGAGGAAACCCCCTCATAACCACTGTAGCTCATTTAATGGAGGAAAAGCTATGCATTGCCACATTTGCCTTTACTTGTATACGTTAAAAGCCTTAAAGCTTTTCCCACTGAATTCGACACAATATCTTAAATTAATAAAGTACCAGAAACATGCATAAAAAACAACAAGAGAACAAGCACTGATGGCTCTCGCTAACAGCAAAACAGAAGTATATAGCAATTCTGTACTTATGGCCATCACATAAAACAAAATGAAAACTCAATTCCCAATTCCAAATCTTGGAATTTCATTAAGCCACCCCTCAGCCCACACAGTGTACTTAAGCCCACAGCTTCTTCAGGGCAGAGAGAACAGAACTGCTTCCAGCACAACCCTCTAGTTATGGTTCTCTCAGCTCCTAGTTTGAGGATCCAACAAACCACAGCAAGGCAATGCATAACAGAGCTAACCAGAAGGACCTTACTCTTCACACAAAGCCAGCAAAAGCAGAAAATGAAAATCAGTGAGGAAATAGTCAAGGTTTAGAGTTTTCTAGTAGGGTTTCTTTGTCACTTGTGAACAAACAACACCTGCTCTAAATACCTGGTGACTTTGAACACCCAGACTGCAACCTCAGTTAAAAGTGAAAGAATTCAGAAGAGGTGCTATTCTTTCATTGTAAGTATTTTCCTCTGGGATAAAACCCCAATCATTTACATAAGATTATACCTTGGAAAGTGCATTCTTAGACATTTGAAATTTTTCAGGCACTTATTCCTGTGCCTGCAGACCCTGTTTTTACCTCTTGCAGGAGGCACCAGCAACTAGAAGCTATCAGAAAGGAAGAAAACACGAGGAACCCCTGATTATATTTTGCACTGCCGCTAAGTTGGGTTTTTTTTGTTTGTTTTTTGTTTGGTTTTTTTTTTTACACGAAACTCATCACTTTGCCTGAGGTTCCCCCAAAGGAAAAAACCACCTTCAGAAGGAAACACAGAAGACTCCTCTCAATCACTTCTGCACACTAATGAGAGATCATACAAATGGATCTTTAAAGCAGCAAAATTGATGAGATCATTTTATCAACAAGCAGCGGCTGTCAGAGGACTGAAGGCACAACATACCCACAAGTATTCCACTAGTCTCCACAGCAGAGGATGATTCTGCAGCAAATGAAGATTTTTCAACAGCAAATTCCAGAAGACAGAAACAATGCCCTGTTCCTAGACACACAGCTTTGGCATAAGGGGATTTTGTTCAACTGCTGAAATACCAAAGCCCCACTGACACAGCAAAGGTTTTTCTAACATTTCCACATCAATTAGATACACAACACCTCCCACATATCTTTAAGCAGAAAACATGTATGGCTGGAATTCTTTTGGTGTAACTCAAATTGTTCAAGAACAGGGTATAACACACAGCAGAGGCAATTACTTCCCTTCACCAGCAAGGCTTGTCATCACAGCTGCACTGGAAAGCCTTTGTCACAGACCTGAGGGATGAATTCATGTGCCCCATTCTGGTGTGGTGACTGACCTCAAATAAGCACATCACAGCTCTCCATTGTAGCCCTGATGCACAAAATCCTTTCCTTCCCCCAAAACAAAGAGCATTTCAGGCTGGACTACTAAATAGCAGGAAGAAGAAAACCAACATTAAAATACTTTGATTTAGGTTATAACCCTTGTTCCCTTTTTTAAAGGCAAGAACACAAAAGAGCTGCAGGCACAAAGAAAATCCTCCCTCAGATTAAATCAAAGTCAGTCATTGAAAAAATACTTGATAAGGTTGCTACCAACATGAGAAGTCAGAGGCAGCTGAAAGATAACTACAGATCCTCTCAATTCAGCTTCCGGCTGGCAGCGAACAAGCAGGTGGTCTCCAAACAGACATCTTCCACTGTAATGACTGCCATTTCGTAACAGCTGCCAAGAAGCAGCTCGTCCCTCCTCCCTGTCAGGCTGAGGCTTATTAACAGACAGGCATAAAGGGATCCCACACCACTGCCTGTTATTATGGTCCTGTGGTAAAACAGACATGGTCCACCAGCATCAGTCCAAAGCCACACAACAGCACCACGCTCCATTAATTCAGGAAGAAAACTTATTATTCTACACTAGCTACTACTGAAAGTGGGTCCCAGCTACTCAACAAACTACTCAGATCTTCAAGCACTGATACCTCCTCGCAGACGGTATGATTTAGTGTCTAGATGGACGGCCTGTGCCGTTGTCGCCTTAAAGAAACAAACCAAAACACCCTCCCCCCTGGCCCCCAGAAGATCAGTTTTCCAACCTCCTCTCTCAGAGGGCACAGCTTTCAGAGCCACTGAGCAGCTGAAGCTCCCATAGGCCAGCATATTGACCAGGACATGATGAATACACTGGGAACAGCCTGTAAGGCATACAGCTGGATAGGTTAGTTTCTGCATCCTTCATAATATATATGAAAAAAAAAATCACCCCCCCCAAAAAACCAAACAACCCCTCAAGCTATCTTAATTGAGATGGGATCTGAGGAAAAAGTTCTTCCCTGTGAGGGTGGTGAGGTGAGGCCCTGGCACAGGTTGCCCAGAGAAGCTGTAGCTGCCCCATCACTGGCAGCATTCAAGGCCAGGTTGGACGGGGCTTGGAGCAACTGGTCTAGTGGAAGATGTTCCTGCCCATGGCAGGGGGCTGGAATTGGATGAACTTTAGAGTCTACTCCAACCCAAACCATTCCCAGACTATTCTAGGATTCTCTGAATCCTCCAGGCCTTGAATACCAGAGCACACACCCATTTCCAACTCTCAGGAAGAAACGCTCAAACACCCATACCGCAGACCGATGCCAGGGAGGAAGTGTGGGACCTCCTGCGACCCTCAGTGCAGAGAAATAGAGCAAACTGACTTCCATACGTCACAAATACACAAAAGTAGGGAGCACGAATAAGTTGCAAATAAGCTTTTTTTCCCCCATCAGTGAGAGTTTTCCAATATCCACTGCAAGCCTCACATGCTACTATTTAAACCTCTTACTTTTTTAGTTATGCTCTAGAGATATGGAGACCTCTCAGATACTGGAAGACTTGATCTTGAGAAAAGGGTAAGATCTGTAGTTGCAATTCTCCAACTCGCTCCTCGCCCATCGCAACTTCTGGACCCTCAATCAGGCTTGCTGCTACTCTCGAGATTCTCTCTGACTGATCCCCAATGTCTGCAGAGCTGGACATAACACCTACTACAGCTGACTGCTTCCTCACTGCCAAGACATGTGTCCTTTTTTAAGAACACAAACCGGCCAAAGTCAGATCAATCACCAGGTACCTTTCTGAAAAGTCATGCACCTATAGCAAGATGAATATAGATGCCAGATGAACTACGGTCTATTTGCTGTACATCAAAAAGGAGCTAACATTTCCATTTGGAGTAGTATCAGCTTGTCTCCCGAAACAAAAAATAATTTTCATTTTTTAAAGCATTTTACACAGCAGTACCTTGAAATTCATCAGCCTAGTAAAGATTTCTTCTTAACCCAACTCTCACTAGCTCCCAGAGTTTCAGAAATAAATAGAATAATTTAATCTTTATAACCAGCAATACAATGTAAAACGATTATAATAATGGAGTTTTTCTTTGGCATACAAAATTAAAGTTCCCACCCCTGAACTATAGATAAAAGCCCCTGCAAGGCCAGTAAGGCAAGAACCAGCTTGTCTAGATAGTTTTCATTCATAACAGCAAGAGACAATAACCGTTAAAGCTTTTAATAAATGACTTGCTCTTCTGCAACAGAGGAGGTGCCAGTTCAAAGTTATTTCAAAAGTTTATTGAGCTCTTGCTGGTGTTCAGTTACAAAAATGGAATGAAAGAACACGCCTCCTAGGTAGTCTAGAAACAGCAGAGAAGCACAACCAAAACAAAGTCAAACGAAACGTGTATTTTCAGGTTACAATTCCCTTATCAACATAAGTAGCATAAAAGCTGCTCGCTCAAATGACAGCAATACGGCTGTACGTGGCTGCGCTGGAACAAGCGAAGTGGAAGGACCGGTAAAACACATCCCTGAGCCTGTTCCGGTTTTTAACTCAGCTCAGATACCAGTTCTGGAGCACAGCCACACAACTAACCCGATCAACAGCACCCACAGAGCCACGAGCAATCCTCTCTGCGGGTGACTGACGCTAGAGCGGCCAAAGAACAGAGGACGGACTGCTAATCTCGGGCAAAAAGAGAGGCTAAGGCGCCTTTAGTTGTCCAGTATCTCTCCTTGACGTGGCTCTGCCCCAGCTAATCCTCATCCTAGGATGGCTACAAAGCTGTCTAGGCAGAGAGATCTTTCTTCTGGAACATTCACCTCGGTAATTTTTCAAGGTTTAGCTCTTGAAACTTAAAACATTACATAGGGAAAACACTTCAAAAGAAAGCGAAGAAACAGAGCGCACAGCCAACCAAATGCAAGGCGAAGAAGACTATATGGGCGATACACAGTAGCGACACTACCACGAAGTGAATTTGCTGTAAGTATAGCCAACACGCGTGGAGCTCTTAACGCCACCCCATCCAGCGAAACGCGGTTCTCAACGGCACGAACGGCTTTTTTTTCCTTTATTTCCTCCCCCACTTTGTTAAACCCACCGACACTTCAGGGGTGCGGTTTAAGTGAGACCGTGTAAAATCCTGGCGCGCCAAGCGGGGACTTGCCCGCACAAGAAAGTTACCGTTGCCACTCGCCTCGGTGTAAACACGGACGCAGAGCACTGCTCTCGGCCCGCCTATGCCCACCACAGGCTGCCTCGGAGCCGCCGCCCGGGCCCGGACACCCCGCACTAGCACGGCCCCGGATCCTCCCGGCCGCGCTGCCGGGCAGGGCGCGGCGGCGAGGCCACGGCTGACAAAGGCCAGCGGCGGTACCCGGCCTCCCCCCACTCAGTCCCGCGGGAAGGGACGGCTGAACCACCGGTTTCCCCCCGCGGCGGGAAGCCCCCTCGCCCCCCGACCGGGCAAATGCCCTCCCTTGCACCGGGCCGCACCTTCTTGTAGTGCTTCCCCAGCCAGACGCGGACCGAGTCGAGCTGGGACACGGTCTCCGGGCTCTCCCAGAACTTCCCCGTGGGGCCTCCGTCCTTCCGCCGCGCCACCGATAGCGCCGCCATCGCGGGGCCTCCGCTCACCGCCACAGCAGCCGCTGCCCCGGGCCCTGTCCCTCCGCCCGCCGCTACCGCCGCTGCCATTGTTACCCTCGCCGAGCGCCGCCACTGCGGCCCTACACCTCCCACCCGCCTTACGCCGCGCATGCGTTGGGCACCGTTCGCTCCGCCCCTTCAGGCATGCTCAGGTACCTGCTCCCCCCACCCGCTACCAAGCCGACGCCGCGGGCCGGTGCGGTGCGCTCCGTTTCCCCCCGTTCCCTCACGGTACACCCCCCACAACCCGCGGCAGCGTCGGTAAGCCGAGCCCCGCCACCCTCAGCTCCTGCCCCCCGCCGCCCCTCCCCCACGCGGCACCATCGCCATCTTGGCGCATGCGCGATCCTGTCGTTGTGCTAAGCCGGGGAAGTGCACTCCCACTTCTTGCGCATGCGCGGGCCCGCGCCCAAGGCGCTCCCTCCGGCGCTAGTCGCACCTCCTTCTATCGGCCTCGGCGCATGCGCGCTGGATGCTGAACGTGAGGGCGGGCTCCCGGTACGCTACGGCCGGGAAAACGCATGGTCAGCGCCATTGGTACCGGCTAAGGCGGGCTCCAGGTGTGCCGAGAATCCAAAAAAGGGCCGTCAGTGCCCTAGACAGGATACCCTTTCACCCTGGCTGGTCACGGCAGCCCGGGCTATCCACAGCAAGCTCACCTTATGGTAATTTTTCAAATCCTCCGCCTTACTGTTTCACAAGCAGTGCACTGATGAGCGTTTGGGTGCTCGTTACCTCTGTGGTTCAGCCTTCACTACCTGTGTGACAGGCCCAGGCTGAGGTAGGCGGGGCACTCCTGGCGGTTCTGGGCTATGGAGACTGCAGGTCTCATAGAATCCCAGGTTGGAAGGGACTTCAAGCATCATCTGATCCAACTTTTCTAGGCAAAGCATGACACAGACTCGATGGCTGAGCACGCTGTCCAGCCCAATGGTAACAAGTGTCCAATGCTGGGCAGTCACCACTTCCCTGGAGAGATTATTCCAGTGGTTTATGGTTCTCATGGTGAAAATTTTTCTTGTGTCCAATCAAAATCTCCCCAGGAGTAACTTGTGCCCACCACTCCCCATCTTTTCCATGGGACTCCTTGTAAAAAGGGAGTCTCCATCTTCTTTGTGGCTACCCTTTAAATACTAAGTCAAGATCTGATCTGATCCAGACCTCCTTTTTAATATGACACACATGCAGGTGGAGAGGATCTGGATATATGGGGTACTAAACAAAATTTTTCTCACATATGATACTCAGGTATCATCAAGGATATTCAGAAGCAGCCCATCTGCAGGATGCAGATGATAGGCCAAGAGGAGGCAACAGGGGCACAGATGGAGACAACTCATGGGAATATACAGACTTAACAGTTTCAAAAATCATGTGTTTTAAAATATATCAAACAAATACACACCCAGTCTTCACTGCTGGGTACACTGTGTAGTTTCCTTCCTTATTTCATAATTCACATCTAGGCCAATGGGATGAGTCATTATGAAGCAATTTTCCCCAAATTTTCTTTTTTAAAAACACTGAGCTTTGACAAAGTTTCTGCTAGTGCTTTATTTGCAAATCCAACCATTCAAAATACAAAAATAAAAAGGCAAAAAAAATCTGCCTGAAACTATTCACTGTCATGTAAGTGACTCAGTGACTAGAAATAATCTCAAATTCTGGGTCAATACCGGTTTAGAATGATTTAAGCTATGACAAAGAATAATTTCTCCCACTGCAAATCCTTAGGCAGCCCAAGTCTCAGCAAGCACACAAGATGAAGTACCGAGCAGTGGGAAGCTCAATGCAGCTGATATTTGTGACAGTATAACCTCACCTCTTTTGCTTCATGAAGCATTTGCAAGGAAGATCTGGTACCTCCGCTGCCAGAAAGCACCACTGTTGTCCTGTTGTGTACACAGAGGGACTACAAACCATTGCAAGTCTCAGCTGCACAAGCCAGCAGAAGAGTGCACACACAGGTTGTTAAGGCAGTTAAATCCAGGAACTGAGGATGCTGGCTGAGGCTGCTGGTTCCATCAGCTGTCTGCTTGGTTGAGCACCTAAAGCGAAGTAGTATCTGGAGCACAGTCAGTTACATATAACAAGAAATCCAAATAAAAATAAAATCACTGTAAAATGAAAAACTTGCGTTTCATCCCCTTTCTGCAATGGGATAAGACAATATTGCCCAACTTGTGCTTTAATTAGAGCCCTTTCTCTCCTATCATGTCTTCGAAAATCTTCATGGCTTCTTGGGCAATTACAGTCCATTTCACTCATGCTGAGACTGAAGAGAGCAAGAGTAAAACCTTGCGAAAAGAAACAGACAAAACCAAAACCAAGCTACTAGAGACAAAACTGCTCCAGCTCAAACTACCTGGAGGTACACCCACATTCCTCCACAGCTGGACTGTGCTGTTGTGGCTTCCTTCCAGAAGGAAGTATTATTAATGGCATGATGTGTCAGTCCTTTTCTCCACTCTCCTGATCATTTACTTGTTAAAACATCAGACAATTTCACCTCTGACAGAGGCAGGGATCTCAAAAATTCAAACCTCTCAAAAACAAGAGCAAACACAGACACAGCCCTGCTGAGGGAGTGGCAGAGAAGAATTCAGCTTTTACCCATGCAAACAGAACACATGCACTGCTGGACACAGAACTGGCACTGGGTAGAAAGGTACAGGAGGCACATCAAATGAACTGTCTCTGTAGCAGTAAGTTCTGTCAAATTTACTAAGCCAGACTAAAAATGTTTGGAAAAAGTATGAAGTACTACAGTTAACAAAGCTCTCAACAGAAGAGCCTGAGCTTACTATGAAGCAATTTTTTAACAGGGCTGTGACATGCTGCGCTACTATTCTGCTGAACCCAGATAATTTTGACACCCTGCTGGTGATGCAGCCCAGGATAGCATTGGCTTGATTCAAACTGTTCGGTGAACAATCCACCACCAGCAGCTTTTGGCCTTCTGACCAGTGCTGTCTTAGATTTCCCTTTTTCTCACTTGCCTATTCTAAGTGCAAGCTGCAACCACAAAAGCCTGCGTGTCTTTGTTCAAACATTTTTCTCTGCGCTGTCGCTGGGAGACACCCAATGCCCCTTCCCCAATAAATCAGGTTCCATACTATCAGTCAAACTAGAAGAGGGAGCATTAATAACGCTTTTACCTACAGCCTCAGCAGACTTAAATTGTACGGGCTTTGCACTCTAGTGAAAGAAAAGATCAGTCTGGGAAATGTAACACCGCTTTTAATCTTTTTGTGTTAAAACTGCAGCTTGTTAAATTACCTGCTACTTGGAAATGAGTATTTGAGGAAAAGGCTCCAAACAAGCAAGATACGAGCGGTGTAACTACCACATGTTAACTGATGAATGTTACCACAGATGTTCTTTGTCAAAATTGATATATTAAACCTCTTTTAATCACCAAGTGGCTGACAGCTAAGTACTCCAAGGAGCACCGATCTCATCAGGCTTGGCAGCTCAGCCTTCGAATAACCACAACCCTGCTGCATTGAATCCCACACCAGCTTGGCAGGTCTTAACCCCCCAGAAGTTACGTACTGTAGGAGGGGAGGAAGTGGGTTATTTTCCCTAGACAATTCCAAGAAAATCTACTCCAAAAGGTAAGTCACAGAAGGTTGTTGCACACACTGAAGTCTGAGGTACACAGTGGTTTTGTGATGTATACACTCAAAAACCTCCCAGTTGCCTGTTTTTTAAGAATGGAAATCTAGAATCCATTTCTAAACCACAGTTAAGTAGAAAACTCATGACTTTTGTGACGCATCTGGGAATTTCTTCTGAAATTGTACATGAATTTTAGAAGATGCTCAGAAAAGTGCTGTACTAAAAGCCGAGTCCAACAGTACCCTAAAAATAAGCCCACACATTCTAAATAAAAACACAGCCTAGTTCAGGAACCACATGGAAAAGCTTTCACTTACCTTCCTGCTCATCTGAGCCACAGAAGTAGCTTGGACATGCTTGCTCTTCTTGCACCTGCAAACTGGGTGGATTCTCGCAGCAATGCAGGTTCTGTCCAACACAGCAACACAGCTGCCCAATGGGTTTATGTTTGCCAAATCCCTCTTCAACATTCACATGGATCAGAAAACTGCTGAAGAAGCCAGCATTCAAACTACAACCAAGCAAAAAACAACTCTGAGCAAGAATAGCTCTGATTCCGAGTGACTCTGAGTTTATTACTGTGGCTGCAAAGCCCAAAGACTCCTTTAAAGCTTATGCCAGCAGCTAGCTCTCACCAGATTTGTCCTCATAGTGTTTTAAGTCTTTGCTACATCCTCTCACAAGGAGTATGTAGATTTCTCAATATTTAATTCTCCACAGAAATGGGCACTGAAGGGTCTTAACAGCTACATTTTCATCAATTATGAGCAGAAAGTCTTGAAGACAATGTGCATGTTGTAGCCACTAATAACACATTCTTTCTCCAACAAAGAGTTCAATTTATCTGATAATAACAAAGTCATTTGTTTCCCATAAAAAAAGACAGTTGTTAAACTGAAAAACATCGGCAGACATTCATTCACAGAATGACAGAATCACAGAATGGTTTGGGTTGGAAGGGACCTTAAAGCTCATCCAGTTCCAGCCCCTGCCACAGGCAGGGGCACCTTCCACTAGACCAGGTTGCTCTAAGCCCCATCCAACCTGGCCTTGAACACTGCCAGGGATGGGGCAGCCACAGCTTCTCTGGGCAACCTCTGCCAGTGTCTCACCACCCTCACACGGAAGAACTTCTTCCTAATATCTCATCTGAATCTACCCTCTTTTAGCTTATATCCATATTGATAGTGGGGACAGAGAGCCAGCCACTGCAACTCAGTTTCTGCTGCTTCAGCCACAAATCCTCTTCATCCTTACCAGCACATGCCTCGTGGCACACACAAAGCACCCTCCACAGCCTATTTCTCTTGACAATCTCTATACTCCTAATAGTACGGCTTAATAGTTTCTCACAAAGTCTCTTCAGTAAAAGAGATTGGTAGAAAGGAGCTGTAAAGATAGCATTCCTTACAGGAAAATCTAATGTTATTCACTGTGTGAATGTATTCACATGATGTGAATAACATCATGAATTCACTTCATGAATAACATATATATGAATAACTATGTATAGTCTGTGCTATATAGCACCTGTAGTATAATTATGCACAAACTTGTGAATGGAAGAAAATTGTATGCACAACAATTAGCTTATTTCATTCATTTGCATTCATGTCTGTATAAACATCATAACTGCTCGAGTACCGTAACAGTGAATTAAAGATAATAATAAGCTAATTTGGTTAAACAAATACGGAAACACAGCTAAGACAAATTCCAGTTACTTAGAAAAGATTCAAAGCATCTGAAAAGCTAGCATTCTCCTTCACCTTGTTATGCTACATGAGAGACTACTGTTAGGAAAGCCTTAGGCCCTTCAGAACTATTACAGTAGAATCAAAGAGCAGTTTAGATCGGAAAGTAAACCTGGAGGTCACCTAGTCTAAGCCCCTCCCCCAAAGCAGGTCTGATTGACCCTCTCACTGCCAGTCATAGATGATAAATTAAGGCTTTCCTCACCTGAGCTCCTGCAGGAGCACCTACAAAAGTGTACAAGGAGTAAAGCTATATAGGCACTGCTCTTTGTCAGAGACATATTATACTCCAGATGAATAATAAGTTTTAAATTTATCCAAAAAGTCATCCAACTTATTTGATTTATAAAAGCTGATGCAAAAGACAAATGCAGTTATCCAGACAGAATAGACATGTGCAGTAAGGACAATAAGTAGAACAGTTTTCCTTCCAGAGAAAGGGCAGGTGATGCAGCAAACTCCTCGACTGTTAACAACGTGCAGTTTAATCTGTCTACTTCTCAAGAACTGATAACCTGGAGGAGGGGGTATATTTGTGTCCTCCTGCCTACAGGTCCATGGCGACTGCCTGCAAAGTTTGTCAAGCCTTGCCGTGAGCTGGACAGACGAATGGAGGAACCTGGTGCCTCAGCTACAGGAGCTGACTGTGAATACCCCAAGCTAAATGAGATAGAGGAAAACAAATGATTGCAAAACATCACTTGGGGGCAACTGAGAAGTAACAGCTTGAATATGTGTGCTAGTAAAGTAGCTATTATTAAAGGCTGTGATTTTGTGTATAAAACCACCTGTATTTACTAGCCAGTTGCTAATAAAAAACTACACCTTGCATCCAACCAAACTGTAATGACAGAATAGATTTTTGGAACCCAGGTGAAATAATAGCTGCTTCATTCTTAACTCTTGGAGTAGCTAGCGCTCAAGCTTTAGCAACATTAAATAAGTTAGGATGTTGGCTCATTAAACTAATGCTACAGCATCCGCTCTCTCTGGATTACTCACTGATGTTGATTCTATTAAACACATGACTTCGCAAAATAGGGCAGCAATAGATTTTCTCCTCTTAGCAAATGGGCATGGGTGTGAAATTTTGAAAGGAATGTGTTGTATGAACTTGTCAGATCATTCAGAATCTATACATGAAAGTATCCATAAGTTCAAAGATAGTGTGTTGAAGTTAAGGGAAGATGATAAAGATTGGCTATCATCACTTTTTTTCTGGCTGAGGTATAACTGGATGGTTATAAGTCTTGGTTAAAGGAGGATTGATCTTGTTGCTTGTCTTTTTTGGCATTATCTGTATTGCACCTTGTTTGTTACAATGTATTCAACGTACGACAATGAATGCTATGAAGCGTGTTTGGCTTGTGCAACAAGAAAAAGGGGGAGATGTGGATGGATTTTTAGCAAAGAATGGCCACATGCCCAAGTCAACGAGTGCCTACATGGAGCTCAACATGAACTGAGGATGAAGTAAAACATGGGTAAAGAGGCAAAGTAGCAGTAGCAAAAGTAGCAGTAGAAGCAAGATAAGAAGAAACTGGGACTGTGCTAAGATACAAAATAGTGGACTGTTAGCAAATTTTAAAGGTTAAGTCTCATACGCTTATTGTTACTAGTTGCTGTGTACTGCAGGAATATGTACCAAAGCATAGTATACTGAGCTATTGTATATGTATTCAATCATCATACAACAAGCTATTGAACATGTATCTAATTATACTACAGCGAGCTATTGGGGATATATCCAAATATTATACAGCGAGCTATTGTAAATGTAACTGTAGTTGCGGTGTATTACAAGAAAATGTATCCGATTATAATACAGCAAGCTATTGTAAGCCGAGGCAGAGAAACAGTATAAAAAGGATTGATACTCTATAATAAATGGCTTTTGTCTGATCACATTGATCTCTAACTGAGTCCATAATTTTTCTGCGGCAGGGAGGAGGAAGGACAATAAGCTGAATAAAACTCCCTACCTTCTGCTTTTTTTTCCCCCTGAAGTCCAGGGGAATGAGTTTTGAAGTTTACACTGAAAGCCCAACCAATTAAAATAATTTCAAATTGGAACATGAGAGTTGTTTCAAACATTCGGAAGCACTTTGAAAGTATTAAGTCAAGTGTTTCCAGGGAATTCTGCAGTGAAGTGAGAGACTTTTAAAAAAAGAAACCCAAAACACATTTCACATTTTGGAGATGGAAAGCTTTATTTTTTTTTCCAGGAAATCTAGTCATGTAGAAATAAACATCATTCTAATAAAGAAATAAGTTTTCATTCGACCCATTTTCCACCACAACCCTTTTTTCTACAGAGAAAATACCATTCTCCTAAAGAAAAAAAAAACAAACAGTTAATAGCTTGCAGAGAAACTCCCAAGACAGAAAACAGATGGCTAAAATTACCTTGGCAGCACAATGTTTCTTGTAGATATCCATCTGCTGTCTTATTTGATATTCCAAATCAGAGATTTGAGCCTGCAACCATGTCCAACAGCAAATGATGGCTACTCTCTCCATCACCCACTGGCACTCTGCATGATGACATCTGGAAAGCAAGAGTTTGCTTGTGCTTATTGTTTAACACTAAAAACAATCTGTCAGAAATTTGGGAACAATTTCACTATTCAAAAGTGATTAAGAGTTTGTGGTGGATACAGGACAAATGAGTTGTTTGCCCTTGCAAAATCTAAAGATATCCAGCCTTAACTTGCAACTCTGTGCCCAGGAGAGAGTGGTCAATCCAATTCTTCAACTATGTAACACAATATATTGAAAGGGATCAGGTATCATTATTTTGACTATCACAAACCAATGCAGGAGCCCAGGTCTTTCTAGATAAGCACAGAAACCACTTCAGTCCTCTGCAACTTCAGGGGGTGAAGAACACCACCACCAAACAACTTCACCATAAGAACTACTTGAAGGTACAGACTACCAGCTTGTGCTGCCGACCACAGAGCAGGACTAGTCTGTATTTGTGACACTCCTCAGAGCCACTTGGCTAACAAGTTCTTAAAAACCTCTACTGATAGAAATCCCATCTGCCCTTCAGGAACAACATCCTCATCTCTAAACTGCAGGAACATGGATTTGATGGATGAACCACTTGGTGGATAAGGAATTAGCTGGAGAGCTGCACTCAAGAGTTGCAGTCAACGGCTTGATGTCCCAGTGCAGACCAGTGAGTGCTGTCCCTCAGGTGTCAGTGTTGGGACCAGTGTTGTTCAACATCTTTGTGGGCAACAAAGGATTGAGCAGTGCAACAAACTCAGTATACAAATGAAATCTTTATATGTACCTTACTGAACCTCTCAAATGCAGAGAAGTCCCCAGAACACCCAAACAAATACAGTATGACATAATTAGAGTTTTAAACCCCAAATTTCCTCACTGTCAGTGCTTTTCAGATTCTAGTTGTACAGAAAAAGATGAAAATTTGAAATACAAAAGGTTTATGAGTAACAACAGCAAATTATTAGTACCAAATTCTCTTGGAAAGAGTGATAAAACAAATTAGATCAGATACCAAGCATTCTGAAAGAAATTCAAAACAACCTGTGGGAGCATTCATATGACTAATTAGCTAAATTCATAACACATTTATTGTTATCATTATGCAGTTGTCAAGAACACACACGTTAGTATCTTTGAAATATCACAGCTTCCCACAGCCTGGATAATAATTGCTATTCTTTAGCACCAAAACCATTACAGTTTGGGTAACTGTCAAACACATTTTTCTTTTTTTCCCTGGAGAAAAAGTAGCAACCACAGAGGTATTAAAAGAAGTCACATGGAAATTCAGTTCGATTCAACCGACATATGAGGTAAGTGACATAGTACAGAGCTGCTACTTAACAGGAGAATCAATTTTCCAGTGCATTAACGGGCAGCACATTTCTAGGGTATTACATGAGAAGAAAAAAAAAACACCCAGACAAATATATAAAGTCACTTAGTTATCTCATACTTTTAAATTAAGGTAGCAAGCTTCTCCATTTCATGCACATACAGTTCTGGAGAGCATCTGAAGAGCAACCATGCAAAACATAATGAAGTAGTAACCCTTTGGAGAGTAATTCATGTAAGGATTCCATTCTAGGACAACTAGCACCAATTTGGTTAGCTTCTTTCTATTAACATTACCCCAAACCAGCCCTATTCTGCCTTTATTTTTCAAACCGGGTCCAAACTTTATCCTCTCCTTCCCAGTCACATTGGGAAGTCTAACAAATAAAATGGTTTCTTCCTTCGAACCTAACCTCCCTCATATCTTTAAACCAAACTGGATACAACAGCAGTATGCATTACAAGATAAACTGTGAACATCTGATAAATATTTCAGAGAAGCCTAAAATGGTTTGGGTTGTGAAGGGACCTTAAACATGGGCAGGGACACCTTCCACTAGACCAAGTTGCTCCAAGCCCTGTCCAACCTGGCCTTGAACACTGCCAGGGATGGGGCAGCCACAGCTTCTCTGGGCAACCTGTGCCAGGGCCTCACCACCCTCACAAGGAAGAACTTCTTCCTCAGATGTCGTCTCAATCTCCCCTCTGTCAGTTTAAAGCCATTCCCCCTTGTCCTGTCCCTACCTGCCTTTGTTAAAAGCCCCTCTCCAGCTTTCTTGTCAGTCCCTTTAGGCACTGGGAGCTGCTCTAAGTATTTTTTATTTCTGACTTAATGCATGCAAACCCAACACTAAAGAGGAGGCACCATTAAAGCACCTACGGTAAAGAATATTTGGTGTACAAGTCTTTAAGGGGGGAGGGGAGTGAAGAAAAGTAAAAACTCGAGAGAAAGACAAGGAGATGAACGCAAGATGAAATCTCCCATCCCTGATGCCTTCGGACCGACCCCACCGCTTTGCCCGGCTCTCCAGCCGTCTCCCCACCGCCCCGCTGTCCTCCGGGAGAAAACCGGAGATACGAGACTGCAGCCACGAGTGAGTCGCAGCCGCCGTTACCCCGGCTCCTCCCGCCTTCCCCGATCCCTTCCGCCAGGGAAGGGTACTACGGAGCCGATCCCTCTCGAAGACACGGGGGTCACTTTCGGGTTTAAGGATCGAAGGGGGGAACCGCAGGAAAAGGTTTTTTCTCACTGTTTTATGACAAAAAAAAAGGCCGATATTCATAGGCACTTCGCAAAGCGATGCTTTAGGCTTGCATAACCCTAAAGCGCACGTTTGAATGGCCGGACTCCTCCATCAACCCCGCAAACGCCACAGTAAACACCCAAGAGGCGCCTCCCCGGGGAAGCGCCGCAGCAGCCCGTACTCACTGTGGGGCCTTTCCCCTCCGCCGCCCGCCCCGCTCTCCACGACGGAACCGCCCCAGCCGCCGCTCTCCGACGCCCTGCAGCGCCCTCAGCCGACTCCACAGCGCGACCTGGCGGGCCTCAAAGCTGCTGCCGCCGCTGCCGTTCAGGGGGGGACAGAGCCGTGCCTCAGGACCGGTACAGGAGCCTCCCGGGGCCGACCGGCGCCCCGCGCTTCAGCCGCAGGGCGGTACGCAGGCGAACACCAGCCCCCTAAATCCGCTCCTCCCGCCGCCGGCCGCCCATTGGCTGCTGGAGCACGCCCTCGCTGCGCCAACCAACCAGAAATGGTAAACAGTGCCGGCACGTGCTAGGGGAGGAGGAACAGTGAGGGTGACAGGCTGGGGAGCCAATCATAACTGTCAACCCTCCCGCCTCCTTCCCCGCCGCGCCTATATAACTCCTCGGAGGTGGCCGTGTCTCTATACTGAGGGACGCAGGGGGTATGGCCGGTACTTGTTCCTGGAGCGGCACGGTTGCGGCTGCACCGGTCGCTCGGACACTGAAGGCATCAGGCAGTCAGAAGTCAACCCTCGGCCTAGCTGCACGCCCGGGCAGGGTGAAACAAAGAACACATCCATCCAGTCCAATGGCCTGCTTCCTCTGCAGAGCCCTTGCTCCACCCTCCATCTATTTTATATGGTAATCCAATTATAAAAGTGTCTCGGTGATTAATACAGCCAAGTAATGAAAAGTCAACATTCAGCCAGCTTCCTGAGGGCTTTCCATTGTGTCTGGGCATGAAGGAAGGAGGTGCCCATGCTTGCAGCAGTGAGAGGAACTGGCTTTCCACAGCAGGTAGTTTGCAAGCATCTTCTGAACAGAATTCTCAGTTTTGGTCATTCAGAATAATGGGCAAAATTGGGAAAAAATCAATAATAATAATAATAATTAAAAGCTATAACTATAATCCCTGATCGCAGTGGGCCTCTGACCATCTAGTCAGGGAAAGCCTCCTTTGCCAGAGGCTGTGTGACAAGCAGCCACAGTCAAAGCCAACACCTCGGATACATCGTGGTTTACTGTATCTAGTCTCTTTTAGCCAGCATCTTCCTGTGTCATCTTTTTGTAGTTTTCTGTAAAATAACACTGTGGGGTAGGATACTTAGCTAAGCAGGGTTAGCATGACAGTACCAGGAGAGCAGTATTGTATAGGCAATAACACCTGAAAACAACACAGAGAAGTTGCCAGGAGCTCCCAAAGCACAGAGACCACCAACAGAAACACTAAGGCTGAAGAAACAATGCTTTTGTACATGCTCATCAGAAGGCGGGATGTTTAAAGAAGCTTTTTGAAATTTAAGAAGTTATTTGAAATTTTATTGAAAATAGCTATTGTACCCTATAATGTTATATTGGGGGAGTCTGTTAATGTGATACGTAGCAGATTGAGAACATAGTTTCTAAAAAATGTTAACATCAGATTTAATATTTCTGCCACAGTGACAAGCTAAAAGCAACACTTCAGAATTTAATGTCAACAACTGTTTCATTTGCCCACACAAAACCTTTTCCCAAAGGTTTACGGTACAGCTGCAGCCAGAGAGATAGTGTTGTTCCTGGTTGTATTTTCAGGCTAATGTAATCCAGAAGAAAATTGTATCCTTTATAACAATTAAGACCACAAAAAAGGTGCCTGAGACAAGGCAAAGCACGGAAAAAGAAGAAAAAGAGCATTTAAGAAGGTAAAGAGGAGGGTTTTTTTCCCCAAAAATCCTTAATGAGCCAGTCCTCTTCCAAGGAATTAAGATTTTTCTAATACTAGTGTTTAATTGGGAAGAGATTATAAAGGTACTTCATACAGTGAGACATCACTGGTTGTTTTATAACTATTTCATAGCGGGGGCTAGGGGGAAATACACACATTTTCTTGACCAGCCCAGAACTTGGCACATGTAACTTGTTTTACTATCCCAGAATTACCTCAATCCTGTCATGTCTCATCACAAGAGATATAAGGAGATATTGGAAATGAAAACATGGAGTTTCATATAAAAAATTAAAACATGATGTATTATCTGCTGACAATCCAGTCTGACAACTACCTTTAGAGGCATTTTTTATGTTTTTTTTTAGCAGCTTGACTGCACAATTTTCTTCCACAATTCTTGCACTTAATTTAAAAAGCAATTTATCAGTTTGCTCCAATATCTCTTTTTGTGACATTTAATGTTATCAAGATTACCAGCAGCTTTAAAAGGTATAGCAGAAAACTTTTAACATCCTCCTTCACAACAGAGAGGATTAGGAAACAATCTTTCTTGGTAGTGCTGTTGATTACAACTAGTGTATGATGCCAGACAGACGTTCCTTTCTTGGGTTTGTGATTCTTCTTCTTTCTTTTCTTTTAAACCAGTTTCCTGTTTCTTGTGTCTTTAAACTTTATGTTTTGTTGTTGTTCTTTTTAACAGTGTCAGTGATTGGCTCATCAAATTCCATCTCAGAAGTTAAATTTTTCTTATACATTGCTGTTGGTCTTTGTTTAGTGGTTTCAGTAGAATCTAACCTTTCCTGAGTTATTGAGTTATTAAATAATTGTCTGAGTCAAAGGAGCTCTTGAGGTAGGCTGTTTAACTAGATCAATTTTCTTGCTTCTCCGCCTTTTTTTTTGGTAGTTATGCCCACTTTCTCAACAATGTGGTTTCTGTAAGTCATAGAATCCTAGAATCCTAGAATGGTTTGGATTGGAAGGGACCTTAAAGACCATCCTAAGAAAGCTTGAAATAAAATGGGAATACTTTTTCTCAGTGCTACACTGTTTTTCAGTATCCTCCAGGTACTGGGACAGAAAGAGAAGCAATTGGCCTGAGCACTTCTGACAATGAGTTTCTAAAAAGCTGACATTAACATAGTATTAGGCTCTTTGTCTTTAGGACTACAAGTATAACCACAGGCAGAACAGTCTGAGCAAGTCTAACATAGTGGGGTCATAAAGGTGTTAGATCTTAAAAGGTCTACAAAGAATATCAGCCACTCAATTAATTGAATGAATATAATAAATGTGTTGTAATAAAAGACAGTAAATGAAAATCAAATCAAAAAGGATATTCTCTCAGCATTATAAGGCTTCATTGCTTGTACTAGTTGAAAACATGAAACAGTTTTCAGCCTCAAAAACCAGAATATTTTGTGTGTGTGTACTTTTATGTGTCTGTTTTCATATAGAATTTCCATGATTTGTTAGGAACATCATTTAGGAAAGAGATCTATCAACCAGACATGTCTCTATTGTCATTTAAGCACAGGGATGTCTTTATTTCCTAAAGCAGCACTGTCACTTAGGTGGTGCTGACCCTTTGGCACCTCTTCTGAGAACTTTTATAGTTGCTACGTAGTTCCAAATAAACTTACTTTTTTTTTTTTTTTAATGCAGAGATACCGAGTCCTCCTATGGAAAGGAAGAGTAAAATCAGCCCTTTCCCACATGCACTGCTATAGGCTCAAGCTGTCCAAACACAATTATCCAGCAGGTTTCCTGGTTTTTGCACTCCTTGCTGTCAGTCGTACAGCTGATGGTGAAGGGATATGGGCAGAAGAGAGGTTAATACAGGAATGACACTTTAGGAGATATGGCAGGCAAAATACATGGATTTTTAGGTGTCCAGATAAACTATGGCGAGTGGTGGATGGGGCAGGAATGCAGTGAAGAGCTGTACTGGTTGTACAACAATTTGGTTACTAGAGGGCAACACACAGGAGACTGTTTCCTGTTAGTTTTGCTGGATGGGGTACTTTAAGTTGTGGGGTTTGGGTTGGTTTCTTTTTTCAGAACAGAACTAGATTAACAGATAAAGCTTGGGAACAAAGAAAATTCAAAATGCTGCTCATGGTTTTTATCTTAATTTTAAAGTTACAAGGATGTTAAAAATACAGTTAAAACCTGTAAAAATACCATTAAAATAACTGTAAAATCTGTAAATACTGTAAACAACTGTATATACTAAAACCCCCGTTAAATACAGTTACAACTGTATTTAGATCTAAACTCAGCCTTTGTGGCATCTCTTGGGTTACTTGGAAAAGAGAGCACAAAATAATACCACTAAAGATATTATCATCAGTAGGAAGCAAGTAAAGAACTATAATTAAATGATCTTGCTTTAGATGGCTTGACATATTCTCTACAAAGTCATTGTATTAAAGCAATTTTCCATTCTAAACCCCCAGAGATGAATTGTTTTGCTCATTACTTAACAAAAAGATGCCCTTGGAATCATTCCGAAGGCTTTTTAAGCTAAACTGGTAATAATGGCAGAAGTTACCCTTCTTAACACTTTCTTTTATTATCCTTGTTCTGATCTGTACACACTGCAGAGGGAGGAAGGTCACCCACTAACATTTCAGCCTTCATAGTCCACAGAAATAATTTTACTTCAAATTCCATCTTCTGACTAAAGGTGCAGTAGCTGGAGACCCCAAAGCATCAGCTAGAGACATGAATTTCCTCGATTCTTTGCCACTTTCTCCTGTCCCATATGCATACTGTCTTACTTTGGCTTTTTCTTCTGCAAGCAGGCAGACAAATTAGGGGAAATTCCAGTTTGACACACTCTTGCCCTGAGCTGACTTCTTTTCCATCATGTTTTGGTTCGTGTCCTTTGTACAGCTGACATGAAGACAGCTGTGGCCTGCAGCCCACAGTGAGAAATAGCTAAATGCAGTAAGCTTAAATCATCCCAGGCATCTTAGCAGTTCCCTGGGAAAACAAGAAGCTGTGGCTGCCCCGTCCCTGGCAGTGTTCAAGGCCAGGTTGGACAGGGTTTTGAGCAACCTGGTCTAGTGGAAGGTGTCCCTGCCTGTGGCAGGGGGGTGGAACTGAATGACTTTTAAGGCCCCTTCCAATCCAAACCATTCTGGGATTCTACAAAAAAAAGCTTTTATGTAGCAAGAATGTTTTAAAAAATTATTTTAATATCACCAAATCAGAGCTTTTATTGGGATTAGTACTTGGAAAGGTTTATTTTATAAATACATGGATGATTAAAAAACTCACAGTGACTAAAAAGGGACAGAAAACACAAGTGAAGAACTTTGTGTGCAAATCAGCTGTTGGGTGGTAGTTCCTAAAACTTGCATCAAAACCACATTGAGTTTAGCATTCAGTTACCACACAGAACTTAAGACATTAACATTTTAAGCCTGTCTTTTCCCCCATTTACCTTGCTGTGTTCACACTGCTGGTGAGTCCATACTATGGTGGCAACTCATAAATTAAGCTCCCACACTGCTTACCATTAACAATGCTCACAACTGCACCCACGCAACTTCAGCATTTTGCAGAAAGCAGGATGCCTTTTACTCATGGCTGTGGGGAACCCAAGTGGAGGAACCGGGCCTTGCACATTCCTCCCGTTTCAGCTTCTGATGGCAGGGAAAAGCTGGGGAAATCTTGTAAGACTTCCACGCTGTTTTATGGGTTGCCACTTATATCTTTGGGCACTGTCTGGAGTGTTTAATAGGTGATTATTACAATCTGGGGCTTAGTAACACAGGGCACAAAGGCTGCTTCTTTTTGCTTACACTAGGTTTACTCCAACGAGCAGCAGTGATGAGCCTTGTCCTGCTTTGGAGAAAGAACTAGCCCAGTCCAGTTTCAGCCCATAGTAAGCCTACTCTAGGACAACGAGCTCCTGCACCGGGGGCACTCAGCAGATCCAACTAACCAGTGAGTATTTAAGAATCAGGAGTAAGTTTCTACCTATAGATACATACAGTGAGTCAGTTCCATATTTACATGGTCGTTAAGGTTGGTGGCTGCTTAGTATATCGATGCATTAATGATGCACGTGGCTTCCCCTTAATCGGGCAACAGGGCCAGCAGCTCCTGCTGTGGAGCTCACTCCACCGCCGACAGTATCCCACCGCCGCTCCCGCCCGGTCTCCCGCCGGGGAGGCCCAGACTCACGCGAGGGGCCCGGTCCTGCTGCCCCACGTACACCCTCATCTCCCCGAAGGCCTCCAGCTCCGGGAAGTTAAGTGGGGGCTGGCACCGGCCGTCCCTCCCCTCGCGGCCGCGGACCGCCAGCGCCGCGCTGAGGCAGAGGAGGCGCCACGAACGGCCGCTGCCAGTGGCGGTGAGGCCGGCGGGAGCGCAGTGGCGACGGCAGCGGCCGGAAGCCGCCGAAAGGGCCGGGCTGGGCAGCGGGTTACGGCAGCTACAGAGACGCAGAAGGCCCCACCGCTCACAGGCGACAGCCGTTGCCTTGGGGACAGGACAGACCCCACCCCGTGCCCGCCTCACACTGGTGCCTCTCTCAGTTGGGGAGGTTTCACATCCGGGGAGAAAAAGCCGGCGGTGGGAGCGGGGGGTGCCCCGGAAGCGGATTGCGGGGGCTCTTGGGAGTTGTAGTCCGAGTAGTGGCCGACCGGCGCTAGAGAGTTGGTTGTGAGGAGGTCGGTATCGGGGAGCGGGACCGGCGCTCCTCCGCCCGGGGAGACTCGGGTCACTCGGTGCGTGGCGGAATCGCGGCTCGGAACGCGCGGTCGAGGCCCGGGAGGGACAGCGGCCTGAGGAAGGGCGGCGGGAGGAAGGGGAAGAAGGGGGAGGATGGCTCCGAGTCGGAGCCCGGGCGGGAGACGGCGGCGGGGCGACCGGTAGGGCTAAGGCGATGTGCCGGGCGACAGCAGCGGGACCGAGCGGCGCGGAGCCCCGGGGCACGGTGGGGGGCGGTGGCCGAGCCCGGGCGCGGTGCCCGCCCAGGGGGTGGGAGTCTCGGCCTGAGGGGAGCCCCGGCCCGCGGGAAGGGGCGGGCGGGGGCCTGGGCCTGCGCGGCCGGCCGGCGCGGAGCCGGGCGGGGTGGCCGGGGATGCTCCGCCGGTGGGGCACCGGACGTGTGCGGGGCGGGGGCGCAGGCTGTTGACTGGTGCCGCCGCGGGGACCCGCAGAGCGCATCCGACCGGCCGAGCTCTCGGGCGCCTCTCCTCTCGGGGGCTTGGGCGAGCGGCCGGCGGGGACAGCTCCGGCTGGAGGGGTAGCGGAGCCCCTGTTCGGGAAACGGCTTGGGGAGCTCGGCTCCTGGGCTTTCCCCTGCTTTCTTCGTGAGCGCCATAGAGGAGTCTTCGCTGCAGTTACAGAGCTGTTCTTCGGCATTGCTCACAGCCCTTTTCTCTCCCCTTACCTTCCTGTAACATGCTTTTTTTGTCACTATTGGCACCATTCCCCCCCCCCCCCCCCCCCCGTGGTCATTTAAACCATCACTCTGGGTCACCTGTTTAGTCCACAGCACTTGGTCTTGGGAGTAGTGGGTGCCTAAGAGCATCTAAGTGCCCAGTCCTACCTCTAGCACTTAATTATTCCTTCTTCCAACTCGTCAGTAATGAAAGTCTTACAGAATCTGGATTGGTAACGAGAGGTTTCTCGCATTACTTCTTCAGCCCAAAGAGCTGAAAGTCAAGCTTTTGCCTTTCATGACCCCCAGGATAGGTGATCCTTGGGGTGAAGGATATGTACGACAACACAGTTTCTTCTTTGTTCTCATGACAGAGTACTCAGGGCTATACTTTTTTTGTACATTGCTGGAATATCCACAGTAGGCAATGACCAGAAATTCTGTGATACTGCATCTTGATGTATTTTTCCTGGGGTGTGGTTTCTCTTCATACACACTTGTAGCTGTTTTCAAATGGATCAAGGAAATCCAGCAAAGACCTAGTTCCCAGGCCTCTGAGATTTTATCCAATAGTTTCCAGTGCCATATTCACTGGTTCAACTCTTTGCCTTTGCAGTATGAGCATTAAATCTAACGCTAACAAACTTTTTGTGTCTGTTTTGCCATCTGGGATTCTAGTATGGTGCCAAGTACAAGGCATGAGTGGCTCTGCAGTTTGATGGTGTCATTTTGCATGGTTGATTCTTTTTCCAGATGAACTGTTGCCTTGTCTGTAAGAATCGTCATGGTCCACTTCTTCATAAATCCAGTATCCCATGAGGCCCCACATCTCTCTCCTGTCATCCAAGCCTGACAAGATAGGTTTTCAATCTTCCAATGTGTCCCCTGTACAATGATGTCCATGCATCCCCTTCATTTCTATGAATGGTGAAGCAGCTGCCATAGTTGGACACCTTTTATATTTTGGTATCAGGATCTTGAGCAACAAAACCCCTGGGGTTTCCACCAGGCTGCTGGCTGTGCTAAAAACTGGTTCCCATTTTGGGATCCTCTGTGTTCAGATCCATGGGATCCGGGCCTGAGTAATCTGTTGATGCTACGGCAGGGTCTGATCTCTTAATGACCTGTACCTTAAACTTAAGCTTGTCTGTCCAAACTCTTCTCTCTGTGCTTTGAATGTGTTCTTACTGGGTGGTCCAGCTTGAAGTGCTCAAATTCCTCCCTGTGATCAGTAAGGGATCTCTCACCAGTAGGATTCATGGGCCTACCATGAATCGTTTCATCTCTTTGAGCCTCTGTTCTCTTCCCTGTGCTGTCCCTGTGCCCCCCCACCCCCCACCTGACTCTTTTAGCTCAGGACTGTTACTGATTGCACGGTAAGGGTCCTGTCTCCACAGGGTGTCTACAGGCACAATTATGAATAACAGTTTTGTTGGCATCTTGCTGGTCATTGGGGGTCTTGGTTGTTAATCTTTTACACTCATCCATGGAGGGTTTTCAATTATTTTGTTCTTGGTCTTGAGCTGAAAAGACCGTTTTCTTCAACTTCACCTTGCAGTTATTTTTGGAAGTGCCCTTCGGTCTATCCCAGTGCAGGTGAGATGTTCTTTGTGCTTTGCCACTGATTCACACTCTATAGGTAAGGTGTGCAGTTTATCTGCCTGAACAGTACATTGCCCCTGGAAGCTATTGTAAACTTCCCTGCATTCTCTGCAATACACTGAGTCTGGCTGCAAGCAGCTTCCCCATTTTTTGTCATGCTTAAAAATCTGGGAGGAAGATGCAGCCAATACTTCTGTTACTTACATTTAAGAATCTGTTGCAAATTTCATAGAATCCCAGAGTGGTTTGTGTTGAAAGGGAACTTAAAGCTGATCCATTTTTAACCCCCTGCCATGGGCAAGGACACCTTCCACTAGACCAGGTTGCTTTAAGCCCCATCCCACCTGGCCTTGAACAATGCCAGGGATGGGGCAGCCACAGCTTCTCTGGGCAACCTGTGCCAGGGCCTCACCACCCTCACAGGGAAGAATCTTTGTAAGATCTTCCTGTAATATCTCATCTAAGTCTCCCTTCTGTCAGCTTAAAGCCATTCCCCCTTGTCCTAACTTCAAAGTGCTCAAGGATTTACTGTTTTGTGTTGAGGTGATATTGGACTCATATAATTTGTCCAAAATAATGTTGGCTTTAAGATGGTTTTTACCTAGACTGTGATGATCCCTACATGAAGGGAGCACCACAGTGCTATGTGATCTGTTTTCTGTACTTTCAGTTTGCATTCCTCCCATGACTTTGCTCCATGGTTGAATGCTTCAGCCTTAAGAATCTTGCTCGACTACCACAAAAGAGTTTTCTAACTTTGTTCCGTGTGGTGAGTTAGTTATATGAGGGATGTTTTTCTCTGCCAGCCTTGATAATTACTACAGCATGTATGGTTTATCATTTTTAAACAAGCCAAATAACTGTGGTTTTGTTTATTCAGTCATTGGAAAATGGAAAGTGTAGACTTGTCAGCCACAGCCCATTCGCTTTCATGTGCCTGTGGGGAGGTGACTTGCTGAACAAGGTGTCATGTCCAGAGTTCTCTTCCAAGAGTGCTGTTATTTTAGGCCTTGTTTGCTGTTGTTGAAGTAAACAGTAATCTTGCCCTTGATTAAAGTGAAAGTGAATTATTTGAAAGCATAATAATTGCAGGATATTAATTGTGTGCGCAGGAATAGCCATTAGTTGAATAGTTAATGTTAACTTTGTGTAAATGAGGAGCCTCACCTGTCTGATCCAAGTTGCTTAGAAAATCCTTATTACTCTCTTATTAAGAGTGCCTAAAATGGATTTAATATTTGGCATGACAGATGAAAGACCCTAAATCAGAATTGATTTTTTTTTTTGAGTGAAAGCTATCTAAGAAAGAAATTAAAATAGGAAGCTTAACATAATTTCAGCAAAGAACATTATTAAAAGCACATATCTCCTCCTTCTGTTTTTATTTAAAAAGGGGCAATAATCACAGAATCACAGACTGGAAGGGACCTTAAAGATCATCCAGTTACAGTTCCAACCCCCTGCCATGGGCAGGGACATCTTCCACTAGGCCAGGCTGCTCCAAGCCCCATCCAGCCTGGCCTTGGACGCTGTCAGGGATGGGGCAGCCACAGCTTCTCTGGGCAGCCTGTGCCAGGGCTTCACTACCCTCACAGGGAAGACCTTCTTCCTCAGATCTCATCAAAATCTCCCCTCTCTAAATTTAAAGCCATTCCCCTTTGTCCTGTCCCTACCTGGTCTTGTCAAAAGCCCCTCTCCAGCTTTCTTGTCAGCCGCTTTAGATATTGGAAGGCTGCTATAATGGCAGTGGACTACCTACTTCTGCCATTTTGACTTAGGAAGGTTTTAAAAGCTTACCTCCAAATCAATACTCTACAGAGACAAAGCACTTCTAAAACCAACAGACCAGTAGTTGGGAAGATGCTTCCTCCCTTTGAGCACAGAGCAGCCACTTCCAATGGGATAGCAAATAGTATGTGCCCTGTCAGGTGAACCAGGATATAAACACTAATGTGAAACCTGTTGAGGGCAATCAGCTTTGTGCTAAAGACAGGTACTTTCAGAAGCACTATGCACTTGAAACATCTGAAAGGAAATAGTAATTCTAATTCCCTGTTTCTTCTTGCTACCTCTTGCTTCTCTAGGAATCACCCTTTTCACTGTGATGGAGATGTTCTCGCTGAATTCCCTGAAAGGTAAGGACCAGAGACAATCTTCAATTCAACTCTTGTTTATTTTTTCTTTGTTTGGAGCTTTAATACTATAGCAGATTGATGAAAAAAAGAAATCATTTGTAAGAATTACACTGGATAAATGAGAGGTTTGTCCTACAGATGGCTTTGTCAGACTTCCAACTCAAGGCATTCAAGCCAAACAGGGAAGTTAAGGTGACAGTACTTGAACTAGTGATAGCTGTGATGCTTAGGATGTTGATTGTTACGTCTGATCCACTTTATTTCTGAGGGGAGACTGACAGTGTAAAACCGGGGTGGTGGTTGGCACTGACATAACCACAATTTTGCCTTGGTTAGTGTAGCACTGGAGTTAAGTGTGGCAGGAGTTAAAAGTGTTGCAGATGAGCTCTGTTACAGTGAGTACCAGAGTATTTCAGGAAAGAGCAGAATTTGGGAGGGGAGGAGAACTGGTGTGTTACCTAGTGGCTGACAATGTAGACTTGTTTGCTATTTAGCTTAAAGTAAAGGCTTTTTTCTTCCCCTTTCAATTTTACCCTCCTAAAGACACCTGCATCTCTTTGTACCAGTTCAGTAAGTGCTTTGATGTCTGCATACTTCAAATATCTGTTAACTATTATGCCCTTTTTTCCCATGTCATTCCTTTGCCAACCTCTTTCTTTCCATCCTGTCTCCTTAAGAAACGCTCCAGTCACTGCCTGTTTTTGTTTCTTTTATCATTCTTTTCCAAACTCTGTTATTTGGCCTTAAAATAAGGGACATAGAATGGAATAAAATATCTCGGCTACGGCTGAACTGGTGGTAGATCACTGCTTCCCGTTGCAGGGAAGTAATGCTTTTGCGTTAGCCTTTGGGAAGACAACAGTGTATCAACCACTCTTGTAACGCTGCCATGGGAGTGAGTCACCCGTATCGTGGGTTCCATATGTAAAAGACAAATTCCCAGAAAGCTTTATATGTCCAGGGCATTAATTATGTACAAAGTAATTTTAGTTGGGGAATGAATAAAACCCCTCTCATCTTGTCAAATAGAGTGACCTGGAAAGAGAGAAAATGAAAACTCCCTGTGCAGACTAGTGGTTTGTCATGACCAGGCTGGGGCTGGGACTCCTGGTGCTCTAACACTTGTACTCTGAGGGAAAAGGAAGTCTGGAACGTACTGTGGCTTGTTAACAAGCTTCTGTGTAGTGCTGATACTTCTGTAGAGGCTTGGCTAGAGAAGATGAGTTAACCCCAGCTCATCAAGTGAGCCTGAGCTGGCAAAGCTGGGGAAGGTGGCTTGAAGCGATTATATGCTTTTTAACGCTCATCTATGCAAAATAAAGATATTTGTGTTATGTGGAGCCTGCAACTTCTGGAATTTTTTAATAAATTGAGTCAACTATTTGTTCTGTGCCTGTAAGATGATTTTTATATTTTTAACCGTGACAAACCACTAGCCCTGCTCACAACTTGCTTTCTGGGTCCCAGCACACTGGATGCCTTTCAGCATCCTTTCCCAGATTTATCATTCCCACTGACTGTCCTTCCAAGATTTTCCCCAGACACGTACTTCTCTTACCTGTTTCCTTTTGTTTTGCTTTTAATCATTGTGGTCTCCAACCATGGTTTTCATCTCCTTAGGGCTCTTGTTACCTTTTGAGTTTCTTCTCTGATGTTCACAACTTGAACCAGCTTAGTAGCTGTGATAATTATCTTTCTTCTTCACTGCTGGATGGCTTCTTGCCTCATCTAGATCTTGAGAAAACACTAAATAAACCAGCAGCTCTGACAAATTAAGTTGTTTCATGGTAGATATATCTACCCAGAAGAATGTATTAATGTTCACTAATACTATTTCCAGCCACCCTTTCTTTCTAGTCCTTCTTGAAGCTTTTATTTCCAAACCAACTGAAGTTTATTTCTGAAAGTAAGAGTTGGTGCTGTGAGCTATCAAAAGATTTGTGTATAATTAATTTCTTTAAATTGGGTGACTTGTCTAACAAGATTGATATCTTTTTTAGGACCAGTGCTCTTAAAATTTGTAATTTTTATAACTGTAGTGCCAGAATAACTTTCATGTCTTTTAAAAAAGATGTGTCTTCTGGTGCTGCTTCAAGATCTGGGGTTTTGTTTGCTTTTGGTTAAATTTAGCTAAAAAATAATTACACAGATAATCCCTGCCTAATTCACAGGGGTTCTAAAGTGTGTTGGAAAAATGTGGATTTGGTGTTGTAAGATTGTTTTATTTTGAGTGTTTATGTGTGCTCCTTCAAAGTTGCTTTTTATACAGGGTTTTATTTGATAACTTGCCACTTCTTGAACCTCTTCTTGCGGAATACAGTGTTTGTAAAACACAAGTGGTAAATTGTTATTTAATCCCTTTGTGCTTCTTGAAGGTTTCTCCTTCTGATTGAAAAACAATCAAATACCCCCCAAACAACTCAAAAATCCCCTTTTTTCATCACAGCAGTTAAACATCCATTCATTTTTGGTTTACACACAGAATATTCACCAAGTAACAAGATATTTGACATAAAGCTGATACTGTGGTTTAAAGACACATGCAGCTGGTAGTTCCAGGTGTATGTTGCAGCAAGAGATAATAAAATTTATACCTAAATTGCTTAGAAAAGTAATTCAGACTTTAAAAGTTAATAATAAAAAATCCTGTAGTGCCTGAATTTCATCCAGCACTACAGCCTGGAGAATTTTATGCCTGGGATACAAAATAATTTGGATAGAACCAAGTAGCAGGGCAGTTGACTTGAAGTAGGGAAAAATGTGAGATGGGATGGTGCTGCCTGCTGCCTGATTGACTTTTTAGTGTTAATCTCACACATTTTTAAACAATGGGTTGCAGCAATCTTTAGCAACATACACTTGAACATGAATTACGTTGTCTGCCTACGTGTGCATTAGGGTGCAGGTGGGGTGCATGTAGAGCTTAAGATATGAAAAGATGTCTTAACCTGAAACAACTTGCAAGTTCCAGAACAATTCCTGAATTTCCCTTTCTTGCATTCACTTGTATAAAAGCAATCAGAAAGATCACTTGACCTGTAAATGAGCAAGGATTGCAATAAGCATGTGCAGGAGTGGAGCTGAGGGCAACCAAACACTGTTGAAAGCATAACAAAAATTGCATGTGTGGGTTTTTCCCCCCCTCTAATTAGAGAAGGTTAGTAACGATTCCAAAATAAAATCCGTGTTTGGAGGAATGGTCAAGTGGATTGTGTTTGCGGCATCATCACAGGCTGCTCAGATCTTGGAGCAAAGGACTTGTCTTCTTGTGGTAATGTTTCTTTGAGCGTGTGTGAAGACATCCTATTTTCGGGGGGGTATGGGGGGTGGGTGGGAAGGGCTACGAAACAGCTACGAAACACCCACAAAACCCTTTCAGGCGACTTGCATAGCATTTGATGGATCCTTCATGCCTGAGCACACGTTTTGACTTGCTGTGTTGTTTCCACCTGACGAGCACATGTCAGGAGGACGAACAGCTCAAGGCAGGGCTAGTGGAGCTCGATAGTGCAAGTGCAGTTGAGTTTTCAGAAGTGGAAGAAAACGTCTTTTTGCTGGTTTCAAGCCTCAGCACGTAGTGCAGCACTTCACCCCTAACTCCTCCTGCTCTTGGCCTCTGTGTGTTCCGCAGGAACACGAAAGAGGGATCTTTTTCTCGTCCTTTTCCGTTCCTCGGCTTTGTGGAGACAGCTCCCGGGTGGCGTGAGGGGACGCTACCCGGGAACCCTCCACCCGAGGGCTTATCACCCTCCGCGTACAGCTCACGGGGTGCAGGAAGCTCGCCGACGCGAGGTCCTCCCCGCCGCCGGGGGTCGCTGCGGCGCGGCTGCAACTTCTCTGCCGGGGCGCCCTGCCTGAGGCCTACGCCGGACACCCTCAAGATGGCGGCGCTGGGGTTGCTGCTGCAGGCGGCGGCAGCCTGCGGCTCGGCGGGGCCGCTGCGCCTCTGCCGTTGCTACCGGGCTGCGCCGGGGGCGCGCGGGCTCTGCACACGGCTGCCGGCGCCCGAGAGTTCCGGAGAGGTGAAGCAGGAGGAAGAGGCGGGCGCCGAGGAGGAGGTGGACGCCGCCATGGTGAAGGGTGAGCCGGGGGCGAGGCGAGGCGGGGCTGGGGGGAGAGAGGGAGGAACAGGCGGCGCCCCCGGTGTGCGCGGCCCGGCGCTCGGGGAAGCCAAGTCGCGCCGGCCCCGCACGCAGCGGAAGGGAGGAGCGAGCCCCGCTGCCCCGGTGCTGGGAGGAGGGAGCGTGAACGCGCCGTACGTCCCTCCCCCGCTCCCGCGCCTGCAGCCGGGCCGCGCCGCCCGCCGGCCTCCTTCCGCTCCGGGCGGCTGGGCCGCGCCGCATCGGGCCGCCGGCACACCACACCTCCTTCGCTGCCGCCTGGGAGGGGCAACCGGGGCCGCGTCGCGGGCGGGCGGCCATCGCGGGAGAGCGGCCTTGAGCGACCCTGCCCCGGGCAGAGGGCTCCTCGCCGGGATGCGCGGCAAGGGAGAGGAGCCGGCGAGCTGCGGCGGTGTCTGCACGCACGGCTGCGCTGCTGCCGCCGCAGGTAACGGGCCGGCCGCTGGCAGGGGGGCGGGGAGGAGGCGGTCGGTGGGGGCAGCCCGGCGGGGGCAGCGCGGAGAGCTTCGTCGGGCAGCGAGGGCCGAGGCCTTTGTGGCATCTGCGCGGGTCCGCGACGCTCTTTGTTGGTAGGAGAATTGGGTTTCTCCAAAGAAAAGAAAGGGGGTGCGGAGCCCTTCTGCTCAAGGTCGCCGGTTTGAAGCCTGGCCGAGTCAGCCCTGGCCTAAAGTCCTCGCTGCTTCTGATCACCCGCTGTGGCTTGACGCGAGGGAGAAATCAGAACTGATTCTTTGGCTAGAAATCCTGATGGTTTGAGCACGCCCATCGAGCATCCGCTAGGAAAACTGCTCTGCCATCTCTGCAGCAAGTTCCGTTAGGTCAGAGCTGGAGCACGCTGTGGGTGGCTCGGAGCGTTGCTTTATCTGTGTTGCATGTACAAAGGGCTTCGGTCTGGCCTTCCACCAGGTAGGCTTGTCGCCTAAGTGGAAAGAAACGCTGATCGGGATACGGACAGCTCTTGCGAGCACCAGTCCTAGTATTTGCAGCATCCATAAACCCGGCCACCGATGATGTCTCTGTGTAAAGCTTGGAAGATTTATTTTCGCGTTTGAATGTCAGTCCTTCAGCCTGCAGCAGAGCTGGGTGTGAGAGGGCATGGGCTTCAGGTGTTTGAAGGGTAAACATTTTCCTGCAGTTCAGAAGGAATTGTTACATTTTTTTAAAAGAGTATTTGAAAGTATGTTTTGCTGTCGTTTGACAGTTGTAAAAAAACCAAGATTACGAAGGGTGAAGAATGCTTCTAGTTTAGACAGATGTGTAGTTTTGTGCTGGAGATTACTGCATCCAGGCTGTGACTTGAACCACTAGATTTTCCCTTTTAAAGTCACTGTTTTGGTTTGAGTTTTATTTCTTAGACTGTAATCTTACACTTTGGAAATTTGGTTTCTTACGTAAAAACTTTGCCCCATCCTTCTGTGTTCTCTGGTTCCTTCCCACCATCCAGCGTGTTTTTTCTGTTAAAGTATTATTTTCTATCTGTAGTTTCTGAACTCTTTGGGTCTCAGTTCCCTTTTCCTTTCAGAAGCTCTGCTGAGTTTTATCTTGTAGTTCAGAGACAGATAGTCTTTAATTCTTGAATTCAAGCTGTTTAACAGAGCAAATTAACTGACTTATGAAGTAAAAGCTAAACCACCCCAAATTATTGTGTAATGAGCTGGTTCAGGTGTTCCCTGAGAAAAGCAGTAAACCAATTTTTTTTTTTCCTTCCTGCTTTTGTACTTCACTGCACAATGCTTTTTCTAACATGTTTTTTCAGCGAGTACTTAGGTGCTTTTATCTTTGGTTCTCTCATTATTCCAGTCTGTGTGGTGGTTGGACCATGGGAGGCTCTTCTGGTGAGAGGTTAGTGATATTAAAAGATTCGGTTTAGATGAGCAAATAAAAAGTCCTGACATAATCTGCCCTGCGTATGGCTGCTACTTGAACACATACAAATCATTAAAGTTACTTTAAAAATCTACTTCTGAGGGCAAGCTCTAAGCCTTCAGCTCATAAGTTGATATCTTGTTAGCTCTCCTCATTTGACTGCTTTTGTTATTAGCCTTGGAGGCAAACACAGAAAAATCGACTCAGAACTGAGGCCAGCTTAAAAATGCTGGGGTTATGTTTGGATTAGTGTCTAAGGCTTTGCTATGTTGTCCTTGATGGTAGGGTTTTGGAGCAGATTCCGTGATGCAGAGAGCTCATCTGCCAGTTCAGCCAGGTCTGTGGCACTTCTTGCTTGTTACTGAGACTTATGTGATCTTGACCTCTGTTTTGCTGTAGGAAAGATTAATTCAGTTTGCTGTCTCAGTTGCAGAAGCATTGAGGTTGGACTGGAGCTCTGGGTGCTGTGTGGTCTGATTCCTGTCTTGGAGAGTTGATCAGGGCTGTGTCCAACCGAGTCCTCAGTGAATGGAGGTTGGCCGTTGGTCTGACCATGGATGGAGGTTGGCCATCAATCATTCTTGTTCTCTGATGATCTCACTTGCTTTTGAAGAAGCCTTGTCAATTTTACCAAGTTAGAAGTCTGTTCTTGTTTAGGCAAGAACTGCATGCAGATTTTATTGCTGTGTAGCTTGAAAAGAGCCTTGGTCAGGATTCTAGGTGATGGTTTAAAAGAGCCCCAGCCCCCCAAAAGCAGTAGTATTTTGGTGTACTCCAAGCTAAACTGCCAGGTGGAGCCTTCTCTCTCCCTTCTAAGACATGTCTAGGCTAATTCCTTATGAAGTGGATATTATGGGGCCACAGGGCTTTCTTATTCCCTGCGAATTTTTGGTGTGTTAGGAGCATTCTTCACTGACTTGAATTTATTACTGCGGGGGCTAGTATCTTGATGACTGGTGTGTTTAATAGTTTGTCCTTGCTGCTTGTTTGTTGCTTCTCCAGGGAAGAAAATTTGAGGGAAGACAGAAACTGTTTAAGTCCATCTAGTGCTCCTCTGGTTTCACTGAGCAAGACTAGGCCATTTTATGTGCTGTTGTTGCACCTAACAAGTGTCTTTACTGTTTGTCGGATCTTAACTTTACTTTTTATCAGCTCTGTTGGGGTTAATAGCTACAGTTGGGAGTTTCTGTCAGTGGTGCTTGGAATTACCCTGGACTTTCACAACCAAGTTAAGCCAGAGTTAAGCTTTGAGGAACTTCAATGAATTAATTGTCTTCTTTGATAACCCCATTCTGAGTTGTCTGCTATAGGAGGCAGGCTTTTAATATTCCTTCATGATGTTGGAGGTGTGGTTTAGACATCATATGTGGTTCTGGCTTGATAGGAATTGGGTATAAAAATAAACTCTGTTTTGTTTTGGGAGTATTAGGTTCTCCTCCTTGACTGTGCAGGGCTATGACTACCACTAAAATGATTTCTACCCAAATATCCATTCTCAGCAGTGAGAGAACTAAGACACTCTTTGGAGGAAGATGCCAAGAAATCCAATCTGTCAGGGAGGGAAACATTCTGCAAATCCAGTTCTGCAATTTCAGATTGTTTCTTTAAAAACTATGAGTGATGCATGGCTTCATGCAAGATAAAATCCTTTCAGCTCTCAAATTGGGGATAAGAATGGGCTGAGAGTAATCCATCAAGCCTTGAGTCGCTGTTGATACGTCAGATGGTACTGCTGAATATGGCATTGTCAGCTGTGAAGACATTGTGTCTCTGCTAGTAATTCAGTCTGTTCTGCAAGCCAGAACTAGGCTTTGTTTCTTAGAGATCCTGTTCCTTGCTCTAGAATGGATTAAATATTTAGTCTTCACTGAGGAGTCATCTCAGAATGTGAGAAACTGGCTCTGTTGTTAGGTAATTGCATTTTGTTTTTTGGATGGTGTTTAAAAACAACATGTTTATACCTCTGCCTGTTACTTATGATAGAATTTCTCAGATTATTATTTTTGAAAGAGGAAGCAGCTAGAAGCCAAATAATACAGGCTGGTGTCAGAGGGCTTTGTGTGTTGCTTTTTTTTATTTTTAATTTCTCATTTATGAAGTGAATTTAATAGTGCATTTGGGAATTGTGTTACTACTCCTCCCTCCATGCATCCCAGCGATGTGGAAAGGAATAGAACTGCAGACTGCCAAAGCCTTAGTCACTTTTCCAGTTCTCCTGAGCAGGTCAAAGTCTGAACATAGCGGTGCTTGCTGTGTGAGTAGGTAGGAATACTATGTTTGCTGTGTAATTACAGAAAATTGGCTTGTAGTTCTTTGTTAGGCTGAGACCGTTTTCATGCTCTCCTGGCCAATACATAGAAGGTAATTAATGGACAAATAGCATTCAGAAATCAGACTACTTCCTGCCTATTCCCCTGTAATTGTCCAAGGATTTTGCCCATGTATGTGTGAGAAACAGCAGCCGGTGGGTTGTTTGTATTATTCTTTACAATGGGAGATACCATGGCTGAGCATCATGCAGAGAGGAGAGTGGCAGAAAGCCCATTGTGTGTCGCACAGTCTTTTCAGGATCAATACAGTTGAAGGAGATTGAGCAGGCAGCAGGTTTAATCTGTTCATTTTGATGCTGCCCCCTAAATACCAGCTTGTCCTCTATGTACTGGGTTGAAAAGTAATGCCAACTTGAGGCCGTTCCAGCTGGGAGTGAGAATTAGCCAATTGTCAAATTACAATGCGACCTGTCTTCAAATGATACCCAGCTCCCAACAATGTTATCGCGTGCCACGGAGGTTGTATTTCAGCATCTCCCTGTATATGTTAAGGAACCCAAATTCCAGTATTTGGTCCATTTGGGTTCTGAAAGTGGTTTCTCTGAGATTCAGGTAATTTGGAGGAAGAAGCTTCAAAACTGGGTGTCACCAGTAATTACTTTTTTCCTGAGCTCTGGGTCAGCATGCTGTTTTGTTTTTGGTTTTGTTTTTGTTTTGTTTTGCTTTGTTTTTTTTTCTCTTGAGAGGATGATATAATCAGCAGCGTGCTTTTTTTTCCCTTTCTGTTACCCAACACAGTCAGACAAGGTTTGGGCCTGCAGTGGTACAGCATAACTCTTCTGCTTTCCCTGAAACACCTGTGATTTCTCATTCGGTCAACTTTTGGGTGAGCCCCCATAATATATACCCATAACTGCAGTTTGCCTTCACTGAGCAGCCTCTTGATGAGTGTCTGTTCCACATGCCTGTGTTACTGAGCCTCTCTTTAAGTGCTTGCTTTCTTCTCCGGAGCTGGTTATTGTGTATCTTCATTACAGCAACTCCACAGTCAAAGAGTTTTTGGCAAACAGGATGGCAGATCTTGATGATGCTCTCATGAGTGTGACTCTTGGGTCATTATTCCTTGGAGTTCGTAGCTTAATCTGAAATTCCAGATTACGGTGGTACCAGTGATAGTGTGTTGTTGACTTATGATTTAGCTTCCCCTGAATACCCATAGAGAATTAGAAGCTTGTAAAAAGTAGTGCTCAAACCCATTGGTGGCCTGCAAGATCAATGAAGTTCTAACTGCCTGGAGAGCATGCATTTTGCATGCTGAACATAGGATGAGAGGGGCTAGGCTGTGCTTGCTGCTGCTGGAATGGAGATCCCATTCCTCTTTCCTGTTCTCTTGCACTGCTTTTGGTACCTGCAGGACGTGCAGTTGGCTGATTTACTTGTGAGCCCAGTAAAAACCTGAGTAATTAATTTTTCTGGTTTAGCTTTCTGTCAGATCAGGGCTGCCCATGATCTCCCAGTACAGTTGTGTTTGTGCCAGAGCTGGAGCAGTGGTAGTGCCAAAGCCTGGGAGAAGCAGTGTCTGCCCCTCACAGCAGCAGTGAGCTGTTGGATCTGCCTATTTGTGTAGCATAACTACCTCTGGAATTGTTACCACATTAAACTTAATCTGATCTTGCTTGGGCTGCTGCTCAAATAAAGGCTCTTCCCTATAGTGCTGAGTGCAACAGGAATGTGTGTGAGGGCTATGTTAGAGCAGCTTCTTCACCAGCTAAAGCTTCTGGTGTTGGCACCAGGGAGGAGGCTGGAACATGAGGTGGGTGAGATGTTGCTCTGTCTGGGGGCAGTCTGGTTATTATTGTTACTGTTGTTTTCAAATGAGTGATTTGAACTGATCCACTAATATCTCCTTCCTGCAAGGGCTGTAGCCTCATCCATCAGGGCAGGGGATATGCGCTGGCCAGTCCTACCTGCCTCTGGCACTGCTGCCTCTGGCACTGCTCCTCGGTTTCCTCCTTGAGCTGGTTTATGTCCAAAGACCATAGGCAAACTTCTTTCTGGGGGTTCTCTGAGCAGTGAGTGCAAAATCGCATTCCCAGCCTCTAACCAAGCCATCTCAATCAATTCAGGGAGAAGCCTCCAAGTGTTATTTCATGTTACACTCTAGATCCAGCCACTGGTTGAACTTGTGTGTTATTACGACCCTTGATTTAACCTTGAGGTGATACATGTGATTCAGGAGGGGGATGCACTTACCAAGTCTGATCAGAATAGTTACTGCTCAGTTTGTTTTCAATATCAAAGAACAGACACAGAGCTGCTTTTGCCTCCATAAGTGAGGAGACGGCACCAACTCCATGCTTTAATCTGGGCTTTGAATTCTGTGCTAAGATATTTGTATTCAGATTCCACATATAGTTTGTTGTTTTTTTTCTTGTTGATACTATGTTCTTTCTTGCAGAAAAAAGTCTTTCCAGACTGTTAGGTGATTGCTAGTGCCACTGAATCATGAAGTGAATCTGTCAGTGCTGCAATTCTAAGTAGAGGATATCAATACTTTTAAAAGAGGATGGGGAGAAACAGCCTGTGCATTTTGGGAGAAGAATGGCACATATGGTATTGCTGCCTATTTTGGATTTGCAGTGTCTGTCATCTTCCATTTGGAGCTCAGGAGACTTTGCACTCCTGTGTGCTGTTTTGCTGATGCCTGGAGATGTAGGTGAACCACTTAATACCTCTGCTTACTTTTCTATCTGTAACCTCAGAGACATGAATGCTCGCAGAGCTGCAGTGAAGCAGGTGTCAGAACATGTCTTTGAACAGGACTGCACAAGAATTCTAAGGCATTTAGATCCCCTGTTGTTTTTTTTCTTTTAGATTCCAGAGACTTATTAAAAGAATTTCCACAGCCTAAAAACTTGCTTAACAGCGTGATTGGACGAGCTCTGGGCATTTCTCATGCAAGGGACAAGCTGGTGTACATCCACACCAATGGGCCAAGAAAAAAGGTAATCCTGTTGTGCTGGGATGGGTGGTGGGTAGGTGTGTGGCACATGGAGTGGGAAGTGAGCCAAGAAAGCTCCCAGTCCAAGAAGTAACTCTGTAGTAGAGAAAATTACAGAAGTGTTTTGATTCCAGTTATATGATCTTTCAAATAAGAAATGTTCTCATGTCTTCCTGTTTCTCTTTATTTTCACATACTTTAACAGGTATATAAACGTAGGTGCTGTCCTCCTTTTATGTATGTAAAGATGGATTTTTTTTTTTTTCTTTTAAATAGCTTGCTGGAACCAGCTTTTCTCAGCAGAGGCATGTATTCTGCACTCAGATGTGTATCCGACTACCTTAGAAAATAAAAATTTAAATGCTATACTTTAGCCCTTGGTAGGCCTGGATTTTATTGCAGACTCTAATAAAACAAATGCCTAAGCCTACAATATTAAGTTGCAATCAGCAAAGAAGA
Source organism: Pezoporus wallicus (assembly GCF_028554395.1). Lineage (NCBI taxonomy): Eukaryota > Metazoa > Chordata > Aves > Psittaciformes > Psittacidae > Pezoporus > Pezoporus wallicus. The sequence goes on along the minus strand of NW_026637044.1, from coordinate 547,318 downwards.
ATTTGTTTGCAGTGAAGGGGGGCTTCTAATCCTACTTAAGGGCAAAATGAAATACAGATTCCTTTTTCTTTTTTGTGAAATGAAGCAGAGGAGTTGCAAACAGTTTGCCAAGTGGTTTGAGCTCTTACTGGGATGCGAGAGGCCCACATCCAAAACTGCTATAAACTTCTGCTATAAACGGAACAGAAGTTCTTAACCGATGGGTGCTCTCTGTTCAAGACCTTGCCTTCTTTTATCATACCAGCTCTCCTTCTATTGCTGAGAGCACTTTCCAGCTGAAGTTTAACTGTAACATACATTCCAGGAAAAGATTCAGTTCTGATGGATTAACATTTTCCAATAGTATTCTGCCTGAAATTTCCCAGTTTTTATTACCACATCCTTTTTAAGCATCCCTGCATTTTATGCAATACATAAGTAATAATTACTTTAGAGTTCCTTTTTTATTTATGAGTTGTTTTTTCTTGCTTCTTCCTTGAACAGTAATGCAGTTTCCTAACTTAAACTTTGGAATACCATAACCAATGCTTCATCATTTTAATTTGCGTAATCAGTTCACATTCTTGTTAGTGTTTAATAGATTAATGTTGAGGATAACTTCAGGTTAAAAACAAAAACAACAACTAAAAAAGGAGCTCTTGTAAAAAATGAGGATTGAATCACAAAAAGAAACCCCAAACATAACCAAAACCCAACAACCCAGAAAGTGTCTGGGAATGGAAGGATGGGTGAGACAACTTGGAAAAGTCTCAGTTGGAAGTGAACAAGGTTTTTTTCATGAGCACCAAGTAACTTGGCCTTCATGAGACAACTTTTTTTCTCATCAGATCTGTGCCTTTTCATGCCTAGCCCCTAGGCAAAGTACGCAGCAATTTCCTACAGCGAGATGAGATTCAGATGGCTGGCAGGCAGCCAGCCAGCTGTAGACTGTTGAAAAGTCAGGAGCCTTTTTGCTAGCTTTATAGGTGGGGTTTTCCCAGCAGACTGAAATGCCACCTTTCATCTTTGCTGTAGAAACAGGAGAGAATTCCTTAGGCATTTCCCTCTTTTGAGCCTTGCAGAAACTCAGCTGCAGCATCTGCAGGGCCAGGAGTAGAACGAGTTCTTGATCTGGAGTGGTTTTGTTTTTTTTAAAGGACAGGGTTCAGCTCTCAGCATTTGCCTCTGCAGGTTTTTCAGCTGCTCTCATCCAACTGCACTGGTGTAAGAGGAGCTCTGGTGGTACTGTTAGTTCTCTTAATAGCTTGTGTTGGGCAGCATGTCCTGAAGACTAGGTTCCTGTGTGCTACCATGAGTATGGTAGCCTGTGTAACTGTGGTACAATGTGCTGCTGGTTAAAATTAGAATAAGGAAGCAGTTAGGAAGATTTGCTTGCCAATACAATTGGAAATGTGTTGGAGGGTGAATGGTGCTTCTCAGACATGGTCTGGTATGCTGCACTGTACATAAGAACAGTTAACCGAATCTGAATTGTTCTTGTAATGCGCTATTGGCATTTGATTCCTCTGAGCTGCCACATTGCAGCCTGTGAAACTCCAGCTCTGGAGTATGTGGCACTGTGCTGGCAGTCAGCCTGGCTTCTGGGTCTGGCCCAGCCCTGCAGCTTCTGTGTGACTGTGAGCAACTCCTGTCCCTTTTTCAGGCTTTTCTTTCTAAAAGACTGTAATGGAGCTTCCCATAAAAGTGACCAAACAAGTGGTTTGTTTAAGATTTTTCATTTGTAGTTCTCTTATTTGCCCGGAGTTCAGAGATGTTTGAAGTAGGTATGCTCCTGCTGGAGGAGAGGGATTATTCTCTACTGTCTCACTTTGCTGCTTATATTTGCTTTTCAGAAAGTCACTCTGCATATAAAGTGGCCTAAGAATGTGGAAGTGGAAGGCTATGGGACCAAGAAGATTGATGCTGAGAGGCAGGCAGCAGCTGCAGCATGTCAGCTCTTCAAGGTGAGCTTATGCTCCTCTTTATCTTGAGCAAACAGGCCTTTGAGTGTGCAGGCCTTGTCCATTTTGGCAATGTAATTTCTGACTTTTCTCTCTTTTTACCTGTTCCCTTTCTTAATTGGCATGTCTGTTAATCAAGGGTAGAGAGTGAAGTCTTGAGCTCTCTGAATCCATTTGCGCTTAAAAGCCTATTTGGTTCAGCCAGGTGTGAACTCACTAAATTGAGTTCTGACCTTTGTTTGTTATGCCCTAGACCATAATCGGATTTATCTTATTCTCAGCATCTGTGGCTAGTAGAGCTTCCTTCAGGTATATTTGCTGTTACTGTTCACTAATTTACACTTGTGTCAAGCTATCAGTATGTGTTTGCAAGCACAGTACTTGGAGGCTCTTGCTTCCTCTTTATGTAAGCCATAGTGTGGTGATCACGTGTTCTGTTTTATGATTACTCTTTTAAAGTTATGCTAATCTGCTGCTATTTTGTGGCTGGAAACAGTCAATATTTGTGCACTGCCAGTATCAAGCAATTACAGTAGAGTTATAAATGTCACGTTGAAGATAGTGTTACATAGCTGAGAATAAGATGCAGTTTTCTCTTCAGCTCTGCCACTGACTGTTGTCTCTTAACCTCAAGCGAGTTGGCTTTGGAGCTTCCCATTCATGTATATAGTAAGAACAGTGATATTTTCCCACTAAGGAGCTTAGAAAAGATGCTGCAGATGCTCTAACAGTAAGAGAGCTTTTTGATTTGCTTGTAAATCAAGAAAGCTACATTAAGAAATAACTAGCCTTCAAAAGTTAAAAATTGCAGCATGAAACTTTCTTCAGCAGGCCCCTGTTTCTAGGCTGGTTTCTTGAATTTTCTGATTAGCAAAAGCTGTTTCACTGACTGACTTCATACCACCTGAAGCGTGGTTGATGCTCATTCACTGGAAATATATTGTTTCAGCCTCACTATTCAGTGCACAACAAAAGCATTATTCCCTAATTTCTTTGTGAGCCTGCAGGTTTTCAATGGAAAAAAATTCTTACCTACACTTACACTATATTTTTCCCCAGATTTTGAAAATGGCTAAACTGTACTTCAGTGTAGAAGTTTAAAGCCTCAGCACTCTGAAGCCACAGATCCAGCATACAAAGCTTTAACTCTGGTGCTTTGCCCGCTAGACCTGTAACCTAACAAGATATTAATGATGGAAAGCTACAGCAATAGCTACAAATGCTTTAAATAAATAGTCATCAGTTGAAGAAAAGTGGCAGTATCTAACTGGTGCAGAGAGTGTCTGAATGTAGTGGCTTAGAGTACAGCAGCTGGCAAAGTGAATTCTTGCTGTCTGAGGCACTCCTGCAGCATGAAATAACACAGTCTTGTGTGATACATGGGCATTGAGAGGCCTAAAGGTGTAGCTTCTAATTTATTGCAATGGTCTGGTAAAACATGGCACATGTTGCACTTTAGGTATGCTTGGAGCTTCGTGTAAGGTTCAGTCCTAAATGCAGGTGGTAGGCCAGCAGTGATTAGGAACTATTCTGTTTCAAAAGCCACTAGGTTAGGGAGGTCGTACTACTGCTTATACAAATAACTGTTCCTGTGAAATGAAAGGAGGTGAGCCATTCCCTGAATTCCCATCTTGTGTTATTCAAGGTTATGCTTGTTTAGACTAGGCTTTCCAAAGAGAGATGCATTTAATCCTTCAAGGTAGGTTTCAAAACTTAAGTATGCTAAATATAGTTGATAGGAAAATATTGATAAATCTTGGCCCACCCTTTCTAACAAGCCATGAGATGCTAAGCAGTTGTGCCCTGGGAAGTGAAATTAGTGAACAGATTCCCTTTCTTAAGAAATAATGGTACAAGAAAAGCTTTTAAGTTTCTGGAAGTCCTTTTTCTTTCTCTCTTCTTCTGCGGGACATGAAGAAGTTGCTCCTGCATTTCTCTCCTTTACTAGATGTGTTTTGGTTTCCTGCAGTTCATAGAATCACATAGTGGTTTGGGTTGGAATGGACTTTAAAGACCATCCAGTTCCAACCCCCCTGCCACAGGCAGGGACATCTTCCACTGGAGCATCCTATGCCAAGCCCCGTGCAAACTGGCCTTGAACACTTCTATCTCTTTACTGCAGCTAACAATGAATGCATTTCTCTGTTGCAGGGCTGGGGTTTACTGGGGCCCAGAAATGAGCTCTTTGATGCTGCAAAGTACCGTCTCCTTGCTGACCAGCTTGGCTGCCCGGATGAGAGGTGGTGCTCAGAGGGAAAGTGGCGCTCCAAGTCTGGACCATCTCTTGCTGACTTGTCAACTTGCTGGCGACGGATGGAGCCAGATGATGCCATCCAGCCCATGGAACAAGGCAGGATGCCTAAAGCAATGAGAAGAGAGGAGCTGGAGGAAGGGGAACTAGAGGAAGGGGAACTGGAGGAAGGAGAGCTGGAAGAAGAAGCAATTGATGTTTCTGATTATCTGCCTATGGCACATCCGGATGCTCGAACCCCAGGCAGAGATGCAAGGTATGTCTGCCCTGATAGCTACTAAGCCAAGGCAGTAAATGGGAGATTTTGGTAGCTTGTGCACCTGTGCAGTTCAACATAGTTGAGCCGCAGCTTCCCACGTTCCTGGTGAGCCCTGTAGAGGGGCTGAACACTGTCTACTGCACCATTCCTATGCGAGCAGTAGCCAAGCAGCCTGGTTTCATGCCTGACTGTCCTCATGAGGGGATTTGCAGGCTTCTTCTCTGGGGTCTTTCCCTCTGGATAGACTGCTGCCTACTTATTACCTACCTGCCTGACAGTTCTGGGTCTAAAATGATTTCTATTCCCAGAAATTGTGCGCTTAGACCTTTTTTGACCACCCTGGTTTTGAGGGCAATATTGAGTCCGCTCCTTTCCATCACCATAGTTGCTTGCTTGACTTCATATTTATGAACACAAATCTTGCATTTTTAATAGTCAACAGGAGTAAAATCTCTAAGGCCCTGATGGTAGAGGTTGGTTTTAGGGATGCTCTTTGTATTCAGAATTATTTATTAAATCTGTTAAAAGCTGTTGGTGTTGTCAGGTTTGCAGTGTTAGTCTAAAGGTTTCATTGCTTTTTAGTAGGTGGCATTGCTGGACTGGGTGATTGTTACATGATGGACAGATTTCAGTCACAAGATACAGCTTGACTTTCCAGATGATCAAGAATTATTTGTGCCTTTAACTACTTAGTTTCAGGACCTCAGTAGGAGACATAAGGTGAGGTAGGTCTGAGCACAGAGCAGATATTACTGTACCAACTGTTCCCATCTTCCATCTAGCCGAGGAGGGAGTTCCATTGAAATGACAGATGACAACACTGCCATCCGTGCCCTGACGCAGTTCCCACTTCCCAAAAATCTCCTGGCCCAAGTGATTCAGATTGCAACTTCTTCCTCCACGGTCAAGGTAAGGTACTGTTTGACTCATGCCAGGGATGAAACTCAAAGACTCCAACTGGAGTCACTTTGGATGCTTTTGGGGGGGCAGTTGCGAACAAGGGAGAGAATGGCAATTAAAAATAGGTTTAGAAAAATCAGCCTGAAGAGCAAGGAAAAGACTTTGTGGTGAGAATTGAGGGAATATTTTAATAGAAACATGAGGAATGTTGTTACTTGAGGCCAGGGCAATAGAGGAGCAGCTGTCTGAATTAAGGGGAATATTTTTGAAGGCAGTAGGTTTGCATTTCCCCACATATCTGCAACAAACAAAAGTTTGGTTACTTGGAGCAATGTGTAATTTCTGTGCTGGTGGAATCTTTCCAACAACTCAATCCTTGCCAGTATCCAGTGATCCTCCTCCTTGGTATGTGTCACCCACCTCCTTTCCAGACCTTATGTGCTTAGCAAACAGTAGCTGTGCTCCACCCCGTAGGCTCTCCACACAGCTGCCTGCTCTCACTTTTGTGTAGCCAGTGCTTTCTGAGTTGGGGGGTTCAACTGGGTGCAGTAAACCTGTTCTACTGAACTGTTTAAAAAAAATCAAAGCAAACAAACAAAAAACCCAACAAATTAATCTCTGCCCAAAAGTATTGAGGTGTATTTGGAAATGCCTGCCTAGTTATGTAGTCTGTTAACACCTCCCCACATCCGTTGTTTTTGATGTGTTTCTTAGGAATACATGCAGTTCCGTACAGTAGGCACCAAGACCAAGATCTGCAAGCTCACGCTCCGCTGGCCCTGTCCCATGACTTTTGCTGCCAAAGGCCGTCGCAAGGTGGAGGCAGAAAACAAAGCAGCAGCACTGGCCTGTCAGAAGCTGAAGGTAAGTGCATATAGCTCCTACATCCTACCAGTATCAACTGGTCTGAGTAGAGGCTCCTTGCACCTGACTTCCGTGTTTGAGCAGAGTGATGCCTGAAACTTTCTAATCCTTGACTTCTTGTTTAATAAACACAGATTTCCAAATCTTAGGATTCAGGGCGTGCTGCTCTTGTACCCATTCAGTGTCTGACCTGTGAAGGCTGTTACGCTTGTTTTGAGCCCTCAACAAAAAGTGATGTGTAGGGATCACCTGGAAGTGTTAGCTTGTTCTCTTTGCTACCTTGCTGCTGTTTACTGAGTCAGACTTATCTTCTCATTCTTGTAGGTGAATTAATCCAAACATTTTGCTGCAGACCCTAGAGTCAGCAGAGGGGACATCCAAGAATGGTGTAGTACTTACTGTTGAATTGGCACAACGTATCAGTACCATAGCAAGATAGCTACCAGCCCTTGCAAGAGGGTTTTGTCAGATACAGTCGTGACTGCTGTTTCTTTGGTGGGTCTGTTTAAGACCTTTGTTTGAGCATTGTGTTAGGAGCAGGTATGACTTGGCTTCAGTGTGTCTTTTTCACTGGTGAGTTGAGGTGAGATCATGTTTTGTTTCTTGCTATGGCTAAAGCAGGAAGTGATGTATTTGGGATATAGGGTAAGGAGTGAGCTTAATCAAACATGTAGGACCCACATTCTCTGTATACCAACACTTTATATGCAGCAGTCTTGTACCTGACAGCATTGTTTGCCTCCTCCTTTGCAGAGCCTTGGCTTGGTGGACAAGAACAACAACCCCCTCAGCCATGCTATGTACAACATGACTTCACTACGGGAGCTTGGTGAGAACCAGCGGAAACCCTGCCACATCAAAGTCCCTGAGGCAACCCTGCGCAAGATTGAGAACTATCTGAATCACGTAAGGCCTGCTCAGCTGTCTGAGAATCACCTTTGGCTAATCCTGTTTAACTTCAGGAATTACATGTGGTTAAAAGCTTCGTGTTAGAATGTTGAGGGAATTCATGGCTTGATAGATTGCCACAAAACATGGATCGGTCTTTGCTGACCTTTGGGGAAGGGAGGCCCATTCTGGGCAGTGGGCCTTCTCTATATGCATCTGTAATGTTTGTGTGCATTATTTGGCTTTTGGGTTGTTACAGAGTGCACTTTTAGTCTCCTTTGTAAGCTTATGAATGCTGCCTTGTGCAGGCATTTGTTCCATTAAATTCTTTTGTTGTTGAGCCCTGTAGTTTTACATGGAGCAGGTATTGGTACTAGCACATTCCCCTTGGCAGCATCTCTTACAATGTTGTACGTTAGTGGTGGGTGCAGGTCCCCAGGCAGCTGGTGAAGCTTCCACCCAGGAGATCTCTCTTCCTGGTGGACCAGTGTTGCACAGACACCCATAGGAGCTGAAGCAGTGCCAAGAAAAGGTTCCTAGATAGCATTCACTGTCAAAGCAGGAGTTAGCACTAAGGTAAGATGAGGTTGATCATAGCTCAGTGCAAACGCGTGGAGCTTATTGAAGTCATGAAAAGAATGCCTGCACTTGGAAGCTGGCAAGTCACTGATGTGGTATACTTGGGCCTGAACAGTAAAGATCTCGGGTGATCTTTACAGTATCTTTAGAGATGCTGTAAAGCAAATAAGCAATAGTGAATATCCTTTGTAGGACATTCACTAAAGGCCATTCACTAAAAGCCAAGACTCTCACAAAGACAGCAGCTGCTTCTGAATGACCTGCTGTAAGTGACTGAACTAAGGGTGAAAAATGTTGGAAAACCAGCAGCATCTTGAAGGAAATTGGTCTGCCTACCATGCTTTCATGAACATGAGCTGTCACACTGTGCGTGAAAGGGAGGGCTCTTTGAATAAGGCTGAATCCAGAAGTACTGATTTGTAGCTGAGCTTCTAATCTTGCAAACATCTGGGCCAATGCTTTGATTTGTGTTCTTGACAATTTGTGACCTATTGTTGGTCCTTTTAGTTCTTCCTGTGGGATGTGGGACTTCTGTTTTTTCTTCTGCCAAGATAGAATATTTCTGGCTTAGCTGAATGCTTATGTTTTGTGTGAGTTACATGTCTGGGCTTCCTGAGGGGGGCGGGAAGGGTGGTGATGTAACTTGATAGTTTCCAAAAGTTGTCTTTGAGGGTCCGGTGAGTCACTTGCGTGCAGTATAGCCACTGCCTTAGAAAGCTTAAGTTACTGTTTTGTGCCTGTCAGCATTAATACCCCTCTTAAAATAGGGGATGCAATGAGGAAAATGCAGAGAGCTGCCCAAGATAATTCTCATTTTAAATAACCTCAGTTCAGAATGTAAGTGGTTGAGTTGCCTAAAATCTGACAAAAGTTCGGCAAAACTTCCTGGTGACTGCAAAGCCAGTCAGGCTGAGTCTGTTCCAGGCACTTCTTCCTTCCGGTCCTTCTCGGGATCTGATCCTTGTGCCACTGACAACTGTCTCTGTCTCTCCCAGTATCCAGTGGACATCAGGGAATCCAGGCCCCGGATTGCGGATGACATGATGAATCTGAGCAAGGAATCTGGTGCCATAAGTGATGCAATCACAGGGAAGACATATATACCTATGTTGGAAGCAGAAGAAGTACGCCTTAGCCAGAACCTCCTGGCCCTCTGGAAAAGGAGAGGATCCTCGTGGCAGGAGAGCCATCCACTGCCAGTAGATCCTCACAAGGACACCATCCTGTCGGCCATTGAGCAGAACCCTGTCGTGGTAATAGCAGGAGATACAGGCTGTGGGAAAACCACCAGGATCCCTCAGCTCCTGTTGGAACACTACATCCTGGAGGGACGTGGTGCTCGCTGCAACGTAGTGATCACCCAGCCAAGGAGGATCAGTGCCATATCAGTTGCCCAGCGTGTGGCACAAGAGTTGGGTCCCAACATGAGGAAGAACGTGGGCTACCAGGTGCGACTGGAGAGCAAGCCCCCTGCCAGGGGAGGAGCCCTCCTCTTCTGCACCGTGGGCATCCTGCTGCGGAAGCTGCAGGGGAACCCCAGCCTGGAGGGTGTCAGCCACGTTGTGGTCGATGAGGTCCACGAGCGAGATGTCAACACTGATTTCCTGCTCATCTTGCTCAAGGGCATCCAGAAGCTTAACCCTGACTTGCGCCTGGTCTTAATGAGTGCCACAGGAGACAATCAACGTTTCTCACATTATTTTGGGGATTGCCCTGTGGTCAAGGTGCCAGGTTTCATGTACCCAGTGAAGGAATACTATCTGGAGGAGATCTTGGCCAAGCTGGGCCGGCACCGACACCGGCACTATGAGATCAAGGTGGGTGAGTGGGTTAAGCTGTTTCCCTTGGGTGAGGCACTGACTTCTGGCATGTTATCGGGAGGGTTTGGGCTTGGAACTGCTCCCTCTTCCCTGCAGTTGTTGGACACTGTTGAGCTTTAATTCTGTGTCAACCCTCATGAGGTAAAGTCAGCTTAGTAGAATCCCAGAGTATTTTGATTAAATTATGGATAAAGATGACTTCAGATTTGGGCCTAAGTTACTTTTGTCCCTCTTTAATGAGAAGAGTATTTATATTTGAGTAAGCTAACAGCTCATTGTACTTTCCTATGTATATACGTAGACGCAGATTTGAATGTTTGCATACTCTGTGCAAGCCTGGTCCAAGACTTCCCAGCAGTCTGTTACCTAAGTGCTCACTGACCTGTGTGACTGAATTCCCTGACTGCACCTAGTCTTACTGTTCCTCTGGAAAATGCCCTCCAGACACATACTCTTTGCTGTGGGTAGTTTCACTTCAGTTGTGGATCGTGGAGTTACAGAATCATTGAGGTTGTCAGTGCCTTCTAGACATTACCTGGTCCAGCCTGCTGGACTAGAAGCTGTCAGCCTGTTTCTGCAGCCTGTAGCAGTCCCTCCCTGTGGTTGAGCAGCCATCTGGTAGATCAGCCACTTCTCCCAGTTTAGTCTCATCAGCAAATTTGCCCAGGGTGTCCCATTGCCTTCAGGGCAATCTTTCTGTTGTGGATGGGACTTTTTACCTGTGCTCTTTAAGCTGGCGTAATAGGTGTGTTCCAAATTACTGAGGGATTTAAAAACTGCTGCTCTGTCCCCGGTGGCTTTGAAGTCCCAGGTGCATATGGCACAGTTCTGTCTCCCAGAATTTCACGTTAATTTTTGTTACTTGTTAGATATTGTTCAGTAGAGGTACACAAATCTTGGTTAGCTTCCAAGTCTGGAGAAGGAAAAGAGACTGTATATTCTCACTGTGCAGCAGAGAAAACTGGCAGCAGTTGTGACCAGAGCAGGTTCCAGATGGAGCCAAAACCAGGCTCCTGAGGTTCCTGGCTCCTAGTCTTGGGCAAACTGTCCAAGTACAGGCATTTGTTCTCTCCAGAAGATGCTCTGGGAAGCTGTGTGCCTTTCTGCTCTCTGCTAGATTGCTGCTTATTTATCTGCATGTGTCATCCTGTTCTATCCAGCAATCAGATGATGAATGTGTCCTTGATCTTGATCTCATCACTGACCTCGTACTTCAGATTGATGCCCATGGAGAGCCAGGTAGGTTCTGTCTTGCCTGTGTGCCCTTTTGCAGCAGCGGAGAGTGAACCTTGCAGAGCCCAGGCTCTTCACAGAGACAACATGATGCTGAGCTGCCTTCTGCAAGGCCTTCTCGAATTCCTGTTTAACTGAGTAGTCTCAAGCAGTGTGGCATGAGCTGGTTCTGAATCTTGCTAAGACATCATCTGAGTCTTCAGTGCCCCAGTGTTAGTGTCCCAGGATGCAGCTGTTCTGGCAGGATGAGGAACGAAGGGCAAGACTTGTCTGTGCTCCAGCATTTGCAACCTTGTGTCGTGCAATTTAGTTCTTTTTCTGTATTGGAGACCCATCGCTGTTAAATGTCTTTGCCTGGGAGGTTTTTGTGAAGAAGGCAGGTCTCTCAGATGACTTCTAAGAGTTTTAAGTATTTCAAAGGTAGTAGGTATTGCCTCTCAAACTGCCTGTGACTTGATTTTTTTTTTTTTTTTTTTCTGCCTATAAAACCTTGTCCTAATGAGCTCACAGAAGTAGATACTGCATAGCAAGTATGAAGTCTAGACAAATGTTTCCTGGGTCTCATTTTGTATAATATCTGGATCTGTCATCACATAATCAGCTAGATTGGAGAAGATCTTTTATGGTTATAAAGGCCAACCATTACCCCAGGACTGCCAGGTCCCCCACTAAACCATGCCACTGAGGGCTTCATCTGCATTTTTTTTTTTTTTTTTTCAGTTCCAGAGGCAGTGATTCCAGCACTGCCCTGGGCAGCTTGTTGCAGTGCCTGATTACCCTTTTGGTCAAGAAATTTTTCCCAATATCCAGTCTAAACCTCCCCTGGTGCAGCTTGAGGCAATTACCTTTTGTCCTGTCAGTTGTTACTTGGGAGAAGAGACCAGCCCTCACCTCACTACAACCTCAGGTAGTTGTAGAGAGCAATAAGATCCCCCTTGAGCCTTCTCCAGGCTAAACAGCCCCAGTTTCCTCAGCCATTCCTCATAAGCCTTGTGCTCCAGACCCTTCCCCAGCTTTGTTGCTCTCTCTGGATCTGCTCCAGCACTCCGGTGTCTCTGTTGTCGTGAGGGGCGCAGAACTGAGCACAGTATTCAAGGTGTGGCCTCACCAGTGCCGAATACAAAGGGATTGTTAATTCTCTAGTCCTGCCGGCCATACTATTTCTGATACAGGTCAGGATGCTGTCATTCGTTCATGCTGAGGATAATGCAGGTTTCCTTAGAGATCAGCTGGTTGGGGGCATTACAGAGCAAGGCCCTTCTTTTCTTTGGGTTTCTTGGGCTAAAGGTTGCTGTGAACCTAGGCAAATAGTGGGTGTCTCTTTCATGCAGCAGAAGCTGTTTCTGTGTCTGCAGCTGCGGAAGAGCACTTGGATTTCTAGGTTGCTTTTCCTTAACTCTTGCTCTATTTCAGGTGGGATCCTCTGCTTCCTCCCTGGCTGGCAGGAAATCAAAGGAGTGCAGCAGCGCCTGCTTGAGATGCTTGGGTCTCAGAACAGCCGGTACCTTGTCTTGCCAGGTGAGATCGCAGGGCCAGACCTTTCCTCCCCAGCATTGAGGAGAATGGATAGGCCAGTTGACTTGATGAACCCCTTCAAATGTTGAACTCTGTTGCAGAGCGAGCTTGTATGCTCTGGTGTATGTACCTGTTGTGTAATTGTGCATGTCAAGCACAAGTAGCTGCTCCTAATAGAGGCCATCCAAACCTGTATGTGATCAAAGAAACCAGATTCCTGTTTGCCTCCAGCAATTCAGAATTAGGCAAGGAGGAAACTGCCAAATTCTGTCTTGCTGTAGCTGCATGCTGAGCCTACAAAGATCATCAAGACCTGTTCTGTGGGATGGAGATGTACTCTGTAGGTCAGCTTAGGTTAGTGAATTCGTTATCTTGGGAGGAAAATTTTAAACCAAAAGGCAGTATTACTCTGCAAGGCTATAAGAATTTGGAGTTGGTTTCTTTAGGTTTTGTGTTCCCTTTTCAATGTCAAATGAGGCCAGCCAGGAGCACAGCTTTGAGCAGCTCAGTTGCCAGTAAATGCAGGTGTTCTTTAGTGAAAACTCATTTGTTCTTGTGTTCTCCTGCTGTTCCCTGTGGCTGCTGGGAATTTCTTCTCATCACTGATCGCTAATAGGGCAGATGTGTGATGTAGAATAGTTACAGGCCCTTGCTGCTAACTGTTCTTGATCAAGTGAAACCAAGTGGTTATAGGATACCCCACTCCCTTGCCCCTAGGTGTTTTGAAAAGGGGTAGCTGCAGGATGGGAGTGGGCCTTCTGGCTGGGGCCCAGGGATGTTCTGGTGGTGCTGTTGGTGTCACTTGGATGGGAGGTGACTGGGGCTACTGCTGATGTTGAGCCATATTTTGCAGCAGCCAAAATGGAGCTTTCCCAAATGATGTGTGCCAGATTTTTCTGGGGCCTGGCTGACGGGAAACTGCTGACAGTGAATATTTACAAGTGGTGTCCCCATTTCTATCCCGTATTTCTAGAAGTGGGAGGTAACAGTACAAGAAGGCAGAGATTCTCAGCCCTTGTACCTTGGCCTTGTACTGCAAAGCAGCACAGCAGAGCAAGACTGACTAGTTTTATTTCCTAGTGCACTCCAACATCCCCATGATGGACCAGCAAAACATCTTCCAGAGGCCTCCGCCTGGTGTCAGGAAGATTGTCCTGGCTACCAACATTGCCGAGACCTCCATCACCATCAATGACATTGTCCATGTGGTGGACAGTGGCACACACAAGGAGGAACGCTATGATCTAAAGACCAAGGTACTGCTGCTTTCTTGCTTCTGGAATGTACTGGAGCTAGTGGCTGTTTTCAGAGCAACATTTGAGATGCCATTAATGGGATGATAGAGCTGCTTCCCATTAGGAACCTGAAGCACTGTTGCTGTGTCCCTATTTGAGGAATAGTGTTTGACTCATCGTTCAGAGAACACTTTGCCTTTACTAAGCTCCCTGCCAGGCTCCCCACTGACTTCTGCTAAGCAGGCAAAAGTCTGTTGTCTTCAAAGAAATCGAAGGCAAATCCTGCACCCATCCGATCTCTCTATTGCACTGTAGATTTCCCTTTGCTTTCTGTCTTTTTCTATGATTTCATTATAAACCTCTCTAGCCAAAGCAGGGCAGCTCTGACCTATTTAGATGCTGCTCTTGTTTGAAGCTGTCTTGACCCCCCATGCCTTAGCTTGTTAGTCAGCGTTAAGAGGGGGAAGTATGCTGCTCTCAGGCCATGTTTCTGGTGGTGCTGGGTCCTGCATTCTGGCTCTACACTGCTGCCCTTCCCCTCCCCATGCTAGAGCATCTTGTGACATAGCTGGGTGGCAGTTCACACCTTCAACAGCAGTTCTAGTTTAAACCCAACCCTCTTATATTTGCCCACTTTTAACCCAGTTCATTGCAGCCCCTGCAGTGCCTGTGCTGGAGGCAGCAGGACTGGTGTGCAGGGACCGTGCTTTGCAGGGTATGTCTCAGTGTGAGGAGCCCCTGGTGAGTTCTGTGGTGTGATGTGGAGCCAAGGCAGGTGTCCAGCAGATGGCATCAGGGTCTCATCCATGCACTGAGCAGTTCAGGCCTTCACACTGCTGCCTGCTAGAGAGTCTGCTAGAGGCCTGCAGCCTGGATGGAAAGCTGCATTTAAAGAAGACAGAGAGCTATGGGAGCATTCATGCCTAATCCCTCTTCCCCTAGGTGTCCTGCCTGGAAACAGTGTGGGTGTCCAAGTCAAATGTGGTGCAGAGGCGAGGGCGTGCTGGTCGCTGTCAGTCAGGATTTGCCTATCACCTCTTCCCACGCAGCCGCCTTGACAAGATGCCAACTTACCAGGTTCCAGAGATCCTGCGCACCCCCCTGGAGAACCTGGTGGTTCAGGCCAAGATCCACATGCCAGAGAAAACAGTAAGCACAGTACCTGCCTGCAGGACTGCAGCCGAGTGAACCAGCAGTCTGCCTGGTGCCAGTTCAAGACGTGATTTGACCACAGACATGAGTAGGAAAACCCCACAATGCTGATGACTAGTTCTTGCTTTCCTAAATGCTCTCAGTGGTGTCTAGGGAAGTTACAACCAGGAAATGTATAGATTACTTAGATTACAGAGTATGTCTAAAAGACTGCAAGAAATGAGGGCTGAGCTCATATCCCTGTAGGCAAACAAAGAGGGAACCGTTGCAGTCTGGGGCCCTGGGGCAGGCCAGTGGGCTCCTGAGGGCTCTCCCATGCTCCTGTGTGGGAAACATGCCCTTTTTTTTTCTTTCCCCTTCCCCCTGCTGTGTTGCAGGCAGTTGAATTTCTCTCCAAAGCTCTGGACAGCCCTGACATCAAAGCTGTGGATGAAGCAGTGATCTTGCTGCAGGAGATCGGTGAGCTAAGGCTGTGTCCTGGTGTGGGTGTGATGAAAACATGTTTGCTGTCTAAATACGGGAAGTGGGAGCTGGCACAGGATCCTGTAGGACAGACTGGGCAGGACTGTCCCTAGACAGGGATGGCAGCTGATAGGGACTTCCCAAACCACACACATTGTGGTGCTATCTTATTTCCCACGCTGCTCTGCTCAAGAAGTGGTGAGAACTTCCCAAGGTTTAAAAATAGAAAAGAGGGGAATGACAGGGAAGGCAGGACCGTTGTGATCTGGAGTTCATAGCTTGGCTCTTGTTGATTGTCATCTGGCCTCTGGTCAGTTAGACCTGGGAGGTTTCGGGTGCTTACTGCTGTCACTTACACCGTATCCCTCTTCTGGAGGTTATGCCAGATCTTCCAAGCCCACTAGATGGGGTCGGGGTCTCCTGGCTCCCCCAAGCCACTGACCACCACTTTGTCTCCACTTGGAGCTGAGGGATAAGCCGTCATGGGTGGCTCTATTGCAGGAGTGCTGGACCAGCGAGAAGCCCTCACCACCTTGGGCAAGCGCCTTGCCCAGATCTCCACAGATCCTCGGCTGGCAAAGGCCATTGTCTTGGCATCCATCTACCGTTGCCTCCACCCCCTGCTCGTCATCGTTTCCTGCCTCACCCGGGACCCCTTCAGCAGCAGCCTGCAAAACCGTGCAGAGGTGGACAAGGTGAGGAGCTCCTCCTAGCGGAAGATGGGAAGTGGGCAGGGAAGGGGCCGCTGCTTGGCTGACACACGTTTCTGTCTCCCAGGCCAAGGCTGTTCTGAGCCGGGAGAGTGGGAGTGATCACCTCGCGTTTGTCAGGGCTGTGGCAGGCTGGGAGGAGGTGCTGAGGCGTAGAGACAGTCGTGCCAGGGATAACTACCTCCAGGACTACTACCTGTATGGCCCCAGCCTTCGCTTCATCAATGGTGAGTCTCAGAGGCCTGCATCTCCCTTTTGTCCCCTGTAAAGGCTGAAGCATTGGTGAAGAACATGATGCAGAAATGGGGTAGACGGGGGGGGAGGCTGTTGGAATGGGTGCAGGTTCTGACTTTGGCACTTGGGAGCGCAGATGTGACCCTGTGTGCTGGAGAGGCCGCGGGCAGGACATGTCTTCTGTCTGAAACTGAGCTTCTGAACCCAGAGCTGGTGCTGCCCTGCTGAGGTTATTTCATTCAGTGGGGTGAAGGATAGGGTGAGTCTCATTCCTTGGGGCTGTCTCCTCCCTATAGGCCTTGTCAAGCAGTTCTCTGAGAACCTCTATGAAGCCTTTCTGGTGTCGTCCCCATCTGATTGTACCATGCCATCTTCTGTATGTAACCAGTACAGTGAAGAGGAAGAACTTGTCAAGGGAGTCCTCATGGCTGGGCTCTACCCCAACCTCATTCAGGTACTACTTCCCCACTCTGCCCTCACTCTCCTGGGCTTGCTGGTCGCTGCAGGCAACATGGGGAAGCATGAGGATGCCAGAGGTTCTTGCGGTCTCTTGGAAACATGTCCTAGGCACACTGTCTGCTTGTGCTTGTGCTGCTGCTCCAGTGCTCTCCCTGGACCACTCCTCATGAGGAGTGGCCACCCCAGTTTGCACAGGCCTGGGCTTGGCCTCCTGCAGCTTGTCCTGGGAGCTGTTGAGATGGCATCTTCCTCCTCCTGTTTGCTGCCCCTTGACTGGCATTTGGTCATTGCCAGGTCTGGTCATCCCCATACATGTTCTCTGCTAACACAGCAGAGCTTTGGGAAGTAGAGGAACATACTTGCCCATACAGACATGCTGGAGACACAGTAGTGTGGGAAGCCAGTCCGGCTGCTGATGTGCAGTGCCTGCTGGTTCTGCAGGTAATGGAGACGCTCTTCTCATTTCAGGTGAGACAAGGCAAAGTGACTCGTCAGGGGAAATTCAAACCCAACAGTTACGCGTATCGGACAAAGGCTGGCACCGTTCTGCTCCACAAGTCAACAATCAACAGGTGGGTGATTGGGGTGTGCCTGTGACCATGGAGAGCCACTCCACCCCCCCCCACACCCAACACCTGTGTGAGAACCAGAGTCCCACACCTGACGACGCTGTTCCCCTGTGCAGGGAGGCGTCCAAGCTGTACAGCCGCTGGCTAACGTACTTCATGGCAGTGAAGTCCAATGGTGGGGTGTTTGTGCGGGACTCCTCCCAGGTCCATCCGCTGGCCGTGCTGCTCATGACTGACACAGACATCCATGTCCGAGGTGAGTGTTGGAGCAGCCACGGGGCTGAGGCATCCACCTACACAGCCTCTTGCACCACTGCAGGGTCCTCATGCCATGCCTGACCCCCCAGGCACCCCACTCCTACAGCTGTGCCACAGCCTGAGGGGATGCAAGGTGGCCACCCCCCAGGTACTTCCCTTGGCCAACCATCTTCCCCTGCTTTCTAAGTCTCTTGCTTTATACTAGGTATTGTGTAGTGGGGCCACAAAGGTGACAATTTGCAAGCTGTTCTCAGCTGTAGCTCCCCAGAGCAACAAGGAAACCAAACTGTAGGCAGGCTGAACAAGCAGGCTTGTGCCTGAAGGTTCATCCATGGGGAATGAGGAGTGGAGCTGACTTGCAGCCATAGCTGGTGTGGGGGGAGGAGTAAGCCCTTCTCCGCGTGGATGTGTAGCTTTAGCCTGTGGGGTTTTGGCAGTGCTGCAGTGGGTTTGTGGCCCTCAGGCTCAAATGGGCTGTGCAGTCAGTTGCCTCCTGAAGCAAAAGGAGGATCCCAGTCTGAAGGCGTAGTGTGCTGCTTGGCTTTTGTGTGACCTGGTTGGCCCAGTTGAGTCCCCGGACTCTGGGATAAAATCAGTGGGGGAGGACCCGCACTGGTCGTGGTGGAGAGGGCCGAGCATCCAGCACAAGCTGAACGTGTCCACGCCATTCATGCTTCTGATCTGCTCTCTTCTTCCCACTAAGATGATGGCTGGCGAGCAACAGTCTCCCTGACAGACAGTGATCTCCTGGTGCTGGAGGGAGACTCCTACACCATCCGCCTCCTGCGTGATTTCCGTGTGTCGCTCTCCAAGATGGTGGAGACGTGTCTGTGCTATGAGATGGCAGCCATCCCTGGGGACCTGCACCACCAGCACAGCCAGCTGCTCGACATCCTGGTGGATCTGCTCAAAGGCCCTCCCGGCAGCTTTGGTGCTTAGGCAGATCTGGAGGATTGTGTGGGGACTTGTAATTTGTATAAAGATGTTCACAAATGTTTATTTAAATAAAGTTCTATTTATCCCTTGTGAAGTCATCTCTCTCCATCCTAGAAGATTAATGTTGTCTGAATCTCCTGCTGTCGGCTCTGTGCATGGTCAACGCATAGGAAGAGCCAGCGCTGTACCGCCTGGAATGGACTGGGAGTGCCAGCGGACCCTGATGTGAGCTTCGTGGACACCCACCTCCTCCGCCCTGCACTGCGTCAGTCCCTGACCTGGGAAGTGAGGACACGGCAGCTGCGGCCGTCCTCTGCCCCATCCCCACGGGGCCAGGCCGCAGTGGCGCCGGTGCCACGGCTGCTCCCGCCTCAGGAGACAGCGTCTTGGCTGGCAGCTGTGCCTGGGACTGGCACCAGAGCCAGGCAAGAGCGTGGACCCAGCAGCTACGGTGCAGTGTGGAGATTGCCATCGTTTTCACTGTCCCCAGGGGACGTCGAAGGAGAGGAAGCCCTGATGGCACCGAACGGACGTGACATTCCACGTGGTACCTCGGAGCCTTGCAGCAGGGCCCTGCCACCCCACAGCAGTCGTGGCGTTACGAGTGTGAGATGTGACCTGTCCTTCCTGACCTGCCTGTACTTTCTGTCCTCTTGCGTTGTTTTTATGTTATTTTAATTTCTTGTTCTCCCTATGTCCAGGAGGCCGGATCCCTGTAACTTGTGCGACACAGGACGCCATGGTAGATGCCTGTGAGCGCGCTCTCCTGCAGGAAGCCAGGAGCAAAGGCACAAAATCCTTTTGTTTTCTATGAACAGGGACCATACTTCCATGGAACGAAGATTGCGACAGGCGCAGCATTAAGTAAGAAAGGTGGAGTTTAATCCCCGTTTGCCTTGGATTCCCTGTCAGTTGAAGATGGTGACCTACCTCACAGGGCTGTTGTGAGGCTTTGTGCTTGTTCGTAATGCATGTGGCAGAGGAAGGTGTACTTCACACTCGCGGGGCCAGTGCTGTGGTGTAGCGGGGGGGAAGCGGGGCAGGGGATGGCTGTGGCTCTCCCCGACAGCTGAGCGCAAAGGCCTGAGGTCATTTGTTTTTATTCACCATTTCTTACGCTCTTTGTATTGGAAATAAAGGCCACCAAGGGCAGCGCTCTGCTGGGAAAGGGAAGCGGCAGGAATCCCTCAGCAGAGTGCGGGTGAGAAGCCGTTTCTACGCGTGGGAAGGGCAGTGAAGGGTCTCCAGCCTGGCACCTGCCTCCCTTTGGGGATCTACATTGGGTTCTCCCAGTTGTTCTCTATTAGGATTTAATTTACTTGTAATGGGTTTCGGTGGAGCTGCGGCCTCAGCCTTTGGAGTGGTGGGGCTGGTACAGGACCTCATGGCTCTGGGATGAAGAGCAGCAGGGGTCCTGCAGCCCGAGTTCGTGCAGAACTTGTCATCTTCATTTCACTTGCTTGAGGTTGTCACTATTATTTGACCAGTGTTTGTTTCTTTTGGCCTGTGTAATGGGCGCTAGGGGTTTCTCTTCCAGCAGGTTTAAAAAAAAAAGACAAAAAAAGACACAAAAAAAAGAAAAAAAAAGAAAAAAAAAAAGAAGACCAAGCTATTGTCTAAATGGTTCAGAACTAGTGTGATATTGGGATACTTCAGTGGCTGTTATGTGATACTGGATCTTTTTACAACATAGATTAAAGACAATAAAAAGGGATAGAGTAGTAACTGCCTCTGTCCTCTTCTTTCTTCCGGTGGAGTTTTTGGCTCTGCTGCTGGGGGATGTCATAGTGCTGCCAGGGAAAGCCCTCAGGATCCCGGGGAGGGGCCTAGGCTATTCCTGAGCCTGTCCTGGTGCTGCTGGTGCCGCAGCCGTGCCGGGCGGGGCTTTAGAGCTGGGGAGGTTCTGGGTGCAGGGACAACGCAGCCTCCTGGGCAGCACGGTCAAAACCCTGTTCGAGACAGCGCTGTTTGCAGCCTTCCTGTGCACAAGCCCTTAGCCTGGCTAGAAAACCTTTAGAAGAGGGTGTGGAGGCTCTGGCTGGAAGAGGACAGCGGCCCCCCGGGGCCCTCTCCTCATCAGCTGTGCCCATGCCTTTGTGCTTGCCCTGGAGCTGGGCTTGGCCACTGCTCAAAGAGGAACCAGGTGGGATGGGGAGAAGGAAAAAACCCCCAGGTCATGCCAATGAGAACTGGGTGCACCTCCGAGCCCCGGCTGGAGGAGCAAAGTGGAGTCAGGGGGATCTCCCGGTGGCTGAAAGCATCAGCGCTGACCCCCTTCCTTCACAACTTAGCTCTATGGGCTTCTTCTGCCATCAGGCAGCCCCTGACTGTGCCACCAGCCCCTGCCCGGCCTTCCTGACCCGCACACAAACTCACGCCCAAGCTGAGAGGGAACATCTAGAAGCTTTATTTCAACCCTTTACAATAGTCAGAATCACAACATCAAGTCAGGAAATGTTGCTAAGGAGACGACGGCCGTACTGCCCCTCGCAGGAGGGTGAAAGAGAAAGGCAGAAGCAAACCAGTCTGAATTAACCCCATAGCAGGAGGGGCTCTGCCCCGGCCCCCTCCCCAGCTCCCAAAGCTGTCTCAGGCCTCACACCATGCACCGGCCTCCCCTCAGCACAAGAGTGCACTCACCGCCCCGAGGAGATGGGGCCGCTGCAGAGCAATCCTGACGCAAAACAGTAAGAACACATCACATTTAGAGCACACTTCACACACTGCTCACTCCTCACTACAGCCCGGTGAGGTAAAAGGAGTATCATCCCCACCCTGCGGATGGGGAAACTGAGGCAGAGAGGTTCCCAAGACCCCAGAGGGAGCCAAGAGCCAGGATCAGCCCCAAGCCCTTGTCTCCAGCCCTACTGTCCTCTCAGTCCACCCACCCCTCCCCACGGTCATTTCCCCCACTACGTCATTACTCGCTGTACCTATGTTATGGGGTAATCAAAGCTGCAGGCAATGCTGAATGCTGGGGTGGGACAAGCACAAAGGGTGCAAGACCAGAGGCTGGTGCCTGATCTCTAGCCACCGGCTGGTGGCCAGCGAGACTCGTGGGAGGGAGAGCCGGAAGGCAAACGCTTACTGGAGCTGGAGTTCAGGTGGGGAGGAGGAAGGAGAGCCGGAACACGCCTGCTGCTATTGCTGCTGCCTCGCATCGCAGCTTTCCGCCGGCTCGCAGCCTGCCCTGCGCCAGGAGGGCTTTTGGTGCTATTTTCCCCAAGCCTGGAGGCTGCCACTCGGCCTTTAGCAGGGCCAGCACTGAACAGCTTAGGATGGGCTCAGCCATTCCCCCCGTCCACACGTGGGGAGGACACGGGAGCCCTGGTCACCCCAAGGCTGTCACCGACATCAAGCTCCTGCCACACTCCAAGAGAACTAGAGCTTCTGCCCGAACACAAACAGAAGAGGGTCCTAGAGCCCCACTCACACCCCGATGCTACGCGGGGGACAATGGCGAGGGTCAGCATAGAAAACTACATTCAGTTTGCGGTCAGGATGCTGACCCAAGGGCGCTCCTGCTCCTGTGGCCTCAAGCACACAAACTTGGCTACCTGAATGTACTTTGACAGTGTAACAAGCCCCAGAGTAACTGTGGAGACACCGGGAACCCGCAACCAGGATGGCCACGGTGACGCCTCCTGCCTGCCCAAGACGGAGAGCAGCTCACACCCAGCCCTCCCTGCCGCGGGCTCTTCACTTCAGCAGCTCAGCCACTACCAAGCCAACGCTCTCCCTGACCCTAAGCTTAGCAAAGGGCTCAAGCGCTGGCCGCAGTGCCCCATCCAGCAGGGCCCTGACTCAGCTCACCGAAGACCTCAGCCTGCCTGTCCATGCCAGACCCTCCCCTCTCTCCTCCTCCTGCCTCCCCCAGAGCAGCATCAGGCCAAGCGCAGCTGCAGGAGCCGCAGGGGGCAGCTCAGGACAGCAACGTGTACATTCAAGTGGATCTAATTCAGACCACAGCTCTTTTTATCCAGGAGAATTTGCTCCCTCTATCCCTAGATTAAGCCAACATCAAATTCAGCTCCTTCTCTGGCTCTGCCCAGCCAGCAGCTTCCCTGCAATCCTCAGTTAAGGTCTCAGCACAAACCAGCTCACTCCCACGTCTCCCACATTAGGCAACTAAAGCTGTTTTTCCCCACACATGAATCTCTTCCCGGGCTAGCAATATGTACAGCCGTTTCCTTAAAATGAAATAAAAACCCCAATAAAACAGTATGAAACCTGAAGACGCTGTCCTAAAAAAAAACACAGCCAAGGAGTGGATCTGGATTTGTTCGTCAGCTACACACAGGCACAACAAGTGTTAGAGAAAGTGGCACAGAAGCACAGGGCAGCCGGTTGGTGCTCGGCTGAACTGTGTCAGAGTCTGGGAAGGGTTGTGCATGTTCAGAGATGGGCCTGAAAGCATTGCCCGGGACTGAGGAGCAGCCGAGACAGCAGATAAAAGCAACGCAGGGGGAGAAGGTGGCGCTGCTGTCCCTCTGCAGCAGGCTCGGCGTTCGCATTTTTTGCTTTTGCAATCTCAGAAGACAACAGGTAACACGGCCACTTGCCTTCCTCCTGCCACCCCTGAGCTCTGACCAGGACCTGGCTGCCTCCCTCCGCGCCGCCATCTCACCCCAGGGCATCAGCGCAAGCGGAACGCGACATCTCAGCTTTGACCTCCTCGAACCACCACCGCTGCCAGACTGCGCTGTCCCTGCCTCGAGCCACTCAAGTGGTCCCTGGCCACTGCCACCTCCTCTGCCCAGCCGGTGAGCCTGGGGTCAGCTTCACCTGCTGCCAGCCTGCGTTTGCTGCTCACAAGCAGGGAAGCGTGGCTCCAGGCACAGCTTTGCCAGCACCGGATCCTCACAATGGGCACCAGACCCTCTAGCTGGCGCCTGCCCTAGCCCCGAGTGGATCGGCGTTATTGCTTGGGGAAGCACAGCCCCTGCTGAGGGAGGGGATCGGTCTTCACCTCGGTCCCTCTCCTCCAAACTTCCCCTCAATTCAAGTGTTGGAAAAAAACAATACAAAACCAAACCCAAGACTGACAAAATCAAGCTGGTGTTTAGAATTTAGCAGTAAGAGAAAGAAGGAAGCATCAGCAAAGGGCAGTGATATATACCGGAGGGCAGCATGCAGGTGAACGGGTGGTCGGAGGCAGCAGCACCCCCATGGGACTGGCCGGAGGGTTTCAAAGCGTCCCGACACAGCTCTGCTCTCTTGAGGAATGAGGTTTCCAGCCTCGGCCCCTGCCCCAGCTCCAGCCCTTCTCACCGAAGAGCCGGGCCTGCAACAGGGGCCAGGTTAGTGCTGGCCAAGGCCACACGCCACAACACGCCACAACACGAGGGCAGGGAGAGAGCAGCTCGGCAGCTGTCCCCGGTTTGGGATTAAAGGGATGTGGGATGGAGGGGAGGAGTGCAGTGGGGAGGAACAGGAGGAGGAAGAGGAAGGGAAGCACTGGGAGTTTTCCAGGGTATATATAACCGCCCCTTTGAGGTGCAAATCTGCATTGCTTATTTAAATTTGTATTCAGAGGAAAAAAGCACTTACGAAACTAGCAGACGACTTTGATGCAAACTAGTACATTTTAATGCCATTTTATTAGAAATCATGCAAACTTTAATATAAAAAATACAAGTGCAATAAGAATCTTTTTGTGTAAATACAGATTCCGGGTTATCGTGTCGTTGTCGGCTTCCCACAGAAATATTCCCCCAAGCACGAGAAGCTGCCGGCTTCCCTCTGTCTCCTCCTTGGACAGCCCCCCCTTAGCGCATGCCTGGTTCAGTTCACTTTGATCCCAGTGTTTTGTTATTCCGCCTTTTTTTTCTGGTTGCTGCTTTTTTTTTTCTTTAAATTAATTTGTCCACCCAAGAACACTCCTTTTTTCTTTTTTTTTCCTCTTTTGTTCTTCTTGGTTTTAATTTATTTACATTTCTTTAGTGTCATTTGCAACATGAAACGAGGAGCTCACACCTCCACGAGTAGGTCAATCTCCTTAGTCCTAGTCAGAGCTGCAACTCCCTGGCACTAAAACCTGCCTCCCCTGCCCCAGCGAGGGCTCTGCTCCCTCCCAGCCCCCTGCACACCCCGGGGTGCATCATCCCAGGGGAAAGGGGGCCTTTCCCTTCTTCCCCACCTCGGCCTCGCCCTGCACAGCCGGACAACACGGTCACCCACCCATCGGCCTCTGCTAACACGCCACACGTGCGCACCACAGACCTGCTTCGGCCTTGGAACTCCAGGCCTGCGTTAACCTGCAACTCCACCGTGAAAGCAGCCTCCTGCCTCTCCTCTGACCTTAGGCCCTAGCCAGAAAAAGCTCAATCCCAGGGCTGTGGCTGAGAACGTGAATAAATAAAACCGTCTTCACCCTGCTAACACGTCCTGGGCCTACAAGAGGTTTTACCAGCATCAAGCCAACACGTCTCGTTGCAGTCAACACAGGCTGCATCTGATCTGTTACAGCAAGTTCTCTGTTAACACGTTCTCGAGCCTTTCACTTCAGACATGGCTTAATCCCATGAGTTTGCTCCATCGTTTTAAAATATTAAAAGAAAAAAAAAAAACCCAAGAAAGCAAAAAACCAAACCCAAAACAACCAACAACAAAATTGTTACAATTGCTGGATATGTCAATAAGAAGCCAGCACTGCAGCAGCGGTTAATGTCTCTACTGTCCTACGGTTAGGAAAAGAAGGAAAGAGAAAAGGAAACTTAGCAGGGGCTTGTAGCACAATAAATCATCAACACATCGTCACAAAGAATAAAAGGTTAAAGTCAACAGTTAAAACAGCCTAAACGTGTGTGTATCATATATATCATCATCATCAAACAGGATCAGCAGAAACTGAAGCGGCAGGGAGGGAAAGGTGGGTTCTTGTCTTGCTTAAAAATAAAGACAGAAAGAAAGGTCACAGCTTATCCCTGTTAACTCTGGCCTGGCTTCAGCCACCAGCAGCACAGGCACGCTTCTACCCAGCCACTAAGACACGGCCTGGAGGTCAACTAGATGCCCGTTCCTGCCACACAACACTAACGCTCGCACCAGCATCCCCCTGAAAGCAAAAGGGATGAGGCATGGAGGGGGAGGAAGCCCCTTCCAGCCAGAAAAGGACCACTGGAGCCCAACACGCTTGGCCAGGGGCAAGCCTCCAGGATGCTTGGAAGAGTCATTGTGGCTGAAAAGGGATGCCTGCCCTGCTAAACGCTGTCCCCTTCCCACCTAAAGCCAGGGGCAGGGTTAAGAGAGCCAAGCTGTGTTATTCTGGGGAGAGGGCAGGGGACAGGGCTGGGAGGGGTCACAAGCCTTGCTGAGAGAGCGCTGCAAGGGGAGCTGGCTGTTGCAGCGGTGACAAGGAGGCGACTGAGCCCAGGCTCTCGCTGACGGATGTGCTACGCCAGGGGGAAGTGCTGCTGGAAAGGTTGGGGGGTTTGGAGACGACGATTTCCGCTCCGTGGTCTGTTCGAGCCTTGGCCTTCTCACGGAACGTCAGCTTGTGAGATTCAATCTGCAGTGACACAAGGGCAGGTGAGAAGGGGAAGGGGAAGGAGAAGGAAAGAGGAGGAAAGAGGGGGACAGGAGGGGAATGGAAGACGATACCATAATGTCATCATTAGATGCCTGGAAAATAAAAGGCAATTTTCTGAATTAAAAAAAAGGCAAATCAACCCTACAGACATCGATATAAACAGTTCAAGGTTCAGCTTTACAGCGGTGTGACCAGTGCCCGGGGGGCGGCTGCTCTGCCCTGCTGCAGTGCTCTCCCCATCCCACCCGGCAGCGTGTGTAGAGAGAAGGCACAGGCACTTACTTGTTTCTTGTATCTGAGTCTCGAAGCTCTGAATTTCCCTTTGGTCACCACCACTGAGGGCAGTGGGCACTGCCGGCCCTACGCCATTCTCCCGCATCTCACTGCCTGCCTGGGCCGCTGTCACCTCTCCGTTCTGAGGGGCTGGCGGGAGCTGCTCTGGCTCCGCGCTCCCCTCAGCCTACAATGAGACAACGGGGTGGGGAGGACGACAGGGACGAGTCAATAGAAGATGGGGGTGTGGGAAGGGGGGGAGATGTGCGGGTTCCCGGAGCCCCCTCCACCCTCCCCAGTTGCCGAGGCACACGCAGGGATGGGGGGGGGGGGGGGGGGGGGGGTGTTTGGAAGCGGGAAGCAGCCCCTCCGCTCCCCGGGAAGCCACCATCCTGACCAGCTTTGCAGCTCTTCACAGCATTTTGGTCCTTGCCAGCTCATCCAAGCACGGCCACCGTGTCCCTGACCACAGGGGCCAGAGCAAGGCACCCTCTCCCCAAACACACGCCTGTAACGCCCTGGTGACAGAGCACAACCATGGCAAATGCAGACCAAGGTACGTTGACCGGACTAAAGCAGAATGCTACAGGGTCAAAAGCAAGCAGGTGGTTTGGGCACACTGCAGTGGAGCAGCCTCCATTATTTGGGGACACATTGGGGGACCCAAAGAATACATAGTGGATCCCAAAACTGGAAGTCCAAACTGTTTGCACAAAGGACATCATCTTCACTTGATGCTGGACTATGAACTGGGAGCAGAGTCTTTAGAGAAGATCCTGTCCTGCTCTGTGCTCCCAGAGCTGGTCATCCCACCTGGAGTCACCAACTTCTAGCCTTGGAGAAGAGCTAAGCCCTACTGCCATTAGAGAGGAGACTACTATGCTGGTGGGAGCCTCCTGAGAGTAATGCAGACTTGCTTGGAAAGACACAACCAACACTGCAGGGCATGGCAAGCAGAGAGTATATTATGTTGGCCCATCCCCATTCCGGGAAGGAGCAACCCACCCAGACAGGGCATCCCCTCGCTGCCATGATCAGTACAGAGAAGTACAGTAGGAGGTGGCACCCTCCAGCCCAAAGGAGCTCTGCTCTGACCCCATGCTCTTGTCCCATAAAGCCTTATTCACAGGGAATAAGGCTGCTGCACTCTCCTTAGACTAAATGAGGCCCTCTCCCTGCATACCAGGTAGTAACGCCACGGACTGATTCTGGACCTGCTTAACTCAACAAGCAGCAAAACCATCCCACCTTCCTTTTGAGGTTCCTTCTGATTCTGTGAGGACTGGACACTCCAGTGAACTGGAACAGGCATTGTGACAGAAAGCTCCCAATCTCTGTCAGCAGAGCAGCAGCTTCTCTAGTTCCTTTCAGCTTTTCACTGAGCCCCATTTGCCAGGTTGAAGTTTATAAAAAGGACTGGAGATAGGAGAGTCCTGATGCGCCCTCATCAAATGTTCTGGCAGTCACCTCTTGCCTTGTTTTAATGGAGATGATTAAATGCGTCCTAAATAGACTTGTGAATTCTGCTGCATGAGCTGCTCTTTAGGACAGCAATTATTTCTTTCAAATTCACACAGCATTTAACACAATAGCTCAAGATGGCTGAACTCTGAACCCTTCCACAACACAAATGTGCTCAAACGAAACAATGCTGGGGCAACGGAGGGAACTCAGTGCTTAGGAGGGTATCCTTCTCCTCCCTCTGCCTCTCCTGCTGGGAGCAAACACTAATTCAAATTTTAACAGTTCTGGTGCTGTTCACCGGATTGTTTTCTCCACTTCCAGAGCTGCCAGCCAATTCAGAAGCAGCAGTGCTTCATATAAACCCCCCAGGTGTTAGTGACTACCTAAAGAGAATCCCCAGCATTGCTCTGAACATCATGTGGCGTGACAGGTCAAGCCCACACATCCATCAGTTGGTCAGCCAAGCAGGGTAATTTCCCTCCCCTAAGCACAGATGTTGCATTGCTGTAATGAGACCTGCAATTTGTGCAGCCAAGGCTAGGGGCAGTTGATGTTCTCATGGGGAGAAGCACTGAATCACAGCAATGAAAGCACAACAATACTTTCTTATCCTTGCACAAAAGGTCTTCAGGCTGAAAAGTGCCCCTGAGATCTGCAAGGTGCTGTCTTCCCAGCTTTACTAGGGGTAAAAAAACAGGGAAAGGGTCACAAGCAGCTTATCTGCTGGGCTTACAGTTTACAGAGTGATCCCTGCTTTAGGATTCTTAGGAGAAGGATGCAGATGGGCAGTAGAAGCTCTCTGAGTAACACCTTGCAGGAAGCCCACTCGGGTAAGCCACTGAGGTAGTTCATAGCTCCTTTTCAGCTCATACTTACTCCTCGGGTTCACAACAGAGGCCACAGAAATAAGTGGATGGTTCTAAAAGGCTGGGGGTAGAGAAGCTACAGGACAAGAACCACCACCAAATTTAAATCCTACCCTGACATGTGAGAGCTCACTGCACCCACCTTCACAGTTCCTCCTGCTGGCAAGTGTCCCACATTGTCCAAAGAACCCACTTTGGCTTGCGCCTTCTCCTTGAAGTTCAGCTTCTGGTTCTCAATTTTGACATCTCCTCCCCCTAGAACAAGATTGTGTAGGAGTGAGTTTATTAATGCCTCCAGAAAGTCCCGCTGAGATCCATCCCCTTCCCAGCCCCCCACCAAGGAACGACTGGGTGGTTCCTTGTACTTTGGAGAGCCCTGAAGTTGCGCTCAGGTAAGGAACACCGCATATCCAGACGGACAGGCTGGGAGATAGCATCAGGTCAACTGTCTCACTAGATCTGACTGCCCCAGCAGGGGTGTGAAATGCCACTTCCACTGGATCCCACACTGGTGGGATTCCAACAACTAATACCTGCTGCCCACTCCTATCTGCGTCCCTTGCCAAAGTCCCTTCCAGCCCAAACCAGTCTGTGATTCTGTGGATGGACACTTCAGGTTCATCAGAACATGAAGGTCAGGAAAACACCTGTAGATTTCCATCAAGATTTTTCTAGATTTAGAATACTGCAGTTCCCATGAACAACTCAGACTGTAAGAGCAGTCCATATTGCAGCAGGTTTCTCAAAAAACACTCGGTATTGCTAAGCACAAATTTGCTTCCCAGTAACATCACCAAATACTCAGTCTTCAGCACTCTGGAAGCTTGGCATGGCCAACCATAGAAGCCAACTGATTCAGTCTAACAAAATCAGTTAAAACATCTGACAGCAGATGGATGGATTAGTCTGCTTTAATCAGCCTTGGACAAGAGCAGTTACTATTGTGCAGAGCCTGTTATTACAGAGCCTTGAATAAACAGAGGTCACGTTTGTGGCACCACGTTCTCAAAGCCTTAGCACGTTTGGAGGCAGTGAACCGTGGTGCTCAATGTGTAAGGCTGAACTGCTTTCAACCTAACAGGCTGGCAGAAGGAGCGCAGGAAACTCCTAGGAGCAGACAAGCACAAGCTTGTAGCATTTGCTTCCAGCGTTGGTCAGTGCACTTTGTCCCTCATGCATGGACGTTTGACTGCCAGGAGTTCTCCTGTGCAGGTAACTGTCCTCAGATACAGACAAATGAGCAAAAATCAGTGAACTGACCATACTTTAGGATGCTACAAAGGTACAGTTCCAACAATCTGCCTATACGCACAGTACCTTGAACCTGAGACTTGCCTGTGCTCCAGCTGAGTGGTGGGCTGGTCATTGTGGGGTTAGGAAACGTGAGATTCACAGGAATTCACACAGAGTAATTGCTGTGTTCCCAGCGGGGAAGAAATAATTCCTGCACATTCATCCCATAATACATCATGAAAGAGCCCAAAGTGTTTTATGTAAGACAGGAGCTGCTACGGAACTGAAGGCTAAAAAGACCCTAGTATCTGCTCTGAAGAACTGGAGGGGAGTTACTTTATCCTTCCATAGCAAACCTATGTTCAGAGAGCCCCAAAGCCCTCTGTAAACAGATGAAGGTTTGGGCATTCTCCATTGATGAAACCACTAGGAATTACTAAAGCAGCTAGCTGCCTAGAAATACTCCCTGAGAGCAACAACCCCCTTCAATTATTTCAGTCAGAGTCCAGGACTATATTTAAGTGACATGTAATAGCTACAGACAAATAGTGAAGAAATGGTATTTTTTTTTTACCTGGTTTATGCTTGATATTTGCTTTAGAGCCACACTTTGAGGACACTTTGGAAAGGTCAACTTTCTTGTTCTGGATCTGCACCTACAGAGAAAACAAAAAGAAACAACTCAACACAGAGAAGCATTTCCCAGGAATCGGGAAGCCAAAGGGCCATCTCAAACACCAGGTCACGCTTAGTGAACCTTTTCTACTGCATTATTGACTTCTCAGCCCCTGTGCCAAACACTACAGTCAGCTTTAGCATTATTTAAAGGCCTGTACCAGCCAGAAGTGCTTAATGTGAGCTAACAGAAATTAAGACCGGATAAAACTCACAGATAGACAGTAACTAGAAATGGCAGCCCTGAGTTCATGGCACATTCATGGAACATAAAAGCACTTGGGCCAAAAAAGCCGATCTCATTGCCATGTCCCCCAGACTGTTTCTTCCCAGCACTGGCTCTGCTCCTGAAGACACAGACCATTGCCAGGGTCCAGTCACCAGGA
This sequence comes from Pezoporus wallicus, assembly GCF_028554395.1. Classification (NCBI taxonomy): domain Eukaryota; kingdom Metazoa; phylum Chordata; class Aves; order Psittaciformes; family Psittacidae; genus Pezoporus; species Pezoporus wallicus. The sequence goes on along the minus strand of NW_026637044.1, from coordinate 516,626 downwards.
TGGATGTCATCTTCCAGTTCACTCAGCCATGCTCTTCCTGTAGGGCCAGAGACATGCCACCAATTCCAACTTTTACTCCCCATCACCTTTAACATGCAGATGACCCATGTCCCATTGTCAGGCTGCTCACAGCCTCCTCACAGCGGTCTTTCCTCCTTGATGAGAACAGGACCCAGGAAGGAGCATCATGCCCAGATGGAACGAGCCACTCAAAGAAACTCTCAAAGACAGAACACCAGAAGCAGGGAAAGCTATTCCCCAGTATTATTACCTTTAACCTCATTCTACCAGTGACTCGATACTGGCATGCAAAGCCTTCAATTAGCAAAAAACAAACAATGTACAGTGATGCAGAAATCATGAGTCTCATGAAATCGTGAGACACGACTCAGTAAATGACCTTCTGCTAAGTCAATGAGCCAAATATTCTACTGTGGTGTTTGTGGACATCAGTTTGAACTTGGGGAGGAGAGGTGTCTTCTCTGTGGCAAGACAAAGGTGGAGTCAAAATGTCACAGATTTGATGTCTTTTTTGCCCCCCCCCAAAATCCATCTCTGACACCTGGACCACATGTGTTGTACAGAGCCACATTTCTGACACCTTTAACATTCCTCCTGCAGCTCCAGGTGGATGAAAAACTCCTCTATTCCACAGTGAACTTCTTGCTGACTACCTGGAGAGCTTTCATTTCATACAAACATAGGATAATTACACCTGAAGGAACTTCCAGTCATCTGTTCTACCTTGCTGACCTTGTAACTTCCATGGGAAAGAGCTGGAGGGGTTTGGTAGTAATGTTAAGAGGTTCACCTCTCCCAGTGATGCCAGCAACCACCAGCTGGCACCTCTGCGCATAGAAAGTTCTGCTACAGATCATCTTGCAGAGAAAATGAAAACCTTTCTTTCTGAATGTGACAAGAATTCATTCACTTACCCGCTACTCTAAAAGCTCATTGAGAATTACCATGATAATTTGCAATACATCTTTCACAGGAAGCATGAATCCTCTGAGTACTTATGAAGATGGATGAGTCAAACCCCTGATGTCTTGTTTGCTCAGAATCAGTAGAACAGCACAGTTCAGCCTCCTGCTGTTCCATGTTCGTGTACCCTGACTCAGTGACACCAAACACTCCAAAAGGTGAGATCACAGCTACAAAATCTGATTTTCTTGGGGCTGCTAGTAAAGTGACTACAGCTTTTATAATAAGTATTTGTTTACTTAGAACTGGAATAAAACTAAATTTATTTCACAGAATGCATTTTAATACAACAATGTTTGCTATCAGCTAGGGCAGACATACCCACTTTTGACTCCTCAGGATTTCACCTGGAGATCCAAACAATTATACCTAAATGCAAGTGTATTTCTTGTAAGACTGCTAACATTAGTTGTTTTGGGTTTAAAAGCTTGGGCTTGCATTTGTAGAGCCAAATATTCAGACTCTGGTGCCAGAAATAAACTTTAGGTCTGAAAGCTTGATACAGAGGCTCAGATGGGAAGCGTGATCCTCATCTCCCTCTAGATTTTCTGTCTCTGACCATTTCCCAACCCATCTAAGCAGGTCAAGCAAAAGGGCAGAGAAACACATGTATGTTCCAAATCACCTTTTTGTATCTTCAACAACATATATGTTACCTGTGCTTTGTAAAATCTACCTCTTTACATTTGCTTTCTTTAAAAAGAGAGGGGGAAAATACTAAAACAAAAAGCTTTTACCCAGGAAACCTAACAATATGTCAAGATATTTCTGGGAAATATTAATGTGAGTAGGAACAGTATCTACTGCTTTTGAACAAGTCCTGTTGGGTATCTTGAAGGGGAGAAGAAATTACCTCTGTGGATATTAGGCAAAATGGGTACCCAAACAGAGTGTACCACCTAGGAAACCATTTCACTGTGGTAGGATGTCCATCGCTACTATCAGAAAGACCCTGAAGCTGAATCATAATTTGCTACTAACCACAGCTCTTGTCCACAGGACTCCTAAAATCTTTAACTGAAGCCACAGACTAGAACAATGGATTTTTCCAGATATCCCCATCAGCAGTGTATTTCAGGAATTAAACACTGCGAAGTATTCCATCAGAAGTGATCCCTGTAATTATCTGAACACGAAAACATCTTGAAAGAAGACACTAATGTTATGGTGCCCCAAAGGGAGCAAGCAGATAAAAAAATGAAGAAAGTGCTTTTATAGGAAGCCAGACTGGTCACTGTGTCTTGTCTCCTCACACTGGTGCTGCCTGTTCTGGGCTTGGGGGCGTTGGAAGACTGAGAAATTCTGAAGCCGTTTTGGGGGCATTTGGAACTAAGAAATAATAAGCACTTTATTCCCAAAGCAAAAAGCTTATGTAGTTGAGCAAAGAGAAAAACTACAGTGATAAAAGGAGGGTGTGGAAGAAGAGAAAATGAAAGCAGGCACACTTGTCCCCTAGAGTTGGGAATGTCCCCGGGGCAGGACAGTAAAGAGGAAAGGATGGGTTTGGTGATTCACTGGAAGGAAGAATAGTTCACATGTGTAGTTCATCAAGCAAGAAAACATCCCCACATTGAAATCACATCTTTGTTGTGAAAAAAAAAAAAAAAAAAAGAAAAATATGCTTGACTTGTTGTCCACTAAAAGGCTATAAAAGGTAAGAGTGGCAAAATTAAAGCTGCTTGTAAAATACAGCTCCTTTGACTGCATGAGCAGTGAGGTTACAACAGCTGTTAACAGCAGAGCCAAAAGGACTTCTGCCACAAACCACATATTATGTACAAACAGTCTGTGTTCCAAACCTGGGTGACAAACCCAGATGGAATCTGCAGTAGGAACAGAAAGATACATAGCTAAAAAAATATTATGAGGGCACCTGATTGATGTGATGGTCTCACCATCAGTTTATCTTTCTATGGCACAGAGAATTCTCCTGCATGAGCATTTCTATGGGAAGGTCTATACACACGTGTATGCATTCCTGTAAGTGTTGGCTAAGTCATGGAAACACCAAATAAGATGGCAAATCCCACCACTGTAAGAATCCACAAACTGGAAGGAAAGGAGGGTATCAGGGATACATGCTCAGCAACTCTCAATGGGAAGTTAAGATTAGTTAAATGAACACTTCATGTGTGACTTCAACATCTGTCTTTTACCACCTTGGAAACCAGCCTGCAGGGAATGAGTTTGGCAAGAACCCAGAGCTGGTTGCCTCTTGCAAAGATTTATGGAAGATTTGGTCATGTAAACGTTCAGCCAGCTAGACAAATACACAAATATTTCATAAGGCAAGTGGCAGTTTGCAGCACAGGCAGGTTCTACCTAGCTTTTGTATCCGTTGAACCAGACATCAAACAGAACACACTAAGTCAAAACAGCGTCTGGCCCCAGAAATTGAGTATTTGCAGGCAGTTTCATTGATGCTGGCTCTCAGTCACTGGGCACACAGAAAGCCACACCGGTAATAGAGTTCAGTTTTGGTCCCCGCTATACAACAAAGATACAGACAGACTGGAGAGGGTCCAGAGAAGAGCCACAAAGATCCAAGGACTAGAAAACTATGCGAGCAAAGGCTGAGAGAACTGGGCTTGTTCAGCCTACAGAAAAAGCAGGTAAGGGGAGACCCTATCACCATGTCCCAGTATTTAAAGGGTAGATACAAAGATAACAGAGACTCACTCCCTTTTTACAAGGAGTTTCACAGAAAAGAGGAGCGATGGGCACAAGTTACTCGCAGGGAGATTCGTACCAGACACTAGAGGAAAATGCTTCACAATGAGAACAATCAGCTGGAATAATCTGCCCAGGGAAGTGGTGGATTCCTCAGTGTTGGATACTGTTAAGATTTGGCTGGACAGGGTGTTGGGCCATTCAGTCTGGATCATGCTTTGCCGAGAAAGATTCCACCAGATGATCTTTTGAGGTCCTTCCGACCTGTATTTTCATGATTCTATGAGATGCAATAGCTGAACCTGACTCCACAGGAACTTGGCATTTTTAAACATCAATGGAAGAAGCTTTCTTGGGCTTAAGTACTTCACTGTCTTTTTGAAACCATCCAATCTTTGTACTTCTGCAGACTACCCCCAGTACAAACAGCCTAGCATAGATTTGTTAAGGTAGTACAGATTTGCTCACAAGGAAACAAGCCTGCCAAACTATGTCATCTTTTCAAAAGCTATAGTGTATCTACGTATTTAACCGGGTTGGTTTTTCTAGACACTGTCAAAATATAATACCCGTAACCAAGTACAGAGACATTACACCATTGGCCTTCTATTTTAAAAAGCACAACCCTGCTGCCAGAGATACAGTAGCCTTTAGATTTAGAAGTTAACTGCAGCTCAAAAATTAAACCCCTGAGTCTTCTCCTCCTTTTTTCCCCAAAGTGTCCCTTCTTGTAAAACACGAAGTGAAATCAATCTGACTCAGGCCCTATTAGCCAGTGAAGAGTAACAGGCACTTCTAGGCCACAGTGGATTTCATCTGAAAAACCAGACATCTGAAACAGGTCAGAGGACTGATGAGGTGCCTCCATTGACTGCAGAGGGAACCCACAGCAAGCTAACTCCTGGGGTCAATGGTGTGCACGTCCTACATTTGGTGATGAATAAATAACACATAAAACACGAGATACAGGTCAGGTGTATGCGTAGCACAAAGAAACAAAACACACACATTCACCCTAGCATCCCATCGGGAAAAAATAAAGAATTCTCCAGCCTACATTAATTCCAGAAGCCCTGAAACTCTGCTACACCTTTCTGACTGAAACAAGAGCGTTCTTAAGACTGACATAAAAAAACATAGTACAAGAGAAGGAGTTAGTAGAAAGACAACTTGCCCAGAGCCCATACTTACATTCCCACCTCCAGGGACATGCTTAATATTGTCCTTGGAACCACACTTGGACTGAACATGGCTGTAGTTCGCTTTTTTGGAGACTATCTGGACCTGGAATGTTACAGAATGGAAAACAACACAAGGGAAGAGGACTGGTTAGAGTTGTCATATGGCAGGCTGGAGTGGATGCTCTAACATGGTGGATAAACAAAGAGTTGTGTTAAACTCAATCCAACTTTAGTATTAGGTGTGAAAGCAACTGAGAAGGAGAGTGAGGAAAAACAAGTGAACGAAACAAGAGGCTGCACAGACAGTGTTAGTGCGAGAGCTTAAGCGCTTCTGTGAAGACCGCTTCTTCATATGATCTGTGGGTTAGCATCTCCAGGTAGGAGCCTGCCTGCCAGAAGGGCTGGGGCTGTCTCTGTCCCCTGCAAAGCTTCTCAGGAGCGCTCTGGTGAGACCTTTCTCAGAGGAGGGAAAGCCAGCTCAGCTACCTCCTTCCTCTATGGCTCCACCTCCAACAACACTATGAACTGCTCTGAGCCTGCACCTTCACTTGCCTGGACTGGCTCCAGTCTTGGGTAATGTCTTTCAAACCCCCTGGGCGGCAGATGAGAAACTACTCTTCTGATGAAAGTTGTCAAACCTTCACTTAAATTTTATCAGATGAATCTTACGTTAATTGCTTCTCCTTTAAATCAAAATTATTCTGTTTCAAAGTACAAAAGGAGTATACTAAGTGAGCTTTTACCCACAAAGGTAGCAACTGAGTTAGAGTAAGAGGCCCATGTTTACAAAGGTTAGTTACAACACATGTTTAGTCTGGGCGTTATTTAACACAGCACAGAACGTGGTAGAAGCTGTATCCTACTTTTAAAAAGAGGTGATAAATTTGAAGCACAAAAGGAATCACCAGAACATTCTCACTTCAGCAGGTTTCAAAAAGCTCCTTAGCCAGTTCAGAAACACTGGATTCAGTGCAACAGCAGCTCTGAAAATGTACTCATGCAGTGGAAGTAGACAGTGGTTTCCTGACTTCTCTAGAGGTACAAGTTCCATCCATTCATCAACAGGCTCTGCCTGATAATATCTGAATTAAACGAGCACTGCAGGCACTCCCTCCTCATTCCTCATTCTCTCATGCTGAAATACCATGTCACACCAGCTTCAGAGTAACCCATCAGATGGTGGCCACCTAATGCATGGAGTTAAGGAGTCTTGATACAACTGGTTTGGAAATATTGCAGGAAAAATACTAAGCCTTTGTTAGTCTGCAATCGTAGAACAGGCACTGTTGAACTAAAGCTCGCTCTTCCTAGTTATAAACTAGTGCTGTGTATGAAGAACTGGTCAGAAAGGAAAGCTCTGACTCAAAATTCTTCCCTGTGAGGGTGGTGAGGCTCTGGCACAGGTTGCCCAGAGAAGCTGCAGCTGCCCCGAGAAGCTGCAGCTGCCCCATCCCTGACAGTGTTCAGGGCCAGGCTGGATGGGGCTTGGAGCAACCTGGTCTGGTGGAAGGTGTCCCTGCCCATGGTAAGGGGTTGGAACTGGATGGGCTTTAAGGTCCCTTCCAACCCAATCCATTCTGATTCTATGATTCTACAAAAGTTAAGCCTATCTGTCTAAAAGTGAGAATGGAGGACACTGCTCTGAAAACATTTACACACAGCAGGCATGGAAAAGATACCTCTGACAGTGATCTCTGAATGTGTTTAACTGAGAACATTGTAGAGTTTACAAGAAAAAACTGGAAGAGTGTCTGTGCAAGGAACAGTGACACTGACAGAAGAAAGCAGAAGAGTTGAAGAGAAGGGAAAGTGACTCAAAATGGAAATGTTGTCCTTCATCTTCCACAGAGAAAAGTCTGAAATAAACTCACTTTCCCATTGGGCTGTTTTGGGGCACCCTCTTTTGATACGGTTGTTTTAGTAGTAGCCATTTTAGAGACCACATTGGGTTCAGACTTTCGTGCAGCAGCGGCTGATTCTGGCCTTTTCTCTATTTTCCCCTAGATGGAGACAAATGGATGATTTCAACCAGCAAAAGCAAAACTGTGGGCAGGAGAGTACAGGAACACAAGCTATCCAGATAAACTTAGTGGAGCAGATGACCCAGGAGAACTTCTCACATGCTGTAATTCTCAGGCAAAGTATAATCCTGTGCCCAGGAGCAATAAAACTAAGGGGGTGGAAGGGAGGCAACATCACTCAGACACAGATTGAAACAGGCACCAGGGGTCACAAAGCAATAATTAAGCTCTCCATTTCTCAAAAAGCTTGTCGATGCCCTTCCTTGGCATCTCATTTCCCCAATAGTCACACTGGCAAGTCTTCAAGTGACCCCAGTCCATTATATTCTGCCAAAAAATTACAACAAATCCTTTAGTAACCCAACAGCAGCGCAGGACAACTCCTTCACAGGGAGGATGTTGTACAGATCTGAGAGGCAAACACACACCACTGGCTGATGTTCTTTGCCTTTGAGGTCTGAGAGCTCAGCTGGATACAGATACACTGTGCTTTCTTTTCTGATTTCACACCCCCACACTGATTTGACTCGGGCATTGAGATCAATTTCTGATACAGTTTTTAACTAATCAAATGCCAGTGGACCTACTAATCCAGCTAAGCAGAAAACTGAATGAAAACATCCAGGGTTTAGAAAAATTCAGCAACTACCTGAGAACATCCATTCTTCTACTCATCTAGATCCATATAAGTGCAGCAGAACCTGCATTTCTTGGGGGGTGGGGGGGTGGGGTTTGTGTCAGTATAAATTCTGTATTTCACTAGCCTACCAGCAAAAGAACAGGAAACAAAAAAACCCTAGCACTTCTATGACATTTTCAGCTTCTAAAACCATCTCTGCATAAATAGGACTACAAAAAGTACCATTTTCTTAAAAGTACAATTGTTGGGATTTAACAATTCCATTAAAACACTTAGAAAATAAAGTGTAGTACAATTAAATGTAAAAATAAATTCCCTTGAGCTGCCACAATAACCCTGTAAGCTAAGAAGCTCTGCAATCCTCAGAGCCACTGGCACAATTTGAAATAACAGAACAATCTTCTCTATTCTTTTTGAGCAGATGGCAGTAGGCTTTCTTAACTTCTGTTTGCTTTCAAGCTACACTATACAGTACAAGAAAGGGTCTCCCTCCTGCTTTTCAGCAGACTTTTTTGTCATTTATAGAAACTCCATTTTGAAGAGTGGAAGTTTCTGTCCTCTAAATGCCTAGGCTCTGAGGACTGTACTATGATACTCTTTAACTCCAAAGAATAAATCCATGCTATATTGATGCTGTCTGTGACATATACCACCACAGCCCAAGGATGCCCTTGACTTTAATGTGCCTGAGAGGAGATTAAGGCTCCCAGCATGAGCCATACTCTCTTGGCATGAGACTGAAGTTATTCATTATCACAGACCTGCAGCACAGATAAGTGGGCAAATCTGTTCCACTCCGTGGAAATTAAAGCCCTCTGACTACGGGCAAGCTGCTAACATATTTGGTCAGGCAAAAATGAGTGTATCTGTTATACAATATCCAATAAAGGTTTTATGATTATGCGTATCCACAAAATAATTTAAACCCTCAGAAGAGAGATACTGGTATATCCCTAAACCTTTACCATTTACATGGTAGATATTCACAGTGAAAGTGTAATGTAAGACCCTTACTGACTGAGAGCCTCAAGTACAATGTGCATGCTTCTCCCTATAGATCATTCAACACCACCCTCTTCTTTTCCTGCAGCCACCAGAGGTTATCCAAAAAGCCACATAGAGAGACCCATTCATTTCAGCTTTAGGCCTGACAAATTGAACAGCTCCCCTGCTCTTAGACCTGGAAAAGGTGCTGTGGAACTTGCTCCTGAATCCAGATTTCCTGCATTAATCCACCTTGTGTACCATTCAGCAGATTCAAATCCTCTGTTCAGGCAAGGTTTTGGAATATAGACAAGATTTTGAGCTATCAATACCAACTAGTTCCTATGTCAGGAAGTACAACAGAAAAACAGAACCACAGAATTCTGAATTCCTGTACGTATGCCAATAAACACCATGAAGGCTCTTAATTAAAGCAGATTCCTTCTGTACGCTACTATCACTGCTTTGTTAATGCCTTGTGCATAAACCAAGAACCCAAAGAGGAGCTCTGCAGAGCATAAATGAGAAAAGCAGTGAGGACACAGCCACCAAAATTAGCAAAGAGCACCCCTAATGCTTAAGAGCTACTGTTCCAACGCACATGTTGTTACCAAGTTTGAAGAAACTCACCTTTCCTCCACCAGGCTGATGCTTAATGTTATCTGTTGATCCAATTTTGGAACGTACATTTTTCAGATCTGGAGCAGAAGCACTGCTGGTCGGGCGAGGTGGCTTGGAAACGCTGCTGGGTTTAGCTGGAACCTTAGCAGTTGTTTTTTTAGCATCTGCTGTTGTGGTAGAGGGTGTGGTGGGTTTGGTTGCAGCAGGCTTGGGTTTGGGACGACTGGTGGCTACTCCAGGTAAAGTAGGTGCACTGGCGGAGGTGGTAGAAGTGGTGGTGCTGCTTTTTACTGCATTTCCAGTAGCACTCTTAGGGCGGCTCAAGTCTGCTGCAATGATCACAGCCATAGTTGGAGGGAAAGGGGAAAAAGATAGGTCAGAGGCCGTTTATACAAACTTCCTCAGAGTCCTAAAGATAGGACCAACACAGCCCATAACAGGAGGATTTGATTTAGATGGGAACTGAATAGTTAGTTACCTGATGGTGACTTTGCAGTGGTCTTCTTGGCATCTGCAGGCTTTGCCTCAGTCTTGATGGCTGCCCAACACAAAACATACTTGTCAGTATTTCAAAGTGGAAGCCATTCTGCACAGATGAGACGCCTGGGGTCACACAGCTTCCCCTGAGGTTAGGGTCTCTCTGCAGCTCCTCACAGACCAATGGTCCTCTCTACTCACAGGCCCCATTTCAAACATAATGCTTGGAAGAAAGAATTAACTGCTTTCTTCAAACACCTGGCTGAGGTCCTCCTTGTAACAGCAAATCCCACTCATGCTTTCCAGTAAAAAAGATCTATTTATCTAAAGAGTCATCACTCAGTGATGCCACACACCTGGGGTATGGCTTGCGCTTCACAGAATCCTAGGATCCCTGGTTGGAAGGGACCTCAAGGATGATCTAGTCCAACCTTTCTTGACAAAACATGACCCAAGACTAGATGGCCCAACATCCTGCCCAGCCAAACAATAAAAGGGGATTTTTTAAATAATAATTTCTTTAAAATATTTTTTTCAGAATAACTTACTGAATCAGACAGCAGTAAGACTATTTTAATCTCACTGCACTTCAATTTCTTTAAAAAAAACAACCAAACAAGAAAAAAACCAAACAAACAACAAACCAACCCCCAAAACACAGCTCCTTTCTTTACCAAATAGCAAAAGCAGAACCCCAGTTGTCCTTCTATAACCTTGGTCCCATTGCTAGATCGGTTCTAACCCATGCCAATTTTTCTTGCACAGAAGTTACTGCACATATTTTGGTCCCTATTATAATTGTATAAGACCAAAAATCAATCACTAAACTGAATTACGCCTTTGGGCAAACTGCAATGATCATGACCTGATTACATTTCACATAGGTAGAGGACAGTGCAAACCAGAAACACATCTGTATTTCTCAGAGCAGAAGAAAACTATACACAGAATTGATCAAGACAAAAAACACACACTGAAAAATGTAACTAGAACCTTATTTTAAGGAGTTCTTTGATAATTAAGTTGTAGCTTTTTACTATTAGTAATGAGCAACTCTGGCTAAAATCTGTTTCACTTCAGTAGCCAAAGAAACGCAACGTTAAAAGCAAACAATAAATGGAAAAATCTGAGTTACAAATTATGAAACCCCCTGTCTTCTAATACTTAATTTTCATTAACAGTCTTAGATTTTTAGATAAATCCAAGTAGCTGTCAGGGTACTTTACGGAATACCAATATAGAATAGAGCAAGCGAAAGAGGCAGATACCTACAGGCCAAGTTAGCATGGATCACTCCATTCTGACTTTGCTAAAAGCATTCAATTAAACACCACAGATAAGATACTAGCTAATGAGATGAAACACATTTGGATAATTTAATAAGGCCTGGAGGATAGATATATAATTAATACCAAACACTTCAAAAAAGGTCCTGTCAAACCAACCTAATCTCATTCCTTGAGACCACAGTTTTAATAGGGAAAACTGTATGGCTGGAACAGACTTTGTTTTATGTAAAGGCAAGAGGACTAATACGTTACTTTAATATAGAGATGTCATTGCTACTCGTGTCAGTGCGGTGCCAAATACTGGAACATTTTTGTCTGTGTTATTAGCATGTGAGGTTGAAAACCTGGAGAATGATAAAGCTACTGGGAAAATGGTTAAAGACTGATCTTCTGATCTGAAAGACAGAGAGTTCGTCCTGTATAAACATAAAAGTAATTTTCACAAGGAGAGAAGGAAACTAAAAAGAAATATTTTAATTAAACAATAATAATAAAAAAAAAAAATCAAGCCTTACATAGTCCATGACACTCATTCATTAGAGAATGACTGACATATAATACCTAAAAAAGTGAAACCATATTATTTCAAAACAAATCACTATACACGTATTTTTGAATAGTGAGAATGACTAAACATTTGAGCACACCATGACAAAGCGAGTATCTTTTGACACATGAAAAGCAAGAGCAGATGGCCTTCTGAGATCCCATCTTTAGCCAGAAACATAAAATCTGGCTTAATGCAGTGTCACGAGAAACTGTGCTCTGAAGAGATCCAGGTCTCCACCACTTCCATCTATGCATCTAGCTGAAGCTGCGTATGTTCCACCTAAACTGAACTGTGTTTGGCTCATTGCGATTCCCCTTTAGACACCCCAACACTTCACCCTCTGTCACACCACTGCTTTCTCCTCATCCAAAATAAGGCTCCCTTCTTTTACCATTCATGACTCCTCTGTGTTTCCAGATTCAGACAAAGCAGCTTTAGCTCCTGACAGAGTTTCTCCAGCTGACCTCATCTCTCCCTCGCCCACCCAGTTCTCACTGTACTTTGGCAACATCCCACCACCCTTGCTGGTGCAGAAGCCTCTTCATCTGTACATCTTGCCGCTTGGAACACCCTTCCTGCCTCTCTGCATCATTGACTCCATCTCTTTTCAAATGTCATCAGAAAATGTGTCTTTGTTTGCGCCTCAATTTTGGAAGGAAAATTAACCAAACTCATTAAAACATATTAAGCATTCTGGGCTACAGTTTGCCTAAAAGGCCACACAATGTATTTTACAAGGATGTCCCCAGGATCAGTGAAGATCCATGGCTTTTGGAAGGTGCAACACTTCCTCCAAACTCGATTAATTATATCTTCCCCTAGAGCACAACGTATGGAATGTACATCTAGCCTGATATATTCCAACATAGTTAAAACGTTACTATTCTTTTGGGAAAGATGGATTATGAATTCATGCTTTGGGACTCATAGAACAAAACAGCAATACATATTACTAGTTTCACATGTTTATTGGCAAATTTTGCCAATGAGGTCTAGTCATTGGAAAAGACTTGAGATTATTTAACTATATTTTAATCTGACATTAAATCTCTCAAGCTCCAGTGAAAACTACATTTTCAAGATGCTAATATGCTGCTGACGTTTCACACTGACTGTGTTAAACTCATGGGAAGTTCTCTCTTTTGGGGTGGGACACAGTTTTCTGATAAAGCTGATGGTGATTTCAGCTCCAAATTCTTTGTGCACTAGTAAAAAGCCTTCACTTCTGTTTAAACTTATTTGTTCTTCAGATGCACTAGCTTGAGTACTTCAAGTTCTCTTCTGCAGATTTGCTTTCCCCAAGTTTTAAATTGGTTTTAGTGCCTATTCTAACTGTTACTATGGCAAAATTTAGAGGTAATAGCGTCCTTTTTCTTTAATCAATCCCATTCAGTAATTGTATTAACCCTGAATCATACAGAGCTGGTCCAAGTTGTCCTTGAAGATCACTCAGATTTGTTTTTGAAGAAGGAGGCCCTGAAGAGGCAAAAAATATCTGACCTATGGTCTCTGTGCCTTTGCACAGGATCTTGTCGTGTGTTGTATTAAAAGGATTGATGTTTCAGCTATCACTGAGTTTCAGGTCAACTCCTGACTGACAGGTAGGCCGGGCTATGCCTCTCAGAAGTACTGGTTAACAGGAGCTATGGCTTCTCAAAAATAGCTACATGTCAAGGTTGGGTTTTTTTTTCCTTCTTTTTTCTCCTTTTGAACTGAAGATCACAAGCTTGTTTACCAGAGACTAATTTTAATAAACTGACAAGGCCATAGGATGACCCAAACACAGGAAAAAGCAGTCAGCACCCTGGAATATGTGAGAAAGACATCACAGAGTGAACTAATGGTGCTACTCAAACAGAAACCTGCAGCTGGTTAGAAAGAAAGATCCCTCGAAGAAAAACCAAGACAATACTTACATGTTGGCCTCTTCGGTGGAGAAGTAGCAGTATTTTTCATAGCAGCAGTTGCAGCAACTGGTGATGCTGCCGGTGTCTTAGGAGCAACAGGGCTGCTCCTAACAGTAGTTTTAGAAGTGGCAGCTGTCGGAGGCTTTGAAAGTGAGGTCCGCTTATCTGTGGTCTTCGCATCTGCAGCCTGAAAACAAACAGGCTACATTAAAGGCAGTATTTCACTGACAGTACCTTCAAAGTGTTTGCCAACAAAAAGCCTGAAATAAATTGAAATTGTTTAAATTCTTAAATGCATAAGCTAGATGCTGCTGGAACAGTATAATGCAGACTAAAAAATATAATTAAGGCATGCAGAAGTGACTATATTCAATGCAGGTCATAGAGCACAAACCCTGCTGAGTGTCAGAATTCCCGTAATTTCAGAATTAACGTCTGGAGGCCATTTACAGATGTGAACAAGGTTCTGTTTTCAGAACAAAATGGAAAAGATCAGTCCACTAGCAATACTTTTGAGAGAGATTTCTTTCGTTCATGAGTAGAAATGCTTCCTAAGCGAAGGAGGCATTCACTAAAACACTATGAGCTTACGAATTAAGTGTCTGTGGCTCATTCGTCAGTTGGAAAACTCTTTCATGTCTGTCCCTGGAAAGTCACCTGTTTGTAAACTGACTGATCTCTGGAGTATTAAAATACTGAGTTAATGTACAAAACCAAATGAGATGAGATTTTGACCTCATCAAAAAGGGATTCAAAATCCTGCAAAAACTTAAAATCAAAGACACTGGTTCACAGAAAAAAAAGGGCAGATTTATGCCTGTGCTGTCATACTCTTTTTGTTATTTTCATTTATTTAGTTTTAAAAGACACTCAAAAGCAGTTATTTAAGCTTTAATGTCTAGCAGAAATGCTAGAGCATGTAAACATCAACTGAAAGCTTCTGAAACATTTTCACATTCCCTTTCAATCTGAATTCTTTTTCTTTACAATATCACATGTTAATGTGGGGAATATTCAAGGGACATTTCCTGCTCTGAATATTACATGTTAAAGAGTAAACTTCATTAGCTTTAAGATGAAACACTAAGAACTGTTCACAAATCTGCTCTTATTGGAGAATTACAAATCTCCAATATTTCCTAAGCACGTAAGTGTATTATCAGTTATCTTTGTACAGTTTTTATAATGACCAGACATCATAAAGAGACAATAAGTGGGAAATACTGAAATGTTCAAACTGATTCCCCCCCTCCATAATACAGAAGCTCTCCATTCAGTTTTCCCATGCTCTTGTCTGGATTTAAGAGTTATCTTATCTTTGTAGTGTATCTGTATTTAAAAAACCCTCCTCTTTTAGTAATGGGTAGAAATCACAAAATCAGAGTAGACTGGGTTGGAAGGGACCTTAAAGCTCAATTAAATGCTTGGGACCCTATGCCATAAGTGGGTTAGTGGAAGCTGATACTAATAACAGTGAGGCTTTCATAACACTGTGAATCACATTCCTGATCTTATCCTCCAATGATCAGCACTCCAATTATGTTTTGACTCTTTGGTAAGACAGCTGGTAATTTAACATGTAAATAAGTTCTCGGAGCTCCCACACAAAAGCAAGTAGTTTCTTACCTTTGGTTTAGTCTCTTTTGGAGCTAGGGTGGAGGGACGTGTAGTGCTGGTGGCTGGGCGTTTAGTAGTAGAGGCTGAAGTAGGACCTGCAGTAGGGCTTGTGGGTTTTTTGTTTAGGCCAGGTGTGGCAGAGGGTGGCCGCTTGGGGCTGGTAGCGGACAGGGGCCTGGCTTTCGTTGCTGCAGGCTTTGTAGATGACGTGGATATGGCAGGCTTTGTGTTTTATCAAAAAGCAAAATCCAGTATAAAGACAAACAAAAAATACAACAAAAAATAGCTCATTGTAAACCAAAACACTGAGCTGCAAGAACATAAAAAAGAAATTTTAAATGAAATAACAACAAAAAAAAGTTTAGCTTTCTGTTTTCTGAGTGTAACAAAGACCAAATGAAGCAGCAGAAGAGGCTGCCTTCAGGGCCCAAGGAGGTTTTGCCATTCAATTCAAAGCGAACAGGATTTATTTCAGCAACATCTAAAGCAACAGAAGGAATCACTGGTAAAGCTGGGATTAGTAATCGGTTGTTCTGGCATCTAGTCCTACGTGCAATACACAGGACACTGCTTTCCAATTACATGCACACAGGGATTGCAAGCTCTAAATCCTCATCTGATCAACTCTAGTGGTCAAACATCCGCTGCCTTTGAGGGGACCCAGAACCCTTTCCCCCTACCAGCGCTCTAAGAATCTGGAATTAGATTTTGCTGAATGCTGCAAGCAGGTATTACTCATGTTTCATAAACAGCCCTAAAATAAGAGAACATCAGATGCTGAGCAGCATCTCTGTATGCTAACTGTAATGCAAACAAATGTGTAGTAAACAACTAGGAGAGTACCAGTGTAGCAGAAGCATTGCCATACATGTTTACTACTTCTACACCACCAATACCAACCAAAGCATTAATTTAAACAACGCTTACCACACATTTACTAAATCCCCTCTCAGTCACATTTACTACAGGCTTAGTTGTTTGCAACTTCATAACTGGATGCCTTTGTTCCAGGAAAACAGTTCGCAAATGGCAGCTCAGAAAACAGAACTCGTGTTGCCACAGCTTAAGAAGCAGAAAAGCCAGCAAAAATAAAAGCCATGGAAACAAAGATGTTGAATGTGAAACACCTACCTTTGTCTTCTTCTCAGGGCTGGGAGGAAGCTCTTTGTTGGGAGGTGCTGTAATATCATTCCCTGTCACAGCTTCAACTGGTTTGGTCTCTTCTAATTTTGCTGGGGATAGGGAAAAGTAAAGGAAGGGAGACTTTGTAAGTTTGAGCCTTTTTCTTTCATTTACCATGGGTTTTTTTTTTAGTTTACTGTTATTCAAGACAGTAGCAGGAGGAGACAGACCTGAGACAGGTACAGGTTGGCTGTTTCTGGAAAATTTTCCCCAAGCCAGAATACCTACAGGAAGAAAGAGTTTCCCTGTAACAGGTTAGGTTCATCCACATACCATTAGCATCCAATTTCTCATATTCCAGCGAGAAAAGACAGCAGATGAAGGAAACCTCTGGTTTTATTAAAATAGCAAACTTTCCCAGCTTTCAAGTTATTAAAATAAATCATTGGAAAATTAATGGTGAAGTTCTGAACTCCTCCAGGTTTTACACTGT
This sequence comes from Pezoporus wallicus, assembly GCF_028554395.1. Classification (NCBI taxonomy): domain Eukaryota; kingdom Metazoa; phylum Chordata; class Aves; order Psittaciformes; family Psittacidae; genus Pezoporus; species Pezoporus wallicus. Next base: position 500,070 of record NW_026637044.1, on the reverse strand, counting down.
GTCTTATTCTGATGTAGGGCACTGTTTTCAAGCTCTCCCTACTGTTATGGCTTTTTCTTCTTGTCCTTTCTTCTGTCCCTGTGTTGCAGCTCTCCATGAGCAGAGGGAATTAGCCAGCAGCCAGAGGGAGTCTGACTGCTAACAGGAAAGGTCACACAGGAAAGGACCACAAATGTGGATCATACTGACCCTTGTTAGTGTAGAAACCATTGTGTTATGCTGCTGTATGCGGTGTTTCAGAGAGCAAAGCTTAGATTCAGGCACAAGATTTGTCAGGTTTTCACAGTGATTGTTCATTTTTGTCACTGCCACCAGAGGTTGTCATGCTGAACGGGGACAGGGAACACACAGACTGGACTGGGAGCAGCCCTGAGGAGAAGGACTTGGGGGTGCTGGTCCAGAAGAAGCTCCCCATAACCAGCAGTGTGCACTTGCAGCCCAGAAACCAATCATGTCCTGGGCTGCACCACCTGTGGCGTGACCAGCAGGCTGAGGGAGGGCATTCTCCCCTTCTACTCTGCTCTTATGAAACCTCCCTTGCAATCCCAACATAAGTACATGGAGCTGTTGGAGCGAGTCCAGAGGAGGCCATCAAGATGTGATTCTCTGAACAGTAGCACAGTAGCCACAAAGACTTCCTCAGCTCCTTTTACAAAAACATTGTCCAGTCGCAAGCAGGATAACTACTGCCTTCCAAACCAACCATACAACAAAACATCAATTCAGAAGCAGCTTCACCAAGTTTTCTCCTTAAACCTTATAAACCCTTCAGTAGAACTGCCACACTGCTTTGTGCCATGAGACAGGCAAGAGACAATTTCCCTATAAATAGCTTTTAAAACACTAATTCTCAGTGGTGTTGCTGTACAGCTGCACTGCTATGAGCTGCCTCCTGCAGCAAGTCCAGTAGCATCTGAATTTTATGACTGATATGGTGCAAATAACCCATCACAAATCTATCCCTTGTCGTCTTGGGATTAAAATAAAGCGTTATCTGTGTTGGGTGTTTCTTTGTATAACAACACAACAGATTATAATGCTGCGGCGCACAGTAAGGGCCCACGAGACAATAGTGTAACAATTCCAACAGTAAAAAGGTTGTTCTCCATGTCTTTTGAAAATTACTATTTGTATTCCACGTTTTCTTGCTCGTCAGCCTTGAAGGAAGCATCTCAGAGGACAGTTCAATTCTGGTACAAATGCCCAGTTGAAACAAGCAGAATAAAATAAAATCATGCCCTCTGCCTGCCCCAGCGATGCTCAACAGCAGGACAGTTTTCTTCTTGTTATTTCTTTTTCTGAATCCAGGACAAGCCTAGAATCCTTTTTACCCACTGCAATAACCTCTTCCTAGCGATTTAGCTTCCAAGTCATATTAAGTGTTTGGCAACATAGCATTTAGTGTGCATACAAAAAAAAAGACTGTCCAGACACTGGTTTTAGTGCAAAATTCTGAAGAATCAGTCATATTCACCTAGAAAGCCCATTTTTCTGCAGCTAATCTGTATTTGGTCCTCTGTACCAGTTTTCTCCAGTGCATTTCAATAAACCTTTATATTCTCCCTCATTTAACTTTCTCAATTTATCTACAGCAATACCAGAAACAGCAATTGCTGCTGATGGTTCCCGTTTCTGAAGAACCGTCTGTTCATTCACTGCTCTCTGCTCCTCGGACCGGCTTTATTTTGAATCCTACCAGCCTGAAATCTCTCAGACATCAAGGTGACTTTCCATCCGTTAGAAGCTACCCTTCCTGTTCTGCCTGTTGTTGTTTTTTCAGCTAATTCAGCAGCAACATTAAACCTTTTGCTTGATGCCGGTATCACATAGTATCCACGCAGCAATGTGAATCTGTCTGCTCAGGAAGCCTGAGGTGGCCCGCTCCAAAAAATTCAGCTTCCAAAATTTCAGGATTTAAACTCCAGCAGCTTCCATACTTATGAACTAATGACAACAAGAATTTAATGTCATTTCACCACCAAACTGTGTGGTGCGGTTGACATGCTGGAGGGAAGGAATGCCATCCAGAGGGACCTGGACAGGCTGGAGAGGTGGAACAGCGTGAACCTCATGAAATTCAACAAGGCCACGGGCAAGGTCCTGCGTCTGGGTCAGAGCAATCCCACTGCTATGGAGGCAGGCTGAGAGAGCTGGGGTCGTTCAGCCTGGAGAAGAGAAGGCTTCAGGGAGAACATAGAGCAGCTTCCAGTGCCTAAAGGGGTTCATAAGAGAGGTGGAGAGGGGCTTTTGACAAGGGCAGGTAGGGACAGGACAAGGGGGAATGGCTTTAAACTGACAGAGGGGAGATTGAGATGAGATCTGAGGAAGAAGTTCTTCCCTGTGAGGGTGGTGAGGTCCTGGCACAGGTTGCCCAGAGAAGCTGTGGCTGCCCCATCCCTGGCAGTGATCAAGGCCAGGCTGGACAGGGCCTGGAGCAACCTGGTCTGGTGGAAGGTGTTCCTGCCCTTGGCAGGGGGTTGGAACTGGATGAGCTTTAAGATCCCTTCCAACCCAAACCATTCCAGGGCTCTATGATTCATGTTACTTAATTAAATACTGGCTACTATAGAAGAAATTTGAAGTGAATAAGTTCAACACCCAAAATTATCAGAGTACATACAGGTTCTACAAAACAATTTTAGGTTTTTTTTTAAATGTAAACCAGAAATGTAGCACGAGCAAGCTGATGGGGCTACACTGCAGGAGAGCACACATACAGGTTAAGCAATCTGTATCTGTAAATAATAATAATGATCAACCCAGGGGAGCTGGGTGGGAATTTGCCTACTCCAGGGGCCACAGGACCATAATTCAGATTCCACCTCTCATGGCCTCTGATATACCCAGGGTCCACAACCCTGAGCATAACCCAAAGGGATTGCAGAAGAATAATTTCGTTTTGTGCTGCCTCAATGTGAATAGCAACCCAATGTGCTCATCAGTACATTTGCTTTCATTCATCGTTTAATTATGAGGGCACTGTCTCCTATACAGAGCAGAGACCTGCCTGGGAAGATTTCCGAGTTACAGGGAATATTAGGAACAGCTGCCAAATCTTCATCAAATTTGTTCATTAGTCTGCAAGAATTATTTAAGAGACTTTTCAGTTTGCTTGTTTCTCCAAGCATGCTGACAAACCTCTGAAAGATATTTCAAAGATGTTTTGTTGGGAGCTCTAGCAGGGGCTGCTGCTCTGCCTGGAACAGGGCTCCTCCTCCAGCTGCCCTGCTCCTCATGGTGTTCGCTGATGGAGAAAATTCAGCTCAGCTGAGTCAGCACTTGAAACTGAATGACTCCCAGGGGAAAGGGGCTTGAAGGAGAGAGGAAGGACATTCCAATCTGGCATTTTCCATGGATAAACTCGAAGACCTGTGATCAGGTTCTTTCTCCCTGTTGCACTGTGTTGCCTGGTACACCCTTCCTCATCCTCAGCTTACCATTCATTACCCATCAAGTACGTTCTTAATAGTGGAAACCAAACTTTTTTGTACGTGTCAGCTCACAATGTTGTGAGGCACTAGTGCTTCATGACTTCCAAGAGGCCTGGAAGAAATTACTCATACCTTTAGCACACCAAACAAATGACCCCCCAGTAATAACTAAATCCACAAACCACAAACTCCAGAATTTGTCTGAGGTTTTACAGACATCATTTATGAAAAAGAAACTTGATAGGTAGTGATTACATCTCCTTTAACAGCAATACCAAGCATCTTTCAGACCCACTCCAGCCAGCAGACGATGGTCAGGATTCCAGATGTGCTGAGAGGAGGAAGGACTCCCTTGGGCAGCCCAGCACTTCTCACATGAACAGTGAGCTTCCGTTACCCCGTATTTGTAACATCTAACTGCCTCTAGATGATTTTAAACAAAACACGCTAGTTCTGAGAAAAACAGTAATGACAACTATCCTGTGTATCAAAGATAATGGCAGTGTTTTCCTTGACCAAGTTCTCATCTGTCAGAGGAGTCTGACACTGCTGTGCGCAGGGTTGCTATCAGACAAGTGCCTTCTCATATAAAGATCTGCTCCAGTTCAGTGAAATTCACTGAAAAACCCCACTCCACAGAGTAAGCCCTCTTGCTGGCTGAAGCCTGAGGTGACTCCCTATCCTGCCCATGCTCAGTGGCCATCTCCCAGTTCTACCCAGGCTGTACCAATACCATCAGCTGCCTTCAAGCCACCTCCTCCAGGCTCCTGTGCAGGTGGAGCTGAACAAACCAAGACCTACACAAGTTGTAGGTGGCGGAAACCAACCTTTGGTACTTAACGTTTAGTTACTTGGTCCTCTACTGACTCCACATAGCTGTGCCTGAGCACTCACCACTGTGGTGCTAGCTTAGCCAGCCAAGCCCTCTTCAATGGCAGTTGCCAAGTTGTAGTAACACACAGCCAAGACCACTCACAGAAGCCACAGCACTGAAACTACGTTTGGTAAAGGCACACAAGAGCCAACAAGTCAAAAAGCATATTTTTAAAGTAAATGTCAGCAGAAATTAGGTATTTGCCATTGCTGGAGCAAGGACCTAGCAAACAAGACCACACGGTGCTCAGATAAAACTGATGTCCAAAGGAACAAGAGTCCTAATAAATAAGCAGTGGTGATTTTTCAAGATAAATAGTAAAAATGAGATTATCTGTGCCACAGGTGACACTCAAAAAGAAATAAGCTTCGGCTTCTTGTGATAAAGGGAACGACATTCTTCCTACCCATCTTAAAAGTTATGGAAAATGTAACTCTTACATTTGCCTTGCACAAGCAGAGTGAGACAAAAAACACTAATGAGGAAATTCATAATTCTGCCCCCAAGAGCCAAGTTTAAACACCATGATGCAAATAAAACATGTGGGGCCATCTCTGCAGCCATGGAGTAGGCATGTTCTCCTGAAAGGCAATTCATCCTGATTTGCAGGTATTAGCAGCCACTCATAAGTTATTTACACAACAGCCCTGGTGTCTGAGGAGGCTCTTAACATATTTTAGCCATAATCTCTTCTGTGCATTCTGCCACTCTCTTAGTGGTTACTAGCAGCAGGTGAGTTACGATTAAAAGAAACGTAATGTGATATAAAGCAATCAAAGTAGATGATGCAAGGGTTTTAAGAATACCTCTTGCCCCAAAAGAACAGACTGTAGAATATCTACCTTATCAAACATATAAAAGATCAAAATTAATGTTTAAATAACTATTATTTACTTAAAAAAACCCTACTTCCGTATCTGAAGAGTGAGTCTCTCTCCGAGGCTTTCCATGTAGCACTAACACAGCTCAACAGAACAACTTCCTAAGGAACCTTCAAGCCCAACTTACAACTACTTCAGACCCAACCCATTTCATCGCATCCACAGAAAACTTTCATCCACTAAACCAAAAGCTTTGATGTCAAAGTTTTTCCTCTGGTCATCCTTCCTCTAGGGAGACTTGGTCATTAGAAGGCGAGTAAGGGAGCAGTTCCCTTTCATATCAGAAGGATGTCCAGAATCTCCTTCCAAATGAATAAAAATGAGAACAGAGAGTTTTGTTGATTTTAAGCTCTGCTGTCTGAAAACTGCAGATGTCTTTTGAAAATGACCAAGGAATGAGACAAACAAAACTCAAGTGTTTTGATGGCGCTTTGCTGATGCTAAGTGGGGCTCTTCCTCAAAAGTGGAGAAAAAGCTGCTGAAGTCTGTTTGAAAACAGAACAGCTGGGCAACAGGAAACAAGAAACGCTCCGGTGAGGCTCCCCTGTAGTCCTGCATCCAGCTCTGGGGCCCCTCAACATAAGGACATGAAGCCGTTGGAGCGAGTTCAGGAGAAGCTACAAAAACACTCCAAGGGCTGAACCACCTCTAACTAACATCAAAAAGAAGACAGCAAACCTTGTAAATATTGAAAACTAAGACAATGTTTCATGCTTCTACCAGTGAACACATTACTCAAAATGCAATTATACCTATTGTGCAGGGTTATCGTGAGAATTCAGCAACCTGCCTGTATGGATACACCGAAGTGGTCAAGTGACATGGGATCACAGAGCAATGAAGGGCTCAAGGGGACCTTGGAGGTCACCAACACAACCTGCCACTCAAAGCATGTCCCAGCAGATCAGGCTGCCTGAAGTCATGGCCGGTGTAATTTCCAGATATTAGGAAAACCTTCCTCAGCGTGAGAGAGGTCAAACATGGGAAGAGTCCCAAAGAGACTGAGGGATCTCCATCCATGGAGACATTCGGACCTGGAAGGAACACACATGGCCCAAGAGCAACCTGATTTACTTACACATGGTTTTGAGTTGGGGGTTAAACCAGAGACCTCCAGAGCTCTGCTCCAGTCTGTGTGACTGTATTACAGCTATGCAGTGGAGGATGCCCACATGGTACGCCATTAATCATATGGCTTTTTGAAGCCAAGTCCCAATTACGAATAACTACATACAGGTTTCCTAACCATAGGGAGAAAAAAACTCACCCCACTCTCCTCTCAAAACCATTCTCTCACCATCCTGTGACCTGCAGCCTAGGGACCACCCGCTCACTTGTCTGACAGCTTTTTAGCCCATATAATCATTTAACATTAGAACAGTAGAACAATGTAGGTTGAAGGGCTGTCTGGAGGTCATTTAACCCAATCCCCAACTTAAATTGTATCAGATTGTTGGGGGTTTTTTCAACCGTATTCTGAGCATCTCCGAGGATGAAATTCCATAGACTGAGGCTTCTCCTACAATATTTGATTAGTCTCCTGAGGGGGGGAGGAGGAAGGGATGAAGGAGGAATCACAATTCACAAATTCCTGGCACAACATGTTTTACAGCTTCACTGTAAATTGCTCACAGGTCACCCAGCATCGTTTGCTCTCATCTGCTGCTGCTATTTTCGTTTGATGACCCATATTCCGATACTGGAAAAACCAAATAGTCTTCTCTTGCACAACTTTCATGTCATTGACGACTTTATAGACAGTAATCACAACCATCTCCCTCTCCAAGTCCTCTTTCTTCAAAGCTAAAGAGTCTTGGCTCATTTGGCCATTCCCCAGATGAATTTCTCTAATATGATGCCTTTACTTACAATATTTTTAATTCAATTACAACCTTTATGAGGCAGAGGACAACATGCAGATTTACCCACCGTATTCAGAAGAAAGTGCATCATGGGTGTATAAATTGATATATTTTTTCCTAGTTTATTCTCCCTTTCTGAACTCCAAGAATTCCATTTGCTGAAGTAAAGCCACACAAAAGCATCCTTATGACATTCACATCCTATAACATCCTTACAACAATGGCATTATTGCTCCTCATCTGAAAAGAGAAACAAACCCATCAGGGTTACAGCTCATGCGAGGTGTCGCTGAGCTGGAACTCGAGAGGAGAGCAAACACAGACCTTCAGTCTTTCAGATCCCTTTGCTATTCGTTTTGCTGGAGCAGCTCTCATGAAAGCTGATACTGTGTGTGAAAAAACAGACACTAAATCTGCAAAGCTTTACTGTTCGCCATTCCTTCCCTGAAGTAGTAAAATTAGGAAAAAGCACTCATAGAAACATACCTGTGAGTACCCTTTTAAACTTAAACCACATTATTGTGTTGTTTTATAAATCAGGGAACTCAGAATAAGAGCTTATGTACATCTGCTTCTCAAATATCATCCAGCACCATATGCAAGAATAAGCGTTTCCAAAAATTCATTCGCCATGTCAAAAGGAGCAGGTGAAGACCCCATTATAACATATCTTAGGCTCATCTCAAAAGGCCAAAAGCAAGTATCTCTTTTCTGGTGCCTTAGTAAGTGAAAGCTAAAGTGAGAATAAAGGACAGCAGTAACTACATACTGCGCATCGGGAAGTTTTTTAATAATGTTACATCTTGTTTTCCTTTCTCCCCTTTATTGACTAGCTAAATGGGTATTTCACTGGGTACTGAGACTGTATCATAAAATTATGAATCGTAGAATGGTTTGGTAGGCATCTTAAAGCTCATCCAGTTCCAACCCCGTGCCACAGGCAGGGACACCTTCCACTAGACCAGATTGCTCCAAGCCCTGTCCAACCTGGCCTTGAACACTGCCAGGGATGGGGCAGCCACAGCTTCTCTGGGCAACCTGTGCCAGGACCTCACCACCCTCATGGGGAAGAACTTCTTCCTCAGATCTCATCTCAATCTCCCCTCTGTCAGTTTTAAAGCCATTCTGCTTTGTCCTGTCCCTACAGGCCTTTGCCAAAAGCCCCTCTCCACCTTTCTTACTGGCCCTTTTAGGCCCTGGAAGATGCTCCTTGAGGCCTCCCCGGAGCCTTCTCTTCTCCAGGCTGAACAAGCCCAGCTCTCTCAGCCTGTTTCCATGGCAGAGGTGCTCCAGCCCTCGGAGCATCTTTGTGGCCTCTGATGGACTTGCTCCAACAGCTCCACGTCCTTCTTGTATCACTTCAGTCCTCTCATCTCCTCTCTGTCCTGATTAGCAAGGTATTAGTTCCCACTGCATGGGGTCTGTATTTCACCTGCGTTGACCCTAGTCACTGATCCAGGCTCATTTACATGATTCAAAATGGAAAGAGACTGGCAGCTGCATCCAAACGTGCTTGTGAATGAGGCCAGGCGCTCATCTGCCATATCCCTAGCAAGGGATATTTATCAGGCTAAGCTGAACTAAAACATTATTCAATGAAACAGCTCCGTAATTCTCATAGGGATTGCAGTCATCAACTGAAAATCCATTAAGAGAAACAGATTAAGCAATGAGGCAATGACCATCTTTACTCTCCCTCTTTAAACACAAACAACCTTAGAAACAAAACCAGACGGTGTCAAATGCCTCTTTTGCCAGAAATGCTGCAGAGAGGCATAAGCTCACTCTTGTTTATCCATCATCACCCAGAAGGAACTACTTCATCACAAAAATCACCAAAGGACGCCTTTTTGTTTAAGGCTCTTTTAAGACAAAAGTATTCACCAATACAATAAATCTCAGTTTAAGCAGAAATACAGCCCTTACCTGCTTTCCCCTCTCCAGAAAAGGCTAAACGAAATGTCTCCTGCTTGACCCAAATATTGAATAGCTAAGGGTTTCTTTTTTAGCGCCAAATGTGACTCAATCAATGTGTACATTGCGACTTGTTATCAAGAACTGAAAAATAAAACATGTCCTCTTTGCCCCCATCTTGTAAACCTAGGCTGATTTGTTCAGACTCTATTTGTCATCCAGGAAGGAAATCCTAAATCAGAACTTATTCTTCTAGAATGACCCAAACTACTTGCCATGTTTACCTAACATGGCATGAACTGAAATCAAACAGCTATTTAGAGTAATTAACATACTCCACTTGGCTGTAATACTGTGCTAAAAATTTGATGCTGGATATAAAAAGAGCTAACAAACTCATGAGCTTTTCCCTTTTCATTGACAAAAGTAGAAACATTCATAAAAACAGCAAGAAGCTCCATTTTCCATCAATGCCTCTGACAAAGCAAGACACACAAGCACACCTCCCAGTCAAACCAAAACCATGAGCAAACCCACAGCATTAACTGAAGCCATCTTAGAATGGCTATTGAGTGGAGGGCAGGGAAGAAACACTGCCTGAAGTCCTATTTAAGTCTGTTCCTAAGGGTGGTCTGAACACTGATGAAGCCTCAGAGCATTTTCAGGTGGCTGCATAAGCTTGAGTACTGCTTGAGCCAGGTGACACCCAGGGTATTTTCAATATCTGAAGGAGTAAAACTGCTATACCATACTGTCCAAAATGCAAAATAATTACAATCACAATCCTGTCTCTGAACACTTAAGCATAAAGGTATTACCAGCGATCCAACTAATCCAATGTCAAATTCTTGCCTATCATCTGATATCAACAATTAGCCACACAGAAGCTGGTCTGAGCAGTCTTTCTAACCCTTTTATCAGCTGATCTATCAATGGCTTTGGACATGAAGCATGATATTTTATACACATTCAGACTATCTAGCATACCTTGAAGATCCACCGGTAGAAATTCCCGTTAAGTCCTTCCACCCTCAACACCTCAAGCTTGCAACATGAGTTTCCCGGGATGAGAAGCACATGGCCATAAACAACATCCCTGCACAAGACCAGCATGCGCTGCCCTCCACCTGTCTTCTGTTCCTACACGTCTCCTTGCTCTTCTCATCTCCCTCCTCAGAGAAAGGGGAAGAGGCAAGCTCTGGTGTTTGCTGTGAACCGCTGTTTTGAAGGCCATGTCCCCTGGACAGTCAGTTTTTGCAGCAGCACAGTGGGTGTTACAGAACAGGGAACCCACCTCTTTATGCAATGATTACAACACTTTCAACGTCAATTTTAAACACTCATTAGAAGCCCAATTTCATTTGGCGAGGAACCTTGTTAGCAGGGCACCATCCACACCGCTAACATTACCTGAACAAGTATTACCAGTTCATTATGAGGTAGCTGGACTGGTATTTCCTAATCCCGTAATTAACTTCAATCTCTGTAAACCTGAGGCCATAGGTTATCACAATCTAACATAATCATGTTAGAACTCTTGGATTCTGTATTCACCTAAACCACAAAGCGTTCTGCTGAAAAAAAACAAAACCCTGCAGGAGATTCAGAAGTTACAGCAGATTGCACACCTTGCGTATGGACTTATAAAGAAATAAGAGTCAGAAAACCAACACAATTTTCATGACTGAAGTGCTGAGGGTCAGGGAGGTGAGGGTCCCAGCTGAGCACTGTCCAGGGGAGCCTGGACTTCCTCATGTTTCAGAGCAGAAAATGTTTCAAGATGGATGAAATTCATGCAAATGAGAAAAGACAGAAGGTGAAGGCAGTGGTGAATGACATCGCTTATCTAAGGGATACCACTGGAGGGGACATATTAGGTACGTGCAATAAATCACACAACAGCTTATACACAACAGGAACATGAATCAAATCTATTGTTCTGTGCAAGAAACAACGTGATCGCTTGTTTTGGCGAGGATCTGTAGCAATTGCTGATGAAATAAGGGACCAGAATAAGTTCTGCAGCTCCTCTCTGATGAGGATTAATCTTCAGCCAGGATCTCCTCACTTACAGTAGCTGTCATATGCAAAAGATTTGAACAGGTGTGCCTTTTGGACAATTTTTCAGAATAAAATTAAACATGCCATCATACTAACACCCAATTATCTGCAAGGAAGAAATATTTTACGTACAACTGTAGGTTACCTTAACATAAAAAAATCTCCCAGAGTAGCAGGTGTTCAGCAAAAATACCCACAACCCTGGGTGGACAGGACCAAGAAAACCTACTTTTGGCAGAAATTGAGAGAGATGCCATTCAAATGATTAGAATCAGGTTGGCCAATTCTTTCACAAATTTTTAGGATGAAAGAAAGGTTCAAGTGACAAAAGTTGTTCCCCCAAACATAACCGCTAAGTTCAGAATGAGCACACAGAATAGGCAGAAAAATAGAGGAATTAACAAAGAGAAGGAAAAACCCGTTTTGGACACATCGCCGTCTGATTGGAGACCTGCACAGAGAATGCCACAATTGAAGCAGGGGAAGCTGATAAGGATATGCACGGGTAATTTATACCGTGACTAAAATGCAAAGGATAGATTTAGAATCAGTTCCATACTTACAGCCAAAGCTGCTTGTGTGCTTGAGTTACTTTTAGTACAACCGCCTCTTCTGCTTATTAACAGGGGAGAGGAAGCAAAAGCTCGTCACAGAGTTTGAAAGCATCCTACACCTGAGGAATTTTTGTCTGTTTTCCATTCCAAAAATTCTTTCTACCCTACATATATATCAAGCAAAGAGCACATTTAATAGTCTATTGCTATTTCTTCCAAGAGAGAATAAAACCAGAGCTTATTTCTTACCAACACAGTATCACAAACCCAACCTGACCCAATCAGCTGGCAATTTTGAAGAGAGTAAAAAAGGAGTACAACTATATTCTTGTCCCAGTTATTACCTATCAGTTCATACCCAGACCTATGGACCTGATCTTAAAGGTCTTTTCCAACCTAGCTGATTCTATGTTTGTATAGTTCTAAGGATGGCAAACCAGCTTTTAAAATAAAGATTGTGAGAGAGCAAAATTTTAGACTTAGATGCTGATAAAAACACACTTGGCAATATGAATTAGCCATCTGCAAAAACCAACCCAGCCAGATGACTCCAAGCATTCCTATCTTTCTGTGACCTTTACATTCCTGATGCTCAGCCCCTCTGGGGAAAACATGTCAATCCACTTTAGATTATGTTTTAAATGTTTTTTTCTGATTTAAAGACCCTAGGTATCTGTGTTTTAAAATGGTTGCATCTCGAGCTTGACCAATTTTGCTGGCCTAGCCAAACCTGATTTCCTAGTTGTCCAAATATTAACCTCTTTTCTAGTTTACCTTGTTACAAATAAATGTCAGTTGCAGAGCACAGGTCTGCAAACACCACCACCACAGAAATGCTGACATGAAAGGTGTGCACAAAACATAGAATAATAGAATCCTACAATGGTTTGGGTTGGAAGGCAACTTAAAGACCATTCAATTTCAACCCGCCTGCCATGGTCAAGGACACCTTCCACTAGACCAGGTTGCTCAAAACCCCATCCAACCTGGTCTTACAGCCAGATACAGTACCTTTTCTTTTCCTGTTCCACATTTGCCAGCATCACTTTTACTGATGTCATGTTTGAGTACAAAATTGAGCACAGGTAATCGCAGAACTGCATGGGTCCTACTTGCACTCAAGCAGACACATCTCCAAGCATTCCCTCCACTGCACTTGCAGCCAGGAGCTCACTGCACTGCTTCGGTGACTATCAACAGGACAGCTGATGGCTCCTGCCTGCACAAAAGGACGACATCTCTGTTCAGGTTCTAAAGGCCCAATGTCTGCCACCAAAACTGACACTACTTCATCTCAAAACTGACAGAGTTCTTTAAAATCTGTATGCCAAGCAGACCATGAGGAACAAGGCAACACCAAGATCATAGAAAGGGAAGAAGGCAAGACATATCAGCACTTAGGAGTGGGGAGGTGTGCATCGCCAAAACCTTGTTTTGTGGATCTCTGACCGTGAGGCTTGGAAATAGAAGCATTTTAGAGGAATTATTAGAAAAGTAAGACTCTAATGAGACACAGAACATGATTCTGTTGCAAATGATCGCTGACAGCTGGAAGGATGGGTGATGAGAGCCCTGCATGAGCTGGGATAAAACCCGATGGACTGACCATTGGGTGTCACTAACACACTGCAAAAACAGTGTTATCACAGCACACAACCTTGGTTAGAGACTGCCTTTCCCTGCTCATTGCTGTGGAAAGCTCAGCTTCTCAACCCAAATACAGCCTCTTTTGGAGCTCTACCTGAAGGGTGCATCCCTCTACACACCTATCTGTCACTCTTTCCCTTCACACTGGGGTGTTAAAATTTCAAGTTTTATATTAGTTCACTAAAGGTTCAGCAAAGCAGCTGGATAGAAAACAACTCATCAATTGCAAAAATTCCCACACAAGTCTTTTGTCTTTATTCCCTGACACATTTTCTTTCCTCTTCCCATTCAAAGCTTTCATTAAAGCAGGCTACAAACAAAGCACACAGACCATCCTCGCACTCAAAATCTGGGAGAAAAGAGGCAGATTTATTGCTGACTGGAGCTGGCAAGAGGGACAGAGATGTTGTTCCAGGCTGGAGAACAAAGATTAACAACTCTTCTCACAGATTTTAAATCCGGGAAGCCTGACCTCATACATCACAACACTACCGAAACAACAAAACACTGCAAAATAAAACAAGCTGCTATTGACACTTAGCAATGGGAAAGGCTCCACTGTAACTGGGGTTTTGGGAGAGAGGGGACCAAAAGTAAGGGGGAAATTTCACTTTGAATTTCAGCACTGGAGCAATTAGGAAGAGCTTAACTACATGAATTGCTCTTGCTAGTCCCCTCAAACATAAATTCTAAAAGGTGCTGAAAGCTTAATGGAAAAGCCCAATTCACAGATCTTTTTGATGCAGACTGAAAGGTTTTAACTCGTTAACGCCCTTGATCTTGCAATACAGCCTGCAAATCAGAAGGGTACCTTTGCACGCATGAGGGAGTGGCAAGAAGGACCTATGTGGACCACTGTGGATGCTACAGATTTTAAAATGTGTTAGGTTTAGGATCCCAGCAAGCAATTAATAGCTGGTGCTGCAACAGAACCAGCCAGGCAATTATTTTTTTTCACGTTTCTCCTCCATTTTCATCCATATCAAAATATATCCTTTGTTCTAACTATCAGAACATGAACAATGTTGGTCTTTTCAGGTGTGCCGAGCCACCCACCCTCTGCCTGCAGCCTGTAAAGTCATTTAGGTGCTTCCTAGCTACTGTCTGCTCACTCTCCAGGGAGGTAAAAATTAGCAACATACCATCACGTGGTAAATCTCCTTGCTTGGGAGATGGAGAGCTCTGCACATTGCTGACCTCAATTTCTTTTCGTTCCAGTGGAGCAGTTTTGCTGGATTCCATCTCATTGCATTTGCTTTTCGGAGACTCAAACCCAGCAGCTCCATCAGCGGCATTTCTCTTCTCCTTCTTCACGGCCACCTCCTCCTCCCTCTCTTTGTCCTGGCTGCTGATTTCAGGGATTTGCTCCAGCTTGCTGTGATACAAGCTCGGGCTGCCCAGCTCTTTCTTGACCAAGTTGCTGCTGCTGTTCCACTCCTCTCGCTTCTTGGCAGCCGGCTCCTCTGCCGGGAGGGCCTGATGCTCCTTCACCACTAGGCTGGGCAGCCCTGCACGGCTCTGCTCGGCACCCAAGCTGCAGACAGATGTTTGCTCTTCTGACACGGTCATTGACCTTTTCATTGGAGCGCCCGGCTTTCTGGCTGTGGGGCTCGAGCACTGGGTCAGGCTGCTATTAGGAGAGAGCAGACCAGTAGCGACGTCTTCTCTAAGCACCGGCTCAGGGTATTTATCGGCCAGGTTAAGGGTTAGGGGCACGGACAAGTGAGAGGACTCTGACATTGCACGCCTCATTGCCTTCCTTTGGTGGGCAGCCCGGTTCAGAAAATTGCCATCGTCTGCACAGCTCAGCTTGTCTTCCATCTCTTCCTCCATTTCAGTGGTATTATTAAAGTAACTACTTTTGGAGTCATCTTGTGCAAGCTCTACAGTAGTAGTTGGAGGTTCTGGCTTAGGTACTGTTGAGGAAGAAGAAAATCCACTCTGCACATAGTTGTCATTAACCACCCCAATTACACAATAGCTGGGGGCTCCATCTTTCTTCACGGTTGCTTCTTTAGATCCCAAATCATTAGGCAGGATAGGATGGAAATTTGGATTCCAGACACTGATTTCCTGCTCCTTCATGTATTTGCTGGGATCACTTTCCGACACCGACACGCTGGGCAGGTTTGGATCTGGCTGGCATTTGCTCTCCATTCCAGCCTTACTGACAGCTTTCTCCTGATCGGTGATGGCTTCATTTTTACCCAGCCCAGGACCAGCTTTTTCAGCTCCTGCCTGTCCCACATGAAAATCTGTAGTTTTAGGGTTTGCAAAGTTCCCTTCAGCAGAAGGAAACGTTTCCGAAATCAAAGACCAGCTCTCAAGGTGACCTGCAGCTGCCTGATATTTTTTGCCTTGCACCTCAATTTCTCTTTTGTCTTTCTGAGCTATTTTTAGCTCTTTGTCTAGTTTTCCTTCAAAGAAGCAGAGCTTGTCCTCATCGGTGAAACCGGCGTTTTTAACGAGCCCATCCTTAATCGGTCCCGAGTTCACATTCAAGCCAATCTCATTCAGCTTCCCCTCAGTCCTCTGCCATTCGAATTCAGTTTTGCCGAAGTCTTTCGGGGACTCCATGCAGTGGAAGGCTTCCGAGAAGCTTTCCGTGTTCTTGCCTTTACACAGCTGGCTGTATTCGGAGAGTGATGCGGGCTGCTTGTTGGAGAGAGACATTTCCGAGCGCTTCGCTTCCTCCCGCGGCTGTAACACCAGCTCGGAGTGAGCCGAGCTCGCAGGCTGCTGGCGCTGGTGACGACACACCATGCCCCCTGTATTCATGACAAACCTCCTTCCTCCCCACCCCCTGCCTGCTGCACGCCTTCATTTAGTGGATTCAGCCACTACTTCAAATGGAAATGTCAGGTTTTATCCTTTTGTAAAAAATGAAGAGGAATAAATACATTCCTGTAACAGAAATCCCCATCTCTGGCTCATCTCAGGGAAATGACATTTCTGTGAGCAGCATCTCTTAGGCTGTTACATATTTTGGGAAATATTGGTATCTCCTTTTTCTGTCAAACTGCATTACGATCAGTGCGTTTATAACTACTAATTCCTGCTGATCAACCTCCCTCTGAAGAAGACTTAGGATCTGAGGTCAGCAATTTTCCTCTCCTTAAGGAAAAACAAAGCACAGACCCCCAAAACAAACCCAGCCTCAAACAGCACAGAGCAGAATGACCTCTTTCAGAACAAGGGCTTTGTTTTCCGTGAATTTTAATATATTCTTTCTGAGTCAACAGTGATCACAAGCATTGCTGTAATGAGGATTTCACAACTCAGAAACCATATTGCTCATATAAGCCAGTGGAAAAGCTGAAAAGGATGAAATGGGATGGATGGGTCAGGAGAGGGTCTGTAATCTTAAATACTGTAAAATTAATTTTTAATTATATTTTTTTAATATGAACATATCTTAACCGTATCTTTGAGCTGCATTTTTTCTGTTGCACTTCATTTACACTAGCATTTCACATCTTGCATTGATCTATTCAAAACGAGTCTCAACATATATACCATGCACTATCAGCCATCCTGTGAAACCTCCATATCCAACAGCTTTGACAAGGCTTTTCTAACCATGATCTTGAGCTGGACACCATTTCCCTGGTTATGCTATCAGGGAGGGCTGAAGACTGCTTTAGCCACTCAGCCACCAGTCTCTGCATTGTTACCACTGCACTAGCACCAAACCGCAGAATCATCTATTTTTCCCTTAAGTGCCTGGTATAGATTAATCCTTGACTAAGCCAAATTTTCTTCTCTGAACTAGGGTAACAATACTTTACAGCCATCGACCATTACGGACATCAATATACTCCAGTCCAGGAAAAAAAATTGTCCTTAAGGCTGATGCAGTGAAAGGACACCCTGCTACAGTTTAACAGAGTATAAATGTATTTTTACACCCAGAGACTGCAAGCTACACTACGCCCCCTGAATTTAACCTGCTGCTGAGAAATGTTACAATCCACACATTTATCTACTTGTATTTAAGCTCTGGATTTAAGACACTGCTATATTTAAAAACAATGACTAAGGAACTGTAAGTTTCATGAATCTTTCATGACACCCTCTAATTAACCAGAATAGTTCCACCCACAAGCTTCACTTCTCAAAAGGCCTCAACAATTTTTCTGTACTTTAAAATATTCATAGGTGTCTTGCTAGTGAAAAATGGGACCTTAGCTCAAGGCTTTCATTTTCTCCTGTAATGATGTAGTACTAATGTTTGCAAGCACTTGTTCTCTCTAGAAGTATATAGTCTTCTCCTCAAAATGTCAGACCTCGAAGTCATCTAATTCCATGTAATTACTGCTATTCTTTTATTGCTCGGTCAATTCCAAAGCAAGATTTTTGCTGCAAATCCATTACAGATCACTTAATGCACTTCCCCAAGAGCCAGGGCAAGTTTGTAAAGCTACTTGAAACCACCTAGTAGGGTTTTATTTGATTTATTTATTTTTTTAAGTATATAGCTACCATTTATAACAGAAAAGAGAACACTCATTGATTTAGGGCTGGTACTTCAGAGCCCAGTATCACAGAGGAGATTTGCATCACTGGGAAGAAAAGTCTGACTCATTATGTCAATATACAGCCAGTAACAACCATCACTGCTCCTTTATTTAATAATCTTTTTTTAATGTAGGAAATGAACCATATTCAATACCTGGGATACTCAGAAGCAGGAGAATGTTTAGCTATGAAAAATCTCTAGAGTCATCTAATATTTAATCACTCAGGACATTAATGGAGGTAATGCAGAGTTCACGTTTTGAGAGCTTTTCGACAGCTTCATCCTGCCCACAACATGTTGTTTAAAGACACTCATTCTCAGTTCCAGTGCCCTCACCTCTACCTTCTATCAAACACATTTTTTAATTTAAATTTACTAAGATTCTGCTTCTGAAGCTATGCCACAGTGGTTGTACTAAGCTTTCAGCATGACCAGAAATCACCACTCAAGACATGACCAGCAGTCCTCACACCTGAGCTTTGGTCCCAGTTTTTCCTTTAGATTCTTAGAAACCTTGCATTTTCTAAAGAATTCTAAGAGAAACTAGTCAATGAAGATAAGCTGAAAAGGGTGGGAGGATGCTCAGAAAACAAGAGTTTGACAGATTTTGAAAAACAGCTCAAATAAGGAAGGGCAAATGCTACAGAGGAGCTGGGTTCCTGAAAGGAAGCCCATTCACTGCTTTTACCCTTGGTTCAACTTTGAGGAAGATTTCATACTCTTCAAATACCAAACCTGGGGTTTCACAATACTTTTGGCTCTCCATCATCCTTTTTCTTTTTTTTGAGAGTTGGTCAGACAATGGCCGTGAAATAGCTGCAAACTCTTGCAAGTCAGACCCTGGTCCAGCTTCTGGATGCGGAGATTCACCTGCTACACCTGGAGGTTCTCAGAGCTTTCCAGTGGTGAGATAGCAGCGTGTTTCACAAGGAGGAAGGTTCTATTTTGCCTTTTCATATCCTCTTACCATCTTTAAATCCTATCTTTTCTTTCAGGTACAATTGGCACAAATAAGCCTGTCAGGGAAGCTGAGCACATACAGCATGTACTTCATTACCAACATTAAATACACCTGTAGTAACTTATCTGAGCTGCTTAGATACATTTTGATGCTTATACTGTTTCTCTGAACACGAGCATTTTCCAAGGGGAAGAATCCCTGCCTGCTTCACTGGGCTTTACCAGGTAACACACGGCTGCCCAGACTGAGAGAGTGCCAATACCCAGAGCAGGCGAAGATCACTACATCAACACGTCACGACTTAATACCCAATCTGCAAGCTTCCAGCCTCAGCAGATGAATCAGCCTAGTGCTTCTATTTTTGCTTCACTCCCGAAGCTATTACTTATCCCTTCTAATGCCTTTACTGCTGCTTTTTTTTTTTTTTAATCTAACACAATCATTTCTGTGCAGTCCTTTGCTCTGGTTTCTAAGGCAACATCACTTTACAGGATGATGAGCTACTCCTTGCCAGCAACGCCAACTAACGGGATCTTTCATTAGAATCTTATTACCAACCACTGTCAGTGATCAGACTGACCAGAACAATCAAGGACACAGTCTATAAAACCAAAACCATAAAACTGCAATTTACACTCTCATTCACCTGTATGCTCACAGACACACATACATGTTGTGCTATTTGGTCAAACACTCACTGCATGTAAAACAAGCAGCAATACATGAAGCCTGAAGTATGACCCTACTCATTGAACTTGTATGCTGCTTTTCTACTTACAGCCTGGAAGAAGCCAGGTGAAAGGATAAGAAGGTGATCTGGAATATTTAGTGTTCTGGTCATTGTAACTTTGCACTACAAGCTTAACATTTGAAAGGCGTGGAGCCATACAATACATAAACACAGTCTCATGTTTTATAGGACAGGACATTTGCAGATCAAATCCTATGTACTTTAAAAATCCTACTGATCACAGAATCACAGAACTATAGACTGGTTTGGGTTAGAAGGGATCTTAAAGCTCATCTAGTTCCAACCCCCCTGCCATGGGGAGGGACACCTTCCACTAGACCAGGTTGCTCAAGGCCCCATCCAGCTTGGCCTTGAACACTGCCAGAGATGGGAAAATCAGTCAAAACCAGAATAAGAACTCACTCAAGAGTGTTTCCAACTCAGAATATTACCAGTATTTGGTTATCGCAGGTGTATTTGATAGTGGAAACTGAAAAGAGAAAAAAAGCGAGGTCAACTGAATGATACAGAAGCAATGAACTAGCAAGATCAGCCAGGAAAGATGAGCCTTGAAAGTTAAAACAGCACTAAGGAAACACATTCACCATTCTGAACCTGGCAGAATTTACAAACAGGAGTATATTTATTTTTCTCCCAGCTTTTCTTCAAATTAGGAGTGTCAGCGATAGGCAGGAATATAAAATAAAGGAAGAAAACAAAACTTAGGAAGTCCTGGCCAAAAACTGTGAGTGCCAGCTTCAAGTGAGAGCTGCTGCATGTGACAGTCCAGCTTGAGATAAAGTCAGTATCAGTGTAACATCCAGTGAAAAAACAACCCAACAAATGTAAAAAGGGCATATGCAGGAAGTTACAGCTGTTTTGAGCAACCCTGAAGAGAACACATTCAGGGCTACACTTCTGTCCAACAGAAGACAAATGGGCCTCTAAACACCCAGTATCTGCAAAAGCATCCTCTAAGCTCATCCCACTCTTAAATGATGGGTAGAACTGATAACCTCAACAAAACCTTCTGTTAAAGCAGCAAATACAAACACACAAGTGCTAAAAAATAGGGGGAAAGCAGGTAATAGCAAAATTCTATTGCTGCTTCATAAATATATTTAGTTCTGACATGAGAACTGGCTGGCAACATTGTTTCGTTTTCACTTCTCTCATACACCTAACTGGGATAATTAACAGGTCTTAACTAACGAACAGGCTGCAATATGATATTATTCTGACCACTTCACAAGTGCTACTAAAGCAGCACTGTTATTAGGAGGTACAACTGTCTTTGTGCTGTAATTTCAGGTAAGACGGATGCTGTTAGTGACACATCCATATCCTACCCCACTGTGTTCAAGTAGCTGATCAGCTCCTAGCAGAGAAACCCAATTACAGTTTGAGGTCCCACAGGAGAATGACAGACATTGTATGAATGAAAGGTTACCAGGGAAATGCTAAACCAACTTCACATGACGATGACACCAGCATAATGGAAACCAGTCAGGAAAAGAAAATATTTAGAGAAAGGGCTTCATTGTGGCTGCAGAAGAAAAGCAAATACTGTAATTCAGCAGGGATGGCGTTTCTTGCTTTTTGATGCATCTTATTTACACACAAGGGATTTAGGGCTGTCATAATGAGAAATATGTACTGTATTACAGGCAGCGGTGCTGTGCCAACAGGCTGCAATGACAGCTTGTCATCGGGGCAGCTGAAAGGGTGGGTGCTTGAGGGATGCCCATAGCAGGCAACAACAGAGACTGTACTGGAAACTCTTGATGAAAGAGAGGAAACTAAGCATCAGACAACCACTTTAGCAGACCCCTCCATTCCATGCTTGGGAAAATGATTCAGAAGCAAAACCGTACAGACCACAGTGGGGTCATGCAATAAGAGCTTCACTCTGCCAGTACCGAAGCTACTGCAGCACTAAGTACCAGAACATCACTGCAACAGTCATGCGAAGATGGCCCCTTCCTGAACAGCAATGCAGATGAGAACCAGAAGTTACAGAACCCAAAAAACCGAAGCTTTTTTTTAACAGAATAATCATTAATGACAGATTAGAGAAAGAAAACAATCTTCTGAAAGTCTCATTGTTGAAACTGCTGTTACTTTTTTTACAAGGGCCTTTAGGGGCAGGACAAGGGGGAATGGCTTTAAACTGACAGAAGGGAGACTGAGATGAGATGTGAGGAAGAAGTTCTTCCCTGTGAGGGTGGTGAGGTCCTGGCACAGGTTTCCCAGAGAAGCTGTGGCTGCCTCTTCCTTGGCAGTGTTCAAGGCCAGCTTGGACTGGGCTTCGAGCCATCTGGTCTGGTGGAAAGTGTCCCTGCCTGAGGCAGGGGGTTGGAACTGGATGAGCTTTAAGGTCCCTTCCAACCCAGACAATTCAAGGATTCTATGAAATACAACTTGAGGAGTAATAGGAAGAGGGATGCTAGCAATAAATCCAAATCAAATGGCTCAACATGGGTGACAGAAAACCTTCTATCATTTCCTCTGTTAACCATTTCTCATCATTAGATCCCCAGCCCCACATCAGCCAAGGGTACCTGCTTGGAAGCATGACTTTTAGGACCCTTGAGGAGTTTATAGGAAGTAATTGAGGAGTAATAGGAAGGAGTAACTTGAGGAGTAATAGGAAGAGGGATGCTAGCAATAAATCCAAATCAAATGGCTCAACATGGGTGACAGAAAACCTTCTATCATTTCCTCTGTTAACCATTTCTCATCATTAGATCCCCAGCCCCACATCAGCCAAGGGTACCTGCTTGGAAGCATGACTTTTAGGACCCTTCGTTTTAGACAGAATTCCCAATTTTAGTTTTAATTCCACACAAGATGTAGCGTAAAGGCTCAGCTGCATTTTAAAGGCTGATAATGTCTGATGTGGTTTGGTTATCATCTCAGCTGCCTCCTGACATTAAAAAGTATAAAATAATTTTCCAGAAGAATCTGGGGCAGTTCTTACAATGGCAACAACAAAAATGAGAAGCTGAAATAAATCCGAAAGATGGATAAAGGATTAAACTCAAATTTCATGAACAGCCCTTGCATCCAGCATTTCTTAACTTTAAGCTGCAAAGTCAAAATTAGAAAAAAAAAAATTACAGAAGTTTGCAGGCCTAATTTCCAAGAGATACATACAACTTCTGTCAGCGAGACAAATCTGCAGCATCACAGTTGCCATGACTCCCAAGGGGGCTGTATCACAAAGCTTGTACCTATTTTAGCAGTACGCACAGGAGCCGATGCATTTAGGAAAGCCATCCTCTTATTCTAGAACACACAGTGTGAGACATGGGAGCCTGGCTAAAGAAATTTTATTTCCTAAACTTCAGCAGAAGATCTTTCAAAATATCTACATGCATTATTCTGACAGTAGATCACCAGGGGAAAGGGTGGATAGTAAGTGTTGCAAAGTATGAGCTTCACAGTCCTACCTGACCAATACAGATGAAGTGGTGGCCAAGTTCTGGTGACAGGTGAAAACACAAAACCTTTGAGCAGTCAAATGTTACCTTAACAGAAGGATGAACAGGCACGCAAGGCCTGTACAGTCCACGGCTCCATCAGCTTAGTGAAAATCTGAATTATAATAATGATCTCCTGGATCCCTTCAGCTCCTTCTCTGTGCAGTAAACAAGCACGTTCATGGTCTGGAATCTCAACACCTTTCCCTTCATCGACTTCTGGTTTTGACTTGTGTTCAGCTGATGCATGAATTCACTGTTTCATCCTCAGATCCAGCCTAAGGCACTTCCACACCAGTTGTGCCAACTTAGGGATTCAGTTTTGCAACTCACTGAACAGCTGCTTCGTTATGAGTTGGGCAGTGGATGGAAAGAGAGACAAGCCTTGATAACATATCTGGATGGCAGAGCAAATCTGTGGCACCGCTTCTCCACAGCAACTTATGCTTTGTCACTCAGCCCAGATGTTGTGCAGTCACCATGAAGCTGCCCAAGGCAATGCCAGGGGCCAGCTCTGCGGCTAGCACTCCTCAGCAGCATTTGGATTTAAACTGCCATAGGAACATGTCAACCAACATTTCCAGAACAAGCTCAGTCATTCAAAGCTTCAACACAGATCCAACATTTGTTGGGCCTATGAAGTGCTGAAAGGATGAAATCAACAGACTATCATTGAAGTCCTGCGCAAACTTACAGATGCAAAGTATGAACCAACTTACTCAGATTCAGAAGTACTACTCTGAACCAGGAATCCTTCAACTCCATACATAAGTTACCTGTGCAAAACATTCAGGATCCTTTTTTGCACAGATCTGCTACTAAAATTCTGCTCCCTTGAATACAGCAGTTAGTGAAGGAAAATCAAGACTTCTGGCAGACAATGGAAAGGCTTTAAAGAAATGTTTGGGGTCTTTTTTAAAGATGTTGCCTTTAGCTTCCCCTGTATTTTGTACTGTCATGCACCAAAGAGCATCACTTCTGCAGGCACAAGTTCATGCAGAGAACACCACTTCCACTAAAATAGAACTACTTCAGGTTACGCAACACTCATTAAAATTACAAAACCTCTCAAAAACCTGACCAGCATGTTAAGGCGCACTTGAGCTCTACGTTTGTTAAGTTAGTGGCTGCATCATGCAAACTGGCAGCAAGGAACTCCACGGAAATAGAACAGCAACAAACTTGCATGCCGATGACAAGGCAAAAAACCAAGAGCACCTAAGGGCACGGATAAACTTCCCCAGGCCATCTCAGCAGACTGGAATTCACAGAGAAGATGCCAGTTCTTTCTGAGGAAGGTTGAGAAGTACAAGAATATTTCTTATTTCATCTCTACCCATACTAGAGTTTCCCATTTCAAAATTCCTATAAACTTCATTAAATTCTATGAAATTAATTCCATCTCATTTCCTATTAGTACAGGAATCTCATTCCCTGGAAAACAGCCAAGGTAAATGATCCAAAACACTTACCAGCCCATTCGTAATCTCAACAGAGAGATAAAGTCTTAAAATTTGTATTAGTCCTGCTATTGTTCTGTTACAACTTCACTTTAGTAGAGATTCTTATTCTAGAAGGAAGCACATTTGTAGATGAAGTAGTTCAAGGTAGCTTAAGATACAGTCCTTAACCAATGGCAAGAGGAAAAGTAGATGGTTGTAGTTAGCCTGAAGTAGGATTAAAACCAAACCCTGCAACACGACAGCGACAGAGAACATTTCCTACCACCAAGATACTCGGTTCCCTGCTTGCCAGTGACATACAGTGCTGTTCAGTGATCACAAGTGATTCACTGCTGCACCACAGATGGTCACCTTCACTCTCAGATGACAAGAAGCTAATGCAACATAACATTAAAAAGTGCAAGTTTACTCAAATATTTGACAATATATATGTAAAATTAAATCTGAATGAATAATTTAAAAAAAAATAATCAAGAGTTCTGGTATTTAGATTAAACTGTCAATCCTCTAAATTTTGGGAATTAGCACTGTGAGACAGGCAAGCAGAACCAACAGCCTTTTAAGATCAGCCAAAACCCCAGTCATGCCACACTTGCTTGTGCCACATAGGATTAACGGTTATGTATTCATGCCAATGCACTGACAAACAGCAAGGTCTTGCAGGCAAGCCGTCTGGATTACTGCTGCTAGCTCAAACGGCAAACACACACCTTTTTCTTGCTTCTGCCGGCCCATACCAGTGGGTTTCAGCTGCTTTTGTTTCTCTCTGTCTGGTGCAGCAGACCTAGCTGGCAGAGCTGGCACCCCTCTTGACTTTGTGGGTCGCATGTAGCTTTTTATCTGTTCTGCTGCTTTAACTCTCTCTTTCTTTGCCTCCTTCACAACTTTTTGTTCACACTCTCCTTCCTTTTCTTTAGTTGTGTCTTGAGGTGTACCTACTTCAGACTTCAATGCCAGGGCATCCTTTAGGTGGGCTTCCCCATCCTGAGAAGCATCCACTTCTGCAAGCTGAGAATGACCTTTATTGTTATCTTCAGGACTTAGTTTGGTTGTTTGGGCAGCTGCCAGATTTAAACCAGCAGCTTCTGTTTCCATCACTTTACTGTCCAAACTGCTTGAGTACTTCGGTGAGCTCTGCTCACTCTTCTTCCCTCCATCCAACTTAGGCTCTTCAGGTTTACTCTCCACCGGCGCTTCTGCCACAACCTGCGACACAGCTGCTTCTGCTCTGCTCTCCGGTACCACTACAAGTTCTGGATCCTTCCCTCTAGAAGAGACAGTTACCTCTAGTTTCTCTGCCCCTTCGGCACTTAAAGGAGTTGGTCTACTTTCTGAATCTCCCACCTGCTGAGGAAGATCTGAGGAAGTGTTGTCAGTGTTGTGCTTTTTATCAGTGGTTGTTATTTCTTTATCATCCACTTTTGCCATAGGAGAAAGGGGAACTTCATCCTTCTTCGACTTAATGTCCTGTTTAACTGACTGATCTAAAGAAAGGGGTTTACCTGCCTCACTGCTATCCTGCGAACCAACCTCCTTGCTTTCACCATCTTTCTTTGAAACCTCTTTTCCAGGCTCTTTGTGCCCCAGACTGATTGGCTGCTCACAAGATTTCTGTATCTCTTCCTTAGCACCAGGTCCAGGCTCTCTGCTGCTTTTCTCTGCTATTGCTTCCAGAGAAGAAAGCCCCTTACTTCTTGCACCCTCATCAGTCTGCTTTGGGAAGCCAGAAGAAACACTGCCAGTGTTATCGGAGGCAGTCCCTCCAGTCTGAGCAAAGGATTCCAAGTCATTGCCTTTATTATTCCAAAACATCTGAGGGCCAATTGGGAAGTTTTTAATATTTCTATTTTCATCTACAAAATCCATGGCTTCTATTCCATATGCCATCTCAGATCCTACAGGAGGCTGTACTTCACTCCTGGTTGGTTTTGTCTCTAGAAGAACAGGCTGTTCAGAGGCATTTTTAGCCTTTTTACAACTTCCATCATGACCCCTCTTTTTAGATCTATCAGTAACTGCAGTCACAGTGCGATCTGCCACTGTTGGGTGCTCTAGGACAGGCAGCTCCCCACCACTGCTGCAAGGAGAGGGACTTCCTGCTTCAAATGCGTTGGTTATCTCCACATCATGAGGAGGAAACATCTCTGCACCTGCTTTATGCCCCAGAAGGAATGGCTGCTGAAGGCTAGCCTCTGTCTTTTTGCATTTCTCTTTACTACTTGTGTGTGATTTTTCTGGCTCCAGAGGTACAGCAGGAGCTTGTACTTCAGTAGTACCAGTCAAGTCACCTATCAGACTGGCCAAGGTACTGGAATTAGTCTCTTTGCCTTTATCAAAAGGCTGAGTTTTTTTAATGTTTCCCAACTCTTCACCTACCACAGGGATGTTACCTGAACTCAGTACAGAGTGCTCAAGACTGTTTTCATCCTTTTTGCCTTTCTCATCTCTACTTTTTTTCTTAGGCTTGTCCATCACCAGTCCCATGGTCAGACTGTGCGCCGCAGCTGCATCTGACCTGCATTCTGGCCGAGGCTCAGCTGTATCTACTTCCTTACCTTTATTCATGGGCCAAGTTTCTTTAGTGTTGATTATTTCTGGCTCTGATGTCTCTATTTTATGACCTGAAAGAATTGGCTCATTTGAGAAACTTTTTCTATCACCACCCTGACTTTCAGGCTTTGCCAGCACCTCTTTGGTTATATCTGACAGATTCTCCAGCTCAAGTTCTCTTTCAAAACCAGACACCTTATCTTTGTCAAAGATAATTTCTTTTGTGCTTCCAGCCACCTTCTCTTTGCTTGGAAAATTGCTTGTTTCCACCCCACCATCCCGGAGAGCTGCCTGCCTCAAAGGACTTTTTTCAGGTTTTTTTCTTTTCCCCTCACTGCTCCTCTTTCTAGGTTTGTCTGCCACCAGCAGCGCATCAGAATTCCTCACCATTGATTCAGAAGTTATTCCAGCCTCCTTGCCTTTGCTAATCAAATCTACCTCTTCTGTTTTGCTGATCATGTCAGCCATAATGACATGCTCCGCTTCCACTCTCCTACTCTCCAGCAGGAATGGTTGGTTTAAAGCACCCAAATTGGCTATTTCTTTATTCCCAACATTTTCTTTAGGCTCCTCTGTTCCCAGTTCAATTTGCCTTTGCATTTTACTTATATTTGATTTATTCCCCTGAAAACACTCCGCAGTAACCCAGACCCTCTCTCTGCCTTCATCACTAACACTAACCTCCTCAGCTTTATCAGTTATGTCAGGAAAGCTACTCGGGTCCATCTTACTCTCAAGAAAAGGCTGCTGGAAAAAACTTCTTTCACCTTTTTTGCTTCTTCCATCACTACCTCTTTTTTTGGGCTTGTCTGCAGGATAAGAATGTGCATTGCTTACTGACGGATGTCCTCTTGCAGCAAAACCTCTACCTTTATCAGGGTAAGTTGTATCTTTTCTAGTCTCATCTACTCTCACTCCATCATTTAGTCTGCTTACATCCTCTGAAAACATCACCTGCTCGGAGAAGCTTTTGAATTTTTTTACTTTCCCTTCACCACGCTTTTTTTTAGGTCTGTCCATCCCATGCGCAATATCGGGATCTCTTCCAGCCTGCTGCTCTAACGCAATAAATCCTTTCCCTTTGTTTTTATCAGGGGAACCTGCTCCCATGATTCCTTCCACTGCTTCAGTGGAGGTAGGATGTTTAGTTGCATCAGACTTTGCCAACAGAAGAAATGGCTGCTCTGAAAAACTATCAGCCTTTCTGTTTTGCAAAGCAGTAACTTCCTTGGGGTTCGGTACAACTAATGGTGCAACAAAAATTTCTGTAGTATCTGTTGGGAGCTTCAAACCTCCCTCTGAAGTACAAAAGTCAACAGCCATGCACTTACTGGGGGACACTGGTTTAGTTTCATCAGCTGCCTTTGGCTCATTAGGAAGCTTGTCTGACAGGCCCGCAGCCTCTGGAAGGGCAGGCTGTTTGAGGGCTTCGTTTTCAACCCCTTTGCTTTTATCACAAGTACCTCTTTTCTTTGCTGCTGCTTCCAGCGACCTGCTGGAGGTCTGAACCTCACAATGGACAGGGTAACTGAATGCCTCACTCCTGGGGGATGTGGATTTAGCCTCCTTATTTCTGTCAGAAAGAAGCAATTCTGAAGGTCTGGTCTCTAAAGGAGTTTCTACTTTGCTTAGGTTTATTGCTTCTGAAGGAGATGCTGTCAGGCCAGCACATTTTGCCTCCCTATACTTCTCATTTTTATCAAGAAAATCTCTTTCCATGGCCGTGGTTGGCCCCTTTGCTGCAATAGATTCCCCCACCTTAGTCTTCCCTAGCTGCTCCAAGGGAACCTCTTTTCTTTTGCCTTTAGATTGCAACATCAAACTGTCATCTCTCATTTCTTCTGTTTTCATGATCTCTCTATTTTTTGCATCCAACACTGATTCTAACGGCACATTGGGTTTTGGGGCCTGCTGTCCTGGTGCTGGCACCAAAAAGGCATTTTGCTCATCCAGGATATGACTTCCAGTTATTTTTTTAGCATCCTTTGGCATCTCTGAAGCTCTGTTTCCTGAGGCAACTGACTGCTCCGTGCGAGCTTCAGCAGGCATTACAGGACAGACATCTGGCTTTTGCAATTCAACAGCAAATGGAGAATTTCTAGGAGCTTTTGACACTGTTCCATTTTCATCCCAGAACTCCATTGTTCTTGGCAGCTGGTTTCTCTTTTGTTTTGGTTTCTTTTTCTTTTTCTTCACAATGGCCAGAGAGCCTTCCAAATCCCAGCTCTCCCTTGGTAGATCTCTGCAGCTTTCCACAAACTCCGAGAGCACACTGGATGGCTGCTCAGTTGCCTTTTTATGTGAAACCCTAGTGCGAGGGGATGTTCCAGCCACACATCCAATTTCCACTACAGAATAGGGGTCTACTTTTGGGTCAGTGCTCTTCTGTTGTGGGAGACCTATTAGACGTTCCTCTGGTACATCTGTAATAGGCACTGGTGCAGGTTTTGCTCTGCCAAACCTGCGTTCACTCGATTTGTTAGCTTGCCTTATTTGTGCAGTAGGTAGACCTGGAATACAGGAAGCCTGCTCAAACATCAAAGAGACTATTTGCTTTATAAAAAAAAATTAAATACACTAAATATGTGATTTTAGCCAGCTAAAACACTCCATACAGTCATATATGCAGAATTTTCCAACACTGATATCACACTAATTCTGAAGCCGCCTCACTAGGGCTGGGATAGACATTTACACGCAAAACCTATTTAAACTGCTACCGATAAATACGTCAATGCAATTTAAAAATACATAACTCCCAATACATGCTCTTACACCACCAAAAAGCAGCAGTTCTTGTAAGGACATGCTATTGCTTTTTAAAGATTCATTAAGGACCCATTTTGTCTTAGCAATACAAGATAACAGATAATACTTTTTATATCTCTAGCTGGCATCCTTCCATAATATGAAAATAGAAGTTTAGTGGAAAGATGAGACTAGGGAAGAGAGAACGGGCATAATGGGGAAGAGGGAGCGAAAGTGCAAAGTCTCCCAAAGTACCCAGGGTGGAAGCAGTGGAGGGCAGAACCTCTGTAACAGAAGTCATTTGCTGTACACCATTACAGGCAACAGTAGGTTTCCTTAGCTACAGGCCACTGATTTTAAAGAGAGCATCAGTTATTTGTCAGTTAGCCCTGGCCCACAAATCAGCCTCCAGTCACAAGTGTAAGCAGTAACAGCTAGGAAAGGCTGCATTAATGGGCCAGGAAAATAAAATTACATTTCCTTTCATGATTACAAAACTCAATTTGGAAGGAGGTCTTCACTGGGAATACTGTAATAAGAATCAATGGTCCTTTTTAATACCAACATAAAAAGCTAGTGGTAATGGCAAAATGATGGTGAGCTTTTAAATTCTACAGCAGAATAGAAATAAGCCAGTCCCAGTGATAAAGTACCAGCAGCAGAATATTTGGGCTATTAGTCTGGTGAACGTGGAGAGGAAAAGAGTATTTAAGAAGGCAGAGATAAGAGGCAAAGTACAAGCAGAATCCCCAGTGAATGCAGAGAACCACACAGCTGCTTTGTGAAAAAAATGATTTCTGCTCGCTCAGGTGGCAACGCAGTCAGTAGGAAAAGCTGAAAAGGTGAACAGTTCACAGAGAACATTTCCATTCTAAAACTGAATTATTATTTATATTCTACCTGTGGGCTCCTGCATGGTTTTTTCTTGCTGAGATTCTGCATGTTGGACATGGTTGTGTTCTGCCTCCTCCTTTTGTTTCTCTGTAACAGTAACATCCACAGCAGTAACAGATTTTTCTGGAAGGAGGTCTTTATTTTCTAGTGCAACAGCTTCTTTTGCTTCTACTGGAATGGAAATATAAGAAGAGAATGCTTCAGTTCTTAGGAATACCAGCAACCTGCAGTTTAAAAGCAAGCCCTGGAAAAGGGTATAGGTTTTACTCTATTTTTCATAAGAATGAAGTTTATAAGACATCGTAGTCTACTACACATTACCTCCTCACAATGCCATTTCAAGCATCAATTTTGTATTTTGCAGACATGCCAAGGTGGAAGTAAAACATGAAGCAAAGACCGTCTTGCAGCTTAAGCACAGGGTGAGTGCTGGTTGGTAAGGCTTCCCACCCCCTCCCCTTCTTGTAATCAATCAAATTCAGACTATACCACCTTCCCACTGGAGCTGAATTCCAGAATATACTCCGTTATCACTCTGGAGTCCAATTCTAATGCTAATCATCTAGCATTCCTATATACCTTAGCATATAATCATGCAGACACTACCAAATTACTAGATACAAGTAATTAGAACAAATTTTAATTTGTAAAACATAATTATATTGATGTAGGTAATTTTAAATTTTAAACAGAAATAAAAACTATGACAGACATTGGCACAATACAGATGAGGAAGAAAAGGACACATTATATGATGGTAATTTCAAATGCTAATTGCCCATGTAAGCACGCACTAATAACCTTTGTGAAATTAAAGCTTTGTTGCTTTTTACTTGACAAGGATGGGAGAACAGTGTCTGTGAGAAAGAATCAGAATCCTAGAATGGTTTGGGTTGGAAGAGACCTTAAGGACCATCCAGTTCCAACCCCCTGCCAAAGACAGGGACACCTTCCACTAGACCAGGTTGCTCCAAGCCCCACCCAACCTGGCCTTGAACACTGCCAGGGATGGGGCAGCCACAGCTTCTCTGGGCAACCTGTGCCAGGGCCTCACCACCCTCACAAAGAAGAACTTCTTCCTCAGATCTCATCTAAATCTCCCCTCTGTATGTTTAAAGCCATTTTCCCTTGTCCTATTCCTACAGGCCCTTGTCAAAAGCCCCTCTTCCAGCTTTCCTGTCATCCCCTTTAGGCACTGGCAGCTGCTCTAAGTTCTTCCTGGAGTCTTCTCTTCTCCAGGCTGAACAAGCCCAGTTCTCTCATCCTGTCTTCACATGAGAGGCAATGAGGCAGAATTAGCTGATAAGTGTTTCATGCTGCGGTTTGCATTTCTCACCTGCTGGTTCTGAAACATGGTTTGTCTGCTCCAGAAGATGCTCTTCCTGGTTGCTTGGAGGCGGCTTGCCAACTTGAGCTTGCTCTAAAAGATCAACACGGCCTTCTGGGGCTTTCAATTCTTGTTCTGCATTTGCAGTTGTTTCTGGAAACAAATGTTTAAGAATAAAAAGTCATCTTATTTTTAATTTAGATCAGATTAAGCAAGATAAAAATCACTTCCTCACCTAATTCTTATCTTCCAAGAAGCAAAAGGTTTTCCTCACTTTCAAAACAGTGGAAATGTGCTGTTCAGGATCACTTTCTACCAGATCTCCTCTCCTGAAAGTCTAAGTGCACAGCTAAAGCATATCCTTCCTGTATTGTCAGGTGTTTACTCTTTCATTCACCCATCTACGCTTCTCAGTTACTACATTCTAGTAAAGTTTTTTTTTTGTTAAAACATCCCACTTCTGACAGTTATTCCTATCATTAAACCGAAGAATATTAAAAAGTAAGAAAGAAAATATCTCACTCCAACACAACCTGCAACCAGTCCACCTATACTGCCTCTGCCCAGTACTATTTCCTATATGTTGACAGTCATTTTGTCTCCAAAACCATGGTGCCCTTTGAGACATCTAAGTAGCACAGCAAATCTATTGTCCACCACATGGAAAAAATGAAAATGCCTGCCTTGCCACTTCAACGCCTATAGTCATTCCAAGTAAATGTCACAAAATCACCCAAAAAGCCTATCAGTCTATTTAGAAACTGGTGCTGAGATAAGAACCTTTGTTGGAAAACACTGCAGGATCTGTGGAGATTTCAGTATCAGCCAAGGATGACAGTGATACAAAAACAAGTACTGACAGGGATGAACTAAAATGTCACTATGGCTGTCTTGAAAAACAGACATCATTGCTAAAAATGCCAAGTCTAAAAAAAAAAAAAAAAAGTAGTCATCAAGACTAATTTTATATTTTGTGAAGGGAAAAATCCTTGGTAAGTACTTTCTCTGTATCCTGACAGCCAAACTGAGCTCTACTTACAATGCTTTGTGCAAGTCATATCGTAGTATCACTGGCACAGGCTGCCCAGAGAAGCTGTGGCTGCCCCATCCCTGGCAGTGTTCAAGGCCAGGTTGGATGGGGCTTGGAGCAACCTGGTCTGGTGGAAGGTGTCCCTGCCTGTGGCAGTGGGCTAGAATTAGGGATCTTTTAAGGTCCCTTCTAACCCAAACTATCCTAGGATTTTATGATAATCTTAACTGTTAAAAAAAAAAATACAAGTTTTATTTGACAGTCTTATGACAATTGTGCATCTGTGTAGCCATCCCTACGTGCTATCAGAAGTGCTGCTGCTAGTGCTACGCCAAGTTACAGTGACCTCTCACACCACTTGCCATGCTACTTCAAGGCCAAATGAAACACACCTGCAGGAGGCTTGCAGAAGGGTGACTTGTCTTGCTCAAGAGAAGACTCAGAAGTCATCAGCTCTTCAGAAGTAGCAGTCGTGGTGCCAGTTGCAGTGGTAGCCTTAGCTTCTGCAGAAGCAAACCCAGAATCCATGGCAGGAAGAGGCTTGGTGTCTGCTACAGGAGCAAACCCAGAATCCATATCATGATGTTGGTTGATTTCTGCCTCAGGGGCAAACTCTGCATGTGATCCTGGGGCAAATTCAGAATTCAAAGCATGATGAGATTTAGTATCTGCTGCTGGGGCAAATGCCAAATCCACAGCATGGTTAGATTCCACACCTGTTGCTGGGGCAAATGCCATATCCATAGCATGGTGAGATTCCACATCTGCTGCTGGGGCAAATGCCAAATCCATAGCATTGTGAGATTGCACATCTGCTGTTGGGGCAAACGCTGCATCTTCTGCTGGGGCAAACTCCAAATCCATAGTGTAATGGGACATAGCATCTGCTGGGGCAAAGCTGGTGTCTGCCACTAGAGCAGATGCATCAACAGCATAAGGAGGCTCGACTTCCGGTGCAGGAGCAAACCCAACATCCATAGCCTGAAAAGGATTGGCTTCAACTGTGGGTGCAAATCCAGCATCCAGAGCTTGAGGAGGCTTGGCATCTCCTGTAACAACAGACCCAGCCTTTTCAGTGAAAACAAACATGACATCTGAGGGAAGAACACACCTGGCATCTGCTGCAGAAACGCAGATCAGAAATCAATGCAAAAGTACAGAATGTAAATACCTAACAGTGGGGGTTTATGACTAGAGAAGATGGGGATTTTGCTCCCTGTTTGTTGTCTTTCAGCATCACTTACTGCCCCCCCTTACATTAGTGCACTCAAGTTGTAGTGGCCTTTATGACACTCCTCAGTGCACCCAAGTGTTTTTCCTACTACAGCCTCACATGCTTTGTTTTGTATCCCTGACTACAGTGTTAGACATCCGTCTGCTCCTAACATATATCAACCAACAGAATCATTGTTTTAATTTAAAAACTACCTGGTGATATGTAGCTGTGAGAGACTGGCACTGCCAGATGCACTGGGAGCAGCATATTCCAACAGAATATGGCCTTGTTAACTTTTTAGATACTATCTACTGACCACTGAGCTGTGAGTTTCAGAATAACATTTGTCAGTTCACAATGCAAGCCTCTGCACTGAAGTCAGCATTTTCATAAAATCCCCTTAAAGGAATTTTTTCAGACTATTTTACTTGAACATTTTAGCTGTCTAGAGGCAAGTTTTCATAAATTATCAGAAGCATTAGATTTCTCTTCTGCATCTATTCATTTCAATAGCCCCAAGCTCAACCCATACTCTGTATAATGCAGCATGGTGACCTGAACAGCTTGGATATTATGCTGAGTAGATGTTTAAAAAAAAAAAAACAAAAATCCCCCTTTAAATATTTCTACTAATTGATTCAGTCACATCTGAAAATATCCTCCCCAAACAATGGAGAAGATATTAAATCTTAAATTAGATACTTAAACTGAAAAAGGAAAGAAATAAGAAAAATGGGAAAAGTGCTTTTTAAATTAGCACTTCAGGATCCATTTAGATAAAACCAGAAAGATCCATTATGCACTATCCTTCATCTGGGTTTGTTTGATTGTTTGTTTTTCAAAGTGATATCATGATCCTTTCCAAACTAAACTTTAAAGATTGTCATTTTACAGAAGAAATAGATATTAAAAATAGTATGGATGTTCCCTGGTGAATCATGGGAAGGACTGGAATAAAGCATAAAGAAACTGGACAAAGACTGATGAAAAATGTACCACTAGTCTGATGCTGTACTTAAACAACTTAAAAACTGTTTTAAAGACTCTCCTTAAAACATTTTTTAAGGTATTTATATACAGCGTCAGACTCATGGTATAACCACATTCTTGACACACTTTCACATTTCTCTGGAGCTGAAATTTTGAGAAAGAATCACTAAAACAGTTACTGGTGCAGAAGACATGAGTTGAAAAGCTGAGTAGACTTGCTATTTCTCACCAACACACTTCAGGTATTATTGGTGATGAAGATTAAATATTCAGTCCCAACAGGATTTGTGAATACCTTGCTATGTTTCCTTCAGGTGGGGCAATCCTGATTGTGGTCAAAATGTCTTTGACCACTAAGCTTGCTCACAAAGGGCCTAAACCCAGCACCAATCTTTAGACTGGAGCAGCGTTACCTGATGCCGCAGCTTTTGGTCTATCAGTAGCTTTGGCCTCTCCTGGGGACGTTGTTACCGCAGTAGAAAGGAAACCAGGAGCCACTGCTGCAGGGCCTTCTGGCAAATTCTGGTTCATTGCTTCTGTCACAGTGGGGGGCACTGGGCATATAAAATGAAGTTTAATTAAGCACTTGGAAAGATCTTAGCAAGCAGCTTTCTCTTCTGGGGTTGCCAGGACATGAATCACCCTCTCAGGTTGCTGCCAGGTCTGTGCTGCCTGTAGCAGCAGCCTTAATGATAAAGTTCCCCCACCTCAGCATCCCAGTTGGACTGGACAAAAACAGTATCAGTTTTTATTCTCAATTTTCAGATAATTAACTTGTGCAATACCTAGGAAAACACTTGTATCCTGAGAGAAGAAACTGCCATAACAAGGTTCAGGAACATTCAGTTGTGAAGCATC
Organism: Pezoporus wallicus; assembly: GCF_028554395.1. Classification (NCBI taxonomy): domain Eukaryota; kingdom Metazoa; phylum Chordata; class Aves; order Psittaciformes; family Psittacidae; genus Pezoporus; species Pezoporus wallicus. Next base: position 464,078 of record NW_026637044.1, on the reverse strand, counting down.
CCAATTCTATCCTGAGCACCAGGTAGGGCCACCAGTTCCAGAAACAATTTCCACCTAGAAGCAATGTCAAACTACTCTCTTCTTCACTTGTTCACCAAAATCAGCAATAAAGATCCCATTATGGATCAAATATCGTAATATATATGCAACTGCAGTGGAATTATGACAGAGTGGAACTTCAAAGATTTAACTATAACCAGAAGCATAGAATCATGGAACGGTTTGGATTGGAAGGGACCTTAAGGACCATTCAGTTCTAACCTCGCTCCCACAGGCAGGGACACCTTCCACTAGACCAGGTTGCTCCAAGCCCTGTCCAAGCTGGCCTTGAACACTGCCAAGGATGGGGCAGCCACAGCTTCTCTGGGCAACCTGTGCCAGTGCCTCAGGTTATATTCACAGGGAATAACTTCTTCCTAGTAGCTCATCTAAATCTACCCTCAATATAATTGGACTTAATACACAGGTTTTCAATTAGGATTTAGTTTAAAAGTCTGTTGATTATGCATTAGCCAAAATTGTGTTTGTTGGTGTCCTCAGCTGCACTGACCCTTGGAAGAAGTGAACACAAATGCTCTGACTTATCACTCAGGTCAGCAGATTTGACTCTCAGTGCATACAAAAATTAGAATCCTTGACAAAAGTGAAGTTCCATTTTAAAAGTTTCTTTTCAAGAGCAAATTTTATTCATCCTATTTATTATTTTATTGTCAAATAATGCTTGAACACCATCCCAACTGGAAATTAAAGTAATGGAGACAGAGTCCGGAATCCACAGAGCTTTCTGCTGAATGTATTGCTTTTCACACTTCTACATCTGCTAACTTAATTCCCCAAAACCAATGAAAAGGGTAGGCTTTCAGCAGGTTAAAGCCCTGTTACACGATATGCCCTGTGAAAGGGCATGCCACTAGTGTCTACCCACAACTGGGCTTGCAACTGCATATATTAAATTTGTTATTCTAAATTAGAATTAAACAACCTATAAAATGAAGAGTTCTGCTATCCTTCACAGCACTAAACCAGAAAATGTTTTTAAGTCACATCTCTCCAAAACATGCATTTCTATTCTATATTGATTTGAGATCCAGAAACAAGGTCCTGCTTCATTCCACTAGAACCTGGTGTTTCTTGAAAAGGCAGACAAGGAGAGAAGCTCTGCTTCTGCTGTTCAGAAACTCTCTACAGACAGTTCCTGCAGATCAAGTCATTTTTTATTCTTACCTGGTGGCTCAACAAAGAAAGAGGCATCTGGTCCCTCCATGTCACTCTGAACTCCCATCCAGTGTTCTTCAGGCACTGTGGAAAACACACATTTAGTCCTGCCACTGACACTGCTTAATTTTTTCAGTTGAAGGTACTGACTTCACTGTTTTGTGAGTTCATTCTCAGGTAACTTTCCAGCTCCCTTTAAGAATGGTAACAGAACATCATGTTCTTCTGTGACTATTGCTGGTGAAAGCTTGCATCAGAGAAGAGTCAGAACCACCACTGGCCCAGGACGCAACGGAGCAGGTTCCTTCCTCAGTTCTTCTGGACAACTGGTTCTAAGTGGCCCTGCCTGAGGTGAGGTCCAATAAGATGACCTTCAGAGGTCTCATTTCAACCTCAACCAGTCTGTGATCTCTCAGCATTCCAGAACATTCTCAAACAACGAAGAACCGTCATTACCAACACGAGAATGTCTAATCTTGACTCATTTTATGTATCAACTCCCCCACCAAGATTCTTTTGGACTAGTAAACCAAGATTTTCCAGCTGCATGCCCTTCAAACCCAGCTAGCTAGACACACAGTAAGAGCAAAACATCTGTTTCTTACCTGCTTTGTCTTGCAGAAATTCTGCTGTTGAATCCAAGTCAATGAAGGCTGACTGGTCTAGAGCCTCTGCAGGCGAATACAGGGCCCCCAAGAAAGGTTGTTCAGGTACCATCATAGAATCATGTGGTGCTAATGAAGTAAAAGGCCAGCTGTTAATCATCACACCAGCCCTAATGACTCCCCTTCAAAATTTGAAGTCTGTACAACACTTGGAAAATAAACTATTCTGTTCTGCTCACAAGCAGCTCAGATAAAGTTTGTAAACTCTCTCAGCTCACCTTTAGAAACCATGTTGTAAATTATGTCTCTATATATAACTTTGTAACAAGGCATAAGACAGTAAGCACAGGCAAATTACTGCACCTCTGCTTTTTGCTTCTGCTCCCATGAATTCTTGTTAATAACCACCTGAACCCCCATAGTCACAAAAATGAGGACCACTTAGTAGAAAAATATCCAGTGTATTTAATTTCTAGCCATGAAGACAAAAGGTATCAGTAAGCTCAACTTCAACAATGAAAATGCATTGAGCACTGTAACAGCTCTGCTATAGAGACAAGCTGAGAGAGCTGGGCTTGTTCAGCCTGGAGAAGAGAAGGCTCCAGGGACACCGTAGAGCAGCTTCCAGTGCCTAAAGGGGCCCACAAGAAAGCTGGAGAGGGTGTTTTTGACAAGGGCAGGTAGGGACAGGACAAGGGGGAATGGCTTTAAACTGACAGAGGGGAGATTGAGATGGGATCTGAGGAAGTTCTTCCCTGTGAGGGTGGTGAGGCCCTGGCACAGGTTGCCCAGAGAAGCTGTGGCTGCCCCATCCCTGGCAGTGTTCAAAGGCCAGGCTGGATGGGGCTTGGAGCAACCTGGCCTGGTGGAAGGTGTCCCTGCCCATGGCAGGGAGTTGGAACTGGATGAGCTTTAAGATTCCTTTCAACCCAAACCATTCTGTGATTTTATGTTTCCAACTTGTCTAGTTGTCCTATTTCCTTCTGCCTAAATAAACTGAACCCTCCCACCCCCACCCCCAAAAAAAAAAAAAACAAAAAACAAAAACAAACCCCAAAACCAAACCAAACCAAACCAAAATAAAACCCCAAAATAACCAGTTTCTAGAAGGAGCTATTGAATGACTTCAGGCACACGCAAAACCCTCATTATATGGTCTGTGAACTTATCAGCTTATTAATTTTCATTACACAAAAATCAACAGAGAAAGCACCAAAAGCTATCTATCTGCGACAAAAGCAGAGGAGGAACTCACCACGGATGCCTCTGGAAGTGTCAACATGGTCAGTGAACAGCGGCACATTCTTCATGTCAGTAGGAAATGATAAGTCAGGCAGATTGTCCCCTCTGTGCATGCTGAAGGAATCTGGCAGGAGAGAAGTATGAGGCCAGGGTCACCGCACAGGGGGAAGACACGGTGCAGAGTAAGATTATTCAAGAAACAAGATGACGATGCATCTGACACCATCACTGAGCTTCCAAGGGAAAGCTGCTTTCAAGACTATTTGCCAGGGGCAGCCACCTTCATAACCAGAATTTCTGCCCAGCAGTAAAACTTGGTTGCTCAGACTGCTCCAGAAAAACTGAACTCAAAGTTTAGATTACAACTGTTGCATGGAGAACATGTCTCCTCCCCTCAAGAAGGACACATCTGTTTCTGAACTGAGAGACACATACAGTTAACCTGAGTCAGGAAGAAGGGCTGAGCTCCCGATCAGTTAAGTCAGGAGCAGACTCAGGAAAACTTGTGTAAGCTCTCCAAGAACAGTACACCAGCATAAACTGACTGATGAGCCAGTATTTTAACCAAGTAACAAGCCAGAGAGGAAAAGATCCCATTTCCCAGTGTCCCAGGCAGATGAACAGCTTTTGCCCTTAGTGCCAGACCAGACACACTGGTTGTCACAATTTTCAGTCTATGTTCACAAGTCAGCTGGTGTCAACTTCGGTTAGTCTAATGTGTGTTAACTTTGTTCTCCTCTTGGTCTGTGTTTTAAGTAGATACATCAATGTCCCCTGCAAAAGATGGTATTCCAGCAGCTGAGGATTCAGCAAGAGAAAATTCCTTCTCTGCAAGTTTTATTTTCTGTGTGCACACATCTCCTTTCCCCTCAAGCAATCGGCATGGGCATTCAAACCGGAACAACAGAGAGAATCACCATGGTGGGTTTTATGAGATGGATTACTAAACTGAAATGCCATGAGGCAGGGAGTAGGCAGATGGCCTCACTGACGGAATAAAACAAAGAGGAGACACGACCCTTCCATGAGTTAGTCACCATACCATAATACAGTCAAGGGCAAGACACTGCAAGGGGAAAGAAACATGGCATTCCTGTCCCAAAACAAATTATTCTGTAGTTGTAGTTTACAACCCCCTAGACATGTTTTAGGATCACTGGTTTCTAACACATCTTGCTGACTTGTGCCAGATGTATACTGCACTTCAGACAGGCCCAGCCGAGCAATGAGAGGTTTCAACTCAAGTGGCCTCTTGCAGATGAGCAATGCTTCCCATGACTCCCTCACAGATTGCGTTACACAGGAGCTGAAGAACTCTCTGTTCCTGAAATGGCTGTTGCACAGCAGTTCTTAGGCACTGCACAGATTTCTTCCAGTTAAGCACAATTAAAAGGGATTCAGTTGAAGGCTGATTTTCATTTTTATGTCAGGCATGCTATCTGAGGGGTTAATAGCCAAACTTCAACTCTTCACATGCCCACGGTGCTCCAAGATGTCACCGTCAGGGGAGCTGCATGAATTCTTTTATAAATCTATCAGACTGAGATGCCAAGACAATGTCCTGCTTCAGAGTAAACTCCAGAAAATTTTCATTTCAAACTGTTGAAAACAGTACTACCAAGACTAAATAACTGCCTTTTTTTCCTACTGAAAACAAAACACCACAAAACCCCACACAAAAAACAACCAACAAAAAAAAACCAAAAAAACAAAAAAACAACCAACCAAAAAAATCCCAAACCACCCCCCCCCCCCCAACCCACAAAAAGCATCACAACTGAAACCAATTTAAGAAACAAGAGATGCTGATGATCTCTTTGTCCAGGAGTTAGATGATGTGGGAAAAACGGCCAACCCAGCTTAAACCCTGTCTCTGCTCCAGAGGGAGGAGTTATGGCCAAACTTTTGTTTTCAATCTCCAAAGATCCTCCACAGATTCAAGGGGGCTGATGCTCTATTCAAGTTTTAGCATTTTTGTGACTTGTTGATACTGCTCTGCTGATTACAGAATCCTAGAATCCCAGGTTGGGAAGGAGATCAAGGATCACCTGGCCCAACTCTTCTAGATAAAGCATGACCTAAACTAGATGGCCCAGCACCGTGTCCAGCTGAATCTTAGCACTGTCCAACGTTGGGGAGTCCACCACTTCCATGGGGAGATTATTTCAGTGGCCGTTTCTTCTCACTGTGAAACATTTGCCTCTTGGGTCCAACCAGAATCTCCCTGGGAGTAACTTATGCCCATCACCCTTCATCTTTTCCATGGGACTCCTTGTAAATAGGGAGTCTTTGTCTTCTTTGTAGCCATACTTTAAATACTGATGACAAGGTAATGGTCCCAGAAAGCACATTGCAGATGAAAGTTGAAAGGTGGGTAGGTAAGAATGAACTGCCTGGATGGGCTATGGCAAGCTCAGGCAATTCTCTGCACTTCCATTAAACAAGCCCTGAAAATAATGCTCAACTTGCCCAAAATTTTCAGCTTGTTTAGAATATTACAAAGCCAGACAAATGTGAAGAATCTGACAATATTGTTTCTAGACAGCTGGAGGTAAGATCAACACAACATTTATGAAACTTTCTTTTCAGCTCACTTCCACAGACACTTATGTCCTTCCCTGTCAGAGACACAGCTCCTATTGGCCAATGACTATGGACTAATAAACGTGTTATTGTAGCTCATTCAAATAGGAACTCTTCCTGTTTAGATATTTAGGTGTAGTTACAGTAATAAGTCATGATCCACTTGTGATTAAGGGTCTTGCAGCACGTCCAAAGCTTGCAAGTAATTAGATAATGTCAGTTTTATTAATTGTACATTACATTACACTTTTAAAACAAGATTTACTATAGGTAGTATGTAAATTACATACGTACAGTTTTGCTCATAGCTGTTACTTCATAGTGTTAAGTCTCACTGCCAGATCCCAACACAGCATTTGTAATAGAGAAGAACAAAGTTGACAGCAGACTCAAATGCACTTGCAGATGCTCACAGAAGCGACACTGCTGGCATTTCCCAGGTTTCTCACCAAGGAATGAGAAATTACAGCAATGCTGGTCAGGAGACCAGTTAAACCATTGACCAAAGAATTCTCTCCTTGGGAGGGGAATCACAGAACCATAGAACGTTTTGGGTTGGAAAGGACCTTAAGATCATCAAGTTCCAACCCCCTTGCCATGGGCAGGGACACCTTCCACTAGACCAGGTTGCTCCAAGCCCCCGTCCAACGTGGCGTTGAACTTTGCCAGGGATGGGGCAGCCACAGCTTCTCTGGGCAACCTGTGCCAGGGCCTCACCACCCTCACAGGGAAGAACTTCTTGATATTTCATCAAACATCCTTTAAGTAGAATCTCTTGTTCATACAGCATCAGGAAGAGCAGAATGGAGGAATTCTTTTACACTGAAGTATACCTGGTATACTTCTTGGTGCGCAAAATACTTCAAAGCCATGAAAACTAAGGAAATGTGGTTTCATGCAACAGATAACCCAAAGATTCACATTATTCAGGCCAAAAGAATATTGGGTGATGGGCTAGGTATATAAATTGCTCCTAATCAACGAGTTTGTCATCTGGCTACTGAGCCATCAAATTCTCATTCTTCCATCTAATACAGCAATGGGAAGGAAAAGCCCAGTAACTGTTTTAGAAACTAGTGGCTCTTTTGTTCCAGTTGTTCCATGAATCATTTCTTACCCTTGTAACAGTATATAATTTCCCCACTGAATCTTTTAGTAAATATGAGATTCAGATAGCAAGAAAATAATTTAGTAAGCAGTTTTACATTACTCAAAAATATGTACTGAGAAAGTTTCATTCAGTTTCAGCCAGTAGCTTTCCCAGGATTGTTGCCTGTTAGTATGTGGGCAGCACATGCTTTTCTCGTACCCTCCAAGAGCTAGCAAGGAATTTTCCATAATCTTGTTCAAAATTGAGGGAAGACTGTGTGAAAGTTGTTGGGTGAAAGGGTATCTTTTTGCAGGGGCAAGTTACACAAGGTTCATTTAATTTTCAAGAGAGTCAGCAGCTACATGGGCTGCCTCTGGAACAGACCGACCTGCATTGCAGGCACTGGTACGTGACAACTGCAACCAGCATTGCTGAGAGCCAGGGAAGACTGGCTTTTGGCTGTCAACAATTCCGGTGAGGTTTGCACTGAAAGCCACAGTACTCCAGAGTGGTTGAACTGTGGGAGTCAACCAAAACCAGCTATTTCTGTGTGAACCAAGACAGGGGAAACCTGCTCACCCACACTATGTGCTCCAACATGCTGGACTAGCAACTCCATTTTTAACCAGCTAGACTACACTCGAGGGCAAGTTAGGGGATTGATGTGCGAAGTTCACCCTGGTGTTAAGACGTTAAGCATGTTAGGAAAACTGAGCAACGCATCTTAAAGAACACAGGCACTAGTAGAAGGCAAGAACAAAACCACCCTTAGGGATGGAGACTAGGACTCTATCATGTCACACAACTCAAAGTAACTGATGCTACAGAGTTAACACTAAAAGTCATACCAGCCATCTCCGTGGGTTTGAATACTGGCTGTGATTCAAAGCACAGGTCTCTGTCATCCATTGTCCAGGACTCATTGCGATCAAGAAATTCTTTGTAAGACAGCTTTTCATCCATGTTCTCTCCTGGGAATACTGAAACCAGAGAAAATGACACAGTGAAAAATTAAACTAAAACATTTAAAATGGGTTACTGCATGATATGACATTCAGAGGCCAAAAGACAACATGAACACGTTAACCAAACTGGAGACCATGACTATTCATTTTTTACTGCTTTGATCCAACTCTTCAAATATAAGAAAGAAAATGGGAATTTCTGCATCTTGACACACACATAAGTTCAAGAATGGACTTGCATGTCAGAGTGCTGGCCTGTCTTCAGATGTTGGACTATTCATGCTAGGTTCCTCAATTCATCTTTAGGGAGATTTTTAATAAATGAAAGCGCGAGAACACCACCGAGTGACTGAACCTGCAAGGCTAAGCAAAGCTTTCAGGTCTGTCAGTACAAAAACACTGATGGCAACTTGCTCATCGGGTCACAGTGTGAAGGAGGAAATCTAAAGCCCCTCCTCTCCTCCCCACACATTAACTCATCCCTACCAAATCTGACCATAATTACAAAAGTATTAGTACCACCACACAGGCACACAGTACATACAGGATAGTGTCCTCTCTATTTTACCAGGAAGACAAACCATTTAAGCGAGTCATTTTTCTCTAAATACCTCAGAGACCTTTATTTTTATATCTTCGTATTTCACACTTGAGCCTTGTCTTCCCCCAGTTTACACTAAAGACAGTTCTCTAAACACATCAAAACATCAAAGCCTGATGGTTTATATCCAACTTTATATCCGAAAACTTCCATCTTTTTTCTGCTCTCCCCATTTTAAAAACAGCTGCACTGAGAATAACAGCCTTCAGCAATTTGAGATGCTGATGATTTGAGTCAAGAATTTTATTACCGCAGTCTTGGTAGGCACCATGCACAGCTTACAAGTGTCCCACAGAAAAACGGATGGAAATAAAGAAGAAATTAGTCTACCTAAAAGTATTTAAATAAGGTTTGTCACAAAAAACATCCAAAATATGCAGATCATGCACATTTTCCATTTCCTGAAGTCCTTACAAGGAGTTTGAAGATGTTTTGAAAATCAAAGCAAAGAAAGCTCAGTTGTGAGCAGAGACACTCTCCAGGAGCAACACTAAGACACACCATGGGGTCTCCTCTTCCTCAGCTTCTGTGGCTGGTTTTGATTTTGTTTTTTTTAGTTGAAACTTGATAGGCTTTAAGGTTCCTTCCAATACAAACCAGTCTACAATTCTATTTTAAAGACTTCAGCTTTTTTTTTTTTCTCTTGTTGAAACAACCACTTGTTGAAACAAAAGTAGCAGCTAATGATAATGGCCAGGATAGGAAAAAACACTAAGGAATAAATCCAGTTCTTGTAAATAAGAGCTGTATCAGTACCTACAGCATATGAAAGCTAAGCTACAACTGAGCTAGGGCTTGTGATTTACACCTCAAATTAACACTCAAGAAATTCCTGAACTCCAGCTGGGTCGATAGTGTTCACCCTACTGTAGTTCTCTCGTAGTCTCAGCTGTTATCGTAAAAAGCCTGGTCCTTTCAGCTTTCAAAGACATTTTCAGACCCTGAAGTTGTACAAAAGAAACAAAAACATAGAAAAAGAGTCATGGAATGGTTTGGGTCAGAAGGGACCTTAAGGACCATCCTGTTTCAAAACCCTGCCATGGGCAGGGATGCCTTCCAGTAGACGAGGTTGCTGAAAGCCACATCAGCCTGGCCTTGAACACAGGGATGGGGCAACCACAGCTTCTTAGGGCAACCTAAGTCCTAAAGTTTTTAAATACGACAAACACAGTGGAAAGGCTCAAAACAAACACCCAGACTAATGACTTTTCACATTAATTTTCATTTTAAGGAGACAGAAGAGTTGACAAATTCAGGTCTCCAATTGACAACACTGTACTTTCAAACTGATTTCCAGTTCCTTCCGGAAAGAAACACAGAAAAAAATAAAACCAAAAAATATTACACTATCTCCTTCTCTCATCCCCTAACACAATATGCTACACTCTCTTGTCAAGACATCTCTATGTTTTCAATATTTCTGCCTTCGCTCAGGCTAACAATACCACTCACAAGACTGGAGCTCAGAAAAGGAAACTGATGGTATGCCTCAGAAGATATCCCTGAAGAAGACCCTTAATTCAGTGCAGTACTGCAGTTAATAAATGCAAAATCAGCGCTAATGCACAGAAGGAACAGAATGCTGGTATTTAAAGGGAACAATCACTGCCTCTTCCAGGAGGCTGATGTACCAGCTAGTTGCAAACACAGAATTCACAGCAAGGCGGAACAAAGATTCAGAGAGACTGTAAGAATTCTAATAATAAAGTGATTGAGAAAGAAGAGAGATGGGTTTTCTGCTTGTTTTACATCACAAAATAATGAAACAATACTAGAACAAATTAATTGGTGATTAGAGCAACCTGATCAGAGATTTTGTTCTCAGAAGAACAGAAAGGGATTCGATGAAGTCAGAAACACATGAAAATCTTCAATTATTACTTAAATACTATTTGTCATAATTAATGCCTGGAGCTCAATGCCATACAGTGTCCCTGGGGTCTAAAACTTGACAAAATCAGGGGCATGTGACAGTCTGAATACTCCTATTTTGAGTCATCACCAGCAGTACACTATCAGGGACTTCACATATAATCCCCAGGAAAGGTAGAAGAATTAATGAGCTTTAACTCCTGTGGAGGCATTACATGAACTGCAGCATAGCAGGAGAGACAGGGGACACCCTTTAAATACTGGGTCAGTATTTAAAGGGTGGCTACAAAGATGACAGAGACTCCTTTTTTACAAAGAGTGCCATGGAAAAGATGTGGGGTGATGGGCACAAGTTACTTCCAGGGAGATTCTGGTTGGACCCAAGAGGAAAAGTTTTCACAATAAGAACAACCAGCCACTGGCATAACCTCCCCCTGAAAGTGGTAGACTTCCCAATGTTGGACAATGTTAGATTCGGCTGGATACAGTGCTGAGCCATTTAGTGTAGGTCATGCTTTGTTTAGAAAGGTTGGACCAGATAACCCTTGAGGTCTCTTCCAACCTGGGATTCTAGGGTTCTATAAAGGAACTATGTCAGTGTTTCCCTACCTAAATTCAGAGGCAGAGATGGTGTCAGCAGTTTTCAGTTAACATCAGCTTAGCTCCTTTGGCAAGTGGCAGGACACAGGCTCTCCTTGCCCACACTGGCCTCCCAACTAGGCATGGAACCACTATCTTCCCTGAGCTGACAACAGGCAGCCAATAGCCAACAGCTCATCCTCCTGCTCCATCCCAAGCCCCATGCAAGTGGAGGTGTTTCCAGCTCCTAATCTGAGCCGAACAGGGATGTCCCAGGTTTGCCCCACTTCCGAAAGGGCTGAGAAATGTTGTAGCAGATGTACCATGCTTTGGCTGCAATGAGCAAAGAGGAACTGAATCTTCAAAGGGAAACAAGATGGACTATTCACAACACTGCTCGTGGCACCAGCATTTGAGCTTGGGTGCCCCACAAGGAACACATTGGAAAGAATGAGTAACACTGGAAACACGTTTTTTTTCTACTGAAATTCAAAATACAGTAACACTGCCTACCAGATGCAGGTTGAGTGCTGACACACCATGCCAAGACGGGCACTACAGGAAGTGATGCTATGGTCCATGAGTTTGTATCCAGATTCTGATCCAACCAAATAGAAATAAATGAATTTATTTTCTACCCTTATATGCAATCTGATTTCCAATTCTCTCACACTCAAGAGTATTATTCTAGCGAAATAATATCTTCTACTACTTTGTTTCTGTGTAAACACCACAGAGAAACCATTGAAGAACTGCTTCTGAACAAATCCCATTTTTGACCATCAGAGAGTTATTCCTACCTCTCGTGCTACAGTCCTGCAGATGCTACAAGCATCCTAAAGCAGTGCTGATTTGGCAAGCAGATGCTGCTTTTCTGCCAGTGGCTTTTACCCATTAATCCGCTAAATGCCTACATTTGATATGGTTGACCTCAGCAGAGAGGATACAGAAGCTTCCCAGGCCAAGCTTTACAACAGCCCTGCTATCTTTTCAAAGGAGGAGGTACAAGGGTGTGCAGGAAGCAAGCAGGAAAGGTGAGGTGTGAAGGCAATAACTCCCTTGCATTCAGAAGAACAACCAACCTAGGCAATGCTGTCTGATCCTGGATTCCGAGGGTAGCTTAAAGGCTGATGATTTAAGCAGGAAATACTTTGATAAGACAGAGAATGATCGTTTAGATTTGCAAAGTACTTTAAAGACAAAGTGTCACTACATGTGTCAAGAGACATTATTATTTAGGTAATAATAAATATTGTTCAGCCTGGAGAAGAGAAGGCTCTGAGGAGACCTTAGAGCAGCTTCCAGCGCCTAAAGGGGCCCACAGGAAATCTGGAGAGGGGCTTTTCACAAAGGCAGGTGGGGGTAGGACAAGGGAGAATGGCTTTAAACTGACAGAGGGGAGATTTAGATGAGATCTGAGGAACAAGTTCTTCCCTGTGAAGGTCTGGCACAGGTTGACCAGACAAGCTGTTTGATGAAATCAAACTCCTGATGGGTTTTGGTATTTGCAAAACCTTAGTTCTAGCAAAAGCCCCCAAAGCCAGATGAAAGACTATTCAAAAGCGGTTGCGAATTGCCTCTGTCAAATCATTAGAAATAGAAACTAAAGACCTGCATGTTTTTCATAATATTTTCGTAACAGATGCTAATTAAAAAAACAAGCCCAAACCACCACTGCTTTCCAGCAGATAAAGGGATGTCAGGAGGACTCCAGTTGGGTGCTGGAGGCAGCCAAGAGCCCAGCAGCCAGGTCAGGAGTAGGCACAAGGCTTCTGAGCCCAGGGCAGCCTGTGACATGCTGAGGCTGAGCTTCGCTATCCAAGTGCCAGTGACAATGCAAGCGGAGAACAAAGCCTGCTGTATCAACAAACATGTTAGCACTAACTCCCCTGCTATTCCTGGTCAAAGGGTTTTTCAACATGACTTGCCATACAGCTATAAGGTGGATGCTTCCAGCTTATTTGTTGTCCCCACCCCATCCCAATATTCAGGTCCTCCTCATCCAAGCAAGCCTGGTGGAACACAAGAAAAAATCTCAGACCCAGGGTCCCAAGGAGTGCAGAAAAAATGATTTTTCTGTTCCAAACCCAGTTCTGCAGACTCCTAAATATACTGTCTGCATGTGATCTACAAATAAAAGACATAAAAACAAACAAAAATGAGCACCCAAACTCTTAGGATGATCAGTCTGGAAAGTGCCTATTAACATATATGCACCAGATTATGCACGCAACACAAAATGTAAATCTGACAGATCCCACAAACCTGTAAAGTAATTTTAGCAGATACTAAAACCTGATGATAATTTAAAGTCCATTTATGACTTGATAATAACTAATAAATTTGATTATAGCTATATAAGGACTATAGCTTCCAAAACCTTGCTTAAAGCAAAAAAAAAAATACAGTTAACAACATACTTACACAGCAAACTTGCTTCTGAAAGTAAAAATACGGATCCCATGCAAGTAGCACCTTCTCTGAACTGATCCCACAGAAAGTTCCAGAGAAAGAGTGCAAAACATTTAGTAGGGCTGCTGACAGCGTTGATTTGTTTGGTTTATCATCAGCTCTGCAAAGATCAGCACAGTCACATAAGCTAATCCATCCGAACTAGCACTTCTTGCCACCTTCAACACAGACACTCCCCACATGGGCTGCCTACTGTGCTCAGACCTCCAGAAGAAATCTGGACCCACTAACATGCAGGACATCATACAGTGAATGTCCAGCCAGGAGCACTCTTAGCAGAGGATTACTACGATAAAGCTTTTCACTGCAGGCAATGCTAATCTTGATAGGTCACCGACCAGATCTCTAGCTAGAGGTTAAGTATCTTCAAAACTAATGAGTCTGAAGCCATGAGATGTCCCTGCCAGCACCAAGCCAAGCAAACAGAAAAAGAGAAGCTTAAGAGCTTCATTCCTGAGGCTGATCTTAAAGCTAATTTGCCCAGATTGCTGCATTGGTTCAGTATCTGAAGTGGCTGCCAAGTTTCTCTTGCTGAAATCACCACCTCGGACTGACGCTGTTACTAGCCATGACCTACATTAATTCTCTGCAGTCTCAAAGGAGACACCACCTCTGCAAGGTATGGTCCAGTACTGCCTTTAAAGAGAATGTTAAGAAAACTGTTAGCAGGCTGGGGTCAGTAACATGCTATGTTTTACATTCTGTGTGAGATCTTGAGCTGCTCTGGTACCACCTGGTGCTTGTGTGAGGCTCTGCTCTGCACAGCTGCACTCAGCAGGCAGTTTCTAACAGGAGCAACCTCCAATTCCCACCGTAGAGGTTCATAAGGTATTTCTCTGCATGTCCTCTCTGACAGATGTTAGGAAGAAGTTCTTCCCTGTGAGGGAGTGAGGCCCTAGCACAGGTTGCCCAAAGAAGCTCAATGGGCAGGCTGGATGGGGCTTGGAGCAACCTGGTCTAGTGGAAGGTGTCCCTGCCCATGGCTGGGGGTTGGAACTGGATGGGCTTTAAGGTCCCTTCCAATCCAAACCATTCTGTGACTCTACAATCTTTTAATCTGCACACCCAGAGAGGTACTACCTTCAATATGCTAACCCAGCAGTGTTAGAGAGGATGGGATGATGTGTGCAGTATCAGGTGAAAAACCCAACCAGCAGCCAAACCATTCTGGGTTCTTATCTTTTCCTGGCTTAGGACTTTGATGCACTGCTTGGGAAAGGGATAAAAAAACCTTACCTTTAATATTACACAGAACCTCTCCAAAGATGCTCAGCACTCACTGCATGCATGCTGATCAGTGTCAACTAAAAGTACCTCGCAGGACTATCTCCTTAATATTTTACTACCAACTTCATTATTTCCTAGAACATTGTCCAGTTCAGTTCAGAGTGAAAGGTCTTAAAATCACTGTAAATAAGTTCTTCAGACACACTCCACTAACACCCAAAATCTAAGGGACATACATGACTACACGGAAAAGGATGTGACCGACCCACCAAAGTTCATACACTTTTATCCAGAAGAAGAGCTCAAGATTAAATAAAGTTCCTGCATTTAATAAGTAGATAAAGCACAAAGTGGCAGCCTTGATGGAGAACTTATCCCGACTAGAGTTGTCAAGCTGGTTACATTCTGCCCAGTGACCTTCCTCTTGTCAAACCAAAATACACACAACTCCATTAAAACTTTCCTATTTTTTTTACAAAATAAAAATCTGAGGGAAGTTGAACACTGGAGAAATTACCCAGAGAGGCTGTACAGTCTCCATCCTTGGAGATAATTCTAAACACAACTGGACAAAGACTGAGATGCTGTCTCTGGTTTCCCTGCTTTGAGCAAGGATGTTGGGATTCAAGGCACTGGAGGTCCCTTCCATCCTCCTAAGCCTTTGCAGGCACTTCATATATTGCTTTTGGAGAAAAATATTTCTGTCCCTGCAGAAGACAAATGCTTAGCTACCAGGAACTGGTGCTGAAATCAAATCTGGCTGAGGTTACTCAAAATACTGCAACTTGCTGCAATACGAAGCAATTTCAAATCCAGCACTGAGTTGGATGGGAAGAAGAAAATCAGGAATTTGTTACAGGTCCTCAAGAAACCATAGGGCATTTCAGATGGTGCTGACAATTCAAGAAGCACTTTATGCTTTCCTTCTAAAATTCCATGCTGTTATATAATCCGGAACATTAAAAAGGCTCTGCGCGTACAACTGTCAGAGTCAGTATCGCCCAATTTAAAGGATGTAAACTCAGTAACTTTAAAGTTCAACACAAGTTCACATTTTGCCTTAAAAAAAAAAATAAAAACAAAAATCTGCAAGAAGAAATTGTTTATTGTATGATGCTTTTTTTCCTTATTTATTCCTCCTAAAGAGACATTTCTTCAGCAGTGACTCCTTCATGATAAATTGGAAGAAGAGCCAAGGAGATGCATGGGAAGCACACCTCCCACCCTCAGCTCTAATTGCTCTACAAGCAACATTTGTCCTCATGCTCCAGCTTCCCACTGGGAATGTCAGATGTTCGGAAGTGAGTAATCTCGCTCCTGATGTTAGCACATCTCAGAGGTTATTAAAGAAGTCTCACTGATAGCTGACAATGCTCCAGACCGCTGTGCAGGTCATCTTCCACCAGATATGCTTCAGATTCATCCATCTTGACATTTTTTAATAACAAAGGCACTTGACATCCTATTTTTAAACAAAAGGCTCTCTAAAGACTTATATCCACAGCGTTGCCATAGGCACATATAAACAAACCAGCTCTATGCAGGAGAGCTTCTTTTACCTGCTCAGAGTAATGTTTTATGGGCAACTGTTCGGGGAATTAATTAATTTTCTGCAGGAAGATGAGGAATGCTGCCTGTGTTTCCAGGCATTTTAAAAACAAGCACTTGAAGCATGGTTGAATACCTTTACTTTTTGCTATTCTTAGGCTTTTTCTTTGTGTTCTCTTAACTGAGATTTTTGAGAGACAAGAAATACAACTAAGACAGTTTTATTGTTTCACTCGGGGTTCCTTCCTAAAGCTGAAGGCCTATCCTTGACAGAGAATATTTCAATCCAAAACCATGCAAAAAATCCCACAAACCTATTTAACGGGCCCAACACAAGATGCAGACAACATAAAAGAATATCTCTATGTACAGAAACACTAAAGGAATAACACCAAGATTGACTAAACTAAATCACACCCTCATTCCATGAGGAATGGCCATGGATCCAGCCCCTCAAAGAACGTACAAGGCGGCAGCCAAACATCTTGACCAGGCAGCCTTCACTAAAATTGAGGTTGGAACAGCCAAATTCTGAGGCAAAAGGCTCACAGCGTGGCAACTGCCAGCTCCTTATGGTGGGCATACAAGGCCTGTCCAAAACCCAGGCTGCTGAGACTGGAGGAGAGCCCAGGATATGCAAGGACCAGGGGTGGAGTCTCACTCTCCATGCTGCCAGCCCAGCCAGAGCTCCTGAGCACAGAAATCTCATGCTCCTGAATACACAGGTCTGCAAGTGATCGCAGAATCACAGAATGCTTTGGGTTGGAAGGGCCCTTAAAGCCCATCCAGTTCCACCCTCCTGCCACAAGCACGGACACCTTCCACCAGACCGGGTTGCTCCCAGCCCCATCCAACCTGGCCTTGAACACTGCCAGGGATGGGGCAGCCACAG
Source organism: Pezoporus wallicus (assembly GCF_028554395.1). Classification (NCBI taxonomy): domain Eukaryota; kingdom Metazoa; phylum Chordata; class Aves; order Psittaciformes; family Psittacidae; genus Pezoporus; species Pezoporus wallicus. The sequence continues at coordinate 447,187 of NW_026637044.1, read as the reverse complement.
CTTCTCTGGGCAACCTGTGCCAGGGCCTCACCACCCTCACAGGGAAGAACTTCTTCCTCACATCTCATCTAAGTTTCCCCTCTGGCAGTTCAAAGCCATTCCCCCTTGTCCTGTCCCTACCTTCCCTTGTCAAAAGCCCCACTCCAGATTTCCTGTGGGCCCCTTTAGGCACTGCAAGGATGAAAGGGAAGGTGATGAGAGAGTGATCGCAAGTAAAACACGTTTTGTTTAAAATAAGTATCACCTGCCTTTACAGAAAAACTCAACATCAAGTTGTGTTGCTCTGATGTCCTACAAAATCCTCCTGACTTCTAGAGCAATCTGGAAGCCGCCAGCACAGCACAGTGCTGCAATGCTGAACAAGGAAAGAAGCCCTGGAGAGGTTTTGTGGCAGACTACAGCCCTGAATAGGAAGAGTGTGTCCCTCATGCTGTCACCACAAGCCAATGACACTGCAGTTTTGAGCTGTGACCCAGAGCACTGTCATCCTTCATTCTGAACAGGAAAAAGCTATTTCCCCTGAAAGGGCTGTTACCAAATTTAAACAGCTATGTACTGTTTCAGGGTATGCCCCAGTTCAAATGCACATTATAACTTTACAGCAGGGGGAGAGGCTGGAGCAGCATCTCAGACGTGATGGATGCACATGTCAGGAAGACTGACTGTGCTTCAGATTAACCCAGGGTCAAAATAAGTGCACCATACTTCTGAAACTGAAGAGCTAAAGCAGCAGCAAGGAACCACCATAAGGATTCATTTAGCAGAGGCCAGTATTGACCCCTAATGCTCAAGCCTCTTAAACATGGATATATGGAGGCACGAATTGCCACTCTGAGGGGAGTGAGGGCTTTGGTTTTAAAGGAAGACAGGTTTGGGAGTCCTCTGCCTCCAGGATAATTGAAGTAGTCTCTTGGACAGGGACACAGGTCTCCCCTAAACCTATGGAGATGCGGGGAGAAGAATGAGAAGACATTACCAAAGACATACCAGATTCCAGACACACAACCCAAAAGTTCTGAAGAAGAGTAGGATTACAGATGCTGTGCATGAACAGCTGATAACATGCAAGTCATGAACTCAAGGCATGTGCTGCAAGGTACATCTTGGGTGTATGGTGACTCCACGGTGGAGTGGAGCAAGAGGCCCAAGAATAACCTGCAGCCCAGCTGAGATGATGGGCAAGTTCCTGGGACACGTTATAGGGGACCCCAAGCTACAGCCTGGATTGAGGCAAATAGCCACAGGGAGTGCAGGACACCATAAACACAGAAGAGCAGCTAATGTGCAAGCTTCTGTCACTGCAGGTAGGACTAAGACTTTCAAAGCACCACGTCCCTTGCCCCTAAGGACATCCAAGAGCCAGAGAGTGGATTGAGAACTCTTAAATACCTGAGGTATAAAAAGACAGTGAAATTCTTCAAGAAAATATTCCCTACATACCATCTGATGATGATTCGGTAACTTGTTTTGAGGAACTCCAGCCTCCTCTAAGCTTTATCCTTCTGCACTGCGACCAGATCATATTTACTCAAACTAGCACGAAAAATAAGCCCTCAAATTTCTCTTCAGGTAGACAACAAGTGCTTCTTTCAGACTATAAGAAAGCATAGCATAAGATTTATTCTTATCCCATATCTATACCAGACGGACTAACCAATTACTCTTCTCTTCATGAAAAGTGTTTTATATTTGACAAGTCTTTTCACGGGTTGATTAAACACCACACATTCCACATGTCCCCAGTCTATCTTCCATTTACCTGCTTGACAGACACTGGGCAGAGCTACCCAGCCACGTCACCATCAAAAGCAACTGGAGCAGAATAACTGTCTCTACCTCCTCACACACAACACTCCTGAGAGGACAGGGCCACTGCTTTCCTGCACTGAGCTGCAATTTCAGTTGCGATCTGTTCCAGCCCTCAACTCCTCTACTGACAACCTGCAAGTGCTGAGTTCCTTCTTCAAATGTAATCAGGGCCAGAGAGGAAAACATAAATAAAAGCACTTACTATTAAATGATCACAATCAGCAAGTGTATTCTTTTAAAAGTCAGTATTTACAAACAAGAAACACCTACAAGAACAAGGTCCATACACCAACATACATGAAGCTTCCAGCCAACAATGTGAAAGTGATCCAGTAGTATTTTTGAAGACCTATTTCTTCAGTTAAGGGCACAAAACTGGCTGTCTCAGAATTCTGAGCAAGCAAATTATGTTAAGGAACCATCCTTATTCTTTGCACCCCATCTTACCTACACCTCATCTACTACCTCATCAAAAAAATGTGGCTTGAAAGGCTGCTTCCAGAGCGCAGTGCATCCTCTTTATTGCCCTGCTATTCTCTAGCTGCTTCTAGAGTGTATCATCATCATGATAGAACGGTTTGGGTTGGAAAGGACCTTAAAGCTCATCCAGTTCCAACCCCCTGCCAAGGGCAGGGACACCTTCCACTAGACCAGATTGCTCCAAGCCCTGTCCAACCTGGCCTTGAACACTGCCAGGGATGGGGCAGCCACAGCTTCTCTGGGCAACCTGTGCCAGGGCCTCACCACCCTCACAGGGAAGAACTTCTTCCTCACAGCTCATCTAAATCTCCCCTATGTCAGTTTAAATCCATCCCCCCTTGCCCTGTCCCTATGTACCCTTGTCAAAAACACCTCTCCAGATTTCTTGTGGGCCCCTTTAGGCACTGGAAGCTGCTCTAAAATCTCCTCTGAAGCCTTCTCTTCTCCAGGCTGAACAAGCCCAGCTCTCTCAGCCCATCTCCATAGCAGAGGTGCTCCAGCTCTCTGACAGTAAAAAACTGAATGAAAGGAGACAAGGGTCTGAATACTGCAGCTTTTTCTCATTTTGTCCTCCATCTCTATTTAATAGTTTTCCTTATATCTAATAAGCTAGAAAGCCCTTTTTTTTGACTCATGTACTTCACCGATGTAAATCACTATGTACCATAATCTGTGTATTTTTAAATCTCTCAAGCTGTAAGTTCTAGCTGTCATTTTTATTAGTTTCCTTCTTTTTCCCAGACTCTTTGAAAAACTCCTAACAGCTTCGTTAGTAACAGTCTGACCATCATTCCTATCCATATGAACCATTTGCCTTCATTAGTTTTTCAGTATTTCGTCTTCCCAATAGATTTAACTAAGGAGATTCCAGACTGCAACAAGGAATTATAATTCACTACCTTTTTCTCCCTGCTATTCATACCTTTACTTGCCGAAAAATAGTCTATTTATCATATTTACTTGCTTTTCACCTTATCTATCTTTATCTCCACTCAGCTCTCATAAGTTAAAACATGCAACAGAGACAGCACCACCTCCCTCATTATGCCTCTTCCTAGTTATAAAAATCCAAACTATTTCTTTCAGATATTTCTAGATCATAAGCCAACACTTATCCCCAAAACCAGACGCCCAGAGCTGTTAGCGAGGAAGCCACTCAGGGGACTAAGAGTGTATTATAAATATGCATAGAGTCTGGGAACTCTGAAAAAATTTAATGTAATGCTGCTCCGTGTTCAACCACACTGTATTAGAAACCCTATCCCCAGATCTGTTAGTGTCTGATTGGTGCTTTGATTCAAAACGCTTCATTTCTTTTGACCTACATATTTTGGCACTTTCCCTGCTTGCTTTCCATGAGATGCAGAGAAACCGTTCAGAAGTGACAATATATATTGTCACCCTTTAAACATATAAATACATATATATGTATATATATGTACACACACACACACATATATATTTATCTTTTCTACTGCTTCCCAAATCCCATCTGTGGGTGCATCTACACGTAAGTCCCCATATGTTTGTTCTGCAGAATGAGATAGTGATAATGGAAATAAGTGCTTAAAAATAGAAAATTTCCCTTCAGCATTACAGTCATGTTTGTTTAATGCTGAGATTATAGCCCGTTTCTCGGCCTATGTTCACACACGTTGCAGTGACCTACTTTCCGCTTTTAAAATCCCACAGCAAAAGCAGCAAGCTCACATGAGGAATCAGAAGCAGTCAAGAGAAGTCTATCTGCCACATTTGTAATATAGTTTTATGGCCATTAATTCCAGCTAGTGTCAGACTAATGACACAAGGGACATCAAAGCATGAAGCCATTTACATAATACTAGAAATAACAATTCTATTACTGTTTATTCAGGAAGGTTATGCTGAAAGAATGAGAAAAATGACATGCTGTCTCTGTTCTTTTGAAATCATTCTAATTTACAGCCTTGTAAAGAGCCACATAGTTTTCTAGGAATTATTTAATTCCTCACTACTGAGGAGTTTTTGGTGGTTTGCAGTGCTAAATAAACCTTGCTGATACTATTTTCTCTCTGTAGAACTAACTGATAAAGTACCTTTCTTCATGTTGACAGGTCATTCGAGATTGAACATGGCCACCTGAGGGAAGCAGCTCACCTGAAAGGAAAGGCTGCTCCTGCTGGTATTTGCATGGGAACTCCCACCTACCCCCCACAGACCCAAGATGTAAAGGAAAATAAATAAACCATTACTCAGATCTCTGGTCTAATGCTGAACTGTCTCACCTAGATGCATTTGACAGAGTCGGATCTCAAGCCCAGAGCTAAAGCAGACAGGCTGACACTCCTGCGATTTGACAATAAGTAGACCGGACGTTTCCAGGGTTATCAGAAGACTTTCAATGGCCTGTGAAGCTCCAGCCACAGTGAGAACTGCAGCAAATACACTGCAGGGCAATTCTGCAGTCAGGGCAGACGAGTCTTCTGCTTTGCTTTCATTATAGGAAAAATACAACAGCACACAAAGTCTGACCTTCAAACACAGCTGGGTGAGTGCATCAAGAGGAGCCCGCATGTGCAAGAGAGTTGAAGAGGTGCAGTTAGTGTCTGCTGCACATCAACAACCCACATGCTTGGAGCACCAACCAAAAGTACATCTGAAGGCTGAAAAAGTGTTGCACATAGTTAGGTGGTAGGTTACTCCCAAGAGTATCAACAAGGAAAAAAAAAAACCTCAAATGTTTCTGGGGGTATGGCTATAAATGCAAAATTCGAATTAAGCACCAAGTACAAAGATGTACTTTGAGATATCTTGCTCTGGCTAAGTGTCCCATGAAATTTAGTGCTGCGGCATTTTTATGAAGTAATCTTAGCAGAACTGTAGATACTACTGAGATGGAAAAGCAGTCCAAGTCTCAGCAATAATGGCATCCACAGAGCTCTGTTGACCTTCAACTGACCATAATCCTGAGGAGCAAACAGCAGTTTAAATAGTTCTGCAGTTACTCCTTCAACAAGCAGAACCGTTTTCCAGGCTAGCTTAGGTGTAAAGTGCTTTAATGAACAGCATAAAGAACACGTAGTAAAAAAATTGATATGACCCCTATGACCAGGTAGTCTATAATCAACACAAACCCCACAACTGGTAGTTGAAACTGACAATCAGCTTATAAATATGTTTATTTTTAATTGAACGTATGGCCATGAAAATCTTATCTTCCTCAACTCTCAGCTAATAAACCAGGTAACTCTACTATGGATTTTTCTACTATGGCTTTAGCAGGACACAGTGTCACATTAAATTATCTGAAGCTTCACATCATATACATACAAAAGTAGATTTTTCTCTATTGGTTGTTTTGTTTTCGGGTTGTTTTTTTAAGCAGCATCAGTCATTTTGGTTGTAAGACTGAGACACTGATGAGCTCCTAAAACCTTGCAAAACTGTTTCCATGTGAGTGACAGTTTGAAAGATAAGCCATTCGCATCACTGCAAACCAGGACAGTGTTAACATAAGAGATGTAACAAAACAGAATTTCTAGACAAAGCATGGAAGACTTGACTTAGCTGAAAGCAAAGTATTTTTATTTGTAGCCAGGGGAAATGTTAGGGAAAACAGAGACACAAGGAAATGGCATAAAGGTAAATAAAGAATTGGCTAAGCGACAAGCGGCAATGCAATGTCAAAAGGGGGAATTAACTTCCTGGGAGGAACACAACTAGTTATTAGAATTGCAAGATCAAGAATTCAGGATAACTCAGGCTTCACATCTTCATTTTTAATTATAGAAATTAGAAAGGTTCTGATGAAATGAAGTTAAAAGATAAAGTCAGCACACAGTGTTAGCATACCATCCACGAAACATTCAGTGATCTTGAATATCAGAATGGTCAACACGAGACAGAGTTTGGCATTATTGTTATTATTTACTATGAAGGTGATGAGACACTGGCCAGGCTGCCCAGAGAAGCTGTGGCTGCCCCATCCCTGCCAGTGTCCAAGGCCAGGTTGGACAGGGCTTGAAGCAACCTGGTCTGGTGGAAGGTGTCCCTGCCCATGGCAGGGGGCTGGAACTGGATGAGCTTTAAGGTCCCTTCCAGCCCAAACCATTCTGTGATTCTACGATTATGAAATTCAAAGTCATGCAAGGGATCAAAACAACAAACTAAGAGGACTTATGCCATAAACATGGAGTTCAAAGAGAAACACAGGCTGAGCTTATAATCAAACACAGACAGACTGAAGTGTGTGATGAAGAGGAGAGAAGGCAGGAGTCCGACAGGCAAGGGATGGCTGTTGGAGAACAGGGTGCACAAGCACCCCGTTAGACCACAGCAACATTTCTTCAGCAAAACACAACAAGCAGCATTAATCAGCATCCCAACATAAAGAATAAAGAATGACAATTTAGGACTGGCAGATGGACAACAATATTAAAACTTCCTTGAATATCATGAAGAAAAGACTAAGAGTTCAAGTGATTTAGCTCAGGAGAAGGAACAGATTCTTCAAAATAAGTTTACTGGGGCAACTGTTAGGGAGGTAGAAGTGTTTCCTCAAACTTGACCACTTTTAGGCCCCTTCCAATCCAAACCACTGCAGAATTCTATGAAAGTAAGTTAGATGCTTGCCTGTGTATTAACTGCACCCATGTGACACTCTCTAAAATGCACATCTGGAGGGACTGTATTTTTCTGTGGGTTCAACCAGTAAATGGAAGTAAGTCTTTCAGTTCTTCACCATTACACTTCAGACTTGTCTACTCAATGGGTCTAAACACCGACACCTCCACCCCCCACCCTCCAGCTTTACATTTAAACAAAACCCATGGTTTGTAAAATACCTACATATTCAGACCAGAAAAGCCTCAACATGTGATCAATTCTTACATGCTGACTAGGGCTCATTTGAAGGAACTAACCTGAACAGGGAAGAGTGCCAAGGTGGTCTCCAGAAGCCAGTCCTATAGCTGGTAACCAGTACCTGTGTCTGTCACATGGGGCTGGGCTTCAAAGATTCTCTCACCTTCATCTAAGAAAGTTTAATCCCATCAACAATGTTCCAGTCAAACTTTTTAACAAGCAATTCTAGTCTCCCATGTCTGGCACTCTCACCCTTCAAGAATATTTACCTAAAAATGTAATTTAAGATTACCTGGGTTTGTACGTGGTTTGTCTCTATGCTGTAAGCCATAACTGCAGCTAGAGTCACGGATAGTGCTATGGAAGTGGTGCAGCTGAATTGGGAAAGGTGACAATGTGACGCTGACATTACAAGAACCCTATTTTGTAGCCACACTTTTAATATTAAAGAATTTAATGTCAGCATGCATTAGAGCTAGAGATTAGATGCTTGTTCTCTGCTGTCAGAAATACTCCTGTACTTTCTACCCTGGTGATGAATTTCATTCTTCAGCAGCACATCCTAAACTGGCACCAAGAAGAGAGATCTTAAAGCACAAAAAGCTGTGTACCAATTAAGGCAGAATACGTGGCACCATATCAAGAACGCAGACACCTCTAACCCTTCTCCTGTGCCAAATCCCATTAACACAGAACAGTTCATACAGCCATTACAGACTGACAAGGAGACCCACAACAGCTTTCTGTTGGCAAACGCTATCACATCTCTGGTCCTGATGCTCTGCCTGCCAGTTTCTGGGTGGGAAGTAACAATTTTAATGGTTGGCTCATGAAACTCAAGTTCTCCTCCCAACATTCTCACTAAATCACCATGTGGCATCATCATGAACTACCAGTGCATTTTCCTCTTGATTTTGGTAAGGAGCCAATTAAATTTATAAGCTTTAATCTGCATAGGAAAGAGGACTCCAGAAGAACAAAGTGCCCTACGGTCATCTCTGAGAAAACTACCAACCCTCTTAAACACAACTAACTGCTAAATCCTCAGCAGTTCAGAAAGAGCAGAGAAAGACAGCATGTTTAGCCAGACACTCTGGTTTTTCAGGAAGCCAGACTAACCTGAGGGCATGGAAAAATCTAACTTGTCACAGACAACTACAGAAAATGCTTTTTCAGAATGGGTAGGTCAAATATAGTGTGCTTTAGTCAAGAGGAAGAAGGTTAAATCACATAAGTTACATGAAAAAATAAAATCAAGCATGCCTTCCAGATAATTTCTTTTCTGGAATGAATCATGTTTTGTTCACTTCCTAGAGTCTCATGTCACTTCAGTGCCTCACTAAGTCATTTCTAATTTCATAGCTGCCTACAGCACCAATTGTCTACAGAAATATCTATAGCCCTGAAGCTGTATAATCCCTCCGAAGGGAGCTGTTAATCTTGCATAGTTTAAGAGGCATTGATTAAATGCAAACAGCCAGATGCCTGCTAAGAAATATCAATTCCTACCCAGTCATCTCCAGGAAGCAGCTTATTTTGCCATTCAGTGCTGCTAAAATGAGCTGCCAGATTATGGGAACAGCCTCCTCTTCAGAGACCACATCATCTCCCTATTACAGAAACCATGATCCTACCCCCATCCATTACAGCAGGACAGAGCAGCTTCAAGTGTGGAGGGACCGACTCTGACACATCGAGGTGAGCTTTTAGCACATTGGATGAAGAAAGGGAGATGTCACACAGTATTCATCAACGAAAATGGAAGAAGGAGCACATACTTACAAAAAAAACTGATCAAACATTGCATTTGGCACAATTTCCAAGAACAGGGCAAGCCTCATTTGCAGCACTACCTCCAGAAGAAGAAATCTCTTCAGAGAAAACCAGGCAAAGCACCCAGGGCAGTAAAGGACAGCAGGATCCCAAGCATACCTCTTGTCTTGTTGCAGAGTTTTTTTAACTCCAGAAAGTTGCAAAGCAAATCATTTGGCAATAATTCAGGTAACGTTTATGCTATACTGGACAAAAGCCTGAGTATTTTAGAAAATACAAACTCTACTGAAGGTGTATTTGGTATTTTATGAGCTGGAGCTGGCAATTAGCTGCACAAATTGCACCAAAACAGCAGCAAAAAGGGGGATTACTGATGAGCATGGTTCTTTATTTTTTGGCAAATTACTCATGCAAGACTAAGTGAGCTGAATTTGCTCAAGAATATTTCTGTAGAGAACAGTTTTATGGGGTTTAATGAGGAAACACTAGCAGCCAGCTTGTTAAGCATCTAAACTGAATTTCTACTTGCTTCACCATTTAAAAGACACACTTGCTCTGAGGTGTAGATTTACTCTTAAGCAACCAAAGCTCTCCTCTTGCCCAGCCCCACCATATCTAGATATGTTTCTTAGCTACAAGATTTTTCCAGAAAAAGATCAGATTAATCCAAGATTACCCCTGGTACTAGTCAACACCACTGAAATGAGAACACTGTGATAACAACAGATGCAGCATAGCTATAAATGATAAAATGCACAACATAATCAGCCTTACCCTATTTTCAGTGATGGGACTGAAATGGAATAAGATTAAAGAGCTAAGGCCTCCGAGTGAGCTACAACTAGAGCCAGGATTAGGGAAGTTTCCTAACCACCAGGTTCATATTTATGAGAGGTCGCATGCCCCTCTCAAAGCCATTCTGACATCCTAGCACAGAGTTCTTTGTAAATTTATATGTAAGCAGGATAAACCCCTATTAAATCAGTTTTTATAAACAGAACCACCATGTTCAGAACAGGAAGAAGAGGTGAAAAAAAGGAAAAGAGCCTGTGTACTGGGAAAAGGAGGCAGAATTCTGGACCAGTGAGGAAACTTTTAAACAACAAACCTTCTGGCAGACCCTGCTGTACAGAGGTTTAGCTGGAGCTCCCGATGGGTATCAGAGCCAGCAGCTGCCAGCCACCTTGCTGTTCATGCCTCCATATGGGCAATGACATAAGTAGGACATGCAGCTGTTGGAGCAAGTCCAGAGGAGACCACAAAAATGCTCTGAGGGCTGGAGCACCTCTGCTATGGAGACAGGCTGAGAGAGCTGGGCTCGTTCAGCCTGGAGAAGAGAAGGGTTCTGGGGAGACCTCAGAGCAGCTTCCAGTGCCTAAAGGGGCCCACAAGAAAGCTGGAGAGGGGCTTTTGACAAGGGCAGGTAGGGACAGGACAAGGGGAATGGTTTTAAACTGACAGAGGGGAGATTGAGATGAGATGTGAGGAAGTTCTTCCCTGTGAGGGTGGTGAGGCCCTGGCACAGGTTGCCCAGAGAAGCTGTGGCTGCCCCATCCCTGGCAGTGTTCAAGGCCAGGCTGGATGGGGCTGGGAGCAACCTGGTCTAGTGGAAGGTGTCCCTGACTATGGCAGGGGGTTGGAACTTGATGAGCTTTAAGGCTGCTTCCAACCCTGACCATTCTGATTCTATGACTACATCACTGCAGAGTTGCACTCCTATTTGCTTTTTGCTGTTAGCTCAGTAGCTTATCCCTGGGGCTTGACCACATTACTAAATCAAAGGCAAATATTTAGCTAATGGATCTAGTGTGAAATATAAATACTTATTATTAAGCTAAATAATTAACCGAATCTAACAGAAAAATAATAAAATGGTTAGACTAAACTTAATTTTGATGTGTCTTTTACAGTACTATTTGTTTTATCTTCCTTACAAGATTATATGCACAAAAATATTCTGGGTACATAGAAAGGGAGTTCTGAGAAACAGCAATCAAGCTGATTTTATGTAAAAGCTAATGAACTTGAAGAATGGCTGAAGAGAAAAAGGGTTCACACTGTCTATTAGAAATGAGTCTGCACACTTCTTCAAGTACACTCCCCTAGATCATTTGGTTTACATGCATTAATAAGAGGTTAAGTTCAAGATATAAGCTCAAAAGCTCATAGCTTGAATATTTTAAGTAACAGCTCCTTGCTTGGGAAATTCAAGCTTGTAAATAACACATTAATTCATCGAGCTGTCAGGTGTTGACTAGAACGACTCTTAAACACACTGCAAAACTTAAAGGTTTTGTATTACCATTTTTGAGATCTCACTAAGCCTCACCATAAAGCTTTTAATATACCTCTCAACATATGTACTACTTCATTATAAGCTGTTTTTATTTTGTATTCAACAAGTCAAGTCAGGATACATTCCACCTTTGAAACAAAGTTTAGAAGCAAAAAGTGAAAAGTCGAAGTAGCAAGTTGCTAGGAAAATACCATCTGAGAAAGAAACAGCCACAGCAACAGCTTGGGGGGGGGGGTGGTGGTGTTAGTTTTTGGTTGGTTTTTTTTTTTTTAATAAATAAAAATAAGGCTCTCCTTTTCCTTGTAGCCACAACTGGAGCTATTTCAGGAACCCAGAGTGATATCTGGTATGAAAGCCTGCTGTTTTTCTGAAAAACCTACACCCTTGCTAATTCATAGAATGGTTTGGTTCAGAAGGCGCCTTAAAGCTCATCTGGTTCCAACCCCCTGCCATGGGCAGGGACACCTTCCATTAGACCAGGTTGCTCCAAGCCCCATCCAACCTGGCCTTGAACACTGCCAGGGATGGGGCAGCCACAGCTTCTCTGGGCAACCTGTGCCAGGGCCTCACCCCCTTCTCTTCCTTTCCTTAGCTCAAAGCTTTGTTTCCCCACACCACAGCACCACCGCAGCCCAGAAACAGAGATGTTTTCACTGACATACTCAAGGTCTTGAGCCTCACGGGGAGCTGCCCAGGTACAGGTCCCTCTTTGGCCCTAGGGAAGGGGAGCACTTAATAAAGCAGATCCTGCCATGCTCCACTTTCCTCCAAATAACAGAGCTCGTTACACAACTACTTAAGCTGATTTGCTACTAGCAGCAAACAAGACTAGGCCTGGGGAAGAAAAGCTTCTTGAGCATGTCAATTAATAATCTAAAAAAGTGGACTGATTTCTGTCAGAGTAGACTCAACTTCAGGATCCGATCAGAATTTCAAGACAGCCAGTCTAAGGGTTAGCTTGTCAACACTCCCATTCCTTGTGTATTAGCAACTACGTTCCACCAGGAGCCAACTCAGAACTTGCTACTAGACAGAGCACCTACACTAAAAAACATCCCAAAGCACAGAAGTACTGCAAATTGTGCGCATGCCTGATTTTACACCATGCAACCATATAAATGTTATGTGGTGCATAGTTACATGTGTTTGCCCTTTTTTTTTTTTGGTAGTGTTTTTGTTTGTTTTTTGGGGTTTGTTGTTGTTTTTGTTTTTTTTTTTTTTTTTTTTGGGGGGGGGTGCTTGTTTGGAGGTTTCTGCTTAGGGTTTTTGGAGACTTCTTTGTTTTCATAGAATGGTTTGGGTTGAAAGGGACCTCAAAGCTCATCCACTTCCAACCCCTTGCATAGGCAGGAACACCTTCCATTAGACCAGGATGCTCCAAGCCCCATCCAACCTGGCCTTGAACACTGCCAGGGATGGGGCAGCCACAGCTTCTCTGGGCAACCGGTGCCAGGGCCTCACCACCCTCACAGGGAAGAACTTCTTCCTTGTGTCTCATCTAAACCTCCTCTCTTGTCAGTTTAAAGCCATTCCCCCTTGTCCTATCCTTACCTGTCCTTTCCAAAAGCCCATCTCCAGCTTTCTTGTGGGCCCCTTTATGAACTGGAAGCTGCTATAAGGTGTCCCTGGAGCCTTCTCTTTTACAGGCTGAACAAGCCCAGCTCTCTCAGCCTGTCTCCATAGGAGAGATGCTTCAGCCCTCTCAGCTTGTCAACACTCCCGTTCCTTTATGTGTTGTATTAGTGAGCATATCCCATCAGAAGCCAACTCAGAATGGGCCCTCCTGCCCCTCCAGTGATGTCAAGGTACAAAATCTCTCGCAATAATAACTTATTATTATAGAATTTAATTTCTTTTCCCAATAGAGTTCATTAAATTCACCAAACCCACAATTTTTGTCATAGTCCCAAGGCTATGAATTACATGTGCATTAGATTGAGGGAGTTTCAGAGAAACATGCCCTCCCACAAGTAAGAAGTACTCGGGTTTGCAAACAGCTGGCAGCCACACTTACAAGAATTAAGACACTATGTACATTTATTTTGGGGTAGGAACTGAAATTTCAAAGTCTATTCAGACTCATTAAGTAATTTCACTTTGAAAAGTTATTTCTATTTAATATGTAGACAAGCAAGCTAGAGGTCAGAAATCTGTATCTGCCCAAAGCAGGCACAGGAGAAACAGATGTATGTTGTGAAAATGGAGAAAAGATGTGTGAAGTACTACTGGATCACCGCATGAAGCAAAGGCACAGGCATTGGTAAGGTTCACAAAAACATATGGTGTATTTCAGATAAACCCAAACACATCTTTAGAATTTGTCTTCACAAGGCAAGGAGCCCTCTGCAGATGTCAGCAACCATTCGGTTCTTTGCTTTGGGTGCTAGCATAGGGACTGTGCTTTTCCTAAGTCTAAAGAGAAGAAAGTAATTGCTACCACAAAAGGTACTTCTCACCTGAATTTTTTTGCTCCTCTGAACAAAACTTTCCAGGACAAAAGGTTGCATCCCTCCCCAGATGGACTCCTAGATTAAGTAGGACTCTGAAAAGGCAGCAGCTTCTGCAGGAGATGATCTGCACTGTTCTGTCTTCCTATGATTTCATAAGGAAGTGGAATACAAAAGCTGTCATTCCAAAGGCTTTCATCAGTTTATATGTGTGCATTTAGTGTAATACAGGGGAGAGTCTCCTCTGCTTGGATGATCAAAGAAAATATTAATATACCAGACACGAGACTGATGAGCAAGCTGCACATCCAGAATCTTCAAAAGAGGCTGATGAAATTCCTTGGAAGCAGCCTGATTTTTGTTACAAATAGGTACACACAGGGGTGCATATGACAATGCACTTCCAGACCATGGGGTTCAGAAATTACCCTGGAACCAAAGTAATCTGCCTATCAGTGCCCAATAAAGGTACCATGAACAGACTGACTTACAGTCAACAACATTCAGACTCCCTTTAAAGAAAGAAGAGATGAGTTGATCAGTGTACAGCTACCTATGTGGAGCTGAAGATCTTAAAGGTCTTCTGCAACCTAGCTGATTCTATGATTCTATATTGGAAGTAAATCCCTCAAAGTTTTGCTTGCTTGAAGTTCACTGAATTTAAAATAGAAATAAGGAAGTGTTTGGGTTGGTTTTTTTGTTTGTGTGTTGGGGGGGGGGGGGGGTGGGGGCGTTGTAGTTCTGTTTTCTTTGAGGGTGTAGTTGTTTGTTTAGTTTTTAATAAAAAGAACATTTCTGGCAGAAACTACACAGAACTTACCCCAAGAAAACAGATTATTTAGAATGCTTCAATGATGAAGGAAATCAAAATCATTATTAATAGCAAAAAATGTTACCTGTCTGGCATGGAACTTGCTCACTGAGGACTACCCTGCATTGCAGTGTTACGAATCATAGAACTATACAATCCCAGGTTGGAAGGCATGTCAACGATCATCTGGTCCAATCTTTCTAGGCAAAGTATGACGTAGACTAGATGGCCCAGCACCATATCCAGCCCAATCTTAACTGTGTCCAACGCTCGGGAAAAACACTGAAAGCCTTAGAGGTATACTACAACACTTGAGCTTCTTTGCACAAAAATTTCATCTGTGAAAAAAGTTTTTGTTAGTAGCAGCTTGCTCCTCCTCCACACAGAGAAATAACTTTCCCCTATTTTATCTTCCAAAGTCACAGTTCTTCTTCAAGGTTCACATGAAACCAGTATTCTGAACTGAATACTCACAAAAACATCCAAAGACTTAACAGAAAGGAGTTAGAAAATTGTAGCACAAATTACTGTCTTTCAGGACACCCTCCCTCCTCCATGGTGGTCAGTAAACATCCACATCGCTTCCACCCCAAACGGAACTATTCAACTCACTGAGCTATAGAAGAGCAAGTTAAAGACTGAAAGCTCTTAAATGAAGTACTTTTAGCACAGACATGTAATATTTTAATGCCAAGCGGCTACAAGACCTTATGTACACTTAAAGAGCCATTGTTAAGCAGCTCTTAATGCACCTTTTCAGTCTGTAAGAACTCAAATATCCATCAGGTACATTGAACTAGAACACAGTCAATACAGAAAAGTTGTATTAATAAAATACACATTGAAATCACAGATCTGTGCCCCTGTGATCTCATGAGTCATCTTCACTGTGATGGGAGTGCTCAGTGACTTCTCTCCCCTCCCCTGCACGATGCTCCACCAAATACTCCAGCCATGTGAGAATTACAGACCTTGATCTAATCGAGGGCATGGAAAGGGCTCCTCAGAGCCATCCAGTTTTCTCAGCAAAGTTGTGTTCTAAGAAAAGATTTACCCTGATGTCTCTCACATTCTCAGTGATTATGAGGTTTTCAACACCTGGAAAGTTTCTTTAAGCTTTCTGAACTGTTTGAGGTAGCTCATGAGGTGAGATTAGGCTAACCTCTACTCAGCTCCCCCGCTAGCTGTAGAAAGCCACAAAGGTTCTTTGAAAGACCACCGACTCCTTCAGAGCTACACAATGGGCACACAGCAAAGCAGGAGCCTTCACCCTGCACATTCACACCCAGGAATGAGGAGGATGCCACACATCCCCCAGGAGCACCCCTGACTCCTTCCTACCCAGGATCCTCACCAGAAACCAGGGAGCACAGAGATAAAAGACCCGCAGCTTCTGCTTCCCCAGGTCTCAGACCCCTGCAGCTAGATGCCCACCTTCTCCTACTCCATCCTGTATCTCAGGCCTAAAAACAATCATAAAAAAAAATCACAGAATGGTTTGGGTTGGAAGGGACCTTAAAGCTCATCCAGTTCCACACCCCTGCCATGGGCAGGGACACCTTCCACCAAACCAGGTTGCTCCAAGCCCCATCCAATCTGGCTTTGAACACTGCCAGGGATGGAGCAGCCACAGCTTCTCTGGGCAACCTGTGCCAGGGCCTCACCACCCTCACGGGGAAGAACTTCTTAAGATCTTATCTAAACCTCCCCTCTTTCAGCTTGAAGCCATTAAGGGCTTAATCACCCTTAAAAGATCAGATGCACAGAAAACCTTAGTCATGCCCATCTGCAGAACTAAACAATCTTCTCAATTATTCAGTTTGCTGCTTTTTTTAGACTAAAGCACAGAAAACCTGAACTCTCCTTTAGTGAATATGGCTGGATGCAGACCCATTCTGAAAAACCTAAAGAGCTCTCTCTTCAGCCCAGAAAATATAAAAGCCTTTATAAATAAACAACTGCACCAAATGGGAAACATGAAGGCAGGTAATAGAGGAAAAACAGCTTTAATTAGAAAGTACACCATTAAGTATCCTATTTAGAAAGCGTTAAATAAAGGAATGACTTTTCCAGGGATTTTGTGGGGTTTGTTGGGTTATTTGTTTGGGTTTTGGGGGGAGTAGGGTGAGGGTTTCGGGTGGATTTTGTTGGTTGGTTTGTTCTTTAACTTCGTGCACTAGCAACTTACTCAACAGCACAAGTGGGTTAGATAACAAACACCAAAGACTGAACTTCAGCTGGAGTGGCAGTTAAATCCTCCCATTGTATACATCATATCCTCAGAAATATTGTCAAGTGCGTATTACCATTCCCCCCAGACATGCAATTTCTCTGTGAAACCTCCCAAAAAATCAAGCATTTTAAGCCAGAAGTGGTACACTGCCACCAGTCCTAGGCATTATTTTCTCTCTACTTCATGCATGCAGATATTTGGTACCTGGTAAAGTCCAGCATGGAAACGAGCATCCATCTCATCCATCCCCAGCTCAATTTTACTCCTTGAGCATTGCAGGAAGAAGTTCTCCTTTCTATTGCTGCATAACCACACACACCCCCAACAACAACAAAATCATGTGGCTCACAGAAATAATTTCCATTTTAATGGATTAACCATATCAATTCTTTGACAGGTTTCTTTTCCAACGTGGCCAGCTGCAAATTCTTCCAGTTTAAGCCATTTACGTCCTTCAGCAATAACGCCAGCACAGTTAATCAGGCACATGCAGCTACCTGCAGATATTAACTACAAACAAGCAGCAGAATCCAAGACGACTCTCACCACAGTACAACTATTGAGAGGTTAGTTTGAGATGTTTATTAGGGCGGTTTATTCAACACTGATGTACAACTTCACATCATACAAAGCATTGGAATCATTAAGAAAAATCAGAAGTGATAACAGACAAGCTTGTAAGAACAAGAAAGTTGAGTATATTCTGCAAAGATATAGTATCATCTCCAAAGACTGGAAGTATGAATAACAGGAAATTTAAACAGAGAAGCACATTTGGTAGCTACCTGGCTTTCTGAAAATAGAACCTGAAAAATGAAACACACATCCCTGCACATTCATTTACTACATTGAGTTTTCAGCAAGATAACACGTGCATTTTCTGGGAGCGACAACAGGTGAGCCACATCGCATTCACCCTCCTACACCCCCTTACGCCCACCCCCAAACACACAGAAAGAACCAGCTCTTCCTCCACCTACAGGTTACATTCGGATTTCTAAACCTAATGACATTTAAAATAAACAACGTAAAAATATGGTAGGAGAAAAGAAAAAAAGTGGTAGTGTAATGGAATGAATTATTCGTGTTAGCAGCTGCAAGAGTGCCTAAGCCCCGGGGGTGCCCCTGCCTGCATTCACAGTCTCTGCTTTGGGCTGCTCGGGGCTCTGCTGTCCTGCTTAGCTCACGCTCATCCCACCTGAGTCCACTGAGCTGGGGGACTCCTGCACCAGGCAGATCACTCCATAGCTCAACCAACCACTACAAGTGCTAGAAACTCCCCTCCAGCCACCATGTTGAAGCATTATTGCATTTCAGTAAAATAAAACAACTGTGGGAGAGGAAGAAAGTCTGATATTCAGTTAATCTGAAACCTTCTATTATCTCTGTAATTCATGATTTATTCTCTATTTCTAGGGCACAAATCTTTAAGCCCACTTAAGGCAAAAGGTGAGAAAGACTGGCTTGGGGAACAAAGTTAAACACCTCCAAACTAGCCGTGATGCTGCCTTGCACTAAAATCAACCACATTACAAAAAAATAGTTACAAAGAGGTCTTTAAAAGTAAAGCCAAGAACACAACAACCTCCTTATATGGCAACAAGCACTAAAGAACACCCCAAGAGGAAAGTACTTCATGACAACAAGGACCAAACACCTCTCCTTGCATCACACGCCACTGCTCACCCCTCATCTTTCAGTGTGACTGAGCACCTGACATGTGAAGTTCAGCTGGAGAAACGGTCCAACAGCCTGCAGACCAGCATGAGAGGGCCTCCCACTTACAAAAGGCACTCCTGAGGCTCTGCAGACTTGTCAAATGTAAAGGCTGTTGGCTACATGCTACCCTGTGGCATTATTTCCTGTGACAACCATGCTTGCCCATGTATCCTGTGTCCCAAATACCATTACAGCTCTAGTCCACTGGGAAATGCTTATTTTTGTAGCTCAGCCAGGATTTGGTTGCAAAGGCTGCTGGCTTTAAGTGTGGTGGCTCTGCATATCAGACTGGCAAGGGAAGAGCCTGGCTTTGGCAGCCGAGTGGCTGTAGGCAATGAGGTTTCTTAGAAGTGACAGCTATCTACCTCGGAGGAGAAGCCAACAGTGTTGCTTGTTCAGAAATTGGCACCATGAGGACCTCAGCTACTAACGAGGCTTGGAATGGTGTGTAAAGTAATAAATTGCTACCAAATTAGAGAATGAAAGCCTCAAGTTCTGATGCACATCATTAAACAGGCAGATTACACACAGTTCATTGCAGCAACTCTGGACACTGCCACCCTGGGTGAGGAGCAGGTGAGGTCTCAGATTAAAATAATAAATAATCAAGACACCAAGGGTCACTATTTGAGGGAGAACTTCAAAGAAAACCTGTCATTGAATAGTAGTATTCATTCAAGGTGCAATACAGTAAGTCATTAGTAGACAGCATCAGAACGTAGTCGCAAGTACTGGCAGGGTACCAAGAATGCTCACGGGCAAGCTACTTTCTTCACAACACGAAAATATCATTTTTTTTAGGCAAGTGAAGGTGCTAGAATGCTATCTTTAGGCAATTTGGAGCATCATGTCCTACGTTAAAACTAGATTTAGGTTCAAATAAATTCTGTACTTTTATCAGGTGTTGTAGGCAAGGTCCGTTTAGCTACATAACAAACTCGAACAAAATGTTCACTCATCTACAAAAACCCTTAGCCTCATGTAAAATACTAAGTAGTCTCTCAAAATTCCAAAGAAGGAAATAATTTAGTTTTCTCTGTTGAATGGCAGTAACTAATACTTTTGTGTTTGGAAACTTTTGCACCTTTTATAGAGACAGCAGGGATTGCAATGAATTTGCTGATCTCTTCCAGTTTGTTTCAGGTTCAAACTGGCCCATTCCTTTTGGTGGTGCTGGAAACAGTCATAAATATTTCAGCACAGATTTAACAACTTAGTCCTAGATCTTTTCTTTCTCTCAGATGTAGAAAGGACAGACTATTTTTCATGCTAGGTAAAATTCCATCCAAAGTTGTCATTACCAAACCAAAGCTAGAGGTATGAAGTTAAAAGAAAGGCAATTTTATTTCTTACTTCCAAGGCTTCAGAAAGCAATATGGCAGCAAACAACTTCTTGAGGCAGGAATTTAGGGTTGATCATTTTCCTTTATACCCCCAGTTGATGGCAAGCACTGGGAACCCACACCTGACCCCACACAAGCCAGAGGCAACCTGCTTGTGTCTCAGTAAACATGGGCTTTTCCTAATCTGTTTCTCAAGTTTGTATAGTAACTGCTATGATGGGAAAACCCATGTTTCAAAGATGACAACATTATTAAAGAGAAAAACCTCCTAAAAGAAGGTTTCAAAGCAGCAAGGATAAAGGCAGGTAACAGCATTATTCTACAAGGCTGCGGTAAGGGGAGAAGGAAAAGGGGCTGCAGTCATGGTGGACCCATCCGCTACGAAAGCACAACTTCTAACATCCAACCTTCTGTTATTAAGCATCCATGAAAAAGTAAATAAATTAAATCTTAAAATGGTTGAACTGAAAATGGAGCTGTAGTGGTGATTTAAAACCAGTGGGAGTGCTGAAATAGTGCAGTCCAAAACCATCATGCACATTTGTGCTTACACAAAGAAAGGAAGGTTTCAACAAGCACTGCAGAGCAGAGAGGGAGGAGGAGCAGGGCTGATCGGCCAACAGCACAGCTACCCTTTGTTTCTTCTACACGTAAAGTCCAAGGATGTAAAGCAAGAGCTCTGTAAAATGCTGAAGATTTTAGAAGTGTAATGGCGGGTAGAAAAGTACACTGGTCTTGTATCAGTGGCAGCCCCAGTGTTAGGAGACAGTCTAGGCTTCTAGGAGGAGAAAATAGAAGAGAGGAAAAGAAGTAGGAGAGGGAAAAGGGATGGGGAAAGGGGCAAAAAAGCGCAAGTCATTAGTAAACATGAACATTCAGGTAGCACACTGCACAACAAGCAATATTTCATTTAGTGCAGCCAGGAGATTTGCCAAAAGCCAGATAAGAGACATGTGGAATTTTGCTTTTAGAAGTGTCTGAAAATATATCACTAGTCATGCTATGGCTTGACATTGTGCCACATGCAAAAATCAGCTGTGATAAATCAAGATTAGTGACAAACAGTTATCAAGAGAGCAGCAGCCCGGGATGCTGCTTAAAAGCACAATTTGCTCTGAAAACAGTGACTCAGTATTTCTGTGACCTGATCTCAGATGACAGAACAAGAAGCAGGCTGGCTGGGGAGAAAGTCCATCTAGGGAAAGTATGAACACTGACAGCAATACTTCCCCAGGTTACTTCTCGCCTTCCAGCAAGATAACGACCAGGATCTTAGAAAAAGAGATATCCAGATTAAACGATATGCTCATCCTTGATGGATTTCTTTGCAGAAATTTGTTTTGGTTTGGGGTTTTTTTATATATATATATATGTAATTCCTTTGAACTCTAGGCAAATATCCTGCAATAAGGAGTTCCAAACATTGCACAGTTCAAAAATTAGACTTTGTTTGTTTAAACCTGCTGTTAACAGTTTTACTAAGCACCTTTTAACTTTTGCACAGGGAAAGTCAGCAGTTAGCTCCCTAACTCAATACCTGCAGCCATCAGTGAACATACAGAGTGGTTTGGGTTGGAAGGGACCTTGAAGACCACCCTGTTCCAACCCCCTGCCATGGCCAGGGACACCATCTACTAGATCAGGTTGCTCCAAGCACTGTCCAACCTGACCCTGAACACTGCCAGGGATGGTGCAGCCACAGCTCTTCTGGGCATCCTGTGCCAGGGCCTCACGATCCTCACAAGGCTTAAAGCCATTCCCCCTTGTCCTGTCCCTGTCGGCCCTTGTCAAAAGCCCCTCTCCAGCTTTCTTGTCAATTCCTTTAGGCACTGGAAGCTGCTCCAAGGTGTCCCCGGAGCCTTCTCTTCTCCAGGCTGAACAAGCCCAGCTCTCTCAGCCTGTCTCCATAGCAGAGGTGCTCAAGATCTCAAAGCATCTTCACAGACTCCTCTGGACTTGCTCCAGCAGGTCCATGTCCTTCTTATGTTGGACAACTTATAATCTTTAATATAATTTATATTTATATATATAATATTACTTACAATTTATAAGTTATATTAACTTCTAAACTTATAATTTATATGTTATTATAAGCTATTAACAATTTCCACACACTGATTCATTCGCTTGAGTTGCACCAGACATGCACAGCTTCCCTCCAAATGCTGCACCAGCCACTCTTCTATTCATCCTTATAAGGAAGGACAGAATTAATAGAGGTTTAGTCTATGTGCTGAGCACCCGAGCCAGAGCCCCAGGTCTGCAGCTCTGCAATTCTCAAAAATAAGAAAACAAAAACCCCACAAGCCAAATAACTGATCATCACGTAAGGCTCAGCACTGCCAAGAACTGAACCCTTCAGAGAAGCGGCTGGTCTCTCCCTTCCAGGGAAAGCCGGTGGGGGCAGAGGGTTCTTCTCTACCTCATGGACACAGGTTTGGACCCTCAAGTAAACAGCCACTATAAAGTTAACTGGTCATATTTTTCCTTTATGCTCTGAAATACTGAGCTATATGCACCCCGGCATCAATGGTTTAAATGCACCCGTGTTATAATAAAGATAATTGAACAGTTAATCTAGGGGTTTGCCCCCAAGTTACATTAGCTTTGGATTTATGCCATCTAGCACATTAACAGTATTTTGGAGTGGGGCATCTGGTCAGGAGGCAGCACAGGCTGCCAAACCAGCAGTAAACTTCAGTCCTGACTAAATCTAACCTCTGCATACACATACACCAGATGTCTGTTGATAATGTTGCACATAATAAACCAGTAACAAGTCATCACCCTGTTTTATTTGATAGGTGATAATAAATAAATAAATAAATGTGCAGCAATGTTTCCTGTGATCTAGATGAAGAGACTGCAGACATCTGGATTCTCAACTATCTTAACTACCTCTTTCCCAGTATTTTCCTTGAAGTCTGTTTCAGAATTCAACTCAAACACAGCTCTGCTTTTAAAAGGTCATTCTATAGCTCTTAACACTACTTTTTGTGGCAAAAAGCTGGTTACCTTGAGCATCTCCTTCCTTACTCGTCTCTCAGCTACTCCACTTCCCACCTCTGCACTAGCCCACACTGCACACCCTTAAGAATAACTTCAGCTTGAGAGACAGATTAGGGAAGAGATCCAGCTGAAAACAAATAAGCCGGCCAAAACTTGAAGGTGGCTTAGGGCCAGGGACTAACAGCTTTAGGCAGCACCACGTATTTAAAACGGAACCAGGCACTGCTGAAGTCCATCACCTGGTGTGGAACAACTCTGTATTTCTGCAGAGCATCAACTGCTCTTCAACTGAAAAAAGCCCCCATTGTGTGATTGAAAGTCAGTGTTTCTCCCTCACTCCCCAACACATAAAAATAGCTATTTCAAGTATTCCACAGAGAAGGGGTAGGGAGAAAGAGCCTGTGAAGTAGCTGTGTTGTGTAAATCTTCTGTTATTCTGTTAGACCTAATTAACTTGATGCCCACAACTCTTCATCCTTTGACATGCTGTTCCTACCACTTTGATGTCACTTTTAGACAGCCTTTAACAAGAAAATAAATTAAAATCCAACTCTACGCCACAAAGATAGAACACATTAATAAATTAAAAAGCTCCCGACACATGAAAGTATCTTTGATCAAAGTTGTTTGCATTCAGTGTGTGAAGAGTTAATCCTTCAGAAAGCTAGTATTAAATAAACAAGATACTTTTTAAACACAATTGAGATGTTCAATAAAAATATTCCAATGCATTTAATTAGTTATACCTGGAGTATCATAAATCTGATTTTATTTGTCTCCATTTAGTTAATATATGTATATAGACTTAAAAAAGAGAAGAGTATCCTTATAAGATTCAGAAGTGTTCTTAATTTCAATTTGATACTAAATGCTAAAAGATGCCTAAAAGATGCACAGCTTCTTTCTAACCAGATTTACAATGGCAAATTGAGTACAAAGACCAATGTTTATATTCTCATCCTCAATAAAAAGATGAAGCTTGCTCACCTCTAAATAGAATTACAGCAAAGAAGCATTTTAACTCAGCCCCATCTCAGGGCCACACCAATGAACTAGCTAAGATGCCAATACTGGGCACATCCAAACCACCTCAGCAACGATCTGTGCTGCTAAAGCCGAGCTGGAAATCATGAAAAGGGAGACCAAATAAATAGCTCTTACCAATGACAGGCTGACAATTAACTTCTGAATATTTCACCCTTGAGAAAACAGAGGTGCTACAGAATAGTCTGTCAAAGCCCAAATCCTCCTCACCATAAAACAAAAGAACCAGCTGGCTCCTGCACAGGCTGCAGAGCTGGTACTGCTCATCCTGATTATGTTCAGGTAGAATTTGGCAGGAAACTCAATTCACAGTAAGAAAGTCTTATAAAAGGGACTCTTTTTTTATCCTTAACTGTAACTGCTAAAACTGCTTAAACAGACTAACCTCAGCATGTCAGGCTGACTAGAAATATCATTTTCCAGATACCTCACAAGTCTGAAATAGTGGTCTACCTAATGCTGCATAAAAAAAAGTTTCAGATGACCTAAACTTCATATTTGACATTGCTAAAGCAAGTATTAGGAGATACTGACAGCAGGGTAGTTTGGAGTGGAAGAAGCTGCTGAATAAACAGAGCAGTGTAATTTCAGGAGCAGCTACGTAGTGAATAAAACAACTGCATCAAAAGATGGTGTACTCAGCAGAGACATGACCACTGGTCTCACGGAGAACAGGAAAAGTCACACTCACAGGTCAGGGCGAAGTTCAGCTATAAGCCATTTAGGAACCACTACTCTAGAAGTTGCCTTCCCAACGCTGACCATGGATGAAGCATACAGTGTCTTCAGAACAAGGCTTTATGCAAATAAAAAAATTCAAACCCAAAAGAAAATGAAGTTCTATTTTGTTTAAAATTAATTGAAAAGAGGCATTAAAAATAAAATCAACTCCCTGTGAAGAAGACTTAAAAAGAAGATACATTTGGTCACACCTGCATTTAACAAAGAAAGAAATCAACATGCTTCCTTCAAGCATTAAGCGCATACCTGTGCGGTGATCTATTCCATGGTCACCATTTTCTATAACTGTTGGCCCAGAAGCTGAAGTATCTGCAAGAAAACAAAGGAAACGTTAGCACTGGATGAAGTTAATCTTAATCCAAATTTTAAAAACAATATTGTAAGTACTGTAAAAGTACAAAACTACTGTAATGTTATCAAAATCAGGTAAGGGTGGTAATTTTTTGCCCAAAAGTTGCTTTTTAAATTTGAAGGCACCCACATGGCACCAGGTCAGCACAATTTAAAACCCAAAGGAAAAAGCTCTTCAATCACAAACCCTAGTCCCATGAAGGAGACTCAAGGCACAACTAGAAGCTTCTTTATCTATCCATACCAAACCAAGTCTTCCTAAGGGGCAGCACTAGACTCTGGATTTCCTTCAGGCAAATGATGTTTAGCCAAGCTGATGAACTTCATGGACTTACTGAATGTGAGGCAAGAGCAGTTGCTGCTGTCAACCTGGACTTTAATAAGGCTTTTAACACCATCTCCCATAACATCCACATAGACAAACTGACAAAGCATGTCAGACAACTGCAGTGAGGTGGACAAGAAACTGGCTGAACAGCCAGGCTCAGAGGGTGGTGGTCATGAGCACAAAGTCCAGCTGAAGGCCAGTCACTAGAAGTGTCTCCCAGTGGGGCCAGTAACATCTTCATTAACCTGAACAATGGAACAGAGCACAATCTCAGCAAAACTGGGAAGACTAGCTCATACACCAGAGGCTAATGATGCCATCCAGAGGGATCTGGTGAGGCTGGAGAAATGAGCAGAGAAGAATCTCACAAAGTTCAACAAGGGAAAATACAAAGTCCTGCACCAAGGGAGGAAGAAGCCCAGGCACCAGTACACACTGGGGGCAACTCACTGGAAATCAGACCCTGCAAGAAAAGCCCTTGAGGTCCGGCAGGAAGAGCCCTGGGACCTGGTGGCCACCAAGTTGAACATGAACCAACAACATGCCCTTGTAGCAAAAATCAACTGAATCCTGGGCAGAGACCTGCCAGAAGGCTGAACGGGTGATTCTTTCCCTCTCTTCAGCGAGACTGAGACACATCCGTAGTCCTGGGTACAGCACTGGACTTCCCAGTACATGAGAGATGAGATACTGGAAAGAGGCCTGTGAAGGGTCCCAAAGATGATTAAGGGACTGGAGCATATGAAGAAAGGCTGAGAGAGCCAGGGCAGCTCACCCTAGAACACGACTTGGGGGGATGAGTACCAGCACCTGAAGGAGGAGGCTGTAAAGAAACCTGAGGTGCCCTCTTGTCAGTGGAATCCAGCAACAGAACAAGAGCCAACAGCACAAACTAATACCCCAGGATTTTTAAATATTAGTCTACTTCAGTCATGAAAAGTTTCCTGCAGAAAAAGCTATCCTAATACTATTAGAAAAAAGGATCAGAAGACCTCAATTTCAGCTTTGACAGCACACTGCCAGCACTGGCAGCAGATATCAGGGAAAGATTTAGACAAGGGTAGTTCAGGGTGGAAGACCACCGATTCCAAAAAAGAGCATATAAGATACTTACCACTAAGAGATTTACTCTATCTTGTTCTGACTTTGACAGATAAAATTTTAACAAGCACCAGAATTTTCACACTGAGCTTAGAAAAGATGGCAGCAATACAAGACCTAGTGACAGCTGAGGCAACTGGGAACCAAAGAATGGAGCCCTAAACTTGGCTTTACAGTCTTCTCAGTGGGCCGCCTTTGGAAAGCCACCCTGCTAACAGGGAGCTATCTCCAAGTGCATATTGTTTTTGAAAATGCTGCTTAGAAACCATCTTTGGGAATAATTAAGGAATTTAATTAATACAATACTTTTTCTTTTTTTTTTTAAGTACACTTATTCTAGTACTCACACAGTTCTTCCTAATTATCAAAATACACTAGTGAAATTCTGTATTCACCCCATAATCTCTACACTGAGCTGCTGAGGGTCAATACAATTGGTTAGGCAAACTGCTTGAGGAACTTCATATATTTCAAATTATTACTTTTCAGATCAGACTATGGGCATTACAAAAGTAGGTGGGTTGTGCTGGTACTCATACAGATGCAGGCTGTCAGCAGCACAGTATTTCTGCGGGTGACAACCACCATAACAGGTGACTATTACAAGACCATTACCTTAATTGAAATCATTATCCCTGTACCAAGTTTTAAAATGCATATTCTAGTATCTTCTTCCATGAACTCCACTTAATTTCTAAGCATTTACCCAATTTTCCAGTTGTGAAATAGTGAAGACAAATCATTGCAAAAACAAAACTAGGTAGTATTAGTTAAGTATAACAAGCAGCACAAGCTCCAAGAGCAGTTCAGCTCCTCAGGCCATCAGTTCTACTTAATGTGAAGAAACACTCAAGGCAATGGCTTGAAAAAAATCCTCGAGAGTAAGGTAAAATCAGTCCCAAAGAGAGACACATTCAGTTACCTGGGGAGTCCCTTCCCTGAGCAAAAGCAGTATACCCCAGACACAGCACTTCAGGGTTAATCCAACCCTCAGTAAAGCAAAAGGGAAGTCTTTGCAGCTTCTTTCAGAGGCTCATCCTGGTGTTCTACAAAAATTCAACATGAACTTGCCAGACAGCTTATAGAAAAACATACACCTACATCTTCTTCAAGTAGCTGAAAATACTACAGGAATCCCTGGACCTGTTTCTTAGCAGTTAAACACACCAGCTCCTCCTGCTGTCAGTCTTTACAAGGTCTGGTATTTAACAGTAGAGCTGTCTTAAGTAGTAACTGGGAGAACTACTGCCAGTCACTGAATATACCTATCAGGCAGGAGAAACTGTGGTCATGGGATGGTTTATACAACACAGTTTCACAGTTACCAAAAGGTACACTGGGCATCCCATGGAGTAACAAGGTCTTATAATGAGATCTCCAAGAAATGACATTACAGATCTATGCAGGTCCTGCTAAACCCTCCAGTTAACAGCAGAGAAGCTTAGTCCAACTGCAAGAGCTATAAGTTCTCTTAAGTCCTGCTCAAATGGGTGTCATGACGCAGGTTTAACGGAAGTTGCTGACAATGGCACTTTAACAGAGGTTTCACAAGTCTTCCCTAGTCTTCACTCAGGCAAAATGTGTCAAAAAGTCTTTTGCTGATGGTGAAAATAAACAGCAACCCCCACACACCCCAATTACCACGACCCACAATATTACTCCCATTTCTTCAGTATTTAAACTGTAATTGAAAACTTGAGCGCAAGCTGGTTTAAACTGGACAAAACTATCACATACCACTTTCAGTTTCATTGGAACCTGATCATTTCACCTTGCAGAGACAACAGAGGTGTTGAAACATTTCTCAAAGTGGTTTGGGTTGGAAAGGACCTTAAAGACCATCCAGGTCCAATGCCCCTCCCACAGACAGGGACACCTTTCACTAGACCACTTTGCTCAGAATTTTACATACCCTTGTCTGAAGCCCCTCTCCATATCTCCTGTCAGCCCCTTTAGGCGCTAAAAGCTGCTCTAAGGTCTCCTTAGAGCCTTTTCTTCTCCAGGCTGCACTAGAGAAAGCTTACAAGAGACCTTAGGGCAGTCTCATGATCTGGTCCTGATGCCACTACCGAATATCCATGCATTAAAAACAGGACTTAACTTGATCACAGATATGGTCAAACACAACAAATTACACATTCGGTCTGCAAGTATGTCTGCATACTTTAAGCACTTGCTTCAGTTGCAAAAACACACTCATCTGTAAGACGGGCCTGGTAGCACTTGGAACAAGGACTTTGTGCACACTTCAGGTCAGCTCAGCAGTGCACACAGGCCACTCTGCAGTTCTTCTGGCAATCCAATGCATTTCAGCTATTCAGAAAATAAACACTTCATCTGCAGAAGTTTCATTCTGAGACCACTCTCCCAGGCAGCAAGTAATCCAAGCCAATTGTGTTCTATCAAAGAAAAAAGCCAGGACACCCCACCCTCCCCTACCAAGGGCTCTGCAAATTTAAAATGAAACGAAACAGAAAAATCTTACCAAAACATCAGTCAAGCCTACCAAACACTATGGTAGCTGAGCACAAAGACAGCTTGAAGCCAGCTGTGTTTCTAGCTTAACATTCCACAGAGCTGACAGGGCTCTCACACCTATGCAGCTTCCAGAATACAAGCACAAATCATTCCTTCAACAGTTTCACCTTATTCAGTCCCATATATTCTCTCATTTGAAAAAAAAGTAAATAAAATGTTAAGACATATATATTGAAAAGTCTCCATTTGCTTCAACAGCACAGGAATTAGGGCAAAATAATAGGTTAAAGCGGTTGCAGGGTTCCTCTCCCTCTCAGCACACTGACTAGTAACCATAGTGGCTACTCTTCCCTACGTGCACTCTGCTAGCTGCAGCAGGCTCCTTCTGTGCCATCAGAGCCACATCAGGGGAAGCAGCTGACAAAGTTCCTGCCACCAGAATGGCAGAGGAACCTGGCAGGTCTGATACAGGCAACAGCTTTTACCTTACTAAAAAAGCTGCAGGCAGGCAGGGATAAGTTTGTCTTGCAGAAAATCAGGTCAAATCAAACAACTCCACCCAGTACCAGTAGTTTTCATTTTTGTCTCTGAAGGTCAGCTCCTTTGGAGCAAATCAAATCTATTTTAGTTAGCTGGAGTGCCAGTGTGAAAGTACCCAGCGATCTTCCCAGGGCTAGCGCTCCTCCCCTCATCTTCTAAATTGCATAAAAACAAAAACATGTCAAGATGTTGTAACTACATAATCCTCATCAGAATCACAAGATAGTATTTGCATCTGGCTAGTGGATCAAAGGATTGTTTTTATATAAACAAATTTAAGTCAGCATTCGCTAAACCGATAATCTCAAGCAAATGGACAGTGCCAATATAAAAAAACCTTAATCTCCAGCAGTGACTTGGCGTAGCACATGTGCAAGTATAACCACAGCTGAGCACATTTCATTACAGATCTGCAGCCTGCTCCAGACTAGGCTTGGGATACCAGAAGGCAAAAAACAAAGTGGGCTCTCGGCAGGCCAGCATAGATGGACAGGTTGTGGATGAGAGTTGTTTCGCATGTTTCATCATCTTATCACACATTTTTGGGTACAGGCTTAGTGGAACACAACTTTGAGAGAGCTTAGACAAAAACAGCTGCAATGGGGAACAAAACCACTGACAAATAGAGTGTCATGCAGTCAAAACTAGATGATAACTCTTAAACAGCTTAAGCTATTTCAATTCATGAATTCAAGTATTCTGTCTCAAAATGGTTTTTGAGCAGCAATAAGGGCATCGTCTCAGAGTCACCAAAAAAAGGCTTAAGAGTTTTGTTTGCCCTTTGGCATTCCAATATGACAAATACTTGTTTTGAGTTCTCAAACTTCTCTCCCTAACCATGAAAATCCAAATAGAATTTGAATTTAAATAGAAGCCAAGGCTTCCTTTGTTTTGTTTTGGGATGCCAAAACTTTCAGAAGCACCAATGTACTGTCAAAAAGGATGAAGAGCAGCACAGCTGCACCAGCAGGTCTGGCATCCAAGGACATGGAATCCATGATGTCAGAGAACTCCAAGTGAATTTCACTAACTGAGCACAAATATTACCTGAGTGATGCTAAACCGGTATAAAGCAACTGAGCTAGAAAAAAAAAAAAAAAAAAATTACTTTTGCTTTGTGAACTGTAACAAATAGATTAATGCCTCCACTTGCGTTCATAAAACATGGGAGAAAAACAAAATTTGGCTTATTGAGATAATACTTAAGGCACTCCTTCCTCTTTAAGAAAAGAGGCATATTATGTAGTTAAGCAACTCAATCCAAGATCCAGGCAGCTTTACAATACAATCTGCACTTCAAATAAAAAGCACCAAAACCATCCTCATACTGAGATATTCTCCTGACAGATGACTGGTACAAGGCCCTGTGCTGAAAGGAACCTGCAGTTTCTGCAGCTGGGCCTTGATGTGCTGGGAAAGCAGCTGGAATCAGGGCTGGAGTATACAAACCACACACAGCTTCGGAGTGCACCTTCAGGATCACCTGGGCCTCCTGAAGCATATTTGTTTTGTGCTTTATGGCAATGGCTTGTAATACGGGCGGGCTCCAGCAGCAGGGCGGGACGGACGTGGCCGTGGACTTGTACCTGGCCGTCCGGCTGCTCTTCACCGTCCTGGCCCTCACCCTACTCTCCATCTTCGTGAGGCTGCGGGGAGCCGAGGGGGAGCGGCCCCGGGAGCCGGCGGCTGCTGAAGCGGCCCGGGAGAGCGGCCCCGGGCACCAAGCGGCGGCGGGAGCAGGGCCGGAGGCCGCGAGGGGACGGCTGCCGGTGGAGGAAGTCGGGGCGGTCGAGGAGAGGAAGGACGTGGCTGCCGAGCAGCGGGAGAAGGCGGCGGAGGAGCCGAGCCCCGCGGAGGAGCCCAGCCCCGCGGAGGAGCTGAGCCCCGCGGCCGAGCCGAGCCCCGCGACGGCCGAGAGCATTCCCCGGCAGCCGCCCGCCGAGCCCCAGGAGGATGCAGGAGGCCACGCAGCATTTCCCAGCAAGGCAGAGGAGGAAGATCTGGACTCAGGAAAAGAGAAGCTGGTGGTGGGAGAGCCGGCAAGCACAGCAGCTACACCAGCCCCAGTGACAAGCACAGCAGCATCGTTTGAGAGTTCTGAAGGTTTTGAATGGCCTTTGGGTATCCTTGGGACCTGCCTGCTGATTGTGATGGGGATCAGCATGTTGGCACACACACAGACTGTGTTCTACCCACAACCATTTTGTCTGATCTCAAAAGTTAAGCAGAGTCAGGTTTGGGTCTTGTCTGGGGTTAGACAACAATATAGGGAGACCAAGAGGTTTTCCCCAAGGCTGGACAGTCATGAGTGGCAGGGTGTGTGGGACAGTATGGGCAAGTATCTAGTCCACTGGGCCCCTCCAGTGCTTTGGAAGTGTCGGAGATGGAAGGCAGCTGTATGGAGTCCCCAGCAACAAGCTGCAGAAACTGCTTAAGGGGACAGTGAATTATTTTGAGCCTGGTGGGCCCATGGCACTTCAGGCCATCAGAACAGAGATGCAACACAGAGATGGACTCATGATCGAGGGGTGGACTTAGCAATGGACACTATTGCCCAGGTTATTCACGAGTGTGAACACTGCACACAATCTCTCCTGCTCTGGAAGACTGTTACAAGAGATGAAGCCTGACATCATGGACCAGATGGACACAGCAGCTTTATAGGGACTGGTCCATGCACTAAGATAAGAGTGCACCGAGATAAGAGTGATGGTATATTGAAAATGTGGGATCTGAGCATGATGTGAATGGTATGGAATAAGGGGTGGATAATGTCCTGGGTTCAGCAGCAGCAGTCATTTTTCTCCGTATTGGTAGCTGGTGCAGTGCAGTGTTTTGACTTTCAGCTCGGGAACAGAGATGATAACAAGGATGTTTTGGTTTGGCCAAGGACTTTGTGAGCCTCATGCTCTGCCAGGGAGGAGGGGAAGCCAGGAGGAAGCAGAGACAGGACACCTGACCCAAACTGACCAAAGAGGTATTCCATACCACAGCACGTCATGCCCAGGATGTAACTGGGAGTTAGCCGGAAGGGCTGGGGGACTGCAGGGTTGGAGGAGGTATCGGTCGGAGCTTGGTCGGGCCTGGGGGGCTAGTTATTGGTCGGCTGGTGCTGAGGTGTTATATTCTCTTCCCTTGTTATTTCCTTTATCATTATTATTACTGGTGGTAGCAGTAGTGATTTGTGTTATACCTTAGTTACTAAACTGTTCTTATCTCAACCCGTGGGAGTTGCATTCTTTTTGATTCTCCTCCCTGTCCCTCCGGGAGCAGGGGGAGGGAAAGAAAGTGGGGGAAGTGAGCGAACGAATTACCTGACTGGGTTTAAACCACGACACACAAGCACCTAACAGATCTGAGAGCGCACTCAGATAACACTCAATACTTGGGCTTTGTGCAAAAAAATACAGATTTATACCAGGAGAAGCTTGAACAACTTTGGGGCAGGAACAGGAATGGACAGGCTTTGAGAGGGAGAAGGTGTTTAATGTATCATGAGAGATAAAAATACAAGTATCTTGACATCATTGCTGACTTGTTCTAATAAGTCTGAAACTTTGGGGTATATGGAACATTCTCCATCTTTGGTTTCACATGTGATGAAGTGTCTAAATCTTCTTTTTCAAAAGCAAAGCATGTTACTGCCTTATGAAAGAAAGGCACTTACTCCTAGTGCAAAAAGGGAGGTAAAAGGACAGGGAAACGTTGTGGTTTGCCTGGTTCCAGGCTGCACAGCTGTTTCGTTTCCATCCCAGGGGAGGATGTCTGGCTCTGGAGCAGTGCCTGTCCAGCAGCATCTCCCAGCGCAAGCAGAGCCATCTTGTGGTGATGTGTGCTTGAAATAAACCCCAAAGCCACTGCCCAGAGCAAATTAAACTAACTTCATCCCTTACATCATGCTCAGGATTGGCTTCCCTATGGAAAAACTGTATATGAAGCTAAGACTCATCGCCAAGTTTGTGAGCAGCGAGTGCAAGAATGCAGAACATGCACTTACTGTGTACAAGGCCACAAGCAGTTACGCCTCAGACTTCACTTTGCACACAAATCCTCAACACCACCACAGTCAAACGTTTCAGGAACAATAATGGTCCTTGCCTGAGCTGAAACATTCCACAGAAGCAATGCTGCCAGTCGTTAAAGCACAGTATTTTCCTTTCAGATCTCTTTCTTTGCATTTTAGGATGCACACCCGTTACTTCACACGAGCACCCTAACAAAAACTGCCACTACAGCCTCCATCACTTCCACTGGAGGCTCCGCAGTATCCTCTGAACTGCTTGAAGCCTTGGAATCCATAAGGAAAGCTAGCTCCAAACAGTGTAGCACACACCCAAAACGATCCTCCAGTGTTACATAAAGCCCACAATGTCAGAAGAGGATTACCCCAGAATTTGCCAAATCGTGATGTCCACTGAGGTGCTAGAAGGAGTAAAACCCTTTCTCCTTAAGCCTTGCTGTTCCAATGACATTTTAAAAGTTAACTGTTACTACAGCCGTCTTCTAGGACAAATTTGCAGGTGACCATACAACTGCTCACTCCATCTCCCTCCCTTTCTCCATCTCTCTGCACTCACGCAGTTCACCCAGGTCCATAATGGGAGCCTATCTGATCATTAAACTTGGCTCCTGGGTTTATTAAAAAAGTGAAAGAAAAACCTGGAGTAGAGATGGAACAGCCAAAGCCTGACAGGACATATGATTAAACCTCTTCTGACTGGGGAAAGGCACTCTCAGCAGCAGAGACAGTGCTGTCTGAACACATCCGTTCCTTTTAACATAAATAAATTAACAAGTGGAGGCTGAAAAGCCTGATCCATGAAAGCTACTTTCTCCCTCAGGAAAACAAAGCTATCTACAGACCTATTTGGAGCCAGAGACATATAATTCCTGCTGCCTTTCACACAGCAGTCATCCTTCCCCAAAAACTTCACTACACTAGAGCAACACTTAAAACCCCCAATCAAGGCCTTTTAATATGCTCTCCCAGACTCATTTGTTCTATAGCCTCAATAAAGGCAAGTACATTAAGCTTTACTTTTTTTTTTTTAACAATTTTAAACGTCGACTAAATCTCATGGAAGAAATAGGCACCCTTATCACCTCAGGGAAAAACATGTAAATCAAGACATAAACAGGACCAAATCCTAGAACTGGCCTGCAGTAAACTGACACTGCAGAGCTTGCCAGTCCTTCCCCTCCTGATACAAGGTGGGAAAGCTGAAAAACATTATCTTAGCCACTCAAGCTGTCCAATTTCTTCAGTTAGGGTCTTATTTTCATCTTGCCAAGGATTCAGATAACGCTCATAGCTGTTCTCCATCTATCCCAAACAAGGGAAAAATAAATCTCCAAACCAAGAACAAGAAATTGCTTCTCCCCCTCCCCCTTACCACGTAGGAGGGGAACTAGTTCTGCTCAAGCAGCCAACCAACCAGTTGTACAGCCAGGGAAGGCACCGTGAAAAGGAAGGGAAGTTTGGAGAGACAAGAACTGCAGATAAGCAGCCTAGCCCAAAGGGAACCTGCATTAGCCCCCCTATATCTCTGCCCACAGAAAGCAGTAGTTTCTCACAGGGCAGTTCAGCAAGTTTTAATTACCAAGCAAAACAAATAAGCCTCAGTATACCTGCTTCAAGAACCTGAAGTTATTTGAAATAGTGAGTTATGATGGTAGCATTCAAGGGATACACATCTGGAAGGACAGAACTTAAGGAACTTATATTTTAAAACAATATTGCATAATTTTAATGTCAAGAAATTCTGGTACTGAGATAGCTCAGAATCCAAAACTCGGACAGCAAAGCACTATTTTAAGCCAGCCTTAAACTATATCCAAAGTGTTAACAAGTCTTCATGTTTCTCTGTTACTGCCACTTCCGCAATGCTGAAATATAAAATACCTACCATTAGACGTACCATAGCTGAGTACGATAATACACATCAGAACTGACCGAAGCTCAAAGTTCTATGATCTCTTTGTCCACCTCCATTCTTCCTACTCATTTGTTACCATGTAATGAACTACGTTACCACGAAAAACTCAAACCTGCATTTTCTGTATTACAAGTCACATGATACACTTCTAAACAACGCAAATAAGTGCCTTAAATAGACCAGGAGGACTGTGGTATCACTCCCATTCTGTAGTCCTGAAGCTTCTGTTTATTCTGATGGGTGATCATTACAGCTCTGCACATTCTACTTTCATCAATACTGCTAAGCAGCAAGATTAAGGCAAAAATTACTTCTGAAACAATCCCAGAATGGTTTGGGTTGGAAGGGGCTTTAAAGAAAATCCAGTTCCAATCCCCTGCCATGCACAGAGACACCTTCCACTAGACCAGGTTGCTCAAGGCTCCATCCAACCTGGCCTTGAACACTTAAAATGCTGATCTGCAAACCTTGCCAGCAACAGCTAGTCACCTATCATTACACCTTGGATTTGTCATCACTCAGAGTGGTGGCATCCTGCACAGTTCTAGTATTTTGAGATGCAAAGTGCTGTATATACATGCGTAGCAGTCACACTTAAGACAGTGCTTTCTCTGAGAAGTCCAAGGCAGCCCATGAAGTATTAACAGAAATAATACTAGCATCTCCTGCAGACTAGCAATAATAGCTTATTTTACAGGCTGAAGAACTGAACTGAAGGTAGAGCAGAAAAGCAAGAAACAGGATTTAACCTCAATCTTTGCTTTTAAAATAAATTGTTCAGCCTAAACCCAGCAACCTATAGAAGTCCTGTTTTAGCAGGCTCAGCAATATTACAAGTGTTCTCTGATGCTTACACGATGCAGCTTTCTGATGTTATGCTTTAGACACTTACTTTCCACCTGAATACCATCTGCATGGGGTTTGCTCTTTGGTTCCTGGCTCCCAGGTTTTGCATCATCATCGTCCAGCAGAGGAACGTAGTCTGTTTTATCTACTGTTTCTCCAACCACGTCATCAAATTTCTCTGCCTCCAGTGTGGCAATGAAGTCCCTTTTCACTTCTTCCTCAATCTCAGGAGGCGGCTCTGTCAGAGCATCTGCAAGACTGAGGTTGTGATCCAAGTCAGCCATGCTTTAGCACCTTTGCAACCTGAAAAATGATGGGGGGGAAGAAAAAGAAACAAAAGGTCTCTTATTAAAACATGTGAAGTTTCCTCAGTTTGATGTTGACAACTGTGTGCCTTCTGTGCCCTGATACTTCAGGAAATACTTGCTTTCGTGCTCAGTAATTCCCAGATGTTTACAATCCCTCGAGTACAGAAACAAACAGGTACATCATCTAAATCAGGTTGTACTGCATGAACATTCCACTTCATGTGATATTTTATCAGAACTTTAAGGAAAAACAAAAACAAAAAAAAGTAGGGGGGACAGGCCCCCAGAACCTGACCAGCATAAACAGAACCATACATTGATTTCTGCCTTGCCTCAGATCTCTGGGTTAATTACATATTCTCAGCAGCAGAAAGATATATGACGCAAGGGAATTTAGTTCTTGGGTTCTCTCCCTATGGAGATTAGGATTTTACATAATCTCCGATGTATACTTCAGTGATGGTCCTGCAGCATGTTTATGTCCTCAGCAAACCTCACTAATACCAACAAACCCTCTCTAGCTCTAGGATTTGTGCTGGAAGGTAGAGTTTTAATAATGCTTACATGAAAAAATATACTAAAACTACACGTGCAAACATTACATATAAAGTTATGAAACTGAAATGAAGTAGAAAGAACCAACATTTATTTTTTCCTCCCTGATTTGTATCTCGGCATTCATTTTAACTTCATGTCACTAAACAGAAAACGTACCTGAAAGGATTCATGTGTTTGGCAGCAAAAGTTTTCAGACTAGCATAACATAACAAATACACACCTAAATTATTTGTTTTTTTCACATTTCATCCCTTTGAAGTTATTATTAGGAACAGCTGCCAACACACAGATGTGAATTTATAGCAAGCTGTCTAGAGGAACAAAATCCACCACTTCTAAGTGACAAAAGGGTCATTTCTGAAGCTTTCCTTCAGAGCAGTGTTAGCCAGCATTCTGTACACATAATGCTATCAGAACAGCAAAGGCATCAAAAGCTCTAGTCATACATTTTAGCTATTTGCAGAAGTTGTCTTGTACAGACTGTAAAAACCAAAGCCATAAATTATGGAATCAGGGAGTGGTTTGGGTTGGAAGGGACCTTACGGCTCATCCAGTTCCAACCCCCTGCCATGGGCATGGACACCTTCCACTAGACCAGGTTCCTCCAAGCCCTGTCCAGCCTGGCCTTGAACGCTGCCAGGGATGGGGCAGACACAGCTCTGGGCAACCTGTGCCACGGCCTCACACCCTCACAGGGAAGTGAAGTTTAGAGTTCTAACAACAAATTCATCAAAAAAAGAAAAACAGATACGAAGGAGCTTAGGTAAAGTGATCATAATTTTAGAACCAACTGTCACTGTATTTGACAAGAACCACCAAGGCACATTAAGAAAAGCAGAGCTGAAGATACTGAACTGCACATGTAAAGAGGCACCAACACACTCCCAAGAAAACACAATGGGTATTTGTATGTTGGTTAATGAAGGGCTGACCCAAGTGGCCACTGTGCAGCAGCCCAGGGTCACTGACTTACAGGGTGACGGCAGAACACAGATCCTCTTGTTCTGAAAGAATAAAGGCTCCTAACTCCTTGAACTGCAGGAAATTCTTTGTCAGCAGTATACGACCACCGACACATACCTACAGGCTTGAGCCTGCATCCAACAATATTTTGCATTCTTTATACACAATGGTATCACACTGATATTGTTGTTTATGTAATTGCATGCAAGTATATTATGGAAACTAATTCAGTTAAAGCTGTTCTTTTTTCTCTTTAACAATAAAAGGTCAGACTTCAAGCCAGATCACACTTCAAGCAGCAACTGCAGATTTTGTTCGTTCTGATAAAGGCCCTGAAGAGTTATCACTTAAATGGAAATCTGGAGGTGAAAGGTTTGGTACTCTCAACCCTCTGTGCAGAGTCACAGTTGAATGAATTATGATTATTACAAAAAGCCATCTTTATACTGAAGTGAGTTTTATTTAAAAAGTTTCTTTCAGATAGAGATCTGCGCTACTTTGAAGACATGCCAGCATGTAGAACTGACCATGTTACCCTTTTCTGAGTTTCAACCAAGCAAGACAGACACATGCAGAAGTTTGATCTTTGCACTGGCCATTCTCTTCAAAGGAAGAAAGGGGACTCTTAAATAGTTATCTTTTCGACCCTGTCCTCCTTTTTTTTCAACTTGGAAGTCAAATCACAGAATGGTTTGGGTTGGAAGGGACCTTAAAGCTCATCCAGTTCCAGCCCCCTGCCACAGGCACAGATACCTTCCACCAGACCAGACTGCTCCCCATCCAAGCTGGCCTTGAACACTGCCAGGGATGGGGCAGCCACAGCTTCTCTGGGCAACCTGTGCCAGGGCCTCACCACCCTCACAGGGAAGAACTTCTTCCTCACGTCTCATCTAAAACTCCTGCCAGTTTAAAGCCATTCCCCCTTGTCCTATCCCTACCTGCCCCTGTAAAAAGCCTCTCTCCAGCCCCTTCCGTCACCGGAAGCTACTCTAAGGTGTCCCCAGAGCCTTCTCTTCTCCAGGCTGAATAAGCCCAGCTCTCTCAGCCTGTCTCCAGAGGGGAGGTGCTCCAGCCCTAAATGATGTTGTTCAGGAACAAAAAAAAAAAAAGCCAACACCAAAACGAAACAAACATGAGGGAGCTACAAATATTTCATCCTTTTTATTTAACAGAAAGAAAAAACAATGTTTACAATTGTTGCCAAGCTGCTTCAGAATGCTACTAGCAAATACAAGAATCAAGACTACGGGCCAAAAATAGCGGCAGAACATCCAATAACTCAGGAAACAAGCAAGCAAAGGCTGGAGTGAACACACCAGACGCCAACAGAAAAAACAGACTCCCATTCCTTACAGCAGGCATGCCAGGCTGGGCAGAACCCAACTCTGCAGATGTCACAAGTCCTCATGTTCATAGCACCAGCTCTGGTTCCACACCAATGCCAGCACATCAACGTTACCCAGCAAGAACCCAAAGCTTTATCTAAAAAGCATTTAGGAAAACCTCCCTTTTCAGCCTTGCTCCAAAAGCTCATGAGCAGTAGATTATAGTCCGTAAACGGAACTATCAGCTCACAATTTTCACACATTCACTTCAGATTAAACATTGCTATTTTAGTTTCAGGAACATGTGTGGCCTTTTAGGAGCATTTCCTCTTGACAGCTTAATTTAGGCTATGTCCAAACAGCAAGTCATTGCTGTCCTCCCACTCTAATGGAAACTATTACCCAACGTCTTTACAGAGGTCCTTTAACATCCAGCATCCTTTCCTCTGCATGACCCAAACCTATCAATAGCCAGCCTATCAATAGCCAAAACCAGAGACCTGTACGGCCATCATCATCAATTTATATGCAGAGCAAGCTTGTAAGCAATATTTAGATGGCCCAGAAATTACACAGTCCTTGTTCCACTGAGATATTCAGTCACCTTTCCTCTAGAGCTAACCAACTGCACCTCAATTAATGGAGCAAATGCCTCTGGAGCTACCACATGAGTGAGGTTAGGGAAGCAGTTTGGAATTCTGAAACCCAAATCAAGGTTAATTCTACCCAGACCATCCTCCAACATATGAATGTTCTACCACAAGCAACCGATGGCTTCACATCATGCTTTTTTCAGTCCATATTAATGTGGTAGCAGTTTATGAAATAGCTGCCATAAAATAGCATTGACAATGCCTCTATTTCAGACCTGCGTCTGAATTAGGACAGACCCTAAAGCAATTTAGTTTCTGGGGAAAAAAATAATGAGGTTACGCAGACTTATCGGAAGTACAACAGGGAATGCAGAAACTATGTATTAAAAATAAATAAATCAGCTTCACTAATAAAAGTAATCTTACATTTTTGTAGCAAACGGATGTGGTATCTCAGGAACATGGAAGCATGTCTCTGGGAACTGGACTAAAAGCTACTTCACCACTTCCCATTTCCCGTGCTACAGCAGGCAACCATACTAGATCCCAAACACCCAGTTTGACCTAGGGCTTATGGAGTTAATGACAAAAGAAAAGCAAGTATACTGCACAGATTCTACCTGGGGGTAGAAGGCAAATACTGAAGCATATTCATGTGCTGACCAGCTTAGCAAGTCAGATGCTTCTTGTACTATTTCCATTCATATGGAACAAAGTTAACTTCGCACAGGAAGCATTCCAGAATGTTCATCAAGATGGACCTTAATACAGTGTGTTATGTAGCCATGCATATCAGATATTAACAGAGTACAAGTATGAATTCTGACATTAATTAAGATCACAGAACCCTAGGATGGTTTGGTTTAGAAAGGACCTTAATGATCATCTTATTCCAACTCCCCTGCCACAGGCAGGGACACCTTCCACTAGACCAGGTTGCTCCAAGCCCTGTCCAACCTGGCCTTGAACACTCCCAGGAATGGGGCAGCCACAGCTTCCCTAGGCAAGAAGAAAAGGCAAAAGTGAGGAACAGAGGTTTCAGAAGGCAGCAGTTTAAAAATGCATTAAATTCCTCAGCTGTCCTCCTGTTTGTTAAAAAGCAGAGGGAGTAACAGCAATGATGAGGTAACACCAACCTGCCCAACTCAAGATTTCGATCTCTAAATGAGCCTCAGATGACAGTGAAGTCCTCCCTGAAGAACGCCAAGTAAGTACTTTGCTCAGAGGAAAGGCGTGGAAAGGAAGAGACCATGGCATTATCAGTCCTGCACTGACAGCTGTACTACAGACACAGAAAAAAGAGTTTTCCTGTAGCTAGACATTCCTCAATCCATTCCAGGAAATCTTCAAATTATTCCACTGCAAGTAAATGATATGCCCCCAATTCACACTTTTATTTTTTAAAGAATTGTTTTGTTTAGCCCTCTTCATGTTCCAGCAACAGCTGATCTGTTACGTACAGTATTTGCCCCATCTGTTCTTTTTTATGCTCAGAATCTTTGTGCAGCCAGTAACCTGTTCATTTTGATAAATAAAATCAATTTTGTTAGTTAATCTGAAACGATACCGAAGAGTTATTTTAATCTCACCCATTTTACAAACAGACACACACACACACACACACACACACACACACACACCCTCATCTTGGTGTCTTGTTCCAAGGAGCTCCTACTATTTACCCCATTCAATTAGTCTCTTCCTTTCAAGAAGAAGCTCCTTGCTGGTGCTCCCACCATCTTATCTGATGTTTGACCACATCCACAAGGGTGAAGTTTGCTCATGTACACAGAACTTGTACTCTGTGAGCCAGTTTCGAGATCCTAGAGATCCTAAAGGAGTTAGACCAGCACTTCCTTGCAGGAATTTTACTTTAAGTGACCCAGTGTAAGAACTTTCAAGAACCATCACCTTACTCATCCACTCTCTGAAAGCAGAGGCAATACAAACATTTGCATAAGTTGCTGCCTCTAGCTCCCCATCTAGGGAAGAGTGGAATCTATTTCCTGAACTTTATATTTCCATTTTGTAGCTTCCTTAATGGCGCTGCTGTGTACATGCCTCTGGGCACGCACAGCCTGTGAATCTCAAGTTATGATCAGTCTGACCCAGATTTTGTGCATCTTGTCTGAAGACGGAGAAAGAGTGGGCAAGTAGAGGCAGAGGATGCTGCCCACAAAAAGATAAATACTTGAAAACTTCTAAAATGTTTAAACAGAATCATTCTTGGCACCAGATGTTGATTGATCTCCCTCATTCTGGCAAAGGGAATAGATGATTTTTCCCAGAGAAGCATGAACACGACAGGTATCACCCTCTGCCAGTTATTCAGGGCAGTGTTCACTGCCTGCCAGCCCCACAGTGACACAGCACTTCAGCCAACTCCAGAGCCCTGCTCATCTCCTACAATGGATACACACCTCTGCCCTGTACAGAGTAAGCTATGCTCAGTCTCCATCTTCCCCTTCACACCGATTTTGATAGATGGTAGCTGTATCCCTAACAATATTAACTATATATTCTCCTCTACCTAACTACAGTTGAGCAAACTTCATGCCAAAGAGGGAAGAGACATCTATTCACAAGAGTAGCACATGTAAAAGGAATAAGAAACAAAGCAATGTTTACTCACTTCCGCTTGTTGAAAGGAAACTGATGCACAGACTTATGTGAAAACTCTGATACACAGATTTACAAAAAGCATGTATATTACTACACCAGATCCACTTGCTCCTTTAAAATTAGCTCCTAACTACATACAGAACAAAATCCCCAAATGGAAGAAGCAAGGACAGCTCAATCATAACTCCCATTTCTCCTGCTGTAAGTCAGCCTGCTTTTCTTAGCGGAGGCTCCCATAAGCACTTCACAGTGACAACTGAAGCATAAGAAAACTGGATAGCAAGAAGCAGATATATGCTAAGTCATCTTCCTTCACAGTATCCTGAAGGGAGTCTTCCATGAAAAGTATGTCTTCATCGATCTTCCAAGAGAAGTGCACACATTAATGAAGCTAGTTGCTGATGTTTCTTACATTCCATGGCTGAGTACACCAAATCTATGACCTAATTTAATGTTTCATGGGGGGTTTTGGCACAGTCTGGACCAGTGGCATTAATTTATTTTTTCAAACTTAGATACAGTAAGATGCCTGTGTTATTTTTCATAGAATGGTTTGGGATAGAAGGGACCTTAAAGCTCATCCAGTTCCAACCCCCTGCCACAGGCACAGACACCTTCCACTAGACCAGGTTGCTCCAAGC
This sequence comes from Pezoporus wallicus, assembly GCF_028554395.1. Lineage (NCBI taxonomy): Eukaryota > Metazoa > Chordata > Aves > Psittaciformes > Psittacidae > Pezoporus > Pezoporus wallicus. Next base: position 404,050 of record NW_026637044.1, on the reverse strand, counting down.
CCCATCCAAGCTGGCCTTGATCACTGCCAGGGATGGGGCAGCCACAGCTTCTCTGGGCAACCTGTGCCAGGGCTTCACCACCCTCACAGGGAAGAACTTCTTCCTCACAACTCATCTAAATCTCCTCTCTGGCAGTTTAAAGCCATTCCCCCTTATCCTATCCTTTGACCTGCCTTGTCAAAAGCCCCTCTCCAGCTTTCTTTTTGGCCCCTTTAGGCACTGCAAATTGCTCTAAGGTGTCTCCAGAGGCTTCTCTTCTCCAGGCTGAACAAGCCCAGCTCTCTCAGCCTCAGAGCATCTCCGTGGCCTCCTCTGGACTCACTCCAACAGCTCCACATCCTTCTTAAGTTGGGGGCCCCAGAGTTGGACACTCTCCATCCAGTCTGCTCCAGCCTGCATCTGTGCTTGGGATCACTAGTTAAGAATAAGACTACGGATAGTTCTATAGCTAAAATCAAACACCAATTTTGAACTTTGAGCAGTTGTTTAAACTGGAGCACTGTCGGCAGCTCTCTCATGGCTCCTATGAACTGAAGCAAAGAGCAGAGAGCAGTTTCCAGCTCCCGCCTTCCACACCACATGTGCTGCCAACCTCTGTGCCACGCTAACGGAGCTGCTTACGTAATGCCCCACATAAAAATATCTTATTACTAATTTCAAATGCATGTTTGGACTTTCAGCAACATCAAGTTTTCACTAAGAGTCATGTCATCCAAAACCACATTCTCCTTCAGATAATACATAAATACAGCTAGAGAGTTTCCAACTATTATTTCTACAGCTTAAGTAATTGTCTCCTCCTTTATGAAGGACAAAGGAAGTGGCAAGTATGGAGAAGGCAGGTTTAAGGCATTTGATGGTTTTAAGCCTGGATTGCTACAACAGGTAGAGTACCTGCAGAGTTGTCTTCCTTCTCAGTACAAGTTCTCCAACAGCCTTCTGGCTAATTTTAAGAATACAGCATATATTCACTATGTCCCAGAACCTCCAAGCTCCTATAGGTAAAAGGTCAAGAAGGGCACAACTGAAGTAAGAGGAAAAAGTCCCTATTATTGCCTCCATGGAAAAACACAAGGACAATGTAAGCATTTCCATTCAAGACTACCAAGCTGCAGTCCATGCTTGTAGTCTTGCAGACAGAACAAGAACCAGTGATGGCTGCGAGGGTAACACAGAGGACTTTGGGACATATTGCTGTGTTCATGGAAGTCTGAGCTTTTATACAGACGTCAATGCCACTGAACCATATACTAACAACCATAAAAACAGCTCCAAAGGCTTGATGCAAATCTCAGCTCACTCCCACAAGCAGTTTACAGCCACACATGAGATAATAAACGTGATGGTTTAACTTCTGACTTTAGATGGGTTTAATGAAGTTGAGATTCATCTCGTCAACAGAATTTCAAAGCAAAGGCAGAGCTTCAGCCATTACTGCTTCCCCGTAACAGTTTACGCAGAGTCATTTCCTCTTCCATGTCTGATATCTCACTACTTCCACTTATCAGGTCACCAATAACCCTTCCTTCAGCTTTGATTCAGACTGTTATTCTCACTTGAGCTTTTTTTCCTACAGCAAAAAACCTACACAACAAAATAGGTTAAACGAGCTCCAAGTGACACTACACACATACACACATTGAAACACTGCTGGAGATTGTCAAGCTGCCTATACACTGTTCAGTTGTGGGTAACCAAACTTGCACATTAGGGATACAAGGAGCCAAGACAGATCCAAGCAGAAAATTGACTGAGTTCTCTAAGCACTGCAAAATAGAAAACAAGTTTAAAGAAGTGGAAGGGGATGAAAATGAACACCAGAGTCACAAGAGGACTGAGCAGAAGCTTGACTGTAGTGCACTGGTTGCACTGGTTAGTAAGCTTCCCTCTTAGTGATACAGCTCTAAGATGCGAAAGCTGCACACTGACCGACGCACAAACACGGGGGAAGATAACACAGTTATCTTCTGGTGGGGTTAGGAATTTTTCCAGGCTGTGGCCACAAGCAGTTATGATTTCAGCTGTACTAGAGAATTAGGAAACTTGGATGGAACTGAAGTGACTCTGCAGAAGATGCTTATGCCGCTGCAGGCAGGGGGCTGCGAGCACCGCAGGTGGTGAACAGGGACTTCATGCCAACTGTACTTCCTTAATGCCATTAGTCACTCACTTCCATGGGCATGTTAATATTTTGAATAAACAAAGAGCAACTGTCAGGGCAGAACAGAAACCGCCACAGCAAGGGCAATAGACTACGACAGGAAAAGTCATTTGAACAAAACGAGCTCTAGCTGACAAAGGCCATTTCTTTTTTAACACCATACCTTCAACTTCTTATCAATTTCAACTTCAGAATTTCATAGTTGATGGCTTAAAAAAGTGTAGTTATTTCAATTTCAGAATGCCCTGTAAGATCCTACATAGTTCTGGGGTGTATTTAGTATTTCCAAAGAGTAACCACCATCTTGGAGGGTTTCATTACTTAGGACACAAGCCATTTCTCCACTGTTAAAGTATTATTTATGCTGTTAATTGTTACTGCAAATATACCCAACTTGTACAACTAGGCTGCAGGCAATAATAAAGGCAATGAGGCATGTTTTCACCATATTCAATTATTCAGATGGCATGTGAATTAGCAAAGTAAGGCAGCAGAGTCTCCCAGTACTTGTGCCTCTTCAGCAATGTTAAAAAGATTCAATTTTCTGGAGATTTGAAAAAACTTCTATTTTCTTCCTCCCCCCAGTCATTCATAGCTTGGAGAGCTTCCACTTCATGAAATGATAGCCCATAGAGATAACTAGGCAGAAATCCTGAACTAGCCAGAGGAAAGCTGTAAAATAACCTCCTCTCCCCACATGTGGTTCTCCTACTCGCTGCCAGTATAAGAGCTGTAATTAAAGTCAGCCTCCAAGCTGACAGTCCAACATTTATCAGGTTTACTAAAGCTACATTTCAGTTTCTAGCTGCTCTTTTTAGATGCAGACATTCACTTGCGTTAAAGTTATCTGTACTTGATTTAACAAAAAGAATATTTTACTTCCAAGTAAAAGGGGCTTCAAAAGAAACTGCAGGGACCAGAAGGCGGCCATCCAGGAGAGGTTAACAGCAACAAGGACAACTCAAGTCTACTCGAGTTGTCAAAGTATAGCTAGACAAATTGTAACTTGGGGAAAAACACTGACTTGTCTTTCTGATGAGGACTGTGCCCAGCCTGACAGACACAATGATCCATAAGGCCCGTTACCTCCCCAACACCAGGCAGATCTGCAAAGTCCATTTGAGTTATGCAATCCACACACCACAAGGTAATGAAAAGTGCCCAAATGCAAATAAAAAAATTCCTTGGAGCTCACTTCTTTCATTGGAGGGAGACTATTCTAACAGCTACTAAATACTGAAAGACCTTGTGACAGGATTATACATTTACAGCTGTAACAAACACAAGAAGATGACATGGCTGCTCCACCCTCTCCAGAGCAGAAACCTTGTCAACCAAGATGATGGTTTTCAAGAAACTTTAGCCTTATGCTAACACACAGATCAGTGCATCACTCAACTTTTCCATCTGCATCTACAGTAGACTCTTCAAAGAGGAATTCAATGTTCATTTAAAATACAAGCTCTGCACCAGCCAAAAGAACTCGGTTTTCTAGTGATCTTGGTCCACAAGGAAGTTGGGTCATTCCAACATTTAATTTGGCTCTGTTGTTTTATGAAGTGCCATTTTCAGCCTCCTAGCCTGGTGTTTAATGCATCTCACTAAGCATTTGCTTCCAAAAACAAAGAAAGAAGCCACCCATGCAGCCAAGCTAATGGCAAGAGATCACCTGCAAGGCTGGAAATTCTCCTGCCATGTGCAAGTTAACATTCACCTCTCCCACGAAAGAAAGTGGATTCTGCCTGAGCAAAGTGTCCTGGAGAGGACCAACTGCGCTACTCCCTGTTATTACAGAAGCCTTCCACACAAGCTGATTACTGTAGCCAGAACTGTTATTAGAGAAGGAAAGGAAATAAATACTAGTACTTTAAGACTACATGTTATGATTATGTTATGACAATAAAAGAAAGTCAAAGAAATCAATTAATCCTCTTCCACATAACCAACACTACTGGTACAGATACTTTGGACTAAGAGCTTGTCCTGGGTTCAGCAGTAGCAGTCATGTTTCTCCTCCTTGGCAGCTGGTGCAGTGCAGTGTTTTGACTCTAGTTCATTCTCTGCTGGGATGATGGCTGGAGGGAAGTCAGGGCCAGTCGCTGGTGACCTGGGCTACTCAGAGAGGTGGCAGATTCTCTATTCTTGACGATGTTCAAAACCCAACAGTACAGAGGGCAACATGCTTCATGTGACCCTGCTTTAAGCTGTGAATGTTAGACTAGATTATCTCCAGTGTCCCTGCGAATGTTAGACTAGATTATCTCCAGTGTCCCTGCCACCTTCAACCATTCTGTGATTCTGATATGTTTTGAAGGCTACTGTTCATATTTTTTAAACCAATGATCAAAAGCCTATGAACAGAACAAAAATGTCCTAAAGCACTTCCATTTTGCATCTTGAAGGCAAGCCTTAAAACCAAACCAAAACCAGCCTCCAGCCTCCCTGGGCACCTACACAGCTTTGGAAAGGATGCATTTCTGCCCCAGCTGAGAGGATAAAGTAGTGTGGAGAGCACACAGTAGTACAGTTCTGCTGTAGAGAGAGAATTTCATTCATGCAATGGCTTTTGATAACAATGTAAATGAGACAAGGCTATGTAAAAAAAAAGAGGAATAATTCCAGAATTTGCATCTCTGATACGCAATGGCCAATCTTGTTCATTCAAATTTTCAGGTAACTCTCCTGCTGTTAATTCAAGAGCTAAAATTACTCTGAGTGCTATGATGCTACCTCAAGGAGTCCTAACGAGTCCTGCAACAGAAAGGCAGCCACCGATCCTGCTTACTAATATACAAAGGCCTTCCTCCTGCTGCTTCAAAAGACCCACAAGCTATTACTTGTCTGCAGTTGCTTTAGTTTGTCTACAGTGTGAGGCCAAAAGTCAGCACAGCAGGAAGTGCTTGACTTGCAAAGCTATGAAGACAACCAGAATGCATCTGGGAGGTCAGCTCCAAAAGCAAGAATTTCATGTATACACACAAGAAAGATCAGTTTCTCACTATGGCCCACCTTCTTCCTGCATGGAAAAGTATATGAAAATGCAGCTTAAGGTAAAAACAAGTATTACCTATACATGTTATCGTTATTCATATGAATAGTTGGGCTTTTGTTAGCATACTGCCATGTTCTGTTACAACCAACTCATGAGGCTGAAAGAACAGCAGCCCCTTGGTGAGTCGCTGATCCTGGTTGTGAGCACCCTGTTCAAAGCACCACATTTCCCATCCCGCACAGCAACATGTGGCCACAGACTGGGACACAGCAACTGAACTTCTGCCTCATGGAACAGAAGGAAGAAGAGCACCATTTGAAGACAAAGCACTGAAGTTCATGTATTCATGCATTTCCCTTTAGAGAACTTGTTCCTAAAGCATTGCTTTCAGGAAAACATGAGAGGTCATAAAATAGGCCCAGTTGTTGCTCTGAAAGTGTTGAGTTGTCGACGAACCTGAGAAGGCTGAACTTACCTTACTCAAGAATGCTCACATTCAGAAGCATTACTTCTCTGGAACACAGCATTTACATGGCACGGATTAGCCCTCGCCTGTTCCAAAGATCTCGGCATGAAGTTCAGTGTGCACAGGCAGTTGTACTGGGCAGTGAGAAGGTGGTTGCTACCTCAGATTTCAGAGTTTCAGCTGCAGGTTCTCCATTGGTTACATTCCCTTCTGACCTTATTTCAAGTTCGCCTCTGCTCACGTTGAGGAGATATTCTTTACAGAATGTGTCTTCTCTAAGCAGGTAAGTAACGACATGCAATGACTCCAGGAAATGCATGGAAATGCCAAGCATGAAGTTTATGCCTATAAAATAGGCATATACTTAGCAGAAAATCTAAGTCAGCAACTTCTTTTGCTATCTGGCCTTAAAAAGAGCCAAATTCTGGTCACAGAACCCAGACACCCAAGAGAGTAACAATACCACATCCCTGGAAATGACACTGAAATTGCTCTGTGTTTGTCAGAAAGCCTGAAATGAATTTTGTAATTTCCCCATGGTATGTACCACTGGAGAGGCAGCACATTTGACAGCAAGAGCCTTTACATTGCCTAAGAAACCACTTCCACCAACAGAAGATTTAACACAGAGAGCTGACCAGCACTACCAAAACTGTCAAGAGTGAACAAACATGAACTGAGGTAAAATTGTTCTGATTTCCCTTATGCCCAAATCACAAATAAAGCCTAGAGGGGCAACAAATGGAGGGAAGCTTACCTGAACTAGTCCTTAGTGTTTGAAGAAGCTTCCTTAGACAGAATCAACAGAGTTGGAAAAGACATTTAAGATCATGAAGTCCAATTATTACCCCAGGACTACCACCACTAAACCATGTTACTGAGGGCCTCATCTACATAGGTTTTGAACACTTGGAACCAAAGAAAAGTCTTTGAGCAAACCAGGGCTGTGGAAAGGGGGAAGGCTCCCACAGGAAGAGGGCCTTACATCAGCCTAGCCACAACTGGACAAAAACCAAAGCCAAGAGACTTTAGGAGTGTCAGGCTAAGAAAAGGAAGAGTGACATAACTGCAAAGAATCGCCCCAGCGGAGCACTTCCAGGCCTGATTTCACTTCACTTGCACCCATTCCCAAAAAACACGTGGCATGTATTCCTGCCTGCAAAGAGCATTTTACTATTGTTAATTACACTTAAGCACAGCAAGATGAGATAAGAGAACACCAACCTCCCAAATTATTCAGTCCCTTTGGGCAATTTTACTACTATTAACCACTCAACAAGATGGGGTAAGATCATCCAAGTTAGACTGCTCCATTATGAGTTGTACCATTTCCAAGTTGATAAAAAGTCACAGTAATAAACTTGCCTTAAGTTACAGCAGCATAGATGCTCTGCCAGAGCAGCTCTGCTGCAAGTACAAGAATAACTTTCCTATAAGCCCCAGCAGGGATTAGGGACTCTAGAAGGTGGGGATTAATGGACTTGGCTGGCCTTCAAAAAAGCCGCATGGAAGATGAGTTCACAGATAAAAACTGTGAGGGACTTTCAAGTCCCCTGCTCTGCAAAGGCCTATAAGCATTGAAATAAGAGACCTAAAAAAACTGCTATGTCATCTCCAAAAATCAGAAATGCCTATCCATGGAAAATAAAGGAGTCTGCCCACCTTTTGCACAGACTTGTAAGTTTTAGCTCTAAAATGACTTATTCCTTAACAACTTAAAAAGGCAGCTCCCCCAGAGCCATCCTTGTCTGCTTTTCAGGCTGCTTCACAGAAGACAAGATTTTCTGTGCTGCTCACCAGGAGAGGCAGTACCAAATAAGGAGAGTTTCATTAATCATGAGGGGAAGAGTCTCCTGTTTTCACTTGGCAGAGGACAGAGGGAAAGACACTCAAGAGTGGGGGCAGGGTATAAAAACTCTGCTGTTAGCAAAGCACTTTCTTTCTGTGTTGCATATTGACTGCTAAGCCACAAACCAAACAGGCAAGGCAAGCAGCTGTTCCTCTCAGCTGCTTTCCTTTAATAGCACATGCCTCAGAAAGAAAAGCAGCTTCCACCTCCCCAGGAGCAAAACCCAGAAAATAATGGCTTTCTGGCTTTTGCTGAAGAGTCCCTTCTCTTGGGAAGAAGGACAGGGTGGCACATTCCTAGTATCTGCCAATAACTCTCATTTTCATTAGGAATTTTGTACCTCCTCATTCTCCTCCCCACAAGAGCATCTCACTGCTATGGCCTGGAAAAGACAACTAATGAATGCACTTAAAAAGGGAGAAGTTTCACTACAGAAGTTCACCTCATTCACTTAGTCGTTCACTTAGTCCTCCTGTCAGCTCCTCTAAATCCATCCTACTTCACATTTGATTTGTGTACGTGGCTCCCAGAATAATGGATCTTGTGTTTATGTGAGAATTTTGGCTTTACTTTCTAAGGTGATTTCTTCTGTTACTGTTACTGTACAGTATGAACACTGGGACTACAAACCAGGAGATGAAGAAGAGCTCAAGTCATGCTGTGAGGAAAGTTTTTCGGAGATCTAAGTCCAGTTGAATTATGGTTGCAATACCGCTGTACAGGTCACCAATGCCTTCGTGGTATCAAACGTTTTCCCTTATACACCTCTGACAGGATATGAAGGAAAGAGCAGAAAGGACAGATGCTGAAATTAAGTTGGTCAAAAGAAGCTGTCACTGAAGAGTAAAATAAGAAGCCATTAAATAGTATTTAACATGTTACATCCATATTGTATCTCATGCATACAACAAGAAATTTGTTGTAGCTAGCTGAGAAAATTCCAGGTTAAATTTTTTGTATAGCAGCAGGAACAATTCAAGCTTGTGGAAATGGGCTGGCAGAAAGGGGCAAGACCTCCTTCAGCAACTCTGCCCCCTCATTTCACAAGGTTTATCAGGAAGGACAAATGAAGTCATAAATGGCACTGGAAAGATTTTTGCAAGTAGACCTCCTAAAGGGCAGTTTTGTGGCTTCTCCTACTCAGATACATGATCCGATGCTCACAAGAAAGCCTGGAAACTTCCGTCATCAGCTGCAAGCAAATGGACTCTCTAAAGAAGCACCCCAAGACCAACATGCTAGCCAGCGTTAACCAAAAAGCAAGATAATATTTGAGCAAGGAGCATAAAACATCACAGGTTGCAGAAGGCAGCTACTGCAGACACAACCATGCTGATCCTCTGGCTGCAGCCAGGTAGGCACATCACTGCTTGCAGGAACTCGGTTTACATACAAACTTTACTCCTTTACCTAGATAAATAATTCTAGTTGTGTTAGTGACTATATTAGAGTAGCCACTTTAAATTAAAATAAGCACCTCTCTTGACAACATAATTATATAGCATAAGAACCTGTTGATCAGGACACAGAACTAGTAGCTTCAAAATGAGAAAGTTGACTAACAAACTATTTTCGTCAATGACAACTCACCATCATCTTGATGTTTCAGCACCAGATGAGTGGAACAACAAACCTGTCAATGCTTTTCCAAATAGATTTGCAAAGAGCAAACAATACTTTAAAGTTTTCCACTAGTGGAAGGTCAAAAAACTTTCAAAGAAAGAAACAAACCACACTTTCATACTAAGAAATGAGTTTTAGCTACATGCAAATTTTGCAAGATCTTAGCTATAAGCAAGTAAATTGGTTTATGGAGTCAGCAGTTGCCTTGGAGAATTATGCCCCCCCCCTCAGGATTTCAAGAGCTGACAAACATGCCTCAAAAGTGAACCTGGACACAGAACAGACACACTTGAACCAGTAGAGAAGTGGGGGTTTGCCATTTTGAAAACCTCAAAGCATTATGGAAGCAGACATTTAAAAAAGGAGAAGCAAATGCTCTGCTAGTGCCCAGCCAAGGTTTCAGAGCATTGGCCAGAGCAGAACTCTGCAACCGTGCAGGCAAACTAGTTTGGGGTGAATGGGCCCATTTACCAAGCATAAGCAGCTGTCCTGGGTTCAACTGTAACAGTTACTTTTCTCCTTCCTAGTAGCTGGTGCAGTGCTGTGTTTTGGCTTTAGCCTGAGAACAATACTGATAACACAGCAATGTTTGTTGTTGCCAAGTAAGTGCTTACTTTAAAGTCAAGGACTTTTCAGTCTCTCATGTTCTGCCAGTGAGGAGAGGCACAAGAAGCCAGGAAGAAGCAGAGACAGGACACCTGACCCAAACTAGCCAAAGGAGTATTCCATACCACAGCATGTCATTGTTGGCATACTTGTAAGTAGAGAAATCTGTGCCTACACACAAGTAAGAAAAAAAAATAAAGTTTAAAAAATAATTAATCAGAAGTCCTTTAAAATCAAGGTAGAAGCATACAACTTTTAAACTGCTGAACACACTTGGGCACCTCTTCAAGCAGAATTGAGGCGTTTGGCTACAATAGCTCATAAAAGGATTTGCTAGAAGCTAGGAAGTAAATACTGCCTGCCTGTGATCCAAGAGGCATTCCTATGTGGTAATATAACAGCTTCAAAACAAAAGGTAGAAGGATAATTTAGCTTCAGAATCGTATGCAAAGAGGAGAAAGGCCCAGTGAGTCACCATAAGCCTTCCAGAGGACACAGCACACTTTTCTGAGGGACCACTGAATACAAGGCACATTCCTGTGTTTCATTACCAGTGCTAATGCACCACAGGCCTGCAGAGCGGAGACATTCTCCCTCTGCAAGGGGATTACTTGCAAGATACCATTTATCTCAGCATCCATTCCTGCTGTGCAAAAGCACAAGCCACATGCAGGCCCACTAGAGGCAATGTTACCAGATGCCTACAAAACTCCCAGAACCTCCCATGCTACCAAGAGGCATAAAAGGATAAAAATACAGTGAAGTGCTCAGAAATTTGTTCAATAGCACGTTAAAAGGTATTTAAGCTCTAGGCCAAGGCCCAAAAGGGAACACTGCTAGACCAGAAGGTAAGCAAGTATGTTCACGTCTCCTTCATAAGGGTACTTATCAGATTCTTGAATTATAAGAACAGTACATTCTGAAAGCAAAGTCATCCCAGACTGACAAACTCAACAGCAAGGAAAGCTAAAGGTTACATGCCAGACCCTTCTGCTTCCTCTAGACTTGTAGCTTATCCCTTTTAGCCAGAGAAGGATGCCAGCTCAGCCCTTAAGCTGCTGCTGTCATTTCTTACCAGCACGCCATTTTAATTCTCTCAAAGCAGGGAAACACTGCTGCTCTCACGTGATGTTTATTCTTAGAGAGGATACCAGGGATTTTTATTTAGCCAACTTCAGTCATGCAGTTGGCCAAGTGCCATAAGAGCATCATGGAACTCCTCAGTTCTGAAAAGGGAGCAGCATTAGTGCAGTATATACAGATTAATAGCATTAAAAGTGTCAGGTTATGCAAGGTAGACCTGGGTAATTGGAGATAACTAACTCTCCCCAGAATGTTGTTACTGCCAAAGTTCATGACAGACTTTGTAAAAAAACACGACAGCCCTAGTCTGAGATCCATTTAACCACTTACACCCCTCATACTGCTGAACCCAATTCTTCCTGAGCTACTCAAAAGAACAAACTCTACCCCTTCCATCTTCCCATTACCTTGAGCTGGTTTCAGTGACAAAATTCCTGCCTGCCTAAGAAAGCTACCAGCACTAGCTACTAGTGACCCAGCTGGAGCAAGCAGAATCACATTTAGGAAACAACTCTCACAAATAACTTCAAACTTAATTCTGGGCAAAACACTGCTCCTATTTTTTAGTTTCTGTTCTAAGAAACATGCTCAAATGCTGCCAGCAGATGAATGCAGACTTAGTTCAGCTAGAATGGTGCCTGTATGGCTTCTCTGGTTAGGTGGAGGAAAACAAGATGCCCCGTTAGACAACTCTTACGTCAGGTTGGAGCACAGGAAAATGCCAAGAGCAGCTTCAGCAAGAGGCCTCATGTTAATTTTCAGTCTCTAGGAAGGTATGTGAGAGCAATTGCTTCTCTTTGCTCATACCCTTTGGGTTTAAAATCTGATGGGGTGGCAACGGGGGAAAGAATGCTCATTTCTGAAATGAATTAATGCAGAGGAATAGCTTCCACCTTCCAAAATGTATGCAGGAAGCCAGCAGAGGAGGAAGGGAGTAGCTACTGCAGTTCAACCACTATTGTATTTACATTTCCGTGCTCTTGATAACAAATACATTCAACGATGCCTGAAAAACAAGGCACTGGTTAGAAAACAAAAGCTGAGCTTTCACGAAAGAAAGAGCAATAAAAATCTCAGGTCTCCCCGCAATGTTATCAGCTACAGTCTATGAGTTTCTTTAAAGAGTGATTCACTTCCTTACTGCAGGTACAGCCGCAACATCCAGTATTACAGTATTGCGCCCTCTGACACACACAGTTTGCCTTCCAAGGGAGAAGGATAAGGGACCAAGTAAATCATTGTGTAGTGTAATACTGAAAAAAAAAATCACCTTTTTAAATTTAATTAGAGGATCTGCCCACATCACTTTAAGGAAGTAAAACCATCAGTAATAAAGTGACATGGTAGCATTGCCTTCTTCCCACAGGTGTTCTCTTACTTCAAGGGCTACATCTCAGCCCTGTTCTTGGCATTCTCACCCTCAAAGGTCAGCCCATACTTTCTCAGCTCCCTTTTAGAAGGGTGGGTGATAATGCACCAATCCCTCCTCCAGCAAACTGCTAAATCCTCTCAAGGACAAGCAATCACTCTTGGTTAGCTAAAGCACAGAGGCAGAGAAAGCCCTCTTATCTGCTCTCCTTGTGTGAGCAGAATTTTCTGTAGGCAGAACGCTGCTGCAGGAGGGGAGCAGGGAGTCACCCAACAAGTAGTAACTGCTTGCTGCTACCACTATTAATAACAGCAGCAGCCCCAATCTAGGTCACTTTCGATCAATAAAGGGATCCTAAAGATACGGGTTTGTACATGCTTCTTCCCCATTAGAGCAGTTAAAAAAAAAAAATATAAATTAATCCAGCAGGTAGTGTTTTTAGAAGTACCTTCTCCCCACCTATACACATGTACCCAATACAATAACCAAATTAAGCTCTCAGTGGCACAAGTCATATTCGGTATTTGTTATTTAAGCAAGCAGGTATGACCAAACATGCAACTGTGCTTGGTTGAAAGAGCTCATAACAAAATAATCAGGAAGAACCCACTTATTTCAGACTAACAAGCCAAGATGAACAGGTTTTGTAAAGAACCCAAGATACTCCTCAACCAGGTCATCCAACAAGAACCAACTAGCTAACACCAGATTCACACAAACACTTCCTCCTTCCTGCCTGCTCTCCCAGGCTGCTCCAAAGGATGTTGGGGAGGAAGTTTCTTCATTCATCTAAGCAGTCAATGACCGTGGATTAAATGTTCCCGGATAAATTACTTCAGGAAGCATTTTTAGCTGTTGAATACAGTCTGTGGGAAACACCTGTTTGCTTCCATGTCCTAAAACCATGGAACAACAAATGTTGAGAAGTACAACTATATGTAACCCTGGGACTCCAGGAGGTGGCTAACACTGTAACCCTCATTTTTGTACAATGGGGAAAAGAAAGCAGGAAAATCATAGCATACCAAACTCACCCCCTTAGACAACTTGGGGGTTAACAACACGACAAGTAAATTGAAGCCTGAGATTAATTCCAGACATCAAAGGAGTCCAGCAGACATTAAGATCACACTGGTCAAAGCTAAGTGAAGTGGAAAGTGAAAATAGCTCCAGACTGGACCATGCAGGAAGGGCAATGTCGTGCTTCTACACTTCTGTGGCATCTTCTCTGCTCACCTGTGCACAGCACTCATTGCCTGCACTGAGTCCACCTCCCATGACCTCTTTAGTTCCATCCAGGCCAGGGTGAAAAGCACCCAAGGCATTCTGGGCACCTCCCCTCCCTCCATCCAGCCCAGAGGGAGATAAGCCATCTTATCTGGCTTTTGTTCAAACAGCTTTTAGAGAAGGACTTAAGATGTATTGGCAGGCAGCCACAGGATGCAGTACAACCAACCAGTGGTGCAGCTGCCCCTGGTTCCAGTCACACCCTGAATGGACACACAGAGCATCAGCCTGACTGAAAAGCCAGGCCTTTGCACTTATCAGCGCCATCTCTGGCTCCAGCCAGTTAAGGAGACTAAGAAAAAGACATTTTAGAAACAACTTTAGCCCATACCCAGAACAAAGTTTTAAGAGACACACGAGGCTACTGTCACTTTAAGATATTTTTAGTAAATCACAGTGGATGCAGGTGGTGATGTTAAAACAAGCTGTCATTCAACTGCATCCAGCTGACTCTTCTGCATTCTTTACAGCCAGGTTATCACTGGATGGTACCGGCAGCCTGACATTAACAGCTCAGACATTTTTGCCCAAGTTCGTGCTCTGCGTTTCATTGGTTTACGTTCCAGACTACCTTAAGGTTAAGGCAGCACAAAATATATTAGTTAGTAAACAAGATAATACTGCTTCTTGAAGAAATAGGCAGCACTTGAGAACAATCAATCACTGCCAAGATGATCAAACTGTAACACAGAAGACACCTGGATCCTTCAATCCATACCAAACACCATGAAGAAATTTAATTCCTTCATTAAAACATGTTATGTGAGCACCTGCACCTCAAATATCCTCTGACTGCAGACTTGATGATAGACTCCACTGAAAGTGTAGCTTTAGGGTGCCTTCCACAAAGGGTAGCTAGGACAAGAAACTTGGATGACCTGCTGCTCCAAATTCCTAACAAATCAACTCAGACTTGTTTTTTTCTTAGCCTAGTGTGCCCATTTTAATCTTCTGTAGTCCTCTTACACTGATAGAAAGATCTGAATGCCCAAGTTAAAGAAGTTATCTGCCCTTAGACGCAGAAAAAGTAAGAAAAGAAGGTCCAGCTGGCCAGAAAGGGCATCCCTTGAGTCACACACCAGCCTGCTTGCTTGAACAGAGCCAGGGAATGTTAGAAACTTTAATAAATACCCAAAAAGGAATGATGCAAAAGAATAGAAAGTAGAGTGTTTAACATAAGATTTTAACATAAAAGAACGGAAAGGTAGGTGGATTTCAGGCAAGTTTGTTCTGCAGGAGTCACAGAACTCCCTGTACAATGCCTTTTAAAGACATGCAGACTCTCCCAGCATCCATTTAACACCCCAGTTGTCACAGCCAGGCATGCCTGCTCTGCCAAGCCTTGCTACTGAACTTCTGTCAGAGATTCTGACATTTCAGAACTCTAGATGGGACCTGTATTTTCCACAACAGAAGTAGTTTTAGTGCGTGAAGATAGCTGCATCAAACCTTTGCTTTAATTAAAGATTTAGTGTTGTGTCATTGGAAAAACAGTTCATACCTCAAGAGCGGGTGTTCCCTTTCTCAGGTCCTCTGCTCCACAGAAACTGCTTATCTGCAAAATACAATGCATTCACAATTAAGAGGAAGCCATATGATTGTGGAGTACCTGGATGTAAGCTAATGGGGGATGGCTAGGACATGATTTGCGTTACTCAAAATTAACTAAAACTTGAGAAGTTTTGCTGCAGTCCCACTACAGTCACCTAAGCAGCTTTCTTTAATGTTCCCTCCTCAACAGGAATGCTACTTAGCTATTTCACATCAACACTTGCTCAAGCTATTAAGAATATACTATGAAAATTGCAAGCAACTTTTCTCTCGTTATATATCTTAATAGGTTTTTACAAACACACCATTAAAGCTGAAGTAATCCAAGATGATTAGCACATCCCCCCACTGAGCAGTAGTTCAGGTGCTCATACAATGGCTTCAAAGCAGTCCAGTCACAGCTGGGCCACCTGCGACAGCCACACTGGACTCAACATGCTGATTTTTATCTGCCTGGAGATGAACAAAGCTAAAGAGGCACCAGGAACATCTGTGGCCCAATCATCAGTTATTACTGTGTAGAGCCACTGTGCACGACACTCTGAAGGCTTTGACATGGCAGAACTGTCATGTTTTAGCCTGAGATAAGCAAGAAAGCCAAGATGAAGCATTTTTTCTTTTTCTTTGAGGTTGTACCAACTCCACACAATTTTCTGTACTTCCAAATGTCAGACTGGACTCTTTTGCAAAGTTTTTAAACACACTCACAAGGCAAAACCTACAGGTATTGCTAGACGCAATACTCAACTAGAAAAGCATATGCTGTATTCTCTTATGGATTAATGATACTTGGATTAATATTTTAAGCAGATCCAGATATTGGAAAAAGAAAGAATTCAGGAGCTGTATGTCAGTTGCCAACATCAGACTATTTTCTGCACATTTGCCATGATTTCAGTGAAAGTATACACACCAGCTGTACCAGAGAACTATCTCCTCATCTACTGGGTGTGGTGCCCCAAACTTTTCTACACAGTATTTTACACTTTGTTCATGTTTCTTTATTGTGAAACAAGCACATCTAAAAAAACAGAAATCTATCAAAGTAATATTCCTTCTACTCTCCATGCAGCTCTCCACAGAAAAGAATATACACTAAGCCACAGAGTCAGTTAAGTATTTCAACCTCCATGGAGAAACAACCATGGATGAACTTGATCTTCATCCCAGCAAGTAATCAAGCCAGTCTCACAAGAAAATATCACCTCCATACCTGCTCATTAATGCAGAATCATATAGAAACACTAATGCTTGTTCCTCTCCCTACAGATGCACATTTCATGTTACACAGAAGTAAAATGCCAGACCTTTCACTTAAATGAGAAAACAACCCAATGAAAATATAATTATTTCAGCTTTAAGAAGTGGTAAATCACTCACGAGTAAAACCTTCTGAAAGAGTCCTGATCCTTCCAGAAGGGCTGGAGAGTTATTGCTCCTCTGTTTTATGAGGATGGCTTTAAACTGATAGAGGGGATATTTAGATTGGATCTAGGGAAGAAGTTCTTCCCTGTGAGGCTGGTGAGGCCCTGGCACAAGTTGCCCAGAGAAGCTGCGGCTGCCCCATCCCTGGCAGTGTTCAAGGCTAGGTTGGATTGGGCTTGGAGCGACCTGGTCTTAGTGGAAGGTGTCCCTGTCTGTGGCCGGGAGTTGGAACTGGATAAGCTTTAAAGTCCCTTCCAACCCAAACTGTTTCTAGGATTCTATGATTACTAAGTTAATTAAAAAATGGAGAAATATCTTGGGTATGATTCAGATACACAAGCATTAAGGCTGAGCTCTTGCTTGTGTGGTAACACTAATGTTCCCCTTTCCCCTTTCTATAACAGCAGAAAGAAACCGCTATTACACATCATAAACCCACGTTTTCTTTTGCCACATCATTATCTGCAGTTTAGCCATCCTGTAATAAACTGGGGCATAAGGGTCCCTCTCCCCACCTACTTCCAACTGATGAACACTTAGATCACATCCAGAGGCATCAAGCCCTAAATGCACAGCCCAACAGTCTGCTCCATTTAAGTTCATCCCACATATGTTGCTGTGATCCACCCACTTATTTGTGGCAGAACATTCAAGAAACTGAAAAGCATTAGCTCCTTTTTTAATGCTGGGCAGTGCTACTCCTTCTCAACATGGGTAGCACTGTATCAACCATGGTTCTAATAGCAGTGAAGTAAAATCTACTGCAGTTTCTTGGTCTGGGCAGAAACACTTCTTTCTTCAGTAAACCTGCATCTCTAGTTGCTTTTTAAATAAACCTTGAAAGAAAGAATTCCAATACTACCAAGGTGGTCTTAACTACCCACAGTTGTAAAGACTGCTTTTTAACTTAAGTATGGGGTGTTCTTGACTGACAAGCAGAAATGCTAAATCTTACTTTCCCCAAACTGACAGATTCGCTAAGATTGCAGGTGTGGCTGCAAAGGTTTTTTTTATATGCTAGGTCTTACAGGAGACTGGGATAGATCTCAGCTTGTTCTCTCACATAATAAATTGAGGAGGAGACTGACCTGTTACAGAAGCACTGGTGGATAGCTGGAAAAGGTGTCATCTATCACCTGGCCAGCAAATACTGACTCATGTGTTCCATTATTAGCCATAGTTGTTTTCCAGTTTGGAGAAATATTCCTGAGAACTATCTTAACATTAAGAGAGTCTGTTTATACATTGCAATCCCAATTCCAAGTTCGCAACTTCATTTCCCCCCAACACAATCTGTATGCGAGTGATGCTGAAAACCAGCACAGAGAAGCAGCAGTCTGATTTCGTTTACATCCCCTCACCACACCCACTCGGCATTTTTATCTTGCCTGAGCTATCAGAAAACAGGTAGTGCCTGGTATGCATACTGTCCCATCGTGTTTGCTATCCCTATAATATCCAGTTCCACATCCTGCACCAGTAGTTCTTGTTCCTCAGCTCTTCTGGTTCCCAAGCTCCTTTTACTTTTAGCAATAAGCATTTCAATGGCTCCACTAACTCCATCCAGTTTCCTACACAGATTTCCTCCCCTGAATTACCTGTATCCAATGAATACACTGAACTACTTTCTGCTTACAACCCAGTCTCTTACCATCTATTTCTTTCTCACCAGAGAATTCACCAAATGCGCCCCCCATCTATAATAAAACAGTTATTCTGAGGAGTCCCACAAGCATACACATATTTCAGGGCAAACATTAACAATTTATTTCTGCTTTTTATAATTTTAAAGTTTCTTACTACTTTAAGCATCAAGTACTTGTCTCACCGTTTCCAGCAGGAGCCCTTTTGACAATGAAATGAAATGAAGTACCACCTCTCCTTGGTCAATGAGAAAGGCATGCAACTTACCTTGGGAAAGCACCCAGAAAGCAAGGAAGTGATTCTTTATACCCCACCCCACCCCCCCTCACAAAATCATTCCAATTAGACAGTCTCTAGTTCCAATAATTTAGTACTTTCTGTATAAGCAGTGCTTGTCTCAATCTGGTTTATGTTGCTGCCAAAGACAAGGGTGGCAGAGCAAACCTCCACTTACAGTCTGTATTATCCCCCTTACCCAGCTCAATCAAATGGATTTCAGTGCAATGAAGTTTACAACAAAGAATGTGACATTCCTCATACCAGATGCCTTTATAGGCTCCCTCAGTTTCTCTAAACAAGTGACACTTTCTGTTTTCTTATACCCAAATTCAGACTGTTTCCCATATCCTGCAAGAGAAAGCTAAAAGCTTCCTGTTGTCTCTCACCCTTCACACTTAGCTTCCCAATCTCTAAACAGCTTCCTTTAAAAAGCTCCCCATCTTAAATATGCATGGTACATGAAGATCACTTGATATGAAAAGCTATGAAGGGTGGCACAGATTGCAGCTACAGCATTCCTCATGCAAAGCAGTGTCACGTTGTCGAATACCACGGGTTCAAACGCAGTCTTATATGCGTGGTGGCTGTGAAACCCGGACATGAAGGCATCTCAGATTTTCATCCCAGTCCTCTCCTAGAGGAATAATGCTAGCAGCAACTTAACTGCAACTGCCCAACACAAGGAAAACTGTCTTTATAGATGTAAGCCCCTATGTTGTTTCCTTGGTCATACCTGAATTCACCAATTTATCCAAGAATATAGGATGGACTTTCTTCCTTCATGGGTACCACTGCCAAGTTGTCAATGACTTTTTGTTCAGCATCACATTCCTGTTTGCAACACTCACATGTGGCACCTCAGATAAAGCTGACTGTATTTGAAAGATTCTACTTTTAGATTTGGTTTGAGGCTTTTAAGTAGCGCTTCTCCTAAGACAGGTTGTAAGTGCTGAGGTTAGACTAATAAATTAAAGAGTCTTCAAAACACAAGAAGTAGTTTCACTGAACTCCAAGAGTGAATAATCTTCTAGGGAAACATTCATGAACAGCAAGTTAGACATTAATGGTAGTCATGCAACTCTTACTTGTACTAACAGACCATACTTCCCAACTGCAGGTAGCACATGGAAGAATAAAGGTCTTAAATTTTAAAGCAAGCACATACTCTATAATAATATCCACATTTAATGCTTATTAAAGGGGACAGGCTTTAAAAAATAGTCTTCAATAGCAATTCAAGTTGACAAAGTCAAAAACTCATGAGGTTCATACAATCAGACAGTAAATAAGCAGCTGCCCAAGTGTAGCTGTTTTTACAGCACCACAGATTTTCATATGTCAAGAGTGATTTGACTAAAGAAACAACGTGCAATGATTCTAGAAAGTTGGGAGAATGACTCATAGATTGCCAAATCACCAGTGTCAAGGACCAACCAAGGACCTTCCACAACAATCCTGAAAGGCTGGATAGGGCAGGAAATGCTCATTAAGAGGGGAGCTCCAGCAGCCAGCTGTCTTTGGTTAGTCAGTGCACAACCAGGGAGGGTGGAAGAGAGCATTCAACTTCACTACAAAACAGAATACACAGGACAAGAGGCTGAAAACACCTAGAGAAGGCTGAGATTAAATATTTTGACAGAAGCGATCTCTGAATCATTTTATAGATCTTTCAAATGTGTCTAAATGGAAAACAACAACCTTAACACTCAAACATCCACAAAAAGGAAAGCACCACCAAAAACCAACGCAGAGAAAGCCCTTGGTAAGAAACAACAAAGCACATTCCTTTTCAGTACAAGCTTGATAAAAGCGACTTAAGCAAGACCAAAGTATCTCTTTTCACAGTTGAAGAGCTCTTCTGCTAACAAGACTGAATTACTAAAATTACCTCTCACTGTTGCAGTCCCAACAGCACCTCTAGCTTCCTGTGTGGTTGAGTGGGCTTGGTGAAAGCAGTTCTCTTTTGCATTCAGAACATGCAATTTTAAGGAGAATGGTAGTTTCTGACCAGTTCCTTCCATAAACACTGATGCATAAGAGAAAAAACTGTCTTGCACATTCAAGTTTAATCCTTTTCTGAAATATTTATTTTGGAACATTTCATTGAACAGTAAATATTCAACCAAATTACATCTAAAAATAAAGTTATTAAGAATTCAGGAATTCTTCCTACTGTTATACCTAATCAATACAGATCCACAGTGACTTCTGTCATATGCTTTATTTGTCAAAGCACATGCCCACACCGACATTTGGACAGTGTCATTCAACAACCTGCCATACTTTTGGGAAGCACAGACCGGAGATATACATATTTAATGATTTGAGATGTTACTGAGATTGATAACGTACAGATTCAGTTGCATGCACATGATAAAAAGGAGCAGTAAGAACCTGAGTCAAGTCTTGAGCTATAACTGGAGAGTGTTCTTATTTCAGTCCAACTCTATGCAACTGAAGCTCCTCTAGTGGCCATTTTGCCTTAGCTGGGGCTGAACACTAATGATCACTTGATGAGGACAAAGACAAAAGGAAGCTTTCATTATTCGAATTTCACTTGTCCTCTAATGAAAGGCTGCTAAACTGATTATGCTTCCTGCAGTCAGGAGCACAAAGGCTATCTCCCTACTAGGAAGCTCAATGGCACAGTTAACTTAAACATGCCCAGGAAAGGGCTGCATTCCACTTAAAGTCTGACTTTTTAAACCAGGGTGGTTACAAGCAAATGGCTTGAGAACAATCCTGGTCCATGCCAGCTCTTGAATAGCATTTACCAGTCTCCAGGAGAGTACTTCTGCCCTAGGCCAAAGACTGCAACAGGAAATACTCTGCAAACAAAAAGCCCAAACACTGTATTCCAGCACTACCAGATGTCACTAAGTATCATGTAATTCACTAACACAGGTAGAGCTAGAGACGCCAGACTGAAGTTTTACTTAGTAAGTTCTTTTGATATTCACGTCACCCCAGTTTCCTGGAAACTTCAGCAGTCCAGCTCACCCTTATCTACCGCTGCAAATGAGCATACCACCAAGAAAGTCTCCCCGGCCCATGACTGTGAGAAACAGGGTTGTTTGCAAAGCTTTTTTAAAAAGAATATTATTTTTGCTAGTCTTAAAGTTTTTTATAAAGTCTCTCTGCTTTAGATTGTTCTTTTTATGCAAGCTGAGTATCCGGCACATCTGGTTTTGACAGGTTATCATTAGGAAGCTAGCAAAGACAACCAGCAACTCTCCACGTGTTCTCCTGTTCTCCTCAGTGGTTTTCCTCTATCCCTTCACAGCATAAGCCACCCATACACAACACCTTCAGCTAAAAGATAGGGCTATGTCCAACCCAGCTCCCTTTTCACTGACACTGATGAAATTCTTATATTTTACGAAGTTGTTTAAGAAACAGCTGGCAGTGCTCTCTTCACCAGTGATAGACGATTCCCTCATTCTTTATACAGCAGATGTTGTTTCATTAGCAGTATTTCTCAGCTATGAAAACTCTTGCTATCACTTTGCAAAGGAACCTCTGAGCTCCATCCTATTCAAGCCATAGTTAATGCTTCATTTTTGCCCCATGAAGGCAGCTAGCTACTATTTCCAGATGCAGGTGAACGAGGGTAAGGAAAGAACAGAAGACTTCAGACTGCAAGTTATAAAAAGCACTGAGGTCCCATGTCCAGCAAACAAGGCTGAAATGGGTTTATCTGTCCCCAAGCCGTTCAACATGTCCTTCTCTTTACTGATTTTACCCACACTAGACTCTTTTAGAGCAGCATTAGAGAACTCCCTGTTTTCCCACACCAAATCTGTCAAGTCGTGATGTGGTTCAAAAACACAGCCATTTGTTTCCCTTCCACTTCACAGATGACAGACTCTCACTATGCAGGTCAGAGAGTCAACGGAGTGGTCAGTGATGCTATGCACATTTAAAAGTACAATGTGAATATCTATCAAACATACCCAGCTGTCAGTGCACCCCTGAATGAAGAACACCATAATCTCAATTGGACTACGAAATGTTTTCTTTCCTTGACTTTGGAAAAGGAAAACCAAGAAGGAAGTTACAGGTGCCAACAGCAACTTTACTAAATTAGACCAAAGTAAAGAATATCATCTGCAGTGTCAGCTGATATACTAGCATGGGCAAACAAGGGAGAGTTTGGATTTCCCATTTCTTTGGGACCTTGAAGGCTTCCTCAGCAATGACACACTCACATGGCAACAGCCTTAAAGCAAAACATTATTGGAGAATTCTGAACTGTCTCCAACATTTTACTATTGTAAGAACGCATGAAAATTTGTGACACTTATGTTTCAAGGTCAACACCTGTAAACTTTCATAATTTAAGTGCTAGACTTGTCCATTACTATCTCGTCACCAACACACAAATTTCCTACAGAGGTCCTCATCTTCCTCGTGTATCACCACTCCTCCAGGAACAAGCGCAGTACAGAGAGGATTATCCTGTTAGTACATATGGACAGAAGCAATGAGGACATGGAGAGCGCAGCACAGCCGCGGGTAATTTTTCAGGGATACTGGTAATTGACTTCACTGAGCACTTAAGCATTTGGCACATCTTAAAAAACACCTATTAAGCCACTATAATTTTTCTATTAAAAGGATTCAACACAGAGAACAGCAGGTGCTCTTTAAATTGAGGTTTACTCCGTGCTTGTGAATGGATTGTTTCACAGGGACTTGAGGACTCAAGTGTGGCAGTACTACTGACCTGTGCTGCTTCACCTGAGTTCATGGAACTGTCCCAATCTTGACCTAGAAGTACCTTTAAGACAAGAGATTTCCTACTTATTTAATATTCGGATTTTCAGTTTGGAAACTTAGAATCATAGAATCCTAGAGTGGTTTGGACTGGAAGGGACCTTAAAGCTCACCCAGTTCCAAACCCCTGCCACCTTCCACTAGACCAGGTTGCTTCAAGCCCCATCCAACCCAGCCTTGAACATTGCCAGGGATGGGGCACCCACAGCTTCTCTGAGCAAGCTGTGCCAGGGCCTCAACACCCTCACAGGGAAGAACTTCCTCACATCTCATCTAAATCTCCCCTCTGTCAGTTTAAGGCCCTTCCCCCTTGTCCTGTCCCTTCCTGCCCTTGTCAAAAGCCCCTCTCCAGCTTTCTTGTTGGCCCCTTTAGGCACTGGAAGCTGCTCTGAGGCCTTCCCGGAGCCTTCTCTTCTCCAGATTGAAGAAGTCCAGCTCTTTCAGCCTGTCTCCAGAGGGGAGGTGCTCCAGCCCCCAGAGCATCTGCTTGGCCTCCTCTGGACTCACTCCAACAGCTCCAAATCCTTCTTATGTTGGGGCTCCAGAGCTGGATGCATGACTGCAGGGAGGGGTCTCACCAGGGCACAGGGATGAATTCTGTCCTTGACTTGCTATGAATGTGAATGACTGAATGCCACAGAATGGCAGAAAGGAGCAAGAGTGAAGCAGGGGAACCAGAGGAATAAACAAAACAGACCAGTACATAATGTTGCTACTTAAGTGCTAGAAATCAGCATGCTTTCCTACTTGCTTTTTGTGGAATCCACTCCTGAACACAGATGCTGCTTTACAGGAAATTCTATCTTCCTTCACCTGGTATCTATTCCCTTTGCACACATGAGCTTCACAGATTCGTTTCCAGTGTCTTGTGTCTCTTACCGAAATTGGAGACAGGGTTGAGCAGAATGGCTCTAAAGGGTATGAACAACAGGACTGGTGTCAGAACAGTCAGATAAGACCTAATTAGAAATACCTAACACTCCTCATTAGTCACAGGTGAACAAAAGCATTCCAAGGGTAAGTCAGAGGCATGCTACTTGTTAAAACAGATGAAAAAAGGAAAACATTTCCTCTATGTGCAAGAATACCTATAATTCAAAAGGGTAGATGTAAATGATAATTCCCCTTGTCTCCAACACTTAAGTTTAGCCCATGCCAAAATGCGATAGATTATAAACATGACACAACATTATGTTGCTTTTACATTTTCCATATCAATTTCAGTACTGTTGTTTAGCCAATGATGGAATCACACACTGGTTTGGGTTGGAAGGGACCTTAAAGACCATCCAGTTCCAACCCCCTGCTATGGGCAGGAACACCTTCCACTAGACCAGGTTGTTCCAAGCCCCATCCAACCTGGCCTTGAACACTGACAAGGATAGGGCAGCCACAGCTTCTCTGGGCAACCTGTGCCAGGGCCTCACCACCCTCACAGGGAAGAGCTTCTTCCTAATACGCATCAAAGATGCATTACCATCTCTGATTAGACAGAGGCAATGCAACTTTTTAATTTTTTTTACTCATGCCAGACAGCAAACTTAACACAACAAGGAACACATTTAAAATAAATAAAATCAGTCATCTTTATTTTCCACTGCATAAAGCTAGCACGTTTAGAGTCTCTGCTTCACCAACAGATTTCCCTCTGCATCCTCAAGAACCAAAACATTAACATGGATCAGAAGGAGGAAGGCAAGATAAGCACTTAAACCCAGTGCACAGATGCACGGTCATTGCTACTGAAGTATGAGGAATCAAGTGAGCTTTCCTAGTTGCTTTTCTGGAATCCACTACTACTAAACCAGCTGCTGCTTTGCACATCTGTAGGACAATCTTCACCCATTCCCGCAGTGGAGAGGGCCAGCTGAGAGGAAGCAATGCTCATTCTGTGACAGCACAACTGCAGAGACAGATGACCTTTCTGAGTACAAGGTTAAAACTGTTCAGGGCTTAAGTGACCCACTATATTTGCCAGCTGAGTATTTCCAATCTCGCTATTTTTAAGTCTGAATTGCACAATGAAGAATTACAGATCCTCACTGTAGTTCTATAGCATGTGAAAACATACATCACTCACCTTTAAGGAGAGCAGTAAAACAACACTTGCAGGGGTTTTTTGTTCTTGGGTCAGGGTATTTTTCCCCTCTTCTTCAGACCCCAAAGCCTTTCCAGGAGTTACAGCTATTCAATAGCACAGAGACAATGTATTTTACCTAGTATAAAAATATTTGGAGAGACATCAATTTGAAAGATGGACCACTTGGTGCATAAAAGAAATGGCTGGATGGCCACATGCAAAGAGTTGTGGTCAATGGCTCAATGTCCAGTTGGAAAACAGTAACAAGTAGTGGGCAGAGAAGAGATTCAGAGCAGCCCTGCAGAGGACTTGGGGGTGTTGCTCAGCAAGAAACTGAATATGAGCCAGCAGTGTGCACTCGCAGCCCAGAAAGCCAACTGTATCCTGGGCTGCATCAAGAGGAGCATGACCAGCAGGTCGAAGGAGGTGATTCTCTAACTCCGCTCTCGTGAGACCTCACTTGGGAGTATTGTGTGCAGTTCTGGTGTCCTCAACATAAAAAGGACATGGAACTGTTGGAACAATTCCAGAGGAGGGCCACGAGGATGATCAGGGGGCTGGAGCACCTCCCGTATGAAGACAGGCTGAGAAAGTTGGGGCTGTTCAGCCTGGAGAAGAGAAGGCTGCGTGGAGACCTCATAGCAGCCTTCCAGTATCTGAAGGGGGCCTATAAGGATGCTGTGGAGAGACTCTCCATTAGGGACTGTAGTGACAGGACAAAGGGTAACGGGTTAAAACTTAAACAGGGGAAGTTTAGATTAGAGGAAGTCCTTTACTGAGGGTGGTGAGGCACTGGAATGGGTTGCCCAAGGGAGCTGTGAACGCTCCATCCCTGGCAGCGTTCAAGGGTGGGATGGACAGAGCCTTGGAAGACATGGTTTAGTGCAGTGTCCCTGACCATGGCAGGGGCATTGAGCCTAGATGATCTTAAGGTCCTTTCCAATCCTAACTATTCTATGATTCTATTTACTTCTAGACCTGAGGGCATCCTTCATCAGAAAAGTCAGTGGTACTCAAAACCATTACAGACACAATGCAAAGTGTTATAATCAATTAAACACAAGAGCATTCAGAACATGAGCAAACTCTTCACCACTCACAGAAGCAAGCGCTCAGGCATTAAGAGGGAATAGGGGAAGAACACAAACCTCCTATTATTTATCAAACAGCACCATTATTTAAGACTTCCAGTTAAAATCAGAACAACTAAGAGTGGATTTGTTCTGTAAGGTGTGTGAAAGTTATACCCATCCCTGATGAAAGAGAAGAAGGGGAGATAAAGGCCAGAACAGTGTAGCCAGATAGGGTTAAGATCATTAACATTTAGTTATTTCCCCTTTAGGTTGTGGATCACATATCCAAAGTATCAAGTGGCCCATCTTACCCAAGCTTTGGGGGTTTTCCATAACTCTTAATGCTTTGAGGTGGTGTGGGGAAAAAAAAAAAAAAAAAAAAAAAAAAAAAAGAGTCCTGCCACAAAGGAAATACTGGGCTCTCCAAGAGCAGTCCTTGGGACTGAGACAGGGAAACACACCTTTTCCAAATCGACCCTTTTTGGTTAGTTGGTTTTCCGTTTTTACAGATGGGTTGAAAAAACAAGCAGTCAGAATAAGACTTAATGCCAGTTTGCAAATAGATTAAACGTGTTTTGAGCTGGAACATGTTCACATAATCTCTATCAAAACTATGACTTTTATGGTTTTTAAAACACAGTGGTACTCCTTAGCAAAATCAAGACAAAAGTGACTGGCCTGGAAATTACCTGATAAATCCTTCAGATGTTTATTTAAAATTTCAGAAGGGTAATTAAGGCTTCTAAAGAAAAAAAAAAGAAAAGAAAAAGAAAACAAAACTGTAACAAAAAACAACACTCATTCCCCATTATGCAACCACCTCCAAAAACAGATCTGTTCAACTCGGCGTGAAAAAGCAGGATGGAGTGTTAGGACCCAACAACAGATGATGACAGGTTACAACAAGGTGCAGACAGCTGTGTTAAACCAGAACAGATGAACAAATTGTTTCAAGATCTGAAACATGATACACATAACGGTGTATTTGACACAGACAAGCTCAAAAATAACACCCTGCAGAAGATGGCTGCAGAGCAGACCACCATGGTGCAAGACCAGTAATCCAACATCCACTCTGCCCTGCACTAAGACACTACAATGCATTGTTAAAAAAAAACTTTAATTTACTAAAAAGAAAAAATAAAAATAATCTATCAGTAGTTATGGTCATACCAAACCCAGCCAGAAGTGTGGAGCATGAAAGACTCATGATCTTTTATTTGCAATTGCTATTCAATCACAGTAAATAGTGAGATGGAGAACTGCAGGGGAGGAAAAAGTGAGAAACTCAGCATCTTCTATTCCTTCCCCTATTTTATTTTAGTGAAGGCAGAGGAGCAGTATTAGTTTGTGCTGTCACAACAGTGATACCCTAAACAAAGGAAGCCTGGTGGAACCGTTTGCTCATTACTCAGATTCTGTGCTTATCAAAGGAAGCAGTACCTGCTCTGAACATGCAGTAATATCAGCTTGTGTTGGAAGGGACCTTAAAGCTTATCTCATTCCAATCCTCCTTCCACTAGACCAGGCTGCTCCAAACCCTGTCCAACCTGCCTTGAACACTGCCAGGGATGGGGCAGCCACAGCTTCTCTGGGCTACCTGTGCCAGGGCCTCACCACCCTCACAAAGAAGAGCTTCTTCTTCAGATCTCACCTAAATTTCTCCTCTGACAATTTAAAGCTATTCCCCCTTGTCCTGTCCCTACCTGCCCTTGTCAAAAGCCCCTCTCCAGCTTTCCTGTGGCCCCTTTAGGGAATGGAAGCTGCTCTAAGGTCTTCACAGAGTTTTCTCCAGTCTGAACAAGCCCAGCTCTCTCAGCCTGTCTCCATAGCAGAGGTGCTCCAGCCCTCCTCTGGACTCACTCCAACAGCTCCACATTCTTATTATGTAGGGGCCTCAGAGCTGGACACAGGACTGCAGAGGGGGGTCTCACCAAAGCAGAGTAGAGAGGAAGAATCCCTTCCCTCGACTTGCTGTCATGCTGCTGTGATGCAGCCCATGATACAGTTGGCTGTCTGGGCTAAAAATAATTTTCCCATCCTGCTTTTAGTCTGAACTTAAAACTTATGAGCTCAGACTCATTGTGGGGGGGAGGGGGTGGAGGTGAAAAAAAAAAAATCTGTTGATATGGCCATCCACAGGTTCACCTGTTTCCTGGCTGAGCCACAAAGTAAGGAGCTCTGCTATGGGCCACTACCAGGAGTGCACCAACCGGTCTGCCATCAGTGGTCACTCTACTTACTAGCTCCTGCTTAAACACACAAGCCTGGCTTCTGTAGAAGTTACTTATGAACTGGGCTTATCTGCATTTTGGAGTTGGGTTTTCTGATGAATTTTAAGCTCACTGGCAAGATCCAACAAATCTGTTTCATTGTCTGCAGGTGTGTGAACTGCAACTCTGCACGTACAAGCTCTACTCCCAAAAACCATGTTCACCACTAATGAAGTGTAACCAGGAGGTAGGAATATGGTGAAACTGGCCTGTGCAAAACATCTGACAGCTACTCACAAAACATAGAACTGTATGAAGAACTCTGCTCCTCTGCCACCGACGGTCTGGGGATTCCTAAATCAACAACATCTAGGTGAAACGCAGTCACTCCTGCTCCTAAATTCTCTCCTCTGAATCCTGCATTCGGATTTAGACGCTGTTATGACTAAAATTACTAACTAAATTTTCCATAATTAAGACAGATTCCAAACAAAGGAAGACAAGTATAACACAGTCTCACATGCAATTCTATTTCTACAGTTCTCAGCATTTTATTAATTGAGGAAAATATGATATCTACATTTGAGTTGCAGCAGACTCCAAACATTCTGGCTCCCCCTAAACAGAGATACTGCATTTTAAACTGGAACCAGCATGTGAGTCTCAATGCATCCAAGGACAAAAAATCACCGTATCAGTGTGAGAAACTGAAAGAACAAAAACAACAAGTGTTACAACTTCTAAGGTTTAAAGCTGACTTAGAATGCCTCAAACTCACTTTGTCCCTCGCACATCACCGAATTCTAACTCGGCAAGTAAGCCAGAGACAACTGTCAGCTCCCACAAGAATCACAGAAGCTTGAATAGCTGGGGTTTGTTCTTATGCAGGAAGTTTTTCCAATCAGCTGCTTATTTCAAAGCAATAGTTTTACAATTTTTAAATTGGAAATGGGTAGAAAGCACGTGACATTTCACTATGAACCACTTCTGGCAGATTGCACTATTAAACAAAATCCTATTGTTTCCAGAATTTTTTCTGAAAGTCAGTGATCTCATACCCAAACTCTGTTCATGCACACAGCAATGTGATGTGGGGAGAGGGGACAAGGTCCTCCTCTCAACAGTTTCATTGCCAAAGTCCAGAGAGCTTTGGCCATGGCAGCACAAATACACTGACAGCCAATACTTTGCAGTGAATGCACCAGGGTTTGCCCCGAGCTACAGAGTGGCTACAGGAGTCACTCAGCGTCTTTGCTGTGTAAGTCTGCAACAAAGTTCATCTAAAGGGAACATCAGATAAAGGCTCTAACCCAGTGAAGAGAGATGCCTTCATTTCTTACTCAGGCCACACATTAATGCACTGCAAAATACAGCTGGGTGAATTTAATACAGAAGGCACATTGATTCACTGCACTAAGCTTTAAAAAAATAACTTAAAGCTATGAAGCTGGGGATCACTGTTCCAGCATTTTTAATTTAAATCTTTCATACAGACCTTAAAGTCACAGAATAGTTTGGGTTGGAAGAAAACTTAAAACTCATTCAGTTCTAACCCCCTGCCATGGGCAGGGACACCTTCCACTAGACCAGGTTGCTCCAAGCCCCGTCCAACCTGGCCTTGAACACTGCCAGGGATGGGGCAGCCACAGCTTCCCTGGGCAACCTGTGACAGGGCCTCACCACCCTCACAGGGAAGAACTTCTTCTTCAGATCTCGTCTATATCTCCCCTCTGCCAGCTTAAAGCCATTCCCCCTTGTCCTATCACTACTACATGCCAAATAAATGGGACTGCCAGAAAAATAACTACAGCAGATTCCCAAGAAGCAGTTCATGCTTAACACACCTTGAAGATTAGCTCTTGTTTGTAAACTGAAGTGCAAAGTTCTACAGACAGCATCTCCTACCTGCTGTGTACCACGGCTGCAGCCAAGCGCACCCTCAGCTCCCCACAGCGCGACCAAACAGATTACCCAGTGGTCAGGCGATGTAGCATACTTTTGTTTCAGCAAATAGTTAGAGCATTGCACAGTGACCAGTCGGTCACTAGGATGAGATCATTCCCAACAGCAAACTTTATCAAAAAGCTTTTTGTTACATGCTGTTGTATTTCAGAAAGTTAGCTTCATTTTAAGATTCATTAGTAAAGACTGTTTATAGAAGGGTTCACTTTATTACTCAGAAAATATTCACTCCCCCATTTTGTCTTCCTCCTTCATTTCTACCTCTTTAGAATGCTTGCAAGACATTTTTCTTATCCAAATTATTACAAACCTAAGGGGATGACTTCTGACAAGTATCAGAGGGGTTCAGGAGGGACTTTTCAGGGTTTAATCTTAATCTTTGAAAGAAGAAATACTTTGATTCTACAACATCATTTCAGTCAGGCTTTGCATCTTTGCTCTTTTTCCTAAAGCGATTATATAATATTCTGAACCGCCCACACCTTGTCTCAGGTTGAAGAAAAAAAAAAAAAAAATAAAGGAATGCACCAGTATGTAAGGAGAAGGTTGCTACTGCTCAAAACATCCTTGCTGGAGAATGAGCAGGGAAAACTAAAAATAGTGGCCATTGTACCATTCCCCTCCAATAAAATCCAAGAACCATTCTTGGGCTCACAAAGTTCAGCTCAGCAGAGTTAGACACACACTTTCAAGGTGTCAGTTCAACAAAGATTATGTAGCCTGCTCCAGTGCCCAATAGGCTCCAGACAGCCAAGTCCTCCACTGAAAGCTTCATTCAGCATTTGAAGTTCTGATTCGTACCTGTGCAAGGGCACCAGCAACTGATTCAGCCTAATACCCAGTGTATTCTAAATCCAGAAGTTCAGCATCTTCACATGGGCCTTCAAAGAAGCTGATCCAAAGCATCTGGTGTGTCCCCGTTTTAAGTGAAGTGGGCTCCACACCTTGGGAGCTGGAGAGCCTGGTTCTACCTCCCCCTCAGCCTCAAGGCATTCAAACCCAACTACCCCTCTCTTGGAATGCACACTACCAATCAAACATTTGTCACAGATATTTCATGCACAGGGCACAACTTCTACATGTAAGGTAAGCCCAAATGTGGGAGTTACAAACCCAAGAGACCAGCAAGACCATGTCTGTCTATCCCTCTCCTAACCAAGCATTCTAGGTTTTGACTTCTGTTTCAGGAACTGCTTCTCCATTTCATACAAGATAAAACCAGAAATAATCCTAAAGATGTAAGCCAGAATACCCATCTCCTGACACCAGAGCATCCTATTCTCTCTGCTGTTACTGAGCATGCCATTTTTTGAACCTCCTTCCAGATCTATCCCATTATTTTATTCCAGTCAAGCAAGAATTCTCATCTTGGCCACAAGAAACAAAAGAAAACTGGATGCAGAATTCAGATTTGCCATTGTAAAGCACACAGCTGAAACAAATAAAAATGCAGTGGCGTTTACTAATGGCTAGATCATAGAAATTAAGAACAAAAACTAGAAGTCATGTCGGTTTTAGGAACCAAAAGGACCTTTGCTTACGTTCTATGAAACAATCAATTCTGCATATCCCTAGTGAGGCACAAGCTGTCTATTCTCACCTCACTCTTCAGGAGGGAACACAGACGCTTCAGAAAGTTTCACCCTGTGGATGGTTTGTTTCTTCTTTAATCCAAGCCTCTGCTGCCTGCAATTCATTTGCCCCCTCTGCGGCCTTTCAGCTTGAGCTACACAGAATGAATGAGTCAATTAATTAACTCGGAGTTTACATGAAGCAAACGTGAAAGCGAGAGACTGCCTTTAATCAGATCAGTCGGTGAGCATCAACATACTTGACTTTTCTTTAACTGAATTAGTACACTAACATAAGTAAAAACTAGCAAAGAAAGTATCATTCACAGGCAATCCTCAGACTAAAGAAACATAAGATTTGAGTCAGTTCCATAAAATATAATTTACATCCATGTTTAGTGGATGAAAATGGTCTCCTCAGTATACAACACCCTTTCCATATTATGCTTCTGCAATGAGTAATACAAAACATTTCATCTAGAACTTGTGTCCCCTGTACTTAGAAAGATCGAAAGACAAACTCTCAGAAGAGATAATCAGGGACATGGAAGCAATTAGTGTGACCTGCAAGCTGCAACTGTGAGGACAAAGGTAACAGTGGTGACCAAAAATTATCTTTTTTCTTTATTTGGAGATACTGAGACTTTTAAGCCAGGTTATTTCCTTGACACCACCAGCACTTCCCTATTTACAGATTATTTACATTCTATGAAGGACAGGCATTTTTTGCTGCAGCAGGTCAGCTCTGGTAGTGCAGCTGAAGAGGCTCTGAAACACCTAAGCACCCCACAGGATCACACACACTTCAGGCATACACAGGCTGCAGCACAAACGCTACTGCTCAGCACTGAAGGGTCCAGCACATGTAGTTAAAAGGAGACAACCCACACTTAACCCTCACCTGAGCATGGAGGGTGAGAAGAGGAACACAGGATAAAATGGAAAACATGCTGCTGCACAAATCCACAGAGATAAACCTTTTGCCCAATCTCTTGTAGTTCTTACATTTGGTTTTGGTTTCATATGCTGTGAAAGTGGAGAGAATAATTCTCTCTTGCTGAGTTACAAAAATATATCAAACTAATTAATAGTGACTTACTTCAATCCACTCCTCTGCTGTTTATGTGAAATTATTTGCTTCCATTTCCTATCCAATACATTCAAATTTATTCCTCTGATCTAGCATTTTCCCCTACCCCCAATCACAACAAAACCAACTTCAGGCTTGAATTTAAAGCATTAACAGGACTGCTGAAAGAATACTTTTTTAAAAAGTCCAGTATCAGTAAATGGGAAGTGCAGCTGTTGGAGGGGGGCTTTTTACAAGGGCAGGTAGGAATAGGACACAGGGAATAATGGCTATAAACTGACAGAGGGGAGATTGAGATGGGATCTGAGGAAGAAGTTCTTCCTGAGAGGAAGTGGTGGTGAGGCCCTGGCAGAGGTTGCCCAGGGAAGCTGTGGCTGCCCCATCCCTGGTAGTGTTCAAGGCCAGGTTGGACAGGGCTTGGAGCAACCTGGTCTGCTGGAAGGTGTCCCTGCCTATGGCAGGGGGTTGGAATGAAATGAGCAAACAAATCTGTGTTTACACTTTATTCCTCCATTTACAAATTGTGAGGTTTCTTTTACGTAATGCTATGACTGTTCAGAAAAATGTGTCAATTTACAGTTCTACAATTAGGTAGTCTAATGCATTCCAACTCAGAGCAGCTATTTTCATGTACTCATTGTGTTACCCCTCACATTTGAAAAATCAGTTCAGCACAATGTTTAATTATTATAACAGAATTGAAAAACTCCCATTGAAATTCTGATGAGATGTTAAGAATATGTAACCATCGGTCTTGATTCCCTCCCCTCTCCTCAGGCATTCAATAAATTGACTTCTCTTCAATTAAAACAAAATGAGCAAAAGTGAAATTACTGAATGCCACAAATACCTACTGCAAATAAATATATAAAAAGAACAAATATATTTTTATTCCACACAGATTTTAACAGCAGGTTTTGCACTATATAATTTCCTGTTCAGCTCACGTTCAACCATTCGATTACATCAGCACCTCAAAATTACATTAGGGGTGAGGCTTGCCAGAGAATTTCATTTGGGAAACATAACAGGCACAGTCAGCATATTTGGCTGCTGAAAAATAAGGCTACAGATAAATTACATACTAGAGAAAATAAACATACCCCAGACTCAAAGGAAGAAAAATTTTGACCAGTCTTGGGCATATCCAGTGATTCTACAGGCATACTACAGACAAAAAGCAATTGAGGGTCCTTCCAGAAACAAACCTGCAGCCACTACCACACCATGTCTTGTTCCACAGGATCTTGCCTTGTCTGTGGGATCCCAGGCAAACATGGGAATCTCAGCTTAGCATTATACAGTTAGCAATAATGATGATCAACACGCATTTAGGTCCTATCAGCACAGGATAGAGAGCATTGTTCCCATTAAGATAGGCGAACAGCTCCACCAGGAACATCTCTCAGACAGCCTGTGTTCCTCCCACTCCCACATGCAATTTCTTTAATAGAAAGCTGACAAAGAAAAGGGGTTTATAAGACAAACAGAGGGATGATCTTACCTGATAAATCTAGAATGGCATAATCTACAAGTCCAAGCTTTAAAAACTGTGATTTCCAAAGTGGATTCCACACATGAACTTACTACACCTACAGAAATTGGTATTTCCTTTTACCCTTCTCTGCAGGAAGAGCACTAACTGATGCCAGAAGTATACATCCATTCCAGAGTACCCCACGTCCTGGAGCTTACCAGCATACTTGAGGTCTGCCAAAAATCTAGATATGCTGACCTCAGAATGTACCCACAAGAGCTACAAATGCGTTACCTAGAGTACAACATTGTTTTTTCATAGATACAATGCCAATGAAGCTATAAGCCAAGAGAAGCAAATTACCCTGTTTATTTTACTGAAGATGACACTTTAAAAGTATCAGCACTATCTCAAAGCTCAATCATTCAGCACAGGTTACTAAGCAGGAGAAAAGCAAACAGAACTAAGGACTAAGTTAATGTTAGTCTCTTCTCCACCCTCCCACCTGTGTTCCTTCACTGAGGAAAAGAGACACAAACTGGTACAAAACACGTAAATAGCATAAGAGAAAAAAAAAAAAAAAATCAAAACCACAATGAGCAAGGAGATAGAAAATTACTTCATTACACAACAAAATGTGAATATCTGGAGTTAATATCTTAAATTGTCTTTGAAGAGCCTTATACAAAAGAAACACAACCAATATTCCAATTTAAATCCAAAAAAACACAAACAATATTTTGTTTTAAATCCAAACGTACATCAGACATGCAAGCATGGCCACTCTCAGCATGGAGTGTATTTTGTATGCAGCCCTTAATTTGAATTCCTCCAAGAGCAAACCATGAAGGCTCAGCAAGTTTAGCAACCCCCTGCCAGAATCCAGCTGGCTTCCTAGTGAGTTTGTATCGATGCTTCTTAACAGTGCCTACTGAGTAAAGGCGATCTGCTTTAGAAGTGTCAATACTGCCCTCCCAGTAGCATTAAAAGCCAGGTTTGACTACCAACTACTATGTAATTCTTTGCAAGATTGCCACAGTGGTATGGGGGAGCAGAAACTGCAGGTTGGGGGAAAAGAGTTCCCTAGTCTGGCACTGGAGGCACACAAAACCACACACAAGTTAAAAACAAATCTATATTTACATCTTCAAATCAAAAAAAGCAAAAGCCAGCACAGCTCTTACAGATTCAATCTTCAAGACACACTGTGCTTAAGAACAGCACAGCAGCTTATTGAGGAGATCAGAAGTAGTTTGGAAAAAGTTAAATCTTTTAAGAGGAATCCTAGATGTGCATTGTATGACTCTGTTCTTAACGTAACCTCCCTTCTGCTGCTCTGAGCAGGTCAGTCCCCAACTTAATTCCTTAAATGTATTCCTATCACTTTCCAAAGAGAATTCAAGTTACTAGTATGCTCCTGAGCTTACTTCCTATTCTCCCATCTAACAGTCAGTTACCAAATAACTTTTCCATTCTCCTCATGTCACTTCTGAACCATTTCCTACTCTCATTATGTAACCATGGACCTCTATTTTAAAGGAGAAACTCATTTTATCACAGGAAGTCAGTCCCCCAAGGGAAAAACATCACATCTCCAGTATGTTTAAATAAGACACGGCATCAGCTGATGCCAGCCAGCATTAGGATTTTTAGGAGCACTGTATTAAATTACATCTCCAGTCAACCCTCAAACAGCCTTTCTTAACGGTCTTTGGAGTGCACAAAAAAAAAAAAAAAAACAACACACCCTACCTTCAATACATTCAGATGGCCTACACAAGATTTAGTAGGCAAGAAACACAAATACAGGAGGAAAACGGCAGCACAGGTCAGATGCAAGTTTTGCCAATACAGATGCAGGTAATAGAGAAATGGAGAGGAGCACAGCAGTAGTAGGGTCTCAGAGTAGAACCTGTAGCACAAACACAGCCCATGGTAATTAATTAAAAAAAAAAAATATCAAAACTTTAGAACTGAAGATGTTCGTCAAAGGTATAAGGAGATTTAAGGTACAATGGGGCTATCTGCTGTGAACTGACAAATTCACCTTGTTTAGTGAATGATGACCATTTACTAACTCACGATTACCTGAACATGATTCTAGGACATTCAGCCAGCAGAGAGGAGCACACATTAACTTCACACTAGATTAAAATGGGAAAATCCTACTGAACTTACAGATTTAGATTAGATAGAGGAAGTTTTTCACTACTTAGGTGTTGAGGCCCTGGCACAGGTTGCCCAGAGAAGCTGTGGCTGCCCCATCCCTGACAATGTTCAAGGCCAGGCTGGACAGGGCTTGGAGCAACCTGGTCTAGTGGAAGGTGCCCTGCCCATGGCAGGGGGCTGGAACTGGATGAGCTTCAAGATCCCTTCTAACCCAAACCATTCTGTGATTCTATGATCCAGTACTGGATGCAGAGGAACCAGCAAGAGTTGCCTTTAGAGAGAAGTGCAGAAGGATGTGGCCATAGGGTAAGTCTGCCAGCAATCCCAGCAATTACCAGTAATTTGGCAAGTTAAAAATCTTAGCTGGAGAAAATGAAGCTTGAAATTGCAGGGAGTTTCTTTACATTCCCAAACTCTTTACAAATCATATTTATGCATTCTAGGAAAGGGAACTCTCATAAAAGCTGCCAGCAAAGGGACACAACACATCAAAATAACATACAAAGCCACGAGTTACAGAGTTGTAGTTTTAAGAACAGGACAACTGCTACTGATGCAACAAAAGAATAGCTGACCAATTTTTTTTTAACACCATTAACATGAACAGGTCTCAAAGAAATGCACAGCTTATTCGATAAATTTGGTTTCTGGCAACCAGCCAATGCCACACAACACTTTTCTATACTCATATGTAGAATTATCATTCCTAGTAAAACCGTAATTACTTTTAAGGGAAATAAAAGTCTAAAAATGCTAGTTTGAGGCAAATTATAGGATCTCTTCCTTAAAAGTGAACCCCCAAGCCGAAGACAGTTTGGACCAAGAGCAAATAAGCTAGCATTACCTCAAACCAGTACTAATGCATCTATACATCCCTACAAATCCAGTCAGTCATTCACCAATTGCACCAATGCAAGCTACTAAGAGGGTCACTCCAGGATAAATATGTAATCTCCAATGTGACACTTGATCCTATTGCCCTACGTGCTCTGCCCAAATCCCAACTAAAAAAAAAAAAAAAAAGTACATTTTACCTAAAAGACAAGTAAGACAAGTTATGGGGACAAAAAAAAAAAATCCACTCCTCAGAACACAAGATGGATCCACCCTTTAATTCCCATGTTGTAAATGCTTAAATAAGTTAAAACACAGTCTAAGAAAAAAATATATACGCTTTAAGCATAAAGAGATCCTGAAAAAACCAACATCACAGATTACACACATTTAAGCTTCTTCTGTAAATGCAAATTTGTTACATCAAACATAGCTTGAGCCACCCCCAGCATCCTACAGAGCTCCTGCCATCATGGTGTCACAATAGTAGCACCAAATATATACACCAGGTGACAAGCGTTACAGCATGTCATCCCAAAAGCAGTCTGTGCAAGATTTAAACCCTAACAGTGATTGCTAGTTTTAGAGACATCACAATGACAATGTCCCGCCATTCTGTCCAACTCTGCTGGTGTACGTGGCACCAACTTACATGCCAAAAGCTGCATTCTGTAAGCCTCAGCCAGAATGCAGCCACTGAAAGCACAGGTATCACTTGCTGACATGACCAAACATTTCCTCCAGAATCTCAGATCATTTTAAAGGTTTCCTTTTACATCCCACCTTTCGTTCCAGAGGTTTCTCTCCAACTTTTCAGGGAGAGAAGAAAACATTAGCATATATGATGTTATAATCAAAGGAATACTACAGGTCATAACATAAATTAAGTTACCACTGTATAACTAGATCACTTTAAAATCCACAGTTCCTGCTATTTAAGGAGTCTAAATCATCTAGCTATTAACATCTAGAACCCTTTTCCTAATTGCTTTGATTCATGACCAAAAAGAGAAATTATTTGCTCCCACCAAAAGCTCAAAAGGAAGGAAGAGCTAGTGACTCAGTTCTTTGTCTCATTCTTTGCCTCCCATGTCTGCAGAGCCTAATTTGAAGGCTCTGCTGGAGCTGGCTTATGGATTTTTGTTTTTGCTTTTCCAGAGTTGTAAAGTTTCAGTTACTTCAACTATTACT
This sequence comes from Pezoporus wallicus, assembly GCF_028554395.1. Lineage (NCBI taxonomy): Eukaryota > Metazoa > Chordata > Aves > Psittaciformes > Psittacidae > Pezoporus > Pezoporus wallicus. Next base: position 365,279 of record NW_026637044.1, on the reverse strand, counting down.
AATTAGTTAACTATGGACAGCAGAAAAACTGTTCCAAGATTCTTTAAAGACCAATGCAGCTAAGCATGGGAGCATCTTTAAAAAGAGCATTACATTTAGTAAACTGCAATTGAAAAACAGCCTTTAGAGAGTCAGAGAAGCTGAATACTCAAGGTTAAACATAAAAAACAAGAGACCATGAGAGGGGTAACAGGAAAATACCCAGTCAGCAACAACAAAAAGAAAAGTTCAGTGTTCCTCTGTCTGGTGTGAGCATCATTTCAGTCCAACAGAAAGAAACCTTAGTGTGGACAGTGATCAGGCTACAGGCAGGAATTTAGTGCTTCAAACCAGTATGAATAGTACTAACAATTACACTTTAAAATGCTTTCTGTAAGCTGCTGTTTGCAATAGGGCTTTCCTCAATATTTCCAACAGCATTTCAAACCTAACATCATTAATAATTTCACAGGACTACTCAAGTGTAGCTCAAGCCATACTTATCCACATGGAAACAGAGCACGTGAGAACTTCCTAAGCAGACATCAGAGAGACTTCTCAACCAGAAGCACCTTTAGTCTAACCCATGGGCAACAACTTTTTGCCACACAGCACACCTCTTCCTCTTACTGTGCCTAAAACCCAGTCAAATTTAAAATACTAATAGCTAGTTACTTATAAGATACATGGTACTTTCCACAGGGGATTAAAGGAAAACTGTCTGTAAAGCCCAATTTCTATATTCCCGTTAATGTCCTGGCATGCCAGTCAGTTTAAGCCTTTCCAATCAACAGTAAGTATGCACTGGGGCTGGATTTTCCACTTCCAAGCCTTAATGCTTCACACTGCTCTTACTCTGTCGTTGCCCTGACAGTGTTTTTCCACATTTTTCCCCAACAGAAAGCCAGTCTGATGTATGTTGGGCATCCCTTTCTCCAACTAGTTGTTGTTTCTACTTCCCTTTTACCAGGACTGATGCAGCTTTGTAAAAACAGTTCTAGAAATCCCACCAGATCACCGACCCATTTTACAGCACAGAGAGTTACACTGGTGTAACAAGAAAGAAGCATAACATGGAAGAAGGCTGGAACCACAAGCCAGTTTTGTTTTAGGAAAAAAAAAAAGCAAGCCACAATATGGAAACAAACTCCCAGCATCACACTCCTGGAAGGACAAATTGCTGGAGTATCTACAGCAAAGAGCTAGATCAGACATACCAGAGTGCAAGAAACAAGTGACAATTTGGGGGGGGAGCAGGAGGGGGAGGATAAGACCAAGTGAAAACATGTGCAAGTTTTTCTGCTCCTTTCAAAGGATTTTAAGCATTTCACAAACATTGTATTTACCATAATCCTCAGTTTGTGAGCTGAGGGCTCAAAACTTGGGGGGGGGGGATGTGTGTGAAACCAGGCATACTCAGAAAGCAGCACTTCCTGCAGCAGAGGGCCTTCACTAACAAGTAGGAATTGATCTCATATTCTAACATTTCAGGAGTCATAACTCAAGAGTATGTAAACATACTTTGAAATTCATCTCAAAAATGCTCCCATAGCTTTACTTTGTTTAGAGCAAGTGTCAACACCCTAAATTCAGCTGAAAAACAGCTTTTCAGGATGATGTAGCTCTAATGCAATTTTACAAAAGGAACAATGACTCACTCCCAGGCGGGAATCTGTTGGAAGTGTATGACATAATACTCAGAGAGAAGCTTGCTTTTTCAAAAAGATCTCGCTTTAATATGTACAGTATCTCCCCAACAAGTTTTAAAAAGGGAGATTTTTGCACAAAGGAAGTTACAAAATTACGTTTTTTTGTTTTGTTTTTTTTTTTTGCTTTTCTCACTTCTCGTCAAAATCCAAGCAGCTTATCTGCAAGCAGTTCCCTTAGCCTTAATACCAGCCTAAACCTGGTCATCTTCCCATGGAATCCACAGCTGACTTCCTCACCAACCCATTTTAGCCCCAGACATTTGATGCAAGGACAGCACCAATCCCATATGCCAACCAACATGAAGAGATCATCATCAAATGGGGATGGAGGCATTAAAATTAAAACATTAGCACACACTAGACAGGAAACATTAGCAAGCTATAAGCACTTGACTGACTAGCAAGACAAGCCTCCTTCATATTCAGCTGGATCCTGACAATCTTGCTGAGGATCCTCTAGCTGTGAAGGGCTGATTTTTAAAGTTTTTATGTTCAGACAGCAGCTGTACAGCTTATTGAAGAACCTGCTCACTATAGCAATAAAGGGCAGAATTATTTTATCCATTTAGAAGCCCAGTGACCATCCCTCGGGTTTGAGCCTACATTGTTCTCAGTATGTCTTATGCTCATACTTGCAAATACTCCAGATAAAAGGGGTGAAGTATAGGTGGAAAATGGGAGTGAGTGACACAGGCTAATCAGGATTTTAATCATGCTAATGGATGTGATTAACTGCATACTTCTCCTAGAAGCTTCCTGCAGCTACAGGAGTAGCTTGATAGCCAGAATGCAGCAGGAGTGAACTCATCCCATTTTAATCTCCAGCTACACCATGTGTGTCACGTCATCCAACAGGCAAGGATATACCTAATACTTAACCTTATTTTCCACCCACATATCAAATTGTCCACCATGCCAACACAATCATTTCGGGCAGGGTACAGAGACTCCAGATCTGTGTTTGTCTGTGCTAAAGTCTCTTTACAAAAAGCATTACCGCTCCCAAAGAGTGGAAATCCAACCTTTGCAAAGGAAAGCTAATACAGGGCCTATTGCATTACACAAACCTGCCTGAATAATTCAATTACAATGATTTCCCACCTTCTTCCCCCCCTCTTGTTTTGTTCAAATCACAGGGACATTGCTAGCTTTATCTCAAAGTTAGTATCTTGCTAATCCTTGGGGGAACTATTAATTCACCAGTTGCTGCTCTCTCAGAGGAAAACTGATAAGAGGCCAAGCAAGGATTAAAAGAGAACCAAGAAACAGACTTTTCTAATAGCAGGAATGTTGAGGGGGGGGGGGGGGGGAATAAATAAATAAAATAGACTCTTCACTCACTATTTCTAGGGGAGGACAAGTGCACAGCAACAGAATAAATAACCCAGCATCCTCCCCCCTTCCAGCAGGTACTTCAAGGGAAGAACATGTACTATGGAGTTTGAGTAGACTATCATTTACACAGACATCCATTTTTCATCTAGGTAGTAGACTTACACTTCCCATTAATACAGCATCTCCCCTATTTTCTAGGGCAACAACTGCAAACATTCTGCTATCCTGCACACCAACATTTACAAAATAAGGGCTTGTATGACAGCACACATAATTTAACAACTTATTCAGGGGAGTCCAGGCTAATTTTGTTCAGGAACAGATCTCCCCTTCAGCCCTATCAAACCCTTAGCACTATCCTGATATATTTTTTTAAAGAGTGCCAGAGCTTAAATACTCTGTACAAATACAAATGTTAAGCACCAGGCTAATGTGTGTCCATAATCCTCTGGGGTTAGAATTCCCAGTAATTTTAAATAACTTCAATCTTTTATTAAATCATAGAAAGGTTTGGGTTGGAAGGGACCTTAAGGTCCACCCTTTGTGAACCCCATGGCAGGGACACCTTACACCAGATAACGTTGCTCAAAGCCCTGTCCAACCTGACCTTGAACACTGCCAGGGATGGGGCATTTAATAATTTCTAACATAAGGCTTTATTAAGAAGTCTCCCCAAGAGTAAGACAGGGCACTTGTATGAGCCAGCCAGCCAACCCTTTCATTTTTATTGTCACCAAGCTCAAATGTGCATAACACCTACAGCAACTGCTTTCAGTGACCTTTTCTTCCCACAAGAAATTCTTTTACATGTGCAAAATACTAAGTCATGAAATTGGCTTCCTAGTTGTAGGAGGCTGGCAAAATTCACATGAGGGAAACATGGGTTTGCCGCTGCACAAGCCTCCCTGTATACATTATTCACATAGGCTGTACTTTGTTCAACACACCAGCTTTTACGCCACCTCCTCAAGAACTGGATCCAAAGTACATCTACTCTTTCTTCCGAGAGGTGAACTCTCTGCAGCAGATGCTGGCAGTGAAGATGGCTGAGGCTGAAGACTTGAGCTGTTCTGCCATCTGCTCTAACCACAGATCCCTGCATTTCTCTGATCTATGGTCAAGTATAATTGAATTTGCCTTCAAGAAAAAAACGGCACAAAGAAAAATCACTTCAATTGCTCTGTTAAGACGCAAGGAAGCCATATACACAGACATCTGACTAAGCAAAAGATTGATCTATTTTAGCTGGGACAGGAAGTGTAAACAAGAAACTACATGAAATAACTATCTGCCTTTCAGAGCAATATTAGCTTCTTCAGGTTTGCCTTTGAAACTCCAGAAGCACTTTCACAAAATATAATTTTGCCATCTATAATCAGACTGGCAACAACATGATGAGTAACATGCCTTGAACTCTTCGTTCTCAGAGGAGACTGGAATTTTATCTTTCAATCTATGTCTGGACTAGCCAAATTATTTGTCATTTTCTGGACCAAACCAAGGTATACTTATCCATTATTTGGCTTTTAAGTAATTATCACTTTCATTTGAATTGCAAGTAGCTCAAATCCATCTTGACAGACTTATACCCAGTCTGACCAGTGGTTTCCCTTAGTCATAATTTTTGACATACATCAGAATTTGGAAGTCTGCACATCAGCACTATGTACATAGAGACAAATGTACTTTGAGTAGGGAGTTATTAGCTGGAGGTATCAACAGTTTAGTAAGCAGGAGGTAAGTTTAACAACAGCATGCAAAAGAAAAAACAGTACTAGCAGTGATGGGTCTAAACTAGACCTGAACTCTTCCAAGAATTCAAATCTAATTTAATGGCTCAGATTCATTTATTTCCAGGGAAGCGGGGTAACCACTAAAATACTACAGAGGTTGGGACCTCAAATATAATTATAGCTCCATTCACTAAAATTAAGGCTGTGTCAGCCCTTTTACAAACACCAGAAAGAATACGTAATTCATTTGTTTAAACGGAGTATTCATCAGACTCCACAAAACAAGCTTAAGACTGGAAACCAAGTCATGGCCCACCCTCCACACAGCCTTACCTACTGACCCTTCAAAAACCCAAGATGTTTCTGTTTGTCTTGTGCTTATATTGTTGGAGTAGATGAACACGATGAAAAGACAGATGATAGAAAGAACACGATAAAAAGAACAGTTTAAGGAATAACTTGGTATTTAAAACCTAGACTTAAATGCTTAGTCTCTCTGAAAAGGAAACAAATGAGGCACTAAACACTAAAGCCAAATATGAATAAAGCTCTGAACTCTAAACCCAAGTACATCAGAATTAGTACTGTCATCTTTAAATGGCACTTACCGGTACTGTAAGGCACGGCTCACACAGAGACACCAGAATAAGTCCAAGATGGTTTCAGCAGTTTATGGGAGCCTGTTGTGTGATTATTCACCTCACGGTCTCTTCACTCTACTCTCTACACTGTCCACATCCAACTCATACTAAGCAGCGGGCAATAGGTAAAGCAAAGCATTTACTCACACCACCACGCTACTCATAACTTTCAAAGTTTCCCATGGACAAATTAGGCAACTTGTTAAAACAGATCTCCAGATATCCTGCAAGAGTGAGGTTGGGCAGTTCCCAGAGCAGAGCCGTGGTGCTCCACACTCCTCAGAAACGTCTTAAGGATCACTGGCCAGCAACACGTAAACTGACTGACAGAGTCATTACCTTTTAAGAAACAATCTGATAAAGTCAGATATTAAAAGCTTCAACAAGTATCCACTGGCATAAGTATACTACTAACAGGCTTCCCACTTGCTCTTTAAGGACAAGAGTAACATAATCCTCTCCTAATATCATCTGAGGACTCGGGGGGAACGAGGGGTGACCCACAAACTGTACTCATGGCAACATTGTGCTCTAGCTGAACTGCAGGGCTGTGATCTTCACACCACTAACACTTCTTTGTATTATCTGGTATTTCCCTGATGCCATTTCTGCAGAGACATATAATACAAATTTAATAATATCCACATCCTTCAGTTTTAGTCAACAATCACATTCACAAACAGATCAACTATTCTGCCTTCAAGCTTATTATTTGTCAGCAACCTGTAATTATTACCAAGGAAAACAAAAGACACAGGATATTGCGGCTGTTGCAATAGCAAGTCAGTTGAGCTCTTTTTAAAACTGAAAAAGAGCTCATCTCTCCTGATGAGAGAAAGGCAAAAGAGATAAAAATCAAAAATTAAAAAAAGAGCCCATGAATCCTGAAAAATGTACCCGAGGACAATAAGAAATTTCACCATTTCTCATATAGAAAAATAAACCAGCACAAAGAACTTCCAACAATTTTTACACAGAGGTCTGTCCAGCCAGTATCACTTTTATCATAATTGCATTGCTACAGTGAATATTTTTGAGTTCCAATTTATTTGTCTTTCTCAAGTAAAAGTTCATCAAGCTGCAACAGCACCTCATATATATAATACCAGTAAAACATCCATTAATAGGTGGGATAATGAAGCCTTAGCAAAGAGGAAAAAAACTTCACAGCTGTAAAACTCCAGCACAGTCCTATCAGTTCACAAAATGAAGCTACAGCCAAGTTGCATATAGAGCCCCGTGTAAAGAAGGTACAGAAGATACTGAGCAAGGTTTGCTATTCCACCAGCTAGAACACTGAGAGCGCACCAACATGGCTATTAGATTAGTCAAGAAGCCTTTCAGATGCTCTGCTGAAATTGTAAGCTGGGAAGATCATGGTTCATTGAAAACAGGGTGCCAGGTTTGTTTTGGGTTTGGTTTCTGTTGGCGTTTAAAAAAAAAAAAAAAAAAAAGAAAAAAGTTTGTTATATCCATGCTGGAATTAGCAGAAAAAAATAAGAGGAAAAAACAAGTAAGAGTTATCAAGAATCACGTAAAAAAACCCACAGAATAAAAAACAAACCCCAGCATCTAAATGCTGGTTCAGTACGCTCACAGATCATGCACTTAACACACCCCTCTAAGAGGAGCAGAGCTTGCAACGAAGCCTACCACCTACAGCAAGATACCCTTAGAAAGAGCTTTCAGTAGTAGTAAAGCATCTTCAGAACCAAAAACTTTATTTGTCTTGACTTTAAACTTATTAGCAGCAGTCTTAAATTGGTGCTCAGTACACGTTTAATACTTCTAACTGCTCTTTCTAAAAGAAGTTTGCTCATCTTGAAACCGGGCCCGCTCTATATAAATAGCTCCCTGTTTGACTCTGCCGGTGACGGGCAACGCGGCCGCGCAGGCCTCGCGGCCGCCGCATCCACTGCGCTCGCCACACCCATCGCACCAAGCGGCGGGCGAGCGGTAGCTCCGCTAAGAGTTATATCCCTTCTGTGCTCCCGAGTTATGGCACAAATATCCCTGATGCAACGCCACAGCCATCCTTATAAAGCAGGGAAGGAGAGCGGCCAACCAGGAGAACAGCGGGGAAACGGGGAAAACACGTTATAAGTTTCCAGAGGTCCCAACGAGATGTGCGTGTTCAAAGCGCTGCCCTCGACCAAAAAACACATTTCTGACTTTTCGGATGGGGGGGCGTGGGGGACGACTCAGCTCTATAGGAGTTCGCTCAGTCCAAAGCAAAACTGTGCGAGCAGCAGCCCTCCCATAATCACCTCAGCCTCTTCCCGCACTGCAACAAAGACACTCCCCGGCAGCTCCCGCTTCCTCCGGGATGACCCATGCGCAAACTTCGCCCGGCAGATGCTCTCCGGATGCTCCGGGACCCTCCTCCCGCCCGCCCTGCTGCTCCCCTGTCACCCACCGCGCCGCGGCCCTGCCGAGCCCGCTCCCGCGCCGCCGCTTGCTAATCGCTCAACCCGGCTCCCCGTGGCCCGGCTTCCTCCGCGCCCCTCACGAAGGGCTCTGGAGTGTCGCCGCCTCCTCCCCACTAGCAGCCCATTCGGCCCCCCTCGAGCCCCTCCCTGCCCCGCAGGCCGCCCGCGACCCCCACAAGGGCGAGGCCGGAGCCCCTGGGCCAGGCGGCTCCTCCATCCCCTCAGAGGGCGCCCCGCTCGGAGCGGGGTGTCCCCTCTCCCCGTCACCCCCCGCAGCTGGAGCCCCCCAGCCGCAGCCCTCCGGCGGCCCTTACCAGAGGCGCAGGGATACGCAGGGGGCTGCCGCCGGGACGCAGCCGCCTGGTGAGTGTCACTCTCCCCTGCGGGCCCAGGGGAAGAGGAGAACGAGGGAACAGAGCGGCCGCTGGCCTCACGCCGAACGCACTACCCTGCTAGCGCTGTGGGCGGGTTCTCGGCGGCTCCGCCAATAGCGTCGCGCCGCGCCCGCCGTCTGCCAATCCCTCTGAGCGCGGGCGGCGCAGGGCCGGGTGGGCGGCAGGCGGGAGTGAGGCGGTGCTGCAGTGACAGGGCAGCGGGGTAGGGTGCGGCGCGCCGCGGAGGGGCCATGGCGCTGGGTGGGGTGGGATGGGGCGGGCCGGGCCCGGAACCGGGACCGGGACGGTGGGAGTGGGCTGAGGAGGTGTGCGGAGTGGAGTGAGGGGAAAGGTCATGGTGGGGGGGGATGGGCGTGAGGGGAAGAGCCTGAGGGGGAGCAGAGAGGGGACGTGGCCGTGAGAAAGAGGCGGGGGGAGGAGTTTGGGCTGAGGGAGGTAGGGGTTGAGGAGCCATGGGGCTGTCAGGCACTGAGGAGGCCTGAGCTTGGCTGGGCGCTGGGAGGGTGTCTTTGCAGCAGTGCTTTGGAGTCGGTGCAGTCTGTGGGGGGTTGTAAGAGCAGGTCCCTTCCCCAGCCAGTGGGGAACAACCCCAGCACTAGCATTTGTACAGCACTGACACGCAGAGATGAGCAGCAAGCACCACATTTCAGTTCCTGGCAGCAAAAAGTTTGTCATCTCACTTTGGGGACCAAAATGGTTCTCACAGAGACAGAGGAGTTTGAGCATGGATGAGGGCAGATGAGATGAAGGAAACTCCATGAGTTGGGGAGGGTGAGGTGAGGCGGGAAAGGAGTGTGTTTGATGAGGGAGAGCATGTCCTGGGCTCATGTGCACGTACATAGTTGTAGAATTGAAGAATCATTTGGGTTGGATGGGACCTAGATCGCTGCCAAAGATCAAGGCAGAAGCAATACTCAAATAAAAGAGCACCAGTAAGAATTCTTGTTTGCATGTGTCTATATATATATATACCTGTACACACATCATATATCATATCGTATCATATCATAGAATGGTTTGGGTTGGAAGGGACCTTAAAGCTCGCCCTTCTCTCCCACATGTCAAATACGCCGCACAGCTCAGTGTCATGAGCACACTTGACGAGGGTGCTCAAATCCCACTGTCCATGTCGCTGATAAAGATGTTGAACAGCGCCAGTCCCAATACTGACCCCTGAGGAACACGGTTCATGCACTTGGACATCGAGCCATTAACCACAGCTTTCCAAGTGTGATCATCCAGCCAGCTCCCTGACCCCTGAGTGGTCCATCTGTCAAATCCATGTTCATCCATTTTAGAGACAAGGATGTCATGTGGGTCAGTGTCAAAGGCTTTGCACAAGTCCAGGTAGATAATGTCAGTCATTTTTCTGTTACTCACCTGTCACAGAAGGCCACCAAATTTGTCAGGCACAATTTGCCCTGAGTGAAGCCATGTAGTGCACATGGCTGAAACTCTTCCAGAAATGAGGTGAGATCATCCAGTATTGGTCCAGTGACAACAACCACTCACGAGGAATATTCAGTGTTGTTTTTCATGGTTTAAACCATTACAACTTTTCGTGTAAATTAATCCATGAGGGAGGAAGATCATCCCCTGTCTGTTGAAGAGCAAGGTCCTCCAAGTGCCCTCCTCTGACCGGAGGGAGCTACAAAATCTTGTGAAAATATGTGTCAGGTTGGCCAGCTAGATAAGAAAATCCAAGTGTGGTGACTAAATTAAAACAAAAATAGGTGTGTCTCTTATGTCTGGTCACTTCAGGGAGGAAACACCCTTTGTATCAGGCTGTAGAAGGGGGCACACCCCATCCATGTGGGTTTAAGGTTGCAGCTTCTGCCTGCCTCCATTCTCCCAAACTTGAGCGTATAGGTACGTTTCCAGGGCCAGAGTTTTTAAGGGGAAAGCAGCGGGGAAATCCCGTGTCCTGATGAAAGGCATATATATAACAACTGTTTGTACCATGTGCTATTTTTAAGCTCTAAGATAAAATAGCATCCTAATGGCTTTCTTTGGGAGGATCAGGCGACGGTTTGAATTTCAGGGCTGTCTCAGCCTACCCTGGGCTTCAGAGAGGATCATAGGCTTAGAGATCCTTCTCTGTTCTTAGTAAATCCAACTCTCTTCTCCTCTGGAGCCTTTCTGCTAAGTGCTCTCCAAAACAGGGTAGACCCTGGTTATACTGCAGGACAGTAATTCCTGTGTCTGTGTGTCGTGGTTTAAACCCAGTCAGGTAATTCGTTCGCTCACTTCCCCCCCTTTCTTGCCCTCCCCCTAATGATAAAGGAAATAACAAGGGAAGAGAATACAACACCTCAGCACCAGCTGACCGATAACTTGCCCCCCTCAGCCCGACCAGGCACCGACCGATACCTCCTCCAACCCTGCAGTCTCCCAGCCCTTCCGGCTAACTCCCAGTTACATCCTGGGCATGACGTGCTGTGGTATGGAATACCTCTTTGGTCAGTTTGGGTCAGGTGTCCTGTCTCTGCTTCCTCCTGGCTTCCCCTCCTCCCTGGCAGAGCATGAGGCTCACAAAGTCCTTGGCCAAACCAAAACATCGCTATCAGCTCTGTTCCCAGGCTGAAAGTCAAAACACAGCACTGCACCAGCTACCAAGAAGGAGAAAAATGACTGCTACTGCTGAACCCAGGACACTGTGAAGCAGACATACTAATTCAAAAAGGAGTGGGTTATATCAGCATCGTATTAGGGAGTAGGTCTGACCACCAGGCTGACCTGCTTTTGGCTTCAAAGTGAACTTCTGGTTGTTCACCAAAATGCCCAAAAGAAAAACATGGGAGTCCTAAGTCTAGCCTTTAATGCATAGTGGTTGCACAGGAGCAAACTGTTGGTGTTTTAAGGAGGCAGAAGTGTCCTCCAGACTTCACTCTGTCAAATGACAACTTTGATAATTCACCCTCATCCCAGCCAGGCATGCCTATCATAAACCAGAGCAGGGAGCAGCCCTTCAATGCGATAGGTGTGCCCATTATAAACTATATGTTGCAGCAGGCAGCTGTCCACCATAATCCAAACATCCATATTTCATTGCACACGAGGCTCCCTACTTAACAAAACCTGCATGTCAAAACCCTGGAAGGTGGGCTACCATCAGCCCAAAAGCTATGGGTTTTCCTTCCACTGAAAATAAAGTAAATCTGTTCCTACAGCATGTAGGATCACAGTCCAGGCAGCTGGCTCCCATTGCTGTTCTTCCACACACAATGCCAGCTGAGAACCCATTCTTCTGGTTGTCTTATCCCCATCTACAGCTTCTTCTTTGTAATATGTGCCATGCTCCTTGCACATCCTAAGCGGTTATGTTTTTTTACTCCATGATGTGTAGCTTCGCAGTACACTGAGAACTGGGCTTCCTGATTTTTTTAAGTCCTGTCTTGTTTCAGCTGAAGCTAGTAGAAGCCATTAGAAAGAACAGGATGGAAGAGCGTGTTTTGCAGTTTGACTTACATCTGAAAAACAGAATAACTTGTTCCTGACTAGAAGGAAGGAAGGAAACGCAGTATATGGGAGCTGCACCTCTATCCTCCACAGAGGTGAATTCCCGTAACTCTTCAGAAATCATCAGTGTAAAGGTAGGGCGAGTTCCCAGCTTCGCTCGTTCCTAGGTGAACAACTTTTCCAAGTTGTTAGTGTGCTTACAAGCCTAGCTTGCCCAGAAAAAAATGATGAGTACTTTATTATTCTTAGCCGAAATAAGCATGGCTTTTGTGGGGCACTGTTTAATGTGAAAATTCTTGATTTAGTTTAAAACCTGAAGTCTGCTCTATGCTTTATTGGAGCAACTTTAGGTCAGACTCCATTTGTTGCCTCCCCGCTTACTTCCCCTATGCAAAAATTCAAAGCATCTCATTTATCTTTGTTTATCCCTCAAAGGAATATAACCTACTTCTCCACTTGCTTTTCCAGCTGCCTTTCCAGACTCCCCAAGTCCTCTCACAGCTACATTCGGCCTGAAAGAGAGGGCAGCATGAAACATTAGGTCTGATAATAGACAAAATCTGAGACGCTACAGGTGTGTCTGTCCTTGTAATAGCAATGGGGGGTTATTCTTGGGGTTTTGTGGGAGAGGTGGAGGGAAGAAAGCATGTAGACAATGGCTCTTCCCTTTCATCAAGGCAGACAGTGAAAGTAGATGGGGGAAAGGGAAGGGGACCTTCTCATCTCCCTAACAAGTCATTCCTGGCCAGGCCCATTAGCCCAGCAGGGCAGGTAAAGCAGGCCAGCAGTTAGGCTGCCCTATGTGAAGGCCTAACTTATTTCATGTGAGTCACTTGTGAGCACTGAGGGAGCTGGAAAGGGAGGGCTCATTTGTGGTGAATGCTCATTTATCACCACTTTGATGGCAGCCAGTGCAAATTAAGGACACTTGGTAATGTGACAGGCCTTGGATCTGCTGATTCCAGGTTACTGACAGCAAAAGTCTTGGAGAGGAACAGTAGTGAATGATGCATCTTTCTTGCCCATTTTTCAAGTCTGTCACTCTCTCCTCAAGGCATATGATGTGATAGCCAAAGGTGAATGCTCAACATGAGGGGTGCTTGCGAGGCAGGGCTGCTGGGGTTTCTCCTTCCTCCACGGGCATGCTGCCTGATGAGCTGATTGTTGCTGAGGGGCTTGCTGTCATTCATCTCTCATGTCAGACATGTAGCAGAGCCCATGGAAGGGGTCATTTCCAAAAATGAGTGCTCTCTGTGGCCGTTAGTAAGTAATGACCCTCTATAAGGAAGAAAAGGGGAGAGGAGGAGAGGAGAGGAGAGGAGAGGAGAGGAGAGGAGAGGAGAGGAGAGGAGAGGAGAGGAGAGGAGAGGAGAGGAGAGAAACCAGATCTATAAAGCATTTGAGTGGAGCAGAGAATTGCCTCAACACATAGAGCAGCACCAAGCAGACTCTCATTTTCAGGAAATGTAGTTTTCTGCATACTTTTGAAGGTGAATGCCTGTAAGCATCTTTGAGAATTCGAATACTCTTACAAAACCAGCCTGCAACATTCACTCTCATGCTACAGTCTCCATTTCACATCTATTTCCCTGTCATGAGTCAGGCATGCAAGTAGAAGCTAACTAGACAGAGTGGGGCAGGACACTGCTCCAGCAACAACAAAAGTATTGTGGGCCACTGGCAGATATGAGCCAGCCAGCCAGGGCTGTTATGCTCATCAAAGCTGACTCCAGCACAATGGAAGGTATGGAATTTTGGCCAGGGATCCTGCTGTCCCAGAGACCTGTCAAGTCTCTCTGACTGGTCATGGGATTTGCCTTGCAGCTGGCACACCCCGTGATCTCCTGTTCTGGGATCTGTCCGTCAGCTGTAACCTGCTTTGCCAGGCCGCAGTGGAGGAGCATGGCTGAGATGCTGCATTGAGGCTGTGGGAGTACCAGTGCAGAGGGCTCTGCAGTGCCAGGAGCACTGGCAGAATCACAGAATCACAGAATGGTTTGAGTAGAAAGGAACCTTAAAGCTCATCCAGTTCCAACCCCCTGCCACAGGCAGGGACACCTTCCACTAGACCAGGTTGCTGCAAGCCCCATCCAACCTGGACATCCCTTGAACACTGCCAGGGATGGGGCAGCCACAGCTTCTCTGGGCAACCTGTGCCAGGGCCTCACCACTCTCACAGTAAAAAATTTCTTCCTTATATCCAACCTGAATCTCCCCAGTTAAATTGGAACCTGTTACCCCTTGTCCTATCACTACAGTCCCTGATGAATAGTCCTTCTCTAGCATCCTTGTAGGCCCCCTTCAGGTACTGAAGTCTACACATCTCTAGCTGCTCTCCTGCATCATAGATCCTACTGTGGGTGACCCAGGGTTCAGGACACTTCCCACACACAGCAAATGAACCAGAGCATGGGTTTTTGCGTGTGGCAAGAGAAGAACCTGCAGAGGCTGGTCATGATAGAGTAGCTGATATTTGCATTGTTCTTTATCTAAGCAGAGCCTTGTCCTGGGAAGCGCAGGGCAGCCTGGCTAGACTGGGCCTTCATAAACCAAGCCCAATTATTCTTCCGCAGAAAAATTGGGTCTGTGCTGTAATGAGAGAATGAAATGTCCTCAGGAATTTGCGTGTAGCCTCAAGTTACCTTTTATAAATAGGTTAACAGCTGGAGGGCCTGTGTTTGTTTAAAGGGAAAAGACATACAGTACGTGCCCTATATGATATGCTCTGTCCTAAGCAATTCTGCCATTCTGTTGATTTATATCTGGAGATTAAAGGATTTGCCTTTCAATCAAATTATTCTCCTCAAACTACCAAGTGGGGGAGAGAGGAGGTTTTGATCACATTCTCCACTCTGTGCAGCTATCCCCAGTGAAGCCCCAGACATTTCCTCCCTTGGTGTGCCAAACACACAGCTCACAAATTACTCCTGATCACTTTGATGATGATTTGCTATTTCTGTCCTGCTTCTGGTGCTCAGGACACTCGAGGGACAAGAATGGGTGAGAGGTCTTTGGGCCCAGAGGGGCTTCCAGCCTGAACTAGATGGAGCATGTAACCAGGACTGACAAAAGCTGTGTGATGAGACAGAAGACGACTGTTCTGGGGAAAAGCAATCTGCAAAGAGCCCAGCTCCATTAGGCCCTGAAGGTCTGCAAGAAGTTTTTTGCAAGTCATGTCCTTTACCAAAAGGAGAGCATCTCAGGGATCAGGACCTAGTTTTAAGCTTCCTATTCTGTTCCTTGCTTGGACGATCAGGTACAAAATGAGGTGCAGAGAGCAGCAGAGGAGAAAGTTTTAATCATTCATCTAGAGGCTGGAAGGAACAGATCTGAGGGTGATGAGAAGGACTCAAGTACCTGGAGGATTGCCGTGCCTCTGTTATGAAACATGCAGTCTTTGCTATAACAAAATGAGAGAATTACAAAAGGCAACCAAGCTTCATTTGTTTTTAGTGTGGTACCTTGCGTCTGACGGTAGCTGGTGCCAGGTGTGCTGCAACAGGCATGGTCAAATTGCCAGGCCAGAATGGAGGCGGTCTCATGTTGAACCTCTCATCCTGGACTCTGACTGCTGGACTGAGTGAAGCTCTGGAGCAGGAGGTTTAATACACTTTCCATGTGACTCATGAGGACTATGCTAGGCATTCCTGGGACCCAATGGTCCACTCCCTTTCTGACCCCTAATAAGCCGGTGGCAACACTTTCTTGTGGCAACAAGTTACACAGGGTAATGGTACATGTGCAAATTTGTGGTTTGGAATGCGTGGCTTTATAATTCCTTTGCTTTTGTGTTACAACAGAAAAAAAGAAATTGAAAGTTCCTGCTGTACCTCCTCCTGCCCATTCAGTGTTTTCCCTGGTCCTGTCACACCATTTCTGACTTACCTTTTTTCCAGAGGTGGCTGGTTTCTCGGTGTCTCATTATGTGCTCTTGTCTCTGCCATGGCTGCTCTCCCTGCTTGTGGTGGACTCTGCTGAATTCTCCAACTTCCTTGCTGTGGTGGGATGAGACAGTATTATGGATATTGTCTTCAGAAAGACTATACCCTTTAAAGACATCTCCTACACCACTCATGTGTGTTCCAGTACTTTCATTATTCTTCATCTTATTTCTCTTAAATCTCTAACATCTTATTGTTCCTTTTGATCATAGACCAGGCAGAAGCAGGGCAGTGCTATGTGCTGTAATGCCCAAGTTCCATTTCTGAAATGACAAAGCCACTTTAGAAACCCGACTCCTGTGAAATTCCCCTTGGTTCATCAAAATGGCTGAGAGCACTTTGGCTGTCTGAAGAATTCCCAAGGTATTTTTGCTGTTTGTTTTCAGTTTGGGCAGCTAGTCCATTTGCATGAACCCTGTGAAGGACACGTGGGATGGGAAGACTGTATGCGTGATTCTCATCCACAGCTGTGCAGCCACTGCTAGTCCTATTTTGCACACTCATCAGTTCAAACATGCAAACAAAGGGTGTGTAGCTTTCATGTTTATGCTTTAGCTTTAAAAATGAGCCACACATGAAAATTGCATGAAAAACATCTTTTCAGGCTAGAAGCAAGCCCTCTGTGTGTATTAAAGGCAGTGTCACATTAGCAGCAAGGACAGAGCTCAGCCATTCTTGATCAAAAGGCTTCTGTCTTTGGGTTCAGCTTTGCCTATGGCCACTCCACCCTGAGAACGCCCAGTCTTGTCTGATCTTGGAAGCTAAGCAGAGGACTTGGTTAGTACTTGGATGGAAGACTGCTTGGGAATCCCGGGTGCTGTAGGCTTTTTTCTTTATACCACAGCACATCATGCCCAGTACATAAACTGGGGGCAAGTTACCCAAAAGGGACGATGGCTGCTAGGGTTGGGCTGGGTATGGGTTGGTGGGTGGTGAGCAATTGCATTGTGCATCACTGCTGTTTATTGGGTTTTTTTTTTTGTTTCTCCTTTTAGTTTTGTATTCTCTCCCACTGTTATTTCCCTTATCATTATTATTATTGGTGGTAGCAGTAGTGGTTTTGTGTCATACCTTAGTTACTGGACTGTTCTTATCTCAACCTGTGAGATTTACATTCTTTTGACTCTCCACCCCATCCCTCTGGGAGAGAGGGGAGGGGGAAGCCGGAGGGGAGTGAGTGAGCGGCTGCATGCTTCTGAGTTACCAGCTGGGCTTAAACCACGACAGCTTCTTCCCCCTGCAGCTTGAACCAATGCAGGCAGCAGTATAGTCCCTGTGCCAAACACAAGGTATTCAGATAGGGTACAGCAGAAAGCAGAGAGATTGTAGAATCTTAGAATCATATAATCTGAGAGTGGTTTGGGTTGGAAGGGACCTTAAATCTCATCCGACACCCCTTCCACTCAAGCTCAAAGCCTCCTCCAGCCTAGCCTTGAGCACTGCCAGGGATGGGGCAGCCACAGCTTCTCTGGGCACCCTGTGCCAGGGCCTCACCACCCTCACAGGGAAGTACTCCTACCTCACAACTCATCTAAATCTCCCCTCTTCTATATGTATAACACCCAGCTCACTGTGTCTCACCTGAGAGCATCACAAGAAGTCTCTCGACCAGTCAGAGAAGGTCAGGTGGTCCCTGCAAGCTACTCAGCATCAGCCAGTCATGCTGGGCTGAGCCCTGTGCAGGCAGCACAGTCGTTTGCCTTTACCAGCTAATGAACCCACCCAGCTTAGCAGACATGGAACAACAGGCTGTGGAAGATGGAACTTCCAAAACATTCAAACGTGTGTCCTCACTGAGATGAGTTTTTTGGGTGTGCAATTGGAAAGGTTTTTTGAATCTTCTCCCAGACCCTTGCTGCCAAAACAGAGTTGAATATATGAACCAGAGAAAATCAGCTAACCCCTGAGGCTGGGGTTAGAGAGGTGATCTCCAAGGACTTACCTCATCCAAAACTGTAGTAGGAAAAAAGGGATAAGGGCGTAACTGCTAGAAGCTGTCCCAAGGAGAAAAGTGAAAGTGCATCACTGTCCTGCATGACATGGCTGCAGCAAACAGCTACTTGAATTATATATAAAACAGAGGGCGGATGACATTAGAATTAAAAGTTGTCTGAAAATGCTGAAGGATGAAACTCAATCTGTCATATAAAAATTTAATCACCATGTTGTTAAACCAGAGCTTACTGGAAGAGTCAAAGTAAACACAGTTTCTAGAAGACTGTTTCTTCCCTTGGGGCTCCATAGCAGACCTGGAGACCTGATTGCGAAATTTCATCGTTGCCAGGAGAAGAAATGAATGCAGACAATACCCAAAGCTTATGCTCAAAGGCCACAAACTGCAATATTTTTTCTACTTATCTTTCTGCTGTCGCTTTAAAAAGAGATGAAATCTGGGGGAAATGACAGCAGCTGTCATTACTACGGGTGAGAATCCCCACTTAAATTCTTATTCATCTTGCAAAAAATAGAGCCTTTAAGGAAGGGGGTGGATGGGGGAGGGAATGCACTCAGTTGCTTGGAATAGAAATACGACTCGTTCATACAAAGCATGGAAAATAATGATAATCCAAAGAAAAAAAATCTTGGCAGAATGTGAAATTCAGAAAAGGAAGGAGGGGAGAGAAAAGGCAGAAGACTGTAGAAAGCCCCAACAACTGCAGACGCTGAACTCAGCAAGGAGGCCAAGGGACAGCTCCCCCCGCCCCCCCCCCCGGCAGTATTTCATGCGAGTCACTGGGTAAAACACACTTTGGGGAGAGCAAGCAGCTATTTAGGACCCAGCAAAGGAGGGCTGTTGGGGACTGATTTTAAGTATTATTTCAGGGTTTAATTTTTGCAGTGGAATTATCACAGAAAATGGTACGGAAGCAGACAGGCAGAAATTAAGGAAAATTCATAGAATCATAGAATAGTTAGGGTTGGAAAGGACCTTAAGATCATCAAGTTCCAACCCCCCTGCCATGGGCAGGGACATCTCACACTAAACCACTTCATCCAAGGCTTCATCCAACCTGGCCTTGAACACTGCCAGAGATGGAGCATTCACAACCTCCCTGGGAAACTCATTCCAGTGCCTCACCACCCTAACAGGAAAGAACTTCTTCCTTATATCCAATCTAAACTTCCAATGTTTAAGTTTGAACCCGTTACCCCTTGTCCTGTCACTACAGTACAGCACACCTCTGTGAACCAAATGTAGTTGGAAGCATACACCAGACCAGGATCCAGGCAACCAAATAGCCCAACTCTGCTATTTTCAAGTTATTGATAAGATGAATGAATCACTATTAGCAGCACTTAACTGTGAAATGGTGTCTGTATTAAAGGCTGCCTCTTAAAGGGAAGAGGACAAACTCTGAAAGGATCAAAGCCCCCTCATCTAAACTGCTCCCATATTATTTGATTTGAAGGTTTGCAGCAGCTGGGAAAATGATGGACATGAAATGCCACAAAATAAGTGATAAAGAAATGAGTGATAAAGACCTCTACAAATAGATGTCTTCAGTGCCAGCACCAGTCAATAAACAGAGAATTGTACAGATAGAGCAAGCTTGGGAAAATGAGTACTAGAGAAGGAGTGAAAAAGATTACGAGAGTCATGAAGACTTAGAAGATTAGAAAGCTGTGTCACAATTAACTCATTTAAGAGTATGGCTGAATATGTTGGCGACAGACGCTGGCAAGCAAACCTTTAGAAACATAAAGATGTCATATGAAAGAGAAGAAGATACTGGTTTGGAAGCCTGAAATGACTCAAGAATTCTTTCCTAAATTAGAAACAATCCCCAAAGGTCATTATACATCATAATGAAATACATGCTGCTGTTGACACTTAATATAAAACCCTCTAGTTCTCAAATAGCCCAGGTGCTGGGGTTACCCAAGTAGATCTGCGAGCAGCAGATACATGGGATTGATTAAACGTGAAATTTTAAGTAACCTGAGAAAATTTAGAGGCAAGAGGGAGTTTGAAAGCTGTAGGGTCAGATAATATCTAGACAAATGTCATCAGGTATTTAAGGCGTTGTTAGCACATCCCTGAGGGGTGACATTCAGGCCATTCCTTTCAAGAGGAATGCCCTTTGTCCATGAAAGAAACTATTACAGTTTTTCTCCTGGTGAGAGGAGCCATTGCTTTGTGCAGTTCTTAGAGGCCCATATCACTGCAAAATTGCTGTTTAAAGCTTTTAGCAAAAAAATGCTAGCTAGTGAACTGCAGCCTGTGCTTGTGGTTTGTATAAACCCCAACTGAAACTGGATGAAACAAGGACAATGTTCAGATCCTGCTAACAGAGCACTTGGAAGCCTTCGGAGTGCTTGCTTTTAGCCAGCAGAGAACCTTTTCCTTTCAGCTGTACGAATCTCTTGTTGTATAGAGATTTTTGGAAAGGGAGCTCTCATTGAAGTTGTGTCCCATGTGGACATCCCTCCCATATACTGCTAATGGACAGCTTCTGTCAGTGTCAGCCCCAAGGCAGTTTTAAAGTCAATGGATTAATTCTTCTCTGTCTGAGAACAGGCTCCAATGCCCATTGTCTCCTCTACTTGGAAGAGACTAAGAGATAATCAGTTTGTCACAACTGTCAGGAGCACACTGCAGAGAGCTTTGCATGCTGACGGAGTAGAGCTGGTTGTAACCAGCCCAAACATTTCCCTAAAATTAGTATTTAAATAAATCCTTTACTTTGGGAAAGCATCTGCTTTTGAATTAAATTATTCCAGATCTGAATATTAGCAATATTTTTGCTGAACTTGAGCTGCCACCCTACGAGAGCATGATGAGATATTAGTCTGCAACAGATTCCTCAAGAAACATAAGAAGTAACATGTGGAACCACTAAGAAGAGCCAAACGACTTAAATGTCAAATTGCTGCTTCAGCAAATGGAAGCAGATTTGGAGCACTGGGGGAATATGTAATTTCTTGGTTGAGAAGATGAGCCACAGCCATAATGAATGTTTTGCCAAGCCTATATCTGGTTTCAAAATCTTCCCACAGTCATCCCATGCAATGGGAATGCAATGTTATTAGAAAGGGGGGTAGAATAAGAACATCCTGAGCACTAATGAATGAATGTAGGTTTGTAACAGAGGCTGGTAAAATTAGGGGAAGTAGCTCAAAGGTTTTAAAACAGGGTCATGTCTCTTGCTAAAGTGGGAATGGGGGAAGCAGACCGTATGCTGAGTCTGCACTCGGTGGGTCCCCTCTGGAGCTGGAAAAGCAGAGGCCTGCAGCCTCACACCACTGCTGCTCACAACCTCTCATGCGCCTGATGTGCTCACTGAGCACACAGCAGCACCAGGATGCCCTTCCACACTGCTCCACATGTCCTGAAGCCCTCGGAGGAAAGCTGCATCCCTTTCCACATGTGTGTGGTCTGCTCTGTCTGAACTATGTGTGCATGTCCCTGTGTGCATGGGACACACGTGTGTGTCCTGTGTGTCCCTGGGGGTCCCAAACAGCTGACTGATCCCTGTCGTGATACTGGACTTGTGCTACTGCCTCCAGCAGTCACAGTGGCTACATCAGCCACAATGAGGTGGAAGCCCTTAGGGACAGCTCTGACTCCTCCAGATCAGCTGCACAAAGACAGGGGAGGAAATGAAAATGCACACATGGTAGTGAAGTGGGGTGGGAGTACAGAGGAAGCCATGGAGATGCTCCAAGGACCGGGGCACCTCTGCTGTGGAGACAGGCTGAGAGAGATGGGCTTTTTCCAGGCTGGAGAACAGAAGGGTCCCAGGAGATCTTGGAGCAGCTTCCAGTGCCTGAAGGGGCCCACAAGAAAGCTGGTAGAGACAATTTCTGTCCTGTCCCAACCTGCTCTTTCAATAAGGGCAGGTATGAATAGGACAAGGGGGAATGGCTTTAAACTGACAGAGGGGAGATTGAGATGAGATCTGAGGAAGAAGTTCTTCCCTGTGAGGGTGGTGAGGCCCTGGCACAGGTTGCCCAGAGAAGCTGTGGCTGCCCCATCCCTGGCAGTGTTCAAGGCCAGGTTGGACAGGGCTCAGAGCAACCTGGTCTAGTGGAAGGTGTCTCTGCCCATGGTAGGGGTTGGAACTGGATGAGCTACAAGGTCCCTTCCAGCCCAAATCATTCTGGGATTCTATGATGATTCTATGATACCGCACAGACAAAGAACAGAAAAGGGCCTGTTTGGATTGCTGCTTGACAGGCTTTTCAGGTACTGTGGGATGGGATCAGGGCCCTAGCCTCAAAGGGAAAGTGGACAGAAGGGCTGTAGTGCACCTGATTTCCCTTCTTTACTGGGGAAAAGGCTGTGAGCGTAATTATTGCTGCCTTGTATTAATTAAAGAAAAGAATCACTGCCTCGAAAAATGCACTTTTTTGTTGTTGTTGTCTGGGACAGAAGCACCTAGGCATTGCTCCTTCTCACCGGTTTTAAACCTTAGTCATGAAACAAGAGATTTAAGCACTGGGAAAGCAAAGAAATACTTAAAATTGGCCAGCTGGTCACTAAAGAAGATTTCCTGACTTATTCAGAAATGGAAATGAACTCTGCTAGTTTTCTGGTTAAGCCTGTTGGACCATATTCAGGCAGTAAACACAACCCAGGTCCCTGTGCTGTATGTTACCAGTGGCTGTGGGGGAGAAAGGGCTGGAGCTGTGGAGATCAGAGGAATCAGGGCCACCGGAAGTCCCCACAGCTTCCAAATCCTGTCCTTCCCTTGCAGTGATGGTGCCTGCCCAGTGGGGAAACTTGCAAGTGAAAAAAGTCATTCTTATCTTTGCTGATGGCTTTGCTGACAAGGTTGAGTCCCAAACTCCCTGTGTGCAGCCACAGCGTCAGGCTTTAGTCTGGGAGGAGAAAACAGCCAACTTCATTTGGCAGTATGATGAAAGAACATTGATGTAAGTGGTGTTTCTAGGGTTCCTCATGGGGCTAGGTTAAAAGATAGGTAGGAAGAAATCTTGGAGGGATTGTGATGGAAGTCTGTGTTTGTATGGTAAACATGCCCAGTTATTAAAGAGTATTATGATGAGATTTGTAACCAAATATTACAAATATAGCTATTTATTACCAAGTGATCCTGTGGTAATCCCTTGGGGCTTCCCAGCCAGAATACTCAGGCATGAAGAATGGGGAGATAATCTCTCTTCAGAGTTGACAACAGACAGCCTCTTGTTCAGAGAGGAAAATCAGGCCAAAACTGCAAGAACAATTCAGAAAAAAGGAAGTCTATTGTTAAGGGAAGCCTGGGGTGTCAGCGACCCACTGCATGAAACCAAGAAGTGCACAAATGGAGCGCTTCGCTGTTTTGCTGCCATTTTTTTATTACTGAAAATACACTTAGCTGAAAACAATCAGCATATTTTTAACCACTAATGTTGGCTAAAAAAATTGAGTACAAATCTTCTATCCTGCCAGGACAGCTGAGGGGAGCTGCATAAAATATCAGAAATGACATCCTGATGTTGTGCAGAGGCTCACTCCAGAACAGAGCTCTTTCAGCGGAGTCTTGCAGTGATTATGTCTGGTTCTAATATTTATGGGCCATTAATTTTAAAGTGTTTAAAGTTGCTAAACAAAGAGACAGCATAAAATAGCTATTTTATGCATATACATATGTATAATGATGTGCAGTACAGGATTGCTACTATTACTTCCTCATAAGGCGTTCTTGAAAATGAGTAGATGACGTTGCTCTCTGTCATCTACAAAGAACAGCCTGCGGCAGGTCGCTGCTCACCACTGAGCAATGGGAGAGGGGTAGGTAGAGGAATGACAAGGGCGTCAGAGGGAAAGGATTCGGGATGCTGCCAAACACCACATTTCTAAAAAGGCCAGGGCTTTCATGCCTGCAGCTATTTTCTTCACCTTGAACATCCCACAGCTGTGGAAGCAAGGCTTGGGGTTTGCTGAAAAGCACCTCATGTCCAGTTTGTCCAGCCAGGCATGTAAAAACCATTAAGGATCGTGAGGACAAGAGGGAATGGCTTTAACTTGGCAGAGGGGAGATTGAGATGAGATCTGAGGAAGAAGTTCTTCCCTGTGAGGATGGTGAGGCACTGGCACCGGTTGCCCAGAGAAGCTGTGGCTGCCCCATCCCTGGCAATGTTCAAAGCCAGGTTGGACGGGGCTTGGAGCAACCTGGTCTAGTGGAAGGTATCCCTGCCCATGGGAAGGTGAGTGGGACTAGGTGGTCTTCAAGGTCCCTTCCAACCCAAACCAGTCTATGGTTCTGTGATTCTATGATTACTACCACTTGTACAAATATTTTAGTAGTACCATTTGTACAAATCTTGGCTGCTGTTACTTGAATATTGAAATTTATCTCAGTGGAAGTTTGGTGAAACACAGAAGTGCCCTGGGGCATTGGTTATGGTGGGGAGAGAATATGGTAAATCTCAGTGTCTCCTGGACTCCTTGAAATGCTACATACTGAAAGCCCCTGTGTATGCAGATGAGCCATGAAGGCTGAGGTAATTTGTTCTCTTCAACTGGAACAGTTTCTCCTCCTAGGCTGATTAAAATGTCTTGTAATGGATGCTTCGAGCAACTGATACCATGACTCAACTGAAATCCAGCCCTGGATGAGCTGGCTGCCCAGAGAACTGCTGCAGAGGCAGTTCTTGATAGGCCTGGTCTGCTGGAGCGCAGAGCAATGCTCACCGCAGCACAGAGGCAGCCTGATTGCATGGGGGACTGCAGGAAACTATGGCAAAGACCAGCTCTGTTTGGAAATAACTGAGTTATTTATGAGTGGGTTGGTATCTGCATACTTTTGTCAATAGCAGCATCATTCTAGAGAAAGAAAAGCCTATTCTAGCTGTCCTGTGGCACAGGAGGAGGGAAAGCGCAGCTCACTCTGCAAGGATCTCCTCATCTTTTCCCGGAGGAAGAAAAATAATCTGAACCCTAATTTTGCCACCAAAGCATTCAGCAAGGCACCAGATCTCCTGCTCAGTTTTAGCCAAAAGCAGAGTGTGAATGCTTAGCTGCAGAAATGGGAGAGGAAGCTACTTTAAGGCCTGTTAAACTGTTTTGTTTTTCTCAGACTTTCTTATTTCATCCCAGCTAACACACGGGCGGGTGTGAATGCGTGTAGCAGCCAGCGTTTCCTGCCACCCGCCAGCTGCCTGTGTCTGTGAATGTTCCCTCTGCAGCCGAGCAGCCCTGGGTCAGAGCCCAGGCTCCAATCCAGACTCGCTGCTCATGACTTCCTACAAACATGCTTCTGACAAAAAGGACTCGTGCATCCATCTGGGGAAGAAAACAGGCAGCACAAGAGCGTCTGGCTCCAAGTCCAGCTCCTGCTTCATGGGTATGAAATGTCCAGCTTGCTGCAAATTCCCAGTGGTATTCAGCCATGCTCAGCGTATCTCTGGGTCCGTGCTGCTCCACTCGTCTCTGCTGCACCAGCCCCCTGCAGCAGGGGCAGGGCTCATGGAAAGATGCTCCATCAGGCAGAAGCAACATTATCTCAATGAAGTGGAGTGTGTGTTAGAGGGTGAGTAACGCCCTAAGGCTCAGTGACTCACGTAAGCACCAATGTGCATCCAGACATGGGATACCCAGGGCAGCCAGAGCTACTCAGGAGCCCATGTGTGGTCTCAGCCCATTGTAGCCTGAGCACCAGAGCGCTCTGCAGGGTGAGGGTCTGCATGCTTCTGAGGACTCAGGGCAGCCCACCTTCCTTCACAAAGGATGATAGACTAAGCAAAGGGCAGACCTGAGCATCCCACAGTTCCCAGCCAGGATCCCAGGCAGAACATGGATGCTTTGAGCTTGCACAGCAGCTCAGCGGGCAGCCAGCAAATGAAGACGGGCAGCATGGCAGATATGGCCTTCAGGTTACATGTGTCAGCTCTTCATCTCACTGGGCCTGAGCATCAGCACAGCCTGGGGTCAGCAGGTCTGCGGCATCCAGCAAAGCCCACACGGAAATTCCTGGAGCATTTTCCTATGAGGCATGGCTGGTTGTTTCTCTTCCAATCCCAGCACCCGTGAGCCAAACCCCATGCTTCTCCCTCAGCCACAGTCCCACTGGAACCTGCCTCTCCCAGCAGCTGCGGGGCTTCTCTCGCTGTTCTGGTACCCACTGCCAGCACAGGCACTGCCAGCCAGTCTCCATGCTCGGGATCAGGGAGCTTCCTGGTGTTGTGAGGGGCATTGAGGAACTGTTTTCCATGAACTCCAGCTGCTGTTTAGCAGCACACAGCCAACAGCAGTGCAAGCGCCCTCCAGGACTCGACAGCTCGGCTGCAGCCTCCGTGCACGACAGCCACCCGCCTCTTTGAACCCTGTCCATGCTGTGGCAGTAACAATTGTGCCTTTGTCTCCTCGGCCTGAATGTCTTTATTTCAACTGTTGGCTCTTCGGGCAAGAGCCGGTCTCCTAGGCCACGGACACACGTTCGTTTTGCAAACAGCTGCCGCAGTTCAAGATAGTGCCCTGCTCCTGCTGGCCCCTTTCCAAGCTGTTGTTGCAGTTTCTGATGCTGGAGGAGCTGGCACTGAGAGCGATCCCTTCTCTGCCTCAAACCCCACAGCGGGGCTTCTTGACACAGCCCAAAGTGTGGGTTGGAGTTGCAGATCAGATCCTGCCTGATGTGAGTTTGGGGTGAAATCCCCTAGGAACAGGCCCTGGCTGCAGAGTGAGGTCAGACCAGGCAAGGAACAGGGCATTGGTGAGTGGAGAGAGAGCCCCAGGACACTGCACGCACAGCCACTGGTGCAGAGGTTTGCTGCTATTGTGGCTCTTGACAAAACCCAGATTGTGAATGATTCCTACGGTCCCACCAGTGCAGCAGCCAGCTAAAGGGTCAGCTGTGAGCAGCTGGGAATAGCAGCACATTAAAACCCCTCAGAAGGATCCAAAAGACATCTGTGCACAGCTGTAGTGCGTGTCTATGTGTGTCTGTGTGCGTGTACAGCCCGTAGCACAACACCACTGTGATCTCAAGGAATGCTGCTGCTAATCAGAGAGAGACTTTGGGCAATCATTTAAGCAGGTGGTGCTGTAAATGATGGCTCTGCCCTGGTAATCTTCCCCAGCCGAGGGAGGAGCGGGTCCTGCTGGTTTCTGACTGGAGAAGCTGGAGGTGAGGAAAGAGCCTCCAAGGGCAGGAGGTGAAGCTGAAGAAGGGCTCCCTGCATGCCCTCTCTGCAGCCGTACCCCAGCTGGCTGTGGCTAAGCCTGGTGAGACCCAGGGAGGGGGACAAATGCCACCCCAGCCCCTGTGTGAGGCCATCATGGCTCTTAACCCTGTAGTGGTGTAGCCAGGGGGGAACAAGGAGAGATGCCAGCTAGGCATGAGCTCCGTGCTGTCTCCAAGATTCCTAAAATGATCCTGCAACACAGGGTAAGCCCCGCTGGGCCACTGCCCCTCTGCTGGCTGTGGATGTTTGTGTAGCTGAAAACACAGGGACAGCACAATGAGAGTCCTCCCTCGGAAAGGGTGGGCAGCTTTTCATTGGGAATATCTTGGCCTGACCGCTGTCCACAGTGGCCTTCAGAGGTGGTCTGAAAGCTAACGAGAAAGCTGAGGAGGTCTGCAGTGGGCTGGGAGTGAGCCTGGTGCTGGGAAACAGGGATTTCTGAATGTGCTAGAGTTGGCAAGAGAGGGAAGGAGGGGAGATCCACCCATTATTCATGGAGAGCACAGGCAGGTCTGCATTCCAGGACCTGCACAACACTAATGCCAGATGCAGAGACTCAGCATAGGGCCTTGGTCTCTCACCCCCTCTGAGCGTCTCTGGGGTTTAACCAGTGTGGTGCTGTGCTTTAGGGATGGGTTTCACCCCCGGGGAGAAAGGGCCCTAGCTAATGTGCCCCTTCCACCAGGCAGCCACGCTTGCACAAGCTGAAGATGCTGCGTTGCTTCCCATTATCTTCCTCAGCACTTGTTTGAGAGCACCCTGCTCTCTTGTGTGGTGGGTTTCAAGACAGGGGCTGTTTCAGCACAGCTGTTTCCAGCTCAACCACAATGATGGACAGAGCCAGGATCACCTTTTTGAGGAAGAGCTTTTCGGTGGTGTGCCAGCTCACACTGCTCGGGGTTTCGCAGGGCACACCCTGTCCATGGACAGCATCTTCAGGTTGGTGCAGAAGCTCCTGAGCAAGCACAATGGTGGGCAGTGATCGGTAGTGTGTGTGCTGCTGAAGGGCTCCCTGCATTGCAGCTCCCATTGGAATGGAGGTGGTACGTGGCCCTTCCTTCCGAGTCCTGCCTTGATTTTTGGCCAGGTTTCCCAGGGAAACAAGGCTGAGCAGTGCTGCATTTGTGGATCTGCCTTGCACAACAATGGCCCAACTTCTTACCCAATTCCAACCACGACTGATGGAGGGGAGAGGCGCAGGGAGGGGAACACGGATCCGTGGGACCGGCAGAGATGTGGCCAGTTGTTCCCAGTGTGGAGTTTGGGGCACAGCTCCTCCTTGTGCAGCGACAGGATAACAGCCAGGACCAAACTCAGCCCCTCCTCATGCAAAGCACCAACTGCACCCAGGAAAGGCCCAAATGCACTTCAGGTTGCTCTGCAGAGACAGATCCCACGTCTCCTGGGACTGAGGTGATGCCTCATGGACCTTGCTGCACACCAAACTGTTTAACCCGGTGGTGAGATAGGTTTGAATCCATCCTAGTGCTGCCTCCCAGAGCATGCCTCTGCTCTTTAACCTGCCTGAGAAGGGCTGCAGTGGGTGGTGGCTGCAGTCAAAGACCTGCGTGGGCCCAGCTCCTGCTGATGGGACTTCTGCCCTGGGCAGGAGGACGGCAGGAGGAGGAAGCAGAGGTGAAGCAGGGATGAGCCGCAGCAGCCTTGGCACCTTCTAATTACGGTGTTGATCAGTGTCACACAGAGCCAGGGTTGGACCATCCCTCATTAGTGCACAGCCCAGGGGCTGTTCCCAGGGCACACCCCACAACCCCACATTCCCACCGCAGCACTGCCCTCTCCCAGGGGCAGGCCGTGGCCGTCTCCTGCCACGAGGAGCCGGCGCCCACAAAGGGGCTTCAGCTCCTTGGGGTGCCTCCATGCAGCACCAAGCTGCAGCAGATGATCCATGCTGGATGGCACGGAGGCCTGATGGCACACGGGTTGGTCTTCAGGGCAGCTGCCAGCATCCCCCAGGTTCCAGCCACGCTTCCCAACCCACCACCAGGACCAGAGTTTGATTGTGCAGGGTTTAGTGAGCCACAGCACGTGGGGAGGGCACTGCCCAGTGCAGGAAACCTGGTTATGGTGTACTGGGGGGGGTTGTATCTTCGCGTGGCACCCGGCACTTGTTTGAAGAGGTTTATGCAATGGCCTGCGGTGTTGTTTGCACATGCTAATCCCAGTCACCGCAGAGTAGCCTCTGTCTCCTTCCCCACCCTGCTTAATTCCTTCTGTGGAGACACCCTGGATCCAACCACAGGGCTCCTCTGCCGCCACCACACATCCATCCCACTGGGAGCCAACCTTCCTGTCCCATCCCCAGAGATGCAATGGCAGAAGTCACCCTGTGCAGCCATCCACTGAAGTGGAGCGAAAGCTGCAGCACAGTTTCACCCTGACTCCAGATGGGAGCTCCTGCCCTGGGCCCCTCTCCTCTGGCTGACCCACCCCCAGAACCCCCAGTCTGCCATCAGGGACCCTCCTGTCTCATGGCAGAGCTGTTCAGGGTCAGGGCCATGTCTCACCTGGCACAGGGATGAGACACAGCCCACGGTCTCCAGGATTTCCCGCACAGAGCGAAAGAGAAAGAAGGAAAGGGCACTTGGATGTGTTCCTCTTGGCCTCCTTCCACTTTCCTCTTTTGATGTTATTCTCCCTTTTTATGGCTCCTTGCTTGAGCCTGAAGCCCCATCAAACGTTGCTGGAGAGTTCATCCAACAGAAACAAACGGGACATGTCTTCTGTGGGTGGAAAGCAGAAACTCCCCACCCAGGGGCCAGCACATCCTGTCTGTAGCCACTGCCTGTCCCCCAAGGCACATCAAGTTCCCAAAGGCAGACCTGCACTGGCCCAAGCGTCCAAGCTGTGGGTGACTCAGTGACATCCCTTCCCCAAAGGCGCACAAGGCTCTGCTCCATCTTGAAACTCTTGTGAGCACAGCCCTGTTACAGGAAGTGAAGCCAAGGAGCAAAGCCTGGATGGGATACGGAGGTGCCTTGGGGCTGCCTCCCCCCTGCACACCGGCCCTTCCTCCCCAGTTTAAAGCCATTCCCCCTTGTCCTGTCCCTACCTGCCCTTGTCAAAAGCCCCTCTCCAACTTTCTCATCAGCCCCTTCAGGCACTGGAAGCTGCTCTAAGGTCTCCCTGGTGCCTTCTGTTCTCAGCTTTGTGCACCTAAAACAAGACACAGGGCAGAGTTGGGGCTGCCGCCTGACAGTGAAACAGCAAGAGCTGCACGGAGGGCGTCAGCAGCCCTGGTGCCAGCACGGAAGAGCACAGGGCACTGCTGGGGAAACCCTGTTATTCCTTAACATTGAACACACGCTCTGTGCCGCCCACCCCGGGACCTCAGTGTGCCACTGCCTACTGAGCACAGCTGCGCAGGTTGGCAGCTGATTCATCAGCCCAGAGCAGCCTTAAAAGGCAGCAGGTGCCCTGGCCCCTCAGCTCCAACGTGGGCCCACAGGGAGCATGGGGGGACCCAGTGACACCCGGCACTGACACCACAGAGCTGTGCCTGTGCCCCGTCCCAGAAGGTAGATGCAGGGGTGCAGTCGGTGAGAGCCCCAGTGTGGGAGCATCGTGGTGGCTGTGCCTGGTGCCCCATTCCCTGGGGCCGCAGTGCTGAGCCAGCCCAGCCTCCAGCGTGCCTTCCCTATGCAGCCACGCTGCAGCCGCTACCAGGCCCAGGGCTGGCACCAGCACCCGGAGTTTTCTCCAGCACTCCTGAAGCTTGGCTCGACAGCAGGAGATTAGCTTCTTTTCCAGCTTTGCCTGGATTTGGTGACCTCTAACGACGACCTTCCACCCAGGCTGGCAGCCTCCATTTCTTGCTCCCACTGAAGGGAGGGCAATGGGCCCCTCTCCCAGGGGCAGAGCCACACTGAAATAGAGGAACTAGTGCAGAGTCAGGAGCTGGGACCATCCTCTGACCCTCCCCTGCTCCAGCCCTGGAGATGGGATGAAACTGTGCCCAATGCAGAGCAGGGAATAAGGCAATGGCAGGACGTCCCTGTGTGGCCCCAGTGGACCAGAGGGAAGTGAGGTTGGATATGACACAGCAGAGTCAACTCATACAGGAGAGGGCTTACAGGGCACTGGGTTGTGCCACAGCAGGAGGAACATCCCCATGGGAGCAGCCACTGACCAGCTCCACTTCAAAGGAATCCCAAATGACAGTCTGGCCAGATCCTGGTACTAATGTTTGCAGGAGTTATGCGGCACTGCCACCCATGGACCAGCTCACCAGGGGACAGCTTAGTCACACTTGTCACTAAAAGCCAATGGCAAGATGAGAAGCCAATGGTTTTCTTAACAAAGCAGTGTCTGCCCAGAAAAGCCACATGTAGAACTGGGGTAACGGTTGGACTTGATCTTAATGGTCTTTTCCAACCTAGTTGATTCTATGAATTGTCTTCAAAAAGCATTGCCTGTGTCAAGGTAAAGCCAAGATTTTCAGACTTGACTGCAATTCTGAGCGCAACTCTCCAGCCAATTCCTTACCCACTGAGTGGTCCACCCATCAAATCCGCGTCTCTCCAGTTTAAAGACAGGCAGGTCACGCAGGCCAGTGTCCAAATGCTTTGCACAATTGTAGCTGATCATTTGAACCCCTCTGCCTCAATGCAAGCCGGTAGCACTTGGGCCCTTACAAAGCACCCTCCTTTGCCCTTTCACGATGCTGGGTGCCAGGCAGACTTAACACACTCTGTGCTCCTGCCCCAGGCTAATTCCTCCTGGCCTGGCAGAGCCTCAGGTGGGGGCACCTTCACTTAACAAATAACTGCTGACAATTGCTGGGCTTCGCTGCATGTGGGGAAGAGAGGGCAGCTGCCTGCCAGGAATCCTGCCTTAGCTGGCAGCACAGGATGCAGGAAGAGGCTCCAAGAGGCTGGGAACTACCATTGCACAGCCCTCCATTGGGGGTTGGAACTGGATGAGCTTTAAGGTCCCTTCCAACCCAAACCACTCCACGATTCTATGATACTGTTGTATATCACAAGCATCCTTTTAGGCCACAAATGGTAAAGCAATATAAAAACACGAAGTGTTGCAGCATGCAGGAGCCTATGGTAAAAGCTGATGCAACCTTAAGCTGCTTTCAACATCAGTTTTAAGGATGACAGATGGAGGCAAGGAAAATAAAACCTACCCAGTTCTCTGCTTTAGCCTCCAGTGGATTTGAAGCCACATTGCTTATTTTAAGTGAGGCTTTTAATGCTGACCCCATTGTTGGCCACCTGCTCTTCATCCCCGTGCCTTCTGCGGAAGCCATTAACATCCTTAACAAAACAGCCCTCTCAGGTGCTCCACTGGGAAAGCATCCAGCACAATCAAGGATCCTCATCCAAAAATGAGCTGAAACTCTCCACAGCATAGATAGGATGCTGGAAACATGCTACCTTGAAATACAGATGGCTGCCGCCCTACTATGCCCAGGTCAGTTGGGTGATTAAAGACTCAGCCTGGACTGGGGCTGAACTGCGCCTTCCCAGCTCCATCCAGCCCTGCCAGGATCCTGGGCTCCTGCACAAGGCTGTGAGCGCTTCTTGCCTAGCTACAGGTACACAAATATCCCAAAAAAGGCCATCACCAAGGAAGGGGTTCTTTTCAAGCCATGGTGAAGCTGAGCAGCTCACCAGCACACCTTCTGCTGTGAGACTAGCTGAGTTAGACAAACCGTCTGGATTTTAAGTACTTTATTCTCTTACACCCCTGAAGTGTATATCAGTTGTGGAGCGATATGGTACAGATCCTGTTTGGAAGCAGCTTGCAGCCTTTTCCTTCCCCCCCCACCCCAATTCCTAATAAGACAGCACACACAGAACTAGTGGGGTATAAAGAGGGGTCTTGTATCCATCTCCACAGGGTTAACAGGCATGGCTGAGCCCTTAAAGCACAAGCTGTGGCTCTTGGCCCCCAGTACTGCTGGGGGCTTCCCATCCATCTTCAATTTCCTAAATATCAGTAAGTTTGGGATGACAAACTGATTCAGGAGCATTCACAGGAAGTGCAAGTGTAAAGCCAGAGATTGACAAAAAGTTTTTATCCACCTGAGTGATCTCAGAGAAGAGCATCACGTCTCCCTCTGCTTTTCTCAAACAACTGGTGCATCAAACTTTCACATGGAGCAATTACTCACGTACAAAGTTGCGCCCAGACATCAGTTGCTAAACTGATTATTTACCACCAAGGCTTGGCACAGCTTGGGTGCATCAGCAGCCAGCCTCCCCCCACCACACAGGCCCTTTGCACCTCCCAGCTTCTTCCAGGCGTTCAGATTTTCCAGGTGAGATGTGGCCATCACCCCTATAATTCTGCATTGCATCTCCTCCCCCTTCCAGGTCATCAGTTTTGAGGGAAGGCAGCAAAATCCAATTTATTTTTTTTTAAATGAGAAAGTTCATGGTTCATCCGTGCAGCCCTCAAGGTTAACAGCAGAGTTTTAAAAAGGAGTTTTAAAAAATCAAGTTAAAATTCCACACAAGTCACCTCCATTTCAGTATTTTTTTTTTGACAAGGGTACAAATACAGGACTCACGTGTGGGGAGCAAGCCAAGCTGTGCAAAGCATGGATTTCTGCTAAAGAGCCATGAGCTTCCTGGATGCGTGGCTGCTCCTAGGCTGTGTGCCAGGCCTCAGGAGCAGCACTTCTACCAAGAAGTTAATGTGTGAGGAAGATAAGCTACAGTAATCATCACAGCATTGCTGCAGCAAGCAGCTGGCCTTACCCCGAAACCACTCGTTCACCAAAAGCAGCAGCAAAGCTGTTCAGGCACTGTTGTGCCATAGAAGCATGTGTTCCTGCTTCACTTTGTAGGGCTCAGCTACAGGGTACAACACACTGTTCCGTTAGGAACCAATTCTATTTCCTGCCTTTCCCAGCAGAAGGTTCTTCTGCTACTGGAGAAGCAGCTGAAGTCAAAGCAGAGTGGTTTCAGAGCAGCCTCCCAGAGCAGGATCATTAGCGTGGCTCCTCACAGCTGAGCTCTTTTCTGGACCCAGTTCATGATAATAATACACAGCCTCAGTGGGAGCAGCCACAGTAAACTGCTGCTGCCGGGAATCCTGGGAACAGCTTCAGGACCTGGCCCTCCTGGGATCACCCGAGACACCTCAGCTCCCAGAATTTCTTCCTACTTTGAAACACCAGCACTAGAACTAAAGGAGCAGCCAATTCAAATTGCTATGAAATAAAGCAATCTAAGAAAGGGAGGTGAACATATTTAAGTACAATAAGAAATTTTCCCTTAGACTGTCTATGAGGCTTCCAGAGCAGAACACAGGAGTTCAGTGACCTGGGAACCTCTACCTGTAATGAACCATTTCCCATTTTTTCTTCACCACGACGCATTACACTAGAAAACCACGGAATCAAAGCTGCAGCCGAGAAAATTAACACCCCCCACGAGCAGGCTGCCCCTTAGCAGAAACACAGTGCAAGTACAATTCATAGGATTCAACTGCAGCAGCATTAGCTTCATTTGACTGTATTTAAATAAAAATAAAGCATTAAAACAAACAAAATAAATCCCAACAGGCACTAAAATACTTTCCCTGCTTATAGCACGTAGCCCACGTGCATGGCACTTAGCAGCCTCCCCACCCCTCCCTGGGCAGGATGTTGAACTTTGTGGATGCTGCAGAACACAAGAAGCCATTTCCAAAACGGAGTGTAATGAGAATAGTCAGCAGAATCAGCTCCCAGACAGCATCCCAGTTGCTGGGTTCAAGCCTGCAGCCCCAAGTTCCAGGGTGTTCCCAGTGAGATGACAGATGAGGAAAGAGCCAGTGCCTGATCATTACAAGCCAGGAACAGACTCTTCTCCTTCCTGCTGCAGCTTCCCCCCCCGAACAGGCAGTCTTTGCAGTAAGTTCAGTTCAGCCTTTAGAGCTTCTTCAGGCGACTGTACAGTTCCCTTTTGCTCTTCTCGCCAGCCCAGGTTCGGCTTTTGGTGCGGAATCTTTTCAAGTCTTCTTTAAAGTCCTCATGGTGCATGGGGCGATAGCTCTGGGGCTCGCAGAAACTCTGGGGAAAGAGCAGCTGTTTTCACTATGGTGGTCTCACAGGAGAGATGGCCTTGTTGAGACCCCCTGGCAGAACCTGCCAGCAACTGTTCCAACAACTACCACCGTAACAAACAGAAAGAGACCACCCTCCCCTGGCTCTATACAGGACCTTCATACCAGACACTCATGAAGAAAACCTAGTGATATTCAGACTACAGCTACTTCTGGAGGGATAACAGCTATTAAATGAAGGATTTCCAGCCCTGTGTACAGAGCTCTCACCCAGATTTTCTAGTAGACATCAATACATAAACTAAGGCTATCTAGCATTCACCTTGGAATAGCAAAGTTTTAAAGAATACTTGAACCAGAAACCAAGCAGCCCCTGGCGCACATAGGAGCTGCCATTGGCTGTTTCATGCTGCCACCTTGAGGCCCTTGGTCCTTCCACCTCAGAAGGGGGCACCTACGGGCCCCAGAACCAAACCCAGGTGCACCCGCTGCCACAGGGGAACCATCAGGTCACAGGGAGCACCAAAACCCAGGAGGAGCACTCCCTACCATGAACAGCAGCATCCCAAAGGCTGGAAAAGCCAACATGCCACTGGGAAAGAACACCCTGCATCTCCCTGAAAGCACACAGGTCACAGAACGCGAAGGTAATCTAAGAGCTACTCTACAGTGCAGGGGTCCAAAAGGAACTAAAGCAACTGTCAGGACACAACTTCGTTACACTCAGAAGCACAGGAAGGACTAGCTGGAGAAGGACAGTACAGCCTCTGAAATGCCAAGGCAGCAGAAGCCAAGGGATACAGGAAGCACCATCCCCACAATGCTGGTGGGAGAGCTGCTGAGCATTTTTTAGTTTCCTTTTCTGAATTAGATGCTGAAAACACAAAGCTCAAATTTTCCACTTTGTTATCTCAGTGTGAGACTTCAGGACTGTTATCAGCAATTACTGTCAGGGCTGCCTTCTCTTCCAGTCCTTGCAGGCTGAGTAGTCTGAAATTCCTTCTCCAAATGACATTCTGAACTCCTGGCTGTTATGCTAGGGTAGAAACCAGTTTTATACTATGTCTTGTCTTGAGACAAGTGGGAAAACCTTTCAGCTATAGCAGCAAAACAGCTCTGGTGCATGGAACAGACTTCAAGTGCCTCACTACCAAATTCTAATTACTCTCAGTATGGGAGACCACAGTGAAATAGAGGAGGAAAAGCACCCCGGCAAAAAATGTCCTACTCCAAAGGCAGCCTTATTCAGTACAAATACATCAGTATTGTTTACCCATTGTTTCTTCTCCAAGTGTGAAAGAGATGAATTTAAGTGAATGTTACTTACACGGCATCTTGAGAAGAAGTCCCTGTAACCCCCTTTCAGGATGTACAGTTCTGGGTAATGGAGGTTGGGGTATTCGTTACCCAGCCTGTCCCGCTCTCTCACAAACCGGCACCTGCAGCAGGAAAAAACCCTGCATTAAATCTTGCACTCAACAAACACCACAGGAAAACAGCTCTCACCCCAAACTTCCCATTCCTGGGGCTACAGAAGTAAGCCACTGCTGCAGCTCACCTGTTTTTCATTTCCACCTCTTGTGCCAGCACAACTCCAATATGCCCTTTCCCACCATGGGCTGTGCTACCTCCCAGCCAGAGCTGACAACCAACAGCTACTCACAATAAGCTGCTTATTAAGTGGCACACCAGCATAGTAACTAGTGGCACCCAAAAGCTTTGCTCCCAGCTAGCACAGCAAGAAGTTTCCATATAGAGGAGTGTGAGATAACTCACATTCGAGGACCCCGCTCCGAAGAAAACTCGCAGTGAAATACTATTATCACTCGTTTGTTATCCGATGGCTTGATTGGCTTCTTAAGCAAATAGTTTTCCACATCCTCTTCCATATGTAAGTTTATAGCACCCTGTAATGCACAAGCACATGGAATGAGTGGATGATTGTAGTGAGCCCATCCCACTTCCTTGCAAGCAGTTTAGCATAAGTTTCCCAGAGGAGCTCTGGCAGCCCTCTCTAGCATTGGGAAGACAGCATCAAACCCAAGCAGAACATTACAGATAGCCTGTAACACACCCACATGGCCTTGGATGCTCTTGAATGAAGAGCAGCCCCCATGGTGCCAAGTGACCCCAGTTTGCAACTTATGACAACTCTATGTTACTCTTACAGGGCCAACATACCTTGATGTGTCCTCCTTCATACTCATATGGGTATCTGCAATCAATTATCACACATTCCTTGATGAAGTCTGCAAACTTCCCAGTCAGCACAGACACCATCTAGAAAAAAAAAAAAAAAAAAAGATAGAACTCCACAAACCCCCTCCAGAGTTCAGGTGTTTCAAGATGTTCTTGTCTTGCTCTCCCCAGTAAAGATTTTTTCTTACTGTCCCTGGAGCACTTACCATTTCTGAGTCAATATATTTCAAGTCCTGATGTTTCCCATCAACAGTGCGGAATAAGTAACTCTGTAAGACAGACAGCATTCAAATGAGAAAATTCCAAAGGTAGGCCATAGCACAGTGTCCAGCAACTGCGTATTTTGTAACACAGTCAAATTGCAGACAAGAGCCCTTCTAGCCAACATACTTTCCCAATAACTGGAATATGCACTGTTGAAGGGACTTGCTTTATTTGGGCTGCTTTGAGACATCTCCAGTAAGAGAGGCCATTAAAATACCAAATTAACATTTGACCATTAAATCCTTACCTTTGAGAAGTCACCAATAAGGTCTGTCTGGTCACCATCCAAAATGTTTTCGATCTCTGCTGTGGAGCATTGTGTCTTCACCATTTCCAGATTCTAGAGGAAAACGGGTTAGAGATCAATGCTGAGCACTGACAGCAGAGAGATCCTTTTCCCACAACATAACGTAAAACTGAGTTTACTCCGAAGCCCTGAACTACGACTCCCCAGCATCCCCTTTGGATTAAGGTGAAACTCGGACTCAGGAGCATGCAATTGCTGCACCAGCTCCCCCAGATCTCCTCACAATGAAGAGAGAATGCAGTTTTGCTAGGTCAGCAATTCACCTGAAAAAAGCTCTCTCATTAACCTTCACCAGCTAGACACTTATCTTAGATCCTCTCCTAATCAATTCTGTTACAAAACTGGATGCCAAGCCACTAACCGTTGAGTCCTCAGAAGCTGTTTCAGTCAGGCTTTTCCTCCTCTTGTTTTTCCCTGGAGTGTTCTCTTCCTGGGATCTCTCCATCCTTTTCTGGGTGGTTCTTCCTACACCACTAGGCAGAGATGAAGAGCCAAACAGCTGGCATCGTTTGGCCTATGAGGAAGAAGAAGAGTTGTCTAGCAAAAACTAAGCTTGGAAACTAAGCAAGCCTCAGACTTTCAGACCATTACAAATTTTGCTTTATTGAAGACACTGTCACAGCACAGCAACAATGGGATATTAACAGGGTCATCTAAATTCAGGACCTACATTTCCAGTAACACTCATTTCTTGCCCTGCAGGCTGGGTGAGTCTGGAGCACCAGAAGCAATATCAAGTGCTGGCAGAGTGTTTATACCAATTAACAGACAACTTATCAGCAGATTAAGGAGCTTTTTGCTGGAATCTAGCCTCCCTTCACAGTCTCTTGTCAGACTATCTGGCTACAGGGATTCCCTGGATGCATTCAAGATAAGTCAATAAGTATCTGATAAGGGAAGTCAAGATCATCTTGCATTTATGAAGTAGCTTTGGAAAAAGAAAGTTAATGCATATATATGCACACAATGAGTATTGTTCCACACTGACAAAGCCTTTCAGCTAAACAGTCCTTAGAGATAACAGAACACACTGAAGGGGGGTTATGTCATATCTTATTCTGTTGTTTTTAGGGACACAGGACCAGAGCCAATGTGATCACTTTTCCCAGCAGTGAAAACAGCTGCAGAACAAAGTGCCCATCTCTGTTCTGTTATGCTCCCACAGGACACTCACCCGATTGTCCATCCTCCTCATGACTAGTGGTGCAGTCCAGAGGCTTGCCACATCAGATGGCATCTCCTCATCGTTCTGAGGAAAAAAAAAGGAAGTTCATTCTCATCTATTCCACGGTGGGCAGAGACTAAATACAGCTTGGGCCAGCGTTTCAGTTGAATTCATGTTAGTGATGTTTTAGGAATTTAACTCAATCACTAGTCCAATACTCAATGAAATAATGGAACCAAGTAGAGATGTGTTGGAGAAGGTAAGTTACATCAATTCATTGATTGATTAACAATGATGTTCCTTCAAAGCTTTAAGCATTTAAAATTCAATTAGAAAGTCTGCTTAAGTAGCTCAGAAGCAAATCTTACTTCTAGCTCTTTTAGCAAGTTTCCAAAGAAAAATGCGGACTGTTCCACTAATTCCCTCTAGTAGTGCAATTCCCATCAGCCAATATGAACAGGAGTAATTCTTAAACTAGCTGCTGTTCACACCCCAAGTAAATCTCACTGTCTGCACTAGGAAAGAGCATGTATAAGATAGAGACACTGAAACTGAATTGAAAAAGGTAATAACTCACCTGCTATGATTCCCTAGTACCTAGCTTTTTGCAGTCTGACTTTCCACACTGACTTCTGCTAGAATGCGTGTGCACCACAGACACATGTTGTAGCTGACTACTAACATTAGACAGAGCAAGTTTCAAAATGCCCATATTTCCTTTGTACATACCTTCAAATCTTGGTCATCTAACAACTCCAGGAATCCATCATCATCTTCACTTTCAGAAGAAGTCAGAGAAGACTTCTGCAGGAAAACTGGGCTGCAGTGTTCCTTTCTACCCTTGGGTGTTTCACCCATGGGAAACTGAGACAAGATAGACAGTTTTAACAACACTCTTCCCATTTACTGCAGAGAGCTATAACCACAGAGACAGTGCCTTGCCTCTTACTACATTACAGAAAACATGGGGTGTTTTCCCCCATCTTGAGTACACTGACTTGAACAAACCCCAAACTGAGTTCCAATATTTCTATTTGATCCCTACAATAGCAGAGTGCTTCATTAGACTCATTAAGCAATAACCCTCGTCTGAGAAAGACACCATTCAGGGAAGGTGCAATGGAAAGAAACGGTTGGTGTCAGTGGGAACAGGAGGTAATATAAACTCTGCAGCTGATAAACACAAGATCAAGAGTACCAAGCAGGACAAAGGAACTGATTCAAGGAACAGAGGGAAGGCTTAGTCCCCCAGCATTGTTTCTGTGCAAGGACCCATCATGGCTTTTCAGTTGCTTCCTGGATGTCATATTTGGACATAAGATCCAGTCACATCAACACAGTTGTTCTAAATGCATCTGCCCCAATTTAGTTATTTACTTTATTGATAGTGAAAACAATTATAAACTAAAGTCCTCTATTCCACGTCAACATCCACTCCCTTAATTTACTGCAGCATAAACCCAGCTCTGTAATGACTAATCTTTCAGACTACAGAACAATCGATGTTTCAAACTCCTGATCATCTTACAAGCGAAATGTGAGAAATCCTCTTATCTGCAAGACAATTTTTTCCATTTGACACATTAGTGGTGACTAACAGTGCTGCCTTAGAACATGATGCAATTTTTCTTCTTCTTAATTTTTCTTCCCCTTCTGCATACCTCCAGGTATGCAGAAGATCAGGTGAGAATTAGTTGTAAAGAACACTATAGTACTTACTATACACTATAGTACTTACTATCTGAGCTGGAGATGAATTCTGCCTTGGTCCAGGAACACCATTTCCAGCAGGGGAATGCACATGCACAGAAGAACGAGAAGCTGGTTTGGTTGGCTTCTTAAACTCAAATGGTTCCTGAGTTAAAAAGGAGCAAAGTGATCATTTTACCAAAATCAAAAACTGTGTAAAGCTCTAGGGTCATTTTATCTTTTTTGTTTGGTTTTTTTTTTTTAAAGCTACCTGAGGTTGTGCTTTTAAGTTCCTTACTGCCAACAGGAGTAGTCTGAAGGCAAATGTTTTCAGATTAAAGATGTTAGAATAGCAATTCATTTAACATAATTAAGCTTTTATCCTTTTGATATCACCCATAGGGTTAAGGCTTTCCTATTTCTTTTGTCAGCCAACTTCTCTGCAAAAGGAATCATTTTTAAATTCTGCTGACACCCCCTCTTCTGTCAAGACTTGTCAGAGGCCCACCAATGGGATTTCCAGCAGCAAAGCCTTCCAGACCAAGTAGCCAAAAGGACATTGGTGTTGCGAGGAATCAAGGCTTCCCATGCCAGTAGTGGAAAGAGATGGGGTGATCTATTGAAACAGCTTTCTAGAGGCACCCCTCACAGCTATCTAAAGTGAGTGGCATGAATATATTTTCCCTTGCCACAGCCTAAAAGGAGTCAGGCTCAGCAGCACAAAAGTAGAGCTGGGCAACCAAAGTCTTCCAGATTTTTTGTGAATGTATAATCAGCTTGCAGTCACTATGATCAGTACTGTTGCACTTCACTGCAAGCTCCCTGGAGATAAGCTATGCAAAACTTTGTTATGTCTGAACTACTGCCTGGAGAGGGGAAAAGAAGCCTTTTCCACCACATCCACTGTTAAAGGGGTGTGCTAATCCAGCTCTCGCAGTACCACCTCTTATGCCTGTCATCACAGCAATGGAAAGCAATGCTTACATTCTCCTTTTCATCTTGTTCCAACAGTTGAAAAGCATCGTCATCCAGGGAATCAGAAAGGTTTCTCTTCAGAGCAGGACTGGATCCCAGGAGGCTTTGCTACAATATTCATACAGAAGTGCCAGTTCAGTATTGTGCAATATATGTCTTTGCACAACTGCATTTAAAACAAAAGAGTGGTTAATAAAGACTGTAAAGACTCCAACTGCAAACTCTGTGCAGGAGTAAATGCTGATACATATCTTGGTTCAGGTACCAAAATGCATCAGCTGCAGCAGTGACAGAGCCACATCACTGATCTTTCATGCTAACTTAAATGAGATATTGAGTTTACATGCTGTAATTCTGACAGTTTTCATTAACTGCCACACTAGCTGTTCTTGCAGCCAGAAAATTAACAAGTTATAGAATGTATCTAACTAAAAGCATTTAATATAGTAAATTCTTTAATATTTATAGAATAC
The DNA here is from genome assembly GCF_028554395.1 of Pezoporus wallicus. Taxonomy (NCBI): domain Eukaryota; kingdom Metazoa; phylum Chordata; class Aves; order Psittaciformes; family Psittacidae; genus Pezoporus; species Pezoporus wallicus. The sequence goes on along the minus strand of NW_026637044.1, from coordinate 323,437 downwards.
CAATACCAAGCTCACTTACTGGCAGAGAATGGATTCTTCTGAAAGGCATCCGAACGCTACAACAAAAAAGAATCAAAAAGATTTATTTCAATGTGTTTTAAAAGACTCTAACACGAGTAGAACTCGCTTCTCCTCCTACCCCCCCGTAAAACTCCACAAACTACCGCAGTCACTGACAAAGGAGTTGGAAGTAGAAATACACTTACTTCAGTCTGCTGGATTCAAGAATTGCTTTCTCAAACCTAAAAGCAAGCATGATGCCCCACAGTTAGCACCAAAGCACAGTACACTAAAAATCAACTTTCATTTTCACTCAAGAAGTGTTATGCTAAGCAGAAGCCAAGATACTGCTTGATGACACTGTCTTTCTTAAAAGCTATTTATAGCCAGCTGATACGATCCTAGTTCTTAGAACATAAGCTAGACTCCTTTCTCCCCCTCCTTTCCTTAAGTTCTTTTCAGCAGCATTTAGACAAGATGCTAGGCTGAAGGAAGAAAAGCTCAGTACATGAGTGACCACAAGCATCTGCCCCATCCCTAGCAACAGAAGGTTAAGGGAAAAAATTGATCTAATTGAGAGCAACAAATGCAAAGCTCAGAGCAACTGCCTGGTATCAGTAGGAACATATGGAAGCATAAATTATAGTTTAAGTGTTGAGTGACAACTGCAACTTACATGCAATTTGGTGCAGCCTCAGCCTGCTGGTAAGGTGCCCATGTCATGCTCAAACAGTCTGGTTGGTACAATAAATTAACCCAGACCCAAGACTTGTTATGTACTCTAGGATGCAGACAAGACAGAAACCCTAGCAGCTCAAGCTGCAGAGCGCTGCAGTTTTTCAGAGACAAGAGCCCATTGCACATGTGTCAGCAAAGGAAAAGCTGCATCAAGACTCTTATTAGCCTACATTTGCTAACGGCGCAATGTGAAATGCCACAAGCATATGGTTACATACGTTTCCTCCACGATATCATTCGAGGATGCAGGAACAGGTGAATCCAAAGCACAACCTGAAAGAAGAGAGATAACAGAATGTTTTCTATTGAGCATTAGCTAGGAAATACAAAGTATTGGACACTGTTACAGATTTCCTCAGAGACCATGAGCTTAGGCTGGAAACTAATGCAGAAAGCCCCATCTGCAGCCTCACCTCAGTGTAGAAGTAAATAACAGTTACAGATACTCCATAGCACTGGCTTTTGCCATAATCAAGGGTTAGTGCTTCAAGTAAAATAGGAGTAATTAAAAAAAAGCACCTCTAAGCCCTGTCTAGAACATCACAGAGACCAGAGTGCTAACACATAACATGGAACATTCTTGGCTTATTCTCCCTCACACACATCTTTAACAACTTAGTCCTTTAGGGTTTTTTAAGCTATGTTTTTAGTTACACCTCTTCATAGGAAGAAATTTTTGGCTCATTCGAAAACAAGTAGTCAAAATGCCTTTCTTAATGCCTGCTAGCGTACTGGAAACAATAGCAAGCACTTTGTAAGCACAAACCAAGCTAAACATTCCAGCTACATAGCATCTAAGTACAGCCAAGTGTGAAGCTTACTTAAACACAGACTCCCCAAGGAGTTTTTGTATCATATTCACAAGACCTAGTGATAGGCCAGCAGCGTACCGGGTACTCTCTATACCATCATGACAAGACTTGTTGCTATTTCAGTGACTGCATTCTAAACAAACAACTACAAAGAATTAATTTGACTAACATTGACAGGAAGTGGTCTCAGCACAGCAGAAACTTTAATCATAAGTGTTTTGTAAGCACTTAAGACCTGCTTTGGAGACAGAAACAAAAAAGCCAAGAAGAAAGCGAAGATTTAGCAAGCTTGGTTATTTTATCCTGCTCTGTGGTTTGTGAGCTATACTTGTGTTTTAGCGGTTCATAAAGCTCCTTTGAAGGCTGAAAATACCATGCACAGTCAGACTGGTATATAAATTCAGTTGGAGACACTGATTCCCATCACTGGGTTGGACCAGTGAAGTATCAGAAGCTTCCCTGACTATGAGTTATGGGGTAATGGCTTATTTCATTTTCACTGATAAAGCATCTCATCTGAAAAACAAGGGTAAACACACACTTCTAGGCAAGTATCAGTATTTCAGGTTTCACACAAACAATCAGCTCATGATAACTGCCACCAAAAAACCCCAAACCACAAGACAAACCCTGCTCAATGGCCTCTATTCAAGCATGCAGAGCAGGTTACCACAGTTTGGGTTTAAAGAGAGAAAACACACAGTGATGACTGTATTTCAAAGTTATCACCCTCCAGAAACTCAAGTGAGTCCCATTCACAGACAAAAACAGATATGTGATGGATCCTAACAATGAAGGGTAAAACACTATCTCCCCATTTTTTAGACCACAGCCCCAACATGCAACTCTAAACACCCCCAAGCCAATATCTCAAGACACCACAGACTAGAGAATGGTGGGATTCCAATTCCCCAATGAAGCCTATCTTGAGCTATCTTCAGCAGGCTTCATCTTCAGCTGTCTCTGCTGCAAGGAAGGCCGATACACTCATGATAAGTTGTTTACCTACTACCATGTACGGAGCAGAACATCAAAGCAATCAGAAAGTGGTAGTGATAAACATCACACTTCAGTACAAAGCATGACACTCAGCAACCATGTCTCAACAGCCATCCTAAGAAAAAAAGGAAAAAGCCCTTCTGCCAGAGTCCCCCAGTGAGGGGGCTGAACCAGTTTTTCCTCCATATAGCTCTACTACTAACATACTCGAAGACAACTTAAACAAAAAAACAAACAAACAAAAAAAAAAAAACAAAAAACATCCACAACCCAAACTGCATGAACTGCAGAAGCTTGCTGAGTAATGGCCTGCCTGCCTCCCTCCTTTTAAGCATGAGAAGTGGTTGCAGCGATTGCAGGCAGCAAAAATTCTCTATCCACACCATGGAAGCTGCTTGTAGTGGAAGCTGTGTAAAGATAGGACACTTCTCCTTTCTTACTTGTTATTAATTGAGAAAGCCATACCTGAGTCTGTCGATTCCGATGACTCAGTCCTTTGTAAACTACTAGTATTCTTGTTTCCCAGATCATGCTCAGCTTTTTCATGTTGGCTGTAAAAGAAAATAGGTATTTGTTTTAAATGCTCATTGCAGCAATAGATACCATATAAGAGTGCCTGCCTGTAAACATACGGCACACATAATCATACCTCAAAGCCATTATCAATGGCCAAATGGAAGGATTCCAGCTTGGCAGTCCTACAGACTGCAGTCTCCTGTGTTCTGCGTGCTCTCAAGTACAAGGACAATGCCACCTCCAGATCACCATGGCTTATAAATACACTGATCTAACCCCTACAGGGGCTAACACTTCAGGTTCTGGGTTTTTAAACCTGCACATGCACTGTGGATAATAGCAGAAGTTAGGCTTCCAAAGCAGGGACAGGAGTGTGTCATCTAAGACAGTAACTATCCTGGTTACCTTTCTGGTCACCTCACGCCAAGCTTTTCTCCATCAGGTGCTATGAGGGGTGTTTTGAACATTTTAGAGCCTGTCCTGAGCTGGTGCCTTCACAATGAAGGTTCTAATATAACTAAGTGGCAAACTTTGCAATAGAACTTTAGGACTAAAACCAGTTTAAGTATGTCATAGGTTACTGATGCCTGGAATCACATTTGCACCTCCCACACCAGTCTCCAGAGTCCCATTATCCTTCTCAGGACTGCAGCCCTCTCTTTGGCAGTCACTCATTTAATTAATGCTGCACAGAAAAATTAACACTATTCTAACTCAAACTCATTTTTATAAGTAGTTAGCTCTCAAATTTTGTTTTATCAACTATGCAAGGTCTTCTCTGCTCACATAACCATCAGACCAGTCTAAATAATTCCGTAGGTGAAGAGGCTTGAGGCATCTCCTGCCTGACCAAGCATCAAACACAGAGTCATTTCATACACGGGCAGGGGTCACAGCAGCTTCAGTACAGAGATGTATGTATCTCATGTAGCCTTATTCCAGATTACCTTAAAGAAAGGAAAAGCTACTCGAGTGTTGCTCCTCCATCACATAGGTTAATGAAAAAAATGCACCAGGGCATAAGCCAGGGCTACAAACTCAGAGGACACAAGAATGAAACAGAGGGGACTTGTGCAAATTGTTTGCAGGAATTTCAGGAATCTGAAGGAGGGAAGGATCATAAAGAAAGCAGGTGATTACAGAAACAAGAATGATAGAAAATCAGAAAATAAAGGACAAATACTAGGAGAACAAACAAGACCAGAGCAGGCCAGGGCAAAACAGAAACTATACAAGAGGCAAACTGCAGAGGTTACTGCAGGAATAATGAGATTAAACGAGTTACAACCAATAACAGCAAAATGGGATTGAGCAACTGCATGGCTGCAGCTCTGTGGAGAGGAGCTGCAGAGCTCAGAGACTGCAGCACTTCCCATATGTGAAATGGCAAAGAGAGGAGTGGGTGCACGGGAGCCAGGCAAAGGGAAGCAAGAACAGAGCTGAGATACTGCAGCTAATGCGGTACAGAAGGCAGGAAGGACAGACACAAACGTACCAGCAGTAATTTGCGGGATAAGGGAAAGCACCCAACATGGAGCTCAGAAGTGAGGCAGACACCCAGAGCAGAACCAGGGGAAGACGGTGGCACGTGGAGGGACACTCGGGGAGAAGATGGCCCACAGCATCGGGACCACAGCCACATGTGGGCAGGAGCTCCCGCGGGAATGACTGGGGGGGCTGGCAGTCTCTGTGCTGCTTAAGCAGAGAGGGGGCTATTTGGTGGAAGGAGGGGCGGGAGGGGGAGTGGAGCTCAGCAGGGGTGAAGGCATCAGAAAAGGTGGGGGTTAAGGGAGTAATGGAAAGCCTGGGTTTGCAAGGATGGCATGGGGGTACATAGGAAGAACTCCTGGAGGCCTAATTGGGGGAGTGCGGGGGAGTGGGAGGTCTAAAGACAGGGAGAAACAGCTCCTCGAGGCCTCATTTGGGGGGAGAGGGGAAAAGGTGCTCCAGATTTTAGTGTTAAGGATGGGGGGTGCTTGGAATGAGAGAATAAGAGATGAGGTCCTCGAGGCCTCACGTCTGAAGGGAGAAGGAGATTAAGAGATCTTCAAGGCCTCCATTAGGGAGGAAGAAGAGATGCACGAGGCCTCACTTTTTTTAGGGGGTGAGGGTAGACGAGGTCCCCGGCGCATTGCTTGGGGTGGAAAAGGGGAGAGAAATGTTTCTCGAGGCCTTAAATTTGGGGGTGGAAGAAAAGGTCCACAAGATCTTAGTGCGGTTGAGGCAGTTGGGGGGGGCGCGTGAGGAACGGACGAAGAACAACGGCGCGAGTCCTGGCTTTGAAATGGGGGGGGAGGAGGAAGAGCTCTCCTAGGCCTTGTTTTTGGTGTGGGATAGAGGAGATGGAACCCTTGAGACCTAGTATGGCGGTCGGGGGGGTAAAGGGGGAGCTCCCTCAGGCTTCGCTTCGGGTCAGGGAGGGAAGACGGGGGAGGAAGAGGCCCTGAAGGGCCCGTTTGGGGGGGTTGTTAGGGGGGAGCATGGTAGAGCCTCTCAGACAGAAAAAAAAAAAAAAAAAAAAAGAGGGGGCAGAGGGGGATCCCCAGGGACAGCAGAAAGGGCCCGGGCTTTGACTGACCCGCGTCCCAGCTGCTCCATGGTGAGGCGGAGGTTGGAGACCGGCGAGAAATTGTCAGGAAACAGAACCTTGACCACGGCGGGTGAAGCGGAGGAGACTGGAGAGAAAAGTAGGAGGCGGCGGCGGAAGCTACCGCGCAGTGCGGAATCCATGGAAGCGAATGAGCCGAACCGAGCAGAGCCGAACCGTCCTACTGTCAGCGCGGCCAGCACTGCTTTGACTGCAGCCGCTACCCGTCGCTCGCTCCGAAGCTGGCGCCAAACGTCCCCTCCACCAATCAAAACCGGTCCCTAAATGACGTTTAAAGTGGGCGAAGAAGTTCGCTCAAATCCTCCCGCCCACCGCCCTCGTTCTGGCCAATAAGAAGAGAGGCGGGTGGCCCACTCCCCGCCTCCAGCTGTTGATTGATGCCACTCCTGACCAATAGAGAAGCCAGACAACAGGGTGCAGCTAGGCAGCGTTACTGCCAAGGTGGAGACTACATTTCCCAGCATGCAGCGCCGTTCCCCTCCTCGGCCGTGCATGCTGGGAAATGTAGTCCCCGCCTCACGCAGACCCCAGCTTATCCGCTACGTCTCTGACCCTGTCCGTTTAACCGTGCCTCCAACCGCCCCAGGCCTGAGGGGAAGGGGGTAAACCTGGGAACGATGAGGGAAAACGGTCACGCTCTGACCGCGACAGACCTTGCTCTCAACCACTACCTTCAAGAGACTCTGGCATTTACGCAGGCACTGCTATTTGCCTTAAAAATGGAAACAAGCCCAACTTTTCAGAGGGCTTATTGCCTGCGTTGCCTAATCCCTTCTCTGTCCCCTGCCCCCCGTCACTGAGCAGGATGGAGGCCGCAATGGTTGTGCTGTGGGGAAGGGAGTCTTTGCATGGGTCATCCCTCAGGCCTCAGATTGTGGACACTAGGGGTGCAGGGGGAGCAGCGCCAGCTCCAAAAACACAGTCCCACAAGTGTAGAAACACAGTGAACTGGATGATCTTAAGGTCCTTTCCAACCCTAACCAGGGTTGAGATAAGAACAGTCCAATAGCTGAAGTATAACATTAATAATATAATAATAATAATGGAAGTAACAAGGGAAGAGAATGCAAAACTGAAAGGGGAAAAAAAAACAATAAACAGCAGTGATGCACAACTCAGTCGCTCACCACCCACACCCACTGACCGATACCCAGCCCGACCCAAGCAGTGATTGTCTCTTCCAGGTAACTGCCCCCGGTTTATACACTGGCTATGACGTGCTGTGGTATGGAATATCCCTTTGGTTAGTTTGGGTCAGGTGTCCTGTCTCTTCTTCCTCCCGGTTTCTTGTGCCCCTCCTCACTGGCAAAGCGTGAGAGACTGAAAAGTCCTTAGTCAGGCTGAGTGCTACTGAGCAACAACTAAACATAGGTGCGTTATCAGCATTGTTCTCAGACTGAAGGCAAAACACAGCACTGCACCAGCTACTAGGGAAGAAGAAAAATAACTTACTGTCAGGGGATCCCACACCTCCAGGATACAACCCATGTCCTTCTGCCCAGGCCCTGCCATCCACATCCACACAATGCTCCTGGTTTCTGGTGTGCTTTCTCTCTGACCACCCAGGATCCCAGAGATTCCCATCACATCCCCACTGCCCTGTCCTTCTAGCATGGAGAGGCTTGGACTGTGCCCTCTCTCCAGCACTCCACTCAACCCTGTCCCCTCCCTCAATGTTTTCCTTTCAAGCAGGTTTTTACAGTTTCTCATCAGCAGTTACCACCACAATTAGCACCTCCATGGCTCCAACCTGTTCCTGCCTGCAAAGTGATTGCACCCCATACTGAACCAAGCAAGCCATGCAGCCCTGCCAAAGACCACCATGGGCAATCAGAACATCCTCCCTGCCTCCCTCCTGCTTATCTGTGTCCTCAGTGATCACAGGGACAGGTGGACCACTGCCACTGCAAGATCTGACCAGGATACCAGCATGCAGACACCCCCAGGCAGGACAGCACTGCTTTAATGTTCCAAAGTACTTGGCGGGGGGGAGGTGCAACAACACACAGAGGAGATCCAACTGCAGGGAGTTTGCAAATCGATGGTGTATCATTTTCATACCTCTTGCCTGCTCAGCTAGGCAAGGGCACAGGCAAGGGACCAGGAGGCATGCGACCCCATCAGGCACACAGCTGGATGTAGGTTTCTTGTGACCAGAGCCAAAAGTATGGGAAGACCTTCTCAGTGAAGGTGGCCTTGAACTGTAAGATCTGCATCATGTTCTCTGCATTATAAAAGGTCACTTGGCCCCCTTCATAGTCCAGGTGGACCCTGATTTTCCGGATCTCTTGGTTCAGTTCCAGCGGAGTGGGGGGCATGTGTAGTGCCGTGTACTGGCGATTCCAGTCCAGCCGCAGGGCCCAGATCTTCCCCAGGGCCCGGCTGAGCGAGTCCTTCCTCTGAACAGATTCCAGGGCCACACCAACGGCCCAGCTGTCCCCATGCCCTACCTCTAGCTCCCAGTAATGCCTCCCGTCCGTGAAGCCCTTGGAGCCCAGGACGCTGGGGCTGCCCGTGAATCTCTTAGGGTTGTCATGGAGTTCTTGCTCTCCACTTGCCAGCCACATGGTCTTGCAGTCCTTTGAGAGGTTCAGGTATGGGCTTGCTGTCTCTGGGTCCAGCCATACCTTCTCTAATGCACAACAGAGAAGACCATCAGTCTATTGCCTGCTGAGGAGTGAACCAGCACCTCTCCCTTCTCTGCCCTGGGGCTGGGACATGCCCCATGAGCACAGCAGGCACACATGCCCCATGAGTACACACATACAGCACCCGCAGCCCCCTTTGGTGGCATGTGACACAGGACACTTGATGCCCTCCCCAGTGGGACCCATTGGAGAAGCAATGCTTTCTGAAGCGGGACTGAGACAGGCAGGGTCCCCACACGCAGGGGACAGACATGATGGGCCTTGATAAACCTGATTCCAGAATACTGCTGGCCCTGAGTTTGTGGGGCTACAGTAAGGCTGAGTGTGGGGGAGTTATACACCTCCACGGGTGTAAGGAAGCATTGCCTGCAAGGCAGCAGTAGTGCCATGGCAGTCCCCGATCCAGTGACTCAACAGCTTCTAACCCTGCTCCACCAAGTAGCCAGGCAGTCTCACTGCAGAGCCGGAAATGCCCGTTCATGTGGAATGTTCTGCTGCCATCCCGCGGCCATCCCACAAGGCAACAGAGGTGTCACCGCACAATGCCACCCCAGAACTTCTGCCAAACCCTCTCCTCTGTAGCCCCAGATTTTGACACAGGCTGCACTGCACTGTGTGTCACATCTCTCATCCCAAAACCTGAGAGGGCAGAGACCAAGCTCTGCAATGCTGCCAGGACCATGTGGACCCAAAGCACCTGCAAAAGCATTTCAAATCTGTGCCTGAAAGCCAGCTCAAAATGCACTGAGCTCCTCTGCTTAACTATTCACAGTCTTACACATAACAGAACAATAAAGTCTCCAGCAACAGGGAAGCTGAGGGACTCGTACTATCCCGGCTCTCAGCTGGTGTCTGGGTGTTGCCTGGCATAGGGACAGACCTGGATTTTTATAGTCAAAATGAAGGGACCTGGTTTTAGACAGACCCTGGAGTTAAAAGTTGTGGTGTGAGTCCAGCTCTGCACCCAAGGACACAAGGAAACTCATCCTGGAAAGCTTTTCTCCCTCATTTATGCCCAAGAGCTCCAGAAACTCACCCCTTTCTCTGTCAATCTTACTCAGCAGGCTCACTGGAGGAGGGAAAGGAAGATGCATGAGATTCTTGCAGCAGTTCTGCTCCCCATAAGGACAGCAAGCCACAGATGTGGAGCTTGCTCCCCAGCTCCCACAGCCCCAGGCTCCAGCAAAGCCCATCAAGGAGGGTCCCATCTGGAGCAGACGTGTTCTGCTCCCAAACCATGGTGGTGAGGATCAACTTCTGCAGCTGACCCCAGGGAAGCACAGCAGAGACAGCAGCACGCCCGCCTGGGGCCTGGACACCAGCTACACATCAAGGCATTGCTTGCTGCTGCTTTGCTTTACCTTTGAATTCGGCCATCACAGCTATGAGCATCTGGGTACTCTGAAAGAGTCTCTCAAGGGTCCTCTCCAGCCCCGGGGAAACCGGATCAGGGATTGGGGTCTTCACTGCCTCACACCTGAGGGGGAAAAAACATGGAGAGGAGCTCTGACCCCAGCAGTCAGTCAGCACGTGGGCTAGGAGAGAAACAGGGGAAAATCCCCTACAGCCCTGAACTCCAGGGAGCTGTGCTCCAGCTACTGGCATGAGAACCCTGTCTTCAACAGGGGTGCCATGGTCTCTGGTTCCATATAACATCCTGTTAAATCCCAAATGCCCAGCAGGGCAAAGCTACCTCTCTCCTGGCTGCTGCAGCTGGCTGCAGTGTTCCCAAACCTCTGCCCAAAAGAGCCATGTGGGAAGAGAGTGATGCAGAGCCCATTTCATACCTGTCCAGGATTTCGCCAACATTCTGGAAGAGAGGAGACACTAGGTCAGCTCTGGCACTGCCAGGAAGGACCATGGTCCCTGCAGCAGTGAGTTACAGCAGCTCCCTTGCTGCATGAAGATGGGATTGGGGGAGTCACACCAACCTCCTGGGCACTCTCCAGTGAGTCACTTGCCCAAATCCTCAGATCACACTGCAGGCCCAACCTCACACCGCACACACTGCGGTGTCACAGCCCAGCCAGCACCGCACTGCTCTTCACTGCCAGGCTACATGGGCCCCAGGATGCAGTGTGCCCCCAGTCTCACCAGGGATGGTTGCAGGGCCCAGGTGGGTAATGCAGCCTCACCGTAAGGAACTCAGCCATCGGCTGGTCACATTTCCTGTCTATCTCCGCAATCAGCGTGTCCAGCAGTGTTTCCCTCTCTGAAATGCTGGAGATGTATCTGCAGCGCTCCTGGTTGAGCTCCTCATGCACCTGGTCAAGCTGGACTAGCAGGACATCCTCCTGCTCCTGCAGGAACTCCTGCAGCTGCGTGAAAGCATCTCGCAGGCTCTGCTGCTCTGAGGCCACCTTGCCCTGCAAGGCACCCATGCAAAGGCCCCTGAGCCATCCCATCCTCCAGCTGCCACATCACAGCATGGGAAGGGGGCTGCAGAGAATGGGGCAGGATCATGGGGAAAAGAAGTTTTGGAGATGAAAAGCTGGTAGAGGGGAAAAGGGGAGGCAAAGATGGATGCTGGTGGCCCCAAAAGGACAGCAGAATCTGAGAGAGCAGGAGGGACAAATAATATATGGGATGGACAGAGAGGGAAAGTGGTGTGGTTATGGAAAAGGAGATAAATATTTATGGCAACAGAGAAGACAGGATGTGGCCGTGAAGACAGGAAGGGGCACACTGTGCACATGGAGAGAAATACCTACCAGCAGGCTATCACTTTTCTTTTGTCCCATGGGCCTAAATTCTTCTTTCTCTTTTTGTAGAAGAACCAGGTTGCTCTGGAGTGTCTCCTGGGTTAAAAACACCAAAAAAAAAAAAAAAGGGAAAATAGGGATATTTGGGGGTTACATACACAGTAGTGAGATAATGTCGCCAAACAGCCCCTGTGAGGCTCCAAGCTCAGCTGCACTCAGAGCCAGCACCGACCTCTCTCCCAACATGTGTTATGCCAGGCTAGGGAGATCCCCATGCACAGCTGTCCCAGAAACATTTCTGGAATAGCTTCATGTGGAAAGCCTGAAGTTTGTGGTTTTGTTGGGTTTTTTGGTTTCGGTTTTGGTTTGTCGAGGCTTTTTTCTTTAATTAGGAAAACCAACTTTTGGTGTTGGAAGTGGGATTTGTGGAAGAGGTCTGCAGTGACAGCAGCCCTGCGTGTGAGGCACGCTCCATAAATTCAACAGTGTTAAATATATCCCCTTGTGCTCCTCCAAGCCATGCCCTGCAGCAGAATAGGGTGCTGGCCTGGGGAACCCCAGCCCACGTGGTGGGAGCAGAGCCTGTCCCCTTTAGCCCCAGCCCCGTACCCGGCTGGGGACATATGGGGCACTCAGGACCTTGTGGGGACACAGAGCAGGGAGCAGTGAGACCTGCACCCCTGGGTGGTCTGGGGGAGGCAATGGGCAGTGGGAGGACCAGCAGCCCAAGCAGGGTAGTGGAGATACAAGGACACCAGCCTTGCCACCAGACAGGGACCCCAAACCCATACTGAAATGGGGACACCAGCCAACAGCTGGATGAGGACCCAAAGCTGTAGCTGGACAGAGACTCTAACCTGTGCCCAGAGAAAAACCCAGCCCATGTGCAAAAGGGATCCGGATCTATGCTTAGAAGGAATCGCAACCTGTGCGTGGGAGGACATTCCAGACTGATGCCTGGGAGTGGACCCCAGCCTGTGCCCTGAGGTGACTCTAACCTGAGTGACCCCAGCCCAAGCATGGGGGGCCCCAGACCCATGCCTAAAGGGGATCCCAGCTCGTGCTCAGAGGGAACCCTGATCCGTTCCTGGAAGGGACCCCAGCCCATGCCCCAACGGGACCCTGAACTGTGCTCAGAGAGCACCCCAGCCCGCGTATGGGGAGTACCCAGATCCCTGCCTAGTGCGTCCTAGCCCGTGCCTGGTGGGTACCCCAGCCTGTGCCTGGAGGGACCCCAGTCTGTACCCGAAAGGACACCAAGCTGTGCCAAGGAAGGGGCCCAGCCGGCTCCCCAGGAGAACCCAGCCCCCGCCAGGAACCCCAACACACCCTCCCTCCCCACCGCCCTCCCGTACCCGGAGCTGCCGGGCGGCCTCCTCGGCGAGTCGGGCAGGGTGGCCGCGGTGCTGGGGCTCGTCTTGGCACAGCAGGCATAGCAGGCAGCGGCAGGTCTCGCAGAAGAGGCCGAGCAGCTCGCCGTGCTGCGGGCAGTGGGCCCGCCGCGCCTTGTCCAGAGCCTCCGTCAGCTGCGCCATGGAGCGCAGCGAGCGGTTGGGCCGCAGCGAGGCCGGTGACACGGCGGCGCGGCACTGCGGACAGTCGACGGGGCGCGGCGGGACCCCCATGAGCGCCGCCAGGCAGGCCCCGCAATAGCTGTGCCCGCAGTCGGTGATGACGGGCTCCTGGAAGAGCTCCAGGCACAGCGGGCAGGTGGCCTCCTCCACCAAGTTCTCGCTCACCGCCAGCACGGCCCGCGCCATTCTGCGGTCTCCGGGAAGGACGCGCCGGAGGGGGGAAGAGGGAAGGGAGAGGGCGGGGCGCGGGTGGTGCCGAAAGCTAACGGGGCCCCGGGAGGGGATGGGGAGCGGTGAGGCGTGCGTGCGTGTTCACGTGTGTGTGTGTGTGTGCGCGTGTGTGTGTGTGTGTGTACGCGCATCGGTGCCTGGACGTGTGTGTACGTACGTATGTGTGTGTCTGCATGGGTCTGTGTACATGCACCTGTGTGTCTGTGCATGCATGTCTGTGTGCATACATGTATGTGTGTACGTGTTGGGCCTCTCACCACAAGAAAGACTTTGAGGTGCTGGTTCGGGTCCAGAGAGAGGCAGCGAAGCTGGTGAAGGGTCTGGAGCACAAGTCTTGTGCAGAGCGGCTGAGGGACCCGGGGTTGTTTAGGAGAGGAAAAGGCTCAATTGCAGAAGTCTCACCGCTCTCTACAACTGCATGAAAGGAGGTTATAGTGAGCTGGGAATCAGTCTGTTCTCCGAACTAACAAGACATAGGACAAGAGGAAACGGCCTCAAGCTGCTCCAAGGGAGGTTCAGGTTGGATATTGGAAAGATTTGTTCACAGACAGGGTAATCAGGCATTGGAACAGGCTGCCCAGGGAAGTGGTGGAATCGCCATCCCTGGAAGAGTTCATAAACCGTGTAGACGAGGCCCTCAGTGACATGATTTAGTGGAGGTCCTGACAGTCCTGGGGTAACGGTTGGATCCAATGATCTTAAAGGTCTTTTCCAACCTAGTTGATTCTATGTGTATAGCTCTGCATGCGTGTGTACATGTACGTGTGTGAGCGTGCATGTGCATGTATTTGTGTCTGCATGTGTGTGTGCATACATGGGCATGTGCATCCGTGTGTGTATATGCATGCACATAAATCATTTAAGAACCACTCACTGGAGTTCCTGGGAGCAGTTGGAGCCCTCCTGGGCACACAGGGCTGCAAGCCGGCACATTTGGCACTGTGCTACCGGCCAGCACAGCTGCTCTGGCTGTGTCAATAAATGTAGTCATTTATAAGCGCCGATTGGAGGTGCCGAGCAGGGTCCTTCCTGAGGAGGCCTCATGCTTGCAGGAGCTGCTTCCCGCCTGCCAGGGTTGGGGGTTTAATGCAGTTGAAGGGATTGTTGCAGCGCAGCAGCTGTAACGTGAAGGAGCCGGGTGCAATCCGGCCCATGAGCCACATCCCTGCACTGGCTGCCTCGCTGTGTGCTGCAGGCGTGAAATCCCACCACACTGAGCTGCTGCCCTGGGGTGGGGGTGAATTCATGCTCCAGCTTCTGTCCCTGCACCCTATGGCCACCACCAGCGCTCCTAATGTCTCTGCTCTCACCCCAAAACATCTGAAACAGGTGCTTAGAGAAGAGGGCCCTTGAGAGCCCCTTGAGCCCTTCACCACTTGTCCCTGATGTGCTGATGGCAGCTGGGCAATGAAGTGGTCAAGCAGCCCCCTCCCCACATGTCTCCTGCCCTGACAAAAGCCTGTTTGCCACCCAGCTGCCTGCTTCCCCACTACAGCAGGTCCCACACTCCATCCTGGCAGCTGTGGTGGGCTCCGCATGGTGCTTTCATCCCTCTGTTCACCATCCATCCTTGCAGCATCCCAGGGTGACAGCCTTTGGGCTGTGGTGTGCTGGGTGCACCCTGCTTGTCCCCTGTCCCCAGGGCTGCAGCCTTCTCAGTGCAGCAGCATCCAGCTCCCTCTAGCACCCTGTGTCAGGAAGGGCTAGGCAACCATGACCAGGCCAAACCTATGGGGACATGAGCCCTTGAATAACTGGTCCTCCTACAGGATGGTGCCATTAACCCCCATAGTGGAGTGGTGGTTTAGCAGAGGACTGTGCAGCATCCAGCACTGCCCAAATTAACTCAACTGCAATTACACAGAGGGTGCCAGTAACCTGCAGATGGCTCTGACTGATCAACCCATGAAGATGTTTCAAGGGCTGAAGCACCTCTGCTATGGAGACGGGCTGAGAGAGCTGGGCTTGTTCAGCCTGGAGAAGAGAAGGCCCCAGGGGAGACCTGAGAGCAGCTTCCAGTGCCTGAAAGGGCCAACAAGAAAGCTGGAGAGGGGCTTTTGACAAGGGCAGGAAGGGACAGGACAAGGGAGAATGGCTTTAAACTGACAGAAGGGAGATTGAGATGAGATCTGAGGAAGAAGTTCTTCCCTGTGAGGGTGGTGAGGCCCTGGCACAGGTTGCCCAGAGAAGCCGTGCCTGCCCCATCCCTGGCAGTGTTCAAGGCCAGGTTGGATGGGGCTTGGAGCAGCCTGGTCCAGTGGAAGGTGTCCCTGCCTGTGGCAGGGGGTTGGAACTGGATGAGCTTTAAAGTCCCAACCCAACCCAATCCTTTGTTCTATGATTCTACAAAGATTTGTGTAGTGGTGAGGCTGCTTGTGGCTCATGCCACCCCCAGGTTTGTGCCCTGCAGCACTGCCACCTCTGTGTTTTTTCCAGTGCTGCTGCCACCCCAAGGGCTTGCAACGGGTGTGCTGTTCCCCCCCCAGTGTGGGAGCTGTGCCTGCAGATGGGCTGTTGACATTTGAGCTGCTGAAGGTCACCTGGATGTTCTTAAATCCTGGCAATGTCCAGCAACTGATGCTGTGTGTGACAGGCAAGGAGCAGCACCAGGGGGAGAGCAGTTGCTGTGTGAGGGACCAGTGACACAGAGCAGTGCACAGGCACTGCTAGCCCTGCCATGTCGGGGCAAGGAGGGGGCTGCCCATCCCCAAGGCTGCCCAGGCTGGCCGTAACACCCAAGTGCCTGCTTTGGCAGAAAGAGCTGAATCCATCCATTTTTAGGAAGAAAAAAGGACACAACTGTGGGTGTTGGACACTGCCAGTGGGATGAACATGAGCTGCTGTGAAACAGAGTCAGTTCTGCTTTTAATTTCTCTGTTCCCTCTAATTGCATTTAGTCCTGATGAGGGGGATGCGGGCAGCTGCTGAGGGTCCAGGAGTGGCAGCCAGGCTCTCCAGTCCTGCACCAGCACCTCCTTCTGGGACATCCAGCCCCACTGCAGCACACATTTAACCCATGTCAGACCACGCGCCATGAACTGAAACTCCAAACTGCTCTCAGGGAGCCTCAGGGACAACTTTAGCAAAGGGAATGCAGAAACTTCAGCTGGATCCTGCCCTGGCAGCCCCAAAATGCTCCTTTCCACAATGGTGACCATCCGGTGCACTCTATGTGGCTGCACTGCCCTCAGACACTTCCCAGCATGGAAGAGGCTGTAAATTACACATTTAGGAGGGGTTCATACACACGGAAAGCCCAGGAGTGAGGACTCTGATTCTACAAAGGCATTAACAGGTCCCAACAACTTATCCCATCATCGCTCTGTTTATTGATGCCACTGTCCAACATGAGATCCGACACCGCTCTCCCCACAGCACCCGTTGGCCCAGTGTGCCCAGTGTGCACCAGGGAGCTGGTGTCACTGCCTCAGCCATGGCCCTGCCCTTGGGGTGCATCTCACCCAGCTACAGGAGCTGTGATGAGGATAAACCAGGGCCATGGAGAACTGAGCTGCTGGAGACGGGCACTCAGACCAACAGCCAGGAGGCTGACCCATGTCCCTGCCACTGTGACTACAGCCACAGCTGCATGGCAAGGAACCCTGGCAGCAAGTGCCTGGGAGCTGGGAGGTCTCCCACAGGCAGCCCCAAGCTGGCCACGGCTTTTCTTGAAGCCAGCATGGGACTTGCTCCTCTGCCTGGGGCAAGAGTCCCACTGCTCCTGCCACTGAGGAGTGTGTGGACAATGTCACTGGCATGGGCAAGGGCAGCCTGCTTGCCACAGCATATGTCAAAGAGAGCAGAAGAGAGGTTAAACATGTCAAGGTCTCGTGGCCAGGTACATCGTGACCCCACAGCACCCCGCGGCAAGACCCACAGCTCCAGCATCAAGATGCCTTCGGCGCAGCTTCCATGGCAGCAGGAGAACTGGGCACCTGGATCACCACTCATCGAGACATCTGCCGCTGTGGAAGGATTAAGTGCTACAAATGACAGTTTGGAGGAGCCTGGCTTGATGGGGTCCTACCAGAAAAAGGTTCTTTTACTGCAACTAGTATTTTATTCTACTGTATAACTCAGGAGTGCATCACAGCCTCAAGAGCTGGGCAGGCACCAATCAGTGCTTCCAATCTAGACACACGGAGAACTTCCTCATCATCTGGATCTATTATTACTCACCTTCCCCTGGCTGGGAGCTCCTTGTCTCCACATGCTGCTGAGCGGCTGTCACGTCCAGCCTGGAAAGCTGGGACGAGGCAACATCTCTGCAGATCTCCTGGACAAAAAGTGACTGTGCCAGAATTAGCCTATAGAGCATTGAAAAAAAAACAAAAACAAAAAAAACAAAAAAAAGGAAAACCAAAAAATCCTCTTGGCCATCCTAAGTTTGCTTATCAAAAAAAAAAAAAACCAGTTCCTCCACATTTATTAGAAAACCAAACAGTAGATTTAAAAAGCAGTTAAAGAGTCCTACTCCGGCAAAACACCCTGTACAGGTTTCTTTTTGTTGGTGGTTTGCTTGCCTTTGTGTTTTTTTCTGATGGTGAGGATTCCCCCTAAACCAACTGCTTCTGTTAATTGTATACATACATTTAATCTTTTCACTTTGCCGCACATCGCTTGCTTTAATTAATTAATTTATTTCCAATCAGCCTAGCCGTCTCCACCAGAGCAGCGGCGCTACCACACAAAGCTTCCTTGATGTCCATGCCCTGAGCTGGGGGAAGGGAGATGGAGGGAAGGAGGGAGAGATGAATGGAGAAGGAAGGGGAAGGCTGGAGGGAGGGAAGTAGGCAGGGAGGGAAGAAAGGGAGGGAGAGGAAGCCGTCAGCAGCCCCTCACTCTCCCATGTGCGTCCTCAGGTGGTATTTGAGAGACTGCTTGTAGCGGAAGCACTTGGTGCACTCGGTGCAGGGGTAGGGCCGCTCGCCGGTGTGCGCCCGCTGGTGCTCCAGGAGGTGATGCTTCTGGGTGAAGTTCTTGCCGCACTCGGTGCAGTGGTAGGGCCGCTCGCCCGTGTGGATGCGTTGGTGCTCCAGGAGGTGGTGCTTGCGGATGAAGCCCTTCCCGCAGACGGCACAGGCGTGTGGGCGCTCCCGGGTGTGGATGCGGTAATGGTTGGTGAGCTTGGACTTCTCGCTGAAGGTCTTCTCGCACTGGCTGCACTGGTAGGGCCGCTCGCCGGTGTGAGTCCGCTGGTGCCGCAGGAGGTGGGAGGGCCGGGTGAAATTCTTCCCGCACTGGGGACAGAGGAAGGCCATCTCATTCTTGCCGGCATGGATCCTCTGGTGCATGATGAGGCTAATCTGCAAGCGGAAGCTCCGCCGGCACTCGCCACAGGTGAAAGGCCGCTCCCCGACATGGGTGATCTGGTGTTTGCTGAGGCTGGACTTGTGGCTGAAGCTGCTCTCGCACTCAGAGCACTTGTAGGGCTTCCCTGGAGGTGGGGCCCGTGGCTGAGGCTTGAGACCGTGCTCAGGGCGCCGGGGGACCTCCACACCCCGGCGCGTGTGGCTGCGCTGGTGCAGCAGGAACTGCTGTTTGTTGCGGAAGCTGAGGTCGCACTCGTGACACTCATAGGAGCCTTCCTTGAGGTGGTTGCGCTGGTGGATCATGAAGTTGATCTTGAGCATGAAACTCTTCCCACACTCGGGGCAAATGTAGGGTCTCTCCCTTGTCCGGTTCCGCTGCTGGGCGACAGCTGGCTTCATGTCTCCAGAGTCCCTCTCGCACGTTGGCGGTTTCCTCACGCGGGTGGCCACCAGGCTCCTGGGCTGTGTTTTGGAACTGCACTGTGCCTCACAGCCCAGCCCAGCCTCGTGGCTGGGGAATGCCGGCGGATCACTCCTGCCTGAGAACATGTCACATGGCTCCAGAGTGTCGGGGTCCTCCTCCTCCTCCTCTTCTTCCTCCGTCTTGATCACGATCCCGTCCTCTGAGGGGGAAAACCAGAACAGTGTTAGGGTCATTCGGTAGGATAGGTGGCCTTTTATGCACCTGGGGGCTACTACAGAAACATCTGCATAGGCTTCTTTGCGGCCCATCAAACATCTTTTTCAAACATCTGCTGCTGTTTGTGCCTGCCTGTCCACTTTGCCCAACCACCCGGACATGAAAAGGCTCCAGCTTTGGGACAGGCCATGTCCTCCTGCAGTAGCAAGGCAAGTCTGCACACCCTGCAACAGGGAAGACAGAAAAACCGCCTCCCAGACAGGCTCCTTCGGAGGGTGCGGTGAGCCCTGTCTGCCAAAAGGTTTTGCAATTTCATGATGCTACAAGACAGAGGGGGTAAAAGCACCATCGGTTTGCAAGGAATCAGGTGGCCAAGTGGTTTTGGAGCAGCTACATCTGCTACCATTTTTCTGGGCTACACCACCACACCTGCACAGCACTGCTCCACAGAACCACCACACAGGGTTGCTGGCCTCCAGCTCCACTCCTGAATCCATGAACACAGCCCGGGACTGTCAACCTCTTTCAGCTTCACCAGGACAGGGCACTGGGAGAGACCCCCTCCTTCCCCAAGACAACCAGTGGTGCAATGGATGGCTACAGCTCAGGCCCCCCCCTTGGGTCACCAATGCCAGAGGTGACCTGGTTGTTTCTGTTTGGTGAGACTGGCTGTGGGGACACACACAGCAGGACACACAGCCAGCATGTCCTGAGGAAAGGCCCATGGTGGATCCCTCGCATGTCATCCTGCACTGGACTTTGAGCCAGGCCTATGTACTTTTCTAGGAAGAGCAGCCATGCTTTCCCAAGAAGAGGCAGCTGATGGGAGCAGAGTGTATCAAAGCTCTCCCCTCCAACAGAGGTGTCTGTGGGGAAAACCCACATTCCCAGATCCTCCTCTCCTCCTCCTCGCAGCAAGAAGCCTCCCCTATGTGGACCAGGGGCTGACACTGCCGGAGCTGGCACCTGCACCACGGTCAGAGCATTGCTGCAGCTCCTGCTCAACCCCACCAGTGGGGGCCCCAAGCATTGGCAGAGGTGCTAGCTCTTGGATGAGGATCAGCTTCAGCTGCACTGGTGGCTTGGCTGGTTTCCTTTAGAAAACCATGAGGAGACCACAGGATACATGAGACAGAGTGGAGGAGAACCTCAAGAACCCAACTTTATCTTTCTTGGTTTGTGCTACACCATTGCAAAGCCATCAGAAGGCAGGGAACCTGCTGTTCCCAACAGCCCACCTCTCTGCCTTCCCATCTCCACCCACAAAGCATCTCTGTAGGATCTGGCCCATACCAGACTTCTACACATGAAGCACCTGCTGCTATCTTCTCATACCCCCAGTAAATAACCTCAGCCTTCCCCTCCCACACCAGGGACCTCTGGCCACTCTCTTCTCTGTCTTCCAGACCTCTCCTAAGCAATCACCATACTGGCCAACATGCTGGACCTCCTATGTTTCTCCAGCAGATTCTGGTGTGTTAGCACCTGAGTGGCTTACACCATTCCTCTGCGCAACTAACACCAGGGCAGGAGTCCTCAACTGATGTCCTGCCCTCTGCAACGGTAGGATTTTGGCAGCCGGAGCTCGCTGGGACTCATTAAAATGCTGCCTGAGACACATCTTCCCTTGGTCTCTGTGTGTAACAAGGGCTTTTCCCACCTTCAGGGGTGCTTGCTCTGCTCTGGAGTGGGTCAGGTGCCCTTAGAGACAATGCTCTGATGTCCACCACGTGTGTGCTGCCTCCTCCTCCTAGCCTGAGTTATGACCACAGCTGCTCTTGAGGTTGCTGCAGCCAGAAACTTTCCTTCTGTTGCTGGTTCTGGGAGGATTTATCCCTTCTTCTATCTCACCCATTCCTCACCTTCCCCCAACACACTACAGCTCCTCCTGGGCCTCCTACCCCCTCGCCATGCCATGCAGAGCCATGAGCCGAGCATCTCACCTGCGCAGCTCCCATGGTGAACGATGACTCTCTGGATCTCATTGAAGTCAGATACGTATTCAGACGAGTCACCCAGGCTGGTTCCCGGGAGGTCCCTCGGAGGTGAGACGGAGCCATAGGGACTCTCACACGCTGCCTCCTCATCTGGACTCTGGAAGCTCCCCTCTGACTGCCCCGACATCCCATGCAGCTCAGGGTTTTCAGGGCTGTCTTCAGGAAGGAGCTCCTCCGTTTTGATCACAACCCTTATGCCAGCTGCAGTGAAGAGAGATTCCCACCCACCATCATTCCAGGGAGCCGGGACAAAGAAACCACTTGCAACAATCCCCACCAGCTCTGGCTGCTGATCCCGCAGAGGGGTTTCAGCTGCTCTCCCTTCAACCACCCCTGCCATGCTCCTGCCTCTCACCTGGGATCTTCTGCACGCAGAGGGGACTGGCTCTGCCTGGCCTGGGGACTCAACACCTGCAGCTCAGCACCCCTCCACCACCCTACATCCCTGGCTGCCATGCTGGCTATCTGGCTGCCATGCTGGCTTCCTGTTGTTTTTTTCCTGTTGGCCTTGATCTAACTTAAAGATCGTTGTGACCAAGATCACAGCAGGGGGCTGGAACGACCCCAAGTTTGCAGCCTGGGGCAAGCGGAGCTGACACCATCTCTTCTTATCTCCTTATCCTCCCCCCCTTATCTCAGAGCAGGAGTCACTGCAGGACTCAGGGTCCCTGGTTCCCTGCTCTCAGCCCAGCCCTGACCTCAGAGAAACCCCTCAGCACCCCAGTACCCGTGCGCAGGATGGAGCAGGCTTCCCTGCCTGGGGGTTGCTCCTGGGATAAACCCAAGCACCATCCACACAGTCAGAGGGCACAGAGGCTTCTTTTGGTGGATGGGTTTACCCACCAGGACCCAATTCCCTGTTCTGCCAAACACACTGGCTCCCTGATGACCTGGTCTGGATACAGATGCTTCCCTTGCTGATGGCTCTTAGTGTCCAACTGTCTGGGCTCCACCTGCCCTGGTTTATATGTTGAGCTGTACCTGCAGATCCAACCACCCATTAGCCAAATCTTTCCCACTCCTAAGCAAGGCTCCTCCTAAGCAGGAACAGCTCTCAGCAACACTTGCTTTAGCCGCGGGGTGAGCACCTCCTCTAAATCTCTGTTCCCCTTTGTGCTAAGCTGCTGCCTCACCTGCAGTGGCATCAGTAATGATCTCACTCTCCTCCAAGTCTGGCTCATTCCTGACCCGCGATTCCTCTCCTTGCTCAATCTGAGACAAGACACCGGGTTTGGAAATTGCATAGTCTGTTGAGAAAGGGATGAAGAGAGGGATTACTGCACAGGGAAGTCCTAATATTGGCTTCCACCTTTCCTCATTCCCGGGGGGGGGGGACACGGACGGGACAGAGGAAGACATTCAGAAACATCCACACAGGGTCTGCAGACAGGAGAGCATGGTGCTGTGGGCAGGCCAGGCTCCCCAGGTGGGCAGAAGGGAGTCACAGAGGCAGAAGCTGAGGAGCCACACACAGAGGAACTCCCTTTGAGAAGAAATCCAACCTGTGTGTTTTTCTGTGGGCTTTTAGAACTTCTCAGGTAAATTCCTGGCTCTCCTGAAGCCAAAAGCATTTCCATTCTGGCTGCAGCAGAGCAAGGATTTCTCCTGCCAGCTTCAGCAGGAAACACCTCAACAGAGCACAGCTAAGACCATCTCAGACAATTTTTCCCTCTGGAAAAGTTTTCTCTGATGGGGTGCATGGGCTGGTACCCACTGTAGACCCAAAAGACAAAGGGAATCCCTTACAACAGCCATGGGGAAGGTGCTGGGTTTTCACCAAGTAACACTGGCTGGAAGGAGCCTTGGGAGGTCTCTAGCCCATCTCGTTTTGTGGGCATACCCACCACCAAGCTGGGACAACACTGTAACCCAAGCTGGGAGTGAACATTGCCGGAGGGATTCCCTTACCCAGACCAGGAACCTCCTCCTGTGATTTTAGGTCTCCTTTTAACAGGATATTTGGGTCTCAAGGAGATCCAAAGGGATCTCCAAGGAGGACTCAGAAGGTGCTCAAGCCTGCAGGCAGCCAGAAGCCCTGGAGAACCCATATTTACCCAGGGAGATCAGCGACTCATAGTTCCCTTTCATCACATTCTTGTACAGCTCCTTCTGCCACTCCTCCAGCTTCTCCCATTCCTTGTTGTTGAAATAGACAGACACGTCGTCAAATGTCACTGGCACCTGCAATCACAGCAGCACGGGTTCAAGCAGCCACCTCCCTCCCCAGGAGCCCTACACCTTATCTCCAGTCTGTGGCAGCAGCAGCTCCTTCCCGCTTGGACATGGCCAGGATTCAGCTACCTCATGGCCATCAACGAGTTGGTTTTCGTATTTAAAACAGCTCCTGGAGAGATATTTCTATGAGATCAAAGGTCCCAGTCAAATGGCCAGTCCCGGTCATGAACCCAGATCATGATTTCCAGCACCGACACCAACATCTTCCTCTTGGTCCCTGAACCAGTGGGGATGACCTGCAGAGGTGATAGGGCTTGTGCCCACCTGGAGGGACAGTCAAGGAGATAAAAACTGGGTGCTAGAGCTGGACCTCATCTCTATTGATGAGCTGATGTAAAACCCCAGAACTCGAGGGAAAGCTCTACCTGGGCCTGAAGGGCTCCAGCTATCATGAGTTAGTGTGTGCACATGGGCTAGGAGCAGACTGCAGCTTTCAAGTCTGTGTGCCAAGAAATAATTTCTAAGGATAAATCTGGGATGTGCAAGCTGCACAATGTCTGAATGGAGCTCTTCAGAAGGAGACGCAACACTCAGCTTTAACTCCCTGACTGCACTAACGGAGTGTTTGGGGCTGAATTCCCCTTTTCCGTAGCCCCTCCACTCTCTCCAGTGATGTCCCCTTTGCCATGTTCGACATGGTCCCATCTGCAAAGTTGCTTTTACTGAGATGATCATGAAATACAGGGAACTGAATACTGATTGTGGGCTCCCTCTGAAGCTCAGCTAAGCCCAACTGCAAACGCAGAAAGCTCACTTGCCTTCCCCTGAACCCCAGAGGTCCCTTGCTTGCTCCATTCCTGACCCAGGAGGCCCCCAGAGCAGTGCCAAGGTAGTAAAAGAGCCACCAAATCTGCAGGGTTTCTCTCAAATGTTGGTAAAAAAAGAAAGGGGAAAAAAAAAAAGTGAATTGCTGCTGGGCTGTGCAGTGCGGTGAAGAAGTGAAACCTCCAGCTTGAGTGCAGGGGATCTTGCCTTCAGGTCCATCTCCCATTGCAGGCAGGTCCCATGGGAGAGATGCCAGGAAACCGAGAGCAGCAGCTCCGCTGTGAGTGACTCACCTGTGCTAGGGCTGTCCCTGCTCACCCACCACTTCTTCCCCCTGTCCTGCCCTCCATTAGGGTTTTGGGAGCATTTTGGGTGCAGACCCTGCACCCCAGAACACCGTTACCTTGGGGACTTCCCCCTTTCTGCCTGGGGGCAGCCGCAGGATCCAGAAATTCCTGTTCTTCAGGAGGTTCTCCATGTTCTCCAGGCGCCGCTGGAGCAGCCCGTACTCCTGGATGAGGGTGCCCAGGGCCGCACACTTGCTCTCCAGCTGGTTCCCCAGTTCTGCTGCCGTCTTCTCACAGTCAATCAGTTTCTTCTCTGCCATCCCCGTCCGACCCTCCAGGTCAAGTAGGCGGGTGGAATGGGAGTCCACCTTCCTCTCCACCGCCTGCACCGCCGCCACCACCATCAAGGACACCTCAGCTGTTTGCGTCTCCTGCTCCGAGGTGCGTTCATGCCCAGACACCGGCCGGAAGGGTGAGGAATAGCACGGCTGCTGCACCGGCTCCGGCGCCTGCAGGAAGAGGTGTGCAGGTGTCACGGGGGGGGGGGTGTGGGGGGGGTGTGTGTGTGCATCCTCAGGGTGACAGGGACCCCCGGGGAGGAGCATTTCAGAGCCTAGGGCAGTGGGGAAGTACCCGCGACCCTGCAGGGCGCTGACCCTGATAAGCTGCTTACGTCGGTCCCAAAGGATGGGCAGCACCAGCCACAGGGAGAGGAGAGAGCGCCCCGACACCGCAGGGCCGGGTGGTGACACTGGGGGAAGGGGATGACAGGGGACAGCTGAGCCCCGTTGCCATGGGCACGGAGAAGGGACACCCCGGGAGGGATGTCGGGCGCTGTCGGGGCAAGGGCACCCTATCACCATGGGGACCGAGCAGTGACACGGCGGGGGGGGGGGGGGGGGGGGGGGGAGGCGGCCTATCACCGGGGGACGGAGGGTCTGTCACAGGGAGGCAACTCCCGACCCGCAGGGCCCGGCCGCCAGGGTTGGGGAGGGCAGAAGGTGCAGGCCCGGCCCCCGACGGCAGCTCGGGCGCCGCCGGCCGCGGAGGCCCGGCCCGGCCCGGCCCGGTTGCACCGCCCCCCCGGGGCTGCCTAGGCTGTCGCAGCCGCCGCCGGCCCTGCCCGCCCCGTCCCCCCGGGGGGGCGGCCGCGGTGCCGCACGCTAACAGCCCCCGCCGCCCGTCCGTCCTGCCGCCCGCCCCGCCGCCTCCCGCCGCGGCCCCGACGGCGCGGCCCTCCCCGACGTGCGGCCCGCGGGCGCCGGGCCGGGCCGCGACGCTCTCTAGGCAGACGGCAGGGAGCGGCGGGCGCCCTTACCTGAGCGGGAGCCCCCTCGGCCATGGCCCTTTGTTCCCTGCCCGGGGCCCCGGGGGCCGCGGCCGGGAGGTTCCAGCAGCCGCTCGCTCCTTCACCTCCGCCCGCCGCCGGGCATCGGGCTGGGCCCGGGGCGGCGCGGCGCGGTGGGGCGGTGGCGGGGCGGGGGCGCGGCGGGGCGGCGCGGCGGGGGCGGGGCGCGGCCCGGCCCGACCCGACCGGGGAAGGCGGGGGCGAAGGTCGGGGGGGGGCGAAGGGGCGGCGACGTGAGACCGAGCAGCGGCTCCGCGTCCCGGCTCCGCCGCTCCGCGCTGGGCGCTCCGGCCCCGCCGCTGCCCCGCCGAGCCGGCAGGGGGCGGGCAGGCCGCCGCCGTCGCGCGCGGGCCGCGCCGGGGGCCGCGCCTGGCGGGGCGGAGCGGGGCGCCCGCTGCCACCGCAGCGCCCCCTGTCGCATCGACGGCATCACCGCGCGCGGGCAGCCGCGCACCGTCGGGGCCCCCCCCGCCTACACTGGCCCGGCCGGCCCGGCCCAGCCATCGACTCCGCGACGCGGGGAAGGGGCCAGGGGGACGTGGGGGGTGCCCCGGGATCGGGTCTGTGGGTTCTCCGCGCCGGCCGCTGCTGGGAGAGGAACGGGGGGGAATGGGAGAACGGGGGTGACGCAGGGAAGGCTGCACGGGGGGCGGGGGATGGAGACGAGACTGGGGAGGACTGGAGAGGGACTGGGGTGACTGGAGGGGCTGGGAAAAGTGGGGAAGTATAGGAGGCTACTGGGGAGGAGATGCAATGAGATCGGGTGTGACTGGAGAGAGACTGGGGTTAACTGTAGGGGCTGGGAGAACAGGGGAAGCAGTGGGGGCAACTGGGGCAAGGCTGCGGGGAACCAGGGACGGACTGGGTGACTGGAGGTGCTCAGAGAACTAGGGAATGAGGGAAGTGAACTGGGGGGGGGGGGGGGGGGGGACGACGGACGGACACTAGAGGCGAATTGATGTGACTGGAGGTGTCGGGGGACCTGGAGAGGGTCGGGGAGAGGACTGGGGAGGGCCTTAGGATGACTGGGAAGGGACTGAGGAGAACTGGGGAGGGACTGGCGGCAACTGGAAGCACTGGGGTTAACGGGAGCCCCACGAATAACTGGGATGACAGGACTGGGGGCGCAAGGGCTGTTCCTGGAATAACTGGGCTAAGGGAGAGAACTGAGGGAGATCTGAGGGTGGCTGGTGTGGGAACTGGGGAGGATTGAGGAGGGGCTGGGGAAGCTGGGGTGGGGGGTGAGGGGTAACTGGGAAGGCCCTAAGAGAATATGGGGGGGGGGGGCTGGGGTAACCCGGGGCCCCTGGGGGTCCCAGGGGACTGATCTGACTGCGGGGTGGGGGTTGAGAAGGGAATGGGAGAGACTGTGGGGAACGGGGGGCAGATCGGTGTGACGGGGCAGCCAGGGGAGCCGAGGGCCCTAGCGTTCCCCTTGGGGAACTGGGGGAGGACTGCGGTCACTGCGGGGGGGTTACTGCGGATGCCGCGGGGACCGGGGGAGGACACCGCGCACGTAGGGAGGGGGGAAGGGCCCGGCCCGCACCGTCGGGCGCCGCCATGGCCGGGGCTGGCTCGGGCGCCCCCTGGCGGCCCCTTCTCTCCGCGGCACGGCCCCGCCCCCCCGCCTTGCGGCCTCGCGCCCCGCGGGCCTGTGAAATGGCGGCCGGAGGGCGGTGTCGCCATGGCAACCGGCCGACCGTTAACAGCCACCCGCCCCCGCGGCCTCCGTGCAGCTCCCGCGCCTCCCCGCTTGTCCGCCTCTGCCCCGTCCAGTCCCGTCCTACCCCATCCCGTTTGTGTCGCCCGGTCCTGGTCGGCCTGTTTGCTCCTGTACCGTTCCCATCCCCATGCCTAGCCTGTCCCATCCCATCCCATCCCAACCCCATCCTGTCCTGTCCCATCACATTTCTTTCCACCCTGTTGTGTCCTGTCCAGTCTTGCTATATCTCACCCTGTTTCACCTTATCCATCCCACTGCATCCTGGCCCACCTGTGCCATGTCTCATCCAGGTCCATCATGTCCCATTGCATCCCCATCCCATTTCCTTCGACTCGGTTGTGTCCTGTCCAGTCTTGCCATGTCCCATCCTGTTCCACCTTATACAATATCTATCTCATCTGTCTCATCCAGTTCCATCATATCCTATCCCATTACATCCCCATCCTGTCCCCGTCCCCTCCCCTCCTCATCCCGTTATATCCCCATCCCATCGCATCCTATCACCATCTCATCCTGTCACATCCCCATCACATCCCATCCTCATCCCATCACCATCTCATCCTCATCCCGTCATATCCGCATCGCATCCTATCCCATCTCATTCACATCCCATCCCATCCCCCCCTGTCATGTCCCACCCAGTCCCATCCCCTCCCGCCCTAGTGTGTCCATGTGCCTGCACACTGCCCCAGGCAGGACCTGGTATGCAGCCCCTGGCACATGGTCTCTCTCCCTCTCCCGACCTCGGGGATACCTGGCACAGGGTGACACTGAAGTCGATGACACCAATCCCAGACAAGGGCAGGGAACCCTTTGGTTTGCAGGAAAAGGGAGCAAAGGGATGAGGCTGCATCCCATCACCACTGTGGTGCTAGGGCCAGGAACGTGGGCTTTGGGGTACAACACCCATTCCACCCACCCAGGGGAGGACAAGGCAGGGACCCAGATTGGGGCACTCCTGTTTGACCCCCTCCAGGCTGTCCGAGGGAGCCACAGCCCCTCCCGTTGGGAGCGATGGAAACCAGGAGCAGCTCTTCGCCGTGACCAGCCAGAGGGATCGGGAAGCAGCCGCTGTTCCTGTGTTCATGTGAGTGCAGTGTGCCCATGGTCCAAGCTGCCAGCCACGTATGTGTGTGTGTATATTCACAGGCACATGCCAAGAGCATGTGAATACACCATAAAAGTACAAGTGTGCATTTACGGTGTCTCCATGTGCTCGTACGTGTTCAGTCTCATCACTGCCACTGCCCTGTGCCTGATCTGCATGGTGCGTTTTCACCTCTTATGAGTCTTTTCTTTCCTCCTCCTCCCTCTCTCCACCACATCCAGAATCCCTGCACCCTCCCTACATGGGACAGCCCTATCCTGCCTGGTTGCTCCATAGTGAACCAGAGATTTGGCGGGGGTCACCCACCCTGGCCCCACAGGCACTGGGCATGGCTGGGACAGGTGGAGGATCCCCGGCACCCTCCAGTGTCAGCTGCTGGGAGCCTGTGGGATGTGAGTGCCAGGTCCTTGTGCTGGCTCTGACCCATGGACAGGCCCCATGGGCCACCCTGCCCACACTCCATGTTTGGCCCCAAGCCAGAACAACCCCTTGAGCCCTTGTCTAAGTTCTGGGGGGGGCTCTGGTAGAAGCCCCCACAGGGAGGCCTGCCCTAGGAGAGGTACCAGCCCCCTGTGCTGGGCTCTGTAAGGGAATAACATAAGGGATGCTGGGCTGGGGGGAACTCCTGAAGGGGCAGCATGTCCCCCCTAGCACCCCACAGTGACATAGGGACATCCAAAGACTAGGTGTTGACAGCCAGCAGCAGCCCAGGATGCTGGCCCCAGGGCTGGGGGGTGTGAGGCTGCACCAGTCTCCCCTCCACAAACACCTAAAGAGAGAGGGGATGCCCCTGGCACAAACACTCCCCCAGTGGGATGAGGGAATGAAGATGCAGCACAGCACTAGGGGATATGCTGCAGGGGAAGAGCTGGACCCTCCTGGAACATCATGGGGCCCTGGCCAGCCCCACATCCCCAAGGCCATGCAGCTCCGCACCCTGTTCCCCAGGATGCACCAGGCCCCGGCGCGGTGAGACAAAACGGCATGCGGCCCCGTGGGGCCAGGCCTGACAGGAACGGTTTATTGGCAGCCCCTTACAAAGAGCTTGGGTATATGCGAGCAAGGAAGTAGCAATGCAAACCCAGCATGGCCCGGCTCGGCGGCTGCCCTCCCCGCATGCCAAGGTCCCACCAGTTCCACTGGGACACCACACAGCACCGCAGGGCCAGGCTGCCACGTCTGGTGAGAGATGAACCCGCAGTGTTGGCAGCTAGGTGCTCAGCAGCGCGCTCCTGGGCTGTTCTTGCCTCAGTGCCAGAGGGTCAGTCCACCACATCCCAGCTCTGAGGCGCAGGGCAGTGCTGCAGCCGCGTACGCTGGCGCTTCTCCCAGCATGGGACTGTCCGGCTCTACCTGTCAGCAGAGCCTGGCTGCATCCGACGACTCCTCAGCCACTGCTGTAGCCCTGTCTGTGTGTGGCACAGGCCAGCTTCTCGCATAAAACCAAAGTCTGCTTCCAGCCATAGCGGCAGCAGAGAAAAAGCTTAAAAACACAAAGCCCAAATGCCAGACACCGACCGCAGCAGCTCCAGAGCTGCACCAAGCAGCCTCATCTGCTGGCTCTGGCTCCCCAGCTTGGCTTGTGTGGTTTATCAGTTCTGCAAGTTACCTGGAAAAAGCTGACAGATAACAGCCAAGGGCTGGGCATGGGTGCTGCAGCGTGGCGAGCAAGGACAAAACATAGGCGGTGAGGGGACCAGGGCTGCCAGCACTCACCCAACACCAGCTTCAGAATGGAAACACTGTATTGACGGACTTTACAAAAGTTATTACAAAACACAACCACGAACCAGCAACTGACAATACACAGCGGAAGAGACACCACTTAGAGCCACCTCAGAACAACACCAATTAGCTCCGAGAAGTCAACCAATATTTACACAGACATCTGAAAAAACTCTGTTATCCCATACATTTAAATGTTTTAGATCGACTGTGAAATATAGTGCCACATTTCCTTGTAGTATAATAATAATAATTAATAACAATAATAATATAATAATATATCGCATAATAATAATATTCTACGTCTAGCATAACTAAAAACCAAACAGCTCTTTACAGGGGTTAGGAGAAGTTGCTTTCACTCATCTGACTTACCTGAATGTGAGACCAAACTCAGTAAAAAATAAGACTAAAATCGCCTTCATTGACAGGAGTCTGTGTGACAGACCAGTGGCTCCGTTCCCTCAGGCCACAGGGAATCAACAGCCCGCCTGGTGCCAGTAACATCCTTTGAAAGAACAGAGATGTGTGCTCCTTGGGTGAGTCACTTGACTGCTTCCACACGCTGCCCTTCCCGACTCCTCCTACTCCGATGTTCACAGCCCCTTCTCCTGCCTGTCCTTTCCTCCAGCACTTACTCATTCTCACCTTGCTCTTTGCCTCTCTCTCCCCTCCACTTTTCTGCCTTCAACAAATCCTGTGTTGTGCCTCTCACCGTGCCTCTGCTTTGCCTCTCTTCCCTTCATTCCAGCCCCGGCCTTGCAGCACGGGGCTGCCATTCCAGGCACAGCAATGCAACAGGAGCAGGCGGCCAGTTGTCTGGGAATGGCACCTTCCCTCCCTTTTTCCTTCCCTCCCTCCCTCGTGCTTCCAGCCTTGCAGTGAAAAGAGTGGAAAAAAGAAAGCGAAAGCTTGTCACTCCTGAATATGCACAAAGATAGGTGGGGGAACACCTGCTAAATAAAGACCCCGGAGAACCGCTCGGGATTATTCGCCACAGGCAAAATCCAAACCAGTGTAGAGGACAACTAGCACAAGGCCTGTGGAAGTCCCCCATCACCTCGCAGGGTCGCAGAAGTGCCTGGGCCACCTGGTCAAGAGTTTGTTTTTTTAAGAGGAATTCCTTTGATGCTTCAACAAAGTGGGCTCTGTAGCATGACCACATGGATTAGCTGCGACACAAGCTTGCCTCCCATCATGCTGCACGTCCACCTGCGAGGCCGTTCACAATAACCGTGAGCCCTTCCGCCCTGCCCCCCGTGTGCCAGCGCTACTGCTTAGTTTCTTTTTTCACACACAAGAGGCTGGTCTGAGTGCCCGACTCCAGCCTGAGCTGCGAATCCTCCATGGGTCGGGGGGTGCGGGAGTGGATTTTCTGGTGGCAATTCAGAGACTCTTTGTAGCGGAAGTGCTTCCCACAGACAGGGCACTGGTAGGGGGTCTCCCCGGTGTGCACCCGCCAGTGCTTGAGCAGGTGGTCCCGCCGGATGAAGCTCTTCCCGCACTCAGTGCACTGGTATGGCCTCTCCCCTGTGTGGATGCGCTGGTGGCGGATGGCTTTGGAGAGGTCGCGGAAGTCCTTCCCGCAGTAGGTGCATGTCAGCGGCCCGTCACCCTTCCCTGTGTGGAGCTTCTGGTGCAAGATCAGGCTCACTTCCAGGCTGAAGCTCTCCTTGCACTGGGAGCAGGTGTAGGGTCTCTCCACCATGTTGTTCACCTGGTGCCTGACAAAGCCGTACTTGAAACCAGAGCTCTTTTCCCCATCAGAGCGTTTGGACTGTTTGGAGCGGGAAGACCCCTGGCCTTTTGTTTTGGGTTTCTGCCTCAAGCCTTCTCCGTGCTCCAGGGAAGTGCAGGCTTCCTCGCTGGCGTGCGCTTTCTGATGGGTGGCAAACAGCTCCTTGTCCAGGAAGCTCTCCCCACACTCACAGCAGATGTATGGCCCCTCTACTGAAGCCACATCCTCAGGAGCATCCTTCTTGGCCAAGTCTCTCCCGCGGCGAGAGGAGCGCCTCAGCCCGTTGCCTGTTCTCTGCTGCGAGGTTGATCCGCTCCGGCTCTTGCTGCTTGGCTTTATCTCCTCCTCTGGGCTTGAGAAAACCTCTTCCCACTTTCCTGCCAAGGAGCTAGGAAGCTCAAGGATTTCGGAACCTTCCTCATCACACTGCTGTTCATCTGCCAGAGCAGAGATAGTCATGTCATTTCTTTGAGATAGGAACTGTCCCATTATTTAGACCCCAGTTCTCTCAGGTCAAAGGTGGTCTCTGCTTGCACATTCAGGACAGCACCTGGTACTACAGCGTTACAAGTCCCACCTGGGAGCTACCTCAGCGGTGTGGGAGTATGAACAAAGCCAAAGTATTCTGACTTAGAATCACAGAATCGTTTTGGTTGGAAAAGACCCTTAAGATCATCAGGTGCAACCGTTAACCTGGCACTGCCAAGTCCACTACTAAACCATGTCCCTCAGCACCACATCTACATGTCTTTTTAATCCTTCAAGGACTGGCGACTCCACCACTGCCCTGAGGCAGCCTTGTTCCAGTGCCTGACACTTCCATTGAACAATTTTCCCTAATATCCAACTTAATCCTCCTTGGCACAACACGAGGCCATTTCCTCTTGCCCTATCACTTGTTACTTGGGAGAAGAGCCTGATCCCCACCTCACTACAACCTCCTTTCAGGCAGCTGTGGAGAGTGAGATCATCTCCCCCAATCTTAATTTTCTCCAGGCTAAACCACCTCTCCTCAGCCACCCCTCACAGAACTTGTGCTCCTGGCCCTTCAGCAGCTTTGTTGCCCTTCTCTGCACCCACTCCAGTACCTCAACATCTCTCTTGTAGTGACGGGCCCAGAACTGAACACAGGATTTGAGGCACAGCATCACCTGGCCCTGCTGGCTACACTACTGCTGATACAGGCCAGGATGACATTGGCCTTCTTGGCTGCCTGGGCACAAGCTGCTCATGTTCAACTGTTGACCAACACCCCAGGTCCATTTCCATTGAGCAGCTTTCCAGCCACTCTTCCCCAAGCCTGGAGCATTGCATGGGGTTGTCGTGACCAAGTACAGGACCTGGCACTTTGCCTTGTTGAACCTCACACCATTGTCCACAGCCCATTGATCTGGCCTGTCCAGATGCTTCCTACCCTCCAGCAGATCAACACTCCCAGCCAACTTGCTATCATCTGCAAACAGACTGAGGGGTCATTTGATCCCCTTGTCCAGATCATTCATAAAGACTTCTTGGAAAAGCTGAGACAGCACAATGATAAGATCTCTACATGTAACTAGACAAAGGGAAGCAGAAGTGGATTCCTCAGCAGGAGGTGAAGCAGAACAGGTCTTTAAGAACCTGTGGTTTAGGGTAAAGGCAAAAAATAATAAAAATTAAGGGAAGCGGAATAAAATCGCTTTTCCTTTGGAGCTTGCACAAGGCCTGGGGCCGAAGGATCTCCTGTAGTATGAATGGGAACTAAAAGCAGCCACTAAGGACCCTGGCAAAAGGAGGATGAAAAGAATCCAGAGATTCTGGAGATGTGGGGAGGAGAGCTGGAAACCCACAGGTTTCTGCAGGGTGCAAGAAGGCAAAGCTGTACTGAGAATTTGCATGCCCAGGGAAGACCTCGGCACTCCCTGTCGCAGGCTCTTCATCTGCTTGTCACTTGTGACATCAAAACGTGGGCTTGAAAACAGGCTGCCTTCTCTTCCTCAGGCTGATGCTCTGGAAAAGCACCAGCCAGAACCACTGATCTGCTTCTGAGAACAACGCTGGGAAGCCAAAAGCACGTCCTAGCACGGCATGCTTCCCAAAGCAGCTCACATGTCCCTGTGCTTCAGAGCTAACACCATCAAAAGCCTGCCTGTGCTACACTTCAAGGCTGACCAAATACACACTCTCACCAAGTGATGAGACACTGTACAGGTGGTCTGCATGCCCTAGCCAGCCCACAGCTGCTTTTAGAGCCTGCTGCTTATGTATCGCAGCTTCTGCATGTGTGCTATCCATCTGCCTCGGCTGCTGTTCAGCTCCCACAGTGACCCTTGAGGCAAGCCTGGCAAAGACTGTGGTTAAGGCAGGATCTCACCCCGGGCAATCCCCAGCATGCGCCAAGAGCCTGAGCCTGCTTCTGTCTCCCTCTTTCTGCAGTGCTCAGTGAAGCTCTGCACTTCTAACTCACATGTACAAGGAACTTCCATGCCTTCTTCTTCTTCTTCTTCTTCAGAGCCATCGTGGCTTTCAGCCAGAGCCTCTTCATATTTACTCCACGAGCAATCATCAGGACCAGGAAAGGAAAACTCTGCGCACAAGAAGAGGAGTTTATGCTGAGGCCTCCCAGCTGCTTTACAGAGGATTTCAGGAGATGGCCGCACCGGGTAGGAGCCAGCGAGAAAAACTAAGCCACCGGTGCACCCAAGGGCAGAGCTGGACAAACTCATTGGCAGAGGCAAGTGGAAGAGTGCAGGCAGGTGCTCTTCCACTTCTGCTTCTGCTTCTTCCACACACCTGCTTTCTACCTCCCCACTGTGTCCTAGGAATCTTATGGCTCACCAGTGCTGGGGTCTGTAGGGGTTTCTCCTCCCTCAGAGTCCTCCGGATCCTCCGCGTTGGGATCCTCTCCTTGCTCAATCCGTGACAGAAGGTCTGGCTTCGAAATGGCCGCATCTGCATATGAAAAGAGGATCAAAACATTTCCTTCGCCCTCACGGGAGTGAGACTCTCAAACCTTTGCCCACCAACCTTCCTTCGCTGCTGGGGGTGACGGGTAATGGAAAGAGAGGCTTATGATGCTCTCACACATCTGCACCGCTCACCTTGTCTGGGCCCTGGGAACATGAGCGGACTGCAGGAGCACACTCTGCTCAGGTGAGGAGCACCTCCCAGCCTGCAGCGCGAGGAGGAGAATAAGAAAATGCATCTGTGCTTACCTCCAGGCTTCCTTTCTTCTCCTCTCTGCTAAGGTCCGCGGATCCATTACAATGGGGACTTCAGCTCGGGGACAGCACCAGAGCTGTCAGCCAGCAGCAGCAGGGGAAGTGCCCTCCCCATGCGGTTCCCTCCATCCTACTCGTCCGAGTCACAGGCTGCTTGCGGATTTTGGTGGGGGAAAGGGGACAATCACAATCTCTCCTAGGGTGGAGAGCCGAAAACTTCATTCCCAAACTAGCGTGAGTCTCTGGGCATTAATTTCCACCGCTGCTCTGGTGGATCCATTTGCCTTATGCGAGGGCCAAACCCCTGAACCTCATTATCAAAGGAAACCTTCAGACGAAGCACAGATACATTTTTGTAAGCTCCAGGCTCAGATCCACAGATCCTCCTCAGCAGGACTGTTACGTTCCCGCACCTCTAGAGTGGGACACAGGGTTGGATTTTAACATAACGGGGGGCGGTATTTACCCTTCCCCTTTTTCCCCTGCTCACGGAAGACCTCTGTCCAAAAAAAATAAAGAAAGAAAGGGGGAAAAAATGATGAAAGGCCTGGCTGGACCAGTGTTGAACAGCAGGGTGGTGGGTGAGCCTGCACACTAGTGGCCTCAGCACAGGGAAGAGATGCCGGTCTACCAGGAACTGTGGCTGCGCTGCCACGCACTGCACACAGACATCCAGCCAAGGGGAGGTCACTTTTGAGAACACACATAGGTGCTCATGAAGGCACCACATCCCCCAGAGGGAATTCCCGCAGCCAGGACTGGAAGGAGCGAGCAGAGCACTGAGTTCATTTCACTGTGAACACGCAGCCCTACCGCAGCAGAAACCACAACAGCTTGAGCAAGAAGCGTTCCCTGGGATGAGGCCGCGGTCAGAGATAGCACCAAAGCAGGCAACAGACAAACCTCACTCTCCTCCCTTACGGAAGCTGAAAGACTATCACCAGGGAAAGGGCTGGAAGGAACCTCAGAGGCAGGGCACCCCTCTGCTGCCCTAAGCGGCGAGCGGGCTGACACACCCAGCGCAGTGGATCTGTGGACCTTTGCGTGACAAAGAAACTCCCCTCTCCCCCACCTTTCCGTGGCTGGAGGGTCCTCTCGCTTCCCCTCCTCCTCACGACCCAGCAGCTCGCTCGGCTCCTACTGGCCACAGAGACTGTCAGGGAAACGCAGTCACCGCAGCGATGCTCGTGACGTCCGTCCACCGTTAAACTGAACTGGTGAGGACTGAACTACCTGCCAGGGCTGCTGGTGAAAGCTGGCACAACGTGTTCCCAGAGCAGTACACTGCCCACCCTCCCCAGCCCTGCCAGGCACAGCGGTGCTTCCATCCACCAGGACCTGGGAAAACCTGGTGCAGCAGAAGGCTCAGGGCAAATCCCAGCCCATCTTTACCCATTGAGATGACGGCCTCGTAGTTGCCTTTCATGATATGCCTGTAAAGCTCCTTCTGCCACTCATTCAAGCTCTTCCACTCCTCCTCAGAAAAGTTAAAGGAAGCATCGTTGAATGACACAGGGACCTGTAATGAGATGCACTGTATGTTTGGATGTTGTGTCTCTTGTTGAAGTGTCATGGTTTAGACCCAGCTGGTACCTCGGCACCATGCAGCTGTTCACTCACCACCCCGCTTCCCCACTCCAGGCAGGATGGGGAGGAGGATCAAGAGAATGTAAATCCTACAGGTTGCAATAAGAACAGTCATACAACTAAAGTATAATATAAAACTACTACTAATAAAAAGGGAAATAACAAGGAGGGAGAATATAAAACTAAAAGAAAAAAAAACAACAACAACAAAAAACACCTCCCAACTAAACAGCAGTGATGCACAACTCAATTGCTCACCACCCACTGACTGATAACCTGCCCGACCCAAGCAGCAATTGATCCCTTCTGGCTAATTGCCCCCAGTTTCTACACTGGACATGACTTGCTGTGGTACAGAATACCCCTTTGGCTAGTTTGGGTTAGGTGTCCTGTCTCTGCTTCCTTCTGGCATCTTCTGCCTTTCCTCATTGGCAGAGCATGAGAGACTGAAAAGTCTTTGGTCAGGGTAAGTGCTACTGAGCAATAACTAAAACATCAGTGTGTTACCAGCATTGTTCTCAGACTAAAGCCGAAACACAGCACTGCATCAGCTACTAGGAAGAAAAATAACTGTTACACCTGAACCCAGGACATGAAGAAAACACCCAGGGATGTTTCTTCATTCAAATTCTTCAAGCACAGTGCAAGACAGTCCCATGCAGCAACATCTACTCCTTTCCAAACACCTCGCTCAGCCTCCATGCCAAGCTCAGGTAGCTTCACTCCTGCCC
Source organism: Pezoporus wallicus (assembly GCF_028554395.1). Taxonomy (NCBI): domain Eukaryota; kingdom Metazoa; phylum Chordata; class Aves; order Psittaciformes; family Psittacidae; genus Pezoporus; species Pezoporus wallicus. The sequence continues at coordinate 286,213 of NW_026637044.1, read as the reverse complement.
ACAAGGGACACAATGGGGTTTTCCCTTATCACGTGCCTGCACCTTGACTCCTTGCTCAGCCTCCTCCTGCGGGCCCTGTTGTGGGCACAGCACCTGACACAGGCTCTTTCCCCACTTCGTTTTTGACATGGTTCTGTTGTTAATTGCCTCTGAACAGGCACTGGGGATACCAGTAACCTGACAGGTACACAGGGCTGAACCACACAGTTCTGCCCAACTCAAACACAGCTCCAGTCACGCTAAGGGGTTTGTGATCCCATACAGAGCAGACTGTGTGTTTTGGCAAGGCTCACATGTACATAACAAGTGGTGCATAATTAACACATAAGGATCTGTGCTGGTGCTTCTGCCTGAGCACTAAAGACAAGACATTACTACAGGGAAGCTGAGTCCCACTCAGCACCGCAGTCACTTAAACAGGGCTGTGAGCACAGACTACGTGCCAAACAACCCCATTCCAAAGATGGAGCAGAGGACCGTTACCTTGGGGACCTCCCCCTTCGCCCCTGGGGGCAGCCGCAAGATCCAGAAGTTCCTGTTCTTCAGCAAGTTCTCCATATTCTCTAGCCTCTTCTGCAGCTGCCCATACTCCTGGATGAGGGTGCCCAAGGCTGTCCACTTGCTCTCCAGCTGGTTCCCAAACTCCACTGCCGTCTTCTCGCAACCAATCAGCTTGGTTTCTGCCATCCTCATCCTCCCCTCCAGGTTCATCAGCTGGGCTGCCTGGGCATCCACCTTCCTGTCCACGGCCTGGATCTCAGCGACCAGCGTTAGGGAGATCTCAGCGGCCGGCAGCTCGGTCTCGGCAGCAGGGCCCTGCTCCGGAACGGGCAGCGGCTGCTCCAGGGCCAGCTCCTGGGACTCCATGTCCCACTCCAGGTCCTGCAGGAACACAGACACGGCCGTGGGCTCCGCCGCCACAGCTAAAGGGCACCGCGGCTGACCTCAAGGCGATCGCGGGGCGAACGGAGCAGCGCTGGGCCCACACCGGCGCCGACAACCCTCGGGCGCGGCCGCCGACGGGGGACGAGGGGCGGCGGCTAGCGGAGAGGGTGGGAGATCGGCAGCAGCGCTTACCTGAGCGGGGGCCCACTCGGCCATGGCCCTGCGGAGGGCGGCGAAGGGCGGCGGGCGGCAGCGGCGGAACGGGGCGGAGCGGGACGGGGCGGAGCGGAGCAGACGGCTGCGCGGGCCCGGCGCCTCCTCAACAGAGACGGGACTCAGCAGCCATGCCGAGAGCGCAGTGAACACTGGGAGTGGCGGCGGTGCCGGCGGCAGGTGGCGCCGCAGTGACACCTAGTGGCGGGCGGACCACGCAACACCAGCGACGGGAGAGACCACGCACCAGAACACCCAACGCCGCATCCCTGACCCCGCGCTGATTGATTGGGCTGCGGCCCAGCCAATCCGTGAGGCGCCCGCGGGCGGCTGGCCAATGGCAGAGTACAGCGGAGCGGGGGGGCGGGGCTACGGGCGTGCCGGGGAGCGCGCTCCCGCCTTTGGCAGCGGGACCGCGCGGGGCGGGAGCGGCGTGTTCGGGGCTGCACTGGGACACACCGGGCGGGACGCGGCCTGGCCCAGGTACAGCACCGGCGGTGGTCCTGCGGCCCACGAGGCTCGCTGGCCGCGCTCCCATCCCCTCCCTGGTCGGCCCTGCGGGCGCCGCCGACTCCCCGTGCCCGCGCCGGCCGTCCCTGCGCCGTCATCCCGGTGCAGCGAATCTTTCAATCGCTGTTGTCCCCCCCGCAGGTGAGGCCCTGCCAGGAGCAGCACGGGGAGCAGCTGCTGTGTCTCCCCAGGGACCGACCGGGACGGTGCCGGTGCCGGTGCCATGAAGGAGGACCCCGAGCGCCCCGTCGCCTTGGGTGAGGCTCGCGGGTCCTGTCCGCCGCCAGCCCTGGCGCTGCAGGTCATGGCCTGGCCGGGAGCGGGGCCCGCGGCACGGTGGCGGCAGCACCGGCCTGGTGGGTGGTGGCAGAGGGCGGCCGTGGGGCGGTTCCGGGGTCACCGCTGGACCGCGTCTCTTACCGCGGGATTTCTGTGGCGCGGGGACGCCAGTGCAGGCCAGTTGTGACCAGCCGCCGTGCAGCGGCATCACCGGTAGCACCACCGTCCGGCCCTCCTCTTGTTTCCACAACAGGTTACACCGTCACCAAACCCGACATCCTGGCTGAGGTGGAGCGAGGAGAGGAGGCAGCGGCAGCAGCAGGGCACTACAGAGAGCACCGGAGCCCTGGGCCACGTATGGCACCCGCTGGCCCCTCCCAGGGTGAGTGGGACAAAGGAGCTGGGGCTCGGGTGGTAGGCCAGATCCTGCTGGGCGGGAGGGCTTGATCCCACGGGATGCCCAGTGAGGGGATCACCCTCAAACAGGTTTCTGTCTCTGCAGGGGACTGGCTGGGGAAGGAGGTGAAGAGTGAGGAAGGGGTGTCCCCGCCGCCTGGCTCCCCCCCATCCCACCGCACTGCCTCCAGCGACTTCCCCGTCCCGCTGCAGGAACGGGGCTGCAGCTATTGCGGCGTCTCTGAGCCAGAGCTAAATCCCAGTGTTGGTAACGGGGGGTTCATCACCTCACCCCCTGCCTTCGAGAGCCGCCGGTGCCAGCCAGGGGAGCCGCTGCTCGAGTGTGCTGAGTGCGGCCGAGGCTTTGGACAAAAGCCAGACCTGGTGCGGCACCGGCTGGTGCACAGTGGAGAACGTGCCTATGCCTGTGGCCGCTGTGGAAGAGGGTTCACCGAGGTGGTGGTGCTGGGGACCACAAGCGGCCCCTGCCGCCCAGCCCCCTGTGCCAGCCGCTCCTCGGGGACGGCAGAGGGGACAACGGCAGCACCCCGGAAGGAGCGGAAGGAGTTGTCACTGACAGAGAAGGTACGGGTGCTGGAGATGCTGGAGGGCCCCAAGGTGTCACAGAATGAGCTGGCCAAGCGCTTTGGGGTGTCACAGCCCCAGATCTGCCGCATCATCAAGAACAAGGAGCGGATCCTGAGTGAGTGGCACCGCAGTGGCGACCCTGAGCGCAAACGCAAGCGGGAAGGGAAGGACGTAGCCCTGGAGACTGCTCTGCTGCGCTGGGTGAAGGGTGCCTGTGCCACCGACCTGCCTGTCAGTCGCCCGCTCCTCCAGCTCAAGGCCAAACACCTTTCCGAGACACTGGGCCAGCCCGACCCGGAGCCCAGCAGTGGCAGACTGGCTCGCTTTGGGATGCGCCACAGCCTCACCTTCAAAAAGCCACTGGTGGAGAAAGGAGACTCAGAGCAGCCCACAGCTGAGCATTGGGCCAGTGCGGTGCTTCCTGGCCTCCTCCGCAGCTATGCGCCTTCTGAAATCTATGCCTGCGGGGAGACGGCCGTCCTCAACCCAGCCAGCTCCCCCGGTGAGAGCACCGGTGACCGGCTGACACTCCTGCTCTGCACCAATGCCAGCGGCTCAGAGAAGGCCCCACTGAGGGCAGTGGGGGAGAGCACCCAGCCCCGCTGCCTGCGGGGTGTCAACCTGGGGCAGATGCCCTGGAGCTACCGTGCCAGCAGCCTGGCCACTATGACCGCTCCCCTCTTCGCTGAGTGGCTGCGGGAGTTCAATGAGGGGATGCGGCGGCAAGGGAAGAACATCCTTCTCCTCCTCAACAAGCACGAGGCTCACCCCTACCTTCAGCTTTCTAATGTCAGAATTGTCTTTGTCCCACCAGCTGCCACCCTGGTCCAGCCCCTCGACCGCGGCATCACCAGTGACCTCAAGGGCCACTACCGGCGCCGACTGCTTAGGTGGCTGCCGGCAGAGCGTGGTGTGGGGCAGCCGAACCTCCTGGATGTTCTGCACATGCTGGCGCAGGCGTGGGGTGACGTGCACCCTGGGCTCATTGCCAGCTGCTTCCGTGCTGCCAGCTTCTTCCCCGACGCCAGTACCGAGGCCCCAGCGCGTGGCTTGCTCAGCCAGGAGCAGCTGGAGCGCCGCACGCTGACGGACAAGGAGTTGGAGCGTGATGGAGAGCTGGTGGACGGGGGTGAGGGGACTGCGGATGCTGAAGATGGTGGAGAGCTGGCAGCGGTGCAGCCCTGCCCCTCGGAGCGGGAGGTGTGGCGGAGCCTGGCCACGCTGCGGCGGTACCTGGAGTGCCAGGCCACCTCGCCAGACCTGTTCCAGGCCTTCTACGAGCTGGAGGATGCTGTGCACATGCTGTCAGCTGGTACCGGGCAAGCCCTCACCGGGGACAACCCTCCCAGACTGTGAGCGCCAGACCCGCTCGTGCCTGTCATGGGAACTGGTGTTCACCAGCTTGGCCTGGCCATTGTCTCCTGCAGCAGTGTCAGCCGAGTTGTGCTGTGGGGTTTGCTGTGGGTCTGTGTGGCTCAGGGACAAAGGGAGTGCCCAGTGGGGTGCATGGAGGCTGTGAAACTGCAATGCTCAGGGACTGGCTGTGGCAGCACTGGGGGCATGAACCTGCTGCCAGAACTTTCTCCCAGAGTGTGGTTTCTGCAGCAGCAGGAGCTGTCATGGAGCTGCCCCTGGGGACAATTTGCCCTGAGTGGGGTGGTTGTGTTTACTGGGGGGGAGGGGGAAATGGGGTGGTGCTCTGGTATCCCCCATGCTAGGGGCTCCTCCCACTTCCCATGGGGGTTTTGGGGTGATCGGGTGCCACCAGCTGCTGTCACCACCTTGGTGCCCGAGGGCTTGCGACAGGCATTAAAAAGGCAGAAATCAGCAAAGCACAGCACAGGTGGTGATTGTAATATTTTAACCGGGACAGAGACCCCACTATCCCTGAGGGCCACTCTAAACCTCCCCTTCACCTGCCTCACCTTGGCCAGGACCTCGGGGAGGGTGGGTGAGGACACGTGGGAGGGTTTGGGCAGGAGGCACCTGTTGGGACACGCCTGGGCAGGACACACAAGAGGTGCCCATTGGGGTGTCTGTGGTGGGAGGCCCATTGGGATGCAGTGACTCTGGGTACTGAGCAGCATCAGGGTGCACAGGACAGAGCATGCAGGGGGTATTGGAATGTGTCCATCTGGGTGCATGAGGTGCAGGGGACACCTGGATGCCTGCCAGAGTGAGCGGAACAGGGACAGTGCAATGGGTGCTCCTGGGGTGTACAGGGCAGGGTGCACTGAGCGATGCCCACTGGGATGCACAGGAGTACAGCAGTTCCCCTCAGGGGAGCAGGGGATGGGATGCACCGGGAAGTGCCCATGGGGATGTGCAACTGGAGATTCAGGGAGCGCATGGGAGGGTTCAGGCACTCGCTGTGTGTGAAGTTGCCTGTGGAAACGCACAACACATGCAACGCATGTGCAAGGGATCCTGCAAGGGATACGCAGGGGTGCATGTAGGGATGTGCCTAGGGGATTGCATGGTCACGGGGGTGCAAACAGCAGTCGGGGGATGCAGGCACAGGTTGCACGAGGAGTGCCCATGGGGATACAGAGTCACGGGGGTACAAGGGAAGAGAGTGTCCCACGGTTGAGAGCATCGGGATGCAAGAGACGCGCAGGGATGCACAGGGAAGTACCTACAAGGATGCACAATCGCAGGGCGACACACCCCGGGTGGGCGTGCATGCGGGGACGCGGTGCACCGTGGTAGGGCAGGAGGTGCCTGTTGGGACACACCTGGACATGCCACGGGGATGCACAATCACGGGGCGGGGGGGGACGGGGACACGCAGCACTCGAGGCGGGTTGCAGGGTGCAGGGATGGGGTGCAAGGGGGGAACCCCAGGAGGATGCATAGTCACGGAGGGGGGGAGCGTGCAGCACCCAAGGGGAGGCGTGTGGGTGCACGGGGTGCACGGGGGGATCCCCACCGGGATGCAGCACCCGCGGGGATGCGTGTGGATGCGCGGGTGTTTCTGTGTGGTGTTCCCGCCTTCCCCCCGCAACCCCGCGTAACTCGCCGGCCCTCCGCTTCGCGCCGCGGTGCCGCCAGGCGGCGCCCAAGGGCGGTGGCGCGCAGGGCCCGCGCCGCGCCGCGCCGCGCCGCTCGGAGGCGGAGGAAATGAAGGCGAGTTCCGCCGAGGCGGGAGCCATTACCCGCCGCCGCCGCCGGAGCTGAGCCCCCCGCCGAGCCCGGCCCCGCCGCCGCCGGCTCCCCTCCCCGCTCCCCACCCCCCCTTCCCCCCTTTCGCACGCCCGTCCCGGCACAGGTAGGCGCAGCCGTCCTGCCCCGCGGGGTGCTGAGGGAGGGGGGTGGAAGGCCTGTGGCCAGGGCCGGTGCCTGCCCCCCGGCTCCCCCCACCTCCTCCCCGGAGGGCAGGCCCCGGCCCCTTTGTCCCCGGTGCCCGGCGGAAGCGCGAACAAAAGCCACCCGCCGAAGGGCCCGGCCCTGCCCCGGGGGTGCAGCCGGTACCGGTTGCCCCCCCCACACTCCGGGCATCCCGCGTCTGATCGGGGAGAGGCCTCTGCTCTGAGGGGAGGGTGATTGCGGTTCTGAGGTATTCAGCCAGGGCCCCGAGGTGGCTGATGGAGGGCTGTCCGTGCGGCCTGGAGATGCTGAGGGTGGTTGAGGAGTTTGCCATGGTGCTGGGGGATGAGGGGAGCAGTGGGGCCAGGACTGCGGTGAGCCATGGTCAGGAGCCTTGTGACATGGTGTCCAGGTGGTCACCATTGCTGGGGGCTTTGCTGTGAGCCCAGTACATGCACTGTGGTCACCACGGCCTTTGCCAGCATCTTGAAGCTCTTGGAGCTTGAGGTGTTCACAATGGCCAAGGTCTTTGCCATAGCCTTGGAGCACTTGATGTGGCCTTGGGCTTTGCTATGGTCCCACAGTCCTTGTGAGAGCTTGAGTTATTTGCCATGGCCCAGGGTTTCACCATGGCCTTGAAACACTTGCTGTAGTCAAGGTTTTTTTTCCATGGGACAAAGAGCCTCAATGGAAGCTTGAGGTGTTCACCATGACCAAGGCTTTCTGTAGTATCTTTGCCATGGCCTTGAGGTGCTCACCACGGCCAGCAACTTCACCAAGGCTCCAAGGTCCTCACCAGGAACCTGAGGTTTTCAATGGGGTCTTGAGATTCTCAGCATGGCCAAGACCTTTGCCAAGGCCTGCATCGTGGCCAAAGTCTTGATCGTGCCTTTGGGATGCTCACCATGGCAAAGGCTTTTGCCATGGCCCCTAGACCTATCCTGTTGCCAAGGTCTGTGCCATGGTCCCAAAGCCGTAGCTGGAAACCCAAAGTGCTCATCATGGCCAAAGCTTTCACCATTGCCCTGAGGTCTCATGCTGCAGCCCTAGTGCTTCCACCATAGCTATAGCCCTTGCCATGGTGCCGAGGTGCTTGCTGTAGACCTGAGGTGCTGACCATGACCAAGGCTCACTGCAGCCCAGAGGCGATAGCCATGGCCCTGAAGTTGTTGCTGTGGCTCCTGCCGTGGTCCTGGGGTGTTCACCCTGTCCTGGAGACACTCACCATGCAACCAGAGGCGCTCCCCATCGCTGTCAGCATGGCCACATGCCCCTCACTGTGGCCTCGAGGCACTCCCCATCACCCTAAGCCTGGCCACGAGGTGCTCCTCAGCACCCTCTCTGTGGCCCTGAGCCACCTGCCATGGCCCCAAAGCACATGGGGCACCTGTGGCTGAGGTGCTTGCCATGGCCTGTGTCATGACTATGACCCTCTCTGTGGCTCCCATGGTAGCTGGCTGGGGGTCCCTGGGTGCCTCTGGTTGGAGAGGGCTGGGGGCCCTTGCCATCACCCCACGCTGCCACCACCCACCGCTGCCCTTTCCTTTTCTCCCCTCCCAGGTGCTCTCGAGCCGGGGCAAGGGGATGAGGTGCCCCTGTGCCGCGTGGTGTGTCGAAGCGGCTCTTTAGATCCTCCCTGGCCCAAGCCTCCCCTGCCATGGATGCCTCGGGGGCTCTTGCTTCGGCTCCCTCCTCCGCGGCTCCCTCGGGCTCCCGCAGCCCCATGTTCCCCCCAGGAGCTGACAGAGAGGAGTGGGGACCGAGGTTCAATTGTGCCCCTTCCACCTCTGCCGCAGCCTCGCAGGCGATGCCAGCGTCTGGCCGGAAGAGGAAGGCCAACTTCTCCAATGACGAGACTGAGACGCTGGTCTGGAATGTGGTCCGGCATTTCAGCGCCCTGTATGGGTCTGAAGCCCTGCGGGCTCACCCGGTGCGGCGGAAGCAGCTCTGGACCCAAATCCAAAGCCGCGTCAACTTCCTGGGCTATACCGAGCGCTCCATTGACGACCTCAAGCACAAGTGGCGTGACCTGCGGCTGGACGTCAAGAAGAAGATCACCTCCAAGAAGCACCTGCCCATGAACCGTGCTGGTGGGCCACTCCACAAGCCACGTCTCACGCCCCTGGAGAAGATGGTGGCTTCTACCTTCTTGCAGGCCAGCCACGACTCGGAGCCCGAAATCATCTTGGACCCAGGTCAGTCGTGATGGTTCTTTGGGGAGAGGAGAGTTGGAGTAGGAAGAGTCTTGTGCTATGTCCCTCTGAGTGACATCTGGTCTGGTAATGTCACCAGGGCACAGTCATCTTCAACTCTGGGGTCTGCTGGGTGTTTGCATTCTGTGCTCCCTTCTGTGGAAGGAGTCTTTTGGGGTTTGCCCTCCTATGTGGTTTATATTGTGATCACATCATCTGCAAGGCTGTGGTCCTATCATGTCTGCGTAGCAAACTACCAAGTCTAAAAACTGTGTGTGCTGGAATTCAAAATCCACTGTGGAAATAACCTGGGATCAACGGGAACACCTCAAACTTTGTGGGAGTGGGTCTTTTTTGGCTGTCTTTTTTTATTTCTTTGATGCAGTGCTTGGCCTTGCTGGTCACCATCTAAAGGCAGCTGGTAAAAGATGGGATGGGATTTTATTTCCTGTTTTCCTGTCAGGGTCGGTGTCCCCCATCAGTAGCTGAGGTCAGAGGGAGTGGGAGCATTTGCTTCAGTGCAGAGTCCCTCTGTCCTCCCACAGCATCTTGCACCCAGATGCCATGCATGGCTGGGGGGAGTGGTGGGTCGCTGGGAGGGCTATGCCTTCCTACTGGGGCCATGCCCTTGACCCCTCTGTTACTGGCAGAGCAAGCATCTCAGCCTAGCACAGAACCTTCTTGCTGGTTCTGCTCTTGGGTAATGCCTGTTTAGCTCAAATGCCTGAGAGGTATTTGGGGGGGGGAAATGTTTATCCAAGACCCAACACTGGTCTTGCAGTAGTGCTGAGCTGGGCCCATGGTTACACCCCAGCTGGGCTTTGTTACTGGCCAGGAGGCCAAACCCACCCATGCCCTTTCATTTCCACAGAGGGGACATGTCTGACTTGTGTCTCCAGAGGACACCAGGATTAGCTGTCATAGAATCATAGAATTGGAGTGGTTTGTGTTGGAAGGGACCGTAAAGCTCATCCAGTTCCAGTCCCCTGCCATTGGCAGGGACACCTTCCACTAGACCAGGTTGTTCCAAGCCCTGTCCAACCTGGCTCTGGACACTGCAGAGGTGGGTCAGCCACAGCTTCTTGAAGCAACTTATTCCAGTGTCTCACCACCCTGCTTCTTCCTCTGCTCTTCGATTTCATCTTGGCCCAACAGGTTTCACTGGGGGCAGAGTGGGCAGTGTGGGTCTCATTCCACTCGGTTCAGGCTCAGATTGTGTCTGAACCAGATGCCTGTTTTGCTGCAGAGCAGAAGGGTTCTGGGCTGGAGGCAGAAGTCCTGCAGGACATTAGCGGATGCCAACACCCTCAGAGCTGGGCAAGTTTAGGACAGTCTTGAGAGAGGTGAGAGTGAGCGATAGAGTGGGCCAGCCTCACAGGAGGAGCGTTTGTGCCTCAGTGCGACCGTGTCCCCCATACAGCATCATTCCTGTGCAGATTCCCATGGGACCCTTTCCTGGGGAGCCCCATCCGCCTTTCTGTGGGGGCACTTGAACTGGCAGTGCCATCAGCACAGTGGCTGAGGCTGGATTCTCTCTGTCGCGTAGATCTGTTCTTCCCCGGCGCGACCAAGCAGTCCTTCATGCACCTGCAGCCTGGCATCAGCCATCCCAGCATCTACATTGACACCAACGGGCAGCCCTCATCCCTGCCGGACGTGGAGGGCTCTGCTGTGCCCCGGCTGGCGGTGCAGAGCCCCGACCCCTCCGTCATCTGCGAGTACAGCCGAGGGGAGGGACAGAGCAGTTCGGGTAAGGCTGCAGTGGAGATGGGCTGCTGCGGTGGAGGGAGGGCACTGGGTCTGTCTGGATGGGAGGTAAAAGGCTCTGGTGGTGGTTTGCTGGGTCCTGGTGTGGCAGAGTGCTGCTCGTGGGGCTGGATGCAGCCCTCGGTGTGGCACTGGTGGTGTCGTAGTGGGGGACACTCCGATTGGAGACACTTCCCTATGCCTGCCCAGCCTGTGTGGTTGGTCTGTGAGTCCCAAAGGGCTGTGGATGCATAACGGGGAACCTGAAGCATGGTTTTGTAACCGCCAGTGTTTTTGCAGTGGCAGAAGGTGACAAATCCCAGGGAAGGCAAAGGCAATGGCCATCCTTGTGTCACACAGCGACCTGGGGAACTCAGGGCAGGGGTGAGCAAAGCTGGAGGGTGAGAGCTGTGCAGATGGGGCACATTGGCCTGCTGTGTCCATCAGGGATGTCCATGAGGAGGGTGTCTGTGCGTTAGGGAGGGGCAGGGGGCCAGGACAGCAGCTGGGGCTCACCGTAAGGCTTCTCTTCCAGCCGAGTCGGGACCAGAGCTGCGGACTCCAGACGTGTCAGCCATTTCCCCGTCCCTGCGAAACGAGTCCCTGGTCTCCTACGCCTCCATGTCAGAGGAGGAGGAACGGGAAGGCCGGGAGGTGGAGAGAGTCCACGGCGGGGCCGTGGGGATGCAGTCGGGGCCTGAGGCCCCCATGTCTGCAGAGGAAGACATGAAACTGTCCCGCCAGGCCATGCTGATCCGCAGGTGCAGCTCCCAGGGCTCTGTCACTTCCCTGCCTGAGGACCCTCTCAACCCCGTAGATGCTCACTCAGACTGGGGCCATGAGGGGGTTTCCGACCTCCCCCCCCTGGGCCGCGGGCTCGACTCCTCACACCCTGAGGAGCAGGCGGGGGGCCCGGGACCGGAGATGGGCGCTTTGCCCAGGGTACTGATGGGGCCTACCTGGGAGAAGGCAGCGGCAGAGGAGGAGCCCCCGGCCCGCTCCCCGCTGCACGGCGCCTTGACCGAGGAGTCGCTGCCCTCCTCCGCCTCCCCCCCAGGGGATGCTCCTGCTGCCCCTGGCCCACCCCGTGGCCTGGGGTGCTCCCGCCTGCGGGAGGACCGCCGGGAGAGCTGGAGGACTAACATCCATCACCTGCTGGACCTGGAGGAGCAGTGGGACCAGCTGTACCACCAGGAGCTGGCCATGTGGCAGGAGGAGCGGGCCACCCAGCGAGAGGAGAGAGCCCGCGACCGCGAGCTCCAATTCCGCCTGCTGGGCGTCCTCACGGACATCCGCGACGAGCTGCGCTACCTGCGCCAGGAGAGGGCCAGCGCCCGGCAGAACCAGGCGCCGCCACCCGAGCCCCGTCCGGACCCCAGCCCTCTCCTCGAGCAGCCCAAAGCTGAGCCCAGCTTCCCTGAGCCGCAGGCCGGGAGCACGAGCTGGGGAGAGACCACCGTGCCCAGCAGAAGCCCTTTTGGGAACCGGGGCCGGGGCCGGCGTCGGGGCCGGCCACGCGGCTCTGCCTCCAGACACAGACGGCTCTTCCTCACCAACAGCTAGGGACGGGCGGGGACGCCGTTCCACCAAGGACATGGTTGTGCCTGCGGGGCTCTGGCTGCGCGGCGGGTGCCCAGCCACGGACAGTGGGGCGTGCGCGTGGGGAGCGGTGTGCGAGGGACCTGCCTGGCTCACAGGAGGCGTGCAGGGCGCCTGGGTCCTCCCTGTGAGCATGGGGAAGGCACAAGGGGGCACAGGCGGCCGGTGCCCGGGGAGGGAAGTGTGGATACACGCGTGCGTGGTAAACGGGTGTGTGTGTGCCCGGCCTGTGCCTGCGACCATGGCTCTGCCTGCGTGAGCGGCCCAGAGCAGGGCCGCTGAGCACGGGGCATGTGTGAGCGAGCAGGGAGACACGCACAGGGGTCAGCGGGGCCACACGTGTGACAGCGCTAGTCGAGTAGGATTACTACCTTCGGGGGGTGGGGAGTTAGGAACACTTAGTCGCTGATGTGCGAACATTTTATGCAAATCATTTAATGACCTAATTTGCATATAACCATAAACTTCTGTTAAAAAAAAAAAGCCCCAAAAAAACAGAAAAGCTGTCTCTGTGTGAGCTCAGGGCAGGGGTGGTGTGGTGAGGAGGGGCCTGGTGAGCAGGACCTGCTGCCCCCCTCCACAAGCCTTTGTGCTCCCATCTCAGCCCAGGAGCTGCGGTGGGTGCTGAGCTGCAGTGAGGGACACCTGAGGATTAATCCTGCCTTTGTGAAGGTAGCCCTTCGCAGGGGTGAGGGGCCACATGCTCCCCCTATCCTCCACCCCAGCCCATCCTGATCCCTGTGGGAGCAGCTGCTGCTGCCAATGGGGGCACCCCTACCTGCCCTCCCCACAGCACCCAATGTGGTTCCTGTCCCATCCCGGCTCCCTGTGTAGCTTCCAGAGCCTCCTCCATTACCCCGGTCGTTGCTCCCTTGTGCTGGTGCTGCTCGGCTGCTGTGTCATGCTGCTAATGCACTGCCTGCCTGAGGTTTCTCCCTGCTCCAGTCCCTGGTGCTGCCGGCACTCTGCTGCCTCGGCTGCCCTGGCTGGTGAGCTGGGCACAGTGCGTTGCAGTGATACGGAATAGTTTGCTCCATCACCCTAACGTGCACAGCCAGTACTGGGACATACAGTGGGGCAAGCAATTCTGGGCTCAGTGGCACCTTCAGGGGAAGCCAGCACCCCAGATGAGGGCTGAGAACAGGACCTGTGCTACCTGGGCTTGGACATGGCAACCTCCGCTGCCTGCGTGGCTCTGGGGTGGGGTGACAGCATGTATGGCTCAGGGGCAGCATGCAAGGTCCCCTGCTATGTGCAGGGTATGGAGCAGTGCACAGGGTCCCTAGGGAATGTGCAAGGTTGCAGGGAGTGTGCATGGTCTCCAGGGAGTTTGCAGGGTCCCTGGCATCATGCATGGCCCCTTTGGCATGTGTCCCCAGGGAGCGAGCAGTGTCCCCTAAGAGCGTGTAGAGTCCCCCAGGAGCTCCAGCCCCTCACACCCTCTCTCCTGCTCTGGCTGCAGCCCGTATCAGAGTGTCAGCACAGCTGAAAGGCCACCCTGGGCTAATGCTCCCACCCATCTACAGTATGTGGGGACCCACAGCCACATCCCTGCTTGGTGGCAGCTCCTTTGCCACCCAAGTAGGACAGAGCAGGGGGTGCAGCCACACAGGGAGGGTGGCACTGTGGGTACTGACCAAAGCCATAGCACTTGCTGGGTCACCAGGCTCTGGCTGGGACTCCCCAGGGTGACCCAAATCATGGACAGGGGGGACCTGGGAGCAGTTTACTGATGGTGGGCAGGACCCCAGGGCTGGGATTCAGCTGGTTAAAATGAAGGCAGAGGTGCTGCCTGTGCTGCAGCTGGCATGAATGAGCAGGACATTGCTACCTGGTTGTTTTACTAATTAATGAAATGATTTGCAGCAGGGTGTGGAGGCACAGGGAGGAGATGCTGGGTCGTGGGCCACAGGCCCATAGATTTCACAGAAAGGCAGGAAAAACGAGAGATGTTGGGAACTGGACATGCTGAGAAGGGTCTGATGAGGCAGGGGTGTGGAGCAAGGGTTTGGGGCTGCAGCCACTGGGGAGACCCAGGACCCATGGCCCCAGAGCGCACGGCTGCATCCAGCAGCCTTTGCACAGCCATGGCTGGTGTGTGCAGACACACACAGAGGCACCCTGCAGCACAGCTGCCTGTCCTTCCCTCTCCCTGCAGGTTCACCCGTGGGTGCAGGCACTTCCCGCTCTGCCAGCACCAGGCCACAGTGGCTGGAGACACAGGAGCATCAGGAAGCCACCATGCCCCTTGGCTCTGTGGTGCTGCCATTCCCACTGCCCTATGCCCCGTGCTGAGCCATGATTTCCTCCCATTCCTTATCACCGAGCTTGCAGGCACTGCCACTGCCTGCCCAGGATGCAGGACCACGGGGATGTGGCAGGAGCGTGGCCACAAGGCCTGAGGGACATGGGGAACCCCGTGGGGCTGGGGGCCAAGGTGCTGCAGCCCAGCATGACTTTATTCCATAGCGCATTGTCCATACAAAACTACACCCCAAGCACTGTACAGAGCAGGATGGCACGGGGCGGGGGGCAGTAAAAATAAGCAGCAGGGGCCGAGGGAGCAGAGCAGCAGGCGGGGGGCTGGCAGTGGGGGGGCACAGCAGGGGGCTGCTCCCCATCCTGTGCAGCAGGATTGTCCAGTGCGGGGAGCAGTGGGGGCCAAAGAGCGTCCGTCCATAGCAGGGGCTGGCCCCGGGGATCCCCATGTGCCCCCGCTCCGGCCGGGCACCTCTATTTGGTAGGAAGCTGCGTGGCCAGCGCCTGCCCCATCCCGGGGGGTGTCAGTCCGTGGCAGAGCAGCCCCTAGTCCCCAGGGGGCATGATGCCAGAGGGTGGCAGCGGGGGGGCCCCCGCCTCGGCCCCATGGACCCGCTGGTGATCCTTGAGGGATTCCTTGTAGCGGAAGCTGCGTCCGCAGGCCGGGCACTGGTAGGGCCGTTCTCCGGTGTGGATGCGCTGGTGCTTGAGCAGGTTCTGCTTGCGGATGAAGCTCTTGCCGCAGGCGGCACAGGCAAAGGGCCGCTCGCCCGTGTGCAGGCGCTGGTGGTTCTGCAGGTGCTCCTTGCGGCTGTAGCACTTGCCACACTCGGTGCACTTGTAGGGCCGCTCGCCGCGGTGGATCATCTGGTGCCGCACCAGCCCTGAGTGGCAGTTGAAGCTCTTGCCACACTCAGCGCAGGGGTAGGGGCGCTCGGCCGCATGGCTCCGCTGGTGGATCCGCAGGCTCTTCTTCCCGCTGAAGCTCTTCCCACACTCGGTGCAGCCGTGCGGCCGCTCCTCGGCAGGTCCCGGTGTCGCAGTGGGACCCGCTGCCTCGGCTCCCGGCCCCGGCTCTGAGCCCGGAGCTTTGCCCAGTCTGTGCTGTGCTGGCAGAGCCACTGCTGGAGCTGGTGTCACCGTTGCCTGTCCTTCAGGGTTCCCAAAGCCCGTGCTGGGGAAGAGCAGTTCCCCAGAGCTGCCCGGCAAACCCACGTCATCGGGGGGCTCGGCGTGGGGGCACCGCTCCTCTGTCTTCACCAGCAGCCCATCACCAGCTGCAGGGGGGAACACCCTAGTCAGTGGCTGCTGGGGACACCAGGGACGTTCCCAGCCCCATCCCAGCCCCATGGAGTTGGACTCAGCATCACTCACCAGGACCAGGGCCTGTCAGCATCTCCCTCTCTGGCAGCTCCCAGGGCTCGCGGACGCAAGGCTCTTCCTCCTGCTTGATCCATGACAAGAAGTCATGGGCAGTGATCAGGGCGTCTGCACCTGCAGGGAAGTACAGGGACAGGGACTCAGACACATCCTGCAATGGGCAGGCTGAGAGAGGCAGCGGCTCCAAAAAGCACTGGCTGCTGCTGGCGCTGGACAGCTGGTAGGTGTGTGGCACAGCCCCGGCCTCACCTGCACAGGGGTCTGCCGGCATGGCCCGCTCCTCTGTGAACTGCTGCTCCCCAACGAAGGCCACCTCCTGTTTGATCCGGGACAGGATGTCGGAGGTGGAGATCAGCGACTCTGCTCACAAGGAGAGACTTGGCCAGTGCCAAGATGCAGCCACCCAGCGTGACCCATGACCAATACACCATGGATGTGGGATCCTGGTCTCTGGCCAAGTCGGATATCCCTATCCCACAGCAGTTATTTGGCACCAAGTACCCCTGGGGGATTTGTGGGGATGGGTGACCTCAGGACAGCCCATAGGGATGGGTGATGATGGCACAGCAAATGGGGATGGGCGACTGTGGGACAGCCCTTGGGGATGGGTGACTACAGCACAGCCAACAAGGACAGGTGACTGCGATGCAGCCCATGGGCTCTGACATGATGTGGTGGCAGTGGGGAACACATGGATCTCCCAGTGATGGATGCCCAAGACCCCCGGCACATCAGTCACAGGGGATTTTCCAGTTACTCTTGGTGGCCCCCGGTCACACAGCAGGGAGCAGAGTCTGGCCACAGCTTGGAAACTGGGCCTGAAGGGCTGGGACCACCGGGAAAAGGGGAAGGACGCAAGCAGTGGGAAGAGGGAAACATAAGCTGGGAGGCAGCAAGGCCAGGGGCTGGTGTCTCACCCGCGCAGGCATCTGTTGGCAGCTCCCTCTGCTCCAGGTCCCTCTGCTCAGGGACGCAAGGTCCCTCTGGGCGCTCGCTGCGGGGCTGTGCCTCACTTCTGGAGAGGGCACCATCTGCACAAAGGGAGAGCACGGATGGCAGCAGCAGAGGGGCTGCACCCAACCCACCCTCCCCATGCCGACGGGCAGAGAACCTGCCCGCATTCAGCAGGACCTCCATGCTGGAGGCCTGGGTAGCACTGATTCTGGGGGAAGAAAACCCACTGCAGCACCCTCGGGACAGGCAGCACAGGCTGCCCCACGTGGCGGCCCCGGCATAGCACAGCACATCATCCCATCCTCGTGCACCCGCATCCGGAACCTTTTGTGTTGATGCAGCTGGGAAAGGGGTGAGAAGGGATATTTACCCAGGGAGATCAAAGACTCATAGTTCTCCTTCACCAGGTTATTGTACAGCTCTTTCTGCCACTCCTCCAAATTCTTCCACTCCTCCGCGGAGAAGTAGACAGCAATGTCAACAAACGTCACCGGCACCTGCAGGGATAAGCCCCCGGCAGCTCAGCAGCACCCACTCCCCTGGGGCTCTGAGTGTACCCATCCCACAACCCCCCCAAGAGCCATTACCTTGGGGACCTCGCCCCGGGGGCCAGGGGGCAGCCGCAGCACCCAGAAGTTCCTATTCTTGAGGAGGTTCTCCACGTTCTCCAGGCGCCGCTGGAGCAGCCCGTACTCCTGGATGAGGGTGCCCAGCACAGCCCACTTGCTCTCCAGCTGGTTCCCAAACTCCATGGCTGTCTTCTCGCAGTCCAGGAGCTTCTTCTCGGCTGTGCCGGACCGACCCTCCAGGCTGAGCAGGCGGGTGGCGAGGAGGTCGATCTTCCTCTCCATCGCCTGCACCGTGGCCACCACGGTCCAGAGGGAGGCCTCGGCAGAGTGGAGCTGCGCCTCTCGTACGTGTGCCCGCTCCGGCAGCAGCGGTGGCTGCAGGGGCATCAGGTGGGGGGCCTCCACATTCCATTCCTGCACCTGGGATGTGGGGAGGGCGCAGGTGGGAGGGGGCCCATGGTCACCCCCTCACCAGGTTGTGCCTGATTTCGGGCTGATTTGGGCCACCCACTGCCCAAAGCCGGCAGCACTATCCTCACCCTGCCCTCCTTGGCTGCTGGAAGGGTCCGCCCCCATCTCCCCCAGCCCCGGCCACCCTAGGCACCTCCCTGCAGGCACCGCTGTGTATCCCAAATCAGCTATTTGACTGAGCAGGATTTGACCCCTTAGAGTGGTTGGTTGGTGCTGCCCAGGCAAGGAAGGAGCTGCTGGGACCCAGTCTATGCACCAGAAGGCGACAGGGCAGATGGATGGAGCAGCACTGGGATGGTGAGGGGCAGACAAGGCTGGGCTCTGCTCGACCAGTAGGTGAGGGAGAGATTGCAGAGTGACCACGGGGTCAGCACCGGTAACTGTCCCCGTGGGACACTGGCCAGCACCATCACCATCCTATGAGGGCAGAGGCTCCCACCCCAGCAACCCCCAGCCCCCACCCCTTGCTGACTCCCATCAGGCAGAATCCCCTCGGGATGGGGCCGGGGGCTCGGGGCAGCCTGGACCGCGGATGCCCGGGGACATCCTGGGGACACACGGGGACATCCCGGGTCAGGGGTGCTGAGGGCATCCCGGGGCTGGAGCCTGTGTGAAGTATCCCCGGGGCATCGGGGCATCCCGCGGGCACGGGGACATCCCGGGTCGGAGACGCCCAGCCACATCCTGGGGCCGGTCCCGGGGACATCGCGGGGGCACCGGAGCATCCCGGGACAGGTCTCCGCGAGCGGCCCGGGGCTGGAGAGCGAACGGGGTGGCCGGGGCTTCGCGGGCCGGGAGTGCCGGGGGGTCCCGGCCGGTCAGGCCCGTGGCGGCGGCGGGGAGCGGCGCGGGGGGAGAGCGGCTCCGCCTTCGGTGCCGGTGCCGATGCCCCGGTCCGGTCCGGGCCGCGCTTACCTGGGCGGGCGCCCACTCGGCCATGGCCCCGCGGTGCTGGGCCGGGCCCCGGCGGCTGGGCCCGGGCCGCGGCGGGGAGAGCGCGGAGCGGAGCGGGGCCGCACTGCCGCCCGCCTCCGCGCCGGGGCCGGTAGCGGGGCCGGGACTGGAGCCGCTGTCGGTGCCTGCGCGCTGCGGGCCGGGCCCCGCCGCCCCGCCGAGGAGCCAGGGGCAGCCGGGGAATTGCATCCGCCTCCGCCGGGCTTCGCGGCAGCGGGCGGGGGAGCGGCGCCGAGCGCGGAGCACTGCCGCCTACCGGCACCGACACCCGGCAGCCCCGACACCGCTACTGCTACCGGCGCTACGGGCACCCTGGCACCGGCACCAGCACTGCCACAGGCACCGAAGGCAGCGCTGGCACCGAAGGCAGCGTCGGCACTAGCACGGGCATGCGTCGGCACCATTACTGCCACTGGCACCAGCACCAGCATCAGTATTGACACTAGCACGGATTCAGCATTGGCACCTGTGGAAGCATCAGCGTTGGGATCGGCAGTGGCATGGGCATCTGCATCGGCGTTAGCACGGGCACAGCATTCATTGGCACCACTGCAGCCACCGCCCCACCACTGGCAATACCACTGGCATTAGTATCAGCGCTAGCATGGGGAAGGCATTGGCACCAGTGTTGGCACAGGCATCAGTGTTGGCAGCAGCATCGGCATGAGCACCAGCACTGACACCAAGCCCCAGCACCAGTATCAGCATCAGCACCAGTTTCAGCACTGTTACCAGCACTGGCAACAAGCCTTGGCACTGGCTTTGGTGCCAAATGTTGGTGCTGCTGCTGGCATCAACACCAGCACCAAGCCCCAGCCCAGGTACTGGCACCAAGCCTCTGCCCTGACACCAGCACCAGCTGCAGCTCTGGTATCAGCACCAGCACGGTGGCCTGGTGGGTGTCCTGAGTCCAAAATCCCCGGGCTACCCTCCTCTGGATGCAGCTGGGCACTGCATCCCTGCCAGCACCCCAGGGTGACAGCCTGAAGGTGGCAGGTTGGGCAAGGTGGTGTCCCTCTAACCCCTGGGGACACTGTGCTGCTGGGACCCCCCTTCTCCATCCAGCAAACACCCAGTGACACACGGAGGGCTGCAGGATGAGGGCCTGGTGTGAGCAGAGGAACACAGCCACCGCAGGCAGGACCCCTGCCCTGGCCAGAGATGGATGTGGGACCCATGTGTGGGGATGTTCTGGTTTTGGGGAACCCCCCCAGCTCACCCCAACCTTGGGACTTTTCAGTCTAAGTTCCAGGGGCTGGTGTCAGTGTCAGATCAAGGAAAAGCGTTAGGGTCCTGCTTTCATGGAAACCTCCCAGGGAAAGCTCATGTTTCAGGGGCATAGGGGCTGGCACAGAGGGGGCTCCCCTCCACAGGACACGGAGAGGCTCATCCCGGCCTCTGAGCAGAGAGGGCGGTGGGCCGAGAAGGGTTAACGGGCTGAGCAGGCATCACAGGAGCCTGAGCAGCCATTTCACTTGAAGATGGGATGGCTCCTGCGTCTCTTCCAGTGCTGCGTCTCCTCCAGCTCAGGCACCTGAAGGTCCCTAATGGCCCAACACCATCCTGGCTTCCAGGGCTGAGCCACAGCCGCTGGCACCCGCCAGAGCCTGAAGCAGGAGAAGCACTGGGGGTGGCAAGCGTGTCTCCTGGGACCGAGGGTACAAGCTGGTGGTGCCCCACAGGGCCTGGGGAGCTCCCAGCGCTGGTTGAGGTGGGATGGGGACCCCAAAGGGAATGCCTAAAAGCAGCATTCAGGGAGCTCAGTCTCTTGGTGCAATTAAAAGTAAGAGTGGGAAACACTGGTCTTTGGTGAAACAGAACACCAAAGAGCACATAGAGGTGCTGCTGTCCTGAACTGCCCTCTCCACCCTGGTCCCAAAGATTCCAGGATTTGGCTGTACCCCCTCACCGGGACTTTGGCACACAGCACCCCTGGCACAGCAGGGACCAGGAGGGCTGCAGGGGACAGTGTTTGGTGAGGGGGACCAGCAGACAGGCACAGCACAGTCATGGAAGCCTTGTTCCTTTGGGAAACCAGCAAATCAAGGCAGTTCACTGTTTTTTTTCACACCACACCTGGCAACCAGTAGATCTCGATGGGAAGGAGCCAGCTCCTGACAACAGTCACTGCTGTCCCTACTGTGGAGGGATGGGGACCAGCTGCTCTCCCACCTTCCCTCTGGATCTGGGTAGGAGGTTCTTGCTTGTGGGGAGCAGGTGCATCCCAGGGACAGCTCTCCTGCTTGGGAACGTAAAGTCAGGGCTCCATGTTCATTGGTACCAGCTTTAGATGCCATCAAGTCAGAGGGAATCCTAGAATGGTTTGGGTTGGAAGAGACCTTAAAGCTCATCTCATTCCAATCCCCCTTCCACTAGACCAAGTTGCTCCAAGACCCGTCCAACCTGGCCTTGAACGCTGTCAAGGCAGTGGGGCAGCCACAGCTTCTCTGGGCAACCTGTGCCAGGGCCTCAGCACCCTCACAGGGATGATTTTTTCCCTAATGAATATTTCCTATAATTTTTTCTTTTTTCCTTCTGGGAATTTATCCAGCCAATTCTGAACCAGTGTAAAATCCCTGCACCTGCAGCATCTTCCTCCACGGGTGGCTCCAGCATAAGGAACCGCCACATTAGGGATCCCTGCCCTCCCTTCACTTGGAACCTGCTGCTCACCAGATTTGCTCCGTGTCTCCCAGGCACCTGCTACACACTCGGTTCCAGTTCTGCTCCAAACTGGGGCAGTGGGAAGCACCTGGGGTATGGAATGTGTGGGCAGGGCCTGGATCTGCTCAGGATGGGATGTAACGGGGTAGAGTGGAAACTACACACAATAAACACGATAAAACCAAACCTCCCCAACAGCAGGTGGAGCTTTCTGGGAAAGGGCTCTTTTTTTGGTTGCTTTGACTAAAAATCCAGACAAAGAAGGGAAGATGATCCCTTTGCAAAAAGTACTTGTACCAGGCCTCTCTTTCTGTAGTTTTGTCTTTATTTGTGTGATGGCAGCACCCACAGCCCATGAGGCACCAAGTGAACACACAGGATGAGACCCTTTATCTGCATCCGGTGGAGAGAGGGAGAAGCTCAGAGAAACTTTGAGGAGAAATCATCTTTTATCGGCATTAATCACAAAATGCCAGACCTCTCAGTCTGCAAACTGGAGAAGGGAATGGGAGAGGATGCTTCAGAGGGCAATTCATCCTAGTTAAACCAGGAAGGGCAGAAAAGCCTCACGTGCGACTTCCGGACCTTGTTTGTACCATTTAGGGCTCTTCAGACTCAAACTGTTCTATTCTCAGGTGTGTTCCTGTCACTGCTACTCCTGACGAGGTGCTACACAGCAGGGTGAGCTTTACACATTCCTTAATGCGTGTTTTATTGTTAATTTGCACATTAAACATCACCTAAGGCTTTTTAAAAATAAATGGTGTTGGCAACTCTCTTTAAGGAAATCCTCTCTTGCCAAGGATCTGGCATTTTTTTCCCCTCTGCACAAATGGAAGAGTCTACACAGTTTCTTGTACTTCCCTATGCATGAAGGCTATTTCTCAAGGCAAGGACACAGAGTCTCAGCTTAGGCGTCTTACTAAATAACAAAGACTACAAAAAACCTCTTCCTTCTATAAGGGAATTCAGACAGTTTCCCAATGAGGAATTCAGAGAATCTCATGATTTCCAGAAGTGTTTCTGGGAAAAGACTCAGGTAAGGAAGGTCAAGTTTCTGCAGCCCTTCAAACCTCAACTTCCCAAGGACCTCAGCAGACACTGCACTGAAGGACTACCCAATTGCTACCACTTCTTGAAAACATGCTGCCTTGCTTTAGTGGTATTTTTCCATGAGGACTGGAAACACAGTGTTTAAATACAGCTTCAGAAAGAATGGGTTTTGAAGTTCATAGCAACATCTTGTGAAGGGAACAATGACTCTTCCACATAAACTATTTGTTTAATCATTCTGAGCTATACAAAGGCTCATGAAGGACAAAATTCCCACCAGCAGCAGTGGAATGGAAAAGAGGGTTCTATATGAGAAACAAACCCAAAAGGACTTATCTTTTTTTTTAAGCTGGGTATCTGCATGGAATAGGCTTCCAGGGAAGTGGTGGAATCGCCATCCCTGGCCGCCACACCAGAGCCCTTCTACTTAAGGTGAGAGAAAACTGGTGCTACTGTTTCCAAATCATAGACAATGGATCTCTTCCCAGTTCTGCTGCTGCTCCTTTCTTGGTACACAGGTCGTGTTAGGATGGTTTGACTCTGGATTTCCCCAGCACAACTGAATGTTTACCAGTTAAATGAGCATCAAACATGCTTTACACAAGCACAACTCCTGTAGCTGTTCCCTGTTGTCATGTCCACGGCTAACACAAGGAGCCAACCTCTCAATGCTTCTCACAGGGGAGACACCTTGCTTTACTGCTGAATCTTTTTGACATTTTTTGCTTCATTTTGTGGTTTAAGATTTGCTCTGTACTTTGTGCAAGTAAAACTCTACACACTGCCATCATGTTGGCTAGCACACTGCCTTCGTGGCTTTCCACCTCCATTTAATCCCAATTTCCACTTAAACCTCTAAACAAGGTGATTATTTCTTTTCAGTGAGCTCTTAGGAAGATATTCAGCATGAGGGTGATGAGGCTGGCACAGGTTGCCCAGAGAGGCTGTGGCTGCCCCATCCCTGGCAGTGTTCAAGGCCAGGCTGGACGGGGCTATAAGTGGAAGGTGTCCCTGACCAAGGCAAGGTGTTAGAACCGGATGATCTTTAAGGTTCCTTTCCACCCAAACCAGGCTGTGATTCTGTGAAGAATAAAAGAAAAGCTGTCCCAAGGGCAGTTAAGAGAAAGAAATAATAAGAAAGCAACAATAAAGGGTTTTCTGGAGATTTCTCCTGTAATGGAGTAGTCAGGGATCCCTTGGGGCCAAGTGTATTCCCTCAATCCCCTTCAGAACATATTGAACCCCACCACAGAACCAGCTGTTTGTTGCTCTACTGCTCCTCAAGGGAAGCATTGACTTTGCTCCTGGACTCAAAGTGGCTGCTAAGACACTTTTTCACTCTTTGCCCTCAACTGGAATAAGTGAAAATGTGGAGTATCAGCAGCCTGGGGGCAGGAGACACATAGTCTTTAAACAAACACCATCTGTCAATCTTTGCCTTGGAGCTGAAGCCACCACTTCCTTTGGTTTACAACATAACATTACCTACACTTTGCACACACGTTAAGAATACACCCGTGGTCTGTTCCAGAACCTCAGTGATCGAACTGACACCTCTCCCCTTGTAAATAGATGTTTGAAGCAACTGATTCTGGTCATTATTTCCATGTGACAGCACTTTAACTGCTGCTCTCCTGCAACTCCAGCTGCTGAGCTTTTTTCCTTTGGTTGCTATTTTTACATCAACCATGACCACTCATCTTAACCTCAGCTCTCAGGGGCTCCACTTCCTGCTCACAGCTCTGCAATCCCGTTCTGACCATGACATTTTCCTCAGTCTTCTCGTACCTGAAGAACTTCCAGCATTTTTTTGCATTAATATGGACATTCTCTAGCACGTGGTGGTGGGTGCACCAGATATATTTAGTAATGCTTTTGGTACAGTCCAGACTGCTCTACATCCTCCTTTCAGATATGAATCATCTAGCTGCTAATTAAAAACAGCTCCTAATCAATGAATGCCAGGCTGGCACCAACCAGCCACCTTTCATGCTTGAACTTGATGCAGTTTAGGAAAACTGTTTTATCCTAAAACTTCCCCTATAATCGCTGTAAAACTAGAAAACACCATCCCAACAGGCTGAGAGAGCTGGGCTTGTTCAGCCTGGGGAAAAGAGAAGGCTCCAGGGAAACCTTAGAGCAGCTTCCAGCACCTAAAGGGGCCCACAAGAAAGCTGGAGAGGGGCTTTTGACAAGGGGAGGTGGGGACAGGACATGGGGGAATGGCTTTAAACTGACAGAGGGGAGACTGCGATGAGATGTGAGGAAGAAGTTCTTCCCTGTGAGGGTGGTGAGGCCCTGGCACAGGTTGCCCAGAGAAGCTGTGGCTGCCCCATCCCTGGCAGTGTTCAAGGCCAGGCTGGACGGGGCTTGGAGCAACGTGGTCTGGTGGAAGGTGTCCCTGCTTGTGGCACGGGTTGGAACTGGATGATCTTAAAGTTCATTCCAACCCAAACCATTCTGTGATTGCAAGTGATTAGTGAGTCTGGGTTTTCCCACAAAACTTTTTTCACATTCCATACACTTTCATATCCTCTCTCCTATGTGAGTTCTCTGGTGTCACATCAGGTCTATGTGGCGACCAAAGCTTTTACTGAAGTTTGTGCACATGTACGAGGACACTCAAGCCCTTTTGGTGTGAATTTGCTTATGTTTTTGAGCCCAATTTTCAATTTACGAGTCTTAATGACATTCCATGCACAGAAACAGGTGTTCTCCTGCATGGGTTTGCCGATAACAAAGGATCTCCTTGAATTCACTGGGATCTCCTTCCTCAAGAGAGCTGTCACCTCGTCAGTTTCCTGTTGGATTTGCCTGACTGATGCTGAATTCTGATGACTCTCAGATGTTACCCCCTTGAATGAAATTGGGCAGCTGAGGTCTTGGGATCCTCCTGGGAATGGCACACGCAGTTCTGTACTTCCCACACTCTGCATGACGCTGCAACTTGGATCTGATCACAGCGAAGCCTGGAACAAGAAGATTCCAAATGTTCCCTTTACCCTATGTGTTATAACATAAATCTCCAAAGAACAACTCCTGCTTCTCCATGGCTATGTCCATACAAAGAAGACAAGTTTGGGATAAAAAAGCAGGCATGAGCCACAATCCCTCTTCCTCTAATCCTACCAGCCTGTACGATTTCAATGCGTTTTCTGTTTAATTTCTGATGGGTCTCACCCACACCTGCACTAAAACCTGCAGGAATTTCCCTTTCCCCCACATCTCATTGATCCTTGATGTGCGGCACCTTGTGTGCCTGGATGCTGCTTTTGGAAGGAGGATGGTCTGTACAAGAAAGAGAGCACAGAAAACATAGAATAGACGCCATGACTAGAATCATAGAATCGTAGAATGCGTTGGGTTAGAAGGGACATTAAAGCTCATCCAGTTCCAACCCCCAAATGATGGTGATTATTCTCCTCTGCTTTTTTCCCTATTATTACAAAGATATTTGACTACAAAGATGTAGTCAAAGGGTATATTGTGCAACAAGCAGCCCTGAAGACAGTTTGTTGTCACCCTGTTCCCTTCAAGTCTCTGTGCCCTGTACTTAAGCCCTTGCTTTGTAACATGAGCCATTTTTATTCATTTACATGAGAAATACTGCCTTTTCCTTTCTCAAAGAACAACATTTTCCTTCTTGTTCCTAGAACTGTACCAAAAGACTCCATTATGCTGTTTTCCAGCACACACCTGCATAACCCACTGTCTAACAGCACATCTCTTATACTGGGGAAAGGTCCAATAAAAGGGCATGTGCAGCCGCTCTGTCATCTAAGAGAGTGGCTGGGAAGCAAGTGAGAAGCATTCGTCTTCCATTTTAGAATCGTAGAACCATAGAACAGTTAGGGTTGGAAAGGACCTTAAGATCATCAAGTTCCAACCCCTCTGCCATGGGCAGGGACACCTCACACTAAACCATCTCACCCAAGGCTCTGTCCAACCTGGCCTTGAACACTGCCAGGGATGGAGCATTCACAACTTCCTTGGGCAACCCATTCCAGTGCCTCACCACCCTCACAGTAAAGAACTTCCTCCTTATATCCAATCTAAACTTCCCCTGCTTAAGTTTGAACCCATTGCCCCTTGTCCTGTCACTACAGTCTCTAATGAAGAGTCCCTCCCCAGCATCCCTATAGGCCCCCTTCAGATACTGGAAGGCTGCTATGAGGTCTCCACGCAGCCTTCTCTTCTCCAGGCTGAACAGCCCCAACTTCCTCAGCCTGTCTTCATACAGGAGGTGCTCCAGTCCCCTGATCATCCTCGTGGCCCTTCTCTGGACTTGTTCCAACAGTCCCATGTCCTTTTTATGTTGAGGACACCAGAACTACACACAATACTCCAAGTGAGGTCTCACAAGAGCAGAGTAGAGGGGCAGGATCACCTCCTTCGACCTGCTGGTCACGCTCCTTTTGATGCAGCCCAGGATACAGTTGGCTTTCTGGGCCGCAAGTGCACTCTGAAGCCAGCTCATGTTCATTTTCTCACTGACCAGCACCCCCAAGTCCTTCTCCGCAGGGCTGCTCTGAATCTCTTCTCTGCCCAACCTGCAGCTGTGCCTGGGATTGCTCTGACCCAGGTGTAGGACCTTGCACTTGTCATGGTTAAACTTCATGAGGTTGGCATCAGCCCACCTCACAAGCGTGTCGAGGTCCCTCTGGATGGCATTCCTTCCCTCCAGCGCATCAACTGAACCACACAGCTTGGTGTCATCGGCAAACTTGCTGAGGGCGCACTCAGTCCCACTGTCCATGTCAGCGACAAAGATGTTGAACAAGACCGGTCCCAACGCTGATCCCTGAGGGACACCACTCGTTACTGGTCTCCAGCCGGACACTGAGCCATTGACCACAACTCTTTGGGTGCGGCCATCCAGCCAGTTCTTTATCCACCGAGTGTTCCATCCATCAAATTGATGTCTCTCCAATTTAGAGACAAGGATGTCGTGTGGGACAGTGTCGAATGCTTTGCACAAGTCCAGGTAGATGACATCAACTGCTCTACCCCTGTCCATCAGTTCCGTAGCCCCATCATAGAAGGCCACCAAATCGGTCAGGCAGGATTTCCCCTTAGTGAAGCCATGCTGGCTGTCACCAAGCACCTTGTTGATTTTCATGTGCCTTAGCATGCCTTCCAGGAGAATGTGCTCCAAGGTTTTGCCAGGCACAGAGATGAGACTGACTGGTCTGTAATTCCCCGGGTCATCCATTTTCCCCTTCTTGAAAATGGGGGTTATATTTCCCTTTTTCCAGTTGGCGGGCACTTCACCTGACTGCCATGATTTCTCAAATATGATGGACAGGGGCTTAGCAACTTCATTTGCCAGCTCCTTCAGGACCCGCGGATGGATTTCATCAGGCCCCATGGACTTGTGCACATTCAGGTTCTTAAGATGGTCTCAAACCAGTTCCTCTCCTACAGTGGGCCTAAGGTCTTCATTCTCGCAGTCCCTGGGTCTGCCTTCCAAGACTTGGGTGGTTTGGTCAGAGCCTTTGCCAGTGAAAACCGAGGCAAAGAAGTCATTCAGAACCTCAGCCTTCTCTAAATCCTGTGTAGCCAGTTCTCCTGATAGCTTCCAGAGAGTGCCCACATTGTCCCTAGTCTGTCTTTTATTCACTACATACCTATAGAATCCCTTCCTGTTATACTTAACATCCCTAGCCAAGTTTAATTCTAGCTGGGTCTTAGCTTTCCTAACCTGGTCCCTAGCTTCCCAGACAACATCCCTGTACTCTTCCCAGGCCACCTGTCCTTGCTTCCACCTTTTATAAGCCTCTTTTTTCAATTGAATTTTCCTCAGGAGACCCTTATCCATCCAAGGAGGTCTCCTGGCCCTCCTGCTGCACTTCCTTCTGGTTGGGATGCAACACTCCTGAGCTTGCAGCAGGTGATCCTTGAATATCAACCAACAGTCTTGGGCACCTCTGCCCTCTAGGGCTGTATCCCATGGAACCTTACTAAGCAGGTTCCTGAAGAGGCCAAAGTCTGCTCTCTTGGTCCAGGGCAGTGAGCCTGCTGCACGCTCTTCTCACTGTCCTGAGGATTTCAAATTTGAACATCTCATGATCGCTGCATCCAAGGCTGCCCTGGAGAGTCACATTTCCAACGAGCCCTTCCCTGTTGGTGAGCACGAGGTCAAGCACGGCACCTCTCCTTGTCAGCTCCTCTGTTACTTGCAGAAGGAAGTTGTCTTCCACACAATCAAGGAACCTCCTGGATTGCTTGTGCCGGGCCGTACCGTCCTTCCAACTGATGTCAGGGTGGTTGAAGTCACCCATGAGAACAAGGCCCTGTGAGCGTGAGGCTTTTCCTATCTGTCTATGGAGTGCTTCATCCGCAGGTTCTCCTTGGTCAGGCGGTCTGTAACAGATCCCCACAGTAATGTCTCCCATAGCTATATTCCCTTTAACCCTGACCCACAAACTCTCTGTTAACTGCTCACCTGTCCCCAGACAGAGTTCCATACTCTCCAGCCTATCCCTAACATAAAGGGCAACTCCCCCTCCCTACCTGCCAGGCCTGCCTTTCCTAAAGAGCCTGTAACCTTCCATTCCAACACTCCAGTCATAGGAGCCAATCCCACCATGTTTCTGTGATGCCTATTATATCATACCCCCTTAGACATGCACACATCTCTAATTCCTCTTGTGAACGATTTTCTTTAGATTTTCTTTAGATATTCCAGAAATCCAAAAGGTTGGAATGTGAAAGTTCAAAGGTGGAAGGTCCCAGATTGATTCCAGCCTCAAAACCTAATTCAGCTCCCTGTTGGTGTATGTTCTGATTTGTTCTAGCTGTCTTTCTGATATGTGAACTTATTTTCCACCAGCTAATTCCTCCTCCTGCAATGCACAGCACATATTCTTTTAGCAGAGCAGAGCTGTAGAAAAAACAGAGGCAGTTTTCTGCAGCCTCTAGCTTTTCTACTGTAAAAAATCCAGAGGGTATGTAAAGAATTGGAAAGAAAGGGATTAAATTGTCTTGTTATTCCATGTCATTTCAAATTTGGAAGTGCAGATATGGCAAAAGAATAGGGATAGCTCTATC
Organism: Pezoporus wallicus; assembly: GCF_028554395.1. Lineage (NCBI taxonomy): Eukaryota > Metazoa > Chordata > Aves > Psittaciformes > Psittacidae > Pezoporus > Pezoporus wallicus. Next base: position 257,145 of record NW_026637044.1, on the reverse strand, counting down.
AGCAATTCTTAAACCCTACTGAAGAGCATCACAAAGCATAAACTAGAGTATGTGATAACACAGGCTCCTGGGGTTCACAGCACTTCTGTTCCTCTGGTCCAGAAGACATGTAAAAGCACTTTTAGCCCTTAAATACAGCAGGTTCTTCTATTTATCCAAGGAATTACCTGAATGCTGAGGACCCAGTGGGGGCTCACAACTTCAAATTTAAGAAAAAAATCCTGACTTCAAACAAGTGTACAGCTGGGTTGTACTGACTGGTAAGACTTCTTCATTTTCTAGGGCATCATCATCATAGTATCATCATAAACCCCCCTACAGCCCTGCATCCAGCTCTGGGGACCCCAACATATGAAGGATGTGGAGTTGTTGGAGCAAATCCAGAGGAGGCCACAAAGATGCTCCGAGGGCTGGAGCACCTCTGCTATGGAGACAGGCTGAGAGAGCTGGGCTTGTTCAGCCTGGAGAAGAGAAGGCCCCAGGGGAGACCTCAGAGCAGCTTCCAGTGCCTAAAGGGGCCCACAAGAAAGCTGGAGAGGGGCTTTTGACAAGGGCGAGTAGGGACAGGACAATGGGAATGGCTTTAAACTGACAGAGGGGAGATTCAGATGAGATCTGAGGAAGAAGTTCTTCCCTATGAGGGTGGTGAGGCCCTGGCACAGGTTGCCCAGAGAAGCCGTGGCTGCCCCATCCCTGGCAGTGTTCAAGGCCAGTCTGGGTGGGGCTTGGAGCAACCTGGTCCAGTGGAAGGTGTGCCTGCCTGTGGCATGGGGTTGGAACTGGATGAGCTTTAAGATCCTTTCCAACCCAAACCATTCTGGGATGATTCTATGATACACCCACAGTGTGTAGTGAGGCAGTGATCTTGGAGCAGTCAGGAAAGTGACTGTCCTTCAGTCTTTAAAGACTGTGGAGATTACCACCTCTCACAAAGGTTCAGAAGTATCTAAAGTTTAATTCATGAGAAATCAAGGGATTTGAAGAGTGACTGTTAGACAAGAGCCAGGTCAGGAACAGCATGGAGCTGTTGGCCTTCAGCGAGAAATGGAAAGCTAACTTTTGTTGTTTAACCCAGTGTGGTTAAAGACTTGTAATTCTCCTTTATCACCTGCTGCTAAAGCTCTTTCTGCCAATCTTCCCCTCGTGCTGCAGCACCACCAAACGTCCCAGGGACCTAAACCAAATCAATCAGTAGCTACGGCCACCATCCTCAAAAGCCCTTTTCTTCAAACAGCAGTAAGGAAGCAGTCCCCAGCCAACTGTTTCTAGCACTGTTGTACTGTTAGGTACCAAACTACGTACAACCAGCAGACTAATTAAGGACTTTATATAATTAAGGCCTTCATATACGAATCTCCCTGCACATAGCTCAGAATGAGTAAAATGACTTTAGAACGTGACTCAACTGAAGCAACGGCTTTCTGTAATGACTGGGTCAAATATTAGTCTTAATCCAATAAATACCTGTGGTTGCCACTGATACTCAGTGCCAGCAGGGAATGTAGCTCTTCCTTTCACTGAAAACCAGAAAATACTCCAGAGGGTATTTTAAACAAGCCCTGAGGCAGTGCCACAGGCTGTCAGGGCTCTTCCCTAATAATAAATGTTAACACAGGTGACAAATTAAGCTCTATGAATATCAAGAGATTAATACTGTGGGATTTTCTGCAGCAATGAATTTTCTGCGATGTCTTACATGGGGTATACATATGTTGTAGCTGCACTTTATATCCAAGTACTGTGTTTGTGCGTGCTTGCCTTTGAGTCTGTTTTAATTTGCCTTCCAATCTAACACCCATCTTGCTGGCTGAGACATTTTGCAGCTCACGTCACGTATAAACTCAATCGTATGCATCTGCTGCCAAGGGAAATAATTAAGTTCCAGCAATTTGTCGCTAGATGGGATCACAGCCCCAGTTACATACACAGGGGAGAAGGCTGAGCTGAAGTTCAGCCCTCGGCTCAGCCTCAGACACCCACACTGTGGGCATCAACAGGTCACCTCAGTGACTCCAAAGGAAGCTTTTCCAAGCATGAGGAGCGTCATGTACAAATACAGGACTGTGGGGAGGGAGCTCGTTCTGCAGTGTGAAGTGGGACTACATTTCCAGCAAACAGCAGATTTGCTCCCCAGGATGCTGGAGAAGGGCTCTTCATCAGGGACTGTAGTGATGGGACAAGGGGTAACAGGTTCAAACTTAAACAGGGGAAGTTCATGTTAGATGTAAGGAAGAAGTTCTTTACTGTGAGGGTGGTGAGGCACTGGAACGGGCTTCCCAAAGAAGTTGTGAATGCTCCATCCCTGGCAGTGCTCAAGGCCAGGCTGGACAGAGCCATGGCCAGCATGGTCTAGTGTGAAGTGTCCCAGCCCATGGCAGGGGGGTTGGAACTGGCTAATCTTAAGGTTGTTTCCAAACCAAACCATTCTGCAGTTCTATGATTTAGGCATAAAATTGGAATTTGAGGGCAAAGAGCACCAAGATACCTTTTAATTCCCAGTGCCACCTCTGCATTCTGCATTCTAACCCTAACCACCCGTATCCATACTGCTGCTCCCCTGAAGGGCTCCAAGTGCAAATCTTTTTATTCAAGGGAAATAAGGACAACAGCAAACATCTTAATTACCCTTAAAGGCTCAGGATTCCGGATTTGTTTCCAAGATATATTACTTATCCTACCACAGAAACTCTGCAGCATTGCTGACGAGCCAATTCCCATGTTCCCCCAAAAGGAATTTTTTGGGAATGGCTTCTTTCAGCAGTCGTCAGTTTTTTCTCACTTTTAAGGGCTCAGTTTCAAAAGAGCTGTCCTCAAAGTGCTTCAGACATAACTGCTGGTGCTTGGATGGCGTTCCCACATCCCAGCCCATGTTGTGAATCCACTGCTTCAGGGGAGGCTTATTTTGTAGAGGAAAACCATAGGCAGCAGTGGTGCTCTTCTTGTACGTGGTGGCATTCTGACAGTTCAGCACCGAGCAATAAACCATTGTAAAATGGGAAACAGGAACAAATCCCTAAATAACAAGCCAGGAAGAGAGTTTAAAGAGTTCCTAATGAACTTCGGTATTAAACAGGATAAAACTTCTCAAGAAAACATGTGGGTTTAAAAGACACAAAGAGTTGAGGTCATTGAAATGTGAAACATGGCGGTGAACTTCGTTGCTGGAGACATGGAGCCAATGCCTGCGGCACATGGAGAGCAGGTGCCAGGTCTCTTTCACATGCCGCTTTCCTTCTTCAAAGCCATGTGTAGAATCTGAAAGGCAAAAATCTTTAAAATCAGCATAACAGACTATTATGATGCAGATTTACATTTAACGCAACTTCTGCTATGAAGACCCATATGGATATGCTTCCTTAATCTGCATATCCATGAGGAACACTCCCATGTGCCACAACAAAGCTCGTTGTAGTTATTCAGAATGTAACAACAAAAGGGCAATAGCCCAGTAACATCAAAAAAAAAGGAAGGCTTGGATTTATAGGTGGGGTCTGAAAAAGGATTTTCCCATTGCATGGGCTGCAGGAGGCAATATTGGGATGTCGGTCGGAGAGGAGATCCTCGGAGAGGCACATTGAAAAGAGGAGAAAACCACACAGAGGCACTGCTAGAAAAGGGAGAGAATAGAAATCATCAGAGCATGCACCTGCAAAAGAACCAGGAAGACAACAGGGCCCTGGCAGAGCACACGGGGGAGTGTTTCTGGGAACATGGATGGGATGCTCCACGACACATTCTGGTATCAGATGTAGAAGGAAATCATGCAGCCCTGTGCCAGGGCATTGGGCCAAACCGAAGCCCTGCTGTGGACCCTACTCACCACCCATTCCTGTGCACCAGCGCCCAGCGAGTCAGGAGGAGACCATTACCCCCCGAGGGCCGACATCTGAGCTCTGTTAAACTGACACTAGAGGAAAACACGGCACCCTCGCTTCTCTAGCAGCCGCTGCTGCCTTCCCCTGCGTGCCCCGGCAGTGTCTGCGCCTTCCCACAAGCTGCGAACCCCGGGCCCTGCAGGCCACCCTCCCCCGCAGGAGGCACAAGCCTCGCAGGGGCTCGGGACCCCAAAAGGCGGCCATTCCCGCCTCGCTGCCACACTGCACTGGTGCCGACGGACGCCTCCGCTCACGGCCCCGTCTCGCCCTCCCCGGCCGCGGTACGAAGCCCCTCACGCCGCAACCCCTCCGCGGCACCACGCCACGCCCCCCGCCAGCGCTGCAGCCAATCGGGCGCTGCGCCGTCCTCCACGCGCAGCCAGCCCTGGGCTGGGCCGCCGCAGCCCGCTTTTCCTCGCCATTGGCCTGTCACTCCTAGCCTCCGCCCTCCCATTGGCGAACCGGCGTCCCCACAACCAATCACCGCGGGCACGTGCTACGCGTCCTCCACGAGGAAGGTCGGGCAGACACATTCATTCCCATTGGCCAGCGAACGAAGAAGTGGGACGTTGATTGGAGGATAGTAAGCGCGTCCTCACAGGGCGGGGATGACGAGCCCGCGTTTACTTGTTGTCATAGCAACGCGGACCTGCGGCGGCTCGGGCGGGACCGAAACGGCGCCAAGAGCCCGAGGGGGATGCGGTGTCCAGGGGAACGGGCCTGGCTCTGCCTGTTCCCGGCCCGGCGTGGGGCCCCGTTCCAGCCGGGGAGGCCTCACTCAGCAACGGAAGGGGGACCGGGTGGGTCACTGCAGCAAAGCTGTGACGTGGGACGGAAGCCGCAGAGCTTCTCCCCTGGCTTCAAGCTTGCCCATTCTCCCTCCTTCCCTTGTGGAACAAGCAGTGAAATTTCTCTTAACAATTTTAATTAAAAAGGCCCGTGACCTTTCCAGCAGACGCGAACCCATCCTCACAGAACTGAAGCAGAAACATGCATGTAAAAAAAGGCTGATGAACAAAGTCTGTCTGGCAACGTTGGAGCCCTGAACCAAAACAGGCTCTTCCGAATCCAGCCAGTGCTGCTGCTTCTGCGTTTTCCTTCTGATACCATCGACAGGGTGACATTGGGTACATCCAGCCCTGGATCATGGAAAAGAATAAATCATGTCCTTGCAGTGCCATGGCACGCCAGAGCCTCACAGCCCTGTTAAGAGGCACCAAACAAAAATACATTTTTCTGTAGGAGAATGTTTAACAAGCATCTAAGGGGTCTGCTTTCACAGGATTTGGCAAACTGAACACACGCAAGACCCGCAACAAGGAGGGAAAGTAACTGCCACATAACTTTTAAGGCAATGCAAAATCAAAACCCTATTCCAGGTGAGGATCTCAGCCTTCAGGAATTCACAGTCAGGGTTCAGCAGCACAGAGCCCCATGAACCCCATGATTAACTGCAGGAACAAGCTGCTTCTTGCACTCTGCACCCCTCTGTCCCAGTTGCCACTCTTGAAGAGGCTTCTTCCAAAGATCCACAGGTTCAGTGCTTCCTTCCTCACAGCATTTCAGAAAAGTGGGTCTTTCCTGATACTGTTTCACCTGGAAAACTAGTGTTAGCAACTTCATTTCCAGTCCAGTCCCTGGACTCTTCAGACTCTCCACAGCCTAGGAGTAACACTGCAGACTTTCTCCAGCCTGAAGTGTTACAGAATGTTCTGTGTGTCAATGAGCTTTCTCTCCAGTGTGGATTGACAGCTAGCAGTAACTCTGAGCACCGCAGACTTCCAGCACAGCTCCAGCATGTGCCCAGCAGCAACAGGCACTGGTGAAGGTGGTGAACGGGCTCCACACACCATTTCAATGCCATCTGTGGAAAATAACTCCCCAACCTTCTCCCTTTGCCTTGGAGCAGGCTCAAGATGGCTGTTCCACAGCTGCCTCCTCCTGCCACAGCCCAGCAAAGGGCAGGGGGATCTTGCCATGGCCCTGCCCAGCAAAGGTGGCAGCTGAGGGTGATGCAGACTATCCTAGCTGGGAGGGATTTTCTATATGGAGTGCATTACAGCCCCCCTGATCTCTGTGCAGGGCCAACTGGCCAAGGCCAGGTGTGTTTCTTTCAAGTGACTTTCCTGATGCTTCACCAAACTCCTCCTGAGCACAAACCTCTTCCTGCAGATGGAGCACTGGAAGAGCCCCTCTCCTGAGTGCCGGCGCAGGTGGTTTAGAAGGTAATCCTTTCTCCGGTAGGTTTTGTCACACTTGGAGCACTTGTATGGCCTCTCTCCCGTGTGAGTCATCTGGTGCCTGACAAGCCACGAATGGCACACAAAGCCTTTCCCACAGTCACTGCAAATGTAGGACTTGCCCCTGCCTTGGCTCTGCTGCTGTCCCGCGGGGCTGCTCCGTGGTGCCAAGTGCTGCTGGCACCTACTGCAGGCCTCTGCCTTGTCCTGTGGGTGATCCCAGCAGGGGCTGGCCAAAGGGTTTTCGGCAGGGAAGTTCTCCTCGCTTTCTGCTGGCGGCTGCTCCTCTCCACCCAGGCCATGGTGCTCATGAAGCCCCGGTTCACCTGCAGGGTTTTGTCTGCAGTAGGGATGGGTGGCAAGCTGTGGCCCCATGGGTAGCCCCTCATAGGAGGCAGAAGCAGGCCCCTGCCCGTCTCTTTTCTCACCTGCAGCACATGGCTGTGAGTGCAGCACACGGAATGCCCTTTCGTTGAGACTCCTCTCACACGTGAGGCCTGGAGACGTGTCCCCTTCTCGGGCTCCCTGGGGAGCCTGGAGATGTTCCTGCTGGGTGGAATTTTTCTCCCGTTTGTTGTATGAGCACAGTCTCTTTCCATCGCTGTTTTCCTGAGTGCTGAAGAAATCCAAGTATTCACCAAATCCTCGGGTGTGCTGAGCATCATCCCCAAGACTGTTTCCAGCACTGTTTGTTTCCATCATTTCTGAATTCCACTGACTGTCCCACGTCACCCTGGGGCTAGGATCCTTGGAAAACTGCTCTCCAGGTCTTCCTGGCACCTCTGAGTCATGTGCTGTGCTTTCAAAGCAATCTGCTGGAGGGTCCCTCTTTGTGTTTCCATCATGCACTGAAACAGATACATTTCAGAGTCTTTAACTAAAATAGGGGAAGTTCAGGTTAGATGTAAGGAAGTTGTTCTTCACTGTGACGGTGGTGAGGCACGGGAACAGGTTGCCCAGAGAAGTGGTAAATGCTCCACGCCTGGCAGTGCTCAAGGCCAGACTGGACAGAGCCTTGAACAACCTGGTCTAGTGGAAGGTGTCCCTGACCATGGCAGGGGGTTAGAATTGGATGATCATAAGGTCCTTTCCAACCCAAACCATTCTACAATTCTATGATTCTAATTAAAGAAGCCTCTCAGAGTCTCTTCAAGCCTACAGCCACACTAAGGGACAAAGTAAATAAGGTAGGAGGTTTCAGTACCGATGGGGGAGCAAGTACCAGAGTTCCACTGAGAGAAAATCTTCAGGAAAACAGAAGATTTATTTTTTCCAATTACTTTTTTTCTTTCAAATCTACACAACAAATCACTAATGCAATATCTTATCTTCCCCCTCTCACATAGATATCTGAAATGTGAGGTCTAAATTCCTTGACAGAGTGGACATGGCCACCCGTTGGTGCTCTCTGCTGCTCTCCAGGCACTCCAGCAAGCATCTAGAGCAGGAAGAGCCCAAGCCAAGGCACCACTGCCAGCTCGGCGTGTCCCTGGGGCTGGATCCCTTTCTGGGATCCCTGGCTAGGCTTCTACAGGGAGATGCTCTCTGGCTGGGTCTTTCTCCTTGGAGAAAGCTCAAGCAGCTGAGTGGAGGAAGCTCTTGCACATTACAAGTGATCCCCAGACAGGTGCACAGCTCTGGACTGATGCAGAGGCACGCCCTGATGGAGAGCTGCCTCTCACCTAGATGCCTCTCCTGCTTTTCTCAGAAAACATTTATGACTCCTAACAATCCAACCCCAAAAGGCACCTGGCACAGCTCTCACTCTGCCACTGGACAAAACTGTCCTGCTGACCTACAAATTCCCCCTGACCGTGATTGTTTCCAGTGTTTTGTTTTCCAGCTTATTTCCAACAATACTCTTCAGCCCAGCTTTCTAATGCTCCATAATTTTCCTGTCCCCTAAGACCTGTGACTCTTCCAACATCTGCCAGTTACTAGAGAAAGACTCCACTGAGTATCATGAAGGACCATGAGCCTCTCAGCAGTGTCACCCAGTTGAATTCAAAGTTACCTGCACTGCAAAAACATCTCCAGCCCCTATTTCTCCAGTGGTGTATCGGGACAGCAGCACATAAGCATGTTACCACAGGCTGAGCTAAAGCATGAATGCAGAAGGCACCGGTTGCTCTACAGTAGTTGCCTAAGCATGTCCTCCCACCCCAGTAACTCCAGGTTATGCGTACGCACAGGCTGGAAGGTCTGGCACAGGCAGAGTTGGCTGGGAAGCCCACCCTGTGAGCTCTTGGAGCAGTTGTAACAGGCTTCCCATGGGAAGGGGTGAGGTGGAGCAAATCCAGCCTTACACCAGGGTGATATTCTGCATGACCTTTTCTGGTGAGGCAAACTCAGGCACACTGGTAGTTTCAAAGCAGTTACCTGCATACCAAGAGTTTACCCCTTGACTTACTCTATAGTGACTTCACCATGTGCTATAAATGTTTAACTAACTTAGGTGAAGGAATCAGGCGTGATCCATACTCCAAGTGTGCTCTGCACAACAACTCCAAATGAATGAACGTCAGCATGCACATCTCCAGACAGCACATCCCAAAATTGTTTTGCATTAAAGTCACCTTACCTTTAGCTGCAGGACAGCTCTCCTGCTTGGGAATGCAAACTCAGGGCTCCTTATTCATTGGTACTACTTTTAAAAGCTTCTAAGCCAGAGGGAACCCTTGAATAGTTTGAGTTGGAAAGGACCTTAAGGACCACCCAGTTCCAACCCCTTGCTATGGGCAGGGACCTTCCACCAGACCAGGTTGCTCCAAGCCCCATCCAACCTGGCCTTGAACACTGCCAGGGATGGGGCAGCCACAGCTTCTCTGGGCAACCTTTGCCAGGGCCTCACCACCCTCACAGGGAACAACTTCCTCAGATCTCATCTCAGCCTCCCCTCTGTCAATTTAAAGCCATTCCCCCTTGTCCTGTCCCTACCTGCCCTTGTCAAAAGCCCCTCTCCATGTTTCTTGTTGGCCCCTTTAGGCACTGGAAGCTGCTCTAAGGTCTCCTGGAGCCTTCTCCTCACTGAACAAGCCCAACTCTCAGCCTGTCTCCACAGGGGAGGTGCTCCAGCCCTTGGGATCATCTTTGTGTCCTCCTCTGGACTCTCACCAACAGCTCCTTTGCATGTTGGGAACCCCAGAGCTGGATGCAGGACTGCAGAGAAGAGTCTCACCAGAGCCCCTTCAGCTGACCGAACCTCCAGTTTTTGAGAACAAACACTAACTAGCAGACTGAGGTTTGCTCTAGTTCTTTCGTATCCTAAATTACTAGCTCATGACATCAAATATAGCATAAACAAACAACCTAATTTAGATTTACTGTCCCAGAAATCTCAGCTGAAATCCACTACTAACCTGTGCTTGGATCTGCAGAGACTTCTTTCTCCAAGTCTTGTTGTTCAGGGCAGCGTGGCTCCTCTTCTTGTTTAATCCATGAGAAAACATCAGTTGCATAAGTTTGAAATCCTGCTCATGAGGGAGAATGTACACAGTTGAGAAACACTGAACACAGATGCAAATGACAAAATATTTGGGAATGCACAAAGACAAGGAAAGCACTAACAAAGCCTCAGGGAAGACTTGGCAGGAGGGGCAATTCCCTCAGTGGGAGTTTTTGCCAGGGAATCCTCACCATCAGGGTCTCCTGGGAGGTCCTCACCCTCCACGCCTGGTAGCTCCCTGGCATGCACCTCTTTGCCTTTCTTGGGCTGATTTGAAGACTCAGGCTCGCAAAATGCTTGCTCTGCTAAAGGAGAAAATTGAAGACGAGTACATTGTAACTGCATAAGCTCAGGATTTCACAAGGGTGGAACCTGCTCTGCTCTTGATTTTCATTTTCACATAAGCCAAGCTCCCAGAATCCCTGTTTCTTAAAGGTCTAAAAATCCCAGTTTGCCACATACTGGATGCCAAGTACAGTGATGATGGAGCCAGCAGGCAGAGCTGCTGCCCTTTGTAAAGGGTAAGGACAGCCGAGCTCCAAAGCAGGACAGTTTATCTGTACTACAAAGAGGTACCACCAAGTGAGAAGGCAAGAAATAGGTCCCTGGCCTGTTCAGGCTCGCTGTACAGCACCAGCACCCCCAGGAGCCCATGCACTTGCTTGTGTACGCAGAAAAAGCACAGGAGAGGAGGGAAAAGGCAACCTGAAGCCTCTGGATGTGCAGGAGGAGAGGCACCACAGCCCTGTGAGAGAAAGCTGCAGAGGCTGGGGAGCTGCAGAGCTGCCGCAGCTGCTCTGACTCCCCGCAGACACCCATGCAGTGAATGGCACCAACCCTACACATCATTCTGGCAGAGTTTTGCTTCTTCCAAGTTAACCTATTGGCCCCAAAAAGTGACCAACTGTGATGATATATTTAACCAGAACTGTCGATGTGAGGTAAGAAAAGTGAAGAAATTAAGGGAGAACAAAACATTTCCTATTCCTCACTGCACTGTCTGGATGGGAACCAGACATGTGCTTTGCAAACTCCAAAGCAGCTGTGAGAAGGGCAAGACAGAATACCAGCCTTTACCCGTCAGGACTGGGGGCAAGTCTGTTCAAAACCTGTGAGTTTTTCATAAAACACCTGGAATACATGAGAAGAGGTGGAAAAAAAAAACCAGCCTTGGAATTTAATCCTTGTGTTTCATTTTCCCTCCGAGGTATGCAGTTACTCACCTGGGCAGGGCTCTTCAGCAGCCTTTCGAGCCTCCACCTCCTGCTGATCTGCAGAGGCCAACTCTTCCTCTTGCTTAATATGGATTATGCTGTCTTCTGTTAATAGGAAACAATGTTATTTTAATTCCATACACAAAATTAATTCCAATTCTCACCCCAGCAGCTCTGTCGTAGCTCGCAATCTAGACAGAACCCTCACATCAGTTCTTGCTGAGAAAGGTCTCTCAAAGAGACCTCAAGTATTTACCACAAAACCCTCAGCAGACATTCTGAGCCTCAGAAACCCATAAAAATTTCACGCAGGTGGAATGTCCATTTTGTGGTGTTGCCCACCAGCAGCTGAAAACCCGGCCTATGCCACCCTGGGAAAGGGCAGTGCCACCTGAATTCCTGTTCTTGAGGTTTACTTCTCTTTTGGCTCTGCTAGAGTTGTGTCAATCCCTTTGCAGTCACTCTCAGTAAAACACACACTGCTTCCAGCCCATCAAAAAACCTCTAGTGAGAATTATGAATTTCATGTATCCAAAAAATGCTATGAAATAAGGAAAAGCAGATGGGCTACTGCTCTACATGTCACCTCCATAACACAATCATAGAATCATAGAATAGTCAGGGTTGGAAGGACCTTAAGATCATCAAGTTCCAACCCCCCTGCCATGGGCAGGGACACCTCACACTAAACCATCTCACTCAAGGCTCTGTCCAACCTCGCCTTGAACACTGCCAGAGATGGAGCATTCACAACTTCCTTGGGCAACCCATTCCAGTGCCTCACCACCCTAACAGGAAAGAATTTCCTCCTTATATCCAATCTAAACTTTCCCTGAAAGTTCATTGAACACAGTGAACTGGAAGAACACTTCATGCATGGGTAAAACCAACTACACGTGGCATGTCTGTGCACACGGAATGGAAAGGCTTCTTGACACCCAGTGGTCAAGAACTGGCCTCCACCCTGCTCTGGCAATTCAGACATGGTAGTACAGCAACCAGGAGAGGGCAAAGAAATGCTTCAATGTAGCCTCCTGGTAAGGCTGGTAGGGATGAGGTGCCCAACAGCTACATTTGTAAGACCACACTCAACACAGCGAGTGCCTTGGAGAGACTGATGTCCCAGAACTGGCCGACCTGGGGAGGTTTTGGCACTCCATGTCCCAACAGCCCACGCACCCCAAAGCCACTCACCGCTCTCCGCAGGATCATTTCTCCCATCCCCATCCATGCAGTTCTGAACACACGGCTGGACCTCATCTTCCGACTGGGCCTGGGTATCACATCTGGGAGCATCCGGCTCTGCAGGAGGAGTGAACTGAGGCACAGCCACAGGTCCTGCTTGCACAGGGCTAGTGGGGACACGGCAGGGACCCTCTTCCTGCCCACCTCCCGCTCCGACCCTCCTCACACACACCCGGCTCGAGGTGGAGGTCGAGGTCAGGCCCTTACCGAGGGAGAGCAGCATGTGGTAGTTGCTCCTCATAACGGCCCGGTGCAGGGCCTGCTGCCAGCCACGCAGCGCCCGCCACTCCTGCTCGCTGAACTGCACCCACACGTCCTCCAGGCTCACCGGGCCCTGCCCTATCTGGGGCCGTGCTGCCCGCCGGCCGCCGCCGGCAGCCCAGCGCTTCGCTGACATTCGAGGGGCCCCGCCGCAGCAGCCGCTGCAACCGCCGCCGGTCTCCAGCCGCCGCTCCAGCGCCTGGAGGCGGCCGCGCAGAGCCAGCGCGGCCCTCAGCTGCCGCTCCGCCCGCGCCAGGCGGGCCTCCAGGCGGAGCAGCCGCGCCGCCACGGCCTGCGCCTCTGCTCGCTCGGCCTCCGGACCGGCCATGGCCGCCCCACCGGCACCACCGGCACCACCGACACCGGCCGCTGCCGCTTCCGCTGCCGGCACCGCAGCGCCCCCTGCCGCCGCCCTGCCACGAGCACTGCGGCGCCCCCCGGCGGGAGGGCTCGATGCGGCGCGCGGCACCGCCGAGTCGAGAGGGATCCGGGATTCTCCATGAACCACGAGGGATCGGGATCCCGACAGAGCCGAAATGGACTCAGGTTTCTCCGTGACCTGTGAGGGATCAGGGATCCTCAATGAGCTGAAAGGGACTGGGATCCCTTCAGAGACAAGAGGAATTGGGGATCCTCTGTGAGCGATGAAGGACTGGGGATCCCCTCAGAACTGTGAGGGATCGGGGTCCTCTCAGAGACATGAGGGCTCAGGATCCTCTCAGAACTATGAGGGATGTTTCCCTCAAGGCCGTGACAGAGCAGGATCCTCAGGGCCATGAAGGATCAGGGTCCCCTCAGAGCTGTGATGGAACAGAGTCCCTTTGGAGCCAAGAGGGAACAGGATCCTCTCAGTGCAGCATGCCCTCAGAGCTGGGGGTGCTCAGGGTCCCCTCAAAGCCATGAGAGGTCAGAGCCATGAGCATGCAGGGTCCCCTCAGAGCTGTGGCGGACTGGGGCTCCCTTCCGAGTGATGAGGGAACAGGGTCCCCTCAGAGTTACGTGGGCTTAGGATCCCCTCAGAGCCATGAAGGACCAGAGGGGTCAGAGCTGTAATGATTCAAGATCCTCTAAGAGCCATGAATGTGCAGGGTTCCCTCGGAGCTGTGAGGGTTCGGGGTCCCATTCAGAGTCATGGGAGTACAGGATCCCCTCAGAGCCCTGAATCGTAGGGGCCCCCTCAGAGTTATGGGGGCTCAGGCTCCCCTGAGAGCCATGAAGGACTGGAGTTCCCTCAGAGCTGTGGATGGTGTCGTGTCCTCTCACAGCTGTGAGGGACCAGTCCCAGGCCCACCCCACAAAGGGGAGCTGGGGAACAGCGTTGGTGATATCAGTAGTGGAATTGTTCTGCTGCCTTTGGTGAGGGACAGAACTGTGGTGAAAGCCCGGCTGCCTGAGGGTGGTGGTGCTTCTTGGTACTTTGGTGTATTCTTCTTGCCTTGCATGTAATCATCATGTAAGGAGCTGGATGCAGGAGATGGCGGGTACCTCTCTGAAACACACAGAAAGGCTTTTATAAACAAAAACCTGAAGTCATAAAGCAACAAAAATCAGAGTTAGAATCATAGAATCACAGAAGAGTTGGAAAAGACCTTAAGATCATCTAGTTCCACCCTCCCTGCCATGGGCAGGGACACCTCACACTAAACCATCTCACCCAAGGCTCTGTCCAACCTGGCCTTGAACACTGCCAGAGATGGAGCATTCACAACTTCCCTGGGCAACCCATTCCAGTGCCTCACCACCCTTACAGTAAAGAACTTCCTCCTTATATCCAATCTAAACTTCCCCTGTTTAAGTTTTAACCCATTACCCCTGGTCCTATCACTACCATCCCTAATGAAGTGTCCCTCCCCAGCATCCTTATAGCTCCCCTTCAGATACTGGAAGGCTGCTATGAGTTCTCCATGCAGCCTTCTCTTCTCCAGGCTGAACAGCCCCAGCTTCACACACTGAAGCCGGCTCATGTTCATTTTCTCATCAACCAACACCCACAGGGCTGCTCTGAATCTCTTCTCTGCCCAACCTGCAGCTGTGCCTGGGATTGCTCTGACCCAGGTGCAGGACCTTGCACTTGGCATGGTTAAACTTCATGAGGTTGGCATCAGCCCACCTCACAAGCGTGTCAAGGTCCCTCTGGATGGCATTCCTTCCCTCCAGGGTATCAACTGAACCACACAGCTTGGTGTCATCGGCAAACTTGCTGAGGGCGCACTCAGTCCCACTGTCCATGTCAGCGACAAAGACGTTGAACAAGACCGGTCCCAACGCTGATCCCTGAGGGACACCACTCGTTACTGGTCTCCAGCCGGACATTGAGCCATTGACCACAACTCTTTGGGTGCAGCCATCCAGCCAGTTCTTTATCCACCGAGTGGTCCATCCATCAAATTGATGTCTCTCCAATTTAGAGACAAGGATGTCGTGTGGGACAGTGTCGAATGCTTTGCACAAGTCCAGGTAGATGACATCAATTGCTCTACCCCTGTCCAACAGTTCTGTAGCCCCATCATAGAAGGCCACCAAATTGGTCAGGCAGGACTTCCCCTTTGTGTCTTTATCCCACAACTCATCTTGCTTTTCAAGTGATAACAAACTGCAACGCTGAAGTTGCTGGAAACTTTTTGCTGGCAGCAGGATCAATGTGATCTTCCTGCAGGGTGAGAATTGTACAGTGAGCTTATTTAAGTCCTATTTTTAGCTATCCTTACCATTCAGGCCCTGTATGGATCTCAGTATACATGTGGAAAACAATTCCTGCTCAGGTTCCACTGCAACATTAAAAAAAGAAAACACAATAAACCCCCCTTCTTCCTTTTTTCTGGTTCAAGGGAGACTATTGTCTCTCCATCAGTAAGGTACGATACCATAAACTGCCATTTACCAGGTCAGGTAAAATGATGAAGAACCCAAACAAACAAACAAAAAAAACATAAATCAAAAAAGCAGCATTTCAAACTTCACAGCTTTAAGCTGATCCAGTTTATTGTTATTAAAAATCAATGGCTACAAATTTAACTGGCATTTTACAAACTGATAAAAACAAGTTCCCTGCCTTGATGGCTCACACTCTAGGTAACAAAAGTGTAAAACATGAAGAAGTAGTTTAACTGGAGACGGCAGGAAACCACTGGAGAAGCAATTAGTTCACGTGCTTATTGGACAAAACCCAAACCGCTTCTCTAGGTATCAGATGCCCCGTACTGTCAACTGCCAAGAGATTCTCCCTTCAGCACATCAAACAGCAGAGAAAAAACAGTTCATGTTCACTGCTTCATGGTAGCAAGCAGTCCCCGAACCCTGGGAAGTGGCAAATACAAACCCCTCTGTCCTCACAGATTTCTCATTTGGAGTAAAATATACGGATATGTGCACAGAGAGGGGCTCACCACAGACAGACCTATTCAAACATGTCAGGAGCTGAGAAATCAAAGACCTCAGCAGCACTAGGGATGAGAAAAGGTGCAGACAGGTCACCAGGCAAACACCTGCAGTGACTGAAGACACCCTGGCAGGCACAGCTCTGTGCCAGCTCCCACAGTGCAGGCTCAGAGAGGGTCACACAGGCTCACCCTGATCTGCTCTGGGCAAGAATCAAGTCAGCTTGAACAGCCCAGAGCTCTGAGCTGCTGAGCCAAAGTGGGCACAGGAGTTCTTGTCTCACACTCTGCTGGCAGGGCAAGCAGCAACGAACCTGGAAAAAGAAGACCTCACGTCTCTTGGCCAAAGTAGTTTCCAGACTAGAACACCTGCCACAGCAGCCAAATGGAGCGGGAAGAACACCTCTGCCTGGGGGGATGAGCCAGACACCAGTATCCTCCCCCTTCACAGTGAAGAGTGCGGTCGATTGAAGAATAAGGTGGATTGAAGAATGGGGTTGATTGAAGAACAGGGTTGTAAATAAGTAACCTCAAGAACCTTAGGCTTTGTTAGCAGCTATAGAGAAAACAAAATTACTAAGATAAGCTTTGCCAGAACCCCCTGGGGGTTACTGATATGACAATGATCCTAAAACGAAGTGATGAAGAAATAACCACCAGGGGTCCAAAAACCCACTACATCATTTTTGTATGCATACAGGAGGCATTGTCTAAGAAGTATGATGTAATGTATGTCATCTAATGAACATGTATGTTTAAGGACAATATAATCACAGCCTGGTTGATGCCTGGGAGACACACGCTAGGAGGAGCTATCCCCCGTGTCTCCCAGCGCCACAATAAAGAATACCTGCTTGTCAACTTAAAACTTTGTTGGCGAGCTCCTGGAGTTTTCTCTGAATCAGCAGACACTTTGGGACCAGAAGTGACGGAAAGGTTTCTAAAGCCCAATTCATGTCAAGAAAAAGAGCAGCAGGTTTAAAACAAGTCAAGCAGCATCACCACCCCTGAAGCTGCACTACATATTTGGGCAATTTGCTAAACACATCAGATACTGGGAGTTTTTTCTGAACTTGGAGCAAAGTCCCCACAGCTACTGAAGTGTAAACCCAGTGCCTTGCACCCCACATCAGAACTCCAAGCACAAGTGGCCTGGTTATCATAATTTACAGAAAACTAGCTCTGTTTTCAAGCTCTAAAGACAGAGCTGAACCTGTGTTTTACCAGCCAGCTTCCTAAGCAGAAACAGCAGCAAAAATATCATTCAGCCTGTGCCAAGGCACAGACAGAGTTGGGAACAGACTGGTTGCCCCTTCTTGGTGAAGGCAGCACCCATGCAAGCCATTGGTGAGGTCTCACCCTGTGCATGTGTGCAGTCACCACGAGTCTTTTGCAAACACAGAACACAAACTCACCCACCGAACTGAGAACAGCAGAACTTTGTCAAGAGGAGCAGCCAGGACAAGTCCAGGTGAAGAACTTCAAAACACTCAACTTTGCTGGAACGAGTTCAAACAACTGATTCAAATTCAGAGAGGCCCAAACCACTTTCATTCTTGAATTCTGAGCAGATTATGAGGTACTGTGGTGTACCATCACCACCATGAAGGAAAGGGCACTGGTGCCACAGCAGATCCTAATTCTACTTTGCTTGGATCTTTGGGATAAGTTATCAGAGAGCCTTTAACACTGAACAGCAGAGATCCTCTCCTCCCCTCCAAGAGCTGCAAGGCTGTGTGAGCCTGCACAGCCTAGAATCAGTGTAGCTGTTTCTTCCCCACGCCAGGCACAGAGTCCCTCTTGTGCAGGTGGATCCTCTCATGCTGGAGGAGGTGCTCCTTCTGGGTGAAGCATTTTGGGCACTCATTGCATGTGTATGGCCTCTCATCTGTGTGGATCCTCTGATGCTGGACCACACTGGAGGAGCAGGTGAACCTCTTCCCACAGTACAAGCACCTAAGGATCTTTCTTCTTTGGTGCAAGTGCGTATGTTTGTGGCTGCCGAGAGTTTTCTTCTGGGAGAAACATGCCTTGCATTGATTGCACTTGTAGGGCCTTCCTTTTGGGTGGGCACTCGGATTTAGCTTACAGATAGCATTGGCGTCATTGCTTTTCAGGCACCTGGGACTGCTGGACACCTTGTCCACGGCTGGGACACTGGTGGGGGCTTTGGCATTCTGGTTCTGCTTGAACCTCTCTGTGGCCACATGGGTCCCATCCTCTTCCACATGAGTCTGGTGGCACAGCGGATAGAGGAAGCCGTCCTCGCCTCCAGTGTGCTCACTGCTATCCTCTGTGCTGTGGCCCTCCTGGTGAGGTGTCAGCATCTTCTTCAGACAGAAGCCCTTTCCACACGCTGTACATGAGTGAGGTCTCTTTCTGGGACAGTTTTGCCCATGGAAGTTGATAGCGTTGCTTTCACTGAGACCCTCTCCCTCTGGGGTGGATGGCACCAGGCTGCTCATGCTCTGGTTTCCCTGCTCTACAGGACAGCTGTACTGACTATCAAAGGACAGCACCTTGCTGGGACCCTGGGAAAGCAGCTCCTTTGGCTCCCTGGTTAAAGTCACAGGAGGCTTGGACCTTTGGGAGCATTCCTCCAAGTCCAGCTGCTCTACTTTGAACGTCATTGCCTCATTCGCTGGGACTGACAAGAACAATAAAAGGGACATTCACTGGTGTGAGATACCTTCCAAAATCTCCCACACTCCTTACCCCACCACCTGGGAAGCAAACAGGCCCATCTCACACAGGAAGCATAAAGGCAGCTGTGCTCACACAACAGCAGCCAGCTGAAAGACTGATAGAGAATACAAATGAAAAGCACAAGGAACACTTCCCTTTCAGCTGGCTGAGCTGCTTGAGAAGCCTCAGCCATGAGGGAGGGGGCAGAAGGAAGTGCTACCTTCCAGGATAGCAGAGTTCAGCAGCTTCCAAAATCACCTCCCTCAGCACCAAGAACTCATGGATCTGGGACAGCCCTTTGCTTCCGTCATAAGCCCATCTGCCTCCCTCCCCACTCTTCACTCTGCTCCCTCTCACTCTTCCAAGCACCAGACTTCTAAGATCCACCTTCCCTCCACACCCGGAACATGGTGACTTGCCTGCGCAGCACTCTTCTTGAAAGTGGGCACACAAACACTGGTTTTGACTTGAGAGATGCCTGCTACTGCTCAGGATGAGAGGAAGCCTCCTCTGTAGATGTCACTGAGGCAGTACAAATACATTTTTTCTGAGAGTTCATTGCTTTTCTTCACCAAATTAGGTGCCTGGGGTTTTCTAATCACACTAAACATGTCTCAGACTTTCGCCTGACTCTCATTCCTACATGAACATTTCATCTGAGTTGACCTGGATGTGAATATAACCCATTGGTGGAAAACCAATCAAAAGCAGGGATAGAAACTGCCAACACACAGCCATTTCAAATGCTGTCAACAATGTGAGGTCAAAATCTAAGCAGGGCTCAGCCTCCTGTCTGGAGAACTTCACTCCCCAGTTCACTCGTGCTGTGCAGCACCTGACAGCAGAGGGGTGACAGCATGGCACAAGGGTGATGAGAAAAAGCATGTATGAGTTAGCCAAAGCAGGGCAAATACCACCAAAAACTGAGCAAGTCCCACTGACACTTCTGATATGGCACAAGGAGGATAAACAGAGACCAGGACTGAGTGTGAAGAAACAACTGGTGAGCTGGGCTGGTCTATTAATCAAGTAAATATCAAGTCATTATTATTTGGAATAGCAGAGACATCCCAGCTTGCCAGTGACTTCCCTCCATGTAGCCATCAAAGCATCACTCTGGAGCACAGCTCCCTCCTCTGAGGATGCAGCCACCAAACAGAAGAAATTCAAGGAGAAGAGCTACAGATATGCTCTGGAGGACAGGAGACAGGACCCACAGGAGAGAAGGGTGCTGAGAAGCTGGGGGACTGGAGGGAAGAGCTGAGCTCTGCACCAGTCACGACCTTAACAAACGCCGAGGTCAGCCTCCCTGCAGCCGGAGGGGAGCTGGAGGTGATGTTCCATCCAGGCATTTGACCAGGCCCCTTCCAAGCTGGCTTTGCTTTCAGCCTCTGCTGTGTCCTGTTGCAGCATGTCCTACAGCTTGCACACATGCGGTAACAGCAGTTTGCTCTGCAAGCGCCTGCTCCCCGGATCTCTGACAGTCAGGAAGCACACAAGTTTGCTCTTTTGGCTCATGCAGCGCACCACTCACCCAGGCACTGACCCCCATTGTATCCCACTCCCTGCCACGCCTTCCTCGGGCTAAGGAATCCCACTGCGTTCCATCTCTCCTCATATGGAAGCTTTCCACCTAGCTTCTCTGCTCTGGACAGCATCCCTGACTACTGCATTCCTTTCAAGAGAGAATGAGCAGAACTTAGCTCAGCTCCCCGCGTACTTTGGCATAACACTGTCTTTGGAGAAGATCTTGAGAATTGTTCTGTTTCATTCCTAGCGTCTCCCTGTATTCTGACTGGAGGAGGCTCAGGGGGGACCTTGTCACTCTCTACAACTGAGGTTGAAAGGAAGTTGTAGAGAGGAGGTTGCTGGTTTCTTCTCCCAAGTAACAAGTGATATCACAAGAGGTAACGGCCTCAAGCTACTCCTAGGGAAGGTTTAGACTGGATATTAGGAAACATTTCTTCACCAAAAGGGTGATCAGGTATTGGAACAGGCTGCCCAGGAAAGTGGTAGAATCATCGTCCCTGGAAGCATTCAGAAACCATGTAGGTGAGGCCCTCAGTGACATGGT
Source organism: Pezoporus wallicus (assembly GCF_028554395.1). NCBI lineage: Eukaryota > Metazoa > Chordata > Aves > Psittaciformes > Psittacidae > Pezoporus > Pezoporus wallicus. The sequence goes on along the minus strand of NW_026637044.1, from coordinate 236,729 downwards.
TTAGTGCTGGACTTGGCAGTCCTGGGGTAATGGTTGGACTTGATCTTGAAGGTCTTTTCCAACCCAGCTGATTCTATGATTTATTTCAGGGATTCCCATCTCCTCACATCCAGCACCTTGTCTACCCAGCACTTTAATCTTCCTACCAGTAAAACTGCCCGTACCCTTTCTGCTCACGTTCCTAACCTCACTGTGACTCTTGCTCCTTTCCCCACTGCCCCACCAGACCTCTCCTCAGTCCCCGTGTCTTGGCATATGCTGTCCCACAGCAGGAATGCTAGGGACTCCCAGCATTTCCAGCTACATAACACACTGTGGGATTGCTTGGAACTCACCCACACTGAGCTTGGTAAACTCCACATCCTTCATGGTTCCCTGCTCCTCCATACACCTCTCTTCTTCCTGCTTCCCAACACCTGCAAAGCTCGGCTCTGGAATACCAGTGTGCTGCAGTAAAGAGGAAACTTCTTCAGTGGTTGTTGTGGCACTGCTTGGCTCCTCCCTCGCTGTTCCCCAGGGCTTTGCTCCTGGCTACCCTGCTTTTTCATGTAAAACTTCACTCCAGCATCCCCCATCCCTATTTCTGGAAGCTTTTTCCCCAGAGCAATGCTGCAGAGAAGTGGTTCCACCTCACTCCCTGTTTCAGAGGCTTGTCCTCCCTGCCCCAGAGTCCAAGCTTGCCCTTACAGAGCAACATTCACAAGGTCCAGGCTCAGCCAGCACTGCTCTTCCCTCCAGGCCTTCCTGCACTCCTGCACTGCCATCCTGGCTGTTTACATCAACCTTAAACAGCAGAGCCTCTGCTAACAAGAAAGATCACAGCTGTTACCCAAACTCTCTGCACGTGGCAGGGGGTTGGAACCAGGTGATCTTTGAGTTCCCTTCCAACCCAAACCATTCTATGATTCTGTTTTTTCCTAACACTGTTACTACCCCTGAACCTGTTCCTCCTGAGATCCAAGAAGTTCCTTCTGCAGCAAACTGGGACTATCACCTTGCAACACCCTCTAGTGACACCATGGAAACATTACACCTGAGACAAAAACTGTATTTCATCTCTTGCCTGCACTCGGCTCTGCTGAAACCTCTTTTGAAGCTGCCTCATCCCCATTGCAGGATGCTTCCCCTCTCTGGTGCTGGGACAGGAGGTCATGTTTGGAGATTGCATAGTCTGTTGAGGAACAGAGAGACTAACAGTGTCCTCAGGGAGGAACACACTCAGCTGCACTCCCAAAACTGGATCCATTGGCCACAACACACCACATGGCAGAATGAGAACCCTCTGCACTGTCCACCTGGAGTCAGAGGCTTCCGGAGTGGGCTGGGATACTGAGGTGACCACAACCAATGCCCACACCTAGAGATGGTGGGACTGGATGTGCCATATGCTGCTGACCACAACAGGCACTCATCGACTTCTCCATGTGCCTACAAGCCTGCTTCCCAGGTGGGGAAGAAGTCCCCAGAACAGAGCCAATTGGAAGAACCAGGAACTGACCAAAACAGAGACACTTACCTAGACAGATTTGAGGCTCATTATTTCCCCCCAGCTCCTTTATGCGCAGCTCCCTCTGCTGCTCCTGCAGGTCTGCCCACTCTTGAGCAGAAAAGCACACGGTCTCACTTTGGAACACCACTGATGGGTCTTACAATCGCAAAGGGAATGCACTCACCACCAGGCCTGGAGAAATCCTCCAGAGGAATTCTCTACCTGAATCCTATGCCACCACCAGGCATCAAGAAATGAGAAAAAAATCCCTGCCCTGGGGCACCTCACAGAGAACAATGATCACTTTAAGGACTGTGAGTTTCAAGGCATTTGACTTGCAAATTTCACAGCAGGCTTCCTAAGATGCGGAATCACTGCTCCAGGAAGCGTTCAAAACCACCTAGATGGCGTCCTTAGTGACATGGTTTAGTGGTGGTCTTGGCAGTCCTGGGGTAACGGTTGGAAGGTGTTTTCCAACTTTTCTGTGATTCTGTGATTCAACCTGCAAATCCCACAACACTCAAACTCTGGATGCCTCAATATCCACATGTCCACCTGTGTGGAGCCCGAGCCCATCCCATAGGCATTTTACAGACCTCAGTGGGGAGGAAGAGCCTACTATTTATGTTAAAAACATGACAACACGCTCTTTGGTGAGATAATACTGCAGAATCTAAACACATCTATGAGCAAACACTGCCTGCTTGATGCTTCAGGCCATGGGGGGAGATAATGGCAGGTAAAGTGTGATGGAGCCTAGTGAAGCCCCCCAGGTGTCCCCCCCAAGCACCCTTCACTCCTACCCTGGTGACGTTGACCTCGGGGGCAGCTGCAGGATCCATAAGTTCCCACTCTTCAGGAAGTTCTCTATGCTCTTCAGGCGCCGCTGGAGCTGCTCATACTCCTGGATGAGAGTGCCTAGCGCCGTGCACTTGCTCTCCAGCTGGTTCCCAAAATCCACCGCCGTTTTCCCGCGTTCCAAGTGGTTCTTCTCGGTGGCGGCCACCCGGCTCTCCAAGTTCAGCAACCGCGAACCGTGAAGCGTCCACGCTCTGCTCCACCGTCTGCATCGCCGCCGCCGTCTTCAGCGAGACGAGGCTGCCGCCGAGCGTCGGACACCCACCCGCCGCCGGCGGCTCCGCGGGAAAGCCGCAGCTCGCCAGGTGCGGGGGTTCCATTCCCGCCCTCCGCCGGCAGACAAGCGGCCGAACCAGCGCCTCGCGGGGCTGCAGCGCGGCTCCCGCCGCCCACACGGGTCCTCAGGGGCTGCGCGCTGCTGGGGGAGCAGCAGGAGCCGCGTTAGGACCACCACCACGGGGCACCACGGCTGGATTTCTCACCTTTCTACAAGGAGCCGCGGCTCGCCAGGACCAGACCCTCCCCGCATCCAACGCGCCGACCTCGGAGCCTGGACCCCGTCCCGCCGCCGCTCCGCACCTAACCCGCCGCAGCCGGAACCACCTCCTTGAGCCGCACCGGGTGCTGCCGCTTTACCGTACCGCCAGGGGGCACCGTCCGGCCGCCTCTCGCCGCAGCGCTTCCCTGCCGGGCGGAGGCTGGCTGCACGGCTGCAGTGATTGGCAGCTGTCAGTCACCGAGAAGAGGTTGATTTGAAGAGGGGAGGTGCACACCTGTGCTGAAACCCTCCTCCGCCGTTCCCACACAGCCCCGGCCCCGGGGAACGAGGTGACATCGGCCACCCCGTCCCCGCCAGTCCCGTCCCGTCGGGCACTGAGGGGGAGGCAGTGGGCGGTGGCGGCCGGCCGGCAGGAGGCGCGGCGCGGTGGACAAGGGGCGGTGCTCTATCAGGAGGTGGGAGGGTGAGCGGGGGCCGTGCCCGGGGTCGGGGTCGGCCCCGCGGGAGACCCGATGCTGATCGTCCCCAGCGCCGCGGTGGGGTCATGGCGGACGTGCGCGCCATGCTCGAGGCGCTGGAGCAGCGGCTGCAGCGGACCGAGGCGGTGCTGAGCGACGGGCCCCCCTGGGGGCTGCTGCAGCCCATCGTACGGACCGGCCCGGGGAGCGGGGGGAACCGGTTTGAGGGGGTGGGACGCGCTTGTGGAGCCGGTGGGGGCTTAAGGGCGGTCTGAGGGCTGGCAACGAGCCCTGGAGGCATGTAAGGGACTCTTGGGGGCTGGAAGTGGCCTAGGAGGGTCACTCAGGGGGTCATTGTGGGGCTGAGCGGTGGCTTGTGGGGCTGGTAACGAGCCATGAGGCCACTTGGGGTGCTGTTGCGTGATGTGGGCTAGGGGAGAGTGTGTGGCCACTTAGGAGGCTGCCGGGAGGTCATGGAAGCTGGGGGTGAGCCTGTGTAGCCACTTGGTGTGCTGTTGGGAGGTGATGGGGTCGCAGGGGTGAGCCTGTGTGGCCACTTTGGGGCTGTTGTGAGAATGACTGGGCTGAGAATGAGCGTGGGGGTTGATTGTGGGGCTGGGAGCTGGTTGTGAGGCTGCTGAGGTGGCCTTTAGGAGACTGGGTGAATCCAGTGGGGCTGCTGGGGGGCTGGCAGCTGCATGGGGTGGGTCTTGTGTGACGCCGGGAGGCTTGTGGGGAGCTACTCTGGGGGCTGTTGAAGGGCTGGGGAGCAGTTCTAGGGGCTGGGAGTTGGCTGGGGGAGGGACCTTCCTCCCTTCTACAGCCCAGCCCTGTGCTCCCAGGTTCCAGTGACGTTCGAGGACATCATGGTGCACTTCAGCAGGGCGGAATGGGCAAGCCTGGATGATGGGCAGAGGGAGCTGTACCGGACTGTGATGGAGGACAACTACGAGATGCTGGTGTCCCTGTGTAGGCTCCATTTGCGCCGGCTTGGCAGCCACCGCCACTGCCTGCAGGGCTCTCTCTTGGGGTTACTTTCCTACCTCTTTGTGTTTCACTGGCATCTCCAGCCCTCAAACGATCCTCTCAATTCCCTGCCCCCTCTGGCAGCCCTCAGGAGGGGGATAGTAAGTGCTCTGTGTCTTCTCCTCGTGGAGAACGGGTTCACTGATGTCCCTCCATTGCCATCACAGAAATTCCCTCTCCCACGTCTTGTCTAGATCCTCATGTGGTTTCCCATCAGTGTGGTAGATGTGTCTGTCCATCCTGGAATGGGTAGTGGGGCTGGTAAGGCTCCCTTGCTGCAGGGGAGCAAATCTGGGGCAGCCTTTTGGGTGTTTCTGGCTGGATTTCTCAATGCATGGCCCTCACAGCTGGAAGTGAGCTTTCCAGAAAGTCCTGTTAGACTTGATCTTAGGGATCTTTTCCATCCTAACTGATACTATGACTCTGTGACACCCCGCTTAGCTCACTTAGTTTTTATATCCTCCCTTAGAAGTGCTGTCTGCATCTGTAAGTCCCTGTGTGCTGGCAGTGGTGCTACCCCAGTTGGTGATGAAGCTTTTCTGGGCTGGGGCTGACTTTGTGTTGACTGTGGATGTTGCTCTGATGCGTGTCTTGCTCTTGAGCAGACTGTACCGTGTCCAAGCCCGAGTTCTTACTTCAGATCGAAAGGGAAGAGGAGCTCCACATGCTGGCGACGGCGGGAGGCCTGGAAGGAACTGACATGTCCCTGGAGCAAGCTGCAGGTGTGTGACACTGGGCTTTCCCTGTGCCAGGCTCCTGGCTGCTTACCAGAGTGATTGTGGTTGCTGCCTTCAGCCCTGGAGACCTCATCCAGTTCCACCCCCCTGCTGTAGGCAGGAACACGTTCCACTAGACCAGGTTGCTCCAAGCCCCATCCAACCTGGCTGCTCCTGATGCTGAGTGCCCTTATCCTCCCCAGAGCCAGACAGCCTGAGCTGCACAAGTGATGGTGCTGTGCTGGAGATAAAAACAGAGTCTTGTGAGGGGACCTATGGGAACCCAGAAGAAAGCAGTACTCCTGTGGTCTCAGGCAAGTGCAGCACACGTGAGTAGCTGCAACCCCCGCTGGCACCAGGGACTCTGCGCCCCTGCCCGGCTCTGTTTCGCCCAGTGCCTTCACCGCTCCTCTTGCCTTCGCAGTGCACGTCCCTCATGAAGCTGCTGCTGTCCCAACAGCCCTCGGCCAGCCAGTGCTGTCCCCTTCCTGCCCTCTCTCCATGTGCTGCCTGGAAGTAGGGAATCCGAATGAGTCTCTGTCGCCTCCCCCTGCAGCAGGTACAGGGGCAGAGTCCCTCATCCCTCCTTGAGCAGTGCCGGCACACTCTGAGAGCAGGAGGAGCTTCCTGCAGGGCTTGTTCTTGGCCTGGGGCTTTTGGGGCAGGGTTTTACATGATTCAGAGGGGCCACGAAAGGGCTTGGGCAGCAACTCGTGCTGCCAGCCTTGACATCGTAGAGGCCAAGGCATGGCTTGGTGTCAACCAGCCAACCCAGTAGATTTGCCTCAGAGGACAAGCCCTGGTGGTTTTGTTGGACTCCCCCCATCCTACCTTGCTGACGTGTCATCTCACGCTGTCCCTGGGGTGCCTAGGGGGATGAGCTGTAGCTGTGCTCAGTCTTTATGGAGTCTGGATTGGAAGACACTGAGCTGGAAGAGGGGAGCAGGGTTGAGATTTGTGCTGGCTGTGGAGGGTGGGGTGGGAGGAAAGCCCTTTGCTTTTGATGCCTTGGCCTCAAATCTACATAAGTGTGATATCTGCGCTCTGAATATTTTCTGGCAGATGCTGAGATGGAGATCCCAACGGAGGTACCACAGGAGGATGTCACTGTGGAGGAGCTGGCAGTGCCTGAAACACCCTCGATAGGTCTGGAGGAGGAGAAAGTGAAGGATGTGGAGTGCAGTGGCCAAAACTTGGAGGCAGAGCTTCCTGCAGACCCCGGGAAGGGGGCAATGCCAGATGACTGTGGAGCAGTGTCCCAGGCAGATTCCAGCTGCACAGCCACCACTGTGGGAGAGCCCGTGGAGGGCTCCTGTGTAGGCCAGCGGAATTCCACCCGGGAGAAAACCTACTCCTGCTCTGTGTGCAGGAAGAATTTCCTGCTTGAGATCAACCTCATCATCCACCAGTGCAGCCACAGCAACTGGGTGCCCTACATCTGTGTCCACTGCGGCCGCAGCTTCATGTCCAAGAGGAAAATCCGCCATCACATGCGGGCCCGGCAGGTGCTGGGGCTGTGCCAGCCCTCGGAGGTGGAATACTCTGTGTCCCAGCACCGGGGCTGCAGCACTGCCAGGAGGAAGCCGAGCAGCAGCGAATTCCCACTGCCACCAGGGAACGTGATGTATACATGCAAGGAGTGCATGGAGAACTTCTCCAGCGAGAGCTTCCTGATCGTGCACCAGTGGCAACACGGCCAGGAGCACCTCATCCTTTGCCCCTGCTGCAACCGGAGCTTCAGCTGGGCCTCAGACTTTGTCCGCTGCCACCAGCCCCACATAGGCGAGCGGCCCTACCAGTGTGGTGTCTGCCAGAAGGCTTTCAAGCGCTACCAGCACCTGGCCATGCACCAGCGGGTCCACGAGCAGCAGAACAGGCCCTACCCCTGCGCAGAGCCGCTGCCTGTGCCGGCAGCACCCGTTTAGGTGCGGAGGTGGAAGCGGGAAGTGGAGTAGAAAAAGGGGTGGGAAGCTGGGAGGTCTCCTGGGAATAAGAAGCTGTGGTTGGACTTTCTCCTCTTCCCCTGACTGTGGATGCAAGCATATTGGGTGAAGGGTGGAGCATGGGTGCCATCACCTGGCTCCTCCATGGGGACTGAGGACAACCCAACGTTGCAGTGTGTGTGCATGAGTTGCGCCTCATGCTTGAGCCCTGGTGGGACAGCTGGGAGTGGGAGCTGCCATGGCTGTGGACATGTGCCTTTTCTGGAGAGTGCCAATAGATGCTGTAGAAACCAGGATACTCCCTCTGGCTGAACGTGGCTTCATTCAGCTGTAGGGGAGAGGGAGCTGCTACACCTGGGGAGGGAGCCTTGGGAATGCTGGTGGGGTGTGATGGAGTGAGGCTGGGGGAGCAGTGGGGGCAAGGAGGGGTTGTGACCTGGATTAATGGGCAGGAGCTCTGGCCCCTGTATGGAGATGGAGACGGGACCGGGACGGGATGGGGACAGAAAAGGGATGAAATAGAGATGGAATGGGGATGAGGATGGGATGGGATGGGATGGGATGGGATGGGATGGGATGGGATGGGATGGGATGGGATGGGATGGGATGGGATGGGATGGGGGGCCCGTCCCAGTGTGGGCCGGGCGAGGGGCGGTGCTGCGAGCGGGCCACTAGGGGGCGCTGTGGCGCGGCGTTGGCTGCAGTGCGTGCGGCCATGTCCCGTTGGGGCCCCGCTCAAGTACGGGGGGGCTGGCGGCGGCGGCGGCTCCTCACACCTTCCCCCCCCCCCTCCTCACCTTCCCTCCCCACCGCTGCGGGCACCGGGCGGAGGGCACCGGCCATGTCCGGATGCCGGCCCGCCGGGGTGTCAGCCCGCGGTACCTACCGGCAGGCCCGACCGGGCCCGGAGCCGCTGTGAGGGGCGGGAGGGGCCGGGTCCGCCGGTACCGCGGCCGCCCCGGCCCCGTCCCGACCCCGCCCTGGGCAGCCCCTCACCGCCCCTCACCGCCCCTCCCGCCCCGCAGCAGGAGCCCGAGTGGGGGCCAGAGGCCTGGCAGCAGCTCCCGAGCGCCGGCCCCGAGGGGACGAAGCCGTCGGCGGTGCCCGAGGTGTCGCTGTGGACGGTGGTGGCGGCGGTGCAGGCGGTGGAGCGGAAGGTGGAGTCGCAGGCGCTGAGGCTGCTGAGCCTGGAAGGCAGAGCAGAGACAGCCGAGCAGAAGGTGACCGGGCTGGAGAAGGCGGTGCTGGACTTCGGCAGCCGGCTGGAGCGCCGCTGGGCCGCCCTGGCCACCCTGCTGCAGGAGAGCTCCCGGCGCCTCGACCACGTCGAGCGCCAGCTTCAGCACCGCGGTGGGCCCGGACCCGGTACGGTCCTTGCAGGGGACGAGCCCAAGGTAATGATAGGGATGAGCTTTGGTTGACGGGGATGAGCCCGCGGTGACAGGGATGGGCTCCAGGTGATGGGGACGAGACCAGGGTAACTGGGGATGAACACCAGGCACATGGATGAGCCCAAGGTGGTGGGGACATGCCTACGGTGATGGGGATGAACCCATAGTGACAGGGGGTGAGCCTAAGGTAACAGTAGCAATGAGTCCTGAGTAACAGGGACGAGCCCACCATGAGCCCAGGCATTGGGGATGAGCCCAAGGTAGGAGGGACAAGCCCCAGCCTGTGAGGACATGCCCACAGTGACAAACAGGGACAAGCTCCCAGCTAATGGAGACGTGCCCAAGGTAACAGGGTTGAGCACCAAATAACAAGGATGTGCCCAAGGTGACAAATGGGAATGAGACCCACGTAACAGGGACATGCTTAAGGCAATAGAGATGTACCCCAGGTGACCATATGGCCAGTGAGATGTGACACTGGCTCTCGTGGGGACCTGCACAGAGCAGCTTGGTCATGGTCCCGCTGGTGCTCCAGCACACAAGCAGGAGGCAGAGAATTCTTGCTATTCCCTGTCCTCAGTGAAGACGGGAAGCAGGACACAACCTCCCTGCGCATTTTCAGCCTGTTGACTCCTACTGGTCACCTTGCCAGTGGGACAGTGCCTGTGTGAGGGGGTTGCTGCTCACCCAGCTCCTTTCCATCAGAGCTGTGGGGGGAGTGGTGGAGATTGGCGAGTGTCCGAGGTGGGAAGCACCAAGATGGTGCCATATGTGATTTCAGATGCCAACGGCATGCGAGGATGAGGTGGCAGGTTTGCCAGAGCAGGAATGGGGGAGCATGGACAGCCAGCAGAAGGAGATCTCCAGGATGGCGATGAAGGGGAATTACGATGAGGCTGGAGTCTTCCTTGGTGAGGATTGGTCTCTTCTCATGTGTCAGACATGTTGTCATCCCCTGCGCTGGCTCCAGTTTACGGCTGTGTGTAGGCTGCTGTGTTGTCCAAGTGTTCAGAGGAGAGCAGGCAGCGTGGGGTGACGCCTTTACACTTTTCAGGTGCTCCTTGGTTGTGGGTGACAGCCGTGCCTTGTGCTCACCCTGCACATCCGAAGGACACCAGCAGTGCTGTCTGGGGCTGTTCAGACACCAGGAGATGGTCCTCTGTCAGCCCCAGCTTACCTGTGAGCGCAGAGGAGAGCCCTCCTCATGTGCTCAGGGCAGTGTGTGGTGGGGATTTTGGGTGATGTGCCCATGCTGTGTTGTGCAGCCTCCGTTCATGCACCATTTTTTGCCAGGACAAGGGCTGTACATCTGCCACCCTGTAGGGTTTTGCTGCAGCCAGTCCTAGATTTTAACACTTACTACTTTTGACTGAAATTTTAAAGGCTATGCGCCCGACAGTCACCTCTTCTTGGGCAACTGAAATCACTTGCATGGTTGGGCTGACACCAGCCTGCTTGTTCAGATGGCATTGGGAAGTCAGAGCAGCTGCTCTGGGAATCCAGGACCCCTCCAGGCACCCCACAGCTCCCAGTGTGTGAGAACAGCCTTTTATTGAGGGGAACTGGTGCTGGTCACCACCATCAGTGGTTCATACCACCAACTCCTCCTTCCAGGGCCTGCAGATGACAGCTCCAAACCCACTCTGCTGCTGCCAGCCGAGGATAGGGAGGATCCAGGTGCGAGGACCCAGGGGCTGCCGGATGAGGGATCAATGCTGGGGCACCTCGGCTGCAGTGAGTTACAGCCACGAAGGCTGAGAGCACGCAACAGGGACACAGCAGGGCTAGGCAGGGTCGGCACTGGGTACACTGCTCCAGTGCTGCCCGCACACTGCCACTGGCTGCCTACAAAGTGAGGGGCATGGGGCCTGCCTGTTGCTCCCACTAGGGATGGGGCCAGCCAAGCCCGGCATGTCCCTGCAGGGAGCGTTTCCAGTTTTGCATGGGGTCAGAAGGTGCTGGGAATTTAAGTCATGTGACTGGGGCTTCCTTAACACTTTTAAGACCAAATGTTTAAGCCCAGAAGAGCCCCCTTGCCAGAATGAATAGAAAATGATGCCATATCCCAGGAAGTGATGCCTCATCTGTGGCAGTGTTCAAGTCCAGGTTGGACAGGGCTTGGAGCAACCTGGTCTAGTGGAAGGTGTCCCTGCCTGTGGCAGGGGTTGGAACTGGATGAGCTTTAAGGTCCTTTCCAACCAAAACCATTCTATGATTCTACGAGTCCATGAAAATAGGGAGACCTGGGCAAGGCTTGGTGTGAGGGTGTCTCTGTGGCTGTTTGCCTGCAGATGGACTCTCCCTGCTGCTCCTGAAAGGTTTTGCTTTGCCCCTTTTCCCCAGATTCACCCACCTGAACTCTGCCATTCCTGACAAAACTCCTTCCAGGACAGAGTACTCTGCAGCCTCCACTTTGCCTTCCCATTTCCTGTTTTGGTTTATTTATTTATTGCTTTGTCAGTCCACCAAACGTCCCTGAAGTTCAATGGGATACCCTGATAACCCCTAAGAGGTGCCAGCACCCTCTCCACCACCTCATATGTCCTTCTCCGACTTTGCTCTTGGTAAAACCTTCCCATTACACTTCTCATGGCACCCTTGCTGGTTCATCTTGGTGATGTGCTTGCAGGGAGGCGCAGCTCCTGCTCCTGGAACTGTGAGCATGGGAGAGCTTTCCTTGCCAGGAATGAATTGCTGTCTCTTGGCAGGTGAGAACATCGTGATCAAGACAGAAGAGCAGCAGCCCCAGGAGGAAGGACCACAAGTCCTGGCTCTGCCAGAGGCACCCTCACTGAGGCTGGAAGAGGAGGTTCCCCTGAGCCAGGAGCAGCCAGTGCCCTGGGAGCACCATGCTGCCATGGATGGGCAGAAGGCAGAAGGATCAGGCTTAGGGGACTTCTGCACACACGAAACCACCACCCAGCTTGAATTTAAGCCTGTGGTGGTGCCGGTAGAAGCTCACCCTGCCCCAGGCTTGCCCTTCCCAACAGAGCATGTGCTTGGTGTGGGGAATGAGCAGCCATTTGCCCTGTCCCAGGGCATGCCGCTGGGAGCAGAAAGCAGCGCAGAGGTGGCTTCATCGCAGCTCAGCTCGGAAGAGCATCGTCCTTGCGCCGAGGGGGAAGAGCCCTGCGCGCTTCCGCTGGGCTGGAAGAGCGCCCGGCTGAAGCGCAACCTCCTGGCACGGCAGCAGAGCAAGGCGAGGAAGAGCAATGGCTCCTTCATCTGCACAGCCTGTGGGAAGAGCCTGGCCCATCACGCTGCACTGCTGAGGCATCAGCGCCTGCACACGGGTGAGCGCCCCTTCCAGTGCCCAGCCTGTGGGAAGAGCTTCAACGAGAAGTCCAACCTCAACAAGCATTACCGCATCCACACCGGGGAGCGCCCTTACCGCTGCCCTGCCTGCGGCAAGGGCTTCATCCAGAAGCACCACCTCCAGAAGCACCAGCGCATCCATGGGGTGCAGCTGAGGGGTGGCTGGGCAGGCCGGGCCCCACGGGCCAGCGCTGCCGGGGAGCGGCTCTACCGCTGCATCGAGTGTGCCGAGAGCTTCCCCCAGAAAGTCTCACTGGAGGAGCACCAGCGCCGGCACACGCAGCAGCGGCCCTTCCAGTGCAGCGGCTGCACCAAGAGTTTCCGGCACCGGCAGTCTCTGAACCACCACCAGAAGATCCATGCCGTGTCCAGCTCTCCTGCCGTCAGCTTGCCAAGCCACAACAAGGAGCTGGAGACCAGCCCCTGTGCCACTTTGACCCAGGATAATCGGTAGCGTGAGGGGTGCACAAGGGAAGGGGCAGCGTTTTGTTTCTCCGGGCTGCTCCGCAGAGGTGCGGCAGCCTCCGACAATGGAACCCACGAGGTGGCTGGTGTCACACCACTGTCGGGCTGTCCGCAACACTGTGGGGCTGGTGGTACCACCAGGGGGCTCTGCACTGCGTGGGACTCCAGGAGGAGGAGGAAGGAGGAAGGCTGAAGTGCTCTGCAGGCAGCAAAACATGCAGGGGATAAAGAGACTGGCCTGAAGCAGTGGAGGAGGTTCTGGGATCCGGAGCTGAGCTGGGTTGTGCCGCTGCCCTGTGATGAGGGATCTCTCTGAGAAGGAGCCATGTTGGGCACTGCGAGGTGGTTGAACTCAGCTATTGAACACCACCAGCGTGGCGGGGGTGCAGGGTGGAGGCTGGTCAGCAGCTGGGGAGGAGACACGGATAAAAGACTGGGCTGATGTGGTGGTCTCCTGGTGCACTCTGGGCTGCTGGGGCAGGGAGAGGGCACCTGTGGGTACATGGCCCATGAGTTGTAACTCACACCTTGACCATGGTTGCAGTCGGGTGTACGGCTCCTGCTCTGCCACCCTGCCACTTCCAATTGCTTGCTCTGGTGGGAGGAAGACCCTGGCTGTCACCCTGGTGTCAGGCACCCTGAGGATGGTTCTCTGCAATTCATACAAACCAGTAGCCCAAGTGCAACTGTGCCCTGGGCTCCACGTCAGGACCTGGGCAGCTGCTTCCTTCTTAGACAGGAAGGGAGGAATCTGAAGCTGCCCCATGTTAATGCAGAGCTGCCTGATGGGAATGTGGAGTTGCCAGTCACAGCCTGTTCTGGGGATATGGGCCCCATGGCAATTCCTGGAGTACTGAGGGATACCTCTGTCCTGCCTGCAGCCCTGCCTGTGGCAGTCAGGGCCACTCCATTGCCTGTCCTTTCCCAGTCCCTTTGGGTACTCAATCTCCCACATTCCAAAGGCTCAACCTTCCTGGTCAGAGTCCTGAGGCAGTGCTTGTGTCCCCTTGCTTTGGCCCCCACACAGCATGGCACCTGCATCCACTGAGGGCATCCCCATGGCTTTGGTGGCCATTTCAAGTACTAGCAGAGCCCTGGAGCTTGGGGGGAGGGCCTGGGCTGCCAGGGGGCAGGATCCTGCCCCTCTGCTGGGCCCTGGGGCACAAACCAGGTTGCTGGGTCCAGCACAAGGGACGGGGGTAAACCGAGGAGTGTCCAGCAAGGACTGGGACAGTGGCAAAGGACCAGTGTCCCCTGCAGTGGTGGCTCACGGGCTCCTCAGTGTGATGAGAAGGGAGCAGAGGCTGTGATCCTTTATGATCCTGCTGCCCTAGGCACAGCCCTGCTTTCTGGGCTCTCCCAGCCCCACTGCACAGCTGCAGTGGCAGATGACAGCCCTGTGCCTTCCCCATACATTCACCCTTGGGACATTGCCTGGGATCTTGGCCAGCCACCATACACAAAAGGGGGTGATGGAGCTCTAGTGATGACTCCCAGGCTCCCTTTTGCCTCACTCTGCCCAGGCCAAGCCAGGTTACTCCTGCACCAGCCATGCACAGGGGTGCCATGCACATCAGGCAGACATACAGACAAATACTTTATTGATTCCATAGCCTGAGAAAAGGGTCTGGGATTTCATAGGAAATGCTGGTCCCAATCATGACGGCTTCAAAGGAAAAGCGCTAGCCAGGGCAGTTGGCCAGAGGGAGAGGCCGGCCCCTCCATGCCGCTTGTGCGGGCCTCGGAGGCATCACCCACCAGCAAAACCATGACACATGTCATTGGAACCTACATGGGAGCTCTACCCAGGAAGGGATAACCAGTGCTGTCACTACCACACACACCACTGCTCCAGACTCATCACCACACTACCATGAAGCATCAATGGCCCTGGTATCCTGCAGTGCTCTGCTGCAGGAAGCCCCAGCCCTTCGAGGCCAGTGTGTGTGGCACCGTCACCCCCTCATGGCAAACACTGCATCCAGGCACTGCAATCCCAGGAGACAGGAACTGAGTGAGAAACCATCCCAGAGGAGCAGTGGGAAGTCTTGTGTGTCCCCAGGGAGCAGCAATGACACTGCCACGTCTCCCGCAGGAGTCGCCAGGAATGAGAAATGGGATAAAAGCAGAGTGCTTTTCCATGCAACCTGCATGGAGGAGTACGCAGACTTGGGGGTGTCAAATAATTACATCAACCAACGAAGAAAGAAAACAATCCTGAACAGAAAAACTAAAGAGTCTCAGCAGCTCCTCTGGGCTGCATGGTGCTACCTTGCTCTGTACATGGTCTAGTGTGAGGTGTCCCTGCCCATGGCAAGGGATTGGAACTAGATGATCTTATGGTCCTTTCCAACCCAAACCATTCTATGATTCCATGATTCTGTGGCTGCTGGACCTGGCTTCCATTGCTTACCAGGCTTCCATTACCTGCCTGTCTCAGGGCAGGCCTCGCTCCATAAACCATTTGAGGTAGCAGAACTAGTCCTCCATGGGATTAGTTACAGTGGGATTTTGCACGTGACTAAAGGAGACAACGTGCAGTTTGGAGAGCAAGGGCTTCCTTCTTTCTGCAGTGGGACTAAGCAACAGCCAGTGCTGATGTGTGGCAGCTGCCACGAGGCGAGGGTTCCTTGCATGGAGTGCTGTAGTGCTGCAGGAGTCACCTTACCTGTGAAGTGCACATATGCAGGCTCGTCCTGAGAGGACTGACACTCACAGGCTCCTGCGGGCTGGCATTGTTGCCAGAAGGGGTGTTGCTGGGACCTTGAAATCACCTGCAGCACCCTCACAGGCGGAAAATGTTATGGTTTGATTTGTTCTATGGATCTTCCAATGCAGATTTCGTCACCAGGGTGGGGTATCAGCCAAGTACGGCCAGTATACATTGGGGTCTTGGAGATGCCGCACTCTCTTCATCCAGTGTCCTGGTCAACACACTTTGTCAGTGAAGCATTCTTTGGGAATCTTGCCTGGCTCACTGGCTTGATTCCCTTCCCTCTGTCCTCTTCACCACGTCATTGCGTTTCCACACACAAGGGGCCATCAAGTAACGGGTGATCAGCTGCTGTTTGCAGTTCCTCTCTCTGGCTGCAGTAGATGTAGCTGATGATTCCCCAGAAAGGTCTGCTTGGGAAAACTTGGGGCAAAAGCCAGTAGACACAAGAGTCTGAGGAATGGCAAAGTGGTTTGGATCACTGGAGGCTTCTGTAATTTGCTGCTTATGGTACCTCCAAGCTTATGGTTCCTTCTGCAATTCAGGAAAGCTCCTAAAATCCAATGGACAGATGGTTCACAATCCCAGTGTCTCGCCATGTGCAATATCAGTGCTCATGCAGTTCCTCTCTGAGGTCACGAGCAGTTTGGCTCTGCCCATTATCATTTCTCCATCAGCTTTGAAACTACTGCCCTGTTCCCCAGCCTAACCACAGGCTGGACGCCTTGCCCAGCCCAGCCATGGGAGCTCACGTCCAGCCTGAGGTCTGCCAGGCCGAGCGGGAGCACGTTTGCTGGTACAGCTTTGGCTGGAGGGCTCATGTTCCTCTTGGATGCCTCAGCTAGCGAGTGAGGAACACTCCTGCTCATGGGCACCTCTGGGGCTTCTTGCGGCTGGGGCTGCTGGAACACTGGCACGCTCTGCTGGACCACAACCACAGCCTTCTGGCGCTTGTGTATCTTCTCGTGGCGCAAGAGGTGGGTTTTGCGGGTGAAACACTTCTTGCAGGTGGAGCAGCAGTACGGCCTCTCCTGTGTGTGGGTCTGCAGGTGCCGATGGAGGTTATAGGTGCAAGAGAAGATCCTTTTGCAAAGGTTGCATTTCATTACAGGCTTCTTCTGAGCCTTAGGGGTCTGCTGCCGGGAGAAACATGTGCTGGACAGGCTCGGGCTGTCCACCTCCTCCTTGGGCTGGGCCAGCCAGGGCCCTCCCCCTGCATAGGTCCTACTGGTCAGGCTGCGGGCATCTCTGCAGAGAGCCCCACAGAACTTCCCCCTGGGCCGGATCCTCAGCTCGGGGTGGACATTCCCCCAGACCTTGGCACCAAAGGCCCTGTCTTTTATGTGGATGCTCTGGTGAAGGTCGAGATGGCGTTTGTCCGTGAAGCTGATCTCACACACGGCGCACTCGTAGGGCCCCTCTTTGGCGTGGCTCCGCTGGTGAATGATGAGGTTGATCTTCAGGCGGAAGCGCTTCCCACACTCAGTGCAGGGGTGTGACCACTCGCGCACGTAGCCGCGCCGGCAGTTGCCCATCAGCAGGCTGCTTCTCTCACACCGGCTCGGCTTCTTCTTGCTCCTGGCCTTGCCCTGCTCACTTTTGGGGCCGTTGGGGAAAGCCGTGCTGGAAGAGGCTGCAGAAACCCCTTGCAGCACCGCAGGCTCCTCTTCCTTCACCTTGACGTTTTTAGGAGAAGCTTTGTCCCGTGCCGGTTCTTTTTCTGTTAATAAACCTTCCTCTGAAACAGAACACACGCATTGGTGATTCACACTCCCCAGACAAACCCAGGTTAAGTTCCAAAGCACTGAGCAGGCTTTTAGATATCCGGGAGCTACCACCAACTGTGAGAACAGAGTTTGTAAGGGCACAAGTGGTGCCACCACAACGTTCTGAGCCACTCAGTGTGGTCTCAGGGGGTCCCAGGAAGAACCAGGCAGTGGTCTGCTGCCATGCCAGCACAGAGGCATCTGCCTCCAAAATCATAACACCAGTGACAGCCACAAGATGTAGCAGGAAAGAAGGTCACTGAAGAATTGACAGCCTGCAGTACTATGAGATCTTCACTTCTGTGGAGCTTGGGTCTGCCAGCAAACCCCAAATGCTGTGGCCAAACCAGCCTTCCTTGTGAGGGCTATGGCAAACTACCCACCTCCCCAGCAGCCCAGCCATTGAGCTGGCATGAGCCATTCCCAGAACCAGTGTCAGAAACAGGTTCCGAGCCCGTGACAAGGGAAGTGCTCTGTGTATTAGCTTGGCAAAGCTTCAGGACCAGAACAGAGGGTGTCTGCACACAGCCACCCTGCTTCCTGCACCCCCTGCTCCCAGCATGGAGAACTGGGCCATGCCACAGGAAGCTCAAGGCCAACTCTAAGACAGCACAGCAGAGCTGGAGGAAGGAAGTGTGCTACCAGTGCCAGCTCTCCCTCAGTTTCTGATAGAAGGAACTGCAACCAGTCCGTAGCTCTTTCTACACACATTATGGGGCTGAAATGGCGAACACCAGTCGCCTGCCTTGCTCAGTGATCAAAGGGAGGCTTGAAACGTTCTTTTCCCTCCCCATTTCCAGCACATTAGTGAGTTGGGAGCTGCTTCCTGCCCACATCACCCTGTCTCCCCAGCCTAGAGTTACTCACTGGTGCTGGGCTCAGCCGGGTTCTCTCCCATCTCCGGTTCTGGCCGATTCTCACTCCGCAGCTGTTTTTTCTGTGCACTCAGGGACATAACGTTCATCACCAGGATGGGGAGTTCTGCTGCAGAAAAGAGAAATTGTAAAGACCCACGGAGAGCTCCCATCTTTCTGCTTTGGTGGGACACTGTGTTGGGAGCATGGAGAAGAGACAGAAAGCTGCAGCTCGAGAAGCCATGACACGTTTTAGCAGGGGAGGTTTAGGTTGGATATTAGGAACATTTTCTTCATCAAAGGTTTATCTAGCATTGGAACAAACTGCCAAGGATGTGGGGGAATCAACATCCCTGGTGGTATTTACAGGACTTGTAAACATAGTGCTTTAGGGACATGGGTTTGCAGTAGACTCAGCAGTGCTGGGTTAACGGTTGGACTCAATGATCTTAAAGGGCTTTTCCAATCCAAACAATTCTGTGATTCTATGGAAAGCACGTGAGGTGTTGGAAGGAACAGGAGTGAAGCCACACACAAGGACCAGAAGCAGAGGGAGGACTGGGAGGAGGGAAACCGAGGCGCTATGTGCTGTCACCTCTGGAGGGCAGCTTCATCCCTCCTAAACCCTTCCTCATCAATTCCACGGGCAGCATTCCCACATTCCCTTGGGTTCAGTGCCTTGAATCCTTTCTGCTTTCCATGGCAGCACCTTGACAACACACCCCAAGGCTTCTCGCTTTCCCTGCTGATGCTCTTTTTAAGCACAATGACCTGATGTGTCCTCTCCAACAGACCTGCTGGGAGCCCTCCTGAAAGCTGGGACAGGAACAGCCCAGGGAAACACATCCCACTGGCACCCACCAAACTCACCTCTGTTACCTTCCACGGGGTCTTTATCTTTTCCCAAAGCCTTTTTCACCTGGTTCATCTCTTCTGGTGTCTGCCGGGGCTTCTGACCATCTGTAATGCCTGTCTGAGGAGCCTTCTGCCTGGCTTTACTGCGTGTCTGTCGGGGCTCATCACCCACCTTGGCACGTCTACGTGGGAGCTTTGGGACATCTTTGGCAGGGACCTCTTCATTCCTCTCGATCTGGGAGGGGACGTCAGGCTTGGACACCATATTCTCTGCTCAGGGGGCAAAGGACAGTGTGTCTTATTAGGAACTGGCTGCACTTTTATCCTGTCAAATTCCAGAAGCAATGCTTCTCTCCCTACCCCTGGAGCTGGCAGGAAGTGCAGGTGACTGAGCAGAGTTACTGAGAAGATCTTCAGTAAGAGAACATGAAAATCTCCAAGGAGAGGGGAAGCCTCTCTCTAGGCAACATCTTTTTTCTCTCTTCCTGGGAGCACTTGACAAACCAACCCCCAAAGACACACCTGGGGCTCGTATCGCTTCTGGTAGTGCTCTCCAAAGGATGGAGCCTGCCCTTTGTCCCTCATCAGCACTCACCTGGCCTCTCCTGGGGCTTCTTTCACTCCCAGCTCATCAGTCCTGCAGGAATGAGCTCTCCATCAATCACAGCTCTACCCACGTCTCCTCTTCTGGCTCTGCCAGAGCCTGCCCATCCCTTTCCAGCCTTCACACTGAACAATTGATTTTCCAGCTCTCCCATGCCATGCCACCCAGCTCTCCTCACTTCTGCTCCCCAACAGCACTAGCAGGGCTGCTCCAGCCTCTTCCTCTGTCGTGGTTTAAGCCCAGCTGGTAACTCAGAACCACACAACTGCTCGCTCACTCCCCCCCCTCCCCCTCCCCAACATTCTTCCTCTCCCTGTTCCTGAAGGGATGGGGAGGAGAATCGAAAGAATGTAACTCCCATGGGTTGAGATAAGAGCAGTCCAGTAACTAAGGTATAACACAAACCACTGCTGCTGCCACCAATAATAATAATGATAAGGGAAATAACAAGGGAAGAGAATACAACCGCTCACCACCCACCGACCAATACCCAGCCTGACTGAGCAGTGTTCTGTCCCTTCCGGGTAACTGCCCCCAGTTCTACATCCTGGGCATGCTGTGCTGTGGTATGGAATACCTCTTTGGCTAGTTTGGGTCAGGTGCCCTGTCTCTGCTTCCTCCCGGCTTCCCCTCCTCCCTGGCAGAGCATGAGGCTCACAAAGTCCTTGGTCAGAGTAAACATTACTGAGCAACAGCTAAAAACATCAGTGTTATCAGCGCTGTTCCCAGGCTGAAAGTCAAAAACGCAGCACTGCACCAGCTACTAAGGAGAAAAATGACTGCTACTGCTGAACCCAGGACACTGCAGGTTCCCAGACTCCTCCCTTCCAATTGTGTCTCCTCCCTCACCGAGGCAAGGAGGAGCATTTTTGGAAGCCTAAGGTTCATGCGTGCAATCATGTGAAGGAGGATTTCTGAACTGCACGAAAACAGGACTGGAAGGGATCACAAGACCCAGGTCCCTCCACTCCAAGCTCCATCCCAGCCTCTCCCAACAGGCTTTGTCTGTTTTTCTCATGGGATTCATCTGACTGAGCATAAATATTCCTCATAAAGCTGAGACAGGAAGCTCCATGTCTTCCTGGCACCACCTCACTCACTTTTGTTAGCTTCCATGGGAACTTCATCTTCTTCCAAAGCCTCTTCCACCTGGTCATCCTCCTCTGGTGCCTGTGGGGGCTCCTGATCCTCTCTGATACATGTCTGTGGGGACTCCTGGCTGTCTTTGGTGCAGAGCTCTTCACCCCTCTCGATCCGGCAGAGGATGTCAGGCTTGGACACGGCATAGTCTGCTCAAGGGGCAGAGGATAGTGTGTTTTGTTGGGAACTGCCTGCACCTCTATTCCATCAAGCTCCCAACCATTTCCAGGCAATCCTTCTCTCCCTAACACCAGATGATGCAGAAAGGAAGTGCTGTGTTCTTGCCCTGTGGCAGGACCCACCTTTGAGCACAGCTGGAGCTCAGCTACAGAGAAGCTCTTAAGTACAGAACATGAACTAAAATCTCAAGTAGTGGGAAAGGCTTTGTCTTGAACATTTCCTCCCATTCCAACTCTTAACAGTGACTTCAAGAGCAATTCTTGAGCTACCCATCTGGTGTCAGGACAGAAAATCTCTCAGCCCAAGTCATCCAAGAACATGCTGGATGTCCTTACAAAGACCGAGCACCGTTAGGCTGGTTCTTCACGAAGGCAGATGGAAACCTCCCTGCCACTTTACAGCGGGGCTGAACACACTGAACACACGAACTGGTTCAAGATGCAATTATGAGATTTCACCCAAATAATTCCTGCACTGTGCTGGAAGCTCACAATGCTTCCTTGACCCTGGAAACCCATTTGCATTGGGTTTCCATTGGAAACATCATCTCACATAGATTATTTTTTTTCAGTAGATATTGTTTGTATTATTATTGCTACTATTATTTCTGACAGACAATTCCTGATAGAATGGTTTGGGTTTGAAAGGATGTTAAGATCATTCAGTTCCAAACCCCATGCCATCTGCAAGAATGTCTCACACGAGGCCATGTCGCCCAAGACTCTGGACCCCGTCCATTCTTGAAAAGCAGGAGGGAGGGGAAACAGGTGGGTTTGACAGCTCAGGACAAGCTCTGCTCCCTACAGGCTGTGGCAAGCAACATCCAGCCCATCCCGTGTACCTTACCCAAGGAGATCAGTGTCTCGTAGTTGCCCCTCATCACAGCCCTGTACAGATCCTTCTGCCAACAGTCCAGTCGCTCCCACTCCTGCTCGTTGAAGTACACTGAAATGTCATCGAACGTCAGTGGCACCTGGAATCACAAGGATCACACACTCAGTGACTTCCAATGTCGTTAAATAACTGGAAACCCACAACCGCACTGGAAACCCCTGTGTGGCTGGCTTGGCTTTGGCTGCTGGAGCTCAGCGTGCCCAACCACATCAGGGCTGCTGCTCCCCGAGTCCAGGACTCCCAGGCGCTCAGCCTGGATCACTCCAGTGTTTCCTAACCCCCCTGCGCAAGCTCAGCAGGTACTCCCAGGGGCCAGGCTGGACGCTGTTACCTTTGGGATCTCACCCCGGGAACCGGGGGGCAGCCGCAGGATCCAGAAGTTCCTGTTCTTAAGGAGGTTCTCCACATTGTCGAGCCGCTGCTGGAGCTGCCCATAGTCCTGCAGGAGGCTGCCCAGGGCTGCCAGGTTGCTGCGCATCTCCCCGACCAGGTTCTCGCAGGCCAGCAGCCTCCGTTCTGCCCTCTCCGTCCGGCTCCACAGCTCCTGCAGCTGCTGGGCCCCCGCCTGCCCTGCCGCAGCCCGTGGCCCCATGGCCTGCACTGCCTTCTGCTGCTGGGCACCCAGGTCCCAAGGGAGAAATGGGAACTGAAAGGAGAGGCCCTGCCCTGGCCAAAGGGCAGTGAGGGCCTGGAAACCCACCGGTGGTGACCCCCCTCAAGGGACTCCCTCATCCCCACCTCCCCCGGGGGACCTGTCATCCCCTGACTGCGCCCCCACACACTCCCAGGCCCAGTACCCCTGAGGGACAACCCCAACAGGACCTCCCCAGCCCCAAATCCCGCAGTACTGGCACCCCTGGGGGATCCCCAGCCCCACCTCCCCATGAACTGCCTCCCCTGGGACCCCTCCCTCATCCCAGGACCAGCATCCCTGAGGGACCACCCTTCCAGCCCCCCTCCCCTGGGACCGGCCCCTGGCCCCACGCTGTGTGGCCGCGGGTCCGGCCTGGCGCTGGGCCCGGGCAGACCCGTCCCGCGGTACCCCGCGTTCCCGGCGCCCGACCCCGGCCCGGCCCGGCCCGGCCCGGCCCGGCCCGGCCCGGCCCGGCGCGGCGCGGCCCTCACCTGAGCGGAGCCCCGGCGGGACATGGCGCTCCGGACCGGACCCGCGCGCCCTGCGGCAGCGGCTGGCCGCCAGGAAGCACCGCCTGAAGGGGCGGGGCCCCGCGGCGTGAGAGCGCCCCCTTGCGGCCGGGAGGAGAAGGAGGCGGAGGGATGGAGGGGGCGGGCTGTGACTCCGGGGGGCGGTGGGACGAAGGGGGCGACCCCAGTGCCACCGAGGCACGGACCGCACTCACTGTCCCTGTGCCCCGGTGCCACCGGTCCCCTGCGCTCCACGGGCTCCCCGGCACTCCCCGTGCCACCGGGACCCGGTGCAACAGACCTCACGCACCCTATAGGATGTTCAGGACCCCCAGCACCGTCGACCCCACAGGCTGTGCCAATCCCCCGGTGCCCCTGAACCCCGAAACTCTCGGTGCCACCGAACCCCGCACCTCATTGACTGTCCCGGTGCCATGGACCGCCGGTGCCACCGACGCCCCGCACTCCACAGGCTCCCCCGGCACGCCCGGTATCACCGGCCCCAGGACCCTATAGACTCTCCCGGTCCCCCGGTGCCACCCATCCCACACGCCACGGTCTGCCCCGCACCCGCCGGTGCCACCGAGCCCCGGACCCCATTAGCTGTCCCAGTGTCACCGAGCCCAGCCCCACACCTCCCTCCGGACGTCCCGTGCCAAGCCGGTCCCTCGGTGCCACCGCACCCCCTGCTCCGGGGACAGGATGAGCCCCGGCACCGGCACCGGCGCTGCCCCACCTGGGGGGGGGGTTGGAGGGGGAGGGAGGGAGCGGAGGCCCCTGCCCGGGGCTTCTGCACCGCGGTCCCGCTCCGAGCCGGGCCGGGGGAGGAGCCGGGAGGGGAAAGCCGGGAGCGGGGAGTGGGAAGCGGGGCTGCTCCGCCGCTGGTTGCCGTCCGGGAGCGGGCACCGGAGCAGCCCCCCGAGCCATGGCCGCGCCTCGGCAGGTAGGACCGGGAGAGCACCGTGCGGGGAGCATCGGGATGGGGAGAATAGGGATGGGGAGAGCACCAGGGAGAGGACAGCACCGGGAAGGGGAGGGCACTGACATGGGGAGAACAGCAGGATGGGGGAACACTGGGATTGGCAGAGGATCCTACATAGGGAGCACTAGGGAGGGGAGCACTGGGAGACGGGGAGATCACTGGAAAATTGGGAGATCAGGACTGGGAGATCACTGGGATGGGAAGAGCACTGGTATAAGGGTAACACCGGTATAAGGGGAGCACCAGGATGGGGAGCAAGAGGATGGGGAGAGCTCCAGCTGGGGAGCAGTGGGATGGTGGGGAGCAGCAGGATGGTGGGGAGCAACAAGATGGTGTGGAGCAGCAAGATGGGGAGCAGTGGGAGGGGGAGCAACAGGATGAGGAGCAGGGGGATGGGAAGCAAGGGGACAGTGAAGAGCAGAGGGATGAGGAGGAGCTGGGTGGGGAGCAGCAGGATGTGGGAGCAGTAGGGATGGGGAGCAACAGGATGAGGAGCAGGGGGATGGGGAGCAACAGGATGAGGAGCAGGGGGATGGGGAGCAGGAGGATAGTGAAGAGCAGAGGGATGGGGAGCAGTGGAATGGGGAGGAGCTGGATGGGGAGCAGCGCAATGAGGGGAGCAACAGGATGGGGAACAGTGGGATGGGGAGGAGCTGAATGGGCAGCAGCAGGATGTGGGAGTAGTGGGATGGGGGTAGTAACAGGATGAGGAGCAGCAGGATGGTGGAGAGCACAGGAATGGGGAGCAGCGGGATGGGTAGCAGCACTATGCAGGGAGCAACAGGGTGGGGAGCAGTGGGATGGGGAGCAGTGGGATGGGGAGGAGCACTGGGATGAGGAGCAGCGGGATGTGGGAACACCACTGGAACAGTTTTTGGAGAGGATCCAGCTGGCAGCACAGGGCTGGGGTGCTGCCTGTCCTGCCCTGTCCTGCCCTGCCGTGTCCTGTCCCATCCCATCCTGGAGGTCACTGTCCCACCAAGGTGGTTGCAGGCACAGCAGAAGTAGGGCCAAGGGTCATGGGGTACTGCTGGTCTGGCTGCTGTTGTGGGCAAATGGGGCTAATCTGTGGGCTTGGTGATGCCGGGTGGGATTCAGGGGCTGGTCAGTGCCAAGGCTGCTCCCCACACATCCATGGAGCTCCAGGGGATCCTTGTCTTGGCAAATCCTCACACATCTGGTTCCAGTGGGACAGGTACAGTGACACAGAGCTGGCAACAACCATTGCATGTGTTGGGCCCCTGCCCAGCCGGTGCAGGGAGGGAAAGGTTGGACAAAGTGATCCCTGCTGCAAATACCAGGGTGTCAGGGCAGGTTATCCCATGGGCTCCCTGACAAGTGGAAAGCGCGCAGGGACCTGTCAGCCAGCATGATGGGAAGTGTGCTGGGAACGTGCCAGGAGCGTGCTGGGAAGCCCTTGCCTCCGTGCCCAAGTGGGATGGGTGCAAGAGCCCTTTCCCAGGCATATGCCAGCCCCGGAGCGCAGTGTGGCTGCTCGCACTCACCATCCCTGCACACCCAGACACATTTGGGGTCCTGCTGCTGCTCGGTGTGGCTCTGTGGTTTATTCCCTGCTCTGCCCCCCTGGCAGGAAGAGGGCTGGGACCCCCCAGTCGCATCCGCGCAGGCACCGGTGACATTCGAGGACGTGGCAGTGCGGCTCTCAGCAGAGGAGTGGGAGCTGCTGGAGGAATGGCAGCGGGAGCTGCACCGGGAGGTGACAGAGGGGACATCCCAGCTGCTGGCATCCCTCGGTAGGGCCCTGCCCAGCGCTGGTCCCAGCCAGAGCAGGGACAGTGTGCGGGTCCCACTCATCTGGCCAAGGAGAGCTCAGTGTGGGGGCTGCCTTGCTTGACCCCCCCCTGCCCTGTCCCCAGGGCCCCCCAGCAGCCCGGCCCTCGCTGCCCTGGTGCGGCTGCTGAAGGAGATCCCCGAGTTTCTCTTCGGTGGCCCCAGGGCTGATGTGGAGCCGGGTGCCACCACCAGCGGGGACACTGAGCGGATGGGCGTCAATGGTGAGCACTGGGGCTGTGCAGGTGGGTGACAGGCTAGTCCTGCCCCAGTGGGTACCAGGGACACAGGGGCTCTGCCCTGGTGCCTGGCAGGGTGTGAGGGTGAAGGTGTGAGGGTGCTGGAGGTGAAGCTACCTCACAGACCCCACCAGCGCTGGCTCCACCACTGGGGTTCCAGGGAGCCAAGTGCTAAGCTGCACCCCTGGCTGTGCCCTGGGCGGAAGGTCCTGGCATTGGATTCCCAGGAGCATCCAGCCCTGAGCAGGGCTTTCTCCTGATGCTGGCACTGGCATTGCTGCAGAGCAGGCGTCTCCCTTGGAGTAGCCCCTCACCAGGCCCGATCACCACAGCTGGGCCGTGTGGTGGAACCAAGGACGCCAGCATGGGGATGAGGGGCTGCAGACGTCTGGTACTGAGGGTCTGGGCATCCTACAAGCCCCAGTGTGGTGTGTCCAGGGCTGTCCTCCCACTGCTGGGGATGCCAGGGGCTGGAATTTGCTTTCACAGTTACAATGGAGATGCCATCTGAGAGCTGCCCGCTCCGCAGCCTGGAGAGGTGCCTGGAGGAGCTGGTGGGGAGAGGGTCTGGCCCCTCTGTTCCCCCAGCAAGCAGCCTCTATGGCCCCACTGAGAGGCATCAGGAAGAGCCCGGTGGCCACCAGCCTCTGTGTGAGAGGCGCTCACTCAGAGGTGTGGCACGACATGGCATTGTGCCCATGCTTTGGCATGGCATGGTGTTGTACCATGCAGCATGGCATGGCACTGAGCGCACACCACAGCACAGCATGGCACGGTACAATGTGCACAGCATGGTATGTGGCATAGCATGGCACGGCACTTTGCGGTATGGCCTGGCATGGCACAGCGTGGCACAGCATGGCGTGACAGGGCTCGGTGCTGGTTTCCAGCATCTGCAGTGGCAGTGGGATGGAGCTGCCTGGACCCCGTGCTCGGGGGTTCAGGTACCACTGGGTGTCCCTCATGGGTGAGCGGCAGGGATGTGCTCTGCGCCCGGGAGTGATGGCATGCCTTGGGCTGCAGGGAGGGCTCAGCCATGGTCAGCCAGTCCCATAGGTCCTGCCCTGAGCGTGTCCCGCAGGCCCCTCATGAGCCCTGGCACCGGCAGCTGCTGCCCGCTGCTGTCCGCAGGCTGGGGATGGTGCCGGGTGCCCCGTCACCGCGTCCAGCATCTCCTCTACCAGCACCACTTCTGGGGAGGCAGCTCCCTGCGACATGGGCTGGAACAGGGGGCTCTGCCGCAGCCCCGTGCTGATGGCTGGTGAGGGCTTGGGGGGGGCGGCCCTGTGGGTCAAGGGGGGACCCTCTCAAAGGGGTCTGGAGGGAATCTTGGGGCATCTCAGGTGTCCTGGGAGGTCTCAGTTAGGTCCTAGAGGGTCTCAAGGAGTCCCAGTGGGTCCTGGGCAGCCCTGGAGGAGGCAGTGCTGGGGCTGGGGTCCCACAGTGGGACGTGGGGCAGGATTCAGTCCCTGTGGGGCATGTAAGGATGGGGAGGGGAGTGCTGAGTCCCAGTGTCCTGGGTGAGGAATGCTGCCCCTGGGGAGCAGGGGCTTCCCTGTGAGTCTGGGCTCTGGGGGGCTGATCCCTGGTGGGGTCCTCCCAGGAGAGGGACACCCATGTGGGGTCTGAGCTTTGGGAGAGCACACGGGGGGGCAGGTCCCCAAGGAGCACCCCTGCATCCCCTTGGTGTCTGTTCCCTGGGGATCCCCTTGTGCTGGGAGGGGGATGCTGAGGGCCCCTCCACCCTTCTCACCTTGGGGTGATGCCGCAGGGGGCTCACCAGCTGGGAGTGTGGGGCAGAGCCCCCTGTGACAGCTTCAGGAGTGCCTGTGGGGCATCGGCATCCCCGACCCCATCCGAGCCTGGCCAGCGGCTTCCAGTGGCACCAGAGGGGCTGTGGGGACAGGCACCAGGGGCCACAGCCCCACCGCAGCAGGTCATTGGCAGGGGGGGGATGGAACAGCCGTGCTGGGTACATGGTGATGGCGGTTCAGGGCTGTGGTGCCATGCAGGGATGACGCCATGGCCCCATGTCCCCTCTACTGTGTGCCCCGTGGTGCAGAGCAAGGCAATGGCCAGGTCTCAGCATTGCCCTGACCTGGTGGCCCCTTATCCCCTGGGGCTGGGACACACATGGGGCCTTGTGCCAGCGCTGGGAACAGGCAGCCTGACAGGATGGGCAGGTTTTGGGGGCTGTGCCACCTCCCAGAGGTGACAGCACCAGCAGTGTCCCCCCAGAGCCCCACTGAGACCCAAGCATTGCGTGCATCCAGCACCACCATGCGCAGGGACCCCAACCACGCCAGCGGCACACGGCCACCTGCCACCATGGGGACAGTGACCAAGAGACCCTTGGCCAAAGGTAACGGGGGGCTGAGGCCATGCTGGGGGTGGCATGGGTGACACAGCTCCAGCACGTGTCCCAGCGCCTGCACCAGGGTGAGCTCGCCCAAGAAGAGTGACCCCAGAGGGAGCCCCCCAGCCCCACGGCAGCCCCTCGGTGAGGCTGCGGTTGGCAGTGTCCACGCGCCCATGGTGGTGGAGGAGCTGGAGCAGCTGCACCGGGAGCTGGGCTCAGTGCGCCGGGAGCTCTGCGGTGTGCGGAGCCGCCTGGTGCGGCTGGAACGGGGCCGGGCGCGGGAGCTGCCTGCTCTCACCCGCAGCCACCGGCACCTCCGCCGTGCCGCCCGGGGCCTGCAGAGCTGGTGCTGGGCGCTGGAGACCAGCTCCCGGCTCCCTCATGGAGCAGGGGGTGCCATCGCCATCAGCTCCCTGCAGACCGAGCTGCTGCCAGCCCTGGCACAGCCGCAGCTCCACGGCCTGCTCCGCTTCGCCGACACGATGATGCTAATGCGGGCAGCCCATGGGTGGCCCCAGCCCTGCAGCTGGGCCAGTGCCCATCTCGCCATTGTTTCCATTGCCGGTCCCCACCATGCCGGGCCTGCCCTGCTGCCGGCCGGTTTGCCTGGAGGGCGCCTGCCGGCCATGGCCAAGGCCCTGTGGGGCTGTGAGTGAGTTCTGGGGGGTGCCAGATCCTCCCCCGCTGCAGCGGTGCTGAGCCCCTGTGGCACTGTCCTGCAGCCCAGGGGCTGCTCATGGCAGACGCAGCCCTGAGTCAGGATGGGGTATCTGGGCCACACCAGAGGGGTAGCCCCACTCCCAGACACTTGGATTCCAGGCAGGCTCCTCCTGCACCTGGTACTCACTGCTGTGGGGCTTGGCCCTGCCATTCTGCTACCCCCATGGGTGTCTGTGGTCCGTCCGTGTCCCGTCCCCCCCCCGAATTAAACAGTGATTGAACAATGAGCCACCGGCTCCTCCACAGCTCCTGTGTCCAGCGGCCCTGGAGGGTGCTGGGGAGGACTGGGAAGTGTTGCACGTCTCATCCCCTGGGGTGCAGGGGACAGGCAGGGGCACGCTGCTGCCTGCGACCATGGGAGTCCTGCAGCTCGGCACCCCTGATTCCAGTGTCTCTGCCCATGCTGTGCTCCCCCGGGCACATGGCGCTCATTGGAGCTGAGGGGCCGCAACGTGTCCCACCTCCTGTGCCAGGCAGCTTCTTGACCTGGGTGCCCAGGCAGGAGAGGGGCTGCAAGAGCTGCAGAGCTGCTTCTGCCCCTGTGCCAACGCCGAGCCCACCGAAGGGCTGCGTCACCGCCTGGCACATCAGCGCCAAGCCCTCGCTGCTCAGTGACGTGGTGACCTTTGTGTGTGTCCCCTGGGGCTGACGGTGGCGTGTGTGCGTGTGTCCCTGTCACTGTCACCACTGTGCTACACCCCACGGCTCCAGCAACAGCTCCTGGGCATGGACCAGTCAGAGCCAACCGTCCTGTGGTTGCCATTAATCACAGAATCATGGCACCATTTGGGTGGGAAGGGACCTTGAAGCCCATCCAGTTCCAACCCACTGCCATGGGCAGGGACACCTTCCACCAGACCAGGCTGCTCCAAGCCCTGCCCAACCTGGCCTTGAACATTGCCAGGGATGGGGCAGCCACAGCTTCTCTGGGCAACCTGTGCCAGGGCCTCACCACCCTCACAGGGAAGAACTTCTTCCTCGCATCTCATCTCAATCTCCCCTCTGTCAGTTTAAAGCCATTCCCCCTTGTCCTGTCCCTACTTGTCCTTGTCAAAAGCCCCTCTCCAGCTTTCTTGTTGGCCCTTTTAGGCACTGGAAGCTGCTCTAAGGTGTCCCTGGAGCCTTCTCTTCTCCAGGCTGAACAAGCCCAGCTCTCTCAGCCTGTCTCCAGAGCAGAGGTGCTCCAGCCCTTGGAGCATCTTTGTGGCCTACTCTGGACTTGCTCCAGCAGCTCCATGTGCCTTCTTATGTTTTTGCCCCAGATCTGGATGCAGAACTGCAGGGGAGGTCTCACCAGAGCAGAGGAGGAGTCAGCAGTTGCAGTCCCTGCCCAGGACCCTCAATCCCAGCCCGCTGGAGCCCAGCCTGGTGCCCAGGGTGTCTGCCCTGGCTGGAGGACACAGCTGCTGCCTTCACCATGTTGGTTCAGCCAAGCTAAGGTCATGTTCCAGACGTACACAGACAGGACACAGGCACAGATGCACCCTCATGCTCTGGCTCGCTGGCTTTATTCAGCGTCTTGGCAATGCAGGGCCTGGGGGCTGACCCCAGAAGCACTTTGGGGGTGCACAGGGTGGTCAGTGGGGCTGGTCTTCCCCAGGCACAGGCTCACTTATACCCTGTGGATGGTGGGGGTGCGCCCCCAGACTGCCTCAGGGCATGGCCTGGGGTTGGTTGGGCCCTCGGTTCTCTCCTGGCGTGGGGCTGTGCCAAGGCACCATCTTTGCTATTTGCCAGGCCGTCTGGGCACTCAGTACCTCCTGCAAGACACAGTGGGGGCTGCCAGGGGTACCCGTGACCCCTGTGTCCCCATCCACAGGCTCACCAACGGGTCCTGTCGGGGGCCCTGACGCAGCTCTGGTGTTACCTGTCGCGGCAGCAGGACGGTGCTGAGGTGTCTCAGGCTGTGGCGGTTCCTTGTCCTCCCTCCTGTCCCTCTCCTGTGGGAGCAAGCACAGTGTCACACCAGCTCTGGGGCCAGACTGATAGGGTGGGGGGGGGACATGGCTGGGGGCTGCCTGTGGCACCTCCGGACCTTTCACCATCCTCCTCCACTGGCTCCATACGCACCCGCCTGCGCGGCTGACCCTCATCATCCTCGCTGGCACGCCATGACATTGACCGCGACTCCTATGGGAGAGACAGGCACCATTGGGGTGACAGTGACAAATCACAGCCACGTCCCGCAGCCCCATGGTGTGGCGTGGCACAACCACAGCCCGGCTCACCTCGCTCAGGACGGAGAAGCACCCGGAGCAGGGTCTGTGGGGCCGGCGCCGGCCAACGCCGCTCATCCCCTGTGAGGGAAGGGCTGTTTACCAGCTCTGCTGAAGCCTGATGCTGCTCGGGGTCACTTTGGCCTTTCCATAAACAGCCTGAGCCTGTGCTGGGCAATGGGAGCACAGGCAGGGAGGTGCAGGCAGGGAGCACAAGCGGGAATGGCGGCTAGAGCTGGAATGGGGAAGGACCGCGGTGCCCAGGCCCTCCCCAGTTCCTCCTGGTCCCTCCCATCAGACACCCATCCCCTGACCACGCTTTGGGTGTTTGGAGGTGATGTGCTCCCAGTCCCAGCCCTATTCCAAACCCTTTCCCTGCTCTCCCTTGGTGCAATGAAGGCCCTGTTCCCCCCCCACTACCTCCCCATACCAAACGTTTGCTGGTTGCGCAAGCCCTGGGGCTGCATGAGGAGCCCTGTGGCATCAACCCTCAGCGTGCCAAGCCCATCCTCAGCCCCACCAGCACCTGGAGCTGCACAGGGAGTCTGGCAAAGCTGCTGGCCTGGCATTTGGGCTGCCCCATATGGGGTTTTGGCACAGGGCGCTGGTGCCGGAGCAGCCGGTGTCCTCTGGGGTGCTGTGCACAGCATTCCTCTCCCTGCAGTTTCCCCCATTATTCCCTGGCTTTAACCTCCCCCTTCGTACACAACCAACCTCTCTCCGCTGTGTGACCTTTGTGTCTCCATGGTCAGCTCTGCCCACCACCATGAGGGCTGCGGCGGCAGTGAGACCACAGAGCAGCCCCAGCCTCATGGTGCTGCGGGGGCCCGGCTCCAGCTGTCCCGCTCCTGCCGTGCAGTCTCCAAGCTGGACCTTGGCCCCTGATGTCAGTGCAGCGCCTGGGCCGGCCCCTGGCTGCCCACTGCGGGTGATGGGAGTGAGCTGCCCCTGCAGGACACTGGGGAGGGGAAGGGAAGGAACCCGCTGGGGAGGGGAAGACGTGGGCAGTGCTGTCACTGCGGGGCAAAGATGGGGCAGATCCACTACCATGAAAATTAGGATGCAGAAAACATCTCTCCCCACTCTGACCATGCCCCCGCTCTGCAGGCAGCTCCATGGGTTGCTCCTCTCTCCTCCCCAAAGCACTGATGCCTCTTGGGTACAGCTTGAGCCTCTGACTATGTCGGATGACACCTGGGTGGAACCGAGCTTCATGAAACACCAGTTGGTTTGTTTTTCCATAGGAGCTCAATTACTCATTGCCCAGCTCTGGATTTGAGTGCTAATGCAGGAAGTGGATTTATCAACAGCAATTCCCAACCCATGTTTCTGTCCCTTCAACAGACCCGTTATCCCTGAATCCGTAACCATGGAAGTTGAATGTGGCTGAACATAAGTGTTGGATTGGTTATAACCAGGAAGGAAGCAGAGCTGCCCCCAGCCCCTCTCATGTCCAAGGACTGGCTGGAACACAAGGGGGGGGGGAATCTCCTGACAAATTTCCATGCTTTTCATGCAACACCTGGCTAAAAACATAAAAACCTATAAGACTTCATGCTAAAAAGTCCAAAAGCAGGAGCAACAGGCGCCACGAGGGCTCGAAACTCCACAATGTACACAGGAAATAAAGGGTCAGTGTTAGTTTTTAACTCTGGGAGGCTCCTGCAGCTTGAGATACAGTTACAAGTGGAGATGTTGTCTGAAAGAGGTTCCATTGCACGTGAGAGGAAGCAGGATGGGAAAAAGAGGGAATCACAAGTGAATAAAGACCACAGACCAGGCAGGTGAAGCGTGAACAGCTCAGGTCGACACCCCGGTGCGTGCCTGTTTGTTGCATGTGCAGAGAACCACAGGATTTACGCTGATGCTTCTACCCGTTTCTTCCCATTTCCCCATGGGTGGCTCCCCTGTACCGAAACTCATTCACTCCTTACATTCCTAACTCAGGTGGAGGAGAAGACCCCCCCAGCCCTGGAACACGGGTGCCCGGGAGGGGACATCCAGGCCCCCGCCAGGCCCCATCGAGCCCCAGCCACGTTTTCAGCTCTGGCGGCAGCTCCACGCACCCCAGACCCGCAGTTTCCCTGCACGAACCTCCTCGGGGCGGGGGGGGGTCGCCGCTCCCCCTGTAACAGCACCGCCCCGGTGCACCGCCGGGACCCCCGAGGTTGCCCGGCCCGCACCCAAAGGGTTCTGTGAGGGAGCCGCAGCACGGGCAGCAAGCAGCGGGGCGGGGCAGCGGCGGGAACGTGTTTGGGGCTGACCCGCGCTTGGGGCTCCGGTTGAGAGGCACCGGGTAAGGCGGGCGCTGGCTGCTCCGCAGCGGGCACTGCTGCCCGCCCGGCCCGGTCTCTGCTCGGCCCCGGTGGGGCAGGGTGGAGGAGGGGAGGGGCACGGGACGACTCGAACCCCGGCCTCGAGAGGCGCCCGGGGCTTCCGACAGCCGCGTCCCTCGTTACCACGGCAACCGCGGCACAGGGGCGCGCCCGCACATGTAAACATCCGCTGACGCACTTCCGGCAATGGTTTAGTGGTGGACTTTGCAGTGCCGGTCTTTTCCAACCTGTACCATTCTGTGATGACAAGTTTGGGATCACAGTCAATGGAGCCTGTTAAAGTGAAAGTGTGCCTGTGGCTTGGCAGTGCCAGCACTCATTCACTTCAGTTAAACACGGGAAGCTCAAGAGAGCCGGGCAGAGCAGAGCAGAGCAGCCAAGCTCAGCGCCATGAACACAACGGGGAATTGTTCCTGCACACGGATAGACAGACCAGTGGACAGTAACTTCAGATACTTTAATGAGAAGACAGCAAAGATCCCCGTGGTCAGAAAACCTCCTGCCCCTGCAGCTGGCCCACCCACACTGCCCGTCTCCATTCTCTCTGTCCCACTCATCCTTCCCTGGGCCTTTTCCTCTGAACAATCCCTGTTTCTGCCACAGGCACTGCACAGTTCTTCTCCCACTGATCCCTCCTCTGCATGTGTCTCACGGCATTTCCTTTCCCACACCACTTGTGGGGCAGTTTGGCTGCAGGGTGCTGTCAGCTGTCCATGCGGATAATGAAGGGCTGGGTATCTGCATGCCAGCCATAGCTGTTGAGCTCGAGCTTGTGGCACACGGATCCAAATACATGGTCCACCGTCCACATCAATGTTTTATAGGCAGTGTGCAGTGGTATCTGATCTGAGTGAGGAGGTTCCTGTCCTTTGGTGCTCTGGTTAACATGAGAGCTGCAGATGTGCTGCTCCTTGCTACATGCAGACACCCCAGGGTGCAGCACTTTGCTACTCCCCACCACAGCCGCCTCGGAGGGTGGGGGCACAGGCAGCGGTGCAGGGGATGCCACAGGGGTGCAAATTGCTTCTTGGGAGCTGACTCTGCTCTCAGACAGGGGCAGAGTGGCCTCACGCTCTGCAGGAGAAACAAGTGCTTCACACCTTCCCTCCATGGGGACTGACTCCACCTTGCTATCAGGGACAGCAGGCACAGGACTGCCGGTGCTGGAGGCACACCGAGGAACCCTCAGACTCCTGCTGATGTGGGAATTGCAGCGCCACATAATCCGCTTGGCTTTCCTGATGATCTGCCTGATCTGGGCTCTCTGTGTGGCCAGCCTGTGCAGCACGGACCGAGCTTTGCCACCCAGACGAGCCATGTTACCAACCCTGGCCCTGAAACAAGTCCTCTGCGGGCAGCAGTACGCGTGGTCCTTGAGCACGGTGCTGCTTGACGCTTGCAGCTGGCAGTAGCTGTGGTCTGTGGGAGGACAGGGCCCGGTGCCACAGTGCCAGATCTGCATCATGCTCTCCCTACAGTAGCAGTGGTCCTTCCAAATAGCCTCCTTCACATCCTTGGCACACAGTTCCCTGGGTCTCAGGAGGAATGGAGCTTCTCCTGAGGGGCAGAAGCTTTCATAGGTGCTCCTCTGACACTGCTCCTTTGGGTCACTGTAAAGGTGCTCCTGAGGATTTGACTTATGGTTCTGCTGTTCCATCCAGGAATTAAGTGCGAGTTCTCTGCCCTGTGCTATGTTTGCTGTCACCCCGTGTTTATTTTCTGCTGCTTCTTCCTTCTTGGGCCAGACAACAGTCTGTGCATGGTTTTCGCTTTGCGCTGGTGCCAGTCCTCTACTGGGCACCTCCACCTGCGCCTTGCTGTGACCCATGAGACATCTTAGCTTGTTCAGGAGTGTTCCAGGCTGGAGATGGCACTGCAGGCTCTGCCCTCCTTCTGAGCATGTGCTGGTGGGAGTTTCACTTCTGGCTGGCTGGGGCTCTAGAGAAAGGGGCCATGCTGAGGGGATGGGGAGGTAAGAAACCTCCATCCTCCCCAGTTTGGGGCCACCAGGGCTCTGCTTCTCCAGACTCTGCATGGCCAGTCTGGCCATGGGTCTGGAGAAGCACCAGTGGCACTGACCAGGCACAGCCAGATCCTGCTGCCAGCTTCCTGCTCCACAGCCCAGTAGCAAGGAAAAAGAGGGACCAGGACTCACCTTGGCAGGGTGACTGTGCCCTCTCCTCTGGCGCACCAGCCCCAGGCCACCAGCCCCATGGAGGTGCCTTCAGCAACCTCATGGCCCCAGCACATCCTGCAGAGAAAGCAGACGGATGGATGTCACTTTCCTGGCAGGGAAAGTGCCCCTTCACGCAGCAGCTGTCAGGCAAAGGAGGAAGCCCTGTCCACTGCCAGCACCCAGGAGTGGTCCTACAGGACCTGGGTTGTTCCTGCTCACCTGGAGAGGGGCAGTCAGGGCCTTTCCACCTCGACGGGCTCTGCAGCGAGCAGACCCATGGCTCTTCCCCACGCTCCATCCGGTATAAAATATCAGGTTTGGGGCCTGTGTAACCTGTGGGGTGGAACAGAGTGTGTTGTTCCAACACAGACTGTCAGAATAAAATGTTACCATGAGAAAATAAAGATGTTCCCTGGGACACTGTGCTTCACTGTGACAGGAAGAGCCCAAGCAGAAACACCATGAAAAGGGGGAGAAACAGCAAGAGGGATGTCAGAGCTGCTGCCAGTGAGTGACAGCAGGCACGTTATCCAAAAGGACCTTGCTGTGCAATGAGGTGTTGGCTCCCCTGTACCATGCCTGGTGGGTGCTACCCCTGCCCTGCTGCATCCTGAGCGCCCATGGGAGGGGACAGAGTCACTGGGCAAGAACCACCCAACCCCAGGGCTGGTAGCTCAAAGGGCCCCAAACCCTGCACATTTCACAGACTCCCAGACTGGTTGGAGTTGGAAGGGACCTTAAAGCTTGTCTAGTTCCAAGCCCCTGGAATACCTTCCACTAGACCAGGTTGCTCCAAGCCCTATCCAACCTGGTGCTGAACGCTGCAAGAGATGTGGCAGCCACAGCTTCTCTGGACAACCTGTACCAGGGCCTCACCACCCTCACAAAGAAGAACTTCTTCCTCAGATCTCATCTCAATCTCCCCTCTGTCAGTTTAAAGCCATTCCCCTTGTCCTATCCCTTCCTGCCCTTGTCAAAAGCCCCTCTCCACGTTTCTTGTTGGCCCCTTTAGGCACTGGAAGCTGCTCTTAAGGTGTCCCCAGAACCTTCTCTTCTCCAGGTTGAACAAGCCCAGCGCTCTCAGCCTGTCCCCATAGCAGAGGTGCTCCAGCCCTCGGAGCATCTTCATGGCCCCCTCTGGACTCACCCCAACAGATCTACATCCACATTTTCCAGCAATAACCCCCCCAGCGCTCCAGTGCTCAGAATAGTTATCCTAGATGTAGTTCCACACGCGCCCATCAGTGCCTCAAGTTGCTGGAAGCAGCATGGTCCTGATGCGGTCTAGCATGCAGGACCCCCCAACCCCAGATGTTCCAAGTGGAGTTACCCAGGGATGTCAGGAGCCCGTAGTTGTCCATCATGACGCTGCGGTAGAGCTCCCTCTGCCCTGCCGTGATGGTGTCCCACTCCGTGCGGCTCAGGTAGACAGCGATGTCCTCGAAGGTCAGTGGTTCCTGTCACACACACTCTTGGCACCCTCGTCCCTCACGTGCTGGGGCCCATTCCCACAGGGCGGGGGGAGGGTTTCGGATAGGTTTTCTCTTCCAGGTGCCATTCTCACCCCTAGGAAGCCTCCCACTATTGGGAATGCCAACAGAGCGCACACACCCAGGGCTGCTTGTGTGCCATGCGGGGCTATGCGTCATTGGGGACCAACTTCAAGACACTGCCCAGAGCCCCAGGGATGTGTTCAGGGTGGCCTCATAGCTCATCCCCATGGAGAACCCCCACGGTTGGAAGCGCCATCACAGTGGCTGCCAGCAGGGGGGACAGCAAGAACCACCCTAGAGAGGGGAGTGTGGCACAGGGCATCGAGGGAGGCAGTGTGGGCTCCCCCTGCCCCTAGGCCTGGCTCCTACCTGTGTCCACCCTGCCATAGCGGGGGATGTGAGGGCCCTGCAGGGGGGGCTCCGGTCCCCGCTAGGCCCCAGAGCCCCCCACACCCGCAGGCTGCGAGCCGGAAGTAGGCCGCATGACATCTTCTCCTGCAGTCACGCCCTCACGTGTTTCCGGCCCGGAGCCACGCCCACTCCCGGAAGTAGCCTGCGAGCACGTGATCCGCCGCTGTGGGGAGGGGCATGATCGCGAGAGGATGTCAGCGCCGCCGCCGCCATTTTGAGAACTGCTCGTCGACCCCCGTCGCGGTCACATGATAGGAAGGGGCGCCGCCATTGGTCCGACGGTGGGGGGGGGGGGGTGTGGTGGTGGTGCGGGGCGACCTCCGCCATTGAGTCGGTTGTCAGCAGCAGCAGTGATTGGTGTGGGCTGGGGGGTGCGGAGGAGCTCTCGTGAGGGTGGTGAGGCCCTGGCACAGGTTGCCCAGAGAAGCTGTGGCTGCCCCATCCCTGGCAGTGTTCAAGGCCAGGTTGGACGGGGCTTGGAGCAACCTGGTCTGTGGAAGGTTGCTCCATGGCAGGGGGTTGGAGCGGGGTGGGCTTTAAGGTCCCTTCCAACCCAAGCCACTCTGTGAATGATTTTACCATACCTGCCTGTTTCCATGGTGATGGGGCGGTTTCTGCTGTTGTGGGGCAGCACCAGCCCCTCAGTGATGGCTGGTTCAGGGCTGTGGGCTCAGCTCAGGGGATGTGCAGTGCAGAGATTTCCCTCCCCACGCACATCCTCTCCAACACATAGTAGCGCTGGTTTAACCCCAGCCATATGTCCAGAGAAGGAAACCCACACCCTGCAGAAGGAACTGAACTCAAAGCCCAGGACAAAGAGCACAGGTTCTTTGGTGAAGTGTTTTAAACCCTGCTTCTGCAATTCCACAGGAAAAAAAGAAGAGATGGTTACACCTGCTTTTTGTGATTCTCATGGATCAGGAATACCATGTTGGACAAGATTTCTCTCCAAATAAGAACTGAAAGTCAACAGAGATGGACATTCCAGCTGCATTTCCACAGCAGCAGTTTAACAACCCTTTGTTTTCATGTTTGCTTGTACTGCTATCACAAGCCAGGTCCTTACGGAACGTTATTGTCTCATGGTTGTCTGTGCCCTACAAATATGTGGATTGAAGAAAGGAAAAGGCAGTTCCCTGCTTAATTTTAACTCCAGTGAAGAGTAGGGTAGGGCAGGTTAGGGTAGAGTAGGGTAGGGTAGTGTAGGGTAGAGTAGGGTAGGGTAGATTAGGGTAGGGTAGAGTAGTGTAGGGTAGGGTAGATTAGGGTAGGGTAGAGTAGGGTAGGGCAGGTTAGGGTAGGTTAGGGTAGGGTAGGGTAGTGTAGGGTAGAGTAGGGTAGGGTAGATTAGGGTAGGGTAGAGTAGAGTAGGGTAGGGTAGTGTAGGGTAGGGTAGATTAGGGTAGGGTAGAGTAGGGTAGGGCAGGTTAGGGTAGAGTAGGGTAGGGTAGGGTAGAGTAGGGTAGGGTAGATTAGGGTAGGGTAGAGTAGGGTAGGGCAGGTTAGGGTAGAGTAGGTTAGGGTAGGGTAGGTTAGAGCAGGGTAGGGTAGTATAGGGTAGAGTAGGATAGGGTAGATTAGGGTAGGGTAGAGTAGGGTAGGCAGGGTGGGTAGAGCAGGGTAGAGTAGGGTAGGCAGGGTAGGGTAGAGTAGGGTAGGGCTGGGTAGGTTAAGGCAGGGTAGGGTAGGGTAGAGTAGGGTAGGGCTGGGTAGGTTAAGGCAGGGTAGGGCAGGGTAGGGTAGGGTACAGCAAGATAGGTTAAGGCAGGGTAGGGTAGGGTAGGGTCGAGTAGGGTTGGGTAGGGTGGGGTAGGGTAGTGTAGAGTACAGTAGGGTAAGGTAGGGTAGAGTAGGGTTGGGTAGGGCAGGGTAGGGTAGTGTAGAGTACAGTAGGGTAAGGTAGGGTAGAGTAGGGCAGGGTAGGGTAGGGTAGAATAGGGTAGGGCAGGTTAGTGTAGGGTAGGGCAGGGTAGAGTAGGGTAGGGTAAGGAAGTGTAGGGTAGAGTAGGGAAGGGTAGGGTAGAGTAGTGTAGGGTAAGGAAGTATAGGGTGGGGTAGGGCAGGGTAGGGTAGGGTACGGCAAGGTAGGTTAAGGCAGGGTAGGGTAGGGTGGGGTAGAGTAGGGTTGGGTAGGGCAGGGTGGGGTAGAGTAGGGTTGGGTAGGGCAGGGTAGGGTAGGGTAGTGTAGAGTACAGTAGGGTAGGGCAGGGTAGGGTAGGGTAGTGTAGAGTACAGTAGGGTAAGGTAGGGTAGGTCAAGGTAGAGTAGGATAGGGTAGGGTAGAGTATGGTAGAGCAGCGTAGGTTAACTCAGGGTAGGGTAGGGTAGAGTAGGGTTGGGTAGGCTAGACTGGGGTAGGGTAGAGTAGGGTTGGGTAGGTAGACTATGGTAGGCCAGGGTATGGTAGGTCAGGGTAGAGTAGTGTAGGGTAGGATAGGGTAGAGTAGGGTAGAGTATTGTAGGGCAGGGTATGGTAGGGCAGGGTAGGGTAGGGCAGGGTATAGTAGGGTAGGGTACAGTAGGGTAGGGTACAGTAGGGTAGGGTAGGGTACAGTAGGGTAGGGCAGGGTAGTGTAGGGTAGAGCAGAGTAGGATAGAGTAGGGTAGGGCAGGATAGGATAGGGTAGGTTAGAGTAGGGTAGGGTAGGCTAGGATACAGTAGGGTAGGGCAGGGTAGGGTAGGGTAGAGTAGGGTACAGTAGGGTAGTGCAGGGTAGTGTAGGGTAGGTTAGAGTAGGGTAGGGTAGGACAGGGTGGGGTAGGGTAGAGTAGGGCAGGGTAGGCTAGGATAGATCCGGGTAGGGTAGAGTAGGATAGGGTGGGGTAGGGTAGAGTAGGGCAGGGTAGGCTAGGATAGATCCGGGTAGGGTAGAGTAGGATAGGGTAGGGTAGGGCAGGGTAGTGTAGGGTAGACCAGGGTAGGATAGAGTAGGGTAGGTTAGAGTAGGGTAGGGTAGGACAGGGTGGGGTAGGGTAGATCTGGGTAGGGTAGAATAGGATAGGGTAGGGTAGAGCAGGGTAGGATAGAGTGGAGTAGGGTAGAGTAGGACAGGGTAGGGTAGGGCAGGGTTGGGTAGAGTAGGGTAGGGCAGAGTAGGTTAGAGTAGGGTAGTGTAGGGTAAGTAAGTGTAGGGTAGGGCAGGGTAGGTAGAGCAGGGTAGGGTAGGGTACGGCAAGGTAGGTTAAGGCAGGGTAGGGCAGGGTAGGTAGGGTAGAGTAGTGTAGGGTAAGGAAATGTAGGGTAGGGCAGGGTAGGGTAGGGTAAGGCAAGGTAGGTTAAGGCAGGGTACGGTTCGGTAGGGCAGGGTAGGGTGGGGTAGAGTAGGGTAGGGTAGTGTAGAGTGCAGTAGAGTAGGGTAGGGTGGGGTAGAGTAGGGTAGGGTAGTGTAGAGTGCAGTAGAGTAGGGTAGGGTAGGTCAGGGTAGAGTAGGATAGGGTAGGGTAGGGTAGAGTAGGCTAGGGTGGAGTATGGTAGGGTAGAGTATGGTAGGGCAGCGTAGGTTAAGACCGGGTAGGGTAGGGGAGAGTAGGGTTGGGTAGGGTAGACTGGAGTAGGGTAGGGTAGGGAAGTGTAGGGTAGAGTAGGGCAGAGTAGGGTAGCCTAGAGTAGTGTAGGGCAGGGTAGTGTAAGGTAGAGCAAGGTAGGGTAAGTAGGATAGGGTAGGGTAGGGTAGGGCAGGGTAGTGTAGGGTACAGCAGGGTAGGGTAGAGTATGGTAGGGTAGGTAGAGTAGAGTAGTGTACAGTAGATTGGGGTAGGGTAGAGTACAGTAGGGCAGGGTATGGTAGGGTAGGTCAGGGTAGAGTAGGGTAGGGTTGGGTAGGCTAGGGTACAGTAGGGTAGGGTATGGTAGGGCAGGGTAGGGTAGGTCTGGATAGAGTAGGGTAGGCTGGGGTACAGTAGGGTAGGGCAGGGTAGTGTAGGATAGAGCACAGTAGGATAGAGTAGGGCAGGGTAGAGTAGGGCAGGGTAGAGTAGGATAGATCCAGGTAGGGTAGAGTAGGATAGGGTAGGGTAGAGCAGGGTAGGATAGACTAGGGTAGGGTAGATTAGGGTAGGGTAGGGTAGGATAGAGTAGGGTAGGATAGAGTAGGGTCGGGTAGCGTAGGACAGCGTAGGGGAGGGCAGGGGAGGAGAGGGTAGAGTAGTTCCAGTCTAAATGGAGCTGCCCTTTGTGCAGAAGCCAAGGTTGAGGTCTTTCTCTTTGCCTGCCCTGAGCTTCGGCACTTGTGGTGCCTGGAGCTATGTACCTCCATGGGGTACCCAGTCTGCGGGACCTCTGTCAGAGGCATCAGCCCCTGGGCTGGTTTCCTGCTGAGCCACTGGGAACTTTCATCAGGGTGACACAAAATTCCCCTGCCCCTGAGACCGGCGGCAGCTTCCTCATGGACACCAGCAGCAGGGGAAGGGTGACTGGTCCTGACACCATGCCCAGGGCAGGTCCTGCTCTGGCCTGAACCTGGTGGCCTGGCAGAGGAGGGCTTTTCCCATCTTGGTTCCTTCCAAACCATCCCTCTTGTCTCATCACACAGGATAAGCATTGGGTCGCTTCTCAAGGAGTGCTGGCAGCTGCGATTAATCATGGTGCCTGGGCTGCACTTGGCACCACAGTGGGATCGTACCAGGTCAGGTGTGCTGGGTTTGGGGTGGTTTAGTTTACAGTTTGTCTTGGAAATATGTTGTAAGTACATGAGGACCCCCTGGGCTGGAGGGCAGCACATGGCCCTGGAGCAGAGTGCTCCGTGTGCCCAGCAGGCATGGAAACACTAGAGTGGGTCCAGCAAATCCAATCAGGAAATCTAAGTGTCTGACAGATGGGGTGTCACATTAAGAGTGTAGAAATTTGCCAGCAAGTTGCCCCTGTTGTGTTCCAGCCCATCCTCAGAGGTGACAGGGGCTGGGGGCAGCTCAGCTTCATTCTTGGTTATAACCAATCCAACACTCTACATCCAGTCATGTTTAACAGGAACTTCCATGGTTACGGATTCAGGGATAACGGGTCTGTTGAAGGGACAAAAACACGGGTTGGGAATTGCTGTTGATAAATCCACTTCCTGCATTAGCACTCAAATCCAGAGCTGGGCAATGAGTAATTGAGCTCCTATGGAAAAACAAACCAGCTGGTGTTTCATGAAGCTCGGTTCCACCCAGGTGTCATCCGACATAGTCAGAGGCTCAAGCTGTACCCAAGAGGCATCAGTGCTTTGGGGAGGAGAGAGGAGCAACCCATGGAGCTGCCTGCAGAGTGGGATCATGTTCTCATCCTCTGCCATGGGAGAGCTCAAATGCCTGATTTATACTTTGAGAGACATGGAGGTGAGACTCAATTTACCTTTGCTGCCCTCATAGGTGGTGTGGGTGGCAGCCATTTTCTCCCTTTGGTGTATTTATTATCTGTAGATGAGGGATAAGAGAGTAGATAAGGCTGCTCAAGGGCTGTGGGTCTTGCACAAGGCTGGAAGAGAGCCATGAAATATCCTTAGCACCTTCCACCTGGCTAAGGCAGCATGAAGGGCCGCCCAGCCTTCACCCGATCACCCCTGTCAGGTTGTTGCTGTTAATCTCTTCATCACATATCTCATGGCCTCAGGCCTCATTCCTACATGGGGAAAAGCTGGGAGAGTTGGGGCTATTCAAGATTGAGAAGACGAGGCTGCAGGAGATCCTCTCCTCACCTGATGGAGACTAAATGCTGCCCACTGCCAGGCCGAGAGGGGATGTGCACACCAGTAACATGAGAAATTAATCTGCACAGGATCCCAGACTGGTTGGGTTGGAAGGGACCTTAAAGCCCATCCAGTTCCAACCCCCAGCCAGGGGCAGGGACACCTTCCACTAGACCAGGTTGCTCCAAGCCCCATCCAACCTGGCCTTGAACACTGCCAGGGATGGGGCAGCCACAGGTCAGAAATACTGGCCATGTCAATGACCATGATGTCTCTGCCACCAGCCCATTATCACTGGCTTGATTGCAAGCTTGGACTTGAACAGGTGTTCCCTGATGAGGTTGGTCTCAGTGGTGCCTTTCCCTGCCCCACTCTTCCCAACCAGGAGGAGGCTCATCCCCAGCCCCCTCCATGCTGGACATCCATGGCTGCAACGGACACAAGCAGACGTACATGACTCCTGTTGGTGCCACAGTGCTGCCTGCACCATGTCCCTGGAGTGTCCCCCAGGAGACCCTCCCCAGCTCCGGTGCCTTCCTGCACAAGCAGACAGGGAGCTGGTGGTTGCCACATACCCTGTGCCATGGGGCTGGCACTGTTCAACAGCTGTGTCACTGACATGGACCCTGGGACTGAGCACCCTCAGCAAGTTTGCTGACGGCACTGAGCTGTGTGGTGCAGTCAACAAACTGGAGGGAAGGGATGGGATCCAGAGGAACCTGGACAGGCTGCAGAGGTGGGACAGTGCCAACCTCATGAGGTTCAACAAGGCCATGTGCAAGGTCCTGAACATGGGTCGGGGCAATCCCAAGCTCAAATACAGGCTGGGGGAGACTGGATTGAGGAGAGCAGCCCTGAGGAGAAGGACCTGGGGGTGTTGCTCCATGAGAAGCTCCCCATGACTCAACAGTGTGCGCTTGCAGCCCAGAAACCAACCATGTCCTGGGCTGCATCACCAGCAGTGTGACCAGCAGGCTGAGGGAGGGGATTCTCCCCTTCTACTCTGCTCCACTCTGGTGAGACCCCCCCCCCCCACAGTCCTGCATCTAGCTCTGGGGCTCCAGCACACGAGGGATGTGGAGCTGTTGGAGCGAGTCCAGAGGAGGCCACAAAGATGCTCTGAGGACTGAAGCACCTCTGTTATGGGGACAGGCTGAGAGAGCTGGGCTTGTTCAGCCTGGAGAAGAGAAGGTTCTGGGGACACCTTAGAGCAGCTTCCAGTGCCTAAAA
Organism: Pezoporus wallicus; assembly: GCF_028554395.1. Classification (NCBI taxonomy): domain Eukaryota; kingdom Metazoa; phylum Chordata; class Aves; order Psittaciformes; family Psittacidae; genus Pezoporus; species Pezoporus wallicus. The sequence goes on along the minus strand of NW_026637044.1, from coordinate 192,801 downwards.
GGGCCAACAAGAAAGCTGGAGAGGGGCTTTTGACAAGGGCAGGAAGGGACAGGACAAGGGGGAATGGCTTTAAACTGACAGAAGGGAGATTGAGATGAGATCTGAGGAAGAAGTTCTTCCCTGTGAGGGTGGTGAGGCCATGGCACAGGTTGCCCAGAGAAGCTGTGGCTGCCCCATCCCTGGCAGTGTTCAAGGCCAGGTTGGACAGGGCTTGGAGCAACCTGGTCTAGTGGAAGGTGTCCCTGCCTGTGGCAGGGGGTTGGAACTGGATGAGCTTTAAGGTCCCTTCCAACCCAAACCAGTCTGGGATTCTATGTTCTGGAGCCCTGGATCACTCCCGTTACCTGTGCATGCTGCTGTTGGTGCCTGTGTCATGCTGCAGCTACAGCCACAACCGTGGCCCAGCACAGGCTGCAGCAGCTCCCAGGCTGAATCCACCACAGCCGCGCTGTCATCTGAGCCTTATCCCAGTGGGGCTGCTCTGGGATGCTGCCCTGAGGGATGCTCAGCACCATGCCCTGGAGCCTGCATGGGTGAGCTGCTGCTCCCAGGCCCCCACCTTTGCTTTGGGAGCCATTTGGGTCCACACAAAGCAGGATGGCTGGAACCAGCAGCCCATGATAGTGCTCCCATGGGTCTGCCTGGCCCAACTTCCCCATGGGAAGGGGGTCTGGAACATCCCTGGTATGAGCAGTGCTGCTGTGGGAGCTCTGCAGCCCCTTGGGGCTGTGGTACTCCAGTGCAGCTCTGCCAGGCTGGTATCTCCTCAGGGGACCCAGTTCCCCTCCAGCAGCACTGGTGCGCCGGGATAACCAGCTCTCACATGTCCTGGGCTTTCCCTGCCTCCAGGGACTTCCAGCCACCTGTGACAGGAGCCTGTCAGGATGGGGTTGCCTCGGCCAGCTGCACCAAAAGCACCGAACAGCACCAGAATGGGGAAGAGGCTGAGCTTCACCCTGTTACTGGAATTGAAGCGGGGGAAAGGAAACCTTACCCACGCCACCCACTGCCAGGGGAGGTGTTTGTCCTGTGACACTGGTGTTTTCCCTGAAACCTCCCTGGGTCTCAGGTGTTTGTGACTTCTGCTGCTGGGGACGTTCCCCATTCCCATCCACAGCTCACATCCCACTTCTCTGTGCCTCCCCGCCCCCCACCGGTTGCTGGGATGAGGCTGTGTCCAGCTGCTCCAAGGTGCCAAGACATGCTGACCCCATCCCTGCTTGATTCTGGTACCCAACAGCCCCAGTACCGGCTACCAACTTCCTGGAGCACAGCTGCAACACACAGTGTCAGCACACGGAGCAGAAGGGCCGGGGCAATGGGGACATGGGGACACTGTGTGTTGGGAGTATCAGGACACAGAGCATTAGGAACCTGAAGCCACTGGGACACAGTACACTGGGACATCACGGGTGTCAGGGACATCAGGACCTGGGACGTGGGGACATTGGGACTTGGGGACACAGGGGAACAAACCCTGCTGGGGCCCCACATGGTGCAAATTTCCACCCAAGAGAGAGAACCCCCCCAAACCTGTGCCAGAAAGGAAGGAGCTCTGTGGAACCAGTGCCATGCACAGTGGTGCAGATCTGGGCACACCGGTGCCCTCATCAAGGAGCTTCCTCCTCATGCCCACCCTGGGGCCGGGCTGACTGGGGCACGTGGACCCATTGGGCTCCCAGTGAGATGGAGACGGGGGTTCCAGGCTTTAATTCATGTCATGATACATATCAAAGTACTGGCAGCAGCACAGGAAGCAGCGGGGGGACGGGGCAGCGCGGGGGGGGCCTGTGCAGGCACCTCACGGGGCTTTGCTTCATGGTGGAGGTGCTGGAGCCGAGGGGAAGCTCATGGGCAGCACGGCGCCGGCCGGCAACCCACAGCCACCGCGGCTGAGCCCGGCCGGCGCCGAGATGTCCCTGTGGAGGGTGACACATCCTGGGGGGAAACATCCTTGGGTTTGGAAAAGGCAGTTCTGCTGCTCCAGCTGGTTGTGACCCACATGGAGCATCCCGCCGGCGATGGCATCACTAGCAGGACTGGGACACTGCTACCACGGGGAGCCGGAGCTGTGCCATGCACCGATCCCCACCTGCAGCCACCTGTGCCCAGCACAGCAGTGAAGTGCAATTTTCCCATCTCCCAGCCAGGCTCCCAGTCAAACTCCGATGCTGTTTGGTGTCAGCACATCTCCAGAGAGGAGCCTTCCCACCATCCGCATGCCCGCGGTTCTCCCAGTGCCCCAGCCCCGCACCTTCCTGGCCTGGTGCTCCCAGATGCTTCCAGGTCATCCTTCAGCTCCTCACCACCAGCACCACACCGGGGCCTCAGCGCTGCTGGGGCCGGGGCCCTGCCTCGGTGCAGCCCCTCCTTCGTGCTGCGCTGCTGCCAGTGGGGAAGCAGCCTCCACCCTCGGGCTTTGTGTTTGATTTCATTTTTATTTTGCGTGCTTTCTGCCTCACTGGAGGCTCTCGGCGCAGCCGGGACGAGCCTCCTCTTCCTCCTCCTCCTCCTCCTCCTCTTTTTCACACCCGCGGCAACGCGGTGCTGCAGCTCCTTCCCGGCATAGCACGGCACAGGGATGCAGCTGGCGGCTGCTGAGATCCGGCTCCGCGCTGGCACTCGCCGCCGTCATTCCCTGGGCGAGCAAGCACAGCAGAGGTTACCCCGCGCCGGCACCTGGCACACCTGTGCTGTGGGTGGTGAGCGGGGTCACCACCAGCCACGCCAGGCAGGGTAGGGCAGGGGGACCCTGGGGAATGCCCTGTGGAAACCTCCCTCCTCCTCCTCCATGGCTGGGGGAAGTTAAGCTGTGGCAATGGGGAAGGGAGGAAGGGCTTCTGGTGAACCACGTGGACTGCTCAAGGACAGGAGGGCTGAGGCTCCGGGTGCTGACAGCACCAGCCTTGTGCCTGTCAGCAGGAAAACCCCAGCAGAAGGACAAGGGGTGGGAAATGGGCAAGGAGCATGGCCGGGTGGTTCCACGGCCAACCTGCGGCTGCTGACCCACTGACACACCAGGCAGGGCTGCATGTGCAGCCCCAAGCAGGCGTGCCAGCGGCTCCTGTGTCTGCTGACAGGACCGTCACAGGCCCCCAAACCCTGGGGAGAGTCTAGTGCCCCCCAACTCCCACTGGGACAGAATTCCCTGCTGCAGAAGGGAGTGTGAGCGGAGTGCCAGTGCTCCCACAGGCCTCAGGAGGGGAATCGGCTGCAGGGGGACACGCCGGGAGGGAGGGGGCTCACGTGAGGGCGGCCTCAGCCCTAGGGGCACACTGGTGCGCGGTGAGGTCAACCTCCTGGGCAAAGCTCTGGCCGCACTGGGTGCAGGAGAAGGGTGTCCTGGCAGCGTGGGTGCGCCGGTGGATCCTCAGGGAGCCCTTCTGGCTGAAGGCCTTGCCACAGTCGGGGCAGGCGAAGGGCCGCTCGGCACCGTGGCTGCGCTGGTGCGTGGCCAGGCTGCTCCTGCAGCTGAAGCCCTTCCCGCAGCGGGCACAGGCAAACGGGCCACCGGTGGCTGCCTCATATGGCTGCGGCGAGCAGCTGCTGCCGGGCTGGACCTCGGCGGCAGTGGTGCCAGGCCGGTCTTCGGCGTGGGTGCGCTGATGGTTGAGGAGGAAGCGCTGCTCACGGAAGCACTTCCCGCAGCGCTGGCAGGAGAAGGGCTTCTCGCCGCTGTGGATGCGCTGGTGGGTGAGCAGGTTCTGCTTGAGGCTGAAGCTCTTCTGGCACACGCCGCACTGGTAGGGACGCTCCCCAGTGTGGATGCGCTGGTGGATGATGAGGTTGTGCTTGAGGCTGAAGGCTTTGCCGCACTCGGCACAGATGAAGGCGCGCTCCCCGGCGTGGTGCTTCTGGTGCCGGGCGAGGCTGGGCTGCTGGCCGAAGCATTCCCCGCAGAGGATGCACTTGAACTCCTTCTCCACCTCCTCCTCCGCTTGGCTGTGGATCACCAGCGCCTTCTCGTCGCCCAGGCCCTCCTCGCCCCCCGGGAAGGCGAAGGGCTTCTCACCCGCCGGCGACGCCAGATCCGTCATGGGCACCCGCTGCCCTGGAGAGTGCAGACAGGGAGGGCTGCAGCTCCGGCCGCTGGCCCTAATGCCCCGGTGCGGGGCTGTGGCAGCCCGGTGTGAGGAGCCCTGAGGAAGAAGGTGACAGGGCCCGGCCTCGGCTGGAGCGGGACCGCGGGGTAGGCCGAGCCCTGCGGCAGGCTGAGGCAGCTCTCCGGGGGCCGGAGGGCTTTGACTGGAGGGGCCGGACCCGGCTGGAGGGGGCGGGCGCTTCAAACCCGGCACCGGGGAGACAGGGGCCGCGAACCGACCAGGAGCCGCCGCAGTGCGCCGGCCGGGCCGGGCCGGGCCGAGCCGAAATCAGCCGAACTCGCCCGAGCCGGGCCGAGCAGAGCCGAACCCGGCCGAGCTGAGCCGAGTGCAGCCGAACCCGGCCGAACCCAGCCCAGCCGAGCGCCGCCGAACCCGCCCGAGCCGCCCATCCCTGCGGTGGGCCCGCCCCGGCAGTTGGTTGCGGTCCCGGTCCCGGTCCCAGCCCCGGCCCTCGTCTCCCCCGGCGCATCCTGACCTGGCGGGTCCCGCGTGTGTCCGTGATGGTTCCTGCACCAGTGAGGCTGGGCCGGGGCCGCCGCGGGGCCGGTCCCTTCCAGGACGCAGAGGGTGTCCCTGGCCCCGCTTCTCCCTCCCCTCCCTGGGGCTCCCCGGTCCCCCCTTGCCCGCAGCGTGGCCCCCTGGCGCTGACCTGCCCGAGCCGCTGCCGCGCCGCGTCCCGCCGGCCCCGCCCGGCCCCTCCCGCCTAGCTGACGCACCGGCGCCCGCCCGCGCCCGTCACCCCGGCCTTGCGGCGGCTCCGCCCGGGGAGGGCGGGGGGCGGCGGAGCGAGGACCAGCAGCATCGTACGCCTCCGGGGAGGGCCCGGCACGACTCCGACTCTGTGAGGGGACACCCCCACACCACGCGTTGCTCCTGCCCCGTAGCAATGTGTATGTGTTGTTCCTCCCCTCCCCCCACCCCGATCCTCCGAGCCCAGGAATTGTCCCAAATCACCCCAAAACCAGAGGAACCAGCCCTGCCGCCCGAGCGAGTCTGGTGGGACCGGGAGAGCCGGAGGGTCCTCAGCACAGCAGTCAGCACTGGGGGCGGCTGTGCCGCAGGACAGCGGAGAGAAGTCCCCAGGTCCTGCCCCTGTGCCCCTGTCACCTCCTCCATCCCACCCCGGGGTGGGACCCGGGTGTCTCCAGCCGGGCCGGTGGCACACGGTGGCCACGGGGTGCCAAGCACACGGCTCTGAGCTGTTTCGGGGCTGTTTGCACTGGGAGGAGCCCCTCGTGCTGGTTGGGTCCTGGGTGCCACCACCACCAGGGACCTTCATCTGGCACATGGCGTGGCCATCGCAGCTGGATTCAGGACCAGGATGTGCTGGCAGTGCCGAGGCTTCTCCCAGATCAGGACAGGCTTGTGTGTGCTGGGCCAGTGGGACCAGGGGCCCAACATACCCCCAGCAATGAATGAGAGCACCATGGAATGAGAGCACCAGTGATCCTGGGAACACAGGGGGGTGTTCTGGTGGAGCAGAGCAGATGTGACACAAAGCCATCCATGCCACTGTCACACTGTCACTGGCGGTGACAGCAGTAGGTGCTATAGCACAGAGTGGAGCTTGTGGTGCCACAGGCAGCTCCAGACTGGGCTGTCATGCAGAGGTTTGGCAGCCATGGGGCACGGTGGAGGTGCTGGGCCTGGTGCAGGAGCTCTCTGCAGGCTGCAGCTTGCCAGGGCTCAGCAGCGCGCTCAGCCGGGACGCCCGTCGGCAGAGATTGCTATCGCTGTTGTCTGGACCTGCTGCGCTGGGGCCTGGTGATGCCAAAACACCAGCTGTGTTTGTGCCTGCCGGTGCCAGGAGCTGGGGGCTGCCCAGAAGGTGAGGGGAGACCTGTCCCCTTCCCAAGGGGGCTGAGGCCATGAGCACTGGAGCTGAGGGCTGGCTGTGGAGCCACTGAGCTGGTGTCATCCCTGGTCCAGTGGAGGTGGCGTTGCTGGGGGACAGGAAAGGGGACGTTGGTCCCTGAGCACTGGCAGGGGGATGGTGGAAGGCCACCTCCATGCCATGGCCCTCCCAGAGCATGGCAAGCAACATGCCAGGGCTGGTGATTCTCCAGCAAAGGTATCTCCCTCCCTGGAGGGGTCATCAGTGGACACTAGTGGTAATGAAGCCCAAAGTGATGCCAAACCAGAGCCCTCCTGCCCCTGCTCAGTCCCAAAGCGCTGGTGGCCCTGAAGGACTTCACCTGGAGCCCACAGCAGCAGGAAGGAACACCAGCCCCAGTGCTGGTCCTGGACCTCGGCCACAAGGTGATTCTGGCAGAGGAAGGACCCTGGAGCAGCCAGGATGCTACTGATAAGGGTCCCCAGACCCCAAACCAAGCCACAAAGCACCAGATTTGCCACCAGCCCCATGTTTTCCCTGTTAGGATCTGTTTTTTGGGATGCTGAAGTCCAGAGTGCTTTGGCAAGCAGCTCGGCCAGCAGCCATAAACTAAACTGCTGCAAGACGAGAGGACCAATCAGCCGTGGGGTCAAAGAACTGGGGCCAGCCCATGATGGAGCGCAGGCTGCACGCCAGCCCAGGGCAGAGCAGCCCCAGTGCTTCGCAGGACAGAGGAGGCAGGAGTGTGCTGTGAGAAAGCTTTTATTTTAAATAACCTCAAAAAATAGAATTGCAAGGACCTGAAACGCAGCTGGAGCAGAGCGAGAGGGAACAGGGGTGGCGAGGCTCTGGTTGTGACCTGTGTCCTGGTGTCCCCTTGGCCCTGGTGGGTGGCAAAGCTGCGCGCTGCATCCCTTTGGATGCACCCCAAAGACGTGCACGGTGCTGCACCGAGCTGGGCACTGGTGACACCCCACCCCGTGTTTTCAAGGAAGGTCTTTGTCCAGTGGCTGGAGCCGTGCACAGGGAGACACCGGTCTCCCTCCGGCAGCAGGCAAAGCCCTTTTCCCCTTTTGGATCAGGACATCTTTTGAGCATTTGGTTCCTGTTTCTGCCCTGACCACGCAGCTCCATGGCTCTGCCACACTGAGGGGGAAGCGGAGATGCCCGATGAGCCCCGGTGAGGAAACCTGTACTCCTGCATCCCCCCAACTGCTAGCAGGGAAAGGGGCAGACACCGCCACCAGTGCCAACAGCTACAACAGCTCCAGCAAGACCACAGCCGCTGCAGCTCCACTGGTGTGTCAATGTTACCTGTTCAGGAGTGAAGTGAGTACCAGAAAGAGGCGCAAGGCAGAACGATTACCCACAGAGCAAGCAGAGAAGCATAAGCACCCACCACCCCCCCTTTCCCACCCCCCGTCTTCCCCCATGCCCCTCCGACCTCAGAGGAGAAGCTTCTCCAGGTCCCTTTCAGAAACAGAGGTGAGCTGAGATGCTTCAAGGCCATTTTCCCAGCTTTTCCCATTTTCCTGGCTCCTCCTGCCACCCCTGGGGTAGCCCCAGGCTCGACTGTGCTGCCTATCAACAGGAAGTCCCAGTTGAGTCCCAGTCCTGCTCTGGCCAGGCCAGTGGGTCACAGCTCTCCATCCCAAATGCATCCTTGTGGAGTGACATCCACTCTGGAAGAGAAGGACAGGGGGTTCTGGGTAAAGCTCTTGACCCATGGAGGCCCCTACCTGCCCCACAGCGTCTCTGGGTCCATGCATCACCCAGCATGATGGAGATGGAGGCAGGAGCAGGCAGATGTGCCACTGCCTGGCAGAAGCGGATTTTTAAGCCGACGGATCCCAGATCCCGAGCTCTTCCCATTCACAACGGTCTGCACAGCCACAGCAGGAGCCGGTGTCGCAGACCCAAGGTCTGTCTCTGCTCCTCAGCTCTGTCCCCTCTACAGATTTGGTACGTTCAAAAGACAGAAGCTCCTGTGGCACATCCAAGTCCTGCTTCCCAAGTCCTGCACAGGGGCCGTGGAGCCTCCTGAGCCGCCATCACCTCTGTGTCCTGGCAGGCACCATGAGTCCCGGCCAGCGGCTCTCCCTCGGCACTGTCCTCATTTGGTGAGCACGAGCTGCCGCCTCTTCAGCTTCGGTGTCTTTTAGTGCAGGAGCAAGGTGATGCAGGCTCTCGCCAGAGGCGGGTCTGGGCAGCCCGCACCGGCGTTACAAGCAGCTGGGGCACGGCGAGGGCTTCTCTTCGCCGTGCGCTCTCTCAGGCACTCTCAGGACTCGTTTCTCCTCAAAGCTCCTGGCACAGCCGCCGTACTTGCACCAGAGCTCAGCTCGGCACTCGGGCTGCGGCTTGAGGAGCAGCTGCCGCTGGCTGAGGCAGTCAGCGCAGCAGCACTGCGGCAGCAGGCTTGGCGGCTTTGGGCTCAAGCCCTCCCCGCTCTCGGTGCACTTACAGGACCCCGGAGGTCCCTCCTGCGGGGGGTGGGAGCCAGGCACGAGGTGCTGCTGCTCTTCCTGCATCAGCTGCAGGAGGATGTCGGCTGCGCCCGAGGGGCTCTCCGGTCTGTTGGGGGGCTGCGCTCCTGGCCGGAGCTCATCCCGAGGCAGCGATCCATGAGCGGCTCCACGGGAGCAGGGGGGCAGCAGCAGGCCGGGGGGCTCTGAGCCTTTTCCCAGGGGAGCGCCGCTGCCGTCTGGCTCGTCCTGGTGTGCCGGGCAGGTGCCCTCGCAGCAGGAAGGTGGGATGGCACCGGCATGCGTCCTGCGGTGCCGGAGCAGGTGAGCCTTCTGGCTGAAGCCCTTGCCGCACTCGGCACAGCGGAATGGTCTCTCCCCGGTGTGGGTTCTCTGGTGAACAGCCAAGTTCACCTTCTGGCGGAAGCGCTTCCCGCACTCAGCACAGGCGTGGGGCCGCTCCCCAGCGTGGCCCTGCCGGTGCAGCTGCAGCTCCCCGTGCTCCTCAAAGCTCTCCCCACACAGTGAGCAGGGGTAGGGGCTGCTGGCATGGCTCTGCGGTGCGGGGGGTTGGCCTGGCTCGCCCTGGGGCCGCTCAGCCACGTGCACCCGCTGGTGTACCCGCAGGGACAGCTTGCTCTTGAAGCGCTTGGGACACTCGAGGCAGGTGAAAGGCTGCCGGCCCGTGTGGGTCTTCTGGTGGGCAATGAGGTTAGGCTTCTGGGCAAAACGCTTGCCACACTGGGTGCAGGCGAAGGGGCGCTCCCCGGTGTGGGTGCGGTAGTGGGTCACCAGGTTACCTTTCTGGTTGAAGCGGCGTCCGCAGACACCACAGGTGAAAGGCCGCTCACCAGTGTGGATGCGCTGGTGAGTCACCAGGTTGGTCTTGAGGCTGAACCTCTTGCCGCAGACATCGCAGCGGTAGGGCCCTCTCCCACGGTGGTTCTGCCGGTGCTTCACCAACCGCTCGTACTGGGGGAAGCTTCTGCCGCATTCAGGGCACAGCCAGGCCCTCCCCTCCACCTGCTTGTCCTGGAGAGCTTTGGGGGAGAGCTCATCGCCAGAGCTCTTCTCGTGCTCAGGGCATGGGTAGCACTTCTGCCCGGTGTGGCTCTTCTGGTGGGCCACGAGGGACAGCCAGAGACCGAAGCTGTTGCCGCACTGGTTACATATGAAGGGCTTCTCTGCCCCAGGGGCTGTGGGGGCCGTGGCGGTCGCCTCCCCAAGGACCGGCTGCACGCCCAGTGGCCCCAGGAGGTGCGGGCCATGGGTGAAGGCTGCTGTGCCAGCACCAGGAGCCTCAGTGGTGGGACAGTGTTGTGGCCTGAGGAGAGCCACCTTCTGGCAGAAGCCCTCCCCACACTGGACACAGGGGAAGGTCTGCTCACCCAGGGCAGCGTGCTGTGGTGGCAGGAGTGGCTCCTTTGGGGGAAAGCTCTTCTCTGTGCAGGAGTACAGCTCCTGGCCCTCAGGGATCTTCTGAATGGGCAGTGGCGGCACAGAACTGAAGGGGGGCTCTTGCTCAGGCCCCCCAGGCTGCAGCAGGGTGGGTGCAGCCCCATAGGGCAGCCCAGCAGCAGGACTGCGGCCTGGGCAGCGCCGCTGGCGTGGGGCATGTGTCTTCTGGTGGGCTTTGAGGGAGACCTTGTCCTTGAAGCACTTCTGGCACTGCCCGCAGGGGAAGGGGCGGAGGTCCGTGTGGGTGCTCTGGTGCGTCACCAGGTTGGTTTTCTGGGTGAAGCGCTTGCCGCACTGGGTGCAGGCGAAGGGGCGCTCTCCAGTGTGGACACGGTAGTGGGTCACCAGGTTGGTCTTCTGGTTGAAGCTCCTGCCGCAGAGGAAGCAGGTGAAGGGCCTCTCACCAGTGTGGATGCGTCGGTGGGTGATGAGGTTGGGCTTCTGCCGAAAGCTCTTCCCACACTCAGGGCACACGAAGGGGGTGTCCTCCTGGTAACTCCTCCCTTGGGATCGCAGCTTTGGCTTGCCGGAACCACCATCCTCCTGCTCGCCGCCCGCTAGTGCCTTGTCCCCAGCGGCATGGATGCGCTGGTGTGCTAGGAGGTTGGCCTTCTGGCTGAAGCTCTTGCCACACTGCGTGCAGGGGAATGGGCGCTCCCCGGTGTGTACACGGCGGTGGGTCAGGAGGTTGGGGCGCTGGCTGAAGCTCTTTCCGCAGTCCCCGCACCGGTAAGGCTTCTCCCCGGTGTGTATCCTCTCGTGTGTGATGAGGCTTTGCTTCTGGCGGAACCCTTTCCCGCACTGGGCGCAGCGGAAGGGGCCAGCGCCGAGCTGCGGTACCCAGCAGGCCACCCGGGTGGACAGCGGGCTGAGGCTGGTGGCGCTGTCTCGCTCCGTGCCGGCGCGCTCTGGTGCGCGCTGCCCAGCGTGGAACCAGCGGCTGGAGCTGCTGGTGGTGGCTGGGTACAGCTCCAGGGCCCCAGCAGCTACCCCAGGCTTCTCCTCGGGCTGCTCGACTTTGTTCACTCGGCCGGGCTCAACTGGATGGGTTGCAAAGAGATTTGGGATGTTAATTTTAGGCTTTCGTGGGATCAGAGAACATCTCAGGCTGGAACTCACAAGGATCATCAAGTGTGATTCCTGGCTCCTCACAGCACTGCCTGACCTGAACCACTGTGGGCTGTACCACTCTGAAGGATCACAGCCATTCCCAGAGCCTGCTCCACCCCCACCTTGCTTACAGCAGTGCTGGCAGCAGTAGCACAGCAAGGACGTGCTGTTAAGTGGCCAGAGATAGCTGCAAACTGGTCTCAAAAGGCCATAAATGGCCTGGAACGGCCACATGATGGCCCAAGTTATTTGGAAACTGGTCAAAAATGGCTGCAAACTGGCCCCACACTGGTCAAACAAGGCTACATACTGGCCCCAAGTGGCCACAAACTGGTAAAATATGGCTGCAAACTAGCCCAAAATGGCTGCACACTGGCCCAAAATGGCTGCAAACTGGCTGCAAACTGCCCCAAAATGCCAGCAAACGGCCCCAAAATGCCAGCAAAACTGGCCCCAAATGGCCCCAAACTGCCCCAAATGCAGGCAAACTGGCCTCTAATGGCCAGAGACTGGCCCAAAATGGTTGCAAACTGGCCCTAAATGGCTGAAAGCTAGCCTAAAATGACTGTGCACCAGCCCCAAATAGCCAGATACCGGCCCCCAAAATGGCCCCAAATTGGTAAAAAACGGCTGCATACTGGCGCCGAAGGGCTGCAAACTGGGCCAAAAAGGCCCAAAACGGTTGCAAACTAGCCCTGAAGAGCCTCTGCCCACAAGAGGACATTCCCGCACCCACCCAGGGCCGTTTCCCTGTGGTGCCGCAGCCGGCACCGTGTCGCAGGGTGCACTCACCCGCACAGGGGCTCACGAGGATCTTGCTGTCCTCCTGCATCTGCTGCCCTTCGGGGTACGGTTCCTCCGACTGCTTGATGCCAAACAACCCGCCAGGCTTGAAGAACCTGTAGCCTGTTTGGAGGGATAAGAGCCGGTCACCGGGAACCGGCACACTGCAGAACGTTCGCACTGGGCACAGACGTGGTCATGAAGAAGCTAAAATTAACGAGGCTGGGGGGCATCGCTTTCATCTATTTTAAGCTGTTGCTGCCTGGAGTGTAATTAAAAGATAAAAGGAAATACCAGCACCTGGCTCCCTCCTCCTGGCAAGGCAGAAGGCGGGAAGGAGTGCCATTCCTTGGAAGACAGCACTCACCGGGTAACTGCAGATCCGGCGTAACGCTTTTCCGATCGGATTTCAAAGGCTACCGCAAAAATGCGCTTAATTCCAGGCTGGGCCTCCCAAGAAGAGGCTCCATCTTGAGCAGTGCAGCTCGGGGTGGGGGCAGAGCGGGTGAAGGAGCTGCCTCGGGGTGTGGATTCCTCCCAGGGGAGCCACATCTGCACACGTTTACATACACCCCTCCTAAATCCCCCCCCACCCGGTCAAGAGGAGCAGTCAGTTGGAAGTGGGGTTCCCGCAGGATAGACTGGAGAACACCCAAGGGCACCCACAACCCTGTATCACCTGTGCAGGGGTCGGACGGGATCTCAGTGCCGACAGCATCCAGCTCGTGTCCGGCTCTTGGCACCTCGCTCAGCCGGGGGTATGGCAGCAGGTTCAGGGCGTGGGAAGGCTGGTGATGGAGAGAGGAGAAGGGGTTTCAGCAGGTCCCCATTGTGGGTTTGGGGCTGTTTCTTTGGGGTTTTTGGCTGGTGGGATGAGGGGAGGGACCATCCCCCTGTGCTCGACACTGGTGAGGCCACACCTCAAATCCTGCGTTCAGTTCTGGGGCCCTCAGGACAAGACAGACACTGAGGTGCTCAAGCCAGTCCAGAAAAGGGCAACAAAGCTGGCAAAGGGTCTGGAGCACAAGGCCTGTGAGGAGCTGCTGAGGACACTGGGGTTGTTTAGAAGAGAAGGCTCAGGGGAGACCTTATCGCTCTCTAGAACTTCATGAAAGGAGGTTGTACTGGGGTGGGGGTCGGTCTCTTCTCCCAACTAACAAGCAATAGGACAAAAGGGAAACAGCCTCAAGCTGCACCAGGGGAGGGTTAGATTAGATATTGGGAAAAATTTCTTCACCAAAAGTGTTGTCAAGCACTGGCACAGGCTGCCCAGGGCAGTGGTGGAGTCACCACCCCTCGAGGGATTTAAGATGTGTAGATGTGGCACTTGGGGACATGGCCTTGGCAGTGCCAGTTTAATGGTTGAACCCAATCTTAAAAGTCTTTTCCCACTTGAAGAATTCCCTGATCGAAAGGATGGGCTTTGGGATCAGTACCCACAAACCACCACCAGCCCCACAGTGAGGTGATGGGCACACCACACCACTTTCAACAAAAGCCCTTGCACCCCTTGAACCTGAACTTGAGAGCTAATGGAGGAGGGGGGGATCCTGACTCGCAGGATCACCCCTGAAGTGTTCTCCTGGCACTCTGGATTCACAAACCCCATCCCACCCCATCCAACAGGATCCCTTCATGGGATCAGCCAGCCCACCTGGGGTCTATGCCTGGGGAGGGAACCCCTGCACAGATCCAGACTGGCTCTTCCTGGGAAGCTCTAAACCCAATCCACCCATCTTCACACCCCACACTCCCCCCCCAGGATTCCTCCCCTCTTCCCTCGGAACTCCTCCACAGCTTGGCAGGAGCGAGGGGAGCAGATGGCAGGAGACGCGGCACCCGCCGCGCTCTGACGCCTGCCGTGACTTTCAGAAGCGCCAATTTAGAAGAAAATAAAACTCTTGTGGGGGGTTTGCTCAGCAACTCGGGGAGAAAAGCACCGGGAGAGCTTCCACCCACCTGGAAAACCCCCAAATCCCCCCCCCTTCCCCCCCCAAATGGAAAAGGAGCCGGGATCCCTCTGGCCACCCTGACTGCTCTGCCACGGCTGGAAGGGGCCACGCTCCAGCAGCCATTCCACTGGGATGGCAAGGAACCCGTTACCCCCCTTCTCCACGTACCTGGGGCGCTCCCCCTGCAGACATGGCTCCCCTCGGGGCCGCCCGGCGAGGGGAGAGGACATGAGCGCCGGGGAGGGCGCCGGGCGGCGGCCGTGCTTCCCCTCCGCCTTCCGCCACGGTCGCGGGCTCCGCTCGTCCCCGACTTCCTCCAAATGGCTGCTCCTGGGCCCTGGCAGAGCAAGAGAGAAGAGCCGGTGAGCAGGGAAGCGCCGAGAGGCGAAGCTCGGCCGCACAGGGAGAGGCCCCGCTGTGTCTGTATCCCCCCTCCTCCTCCTCCTCCTCCTTCTCCTCCTCCTCCTCCTCCCCCGAGTTATTTTAGGGGAGAGGAAGGCGCTGACCCCGGCTCTGGCCCGGATTCGTTCTGTTTACGGCAAAGCTTCCACGCCGCTGCACGCGCAGCGCTAGTGGGATTTGTAGTCCATGCCAAGAGGCCCCAGCACTGCATGCTAGGGGACCGGGAAGTGCCGCTGCCGGGAAGTGCCCCAGTGTGGCCTCACCCTGTGTCACAGGGAGCGAGGGTCTAGCTCCCGGCTCCTGAACACCCACCAGGAGAGAGCCCAGACAAACACCTCCCGTCCCAGTCTCACGCCTCACCCGTCTTCCCTAGAGGTGCCCAGCCCACTCAAGCACCCTGGCACAGCACACAGAGGATGTGGCTACTGGGAGAGCCCCTGTATCCCACATCACCCCTCCAACACTGCCAGCCTCCTTGTTCGTAGAACACGGGTTGGAATCTGGCTGGGGAGAGGGGCCGGGCCATGTGGGAGCTAGCAGGATCCCAACCCTTCCTCCCTCCCTGGTAGCACAGGGATTCTCTGGTGTGGCAACATGGTTCCAGGCATCGTTACCCCCATCATTAGGTGCCACCATGGTGAGTGCAATGGAGCTGCATCACTCCCCACAGCCATCACCAGCCCTGGCACAGCCAAAGGGCATTGGGAATGCTGCGTGGGGTGGGGGATTCCTGAGGCTCTCTGAGGGCAGGCAGGGCCTCGAGCCCATGCCTGCCCATGGCACCATCCCACTGTCGTAGTCACTGCTCCAGAGGAGAGAACCAGCTCTCAGGAGCATGGGTGGAGGACTTGAACCCAAAACAGAGGGAGAGGTGCCGATGCCCCATCCCATGACACCTGGAGAAGGGGTGGGAGCAGCAGGTGGTGCTGCCACTTGATGTGACAGGTCTCCAGCGGTGGCAGAAGCTGGCCATGGAGCCAGACCCAGTGTGACACCCGCAGCCCCGGCCCCCACCCCACCGGTGTTCCCACCCCAATCCCGTCTTTCACGCCCCAGGAAGCAGCGGTGCTTTCCCGCCTCTCCTCCCTGGCACGCGAGGGTACGGACACGGCAGTGGCGGGGGCACCCCGGGGGGTACCAGCACCCTCCGGTTCACCGGGATCGGAAGGCCCCGGTGCCCCGCGGCCCCCACCTCCGGTACCCAACACCGCGTCCCGGGCCCCCTCCGGCCCCGGCCCCGCTCCGTGCCAGGCCGAGCGTTGCCATGGCGACACCCCCCACCCACCCCCACCCCCCGCCAGGTCCCGGAGCCGCCTCCCCGGGGAAACTCACGGGCGGGCGATGTCCCGCGACACGATGACGTCGTCGCGGCGGTGACGTCACCGCGCGCGGCGGCGGAGCGGGGGGAAAGAAGGGAGGAAAAGGAGGAGGAAAAAGAGGGGGGAAAGGGGCGCGCGCCCGCCGCCGAGCGAGTGCACTTCCGGGTCGGCTTCTCTAGCGCTGCCGGCAGCGCCCTCTGTCGGCACCAGCAGGAAGCGCTCCTCCTTCTCCCCCGCCACCCCGCTCCGGTACCGGCACCGCCTGCACCCCCGGGGGCCTTACAGCCGCGGGAGGCTCTGCCCGGGTCGGTGCGGGGTCCCGGCCACCGCCAGCACCCAGCCCTGCTCCTGTATAAAGCGCTACGTTACTGTTTTAGCTGTCGGCCATTAAACGAGCGTAACTGTCGGAGCACGGTAACAAGATGGCGGTTAAGGCGGGAAACTCTGCCAGGAGCTGGGTCAGTGGTTACACCTCGTACCAAGTCCAGCAACGTGCAGACACCACAGCATAAAGGGGTTGGCACATACGGGGAGCGGGGTCTCGAGTTGGAAGAGTGGGAGATGCGGACAAGGGCGGGACTTCACCGTGGAATGTGCAGGTGCCCCGGATAGGCTTGAGCCTCTGAGTGCCCAACCAGTGGGAAACAAGGGAGGGACTTGGCGGAATAAAGGGAAGAAGTTTGTAGCCGTTGGGTGTGTTTACTCAGCAGGACACCCGGTTTTGCTAATAGGTTTGATAAATCACTGCAAGCAGTGTGTCTGACCTCAGTGTTCCAAAAGTGGTTTGGGTTCCAACAGACGGGGCTTGTCCGTGGTGAAGGCGTCGTCGAGGGCACCTCCGCTGCCAAAGGACGGGGAGGCGCATCCCGTTGATGCCAGTGGCCTCGCGCAGCGCCAACACCAGTTCCGCAGCCGCTGACGTGAGACCATTTGTATAAGGTGGACCCATTGAACCAGACGGGGAAAAGAGAGAAGGAAAAAGTAGTTTTTCCTTCTGTCAGCGACCAGGCAACTCCGTGTGCAGGCCAAGGTAAGAAAATGGGGTGTTAAAGTGTTACCTTGGTGGTTTGGGCACTCTGAGAGACTTGAGTGATTGTGTTTGAGAGATACAAATAAGTATGAAGCAAGTGTGGAGTCCGGATCCACGTTTCTGTTAGTCCACAAGGGATACAGGCGGAGAAGGACAGAGCATAAGGACTTGTTGAAAGGACGTCTTGGGAAATAGAATGGAGAAAAAGAGTAGTAGGACTAAGGAAAAGAGGGAATGAGAAGAATCATCCCGGGAATAACTTTCCTCCAGATAGTCCCTTAGGGAGAATGTTAAAATACTGGAAAGATAAGTCCTCTACAAGAGGGAAGGGTAAGAAAAAGATGATACAGTATTGTTGTTTTGTTTGGACAAGAGAGAGTATTGAACCACTGCCCATTTTCTGGCCAGAATATGGAGCGGATGAAGCTTGGGTACATCAAACTTTAAATCTGCCCATAAATAGTAAGAAAACCTTTTTGCAGGAATTATTATGCTGCATGCTGAATAGGAAACCCTGCAACTCAGTTACTTACTTTGAAAAGAATCAGTGAAAAACATGAAGAAGACGCTGGGAAGTCCGAAGCCTGGGATCCATTGAAATGTTTGCCCCTTTCCCCAATTATCGCTGGTCCACCTCCAGAAAACCCTGATGAAACTGGCTTTATTCAATCCTCTCTCCCATAAGGATGATCAGTTAACTCATCAGGGAGCTACAGCCAGTGCCCTGCCTCAGGCTGAATATTCTAACTTAACTAAAGAACCGGACCAATGTAAGGAATATCTCCTAGACTTTCCTATGCCCACGGGAAAAGAACAGCCCAAGAAAGGGGGGATTACCGAGAGCTTCTGTCTCCCATGGGAGGTTCCGCTGAGTGCAGGACAAGTAGGGTGTGTGACTGCCCCACTCACCAGCGCTGAAGTTAGAAATGTTTAAAAAAAAAAATGAAACCTTTAATCGAAGACCCTATAGGGTTAGCAGAGCAATTAGATCAGGTTTGGGGACCCAACTTTTATTCTTGGGAAGAAATAGTGTCTATAATGAATATCTTATTTACGGGAGAGGAAAGGGGAATGGTTAGAAGGGCAGCCATGACAGAGTGGAAAAGAAGGCACCCGCCTGGTCAAGGAGTTCTACCAGCAGAACACAAGTTTCCCAATGTGCAGCCAAATTGGGATAATAATAACCCAGCCCACCAGGCTAATATGAGAGATTTAAGAGACTTAATAATCCAGAGAATAAAAGAATAAAAAAAAGTTGGTCCCAAAATCTCAGAATTTTGCAAAGGCTTTTGAAACAGAACAAGAAAAAGATGACCCCCCCCCCCCCCCCCAGTGTTCTTGCAGTGATTGAAGGATCAAATGAGGAAGTATTCAGGAATGAATCCTGAAGATGCTGTAGCCCAGGGTCTACTGAAAGTCCATTTTGTAATTAAGACTTGGCCAAACATTAGGAAAATAGATGGGTGAAGTGAAAGACCCTTAGAGGAATTACTAAGGGAAGCCCAAAAAGTTTTTGTAAAGCAAGAGGAGGAGAAACAAAGGCAAAAAAGCAAAAATGATGATGTCCACAGTGAATCCAGTAGTGGAAAAACAAATTAGAACCAATGGTTCAAAGGGATCGAGGAATGTGGACAAGGGGAAGAGGTATGAGGGTTGTAATGCTTCCTCCTCTTAGTAGGGGACAGGGAAGACCTTAGCAGTCACCACAGGTTGTCCAGCCATCAGCATGTTGCTTCCTGTGTGGGAAAAGTGGACATTTTAAATGTGAATGTCCCAGTCTTGAGAAGGAGGAGCAGGTAATCCTGTTGATGACCTTTGAAGATACTGAATGGAGGAGTCAGGGGTTTCTTAACTTCAAGTCCCACCAAGAACCCTTGGTAAATTTGAAAGTGGGACTTTCCTCAGGATGAGGAAGTGGGGTTTTCTTAGTTGATATGGGAGCTGCTCAAACCTCATTAAACTTTATACCCCAAGGATTGAAACTATCTGATCAAAACCTGATAGTCTCAGGAGTAAAAGGAGAAGGATTCCCAGTCCCCGTGTTTGAAAACACCATGTTAAAATTAGGAAATAAAACAACTAAAGGGAATTTTTTATATATTCCTGAGGCATGGAATGCATTAGGAAGAGATTAGATTGTACAATTAGGATTATGTTTATGGTCCTATTAACAGAAAAAGATGAAAAGGAAATAGATCCAGTAGTTTGGGTGAAAGAAAGAAATAGGGGAAGACTGGACATACCCTTTAAAAATCAAGTTGAAAAGGGAAGGTGACGTGGTAAACCAAAAGCAATATCCTATCCTACTGGAAGGACACAAAGGGCTTCAGGCGGTCATAGAAGCTTTGATCAAAGATGGGCTGTTGAAACCCTGTGTGTCCCCTTTTTACCTGTAAGAAAATCCGACAGGTCACATCGTTTGGTCCAGGATTTGAGAAAACTGAACCAAATAGTCCAAGTCTGGCATCCAGTGGTCCTCAATCCTTATACCTTAATGAGCAAAATATCACATGAACATGAATGGTTCAGTGCTGTGGATCTGAAGGATGCCTTTTTGGCATGCCCGTTGGATCCACAAAGCGGAGACGTGTTTGCATTGGAATGGGAGGACCCCTACATGGGGCATAAACAGCAGTTTAGATGGATGGTGTTGCCGCAGGGATTTACAGAGTCACCAAATTTATTTGTACAGGTGTTAGAACAAGTTTTAGAAAAATTCAGACCACCCCCATGCGTCACCCTGTGGCAATATGTGGATGATTTGTCCATTTCAGGGAAAAAGAAAGAGGCAGTAGCAGAACAAACACATTACTAAACTTTCTGGGAGAACAAGACCTAAGAGTATCGAAGAACAGATTGCAGTATGTAGAAAAAGAGGTCAAATACTGTCCTGGTTTCAGCTGTAACAGTTATTATTCTTCTTAGTAGCTGGTGCAGTGCTGTGTTCTGGCTTTAGTCTGAGAACAATGCTGATAACACACCGATGTTTTAGTTATTGCTGAGTAACGCTCACTCCAGTCAAGGACTTTTCAGTCTCTCACACTCTGCCAGTGAGGAGGGGCACAAGAAGACGGGAGGAAGCAGAGACAGGACACCTGACCCAAACTAACCAAAGAGGTATTCCATACCACAGCACGTCATGCCCAGGATATAAACTGGGGAGAGTTACCTGGAAGGAACAGTCACTGCTCAGGTCAGGCTGGGTATTGGTCAGCAGGAGATGAGCAATTGCATTGTGCATCTCTGCTGTTTATTGGTTTCTTTTCCTTCTCCCCTTTTAGTTTTATATTCTCTTCCCTTGTTATTTCCCTTATCATTATTATTATTGGTGGCGTCAGTAGTGGTTTGTGTTATACCTTAGTTAATGGACTGTTCTTATCTCAACCCATGGGATTCATATTCTTTCAGTTCTCCTCCCCATCCTGCCGGGAGTCAGCGGGGGGAAGAAGGGCGGGAGTGAGAGAGTGGTTGCATGGTTCTGAGTTATCGGCTGGGCTTAAACCGTGACGAAGACCTGGAACACTTAATCAGTGAAGGAAAGGGAAATATGAACCTAGAGGGAATAAAAAAAATAGTTGAATTACCTCTCCCAAGGACTAAAAAGGAGCTGAGAAAGTTCCTAGGGCTGACAGGCTCCTGTCACCTGTGGATTGAGTCATACGCACTAAAGACAAAGGGGTTGTACTTAGAATTATTAGAAGAACCACCTGTTTTTTTAGAAGAAGAACTAGTGCAAAAGCTAAAACAAAGTTTGATAACTGTTCCCGTGTTAGCTTTACCGTCCCTAGACAAACCCTTTCATTTATTTGCCCCACGGGAACGGCTCTGGGAGCCATGGGCTTGGAACTGGGAGATGAATGACAGCCCGTGGCCTGCCTTTCGAAATTATTTGATCCAGTCTCCTGAGGATGGCAGAGTGTGCACAAGCAGTTGCAGCTACTGACTTTTTGGTAGAGAAAAGTAAAAAACTAACGTTTGGAGGAGCACTTGTGGTAAGCACTCCAGATCAAGTAAAAATCTTAACTGAGAAGCAGGGAGATGGCTTACTGATTCCAGGATTCTGAAATACAAAGCTGTATTAATGGAAAAAGATGATCTGGTCTTAACTCCTGGTTTGTGTCTCAATCCAGCCACCTTTTTGTGGAAAGGGGAAGCAAATGGTCAGAATCTTGAACCCAATTGCCTTGACATAGTAGAGTACCAAGCAAAGGTACATCCTGATCTAAGAGATATACCATTAAATGCTGGCCTCCACCTAGTCATTGGTGGCTCCTCCAGTGTCATACAGGGGAAAAGGCACAATAGTTATGCAGCTGCTGATGGGAGCAATCACGGTATAAGGGAAGCAGGGCGACTACCAAATACTTGGTCAGCCTGAACATGTGAATTAAATGCCGTGAACCAGGCTTTACAAATATTAGAAGGAAGTGAAGGAACTATCTATACAGACTCCAAATACGCCTTTGGAGCCATATAAAATGTTATTTGGTCTACCATATGTGGGTAAAGTAGGTGAGATCCTGCAGTTTGAAACCAAAAATATCTTCCTAAAGAATTATATACTGGAGCTATATTCTTCCTTGTCTTTTCTCAGAAACAAAGGACTCCACGCTCAAACGCCACCCTTGGAATTCACAGTTCATACCATTCAACCAGGGGACCAGATACTGATCAAGTCATTGAAGGACTTTAAATTACAGCCTATGTTGGACAGCCCATTTCATGTACTGTTGACCACTGAAACTGCTGTGAGGACTGCCGGAAAAGGTTGGACACACTATACAAGGATAAAAGGACCAGTGGAACTCCCATCTGAAGACTGAGTACAATCAACTGGGAACCCCCTCTATATTAAGATAAAGAGACAATAAGCATACACTCCTGCTTCCAAACATTTGTAAGAACCTTTATAAGATTATCTTGTATTTGCTGTGCTGAAAACATAGGTTTTGGGGATAAAAGAGAAAGGCAGGAGACTGATTAGCAGAAAAAGAAAAAATGTGGAAGATCATAGTGATAATGACCTTTTGTTTATTAGGAGTTCAAGGAAAAAGTTTGGAACAAGAAGCCTATGTTGAGCAAATGAGAGAATTGCTGGGATACCCAGTCAAATTGCAGATAAATATTACTAAGGCACAGAATCCACAAACTATCCAATTTGATGCCTGTCAAGTGCTCAAGTGTGGAGATCTAAAAGAGCAAAGGAAATTAAGCAGTCACGATAAATACTTATGCCCAGAGTATTATCTCCAGCCATACTGGGGACCACCTTGTCCCGGGTGGAGTGATGTTTGGTTTACCACTGCCTTTAATGGCTGGGTCTCACCCAACGCTTGGGGAAAGTCTCTAAAAAGTAAAATTGCAATGTTTAAAGGTCACGTAGACCCTGACTGTAAGGACTTAGAATGCAATCCCGTAATACTTACCATTACAAATGCTGATGGGGAAGTAAGCCAAACTTACGGCCTTGGGGCAGATGTGCCAGGAAAAGATCCACTTGCTAGACTTCAAATTGTAGTTTGGGAACCAAAGAGAAATGAACATACCCAAACTACAGACACTACCATTCCTCCACCAAATAATCCTAAGGTAGAAAAGGGGAAAGATTTGAAGCGGACGTCTGAAACAGAAACAGGATATGGAGATACAAATACCAGGGTAGAATTGGTCAAATACAGAGTGAAAAGCTTAAACAGAAGCAATTGCGATGCATGTGCTTCAGGGCGACCTACAGCACAGGTAGTCCCTTTTCCTTTAGGATGGAGTAAAGATGCACAAGGAATGA
Source organism: Pezoporus wallicus (assembly GCF_028554395.1). Classification (NCBI taxonomy): domain Eukaryota; kingdom Metazoa; phylum Chordata; class Aves; order Psittaciformes; family Psittacidae; genus Pezoporus; species Pezoporus wallicus. The sequence continues at coordinate 170,560 of NW_026637044.1, read as the reverse complement.
GGTGTATGATCGCATTGTACCAGGAAAGGACTGCATGGGGAAACGAAGCCTGTAAGTCTCTTTCATTGCTGTTCCCTGCACTACGAAAGAAGGATATCAAGGTACCCCCAACCTTCTCCTCAGCAGCTGGTAACCATACAGCTTGTCTCTCACGGAAGGGTGCGAGTGCTACGAAAGATCTTGGACAGCTGGAGATGTGCACGGAATTGCTAAATGTGGCTGAGGAGGAAACAGGTAATTACTCAGCTCTGAGTATCCCCAGAGCGGACCTGTGGTGGTATTGTGGAGGGAGAGTCTTGAGACCTACGCTTCCTCCAAATTGGAAAGGCACGTGTGCAATTGTCCAGTTGGCCATTCCGTTTACCTTGGCATTTGAAAAGGGAACAGCACCTTAGAATTCATGCAAAAAGCAAATATTCAAACAAAAAGGAGGAATTGTGAAAAGTATTAAGATACTGGTTTTGCAGTCAGCCATTAACTGAACGTAACTGTCGGAACACAATGGCAAGGCAGGAAGCTCTGTCAGGATCTGGGTTAATGGTTACAGCTCATAACAAGTTCAGCAATGTGCAGAAACCGTAACATGACAGGGGGTTAGCAAATAAGGGGAGTGGGCTCTCAGACCGGAGTAGTGGGAGATGCAGAGAGGGCGGGACTTCATATGGGATGTTGGATAGGCTGTGCACCTTGGAGTACCCAACCAGTGGGAAACAAGGGAGGGACTTTGCGGTCGGGGATAGGGAATAAAGGGAAGAACTCTGTAGTCACTGGGTGTGTTTACTCACTAGGACACCCATTTTCACAAAAACATTCAATAAATCACTGTTTCACTGCTGTGGCTGACCTGAGTGTTCACAAGAAAAGTGTTTAAGATTCTAACACTCCAGGATGGAGACCTCAGCCCCACTGTGGTGCCCCAGCTGGAAGCAGGGTGTTGGTCTCAGCCAGCCTGGCCCCCCCCCCCCCCTTGAGGCTGATGTGCTGGGCCCCCCTCTCCCTCCAGGCCTGTTGTGTGGCCCTGGAGTTCCCCCATGGAGAAGGGGGTTACCCATGGTCAGTACCCCGAGGCTCTAATCCGACACCCCCAGTCACACTGTCGCACAGTGGGGGAGAGCCTTTGGGGGTCCCTTCCTGCCACAGCGACGTCTGGCTGCCAGGCCTGAGCAGCTTTCCTGCCCCAGGCTAAAGATCTGCTTCCCTGCTCCAGCTCCTTGGCAGCGCTTCCCACGGGACATGAAGCTGGGGTGACCTGGTGTCCCCCCGGTGTGCTGCGGTAGCCGTGGCCAACCCCTCCTACTGTGGCTGTGCCAGAGGGGCCGTGCCGAGGGTGGGTTTGGGGAGGGGGGGGGGGGGCACACACGCTGCGCAAGCGGGGCCGGCCCTGGGGCGGAAAAGAGGGCAGATCCCAGGAAATCGGTTAATGAAAGACCAACACCGGCAGCGGGTCGATCGCTGCGGTTCCCCGGGGTCAGGCAGGCCCCTGCCACAGGGATGAGGCTCCTGTTAGCCCTCTGCCTGGGCCTGGTGGCCCTGGCTGCTGCCAGCCAGTCCCCGCTGCAGCGGCGGGTGGTGAAGGAGGTGCTGGACTATTTCCACGGGCGCAGCAGCGTGCATTTCCTCTTCAAGGAGCAGGCGGTGGAAGGGGCCGTCGAGCGGGTGAGCGCTGGGGCTGCGGAGGCAGCCGAGCCTCCTGCCCCATGTCATCGGGGATGGTGGGGAGGGGGTTGGGGTGACGGAGTGTCCTGGAGGAGGGCCAGGGGGCAGCCCCATGGGCACGGATGGTCGTGGGGAGTCAGAGCTCAGCTACTCATTAACCACTGGTGCCTGGCTACACCAGGAGCACTGACATTGGGCCTTGATTGTTAATCAGGAAGGGCTGTGGGCTCTGGGACCCCGAGTTTGGGCCACCTCATGAGGTGCCAGCAAGCTGGATGTCCCCTTGGGGTTGGGGTCCCCCCGATGTTCTAAGCAGCCCCTGGCACAGGGTTGGCATGGCACTGAGGGTATGGCACTGACAGTCCCATGTCGGCCACTCCGTCCCCCTGCTGTGGCTGACCTGCAGTCCCATATCCCTGCAGGAAGACTCCTCAGGAACCTTTGTCCAGCTGCGGGTCAACCTGGTGCAGACGGCCTGCAGCAAGCGGGCACTGCGCCGGCAGAACTGCAGGGTCCTGGAGAACCGGGTGAGTTAGAGCTGGCAGCGGGCACATCCCGCAGGGACACAGCACCTCTATCTGCCCCTGCCCCCCAGGGAGGGCTGGGGGGGACAGCAGCTCCAGCCATGGCATGGCAAGTGGCACCCATGGTGGCCGGATCCCAGGCACAGCTACAGGTTGAGGGAGACTGGATTCAGAGCAGCCCTGCGGAGAAGGACTTGGGGGTGTTGGTCCATGAGAAATTGAACATGAGCCGGCTTCAGTGTACGCTCACAGCCCAGAAAGCCAAGCGTATCCTGGGCTGCATCAAAAGGAGCGTGACCAGCAGGTCGAAGGAGGTGATCCTGCCCCTCTACTCTGCTCTCGTGAGACCTCACCTGGAGTATTGTGTGCAGTTCTGGTGTCCTCAACATAAAAAGGACATGGAACTGCTGGAACAATTCCAGAGGAGGGCCACGAGGATGATCAGGGGACTGGAGCACCTCCTGTATGAAGACAGGCTGAGAAAGTGGGGGCTGTTCAGCCTGGAGAAGAGAAGGCTGCGTGGAGACCTCATAGCAGCCTTCCAGTATCTGAAGGGGGGCTATAGGGATGCTGGGGAGGTACTCTTCATTAGGGACTGTAGTGACAGGACAAGGGGTAACAGGTTCAGACTTAAACAGGGGAAGTTTAGATTGGATATAAAGAAGAAATTCTTTACTGTGAGGGTGGAGAGGCACTGGAACAGGCTGCCCAAAGACGTGGCAAATGCTCCATCCCTGGCGTTGTTCAAGGCCACGTTGAACGAGGCATTGAGCCACCTGCTCTGGTGGAACTGGATGATTTTAAGGACCTTTCTAACCCAAACCATTCTAAGATGCTGTGTTGCTATGACATGAACATGCCACGCTCTCCCTGCAGAGGAAGCCAACCTGCCTGGCTTGCTACAAGTTTGACAGCAGTGATGTCTCCAAGGTGCTGGACAAGTACCACAACTGCGGCCCCAGCCATCACCTGGCAGTGAAGGTGAGCTGACCCCCAGCACCAGCACCAGCACCGGGCAGTGCTGCGGTGGGTGCCAGCATTGTTCTCTGCTCCACAGGAGATCAAGCACCGGGACGAGGCTGAGTGCCGGGCAGTGGAGGAGGCCGGCAGGGGCGGGGATGCGCTGTACCTGCCTGGGATGTATGCCTTCTCCAAGGGCCTGCCGGCCTAGGCCCCAACCCCTCACGGTAGGTGCCACCCGCAGCACCCCAGCATCCCCGGTGGGATGGGGGGGGCTCCACTGCCAAGATCGGAGCCAGATTGGGACCCCCAGCCAGGGGGCATCTGCCAGGGCTGCACCTCCAGGGTGAGCTGGCCCTGGGGACATGACGTGGGTGACAGGGTGATGGGGAGTGAGGGGTCCCACTCACAACCAGCCCCGCCTCCATGTCCCCCTCCAGGTCACCGCCACCCTGAGGACACGGACGCCACCCTGGGGTCCCCCCGCTTGCCGCCCTCCAGCACTGCGTGACCGCAGGACACCCCTTGCCCACCACAACTCAGCAGTAAACCCGGCTCTGGCTCCTGGTGTTGCTGCTGTTATTCCCATTGGGGGACCGGGGGGGCTCAGGTGGGGGGCTCCAGGTGCATCACCCCCCACCCACTGTCCCCAGTGGGGAGGAGGGATGAGGAGCAAGCTCCCCCTGGCTGCTCGGTGCCCAGGATGACACAGCACAGAGGGACCTGGGAGGACACATGTGAGGACAGCACGGCTTTACTGCATGGCCCCATGATGGCCCCCAGGCCTCATGACGTTTATGTGACATCCCCATGGCCCTGTGATGTCCCCCAGTCCCACGATGTCCTCTGGTCCCTGTGACATCCCCACAATGTGCCATGGACACCACAACATCCCCCAGTCCCCACAATGTCCCCATGACATCCTCTGGTCCCCACGATGGCCCCACAATGTCCCTATGACACTCCCGGGTCCCCACAATGTCCTCATGACATTCCCAGACCATCTCCTGGTCCCTGTGTGTCACCTCCCAGCCCCGCAGCCTCTCCTCCAGGCTGGATAGCTCAAGACTGGCCCCAGGTCTCCAAGGACATCACTGCTCCCCTCACTGCTCCACCAGGCACAGGGAGCCCTGGTCAGCCCCCAGCCCGGAGCCCCAGTGATGGAGTAAAGCCAAGCAGTCCCATGGCTGCCTCTGGTGCTGCCCCAGCTGCCCATTCCCTGAGCTCCTCTCTCGGGTCCGGGCACAGCACAGCTCAGAAGACAAAGGAGCTGGGGTCATGGTGGGTGCTGAGCGCCCGCTCTGCCTGGGCAATGGTGTCGTCGGCGCGGCGGCCCAGCTCCCGGCACTCCTGCAGCACCTCCCTGAACTGTCTGTACGCCTCCTCCATGATGGAGCTGCGCCGCGGCGGCCGCGGCTCCCAGAAACCAGCCTCTACCCAGGGCTGAGCTGCACGGGGTGGGTCAGCACCGGCACCGCCGCCGGCACCACCACCGGCACTGTGTCCCAGCGAGCTGTCGAGATCCCGGCAGAGCTGGTAGAGCTCACTGCCGCAGCCGGCCACCCGCTCGCCGTCAATGGCCTTGAGCCTGGGCAGCATGTCGGCCAGCGCGTCGCGGTAGGCAGCCACGGCACAGAGCGGGTTGTCAAGACGGGCAAGGGGGTCACGCAGTCGCAGGCTCTCGAGGTGCCGCAGCCCCGCCAGGCACCGCAGTGCCTGCAGGCTGCTCACCAGGTTGCCGGCCAGGTTGAGGCTCTGCAGGCTGCGGCAGGAGGCAAGCGGCTCCAGGCTGGACACGCGGTTGCGGGACAGGTTGAGGACAGCAAGGGAGCGGAGGGCAGCCAGCGGCCCCAGCTGGGCGATGGCGTTGCCAGACAGGTCCAGCCACTCCAGGTTGGTGCAGTCGCCCAGGCAGCCCAAGTGCGCGATGCCGCGGCCCCGCAGGCGCAGCAGCAGGATGGACTCCAGAGCAAACTCGCCAGTGGCGGCCTTCAGCAGCTGCGGGGTGATCCGCACCCCTTCCTCCTCCTCCTCTTCCTCCTCCTCCTCCTTGGCAGCTGCCTCACTGTGACCCTCCATCCCAGCCGGGGACCCTGGATCTGTCAGCTTGACAGGGGGGAAGAAGGAGGCGATGGGTTATGGGGGAGGCAGCCCTGCACTCTGAGACCTCCAGCTGTGGGTCTGGAGCCTGGAGGGAAAAATGGGGTCGGTGGCTGGCACCCATTGGGTTGCTCTGGGGTGCATGGACATGTGTGGGGCACCTGTGGGTACAAGTGGGGCATGCTATGGGGTATCTCATGGGTGCAGGGAGATGCGGACCCATGGGGTATCCTGGAGGGTAAGGGGACGTATGGGGTATCCCAGCGGTGCAAGAACATGGGGACATGTGGGATGCCCTGAGGGGTATGGGGACATGTGCGGTACATGGTGGAGTATACCGGGGTGCAAGGGCAGAAGGAGGCATGGGGTTCCCTTAGCGCATGAGGCCACGTACAGGGGGCACCACGGGGTGCCCTGGGACATGGGGCAAATCACAAGGTGCCCTGGTGGCATGCACTGGGCAAACCGTGGGGTGCTGGGGCACATGTGGGGCATCCTGGGGGTGCAGGGACAAGTGTGGGGCACACCGTGGGATGGGTATTTTGGAGATGCAGGGACACGCGTGGGGTCCAGAGCCCATGTGGGGCGAGGGGGCCGTGCACACGAGTGGGGCAGATCCATGGGGGGCTTCGGGGGATGGAGGACACGCGTGGGGGGCCCCTAGACCCACCCCCCCCCACCCCAGGTGTCCCCTGCTCCCCTCCGGCCCCGTTCTCCCGCTGCCCCCCGTTCCCTCCTCCCCAGCTCACCGCACGGCGGCTCCCGGCAGCCCCCGCGGCCCCGCCCCCCGTTGCCGTGGAGACAAGCGGCCGCACCGCCCCCCCCGCAGTGACTGCGTCCGTCCCCCCCCCCCCCAGACCGAACACGGACCCCGCGCACAGGGACGGGACGGGACGGGACGGGACGGGACGGGACCCACCCGCGGCTCCCGCTGGCCCTAGCGCCCCCAACCCGGACCCCGGGTCGTTCGAGCAGATCCGGTTTATTGAATGGTCCCACCCCACCCGCCGGTTCAGAGCCACAGTGCCCCTGGCAGCCCCGGCGCCGCGCTCGGGGCCATGCGCTGCACTGCCGGTGGCAATAGGGAACGGCACTGGAGCCAACCGGCACCCGAGGATGCGGCCCGGCTGGCGCTGTGGGTAGCAGCTGGCCGTGAGCCCCACCGAGGGGTCACCGGCCTGGGGACGGTACTGAGGATGCATCACTGGGAGCTGCCAGGATCCCTGGAATGTCCCAGCATATTCTGGTGTTTGGCCTTCAGAATTCCCCAACACACCTCACATCTGCACACCACAGCGCTCAGTCCCCAGGGACCCCACACGTCCTGGCGTGTCCCAGCATGTCCTGGTGCCCAGGGACCCCAGCAAGTCCAGGCGCTCAGCTCCCGGCACGTCCTGGTGCTCAGCCTTTGGGAACCATGGCACACACCGGCATATCCCAGCATGCCCAGTGCTCAGCCCCCAGAGTCCCCGGCATGTCCTGGCACTTGGCCTTTTGCACATCTAGCACATCCTGGCACGGCACATCCTAGTGCTCAGCTCCCAGGGACCCCGGCACATCTCACGATGTCCCAGCATACAGTCCCCAGGGTCCCCAGCACATCCTGCTGCTCACGCCCCGGCATCCCCATCCCAGCACTGGTCCTCCAGTGCTCATGGGCAGATCGCGGTGGGTGCCGGCGCGGCGGGTGCCGTCCAGCTCTGCTGTGGCACACTGTCTGCAGCGGTGGTGTTGGCAGCAGCGTGCGTGCGCTCGTGGCGCAGGAGGTGCGTCTTGCGGCTGAAGCTCTTGCCGCAGTGGGTACAGATGTAGGGCCGGTGCCCAGTGTGCACCGCCTGGTGCCGCACTAGGTTGGTCTTGGAGCTGAAGCGCTTGCCACACTGTGCACAGGCGTGGGGCCGGGTGCCGGTGTGCACCGCCTGGTGCCGTGCCAAGTGCGACTTGCGCCCGAAGCCGCGACCACACAGCTCGCAGGCGAAGGGCCGGGTGCCGGCGTGCACCTTGGCGTGTGCCACGAGGTTGGTCCGGGAGCCAAAGCGCCGGCCGCACTGTGGGCAGGCGAAGGGCCGCTCACCCGTGTGCACCCGCAGGTGCCGCAGGAGGTGCTGGCGCAGGGTGAAGGCACGGGCGCACTGCGGGCAGGTGAAGGGCCGCTCGCCGGCATGCGCCAGCTGGTGCGTGGCCAGGTTGGGCTTGTGGCTGAAGGTCTTCTCGCAGTGTGGGCAGGCAAACGGCTTCAGCCCCATGTGCCCCCGCAGGTGCGCCGTCAGGTGCCGCTTGTCACCAAAGCCGCGGCCGCACTCGGCGCAAGTGAAGGGCCGGCCCTCGCGGTGCAGCCGGCGGTGTGATGCCAGGTTCTTCTTCCAGCTGAAGCTCTTCCCACACTCGGGGCAGGGGAAAGGCTTCTGCTCAGCTGCGACCCCCTCACCGTCTGCTGTCTCCGCTGGCTCGTCGTGCAGGCGCTGGTGCCGCAGGAGGTGCTGCTTGTGTGCAAAGCAGCGGCCGCAGCGGGTGCAGGGGAAGGGCCGCTCGCCCGTGTGCGTGCGGTGGTGCCGCACCAGGTGTGTCTTCTTGCGGAAGCGGCGGCCGCATTCAGGGCAGGGGAAGGGCCGCTCACCTGTGTGTGTCTTCTGGTGTGAGCGCAGGTGGATCTTCTGCCGGAACCGGCGCCCGCACTGCCCGCAGGGGTAGGGCCGCTCGCCCGTGTGCACCCGCAGGTGCCGCGTCAGGTGAGCCTTCTTCCCAAAGCCCTTCCCGCACTGCGCACAGGCAAAGGGCCGCTCTGGGGCCGGCGTCCTGCAGCACCCGTGGGGCTGGGGCTCACCGTCGTTGCCGTCACCGTCGCCCACCGGCATCCCTGGGCTGAGCCGTGCCTGGCAGCAGCGCTCACAGCTGCCAGCGCCAGCCAGGCTCTGGCTCAGCAGTGGCCATGGTGGCAGGGTGAAGGCGGGCAGTGTGCCGTAGCCCAGCTCCTCCGGGAGCAGCGGCTCTGGTTTGCAGGCACAGGCACCGGTGCAGTCCGGTATGCCTGCTGTGTGGGGGAAGGCACCATCCGGAGCCTGCCCCGCCAGCAGGGCCTCAGTGCCGGGGCCAGCTGACCACTCTTCATCCTCCTCTTCCACCTTCACCTTCCTCACCAGCCAGTCCTCTGCAGGGCACACACAGCCAGGTGGTGGGACACAGTGCTGAGGATGGGCGGCTCCAGCACATGGGGACCAAGCCAGCATCCCTGTGCTGCCACTGTGTGCCCAGCAGTGCCGGGGCTGTGCCGGGCCACCTGGTAGGTTTGCTGTGTGCTGGTGCCGCCAGCCTGTGCCCTCACCTGAGCAGCTGAGCTCCAGGCCCCCCAGCTCCCCGGCAGCCCCCAGCTCTGCGCTGTCACCCCCAGCCATCTCCTCGGCCTTGGGGACCACCAGCTGCACTGTGGAGACAATGGGCGCGAAGCCACAGGGTCCCCCACTGGCTCTGTCATGGCCCCTTGGGGACCCCAGAGCCCTGTGGAGTGAGGCGATGGGCAGGGAAGGGGCAGGACCCACCTGAACCGGCACAAGCCGGCACCTCCATCTTCTCCGCCTGCTCCAGCACTGGCTCCGGCTCCGGCTTAGCCATGAGGGACCCTGTGGGATGGGCTGGGGTGAGCCCCTCCCTGAGCTTCTCCCAAAACGGCAGCGGGGAACAGGCACCCGCTGCCTCCATCCCACCCACGGGGTCTCATTTGGTGTCAGTGATGGATGTTGGGGCACGGGGTCCCCCTAGCCCTGAGTCCCCCGCAGAGGGTTGGCAGCCGGGGACACATTCCGGGGTGTCACCCACCAGTGGGATGTCCCCACCCCAGCCCCATGCTCAGCTCACAGTCCCCCCCCATCCCATTTCCCCTGTGTTCCCCTGTGCCCAAGCCCCCTCTATGCCCACTACAGCCCCCCAAACCCTTCTATTCGCCCCTCTCCCACCATACCCCGCGCTTCCCCCCAAACCCCCCCTCCGCCATCCTGTCCCGCCCCCCCCGATTTCCCCGCTCCCTTCCTGCCCCCCCCGCCCCTCCTCACCTTCCTCCTCCCTCCGCCCTTCCTGACACACACACACACACACACACACACACACACACACACACACACACACACACACACACACACACACACACACACACACACACACACGCTCCCTTCTTGCCCTCCTCCCTCCGGGGGCCGCGCGTGCCTTCACCGCCGGTCCCGATCCCGGTCCCGATCCCGGTCCCGGTCCCGGTGCTCGCTCTCCCAAAACGCACCCGTCACCGCAGCCTCGGGGCGGGGACCCCTGCTCCCACCGCTCCTACCTGCCCCACCGCCACTGCCGTCGCGGGGCCCCGCCTCGCCCGCGGTGGCCGCCGGTCCCCCCGCCCCTGCCGGGTCCGCCCCCCCCATCCCGGGCACCGGGAGAACCGCTCCCGCCCCTCCCCGCGCTGCGCCGTCCGTGTCCCATACCCCCCTCAGTTATCCCACATAGTGTCCCCCCCCTCCTGTCCCCCCACCACCGGAGGGGCAAGAGTTTGAGGTGTGGGTGGGGGGGACACGGGGGGATGTGGCAGGACCCTGACATGGGGCTGGAGGTGGTGTGGGACACGGGGAGAGACTTGGGGGGACTCACTCATGGGGCTGGTGGCAGCGGGGACACACGGGGGACACAACCGTGGGGCTGGCTGTGATGTGAGGACACAGGAAGACAACGGGGACCCGGCTGTGGGGCTGGCAGTGGATGGGGGCAGTGGATGTGGGACAGCCAAGGGGCAGCAGGAGCCAGGAGCTGTGTCCCTGTCCCTGTGGGGCAGGTTTGGGGGTCCATGGCCCAGGGCACCAAGAGGCATTGCTGGGGTAGGGGGCTAGGTTATGGGTACCACAGCACATCTATGCTCCTAATGCTTAATCCCAGATGTGCCGGATCCAGGATGTGGCCCCACTGGGTTGAGCCGCCGGGGGGGGCTCCAGATCCACTGTCCCAGCACAATCCTGGGGGCTTCACCCTGGAGACGGAGCAATGGGGGTTCCCATGGCCTCACCCCCCATCCCACCCAGCAGTTGGGCCCAATCGCCAGCCCCACAGCTGGCCCCGTCGGGCGGCCCCACACCATAAAAGGGAGCAGCAGTGCTGGGGCTGAGGGAGTGGCACTGCCAGAGCCAGCCAGGACAGAGCAGGGAGCCCCTAGGTAAGAGGGGCCGTTTTGGGGAGTCCCCATCTTGGGGAGCTGCTGGTGAGATCTATGGGGGTCCTCCACTCGTGACACAGATCCCCCTTTGCCAAGGTAGCCGTGGCAGCACGACCATGGCACGCCAATCCTGGGTGCCTGGTGGGGTCCTGGCCTCCCTGCTGCTGTGCGTGGCTGTGGTGGAAGCAGCCACTGGGTGAGTCTTCAGTGCCACAGCCCCATACCAGAAACTGGGATGAGGCGTGGTGTGGGGATACCGTCCCCAGCTCGGTTTGTGGGTACGATGGGTGCCATGGTGCCACACAGGCGATGGTGCGAGAGGACGGTTCAGGATACGGCGGAGGAGGAGGTGACACCGCGGCGCGAGGACACAGTGCCCTGCACCAGCCTCTACCACTACAGCCTGGCAGGATGGCGGATCGACAGGGACCGAATGCGCCGGGTCTATGGTGGGGACCATGGTGAGCCCCAGCCTGACTCTGGCACCCCCCTCTGCTACATCTACCGGTGAGTGCCAGTGCGGACGTGCAGTGCATGGCACAGAGGGGGCACCAGGGCACCCATCCCCGTGCTGTGTATCCCATGCCTGATGCCGCAGGCCCCCAGAGACTCGGCCAGTGGTGTGGAACCGCACGGTGCTTGCCTGCTGCCAGGGCTGGAGCGGGCCCCACTGCACCGAAGGTAGGGATGGGTGTTGAGGTGCAGTGGCACCACTATGCCAGTGTCCCCGGTGATCACCTGTGGAGACAAGGTGCTTCCCTGTGCCGCAGGCGAAGGCTTGCTGGGGCACTGCTATGGCACATGGCAGTGCCAGGACACCGCCGGCAGCCACAACCTCTCTGCTATGAGCCTGTCCGAGTGCTGCCGGCACCCCTGGGGGCACAGCTGGAGGAATGGCTCCAGTTCCAGTGCACCGTGCCTCTCCTGCACCCGCCTGCCCCTCACTGGTGGGTCTGGGGGTACCAGGGGGCTGGTGGGTCCCATGGGGAGTTTGCAGAGTGGCCTCACCTCCCCACTGCAGGAGAGGTGTCCCCACGGCCATCGCCTCCTGTGTCCCTGCATGGAGCGGCCGCCCATCACCGGGGCCTCTGGGCTGGCTGCATGACCTGGGCAGGGTCCCACTACCGCACCTTTGACGGGACACACTTCCACTTCTCTGGCGAGTGCACCTACACCCTGGCCGCTGCTGCTGACGGCACTTGGGCCATCGCCATCACTGCCGGCGATCCCCGGGTACTGACGGTGGGGGTGGGAGAGGGGTCCCTGCCTCATCACAGACATTCTCTGGGGGCTGTGCCATTTGCCTGTCCCCATGGCATGCTGTGGCCCTGTGGTGTGGCTGTGGTATCCCTGGCCATCCACGGCTGCCAGCCCTGGCCCTGGCTGATGCCGCACCACCGCAGGGACTGCACATGACCTTCGGGGTGGGCACGGTGGTGACCCAGGGACGGAACATCTCTGTGGACAGTGTGGCAGTGCCCGAGGGACAACCGTATCTGCACAATGGTGAGGGGAGGGGGGTGGCCAGCTACTGGTGGCACTGGGCTGGGATCTTGGTGGGGCTAAGACCCCTGATGGCACAGGTGATGGTGGTGACAAAGCTGCAGCTGGGGGGATCCAGCCACTGCCTTGTTCCCATCCCAAATCCCTGTGGTGCCACAGGGATCAGCGTGATGTGGCTAGGTGACTGGGTGGCCGTGGCAAGTGCGCTGGGTGTGCGGGTGACCTCGGACAGGAGCCAGGCAGTCACAGTGACAGTTGACACCGAGCTGTGGGGCGGCACACGGGGGCTGTGTGGTCCCTACAACGATGACCCTGCAGGTAAGTGTCACCTCATAGGTGGCAATGCCCATGCGGGAGGAGGTGCAGCGCCAGGGCCATGTCCTGGGGCCATGTGCCATGACCCTTGCCTACCGCAGCCTCCCTGTGTCCCCAGATGACTTCCAGCAGCCCGGAGGGGATGTGGCCACCTTTGCTGCCAGCTTTGGCAACTCCTGGAAGATTTCAGATGTCAGCCCCAAGGTACCCCAAGGTACCCCAAGGTGTGCCAGGACCCCATGTCTGCTCGGGGGTCCCTGTGCGGTCACCCCAGCTCTGAGGGTCTCCCCGGGCTCAGCCCCGCTGCAGGGACGCGGTGGAGCTCAGCCCTGGCTGTGCAGCGGGCGATGCGGCACGGCAGGCAGCCGAGGTCACTTGTGGGAAGCTCCTGGCTGAGCCCTTCCGTGAGTGCCATGACAAGGTGAGGCGCAGTTCTGGTGCTGGGGCACTGGAGGGTGCCGGTCCCGCCATCCTCACCCACCATCCCCACACCAGGTTGACCCTGGTGGCTTCCACAATGCGTGCCTGGAGCTGCTGTGCCGGGAAGGCAATGCCGGGCAGTTGCCGAGCCCCAGCATCTGCGACACCTTCGCTGCCTATGCACGGGAGTGTGCCCGGCACCAAACCAGCATCGACTGGCGCCAGCCTGGCTTCTGCGGTAGGGACCCGGGAATGTGCTCTGGCACCAAGGTCTGACCCCCCAGGGCTGGTGCCGGTGCTGAGTGCGGTGCTTGTCCTGGCAGAGCGGCACTGCGGCGTGGGACAGAGGTTCTCGGACTGCGTCTCCTCATGCCCTGCCAGCTGTGCAGCTGTTGGCAGTGCCGAGGATGGGCCATGCCACCAGGACTGCGCCGGCGGCTGCGAATGCACTCCAGGGCTCTACTGGGATGGGGCGCTCTGCGTGCCACCAAGCGCCTGCCCCTGCCAGCACCACCGCCAGCGCTATGCCCCGGGACAGAGCATCCGCCAGCGCTGCAACCAGTGGTGAGCAATGCCATGGCTGGATTCAGCATCACCAGGTTGGAATGAACCCCATGGATGGGCACGATGCTGGTTTGGGCAGGGGGGTGGCAAGCACACATCCATCCATGCCAAGTGCGGTCACGGTGTGTCCTGTCCCCTCCTGGTGATCCCGGTGTCGCCTCCTGTGCCCTCAGCATGTGCCAGGGCGGGCGCTGGCTCTGCAGCCAGGACCGGTGCCCCGGGGAGTGCACGGTGCTGGGCGGCCACCATTACATCACCTTCGACCGCCAGCACTTCTCCTTCCCAGGCGCCTGTGCCTACACCCTGGTGCAGGTGAGGGCAGCCGCCACGGTGGCTGCGGTAGTGCCAGGGCTGTAGAGACCTGCCCTGGGGTGGGAATTGCCCCGGGGGTCCCCTCAGCAGGGTCTCTGTCCCCAAGGACTTCGTGGAGGGGCAGCTGCTGATCACGTCTGAGCACAAGGCTTGCAATGGCCACCAGCGCCTCCACTGCCGCCAGTCCCTCACCATCAGTGCCCACCGGATCTCTGCTCGTCTCCACGGCACAGGTGATGTGCGGGGACCCTCCTCGTGCTGCGGTGGGATGGGGGGTGCCAGCCCATGGCTGTTCCCTGAGGTGGCTGCGCTCTGCCGGCACAGGTGAGGTGATGGTGGATGGGCAGGAGGTGACGCTGCCCTTTGCCAGTTCCGAGCTGAGCATCCGCCGCGTGTCCTCGGCATTCCTGCTGCTCCAGACCTTTGGGGCCCACATCCTGTGGGGGGTGGAGGCCCCCACTGTCTACATCACCCTCCATCCCGCCTTTGCCCACAAGGTCAGCCCCAGCTCCTGGTGGTGGCCGGTGGCAGAGCTGGGCTGGGATTTAGCTGTGGGATCCTATCCTGAGCCAGTGCTGGTGTGGTAGGTGCGGGGTCTCTGCGGCACCTACAACTGGAACCAGGGGGACGAGTTCACCACGCCAGCAGGTGATGTGGAGATCAGTGTTGCCGCCTTCACCAACAAGTACCGGGTGTCCAGCAAGTGCCCTGCACTCGGACCCGTCCCACTGGAGCCCTGCAGTGACTTTGCTGGGCAGCAGGACCTTGCCGAGGCTGCCTGTGCCGTCCTGCAGGGCCCGGCCTTCCAGGTGCCACGGGTCCCCATCCTGGCCAAGAGCCGGTCCCCAGTGCCCAGTGCCAGTGCCGTGGCGTGACTGTGCACTGCCACCCCCAGCCATGTCACCAGGTCGTGGACCCGGAGCCGTTCCTGCAGCTCTGCCTGCGGGATGCCTGCACCTGCCAGGATGGGCAGCACTGCCTGTGCCTGGTGTTGGCTGCCTATGCCCGGGAGTGTGGCCAGGAAGGAGTGGAGCTGGTGTGGAGGAACCAGAGCTTCTGCGGTGGGGATGGGAGGGAATGGGATAGGATAGAGTGGGGATGGGGATGGGATTGTGATGGGGTGGGATGAGAACGGGATGGGATGGGGATGTGAATAGGATGGGAATGAGGGTTGGAATGGGATGGGGATGAGGGTGAGGATGGGGATGAGGGTGAGGATGGGGATGAGGGTGAGGATGGGGATGAGGATGAGATGGTGACAGGGTGGGATGAGAATGGGATGGGATGTGGATGGAGATGGGGGTGAAGATGAGGATGGGGTAGGATGCCGTGGGGATGAAATGGGGCTGGGAATGGCATGGGATGAGATGAAAAAGGGATGGGATGAGAAGAGGATAGGAATGAGATGGGGATGATGTGGAATGAGATGAAAAAGGGATGGGATGGAGATGGGATTGGTGATGGGGATAGGCATGGGATGGGATGGGTGGAGATGGGATTGGTGATGGGGATGGGCATGGGATGGGATGGGTGGAGAAAGGGGTGGGATGTGGGTGGGATGTTGATAGGATATGGATGGGATGTGATGGGGATGTGTTGGGGATGGGGTGGGACAAGATGAGGATGGTGGTGGGATGGGAATAGGATGTGGATGCAGCCATCACACGCCAGGGGACAGTGGGGGCTGGTGCCAAGGGTGCATGGAGCGTGGCAGGGCAGAGATGTCCCTGTCAGTGACATCTCCATGTCCCTCCCTCAGATGTGCCGTGCAGCGGGGGGCAGCAGTACCTGGACTGTGGCCGGCCCTGTGGCCAGACCTGCGCCGACCTGCGCGGTGACAGCAACGGGACCAGCTCCTGCCACAACCTGGATGGACTCTGTGTCCCTGGCTGCCAGTGCCCGGCCGGGCTGGTGCTGGCCGAGGGTGGGATGTGCGTCCCACCTGGAGCCTGCCCCTGCCAGCACGGCACCACGCTCCTCCCGCCCGGCAGCCACATCCGCCGGAGCTGCAGCACCTGGTGCGTGGCACAGATGGAGCCCAGGCCATGGCTGGGGTGGGTGGGATGGGGGATACTGAGCCGGTGCTGCGGGATGAGGCAGCGGCAGGAGGCGTGTGATGAAATCCCCCTATGCCCCGTTTGGGATCGCACCGCGGGATAGGCGGCTTTCATTGCCCGTCCCTGCTGCAGCACACCGGGGCCACCGAGGAAGAGCCTATCCCTGGCCCCTGGCATGGCTGGAGGTGGACTCAGTGCTGGGGTGGTGGGGATGGGATGGGGACAGGATGGGATGGGCATTGGATGGGGATGGGGATGGGGATGGGGATGGGATGGGGACAGGATGGGATGGGCATGGGATGGGGATGGGGATGGGATGGGGACAGGATGGGATGGGCATTGGATGGGGATGGGGATGGGGATGGGGATGGGAATGGGGATGGGGATGGGAATGGGAATGGGAATGGGGATGAGGATGGGGATGGGGATGGGGATGGGATGGGATGGGATGGAATGGGATGGGATGGGGATGGGATGGGAACAGGATGGAGACGGGATGGGGATGGGGATGGGATGGGAACAGGATGGAGACGGGATGGGGAAGGGACAGGATGGGGTGGGGACAGGATAAGACATAATGGAGCTGGATGAGACAGATGGCATAGAATAGGACAGGATGTGGTGGGATAGATAAAGTGGGACAGGATGGGAGAAGGCAACACTCATCAGGACACAACAGGATGGAAGGAAACAGGATGGGATAGGACGGCATGGGATGGGATAAGATGCAATAGAATGGGATGAGATAGAATGGCGATGGGCAATATGGAAACCCTGGCATGGGTCTGGCTGGGTGGGGGCTCTCCAGGTTGGTGGGTGCTGGGTGCTGCCCTCACCGTACCCTGTCTCTGCAGTGTCTGTGCTGGTGGGTCTTGGCGCTGCACTGCAGCCGCCTGCCCCATGGCAGCCCTGTGCCCTGGGGGGCTGATCCATGCGCCGGGCTCCTGCCTGCGCCGCTGTGACAGTGCCGAGCCCAACGGCACCTGTGCCGGCATTGCCGATGGCTGCGTCTGTCCCCCTGGCACCATCTTCCTGGTGAGTGACACCCTCTCCATGGGGATGTGCCAGAGAGGATCCACATCCAGCTCACTGGGGCTGTGTGCTGGCAGGACGGGCGCTGTGTGTCTCCGGCAGAGTGCCCGTGCCAGCACGGCGGGCGGCTGTACCGGCCCAATGACACCATCATCCGGGACTGCAACACATGGTGAGACCCCCCCAGCCCCACCGGGGACACCAGGCACACTGTGCCGGAGCTGAGCCCTGTCCCCTGCAGCGTGTGCCGGCAGCAGCACTGGCACTGTGGCCAGGAGGAGTGCGCCGGCACCTGCGTGGCCACGGGGGACCCCCACTACATCACCTTTGACGGACGAGCCTTCTCCTTCCCCGGCGACTGCGAGTACCTGCTGGCACGCGAGGCCGATGGGCTCTTTGCTGTCACTGCCGAGAACGTGCCCTGCGGCACTGGCGGCGTCACCTGCACCAAATCAGTGGTGGTGGTGATGGGCAACACTGTGGTGCACATGCTGCGGGGTGAGGATGAGGATGGTGGCACGGGGACAGAGACATGCTGGGGGGTCACTGTCTCTGACAGCCTGCGCTGCCCTGGCAGGGAGGGACGTGACAGTGAACGGGGTCCCGGTGCGACCCCCAAAAGCCTACACCGGCACTGGACTGACGCTGGAGCGCGCCGGTCTCTTCCTCCTCCTCCTCACCCGCATGGGGCTGGCGGTGCTCTGGGATGGAGGTGAGACCCACAGGGGAGGGGGTGCTCAGCACTGTGCTGCAGCGTGCTGCCGGTGCTGAGCGCTGTGCCGTCTAGGCACACGGGTGTACATCCGGCTGGAGCCGCAGCACCGGGGACGTGTGGTTGGGCTCTGTGGCAACTTCGACGGTGACGCCGAGAACGATCTCTCCAGCCGGCAAGGGGTGCTGGAGCCCAGCGCCGAGCTCTTCGGCAACTCCTGGCGCCTCAGCCTGCTCTGCCCCGAGGTGGACAGCGCCAGCGCACGGCACCCTTGCACCGTATGTACTGGAATGGGCAGCCAGGGCAGTGGTGGCCAGGGGCTGGGTGAGGGATGGAGGCTGATGGCGGCACTGGCTCCCCCCAGGAGAACCCACACCGGGCAGCGTGGGCCCGCCGGCGCTGCAGCATCCTCCGGCAGCGGCTCTTTGAGCCATGCCACGATGTGGTGCCGTGCCAGCGCTTCTACGACTGGTGCATCTTTGATGCCTGCGGGTAAGTGGGGTAAGCCAGTAAGCACTGCGGTGGGGCGGGGGATTGGGGGTCCCACTGTTCCCATCCCACCAAACCCACTGTGCCGGCAGGTGTGACTCCGGTGGAGACTGTGAGTGCCTGTGCACGGCCATTGCCACATACGCTGAGGAGTGCGGCCGGCGCGGCGTCCATGTGCGATGGAGGAGCCAGGAGCTGTGCCGTGAGTCACCAGCCACTGGACAAGGCTGCGAGGGGTCCCATGGCTGAGCCAGACAAGTGATGGGGATGGGGAGGGGGTCAGGACCCCCCCATGGGGCTGTGGGGAGGAAAGGGGGTGGGTGCTGTGGGGCAGGGGGCTCCCGGCCTTGTCCAACCCTGACCCCTGTCTGCAGCCCTGCAGTGTGAGCGGGGGCTGGTGTACAGCCCCTGCGGACCCCCCTGCCCTCCAACCTGCCACAACCTTGCCCGCGAGCCCCCCGAGCGCTGCCAGGATCTGTCCTGCCTGGAGGGGTGTTTCTGCCCTGCAGGGAGGGTCCTGCATGGTGAGGCTGGGAGCTGGTGGGGCTGGTGTGGGGTCGTGGGGGTGTCATGGGCAGTATGGGGTGGTGTGGAGCTGGTGTGGGGATGGTATGGAGCTGCATGGTGTGATGCGGGGCCAGCACGGGCTGGTGTGGGGCTGGCATGGGTCAGAGTAGGGTGGCGTGGGGCTGGCATGGGATGTCACGGACAGTGTGGGGAGGCATGGAGCTGGTGTGAGGCTGCATGGGGTGTTGTGGGGCTGATGTGGAGCTATTGTGGGCTGGTAAGGGGATCATGGGTATGGCATGGAGCTAGCGTGCAGATGTGTTGGACCATCATGGGGTTGGCATGGGCTGATGTGGGGCCTGCCATGCTGTCCTTGCACCCAGTTCCCTTGTCCTGGCCATGGTACTCAGTACTTTGACCCCTTCTCAGCCTGTGGCTCCACTCCATGTTGGAGGGTCTAACCCAGCCTTGTACACCAGATGTGGTGCTGTCTGCTCAGCCTGACTGGGCAATGTGCTGGGGCTGGGTCACCGAGGTCCAATGCCTCCTTTCCCCCTCCCCACTGGCAGACGGAGGCTGCATCGAGCCTGGCGAATGCCCGTGCTTCTGGGACGGCTTCTCCTTCCCAGCCGGTGCCACGGTGCAGCAGGGCTGCAAGAACTGGTGAGTCCGTGCTTGGCTCTGGCCCGGCGCAGCCATGGGGACCACGGGGAGCACCCTGGGACCGAGCCGCCGCTATCCCCGCAGCACGTGCGCGGCAGGTGCGTGGCACTGCCCATCCTCACCGGAGCTGTGCCCACCCGCGCCGTGCGCCTCGTGGGAGTTCTCGTGCCGTGCCGACGGGCGCTGCGTGCCGGGGGCCTGGGTGTGCGACAACGAGGAGGACTGCGGGGACGGCTCAGATGAGGTGTGCGCCCCGCGCTGCGCCCCGCACCAGCACCGCTGCGCTGGAGGGCAGTGCCTGGCCTGGGGCTCCCGCTGCGACGGCATCCGCGACTGCAGTGACGGCTCTGACGAGAGCGGCTGCCCCACGGCCTCCTGCGCGCCCCCCGAGTTCTCCTGCGCCAGCGGCCGCTGCATCCCCCCCGAGCGTGTCTGCGATGGGGAGCTGGACTGCGGCTTCGCCGACGACTCGGATGAAGCAGGTGAGAGCGGCCCCATGGCTGCCCCATGGCTGTTCCTGGGGGTCCTGGGTTGGGCGGTGTTGTGGGGACCCTGGGGATGAAAGCAGTGGCGTGGAGGAGCACACTGACAATGGGCTGTGCCCCACAGCAAGGTATTCTGAGCCCCAGTTCTTTGTCGGTCTGTGCCCCATGGCAAAGGGGTCTGAATGCCATAGTGAGGTGTCCTGAGCCCTGTTACCCTGAGGGTCTGTGCCCCATGGACAGGGTTCTGAGCCTCATGGTGAGGAGGCCTGAGCCGCCCATCCCTGAGTGACTATGCACCATGGTGAGGGGTCCTGCACCATGTGTCCCTGGCTGTGCCCCATGGAGAGAAAGTCTGAGTTTCTCATCCCTGGGGGTCTGTGCCCCATGAGCAAAGGGGTCTGAACACCATAGTGAGGAGTCTTGACCCCCATGACCCTGCAGGTCTGAGCCCCACAGTGAAGTATCCTGAGCTCCCCATCCCTGGGGTCTGTGCCCCACAGTGAGGGGGTCTGAGCACCCTGTTGTGGGAATTGAGCCTCATGGCAAACGGGTCCCTGAGCCCCCATTCCTGGCTGACCATTTTGCACAGTGAGGGGTCCTGAGCCCCCGGCCCCTGGGGGTCTGAGCCCCATGGTGCGGGGTCTCTGACAGCTGCCATTACGGCAGGCTGCAGCCCGAGCTGCAGTGCAGGTGAGTTCCGCTGCGCATTGGGCCGGTGTGTGCTGTACCCGCACCGCTGCGATGGCCACGATGACTGTGGTGACTTCAGTGACGAGCGCGGCTGCGTCTGCCCCCCTGGGCACCTCCAGTGCCCCGACATCCAGTGCCTGCCCCCAATCACTGTCTGTGATGGCCACCGGGACTGTGCCAACGGCACCGATGAGGAGTTCTGCCCAGGTGAGGCTCAGCCCCACACCGGGACCCCCAACCACGGCGGCATCGCCCCATGGGAACGTGTGTTTCCCCCTAGACCGGGTGACCTGCGCCCCCGGGGAGCTCCCGTGCCCTGATGGCTCCTGCATCAGTGAGGCTGCGGTTTGTGATGGTGTCAGTGACTGTCGCGACGGCTGGGACGAGAGCCCGGCGGGGTGCGCGGCAGCACTGCCTGCTGCTGTGCCCACCACCACCACCTCGGCAGGTGAGGGCTGATGGTGCTGTGTGGCAGCCGGACCCTCCCACGGCACCCCGTGGACCCCGCACCAGGATGGCACATGGTGGGGACTACAGGGATGGGCACCCCATGGTGACCCACTGCCCACAGCACCGGCATGCGGCCCCTCGGCCTTCACATGCGGCAGTGGAGAGTGCGCACCACGGGGCTGGCTCTGCGACGGTGAGGCCGACTGCCGTGACGGCAGCGATGAGCTGGGCTGTGCTGGCGGCTGCGAGCCCAGACACTTCCCCTGCGCCCATGGCACCGACTGTGTCCCCTATGGACACCTCTGTGATGGCGTCCCGCAGTGCCGCGACAGCTCTGATGAGAGCGAGGACCACTGTGGTGAGCCAATGCGGCCGGGACCCTCGGTGTCCCCTCCGCAGTGACACCCAGTGTAGGGGGACACTCCATGGTGCTGGTGTCCATGGTGGGGTCTCAGCTGACGGTGCCCTGGCACAGGCTCCACTGCCATCCCGCCGTGCCTGGGGCACTTTGCCTGCGATGGTGGCCTGTGCCTCAACGTGTCGAGGGTCTGCGATGGGGCCACCGACTGTCCCCAGGGCGAGGATGAGCTGCTCTGCGGTGAGGGCAGAAGGCTGGGGGCTGTGGGGCAGGGATGGGGATGGACACCCTGCCATGACCACCCCACTATGGACTGTCACCTCTGCAGGGAGCCGCAGCCTCGCCAGTGGGAGCAACAGGACAGGGGGCCCCTGTGCCGAATACACCTGCAGTGGGGGCGAGTGTGTAGCCTTCCAGCAGGTATCTGGGTACAGGGACCCCCAACCCCGCTCTGGTGCCACCATTACCCCCCTCCCCGGCTCAGTGCTGCCCTGGTGTTACAGGTGTGTGATGGCGTTCCTGACTGCAGTGCCGGTGGGGAGGACGAGCGGGATTGTGGTGAGTGGGGGCCATGGGGGCCATGGGGCACCTGCACCCACTCCTGTGGCCCCGGCCTGCAGCGCCGCACACGGGGCTGCCGCCAGCACCGTCCTGGAGTGCTGCACCGGTGCCACGGGCAGGCTGCGGAGCAGCAGCAGTGCTTCAGCATTGCCTGCCCTGGTGAGCATGGGGCTGTCAGCAATGGGGGGCTGGAACTGAGGGGGGGGGGGGGGCGTGGTGGCAGCAGTCCAGGGGAAATCTGGGGTGCCTTGTGGGGTTTGGGGGTCTTTGTGGTTGGAGTACCAAGGGGGATTCAGGGGTTTCCATCGCTGAGGTTGCTCAGCAGTGTATGGGGTTTCCTGTGGGGCTCCTCATGGCCAGAACTGCCCAGGGGATTTAGGGGTTCCTGGGGAATTTGGTGGTTCCCATGGCGGTTTCAGGATTCCCATGGGGGTTCCCATAGCCAGGTGGTGGGGAATTGGGAGTTCCTATGGCTGAGGCTACACAGGGGGATTTGGGGGGTTCCCAATACCCCCCAGGGATCCTCTAATACTCCCCGGGAGCATTCCAATACTTCCCAGATGTTCCAAATCCCCTTTGGGACACCGCATTACACCTTTAGAACCCCAATATCTCTTCTGAACCATCCAAAACTCCCCCAAATCCCCCAGTGTCCTGTCTGTGGGTACAGAAGCCCCATGGGGGTGTCCCAGGAGGCGTCCCATGGGGGTGTCCCACCCTCCCGCCTCCCTCCCACCACAGTTGACGGTGCCTGGGCCGAGTGGGGTCCCTGGTCCTCGTGCCCTGCGGGCTGTGGGGGGCTGCGGCAGCGGCAGCGGCAATGCCAACCCCCCCAGAATGGAGGCCGCCCCTGCAGTGACCTGCCTGGAGAGACACCCGGTGCTCTTGAAACAGGTGGGTGCCCGTGGGGTTGGGGGTCTATAGGGATGGGGGTGTTCAAGGAGTGGATGGGCTCTGTGGGGCAAGTGGGCTCCAGGGAATGGGTGAGTTCTGTGGGTGAGTGGGCTCTGCAGGGTAGCGGGCTCTGTGGGGCAGGTGAGTCTCAAAGGGATGGGTGGGCTCCATGAGGTCGGCTCCATGGGTGAGTGGGGTCCAAGCAGTAGGTGGGCTCTGTGGGGTAAGAGGGTCTTGGTGGGATGGGTGGGCTCCATGGATCAAGTGGCTGCTGCAAGTTGGTGGGTTCCATGGGGTGGATGGGTGGGCTCCATGGATCAAGTGGCTGCTGCAAGTTGGTGGGTTCCATGGGGTGGATGGGTGGGCTCCATGGATCAAGTGGCTGCTGCAAGTTGGTGGGTTCCATGGGGTGGATGGGTGGGCTCCATGGATCAAGTGGCTGCTGCAAGTTGGTGGGTTCCATGGGGTGGATGGGTGGGCTCCATGGATCAAGTGGCTGCTGCAAGTTGGTGGGTTCCATGGGGTGGATGGTTGGGCTCTGTTGGTGGGTCCCTGTGTGCTCCGTGGGGCCGATGGATCCCCACGGGTGAGTGGTACCAAACCCGCAAACCCGCCCCCCCCCCCCCCCCCCCCAGCCCCCTGCACTCCGGGGGGCTGCCCCAACACCTCCTCCTGCCCGGAGGGGTTGCGGCCATGGCCCTGCGCTCCCTGCCCCGCATCCTGCGCCGACGTCTCCACCGGTGCCGCGTGCCGGCAGGACCGGCCCTGCAGCCCAGGTGAGGGGCGCGGGGGCTGCGGCGCCCGGAGGTCCCCACACACCGCGGTGGGGCGGGCCACGGGTCAGTCACCGCGGAGCACCCACTGAGCCCCGCCCCGCGGCAGGGTGCTGGTGCGCGGCGGGGCTGGTGCTGGACGAGGGCCGGTGCGTGCTGCCTCGGGAGTGCCCGTGCCACGCCGCGGGGCTGCGGCACCCCCCGGGGCAGCTGGTGAAGGTGGACTGCCAGCTCTGCGCCTGCCTGCGCGGCCAGCTGCGGCGCTGCCGGCAGAACCCCGACTGCGCCGGTGAGTCCCGGCAGCGGCGGCACCGCGGCGTGGGTTGGAGGTGCCGGTGCCCCGCACTGAGCCGGTGCCGTCCACAGTGCACTGCGGCTGGTCGGCGTGGTCGGCGTGGGGCGACTGCCCCGGGCCCTGCGGCACGCAGAGCGTGCAGTGGTCGTTCCGCAGCCCCACCAACCCCAGCCAGCGCGGCGGCGGCCGGCACTGCCGCGGCATCTACCGCAAGGCGCGCAGGTGCGGCGGGTGCGCGCCGGGGTGGTGATGGACGAGCGGCGGGCTCCCGGTGACCTCCCCGCTCCCGCAGGTGCCAGACGGCGCCGTGCCGGCAGTGCCAGTCCCGGGGCCGCCGGCACGCACCGGGAGAGCGGTGGCGTGAGGAGCCCTGCCACGTTTGCCAGTGCCTGCCCAGCCTGGCCGTGCGGTGCTCGCCCTACTGCCCGCACCGCGCCGCCGGCTGCCCGCAGGTGAGAGCGTGGGGTGACCGCGACACCGGTGCCGGTCCTGGCGCTGTTGGTGCTGATGGTGACAGTGACCTCCGTAGGGCCGGGTACTGGTTGATGGCCACGGGGACTCCTGCTGCTACTGTGCCCCCGCGGGTGAGTCGGGGCAGCCAATGCTATGATGGGGGTCCCATCCTAGAGGGGCCGCCTGACGTGGTCTCCACTGCAGGCGACAACGTGACGGCTACCCCCCCGGAGCTGCCGACAGCGGAGGCCCCCTCGTCCACGCCAACAGAGCCCCCCGGCTCCTCCCTGCTCACCTTCCCGCTGCCTCCCCTTGGCGGTGAGCACCGCCACCATGAGACTTGCCAGTGCGGGCAGGGGGCAGGCAGCCGGGACAAGGGTTATGTCCCGCGACCCTGAGCTGCTCCCACACCCCGCCAGATCCCTGTTACCTCCCGCTGGGCACCGCGGCTCTGCCGGTCAGCGGTTTCAGTGCCTCATCGGCGCGGTCTGAGAGCCCAGCACACGCTGCCGGGCTGCATGGTGGTGACCCCGGGGAGCCGCTGCAGGGCTGGGCCCCCCCGGATGATGCCTACGCGGCACCGCCCGACGAACCCTCCTTCCTGGAGCTGGACCTGCTGCAGCCCACCAACATCACCGGTGGGTGCCGGGCTGCCCGCCGCGGCGCTGATGGTGCCACTGGTGCCACCATGTGCTGCGCTGTCCCCACAGGGGTGGTGGTGCAGGGAGCCGGCTCCTCTGATGCCTTCGTCACCGCATTCCTGCTGCAGTTCAGCGCCGATGGCACCCGCTGGCACCGCTACCGCGACCTCACCAACGGCACCACCAATGCCCAGGTGCCACCGGCTGCACATGCAGCCATGAGTGCACGTGCGATGGTGCACATGTATGTGCGTACATGCATGTACACCCCTGTTTTCGTCTATGTCCCCCCACCAGCTCTTCCAGGGCAACCAGGACGCCAGCACACCAGCGGTGCGGCTGCTAGGACGCATGGTGCAGGCGCAGCACGTCCGCATCCTGCCCCAGGACTTCCACAACCGCATTGTGCTCCGTGCTGAGCTGCTGGGCTGCCCCCCAGGTACTGGGGGCAATGCGGGGGAGTGGGAGAGCCCCCCACGCCACCCGTGGGTGCCATTCAACTGCCCATTTCTGCCCTCTCTCTAAGTGCCCCCAGCCCGGCATGAGGCTGTGACAGTGCCAGTGACACCGGTGATGCTGCCAGTGATACCTATGACGCCGGTGACACTGACGGTGCCGGTGACACAGACCCAGCGCCCCTGTACCATGGGGGAGTTCCGGTGCGGGAGCGGGGAATGTGTTCTCGGGGGTCCCCGGGGTCCCCTCTGTGATGGTGTCACTGACTGCCCCGATGGCACTGATGAGGCCAGCTGTGGGCCCCCCAGCACCACCAGGTACCATAGCAGGATTGGGGCTTCCCATGGGAGCTGGGGGTCACAGTGGGTAACCCCTATCTTGGCTATACATCCCCAGCCCCGTGGCCCCCGTGGCAGCCGGTGTTCTGGTGCTGAGCACGACCACACAGACACCACCAATGCCCCCAGCCATGGTGAGCCCAGGGGGAATGGGGGCCACAAGGGATGGAGGGCAGCAGGTGACACCCCTCTGTCTCCATGCAGGTGTCCCCTGGGATGGGAACCCAGTTGCCACCCAAAGGTGCTGACCCCACTCCACCAGGTACCTCCTGTGGGGGAAGGGGGGGGTTTGGGGATTAGATGTGGGGCTGAGGGGGGTCTCTGCTGGGGTTCCCCCATCCTCGCATGCAGTTGGGGTGCTGGGGTCATGTCCTGACCCCCTAGCTGTGTCCTACATACCCCAGGGCATCCAGGGGCTGAACCCCTTCCCCAACCCCCACATGATGGCTGTGGGTCCCCCCACAACCAGAGCCAGCAGCCCCACGGAGTCAGGAGTCATGGAGCCAGCACCAGGGCCCCCTGACACCCCAACAAATCCCAGCACCCCGGGGATAGGCACCAGCATCCCACAGGGCCACCCTGTACCAGATCCCCCCCAGCACTGACAGGGGTCTCCAGCCCTAGCCCCCAAGGTGAGGGGACCCTGGGGCATGGGGCAGGGCCAGGCACGGCCGCCCCAGATGTGGGGGGCTCCCCCAGAGCAGGATGGGAGGTGGGGGTCCCTGGGGCAAGGGGGACAGCACTCAGCTCACACCATGGGGCTGGGTACCAAAGGGTTGTGGATGTTGTGGACTGGGTGCCGTAGGTTTTGGGTTGCCGTGGGGTTAGGAGTGCTGTGGGATTTAGGGTGCTGTGGTTTTGGGGTGCTGTGGACTGGGTACTAAGGGGTTTGGGGTGCTGTGGGCTCAGAGCTACCACAGGGTTTGGGGTGATGTGGATTTAGTGGTGCTGTGATTTTTGGGGTGCTGTGGGTTTTGGTCTTCTGTGGGTTTAGTGGTGCTGGTGCTGGGGAGCACCATGGATGGGGAGGACCAGGATGAGGGTCCAGGTTTGGGGGCACCATATCTGCAGGAATCTAATGTTGAGGGGACTGGGGACCACCCCAACAATCCCTGCCTCCCCGCCAGGCACCTGTGATCCGGCTCCTTGGGGGAACTGGGGTCCCTGCAGCCGCTCCTGTGGGCTGGGGGTCACCCTGCGGCCGGCCCTGCCAGGGGGGGGCTGCACACGGACCCCTCCTGACACCCGTGTCTGCTTCCTGCGTGCCTGCCCAGGTACCCCCAGCACCTCTGGGGACCCCCATCACCCACAGGGAACCCCAGGGTCAGCCCAGGGACTGTTTCCCACCCTGAGGACGGCCCAGAGATCTCCCGGGTACCCCCATCCCCGGGTACACTCTGCCACCCCTGGGACCCCCAAGGGACCCCCTCCCACACTAGAGACCCCCATGTACCCCCCGTCCCACCTTGGGACCCCCCAGCTACCCCACGGATGTTACCCGGGATCCCCCAGGGACCTTCCAGGGACCACAGGGTACCACCCCTCACCCCAAGGACCCCTGACACCCCCATTTGTTCTAGATGGCCCCAGGGCTCAGGGGACCGGACCCTCTCATGGAGGGAGCCGTGGCCGAGCCCTGGGGCAGGGGGAGGCTTTGGGGATGTCTGGGGTTCCTCACACGCTGCTGGCTCCCGCAGTGCCTGGCGGGTGGGCAGCCTGGGGGTCCTGGTCCCCCTGTGACGCCACCTGTGGCGGGGGCGTGCGGAGCCGAGAGCGGAGCTGCAGTGACCCCCCTCCAAAGAACGGGGGGGCTCCGTGCCCGGGGGAGCACCTCCAGACCCAGCCCTGCAGCTTCCAGCCCTGCGGGGACCCCCCAGGTACGGAGGGGGACGGGGACACAGGAAGGGGACCGGGAGATCGGGTGCCCCTTGCATCCCTGAGCACCCCCTGTGCCCCCGCCCCCAGCCTGCGGCCCCCGCATGGTGCTTGTGCGGGCCGAGGACTGCGAGGGGGGACGGGACCCCCCCTGCACCCAGAGTTGCGGTGACCTCGGTGGCAACGGCACCTGCGAGCGGCCCTGCCAGGCTGGTGAGTGATGGGTGCGGGGTCTGGGTGCTTGGGGGGGGTTGGGGGGGGGGGGGGGTGTCTGGATGCCGAGTTCCGGTGCTGAGGGCGCCCCGGGACAGGGTGCTGGTGCCCGCCGGGGCTGTTCCTGCAGGACGGCGGCTGTGTCGATGCCGGTGAGTGCCGGTGCCATGTGGCCGGTGAGCAGCGCCGGCCCGGCGAGGTGTTCCTGCAGGGCTGCCGGCGGTGGTGAGTGCGACCCCCGGTGTTGCACCCCAAGGGGTTTGGGGAGGTTTGGGGGTGCCCCTGGGTTGCCCGCGTGGCTCATCCCGGTGCCGGTCTGCAGCACGTGCCACAACGGGACTGTGACGTGCGAGGACGCGTCCTGCGCCGTGGACTGTGGCTGGTCCACGTGGTCACCGTGGACCCACTGCAGTAGCAGCTGCGGCGCGGGGACGCAGGAGAGGTTCAGGTGTGAGGCTGGGTCGGGGCTCTGCCCCATAGCCGTGGGGCGGCTGCACCCCACGGACGGGGTGGCCACGTGGCGGCTTCCCGCAGGTCACCCACCAACCCCGCGGCGGCTGCCGGCGGAGCGCCCTGCACCGGGGCGGCTCGGGAGCTGCGCGAGTGCCACGAGCCCTGCGGCACCGGTGGGTGACACCGAGCACATTGACACCCCCCCCCCCCCCCCCTTTGCCGCGGTGACCCCTCAAGCACCACACGTCCGTCTGTCCGTCCCGGCAGAGCTCGGCAGTGCCTGGAGCCCCTGGGCGCCCTGGTCCGAGTGCTCCGTGTCCTGCGGCGCCGGTGAGCAGCTGCGGCACCGGACCTGCGCCGCGCCCGCACAGGAGGAGTCCTGCACCGGCCCCCACCTCCAGACACGGGACTGTAACACCCAGCCCTGCCACGGTGCGCGCCCCCCAACCTGACCAGACCCCACCCGCTGCTGGGGGGCTTGGGGGGCTGTGGGGTAGGGTGATATGGGCTGGGTGCTGTGGGATTAGGGGAGCTGTTTGGTTTGGGGTGCCATGGGCTGGGCGATGGAGGCTTTGGGGTGCTGTGGGTTTGGGGGTGCTGTGGGTTTGGAGGTCTCATGGGTTTCAGGGTGGCTTGAGCTTTGGGGTGCTGTTGGCATTGGGGATCTGTGGGGTCAAGGGTGCTGTGGGCTGGGTGCTGCGTGTTTTGGGGTGTTAAGGACAGGGCGCTGTGGGTCTGGGGGCGTGAGGCTGCCTGGCTGCAGCAGGATGAGGAGACGCCCCGAGATTGGGGTCCCACCAGCCCCAGGCCCTCCACCCCTATGGCACCCACCCACTTGCCAGCCCTGGTCTGGGGAGCTGGGGGGGCACCAGAAATGAGAGGTGCTAAGACTGGGGAGCACTGGGAATGGGATTCCAGGTTTGGGAGGCACAAGAGATGGGGGGGAACAGGGACTGAGGTCCAGGGCCGCGGGCTCCCTGGGGACGGGACCCCCTCCACCGATGCTGTCGCTGGTGCCCGCAGCGCGGTGCCCCGGGCACGCTCTGTACCGCACGGCTGCCCAGTGCCGCGCCACGGGGGAGCCCTGCCCGCGCCTCTGCCTGGACCTCGGCGCGGGTGTGGAGTGCGCTGCGCGCTGCCGCGACGGCTGCGCCTGCCCCGCGGGGCTCCTGCTGCACAACGGGAGCTGCGTGCGGCCCGCACGCTGCCCCTGCTACCACCGCGGCCGCCTGTACCTGCCCGGGGACACCGCTGCGGGGGACGCCTGCAATAACTGGTGCGGGAGCGGCCCGGGGGGGGCGGCCCTGGGGCTGACGCCTCCAGCGCTGACCCCCATCTCCTGCAGCACCTGCACCGCCGGGGCGATGGTGTGCGGCACCGAGCCCTGCGCAGGTACCGCGGTGGCTTGGGGGTCACGGGGTGATGGGGGGACGCGCGAACCGCACCGGGCTCCAACTGCGCCGCGTGGTGCCGTGTATGGCCTCAGTTATATGGGGTGCTGTGGGGCTGAGCACCCCACGCCCCTTCTGCAAGGGCTGTGGGTGTCGGGGGTCACCGTCCAAGCCAGTGGCCCCGTCCCGTGTCCCACAGAGGAGCCGTGGGGAGCGTGGTCGCCGTGGGGTCCCTGCAGCGTCTCCTGTGGAGGTGGCGAGCGGCTGCGCCGGCGGCAGTGCCGCCAGCCCGAGTGTGTGGGGCTGGGCCTGCAGAGCCAGATGTGCAACACCCATGTGTGCCGCGGTGAGTGCCGGCCTGACCCACGGCCTGACCCAAGGCACGACCCACGGCCTGACCCATAGCCCTGATCTATAGCCCTGACCCATACCCCTGCCTCGCAGCTCTGCCTCATAGTCCTGTCCCTTAGGCCTGCCACCATGACCCTTCTCCTTTGCCCTGATCTACTGTCCTGCCCCACAGCCCTGCCCCATGGACCCGATCCACTGCCCTGCCCCTTAGGCCTGACCCATACACCTGCCCATGCCCGTGCCCCACAGCACAATCCCTTAGGCCTGCCGCATAGTCCTGCCCCCCACACCCTTGCTCTATAGCTGTATCCCTTAAGCCTGTCCCATGGCCCTGCTCCATAGCCCTGCGCTACTGCCCTCACACAGCGGCCCATACCCACGCCCTGCAGCTCTGCCCCACAGCCCAATCCTTTAGACCCGTTCCATGCCCCTACCCCACAGCCCGGTCCCGTTCCCCTGCCCCACGGC
Organism: Pezoporus wallicus; assembly: GCF_028554395.1. Taxonomy (NCBI): domain Eukaryota; kingdom Metazoa; phylum Chordata; class Aves; order Psittaciformes; family Psittacidae; genus Pezoporus; species Pezoporus wallicus. The sequence goes on along the minus strand of NW_026637044.1, from coordinate 140,419 downwards.
TCTGCCCCACGGCGCCGCCCCACAGACTCGGGCTGCCCTCGGGGGCGGGTATTCCGCGAGTGCGTGGGCGGGGCCTGCCCGTTCAGCTGTGCGCACGTGTCCGGGCGCGTGGGCTGCGGGGGCGGGGCCTGCGCCCAGGGCTGCGGCTGCCCCGTGGGGACCTTCCTGCACCGCGGAGAGTGCGAGGGGGTGAGCGCCGGGACGGGAACCGGGATGGGGATAAATGGGGATGGGGATGGAGATGGGAATGGGGTGGGAATGGGGTGGGAATGGGGATAGGAATGAATGGGAATGGAGATGGGAATGGCAATGGGAATGGCGATGGGGTGGGAATGGAGATGGGAATGAATGGGAATGGAGATGGGAATGGGGATGGGGGGGAATGGGGGTGGAATGGGAATGAGTGGGAATGGAGATGGGAATGGGGATGGGGGGGGATGGGGTGGGAATGGGGGGGAATGGGATGGGGTGGGAAGGGGGATGAATGGGGATGGGAATGAATGGGAATGGAGATGGGAATGGGAATGGGGATGGGGTGGGAATGGGGGGGGGGGGAATGGGATGGGGTGGGAATAGGGATGAATGGGGATTGGAATGGGGATGGGAATGGGGATGGGAATGGGGATGAGGGGGATGGGGGGGAATGGGGGCGGAATGGGAATGAGTGGGAATGGAGATGGGAATGGGGATGGGGGGGATGGGGTGGGAATGGGGGGGAATGGGATGGGGTGGGAAGGGGGATGAATGGGGATGGGAATGAATGGGAATGGGAATGGGGATGGGGTGAGAATGGGGGGGGGGAATGGGATGGGGTGGGAATGGGGATGAATGGGGATGGGGATGGGAATGGGGATGGGGTGGGGATAATGGGGATCGAAATGGGACGGAATAAGAATGGGATGGGAATAGGGGTGGGAATGAATAGGGATGGGGATGGGAATGGGGTGGGATGGATCACACCTGGGGTCATGGAGGAGCCCAGGACATGGGCTCACCCACGGGATGTTGAGGGATGCCCAGGTCCATGGATGCTTCTGGGGGTGGTGGATGCTCCCTGAGGCCATGGGTGCTTGCTGCACGCTGGGTGCTCCGTGGGGCGCTGGGCGCCCCCGGGTCCATGCTGTGTTCCCGGTGCTCCGGTGCCGGTGCGCAGGAGTGTCCGTGTGCGCTGCCGGCCCAGCTCCTGCGGGAGCTGCGCAACGGATCCACCGGCACTGCCGAGCCCCGGCTGCTGCCCGGGCAGGAGCTGCCCGCGGGGGGCACCGTGCGCACGGCCTGCGCCAACTGGTGAGCGACCGCGACCCACACTGCGACCCACAGCCAGCGCCTGCCCCACCGCCCCTGCACATGTGGTGCTTCCCTACCACCGCCTACCCCGCGGCCCTTCCCTGTCACCCCGCTGCCCTTCCCCACCCCTCTCTAACACCACCACTACCCCACATCCCTTCCCCACAGCCCATTGACCCTTCCCCACCACCACCTACCCCATGGTCCTTCCCCTCCCATCACCCAGCCCCTTTCCACCCTCACCCAGCACCCAGCTCCCCTTGCCCATCACCCCATTGCCCTCCCCGCCACCCTGCTGCCCCCCAGCCCCACAGCGACCCTGTCGCTGCCCCCCAGCACGTGCCGTCACGGCCACCTGAACTGCACGGAGCTGGAGGGCTGCCGGCGGGATGGGGCTTGGGGGTCCTGGAGCCCCTGGAGCCCCTGTGCGCCCACATGCGGGGGGCTGGGGCTCAGCACCCGCCAGAGGGGCTGCACCAGCCCCACACCTGCCCATGGCGGCCGGGACTGCACCGGAGCCCGCACTGACACCATGTACTGCCGGACCCCCGACTGCCCTGGTGCGTCACAGCCCCATCCCAGCCCCTCTAATGGGTCGCAGCCCCATCCTGTCCCCTCTGCTATGGGTCACAGCCTTTCTGCAATGTGTTATGGCCCATCCCTCCCTGTCCCCTCTGCCATGGTCACAGCCCCTTGTGTCCCCTCTGCCGTGGGTCACAGGCCATCTCCATTCCTTCTCCTACGGGTCACAGCCCAGCCCCAGCCCTTCTGCTGTGGGCCGTGGCTCATCCCAGACCTTCTGCCGTGGGTCACAGCCTCATCCTGTCCCCCTGCTGTGGGTCACAGCACATCCCCATTCCCTCTGCTGTTGGTTCCATCATGCCAGGCCATAGGTCTCAGCCGTATCCCCTCTGCTCTGCAATGAGTCCCATCCCCATTCCCATGTCACGATCCACATGAGTCGCAGCCCCGTTGCCTCTGCCCTGCCGTGGCTCCCATTCCCATCCCCATCCCCATCCCCTCTGTCCCACGGGGCCATGGGTCCCACGGGGGTTTGGAGGTGTCACCGTGTTCTCTACCCCCAGCCATGCCCACCCCCACACCGAGGCCCAGCCCCACATCCCCGAGCGCTGAGGCTGAGGGAGGCTTTGGGCCCTGGTCCCCCTGGAGCCCCTGCTCCAGGAGCTGCACCCGCCCCGAGGCACCAGCCACCAAGAGCCGCAACCGCTCCTGCAGCGGCGCTGGGGACTGCAGCGGGGAGAGCGAGCAGCAGCGGACCTGCAACCTGCCCCACTGCGACGGTGCGGCGTGGGGGCCTGACCCACAGCGTGTGGGGCTGTGGGGGGAACCTGCCCCACGGCATGCGTGGGCCACGGGGGGGAGCCTGCCCCGTTGTGTGAGTGGGCTATGGCAAGGCGGGATGGACACCCAGCCCCACTGCACAGAGAAGCTACTGGGGGGGTCCTGCCCCATCTACAAGGGTGGGCTATGGGAGTGAATGAACACCCTGCCCCACTGCAGCAGTGTGCTATCTGGGGAACCTGCTCCAGTGTGCGGGTCAGTTATGGGAGGGAGACACCGTGCCCCACTGCATTATGGGGGGGGACATGCCCCACTGAAAGGGTGAGCTATAGTAGGGGGAGACACTTCCTGCCCCACTGCACTGGGGAGCTATGGGGGGCCCTGCCCCACTGAATGTGTGGTTTATGGGGGGGGGGGGACATCCTGCCACGCTGCACTGGGGGGGCCATAGATGGGGAGCTGTGTCCCTTGGCTCATGGGGGCGGGGGTCCCACAGCACCCCCCTGCCCCGGTGGGGCCTGCGACTGCGAGTGGATGCCGTGGGGCCAGTGGGGCGGCTGCTCCCGCAGCTGTGGGGGGGGGCTGCAGCTGCGCCTGCGGGCGTACACCCCCCCCGGCCCGGGGGGGCGCTGGTGCCCCGACATCGGCAACGCCAGCACCGAGCATCGCGCCTGTGGCCTGCGCCCCTGCACCGGTGTGGGGCTGGGGGGGCTGTTGGGGGGCTCGGGGCGGGGGGGTGGGGGGGCTGGTAGGGGATTGAGGGGCTTCTTGGGGTGTTTGTTGGGGTGCTTGGGGTGGGCTTGGGGAGCTCGGGGGGATTGTGGGAAGTTGGGGGTCTCAGTGGGATTGGGGTGTTTGTTGAAGGGTTTGGAGAGGGACTGGGGGCTCAGGATGGGTTTGGGGGGCCTCTTGAGTGGCTCAGGAGGCAATTGGCGGGGTCTTGGAGGAGTTTGGGGGTCTTGGAGGACTTTGGGGGCTTGTTGGGGTGGGCTTGGGTGGCTTGGGGGGATGTTGAAAGGGATTGGAGGGCTTGGGGTCTTTGGGGAGGTTGTGGGGGGTCAGAGGGGGCTGATGAGGGGACATTGCAGGGGATCTGGGGATCCCGGTCATCGCCCCACACCTGACACCCCCCCCCCCCGCCCCATGATGCAGTGGACGGCGCCTGGTCCCCCTGGAGCCCCTGGTCACGGTGTGACCGGACGTGCGGGGGGGGCCGCTCCCTGCGCAGCCGCTCCTGCACCCGGCCCCCTCCCAAGAACGGGGGTGAGCCCTGCCCCGGCGAGCGGCACCAGCTGCGGCTCTGCAACCCCCAGCCCTGCGGTACGGACACGGCACCGGGGCACCGGGAGTCACCGGGAGTCAGTCGCTGGGATCACCGGGGTCACCGGTGTGTGTCGGTGCCGCCCCCAGGGCAGAGCTGTCCCCCAGGCACGGTGCTGGTGCCCTGCGCCAACCGGTGCCCGCGGCACTGCGGGGACCTGCGTGCGGGGCTGTCCTGCGGGCCCGAGGAGCGCTGCCGGCCCGGCTGCCGCTGCCCCAACGGTGAGTGCGGCCCCGTTCGGCTCGGGGCCCCGCAGCCCCACGCCGGTGCCGTGTCCCCACGCGTACCCGTGCCCCGCAGGGTCGCTGGAGCAGGACGGCGGCTGCGTGCCCCTCGCCCGCTGCGAGTGCACGGATGCGGCCGGGCGCGGGTGGGAGCCCGGGAGCCGCCACCGCGACGGGTGCGAGAGCTGCGAGTGTGACAGCGGCCGCCTGCGCTGCGTCCGCGACGGGTGCCCCCAGCCCCAGTGCAGCTGGAGCCCCTGGGGCCGGTGGGGGCCCTGCACCGTCACCTGCGGGCACGGGCGGCAGCACAGGCACAGGTGGCACCGGCCGCGGGGACACATGGCGCGCACAGGGGATATGGTACCCTGGGGGACACACAGCACCCGGGGGGGAAGCGTGACACTTGTGGCAGGGGGAAACGGGACCTGGAGAGGACACGAGAGATACGGCTCCCAGGGGATACAGAACCCATAGATATGGCACCCGGGGGATGTATGGCACCTGGGAGGGGACACGGCGCATGGGGGACACATATTGTATGGGTGGGACACAGCATGAGAGAGGTACGTATGGCACTCATGGGACATGGAAGGAAATGGCACCTGGGGGAACATAGCACCCGGGTGGGACACATGGCACCTGGAAGACATATGGCACTTGGGAAGGGATGGCAGCACCCCAGGGATACACAGGGTACCTAGGGGACTTTGGCACGAGGGGGGGGACACAGCACATGGGGGACACATGGAACTGAGGCAGGACACACAGCACGTGGGAGGCACTTACAGCACCCAGAGGACACTTGGTGGGGGACATGGCGCCTGGGGAGGACTCGGGAGACACAGCGCCCAGTGGAGACACATGGCACCTGAGGAGGACGTATGGGATCATATGGCACCTGGGGGAAGGGGACATGGCACATGGGGGACACTTATGGTACTGAAGGGGGACACAGCACCTGGAGGGCACACGTGGCACTTGCAGGGGAGGAAATGGCACCTGAGGGGGACACGGCACTCAGGGGAGACGCCTGGCACACCTGTACCCAGGAGATACAGCACCCAGGGACATGGCATGAAGGGGACATGTGGCACCCGTGGGGGGACACGGAGCACCCAGTGGACACCCGGGACAGGTGCTGCCGTGCCGCTCCATGCAGTGGGTGACCCCGGTGTCCCCCCAGGACCCCCATCGCAGTGGCGGGTGCTGTGCCATGCGAGGGCCCGCAGGAGCAGAGCCGGGAATGTGCCGAGGGGCCCTGTCCGGCCCTGTGCCCGCGGGAGGGCGGCAACGGGAGCCTGGGGGAGAGCTGGATGCAGGGACCCTGCCGGCAATGGTCGGTGAAGGGACTGGGGTGGGGGGGGGACGGGGAGATAGAGACAGAGATGGTGATCAGGATGGGGGCCACCGCGGTCCCCACCCACCCGTGTCCCCACAGCACCTGCACCCCCGAGGGCATCCAGTGCCAGGACATCCCCTGTGATGGTGAGTGCTCCCGCTGCACACTGGACCCAGTGAGGGGACGAGGGTCAGGCCGGGTCCCCGCGGTGCCAGTGACCTCCGTGTTGTACAGACCTCTGCCTCTGGGGGTCGTGGGGGCCCTGGGGACCCTGCCAGGACCCCTGCAGCGGTGGCTACCGCCTGCGTCATCGCCGGCCCCAGCACCCGGCGGGTGACCGACAGTGCCACGGTGCCCGTGCCCAGACCCAGAGCTGCAACATCGCTCTCTGCGCAGGTAATGCCCGCATGCGGTGGGTGCTGGTGGCGATGCCGGTGCTGGCGCCAGTGCCTCACCCTAACACTCGCCAATGTGCCCAGGCGAGGGGTGTGATGAGCGTGGACGGGTCTTCACCGTGTCCTGCGCCAACCGGTGCCCCCGTGCCTGCGCTGACCTCTGGCCCCATGTCGAGTGTCTGCAGGGACCCTGTGAACTGGGTACGTGCACGGAGCTGCAGCAGACCCTGACCCATAGGGTGGTGTCCCGCCCCATAGCACAGTCCCCTGCCCTATATCACGGCCTCCTGCACCATAGCACACCCTCTACCCCACAGCACATGCCTGTGCTCCGTGACACAGCTCCCCACCTCATTGCACAGCATCCTGCCCCATAGTATGGCCCCTTGACCAATAACACATCCCCAGCCCTCTAGCACATCCCCCACTCCATAACATGCTCCCCTGCCTCATAGTAGACCTCACTCCTCATAGAATGGCCTCCTGCCTCACAGCACAGCTCCTGCCCTATAGCACAGCCTCTACCCCATAGTACACACCTGTGCTCCATAGCACAGCTCCCACCCCACAGCATGGCCCCAGCCCCGTAGCAAACCCCACCCCATAGCATGCTCCCCCTGACCCTAGCACAGCCCCTCTCCCATCAACCCTGCCCCACAGCACCGGCTGCCCCCCAGTGCACCCATGTACATCCCCATGGTGAAGCCCCCCTGGCCCACCATGTCCTTGGGAGCACCCACAGCACCCATCGTTGCAGCCCTGCCCCTCTGTGCCCGTAGGGTGCCGGTGCCCCCTGGGACAGCTGCTGCAGGACGGGCTGTGTGTGCCAGTGGACCAGTGTCGCTGCGGGCTGCCCACTGCCAATGGCACCCGGGAGCTGTGGCCAGGGCAGGCAGTCGAGCACGGCTGCCACAACTGGTGGGTGCCACCATGGTGCGATGGGAGCCTTGTGCTATGTGGCACAGCCCGTGGGCCAAGACTGATGCTGGTGTCACTCCTGGCACAGCACCTGCAGGAACGGGACCTTCACCTGCCCGGCACTGTCATGTCCTGTCTATGGGCCCTGGTCCCCGTGGAGCCCCTGCTCCCGCAGCTGCGGTGGCGGCAACACTTCCCGGCACCGTCAGTGCCAGGAGAGCACTGGGGGGGAGCCCTGCAGTGCCACTGACACTGAGGAGATGGCTGAGTGCAACCTGCAGCCCTGCCCCAGTGAGTGCCAGCGTGGTGGGATGATGGTGGAGTAATGGTGGGACCGCAAAAACGTTGGAACAGCAGGATTGTAGCAGGCTGATGGGGCAATTCTGGGATGATAGTGGGACAGTGGGACAGCAAGGGATAATGTGTTGATGGTGGAGTGGCGGTGGGATGGTGGCTGACAAGGGACAGTGGGATGGTAGCATGATGGCAGGACAATGGTGGGGCAGTCACGATGGTGGGACAATGATGGGATGTTGAGATGGTGGCGAGAAGGTGGGATGGTGACGGGATGATGGTGGGATGATGGTTGGATGGTGGCAGAACAATGGTGGAACAGTGGGACGATGTTGGGATGGCCAGCCAGGGACTGTGGTACAATGGTGTGGTGACGGTGGGATGACAGTAGGATGGTGGTGAGACAGCGGTGGGATGATGGCGGGACAATGGCAGGACAGTAGGGCAGCAGGAGAATCGTGAGACAGTGGGATTGCAAGTGATGGTGGGATGACGGCAAGATGGTGGGACAATGGTGGAATGGTAGTGGGACAGTGGGATAACGGCAGGATGATTGACACCAAGGGACAGCAGGTTGGTGGGACGATGGTGGGACAATGGAGGGATGATGGTGGGACAGCCAGGGGTGGTAGCACAGTGGGACGATGCAGGGATGATGGAGGGATGGCAGGGGGATGGTGGCCATCGAGGCCCGTCGCTGACCCCGCACCCCGCAGGCGGCTGCCGGCTGAGCCCCTGGTCCCCGTGGAGCCGCTGCAGCACCACCTGCGGTGGAGGCACCTCCGAGCGCCGCCGGGAGCTGCTGCCCGGGCCGGGGGAGCCGTGTCCCCTCCTGCCGCCGCCGCTGCTGCTGCTGCACCGCGTCTGCAGCGCCCACAACTGCTCCCCGGGTAAGGGGTGGGCGCCGGGCGGGGGCGCGGGGCCTGGGGGGGCCGGTCCTTGTGCCGCAGCCGCCGCTCGCCCCGCAGAGTGCCCCGGCGGGCAGCGGCTCGGTCCCTGCGCCAACGCCTGCCCCCGGCACTGCGCGCACCTCGGCCCCGGGGCGCGCTGCGTGACACAGAGCTGCCAGCGCGGCTGCGCCTGCCCGCACGGACAGGTACCGACAGCGGGACCGGCACGGGCACCGGGACCGCAGCAGCACCCGGGGGCCCTGCTGCACCCTGGGACCCCTCAATGTCCTGGGAACCACCAGCACCCAGGGACCTCACTGCCACCCAAGGGGCACCACTGTACCGTGGGGAATCCCCACCACCCAGGGACCCACCCTCATCACCCCAGGGACACCACTGCACCCCAAGGACCCCACTGCACCCCAGGGACCCAGCTGCCACCCAGGGACTCTTCTCCACCACTGGGGACCCCTGCCACCCTGAGGGCCCCAATGTCACCCCAGGAATGTCACTGTAGGGTTCCCGCACCACCCTGGGGCTCCCACTGCAGCCCAGGAACCCACCACCACCCCAAGTACCCCAATTTCACCCCAGAGATCCCCCCCAACCCTGGGTACCCCGATGTCACCCCATGGACCCCAGTGTCACCCTGGGGAGTCCACTGTCACCCTGGTGACCCCACACCATGCTGAGGAGCCCTGCCACCCTAGGGACCCATCTCCGTCCCAGGGACTTCACCCCAGGGAACCTTCTCCACCCCAGGCAGTACCCCTATGCTAGGGAACCCCCATTACCGTGGGGACCCCATTTCCACACCACTTCCTCCTGGGTGGGGGTCTTGTGTTTTGGGGTCCGGTCAAGGGGGGCTTCCCGCGTCCCGTTCCTACTGGTGTTCACAGGTGCTGCAGGACGGGGCCTGTGTCCTCCCTGCACTGTGCCGCTGCCACCTGCCCCCCGCCCTGGCCGCAGCACATAACCTCTCCCTGGCACTGGAACTGCCACCAGGCACCAGCCTGCAGCACGGCTGCACCCGATGGTGAGTGCTGGGGATGGGGGTTACCGTGGGATGGGGGCTGGCAGGGGAGTGCTGATCCGTCACCTGTGTCTGCAGTGTCTGCATCCACGGCACCTTCAACTGCTCCCAGGAGGAATGTAATGGTGAGAGACCCAAAATCCCAGCCCTGTGCCCGCACCATGGTCCCCATGCCATGGTTCTTGCATCCCTGTGCTATGGTCCACATACTCATACCATGGTTCCTGCAACGTGGTGCCTGTGACATGGTCCTTGTGTTGTAGTTCCTGTACCGTGGTCCCCATGCCTGTGCCATGGTCCCCACAATGCCCTCTGTGTTCTGGTTCCCATGCCATGGTCCCTGTGCCATGTCACTTTTCCACAGTCCCCACACCAGGGTCCCCGTGTTGTGGTCCCCATGCCTGTGCCATGGCCCCTGTGTGGTGCTCCCTGTGCCATGGTTCCCATATCCATGCCATGGTTTCCACACTGTGGTCCCCATTACTGTGATGCACTCTCCATGCCACTGTTCCTGTGCCATACTCCCTGCACTATATTCACTGCACTGTGGTGCCCATGCCATAGTCCCTGTGCCGTATTCCCTGTGCCATGCCCCCATGCTACAGCCCCACATCTCCTGCCTGTGGTCCCCATGGTCACCCTGGTCCTCCTGCTTGGTGACATGTGGGACGGGTGAGCAGCATTCCCAGCATCACCCGCTCTGGCAGTACCAGTGTGCAGGGGCAGAGTGCCAGGGGCCTACCATGTGCCACAGCCCCTCCAACCTCCCCCCTGCCATGAGTGCCCCCGGCTCCACTCCCTGCCCTGGGCACGTTGAGGCCACACGGTGCCGGTGCCATGTCCCTGTGCCACACGCAGCCTGTCCTGCCGGTGAGCGCTGGCAGGGCCCTGAAATGCCGGACAGCTGTGACCAGAGCTGCGGGGACATTGAGGAGCCTCGGCATAACTGCAGCATCCCCCTGGCCCCTGGCTGTGCCTGCCAGCCCGGGTACTACCGCAACAGCACCCGACATTGTGTCCCGGCCGCTCACTGTGAGTGCCGGCATCGTGGACAGCTGCACCAGGTCAGCAGCGACAGGGGCTGCGGGTGGGGGTCCTGCGTGTCTGGGTGCCCCTTGTGTCCCCCCATGGCCGGGCTGAGCCCTCTGTTGTCCCCCCCAGGCCGGTAGCACGTGGCAGGATGGGTGTGAGAAATGCCGCTGCCAGGATGGGAGAGTGACCTGTGCTGCTGCTGGCTGTGCCCCACTGGCCTGCCCTGAGGTGTGGGGGGTCAGATATAGGAGGGACACATTGAGGGGGAGATACACGAGAAGAGGGGACGTGTGGGGAAAAAGAGCATGTGTGGAGCAGGTGCATGTGGGTGCAACACGCATACGGCGGGGGCGTGCATGGGCAGGAGGCATGTGTGGGGAGGGGACATATTTGAGGCAGGAGAACACTTGGGCAGGGGTCACACATAGGGAAGGGGCACATGGGGATGGGGTGTACGTGGGGAGGGGACATGCGTAGAGAAAAGGGCACTTGTGGGCAGTAGTGTTCACGGGGAGGATGCATGTCTAGGGAGGGCACATGTGTGTGGAGAAGGCCCTGGTGGGGAGGGGACAAGGGTGGGAAGTCTTACAAGAAGGGGACACGTATGGGGAGGAGGTCCCTTTCTTGGGGGTCCCACACGGGGAGGAGGTCCCATGGGTGCAGGTCACACGTGGTTTGGGGGTCTCCCATGGTGGGATCTGACCCCGCCATCCCATCAGGGCACAGTGAAGGTTCGGGAGCCAGGGGGCTGCTGCCCTGTGTGCCGGGAGAAGTGGCCGGGTAAGGTCCCCACATCCCACGGTGGGTCCAACACCCGCCAGCACCCCGCGGCACTGAGGCATCGTGGTGTCCCCCACACTGTGCCACGTCCCGCAGAGGAGCCGCCCGCCGCGTGCCGGCGCCTCACGGAGCTGCGCACCATCTCCAAGGGCCCCTGCGCCCTGCGCCATGTCGAGGTCTCCTTCTGCGCCGGGCACTGCCCGTCCCGCACCACCGTCACCGCCGAGGTCAGCGGGGCCTGGGGAGGGGGGGGGGTGTCGGGGTCCGCGGTTGGACCCGGTGCAAGCCGCAGCGCGTCCCGGCAGGAGCCGTACCTGCAGAGCGTGTGCGAGTGCTGCAGCTACCGCCTGGACCCCGCCGGCCCCGTGCGCGTCCTGCGGCTGCCCTGCCCCGGCGGGCAGAGCGAGCCCGTGGTGCTGCCCGTCATCCGCAGCTGCCAGTGCAGCCCCTGCCAGGGTGAGCACCCCTGAACCACCACCCCCCCCCCCCCCCCGCTGCGGGGCAGCACCCAACGCCTTGCACCCCCACCCGGCTGTGAGTGCAGCACCCTGAGAGCCCAGACCCCTCTCCCACAGGTGGGGATTTCTCCCGCCGCTGAGAGCCCTCCAGGGTGCTCCAGACCCTGCTCCCCTCTGCAACAAACCTGCGGGAACAGCCCCCACATCCAGCAACAGGGACTGGGGGGGCACTGGGGGGGCACTGAGGGTATTTTGGGGGACTGGGATGGGTCCGGGGGATACGGCGGGGGGGGGGGGGGGGGGGACGACGCGGGGGGGCTTGAGGGGACTGAGAAGGGATTGGGGAGGATCAGGGGTGGGAATGGGAGGGACTGGAGAAACGGAGGGACGGGAAAGGTTCAGGGGGCAGTAGGGAGGGCTGGGGAGAAACGTGGGAGGGTTCAGGGGGTAATAGGGAGGCATGGCAAGGGACCGGGGTGACTGGGGAGGGCTTGAGGAGGACCAGAGAGGGTTCAGGGAGACCATGAGGATCCAGGGGGGACTGGGAAGGGACCAGGAAGGGACTGGGGAGAGCAGGGCAAGACCAGGAGGGGTTGGAGGGAGACAGAGAGGGACACTGGGAATGACTATGAAGGGCTCAGGGTGGGCCAGGAGGGACTGCAAGGGGACATGGGAGGGGACCAGGAAGGGCTACGGGGGGGGGGGGGGGGGGCAGAAGGGTCTTGGGAGGAACTGGGTGGGGTAAAGGTTTGGGGTGATAGGGGGGCCTGTCCCCAGTGCCGGTGTGCAGGGGGTGTCATTTCCCCATTGTCCTGCTGCCAGCCAAAGCCTCACCAGGCCTGTCCCACAGGTGTGAGGGTTCTCCAGGGGCACCAACACAGCACAACGCTGCGGTTCAATTAAAACTGCCAATCGCTTAATTGTGGTCTGTTCATTAGAGCGGTGCGGGATGGGGGGGGGGGGGGGGGGGGGGGGGGCTGGAGGGAAAGGGGGGTTGCTGACTCTGGGAACCAGCATCGCTTTTGCCAACCATGGCACGGCCACGTGCTGCCACAGCGGGAGCGAGGGGCTTGGGGAGCTCCATCAGGCAGGGCCATGGGGGTGGGATGGGATTGGGATGAGATGGGATGGGGACAAGGTGGGACACAGCTGGTTCTGGTGAGCTCTGGCACCCCAACATGGGCAGTGCCTCTCACCAAGACAAGCCCACATCCCTCCAGCTCCCTCGGAAGCCCACAGGCAGATCCCAACCTCTCACCATGCCCCACCAGAGACAGGGATCTAGGGATGAGCGAGGGGACGCCAGCCCCCTGAGCCAGGCGCATGCACTGCTGCAGCGCTTGCTGCGTCATCACCACTCAGCAGCTTTTTACTCACTGTCGGGGTGGGAAAGTAAAGCAGCCACTTCCCCCGGCCCCAAGCACCATCCTGACTGCACCATGACTGCTTACTGCATCCCCCCACCCCAGCAGATGGTTGGGTCCCCATGACCTCCCCACCAACTGCGGTTGTCCAGCGTTCCCAGGAGGATCCAGTGTGGATGCTTCAGGGCAGTCCATGATGGAAGAGCTGCCATTCACTCCCCATTCACACATGGGTGCTCTGGTGAAGCTGACATGGGCTGCTCAGCAGCAGTTCTGGGGGGTGCCAGGTCATGGGCCAGGGGTGCTGTGGGTGCTGTGGGTGCAGCATCTGGTCCCCACATCCCAAAACCGCTTCTCACAGCCACTACATGGAAGGGCTTCAGAGATGGACCCGCACGTGCCATCAGCCGGTCCTGGTGCACCCACTGGTGCTGCCCCTGGATGCAGTCCTTGCCGCATCCACCACACTGCGGGACCCTCTTGACGGTGTGGCCATGGTGGGGGACGGTGCTGGTGTTTCTGCTGTGGAAGCCCTTGCGGCAGAGAAGGGCCGCTTCCCACTGCGGATGCGCTGGCGGGTGACTGGGCGGCGCTTCTGGCTGAAGGGGTGGCCGCGGTGCATGTTCTGGTGCTGCATCAGATCCCGGCTCTTGCCGAAGCTCTTCCCACACTCAGCGCAGGCACTGGGGCTCTGGGGGCCAGTGTCAAGGTCCACCTGGGTGACGTGGCTCTTCTGGTGCTGCTCAAGGTCACCGGAGCAGGGGAAGCTCTGGGTGCATCGGGTGCAGGTGAAGGGCCGCTCTCCTGAGTGGCTCCGTGCATGGACGTCCAGCGCCGCGTGGCTCCGGAAGCTCTGGTTGCACTCGGGGCACGTGGGGAGCGGCTTCACCCTGGACAGACCCCGCTGACGCCTCCCACTGTGCTTGGGCACTGCTGGGAGCCGGGTGGTGGGCACTGGCAGCACTCCAGGGACCTCCGGTTGCATGTGGGTGACTCCAGCAGCTGGGGAGGAGATGTGGGGTCACCACTGGGATGGGGAATCCCAGCCCATCCTGGTGACCAGAGCTGCTGGGTCTGAGGGCAGGGGGTGCTGCTCCTGGTACCTGGTGCAGGAGCTCGGCGCCTGCGCCGTGGCAGGGACAGGGATGTCGCACATGGAGTCAACTCTCGCTCCAGCTTGGCAATGATCTCTGGCTTGACGGTGAGATAGCCTGTGCCGGCAGAGAGAGCATGCGCTCCCATGGTGCCCCCTGGCTCCTCCCGAATCTGCTCCCTCACCCTCTCCTGGCTGCAGCTGTGTCTGCCCTCCCACAGTCATTCCATTCCATCCCCATCCTGTCCCATCTCCATCACATCCTTATCTCTAACCCATCCCTATCTCATCCTTACCCCAATCCCATACCCATTCTGTTCTACCCCATCTCATTCCATCCCATCCCCATCCCCATTCTGTCCCATCTCCATCACGTCCTTATCTCTATCCCATCCCTACCTTACCCTTATCCCTATCCCATCCCCATAGCCATTCTGTTCTACCCCATCTCATTCCATCCCATCCCCATCCCCATTCTGTCCCAACCTTATCCCCATCCCATCCCAACCCCATTCCATCCTATCCCCAACCCCATTCTGTCCCATCTCCATCTCTATCCCATTCCATCCCATCCCCATCTTCATGGCATTCCATTACATCTCCATTTTGTTCCATTTTCATCTCCATCCTATCCCACCCCCATCTGCATCTGATTCCCATCCCATCTTCACCCCATTCCCATCTCTATCCCATCCCACCAGAACCACTCTCCGCAGGAAGCACCACCAAGGCGAACCCTCCCTATGTCCACCACAGCTCTGCCAGCACTCAAGCCACAACAGCCATGGCTGGATTTCCCTCCAAAGGCCTCCTTTGGCCAGAAGGGTGCACACCCAAGGGGATGAATTCCGCCCCAGCAGCACCAGGAGACTCCTCACCCAGCGAGGCAACTGCCTGGTAGTTCTCCAGCATCACCTCCCGGTAGAGCTGCCGCTGCCACCCAGACAGCAAAGCCCATTCCTCAGGGGAGAAGTGCATGGCCACGTCCTCAAATGTCACCAGCATCTGCAGTGGGAACCACACTGGGTCAACATGGCTGGGCCTGACACCTCTGCTGAGATCCTGCCGGCCAGCACTGAGGGCTCCTGCATCCCGGGCAGCACCGGCAGAGCTAGGAGCATCCCATGCCACAGAGGGGCAGGGCACAGGGCTGCAACATTAGGCTTGAGGCCAGGAGCCGCCACACTCTTGCCTGTGCCACGGCTCCATGGGCCACTGGCATTTTGTGACAACCACACCAATGGCACCAACCATGGGAATCCCAGCCCTGGAGCTGGCTCATCACCAGCGCCTGACCCCCACCTTGCCGGAGCAGCCTGGCCCTGGCATGTCACAAGCAGATGGATTCACAGGTGATGCTTATCCAGGCAGACGGTGGTGGGATGCTCCAGATCCTACCAGTGATGCCAGTCCCATGTGTAGCTGCTCCAAGACCTGATCCCTGCCAAGCACAGCAATGTGGGGAATAACAGGGAGGCCAAAGGGCACTTACTGCTGACAGCACTGGGCCTTGGGCTGGGGACCTGGAATATCACCAGCAAAGGGAGCTACCCAGTGAGCATCACCCCTGGTATGTCGGGGTTGGAAATGGCAATGGAAACAGGGCAAATGGGATTTGAGGAACCCCCAAACACCCGACCCAGGCTCCGGTGCCCGGGGAGAGCCACGGGAGGATGATAGGGGGTACCAGGGGGTCCTGATCCGGCCGGGAGTGGGAAGTGCCGGGTGGGGCCGGCAGGTTCGGGGGGTCCCGAGGGGGTGTGAAGGGGATCCGCTCTCGGCGGGGGGTGTCTGGGGGTGTCGGCGCCCATCCCCGTGGCACCAGGCCGCCCCCCGCCCCTCCCGTACCTACCGCGGGGCTGCGCCGGTCTGGCTGCGGGCGGGGACAAAGGCGGCGCTGGGATCCGCCGGTACGTCAGCCCCGAGCAGCGGCAGAGCAGCTCGGGAGGTGTAGTCCGGGGGGTGCGGGGAGGATGCGCGTGCTCTTCCTGCCTCCATCCACTGGGATGTGGGTGGCCCCCTCCCTGGTGACCTTCCCGCCCAGGGGGGATTGGTGCCCCCTCAATCCAGCTGTGGGATGTGGGTGTCCCCCCAAGTTGGCCAGGAAAGCAGGTGCCCACCCCAGTGACACCATCCCCAGGGAAGCAGGTTCTCCCCTGCATCCAGCTGCAGATAAGTGGGTCTCCTCGCCCCCCCCCCCCCCCCCCCCCGCCGTGGATGCAGAAATACCTTCCACCAGACCAGGCTGCTCCAAGCCCCATCCAACCTGGCCTTGAACACTGCCAGGGATGGGGCAGCCACAGCTTCTCTGGGCAACCTGTGCCAGGGCCTCACCACCCTCACAGGGAAGAACTTCTTCCTCACATCTCATCTCAGCCTCCCCGCTGTCAGTTTAAAGCCATTCTCCCTTGTCCTGTCCCTTCCTGCCCTTGTCAAAAGCCCCTCTCCAGCTTTCTTGCTGGCCCCTTTAGGCACTGGAAGCTGCTCTAAGGTGTCCCTGGAGCCTTCTCTTCTCCAGGCTGAACAAGCCCAGCTCTCTCAGCCTGTCTCCAGAGCAGAGGTGCTTCAGTCCTCAGAGCATCTCTGTGGCCTCTGGACTTGCCAACAGCTCCATGTTCTTCTTACGTTGTGGCCCCAGAGCTGGATGCCAGGCTGCAGATCGGGTCTCACCAGAACAGAGAGGGAAAATCCCCTCCCTTGACCTGCTGGTCACGCTGCTGGTGATGCAGCCCAGGGCACAGTTGGTTTCTGGCCTTCAGGCACACACAGCTGGGTCATGGGGAGCTTCTTGTCACCCATAATGCAAAATGTTGGGCTGCACTTTTTATTAGTTTCTGTATCGGGGGAAATAAAAAAGAAGGTGCTATAAATACGTGTGTCCAGCAGCCACCCCCTAGCCCCTTACTTGCCCCCACACAGCCAGGAAGGGGTTAACCCCCCACCATCCTGTGGGCAGCTACAGCACCAGGCGCTGTCCCATTTTACAGTGTTAGGGACACAAAAACTGGCACAGGGACCCCTGGCCCCACTTCTCCCACCACAATTCGCTTTTGGAACGTTTCTGAGCAGCAGCTCTTGTGTGGAGGACACCAGTTTGTGCCATAACACAAACCCTACCATGATGTGGGGATCCGGTGAGGCTGGAGCACCAGCTCCAGCTCCCAATCAGAGCAGGGTGCTACCAAAAGCTGGCAGCATCCCCTGCCAGCGCCTCCTCCCTGGCATCTGGCAGTTGGGAAAACCACTGATCCCACCACATCACTGGCCCCGCAGCAGGCTCAAGGCTCTGGTGATGGTCTCATTCCTCCCCTCACCGCTCCATTGGTGGGAACACACCCTGGGCAGGATGTCGGGCTGTCCCCACAGTCACCAACCCCTACTTGTACTTGGAGAACGGCACAGGGTGCTGGGTGCAGGGTACAAGGAGCGGGTGCACAGGGAGGAAGGGGCTGAAGGGCTCTCCCTCGCGGCACCGGGAGAGGATCCTCTCCTCAGCATGCCCACGCTGGTGCACCGTCAGCTCCTTCTTGTGGGCAAAGACGCGGCCACACTCAGTGCAGGGGTAGACCCGCTCCACGGCGTGGGTGAGGTGGTGCGTTCGCAGGTTGCCCTTGTACTTGAAGCTCTTCCCGCACTCGAGGCAGGTGAAGGGGCGCTCGCCTGTGTGGATGCGCTTGTGCTTCATCAGCGTCGTCTTCAGGTTGAAGGTCTTGCCACAGTCGGTGCAGGCGAAGGGGCGCTCACCTGTGTGGATGCGCTGGTGGGTGATGAGGGTGCCCTTGCGGTTGAAGCTCTTGCCGCACTCGGTGCAGGTGAAGGGCTTTTCGCCGGTGTGGATGCGCTGGTGCTTGATGAGCTCGCCGTTGTGGCTGAAGCACTTGCCACAGTCGGCGCAGGCGAAGGGCCGCTCCCCCGTGTGGATGCGCTGGTGCCGCGTCAGGTCACCGTTGCGGCTGAAGCTCTTCCCACACTCAGAGCAGCCGAAGGGCCGGTCACCGATGTGGATCTTCTGGTGGAGGATGAAGGTCTTCTTGGCGCAGAAGCCCTTGCCGCACTCGGCACAGATGAAGGGGCGCTCACCACGGTGGATCTTCTGGTGGGTGAGGAAGTTGGCCTTGCGGTTGAAGCTCTTGCCACACTCGGTGCAGGAGAACGGCTTCTCACCCGTGTGGATGCGCTGGTGCAGGATGAAGGTCTGCTTGGAGCAGAAGCTCTTGCCGCAGACAGTGCAGGAGAATGGCTTCTCACCAGTGTGGATGCGCTGGTGTCGCATCAGGTCGCCCTTCTGGCTGAAGCTCTTGCCGCAGACAGTGCAGGTGAAGGGCTTCTCCCCGGTGTGCACCCGCAGGTGGGTGACGAGGTTCCCCCGGTGCTGGAAGCTCTTCCCGCACTCGCTGCAGGCGAAGGGACGCTCGGATGCGTGGCTGCAGGGTCGCTGCACCGGCTTGGAGCTGGGGGCCGTGGTGCTGCCTGTCCTGCAGGTGGAGGACGGGACGTGTCCAGTGCCACTCACTGGCACCACCAGAGCCGTGTCCATCACCTGGCAGAGTCCCCATGGCTTGGGGGTGACCCTCTGTCCCCCGGGCACTGCCGGGCTGTGCTGGAGATCAGACACGGTGCCCTGCGCCTGCTGCACCGTCCACTGGCTAACATGGGGTCGGGGCCCCAGGGAACCCCCCTCAGCAGCCCCCAGGCAACCCCCCTCAGCAGCCCCCAGGCTCTGCTCCAGCTTTGATGACCCTGGTTTCATCTCCTCCAGCTCCTCCTTGCCACTGATGCCTGCCAAGAGAAGGGACCATGCGGTTACCTCCTGTGAGGTCCCACAGCTACGTTCTTGGACACCACCAGAGCTGTGCCCATCGACACAGGCACAGTGCAGCCATGGCACTGGGGCCACCGTGACCCTCTGTGTCATCAGGGCACCAGTGTCTTGTCTCCATCTCAGCACTGTGAGCAGGGGTGGCATCACTGCTGCTGACCCCAGGGAGGTGCTCACACCTCTGGTACAACACACGCACTGTCTGCCTGGACCTGTGGAAGAGCAGCACCATGTGCCTGCACACCAAGAAGCTCAGCAGGATAGCTGGTGGTGGGACCAGGGGCTCTCCCTGCAGCTTTCTGCTGGGTCTGGGACATGGCTGAAAGAGGGACATGGAGGCTGCGGGTGTAGTGGGAGCTGTGGTGGAGGCAGCTCCAGCCCCAGGAACCTGATCATGGAAAGCCCATGGTAACACTGCCCCAAGGTCGCTGGGCAGCCCATGAGGCAGTGGGACCCAGAAGGTGCTGGTGGGACCTTCAGGGCTGCCTCCATCTGCACATCACCTCCCCATGTCCACAGCCACTCATGGCAAGGGGGAGCCCCGACACCACAAACCATGTGCAAGTCGGGCTTGTGGCAAGGAGGCACCAAAGCCAAAGTGCTGAATGAAGCTGTAAATGTAAAGGGGAAATCATATCTGCAGCTGCAGCCAGTGCCGGTCACCAGCAGCACCCACCACCCTTGTCTTTGCTCTTTGTAATGCCTGGCTCAGCACTGCACCAAGTGTGGCTCAGCCCCTCTGGCAGCAAATGCAAAGGACCCGCAGGGGTCTGCAACCCCTCAGAAGAGTTTTCTTCTCCTCCCATCACCCAGAGTGTGGGATGGGAATGGGGTGTCCATGCAGCATCTCACTGCTGCCGAGAGCACCACCCCATCTCTGGTCCCATCCAGAAGCCCCTGGTGCTTCCTCGGGAGCTGCAAGGACCTTTCAGTCAAACCCATCACCGGAAGATGCTTTAAGGTCCATATCAGCAGGACCTGGCCATTTCCATCAGGGTGACCTGCCCCAGTGAGGAGCCCTTCCCTGCTCCATGCACAGCAAGCCAGGCACTCACCCCAACACCCCCCATCCTGCCAGACCCATGGAGCTGCCCCAGTGCTCACCTGTGCCACTGCAGTAGTCAGGAGCTCCTGTGGGACACTCGATGTGCAGCTCCTCTGGCTCCACCTTCATGATGACCTCGGGCTTGGCATCGCCTGAGAGCAGAGAACGGTGCTGGGTGGGTGCCAGCAGGGCCACAGGTGACGCAGATGGGCTTCACATCCCAGCCAGCAGCGCTACCAGCGGCAACGGCAGGGTTGGGTTTGCATGGGCACTCACTGAGGCTCAGCGGTGCCACGGGACAGAATGCCACTGTCCCCTGGGTGGTGTGGAACAGCGTCACCATCATCCCCAGGCTGGCACAGGACAGTGTCACCATGTCCTAAGTGGCACTTGGAGGGGATCAAGAGGGGTGGCTGCCCCTGGTACATGCCCGGCTTCTGCCCACTGCCCAGCTCACCCACCCCATTCCCCCTGGCTGTGTCTCCCTGTATTCCCCACCCCACTCACAGGCCATGTCAAGAGGGGTCACGTCCTGCCCTGGAGAGCCGGAGCTGTAAATTCCATATGCCACATCTTCATCCTCACTTTTCCCAATGACTTCAGCCTTGATGCCTGTGGAAGGCAGGGAGGGAGGGAGGGAAGGTGCTGCCCGGAGAAACTGGCATGGGACAGGGGACTCAATCCAGGACAGGGGACTCAATCCTGGGAGCCACAGCTCTTGCCGAGCTCCTGGCCCTCACCCAGCTGCCTGCTCTGCTCACCAGTGCCAGGGACACCAGGGCCAGCAGCCTCAAGGCCCTGGGGACACCCAATGTAGGATTCATCCTCTGGTTCCGTTTTCACCACGATCTCACCCTTCGCACCGTCCCAGCCCTTTCCTGAGGAAGACAAACTGCATTACACTAGCACTGTGAGCAGTGCCATCACGAGGTCCATGCTCCCTCCAGGCATGGAGGGAAGCAGGGGGACTGGACTCCCATCCATCACCCCCGGCTGCCCTGCAAGGACCTTCACCTGACCATAACTACGGCAGCAGCCAGTACTGGGTATGGCATCCCCAGCAGCAGCACCGTGCTGGCTCTGTGCAAGAGGCACCTCAGCCCTTGGGGTCCCATGGCACGGGGAGCTGCGATGTCCCTGGGTTGCTGGGGCAGCCAGGACCTGCAGGACATCACCTCACCTGTGCCACAGGGATTGGGCACCACCTGGAGCCTCGTGTCCAGTGGGTTCCCCCCAAACAGCGGCTCCTCTTGCTCCATCGCTGTGGTCCCACCAGAACCTGCTGGAGAGATGGGAGACTCTCTGTCAGTGCCCTCCCCATCCCTGGGCATCCAGGGGATGCCAACCCCAAGGTCTGGGCTCCAACATGGGTGCCAGGTCAGGCCATCATCACCTGAACAGCCACCCTGGCTGCTCCTCACAGCCCAGCAGCCACAAAGGTGGGGGTACAGGATCAGAGCAGGCGAACCCCAGTACAGGGATCCCCTGACACCAGTGTGGGGCTCGGCACCAGCATGGGGTTGGGTATGCAGGGTTCCTGCACCCTGGCCCTCTTCAGCTTGAGGGTCACCGGAGCAACCCAGTGGTTCTGGGAGGTGAAGGCTGGCTGTCCTCCTCCTCCTCCTTCTCATCCTCCTGCTTGGCTACCTGCCTGCTCCAAGGATACCCTGCTCAGGCAATGGGTGCTGCTGAGGGACCCCTGCAAGCACTGGGGCAGCAGGACCAGGGTGCTCAGGGGTTGATGGGGTTTGGCCCCTTCCGAACAGGAGGGCTTTGCTCCGGGGTTCCTCGCCTCTGGCTGCCCAGGAGCAGGACCAGCCCCAGGCAGGGATTTCAGGTGAGTGTAGTTGGAGCCCGTAGGAGCCACAGAGCAGGCACCTTTCCCACACCCTGGGACCATGGATCTGTCACTCTGCACCCATCACACCACTGACGGGATGCAGGGCTGAGGGGCAGCCCCACAGCCATGGGGAGGATGCTCCTCTTATGGGATGCTGGCACCCCCACATCCCTGCCACCCTCCGTGCCACCCCCCACCCCACCCCAACCCCTGCTCCCGCTGTTGCACTCACCGGGAATGGGATAGGGTTTGGGGCATGTTCCCCCCCACCCCCGCACGGGACTACCCCGCTCCCGGTATGTCCCTGCTCTGTTCCCCCCACGGCGTGTTTAGTCCTGGTGCCCCCCCCGCCTGTCCCGGTGTCCACTACCTTTGTCCCAGCGTCCCCCGGTGCCCCCCGCCTGTCCCGGTGACATGCTGCTTGCCTCAATACCGCCTTCCCGGTGCCACCCTCCCGTCCAGTGCCCCCCACTCCCAGTGTCTCCCTGCCTGTCCCAGTGCGCCCCCCGCTTGTCCCGGTGTGCACCCCCCGGTGTCTCCCCGATGCCCCCGCCGTCCCGGTCACCCCGACAGTGCCTCCCGTCCCGTCCCGGTGTCCCCCACCCGCACCACGGCTCCAGTCCCGGTACCGGTCCCCGCCCCCGGCTCTCACCGGCGATGGCCGCGGAGCGCACCGGGGCTGCGGCGGCGCGCGGGGCGGCAGACAAAGGGCCTTGGCCCCGCGGGCTGCCGGGAGCCGTAGTCCGGGACCGGGGCCCGCCCCGCCCGGTGCTCCGGGGTCCCGGGCAGGAGCGGGCGGTGGAGACCGGTGCTGGCCGGGGAGGAGGGGTGTCAGTGCCGCCGGAGCTCTCACCGGCAAGCACCGTGGCACTGGGCTTGGCGACAGAACGGGAATGTTGAGTAGGTCGGGTCATGGAGGAGGCACGGGGGATGGATTGCAGTGGGATGAGGGACACGGGGATGTGGGGATATGAGGACATAGGGAAGCGGTAGGGGCAGACCACCTAGATAGATTTGGATTCCCTGCAGGATGGCAATGCTTGATTCAGCCATCCCAGCCGCTGGCAATGAGACACATCGCTGGCACCAGTGATGACAGCACCAATTCTGCACGGATGTGTTTATTCCCCTCCCTGCTCCACCTGCACAACATTATTCATCTGCCCCAGATGTGTGCAGCAGTGGGAAGGGGATGGGAGTGAGGTAGGGTGATGTTATCCCAAGTGGGACAGGGAAGTGAAAGGGGAAGAGAAACAAAAGGGAAAGGGAAAAGGGAAAAGAGAAAAAGGAAGGGGAAAGGAAAAAGGGGAAAGGCGAAAAGGGAAAGCGAAGGGAAAATTCCAGCCTGAGGGGGCCTTCACCGACCATCCAGCCCAACTGCACCTCATCCATGAGCCCTTGAGAATGGATGCTCCGGGTCCCCTGATCAATGCCTGGGCAAGGCCTGGCACCAGGGGAGGAAAATGAGCAAAAGGAGAGCAACACCACCTCTGCACCTCCACTGCCTGCACCCCTAGCCCAAGGCCCCTCGGGAGTTGCTGTTCCCCCTCTGCTGTCCCTCCACTTTCATTCCTGCCAAAGGGATTCATTAACCTATGAGGAATTGTGGACATCACGGTGCTCCAGGACTCAGAACACACCTATGCTTGCCTGGGACTGGGGAGCCAGTGGCAACGGTGCCCAAGGGAAGAGCTGCTGGCCCAGCAGCCTGTGCCGGATATTGCTGGCACCCCGGGGTCCCAGACCCAGCCATGCTCCCCACGCTGGGGCTCACAAGCCCTGGGGTGCCCACCCAGACAAGCAGCGGGACAATGGCAGAGCACAATGGGTGAGTTTGGGAAACCTGCTTTCTAAAATGGCAGCTTTTACTTGAGGGATGTTCTTCATGGCCACAGTGCAGGGGTAAATCGACTCAAGGGACCTTAGGGATAGCCCACTGCCGCTGTTGACTTGCCATGGGCTTTTGCCAAGGGCATGTAGGAACAGGACAAGGGGAATGGCTTTAAATTGACAGAGGAGAGGTTTAGATTGGATCTGAGGAAGAAGTTCTTCCCTGTGAGGGTGGTGAGGCCCTGGCACAGGTTGCCCAGAGAAGCTGTGGCTGCCCCATCCCTGGCAGTGTTCGAGGCCAGGTTGGACGGGGCTTGGAGCAACCTGGTCTAGTGGAAGGTGTCCCTGCCCATGGCAGGGGGTTGGAACTGGATGGAGCTTTAAGGTCCCTTCGAACCCAAACCAGTCTATGGTTCTGTGATTAGTCTATGGAGCAGCAGCAGCACAGGGTAGCCACCTTCCGTGCAGTGATGGCCACCAGCTAAGCTGGGGAGGAGTGAGGTGAGATGCACAAAGAGCCAGAGCCTCCAGCCACAACCGCTGCAATCTCCTTCCAGCCCAGGGGTGAAGCACAGGGCATCACCCTCCTCCCTCAGATTGGGTCTGCACTCCAAAAGCCCAGGCACGACCAGCAAAGGGACTGGGTGCTACCAGGGGGCCCATGACACCCTATGCTAGGTATGCCCGGCAGGTTATCCCAGTGCTTGGATCATGGCCGCCTTCTGAACACAGGCAATATCCTCACCGTTGAGAGCCTTGGAACCATGGCAGGTTCTGGCACAGGGTCTAGTGCTATTTGGCCCTCCAAGCCCCCAGCCCCACCCCAAGGGGAGACCAAGAGCAGAAGTGAAGGGCTCTGGACATAAGCTGCCGCCACGATGCAGGATGAGGCCCTTTTGTGCTGCTACAAGAGACCAGACCCCACACTTGTATCGCTCGCTTCTACTTTAAATGCAGACAAGAAGACACCCTCCACACAGGGGCAGGGCACTGGTGGGACCGGGAGAACTGGGAAGTGCCCTGGAGGGATATTCCAAGGCCTGAAGAGAAAATGAGGTGCTCTGGAGGGATTTCCCTATGTCCAAAAGGGCGTGGAGCACAGGGATCACAAATCCTGGATGGGCACTGGGAGGAAGGCACTTTGCATCAATGAAGTCAGGCCCTGGGGGCAGGAAGGGGCTCCTCTGGACCCTCCACATCGGGATAAAACTCCTCCTGAGCTCCATAGCAGCCACAGCTACTGCTGGCAGCCAGCCTGCTCACCCCCTGTGCAAAGGCTCCTGGCATCGCGCTCCGCATGCTCACGCTGGTGCCTCAGGAGCTTGCTCTTGGACCTGAAGCCCAGGTGGCACTGGGGGCAGGTGAGGGTCTGGCAGCGGCGGTGCAGCCTCTTGTGGGTGATGAGGTTGGCCTTGTTGCGGAAGGACCTGTCGCACTGCGGGCAGGTGAAGGGCCGCTCGGCCGTGTGCACGCGCTGGTGCGCCAGCAGGTACCCGCTGCGGCTGAAGCAGCGGCCGCAGACGGGGCACTTGTGGGAGCGCTCCTGCACGTGGCTGCGCTGGTGGATGATGAGGCTCTCCTGCCAGCTGAACCTGCGCCCGCAGCGCCCGCACCGGAATGGCCGCTCCTCGCCGTGTGCCGCTCGGTGCCGGCTCAGGCTGGCCTCGTCCTTGAAGCACTTCTTGCAGTCGGAGCACTCGTGGCAGGCATTGCCGGCGGCATGCTCCTTGAGGTGCGCCTGCAGCTTGCGCT
The DNA here is from genome assembly GCF_028554395.1 of Pezoporus wallicus. Classification (NCBI taxonomy): domain Eukaryota; kingdom Metazoa; phylum Chordata; class Aves; order Psittaciformes; family Psittacidae; genus Pezoporus; species Pezoporus wallicus. Next base: position 115,403 of record NW_026637044.1, on the reverse strand, counting down.
TGTGGAGGAAGCTGTCCCCACACAGCGGGCAGCAGTAGCTGCTCTCGCTGCCGTGGCTCGCCCGGTGTCGCAGCAGGTCGCCTTTCAAGCAGAAGGTGCTGCCGCACTCGGTGCAGACGTGCCGGTGCCGGCCCCCATGTTTCTTGTGCGTCAGGAGGCTGCGGTGGTGGCGGAACACTTTGCCGCAGGCCCTGCACTGGTAGGAGGGTGCCGGCTGCAGGTGCTCACCCTGGTGTGTGCGCAGCCGGGCCTCGTCCTTGAAGCTCTGCCCACACATGCCACAGATGAGAAGCGCCCCGGACACCAGCACCTGCTCTCTCCCCAATAGCCCCTGGGGGGAGGCTCCGGCCCAGGTCTCTGTGTCACACAAGCTGGAGCGGAGTGGTGTGTACCACACCTTGGCCGCACTGGCTTGCACTGTGCACGGGACCCAGCATCCCTGTTTGTCTTCCTCAGACAGCTCCTCAGCAGCAGCCGTGTCCCAGGCAGCTGTTGGGAACAGGGAGTCACATCATGGGGACACCCCAGCACAGTGCCCACAGCGCTGTCCCCCTGCCTGCTGCAGCCTCCCCTCATCCCTGCAATGCCCACGGGGCAACTGGGCCAGGGGGCAGAGGCGGGATGCCCTGACGAGGATGACACCCGGCAGGGGCTGGTCTCGGTGGCCACCTCACCTTGCTACAGCACCACCAATTTCCCCTCCCAGTGCCTCAGGCCATGCCAGTGTCCCAGTGCTCACTCACAGGTTCCAGAGGTGTCAGGAGCTCCCCCGTCCCCTCTGCCGCAGGGGTCCCCCACATACGACTCCTCCTCAGCCTCCATTTTGCAGACAAACTTGGACTCGGAGACTGTGCAGAAGAGAGGACCTTCAGTGTCCCTTGAGCCACCCCAGGAGTGTCACTGTCACAGAGGCTGTGCTGGGGGGCTGCCGGCTGCAGAAGCAGCAGGTCCAGGGAGGGCTGCCGGTGCTAATGCCGGCTGTGACAACAAACTGGGATGCAGCCGGATGGGGAGCAGCAGGGACAGGGAACCTGGAACCGTTACTCCTCACACACTGGGGATAGACTCGGCAGGTCAGGCTGTGACCCGGACCCCAGCCAAGCCTCTGGAACCCCAGCTCAGTCCCGGGGCCCCATGAGCTCCGTGCAGGGCTCATCCTTACCCAGGCTGGCAACCAGGTCCCGGTTCTCCAGCATCACCTCCCAGTAGAGCTGCCGCTGCCACCGCATCAGCTGCCCCCACTCCTCGGGGGAGAAGTGCACGGCCACGTCCTCGAAGGCCACCGCACCCTGAGAACAAGACGGCGAGAGGAGGGGTCCCGGGGATCCCGCAGCAGCACCGGGACCCGGCGCACACACCGCCTCCCCCCAGCCCGCTCCTCCCTCCCGGCCCCGGGGTCAACGGGAGCCACGGGCAGGAGCTGCCTCCACGACCGGAAATGGGTGCGGGAATGGGACCGGGGCACTACCTCCACCCCGGGATACCCGGCCCCGGCCTTACCCGCTGCATCTCTGCCCGGGGCACCACCGCCACCCGGGAGAGCTCCGGCGCCAGCGCCTCGATGGCTGCCGGAGAGGGCCCGGAAGGGGACGGCGAGGGCGGAACCGGGACCGCGATGGGCGGTGGGAAGGGGCGGAGCGTCGGCACCGGTTGGGGAGGGCACCGGTTGGGGGGAGCAGCGGAGCGTCGGTCCCGGGCACCGGGAGCGTCACCCCTGGCATGCGGAGCCCCCAGGAGCACCAGCCGCGGGCTCCGGGTGCGCTCGGTGTCATTGGAAGGGACCGTGGGGACCAAGCAGGGCCCAAGGGCTCCCAGCAGCAGTTCCCTCCCCGTTGCCACCACGCGGAGCGGGGGCCACCAGCTCCCCTTGCCGTCCCTATGCCCTCACATGCATTTTGCTGCCCTCCCCGCAGCCTGCAAAGCTCTGGATGGGGACACGGGGCGGCCCTCGAGCCCGTGAACCTTCCCCTATAGGGGTCCAGCCCTTTGGTCCCACCACTGAACCACACCGGGTCCCATGGGGTGTTGTGCTGCTGGCGCCATCCCTGTGGGTGTTTTGCTGTAACTCCAGGTGCAGGGATCCCCTGGGGAGAGGTGGCTGGGGGGCTTCATGCCCCAGGGCTCTGAGAGGGGCATACTCCAAAACCAAGGGGAATTGCAGGTGGGAACTTCCCTGAGCAGAGTGAAGTTTGGCCTCTGCTCCTCTGCCCCATGCCGAGTGTGCCAGCCCCGGGGACGGACAACCCTCCAGTGCTGGGGGAAATTCCAGCTCAGCTGCTGCCTTGGCAGCCAAGATCTGCACCTGGCAGGTTGTGCTGGGAATGAGCATCCACCAACATGTCCCAGAAGGGAATAAGCATCCACTGGCACTTTCTGAGAGGGAATTAGCATCAAATGGTGTGTCCTGGGAGAAGTGTTTGCCTGTTCCTCGCTGAGGCAATGTTGGACCTTTCCCACCCCATCCCACCAATCTCCTAGGGATGGACTTCTCCCAGCTGGCACGAGCCTGGTGACAGGCTGATTTTTCAGAGTATTAGGAGGGAATCAGAGGAAACGTCCTTTTGGGACATCACTGTGTCCTCTGGAAGAGCCTGCAGGTCCTTCTGGGTGACCAGTGCTCTGCAAATGGCTCTGCAGATACCAGGCTATGCCCTGGGGAGAGCAGCGTGGACACAGCCTGGCTGCCTCCATGTGTGTCGGGGCACAAGAAATCCAAGACTCAGCATCCAGAAGCACCAAGAAACATGTTGGGTGCATTCACACGTGTATGATATCAAGAAGGAGTCTTTGCAGGGGCCCCCCCCCCCCCCCCCCATCTCTCGATCCTGGTGAGGCCACATCTGGAGTACTGTGTCCAGTCCAGGGCTCCTCAGTACATGAAAGACAAGCTACTTGGGGGGGGGGGGGGGTGGTCCAACAGAGGCCACAAGGATGACTGGGGGTTTGGAGCATCTCTTTTATGAAGAGAGATTGCAGGAGCTGGGCTTGTTTAGTCTAGAGCAGTCTGAGAGGGGATCTTACTACTGCATATAAATATCTCAAAGGTGGGTGCCAGGAGGATGGTGCCAGACTCTTGTCAGTGGTGCCCAGTGACAGGATGAGGAGCAATGGCCATAAACCGAAGCACAAGAAGTTTCACGTCAACATGAGGAAGAACTTTACGTTGCGGGTGGCAGAGCACTGGAACAGGCTGCCCAGTGGGGTTGTGGAGTCTGGAGACATTCCAAACCCACTTGGACACGTTCCTGTATAACCTGCTCTGGGTAGCCCTGCCTTGAACTGGGTGATCTCCAGAGGCCCCTTCCAACCCTAATGATGCCGGTGTGCCGGTGACCCCCGAACGCTCCCGCGGACGTCCGACAGGCGATGCCGGCGGCGCTCGGCACTGCCGCAGCACAGGAGGAGCGTTTCCAGGCCAGCTCTCAGGGCGGCCGCTGGGGGTTTGTGCCGGTTGTCACACAGACACTTCCCCTCCCGCCGGTTTCTGGGCCGCCTCCGGGTGTGACACCCGCTGCCGCGGCCCCGGGTGGCTTTTTTGGGATGCCCTAGTTGTGCCGCCGCCGTCCCGCAACGTGCCGGGCGCACACGTGGGTCGGTGCTGGGATCCAGGCCGAGCGCCGGCCCCGTTTTGGAGGGCCAGGGAGTGCGGGGCCGTGAAGGGGGGATCTTGAGGACGTCAGTGCTCGTTTGTGCTTCGCAGCTCCGAATCCCATGAAAAGGCCAAAACTGGCGTTCTTCTTCCTTTGCCGTTCAGAATGAATTCCTGATGTGGGGAGATGATTCCCAATTATTTTTCTGGCATCAGCCCAGAGCTGGAGAGGGTTGGGGGGGGGGGGGGGGGAGAGGAGGTTAAGGCACTGACTAATGCCCTTAAAACCACAGATCCCTGGGTCTGCACTGGCTTAGTGCTTCTGTTGACGATCACAACTACACTGAAGGGAATTCCTGGAGGCTGCTCACCCCACAGCACAGCCCTGGTGTCTGCAGAGCCATTATGAGCTGTGCTGGCCACCCAGAGGGACCTGTGGGCTCTTCAAGGGGATGGGGTGATGTTTGGAAAGGGGCACACGCTGAAAAATCAGACCATCACTGGGCTGGTGCTGGCTGGGAGGAGACCCTCATGTCCAGGAGGTCGGTGGGACAGGGTAGGAAAGGTCCAGTGTTACCGGAGGGATCAAAGCCAGACCGTGGCATTGAGGTAGGTGGCACAGTCACTTGTTCCATCACAAGTGTTCCCTGGCAGCACCCTGTTCTCTGGGGATAGCCCCTGTGTCCAGGCCCCAAACCAGGGGGGAGCTGCCTTCCTGCAGTCACTTCCAGCTTTCCCAAGGAAATCCAACTACTGAAGCAGCTGGTCCAGGCATTCTGGGAGCACCACCGCTATTTCTCTGTGCAGCACTGCTCATCCTGGGAACAATATCCACTGGGGTTTCCCAGCAGGGAACTGTCCTGATGTAGGAGCTGTGACCCCAAGCAGGAGGAGGTGGTGTGTACGTGCTGTTCCATGCTCCGTGGCATCCCACCAAGATGTGCTCTGCATCTCCTTGTTGGTACTCTCCTAATGAAGCCTCATCCTCTGGGGAATACTAATTGCAGAAAGGTCAATTGGGATCTCACAGAGGGAGGCAGGGAAGTGTGATCCTTGGCCAGAAATACCCGACAAAGCGTTTTCAAACAGCTGAGCCATTTTCCATCCAGTTGATCTATTTCTGTTGCTGGATGTGACACTGCCTCCTCTTCTCCCTCTGGTGCCCACGTGAAGCAGGCCCAGGCTCACCACGTCCCTGCAAGGGATGTGATTCTCTCTGTCCCAAGAGGAGGGACTGGGAGCCACAGGATTTATCTTCCTGCTGCAGCCAGTCCTTGAGCTTTGTCCCTGCCACAGTGATGGGGCTGCAGTGCTGGGGTGGCCACAAAGATGCTCCGAGGGCTGGAGCACCTCTGCTATGGAGACAGGCTGAGAGAACTGGGCTTGTTCAGCCTGGAGAAGAGGAGGCTCCAGGAACAGCTTAAGAGCAGCTTCCAGTGCCTAAAGGGGCCAACAAGAAACCTGGAGAGGGGCTTTTGACAAGGGCAGGAAGGGACAGGACAAGGGGGAATGGCTTTAAACTGACGGAGGGGAGATTGAGATGGGATCTGAGGAAGAAGTTCTTCCCTGTGAGGGTGGTGAGGCACAGGCTGCCCAGAGAAGCTGTGGCTGCCCCATCCCTGGCAGTGTTCAAGGCCAGGTTGGATGGGGCTTGGAGCAACCTGGTCTAGTGGAAGGGGTTCCTGCCCATGGCAGGGGGCTGGAACTGGGTGAGCTTTAAGGTCCCTTCTGACCCAAACCATTCTGTGATTCTATGAAAACCACTGGGTGACACAGGGTGTCACAGCAGCCAGCGGCTAATGAAGGTTCAACCTCCATCTCATTTGCATACAAAGAAATTTCCCTATGAAATCCTTGATGGAGCTTCTCCAGCTCTAAGCACTGCTTTAGCAAAACTGCATGGACAAAGCCAAGGGAAGGAAGGCTCTGTTGAACCTAAAGCCTGGCCACGTACCCTGGGAACAACACAGTGCCTTCTGCTCTCAGTCAAGCAGCTACACTTCGTTGGTAAAGCAATCCAGTCACCACAGCTGACACAAAGGACTCCGTTAGTGACAAACAACAGGGCTGAGAGCAAGCACGCATCTAGTGTGTGAGATGGCGGCGCAGACACCCTGGAGAAGCCCACAACGGGGTTGGAAGCAGCTTGGAGCATGCAGCTTCTTTCCAGAAGCTGCAGAGATGCAACCAGGAGGCCCTGCAGGTCCTTTGGCACCCCAAGTGGGGAGAGAAGGGGCAGCAGTGAGCCCGAGGCTTGAGCAGGACTGATCGTCAGCGGGGATATGATCCTGTGCTGTGAAATAGAGGAGCTGTGGATGCAAGTGGAGGAGCTGTGGATGCCCAGGCCAGAGAAAGCTGCACTCACAGGGACAAGAAGGCTGAGCTTTTAAATCCGTGTATCCTGATTACCCCAGCAGCGAGGGTGCTGCTTGGCTCTGGTTTAGCAACTGCCCTTCCCTCTGCACCTCGAAAGGAAACACTCCCGTGGTGAAACACCGGATCCAGGCCCCAAAAAGAAGCATGAACTCGTGAAAGGGTTGAGTAATGGAAGATTTTCTCCTAAAAGAAAGGAGCAGCTGGCGGAAGTGCTGGCTGAGGGAGCTGATGGGTCCATTGTATGCTTTGTTATTCTTTTGATTACAAGGGTTTTGTCGGCAGTCAGGGAAGAGGCGGAAAAAAACCCTGCATCTGGTGTGAAGGCACCAGCTGGAGCAATTCAAACCCTCCCCTGAGGGGGAGAGCTGAGAACTGCAGCCACAGCACCGCGAGTGGAGGGATGGGCACAAAAGGAGGGCTGCAAAGCTCAGCTTCACTCCTCCGTGCTTCAGAAGCACCTGATGTTCACGGGGAGGTGATGACGGTGAGGGACCATCGGCCCTGCTTCGTGACATGCAGGCATTTCTTGGGCTGAATGGGGGGGTTAGGGAGAAGAGATGTTTGGAAGGTGGGACAAGTGCCCCCATTTCTGCTGCACTGGGGCACAGGGTTCCAGGCGGCTGCTTCAGCTTTGGAGGGGGTGACAGCAAACTGTTTTGTCTCAGAAACAAGAAGCAGGTCTTCTGCAAAGAAATATGGTGGCGAAAGAAACACAGCGGAGTTGTGGGAACAGGCTTGAAGCTTTCCAGACACTTCCAGTGCTTGTGTCTGCTTTTCACAATCCAGCAGCCCCTCAGCAACTAGAAGTCTTCAGCGCACATTTTCCCCCCATCCCACCCAGTTGGTAGCTATCTGGGAACACGGGAGGGCGGCTCGAGGCCACGGAAGCTTTGCAGGGGTTTATTTTGGAATGCCACATCTGATAAACCAACCCCTCTGCATCCTCTGGGAGGTGGGATGTGGAACAGGGACCTGCTCACTGCGGGCACAGGCACCAGCCTCTGGCTCAGCAGTGAGAGGCCCAATGTTGACATGAGCAGGGCTCCAGGGATACCCAGGAGCACTCTCTGCTGGGAGATATCCCACCAGGGAAGAGGTGGCAGCGCAGTCACAGCAAGCAGATTGCTCCTCTGGTAATCTGATATTGCTGGAGCCCCAGGGCATGTCCCCACTTCACGTTGTGAATCACATGATTTCTCCCTGCCCCATCTCATAGGTGAGAAGTGGCTGGGGTGTGCCTGGGAGACAGCCCGCAGGCATCAAAGAGGAGGTCAAAACCCAAGGTAGATGTCAGGAGTCACAACAATGAAGAGTGAATACCAGCGAGTGAGCCTCACCTTGTGGAACCTAGAAATGTGCTCAGGTGCCTCCAGTAGTATTGTGAGCTTTTGCAGAGCTGTTGGGTATCTCCAGCTGTACCCATGACAAGCAATGGCCTTCAGGGGCTATAGGACTGCTGCTGTGTCCTACGGAGAGCCAGGCTACTCCAAAGGCCAGCTCCATCTCAGGCACCAGCACAGAGTGGATCTCTCCAACTACCTGCACCACCAGAACACACATCCCCTAAGACGAAGCTGTAGAGGTTCATAGAATCACAGGATGGTTTGGGTTGGAAGGGACCTTAAAGCTCATTCAGTTCCAACCCCCTGCCATGGGCAGGGACACCTTCCACTAGACCAGGTTGCTCCAGGTCCAGTCCAACCTGGATGCCTGATTGGTGCCTTCAGAAGCCGGTGTTGAGCCTGTTCAGTGTCGTGGTAGTGGCGACATAGTGCTCCCCAGAGACAGGAATAATGGGGATGACATGTGCAACGCCGACAGATTCTCTTGTCCTTTCCCTGGTGGTTCTTCCTCCTGCAGGAGCGCATCTTAGGCTATCTCTGGGGAGGACACCTACACCAGCCATGCCTGATGATGGCTGTTGAGGGGCAGCACAGGAGTATGATGGATGCTCAAGACCCTCTTCCTGACTCCCCACTGCTGATCCACGAGACACTGAGGACATAGGCCACCCTGTCACACATCTGCTCACACTGCTGGGATGTGCAGGAGGCTCGGAATTGTTTGCTGGCTGTACTGTGAAACACATTTTCCTGCTCTACACAACCCCCGTGCAGCCTGTTTCTGGATAGAGGAGCATAAAACCTGCATGAGTAAACCCCTCCCACCACAGCACACTCCCTTAACCTCTGCAGGCTTCAGCTATCAGATTTATTCAGCCACCTCAGCCGTTTCCTTCACCTCTCAGCCTTCCTCTTGCCTCTTCTTTGGCGTCAACTCCACGAGCTCTGCCCCGGTTGCTGCCCGGCCAGAGGAAGCGCAGGCCTCCGCTCTCGCACAGCCATTTATCATTTGTGCCACACTCTGTGTGTGGCTGATAATCCGCTGTGAGACATAAACACCCGCTCAGAGGTTTTGTTTCAAAGGCTCCTTTGATTCCAGACATCCTCGTGTGGTTTCCTCTTATAGAAACGGAAGAATTCTTCTTTTGAAACTAGAACAGGTTCCCAGATCCTCAGGGAGGGTGAGTTTATAACCCAGCTGCTCTGCTGGAGCTGTGATGATAAATGCTCCCATGCTTTAGGAGCAATCAGGGTCACTGATGAGGAATTGCTGTCTCTGCACTTCTGGTTTTAAACTGCTGCTAAAGCACTCTACGGCCACAGCTTTGCCTTGGTAGTGCCAATAAAACAGCAAACACGATGCTGTTAACAGCCACGTGGGTTTAGGAAGAGTTTCTGTCGCTGCCAAGGTGCTCTCGGTTAAGCTGTTTTGCTCGGAAGAGGTCGTTGTGCCCTCTTGTGTCACCAGCGATGGCACCCAGCCTGCCTGCCGCATTCCCTGGTGCCTTCTGGGGCTCTGGCTTTCAAAGAAGAGCTTTTACTCCCCCCAAAACAGGAACTTCCCTGCACTTACTTGAGAGACACCCCTGTCCTTCCTCAAAGGCCACAGCTGCAGTGACCCTACACCTCCCAGCTATAACATGATAACCGTGGAGGGCAGTGCGAAAGGGTGAGGGGTTTCCCCGCTCCCTCGGGACCACCCAGGCACGATGGCAGGGTGCGGGCAGGCAGGGTCGGCCCCCACCAGCCCAGCCCAGGTCTTGCTGTGTCCCGGGGCCGGGGTGTCCCAGGGTACCCCGCATCCCGACCAGAACGCGTTGCCACGGCGACGGCGGACGATCTGCCCGGACAATGGGAGCGCTGTGAGCGCCCTAGAGCATCCAGCTCCTCCGCGGTGAGACTTGGAGGGGGGGTTTGTGGTTGCTATAGGGACCGAGGAGGTGTTGCTGTTGGGAGGGCGTGAGGGGGGGCGGGGCTAAGGGGAGGCGTTGCCATGGGAACAGCGAGGGATGGGGTAGTGGTGGTGCAAGGACGCGTTGCCATGGGGATGGAGTGTCGGATAGGGGTACGTTGCCATGGGGATGCGGTGTCGCTGTAGGGATGGGGGGGAATGTCCTGGAGACGTTGCCATGGCGACAGGATGTAATCATGGGGATGGGGAGTCATGGAAACATTGCTATGGGGATGGGGTGCCACCATGGGTACCACTGGAAGGGTGGGGAGTGCGTTGCTATAGGGATGTGGGGCTACTGTAGGGATGGAGGGGGTCAGGGACAGATTGCCATGGGGATGGGGTATACCATGGTTGCCAGAGGGATATGGGCTGCATTGCCATGGGGACGGGGTATACCATGGTTGCCAGAGGGATATGGGCTGCATTGCCATGGGGACGGGTATAGGAGGAGCAAGCAGAGGCCTCACCATGGGGTAGTGCCACCTGCAACCACCCCAGATCCAGGGGTCCAGTGCTGCGCTCTCACCCCATACTCCATGCTTAGACCTGGCCTTTTGGAACTGGCAGCCCTGGAATTCCCCGAGCTTCCACCGACTTCCTGGCAGCCCCAGGAGCACTGGCTGGCTGGCTGTTCTCCATGACAGCCTTCCTGGCCATGCCAGGGGTTGCTGGGGCAGTTATCCGTCTTCAATCACTGACACAAAGCCAAACCACTATGTTTTCCAGCACTCCCAACACCATCACCACCAGTGTCCAGCAGCTCTTCCCAAAACCAGCTGCTGCAGAGCACTTTTTGACATGCCATGCTGCACCTTGCTATGCCATGCTGCACTGTCATGCCATGCTGCACCATACTGTGCCAATCCGTGCCATTTCATGCTGTGCCATGCCATGCCATGCCACGCCATGGCCTCACTCCATAGCGCAGCTCCAGGAGGAGGGGGGACACTCGGTGGATACATCCCAGCTCTGCGTCCACCCCCTGGTGTCCCCGCATGCTGGGCAGGGTCTGCCACCACTGTGTGCAGGAGCACCACGGCCACAGTCCTACGTGGGTCCATCCCGGTGCTGTTATCTCCTGTCCCTGAAGTTTGATCTGGGTGAGGCCGTGACTGGCAGCACCCTGGGGCAGAGAGGGAGGACAACGACCGGGCGGCCGCGGGGCCAGGGGCTGTGCCCGGTGTTCATTAACCCGCGGGGGCCGGGCCTGCAGCCCCACGCGTGGGGGTGATGGGGGGAGGGACGGGGGCACCCTCGGGGTGTGCCCGGTCGCGGGGTCCCTCTCGCCCCCCCCCCCCCCCCCCCCCCACGCGTGGGCCCCTCCCCGCAACACCCCCCCGCATTTGCGTGTCAGGAGCACGGCAGCGAGCGGTGCTGGAGCGCGCAGGTGCGGAGCAGAGAGTGCAAAACGGGGGGGGGGGGGGGGGGGGTGTTCGTGGGAAACCCTTCCTGGGGGGGGATCCCCGGGGAGGCGGGACCGGGCGGCAGCAGCCTTGACCCCGGGGGGGCGGGACGGGACGGGACGGGATGGGACCGGGGGGAGTGGAACGGGCGGGCAGCACGCACAGGCCGGGCTGCAGAACGCGGGCAGGTGAGGGGGGGACCGGGAGGTCGCGCGGGGCGGGTGTTTTCTCCCCGGGAGTCGGGACCCCGGGGTCCCACAGTAGGGCTCCCACTGTTTGCCCTGGGAGGGGGGGGGGGCTCGGGTCAGAGTCGGGGTCCCCCAGCTGCTTGGGGTGCAGCCCTCCTCCGCACCCCAGGCCCTCCACCAATCTCAACCTGGTTTTGGGGTGACACGGGGGGGGGGGGGGTGTCAGGCACCTGTGGAATCCAAGGGGAGCAGCCCCACAGCGTTGGCATCTGCAGGGATTTGGTGGTGCCACTGTTCTGATGTCTGGAGGTGGGAACCACTGTTTGTCCCAGCACCACACAGGCCCTCTCCCTGCCCTAAAAGCCCCTGACCCACCAGCCAGTGACCCCCCCCCAGCCAAAGCTGCCACATCAGGGTAGGCTCTGGCTGTTTTGGGGTGTCATTGTGTGCCCGTCCCCTCAAGCACCCACAGCCTGAGGAATGGTGGGCACTGAATAGGGTGCTGGTGGAGAGGACCCCCAGTATAACAGTGGCTGCCCAGTATCCCCAGGGATTCGTGGCTCCCATGGGACTGGTGCTCACACTCAAAAGGGTACATGCTTCCTGGAACGGGAGAGCCAGTATGGCATGGCATGGTGCATGGCCTGCCTCACTGGCACAGTGCTGCAGGATGGGATGGCACATGCTGTGGTCACACCACGATGCCCATGCTGGCATCCAGCTCTGCCAGCAGGGTTGTGGATTGGCTGCTCTCTGTACCCTCCACAGCTCCCTCTGTCCCAGGTCCTCCGAGGATGTGGCTGCTCTGGCTCGCCTGGGCACTGCCCGTGCTGGCCATGGCATCCAGCTCCGGCCCCAGCCCCAGTGCCGGCCCCACTGAGCTGCCTCCAGACAAGGCTTCCATCTTCGCCGACCTGTCTGCGGCTGAGCTGCGCGCTGTGCGGACCTTCCTCATGAGCCGCCCGGAGCTGGGGCTGTCCCCAAGCCGCGGGGGGCCCCTGGCCAAGAACACCCTCTTCCTGGTGGAGCTGCTGCCCCCCAAGAAGCGGCTGGCCCTGCGCTACCTGGACCATGGTGGCCGCCGGCCCCGGCGCCAGGCTCGGGCCGTTGTCTTTTTCGGTGGGCAAGCGGAGCCCAATGTTACTGAATTCGCTGTGGGGCCCCTGCCCCGGCCAAGCTCATACCGGCTGCTGCGGTTCAAGGGCAGCCGCACTGTGCCCTTCACCGCACGGCCCATGACGCAGCTGGAGTATGAGCTGCTGCATGGCGTGCTGGCGCAGGCAATGGAGCCGCTCCACCGGCTGCTGCTCGACGCCACCGGCTTCTGGTTCCACAACTGCTCCCAGCGCTGCCTGACCTTCTCAGACATTGCGCCACGAGGACTGGTGTCCGGTGAGCGCCGGAGCTGGCTGGTGCTGCAGCGCTTCGTGGAGGGCTTCTTCCTGCACCCGGTGGGGCTGGAGGTGCTGGTGGACCACCGGGACCCCGACCCACGGCGTTGGGCAGTGCAGCGGCTCTGGTACAACGGGCACTACTTCTCCAGCCCACAGGAGCTGGCTGAGCGCTATGAGCGTGGCACGCTGGCGATGGCGCGGTTGCCAGAGCCCCCTTCACAACAGCTCTTCTCCAGCTACGAGCCCCGTGGGCGCTTCACCACTGGCACCCCTACCGCAGTGCACGGTGCCAAGGTGTGTGAGCCCCAGGGACGGCGGTATCGGGTGCGCGGCAACCAGCTGGAGTACAGTGGATGGAGCCTGGCTTTCCGCCTGCGCTCCTCTGCCGGGCTCCAGCTCTTCAACCTGCGCTTCAATGGGGAGCGCGTGGCCTACGAGGTGAGCGTGCAGGAGGCTATTGCCTTCTATGGTGGCCACACGCCAGCTGCCATGCAGACCAAGTACATGGATGCCGGCTGGGGAATGGGTGCTGTCACCTATGAGCTGGCCCGTGGCATCGACTGCCCCGAGGCAGCCACCTACCTGGATGTGCATCACTTCTACGATGCCGATGGGCCCGTGCGCTTCCCACGTGCCATCTGCATCTTCGAGCTGCCCACCGGCGTCCCGCTCCGCCGCCACTTTGATAGTGACTTCCAAGGGGGGTTCCACTTCTACGCTGGCCTGGAGGGGCAGGCGCTGGTCCTGCGCACCACCTCCACCGTCTACAACTACGACTACATCTGGGACTTCCTCCTCTACCCCAATGGTGTGATGGAGGCCAAGGTCCATGCCACCGGCTTCATCCATGCCACCTTCTACACGCCACAGGGCCGGCGCTACGGCAGCCGCGTCCACAGCCACGTCCTCGGCAACCTCCACACCCACCTCGTGCACTACAAGGTGGACCTGGACATCGCAGGTGCAGCCCCCTGCTGCCCCCCAGCTATGGGGTGGGCGCTGGGTGGTGGGACCAGACCTCACGTGTTGATCCAGGGGACTGGGAGGCTCATCCCGTGGGAGTGTCACTGCCTGGGCACAGCATGGACCCTCTGAAGGTGTCCCCCAGCCACGGTGGCACCTCTGCAGGGTCCTCGCCGTATCTCACAGCCTCTCTGCTTGCAGGCACCGGCAACAGCTTCGAGACCATGGACGTGCGCTTTGAGAACATCTCCAACCCCTGGAGCCCAGGTGCCCGCGTGGTGCAGCCCTGGCTGCACCGGCAGCCCCGCCACAGCGAGCGCCAGGCTGCTTTCCCCTTCGGCACGGCGCTGCCGCGCTACCTGCTTTTCTACAATCCGCGCCGGCGCAACCGCTGGGGCCATGCGCGCAGCTACCGCATCCAGCACAGCTCCCACGCCGGGCCCGTGCTGCCACGCGGGTGGCAGGAAGAGGAGGGAGTCTCCTGGGGCAGGTGGGGACCCCAGAACCAGGATGTGGCTATGGACAGGCCCACTGTGTGCCCAGTAGTTGTGGTCATGGTGTGGGCACCTTCCCTGCGCCATTGGCTCCCTCCTCTGCAGCCTGAGCTGGTCATGGTCATGGTCATGTGTCACTGCTGGGTCGCCCCCATAGAGACCACAGTTCACACCATGGCACCCCAGGGCAGGCACTAACATCCACCCAAGGGGCACTGTGAGTGCACCAGTTGTGGGAACCATGGGCCCCCTGGCCTGGCACAGTGGGGATGCAGTGGTGGCCTCACCAGTGCGCATTGCCTTGCCAAGCCCCCAGGAGCTAGGACTCCCCAGGACTCCCTGCCAGTCCTGGGTATCCCTACATGGTTGTGTGACGGGTGGCCCGGGCAGGGGTGGGAGATGGGTCCTGCTCCTGGTGCCATCGAGAGGCCTGATCCTGCCCTTTCCCACACAGGTACCACCTGGCCGTGACGCGGCACCATGAGAACGAGCCCACCAGCAGCAGCATCTATGCCCAGAATGACCCCTGGGACCCTCTGGTCAGCTTTGAGGGCTTCATCCGCAACAACGAGAGCATCGACGACCAGGTGACAATACGGGGATGGAGCTAGGGGGTCAGGCCCCACTGGCACTCACAGGGAGGCCACTGTGCCCCACGATATCACCGGTCCCATTCACACAGGACCTGGTGGCCTGGGTGACCGTAGGATTTCTGCATGTCCCGCACGCCGAGGACATCCCCAACACAGCCACACCTGGCAACGCCGTTGGCTTCTTCCTGCGCCCCTTCAACTTCTTCAATGAGGACCCCTCGGTGGCCTCGCACAGCCCCGTCATTGTCCGTCCACTGGACCCTCCCACCTTCTCCCGTGTTGAGATCCAGCGCTGGACACCGGCCAGCCCTGGCGCCTGTGTTGGTCCAGAGCCCTTCACGTACAATGGCACCTACCGGCAGGAGTGACCCGCCACAGCACTGCTGGCGGCACTGGGGACACCCTGGGCCATGGGGACCCCAGGTAGTGCCATGCTGTGTCCTGCACTCAGTAAAGGCAATGCCACCTCCTATGGCCCCATCCGTGCATGGGCCATACAGCGGCCCTGGCACTGCCTTGGGCATGAGTGCTGGCCTGGGCACCGGGAACATCACATCCCGCAAATTGGCTGTTGCAGTATTTAATTCCACCATAGTTCAAGGTTCTCCACCCCGCACCACACTCCTGGACCTTGTCCCTGTCCCACATGGGGTGTGCACCGGTGTCGCCCCATGGCAGCGGGCCCTAATCCCGTGTCTCCCACAGGGTGCTGCCTATCCTGTCCCTGCGGCGGTGTTGCAGCTTTGCCATGCCCCCATCCCGCAGTGCAGGCGCACACAGAGCCGGGGTGTCCGTCCGGTTTATTGGGGGGGCACCTACCGCGGAAGGCAACATGCAGGGCGGTGTGAAACGGCGGGGTGGGCGCACACAGCGCTCGGCTACGGGACAACGGCACGAACACGGCACACGCTATGGGGCGAGCAGCTGGGGAGGTCGATGGGTGGTGGTGGGTGGGCAGGAGCCCCCCAATCCGGACCGTGCCTGCGCCCCCTCCCCACCGCGGCATCCCCTTCTCTGTGCGTGGGGTAGCACCGCGGGCTGGGGAGATGCTGGGGGGCTGCACCCCCTGCCCTGTGCCACCGGTTGTGCTGGGGAGCAGCCAGGGGTACAGGGGGGCACCGGTGAGTGGTGCGGAGAGGGGACCCCGCCACCACCCCAGGCACACACACACAGACACCCCCAGCCACAGGGTCACCACAGCCGGGACACAGACGGGGGGGACACGGCAACCCTGCCCCGTGCTGCGGCTCAGCGCACGCGGTGTGCACATGCACATGCATGCACACGTGTGCCACGGCGGGCGGGAAGCACGGTTGGGGCAGACGTACATACAGACACACATGTGTAGGGGCACAGGGGAGCAGTGTGTTGAGGACCCCCCCCGGACACGAGCACGCACACACACACGCACATGCACACACATGGGAGTGCAGGCAGGCAGGCAGACCCGCAGCACAGGTAAACACGCATGACACACGCACACACACGCGGGCGCACCCCCGTGCAACCTCCCCCCAACCGCCGCGCTGCCTCTGGCCGTGGGGGTCTGGATGGGGAAGGGGCTGCGGCACTACCGGGAGGAGGAGGAGGAGGAGGAGGATGGGGAGGCGGAGAGCAGCACGCATCCGACAGTCCGGCCAGCCGAGCCGCGGGGCAAGGGGGGGCCTGGCTCCCGGGTTAGGCCAGCTAACGGGGGGTGCCGAAGGGCTCCCGCGGCGGGAGGGAGGGAGAAGGGAAGGATTGTCCGTGGGGGACGGCGGCCTGGGTCCCGCCGGCCCGGCCAGCGTCCTGGGGACGGGGGTCCCGCGTCCCGTCGCGCCGGGGGTCCCGGCCCCGTCCCTGCGCATTAACTGCCGGGGTCGGAGCAGTGTCTGTGCAGCGGCTGCGTGTCCGGCGCGGCGGGCAGCTGCCCGGGCAGCGAGAGGCGGCGCGGCGGCGCGGGCGGCGGCTCCACCAGCAGCACCACGTCCGGTGGCGGCGGCGGCGGCCCGTGGAGGGGGTCCGGCGGCAGCTCCAGCGGCACCGGGAAGCTGGGAACCTGCGGGAGAGAGGACAACCGGTGGCACCGGGGCAGGCGGGATGGGACAGGGGCTCGGTGCGGCACCCCCCTGCTGCGGGCAGCACCGGTGGGCAGTGGGGATGGGGTGATGGGGCCGCCCCAAACTTGGGGTGGCCCCATTCTGCAGAGGGGCTGGAGAATGGGTGAGGGGCTATCCAAAGACTGGAGGGTGGCGGGGTGGGGGTGGGGGGGTGGCTCAGATGTGACCCTAACCCACAGCGTGGATGGAAGATGAAGTGATGGGCATGGGAGGGGTTTACTGCAGATTTGGGGGCCTCAGAGGTGACCCCCACCCACAGTAGCGCTGGAGGATGGGGCTGCCCCAAACTTGGGAGGCTCAGAGGTGGCCCCAGCCCACTTTGGGACTGAGAGATTAGGAGAGGGGCTACCCCAAGACTAGGGCGCTCAGGCATGACCTCAACACTCAATGGGGATGGAGGATGAAGTGATGTGGCACAGGAGGGGTTTGCCCCAGGTCTGGGGTCCTCAGGGGTTACCCCAACCTGCAGTGAGGCTGGAGAATGGGGTAATGGGCTTCCCTAAGCTGGAGGGGTCCTGTGGGGCTAGAGGATGTGGCACAGGAGGGGGCTGCCTCAAGCTTGGGGGACTCAGGGGTGACCCCCAACCCACAGTGGGGCTGAAGGATGGGGTGGTGTGTCAGATTTGAGGTGCTGCTCCACACTTGGGGATGCAGAGACCGTGCTGTGCTGACCTGAGCAAGCGGCTGGATGGGGGTGATGGGGAGGACGGGCTGCAGCGGGCATGGGGGGCCGGGGGCCTGGTGTGGGGACGAGACCGTGCTGTATGCGGGCGGCACCAGTGCGGCCTGACGCTGCAGCAGCTGCATGATGGAGCTGATGTCTGCTGCCATGCGGGTCTCCAACCTGTTGCGATACATGTGTGTGCAATGGAAGGCAATGCTATAGGGCATCGTGACCCCATAGGAGCCCCCCAATCGCCCCAACGGGCGATTGGAGGACTCCTATGGGGTTGTGCTGCCCCTCAACCCCCTCCTAAGGTACCTGTTGAGCTGCTTCTGGAGCAGGTCGAGGCGCATCTCCACCTCGGAGCGCTGCCGGCGGCTCATGGCTGGCAGTGGGATGCTGAGCGCGGCATGAGCCGGGATGGTGCAGCGCGGCAGCTCCTGGTACTGCCGGCCCCGGCTCTCCCCCCAGAAGCTGAAGATGTTGGAGACCCCCGAGAAGGCTCCTGTAAGGGCAGGGAATGGGAGACATCAGGGACCTTAGGGTGTCCCTGAAGGCAGGGGGCAGGGATGCATCCCAGCAGATATGGAGCAAGAAGCAGGGATGCTTTCCAGTGGGCGCAGAGCAGGGATGAATACCAGAAGACATGGTGAGGGGAGCACTGATGCATCCCAGCAGGCACAGAACAGGAATGGAGCAGGCAGCAGGAATGCATCACCTTAGGAACGGAACAGGGAGCGGGGATGCATCTGAGAAGGCATGGAGCAAGGAGCAGGGATAATGCCAGCAGGCACAGGGCAGGAAAGCAGGGATTCATCCAGTTTGTACAGAGCAGGGATGTATCCCAGCTCCTTGATCCCTGCCTGCTGGGATGCATCCCAATGGGCACAGAGCAGGGAGGCATCCCAGAAGACATGTTGAGGGGTACAGGCATGCATCCCAAAAGGCACAGGGCAGGAAGCAAGGATGCATCCCAGTGTTCGCATCCCAGCGTTCACATCCCAACAGGCATGGAACATGTATAGATCCTAGCAGGTACTGAGAAGGGAAGCCACCAAGAAGTGGGCACAAAGCAGGGATGGAGCAGGGAGTAGGAATGCATCCAGGAAGGAATGGAGCAGGGGTGCATCCCAGGAGACACAGAACAGGGAGGCATCCCAGAAGGAATGGAAGAGGGAGCAGGGATGCATCCCAATGGGCAAGGAGCAAGCAGCAGTGATGCACCCAGTGAGAGCAGAGCAAGGAGACATCCCAGAAGGCATGGCGCATGGATGCACTGCAGTGGGCATGCAGCTCCCCAAAGGGGCACAAAGGCAGGGGAAGGTGCAGGGCAGGGGATGGGGATCCAGGCGCAGGCAGAGCTGCAGCAATGGGGGTGTCCAGGACCTGCTGGGGATCCGCAGAACCCAGCGCGGGGAATGACGAGATGAGGGCCCCCTCCACAACCCCTGAGCCCGTCCCCACCTGAGAGCGGGTTACACATGTCGCTGCCCTCGCGCTCCTCGGCCTCGCTGGGCACCGTGTCCTGCCCACCCGCCCGGGCGCTGCGGAACGGGGACAGGGCAGCGGCCCCCGGCCCAGGCTCGGGGGGCTCCTCCTCATCGCTGGACGGGGAGCTTGGGGGGGACCCGCAGTGCCATGGCTCCCATTCTGCCGGCCCGCGCGGGGCCCCGGGCGCCTGGCAGCTCCGTCCCGGCCGCAGTGCCTGCGGCCCACCCCGTGCCTCCCCGGCGCTGGTGGCGTCTGTGGGGGGACAGGACAGGGGTCACCGCGGCCCTAACGGGCCCGGACCGCCCCTGGCCCCTGCCCTGAACCCACCTTTGTCCGTGCGCCGGCGGAAGGAGAGCTTGCGCTTGCGCAGGCGGTTGAAGCCGCCATCCAGCTCCTCGCTGCCTGGGGAGCCGGGGATCATGTTGGTCTGCGGGGAGAATGGGGGGGGTTGGGGGCAGCCAGACCCCCCCTCCTGGGCATGATGGGGCCGGCAGGAAGCTGCGTGGTGCTGCTGCTAGGGGGTGATGCTTGGGGGCACCCCAGGGTGACTGTCTCCAAGCCCTGAGCATCCCTTGCTGGGGGCGCAAGACCCCCTAGGTTGCTCAGCACCCCCTTGCTTCCCCAGGACCTCTGCAGTTTGCCCAGCACCCCCCGACTTTGCCCAGCACCCCGTAGTTTCTCCAAGACCCCCTCACTTTGCCCAGGACCCTCCCTAGCTCGCCCAGCACTCCTCACTTTGTCCAGGACTGGAACTCCCCTAGTTTGCCCAGCACCCACCAGCTTCTCCAGACCCCCCAGTTTTCCCAGGACTCTCTCAATTTGCCCAGCACCCCCCCAAGTGTGACAAGGACACCCCGGTTCCCCAGCACCCCCAGTTTGCTCAGGACACCCCAAGGCACAGCAGGATGTGCCCCCTGTGCATCCCGTGCTCCCCCTGGCCTCCGCATCCCCTCACATCGCGCAGGTTGAAGGTGATCTCGAGGCTGGACCAGAAGTGGTCGGAGAACTCGGGGTACATGTCCAGCACCTCCAGCAGGTCCTCGCGGTGGATCTTGTGCAGGTCACAGTAGGTCAGTGCCCGCACGTCCGCATTGGACTTCCCGGGCCGTGCGTACAGGTTCAGCGGCTCCCCAAAGATGTCGTTCTTCCCTGGAATACACGCACCAGAGGAGGGGGGGTCAGGCCATGGCGGGCACGGTGGGGGCTGTAGGACCCCACTGCTGGGGGCTCACCCAGGATGGCCACCACCACGTCCCCGCGCAGGATCTCGATGGAGCCGCGAGAGATGAAGTAGAGCGCAGTGAGGACGTCTCCAGCATGTACCAATGTGTCCCCCGGAGGGGCATGCGTGGTCTTGAACTTCATGGCCAGGGCACGCAGGCAGCCCTTGGTGGCACCCTTGAAGGGCTTGCAGTTCTGCAGCAGGCTGCGGTTGAGGTGCAGGCAGATGTCAGCCTGCAGGCACTCGGGGAAGCCCTTCAGCACCTATGGGACACCAGGTGTCACAGGGAGGGCAGTGGGGTGCCGTGGTGGGGGCGGTGGGAGCAGGGCAGGGCGCTCACCGCGTTCATGTCGATGCCGTTGGTGTAGGACCAGGCGTGCTGGAAGTACTCCTCGAGGCGCTGGCGCAGCGGGTTGGGGATCTGGTGGAAGCGGATGAACTCGCGGACACGCAGCATCTGTGTGTGGTAGCGCGCGGTGCCCGAGTACAGGCGCTGGATGATGGCCGACACGTTCCCAAAGATGCTGGCGTACATCAGCGCTGCGGCAGGTAAGCGGCGTGAGGGCACCGGGCACCCACACCGGAACCCACCGCAAGCAGCAGGACGCCCACCGGACACAGTCCCTGCCCCGGCAGCGCTGCACACGTGTGTGAGTGTATGCACACACACACACAGAGACACACACCCCCCAGCCCCACACACACATGCTCTGGCTCCCTGGCACACTCAGACATGTGCACTCACACACACAGGTGTGCGCACGCATGTGCATGCTCACACACACACACTCACATGTACGCTCGCACACACATGCCCGCACATGTATGCATACACTCACACACTGACATGCACACATGCAGTCTCACACACACATGTATGTGCTCATGGAATTAACTGGGTTGGAAAAGATCTTTAAGATCATCAAGTCCAAATGTCACCCCAGGACTGCCAAGTCCACCACTAAGCCATGTCACAGGGCCTCGTGTTCCAGGGATGGTGATTCCACACCATGGGAAGCCTGTTCCAATACCTGACTACGCTTTCAGGGAAGACTTTTTCCCAATATCCAGTTGAAAATACACGCACTCCTGCACTCACACATACATCCTTGTCCACGTGCACCCATGCTCATATACACATGCATGTGCTCGTGCACACGCACCTCCACGTACACTGACATACACACATTCACACATATACCGACACACACATGCACGCTAATACATACACATGCACATCCACACTCACACACAGTCTCACTCATAGACGTGTGTGCTCACTCAAGTCCCCCACTGACATATACAAATGCCTATTCACATGCACACCCCTAGACATGCACACTCATCTCAAATGCACACTTATGCACTCATACACACAAGCTCCCACTCACACCCATAGATGCTCTCAAACTTGCACGTGTGCTCACATGCATTCTTTGCTGACATATACACACACGTGTGCTCACACACACATGCATGCACCCCCCATGCATGCTCCCACATGCACGCATTCTTGCATGCACCCCTTGCTCACCTATACATGTGTATGCTCACATGCACATACACACACACACACGTCCATGCACACACATGCGATCACACACACATGCACATGTGCTTGCCCACATCCCCCTGACACATACACATGCATGCTCACACACATGCACACGCCCTGCGCATGCTCATGCACTCATGGACACACACACACACACACACACACACACGCATGTGTGCTCACGTGCATCCCCTGACATATACACACACATGCTCACACAGGCACATGCACCCCCCAAATGCATGCTCACACTCACTCACACTCACACACACACACACTCACACACGCTCACACTCACACACATGCTCACACACACACACGCTCACACTCACACACGCTCACACTCACAAACACGCTCACATGCACACATACAAACATGCTCACACTCACACACGCTCACACACACACTCACACACTCACACTCTCACACACTCACACACATACACTCACACAAACACACATAAACACACATGCACACATGCTCACACGCTCACACTCACACAAATACACACACACGCTCACACACACTCACAAACACACACACTAACACGCTCACACTCACACACACACAAACACACACACTCACACACGCTCACACTCACACACGAACACACACTCACACCCACGCTCACACTCACACACACACGCTCACACTCACACACACTCACACACGCTCACACACACACACACTCACACACACACATGCTCACACACACGCTCACACTCACACAAACACACTTGCACATGCTCACACTCACACTCACACACACACATGCTCACACACACATGCTCACACACACTCACACATGCTCACACACGCTCACACACTCACACACACAAACACACTCACACACGCTCACACTCACACATTCACACACACGCTCACACTCACACACGCTCACACACACACACACGCTCACATTCACACAAACACACACTCACACATGCTCACACACTCACACAAACACACACACATGCTCACACTCACACACACTCACACACACTCACACACAAACACACACGCTCACACTCACACACACGCTCACACTCACATACACACATGCTCACACTCACACACTCACACACAAACACACACGCTCACACTCACACACACGCTCACACTCACATACACACATGCTCACACTCACACACACGCTCACACTCACACACACGCTCACACTCACACACACGCTCACACTCACACACACGCTCACACTCACACGCACACACACGCTCACACACACTCACACACACTCACACGAACACTCACACACACTAACACGCTCACACTCGCACACGCTCACACGCACTCATGCTCATGCTCACACACACTCACACTCACACACACTCACACTTGCACACGCTCACACGCACTCATGCTCACTCTCACACACACGCTCACGCTCACACGTACTCATGCTCACTCTCACACAAACCCTCACACTCACACACATGCTCACGCTCACACACACTCTCACACACACATGCTCACACTCACACACACATGCTCACTCTCACACAAACCCTCACAATCGCACACACGCTCACACTCACACACACTCTCACACACACACACTCTCACACACACACACGCTCACTCTCACACACACGCTCACACTCACACACACATGCTCACTCTCACACAAACCCTCACAATCGCACACATGCTCACACTCACACACACTCTCACACACACACACGCTCACACTCACACACACACATGCTCACTCTCACACAAACCCTCACTCTCACACACACGCTCACACTCACACACACATGCTCACTCACACAAACCCTCACAATCGCACACATGCTCACACTCACACACACTCTCACACACACACACGCTCACACTCACACACACACATGCTCACTCTCACACAAACCCTCACTCTCACACACACGCTCACACTCACACACACACACTCTCACACGCACACCCCTGTGCAGCCCCCCGCAGCCCATCCCCGCACCGCCCGGGGCACTCACAGCCGATGAGCATGACGCAGATGGAGAAGATCTTCTCGGAGTTGGTGTTGGGGGAGACGTTGCCGAAGCCGACGCTGGTGAGGCTGCTGAAGGTGAAGTACAGCGCGGTGACGTACTTGTCCTTGATGGTGGGGCCGTAGAGGGGGTTGCTGGCGTTGAGGGGCTTGCCGATCTGGTCGCCCAGCGAGTGCAGCCAGCCGATGCGCTGCCCCTCCACGTTGCCGATGGCGTACCAGATGCAGGCCAGCCAGTGGGCGATGAGCGCGAAGGTGCACATCAGGAGGAAGAGCACGGCTGCCCCATACTCCGAGTACCGGTCCAGCTTGCGGGCCACCCGCACCAGGCGCAGCAGCCGCGCTGTCTTCAGCAGCCCAATCAGGGTGGTGGTCTGCGGGGACGGGGCCGCAGTGGGGGTCACTGAGGGATGCTGTGGTGGAGACCCCCAACCACTGCCCTGGCAACCACCGCCTGGCACCCGCTTCATCACCACAGATGCCTGGCCCTGGTCTGGGAGCATGAATGGGACCCTGGGCACCACCACACAGGAGGAGCTGGCACCCAGGGCACAGCAAACACCATCCTGGCATCCACTGCAGTACCACGGGCACTTGGGGGTGCATGTGGGATCCCTCAAGCATGACCCCACAGGAGGAGCTTTCACCCAGGGGACTGCAAGCACCACCCTGGCACCACATTGGCACCAAGGATGCCTGGCCCTGGCTTGGGGACATGTGTGGGACCTATGGGCATGTCCCTGCACAAGGACCTGACACCCAGGCAATACCACCCATTGCTACAACACCCACTGTTCTGGTACCCATCATGTCACTACTGGCCCCTGGCCCTATTTTGGGGGTGCATATAGGACCCCCTGGGAAGACCTGGCACCCAGGGAGCAGAACACACCCACTCTGGCACCATGGGCACCCAGACCCAGCCTGGGGGCACACATGGGACCCCCAAGCACCACCCCACAGGAGGACCAGCACTGAAACAGCACCCAGCCCAGACAGGGCATGGCAGCAACCCAGCGCAGCGACAGGTACCTCTTCAGAGCCAGAGCCGAAGATGAGCAGGTCAAAGGGGATGGCAGCCACCATGTCGATGAGGAACCAACCCTTGAAGTAGTGTATGGCGATCTTGGCGGGGTGGCTGACCACCTCCTCGTTGGAGTTGACATAGGTGGTGCGGAAGTTGATGAGGATGTCGATGATGAACATGATGTCCACGATGAGGTCGACCACATTGAGGGGGCTGCAGGAGTAGCCGCAGTGGTGGCGCTGGACCTCCTCTTGGTCGTTGAGCAGGAAGGCGGCCGAGTAGGGCGTGAAGATGGCCGTGTAGATGACCAGCAGCAGGATCAGCCAGTCCCACACTGCCTTGAAGGGGCTGTAGTGCAGGATGGTCCATTTGTGGATACGTGGAGCCTGCAGCTTGTACTCCGGGAGAACATCAGCGCCCAGCGACAGCACCTGGGGGTGGGCAAGGGCTCATCTCATCAAATCACAGAATGGTTTGGGTTGGAAGGGACCTTAAAGCTCATCCAGTTCCAACCCCCTGCCATGGGCAGGGACACCTTCCACTAGACCAGGTTGCTCCAAGCCCCGTCCAACCTGGCCTTGAACACTGCCAGGGATGGGGCAGCCACAGGTTCTCTGGGCAACCTGTGCCAGGGCCTCACCACCCTCACAGGGAAGAACTTCTTCCTCAGATCTCATCTCAATCTCCCCTCTGTCAGTTTAAAGCCATTCCCCCTTGTCATGTGGCTGAGACCCCCAAACCTCTGTCCCCAAACAGAGTCTGCACCCATCAGCTGTGGGCAGAGCACCCTTGGGCTGGGGCTGCACTGGTGCGTACTGGTGGCACATGGATGCTCAGGGGAGACCTCAGTGCTATGTGACAGGTGGGAGTCTGTTTCTTCCCCTAAATAACAAGCAATAGGACAAGAGGAAACAGCCTCAAGCTGCACCAGGGGAGGTTTAGGTAGGATACTGGGAAAAAATTCTTCACTGAAGGGGTTGTCAAGCACTGGCACAGGCTGCCCAGGGAGTGGTGGAGTCACCACCCCTCGAGGGATTTAAAAGATGTGTAGATGTGGCACTGAGGGACACGGTTTAGCGGTCGCCTCAGCACTGCTGGGTTAATGGTCAGACTCGATTAGCTTAAAGGTCTTTTCCAACTGAAAGGATCGTGTTTCCTTGTGGCTGGTGCTGTGGGTGCAGGGGGGGACATCTGGCACACACAGCCAAGACAAAGGCACCTCACCAGCAGAGCTGCCCCACATGCCCCTCTGGCCCCATAGCAAACGCTCACAACCCCTGCACACACTCAATGCTGCCGGGGCTCCCCGGTCATGCCAAGCCCTGCTCCAGTGGGATCCTGGTGCAGCTGCTGCTGGAGCAGATCTGGCAGCCCCAGTGGCACACAGTGACGCAGCTGAGGGCTGGCACGGGCACTGCGGCCTCTCACTGTGCCAGCCCCTCCGGTGCCGCCTGCACTGCCTCGGGGATCCCCCTGCCCACAGCAATGCCCCCCCGCCACATACACATCCCTC
Source organism: Pezoporus wallicus (assembly GCF_028554395.1). Taxonomy (NCBI): domain Eukaryota; kingdom Metazoa; phylum Chordata; class Aves; order Psittaciformes; family Psittacidae; genus Pezoporus; species Pezoporus wallicus. Next base: position 89,532 of record NW_026637044.1, on the reverse strand, counting down.
CTGCACATGCACACATATGTGCAAATATATGTGCACGCACACACAACTGCGGGGGGTCTGGGGGGTACTGCCATGCCCCAGCAGCTGTGGCCATCCATCCAGCACAGGGATTAGATGTACCAGCCACGGGATGGGGGGACATCAGCCAGAAATAGGGACTGGGTGAGCAATGTTGTGGGGCAAGGGGCCCCATGGCGGGCAGTCCCCTGGATGAGAGCATCCTGGGCACAGCACTGGCCCCATAGTGCCTGTTCAGAGCAGCTGTGGGGCTCAGACATTCGGGGGCTGATGGCTACCAGCTGCCTGCAGCAGCTGTGCATGGATCCCAGGGCACCCGAGGGCAGGGATGGGAGCTGGGGTGATGCCAGCGCAGCCATGCCCCCACATTACTGCAGGACAGCAGCACAGCCCAGTGAGCATGACCTGGGGGTCCCTGGGGGGGAGTCCCTCCCCTCCCCATGCTGCAGTCACCACTCTAAGGCACAGGTGAGGTGACCAGGGGGACCCACAGCCCCTGCCCACCACCCCACAAGAGCCGGAGGACACTGAGCCTGAGCCCACCCGCGGCCATCACATGAGCCACCCGGGGTGAGCACAGTGCCCAGACCCTCCTGTTACCCGCATGGCAGCACCCAGCACCCTGCCAGGAGCAGCCCCGCGGCACAGCCCCACCGGACTCCCTCCCCGGGTTGGTGGTACCGGTACCTTCTCCTCCCGGCTCTGCCCCGCAGTGCGGTCACCGTTGCCGTCGAGGCTCAGGCAGGTGCCGCAGAGAGAGATGCCGGGCATGGGTCCTGCTCCGGCGCGGGGGGCCACGGCGGGGGGCCCCGGCAACTCCTGGAGCAGCTTCAGGAGCGACGCCAGCATCCTCACGGCCGCCCGTGGGACCGGGCCCGGCCCATGGTGTGCCGGCGGCTCTCACCCCCCACCGCCCGCCCGCCCGCTGCCCCGCGGGCACCGGGCACACGACCCCCCGCCACTGCTTCCAGCACCCATCCAGCCGCCGCTCCGGCCCGGCCGGGCACCGGGCACCCCTCGGCGGGTCGGCGCCAGCGGCGGGAGCCACGCTCCACCGGCAGCCAGGGGAGAGTTATTAGGGCGGAAATGTTTCCCAGCCTGCTCCGCTCTGGCGGGCAGAGCCAGGGCACCCCCCTCCACGCCGCACGTTAACCCCACTGATACACGGGGCTCGGGACCACAGCACGGTGTGTGGCACTGGCACAGCCGGCGGTGACCACGGTGGCAGCTGCCACTTCCTGACACCACTGGCACCCCTTCGGCTGTCTGGGCACTCGTGCGTGGTGCTGGGGGGACACAGGCCAGCCCCATGGTGGCGAGCAGGACATCACGGTGTGCACCCGTGTCGTGAACATGCGAGCGCACCGTTAAGCATGCCGTGAACACACTATGAGCACACACCTGCACGGTGCTCATGCTGTTCCCACCCTGCTGACTCATCCAAAACAGCCCCCCACTGCTGTCACCACCCCATATCGGGACACAAGAAAGTGGGGGACATCCCAGGGGGACACCCCTTGTCCCTCAGCGTCCCCGTGCCCACGGCAGAGCCCAAAGAAGTGACGCAGCACTGCGGGAACAGCCGTGCCTGTGCGGTGGCGGTGCCGGGGACACGTGGTGACAATGACGGTTCCTGTCATCAGCCCTGAGTCACCCGCTGCCACCCACAGGAGGGGTTTCCCGCTGGCACTGAGTCCCCATGCACTGCTTGATGGGATGGGATGGGACCATGTGTGTTGCATGTGCGGTGGGGGGTCCCAGTGGAGCCGGCATGGAATGGGGAGTGTTCACACACCCCTTCCTGGGGGCAGGCACCCGAGCATCCCCTGTGTGTCCCATATGTGCCACCCGTGGGCAAGGGTGACGGCTGCTGCACGGGCACATGGGGTCACACCTCTGTGGGGTCATAGGGGGTCACGATCCGACAGGGGCATGTGCGATCATGGGAACCGTGGGGACGCAGGGGGCCAGGGTATTGGGTTGGGGACAGAGGATGATGATGCTGCAAGACACATGAGTTGGGGTACCACGGGGACACCACAGGGCAGTGGTACCCCAGGCCAGAGCTCCCGCCCCGGGCTCCAGCACCCCATACAGCAGGTGAGAGCCCTGTAGGGGTCCTGGTGGTGTCCCCTCAGCCCCATCCTGGCTGCCCCTTTAAGTTCTGCTAGCCTGGCTCCATTTTTAGCCGGGGCGGGGGGGGCCAGGAGGGTGACGGGGGTTGGGGGGGGGGGTGGCTTCAACAACCAGCCGGCTCCTGCCTCTAAAATTAACGCAGCTGCTGCCCCAAACTGGGACAAATCCCTGCCTGCAGCGCGGGCAGGACGGGCAGGATGGGCAGCGTGGGCAGGTGCCCCAGGAACCCCCCTGCATCTGGATACCCCCCCACAATGCAGGCCCGTCCCAGCCTTGAGGCCCTCGGACCCCCTCCCCCCCCCCCCATCCAGGGCTGTGTGACCATGGGGAGCAGCCCCAGGATCCACCCTCGCGCTACCACCCCCACCCCCAGGTGCCGGGAACAGCTCAGGACCCTCAGCATGGTGGGGAGGGGTCTGAGGGGCCATGCTGAGCTCTGGCACCCTGTGCTGCCCCACATGTCACACAGCCCTGTGGGCCCCGGGACACCCCCTGTGATACACTAGGGGGGCAGCACCTGGGACACCCTCAGTGCTTCACCACCGCAGGGGACAGCACCCCCCACCGTGCCCCCAGCCCTGGGGGGACAGCCCCAAGCCTTCCCTGAGCCACGGGGACAGCCCCAGTCCTCCCCAGCCACGGGAATAGCCCCCAGCCCCCCTCATCTCCCCCAGCCAGAGGGACAGCCCTGCTAGGAGCCCCAGCTGTGGGGAGAGCCCATAGCCCACTGACCCCCCAGCTACAGGGACAAGCCCAGCCCCCCTAGCCGTGGAGAGAGCCCTCAGCCTCCCCTGTCCCTCTCAGCCATAGCGGAGTCCCCAGTCTCCCACAGCCGTGGGGACAACCTCCACTCATCTACCATGTAGGGCACAGCGAGGGTCTGGGGCACCTCCACCTATGTGCCCAGCCACACACATGCAGCCTAACCCTCCAGCCCAGACCCCGGCCCGGCAGAGCATGGTGCCACACCGGGTGATGCCAAGAGGCAGCTGGACTGCTGTCAGTGCCACAACACCTATCAGTCACCGTGACACAGATACTGCCGGTGCTGACACGCAGTGACACGTACACCGCCCCAGCACAGGCACATGGAACCTCGTGCTCACGGTGACACGTACACCAACACCTGCTGGCACCCAACACCCATCCCGCACACCCGGAGACATCCGGCACAGCACCTGCCGCGTCCCAGACACACGCGCCCACAGGGCACAGCCCCCTCGCTGCTGCAAATACCCCCGACCCCAGCACCCCCCAGACACCAGGAACGGAAACCCCACACTGTACTGCTAACACCCCCCACCATGGCAGCTAGGCCTGTGCTGACACCAGTGTTGTGGTGACACCGCACATCCATGGTGAAACCACCCAGCACCAAGTGCAGACCCCACAGAAACCCACAGATCCCACCACCTGCACTGACAGACACCCAAAATCAGACACCTTGCACCCATACACCTGCACTGGCAGATACCCAACAGCCACAGCCACCAGCACCAGTGCCAGCACCCACCCAGCACTTGCCCGTGTATCCCACAACAGCGTAAACACAAGCACCCAACACCAACAGACACCCAATAGCCACCCTGGCACTGTCATCAGCAGGTTTCCAGCACCCTCTGGACACCCAACATCAGGATACAGATACCTACTGCACGCTGACCCCAGCATCCACGGTACCAAACACAGCAGCAACCACACCAGCGCTGATGGGGAACTCTGCACCTTTGGGGACACCCAAAGCAGGACAGCCACACCAACATGCGCGGGCCCAAGGGTGTTCCAAAAACAGCGGCAGCACCATGAGTGTTGGCGCCCCACACCAAGCCGTGACACCCTCATCGGTTCCAGTGTCGGCATCACCCAACGCATTCTCCACCGTGGCAAGCACTGACCACCAGCAAGGCACCGTGCATGGCAGCAATTGGGACACCGCGATGCCCAACTGTCCCCACTGTGGCAGCAGTGGCCGGTACTCACAGCATTGAGCTGCGGCAGCGGTGCAGCTCCCTCGGCACCACCCGACATGGACACCGGGGACAGGCGACCACCCCGGGCCGGAGGCAATGCAGGCACCCTGCTGCTGACAGCACGGCGGCAGCACCCACACCCCGCGGTGCCGGGTGCAGGGTGGGGTGACGAGCCCTGTGACAGGGTGACGTCCCCGCGGGGCGGTGCGCACGCCCCAACACCCGACCCCCACCTGCTGACGCAGTCACTGGTGCTGACCCACACCATCCCATGCCGCGGCCACACCGCCGTGCCGCAAGCCGCCGTCGATGGGACACCCATGGGGACCACCTGGGGACATGGCAGCCACCAGTGCTGCAGCACCTCGACAAGCAGCCATGCAGCAACCCCCACATCACGGTCATGGCACAGCACCCAGCCGGGTGGGCAGCAGGGTGCCCATGGGTGGGTGATGCCCCACGCTGCCCCTACACATGGAGTTTGGCTGGAGCACAGCCGATACGCCAGCTCCCAGCCTCACCAGACCCCGGGATGCTGAGCCCACTCCCATCTCACTCCGTGCCCCGTTGTCCCTCCCGGCTCCAGCCCAACGTGAGAACAGGGAAACCCCGGGACCCGGCGCCTGCTCCCTCCCGGAGCCCGCTCCCCACGGGAGGGACCCCGGCCCGTTCCTCCCCGATCCCCCGGTCATCCCCCGGTCCTCCCCCGGTACCTCCTGTGCCACCAGGCTGGAGATGCGGACAGCCCGGCGGACGCGGCCGCCCTTGCGCTCCCCGTCGGGGCGGTCGCCGCTGTCGCGCCGCGCCGGGGCCATGGTCGCGATCGCGGGGGAAGCCCCGCGCTGCCCCCGCTGCCGCCACCCCCCAGCCTGGCACGGCCCGTCCCGGCGCGGCCCCGAGCTGGCAGCAGATGGAGCGGGGCCGGCGCCCCCCTCAACCCCGAGCCCCCCCCCGCCGCTGCCGCCGCCCGCCTCCGCCGCCCCCCCGCGGCTCCAGCCTCCGCCACTCCCCGCGGGGCCGTCACCGCGCGGGGAGGGAGCGGGAACACCCCTCGCGGGGAAACTGAGGCACAGGGGGACGGGGGGGGACACTCCCGCTGCTCCCTGGGGACCCCGACAGTGTCCCCGCTGCCCCCCCCAGTCCCGAGGCTGTCAGCCCCTTCCTGCAGAGCCCCAAGAGTCCCCATGGTCCCCCAATAGACTCGCGGGTACCCCCAGAGGTGAGGTGTGGTTGCACAGCTCCATCTCTGCAGGACAGGGATGGGGACAAGGTGTCCACAGGCTGACTCCCAGCCCCACGGCTCCCCGTGTCCTTGGCCACTGCCCAGCCCTGGCAGCGGGACACACTGCGCCTGGCACCACTGTGTCCCCGCAGAGGAGGCACCCTGGGGTGCTGCAGCCTCACCCAGCGGGGATGGGGAAGAGGAGGACCTGCTCCATCAAGGAGGGGCTTCCCTGCACCCCCACCCTCACATCCACCCACAACTAACGGCGTACAAACCCATGGCTCCCCGTGACACCCTGTCTCTGCCGGTTGCACTGTGGTCACCCCCAGCCTGAGTGGGGCTGGGGACCCCCCCAGACATGCCCAGCTCAGACTCCCACCATGGCAGGCAGCTGCACATCCTCCACCACCGCCACACCACACCGGACACCAGCTCCCAAAACGGTCAGGCACGGTGCTGGCATCACCCAGCCCCAGCACCATCCTGCCCCACTGCAGGTAGGGGTCCCGCTGGAGCGGGCTGCAGGTCCCTGGGGCTACCACAGGACACTGCAGCATCACCACCCTGCACGGCCGTGGGGCCTTGTGCCAACCCAGACAATACCGAGCACCAGCCACCGGCCCAGCCATGCTGGGCCCCGACCCCGTGCCTGTCCCCACCGCACTGGCACAGCACGGCCGGCTGGGGCCAGGCAGTGGGCCCGAGAGCATGGTAACCTTGATGGGAGCTGTGGGCAGCAATGCGTGCTCCCACCCCAGGGAGCATGGTGTGGCTGCGGAAGAGCCGAGACCCCACCCCAGTGCCATGGGGCATAGCCAGCCTGCTGAGGGCAGCCATGGCCCCCCATCCACCAGGTACTGCGCAGTGACAGCGGTTACAGGCAGGAGGGGATGACCAGGGCCGGTGCAGGCAGCTGCCTGCCCAGCGGCTGCCAGCACAGCATCAGAATTAATTACACAGCAGAGGCAACTGGGATGCTGCTCATTAGCATGCTGGAGAGGAGCAGGGAAGGCCAGTGGCATCTTGGAGGGGTGGGAAGGTAACTTGAGGGGACCCAGTCTTGTGCTCACCAGGTTGGGGTCCCACACCCCACAGAGGGGCCCACCAGCCCCATACAGGGGTCTACTCTGGTGCGGGGAATGGGGCTGGGCGCACCCCAGCAGCAGGGCTGCGAGGTCCCCGTGGGAGCTGGGGTCCCACATGGGTCCCCCTCACGTGTGCGAGCAGATGCAGGCAGAGGGGGCAGGGGCTGCTCAGAAGCTGGAGCACAGACGGATGCATCGGGGCACCTCCAGCCCCTGCCAGCTGCTGGGGACCCCAGGGAGAAGTGATGGCAGAAGTGAGGCTGCCCCGAGGGAGATGCGGATGAGGCAGAGAGGGTTCCCCGCTCCCCACCCCTCTGCCTCATCCCTGAGGCAGCCCTGTGCCAGGGCTGGCTGGCTGGCTGGACAGGGGTCCTGGGAGCCCTCAGTTCATTAGCAGGAGCCAGAATCAGGGTGTAATTAAGCAGCTGCCGCCGCCTGCTCCCAGTAGCCAGATGGCAGTTACACAATGTGCCAAGGATTAGACACCACCGCATCCCCCCGGCACCCCCGGCAGCCTGCCGTGACACCGGGGCCTGTTCCTGCCCTGGGATGAAGCCAGGGCTGAGGGATGTCCCAGCCGGGGGGGGCTGCCCCTTCCTTCCTGCTGGGAACACAGCGGGGACCCCAGCATGGCGCAGGGCATGTCCCAGCCATGTGCCACCCCACCATGGCACCCATTCCTTCACCCTCCCACAGCACCACCCCAAAGGGAGCAAGTGGGACCCTCTGGTCCTCAGGGTATGGGGGACAAAGGCCCCAGCACAGCCAGCGGCAGCCCCAGCATGCCCTGCGTGAGCAGCCCTCCTGGGCAGGGGCAGCATGGGGACTCAGCCATGGTCCCAGATTCCTCTGGCAGCCCCCAGCACCATCCGGCACCAGCCTGGGAGCTCCAGCATTGCCCTGCATGCTTCAGCATCACCCTGTGAGCTCGAAGCACCACTCTATGAGCTCCAAGCATCACTCTATGAGCTCCAAGCATCATCTTGTGAGCTCCAAGCATCATCCTGTGAGCTCCAAACATCGCTCTATGAACTCCAAGCGTCCTCCTGCAAGTTCCAGCATTGCCTTGCGAGCTCCAAGCATCATCTTGTGAGCTCCAGCACTGCTTTTTGAGCTCCAAACATCATCCTGTGAGCTCCAAGCACCATCCTGTGAGCTCCAAGCACCATCCTGTGAGCTCTGGCATCATCCTCCAAGTTTCAGCACCTCCCTGTGCTCCCTGCACACTGCAGCATCACCTTGTGAGCTCCTGGCACCATCCCGTGACCTCCAGCATCCTGCATGTTCCAGCATCCTGAGAGCTCCAGCACTCCCCTGCACACTCCATCATTATACTGTGAGCTCCATCACCTCCCCGCAAGCTACAGCATCATCCTGCATGCTCTAGCATCCACCACCCTCTGCATCATCCTATGAATCTTTGGCATCACCCTGCATGCTCCAGCACCTCCCCATGAGCTCAGGCAGCCAGCACCTGTGCAGAGCATCCTCTGGGCTCCAGCCATACCCCAAGCACTGCTTGACCACCTCTGCCGGCCACCGGGCACCCGCGGGCTCACCTGGGTGACCTTCTCGGTGACGTTGTGGGTACGGTCCTTCAGCTTGGTGGGGGCAATGATCTCCTTCTCGCCGGGCGGCGCGGCCAGGAACGCATCAGCCTTGAAGTCCACGAAGTTGAGGGTGATCTGGGGGATCTTGCTGATGGCCCGGTAGCGCATCAGGTCCGAGTCCGAGGTGGAGTTCAGCAGGGCACTCCGGACCGTGGTCATGGCCCCTGGGCGGGGGGACCATCACCATGAGGGAGCCACGGCCCTGCTGCTATCCAGGGCTGGGGTCCCAAGGCAGGCAAGGGGAGCCCTGGGGTTAGAGGGGGTTCCCCTGGCAGGTAAGGGGAGTTCTGGGGCTGGGGAGTCCCATGGTAGGCAGGGTGAGCGAGGAGCCCTCGGCCGGGGGGACCCCCATCTGGGCGTTGCAACACCCAACATCATGCTATCATTTACGTTAATATAATTATGTTCCACTCCCCTAATGGGGGACTGTGAATGGGCTGGAGGATGAGAGGGCAGCCCCCCAACCCCACCAGGCAGGGGTATGCACTGGGGTGGCTGTGGTTCCCCACCAGGCATGGGGGGCTTGGTGCCTTGTGGGGCTCAGGGCTGCCCCAGCTCACCCACACCAGGTGATGGGGAGGCCCCATCAGGCACCGGAGCCGCCGGCGCCAAGCATTACAGCGATGAGGAGCCTGACAGTGACGAGTGCCGCAGCGGCCGTGTGTCGGCACTGCCGGCGGCTCCCTCAGTGCAGGTGACGGCATTGGCCCTAATGAGCTGCCAGCCCCATCGCCTTCACCCTGCGGCCACACGCTGCACCAGTGCACACCCAATGCCCGCGGTGTGCCACCGTCGGCGCCGTACCGGTGCTGGAGCCGCGGTGCATGCTGGCGCCGGTGCTGGCGTGGCGGTTGTGGCAGCGCTTGTCACCGTCGCCCTTCATGGCCTCGATGTCGTCCACGGAGGAGGCCCTGCGCACGCTGTGGAGGCTCTCCCGGGAGCGGCTGCGCTGCGCCAGGCTGCAGTTGGAGAAGGCGGCGTGCAGGGCCAGGCGGTCGGTGCGCGGCGAGGAGTGGGTGACAGGGGGCTCAGCCGTGGGGCCGTCCCCCATCAGTGCCGCCTGGTCCTCGGGCTGGCTCCCCACCGCGCAGCTGGGCTCCAGCGAGGGCGGGGCATCCTCGGGGCTGGACTCACTGCTCTGCTTGGAGAAGTCCACCACCACGGCATCGGGCGGCTCCTGCGGCAGGGACTGCTTGCTGCCCGCCAGCGCCAGCAGCGCCGGCAGCTTCAGACGGAAGGACTTGCTGCGCCCTGGGTGGAGGAAGGAGAAGGGTTGGGATACAAACCAACCCATGGGCACCCGTTGCCCTCACCATGTGCCACGTAGCACAGCGCTTTTGGCACCCAGGATGCACGGTCTGCAGGAGCAGGGTCAGTGCAAACCTACTGCTGGCACAACCCTCCACACCAGCCATGCCATCTGCCCCGGCACCAGTCCTACCTGCAGGGAACCAGTTGGCAGGGGTGACCCAATGGTTGGTGTCCTTGTCAGGCGAGCCCAGGCGCTCCTTCTCCATCACGACCTCGAAGTTCAGGATGAACATGATAACAGCCCCATCCTCATTCTTAACTGGCACCACATCCACCAGGCACAGGAAGCAGCTGCCTGTGGGGAGGAAGGAGGCTCAGCACTGCAGTGGCACCGCTTTCCGTCCTTGCTGTGCACCCCCTCTTACCCCCCCCCCCCACCCCACTGGGCACCCTCTCCTGCACCCTGCCCTGGAAAAGGGAGGGGATCGAGAACTTGCTGATTCAGCGCGTGCCAGCCCCGCTGCAACTGCATCATGGGGGGAAACCGAGGCACGAGAGGGTTCTGAGTGCCGGAACCCAACCTGCTTCCCCAGCACCCCCCAAACATCCCAGAGGTCTGGGGGGAGCAGCGCTGGGGGCAGTCAGGTTGCCAGGCCAGGCTTAAACCGCTCAGGAGTTGTTAACAGCTGTAGCGTTAATCCTGCATCTGGAGATCAGCTGGGATGGGGGGGCCTGGGGCAGCCGGGATTAACCTCTCCTGCATAGGGATGGGGCAACATCCTGCATCCCCCCCCAGCCCCCCTCACTGTGGGGTCCTCATCTGCATTGGGGGTTACACGGGGGTGTCACCGCAGCCCCATAGCAGCAGCCCCAGCAGCCGCAGCAGGACATGGGACAAGCGCGATAGCGGGGTGCCGGATCACCCCCACCCGCTGGCAGCAGGCCCGGCATGTGCTGGGGAGCCCAGCACAGGAGCGTCGGCTGCCAGCTGGCACCGGCACCGTCCCCAGCCCCGCGTGGGGAATCCCGACCCGCACGTGGGGCTGCGGGCAGAGGGCCAGAGCCGCGGCAGGCGCGTGGGTCCCCGCTGCGGGGGGATCAGCGGCACCGACACATGGGCGCGGTGCCGCCGGCAGTGGCTTTGCTCCATCGTCGCCCACCCGGCGCCCTCGGGAAGGACTAATCCCGCTGATCCCCGCGACACGCGACAGCACCACCGGCATCGGGCACCCTCCCAGCGCCGCTGATCCGACCCATCGGCGGCCAGCCCATCCCAATGCTCGCTCCTCACCTTGCTGCTGGTGGGGCCCTGGGCTGCGGGTCAGCGTCCCATGGCCCCCTCCCCACGCGCCCCAGGGGCTGCAGGCATGGGGACCCCCACCCCAGGCGGGCCGGGGGAGAGCGGGGGGGCCCGAGCCCGGCCGTGGTCTCGGGTGGTGGAGGGGACCCCCCGGCCGCCCCCCCCCCGAGCTCCGGGTCTGCGGCCCTTGGCACGGCCGCCGCCGCGCCGGCTTTATGCCTAAATATGGCTGCGGGCAGCAGCCGCCGGCGCCGTGGGACGGACACGCCACGCCACGCCACGCCATGCGGCCCGGGGTCCCGGTCCGGTCCCCGCGGGCACCGGCCAGCGCCAGTGTCCCCCCGCCACCGGGCTGCCCGTGGGGAAACGGGGTGCAGGGATCTGGAGGTGGCGGGCTGGGGGGGGGGGGGAATGCATGTGAGTGGGGGTGCGCTGGTGGGGTAAAGGGCTGGGGTCTCCGAAACACTGGACCCACCTTCACCCGCAGTGCTGTATGGCCGGGGGATGCGCTGAGCCCCGTGCTCCCTCCAGTATCCCCCAGCATCCCCCAGCACCCCACAGACCCCTCTTCCAGAACACATCACCCCACTCCGTCCCATTCCCTGGCAATGCCACTCCCCTGTTGCTACCCTCCAGCACCCTGCCCAGCCTGACAAAGCCTCCCCGCCCCCCCCCCCCCATAAGGAATGGGGGTCTCGCGCCCCCCACTTCTCCCGTTTAGACTTGGGGAACCCGACCACGAGTGATAGGGACACTGAATGTTTCTCCCCTGGAGAGGAAGAAAGGGAGGAAGGGAGGGGGGGCTCTCCTGCTGAGGGTGCACCCTGCACCCCAAAAGCACGGACAGCCCGTTAGACCTGCGCCCCAAATCCATCCACGGCCTCTCTCCCTGCACCTGACAGATACATGTGCCCCCCCCCACACCACTCCCTTCTGTCCCCCTGCACCCCCTCACCCCCAAAGCCCCTCTCCGTCCGGGGCTGCGCTGCTCCCCTCCACCGCCAGGGCGCAGCACCGGGCGGGGGGGATCACGAGGGAGTGTGGGGGACCCCATCCACACACACACTGCCCCGGGCACCCCGACATCGTGCACAGCACGTCCTGCACCCCGGCACCACGCACCCCCCAGTGCACCCCCACATAAAGCACCGCAATCTGTGCCCATGGTGTGCACCCTGCACCCCCCCACTCCGCACCCCGCTCTGTGCCATGCTGTGCACCCTGCATCTCCACCTCTGCACCCACACCGAGCACATCACCCTGCATCCTACACTGTGTACATCACCCTGCATCCCACATTGCTCCCTGCACTGCCACACTCTGCAGCCTGCCCTGCACCGTGTGCTTCCACACCTGCACCCCACATTCCACCAGATCCCCCCAGCACAGCACAGCTCCCACCATGAATCCTTCCCTCTATGCACCCCTGCCGGAGTGCACCCCAGCAGCACAGCCCCCACTGTGCTGTGCTGTGGGATCCCCGCACTCCACACCCCAGTGCTGCATTTCAAGGGCCAGCCAGGCTGAGGCACCCCAGATATGTCACTGCTCCCCACACTGTACACATAAACCTTGCCAAGATCCCCATCCTGTGCTGCTGCAGGATCAGGATACCCCCAGGACCCCCTGGCACACCCCATGCTGGTGTTAGCACGCTGCTCGCTGCCCCACAGGACCAAGACCACCAGCGTCCAGCATGGCTCCAGTGCTGCAGTGAGGACATGAACTTGCCTGGGCACCCCGGCAGCACTGGCAGGAGCAAACGTGTCTTACTGCTCCTCCCCAGCCCCTGGCCACCGGCGCCAGCGCGGTGGCCCCTGACAGGGTTCAGCCAGGGAAACCCGTCCAGCACTACATGTGCCAGCTCGTGCCGGGCAGGAGGGCACCAGGAACCCAATCCGGCTCCTTCATGCTTTCTCCCAGCTCCAGTCTGTGCCAACTGATGTTCAGGCACACGTGGTGCCGCAGCCAGCCCCAGATGACCAAAGGTCACAGGCGGTGGGGAGTCTTTTGCACTCCGTGGCCCCCACCATGCCACAGACGCAAGACAGCACCGTGGCGGCTGCCCAAGGCCGTCCCTGCGGGACACGGCATCCCCGCAGCTGCCGCGACCTTCCGGCGTCCCCGGCAGCGCCAGGGCTGTATAAACAACGTCGTGCAAAACTAATGGCTGCAGCAGCGGCTGGCGACGCAGCGGGGCCCAGCCGCTCACCGCGGCACGGCAATGCCACACACTGCAGAACTGGGATGGGATGGATGGGCTCGGTGGTGGGGGGAGCTGCACTGCTGGGGCAGAGGAGTGGGGCTCATTGCCATGGCATAAGGGCCCTGGTGGGACGAGTGATGGCAGTTGTGATGGGGACATGCTGGGGGCCAACTGCAAGGCCAGAGCCTGCAGCAGTGCGGGCTCTGTCCCACTGTTGCTTGGGGATGTCCAGTTTCTTGGGGGTTCCCCATGCAGCAGGTCCCCAAGCACCCCATATCTGCTCCCACAGCACAGCCGGCAGCCCCTCTCCATGCTGGCCCCACGGCACACAGCCAGCACAGAGCTGTGCGCACCAAACACCGCTGCAGCCAGGACCCCCCACAATAGTCCCCGGACATGGGACGGATATGTGGGGGCAGGAAAATGCCATATCCCAGGGACCAGGCACCGCCATGGGTCCTGCTCCCCTGCCCCATGGATGAGCACAGTCACGTCCAACCAAGACCCCCCCATCCCGGGAGGTCCCAGAAGCATCAGGGAGGGTGAAGCCCCAGCTCCCTGTGCACCGCATGCACCTGCTGCTGCTGCTGCCTATAAATATCCCATTGGAAACTCTGCGCTCCCCAGGGATGCGGCACGGGCAGCGCTGCCGCAGCACCAGCCTCCCCCTTCAGCACCCGCTGCTGCAGGTCCCAGGTGCCCAGCACACCTAGGTGTGGTAGGATGGAGCTGCACCCCGGGACCCTCAACTTGCATCACCCTGAGGACTCCCCATCCTGCCTCCCCATGGGTCCCACAGCAGTACCCACGAGCCCAGGCTGGGGTGGGGGCTGGCTGGGGGCTGTGAGCCCCTGCACTGCTCTGGGGAGGTGCTGGGGGACCCTGCCTTGTAGCAGTGCCCTGGGAGCTGGACTCCCCCATGCTGAGTGATGAGCAGGGAGCTGGGGGATGCAGGAATGCAAGCCAGAGGAAGGACCCCAGCCTGGGGCAGGGGACCAGGGGACACAGAGCCCATTCCTACCCCTGCCCCCTATGGGGTACTGGAGATGCAAAGTCTCATCCTCCCCAGGTTGGGAGGGGGGATAAGGGGCAGAGCACCCCAAAGGCTCACCCCACCTGCCTGATGCTGCCCAGAGCCATAAAGCACAAGCAGCAGGCAGGTAGGAGCTGGCCATGGATGCTGCCTGGGTGTGTGGTGGCCATGGGAATGCCAGCAAGGGCCCAGCAGGAGCATGAGCCCCGGCCCCGACTGCTGGCACATGTGCTCGTGGGGCAATCAGCCTGGCCCTAACAAGGACTCATCGAGCGCTGCCCAAGTGGGGCCAGGGCTGCCATGTGCTGCCTGCACCCTGCCAGCCCTTGGTGCCACACAAAGGACACCGGCAACACCAGATGCACTCACCTCGCTGCCTGGTTGTGCCAGACATCACAGTGCACTGAGCCACAGCAACTGCAGCAGGATGGGGCCGGGGCAGGGACCAAGGGGTACCCCCAGCCCTGCTCACAGCCCTAAGCCCCCAGCCACAGATAGGCCTCCCAACAGCTCATGTCCCAGAGATCAGTGACTCTGGGGAGCTGAAGCCGCCGCGGCTCCACGTGGCACGGTGCCGGCAGCTGGGAGCCAGCTTTGTTTACTCTGAGTGCCGGAACCGAGGCCGGGTGCCGAGAGCCAGAGACAGCTGCTGTGAGAGCCGGGACACCTGGTGCAGGCACCGGGGTGGCTGCCGCGCGGGACAGCCCCGGCATCGCCAACATGGGGCTGCTGGTGCCAGGCAAAGGGCTCCACAGGGCCTGGCACCTGCGTGCTGGCACAGACATAGAGTGCAGGGACCTTCATGATAGCACTGGTGCCCAGCCTGGCTGGTGACCTCCTTATGCATCCTCACTGGAATGGCAGTGCTGTAACACCTCATGCAGGCTCGAGCCCCAACGGCTCACACTGAGGCTGCTCACAGGGTCCCGCCCATACATGGGGCAGCCATGGGGCAGCCAGACCCCCAGGACAGCGCAGGTCAAATGGTTGCCAGCTGCCCCCTCCCTGCCACCCAAATGATGCTGCTCCAAAATGTGTCTCCCCACTGCTTCCCATATCTTCATCTTGCTCTCGGGCATCACAGTGCCCCTGCACCCCACATCACCCCCCCACTGCAGTGCCCCATGGCAGAGGGCATGCTGATCACAGCAAGCTGCTCCCACCTCACAGCCCCAGCCCCACAGCAGCCCAAACAGCAGCCCTAGCACCACATCCCTCCTAGAAGCCTTCACAGGAAGAAGGGAGGGCTGCAGACCCCTGGTGCTGCAGGACAAACCCCCACCCTCGAGCCAGATATGCAGCCCCAGCGCTGCCCCTGGGCACAGAGACACCAGCCACCGGTGCTGCGCTCCCAGCCACAGCGGCAGCACACGCAACCCATGACGCTGATGGATGGGCACAGCGTGGCCACCCGCCTCAGCAGGTCCTTAACTCTAGGGTCTGTCTGCCCGTGACGGCCGGCCGCCTGCATCCCCCCCACAAATAACCGTCCATCTCTGCCGGTGCCGCCGGCGGCAGCGCGGTCCCTACCGTCCTTGCGGTAGAAGCAGATCTCCACCTTGCGCTCCTCGGCGCCCAGCAGTGCCTGGGCGATCTGGGCTGCGGCACCGCGCTGGGTGCGGGGCCCGTGGAGGAAGTCGCAGGTGCTGGGCTTCTGCATCACCTCCGCCCGCGAGTACCCGCACAGCTGGCAGAAGCCGTCGTTGCAGTAGATCACGGCGCAGTTCTCCACACGGGCGTTGGCAATGATGAACTTGCGGCCTGGGAGAGAGCGGAGGATGGTCAGATACGGCACCCCCAGCACGGCACCCCACAGAGGGGGCTTTGCTCCATCCATCCGTCCATCCACAGCTCTGGGCTCCCTGTGACCCAACATTTTGCAAACCACCCCATTTGCTCCCCAGGAGAGCCCTCAAGCTGCCAGCACCACCACCATCACCATGGGGTCCCCAGCACTGCGGGGTGCTGGGGACCCCACCACCACACCCATGGGTGCTTGGCTGGACCTCCCCAAGTCACAACACTGCTGTGGCACACCGGCACACGGTCTGTCCCCCAGCATGGTGACCCCATGGGGTGCCACTGTCACCGAGACACTCCCCTGTCCCCACCCAGGATGCTCCAGGGCTCCAAAGGCACCAGGGTCCCCCCATCCCGGGGAAATCAGTGTCTCCCTGCCAGGGCCCAATGTGCTGCACAGAGCAGAGGGTTGGCAAGGCTGGGGGTGAGCTGGGGATCCTCTGGCTGAGGCTCCATCACCATTGGGCTCAACCCCCCTGAGACCAGGCAGATCCCACAGCACCCTGGTACTGCTGCTGGAGGCTCACGGCTGGCAGTGACAGCACCCAGCCATGCTTATCACCTGCACCCCAAACCCACCCCAGGCCTCCCTGCGTCCCCATCACCCCCAGCCCCAGCTCCGACCCGCCCCCCCCAGCCCCACTCACTCTGCCCCTCGAACTTGCGGATGATGGTGTCCAGGAAGGTGTTCTGGGGGGCGACGTGCCCCCGCCGCACCGGCATGCTGCCCGGCCCATGGGGCAGCGCCGCCGCCCGCTCCGCGCCGCCGGGCCCCGCGGGGGGAGGAACGGAACGGGAGCGGGGAGGCGGCCCCGCGCCGCGGGGGGTCCCGCTGCCCTTGAGCCAAGGACGGCGCCGGCGGGGCGGCTCCGGCGCGGGGGGTGGTGCGGGACCCGGCTCGGCTCGGCTCGGCACCGGGCCCGGCTCAGCCCCGGCGCAGCCCCGGGGGCGGCGGGATGCGGGGCGGGCGCGCAGGGGTTAAAGCTGGGCCCTCCCCTCGCCCGGTGCCCGCCGGTCCCGGACCCTGCCCGCCCGGTGTGGTGCCGGTGCGGTTGCCGGTACCGGCGCTGGTGCGGGTACCGGTGCGGGTACCGGTGCGGGTATCGGTGCCGGTGCCCCCCCCCCCGCTCTACCCGCTCGGTGCGCGCCGCATCGGCCTTATTTAGTCACGGAGCGGCTGGGGGGGGGGGGGGGGGGATGGATGGAGCCCCCGCCCCGCCTGGCCCCGCTCGGCTCGGCTGGGCTGGGCTCAGCTCGGCGGAACTCGGCTGGCCTCGGCCCGGTTAGGCTCGGCTCAGCCAGGCTCGGCCCCACTCGGCTCGGCTCGGCTCGGCTCGGCTCGGCTCGGCTCGGCCCGGCGGGCGGCGGCGGCCGCTGCGTGTTGACAGCCGGGCCCGCGGGGCGGGGCGAGAGCGGCCACCGCCAATCGCCGGGGGGGCCCCGAGGCGGGGGGAGCCTGGAGGTGCCCCCCCCGCCACGCCCGGCCCGAGGGCAGCGATCATGTCCCCCCATCCCGGGTGTCCCCCGCCTCCCTCCACCAGCAGCCTTGCCCCGGCCCTGCCCATGGATGTGCCCTGACCGTCCCTGCTCCCGCTGCCCTCGCCTGCTCCTTGCCCATCCTTCCCGCTGCAAGGCCACAAGCCCAGGCAGGTGGCACACCGGGACACCAGCACACTGAGATGCCGGGATGTGGGGATGTTGGGATGCCAAGAATGCCAGGATGCTGGGACACTAGAATGCTGTAACAGCAGGCTGCTGGGACACCAGGATGCGTGGACACTGAGACATTGGGATGATGAGATACCAGGACTCTGGGATGCCATGATGTGGGGACATTGGGATGCCAAGGATGCTAGGATGCTGGGACACCAGAATATTGAGATGACCAGGACACTGTGATGCTGTAACACCAGGATGGTGGGACGCTGGGATCCCAGGATGCTGCAATACAAAGATACTGGAACAATGGGATACTGGGACACCAGGATGCATGAATGCTGAGATATTGGGGTGCTGGGATGCTGGGACTCCATGGCACTGGGACACCAGGGCACTGGGATGCCATGATGTGGGGTCTCTGGGATGCCAAGGACTCTAGAATGCTGTGACACTAGGATGGTGGGACACTGGAATCCCAGGATGCTGCAATACCAGGATGCTGGGACACCAGAATTCTGGGATATGAGAATGCTGGGGCACCAGGGCACTGGGATGTCGGGATGCTTGGACATCAGGACAGCTGCCGGAGTGGGCAGAGGCTCCCAGCTCAAGTGCCAGTCAGGTCACTGGGGTCATGTGGGGTCACACAGGGTCAGGGCACAGCTGGACTGCTGAGGTCAGGGTCCCCCTGGGGCCTGGGGGGTCTGGCTGTGGCAGGGCCCATGGAGCACAGGTCTGTGTCCCTGTGCTGGGTGCTCCTCCCTGGTGATTCCCCAGCCCCACTGCCCACAAGGGACCACCCACTTCCCCTTCTACCCCATCCCTCCCCTCACCCCAGCAGCAGCAGCAGCCACCCTCCAGCACCCCATCCTGCTTCATGGACGGAACCGGCCCCAGAGCCCCCAGTGTGGTCCCAGTATGGCCAGTTCCTGGTCCCAGTCCCAATGCTGGTCCCAGTTCCAGTGTTGAGTCCCACTCACACTCCCAGTCCTACTGTTGCATTCCAGTTCTGGTGCCGGTCCCAGTTTCAGTCCCAGTCCTGGACACAGTCTCAGTGCTGGTCCCAGTCATGATCCCAGTCCCAGTACTGGGACTCAGTTCCAGTCCCAGTGCTGGTTCAAATCATGGTGCTGGTCGAGGTGCTGGTCCCAGTCCCAGTTCTGTCCCATTCCCAGTCCAGTTCCTGTCCCAGTCCCAGTCCAGTCCAATCCAACTCACTTCCAGAGCCATCTCAGTCCCAGTCTCTGTCCCAGTCCCAGTAGAGTTCTAGTCCTGGTCCCAGTCCAGTCCCAGTCTAGTCCTAGTCGTGGTCCTGGTCCTAGTCTCAGTCCAATCCTGCTACCAACCATGATGCTGCTCCCAGTACAAGTACCCATCCTTGTCCCCATACAAGTCCAATTCCAGTCTCAGTCTAGTTGAAATCCAGTCTGGTCCAAGAATCAATCCCAGACCAATCTCAGTTTTAATCCCAGTCTCAGTCTCAGTCCAATCCTAGTCCCAAGCATGATGCTAGTCTCAGTGCTGGTCCCAGTCCCAGTCCAAATCTTAGTCCCAGACCCAATTCCAGTCCCAGTTCAGCTCCAGTCCAGTCCCAGTTCTAGTTTCAGTCCCAGTCTCAGTCCATTCCTGGTCCCAGTCATGGTGCAGGTCTCAGTGACGGTTATGGTCCCAGCGCAGTCCCAGTCCAGTCCCGGTTCAGTCCCAGTCCCAGATCAGACCCAGTGTCTGTCCCAGTTTAGTCCCAACTCAATTTAATCCCAATCTAGTCCCAGTCATAGTCTCAATCCAATCCCAGTCCCAGTCATCATGCTGGTCTTGGTAGTGGTCCCAGTCCCACTCCTAATACCAGTTCAGTCCCTGTCCCAATCCCATCCAGTGCAGCCCAGTCCCTGCCAGCTCCCTGTGTCAGTTCAGTTTAGTCCCAGTCCCAGTCATGGTCTCAGTCTCTGTCCCAGTTTCAGTTACAATTCTGGACCCAGACCTAGTTCTGGTCCTGGTCCCAGTGCTGAGTCCCAGTCCCAATCCCATTCCCAATCCAGTCCCTTTCCAGTCCTGCTCACTGTGCCAATCCAGTCCAGTGCCAGTCCCAGCCCATTCCAATCCAGTCTCAGTCCCACTTGGAGTCCAGTTCAGTCTTCGTCCCAGTCCTAATCCAAATCCAGTCCCAGTCCCAGTCTCAATCCAATTCTACTACCAACCATGATGCTGATCCCAGTCCCTGTTCCCATACAGGTCCAAGTCCAGTTCCAGAATCTATCCCAATCCCAGTTTCAGTCTAAATTCTAGTGCCAGTCCAGTCAAGTCCCAGTCCCAGTCAAATCCCAGTCCCAACCATGATACTAGTCTTGATGCTGGTCCTAGTCCCGTTTGCAATCCTATTCCCAGACCTAAATCCAGTCCCAGTTCCAGATCTGGTCCCAGTCCCAGACCATTCCTAGCTCCAGTCCTAGTTCCACTTTCAGTCCCAGTTCCAGTTCCAGTTCCAAGCCCCTCCCCGTCCCAGCCCGGTCCCGATCCCACCGCCCGGCCGGGCTCTGTCCCAGGTGCTGAAACATTCTCCGGATTCGGACCGGTCCCACTGCGGGGCTGCAACCGAGGCACCGCCCGGCCCGGCCCGGCCCGGCCCAGAGCGGCCCAGCCCAGCCCAGCCCAGCTCATCCCCCCCAGCCCAGCCCAGCCCAGCCCAGCCCAGTTCAGCCGAGCCCTGAGTGTCCCTCGGCTGCCCCCCGGGGACACTCGTGGGGCCGGGCAGTGGCCCGGCCATGGGGCACGTTGGGCTGTGGAGCAGGGGGGGCTGTGGGGAGGGGCCGAGTCGTGGGGCAGAACAAACCTTGAGCCCCTCCCGCCCGAGGCTCCACCCCCCCATGAAGACCAGCCAATCGGATGGGCGCTCTGCAGTGACGGACAGTCCTGTCCCTCCCCCTGCGGTCATTATGGGGGGCACGGTCCCGGCTGGTGGGGAGGAATACCCCGGTTGGGGGGGGGGGGGGGGGGGGGGGGGCAATCTGGGAGCCCCGGACTGGAACCCGGGACCCCGTCGTGGGGCTGGGTGAGGACCCATCGAGGGGTTGCTTGGCCGGACCCTCTCCCCCGCTCCCACCCGTCCTGCCTGTACTTCCCCCAACCCGGGGCCCCTGGGGTTTCCCCCCTGCTCTGTGCCCCCCATCCCCGTGGTGCCTGTCACCCCCCGCCCCATCGCCCCCCCCCGCCCCGCTCCCCCCCGGAGCAGGAAGGAACCGCCGGCAGCCGGGGTCGGGCGCGGTTTCCCGTCGGCTGAGCCCCCTCATCCCCAACGGCGAACGGCCAGACCACCCCCCCGCCATGGCCCCGGGGACTCCGCACTTCCCCAGGGCAGGACCCTCTGTTCCTCTTCCCTCCGATCATTCCCCGGCACCCGGATTCCCCATTTCACCTTCCTCGGGACCCTCGTCCCATCCTTCAGGGTGACCATGGGACCCCAGCCCAGCCAATAGCCAGGGTGACCCCCACCCATCCTGCCCCTTCTCCCCAGGGTCTCCCCCCGGGAGTGCCCAGGGGTGCAGCCCCCCCCCGGCGTGCCTGTCCGGTGGTCCCCGGGGAGTGCCTGGCACAGCAAAGGCAGGAACTGGGTGGGGAGCAGCCGCCCCATGCAGTGGGGGCCGAGGGAACCGGGGGCTCGATTCGGACTTCAGCCCCACAGCCCGTGGTCGGGGTCCGGGGAGCGGGCCTGAGACTTTCATGGAGCACCCAGCCTCCTGGTTCAAAAGTGGGGCCCGTGCCTCATGGCCCCCTGAGGGGCAGCACTGAGGGAGGTAGGAGGGTACTGTGACCATTCTGAGGGCCCTGTGGCCATTCTGAGGGTCCTGTGGCCATTCTGAGGGTCCTGTGGCCATTCTGAGGGTCCTGTGGCCACACTGAGGGTTCTGTGGCCACACCGGAGGTCCGTGGGTGTGCTGGGGGTTCTGTGACCACACCTGGGAGGTCACGGCTGTGCCAGGGGTCCCATGGCTGTGCTGGGGACCCATGGCCATGCCAAGGACCTTGTGACTGTGCTGGGGGTCTGGGGCCCTGCTGGGGGTCTGTAGCTGTGCCAGGGGCTTTGTGGCCATGCAGGGGGTCCCAAGGCCGTGCTAAGGCACGGTAGCCATGCTGGGGGTCCTGTGACCGCACTGGTGGTCCCATGGCTGTGCCAGAGCCTTATGGCCATTCTCGGGGTGCTGTGCATGCCACCCCCCGCCACTGCTGTCGCTGCATCCCCCTGACCTAACGCTGGATCACAGGGAGGTCGCAGCGGGGCCGAAGCCCCCATCTCTCCCGCCCCATGGCAGAGTCCTCGGTGTGTCCCAGGCTGTGTGGTGGCAGTGGTGGGGCGCCCATTGTGCGCGGGGCGGAGGCGCGGGCGACCGAGGTCACCACTTCCCACCACAGCCGGAGGAAGCGGCCGCTCCCGGCACCGGCGGCTCAGTGGCGGCACGATGGGCAACCTGCCGGCCGTGCTGCCCGGCGCCGCGCGGTCCTGCGGCCTCGGCCTCTGCTCCCGACAGGTCAGCGCGGTGCCCGAGGAGAGCGGCGGCACCGAGCGGGGCAGGTGGGTGCGCGGGGACGGTGCCGGGGTTGGATGGTGGTTGGCGGCAGACGCGGCGCTGGCACCCAGCACAGCACACACCGGGGCTACCGGCCACTGTGCCTCGGTGGGGACCCCTTGCTTGGTCACCTCCTGCCTGGACCCGCTCCTGCAGACGTCTCCACGTGGCAGGAGCCCACCGGGGAATTGTCCTCCTGGATATTTGTCCCCAGTGGGGCGGTATATGCGGCTCACGGGGGCAGGACATGGTGCAGCAGAGCCCTGTACCGCCTGCTGTGGTGCCCCATGGCATCACTCCGCTATCCCCTGCCCCACGGTGTTGCCCCTGGCAGCCCCACTGCGGTGCCCTCAGCCCCCCAGCAGCCCGTGAGACACATTGGGACACCAGGATGTGATGGGCTGGATGGGACACATGGGGATGGATATAAGGGGAGGGAGAGTGTGGGATGGCGTGGGGTGGGAGGTGGAGCAGTGCCAGAATGCATGGGGACCCCCCAGTCAGGAGGGGACGGGAATGGGGAAGGGAATAGGGACGGGAGTTGGGTCCCCCCCTCGGTGGCCGAGTGCCCGCTCTGACTCACAGCCATTGTTCACACTCACACACACCCACCAGGCCCAGGAACGCCCCACGCCCCCCACATCCTCTGCACCCCCTCCAGCTCAGCCCCCGCTTAAGCCTCCGAGCCCATCGCCCCCCTGCCCCTCCGTACCCTCTCCGGGGGTCGCGGTCCTCAGCACCCTGGGGTCCTGCGAGGGTCCCAGTGCTGGAGCTGCTGGAGCAAGTGCAGTGGGGTTACCCCTCCGCCGGGACCTCCAGGAGTGCTCCACGTGTGGGGCAGGCTGAGACCCCCCCGTCCCTGTGCGGGGCTGGGCTCAGGGCTGCCCCTCTCCAGCTTGGCGCCCACCCGCCCGGCGGAGCCCCCCCGCTTCGCCCGGCTGAAGAACTGGGAGACCGGGAGCATCGGCTACGACACGCTGTGCGCCCAGGCACTGCAGGTGGGGGGCCACGGCGATGGGGCTGCAGGATGGAGGGTGCAGGGCTAACGTGCAGAATGGGGGGCTGCAGGTTGGCGGAGGGCTGAGGGGCACGGGGACGGGGGTCATGGGGATGGAGAACACGGAAATTGGGAGCATGGATGTACGGAGCACGGGGACTGGGGATGCGAGGCTCGGGGTGTGGGGCTGGGGACCATGAGGATGTGGTGCAGGGCTGCGGGTACAGGATGAGGGACATGTGGATGGGGCTGCAGGGATGAGGTGCAGGACGGGGGGTGCAGGGCTGGAGGACACAGGATGGAGGACGTGCGGATGAGGCTGCAGAGATGGGTGCTCTGGAACTGGTGGCGCAGGCAGGGCCCCCTGATGACCCCCCCTCCCCAGGAGCTGCCCTGCTCTGGACAGCGTTGCCTGGGCTCGCTGGTGCTCCCGCGGCCGCTGCCGACCCCGGTCCCCGAGGGTGCTCGTCCCGCCGAGGAGCTGCTGGGGCTGGCCCGGGACTTCATCACGCAGTACTACGTGTCCCTGCGGCGGTGAGCGGGGAGGGTGCACACCACACAGCCCCCGAGCTGCCCCAAAGCACCCCACAGCCCTGGTGCTGTCCCTAGGGCACACCCCAGCCCTGCCTGACAGGCACTGCAAAGCCCCATCCTTGTCTCAAGGCAGCCGCAACCCCATCCCTGCCTTGGGACACTCCATATCCCCATCCCTGCCCCAAAGTAATCCCATAGCCCCGGGGCACACACCATCCCCACTTCCATCCCATGGCACCATACATTCCCATCCATGCCCTCGGACACCCCTTATCTCCATCCTTGCCCCAACATAACTCCATAGCCCCAGATGTGCCCCCGGACACCCTTATCCCCACTTCCCCCCCAGAGCACCCCACATCCCCATTCCTGCACCAGTTACTCCATAGCCACAGGGCACCATCCATCCCCATCCTTGCCCTGGGACACCCCATATCCCCATCCCTGCCCTAATGTAACTCCATAGCCCCAGGGCACACCTCATTTCAGCTCTGGGACACCTCATAACGCCAACCCAGCCATAGTGTAACCCCATAGACCCAGCTGTGGCCCAGGGCACCCCTATCCCCATCCATTCTTGGGGCACCCCACAGAAGTGCAGGGGAGCTGAGACGTGGGGTCTCTGCAGGGAGAACTCCCCGGCACACACCCAGAGGCTGCGGGAGGTGGAAGCTGCCATCGCGGCCAGCGGCACCTACCAGCTGCTGGAGCCAGAGCTCGTCTTTGGTGCCAAGCAGGCCTGGCGCAATGCCGCACGCTGCGTGGGGCGCATCCAGTGGAACAAGCTACAGGTGAGGACCCTCGCACCACACCTGCCCCATAGCTGTGGGGCACCCCGGGGTCGGTGCTCCATGGGGTGGCCGTGCGACATCTGTTGGACTGCCCTGACCCCATCCCATAGGTGTTCGATGCCCGGGACTGTGCCAATGTTGGGGAGATGTTTAGCTTCCTCTGCACCCACATCCAGTATGCCACCAATCGTGGCAACATTCGGTGAGAGCTCTTCCCAGCCACCAGAACCCCCCACCCGGGGCAGGAGCACCCATCCCCACAGGCAGTGGGGTGATGGTGACTTCCCACCCTGGACCCCCAGGTCTGCCATCACCATCTTCCCCCAGCGGATGCCGGGCCGGGGTGATTTCCGCATCTGGAACACGCAGCTCATCCGCTATGCCGGGTACCGGCAGCCCGACGGCTCTGTGCTGGGGGACCCGGCCAATGTGGAAATCACAGAGGTGAGGAGACCCCTAAGGACCCCCAGACACCCTGATTCCCCTGGTGTCACCCCCATCTGACGCTGCCACCCCCAGCTCTGTGTTCACCATGGCTGGACCCCTGGTGACGGCCGCTTTGACGTGCTGCCGCTGCTGCTGCAGAGCCCCGAGGAGTCCCCTGAGCTCTTCCCCCTTCCACCAGAGCTGGTCCTCGAGGTGCCGCTCCAGCACCCCACGTGAGTGGGGCTGTGCCCCCCTGCCCCGACCCCTACCTGCCCCACATGGCCCCTTCCATCCCCCATGGGTCATGGCTGTGGGGCTGGTTGCCCCTGGGGTGATGGGAATGGGGCTGGGATGGAGGCTGGGGATGCTCACGGGGTTGGTGTAGGTCTCTGGCTGGAATTCCCCCGTGCAGGCTGGCGTGGTTCGAGGAGCTGGGGCTGCGGTGGTACGCACTGCCAGCTGTCTCCAACATGCTGCTGGAGATTGGGGGGCTGGAATTCCCAGCAGCCCCCTTCAATGGCTGGTACATGAGCAGTGAGATCGGCACCAGGAACCTCTGCGACAGCCACCGCTACAACCTGCTGCCGGTGAGCCCTGGGACTCCCATTGGGAGCCTCTGTGACCAGGGCAGCCAGGCTGAGCCCCCTGTACCATACCGTACCATGCTGTGCCATCGGCAGGAAGTGGCCCTGCGCATGGGGCTGGACACACGGACGACCTCGTCCCTGTGGAAGGACAAGGCAGCGGTGGAGGTGAACATCGCCGTGCTGCACAGCTACCAGGTGGGACACCGGCACCGCCATGCCAAGGGGACACCGGCACCGCCACGATGCCAGGGCTCCCAGCACCCCCAGCCCTCTGCCCCCACCCGTAGGTGGCCAAGGTGACCATCGTGGACCACCACGCAGCCACCGAGTCCTTCGTGAAGCACATGGAGAATGAACTGCGGACGCGAGGCGGGTGCCCGGCCGACTGGGTCTGGATCGTGCCCCCCATCTCAGGCAGCCTCACGCCTGTCTTCCATCAGGAGATGGTCAACTACCAGCTCTGCCCAACCTTCCGCTACCAGGTGAGCCCAGCCGCACCATCTCCATGTTCCCACAACCCCACAGCTCCATGGCTGACCCCCTGCCTGCCCCACAGCCTGATGCCTGGAAGGTCTATGTGTCCAAAGGCACCACTGTCACCAGGAGAAAGACTTTCAAGGAGGTGGCCAAGTAGGTGTCCACCTTTGGAGGGGTCCTTGTGGAGGACCTCTGCCCATGGGGCCCCAGGCTGAGGCTGGATGCTGACCCAATGATCCCACATTCCGCACCGCAGTGCAGTGAAGATCTCGGCCAAGCTGATGGGACACATGATGGCGCGACGCGTCAAGGCCACCATCCTCTATGCCACTGAGACTGGCAAATCCCGGACTTATGCCTGGAACCTCTGCCAGCTCTTCCGACATGCCTTTGACCCCAAGGTGGGCAGGGGGAGATGGGGGAGCAACAGCCTGGGCTGCAGTGGGACAGCTGCAGCTCCATGCCCACATCCCAGCCCTGTATCCCACTCCCCACTCAGGTGCTGTGCATGGATGAGTACGATGTGGTGTCCCTGGAGCATGAGACCCTGGTGCTGGTGGTGACCAGCACCTTTGGCAATGGAGACCCCCCTGAGTGTGCAGAGGTGAGGGGCTGCTAGAGGGGAAAGGGGATGGAATGGGTATAGTGATAGGATGGGGATGGCAATGGGATGTGGATGTGATAAGGCTGGGATGGGAATGAATGTAGGGATGGGGATGGAATAGGATGGAAATGGGATGGTATGGGGATAGAGGTAAGGATGAGTGTGAAATGGAGATAGGGATGGGGATGGAGTGTGGCTGGGATGGGAACTGGAATGGGGATGAGGATGGAAAAAGGGATGGGGATGGGATGGGAATGGAGATGGGGATGGGATGGGCATGGGGATAGAGATGGGCATGGGGATGGAGATGGGCATGAAGATGGGAAGGGGATGGGGATGGGATATAATGGGGATGGGGTAGTGATGTGCCTGTGACATGCTGCCCCCCAACAGAGCTTCTCCAAGGCGTTGATGGAGATGACTTCACCATACACCAGCACCTCCCAGGCTGAGCCACCCATGTGAGCACCTGGGGGAGACTGGGGGTACCCCTGCCAGGGCCCTGCACTCACCTTTCCATCCCACACAGGAGCTACAAGCTGCGGTTCAACAGTGTCTCACAGTCTGACCAGCTCGTCGCCTCCTGGAAGAAGAAGCGGCGGCAACTGAGCAACACGGACAGTGCCGGCACACTGGGCGCCCTGCGGTACCGCTGCCATGGCCACAGCCATGGGCATAGGCATGGGGCCCTCTGGCAGAGCTCAGCATCCTGCTGGGGCTCAGGATGCCCTGTTGGGGGTCCAGCTGCTGGTGGGGATGGGGTAGAGTCTGTGGTGGGCACCAGCCCTGGCACCAGCCCTAGCACCAGCAGCACCAGCCCTGTCTGTCCCATGGCTGTGGGAAGGGGCAGGAGCAGCCCCAACCCTGAACCCTGCTTGTAACGGCCCTGACCAACCCCTGCTGAACACAGACCATCCCCACACCCCCTACCCTGACACACATCCCTGGGTGCGCCCCACTGACAGTCAGGAGCATTCCCCCACAGCCCTGGGTGTCCCCAGTCCTGGGTGCTCCATCCCCACAGCCCGGTGTACCCATCCCCTTCAGCCCCTGTTACCCCCAGCCCCATGTCCCCATCTCCCCCAGCCCTGCGTGCCCCCTCCCTCGCCACTGCATTCTTCACCCCTCGACCAGCAGGTCAGGGATCCCCGCGCTCACAGCCCCCCCCCCCCCCCCCCCCCCAGGTTTTCGGTGTTCGGGCTGGGCTCGCGGGCGTACCCCCACTTCTGCGCCTTCGCCCGCGCCGTGGACACGCGACTGGAGGAGCTGGGGGGGGAGCGGGTGCTGCCCATGGGGGAGGGCGACGAGCTCTGCGCCCAGGAGGAGTCCTTCCGCACATGGGCTCGCCTCGTCTTCCAGGTCAGCAAGGGGCACCGGGGGGGAGCACCCACTGCCCCCCACCCCCGGCACCCACCGGGCCCCGCTCTGTGTCCCCAGGCGGCCTGTGAGACCTTCTGTGTGGGGGACGGGGCAGGGGGGGCCGAGGAGCTCTTCGCCCCCCCGCAGGGCTGGAAGCGCCAAAGGCACCGGCTGGTTGTGCAGCCCCAGGCCACCGAGACCCTCGCAGGTACCACCACACCCCGGCAACTTCGATCCCCCCCCAGCACCCCCAGACCCTCTGCATCACCCCCCCCGTGCGACCAGCATCTTCCCCATGCCCCCCTCCTGGGACATTGCCTTGCACCCCACAGCTCTAGGGACACCCCAAAGCCCCCTCGAGACACCCTCAGCCAAGTGCAAACGTGGAATCCCCTACAGTCCCCCTGTCACCCCCTTATCTCTCCAGCCCCCCGTGACTCCCTGTAAACCCCCACCCCTACATTCCCTCCCAGCATCCCTGTGACTCCCCACAACTGCCCCCCAGGACACCCTGTTAGCCCCGAGCCCTCCCACAGTCCCTCCCAGTCCCCCTGTGCCCCCTCCATAACTTCAGCCCCCCCCCGTACCCTCTCAGGGCTGTCCCACCTGCACAAGCGCCGGGTGTTCCCCTGCACGGTGCTTTCCGTGGAGAACCTGCAGAGCGAGGAATCCAGGTGAGACCCCCCCCAACCTGGACCCCCCCATCCCCGGGACTACCCCGCCTCTTGGACCATCTATCCCTGGGAACCCCCCCATGCCCCTGGGACCCCCAGTACTCCCTCGCACCCCCGAGATACCCTCATCCCTGTGGCATCACCATCCCTGGGAGCAGGAACCCCCATCCCTCGACACCCTGATCCCCAGGACCTCCCACATTCCCGTGCCATTGGGACCCCCAGATGCCTTCATCCCTGGGACACCCCCATCCCCTGCCACCCCCATCCCCCGCTTTCCCCATCCCCGGCATCCCCCATCCCCATGACACCGCCATCCTTGGGACCGGGACACCCCATCCCTGGGACCCCCACCTCCGGGTTCCCCCGCGCTGACCCCCGCGGCAGCCGGGCCACGCTGCTGGTGCGGCTGTGCTCGTCAGGGCAGGCTGAGCTGCGGTACCAGCCCGGGGACCACCTCGGCGTGTTCCCGGCCAACCGGGACGAGCTGGTCCAGGGGCTGCTGGCACGCGTGCAGGACCCCCCGCCCGCCGAGCAGCCCGTGAGCGTGGAGAGTCGGGAGGGGGACCCCAGCGGTACGGGACCGGGCAGGATGGAGATGGGGAAAGAGAAGGGGAGAGGGAAGGGGCTGGCAAGAGGGTGAGAAAGAAGGGGAAAGGGAAAACGAAAGTGTAGGAAAAGGGAGAAGGGAAACGGGAAAGGGAAAAGAGACAGGGCTGGGGAAGGGGTTGGGAAAAGTGAAGTGGAAGGGCCTGGAGAAAAGGGAAACGAAGAGTACAAGGAAAGGAACACGGAAGGAGAAAGGGGAAGAGGCTGGGGCAGGGGAAGAGGAAAAAGCAGGAGCTGGGGAAGGTGAAAGGGAAAAGGAAAGGGAAAGAGGGGGAAAGGGAAAGAGACAGGGGAAAAGGGAAAGAGAAAGGGAAAGGGAAAAGGAAAGGGAAAGGGAAAGGGAAAGAGAAAGGGGAAAGGGAAAAATGGAAGGGGAAGGGGGAGGAAACGGTCTGGGAAGAGAAAGCAGCAAGAACTGGGAGAAAGAAAGGGATGGGGAAGAGGAGGGGACAGGGAAAGGGAAGCAGAAGGGGAATGGGAAGGGAAAGTGAAGGAGAAAAGAAGGAGAAAAACATCCCCATGCCACCCCAATGGCTTGCTGATGCCATCCCTGCCCATCCCGCAGGTGGGTGCCCCCCTCCCTGGGTGCCGCAGAGCCGCCTGCCCCCCTGCACCCTGGCGCAGGCGCTCACCTTCTTCCTGGACGTCGTGGCCCCGCCGAGCCCCCAGTTCCTGCAGCTCCTGGCCTCGCTGGCGCGGGAGCCCGGCGACCAGCAGCGCCTGCAGCAGCTCGGCCAGGTGCGGGCTGGGGGCGCTGGGAGGCTTGGTCCCTGCTGACTGGGGTGCTGGGGCCGTCCGTGGCTGGGGTATTGGGATGCTGCCCTCCTCCCTGGCTGGTACTGGGATATCGGGATGGTGCTATCCTGCCTGCCTGGGATATTGGGATAGTGGGGTGCTGGGTGCCTCCCTGGCCGGGATACTGAGATGCTGAGCCCTCCCTAATCAGGATACTGGGATGCTGGGCTCCTCTTGGCTGGGATACTGGGATGGGTTTCTCCCTGATGGGGATATTTGGATGCTGGCTGGCTCCTTCCCTGGCTGAATAGTGCGATATAGGGATGCTGGGCCCCTCCCTTGCTGGATACTGGGATGCTGGGATGCTGGTCCCCTCCCTGGCTGGGACAGCAGCTGGGGCTGCTGGTGTGGCGGCCATGGCACAGCTGGGTGCTTTGCAGGATGCCCGGCTGTACGAGGACTGGAAATGGTTCCGGTGCCCCACACTGCTGGAGGTGCTGGAGGAGTTCCCCTCTGTTGCGCTGCCGGCCTCCCTGCTGCTCACCCAGCTCCCTCTGCTCCAGCCTCGCTACTACTCCATCAGCTCCGCACCTGGCCTCAGCCCCGGGGAGATCCACCTCACTGTGGCTGTTGTCACCTACCACAGTGAGGGTGAGTGAGGACGGGGATGGGGACGAGTGCTGGGGGCTGCTGCGTTTTGCCCTGCCATAGGCACGGCAATGACTGCTCCCAGCATCCTTGTGCTGCATGGTCCCCAGGGCATCTCCAGGTTCCCAGGGTACCTCAAGGCCTCCTCAGGCATCTCCAGGTTCCCCAAGGCACGCTTAGGTCCCTCAGGCATTCCCAGGTCCCTAGAGCATCTTCAGGGTCCCCAGGGCACCTCCAATGTTCCTCAGGCACCTTCAGGGTTACCGGGGCATCTCCAGGCCATCCCAGGCTCCCACTCAGCCCCATCACACAGTTCTGAGTGCTGCCCTTGGATGTGATAGAGCCTCCAGGGACATTCCCCGTGCCCCGTTCACCATCCCAGGCTCCATGTCCCCTGTACTCCAGACTGCGTGGGGATGAAAGTGTCCCAAGACCTGCTGGGGAGGGGGGTCTGCCTGCTGGGGGGCTCCCTGCTGGAGGTTGCTGCCTGCCGCAGCCCCTCCAGGCCCTTGGGTCCCCACAGACGGACAGGGCCCCCTGCACTACGGTGTCTGCTCCACATGGCTGGCGAGGCTGCAGCCCGGGGACACTGTGCCTGCCTTCATCCGAGGGTAAGGGACAACCCTGCCTGCCTCCCCCCCCCACCTCCAGCATGCCTCAGTGGTTCCCCCTGCAGGACATCTCCTGACATGCCCTGCACCCCGCTCCACCCCTCCGCGGGGGCTGCCCCGTGGTCCCCCCGCTCCCCTTGACCCATTGTCCGCAGGGCCCCCTCGTTCCGGCTGCCGCCCACCCCCGAGGCCCCCTGCATCCTGGTGGGGCCCGGCACAGGCATCGCGCCCTTCCGCAGCTTCTGGCAGCAGCGGCTGCACCATCTGCAGACAGAAGGTCAGGGATGGGGATGGGGGGAGAAGGGGCACGTGGAGCGGGGGTGAAGGCTGGGGGGGATGAGGTACAAGGACATGGTGGCACCTGGATGCAGGACAAGGCTCAGGGATGGATGGAGGGATGTGACATGGGAACATGAGGACAAAGTGGCATGAGGATGCAGGCACATGTGGCACATGGCTTGGGACATGGGGAAGGGGATGGAATCCAGGGGCATGGAGACACAAGGACGTGATGGCACCGGGATGCAGAACAAGGCAGAGGGATGGAGGGGTATGGCATGGGGACTGGAGGCATGGGGATGCAAGGCATGGTAACTGTGGGATGCAGGACACAGGACTGGGGACATGGGGAAAGGGATGAAGGCTGGGGCCATGGGGACACAAGTACAGTGTGGTGCCACAATTATGCACAGTATGGGGGCATGGGGACATGGGGATGGGGGAACATGGTGACAGGGCAGCATGGAGACACAGGGAAATGGTTGGGAAGCTGCAGAGCATAGCAGAGCAGTGATGCAGGGCATGAGGACAAGGGTATGGGGCCACGAGGACACGTCCCAGCCACTGCCCCCCTGCAGGCGGTCCCCTGGGCAGCATGGTGCTGGTGTTTGGCTGCCGCTCCTCTGCACTGGACCACATCTACCGGCAGGAGATGCAGGAGGCGCAGGAGCAGGGGGCCCTCAGCCAGGTCTTCACTGCCTTCTCCCGCGAGCCAGGGACCCCCAAGGTGGGACAGGGATGGGGACGGGATGGGGACAAGAATGGAGACGGGGACAAGCATGGAGACTGGGACAAGGATGGAGCTGAGGGCAGGGGTACAGTGGAGACAAGGGGTATGATGAGGACAAGGGTGGGGACAGAGGCAGAGGGGACAGGGATGGAGTGAAGGACACAAGGATGGAGGGATGAAAGATGACTCCGCAAGGATGGAGGCAAGGGTGGACTGGGGACACTGATGAGGATGGGGCAGAAATGAGGTTAGAACAGAATGAGGATAGGGACAGGGTGTGGATGGGAACACGTGGCTGTGTGCTGGTGTCAGTGGCCACCCCACTGTGGTGTCCCCAGACCTATGTGCAGGATGTGCTGCGGACGCAGCTGGCCGCGGAGGTGCACAGGGTGCTGTGCCAGAGCGCCGGGCACATGTATGTGTGCGGGGACGTGACAATGGCCACCGAGGTGCTGCAGACGGTGCAGCACATCCTGGTGCAGCAAGCCGGCATGACACTGGGGCAGGCAGGGGACTTCATCAGCGAGCTGCGGGTAAGGGCTGTGGACATGTGGCGCACCGGTGCCGGCACCATGCCCCGGCGCACCACCCTGACGCCTGCTCCCCCAGGACAAGAACCGCTACCACGAGGACATCTTCGGCCTCACCTTCCGCACACAGGAGGTGGCCTTCCGCATCCGCAGCCAGTCCTTCTCTATGCAGGAGCGCCGGCAGCCAGGCCCAGCCCCCTGAGTGTGCTGGGGCAGAGGGGACCCCTGCGGATGGCCCCTCCATCCCGCTGCAGGCAGTGCTGCTTCCCAGTAAAGGTTTAGTTTTGATAACTCCGTCCCCGTGCTTCACCTCTCCCAGTGTGTTGGGTGGCACTGCCAGCACTGAGCATCACCAGTGGAGTGGACATGGGTGCACCATGCTCTGTGGCTCCACTGCGATGGGATCACCCAGCACTGCTTGGCCATGGATGGGACAGACATGGGATAGTGGGAAACAGTGGTTGGGTTTGTAGGTTTTGTCTCTAGGCTGTGACCTGCGTGGCTGTGGGTGAGCAACACCACCCTGGTACCCACACCGCTATCTGCCCATGCATCCCAGCATCATGCCACAAACACCACGGCCTTGCCAATGGCAGGGCATCCCTCTGTGCAGCCCCACATCTCCTGGTGTGGCCCCAGCCTCCCGCTGGATCCTGGCACAGTCACCACTGGCACAGCCCCTCTGTAAACCTTTATTTCCCATGGCAGGACGATGTGTCCGGTGCCCAGAGCAGGACACTGTGGGGAGCAGCAGCCTGGGCAGGCAGCAGGACCGGGAATGGCACCAACCCCAGCAAGGGGCAACCCAGGCCCCCTGTGACCCCCCATAAATATAGCACCTCAGGGGCTGGCTGCCCCGGCAGCACCCCTGGCCCCTGTGCCATGGCAGGGCCACCAGCAAGACTCTGTGCCCGGGCAGGGCTGGCCGGCCCCCTGCATGCCCACCCCCAGGCAGCAGGGTGGGCAGCAGCGAGTTCTTTGCTGCCAGCCAGCACCTCCCGGCAGCTCTCCCGGCACCGTGCCTGGCAGCACCGAGAGCTCTCAGTACGCCCAGGACCCTGCAGAGGAAACAGGCCACCAGCAGTGACCACAGCACCGGGGATGCTGGCACACAGGGGTCGTCATCGACCCTCCCTGGCCATGCCATGCCATGCCATGCCCTCACCCACCAAAGCTGATGCCAGCTAGGTCGTCGTCTGCTCTTCCTCCTCCTCCTCTTCCTCCTCTTCCTCAGCCCAGCCACCCAGTGGCATCTCCCGGTGTTGAGCCTGCGAGGCTCTGGCAGCGGAACCTGGAGCAAACAGGGGTCAGAGCCACCCCTGCTTAGGGCCCCAGCCCTCAGGACCCTACAGGTGCCCCATCTTGGGGCTCAGGCCTAGGGGGGACAGGGGTCAGCACACATCCCCAGGCCCCTGGGACCCTCAGTGAGGTGCTCACCTGCGGTCATGGAGGGCGGCTTGGGTGTCCCCGTGGCCATCCACACCCCTACAGCCTGGGGCCCAGGGCCCTGCTGCTGCTGCTGGTGAAGCTGGAAGAGTGGGAGAGGCGGTCAGAGGCCAAATCATGGTGGTCAGATACCCCCATCACAGCAGAGCCCCCTGTCATGGTGGTCAGAGCCCCAACGGAGGCAGTTAAAGCCCCCATACAGGTGGTCAGAGCCCCCCATCATGGGAAGCTGCCTCCTTATGGGGCCGTGGGACTGGGGACAAGGGACTGGGGACTAATACCAGGACCAGGCAAGACCCATGAGGGTGGTGGGCAGGAGGCAAGGGCAGAGCACCCAGATGGGTGCAGCCACACCCAACAATGCTGACAGGGAAGAGGGCAGGGATGCAGGCAGGGATGAAGGCAGGGATGTGGGCAGGCAGCTGCTGGGGGCTGCACCTCATGCAGGTAGATGGCATGGAGGCTCATCTCAGCAGAGGCCACTTCGGTGATCAGCGCCGAGCGGCTCAGGCTGCGCAGTCGCGACTCACTCAGGAACAGGCTGCAGGCAGAGCCAGAGAGCGCGTGA
Source organism: Pezoporus wallicus (assembly GCF_028554395.1). Classification (NCBI taxonomy): domain Eukaryota; kingdom Metazoa; phylum Chordata; class Aves; order Psittaciformes; family Psittacidae; genus Pezoporus; species Pezoporus wallicus. The sequence continues at coordinate 55,072 of NW_026637044.1, read as the reverse complement.
GGCCCTGCCACAACACCCCATCCCTGCCACAACACCCCATCCCAACCACCCTCCATCACCCCCCAGGGGGTGCAGAATCCCCCAAGCCCCCCATCACCAGGACCTCTCCTCAGGGAGCCGGCGGCCACTGTGGCAGCCAGGGCTGTCGGTGGCGAGGCCACGCACTGGCCCAGGCAGGGAGGATGCCAGGGATGCCAGGACGCTGGCGGCGGCGCTGGCGGTGCTGCAGGGCTGAGTGAAGCGCCGGTCCCAGGACACCAGCCCACTGGCAGAGAAGATGGGCCGGGCCAGGACACTGGCCAGCAAACCATCCGGCTGTGGAGGAGACAGGTTCAGGGTAATGCCCACTAGAGACCCCTGGATCCCTCTGCAACCCCGTGTGCCAGTCCCACTCACCGCTGCTGCCGAGTCCTCAGAGAGGAGGGATGTGCCCAGCGGCCCCTCGGCCAGGATGCGCTGTGCAGGCGGTGCGGCAGCTGCGTCCTGCTGCACCTTCTCCTTCAGCTGGCTGAGGAACAGCTCGCTCTGCGGTGGCGGCTGCCAGCGCGGGTTGGTGATGGCGAAGTGCATCAGTGACAGCTCCGTCTTCCCATTCTCCGCTTGCTGGTACACGGAGGCCTCTGTCTGCCCAGCCGACAGCCACTGTGGGGCAGGGGGTGAGTGGGGTCTCTATGGCCGGGACCCCCAATCCCACAGCACACCACACCCTGGGAGACCCCAAGCCCAGGACACCCCACCTGGGGATTGCCGTGATTGCGGATGTCAAGCTGGGCGAAGGAGCAGATGTCACCAACCCCAACCACCTCCACTGTGAAGTTGCGGAAGAAGTCGACAATGTCCAGGGCGCGGGAGGGCAGGGCAAAGATGAGGATGAGCGGGGTGAGGATGGGGCTTAGCAGCTCCTCCAGGATGAAGACCTGCAGCCAACAAGGGTGTCAGGGGGGGTCAAGGGGCGGTCCCACCACCCAGCCATGCCTGCGCTCACCGCCTTGTACTGGAAGAGCTGTGCCATCTCGCTGCGTGTCTCTGAGCGGCTGGCATTGCCCTGCCAGTGGTCTGGCATGTAGTGGATGTGGGCCAAGACACGCTGCAGGAGCTGCTCCGGACACCACACTGTGTGCTCGTCGGGGATGAAGGACCTGTGGGCAGGGGCAGGCGTCCCACCTCCCACTCAACCACCCCACAGCCCCCTGTGCCCACTTCCACCCCATGGCACAGCTCAGCACACTCACCTGGCCACCGTGACCACGAGCCCCAGCAGTGTAATGGCAGTGAGGATGTGCTGCACAGTAAGCACGTCCTCATCGTAGACAGTCAGGACAATGAGCACAGCCAGGATGGAGCCGGCGAAGAAGCCGACGTTCTTGGCCAGCACGGTGAGCAGCGGGCTGGTGAAGGAGTTCATGTACTTGGTGGCTGGCTTGTACCCACGGCTCAGCCGTGCCTGCAGCTCGTGGTTGAGCTCGTTGAAGTGCCGCAGGTAGTGTCGGCCGTAGAGGGACCAGCGGCGGGCGCCCAGGCTGCCCGGCTCCCGTTTGATGACCTCGGCATAGCTGAAGAAGGCATAGAGGAGCTGCCAGACCAGCACGCAGGGGCAGAGCAGCAGGTTGGCCAGCCCCACCAGCACCATGGTGCGCGCCAGGCGCTGGGCCAGCTCCCGGCGTGCACCCGCACGCTTGCACTGTGGCCGCAGGCTCCACTTGTTCTGGAAGAGGGAGCCGGGGCCCCAGAAGAGGAGCAGCTCCAGGTTGTACTTGAGGCCCTGGGTGAGGAAGACGATGGGGCCCAGCAGGGGCAGGTGGAAGCGGACGGGCAGCAGCGACTTGTTGACCATGGCCACCGTGTAGTTCTTGAAGCGCAGGATGCGGTGGTAGATGTCCAGCTCCGTCAGCTCCCGCTTGTGCACGCACATCTGCTGCTGGCGCTGCAGCGAGATCAGCCGTGCCTGCACCTCCTGCCAGCTGTAGTTGCACAGCCCATCCTGCACCAAGGACACACTGATTGGCACCAGCATAGCTTGGCATGGCACAGACCCACCATCCCCACAGCTCACCGAGGGGATGTTGAGGGCTTTGATGTAGAAGGTGCGGATCTCCCAGTAGCTCAGGAGGCTGCACAGCACCTTCACCAGCCGGTACAGCCAGAACGCAGCCGCCATCACCAGCAGGAAGATGATCCAGCCGCTGGCCCTGATCCTGGCAGGGGACATGTGTCAGACAGGGATCTGGAAGTGCTAGGAGCCTTGTGTGGCTGCACCAGCCCCACTCCTCACCTCTGGGCGCACTGTGGGGCAGGCAGGATGGCGTCGGGCAGCGTCACCTTGCTGCGGTCGGGGGCTGTCCCACCAGTGTGGTTGAGAGGCCGGTTGGCGAAGAGAACATCGTACTCCACACAGCACAGCAGGAAGGTGGAGAAGGTGACCACGAACAGGAACTGCCTGGGGGTGGCGGGGGGTCAGCACAGCCCCTTGCCCCACAGCACGGCACCATACAGCACCATATGGCACAGTGGGTGGGGGTCCTACTGGCACTTACACCAGCTCAAAGACATCGGACAGCATCATGCAGGCAAAGCCATTCTTCTGGTGGAAGTGGTAGATGTTGGGGCTGCATTAAGGAGCATGTGCCTGGGTTGCTGGACCACCCCTCTGCACCCCTTCCCAACACTGGGGTACCCCCCACCACCACCATGGTGCCGGCACGGGAAGGGCTGGGCTGCAGCCAGGCAGGGGCCCTGCAAGGATATCTTGGTGAAGAAATTATCCAGGTTCTTGATGTGGTGCCAGGAATCTGTCAGGGAGAGAAAAACAGCGGGGGCTGAGCCAGCGCCACGGCACCCTGGGGGCACCCCAGCCTGGGACCCGCACTCCCCACGCTGTGACCAGCAAGAGGACTGAGGGACAGGGCCCTTCCCACCTCACCTTGCAGCCCCTCGGTGACATGCACCAGCAGCTCCTCCTCGCCCGGGGGCGAGTCCTCTTCCAAGTCCTCCAGGCGGTGGTACTCCCCCTGCTCCGCCATTGCCCGCCGCCGTGACGCCTGCCAGGGACACCCATCGGCACCCACTGCCGTGGCCCTGGGACCCCCACCCGGCTGCAGGGAGCCCCATGGGCCATGGGGCAGCCAGAGCCCCGCCGTGGGGCGCAGGGCGAGCCGGGGTGAGCTGTCTGCCCCGCGGTCGGCAGCCGGAAATGCCGGCGAGGTCACTCTGAGCCACCCACGTGCCCCGAATTCGGGTGGCCTGAGCTGGCCTCCCGCACCGCGGTCACGGACACGGCCCCGGGCACGGCAACGCCATCTGGCCCGTCCCACCGGCTGGGGCACTGCCAGTGCCAGAACGTGCCCCCCTGGCACCGGGACAGAGCTGCCCCGGGAGAGCTCCTGTGCAGCTTCGCAAAGACCCCCCCCCCCATTACCCCACATGCACCCTCAGGTCATGCTGCCGTACCCCCTCCATCCGGGTGGAGTGGACCCCCATCCTCACAGACACCCCTCCCCACGGACCCCCATCACCATGGAGACCCCTCTCCACAGATCTTCATCCCCATGGAGATCCCTCCCCAGGGACCTCCATCCTCATGGAGCCCCCTCCCTGTGGACCCCCATCTCCATGGACCCCTTCCCCTCAGAGCCCACCCTGGGGCCGGTGCCATGGGGCAGTGAGCAGCCCAGAGCCAGGGCAGCAGCCGGGATGCAGGACCAAGCTTAGGGCCAGCTCCTGAGCCTCCGTGGCCTCTTAATGCCCTAGGGACTTTCGAGTCCAGAGAGGAAAGGACCACAAGCCCTCTGGGGAGGAACAAGACCCCTTGGCCTTGGGGTAAGAGGGAGCCCAAACCTCTGGGGCAGAAGTCCCAGCTCCCTGGGAAAATACATTCCCAGGGACAATTCCCTTGGAGAAGGATGGGACTCCCAGCCCATTAGGGAAGGACAGGACCCCAGTTCCCTTGGGGCAGAATGGGACACCAACCCTATCTGAGAAAAGACAGGATCCCTGGACCCTTAGGGCAGGATGGGACTCTCAGCCCCTTGGGGAGGGAAAGACAAGACCCCTATCCCCTTAGGCAGGACAGGACCCCCACCTCCCCAGGGAAGGACAGTACCCCTGGCACCCTAGGACAGGACAGGACTGCTGGAGTCTCAGGGCAGGACAGGACCCTTCTCCCCGTGTGACAGGATGGGACTCACACCCCCCAGGGAAGGATGGGACCCCTGGACCCTCAGGGCAGGATGGGACCCTCAGCTCCACAGGGTAGGACAGGACCCCAATTCCCTTGGGGCAGTTTGAGACCCCCAGCTCCTTGGGGCAGGATGGGACTCACACTCCTCCCTCGGAAGCGCAGCACCCCTGGCCCCAGGCCAGGACTGGACCCTTCGACCCTCTGGGGAGGATGGGACCCCCCCGCCCATCCTCGGTGCCCTCCCCTTACCGCGGCCGGCCGGTGCTCCCGCAGCCGTCACCCGTGTCCCCTCCCGTGCCCGGTGCCAGCGCCCGGCCAGGTGATGCCGTCCGGCCCCTCCCCACCGCGGGCGCTGCCGGGGCCTGACTCACGGCACCGGGGCCAGTACGGCGGGGCCGCGGGCACGAAGGAGTCCCGGAGCCGCGGGGCGGTGATTCAGCAGGAGGAACGCGGCCGCGGCCGGGAGAGACCTCGGTGCCACCGGACACGCCGTCCCCCCTCGCTGACCCCCGGCCTTGTGCAACTCCCCGTTGGGGACAGAGCCACCGTGTCCCCCGGGATCGGGTGTCCCGGCCGGTGACGCCGACACGGCCCTGGCCCCACGTGCCCCGCACCGGGCGGCCAAAAATACCCGTACGGCCGGGCCGACCGAAAATAGCCCGGGCGGCGTAAACAGCCGGGGACCGAGGGTCATGGGGGTACCCGCGGGCCGGGGCAGGGCAGCCCGGGTCCCCCACGCGCCCCGGGGGACACAGACACCCGCGGGGACAGACAGGCCCTTGCAAGGGTCCCAGTGACCGGTGCGAGAACACACGTGCCACATGTTCCCGTACATGTGCCACACAGGGACCCCACGACCCCGCAGGGACACGGACACCTTCATGGGGACACAGGCAGTATGACAGCCCCGCGGTGACACACGCCGTGGTGACACACACCCCGACGGCACCGCGGTGACACGCACCCCGCACAGACACGACCCGCCACCCAGGGGTGTCATGCACACCGTGTCACCTGCACCTCACGGGCCCACACGGGGGTACACGGGCACCCCGATGACCCTGAGGGGACAGCCCCAAGTGGGGCACCGGCAGCCGGTGGCCCCGGCCGGATCACGCACGGCCATAGGAGAGTCCCGGGGGCAGCGGGAAGGAGCAGGGTGACCCGCACCAGAGGATCCGGGGCACGACCACCTTCTGGGGACACGCTGTTGCCGGCTCTCCCGTGTCCCCGGCCCTCGTGACCCCCGGTCCCGGCGCTTTAAGCCCTGGCCACCACTGGCCCCCTCGTACCCCTGTCCCAGCTCACCTAGCCGCTCTGTGCTGGCACAGTCCCAGTGATGCCGGTGTCGGGCTCTCACCTAGCCCCTCGCCCGCCGCGGCACCAGGACCAGGACCGCGTTCCGCCGTCGCGCATGGCAGCACCGGCAGATGGGGGTCGAAAGGGGCACTCGGCGGGGTCCCCCGCCGCGGGAAGCGGGGTCGGAGCCCGGTCCGGTTCGGGCTCTGGGTGAGGGGTTCCGGATCCCGGTGCAGGGCCCGGACTCCAGGAGCGGAGCCCTGGGAGGAGCGAGGGCCCCGGCGGTCCCGCGGTGCCGGAGGAGGCTTCTGGGAGAACGGGACTGCGGGCACTGGGGGGAAAGGGGGTCAGAGTGCGCAGTCCGGGGGGGCCGAGGTGTCGGTGCGAGTCGCGGTCGGCGCGAGTCGGGGCCGGCGCAGGGCCCGGGCCGCGCTGCTGAAGCTCCGCCCGCCGCTGTTGGTACCGCCCGCCCCGGGTCCGCCCCTGCCCGCCCCGGGTCCGCCCCTGCCCGCCATGCTGGTGCCGCTTCTGCTGCGGGCTGTCGGCGCTCGGCCCAGGCTCCGCTCGGTCCTCCCAGTGCTGCGGCCCCGCCCCGGCCCGGGGCGCAGGTACCAGGGAGTCCCGGCCCGGGGGCGACCGGGGGCCGGGACCGCTCGAGGAGGGGCGGGGGCAGTACGGACCTCTGGGTCCCTTTTAGGGCGGCGATGGATACCCCGGACTTTCCCCCCGCACCCTGAGGGGAAGTCCGGGGTGTCCATCGCCCCCCCAGAAGGGACCCTGGGGTTGTGGGGTATCGGGGTGCGGGAAGATCGAGGCTCCCGGGGGCTGCAGGGCTGGGGTCGGGACGGGGCAGGAGGATCCCAAACGCTGGTGTGGGGGGACCAGGGGGAGAGTTGGATGGGTCTGAGTGCTGGTGGTTATCGGGGGGGAGCCCGGGGGTGGGGATACCAGGAGGGAACGAGGGTGTCCCCTGCCCTGGGACAGCCCAGGGTAGCATGGGTGGGGGGGCTGTCTGTGCCGTGGGAGAACACAGCCCTTGTCCAGGGCCCCCCATGCCCCCCTGGCTGGCCCCTGATTCGGGCACCCTGTGCTCACCCCTCTCCCCAGTTTCAGGTATGGAGGGGGCCGCCCGGGGCTGGTCAGCCCACCTTGCGTGCCCTCCAGCACCGTGCCGCCAGCCCCACGCTGCCTGCTCCTGGTCGGCCCTGCTGCAGGCTGTGTGGTGCTTGGCTTGCTGGGCACAGCCGCACGCTGCCAGGAGGCCACTGTCCCCGCTGTCCCCGCCGTCCCTGCAGTCCCTGAGCCTGCACAGCCCCGGCCGGAGCCTGCATTTGACTGGCCAGTGTTCTGGACCTTCCTACGTCCCCAGCTCCTGGCCCTCTCTGCAGCAGTGGTGGTAAGCAGGGGCAGGTGGGCGGCTGTGATTTCTCTTGTCCCCACTGTCCCTGCGCCATGGCATGGTGCCTGCTGTCCCCATACTGTGGTGTGGCACCTGCTGTTACTGTGCCACAGCATGACACAGTATGCAGGAGACGGATGCTCCATAAGGGAGTGTAGTGACAGGACAAGGGGTAATGGGTTCAGACTTAAACAGGGGAAGTTCAATTTAGATGCAAGGAGGAAGTTCTTCACTGTGAGGGTGGTGAGGCACTGGAATGGGTTGCCCAAAGAAGTTGTGAATGCTCCATCTCCGACAGTGTTCAAGGCCAGGTTGAACAGAGCTGTGGGCAACATGGTCTAGAGTGAAGTGGCTTGGAACTGGATGATCTACAGTCCTTTCCAACGCAAACCATTCTGTGATGTTATGATGCCTGCCATCCCTGTGCCGTGGTGTGACACCTGCCATTGCCATGCCATGGTACGATGCCCACTGTCTCAACAGCTGGCTCTGGGCGCAGCCCTGCTCAACGTCCACATCCCGGTGCTGCTGGGACAGCTGGTGAACGTAGTGGCCCGCTGCGCCCGCGGCCACATCTCCAGTTACCTGCAGGAGGTCCGACGCCCGGCCCTGCGCCTGCTCGCTGTCTACTGCCTGCAGGTGGGTGCTAGCACCCTGAGCTGGGCAGGGGATCATGGAGACATCCCCTCTCTCTCCATGCTCCTCCAAGCCCCTCTCCTCCTCAGGGGCTGCTGACTTTCGGGTACATCGCGCTGCTGGCACGGGTCGGGGAGCAGGTGGCTGGCAGCATGCGCAAGGCGCTCTTCACGTCCCTGCTCCAGTAAGATGCCCCACAGGGCAACAGGGGCTGGGGCGCACAGGGGGACATCAGTCCACCACCCCAGCCCACTGCCCCTCATCCGTCAGGCAGGACGTAGCGTTCTTTGACGCCAACCGGACAGGGCAGCTGGTGAACCGGCTGACAGCTGACATCCAGGAGTTCAAGTCCTCCTTCAAGCTGGCCATCTCGCAGGTGAAGCCAGCATCCGGTGGCACCAACCCGCAACAACCTTTCCCCCCAAGTCCCCCTGGCCCCAGCACCCACCCGTGCCCACTCCCATCCCCAGGGCCTGCGCAGCAGCACACAGACAGCGGGCTGCTTTGTCTCGCTCTACCTGCTCTCACCCAAGCTCACTGGCCTCCTGCTTGTGACACTGCCCGTCCTGGTGGGCGCCGGGGCCCTCATTGGTGCCTTCCTTCGCAGCCTCTCCCGCCGGGCACAGGAGCAGGTAACCCTGCGCTTACCCACCGCACCAGGGCTGGAGCAGGGGGTGTCCTCCCCTGCTCACCCTCTTCATCCCTCTCCCTGCAGGTGGCTAAGGCAACCGGGGTGGCAGATGAGGCACTGGGAAATGTCCGGACCGTGCGCGCCTTTGCCATGGAGGACCGGCAGGCAGGGTAAGGGAGTGTCAGGGGCTCCTGTGTTGTGAGGGCAGTGTGGGTGCAGGGGGGTTCAGCCTTATCCCTGTCCCCAGGCTGTACTGCGCTGAGGTGGACCGTGCTGGATGGCTGAATGAGCGGCTGGGGCTGGGCATCGCCGCCTTCCAAGGACTCTCCAACCTGGCACTCAATGGTGAGTGTTTGCTGTGGGGTGCATCGTGGTGGTGCTGTGGGTCAGGAACCCCTTCAAGTCCCATCTTTGTCCCGCATCCTACAGGCATCGTCCTGGGAACCATCTTCGTGGGTGGCTCCTTGATGGCTGGGGACGAGCTCTCACCGGGCGACCTCATGTCCTTCCTGGTGGCCTCGCAGACGGTGCAAAGGTCAGGGAAGGGTCGGGCATGCCAGCACCCCTGGCACCCGGCATACCCATGACTCAGCCCTGAGCTCGGCCTCTCCTCTTGTGCACCGCAGGTCCATGGCCAACATCTCCATCCTGCTGGGGCAGGTAGGTGGCAGTGAGGGTCCCGCTGCCCCCCGGGGCTGTGGAGCCAGGGCTGGGAGTGCTCCCACCACCATCCCCACAGGTGGTGCGAGGGCTGAGCGCCGGTGCCCGCGTCTTCGAGCTGCTGACATTGGAGCCCAGCGTGGCGCTGCGGGGCGGGAAGTCCATCCCCAGCCACTCACTGCTTGGCCACATCTGCTTCCACCATGTCTCCTTCAGGTAAGTGCCCTCCCAGACCCCTCTGTGGGCGAGGGGCTGGCACCGTGCTGCCACATCTCCCCACTCCTCTCCCCACAGCTATCCCACCCGCCCTGGCTACCTGGTCCTGCAGGACTTCACCCTCACCCTGCCGCCCTGCAAGACCGTGGCCATCGTGGGACCATCTGGTGGAGGTACTGGCCTGGCCAAGACCCTTGCTCTCCCAGCACCCCAGAGATGCCAGATCAGCCTCACTGGTCCCTCTTGGCCAGTGGGTGCCAGGAACTGGCCACCATGCCCTCCACCACCCAGCAGCTCTCCGTGATTCTGGGGTCATGGGGATGCATGGCTGGGAGTGCCATGGAGCTAGGGACTCCTCTGCACAGGGAAGTCGACAGTGGCAGCACTGCTGGAGCGGTTCTATGAGCCCACACAGGGCACCATCACCCTAGATGGCCATGACATCTCCTCCCTGGACCCCTCCTGGCTGCGAGGGCAGGTCATCGGATTCATCAGCCAGGTGTGGGTCTGCTGTGCAGCATTGGGCTGCAGTTGGATGGTTCCCCCAGGCACCGGATGGGACCCCCTGAGCCCATGTTGTCCCCAGAGGGGGGGTGGGAGGTGGCCCCATCCAGGGCTCCATGCTGAGAGGCCGGATGCTGCCATAGGAGCCGGTGCTCTTTGGAACAACCATCATGGAGAACATCCGCTTTGGGAAGCCGGGAGCTTCTGATGCCGAGGTGTACGCCGCGGCACAGCTTGCCAACGCTGACAGCTTCATCCGCAGCTTCCCTGAGGGCTACAACACCGTTGTGGGTATGTGCTGGGCTGGGTGAGGTGAGGTGAGGTGGGACAGACAAACCGCAGAGCATGAGACCCTTGCTAAGGTGGCCCAAGTCCCCTCAGGGACATTGGCTGATGGTTATTGCTGGCACAAGGCTGTGCTGGGCTGCCTGTGGGGAGGATGTGGTTGAGCACGTTCCTGGAGGTCCTGGGCTTGGTGTGGGAACATGTCTGTGCCCTTCTGCTCCCATCCTTGCGATGGGTCATCTCCCAGCCAGCGTGGCTTCATCATAGAATCAGCTGCATCAGAAAAGCCATTTAAGATCATCAGGTCCAGCCGTTACCCCAGCACTGCCAAGTCCACCACTAACCCATGTCACTGAGGGCATCTTTGGTTGTGCCATCAGGTGAGCGTGGCGTGGCACTCTCGGGGGGTCAAAAGCAGCGTGTTGCCATTGCCCGGGCCCTGCTGAAGGACCCTGCTGTCCTCATCCTGGATGAGGCCACAAGCGCGCTGGATGCCCAGTCAGAGAAGGTGGTGCAGGAGGCGCTGGACCGTGCCGCCTCGGGTCGTACCGTGCTGCTCATCGCCCACCGCCTCAGCACCATCCGTGGGGCTGACCTCATCGTGGTGCTGGCGCAGGGACGGGTGGCTGAGGTGAGGGGTGCCAGGGGCGATATGGGGTGGGCATGTGGGGCAGGGGGTGCACAGCCCGATGGGTGACACCATCTCCACTGTCTCCACAGGCAGGGACCCATGAGGAGCTTTTGCGACGAGGCGGGCTCTATGCTGAGCTCATCCGCAGGCAGACCAAGGATGGGTACTGAACGTGGGGCAGGGCCTGGGAAGGGCACACCCGCTCCTGGGGTGCCCCCTTGGTGCTCCCCAATAAACTAGCGGTAGAAAGTGGCTGCTGGGGCTCTGCTCTGTGCTGTGGTGCTGGGGGAGGACCAAACCAGATGAGGCTGGGCAGCAGGGGAGGTACCCCTATGGGATGGGGACCCCCTGTGTGACCCCATCTGGGTTGGTGGTTCTTTGTGTCACCCTCCAGGGTGCGGGTCCCTTGCATCTTGCCCTGGGGTGGAGGGTCACTGCCTGCATCACCCCCCTGGGTGGGGGGACCTCTTTGTCATCCCCAGAGTAGGGGGAAACCCTTCATGATCCCCTGGGGTGGAGAATACCCTGTGTTGCCCATCAGGTTAGAGAGACCCCTTTGTGCGTCACCCTCCCGGGCTGGGAGCCCAATGCATGACATCCGGGATGGGGGAGACCCCTGCATCGCCCCTCGGGATGGGGGGGGGCGTGCCCTGGGCCCCCCGGGGAGGGAGGGACCTGCCTGCTGAGCCCTCCCCCATATCCCGGTCACCCGGCCCCGCCGCTGCTGGCAGGGATACGGGCCGGGCCCGCTCTGCAGCTGCCGGCGGGGGGGGCCCAGCCCGGCCCGGGGGGCTCCTGCAGGGCCGGGCCCGGAGGGATCCGGGCCCGGGGGCACCGTCGGGGCCGGCTCGGCGCCCCCCGCCCGTGCTCGCTGGGGGGCGGCGGCGGGTGGAGCCGCCGCGGGAGGGGCGGGGGCGGCCGCAGACCGGCAGCGGCAGCGGCTGCGCCGCGACAGCGGGAGCGGAGCCGGGAACGGGGATGGGGCCGGGGACGGGGCCGGGGCGAGAGATGGGGCTGCGCTGACCGGTGGCTCCGCGGCACCGGCAAGTGCGGGGAGGGGAGGGGCCGGTCCTGCCTTGCCCGTCTTTCCCGCTCACCCAGCCCAGCTTTGCCTTCCCCTCTCTCCCATCCCCTCGCTCCCGTCCCCTCTCTCCCTTCCCCTCCTCGCCATCCCCTGTCTGCCATCTGCTGCCTACCAACCACCCCTGCCTGCCATCCCCTGCCTACCCTGCCCACAGCACCCTGAGCCCAGCGTGGCAATGGGGCGACCGGGGGGCTGAGGGCGGTGGGGAGCGCGGAGGCCCAGTGGCAGGATGAGGTCGGGCTCAGAGGGCAGCGGGGAGGGCGAGGGGTTCTCCAGCCTGCGGGCCTTTGCCCACAGCTCCTCGCTGCACGGCATCAGCCACGTCTTCGCCTACGGGGCCGTGTCGCTGCGCCGCGTGCTGTGGGGCGCTTTCTTCCTGGGCTCGCTGGGGCTCCTGCTGCTGGTGTGCGCCGAGCGCGTCGCCTACTTCCTCACCTACCCCCACGTCACCAAGCTGGACGAGGTGGCTGCCCACAACCTCACCTTCCCGGCCATCACCATCTGCAACCTCAACGAGTTCCGCTTCTCCAAGATCACCCGCAACGACATGTACCACGTGGGCGAGCTGCTGGCGCTGCTCAACGACCGCTACGAGATCAGCAACCCGCAGCTGGCCGAGCCCCATGTCCTGGCCGCCCTGCGTGACAAGGCCAACTTCAAGAACTTCAAGGCCAAGCCCTTCAGCATGGCCGAGTTCTACAACCGCACGGGCCATGACCTCTCTGACATGCTGCTGCAGTGCTCCTTCCGCGGCGTCAACTGCACCGCACGCAACTTCACCGTGGTGAGTGCCAGTCACGGTGCCTGGGTAGAGGTGACAGCACATGAATGCGGGTGTCCTGCCAGGGTCGGGCGCTGGGGCTGCTGGGGCTGCCACAGTGCCTATGGGTGAGCCCACAACCCTCCTGCCAGCACATCTGGCCACCGGCAGCGCACCAGCCGCTGCCCGCCTCCCCACGTGCTGTGGCAGGCCGGCTGCCAGCCAGGGGTGTCACCACCCCATGCTCGCTGCAGGGGTGCCAGGCTGCTGGGAACGGTGCCCGGGCAGGAGCCGTGCTGTGCTGGAGGCCTGTGCCGAGCTGGGTGGCTCTGCCTACGAGCACCCACTTGGGAATGGGATGCTGGTGGATGCGGGATGCTCATGGGTTCAGCCCATGGCCCTGTTGCACCTGTGTCAGCCTCAGACAACCGTGTGGGCATGGGCAGGGGTCCCCTGTGCTGAGCTGTCCCCCAGCAGCCACCCAGCCCTGGTGCTGTCCCCAGCATTCCCAACTGCTCTTGGGGGCTGCGCCGGTTCTGCTCCAATCGCCAGTGCCTGTGTCCTCTCACCACCCCTGCTGTGCCCCAGCAGCGTGCCAGTGAGGCTGCACAGCACCAAGCTGTGTCTCCTGGGCTGCAGAAAGCTGCCAGAGCATGGTGGGGGGAGCAGCGCTGCCGTGTCCCCGTGCGGGTGTGGGCAGCAGGGTGGCCAAAGGAGGAGGTTCCTTCCCTGCCCCATGCAGCACTGGGTGGGCACGGGGACCCCTGAGCCCGCACTCCGCTCCCTCAGGCAAACCTCATCCACGGGCAGCCTGTGCTGGGCCTGCCTGGGCAGTGAGGGACGGGCAGGGAGGTGGTGCAGGCAGGGTGTTGGTGCGGGCAGGACGGGCACGTCCTTTGTGCTGCGGCAGCGCCGGGAAGCAGCGTGCTGTGGGAGCTGTGCCGCCTGCGCCCGCCGCGCACGGCTCTGCTCCGTCCCCGTCCCCGTGGCTGCACTATCACAACAGCAATTACCACCAGCTTAAGCCTCTTAGTGCGCAAAATTAATTTTCCTTGGGAAAATTAATTCCTCGGTTGAAAAGCATCCCTTGGGCAGCAGCTCCCTGGGCCCTTTGCCGGAGCAGCTCTGGTGATGCCCCTGCAGTTGAGAGGTGGGACCCCGGTGTGAGGGTTGCAGGGCCCCAGGGTGGCACACAGCAGCTTGCTGCAGCCTGAAAGCCAGTGCCTCACTGGGGAGTGTGAGTGAACCATTCCCTGCCCTGGGGTTGCACGGGTGCCTATCCCCATTCCCGTGCCGATGATCCACATGCTGTGCTGCTCCGGCTGCCCCCGGGGTTGTGGATGCTGCCGGGCTCTGCCCACATGTGCCACATGACAGGCTGTGGGGAGAAACTTCTGCCCGAGCAGCCACGGCCGCCCTGGCACACGCAGCCCCCTGGGAGGCCCAGCCCTGCCTCCAGCTGCAGGCACTGCAACTTTGCCGGTGAAAGGGATGGAGCTAATGCCAGGGTTTAGTCAGGGATTATGATCCGCTGCCCCGGGACTCGGCGCTGAGCCGGCAGCTCCCGGCGCCACGTCCTGTCTGGTGGCATTGGGCTCTGGGGCTGCGCACGTGGCCTCAGCTATGGGGTCCCTGGTGTTGGATGTGGGGGGTGTGCAAAGACAGGGCCGTGCTGGGTGGGTCTGTGCCCACAGTTGTGCCCCCCAGTGCTTGCAGGGATGGGGCAGGCTGGGAGCCCAGGAGCAAGGGGTACTCAGGGACAGGAGGGTTCTGGGTGTGGGGCAGGATCTATAGGGAGCAGGGACAGAGGGATCCTGATGGTGGGGTACCCCACATGTGGGGAGCAGGATGGCTGGCAGTGCTGTGGCTGTGTCCCTGTCCCTGCCGTGTCCTTCCTCTTGTCCCCTCCACCGCTAGCCACCGGCCCACAGCACATCCCTGTGTCGGGCAGCCGTTGCCATGGCAGTCGCCCCCCCCTTCCTCCTTGGACAGCGCGTTGCCAAGGCAACGGCTCCCCTTTTTGGGAGCAATCCGTTGCCACAGCAGCATCCCCCCCCCCCCTTCCATGGGGCAAGATGGGTGGGACACCACACCCGGTGGGGACACCCCATGGCAGGTGGGCCATGACCCCATGGGGCAGTTATGGGTCCCCAGGTCATGGGTCAGTGAGAGGACTGGGGGCCATGGCTGCAGCCCCCCCCCCTCCCCCCTTCCCCCCCTCACCCTGCACATCAAGGAAGTCCCTCTGTGAAGTGGGGGCATGGGATGGCTCTGCCCCAGGGTGTGGGGGAAGGCCACAGGCAGTGGGGGTCTGGTTATGGGGTGGGAAGTGCCCCATACATACCTGGAGAAGAAGGAACTGCAGGGCTGGGTGGTTCTGGGAGAGCAGCTCAGGGTTGCTCAGCTCAGGGTCATGCCGGGGTGCTTTGGGTGCTGAGGACGCTGCGGGGAGGTCCCCAGTTGTGGTTGTTCCCTTGCTATGGGCATTCATTCCTGGGGATTTTTGAGTGCTTAAGTCCATGGCTGTGGGTGCTGGGATCTCTGCCTGTAGGTGCTGGTGTCTGTGGCCACGGGTGCTGGTCCATGTCTGTGGGTGCCGATACCTGGTGGCTCTGTGAGGCTGGAGCAGGGCAGGCCCTTGTGTCCCGGTGGGATGACGGTGTGGATGACGCCCTCTCCTGCTGTGGCTAAACCAACCCTGGTCCTGGCTCTCACCCTCGCCGCTCACGTGTCCCCCTCCACCCCATGTCCCTGCTGCCGAGCTGAAACCCAATCCCCCTGCAGAGCAGCAGCAGGGATGTCAGGACAGGCCGCCATGGCTGCGGAGCCGCTGGGACCCTGCCCTGGGTCACAGGAGGCAGCCACCTTCACGTCCTTTGCGCGGTCCTGCACCCTGCACGGGCTGGGGCGCATCTTTGCGCCTGGGGCGCCGGCACCGAGACGCCTGCTCTGGGCCGGAGCCTTCCTGGCCTCGCTGGGCACCTTCCTGCTGCAGGCGGGGCAGCGGGTCCGGCACTACGCTGCATACCCCCGCATCACCGCGCTGGACGAGGCTCAGAGCCGCGTCCTTGTCTTCCCCGCCATCACCCTCTGCAACTACAACCGCATCCGGCGCTCCCAGCTCACCCTCAACGACCTGTTCTGGCTGGGGGGGGACCTGCTGGCGGTGGGGACCGAGGACTTCCCCCGCTACCTGCACGCACTGGGGCGGACCCCAAACCTCGACGGCTTCTTCCCCAGCAAGAGCTACGACCTGGGCGCCTTCTACCAGCGCGCCGGGCACCCCATCCACGAGATGCTGCTGCGCTGCCGCTTCCGCGGCCGGGACTGCGGCCCCGAGAACTTCACCACCGTGAGTGCTGCTGCCATGGCCATGGCCACACCACGGCTGGCTCTGCCCTGCGCAGGGCTTGGGGAGGACCCCAGAGCTGAGCAGGTTTTGGGGCCATGGGATGTGCAGACTGCAGTGTGGTCGGCTGTGGGGTTGAACAAGCTGTGGGGCAATGGGTTGTGTGCGCTCTGTGGGGCCATGGGGTGCACAGTCTTTGGGGCCATGGGTTGTGGCTGTGGCATGATTGGCTGTGGGGCAGTGGTGGGAAGAGGGCACCGTGCCTGCCCACCCTACTGTCCCCTACCCCCAGGGGCTTGGAGAAGCTGTCCCAGTGTGGCTCCTCTTGCCCACAGTGCACCAACAGGGCCGTGGGGAGATGTGGGGCCATGGTGGTGATGTGGAGTCGTTGGGGATGTGGGGCTGAAGCTGCAGTGCAGGCTTGGGGGGTGATGGTTGGAGCGTGCAGCTCTCAGACCTGCTCCCCAATGGAGAGCAGTGGCTGTGGGGCAGGGGGGTGAGGATGTCATGTTGGCTGGTCTGTGCTCCCTGCCAAGCATCCGCAGAGGCCAGTGGGGGCTTTCTCCATGCTGGGGGGCTGCAGGAAGAGGTAGGTCAGCCCCAGGCAGGGGCTGCAGGTGCCTTCCCAGGGGTTGGGGTCCCACATCCCACCTGATGGGGCTGGAGAGGGTCTCTTCCTCTGCCATGGGGACCACTGGGGTCCTGTGGGGCAGGATGTCAGGCAGGACATGGAGGAGAGGGGAATCCTGAAGGGTGCTGGGCCTGGCAAAGCTGATGACACCATGCTGGAGCAGGGACAGCAGTGGCTGCCCTACAGCTCAATCCACAGCCCCGTGCCCCTGTCCACAGCACCATGCTGGTCCCAAACGGGAAGGGATGGATGCACCAGCTCCTTCCCTGCACATGGACTGAGGGGATGCTGGGGTTCTGCACTGGGATTTGCTTTGGGACTGGGCTGGATCCCTGGGTGCTGCACCCCACTCCAATTCAGTGGGTGCAGGGCAGAGAGGGCCCAGCTCCTCTCCCCAGCATCCCAATGCCGCTATCCCATGGGCGGCGCCATGGCGGATGCTGAGTCTCCAGCCGTGTCCCCACAGATCTTCACGCGCCTCGGCAAGTGCTACACCTTCAACTCGGGGGGCCCGGGCCGGGAGGTGCTGACCACGCTGCAGGGCGGCGCGGGGAATGGCCTGGAGCTGATGCTCAACGTGCAGCAGGAGGAATACCTGCCCGTCTGGGGGGACACGGGTGAGGGACCCCCCAGCCCTGCCCGCAGCCCTGCCACCACCCTGTGCCCCTGACGCCTGCCCTGCCTTGCAGATGAGACCTCCTATGAGGC
Organism: Pezoporus wallicus; assembly: GCF_028554395.1. Taxonomy (NCBI): domain Eukaryota; kingdom Metazoa; phylum Chordata; class Aves; order Psittaciformes; family Psittacidae; genus Pezoporus; species Pezoporus wallicus. The sequence goes on along the minus strand of NW_026637044.1, from coordinate 38,102 downwards.
AGGGGTGAAGGTGCAGATCCACAGCCAGGAGGAGCCCCCCTTCATTGACCAGCTGGGCTTCGGTGTGGCGCCCGGCTTCCAGACCTTCGTGTCCTGCCAGCAGCAGAGGGTATCCCATGCATGGCAATGGCACAGCCACCCCAGGGCTCGGGCAGTGGCTGCACGGCCACAGCTATCCCCACTGGACATCCTATGCTGAGCTGTGCCACATGGTGGGTACCACACCACCGATGCAGCGGCTCTGCCGCCACAACAGCCAGGAGCACCGTGGCACAGCGTGGGGTAGCCCCATGGTGCTGCCACAGGCACCGACTTCAGTGGTGACCCCCCATCTCCAGCTGAACAGACCGTCGGCAGGGGCGGCATCCAGCCCACGCAGCCAGACACCTAAATTTAGATGCCTGGAGTGGGTGTCTCCATGTGTGCCGGCGCTCGCAGTGCAGGCGGCTGGGAATGTGGCCCTTGGCACCAGTGGGTGCTGTGCTGGGCCCTGCTGCTGCCTCACCAAGCACACACCCGCACCAGACATGGCACAGCTCTGCTGGTCACCACAGGGACCACTGGGGTTCAGTCTGGTGCCATGTACCAGCCCTCACCTGCATCCTTCCCTCCTGCTGGGTGCAGTGACGCTGGCCCTGAAAACCATCCTGGTGCCCAGCAAAGAGGGGCAGGGCTGGGAGCGGGATAAGCCCCAAGCCCTGGCTGTGTGGGATAAGCTCTTCCCAATGGACGGGCACCACGGTGGGTGGGACACTGGGGACACCCTGGACACCATGTTTTCCTTAGCCGAGGGCTGGCAGCTGGTGTACCTACCCCCGCCGTGGGGGGACTGCAAGGCCACCCCCATCGAGTCTGACTTCTTCACCAACTACAGCATCACCGCCTGCCGCCTGGACTGCGAGACCCGTTACTTGGCCGAGAACTGCAACTGCCGCATGGTGCACATGCCGGGTGAGCCGGGGCCGGGGCTGGAGCCGGGGGGCGGCTGCTGCAGGGCTGGGACGGTGGGGAGACCCTCCTGCCCCTGCGACCGCCGCCTTCCCCACAGGCAACGCCAACGTCTGCACCCCGGAGCAGTACAAGGAGTGTGCTGACCCTGCACTGGGTACGTACCGGGGCACCCTGCCTTCCACTACCCCGAGTCCCGGGTCTGACCCCGGGACCGCCATCCCCTGACACCCCCAGCATCACCCCTGGGACTCCCCACCCCCTGCCAGGCACCATCACTGAAAACGTGGCACCAGTGTCCCTGTGCCAGTCCCAGCCTGCTCAGACCCCACACGTGCTTGTCCCTTGCCACCGGCACCCGCCACCACCCGGGCTTTGGCCTCGGAGCACCACAACCCCACTTGGGCGGGTGTCATGGCCACACGGTCCCGGTGGTCCCCGTCCCACCCGCGTCCCCCCCAGACTTCCTGGTGAAGAAGGACAGCGATTACTGCGCCTGCCGCACGCCCTGCGCCATGGTGCGCTACGGCAAAGAGCTCTCCATGGTAAAGATCCCCAGCAAGGCCTCTGCCAGGTACCTGGCCAAGAAGTTCAACAAGACAGAGCAGTACATCGCGTGAGTGCCACCACCGCCGCGCTGGACTGCAGACCCAGCAGCACGTGGCACAGCATGGCCTGACGGGGTCGTACGGCATAGCACGGCCGCAGGGCATGCCTCAGCAGACATGAACTGGCATGGCATGACAGCATCCCCGCCTCTGGAAGTGTTCACAAACCATGTAGGTGAGGCCCTCAGTGACATGGCTTAGTGGTGGACTTGGCAGTCCTGGGGTAACAGTTGGATTCGATGGTCTTTTCCAACCCAGCTGATTCTATGATTCAATGATGGTGTGATACAGCGCAGCACGGCCACGCTACATCCCCCAGCATAAGCGAACCAGCACAGCACAACACGACACAGCATGGCACAGCAAAGCATGGCATGGCATGGCAAGACACAGCATGGCACAGCACAGCATGGCATAGAACATCTTTGTGCCAGCCCAGCCCAGGGCCGGGCAGACCCGTCTGCCTCATCCCACCACGGGACAGTGCAGCCCCCCAGCTGGGTTTGCTGCCTGATGGCACATCTGTCCGTCCATCCCAGACCCATCTGTCTCCCCCAGGGACAACGTGCTGGTGCTGGACATCTTCTTTGAGGCCCTGAACTATGAGATGATTGAGCAGAAGAAGGCGTACGAGGTGGCTGGGCTGCTGGGTGAGGGACCGGGGAGACTGGGGGCAGGTGTGTGTGTGGGGGGGGGTGTTCTGGGGGGCAGCCCCCCCCTAATGCCACTCCCCTGCCCAGGCGATATCGGGGGGCAGATGGGGCTCTTCATCGGCGCCAGCCTCCTCACCATCCTGGAGATCTTTGACTACCTGTACGAGGTGAGCACCCCCCGGCTCCCCCCCGCCTCACACCTGCCCCATGGCCGGGAGCTCTGACCTGCCTTCCCCAGGTCTTCCGGGACAAACTCCTCAGCTTCTACAAGGAGAAGAAGAAGACCCCCAGGAGCGACAGCAGCACCCTGGTAACCCCCCCACAGCCCCCCGACCCCCCTCCCCTGGCACAGCCGGCAAAGGGGGGGCCTCGCACCTCATCCCACCCATCTGCTGCTCGGCCTCATCCCGCCCGGGACCGGCACCATCTCCCGCTCGGACCCTGTGCACTCATTCGCTCCTCTCTGTCCGTCTGTCCATCCGCCCGTCTGTCCTGCACCCCACCGCCTGGCAGGAGCACCCAGCAGTCCCGGGCAGCCCCGCTGTCCCGCTCCCTCCGGGGCCCAGGTAGACATCCCAGCTCCACACCAGGGGGACAGCATCCCTGAGCCCCAAACCTGGCACTGCCGGCATGGGGGGCCATGGGGCTGCTCCCCCAGGGAGGGTGATGGGGGTCCCTGGCTGGGGCACAGCAAGGAGGATGCAACCCCCAAATTCCCCTGCAGGTGGGCCCCGAGGGTCCGCACCCCCCTTCACTCCATCCCAGGCTTTTCTTGGCATCATTCCCAGAGCCGGTTATGGGGGTCACGCCCCCCCGCCAGCTCCGCTCCCATCCTCATGCATCACTCCCCAGCACTGTGTCCCCGGGGTCTCCCTGCTCAGGGCCCCGCACAGCCAGGCTGGCCTGGCAAGGGGCCATCCCATCACCCCCACTGGGATGCTATATGGCAAGAAGGACCCCCAGATATCGGGGGCCTGAGGGTTGCATGGGGAGGGGGAATGGGGCAGAGCCAAACACAGTGGAAGAAGGATGGTGGCTGCAGGATGATGGGGTGGGGGGAGTGACTGCACGGACTCCCGGCTGCCCCCAACCACCCCTCCTGTCCCCAGGGCACCTGTGCCCCCCTGCGCTGCCACGCGGACAGTCTCACCTTCGCCCCGAACATGCTACCTCGTCACCCGGCTCTAGGCCCCTTCGAGGAGTTCGCCTGCTGATGGCCCAGCCTTGCACCCCCGGCCGGAATGGGGGACTGGGAGGATCCCCACTGCCACTGGGGCACCCCACGGGGCTGCGGGGCTGGCTCTGGGCCCTAGGCTGCTCCCCCCTCTAAGGGCTGGCAGGGGGCTGGGGTGGCGGGGCCCCCCCGGTCCTACTCCCATGAACCTGCATGTGCTGCTTGCGCCCTTGCCCCCCTCCCTGCTGCGCTGTACATGCCAAGTCCCCTTGCTGTGCCCCCAACCCCATTAAAGACCTGACCCAAGGCCCAGCTTGTGTGCTGCTGGGGGGTACTCAGGGACAGGGTTGGTGGCGGGGGGTCCCCAGTGCCTCAGGAAGGAGAAGCAGGCGTTGGGAAGGGGGAAGCTCTTTATGGAGGTAACAAACACACACAATCACCCACGTACAGCAGCACGGTAGAAAAGAAATGGGGTGTCCCCCACACTTCCCAGGGGAGCTGGCACCCGGGACCCCCACCATGCCAGGGGTGGGGAAGGGAGGCAGCATAGAGAGAAGGGGTGAGGGGTCCCACCCCCCCCGGGGTCCTCATGCCTGGTCCCAGAGGGTCCTGCCCCTCCACCAGCACCATGGTCCCGCATCCCTGGGGGGGCTCCATGTGCTTGGGGGCAGCCCCAGGGGTAGCCCCAGCCACACCACAGGGCTGGGGGGGCTACTCCAGCATCCCACAGCCGGGGTGGTGTTGAGTTAAAAACCTAATAAATACAGGGGCAAGGGGAACGGGGGGCTGCATTTCTGGGGTGCCAGCACCTTGCTCCTCACCTCATGTCCCCACAGCTGCCTTGGGGGGCTGTCCCCTCCCCACCACTGCCGGGAATGTGCTGGGAGCTGGGTGCTGCCCCCCACTCAGCGTGGGGCTGGGTGGGTGTCTGGAGTCCTTATGGGGGGCAGAAGTCTGTGAAGTAGGGATGCTGAAGAGCTTCCTCTGCTGATATCCGCTGCACTGGGTTGCACTTCAAGAGGTTCTGCGGGAAGAAGGTGAGGCTGGGGGGGTTGAACCACCGGCCCCCCAGCCGCCCAGAGAGCTGTGGGGCTGCAGGGGGAGAGGGCAGCACCCCAAGAAGCTGAAGCCCCCACGGTGCAGGCTCACCTGCAGCAGGTCCCGGCCAGTTGCATTCAGCTTGGGCACCACATTGACCAGGGAGGTGGTGGCCGGGTACATGGGGTATGGCTGGGGATGGAGAGGTGAGACCCAGACCCCATCCCTGGCCCTGAGCCCCCCCAGGCTGCCCCTGCCTCACCTTGTAGTCTGGCAGCTTGGCCATGGCCGGCCACTGCTCCTCCGTGGGGGTTCCCAGCAGCGTGGGGACAACAGCAGTCAAGGGCCACCGCTGCTGCCAGCATGAGAGTCAGCCATGCCCAGCTCCCCCCAGCCTAACCCGGGCAGAGCCCCCTTCAATCCCCTGCACAGAGGGCTGTCCCCCTCCTGTGGCACTGGAAGGATATCGGAAAATCCTTTTCAGCTGGTCATCCACGTCATTACCCGGGAACAGGGGCCGCCCCGCGTTGGCCAGCTCTAGGAGCCAGAGAGGAGATGGGTCCCAAGGCCGTATGGCCCTGGCAGCCCCTTGTGCCGCAGCCCCCTGCGCCGGCACTACCTGCGAAGATGCAACCAGCTGACCACATGTCAATGGAGGTGGAGTAGAGCTTGGCACCGAAGAGCACGTCTGGGGGCCGATACCACAGCGTGACGACCTGTGTGGAGGGAGGAGGAGGTGTTGGGCCGGCTGTGGGATGGAACCAAGCCCTCCAGGCAGGAGAAGGCAATGGGTACACCTTCCAGCTCACCTCTGCTGAGTAACAGCGCACAGGGATGCCGAAGGCCCGGGCCAGGCCAAAGTCAGCCAGTTTGAGCTCCCCATTCTGTGGTGAAAGCGCCATGTCAGCAGGACAGCAAAGGAGACGGCGCAGGGGACACCCTGTCTTGCTGCCCACCCTTTGGCAGTCGCGCCTCCTTCATCTCTTCCCGTTGACCAGAAACACGAGGGACAGACAGAGCGGCAAGTGGCAGATGGACAGACAGCACCTGCACCTCACACAGACACACAGCCCCAGAGCTCACCCTGTTTATGAGCAGGTTCTGGGGTTTGAGGTCTCGGTGCAAGACGTTGCGGCTGTGGCAGAACGCGAGGCCCTTCAGCAGCTGGTACATGAATGACTGTGGAAAAGAGCACGGTCCTGAGTGGGACACATCAGCCCTGTCAGGCCAGCTCTTGTAACAGCTGGTGATGCTGCAACTGGGTCCCTAAGGGCTTCCAGAGCCCCCCTGGATGCACCTTGACGATCTCTGGGTCCAGGTCTCCATTACAGCTGTCAAAATACTTCTTCAGGTCCTGGAGAAAGCGAGCAGAGCCATGTTGGGGAGCTGCAGGGACCGGGAGCAGCGACCCCAACCTGGCCTTGGCACCACTGTGGCACCGTCACTCACCTGATCGCAGAACTCAAAGACCAGGGTGAGCTTCTTGTCACTGTGCAAGACATCATGGAGCCTGCGAGGGGAAGGGTGACCCTGAGGCCCCAAACAGGGGAGACCAAGCCCAGGGAGCGAGGGCAGGACTGGAAGGGGACACGCAGGACTAGAGAGGGCGAAGGATGCAGGACCACGGAGAGGGAGATGCAGGACTGGAGAAGGAGATGCAGGACCGGAGAGGGAAGGATGCGGGACTCGGGGAGGGAGCAGCCCCCGCCACACTCACAGTCCCCGTTACCTGACAATGTTCTTGTGCTTGAGCTCCTTGAGCAGGCAGATCTCCCGCAGCGCCGAGCTGGGCACTCCCTGCCGAGAGAGGGGAGTGATGGGGGGGAACCGGATTCGGTATCGGCTCCGGGTGCCGGTCCCCGATCCCCTCACCTCGTCGTCATCATCCAGCCGCACCCGCTTCAGCGCCACGATCTCGTGCGTCTCCCGGTTCTTGGCCTTGAACACGGTCCCGTAGGTGCCTGCGGGCGGCGGGCGGACGGGTCATTGCCACGCCAGCCTCCGGCACTGGGTTCCCGGCTCCCGCACCCACCCGAGACCCCCGCACAGCCCGGCCCCGCCGCAGCCCGGCCCCGCTGCACCTTCCCCGATCTTCTCCAGCTTCTCGTATTTCTGCATCGCGCCGCGATCCGCTCCGGCTCCGCTCCTCGCCTCGATTCCTGGGGCCGGTCCCGATCCCGTCCCCGCCGCCGCCACACCTCCCGGAACGGGGCCCGGCCGCGACGGGGACCCCGTGGGGCTCGAGGAGAAACGGTGACCACGCCCGCCAGAGACGGTGCCGGGACCGGCGCCGGTGCCGACCTAACCGGTGCCGCCCCGCCCCGGCGCGCTCCCGCTGCCGCTTCTCCCGGCGGGGCCGCGCAGACCCGCCCGGCTCGGCGGGGCTCTCCGGTAAGCGGTGGGAGCAGGAGCGGGAGGTGGCGGGGCTGGTTCGATTCGGTTCGGTCGGGTTCGGTCCCTGTGCTGCCCGTGTCCCGCTCGCCTGCGAGCCCCTGCCCGTCGGTCCCGTTCCGTCCCGTGCTGGCACTGCCCGACCGGCTGCGGGAGCCCCGGTCCCGCTTCCCGCCCCATCCCGGGATGGGACCCTGGGGCAGCTGCACCGGCCCGGCGGCTCCTCCTGGGGCCCCGAGTACCGGCGCGGCTGAGGCCCCTTTTTCCCCCGCTGCCACCTCTGGTATCCCGGCGGGCTCGGCCCGAGACTGGAGGGTCCCGTGGACTCCGTGGTGCCCGTTCCTGGGTCCCCCAGCTCCTTCGTCAGGGGAGGAAGCAGCACTGCTGATTACTGGCACCCTCCTGGGACCCCTGCACCCTCTCCAGCCAACCTGCACCCGGGTCCATGGTCCCCTGTCTGGGGCGTCGCACCCCGGCCTCACCCCGTCACCTGCACCATCTGTGCCACTGAGGCGCGTGAGGCTCTGCTGAACCCAGCTCTTGTACTTCAGCCCTTGGCATCTCTTTATTTCCTAGGGGGTACCAGCACGACACGAAGCAGCTCCATGCCCCTCCCTCCCGGCTTCTGAGCCCGGCAGCAACCTTCGGCAGGTGAGAAACATGAGGCTGGGAGCAGCCAGCCATCCCACATCACCGGCTCCCTCCGAGCACAGGGAGCATCCTGTGGCTCTGCCCCATCCAGGCGTGTCCCCAGGGGTGGCACAGGGCTGTCTCCGAGGGGCTGGCGCCCGCCCGGCACGGTACTTGCCAGGAGCCGCCATGTGCCGTGCTGGGTGGTGAGTAGTGCTGCCCGCTTGCGAAACGCTGCCAGGGGTTGAGCAACGCCGGGCATGAGTCCAGCTCCTGCTGGTTTCCCACTTCCGCGCTGGTTTGGGCTCCCATGGCTCCGGAGCGGGGCCGCTCTGCCCAGAACCCACGGGGAGGGGGCAACAGGGCTGGGGTACACCAGGAGAGCCCATGGCAGCCTCTGAGTCGCTTGATACAGGCACAGACATGGACAGAGCCGGTCCCCAGGGACAAATAGGGCTGTTCCACACATCTCCTGGGGAGATCCCCGTGGTCTCTGAACCGGTGTCAGGACGCTGGATTGCTCCTGGAGGAAATTGTGTTGGCAGCTTGTTGGTGGTCCAAGGGCTGTGGGGAGGGGTCTATGCCCTGGCCCTCATCCCCATGCAGTGGCTCCGTGCAAGGGCTGCAGGGTCCCACTGTGGGATTCGTGGGGTGTCATGCCTTTCAGGGTCACTGCACCACTTCAAGCGCCTGCCAGGAGCGTGGGATGTGATTGCCCTAACAACCCTCCTGGCACCGGTATCCGCACTGCTCTGTGGGCAGCCCTTGCGTCCCGGCATCCACGGGGACTGGGGGCCAGGAGCTGGGCTGGCCCTGAGCCCAGGCAGGGGCTGTGCTGGATGGCCTTTGCCCTGTGCCCCTCACTGCTCTCCACCCCGGGTGCTACGTCCTGCCTGGCCTCATGTCCCCCACAGAGATCAGGCCCCTCCGGCCTCATCCCCCCCTTATGCCACTGGGCTGCTGTGGGTGTCTGCAGGTGAAGGTGTATTGTAGGGTCGGCTCTGGGGGGTCCTCGCACTGGTGAAGGGCAACCCGCATCTCTCTTACTCTCCCTGCCCTGCTGTGCCCCGTGCTGCTTCAGTGAGAGCTGTGAGAGCTGCGGGGTGGATACAGGGCTCCCAGGAACGGGACGGGGGTGCTTCTCCAGTGGCCCCCTGCCCGGGGACACCATCCCGGCGAAGGAAGGGAGGGAGCCGTGGGAGCTGCTGCTTGGCCGGGTCCCCGTGCCGGGCTGTGGGGCTGGGGGGGTCTTCTGGCTGCCATCCCTGGCGCAGCCCCCGCAAGCGCACCCCTATCATTAGAGGGGACGGGTGGCCGCAGGGACCGGGCTGGCTGCCCGAGGACGCCAAGCTGGGGCTTGCCAGGGGCGCCGGGGCCGGCGGGGGGGAAGACGGGCTGCCCCCAGCTCCTCCTCACTCTCTGCCCCACATCCTCCTGCCCCACAGCCCTCGCGTGTGGCACTGCCCTTGAGGAACACTGAGCATAGTGCGGTGCAGGAGAAGCTCTCACGCCTGCTCCTGCCCGCACTCTAGGGTCTGCATCTCCTCTACGTCCCCCCATGGCTGGCCGCTCCATGGGACAGGAGCGCGGCCTCTCCGCTGGCGCTTGGCCATTCCCGGCTGCCGGCGCTCACCGCTGGCTGCCCCCGTGCCCAGCGGGAGCCGCGGTGCTGAGGTGTGGCTGCCCGAGGAGCCGTTCCCGGATTTGGCACGGCCGCTCTGTTTGGATAAAGTGGCCTGGTGCAGCCTTGCCGAAACAAAGACTCAGCGCTGCTGCCGCTGCCGAGTTTTTTTTTCTCCTGCGCCGGTATAAATGCTCCCGGCAGCGGCCGGCGCTTGGCAGCTCTCGTCACATTGGGGCAGAGAACGGCTGCGCACTGCCCCACACCAGGCTGCACGGGGTGGCCCACGGGAGAGGGGGTCGCGCTGGACGAGAGCCCCGCATCATTCCCTGCTGGGGCGGGTCCCCATCCCGGGGACACGGGGCCGGCAGCCTCTGTGGGGAGCCCGCGGGAGCGCAGCTGGAGCCGCAGCCTTGCCGGGTCGGCGGGTGATGGGGTGAGTGGGGCAGAGCTGCCTGCTGGGGCCGGAGCGGGTGGGGAACAGGGAATGGTGCATCCAGGCTCACACCTCCCCGATAGCTTCGGTGGGTGAGTGCAGAGCCCTCAGCCCTGCCATGGGTGATGGTGTGGGGCTGTATCCAGCCCACCCCACAGACGGGGTCCCACAGCAGCCACCAGGACCAAGGGGTCAGTGCTGGTGGGTGTCCCCGGGGTGGCACATGGAGCCCAGCACCGTGGCACAGGGGCAGCAGACCCCCGTGAGAGGCAGCTGTGCCTGCCCCTTCCCAGGGCTGGGATGGAGATAGCAGTGGGGACACCCGGCAGGAGCCTCACACAGGGGTCAGGTGCCGTACTGGGGGTTGGTGCCACATAGAATCATAGAGTGGTTTGGATTGGAAAGGAGCATAATAAGATCATCTAGTTCCAGCCCTCCTGCCATGGGCAGGGACACACGTTGGGTCTGATGCTGCACAGGGGGCCCTGGCCTCTCCAGGGTTGGCCGGAGGGGTCGCGGTGGGGCTGGCAGCCATCAGGGAGCCCTGGACTGGACTGGTCATGCCTGCCCTGGCTGTCACCTCCCTCCCCACGGTGGTGGCACTGTTATGGGTGTGGGTACGGAGCTATGCAGTGCCGTGATTCATCTCCCAGATCCGGCGGTTTCGAGGTCACAGTACGGGGACAGGGAAGGATATTTTTGGTGGTGGCTTCTAAACTTACAGTGTCTAGAAAATCTCTGCCGGGGTGGGAGCCGTGCTGTGGGCAGCCTTGTCCCAGCCCAGCTCCATCCTACACTGTCCACTGCGGTGGTGGTGGGGTGCGGGGCCCCAGCTCCCTCTATGGGGTGGGCACTCAGGAGGTTCTCGGGGCAGGGGGATCTCCTGGAAGTGTCCCAGGGCAAGCAGGTGAACTGGGCAGGAGGGAGTGGGAGCAGCTGGACTATGCCATGAGGACCCCCTGGAGCACCCCACAGTTGGCAGCCTCAGTCATGGGGCATGGGTGCTGCCCAGGAAGTGAGGGACTGCAGGGGTTCTGTGTGGTCTCCTGCACTCTGGTCCTCAGGAGTGGGCAGGAGAGCCGCGGCACACTGAGGTTCCTCACCCCCTACCCCCCCAGCCTTGAGGACCGTTTTGGGGAGCAGGGAGCTGGGGCTCGTGCTCTGTCCATGCAGGTGGGGATCCAGTTTGTGGCCACCATGACTGCTGGCAGTGCTGGCCAGAGCCGGTCAGTGGTGCAGGGAGTGGTGCAGACCCTGGGCACCATTCGGGAGCGGATGCTGGTGCAGCCTCAGGGCAGTGCCAGTGCCTGGGCGGCTCTGCCAGAGTTGGCTTGTGGCTCCCATGCCTGGGATGTGAGCACCCTGAGGAGCAGTGGAGTGAGTATGGCTGTGCCAGACCAGGGACAGGACAAGGGGGAATGGCTTTAAACTGACAGAAGGGAGATTGAGATGGGATCTGAGGAAGAAGTTCTTCCCTGTGAGGGTGGTGAGGCCCTGGCACAGGTTGCCCAGAGAAGCTGTGGCTGCCCCATCCCTGGCAGGGTTCAAGGCCAGGTTGGACAGGGCTTGGAGCAACCTGGTCTAGTGGAAGGTGTCCCTGCCTGTGGCATGGGGGTTGGAAGTGGATGGTCCTTAAGGTCTCTTCCGACCCAGACCATTCTGTGATTCTATGATTCTATGGTTCTTTAGCAGGGAAACAGTGGGGCAAGTGTGGGGGTGCAGACCCCTCCTGGGGGAGCTAGCCCCATCTGGTGGTGGGCTGCATGGCCCAGGATCCTGGCGCCCCCCTTCCATGGGTCTCGCCATGCCAGGTAGGTTGAGGAGCTTGGGGCATGTCCACCTGGAGTCACGGGCATAGCCTGGCCTGCACCAGGCTCACCCCTGTGCAATGTCATCTGAAAACTGGGCACAATCAGTTCCTGGGGAGTGGCTGCCAGCTGGAGGGCTGGTGAGGGACATGGCATGTTCTCCATGTCACCCAGCCATGCACGGGCAGGGGGTGGCAAATGTGGCTCTGGCTGCTGGCCAGATGTGGTGCGGTGGTCACTGTCAGCCTCCAGCTGTTGGCACAAAGGTGTGTGGCACATTGTGTGTGTGTGAGATCCCACATCTGGACCTGTTCCTGCCGCTGCTGTCCCCAGCCCAGGTTTCATGGGTTGACAAGGTGCGGTGCTGCCCATGGCAGCAGGGTTCCTGTGCCACCAGCACTGGGCAGCAGGCTTTGGCTGGCCCCTCCATCCCTCGCGGGTTTGGGGTCAGTGCTGCTGAGGGGGATGCCCGGTGTGGACAGGCTGCCCGGGTTGTGGCATTGCCTCAGTTCCCACCTTGCTAGCGCGGCTTCCCCTCCCAGCCCACGCGATGCCGGCGGTGGGTCCCGGCGCAGCAGAGTGCCGGAGGCATACGAGCCCCGTGGGGCAGCCCCCATAGCGGTGTGGGGCGTGGGGCCGGGCCCTCTAATCGCCTCAGCGGATCAGGCAGGCAGGCCAGGGCCGGTCCCAGGAATGCGACTCCGGCACCGGTGGGAGCCGCCGAGCCGGCTGGCGCACAGGCGCTGATCGGAGCCAGCCGGTAATTAGCGGCGCGGCGTTGGCAGCCCGTGGAGGTATCTGCGGACCTGCCCCGCTTATCGGAGCGGCCTGTTCCCTCGCACAAGGGGCCATTGTGCTCCGCCGCCGGCCCGGAGAGGCCGCACTCGGGGCGCGGCGTGCCGCTGACACCTCAGTCCTCCCGCCGGCATGGCCCGTGCGTGTAGCCCCGACCCTGCTGCCCCGTGGCTGCGCCCGGAGCTGCTGAGGTGGTGGCACCGCAGCCGTCCTGGGCACCGACATGCGGCTCATGGGACCTGTCCCCTCGCCCCCCCCTTCCCATCCCGGGGTGCAGGAGCACGGCGGGGCAGGCGGGCACTGACCCGGCGCGGTGCCTGGGCAGCCGCGGAAGCTCCCGGTGCGGGTGGCTCCAGGCTCCGTTCTGCAGGGCTTGAGAGAGCCGCTGCGCCGTTCTCGGCCGGCTGCCCAGTCGTGCCTGCTGGGTGACTCAGCCACCACCATCACCATGGAAAGCAGAAGTTGTCCTCCCCCCCCCGGTGCCCGTCACCCTTTCCAGCAGGGCCAGGCCACAGGCTCCCAGGCGCCGTGTGCCCTCTGCACCATCCTGCTGGGACCCACAGGGGCACTGTGGGCGTTGGGCTGGCGGGGCCTCGAGGGTCAGCAGGCTGGGAGCCCCCGTTTTTGAGTGATGGGCCAGGATCCAGGTTCCCCATGCTGAGAGGTGGTGAGAGTGTGGCTTCGGGCTGCTTCCCAGCTTGGTGTTCCCAGAGAACAATCCCAAGTGTGTTCCCGGGGCTCTAATCCCCGTGAGCTGCCAACGGGATTAAACCCAAAAAGCTGCTTAAGGCCGGGAGCAGTGAGTGCCTTCCCATGTCGGTCCCCTGGCACTTGCTGGCCATGGTGGCCTAGGGATGGGTGGGATGATGGGGGCACCATCCCGCGGGAAACTTGGCACAGCAGTGATGCCAGTGGGGCTCCTGCGATGTGGCCAGGATGGCACAAAAGGCTCTGTGTCCAACACTACTGACCCTCCCCGTGGGCTCTGCCCCCTCTCTGGTGCCTCAAAGCCCCCCATTCCCTGTGGCTGCTCACTGGCACCACGGAGCCCTTGCTGGTCCCAGTCTTCAGGTCCTTAGGTCTGGAGAGGATGCAGCTAATGGGGTGCCCTGTGCAGGGAGAAGGACCCCACAGCACCCCCGCTGAGTCACCCAGCACAGGCAGTTTGAGGGTCCCACCAACATTTGGGGAGGGGGAGCGAAAGCACCAGCTAATTCCCCCATAGTTCCAGTGCATTAGGTGCACTGGTGAGACTGGAGCTCTGCCAGATCAACTCCCTGCTACCCGTGCCATGGTGGGGGGCATGGCGCTATGAGGTGCCTATGGGGTGGGGGTGGGGGGGGTGGCCCTTTCTGAGTAAGGGGGGGAATTCTGGCTGCCAGCTCTGGCTGGCGGGTGCCCTGGGAGAGCGGTGTGGCAGGTCAGCTAATCTGCGCTCACTCGGCTGGAATGTGGATGTGCTGGCTCTGGATGGGGAGTGGGGATTAGGGAGCAGCTGGAGTCCGGTAGCACGGAACGTAGGAGAAGAGATGATCCAAGGCTGTGGTCAGGCTCAAGGAGCTGCGGACTCAGTGAGTCTGCAGCTCCTTGAGCCTGGCCACAGCCATCATGCCCATGGGGGACAGCATGGCAGAAGGGATGCTGGTGACGAGGATGGTGATGGTGAGCCATCCATGTGAGATGCAGTCATCCGTCACCACCCTCCTCAGTCCCTACCATCACGTGGGGCCACCTCCTGTGGCAATAAACCTGGCACACAAGTGCCGGAGGAGTCAGCCTGGTGCCTGGGGAGCTGCCGAGGGGCAAGTGTGGGGCGAGGATGGCCAGTGGGCAGGTGTGGGGGGCCGGGATGGGGGTGCTGGGGGCTGTGGCAGGGGCAGCTGCGGATGCTGCCCTCCCGGATCTGGCTCTTTGCCTGCACCCTGTGGGGCTGGGCTCATGCCTGGGGTCCTGCTGGGGACGCCAGGCCCCCTCCTGCTTTCCCGGCTCCGCTCCCCTCCTGGCGTTTGTCTTGGCCTCTGCTCTCCTGCTCCTGCCATCAGCCAAGACAAACCAGCCTGGGGCCAGCCCGGTGCTTTCCTCCGGGCAGACCTCGGTGCAGTGGTGGCACGCTGTGGAACAGCCCCTCGGAGCATCCCCGGCTGAAGCATTCCCAGCTGAAGCATTCCCCTGAGCGCCCATCTGTGCCCACAGGTTATGCTGCCCCGAGAGCGTCCCCTGAGCCCCCGTGAGAAGGAGAAGGGCTAAGCCGGCATCCCGGGGCACCGCGCCAGCACCATGACCCACTCCCAGGTATCCTCTGAGATCCACCACATCGTCTCCTCTGCCTTCCAGAGTGTAAGTGCTGCCTGCGGTGGGCACAGCCCCATGGCTGCCTGGGGAGGGAACTTGGGGGGCTGCACCCCTGCTGCTGCCCAGCTGGGTGAGGGGTGCCTTGGCACGGCCCTCCCACTATGCTGTGCCGTGGGGTGCCGCCCCATTGCACGGCCGTGCACAGCAGCCACCCCGGGATAGGCTGAGCCAATGGTAGGTGCCCTTGACGGGGCACAGCTCTGCCGGTGCCGCACATGGTGCCATGTGTGTGGTGCCACAGTGCCAGCGCCACGGTGTGGATCCGTGGGGCTTCCCAGAGCAGAGTTAATGATTAACCCTTTGCGTCGCGCTGCACGACCGCCCGGTGCCATTGGGCAAGTCCCCGTTGCCGCACACGTGACCGGCAATGGGACCTGCGGCCCCTTCCTCACGGCTCCATCACCCATGGATTTCCTTCTGGACGCCCGGGTAAGCCGCGGCCTCACCTGGGCTGCCAGGCTGGCACATCCCTCATCCAGAAACACACGTTCCCACCTTCCCCAGGGCTGAAGCTGGGCCTGAGTGTCCTGCGGGCGAAGGAGCATGCCGGGAACATGGGGCATTGCCCTGGGAAGGGGAGCTGGCCTGGGAGGAGCTCAGTAATCCAGGCTGGGGATGAGGTGGCGTTGGGTGTCACTGCGAGCACTGCTCTGGAGGAGCCAGGCCATGGGGGAGGTGGGGAGGTGCAGTGAGGTCAGGGCGGGGAGTTCAAGGTCATTTTGGGGATGGCAGGAACCTGGGGCTGGGGCGTGGGGGCCAGGAGGTGTTTTGGGGGGAGCTGCCTTACCGGGGCTTGAGGATGGAGACTGGCGAGTTTGTGGGGCACAGTGCAGTGGGCCAGGGGGTGCTGCGAGGGGGTTGCTGGGGTAGGGGAAGGGCCACAGCAGGGGCATGGTGTGAAGCTCACACATCAGCCTCGCACCATGGGGCTGTGGGTGTGATGGGACCACACAGGTCTGCCTGTTCCTTGTCACCCCAACTGTGGTGCCCCATCCTGGGCTGGGGGCTTTGGGGTCATCACATGGTGGGGAAGGAGACAAGGACATGACACCTGGGCCAGGATGTGCCGAGGTACAGGGGGCTATGGGGCTGTCCCCAGGGGGTGGGTGGCACCCCCACCGCTGCTGCCTGAGGGTGTCCCCAGCAGGGGATGGTATGTGGGGTGCCCCCATCCCCACCCCGGCCACCACTGGGTGGCACCGTCTTCCTTGTCCCACTTCTCCCGGTGTCCCCATCCCCATGTCCCCCCACCCGGGGGTCTGGTACCTACCTCATCCCGGGAGTCACAGAGGGGCCGTGGAGGGGGTGTCCCCTGTGTTGCAAGCACTGCGGGCAGGTCTGGGGGACCGGGAAGGCGGGTCGGCAGTGCAGTTCCAGCAGGGGCCAGGAAGGAGGGGAGGCAACGCGCCAGCATGGGGGCTGCTTTACCGGGAGGGGGTGGCCGTACATCACCGGGAGCTGCCGACCTGACCCCTACCTACATCCCCGAAGGGGGAATGCAGTGAGCACCGGAGAGGGGGTCACTGTGCGGCCACGAGCAGATCCGGTGTGGTGCGTTCCCGGGGGGGGAAATGTGCGATACCAGGGGGTGTGTGGGGTGTGTCAGTGCATTCCGGGGGGGGGGGGGGGTGGGGTGGTGGTGGGGGGTGCGTTCTCGGTGGGGTTAATGCATTCCCGGGGGTCGGTGCAGTGCCGGGGGGCATGGTGCATTGCCTGGCGAGGGGCGGGCCGGAGCCGGGCCGGGGACCGTGCATTGCTGCGGGGGTCAGAGCAGAGCCGGGAGGGGAGGGGGTGTGCGATGCATTCCCGGAGGGACCGGAGCTCGGCGGGGGGGTCGGTGCGTTCCCGGGGGCCCGTGCATCACCGGAGGAGGTGCGGCTGTGCGTGCCGGGGGCCGTGCATTGACGGGGGTCGGTTCGCTCCCGGGGGGCCAGAGCTCGGCTGGGGGGTCGGTCCGTACCCGGCCCCGGCGCCGGTGCTGCGGGCGCAGCCGGTGCCCTCTGCGGGCCGCTGTCACCTTGAGGCGGACGCGGGGCGGCTCCGTCAATATTTGGCGAGGCCGGAGAAGGAGCCGCCGCCCCCCGTCCACCGCCCCCCCCCCCCCCGCCGCCCCCATCCCCAGCCGGGCCGGGCCGCGCCGCCCCGATAAAGCGCTGCGGGAGCTGCGGCGGGAGCGCGGCTCCGCCATGACTCAGGTAGGGACGGGCGGGGACGCGCTGCCCCCCCCCAACATCCCATCCCCCTGCCCCCCCCATCTCCGCAGCCCCGCACTCCCTGTACCATCAGCACCCTCCCCCTCCCATCCCGGGAGTCCCCCCCTTGCACCCCAGCACCCACAGCTGCGGTGCACCAGCAGCACCCAGCAGCTCCGGGGTGGAGGTACAGCACCGAGGCACCGCAAGCACAGGGTTTGGGGTACGAGGTGCGGGCATAGCACTAAGGGTGCTGGGGGTGCATAGGCGTGCACGGTAGCAGGGAATAGTGCTGGGGGTGCATGGCACCAGGGCATGGCGCTGGTGTGCTGGGGGTGCAGGGCTCTGAGACACGGCACTGGGGGTACATAAGGGTGCACTGCACCAGGGCATGGTACTGGAGTGCTGGGTCCGGGCTGACTGGGGAGCGCAGCATTTGGGGTGCTCGGGCACATGTAGGGGGAACGTGTCACCAGAGATGCGGGTCAGGGAGCTGGTCACTGGGTGCTAGGGTACTTTTCGGGAGACCAGAGCGCTGGATCGCAGTGCTGAGTCTGGGGGTGCTCTGGGCTGGGGCACAGCGAGTGCACATCCTTTGGGTGCCGTGCCTTTGGGGACCTCAGAGAGCCACCATCAGGGTGCACAGGGGGCTGGTGGTGTGGCAGGTGGTGGTGCTGGCTGCCCACTCAGCCCTGTACCATCCCACAGCCTGAGCAGGAGGCGCTGGGCGCTGGCTCGCCTGTTTTTGGGGAGGAAGAGGAGGAGAAGGACCTGAACAAGGCGCTGGGTGTGGAGCGCTTCGAGGAGATCCTGTGCGACACACACCCTCGCAACGCTGAGGAGGCCGGGCGCAGCTATGGCGAGGAGGACTTCGAGTGTGAGTGGGGCTGGGGCCGCAGGCAGGCAGCGGGGGGGCAGCGGGCGGGCAGCGGGCAGGGCACCGACCCCGTGCTGTCCTCCACAGACCACCGCCAGTCATCCCACCACATCCACCACCCACTGTCCACGCACCTTCCCCCTGACACCCGCCGCAAGAAGGGGGTGCCAAAAAAGGTCAAGAAGAAGCACGCCCGCGCCTCTGTCCCTGGTGAGACCCCCACCATTGAGGAGGCCGAAGAGGATGAGGATGAGGCGTGCGACACAGAGACAGAGAGGTCGGCAGAGGAGCTCCAGCAGCCCGGCCCACCTGAGGCAGTGCAGGTGAGGCCAGGGCTGGGTGCGGGGGGCAGCCCTGGAGCTTTTAGGGCCACAGCCAAGGTGCCAGAGCCGATGGTGCCTGTGGCCAGGAGTCACAGCTCTACAGCAGCCAGTTCCTCCCATGCCCCGTCTCAGTTCTTCCTGCAGGAGGATGAGGTGACTGAACAGCGGGCCGAGGATCCAGTCCCCCCCCCAGTGCTGCCTGGGTCCCCCCTGAACCCTCGTGGGTCCACGTCCCCCAAGGAAGCCCAGGCAGGCAGGTGAGTGGGGCTGGGGTTGGGCAGCACTGGGGCTCGCCTGGGGCTTAGGGGGTGGCAGCCCCCTCTGGCTGCCCCACAGTGGGTCTGGGGGACACAATGGGGGCTCAACTCTGAGGTGGGAGCCTGCCTTGCAGCCCCAGTGCAGAGGAAGGAGAAGCAGCAGAGGGAGCAGCTGCCACCGCCGAGGCCGGCTCCCCCGGTCGCCCCATTGCCAAGTCGCAGCCAGGGCACCGCAGCTACAACCTGCACGAGCGGCGGCGGATCGGCAGCATGACGGGCGCGGAGCAGGACCGGTACCAGAAGGTGCCGACAGATGAGTCGGAGGCCCAGACGCTGGCCTCTGCTGACCTGGACTACATGAAGAGTGAGTGGGGGGCACCCTGCACCCCAGAGACTGTGCTGGCAGTGGCTGTTGGCACAGCTGGGGCCGAGCCATGTGCCAGGTGGCTGGAGCTGGAGGCAGCGGTGGTGCCTCTCCTGGGTGCTTGCAAGCCCCTGGCAAGTTGCAGCTCTGGGACTTCCAGGGCTCAGAGCTCCCCAGGGAGCACTGCCTGCAGCGGGGTCCCATGTGGATGGGCACACACAACCCTTGGCAGAGGGATCTGAGGTGACCCTGGTGTGAGGAACCACCTCTGCTCCTGCTTGTCACCACTGGCACCAGAGAAGCAGCAGCTGTGTGACCCCCCCAGTGCCACAGCCCTCACCGGTGCACAGATCCCATCCTCACCCCCTTGCCACACTGAGTGCCACGCTCATGGACCCTGGGGCTGTGATGGTCCTTGTCTGGCCTTGGTCCCTCTACTTCAGCTGCCAGCCTATGGCTCCCCATGACAAGTGCTGGGACCCTGGGCTCAGGGCTGTGAGCTCCACAGGTCACCCTCCCACCACCATCACTATCCTCCCTGTCCCTGACAGGTCACCGCTTCGAGGATGTGCCGGGGGTGCGCCGGCACCTCGTCAGGAAGAGTGCCAAGGCGCAGGTGGTTCACGTCAGCAAGGACCACAAGGAGCCCATGACACGGCACCGCAAGCAGGACCGGCAGCCCCATGAGGTGCGGGGACCCAGTGTGGGATGTTGGGCAGGGATGGGGTAGTGGCTGCATGGGTGCATCTCTGACTGACCAGGCCATGCTGTCAGGTATTTGTGGAGCTGAATGAGCTGGTGGTGGACAAGAACCAGGAGCTGCAGTGGAAGGAGACGGCACGCTGGATCAAGTTCGAGGAGGATGTGGAGGAGGAGACGGATCGCTGGGGCAAGCCACACGTGGCCTCCCTGTCCTTCCGCAGCCTCCTGGAGCTGCGCAAGACCCTGTCCCACGGTAGGGAGGCAGAGTCGGCCCCACGGACCCCTGGGGGGTGTGGGGGTCCCAGCTGTGCTTGTCTCAGCCCCGCCTCCCTGCCCAGGGGCCGTGCTCCTCGACCTGGACCAGAAGACGCTGCCAGGGGTGGCTCACCAAGTGGTGGAGCAGATGGTCATCACCGACCAGATCCGGGCTGAGGACCGTGCCAACGTGCTGCGGGCGCTGCTGCTCAAGCACAGGTTAGTATGGGGGGCACTGGCCCAGAGCCCCCCCTGCAGGCTCTGCTCCCTGCAGCCTTGGGGACCACACTGTCCTCAGATCACTGGCAGGGATAGCTCTGCCAGAGCCACCCCAGACTGCCCTGGCTTTGTCCCACAGCCACCCAAGCGATGAGAAAGACTTCTCCTTCCCCCGAAACATCTCTGCGGGCAGCCTGGGCTCTCTGCTTGTGCACCACCACAGCACCAACCATGTGGCTGAGGGCAGTGAGCCGGCTGTCACCGATCCCCTCATTGCTGGCCATGCCGTGGAGCACGACACACGGGTCGATGTGGAGCGGGAGGTGAGCTCAGCTCCCGTGGCTGTGCTACACCATCCCCAGCCCTTCCTCCCTGCCTGCATCACTCCTCATCCTCAGGAGGGGCCCTCACGCCAGTCACATTGTTCCTCTGTCCCCACAGAGGGAGGTCCTCACCCCCACCCCCCCAGCTGGCATCACTCGCTCCAAGTCCAAACACGAGCTGAAGCTACTGGAGAAGATCCCTGACAACGCTGAGGCCACGGTGGTGCTTGTGGGTACGGAGGGGTGGCAGGGGGTGGGAGGGTGGGCAGCAGTTGGGGACCACGTGATGGGCTCCCACCATGGCCCCCTGTGCCCCACAGGCTGTGTGGAGTTCCTGGACCAGCCTACCATGGCCTTCGTGCGGCTGCAGGAGGCGGTGGAGCTGGATTCGGTGCTGGAGGTGCCCGTCCCCGTGCGGTTCCTCTTCGTGCTGCTGGGGCCCAGCAGCACCCACATGGACTACCATGAGATCGGGCGCTCCATCTCCACCCTCATGTCTGACAAGGTGAGAGGCCACATCCCCACTGGGGCCACAGGGCTCAGGGACCCGCAGCATCCCTGGGTGGGCACCCTGACCCTGCTGTCCCCACGCCAGCAATTCCACGAGGCTGCGTACCTGGCTGATGACCGCCACGACCTCCTCAATGCCATCAACGAGTTCCTGGACTGCAGCGTGGTGCTGCCGCCCTCTGAGGTGCAGGGTGAGGAGCTGCTGCGCAGCGTCGCCCACTTCCAGCGCGAGATGCTGAAGAAGAGGGAGGAGCAGGAGCGAAGGCTGCTGCTGGAGCCCAAGTCCCCCGAGGAGAAAGGTGCCAGCGGCGTGGGATGGGGCAGGGTGAGGGCCCCAGCCAGCAGGGTCTCACTGTCCATCTGTCTGTCCATGGGGCACAGCACTGCTAAAGCTGAAGGTGGTGGAGGGCGACAGCGAGGAGGAGGATGACGACCCCCTGCGGCGCACGGGCCGGCCCTTTGGGGGGCTGATCCGGGACGTGCAGCGGCGGTACCCCAAGTACCTGAGCGACTTCAGGGATGCGCTGGACCCACAGTGCATTGCAGCCGTCATCTTCATCTACTTCGCTGCACTGTCACCGGCCATCACCTTCGGAGGGCTGCTGGGTGAGTGCTGGGGGTGTGGGTGCCGTGTCCTGCCCCATGCGTGCTGCAGGAGGGAGCGGGAAGGAGCTGTGGGGCTGTGATGTTGGGGTTGAAGGGCTCTTTCCCACTGGATGTGCCTGAGCCTGTCCTGCCCGCAGGGGAGAAGACCCATGACCTGATCGGGGTGTCTGAGCTGATCATCTCCACATCGCTGCAGGGCGTGATCTTCTGCCTGCTGGGCGCCCAGCCCCTGCTCATCATTGGCTTCTCAGGGCCTCTGCTTGTCTTCGAGGAGGCTTTCTTCACGGTGAGCCCCGGGGACTGGAGGGGTGGGGGGAACATTCCTGCTGCTGTGGGGCAGACATCATCCCCAGCCCCACTGCTTCTCCCACTGCCCGGAGCTCTGCCCCAGCTCTGCTGACCCCAGTCTGTCTGTTCTGCAGTTCTGCACCTCCAATGACCTGGAGTACCTGGTGGGGCGCGTCTGGATTGGCTTCTGGCTCATCCTCATCGTGCTGGTCATGGTGGCCTTCGAGGGCAGCTTCCTGGTGCGCTTTGTCTCCCGCTTCACCCAGGAGATCTTCGCCTTCCTCATCTCCCTCATCTTCATCTATGAGACCTTCTCAAAGCTGGCCAAGGTGAGCTTGCACAGCCGGGGCCAGGGTGTCTCTGGGGGTGGGGCTGGTGGGACCAGACTGAGCCTTGCTGTGCCGCAGATCTTCCAGGAGCATCCCCTACACAGCTGCGTGCAGGTGAACATCTCAGAGGCAGAGGCATGGAGGAACAGCAGCACAGCCCCAGCCAACGGCACCGCCAGCCGCGCCGCAGCCAAGGTGACGGGGCAGCCCAACACGGCGCTGCTCTCACTGGTGCTCATGGCCAGCACCTTCTTCATCGCCTTCTTCCTGCGCAAGTTCAAGAACAGCCGGTTCTTCCCCGGACGGGTGCGTGGGGCAGGCGGGACGGCGGCACGGGTGCTGCTCGGGCCCTGGGGTGAGCCCAGCTTTGGGGGTACCGCTGAGCTGGGGCCGGTTGCGCAGTGGGGCTGGGGCTGGGCTGATGCTGCTCTTCCCCCAGATCCGGCGGCTCATCGGGGACTTTGGGGTGCCCATTGCCATCCTGGTGATGGTGCTGGTGGACTACAGCATCCAGGACACCTACACGCAGGTCAGTACCAAACACCCCCCACCCTGGGGGCAAGAATCCCCCACCCTGCACCCCCTGGCCCCCATTTGCCTGCTGCATCCTGGGTGCAGGTCAGTGGCTCCTGGCATTTGCGGCACTATCTGTCCCCACCACGGCTGCTGTGGCTCTTGGCCACCTCTGGCTCCAGCATCTCGCTTTTCATAGAATTATAGAATCAGACTGGTTTGGGTTTGAGGGGACCTTAAGCTCCTCCAGTTCCAACCCCCTGCCATGGGCAGGGACACCTTCCACCAGACCAGGTTGCTCCAAGCCCCATCCAACCTGGCCTTGAACACTGCCAGGGATGGGGCAGCCACAGCTTCTCTGGGCAACCTGTGCCAGGGCCTCACCACCCTCACAGGGAAGAACTTCTTCCTCAGATCTCATCTCAATCTCCCCTCTGTCAGTTTAAAGCCATTCCCCCTTGTCCTGTCCCTACCTGCCCTTGTCAAAAGCCCCTCTCCAGCTTTCTTGTGGGCCCTTTTAGGCACTGGAAGCTGCTCTAAGGTCTCCTCGGAGCCTTCTCTTCCGCAGGCTGAACAAGCCCAGCTCTCTCAGCCTGTCTTCCTCTTCCCACTTTGCTGGGAGCCCTTTGAGCCTGGATGCAGCAGGTCCCAGTGCCTCCATGGCTCATCCCATGCCCCAGCACCCCTTGCCATGGGAGAGCCATGGGGCAGGGGCAGAGCTTGTGTGTGCCCCCCAGCATTTTTCACTCCCTCCTGCAGAAGCTGAGCGTGCCCAGCGGGTTCTCGGTGACAGCCCCGGACAAGCGTGGCTGGGTGATCAACCCCCTGGGTGAGAAGAGCGACTTCCCCGTATGGATGATGGTGGCCAGCGGCCTCCCCGCCATCCTCGTCTTCATCCTCATCTTCATGGAGACCCAGATCACCACGTGAGCACAGCAGTAGTGGTCTGGGGGCCCTGTGGGGCAGCGCAGGGCATGAGTGGGGCAGGGTGTGCCGTGCCAAGCTGAGCTGGGCCATTCCATGTCCTGCTGAGCTGTGCCATGCTGTGCCGGGCTGAGCCATGCCAAACTGTGCTGTGCCATGCCAAACTGTGCTGTGCCATGCCAAGCCCTGTCAAGCCATGCCGACGGTCTGCCCTTGTGCCCAGGCTGATCATCAGCAAGAAGGAGCGGATGCTGCAGAAGGGCTCTGGGTTCCACCTCGACCTCCTGCTCATCGTGGCCATGGGTGGCTTCTTTGCCCTGTTTGGGCTCCCGTGGCTCGCTGCGGCCACGGTGCGCTCTGTCACGCACGCCAATGCCCTCACCGTCATGAGCAAGGCTGTGGCGCCCGGGGACAAGCCCAAGATCCAGGAGGTGAAGGAGCAGCGGGTCACTGGGCTGCTGGTGGCCGTGCTTGTGGGTAAGCACATCCCTGACTGCTGTGGGTGCCCTGCCCGCCCTGCTCCATCCCATGTGGCCATGGGGGGTTCTGGGCAGCTGTGGGGAGCTGTGATGGTGCAGGGAGCAGCACGAGGAAGGCTGGGGTGCCCTGAGCCCTGTCTAAGTGTCATGGCCATCCTGTCCCGCATGGGCACTAGTGACGCAGGACCCTCCCCAAGCATGGCCATGGGAGGTGACCAGGCAGGGAGGACTGGGCCAAGAAGCGTGGCTGACCCTGCTCTGTCACAGGCCTGTCCATCGTCATTGGGGACCTGCTGCGGCAGATCCCACTGGCCGTGCTCTTTGGGATCTTCCTCTACATGGGTATCACCTCCCTCAATGGCATCCAGTTCTACGAGCGCCTGCAGCTGCTGCTGATGCCCCCAAAGCACCACCCTGATGTCACCTATGTCAAAAAGGTCAGGGGGACCCAGGGGAGGTGTCCTAGGGGTGGGGAGCTCTGCTGGGGTCGGAGGGGGATGCAGGGGTCTGACTTGGCACCGATGGCTGCCTCCATGCAGGTACGCACGCTGCGCATGCATCTCTTCACCGGGCTGCAGCTGGCATGCCTGGCCGTACTCTGGGCCGTCATGTCCACCGTGGCCTCCCTGGCCTTCCCCTTCATCCTCATCCTCACGGTGCCACTCCGCATGTGCCTGCTCAGCCGCATCTTCACTGACCGGGAGATGAAGTGTGTAAGTACCCGCTCCGTGCCCCGCGCTGTATCCCTCATCCCCACGAATGCTCTGGTGGGTGATGGCCGGACCCCTTGCTGCCCACTCAGCTGCCATCTCCCCACAGCTGGACGCAGATGAGGCCGAGCCCATCCTGGATGAGCGGGAGGGTGTGGATGAGTACAACGAAATGCCGATGCCGGTGTGACCGTGTGCCAGCAGCGAAGCCACCCACAGCTGCAGGGATGTGCCCGGCCAGGCCCCTGCGCTGCTGCCCTGCACGGGACTGGGGGCAGCCGAGACAGGCACCCCACGCTCCCTGTGCCTTTGGGGGACCCTGCCAAAGAGATGCTGGTGCACAGCCTCGCCATGGTGGGACTCCCGCAGCCCTCCCACACCATGCAGGGTCCCATGTCCCCTTGGGGCACATCCTGACCTGGCCATGGGGCAGAGCCCCCCCAGCTACCCCCCAGCAGAGCTGCGGGTCCTGGCCCGGTCCCAACCCCTCTGCAGTCCCCGGCCCTGGGCTCCCGCCAGACAATCAGGTGTTGCCTAATCCCACTGTGTTTTATTTAACAGAGTAATCTAAATGGCAATAAACAGCTTTATAACTAGCACACCAGGTCGAGGGGTGCCCACGTGGTTGGGGCTGGAGGCGCTGGGGAGCCCCATGCAACCCTGCCCCATGGCTGCGTAAGGGCAGAGCTGCAGGCAGCAGCATCCCAGGCACCAGGTGCTGCTACTGAGGGGACCCCCATGGCAGACAGCCGGTGCCTGAGCCCTGGGCTGCCGGGCCGGGGGTCCCCTTGTGCTGTGCCCAGCGCAGGCTGGGGGCCGGCCACCGCCTTGTCCTAATAAACAAAATGGACTTTGCACACTTTTCACCGGTTTTATTGTAAATTTAACCCCCCACTTCCCAAGCCCCCCCCTCCTCCCGGCTCAGGGCCCAGGGAGCAGCCCCCCCTGTGCAAACCGTTGGCCCTGCAGGGTCTGTCACGGCTCCTGGGACCCCGCAGTGGGGGCCAGGCCCAGCCCTCCCTTCCCACAGCAGTGCTGGGAGCACAGGGATCCCCCAAAGCTGCCAGGAGACCTGGCCAGGCCCCGCTGCAGCAATGCTTGCAGACAGCGCTGGGGGGGGGCAGTGTGGGACCCGTCATCCCCAGCACCCAAAGACTCCCCTATGCACCCAAATCATACCCCTTCCCCTGCTAACACAATAAATAATCTCACACTACCCCAGCCCCACATCAAGGAGAAGGTGCCCAAGCCTTGCCCCACATTCCCCCCAGCATGGGGGGCAGTTCTATCCCCCCCTAACCAGGGGAAATGGGCTGCAGCAGCTGCCGCCCCCTCCCCACTCTGCCCCCTCCCCACCCAGGACCAACGCATCTGTCCCTCAGAAGCGCAGCTCCCTCAGCTTCTGCCGCAGGTAGTGCTTGGCTTCCTCGATGCCACTCACCTTCTCCAGCTCCGTGTAGGGCAGCTGAAAGTGGACGAGGAGAAACAGTCAGAGTAGCCCCCCCAGCATCAGCACCCAGCGCCGGACCGACTAGGACACCTGGCTGCGATGGCAAGGGGGAACAACTAGGGCTTGGGTCCCTTCCTAGGGAAGGAGGGCAGCGATGCTCCTTCCAAGGGCAGGGAAGGCACAAGGAGGAGCTGACAAGCCCCAGCGCTGCATCTCCCTGCTGCAGGGCAGAAGAAGTGAGGGGGCTACCCAGTGAGGGACATGCCTTCTCAGCATGTCAGCCCTGAACCTACTTGCCCACTCCAGCACCTGCATCCACAGGCAGCCCCATCCCGATCCCTACGCCTGCAACAGAGGGAGCTTTTTCTCACCAGCATATTGAGAAACAGGGCTAATAGTAGGCATCCTGAAGGGACAGGGTGAGAACACTTGGCACAGATGACCCAGGGACTCTGTGGAAAGGCCAGATCCTTACATGGGTGCTACACAAGGTCCAGGACCTGTTTGTGACCATCACAGATGAGCCAGTGGGATGGCACACAGACAAACTGCAACTGCCGCAGGATAGTGGACAGGCTGCAGACAGGAGCTGTTCTCCCAGTCCCATGGAGGCCAGGGGTGAAGACGGCGGCTAACTCTGCATGGGGAGAAGGAACCAAGTCCTCTGGCTGCAGGAAGTCTGAACCAAAGGCTTCTGGCAGTGCTTCTGGCAGTTCTTGTATGGAGCCACTTCCTTGCACTGCTTCATGCTCCCTTCCTCATGGCCCAGCTCTGTGGGGTCTGCCTCCCCAGTGGGCTTGCCCCGCAGGCACCACAAAAGCATCAACAGCACAGAAAGCTCCTTCAAACAACAGGCTGGAAGCAAGAACTGCCAGCGCAGGACAGGGCTTGTGGCAACATCAAATCTGGCCATTATTCCGGGCAGGGTACTGGGAAGGAAGGAGCATGTCCTTACCTAGAAAATTCCAAGGGAAAAGAGCTGCTGTCAATAAAAGGCCAGGACCACGAGGGAAAAGAACATTTGCCTTGGAAAGCATGAGCCCCAGAGCATCTGTGAGAGAGCGGAGGGTCTAAGGTAGGTGACCCTGCAATGACACTGCCGGTCTGCCAGAAGGGTGGAAGGAAGGCACAGGACTGGCTGAGGATGGAGGCAAGGAAGGGGCTGGGTACAAGACCTGGTAATGTCACAGAATCACAGACTGCTTTGGGTTGGAAGGGGCCTTAAATCTCATGCGGTTCCAACCTCCTGCCACAGGCAGGGACACCCTCTGCTAGACCAGGTTGCTCCAAGCTCTGTCCAGCCTGGCCTTGAACATTGGCAGGGATGGGGCAGCCGCTGCTTTCATGGGGAGCCTTTTCCAGTGCCTCACCACCCTCACAGCAGAGAACTTCTTCCTTATACCTAACGTGTTTTATAACTTCCTCTGTTTACATTTAAACCCATTTCCCCTTGTCCCATCTCTAGTCCCTGATGAGGGGTCGCCCTCCAGCATCCTCTGCAGTAATCACGGGCAGCCCCTGCTTGCTGTGCCATGGAACGAGTGGGCTCTCCTGGGAGGAAGCCCTGCTCAGAGACACTAACAAATCCACACCTGCCACTGCCACGGATCAACAGCATCCAAGGAACACAGCCCTGGCACCATCACACAGACATACCCAGACAACTTAGCAGCATGCCAGGCATGACAGGCACTCCAGCGCCAGGCGAGCAGACACATGGCAGTGCCACAGCCAACAAGAGAAGGCCCTAAATCAACTGTAAAGATGGCTGAGGTGTGAGCACAGGCACCGTGTCCAGCTGGACCAGTCACATGCTGCACACCCAGGAGTCACCATGGCGCTAACACCGTTTAGTGTCCTCATCTGCGACCTGGACACAAGCACCAAGTGCAGCCCTGGTAAGGCTGTGGATGTACAAAATGGGGAGGAGAGGCTGGTGCACCAGATGGGTCTGCTGCCTTCAGAAGGGACTTACGAACAGGCTGAAGAAACCTGCCTGCAGTGCTTCCTTGGAGAAAGGTGGCCAGTGGCATCCCAGGCTGCATTAGGAAAAGCACCAGACCACCAGGTTAATAAGGAACTGGCTGGATGGCCGCACCCAAAGAGTTGTGGTAAATGGCTCAATGTCCGGCTGGAGACCAGTAACGAGTGGTGTCCCTCAGGGATCAGTGTTGGGACCTGTCTTGCTCAACATCTTTGTCGGTGACATGGACAGTGGGATTGAGTGCGCCCTCAGCAAGTTTGCCGATGACACCAAGCTGTGTGGTTCGGTTGATGCCCTGGAGGGAAGGAATGCCATCCAGAGGGACCCTGACACGCTTGTGAGGTGGGCTGATGCCAACCTCGTAAAGTTTAACCATGACAAGTGCAAGGTCCTACACCTGGGTCGGAGCAATCCCAGGCACAGCTACAGGCTGGTGGAGACTGGACTGAGAGTAGCCCTGTGAAGGACTTGACGGTGTTGGTCCACGAGAAGCTCCCTATGAGCCAGCAGTGTGCGCTTGCAGCCCAGAAAGCCAACAGTATCCTGGGCTGCATCAAAAGGAGCATGACCAGCAGGTCGAAGGAGGTGATCCTGCCCCTCTACTCTGCTCTCGTGAGACCTCACCTGGAGTATTGTGTGCAGTTCTGGTGTCCTCAACATAAAAAGGACATGGAACTGTTGGAACAATTCCAGAGGAGGGCCACGAGGATGATCAGGGGGCTGGAGCACCTCCTGTATGAAGACAGGCTGAGAAAGTTGGGACTATTCAGCCTGGAGAAGAGAAGACTGCATGGAGACCTCATAGCAGCCTTCCAGTATCTGAATGCAGGCCTACAAGGATGCTGGAGAGGGACTCTTCATTAGGGACTGTAGCAATAGGACAAGGGATAATGGGTTTAGACAGGGGAAGTTTAGACTGGATATAAAGAAGTTCTTTACTGTAAGGGTGGTGAGGCACTGGAATGGGTTGCCCAGTGAAGCTGTGAATGCTCCATCTCTGGCGGTGTTCAAGGCCAGGTTGGAGAGAGCCTTGGGTGACATGGTTTAGTGTAAGGTGTCCCTGCCCACGGCAGGGGGGTTGGAACTTGATGATCTTAAGGTCCTTTCCAACCATAACCATTCTATGATTCTATGGGAGGCAGCGGATCCCTGTCTGCTACTGAGCACTGGTGAGACACAACTGAAGTGTCTAGTGATGAGCTCTCCAGAACAAGACATGGATGTACCAGAGCACATCCAGTGCAAGGCCATAAGGATGATCAGGGGACTACAGCATGTGATATACAAAGAGAGGCTGACAGCACTGGAGAAGAAAAGGATTGGGGTATCTTATATATGTGCAAATATCTGACAGGCAGTCGGAAACAATACGGAGCCAGACTCTCAGTGGTGCCCAGTGACAGAGAGAGACGCAAGGGCACAAACCTAAACCACCAGAAACACCACTTAAGCTACACACACACACCCCTGCCCATACTAAGAAAAACCTCTTTTACTGTGAGGGTAAAGCAGCACTGGCCTTGACCCTGGACCAGATTACTCAGAAAGCAACCTCTCTTTGAGTCATTCAAATCTCCACTGGTTATGGTACTGAGCATCCTGCCTGTGTGAACCAGGGCTGGACTGGGTGATCTCCAGAAGCTCCTGACAACCTAAGCTACTCTGAGATGTAGTAAAGCTATCAGAAGAAGAGGAAATGAACCTCAAATGAGATGAGCAAGAACAACCTGCAAGCTGTGAAGCAGTTTCAGCTCAGGAAGAAGTTGAACTGCCTGGGGTTCTTCATCTTAAAGGGGTGGCCAAGGGGAAGCAACTCTGGAAACACAAATGTAGAAGGTGGTGACCGCAGAGCTGCTCTTCTCTCCCTCGTGGTACCAGACCCAGCAGCACACGTCAGCTGAGCTGACAGGCTTAAAACAAACAAGGGCTTGTTGCAGGTGATAGTGCCTGGAGCTGCCTGGCACCGGACACCACAGGTGTGGAAGAGAGCAGGCTCAAAGAGGTATAAAAAGCTCACAGAGAAGAGGGCCATCGGGAAGATCAAACACAGGTCTCCAGGCAGGTGCAGGAGTTCTCAGGCTATCTGTGATCCACGTCTGACTCATTTTCCAAGGATATGTCACTGCCTGCTGCTGGAGAGGGACTAGAGGGGATGGGACCAGCATAGCCATTCTCACACACCCAAAGGGAGCTGACCACAGCAGCAGCTGTCCCATGATCATGCTGAGCAGAGGGGACA
This sequence comes from Pezoporus wallicus, assembly GCF_028554395.1. Taxonomy (NCBI): domain Eukaryota; kingdom Metazoa; phylum Chordata; class Aves; order Psittaciformes; family Psittacidae; genus Pezoporus; species Pezoporus wallicus. The sequence continues at coordinate 8,104 of NW_026637044.1, read as the reverse complement.
AAGGAGCTCTAGAGCCTCGGTCACACAGGTCCTGACACCTAACAGCATACTGCAAGATAGCTCTTGTTTGCCTGCACTCTTGCCCTTCTGCCTTGCTCTTCAGGGACACTGCTGGTCACAGCCTCATTCTCCTGGAAAAGCCCTGACACACGCAGTAATGGTCACCATAGATGGTTTGAGGCAGGACATGGACACTGGGCAAGGTGAGCATGGTCCCTGGCTGCTGCGGGTGCAGCACAGGGCAGGCAAGCAAGGGCAGCTGTGGGACGCAGTGGCCCAAAGCTGGGAGTGGAGGCAGTTGTGTCAAGCACCTTCCCCAGCCAAGGGCATCCCAGAGCCCAGACACACAGCGAGAGTCTGTGGCACCAGCTGGGAGCGCTCCTCCACAGCAAAGCTGCTCAGCCCCACAGCTGCTCATCCCAAAGCCCAGCACAAGGGAGACCCAAGGTGGGCTGCACGGGAGAGCTGGGCCTGCTGCACTGCCCTGCAGTGATCTCCAAGGGATCTCCAAGGAAATACCACACTGTGAGTCATGGGACTGCCGAAGCTATGCATAAACAAAGGGCTTCTGAACTACGTACATTGCAAATTATGAAATGAGGAGGAGCTTCATGTTGGCACACAGTGACGTCAGCAGCAGGGAGGCAAGAAGCTTTAACAAATGGTTATGGGACTGCTTAATAGACCTATGACTGTAATTCAGGTGACCCCTGAAGTGGAGAAGTAAACAGGAATGAGAGGCCTGCCTTTCTGTTTTCCTCAGAAAGATCCACCCTCCAGTTACAAATCGCCTCACAAAGAGTCTTGCAGAAGCTGCACACCTCAAAACAATGCCTGAAGTTACCAAAGACAATTACAAAGGTGTCAGTGAAGCCTCGAGGCCTTCATTCACAGCTCTTGCCACAGACCAGCCAGAGGCTGCACGCAAACAGGCCAGGGCTCCAAAACCGGCACCAAATGGAGGTTGGCCTCGCCTCACCTCCACCACAGCGGCCAGAGGCATGCTGCAGAACCCACAGCTTGGATCACAGTGCAGGGTATCAGCCTGAGCTAAATCCTCACTACATTTCCACCCAGAGGCCCTGCAGCTGATGTGTCTGCTGAATCCAGGCTGAGACAGTGTTCCCCTGTTCCCCCTCCCTGACTAGCGAGCTGGTTGTCTCTCAGCTCCACACCAGGATTCCTGCAGCACCAGTGGACACAAGGGGCTGTGCCCCTATCCCTGCTTTCCACCAGCTGCATGGAAAAAGTCTTGGTGTGGGGAGGGAGGGCAAAAAGTAGCTGTGAAGATGACTCACTGCTTCCTCTTGCTAGCAGCAAGCACAGAAGGAGGAAGGAGGGCTGGCACTGGGAGTGCTTGCAGTGGAGGTGCCAGTTCTCTAGCCCATCTTGCCGCAGGGCCATGGGTAGTTTCTGCCTGGGGGAGGGAAGGGGGCAGTCCCTCTCTTACCTGAACTAAACAGTAGCCCAGCAGTCGCAAGTGCCTGTCCCTCATGGCTCGTGAGCCCACCAGGATATCGGAGTTCTGGCAGTAATGCCACTTGTCATTGACCGACAGCACCACCCTGCAGAGGACAGAGAGGAGGAGGAAGACAGTGTTACCCATGTCACAGACCCTGAAGGCAGGATGGGCAGCAGTGCCACCCAGTCCCCACAACAGCAGAGGATGAAGGGCAGCTTGGTACCTCTGAATCATCTCAGCTCCCTGCAGGCCATCGCTTGGCCCTCGCTTGGGGCTGGGCCGGCACGGAGAGGGTGGAGGGCAGGCATCCTCGCTGGTGGGGGGACTCCTTTCCTCCGTCTCCTCCTGTGCCTGCTCCCCCTGGAAGCAATTGTGATCATGGCCAGTGCAGCTGGCAGTAGTCTCCTCTTCCTCCTCCAGGATCTTGCTGATAGGGAACTGGAAGAGCGTGGCTGCGGAGGTGCCCCTGGGGGAGCAGTCAGGGGTGCCAGCTGGCTGTGCGGAGAGGCACTCGGAAGGGCTGCTTAACGTGGAGCTGCCCTGGCTCTCCAGGGAAGACTCTTTACTCAGGCTGCAGTAATAGTCTGAGGGGGGCTGGTAGCAGGGCCCCCCCGGAGCAGGGCAAAGTGTGGGGAGGAACCTCCCAGCCAGGTTGTTCTCCCGGGATCCTGGGGGGCTGCTTGGTGTCTCTGGAGCAAACGGGGCAAAGTCCTGCAAGTCTGAGGTGAGGGCCAGGACACTCGAGCGCAAGGAGATGGCGGCAGGGGATGTTGTAGTGTGGACAGAGGGAGCCTTGGAAGCTGCAGGAACACGGGAGAGAGGCAGCACAGTGCCCGAGCGGTTGATCCACAGCAAGAAGTCTACGGAAAGAGAACAGGGATCAGCACCAGACTTGAGACCCCTCTACTGATGGGACATGTGCTCGGAGACCCCACGTGTCCCAGAGTGGGAGACTGTACCACCCAGCTCAGCAGACAGCAAAGCAGAGGGAACCCCCCACTACCACACTAGCCCAGCTGAGCCCTCCTGCAGTAGGGCAGCTTGGGAAGCTTCATCCTGAAGCACCGGGAGAAAGCAGTGTCATGGGGAAGGTGGTGACAAAGCAGCCAAATCTAGTTCTGCCCTGAATAAGCTACCACCCTCAGGCCTCCCTGAAGCACTCAGGCAGCTGCAGGGCTTCTACTGTGCCCACAGCCCCGCAAATCCCACTGCCAGCTCCTCTGGGAGCCATGGCCCTGCTCTAGTGCAGCCAAGCTACCTGTGCAGTATCCTGGGGGCAGCACCTCATCCTGCCGATAGCACTCTTCTCCCACCAGCTGCCGCAGGGCCTCAGCCACCAGCCCCTTGTAACTGAGGGGAAAAGGAAGAGTCAAAGGATGCAACAGGGAGAACCCCCATCCTGCCCCCTCAGGCACCGCCAACCCACACTGTCCCTCTGAGCACATCTGTGCAGAGTCATGGAGGCCTCTGGGAGTGGGAAATAAGGAAAGCCTTTGGGCTCATTCAGCAGAAAAGCTCCTCTCCATACTGTTACACCACCAGCATATTCTTCTTCCCCAAAGGGTTGTCAATCACTGGAACAGGCTGCCCAGGGACCTGGTGGACTCACCACCCCTGGAGGTATTTAGAAGACCTGCAGACATGGTGCTTTAGGGCCACGGTTTAGTGGTGGAACTGGCAGTCAGGTTGGCACCCCTGGGGAAGCCCTCCCCTCGCTCCCCAGCACTGACCTGTACTTTCTGTTGGCCTCGTCAGCTGTGAGGGCATGCTCGAACATGAGGACGCGGTAGCGCGGGTCGAGGCGCGGGCCGCTGTAGTCGTGGAACTCCAGCTCCACTGCAGCATCCAGCAGTGAGAGGTAGCGGCGCACGATCAACGCGTAGGGGCTGCCTATGGGGACAGGATAGGTGTTAAACTCTGCCAGGCAGCTCCTGCTGCCCCAGCCACGCTCCTGGTCTCTCCAGTGCTTCCCAAACCTGCTGCCACCCCAGCCCTGAGCTGTGATGCCTGGAAATGGCCCAACATACTCATAACATTGGTGATGAAGGCTGGGGAGAAGACTTGGTGCAGGACGGTCTGTGGGAAATGGCTGAGCTGAAACATGGACATGAGGATGTTTACGGTCGCCAGGGGTGAGCTGCCGGCCTTCTGCTCCAGGATGGCCTCCAGCTTGGGGAAGAGCTCGCTGTGGTTGGATGGGCGGTAATTCATGCGACTGAAGGGAAACACCAGCTTCTGGATCACCTGCGGGCAGGAGGAGAATGAGTGGGGCTGGACCAGGCAGTGGGAGAAAGGACAGGACAAACCTGTCCAGAGCTGGGCAGGAACAGGCTCTCACAGCCCGTAAGAACCAGAGCACATCCTGGTTCCTGCCAGCAAGAAGAACCAGCCCAAAGGCAGAGAAGTGACATGGTTCCCCAGCACCAGGGCAGCTCTGGAGCCGGCCCCAGGCATCCTCCCAGCATGGGGTGAACACTCACCTTGCTGTCGAGCTGCTCCCCACGCTTTAGGAGGAAGTTTGCGATGGTATCAAGCAGCCGTGGCTCACGCAGCCGGTGCCGGGCCACATACTTGGCGATGAGGGCCATGGTGTAGGGGGTGAGGTTCTCTGCCTTCCTGGGGAGCCACTCTGCACAGGGCAAACCACAGCAGGGTATCATCAGAGAGGCCTGGCTCTGGCTCAACTCTGGCTCTCCAGGAGCCACTACAGCCTGGGCAGAAAAGGCAGTGCAGGCAGGTGGGATATAACAAGACCCAGAGCAAAGCCACCTCTCCTGAAACTCAGAAGACTTCCAAAAACCTTTAAGTTATGTGGCTTGTGAGAGGCTCAGGCAGAATCCCATCACATGCACACCAGGAAACACAGCTGGAATATACACAGAATGGGGTCCCTTCTCTAGAAACCCCACTGAAAACAGCCTGCTCCCAGTCTCGAGGTAAGGCAGGCTCCGAACCCTGGAAGGACTAGGCTGGGAAGTGAGTGACAGAACATCCACAGCACAGAGCATCTCCCGCTCCAGCCTCACTAAGGTGTTGAGCTCCTGGCACTCAGCATAAACCCCTGGTGCTGTCATACACCGAGATGTCCTCTGGGGCCAGGACAGGAGGCTCCAAGACTGCCAAGTGCATGGACCCCCCTGCACTGGGGCGGAGGCTCACACAGTGGACAAGGACCCTGCCTGGGCAGACCCTGCCCTCACCTGCCATGCTGCGGATGAAACGCTCTTGGCGGTTCTCGTAGAAGAGCTGAGAGCTGAAGATGGCCTCCAGGGCCTTGTTGTTCGCCTCCTGGGCACACAGGGCCAGCATTTCATCCAAGAGGGCCAGCTCATGCTCCCGCATGGCACTCACTTGCCCCAGTGTGTGCCTGACAAGGCGCAGGATCTTGCGGTTGTTGATCAGCTGCTGGTCGGAGGCCGGGTGTCCCTGCAGCGCCTGTGCCCGCAGCCGGTAGTAGGAAAGGAGCAGGAACAGGGTCTGGGGGTGCCGCTCCTTCTCCAGGTGCCGCTCCAAGCTGCTGAGGCAAGACTCAACCAGGGGGTGGGGGCTGGATGGGTGCAGCCTCATCACGCTGCTGAACACCATGGAGACATCTTTCTGGTTGAAGCGGCCCAGGCGGCTCCGGGATTCATCCTCCAGCACTCGCACCAGCGGCGATTCCCCAGGGAGGCCTGTGACAGGGAAGGGATGAGGGACGTCCAGACTCCATCTCCCATCTTCACTATACACAACTGCCCTCGTAGGCTCAGGCACTAGACTACAGCCAGAGGACATGTTTGCCATGTCAGTGATCTAATCAAAGGTGGGAAAGGGACCGGTCTGGCAAAGCCTGACCAGAATATGAGGGCATCTGAACCACAGAAAAAATCACGTGGAGCTGCTAGGTTATTACCCCCTGCTCTGCCAAAATGGAAGTCCTTTAGTTCATCTGCAAAAGTGAGGTTTATTTCTTAACTCTCCAACTTCTTAAAGACAAATAAAACACCTCTAAAGGTACTTTAAAAAAAGTTATGGTTGGAAAACAAACAATAAATCAACACATCACTGAAATAAAACCTGTCTCTGTGTAATGGGAACTAATCCTTTCACATTTTCAGCCTTCTCCCTTTTCCTACTGCAGCTTTAGTCTTTCAAACCTGACTCCTGGGAAAAATGCTCTCCCCCAGCTCTGGGTGTATTATTCAACCAGGGAAAGACGAGAGGCCAGGTGCACAGGAAAAAGGCAAAGGCCATCCTCCATGTGTCAGGAGAGATATGTCCAGGAGACACACGGAGCATTAGGCACTGTATGAGGCCCTGGTAGCCCACTGCTCTCCTGAGCCAGCTGATGAGATTTCAGTTTTCAAAAGGGCTTTAAAGCAACGGAGGCAGCATGGGGTAAGTCGCTGCGTTTTATCATTAATCAAAAATCAGCCAGAAGGTGGAAAGCGAAGAATTGGTCTGAGCAGTTGCTTTGTTCCTTGAAGAAGAGGCGGGTGAGTGTTTTTATTAATGAGCGAGTGAGCATGGTGAGCAGGGGAGGGCGACTAACAGAGAACAAAGTGTGGGTCAAATCCAGAGCAGGCCAGGGGGGAGCCCAGCTGAGGGGAGAGGCGCCTGGCAGCCCAGAGCTAAGCGTCAACAAACACAGAGCACTGAGACAGAGCAGGGAAGAACAGGAACCTCTTCCCTCCCCCTTCCAGCAGAATCTAGAGTTACTGCATCAACTCATGGCCGGCACCAGGCAGCTCAGCCAAGGCCTCAGCCCAGCGTGCAGTGGCAGTGGGGGGAAAGATAAAAGCAAACAGAATGGCAGGAGACGTGTGCATGGGGCTGGCAGGAACCACTGGGGTGGGAAGGCATGCACCATGGGGTACCTGCCAGGCACCCTGGTACTGCCAGAGCAAGCAGGAGGATCTGCAGGGCCCTTGGGGGTCCCCAGCCCAGTGGAGGCTCTGTAATGCCCAGGGGCTGCTGCTGAGCAGGAACCCAAACCACCTTGAACCCTCTCTCCTGAATATCAAATGCCCACTGACACAGGGCAAATAGCTTGCAAAGGGTTTAGCCAAAATCTTGCATCACACGCTTTGATGCTCAGATGTTTCCCTGATTTTCAGGGCTGGAACAAAACTCGAGGAGTGGTTTATCCCACATCCTGCCAGGCAGCGCTGGCCACCACTTTGGCTGCCCTTCGGGCTGACTGCTGCAGCCAGCTGAGCTCCTCCCTGAGCAGTCAGTCCACCCTTCCAACCCCAAGCAGAGCCTCCTCCTCCTTCACAGGGCACAGCTCCATCTGCCACAGAGCCACCATCACATGTTAATCCACACACAAACCCAGACACCAGTGCCTGTCTCAGTATATCCTTCCTCCTTCCATGGCAGCTGGACAAGCCAGCTTTCCTTTCACCTCACAGACCACATGCTGGCCCATGTTCTACTGCCCCACTGCCCTCCACCTCCCCATTTGCTGTGGGTGATCCCACAGAAGCCAACGCCGGCTGCCCAGACACTCACCCAGTGCAGCAGCGGCATACAGGCAGTTGACAATACTGAAGTTATCGAACTTGGAGCAGCCGCTGATAATGGCCTGACAGAGAGTCTGAAACTCTGGCTGCTCCAGCACCTGGCCAGGCCCACGGCTCTCCCCATTCACTGCAGCATGGCCCTGCTGCTGCTGCAAGAGCTGGCCCAGCTTGTGCAGGGCGATGGGGTAGTGGCTGGCAGACACCTTGCTGGGATTCTGCGTGACCCACCGCAGCACTTCCCCCACGCTGCGGGAGCGCTCAATCAGACGCTTCATTGTGAAGAAGGTGTCATAACTCATCTTCTCGTGGATGAAGTTCCAGCTCTTCCTCTTGCCATGGCCTCGAGTCCTGTAGGCATCTGGGGGGAAGGTGTGCAGCAGCCCATGGCCATAGGGGTCCAAGGGGAGCAGCACAGCCCGCTGCTTCGCTTTGCCGGCACAGTAGCAGGTGGGATACATCCCGGCCCCGCTCCGGTCACCAGCAGCCAGGCCCTGCAGGACTCCAGGCCACACACTCTCCCGGGTCAGAGCACGGAGCCATGGCAGCAGGCGCAGCATGGCGAGGGCAGGGCGGCTCGGGAAGCTTCAGAGAACCGGGAGACCCTGGGGATGAGAGGAGGGCGGCAGAGGGATCAGCTCGGCAACAGCCGGTGAGGGGTAACAAAGAGCCCACACCGGGACCCCCCACCCGCCCAGATCCACCTCAGGGCAGGGGTACCTGCCCCATACACTCCCCACTTCTGAGCTCCCTGCACTCGGAGTCCCCCTGCACCAGGTCCCCCGCCCCGCACAGGCCCCGTTATTCCGGGCCCCCGGCCTGCTCAGGTGCTCCCCCCCACCCCGATGTCGTCCCTCCGCCATCCCCATCCCTTCTCCCGAGGCCCGCAGATTCCCTTTGTCCCAGGAGCCCTAGCGCACGCAGATCCCTGGCCGGTACGGCCAGGCCGCACCGAGAGCTCCTCCACGGTACCGGGAGCACCGGGCCGCAACGGGACCGCGAACCCGGGGCTCCCCCATGCCCACCCGCCGGGCCCAGCCGTGCCCCACAGTGCCGGGCCCTACATGGCGCTCGCGGCCGCGCTGTGTCCCGCCGCCGCCGCCCCGGCCGCTCAGCGTCGCCCGGACACCGAGTCCGCCAT